>NC_081824.1:469614725-472014725 GCF_030867095.1 Alligator mississippiensis | reverse complement strand
CTTATTCCGGGTGGAAGGGGGCAAGCAGTAGCAGGGCATAGACCCCACTCCCAGCACTGCCATGCCCACATCCCATGCCTCCCTGCCCTGGCTGGGTAGGTGGCAGCAGGGCATCGCCCGCCGGTTGCCCAGCCCGGGTGGGGGGAGTACAGGATGCAGGTGGCGGGCAGTGCAACTCGACCTTGGCTGCCAGGCACCTGTCACTGCGTCTGGCTCATCGCATGGGCCTGGCCCAGCTGAGTGTGGCACTGTGTGCTTTCGGGTGGTTCTGGGTCACTTGCGCTGTCACTCAGTACCTTGTGCCGCTCCACTTGTTGAGCTGGGATGGGTCCTGCATGCATGAAACAGGCCCAGCCCAATGGTGCGTGGTGCTCGTGCACACTGGACATGGTCCGGCATGACAGGCAGTCTCCGTGAGTGGGCCCAGGTGATGTGGCAGAGAAGCCGCCAGTGCCGAGCCGCGCTGCTCCTTGCCGCGTGGGGGGATGTGCCAGGAGGTCCCAAGTGCCCCAGTGCTCACTGCTGCTCCCAGTGGGATGTGCGTGCAGGTATCTGGGCCTGGCAGGGGGGGAAGGCTGTGGTCCTGGGGGCAGCAGTCCATGTGCGGGGGGGAGCTGTGCCCTGTTGGGGGGCAGAGGACCCACCCTTCCTGAGCAGCCCCCTCACACAGTCCCCACTCACCCGCAGTCCCCCCACAATCCACCCACACCTACCCCCTCTATTCAAAGAAAATACCACGGGAGGGTGTTATCTAGTTCTTCGCCCATTGATGCGACGCTCAGTCTGCATAATGTGAGTTTCTATGGTGAAGGAAAGTATATATGCAAAGTAAGTACATTCCCATTGGGAAATACACAATCGTTAACAATTGTAACTACTGGTTGAGCCCACTGTAAGTTTTACCAAGGGGCCAAATTCTCTAATAGATGATGGAAAGTGGGCAGTGGCAGCCATTTGTACAGCAGCCACTGGGAAACCCGCTGCAAATATAAGTTGGGAAGGAGACTGGTAAAATGGAGTGTAGTTCAATTTCCTTTCCAAATAGAACGGTAACAGTTATAAGCCGACATAAGATCATTCCCACTAAATTTGCGAGGGGAAGACGTATAACTTGTATCGTGAAACACCCAGCTTTAAACAAAGAAATAAGATACTCTCACGTACTAGACATCCAATATGCTCCTGAAGTGTCGATAACTGGCTGTGATAAAAATTGGTTTGTTGGACAAAGAAATATTCAGCTTAAGTGCAAAACTAATTCCAATCCACCACCTCTAAAGTTTACCTGGGCCAGATTAGAAGGACAATGGCCTAAAGGCTTACTGTCTGTAAACAATACTCTGCATTTCAATAGCCCACTAACCCACAATCATGGCGGGACTGACATTTGGAGGGTGACAAATTCCCTTGGTCAAAGAAGCAATCAAAAGACTATTTACGTATTAGATCTCTCCACCATCACTACCACACGATCACCCACGGTTTCATGGTATCCTTCAACTAATAGCATTACGGGTTTAGCGTCAACATTAACCTTAACAGTAACGCAGGGACGCAGTCGGGGTACCATCATCGGTAGTGCACTAGGGGTAAGTCTCTTTCTAGTACTGGGAAGTATTTTAATTGGCATTGTCTGCTATGGGAGAAGATGGACGTTTCGCGATGAGTACTTCGTTATGAACCGCATTTCACTAGCTAATAAGAGAAGGGAGTCCCAAACAGATGTTCTCCCATCAGATGATGACCAATAGTTGTTGTTCTATGTATAAGTTATTGTATTTTGTAGTTTGTTAAAAAGACCAGTCTGTAGAAATTGTTTGTTTATATGTGTGTGTGTGTGTGTGTGTGTGTGTGTGTTGGTTGCTTGAGCTTTGTAAGGCCAATGAGTCCTTAAACGAAAAATTCCTTATAACATGCTCATGTGTCTAAAATCCCAGTCGTGCCGTCGGCAAGGGGGCATGTCACAACCCAATGATTTTGGTGCCTCGGCACGGTGGAATTTTCCCGCCACACGAGAGTCTCTTGCACAGCAAAAGTTTTCTGTTGCAATAGAAAACTCCGGTGCAAGAGAGTTCCTGCCATTCGTATGCAAATTTGTGTCCCACTATTGGCCAGTTCTAAATTATTCTTATGTGGCGGCTAGCGATTGGCTTGCTGGCCGTATACAATTCTGTGCGACTTCCGCCCACGTCGGAGAACTTGGAGCACGCTGCAGAGTGCCTTTGAAGATTCCTGACTTGTGGCTGAGCCAATCGATAGCCTGATCAACTATCGATTTTTCTCCCCATCGCCGAGCGCCATCCCTCGACGTACCCTTTTTCCTGCATGCCTAGTTCGTTTACGGATTCACTGGCCTGAGTCTTGCCAGCTGGAGCAACTCGTGTAATTATTTAAGCAACCGGACCACCTGCGTGGCCCAAACACCCATCTTCAGGCTCTCTCCCTATGCCTGAAGAAGGGTATTTGCGCATAAAAGCTTGCAAAGAACAATTTTCCAACTATTAGTTGGTCTAATAAAAGATATCACATTTCCCCAAAGAATCTTGTCTGCCTCTGCCTCTTCTCATGTATTGCAGTCTCTCACCCCTTGCAGGTTCTGCTTGGAAATGTAAATGTAGTTCCCTGCTGTCTGGTTATGCCAGCTGTTTAAGCAGCCTAGTAACCCTACCCTGCTCCCTCAGGTCACATAGCTCCAGAATCAGCTAAAGGCCCCACATTTGTGATAACTCTGCCAGGTCTTTTCCAACAAAACTGTGGAAAGGAATGTGTTATTCTACAGTCAGAAGACACCATCTAGCATAACAGCTTGATGGGGGATGAGCTTTCATGGGAACAGAGAGGAATTTTCACGGGCTAGCATCAATTGTTCCTGTCCTAAATCACCACTTTCTCCCCACTGGAAAGGACCTTACCTAGTGGCAGGCCAACCTTGTGCTCTTAACTGAGATTTTCCCATAATACAAAAAATCTCCGGTTGGTCATTCACAGCTTTTTTTCCTTCCGTTCAGACAATTCAGTGGCTGGAAATCCTGCAGAGGCTCTGCTTGCAGGACAGTGTGGATGTTCAGCACCGTGGGCTGGTTGTTGCTTACAACCGAATCAGCGCTGACAAGGAACTCGCCAAAAAGGTGGTAGAGAGCGAGCTCCTGGAGATCCTGACAGTCGTTGGCAAACAAAAAGATGACCCCAAAATACAGCATGCTCTTGACGCAGCTCGTGAGTGCCTTGTGAAGTGCACGGACTATGGGCTGATCAAACCGCTGTCACGGGCATGAGGACGTCATTGTCTATTGAGAAACGGCAAGGAAAGGGAGGCCACCAGGAGGTCTGGGAGTCTTCCAGATCTGCATAAGGACACTCAGTCCCATGGCCAAGGCTTTACTGAGCACTGGCTTTGTGTGTTTTGTCCTGAAAGAAGGTAAAACTTAATGATATCTAGGTACTGCAAATACCTTCAGTGCCAGGATGCAGCAAATTTCCAGGGAAAGAAGCAATATGGGAAGCACATTGAAGAGCTCCTGCTTCAGGACGTCTCAAAAAGGATAAAGAGAATGAGTGGACTTTTTTCAAAAATGAAAATTCTTTATTTCAGCAATTCCTAGCAGTGGAAGAACAAGCACAAGGTTTTATTTCCTCACATCAGATGTTCAGAAACTAGTTCAGATTTGTTATTTAAAAATGAGTGTTTCTTCTTTTTAATTGGAATGCAGGCATTTAGCGTGCGAGAGCACTGGGCGGGTTCGTAATAAACAGCATCTTTGCTCTGTGGGTTCCTTGCAGTCTCCCTTTGATTTAATACGAGTCTTTGTTAGTCAGAATTTACTGAGGGGAAAAGAAGTGAAGACAGAGCTTGCACTTTTTCACCTCAGAAATAGGCAGTGCTGTATTGTCCTCTGATTATTCGTCCAATAATACGAGTCACTGATTAACACCTAGATAAATCTCGGAGAACACTTTAGTCTGTGCAGACACAGTTGCGCATGCAGAGACATCATGCACGACTAGAGACTATGCTAGAAGGTCTGTCCGTAGGTAGTTAGTACTGTGAAAAATTTCTAAAAGCTCTGCAGAAATAAGGATTCACAAGGGAAGTGGATTCAGCTAGTGCATACGGAGCAATGTGGACACACACTTTTGGTATAGTTGTAGCAAAAAAGAAATAAATAAATATATCGTTCCTTCATAGAAAAGACCTTATGTACCTCCGGACAAGACATAACGCTGCTTTTTGGCTCTGGGTGCCAGGCATGATAGAAGGTTAGGAGAGACTTCCTGCTCTGCAGGGACTGGGTTGATACTAACAGTGATCCTTTCCAGGCGGGACAAGTCGAATTCACACATCCTGGTCCAGCTGTCTCCTTTCTGCGCTATAGTAATTCTCAGGCAAGAACAGTCGGTGTGCAGGGAAGTAGGAGAGCACATAGGTGAAAAAAGCAGAGTCTGTCCGAGAAGTCACTGAAAGGTGGGCAGCAATGGGCTGCGACCGCTGCTTCTGTGCCATGTTCCATTTTATTACCACCTCGTCCACACCCCATGTGTGCAGCCCGTGCTCCTGACTCTGCTGCCTGACACCTGCATTGTAAGCCAGGCCATTGTCTCTGTGACTCGTCTATATTGTGCCTCCACAATTCTTCATTATTACAAACCCTAGGTGTTCCTGTTGTATAAGTTAAAAATAATTAGGGGCCAGCCCTTGGAGAAAGCTGTCGATCTGTGTGACCTGTAGTACTGAGGCAGTCTCTGCTGAAATGGTGCAGGTTATGTAAGTTATGGGTTTATTCAGTAAATATCGGAAGTGTTCTGATAATGGCACTTATGGCGTGTGCACCACCAGAAGAGGACTAAGCTACGTTGACACAAGACCAGAATATCCACCCACATGTTTAATAGGCTTTTTGATTCTCACCTAGCTTTGTAAAATGTACTTATTCCCTCAGCATCACACCTTGACTTGACTGGCCTCATCTCTCCCAGGTGTCTAGATGTAGGGCATCCCTATAAAATAGTGACACCCTGAGCAGGGATCTTCTGTCCCTTCCTACCAGAACTGTCCTCCCTCTGTTCAGCTCTCTACACCTGCTTATTGCCCTACCCCACTGCAAACAGGCCTCGTTCAGTCTCATGTGCCACATAACTCTTCTGATTTCCTCTGCCTGAGAAGGTCCGAGAAGCCTGGCAGAGATGCAGCTGAGCCCAGTCCTGCTGCCGGGCCAACTCAGACCAATTCTGCCGCTCTGTTTGTACGCTGTCCCTCAGCTGAAACCTGCATGGCAAGCATGTCTTTGCTGGTGCAGTTCCTGGCAATCCTGTATACTCGTATCTTTTGATTTCCCTTTTGATCATGGCTACTCTTAAAAGAGATGGACAATAGGGAGGTAGAGATGGACCTCAGGGGGGAAATTACGGCTAGGTCCTCAGTGCTGAGGCAAGAAGGGAGGCTCTCTAGTTTCTTACCCCTGCCCTGGACTATAGCTCCAAGGTTCTCTATTTAATCTCACTCTGGCTCAAAGCTTGGCTTAGTTTTAATTTATTCAGCAAGCAGCCTGAGAGCTTTGAACACAGCATGTCAGAGTTATCTCACCTCACGCTGAAAGGAAAAGCCTCTGGAAATTTTGTGGTTATAAATTTTGCCCAAATTCACCAAAAACAAATTTAATGCCAGAACCCACCTAAGCTGGTAGACTCAATTGATGGATCACCCATATCAGCTGCACCACTTCCATGTGCGAGAGCTCCTCTGGGAGCAAACAGACAGGGCCGTAGGGAGAAGCTCCAGTTCAGACTCACCAGTCTGCTCACTCCCTACCCTGTCGTTCCTCCTTGCTCCTTGTGCATGAACCAGTGGTGCACTGGCAGGCAAGAGAGATTTGTCTTAACTCCCTCTGCAGTGGGCAGACTTGCATGTCCTCACAGGATTTGCTTTCCCGCGCTGACAAGAATATCCTCAGTCCCCAGTGGAATCACCACCCCACACAGAGAAGCCAGTACAGTGTCCAGCTACATTTTTGATGCTTTAAAAATAGCAGTACCTCGTTCTTGATGAAAATAGCAGGACTTGGTTCTTGATGAATGTAAAGCAAAACGTTCTCCTGCCCCACAAACCTGGAACCAGTGGCTGAGGTTCCTTTGGGGCCCATTTATGCACTCTGGGCTGGAGATAAGCATACTGGGGGAATATATCCAGGAAAATCTAGAGAAAGGATTTATCCACCCACCCATCCAGGTCTCCAGCTGGGGCTCTAATCTTTGTTCCTAAGAGGAGGGATCCCTCCACCGCTGCGTGCATTATAGAGCTTTTAACAGCGCAGCTAGCCACAATTGTTATCCACTGTTCCTTATGAATGAACTTTTTAAGCAACTCAGACTGGCCACAATATTTTCTAAGTTAGATTTACAAGGGGCCCTGTGGCAGGGCACTGTTGGTGCCTGCTAAGATCAGAGCAAAACAGCCAGCAGGTGCTTGATTGCGGCAGCCAATTTTTAGATCCCTGGCTGCCGATATAAATAGAATAGTTGGCTGCTGGCAGGCAGGCAGCAACATTGCCTGGCTGCTAGTATCACCTTGGAGGTAAGGGAGTGTCACAACCCAAAGTTGTGATTTTTTGTTTGGGTGCGCTTCGGCACTGCTAAATTATTTTTCCTGTTAAATTGCAGCTTCCTTGCACGGTGGAGTTTTCTGCTGCAGAAGAGAACCCCGGTGCAACGGAGAATTTCCCGCCAATTTGAAGCTTTCTTTGCATGGTGCATTTCTTTTGCATCTAAGAAATGCACGGTGCAAGGTGTTCCCGCCATTTGTATGAGGATTCGTGCCACATTATTGGCCGATTCTAACTTATGCACACGTGGCGGCTAGCGATTGGCTTGCTAGCCATATAAAGAGCTTGAGTGGTTTCCGCCCAAGTTGGAGGACTCCACGAACACCAGGAGGGAGAGAGAAAAAGAAGACCTTCACCTTGCGTGAAGATCTCTAAGCGCTGCGGATCCTTACGGACCCAACGCATTTCATAAAAGGCAATAGAGGCCTGAACAGCCTCTAGCCTCTCCCCGTCGCCGATAAATTCCTAGATGTATCCCTTCCTGTACGAGAAACTACCGAACCCGCGGAGCTTCAACACCTCCAGGGAAAAGAACGAATTTGTCGTAGCCCTCTAACGAGGATTTAAGCGGAGCTGAACCTGGAAACTGTCCAGCCTACACCACGACCATCTTTGGTGTAAGTAAACAATCTTTAAATGAACCACTACGCGTCCGTGACTAATTCTAGCTCGCCCCCGGTCTTCTCCGACCCCACGTGCCCGGGCTGCTGGCCACAGCCCGCGTGCGCAAAGACGGGCCCAGATCACCCCCGGCCCGCACAGAGAGGAGCTGTAGGGGATGGCTAGGAGGCTCCTGGTCCTGGGCATGACCTAAAACTGCAGCCTGCTAGGAGTGGTTGGCCTGGTGGGGCTTTCAGTGGCACGGGAGCCCCCAGAAAATGCCAGGCCAGTTACCACCCCAGTGAAAGGTGGGTTGGGGTACCTTAATAACCCTAGCTCCCACAACTGGGTGGGTTACCCCATAAAAGGGTCAGGAACGTGAACCTGAGAGAGAGGGCTATAGACTCATAAGCCTGACTTAGACTCCCTCGACTGGTCAATGCTGGGGCCAGGACCAGAAGGGTCGAAGGGCCGGGACCCACCGCGGGGCATGGCCAGAGCTGAGGGGCTGGGGTCCTGAATGGCCTTGGAGGTGAGGCTAGGGCCTGTGTGGCCAATGGTCCTGTGGGGACCATGCCCGAGAGGGGAGATAGCTTCAGGGAGCTAGGTAGCTTGAATGAAGGCGGGGTAGGCCGCTGGAATGGAGGGATCTTAGAGGGGTCCTGACTGGAGGATTCTGGGGCCCAGTGTGGGGCTGGTGAGAGTAATATCAGTGGATGCCATTTGCAAGGCATGGGCTGTGGTGTAGGGGAGGAACAGAGCTGTAGATAGCGCCCCCGGCATCAGGGCAAGAAATGGGCAGCCTCCCACTTAATTAACAACGTACTTAAATGTCATCAAGGTGTGGTGGGCGAGAAAGCAGGCGGTTGGCCCAGAACAGGTGGGCGGGGCATTAGTAGATCGACCCCCCAGAAGGCTCCCTGTTACAGGCCCACAATTTAGTCTGAATGCAAGAGAGCGACAAATGGAAAACCATTTTTTGGACCTGGTATGGGCATTTTGAATATATGGCCATGCCTTTTTTTGGCTTTGTAATATCTCTGCTGTATTCCAGCATTTTGCCAATGGCACTTTTTGGGGCATGCTGGATCAGTTTGTCATAATCTACCTAGACAACATTTAATTTTGTTTCTGATGACCCAACCCATCACATAGACAGGTTTTACAGAGGCCCCAGGAAAACCATTTATATGCCAAGCTCAAGAAATGAGAATTTGATAAAACCTCAACTGAATTTCTGGGATATATCATTTCTCCCAAGGGCCTGAGCATGGACCCACACATGATAATTGCAGTCATCGAGTGAGTCACCGCACAAGAGGGAAGTCCAACATTTCCTAAGGCTCACTCATTTCCATAGACATTTTATATGGGGGTTTTCACACCTTAGCCCAGAGGTGGGCAATTATTTGGCCTGAGGGCCACATAGGGAGTCTTGATCAGCTGTTGTGGGCCAAGTCAGCACCGCCACTTACCTCCCTCCTCCCCAACAACTCACCAAAACTCCCTATTTGGCTGTGAGTGGGTAGGAGTGGTGTGGGAGGGGCAGTAGAGGCTGGGGTCACATGTTCCTGCCCTCTGGGGTACATGTACATGTGCTCGCAAACCATCAGGTGCTGCTCTACACCCTTCACCTCCAGTTTCATAGATTTCATAGACATTAGGGATGGGAGGGACCTCGAAAGAAAGAGTCCAGCTCCCTGCCCCAGGGGCAGAAGTCACCTAGAGTCAAAGGGTCCCAGCAAGATAAGCGTCCAAACGCTTCTTGAAAGTGTCCAGAGTTGGTGCTTGCACCACCTCTGGGGGGAGTCTATTCCAGGCCTTGGGGGCTCAGACAGTAAAGAAGTTTTTCCTTATGTCCAGCCTGAAATGATCTTGGAGGAGTTTGTGACTTTTGGACCTTGTCTTAGTTGGAGTGCTCTGGTGAACAGGCATTGCCCCAGATCCTGATGCACACCCCTGATGTACTTATAGGCTGCCACCAGGTCCCCCGGGAACCTGCGTTTTTCCAGGCTGAAGAGTCCCATGGCTCTCAGCCTCTCTTCAGAAGGCCTGTTCTCTTGCCTTCTGATCATGTGCGTGGCTCTCCTCTGGACTCTTTCAAGCTTCTTCACATCCATCTTGAATTGTGGAGCCCAAAATTGGATGCAGTACTCCAGCTGCGGCCTCACCAAGGCCAAGTACAGTGGGAGGATGACATCCTGAGATTTACTTGAGAAGCATCTATGGATGCAAGCCAGAGTTTTGTTCGCTTTACCAGCTGTGACATCATTGGTGGCTCGTGTTCATCTTGTGGTCAATCATGACCCCCAAGTCCCTTTTGGCCGTGGTGCTAGCAAGTGTAGCACTGCCGAGCCTATAAGCGTGATGCGGTTCCCCCCCACCCCTACAAGGTGGAGTACATTTATACATATTGAATGACATCAGGGTTTTATCTGCCCACTTCCTAAGCCTATCAAGGTCAGCCTGGATCACCAGCCTATCCTCCGATGTGGATGCTCTACTCCAAAATTTAGTGTCATCAGCAAACTTGGTCAGTCTGCTTCTGACACCAGTGTCCAGATGATTAATAAAGACATTGAAGGGTACAGGTCCCAGGATGGAGCCTTGGGGGACAGCACTGGTCACGAAGCTCCAGGATGATTCACTTCCATCTGCTACAACTCTCCGGGTCCTACCAGTTCTGGGATCTGGGGCTGGAGCTGCACACACCTGCCGGAAGCGGTGTGGTGCAGTGCGGCAGGAGCGAGAGGAGGAGCTGCTGCTGGAGTTGGCGGATGAGAAGCAGCACCTGGCTGGCAGCAGCCACCCTGGGAACAGCCTACTGGAAGCTGCTCCTGCTTCTGCTCCTGCACATGGGGCTCCAGCTCCCAGAAAGGCAGCCAAGAGCTGGGGCAGGAGCCACCTGGCTGAAGCTGCTCACTCTCACACCAGGAATGGTGTGGCACAGCACGGGGCGGGGGCAGGAAGAGAAGCAGCTTCCAGTGGCTGTTGTCAGTGTGACTGCAGCTGGACAGGTGCTGCTCTGCACCCTCCTCCAGCAGCAGCTCCTCCTCTTGCACTTGCCCCACCATGCCATGCTGCTCCCAGCAGGTGTGCAGAGCTCTAGCTCCAGATCCCAGCTGCCTTTCACCAGCAAAAAGGGAATATCATATCAGTACAAAGGAAATATCGTACAGGTCAAAAAATCAAATATTAAGTTTGATTAGCAGGCCTGACCTCTGAGAAACTCCAAGGAATTGGTAGGTATTGGTGCTAGAGATTCCATAGTGCCTTCTGCTATGCAAAATGGTGAAATCAAAATTAAATTTCAGAGCTGTTCACACATTCAGAAAAAATAACAATAAAAAGCAGAATGAAGGAAAGCTCAATAGAGACATAAGGAGGGGTAAGATGGGTGAATGTTAAGAGATACCTACTGCCTATTTTAATCAGGTGACGTATTATATTTTTCTCACATACACTCCCCCAAATTCAATATTCACTTTGTTTTTGAAAGGAAAAGGAAGAAAAGAGGTTGTTCCTGAGTTACAGCTATGGAGAGCAGGGACAGAGCCTGTTCTTTATAGATTCATAGGTTCATAGAAGTTAGGGTCAGAAGGGACCTCAATAGATCATCGAGTCCTACCCCCTGCATAGGCAGGAAAGAGTGCTGGGTTTAGATGACCCCAGCTAGATGCCTATCTAACCTCCTCTTGAAAACCCCCAGGGTAGGGGAGAGCACCACCTCCCTTGGGAGCCCGTTCCAGACCTTGGCCACTCGAACTGTGAAGAAGTTCTTCCTAATGTCCAGTCTAAATCTGCTCTCTGCTACCTTGTGGCCATTATTTCTTGTAACCCCCGGGGGCGCCTTGGTGAATAAAACCTCACCAATTCCCTTCTGTGCCCCCGTGATGAACTTATAGGCAGCCACAAGGTCGCCTCTCAACCTTCTCTTGCGGAGGCTGAAAAGGTCCAGGTGCCCCAGTCTCTCCTCGTAGGGCTTGGTCAGCAGGCCCTTAACCATACGAGTGGCCCTTCTCTGGACCCTCTCCAGGTTATCCACATCCCTCTTGAAGTGCGGCAGCCAAAAATTGCACGCAGTACTCCAACTGCGGTCTGACCAGCGCCCGATAGAGGGGAAGTATCACCTCCTTGGATCTGCTCATCATGCATCTGCTGATGCACGATAAAGTGCCGTTAGCTTTTCTGATGGCTTCGTCACGCTGCCGACTCACGTTCATCTTGGAGTCCACTAGGACTCCGAGATCCCCTTCTGCTTCCATGCCACCCAGCAGGTCATTCCCTAGGCTGTAGGTGTACTGGACATTTTTCCTCCCTAGGTGCAGCACTTTGCATTTCTCCTTGTTGAACTGCATCCTGTCGTTTTCTGCCCACTTGTCCAACCTGTCCAGGTCTGCCTGCAGCTGTTCCCTGCCCTCTGGCGTGTCCACTTCTCCCCATAGCTTTGTGTCATCTGCAAACTTGGACAGAGTACATTTGACTCCCTCGTCCAAGTCACTGATGAAGACATTAAAGAGTATCGGTCCAAGGACCGAGCCCTGCGGGACCCCACTGCCCACACCCTTCCAGGTCGAGACCGACCCATCCACCACGACTCTTTGGGTGCGACCCTCTAGCCAATTCGCCACCCACCGGACTGTGTAGTCATCCACATCACAGCCTCTTAACTTGTTCACCAGTATGGGGTGGGATACCGTATCGAAGGCCCTCCTGAAGTCTAAGTATACGACATCCACCCCTACTCCTGTGTCCAGGCGTTTTGTAACCTGGTCATAAAAAGAGACTAGATTGGTCAGGCACGATCTGCCCGCCACAAACCCGTGCTGGTTTCCCCTCAGCATAATTTGCCCTGCCGGGCTCTCGCAAATGTGAGCCTTGATAATTTTTTCAAAGACTTTACCAAGGATGGAGGTGAGACTGACTGGCCTATAGTTGCTCGGGTCCTCCTTCCTCCCCTTCTTGAAAATGGGGACCACGTTAGCCCTTTTCCAGTCCTCCGGAACTTGGCCCGTGCACCACGAGCGTTCGAATATTCCCGCCAGTGGCTCTGCAATGATGTCGGCCAGTGCCTTCAGCACCCTCAGATGGAGCTCATCCGGGCCTGCCGACTTAAAGGCATCCAGTTCTTCCAAGTGACTCTGCACCACCTCAGGATCTACGCATGGAAGTCTGGCGCCTTGCTGCTGCCTCTCTACAACCCCAGTGAGAGACTTGTCGTGTCCCTCGCTTAGGAACACTGAGGCAAAGAACTCGTTGAGGAGTTCAGCCTTGTCCCCCCGTCCGTCACCAATTGTTTCTGCCCATTTAGCAGGGGTCCTATTCCTCCCTGGGCCTTCCTTTTACTCCCAATATATCTAAAAAACAAGTTCTTGTTGTCTTTTACTTGGGTTGCCATCCTCAGCTCCATGGTAGCTTTGGCCCGTCTAACTGCCTCCCTACAAGCACGAGCAGAGGAGGTATATTCATCTTTGGTGATCTCTCCCTGTTTCCACTTTTTATGTGCTCCCCTTTTGGCCCTTAGGCTGCTCTGGATTTCTCTGGTCAGCCATGGAAGCCTCCTGGCCCCTTTCCCTCTTTTGGCTCGCTCGGGGATCGTCTTGCTTTGTGCCCGAAGGATCATTTCCTTTAGGCACAGCCACCCTTCTTGGGCTCCCATCCCTTCAAATCTCCTACTCTGCAGTGCGTCCTTGACTAATCGCCTGAGTGCATTGAGATCAGCTTTCCTAAAGTCTAGCACTTTCACCCTACTAGTTACCTTACCCACTCGCCCTCTTATGTTGAATTCTATTATTAGGTGATCACTGTCTCCCAAATGGCTACCGATCTGGAGGTCCCCTATCATGTCATCCCCTGTTGCCAATACCAGATCCAGTATGGCATTCCCCCTAGTGGGACCGTGTACCTCCTGTGTCAGGTGGAGGTCCTGTACACAGGTTAGAAACCTGCGTGAGCGATGGGACCTTGCTGTCTGCGTCTCCCAGCAGATGTCCGGGTAGTTCAGGTCCCCCATGACTACCGCCTCTTTAGCTTTTATGGTCTCCGAGAGTTGCCTCAGGAGCCCTGCATCTATTTCTTCCCCTTGGTGTGGGGGTCTGTAGCAGACCCCTACCACCAAATCCCTTTCTCCTTGCCCCCCATGTAGCCTAACCCACAATCCTTCTACTTCCTCAACCTCGGATTCTGTCTTGATGAGGGTTGATGTATATTGCTCACTGACATAAAGTGCAACCCCTCCCCCTTTCTTCCCCGACCTGTCCTTTCTGTACAATCTATAGCCCTCAATATGTACCGCCCAGTCGTGGGATGAATCCCACCAGGTCTCTGTTAGCCCCACTAAGTCATAGGTGTTTAGTGCAAGCAGGAGTGCTAGTTCATCCTGCTTGTTTCCCATGCTCCTAGCATTAGTATATAGGCACTTGAGCCCTGCGACTGGTGACTTTGCTGCCCCCCCGCTCCGAGTCCCAAGGGGCCCTTTGATTCTTACCTTCTTGTTTCTTACCTGTGTCGTAGTGCTGGCCTCCCCATGGCTTTCAGGTTTCCAATGTTCTCCTTCTTCAGGCTGGGCTGTCCTTGTGGGTGCCACATGGTTTGGTGGTCCACAGCTTCCCCTGCCCTCGTACTCCCCTCCCCCCGACGAGCCTAGTTTAAAGCCCACCAGAGGAGATCCGCCAACCTAGTAGAAAACACATGCTTACCTTTGGGGGACAGGTGAAGCCCATCCCAGCTGAGCATGTCCCTCGTCGTGATGTGCGGGTCATTGTCCAGGAAGCCGAAGCCTGCCTCGAGACACCACTGCCGAAGCCGCCAGTTGGTTTCTCGGATGCAGTTCTCCTGCCGTCTTCCTCGTCCGGTCACTGGTAGGATGGAAGAGAAAACCACCTGTGCACCGAACTCCTTCAGCACGCCGCCCAGAGCACTGTAATCCACCATCAGGTGCTCGGGGGTTCTCCTGGCCGCATCATTAGTACCCACATGTACTAGGACCATGGGGTAGTAATCGGTGGGCTTGAACCTGGCCTGGATTACCTCCGTCACATCCCAAATCTTTGCTCCAGGGAGGCAGCATACCTCTCGTGCCGAGGGGTCCTGGCGACAGATGGGTCCTTCCGTACCTCTCAGGATGGAGTCGCCTATGACGAGCACTCGTCGCCTCCTCCTCTGGGTCCTCGTGGATCTCTTGATCTGTTCGGAGTGTGAAGAATGTGGCATTTCTTCTTGCCCAAGGGTTTCCTCCTCCCCTTCCATCTCCTGCAGGGTCGCCAGGGCCTCGTACCTGTTCACCAGTCGGACTGGAGAAGCTGGTACCGGTTCACTGCGAGCTGCTCCGGTCCTGGCCGTGACCGTCTGCCACTCTGCTGTGGAGGGCACTCCCCGGGGTGCTTCTTCCTTGGGGGCCTGGGCCTGCAGGGAAAGGAAATAACTGTCAATTTTCTCCTCCGCCTCCCTGATCCCCCTCAGCCTGCTAACCTCCTCCCGGAGCTCCCTCACCTGCGCCTCCAGAGCCCTAAGACGGGCACCTGCTGGACAGGTGTGGGGGCCCCCAATCTCTGCCCCCCCGGCCCTGCTGGGGATCCCCCACAGGCCAGGAGGTAGGGGGACATCAGCTCCCCCATGGGCTCGGTCTGGGTGGAGGCCTCAGACCTGCCCCTGGTAGCCTTGTCCCCCCGGGCAGAGGCCCTAGCAGCACTCCTCATAGACACCATTCTACAAGCTGCTGTTTGTAGACCTGTGCGGTGTCTACGCCCTACCCTACAGGAGTCCCACTCCTGGCCCGCCCGCCGGCACGAACGCCTGCGCAGACACCGGCGTGCTCTTACAGAGCGTGCCTGTTTGCACGCTCTGTTTGCGCCGCGCGGCTCAGGAGCGCGGCTCCCTACCGGCTCATCTATATGGGACCCGGGGGGCTTCCCCTCCGGATCTGGCTCAGCTGCGCCGGGTCCCTCCGCCCCACTTACCTTCGGGGGATCAGCTGCTGCTGCCCCCGCTGCCGCTTCCTCTGCTGCTGCTGCTGCCGCCACCGCCGCCTCCGGTCAGTCAGTTGGTAAAAGGGGCACACGTGCGTGCGGGACACACGTGTGCTGACTCCTCTCCTTCCCGCTGCTGGTTCCCGAGCAGTTGACTCGTGCTCTCTTACCTGCATACCTAAACCTGAATTCCTAGCTGTGGCTGAAGACTGATCTCTGGGTAGATCTATGATTTTGAAAAGACCTAAAAAGTTTGTGCTAAAGAAGCCGTGATATAGAGATCAGGAGCAGCCAACAAAAAGGAAAATCTGCAAAATAAAGTTTGCAAAATCTGCAACATCAAGCTGAAGAAGGTTAGCTTAATTAGAACATCAGAAAATACAGTAATGTCACTTTTGTCTCATCTCCTTAATTCTTTTAAAATAACAAAATATTGTGCATACTTTGCATGCAGTTTGTTATCCAATTCTTATGTTATTTGTAAGCAAACTGCCTTCGAACAGTGTGCCACCCACGACAAAGAACCAAGAATGAAAAGTTAAATATAAAAAAAAAAGTGCTGGGAAATAGAAATGTTCGCAGATCACGCATGGAGGAGAGACCTAGGTTGGAATACACTGTTTTGGAAAAAGGAGGCCAATATGATACACTCAGCTCAGCCTTCAATGCTGGATCTAAATATGAAATTACTTGAAAAATAAATTCAAGCAAATGTAAATCATTGCATTGCAGTCCATTCCTTTCCCATAGTATTTTACTCAGCATGCCTGAAGCAGATCTTGGAATTGTTATTTTTAGACTGTGCTGTGTGTTTGAACCTATACTATTGTATGGGGAAACTCAAAAATTTGAGATGAGGTTAAATATTTCAGTTTAAGGTCTGTATTTGGGCATGCAGGCACAGCAGCGTCCCTTCAATGACCACCTGAGGGTGGCTGACAGGACAAAATCATCTTGCTGCATACAGGAGCTATGGAGGGAGGCCTGGGTCAGAGTTGGTTGCAAGGATTTTAGGTGCCAGAGTTCCTCTGGTAATGGGTGATAGGAGGCAGGACAAGAAACTTTAGTGATCAGGGTGGAAGCAAAAATCTGGCCCCCGTTCTGAGAAACTGAATGTCAGTGTGACTGCTGAGATGTTTGCAATGAAGGAAGCCAAGAGGAAAATCTGGAGACAAAACAGTTGAGAGAGCAGATGTGAACACTATTCAGGAGGACAGTGACTCTGTTGAAAGTATCACTAACAGAGACCATGCCGTGCAGGAGCAGTTGAAGTGAGAGGAGATAACTGAACACTCCACTATTCCCCATCTTTTTCCAACATTGCACCTAGATGCCCAGAGGTCCTTCCTGCAGAGAGAACTTAATGCTGGCCCAGGGCTCTGAATGGGTCAGGCCTCCCCTCAGGTCTCCCCCATTCCAGAGAGCGGAAAGCTCTTTATAGCCTTCTTGACTATGGAAGAATAATAGAGCGATTCTTCTGATGCAAAGAACTCAGAAAGATCCCAACAGGGCAGGATGTTTTTGACACTGCAGATTCCTTTTTGAAGTCTCTGGATTTATCTTGTGAATCCTGTGTACATGTTTGCACACCTAACAGTGCTGATTCTGCGAGGCTTCCCATGGCACCTGTAAAAAGACTGCATGACACCCAGGATGTTGCAGCACCCTGCTTGAAAATAATTGTTCTAGAGACAAATCACACAGACACATTTCCGTTGATTCTTTCCCAGGCATGGATAATGGTTTTTCATATAGTTTTCATAGTTTCATAGTTAGTAGGGTCGGAAGGGACCTGAGGAGATCATCTAGTCCAACCCCCTGCCGTGGCAGGAAAGAGTACTGGGGTCAAGCAACCCCGGCCAGATGTTCATCCAGCCTTTTTTGAAAGACCCCCAGGGTAGGAGCCAGCACCACTTCTTTTGGAAGTTGGTTCCAGGTCCTAGCCGCCCTGGCAGTGAAATAACACCTCCTGATGTCTAGCCTGAAACTACCCTCCGCTAGCTTGTGTCCGTTGTGTCTTGTAACTGCCGGGATTGCTCGGGGGAACAGGGACTCTCCCAATGCCTGCTGGTCCCCCTTGACTAGTTTGTAGACTGCCACTAGATCCCCTCTCAGCCTTCTCCTGTGGAGGCGGGACAGGTTCAGGTCCCTCATCCTCTCCTCGTAGGGCCTGCCCTGCTGCCCCCTGATCACGCGGGTGGCCCTCCTTTGGACCCTCTCCATATTGGCCACATCCCTCCTGAAGTGCGGCGCCCAGACCTGGACGCAGTACTCCAGCTGCAGCCTGACCAGTGCCGCGTAGAGGGGGAGGATCACCTCCTTGGACCTGCTCGAGATGCACCTGTGGATGCACGACAAGGTACGGTTGGCCTTCCTGACCGCGTCCCCACACTGTCGGCCCATGTTCATTGTGGCATCAGTGATGACTCCAAGATCCTTTTAAGGGAGACGTATCTTTTTGATCATTTTAGGAACAGGATGCCCAAAGAAAAGGATCACCCAGAGGCACCCCTTGGAAATTGCCAGTTCTTAGCTTTTCAGCCAAGAAAGGAGTGAAAGGTAAGAACTGGCCATTTCCAAGGGCTGCCTTAACTCTGAAAATGTTGAGAACCACTGCTCTACAGGGTGAACCAAAGCGCTTTGGACTTTACACTGTGAACCTTCACTGCCTGAACTAACCCCCCTGTTGTGTAACAGATAGAAAAGGTCAGCATATTTTCATCAAAGCACAGGTTTTCATCAGAAAAAAAAAGTTGTTCCAATGGCCTGGAAGAGTGTGCTAAATAGTATTGATTTTGAAGAAAATCCTAGTGGCGGAAAAATTCCTAAGAAAAAAAATTCTGTTTCATTTTGTCAAATTCTGACTTTTGGCTTTAGAATTGTGTTCATTTGTTTCAGGTTATCTTCGTCTTTTAGATTTATATTTATTACTGATATTGTATCAGTGCTAGTGCAATTTTAATTTCAGAAGCATTGATGTCAGCTGCTATTTTTGTACCTATTGAAACATTTTGATTTACAAAACAAGATAATACCTGTCCCTGTTACAATGAAATAGCTTGACCTGGATCTTAGTGCTGTGCGGTTAGGACAACCAACACAAACCCATGTAGATTAACCAGTACCAACAGTGACTGAAAGGAACTTATCTTTAGCTGCAAATGCAGAAGTGCAATGTTTATTTCTTTAGTCCTTAGATTTAGAAGCAATCCCAGGAAGGCTTGCAGTGGCTCACAATAACAGAAAAACCCCCCACTATACATACAGAATAACCTTATGCACAAAGAGAAATAGGAATCATTCATCTTGGTGTAGTAACATCTTGTTTAGCAGGAGCCTGTAAACGGTATAAATGTCATTCTTCAGAATCTCTCTCAAATAGCTTTAACCACTGAGTAGCTGTGCATGTTTATGGTCAGACACTTAAGTTTCACGTTCCCCTAAAATGGAAACTGTCTTTCATGAAGTAGAATTGAAAATTGTTTTTCCCTGAAATGGAAACCAAAAGCACTCTGCTAAAAAAAAGAAAAGAAAAGAAAAAGGCGGACAGTTGCCAAATAGTCGTCTGGCAAAATACTTCAAGCCTTTTCTAGAACTCACTGTCAATATTCACATATGGTACCTCAAAGAGCCACAGTAAACTGGGGAAACAGCTGAACACGACACTTGGAGAATTATTGGTAATTATGCTGTAGAAAAGCGTGATATTACTGTTGGTCTTGTTAGGTTTGCTATTAGGAAGAAAATGCTCTCCAATTCTCTTGCAACAATCATGAAAACTAAAACTGAGTTATCGGCTACATCAACTGTGCTATAATCCTCTCTCACCACCAGCGACCTGCACCAGGATCCTGTCTTCCTTATCAAAGCTAAAGGAAACCATGCAGAAATGGCATGGGTTTCACTTTAGCAGGTTCAAACACCAAACTAGGGAAACTGGGACCATTTCCTGATCTTACCCTATTAATAAAAAGAACCAGTTTTTCTCTAGTGAGTTGAACTGTTTCAGTTGAGGTGCCCAACTTGCGACCTCTTCAAGAAGCCATGAACCTGTTGGGCTCTTAGCAACTAACTGCCCAGCTGCCTGGTCACTTCTGAAAACCTCTGCGGACAGCAGGAGCCGGCTACTTGGCTAACAGAAGAGTTCAGAAAACTCGACTGATTGCATGGGATTTGCTCCACGTGAACATCAACCTACATGTCCTTTCTGTTAGAGCAGGTCAAATGGCACCTTTAAATCAACTCTGCTCCATTCAAAATGAGACGATTTCCACACCTGCAGAGGATTAGATGCACAGGATGGGCTCAGTGAGCTCTTGTCTTCCCCTAACTTGGCAGCTCTCAGCATTAAAAAGGTATTGTGACTTCCTGAGGCTGCAGTGCAAGACACACAACTTGGAAGAACCCTCCACTTCCCTTAATTCTTGGCTTCGCCTGTGTCCAGGTAGTGAACCAAGTCCTCTCAGTTCCTGATTTCCACTTCTTTCCTCTCAGTGTAGACTGAGCCTCCCTTAGCATCAATAATATCTCCTGTCTCTGCTGGGCTTACCTCAAAGTAGTTGCCTTGACACAACCAGGTGTACTACTATGAACACTTGAAAAAGGAAGTGGTCTCATATCAGGCTCTGTTGGCTCCTAATGCCTGCCATGAATTGCTTGTCTTTCTAGCCTAGTGCAGGGGCTGGCAACCTTTTTCAAGCTATGGGCCAGAAGAACCGATTCCAGCCCAGCATTGGCCAGTTGGTGTCAGTGGCATGGGGGCTTTCCCGGCACCTCTACCCCGCTACGCAGCTGGGCGCTGCACCTGCACCACTGCCGCTTTTCCTAGCTCCCCACTCCCTGGCTGCAGTGCCAGGGGAGCTGCACCAGCGCTGGCAGCTGGCAGCTGCTTGTGATGCTGCTGCTGCCGCTTCCCTCTATGAATCCAGCCTGTGGGCTCTCCACCGCTGACCCCTGGCCTACTGCAGTCCTCTGAAGATAGTTTGGAGTGGATAGTGTCACAGGATGACCGGTCCCAGGGGCTGGAAAGAGACCTTGTTAGGTTATTGGTGGGGACGGGAGATATTTGTTGTGTTGGGCAGAGGAAGAGGCAGACTTCTGGGCTGGTGGTCAACATCTACGTTGGGAAAGCCCCCGTTAATGGTGAGTCAGAAGCACACAGAGATAAGGAAGGCTGCCTTTTTCAGAACAACAGGAGAATCCTATTTTTAGTGGACTTGGATGCCTAAGTGACTCTGTGGAAGTCCCAGAAAATCAGTAACGCTTTTTAGGAAACAGTTAGAATCAGGTTTGGACGGGTCCTTAGAGGTTCAGGAAACAACCTTTCCCAATTTCCAGCTTTTGGCCTGGCCCCAACAGCACTCCTTTAAAGTGACAGCCTCAGATCCAGACATCAAGGGAGGCACAGGGATTTCTGATGATTCACGACTGTGCTCGGTAGCGCCAGGAGAAAAAAAAGTAAGAAGCAAACTCAGTAAGAATCTTATGCCGTGTCCAATGTTAGTCCATTTTCCTACTGCTAACATGCTGAATTATTGGGGGTAAACTAATTAAGTCTTTACAGGTTGTCTAGGAATGGTCCCCGGAGAGGTAATACTCTCCTCCTTTTTCAGCCATATCAGTTTGGTTAAGTGGCCAGTAATCAATGCACGACCACAATTAACACCATTATCAAATGCTCTTTTACAGCACCTGTTTCTACTGGACAGCTTGTTCACTGGTGGGTGAGAGAATTCAGCCATTCATCATGCCTGCCCAGGCTGCTGGGTACATACTTTAATCTGTTCTGAAATACCTCCTTGATGGAGAAGCGCTATGTCCATGTTACAGCTCTAATCTGCTCTGAGTGAAAGGGCGAAGTGATGCATCCTTCCAGCATGTCGCACAGTGTAAATCTGGATTCAATGCTGTAAAGTCATTTAGTGCAGCAATAGAGTTGAATTCAGGCAGGACTCAGAATCATAAAAAGTGGGGTTGGAAGGGACTTGGGAGATCATTTAGTTCAACCCCCTGCTCAAAGTAGGACCATCCCCAACTAAATCATCCCAGCCAAGGCCTTGTCTACCCATGTCTTAAAAACTCAGCTCAGGGCAGGATACAGCTCTTTGACTGAGAATGCCAAAACGACTAGTGACCGTGACTGTCGCAATGTTTGGGTGCCTGGACAGTGAGACTAGCCAGGCTTCTGTGTTTGCAAGCGCGTATTTGTCCAAAAGCGTGCACAGGAATTTCCACGCTAGCCCCTCTCACACACGACCTAACTGGACTTGTCAAAAGTAACATCATGTTAATGTCCTCGGTAACTGTATCAGGAGGCTTTCAAGGGAGTTAGAGAAAGCTTAGTGTGTTTTCTCTTTTGGGTGAGAAATGATTCTTGCACGACTAGTTAGACCAGTTATTCTCAACCAGGGTGCTGAGGCAATACTAGCCTCAGGAATCCTTTCAAAGGTGCCATAGCACCTGTGCAATATTAGCACACTTAGGTGTGCAAGCACCTGTACGATTCATGAGAGAAATTCAAGCTATTTCAAATGGGAATCCATAGTGTAAAACATGTTGACCTGTTATGGTCTTTCTGAGTTTTTTGCACCCGAATGGCTCTATTATTTTTCCATAGTCAAGAAACAAGTGAAACTTAAGAGCTGGCATTTTCCAAGGGATGACGTAATGTCTAACTCTGTGTCCTAAGAAGTATAGAGTTCAACATATTGCTTAGCCTTCCAATGTCATGCTCCTTGCCGTGGAAACCGCAACCACAGAAGATCTTTACTTCTGTATAGCATGTTCATCCCTAGATCTGTAGCTAGATCTAGAAGTAAAAAGAGACTGTGTGCAAAGGAGGACAAAGAGACTGAAGACCTGCTTCAGCAGGCACTTCTCTTGGGACAGCTTCAGTCAGTGTAATGCCATTTCTGGGTTCTAGAGAGAACTGCTGGCACCCTGGTGGGAGCAGTCTGTGCTGCAGATAGGGATGTTTAATGGTGACTGATGGATATCAGGCTAACAAAAGTATTTTCCTGGAGATCTGCAGAAGAAGCACAGCAACAGGAGACCTCCTTTCCTGTTCAGAAACGTATTGCTATCAGGATCTGGAAACTTGCAATCCCCCACCATTATCAGTCAGTTCTTAATTAACTTGGAGTCAGCAGTTCATTGTTGAAGTTCCTGTGGTGGTGGTTTGTGTTGCTGTTTAAAGGCTAGGTTCACTGCACATTAGAGTGTCTTGTGTCTGAAATGAATGGTGTCTCCTAAAATCCAGTAAAGGCAAATGCAAGCTTGTAGCAATGAACAAGGATCATCTTACTAAGAATAATGTACACCTAAATATCTACATGTATCCCTGTAACCTGCAAATCCCCACCACATTTCATACACAATATGCAAAATCTTGTGAGGGGCTAGCTGGCAGTGACTCAGCCCAGGGGGTTTGCCAGGGTAAAAGATGATTGCAGGACTTGGGATTCCCTTTCCTCACCAATCTGGTGATGATTTTGGCCAGGGGTTTTGAAGGGGCAAAAGATGATTGGAGGACTTGAGATTCCCTTCCCTCACCAATCAGGCCCCAGAGACTCACCTGCCATGTCCCCTGATTGGCCCCTTGAGTCCCCTGGAGGAGGATAAAAGGGGCAGCACAGCTGACTCAGGAGAGACCAGCGAGGGACCACGAGGAAAGAGTTCAAAGAGCTGGGCCAGCGGGGTGGGAGCAGTGGAAAGGGTCCATCGTGTTTTCTCCCCCTCCAGGTACCTAGGCCCGATATTCCTTGTCATTTGACATTTCGTATTTCGTGCCTTTTATATTTCCCCAACCAGCATTGTTTGTTTTGCTGTTGGTGTTTTATAATTTGTTAACCCTGCCTTTCGTCAACTGGATGAGTATGTCTAAGATTGTAAGTGTCTAACCTTTGTTGAATCCTGCCCCCTCGGGGCATTGTAGTGTCCCCTATACCCCTGGTTTATACTGGTTATGGTCCCAGTACTGTTCTCTCATTAAAAGACATATAGTTAAGTCCCCATTGGTGGTCTGGCTCTGCTCTATAGGGGGAGGAGAGTCCCTACACCCCCACAGCGCTTGTGCACCTGCTCTGATCCCCTCAATTGGAGAGGGGGTACCTCTTGGAGTACCGCCTGGGTTACAATTTCATGGTTTTTCTCTGAAAACTGGGGATACTAAAGTGATTAACTTCGCAAAGTACTTTTCAATGTGAAGGTGACAAGCTTTTATTTATTAATTTGCCAGGGAACAGGGCAGCCCTGGCAGGTGAAACATCTGCCCTCTATAAATAGGACATACAAGCTTTAATGAGCAGGACTCCATTCTCTACATGCAGACAGACCCTAAGGGCATCCTGAGCAGACTTCTAAACAACTCTTCATTATTAGTCTTGATATATATTCTCACTGTTCATTCATTCATTTGTTCAGTTTATATGTCACCCCTCAGGCCCAGATTATAGCAGGGGCAGGCAATTATTTTGGGTGGAGGACCGCTTACTGAGTTCTGGCAAGCCATCAATGGCAGCATGACAGGCAGCCAGGGACAGATAAATATTAATTTTCTAAATTTGGGGGGGGGCCCTGCGGGCTGGATAGAATGGCCCGGCGGGCCACACCTGGCCCGTGGGCTGCATTTTGCCCACCCCTGCATTACAGCTTTGAGGACAGCCACAAAAGGGCAGAATGTTTTTAACACTACGGATTCCTATTGGAAATCTCTGGGTTTATTGTGTGAATCATGTTTACACACCCAACAGTGCTAACATTGCATTGCTCCCTGTGGCACCCTTGAAAGAATCACTGATTTCAGATCTTACAGACCCAAACCAACACCATGGGCTGTACCTCAAAAGTTATTGGGAGCCAGTGTCCTGGGTATCAGCCAGCTGTGACCAGAGCAGAACTGTACCCTACACCTTTGCTCCCAGGAGGGGGAGTGGAGGGTGGATCAGGAATGGCTGCAGCTTCATCCTGATATGCCCTGCAGGTCCTCCTCGGACACAGTAGAGGTGCTGTGGCACCCGTTGAGAACCACTCATATAGTCATTGCACTAAATCATTAAGGAGTGATTGCAGGAAGCTTTTTGATTTGATGGGACAATTTCTCTTCGTTTATCGTGTTGGCCCCCAGAGGTGTTCCAGGAGTAACTACTCCCCCTGGGTTGTAAAGAGTTAAGCAGAGGGGTGGGGCCACTCCAAACCCAGGAAAGCCAGACCTAGATAGCTACAAGGCTACTTGGAGGGCTAGCAGGAAGGGAAAAGGGAAAGAGGAGCTGCAAGTTAGAGGCCATTTTGCCTGGAGCCCTCTGAAAGGATTTGGAGGGCGGCGTTGCTCCCTGATACGCTCCATGCACCCTTGAAAGAGGCCCGGGGAGACTGTGACTGACTACTGCTAAAGAGCGAGTGACATTTAAAAGGCGGCAGAAGGTAGTGAGGGAGGTCAGGGTGACTGCGAAAGTCCTTGAGGCACCTGGGACAGCTCGTACTACGCAAAGAAACAGCCCTGAGCTGAAGGAGGGAAAGAGGAGCCGGACTGCTGAGACCAGGGATGAGGCATGGGGCCGAGTGCTGGGCCCTTGCCCAACCTCAGCCCCCGCTCACAGCTTGTCACATCTCCCAAAAGTTCCCTTTTGAGAAACTACCTAAAGAACTAACAAACTACCCAACAAACTGCTAAAGTAAGGAACTAACTAACCAACAGAGATAAGGCACGAGGACGAGGAAGGGCAAGTGGCGCAGGCGAAGGGCGGGAGAGCACTGGGAGGAGCCGGTACCTGAGAGTGAGGCTGGGCATTGTGATGTCACTGGGCACAACAGTTCTTTTGCCATGGCAACCAGGGGTCTCCCTCCCACCCAGGCAAGGTGCTGAGTGCGGGGGCTGCGGGCGCCTTTGGCCTGGCCTGGCCTGGCCTGGGGGTGCTCCCGCCCAGATGACTTGAGCCCCTTAACTCTTTGGGTGCATTGTCTGTCCTTGTCCGTGTGGCCCAAGCAGTGACCGCCCTGGCTGGAGGGTCACAGCAGTGAGCGCCCTGGTGCAGGGGGTCCCGGTAAAACAGTAGCCCCCTCTGATCACTGCCTGGTGGGGTGGGGCTGGGAACACAGAGCCCAGCTCGGCCTCAGCCCCATCTGCAAAGCCAGAGTTACAATGGCCTCCGAACCCTCCACCCCTGCTTCTGTCGGAGAGAAATAGCTCCCATTCCTCTTGCCCCTGCTCAGATACAGCTCAGCTCCCCAGCACGGTGCGGTCACTAGCAGTGGACTTTCCTGATGGTCCTCTTGCCCCACACTCACCCCCACCACCAGCAAGGGGATGGGGCGAACTCGTGCAGCTCAGGGGGACACTCCCTGGGCTCTGTTACTCCACATGGGGAAGGGGGAGCAGGGATGGGCATGCTGATAGTTGTGGCACAACCGAATCGCCAACAGGACACTTGTGGGCTCCTCACATGAGCCCCAGTGCCAGGGATGGGCCCAAGGATAGTGCTTGCTCTATGGCATGGGTCCCAGGGATGAGGCACTCACTGAGACCTCCATGCCTGTGGGGTCTGTCCACGAGTCACCATTCGGCTGAGACCGGGTGGGTGGCAAACAGCTTGATCTTTATTAGGAACAGGATTCAGCAACTCACAAGCTCACAGCTTGCAGGGAGAACTACAACTACCCACCAGCACAAACCGCACCTGCAGGGCATCACGGGGAGAGACTGGGTCATCCCACTGCTGGCCCCTTCAAGGGACCTCCCATGTACCACATCCCCGTCCTTTACTTGGGCAGCTCCCTCTTAGCGACTTGGATGTTCATCAGGCGCTACTTCAACTGGTGTGGAAGAAATCAAACTTCGCGTTGTGGTTGTATTAGACTTGGCAGAGCCATCTAGGTTTATTTAAAACTATACCAGTGATCACAGGGAGAGTTCTCAAAGGAACTCTGACCTCTACAAATTTACAAGCGTATTTATACTTTAGACAGCGAGGAAACATGCAGGGTTCAGACAAAGCAACCTGGGGAGAAACAGAAAGATGGTGATCATTCGTTTGTCACACGTAAGCAGTTTACTTATTTAGAAAAAAACACTATGTTTTGGGAACAGTTCTCAGCTTCTGGTTCGGCGGAAAGGAGGAGGTTAACATCTGCACACAGACAAAACAGGGCATGAAGGTTTCTCCTTATCTTAGAACATGTTAAAACACATAGCATCAGCATCGGCACCTTTTTTCTTCTCTTTCTCTCTCTTCTTAGTCAAGTAAGAGGCCTGGTGAATCTTATTTCCACTTTCCCCGCTTTTGGGCCTTTTTGGCCCAACATATTAGATATTTATAGCCAAGAGCTTTTTAACTTCTAATTTTTCTTTCTTTTTACCTTTTCATTATTTTAACATACGTATCACAGAAGTTGTCCAATTAAGGGAGAAAGCAATCATGGGCACCCCTGTCATTGTACTAGGAGGCAAGTGGGGACATGCCCAACATTTAGAAACATTTAAATCCTTTCCATATTGATATGACAGTTGAAGAAAAGCATTTTGGTGAGCATGCCAGTGTGGGAGTGATCTTTTTGACCTGTTTTGAAGTCTAGTCTGATTTACAAAGTTTCTTTTAGCTGCTGAGTCTTTAAGTTCATATAAGAGGATCCAAAAGGAAAGACTGAGACGTACCCAAGTCACGACTAACCAACCCCACCTCGGGAACCAGGAACTAGGCAGAGGCCTTTTTCCTTTCCCGAAGGGCATAGTGGTGTCGTTGGGGTACATTTTCTTCGTTCTGTAGTGGTAAATCCTCTTCGCTTTGTAGTGGCAAATCCTCTTCGCCAGTAGGCGCTTGGCTCACTACTGGTCTTGAGCTCTCCTGTTGGCAGGCGCTAGGCTCACTACCGGTCTGTGGAGGCTGATTACAAGGTTGATATGGAGGAGACTCTAAGTCTAGCAGGGCTGATGTTTTCTTAGTGTGTGAAGCATGGATCCATGGTTGGAGTCCTTGACACTTTATTGCAGTGTTGGCTGTCAGGAGTCCCTGGAACGGGCCTTTCTAGCGGGGTCCCACCAATGACTTCCGTTGATGGACTTTTACATGAACCCAGTCAGCAGGCAGGATGGACTGGCACGGCTCATCTGGTTCCTTGGGGAGAGTTACTTGTACCTGTGAATGAAAAGCCTTAACACACTTCCTTAGTGCCGCACAGTAGTCTAGAATAGTATCATCAAGTAAATGTATATTGCAAAAGTGGGAGGCAACAGGTGGTGAGGCAGGGAGCCTCATGGGTCTTCCCATCAGGATTTCATGTGGGCTAAGTCCGGTGTTTCGATTGACAGTAGATCTCATACTCATAAGGGCTATGGGACGTGCATCTGGCCATTTCAAGTGAGTCTCAGCACAAATTTGGGCCAGTTAATTTTTTTAAATGCCATTTTGGCGTTCCACTTGGCCCGAGGCCTGTGGATGGTACGGGCAATGAAAGTTCTGCTGGATTTGCAGGACTTTGCAGACTTCTTTCATTATCTGCCCAGTAAAATGAGTTCCTCTATCGGAGTTTATGGAGAAAGGAATACCAAACCTTGGAATAAAGTCTCTGAGCAACTTTTTGCTCACAGTGATGGTTTCAGCTTTTGCACATGGGTAGGCTTCTACCCATCCAGAGAACATAAACACAATAACAAGACCATATTCATAAGAACAACATTGCTGCATTTGAATAAAATCTATTTGTAAATTTACAAATGGCCCCCAAGGTGGGGGATGTGCTGCCTTTTTAGGTTTTCCCACATTATGGGCTTGACAAATAGGGCAGGTATAACAGTATTGTTGAGCCACAGATGAACAAGTTGGAGCAAACCAATCAAGCTTAACAGCTTCTATCATCCCCGCTTTGCTCACGTGTGCTATGCCGTGGTGCATGCGAGCAAGATAGGGAAGAAGGACCGTTGGGGCAACCAGGCGGCCGTCCGGGGAGCGCCACAAATGGTCAGGGTGTAACAAACACCCAGCCAGTCTCCACATATATTTTTCTGGTTCTGGAGCCTGATCTTGGAGGAGGGCAACGTCATGAAGACTTGCCAATGGAGACTGGTTAAATGAGATCGACAAAAACACAGGTGTAGCCTGAGGAGTGGAAATAGCCACAGCTTTGGCAGCGGAGTCTGCCAGAGCATTTTTACATGTAACATTATCATAAGGTTTGTGGGGAGCTTGGCATTTAATAATAGCAACAGCAGAAGGTAACTGTAAAGCATTGAACAAGGCCTTTACATATGGCCCGTTACTAATTTTGGCACTTCTTGACATGAGGAAGCCTCGTTGCTTCCAAAGTTGACGATAATCCTGTACAATACCAAAGGCATAGCCAGAATCAGTGTAAATATTAACAGAGGTACCAGAGGCTAGGGTGCAAGCCCTGGTAAGCGCCACAAGCTCAACAACTTGAGCTGAATACACATTGGGCAAGTGATGGCTTTCTATAACATCATATTGGGAACATACTGCATATCCTGCAACAAGAGAACCTTTTGAGTTTCTTTGACATGACCCATCAACATAAAATACTAGATTTGGGTTTTGCAAGGGGGTGTCCTTTAGATCAGTGCGGGGCATTGTTAGGTGGGCAGTAACAACAATACAATCGTGGGGTTCACCATCTAAAGGAGTAGGCAACAGGGAGGCAGGGTTTAAAACAGGGCATCTAGTTAAAGTAATATTTCCAGCAGAAAGAAGCAAACTGTCATACTTAGTCAATCTAGCATTTGAAAGGTGTTGAGTTTTACTTTTTAGTAAAAGGGCTGCTACAGCATGTGGGACAGCAACAGTAAGGGGAGAACCTAATACAGGGGTACAGGACAGTTCAACAGTAATAGCAGCTGCAGCTACAGCACGAAGACATGGAGGAAGTCCGGCTGCAACTGGGTCAAGAGCAGAGCTATAATAAGCAATGGGACGGTGCTTGTCTCCATGTGCACAGCAAGTGCAAATCCGTCTTTTTCATGATAAAAAAGAATAAATGGTTTAGTATAATCAGGAAGGCCTAGGGCAGGAGCTTGCGACAGAGCTTGTTTAATAGAGGCAAAAGCGGCTTCGGCTTTTGAAGTCCAGGGCAAAGGCTCAGAGGTATTAACAAGAGTCAGGTTTTGCAGTGGCTTGACTATAGAGGCATAGCAGAAATATCATGACCCAAATAGTGGACATGAGGGAGACAAAGTTGTAGCTTTTCTTTAGATGCCTTATGGCCTTTTAGGGCAAGAAGGTGAGAAGAGTTAAAGAATCAGCTTTAGGGGGTTTAGGTTGTAGCCGCGTTGGTCTAAGGATATAGGCAGACAAGGTTCTGCGGTAAACTGCGGCGGGTGAATAACTACCCCTCCAGTACGATCAGGCCGGGGACGAAAGGGACACTGACCCAAATGAAGATGGTATAGCAAAATGAAGTTTTACTTGTAACTTGCGCAGGAAGACAGAAAACTCTTTAACAACTGTTTGCGATGTTACAGTCGGAAAGCGATTGCAATAATGACAACAACAACACTAGCTGCCACACGAGAGCTCACTCTGTTCGGGTATCGAGTATACATTCGACCTAGGGGACGTGGGATCCTGGAAAGGGTGATCAGGCCTCTCCAACTGTCGTGTGGACCCCCCCAAGCTCTGGAGTTGTGTCCCTTTTATAAACTAGTGAGCCAACTAGAATGTGCTGCTGATTTTCAGTCAGGAGCCTGTGACTGCCGGCCTTGCAGTCACACGCTTCATGTAGCCTCTGATTGGCTGAGGCCATCTGATCACGCGCCTGTCAGCACTGCGATCATGAGGTTTTCACACTCCAAGCATAACTTGCTCTCGTGCTTTACATTGGTGTGGCATGTGGACTGGCGTTTGGTCACCTTTTTATTCAGACATGCCCCCTTGACCAAATGTCAGATTAAACACCCTCGAGTTCTATTTTTTCTTCATTTACATTAGGCAGTTGGGTATACACGAAGGTCGAAAGCGTCATTACTCGACGTTTAACTGCATTCAAAATACAACAACCAATACAAACACACAGCAAAATGCCTAATAAGGGTATTAGCAGGGTTAACAGCGGAGCGATTATATGCATGGCTAGTGAAGAGAAGTCCCAACCAAATCCTGAAAAAAGGTCTGCAAGCCAGCCTTTGCTGATACTAGCTATGGCATTAGCGCCTTTAGCCGCTTTTCAAATTAACTCGAGTTGGGACATTAAAGGAACTGTAATATTCGGGATAGATATGCAGCAATATTCGGTGGATAAGTTTAGATACTTGCATACTCCTCCATTATGCACTAACATGGCGTCTAAAGCAAGCCTATTTTGTAGGGTCATTTGTGATGTTTCTTGTAACTGCCTATTCATTAAGGTCAAGGCTTCGTTAGTGGCATTGAACCCTACTTCTACCTCTTTAGCTAGGCGGACAACGGCTTCACGGGCTTTCATTATTCCCACCCACCATACGAACAGGCCTTCTACTTGCCATTCGATTCGTTTCGCCACCCGCTCACCATAAGTCATTTTCGACCAGATGGTTGTAGTGCGCCTCTGTCTAGAATCAGAATGCCGAACCCATGGGGTGTACGGGTTGGAGGTATTGGCGGTGAGAGGTGGGCACAGTTCCACGCTCGCTATAAAACAAGCGCCATCGAAATCAACGGGTAAAGCCGTATATAATAACCCGTCATCACACGCCCACATAAGACCGCGGGGTGCGTTAGTTGGCAAATTATGTCTTCTACACCACAATGCTTGTACCCTGGGTGTGCAGTAAGGATGGGACAAATTACGGTTTTCAAAATAGCGTACTTCCGCTTGTCTAAGGGGGAAAAATGCACTTAACAGTGGGTGATTACCATGAAATTCTGTCAGATTTACTCCTTTGTTAAGATCCCATCCCCCTTTCCGCATCGGGGTACTATTGAGAAACAAGAACCACGAAGGTGAGTATTGCCGTGCTGACCATGGCAAGGTTTGGACCCGATCGTCGTCTGTGCCCCACTTTCGCGCCCCCCATGGAATGTGATGACAGTCAATTGGTTCTACTTTATGACTCCCTAGTCCCCAACTCCTACAGTTTAAGCTTGTGATATTTTTCTTTGTTACAGGACCTGTTGGCCAGTAGTACGCCGCCATTTTTTCCCCTCTTGTGATTGTGTGGTCGGGAAAAGACACTACCTGACAACCCGGGCAAGATATGGGGCCATTGGTTCTACAGATAAAGGTCCCACACAATGGCCCTTGTACCTCGCGGAACCATCAGGTGATGTCAAGGGGAGCGACATACGTAATTAACACATTCCCGTTGATTGCACTTGGTTTTGGTATACAAGTCGTCACACCCTCGGGATGGGGTCCAGTCGCGTTGGCCCAGATTTCTATTAGCTGCAACACGGAGTTTCGCTGCAGAGGATCATCGGGGTCACTTGTCTCTGTAGCCGCTTTGGTCGTGAACACGAGTAGACTGATGATGAAGAGGTCGCCTCGTGACATGTTGTCACCACCGGAGAAAGCTAAAAAACCCCGAAACTCATGATCTGTCAGTGATGCATTATAAATTGTATTATACACGGGAAGGGTGTGCCCTGTCGGCTTAGCCAATTGTGATGGGCTAAGACGATGCGTGTGGGTGTGACTGCTTCGAGGGAAACAAAATAAGTATTAGGGTAATCTCCGGCCCTAATTATAACACCCTGTGCTGGGGACGGATGTTTAGAGGTGGCTGTAGGGACAGTTAGCCACACTGCTTCGTGAGGAGAATAACATGGCTTCCAAGGTGGGCGTGGTGCTGGGGTGCGTTCTTCCCATAGCGTCTTTGTAGCATTCATTGAGATCAGTACCTCGGTGTTATGTTTGGTCCAATTTTTATATGACCCATTTCCTTTTAATCTTAACTGCTCCTTATACAATCCTATATGACGTTCCACAACGCCACTGGACTGTGGATGATAGGGCAAGTGGTGATGCCACTGAATGTTATGTTCTGCCGCAAGTCGCTCTATAGCTTTTGAGTTAAAAGGTGGTCCTCCATCAGTGTGTATAACATGGGGCACTTGCCAATGAGCAAAAGCGAGCTGCAAGCATCCCTGAACTGTGGAAGCGGTAGTTTTCCTTGCTGGGAGGACCAGAAGTTGGTGAGTTCCCAAGTCCACGATCGCTAGTCCTTTGTTCGGTGGTCTTGATCCCGGGAGCGGTCCAAGCAGATCCACTTGCCACACCTTTCCCGGTGTGAAGTGTGCGGGGTCAAAGACACCCTGCGTGTGTTTGTGATGTGTTGGTTTCTCCTTAGCGCAAGCTGGGCATGCTTGGGTTATCTCCTTCCATCGCTGCAAACTTGGTCCTTTATCACTGTGTTGCTTCCAGCGAGTCCGTGCCCTTTCGGCACCTGGGTGCCCCCAGAAATCATGGAGCCATTTCAGCAATGGCTGATCATCTGCCACATTTGTCAGGTTTAATTGCAATATGCCTATTTCACTTGGTGGTCCTTGATGGGCTAATAGGCGGTCGATGATGGCATGTACGGGATCTGTATCGGGTCGGTGAGAGCGTGTATGTTTAACTAAGGGTGGTGTGGAGAACCGTTGCAAAGTATCTTTAATGTCTTCCCAGATGGGTTGATGCTCCGTTGCTTGTGCTGCTCCGGTGACGATTCGATATATGCACTCTGAGTCCATGGCGATGGCAGGAACCGGAAGCGTTCCATCGTGATGGTCTCGAGCGTGTGTGAGTGCTAGATGGAATCCCCGTAATTCAGCTGCTTGTACCGACTCATCTGAGGAGGATGAGCGGAGATCGGCGTTCTTACAGGGGTCACAGTAAAAGCCATACACGCTGCCATTGCGGGATGTACCGTCAGAGGCTATCCAGGCTAGTGATGTAGTCCCATATAGCCGAGGTATACTGAGTTTTTCATCCTCATCGTCGGGGGGCAGTTCCCCGTCGATGACTTGCCACGCTGACCAATAGTATTGAAACCGCAGAACGGTCGTGCTCCAAATCTTTTGTGTTCCTTGATACTCAGGGTGACTCTGGCCAGGGTTGAGTAAGGCCAGCATAGAACCTCCTGGTGCAACAAGGGTACCTGGAGACATCGACAGATGTTCTGCCAATTGGGTCGCAAGCATAACTTTTGCTAGACAACCATACCGATGTTGGTTGGCCTGTAGTGTGCGGTGACCGGTGAATGCAGGCTGCTCCGTCACCGGGTCCTTGGCTGTGAACCAGATGTGTTCGCTGGTAAAGCCCACATGAATTATTAACGGGGTGCTAGCAGGTGGTGCGATCAAGCGTGTGTTCTTAACTTCGTTGAGAACCGCTTCTAAGGCCCGTTGATCTCGGTCATTCCAAGGTTCCCTTCGCTGGGTTTTTTTCCGAATTTGTTGTTGCAATCATTGTACGACTTTTAAGTGTGGTGGCGTTATGTAATGACGGAACCAATTTAGTTGGCCTAAAAGGCCCTGGAAGTCCGGTTGAGTTATGGGTCGGGACTCAAGTTTAGGTGTGGAGTTGTGTGCCGTCCCCCATTGGTACTGACCTGCGAATCGTGTCCCTAAAAAGATGATATCTGAGGACGGTTCCTTCATAGATTTGGTCGTATTTATTGTCCATCCCTCATTGCTTAAGTGGTCTTTTAACTTCTCGGCGGTGTTGTGGACCGTCGCACAGTGATCTCCCATGATGGCAATGTTGTCAACGTAGGACCAGATTTTTACGTCCTCGGCCCATGGATGGAAATGTGTGAAGCGCTTAAGGGTGTTGTTCATCGCCACTGTCGCTAATGCCGCTGCGTTACGGTAACCTTGAGGGCAAACTTCCCATTTATACATTTCGCCGCTTATACACATATTAAGGACCCCTTGTGGATCATTTATGGGGATTGAATAAAACATATCTTTTAAATCTAAAGTGATGGCCCACCATTCTCCGCCTCTTTGTGTCTCGATTATACCATTTAAGACTTCAGTTATTGTTTGGGCCGCGGGCATTTGGAGTGGTTTACACCGGCGGTTCACTTGCCGGTAGTCTACCACCAACCGGGCTTCGGTTAGTTTCCCCAGCTTGGGAATACCCCATCCCGCCAAAAGATAGGTAGATGATCTTATCGGGTTGATGCAACCTCGTTGGTTTAAGTCGTGTAGTAGGGCCTGGACTTGATTCTTAAGTGTAGAGCGCGTTGGAATCGGTTGATAGCGCCATGGGGCCGGGTTTGTTAAAGTGGGCTGATGTTTATCCTCTTGGGTGACGGACAGCGGCAGTACGAGGAGAATCTCGTTTTTGAGATGTAAAGCTTTTATCTCCGGGATTCCTAGAATATTGATGCCCCCTTGGACCCCGTGTAAAACTCTAGTACCAATCTTGAACTTTACTAAGGTTGTAGTAGCCGTAGCGTTTAAACCCTGTACAAAGATAGTTCTTGATGTTTTAATATGTGGGACTTCGGGCTTTATTACATTTACTTGGGCTCTCGTGTCGAGTAAAAAGCGTGTCGGTGTTGCATCGGAGCCTCCGGGTGTGCTAACGTTGAGGGTGACATGTGGGCGTTCATCATTGAAGGGTCGGCCGTCGGTTCCTGGTTTGGCGGCCGCTACTCGTTTTTTCCCTTATCGTACTCTTGTGGTCTTGGCCTAAAGCCTAGACGAAGTGCTAGTATTTTCTGCCCTTCATCCCCTAATCTGCGGAGTTGGTCCTTTTCTAGACCACTTTTGCTTAACAAAAACCCGAACCTAGCGCGTTCTTCGGGGGTACGATTTGGTGGTGGTCCACGCGGTGGGTAGTTAGTTCGAGGTTTATTAGGTGGGGATCCCCAGGGTTCTGCCGCCCATGCTTCCGATGGTGGGGCAGATGTGGTTTCTGTCTTGTGTGCCGTAGTGAGTTTTCCTAAACTGCTTAGGACGTTCCCTATTGGGCCTCCCACCAATGGATGTAGCAGCAAGCGAAACATGGGTGTGTTATTACCCCCGTAAATTTCCACGCAGGCCTCTACTGCTGACATGGACATGGGGACAGCGCCAGGGTCGTGACACCAACGATGAGGCCAATAATTATTCGCCTGATAAGGAGTTAAATTCAACGGGTACCTCCCGGGGTCCCAATTTAAATAGCTTGCTCCCGCTATGGCATACAAAAGTTGTGTGGCTGTGGGGTTACCCGGTGGACCCGCATGCCAGGCATGGGCTTGGGCCATCAATGCTGGGATCGTGGCAGCACACAAAGGAATTGGCCAGGCTCGGTTGCGCAGTATCTTGGTTGTATCACTGCACGCTCCGCCACTCCACGCGGGTTGGCGCATGAGTGCCATGCATTCCTCGAGGTCTACCAGATCCGCCCCGTGTTCTAGTATCAGGAGCCCTTGCCATATTACCGGTGTTTCACCCGGATTTATCCGGGTTTCTTTCATTAGTTCCTGAAGCTCCCCCCTAGTGCGGGTGCAAAAGGTGGTGAGTGTGCTGGTTGCTGTGCCATCAGTGACAGTTTTGATCAGCGCTACAGGGTTTACCTGTAGAGCAGGTGCGCTTGCCTCCGCAGGGAGGGCAGGGTATAGGCGCGGGGTGCTGTACGGGGGTGGTCCCTCAGGCGGGGTTGTTGGAGTCTCCTCTGCCACTCCCGTTTCTGTGATTTCACTCGCCCCTCCCGCTTCAGTGCGCAGGCCCTCCCCTAGGGGGTTTTCACTCACTGCACCTGCATTGGGATTTTGCGCCTCGGACGCTTTAGCCACTCCTTCTTTTTCTTCAGCGGCGCCATCTTGGAGTGGCATTTTGGATTGTGTGGCGCTCTGATCTGCAGCTGTCCTAGCCAGTGTCTCCACCATGCTGGCTTGGTTCGCCGCGTGTTGCAACAGGGTGGTCACCGTGCGAAATAAAACATTAATTATCTTGCCCTTATTCCACTTCTTTGCTCCCCATTTCGTAGCCTCCCGCCCGTTGGTTTCAAGGCTCTCCCGGAGTCCTGTCAGGATCTCATTTTCAGTGCCTCCGGGGCTGAGGTTAGGGCACCTGAATTTGTCAGGAGATGTGTTGCAGCCGCCACCCTCTTTTAGATATTTAATACATTTGGCATACTCTTTTGCAGGGGTACGATTGCTTGTGTCGGTGGATTTGACCCGATTGAGTTGTACCTCCGCGGCCGTATCGGGTGATCGGTATAGGACCGCAGGGCTAGCGAGGAGACACCCCAGGGCTGCGTGAGTGAGGCCGGTAACGACCCGCTCTTTGAGTGGCCCCCCGGTGTTTTCAGTCGGGCGGATCGAAACATGGCTGCCGATCCTCCCATCTTGCTGGGCCTGATGGTACGCCACATGGGCCCATAAGTCATCGGAATTTGTGGTTGGGGGCCTGTGGTGATTTCGCCACGGGCAATGCCGGACTGATTGGTCAGTGCACTCCTCATTCTCCCTTTTCCCCGGAGATCCTGTCCGTGACGCCATGTGGTAAACTGCGGCGGGTGAATAACCACCCCTCCAGTACGATCAGGCCGGGGACGAAAGGGACACTGACCCAAATGAAGATGGTATAGCAAAATGAAGTTTTACTTACAACTTGCGCAGGAAGACAGAAAACTCTTTAACAACTGTTTGTGATGTTACAGTCGGAAAGCGATTGCAATAACGACAACAACAACAACAACTGCCACACGAGAGCTCGCTCTGTTCGGGTATCGAGTATACATTCGACCTAGGGGACGTGGGATCCTGGAAAGGGTGATCAGGCCTCTCCGACTGTCGTGTGGACCCCCCCAAGCTCTGGAGTTGTGTCCCTTTTATAAACTAGTGAGCCAATTAGAATGTGCTGCTGATTTTCAGTCAGGAGCCTGTGACTGCCGGCCTTGCAGTCACACGCTTCATGTAGCCTCTGGTTGGCTGAGGCCATCTGATCACGCGCCTGTCAGCACTGTTGTTGCACAAACTGCCAGTTTCGTGCCCCTGGAGGCTTGTCCAATTTACCTCAAGGAGAGAGTCACACACTCAGGCTGGGTCCAACTCGAGTTTATTGTTTGTGCAAACAGGTTGACAGTGGAGCTCAATGCTCAAAGCAAAGTCGACCCTGAGCTGTGCCCGAGGTTTCATTTTTATAGCTAACCTGAACAAAAGATTCCAATGTGATTGGTTACATTTTTCTGCAAAGTTTAGTACACGCGTAGTCCTAAAACGCAACTGCGGCAACAGGCCTACCGCCTGCGTTCTGAACTGTGGGCCCCTTAGTAACCCCGTGTCTTGGTGTAACTCTAGGGCAATGAGCGAGTACGATGTTTTCAAAATGTATGTGCAAAACAAGCATTAATCTGTGTTCTAACAAGAAGCTTTGAACCTTATCTCAAAGCGAGCGTTGCCTGGACTGTTTCTTATTATGACACTGCTTATCTACTGCAGGAGGAAAGAAGAAACATCTCACAGTTCAGCTGTGAGGCCCTGTATAGGGAAAAGAAAAGGGATCATGAGACATTTTTACTACACTACCCTTTGGTATTCCAATCCGTGCTTTCGGTTTAGCATCATTGCTTCCTCCAGCTGCATCTCAGCATCCGACGAAGCAAGCTGCTGCTTACGAAAGCTGATGCATCCCTGGTTTAGTGAATCTAGGAAGGGCAGATCTGCACTGCAAATCTCCCCTGAATCCAGGCTAGCGCGGCCAGTTCCTCTCCCTGCCCGGATCCTTAAAGGAGCAGGCTGAAGGTGTCAGAACCCATTGTTCATATGCCTATAGTACAGTGGAAAATCCCATAGTTTGATAGAGAGGGCACAGTCTGTCAATCATTTTGTAAGTAGGTCATGTAAGTAGGTCACGAGTGGAAAACTCCAGAGCCCAGTGACTATATATTAATGACCTAGAAAAAGTGCCCGCCAATCTTATGTAAATTCGTACCCCACTATTGGACTGTTCTAAATCATTCCTACCTGGCGGACAGCGATTGGCTTGCTAGCCGTAGAAGAGGTTGAAGCAGTTTCCGCCCAAGTTGGAGAACTCCACACACACCTCGTGGAGAGCTCTGAGCACGCTGTGGAGCCTAGCAAACACTGCGTGTGTCTTAGAGAAGAACTTAACGGCCTGATCAACCACTAAGGACTCCCCGTCACCGACCCAAGGGGGCCTAGCACACCCCCACCCGAGACGTAAGACGACTGCCGGCCTGAACACCCCGAACACTTCTGCAGACCGACCAAAGAAACTTTGTAATTTCTGCCCGACTCAAGTTTAGTTTACAACTGTAATTGAAGCAAGCTTCTGACCTGCGCTGTACGAGCAGTGTAAGTAAACAATCTTTTTGCTTAACCAAAACGTGTCAGTACCTGATTCCTCTCCAAGCGTCACAAGTACCTGCCCACCGACTAGGGCTCCTAAGGCCCCGAACCCCGCGCTGTGGCTCTCGGCGGCGACAAAAGGCAGGCCCTTAGGCCTGCAGGCCAGAGTGAAACCTGATGCCACGGCATATCAGAGTGCGGTGGATGCTCATACTCTGGTTACCTGACGAAGCTGCGCCTTAGAAATGGGTGCTGTTGATTACTTAATATGTGCATTGTGTTTTTAAAAGACTTTCAGAAACGTATCGTGTTTTCCAGCAGGGCTGTCCAGTTGTTCAGAAGCACCTCTTACACCTCATCTCCTTAGGCCTCGTACTTTTATTTATACCATAGACTTTTTGTAGCTTTTTTGTTTTTTTCCCTATTTCTGAATTGGGCCTTGACTTTTGGGGAGACCAGATTTTTCTGTCTCGATTTGTGCTCAGCAGATAAGAGGGTGGTCAGCGCTTCTCTATAGGATACAGGAAGGTGCGACTTTTTTGAACGTATAACAAGGTGTTCACTTTGACGTCACGCAGTATTAATACCAGCCCCGCAATACTATACTGGCAACTATAGGCAAGTCAGTCTCACCTCCATCCTTGGCAAAGTCTTTGAAAAAATTATCAAGGCTCACATTTGTGAGAGCCCAGCAGGAAAAATTCTGCTGAGGAGAAACCAGCACGGGTTCGTGGCAGGCAGATCGTGCCTGACTAATCTAGTCTCTTTTTATGACCAGGTTACAAAACGCCTGGACTCAGGAGGAGGGGTTGACATCGTTTACTTAGACTTCAGGAAGGCCTTCGATACGGTATCCCACCCCATACTGGTGAACAAGTTAAGAGGCTGTGACTTGGATGACTGCACGGTCCGGTGGGTGGCGAGTTGGCTAGAGGGTCGCACCCAGAGAGTCGTGGTGGATGGGTCGGTTTCGACCTGGAAGGGTGTGGGCAGTGGGGTCCCGCAGGGCTCGGTCCTAGGACCGATACTCTTTAACCTCTTCATCAGCGACTTGGATGAGGGAGTGAAGTGTACTCTGTCCAAGTTTGTGGATGACACAAAGCTATGGGGAGAAGTAGACACGCCGGAGGGCAGGGAACAGCTGCAAGCAGACCTGGACAGGTTGGACAAGTGGGCAGAAAACAACAGGATGCAGTTCAACAAGGAGAAATGCAAAGTGCTGCACCTATGGAGGAAAAATGTCCAGCACACCTACTGCCTAGGGAATGACCTGCTGGGTGGCACGGAAGCAGAAAGGGATCTCGGAGTCCTAGTGGACTCCAGGATGATCGTGAGCCGGCAGTGTGACGAAGCCATCAGAAAAGCTAACGGCACTTTATCGTGCATCAGCAGATGCATGACGAACAGACCCAAGGAGGTGATACTTCCCCTCTATTGGGCGCTGGTCAGACTGCAGTTGGAGTACTGCGTGCAGTTTTGGGCGCCGCACTTCAAGAGGGACGTGGATAACCTGGAGAGCGTCCAGAGAAGGGCCACTCGTATGGTTAAGGGCTTGCAGACGAAGCCCTACGAGGCGAGACTAGAGAACCTGGACCTTTTCAGCCTCCGCAAGAGAAGGTTGAGAGGCGACCTTGCGGCTGCCTATAAGGTCATCACGGGGGCACAGAAGGGAATTGGTGAGGCTTTACTCACCAAGGCGTCTCCGGGGGTTACAAGAAACAATGGCCACAAGCTAGCAGAGAGCAGATTTAGACTGGACATTAGGAAGAACTTCACAGTTCAAGTGGCCAAGGTCTGGAACGGGCTCCCAAGGGAGGTGGTGCTCTCCCCTACCCTGGGGGTCTTCAAGAAGAGGTTGGATAGGCATCTAGCTGGGGTCATCTAGACCCAGCACTCTTTCCTGCCTAGGCAGGGGGTCGGACTTGATGATCTATTGAGGTCCCTTGCGACCCTAACTTCTATGAATCTGTGAATTGTTGTTATTTTTGTTGCTGTGGTTGTGACGTTTGCTGGCAGGTCCTGAACTGACGAGTTCCGCGAACCTTCAAGGACCCCAAAAGCCAGTTTCTGAACTGGTGTTATCGCTGACAGCGCTGGGCATTTCACGGGCCCCGCTTACCGTGCTGGCAGTGCTGCGGTATTTGCAGCGTACAGGGAGACTGACAGCCTCCTGTCCCGTTGAAGACTTCTGACTGTCAGTTCCAGCTTTGTATTTAATGCGCACTGTGTTGACACCGCCTTCCAGTAAGCGCAGGGTCCCTGCGTGGGGTCGGTCCCCTGCTCGTGTCGCGCGTGCTCCTGGAGGAAGTAGGGCCGGGCAGAGGAGAGGGCGGGCGGCCAGAGGCACATCCCCTCGCCAGGGGAGGGTTCAAGTCAGGATGTCGTCATCACGTTGGGGCGTTGCACTGCCTTCACGCAGATCCTGCGTGTCTCTGTCTCTGTCTCGGTCTCGTCTTCTCTCCTCACACAGCCAGCCAGGAGGCGAGAGGCAGGGAAGCGCTGAGGGGGCAGGAATCTTTGGGATACATGAGCGAGGGAGACGCCAGTGCCGAGGGCGGTGTTGCGAGAGGGATTTCTCCCCAGGTTGCTGGGCCCAGAGGCTGCTCGTGACAGCCGAGAGGAAAGGGGCCTTTTCCAAAGGGGAGCAGCAGCTCCGTTGGGACGGCGGGGTGCGAGCACGCTGAGAACGCCTCAAATGAGGCAAAGCAGAGGCTCTGCGCCCCAACCTGGAAAGGAGCTGCCACCTTCAAGTCGTTTTCGGCTCGTGCCTGCACAGCCGTTAAGCGTGTTTGCTCAGCGTTCGCTCTGTACGATTAAGTGCATTTTCACGCAACAGGGATGTCCACTGACACACAATTAAGCGTGTGCACAGAAACAGTGAAGCGCAATCACGTGCAAGCCTGTTCTAGTTGTTAGCTGTGAGCTAGCTGAGAACAACTAAGACGAAGCAAAGGAGAGGCGCCGCAGCCGAAACCGGAAAGGAAGGTTTTGCTCTGTTTCGGTCGTCCGCAGCTCCTTCACAGGCAACAATTAAGGGTGTTCCTGTTCCACTACCGGTGGGTGGGTTCGCGCTCAGTGATTAACAGGTGTTCAATCACAACTGCAGACACTCACACTCTCACAGGCAACAATTAAGGGTGTTCGCATTCAAATACTGGTGGGTGGGCTTACACTCAGTGATTAACGGGTGTTCAAGCACAACTGAAGCACAATCACACTCTCACAGGCAACAATTAAGGGTGTTCCCGTTCAAATACCAGTGGGTGGGCTCACACTCAGTGATTAATGGGTGTTCAAGCACAACTGAAGCACAATCACACTGTCCCAGGAAACAATTAAGGGTGTTTCTGTTCAAATACAACCGGGTGGGTTCACACACAGTGATTAACGGGTGTTCAAGCACAACTGAAGCACAATCACAGTCTCACAGGCAACAATTAAGGGTGTTCCAGTTCAAATACTGGTGGGTGGGCTCACACTCAGTGATCAACGGGTGTTCAAGCACATCTGAAACACAATCACACTCTCACAGGCAACAATTAAGGGTGTTCCCATTATACCGGTGGGTGGGCTCACATTCAGTGATTAACGGGTGTTCAAGCACAACTGAAGCACAATCACAGTCTCACAGGCAACAATTAAGGGTGTTCCTGTTCAAATACAACCGGGTGGGCTCACACTCAGTGATTAACAGTGTTCAAGCACAACTGAAGTACATTCCCGCTCTGCCACTAAGCACGGTGGCACCGACCAGTGAAGCGCATTGCCCCTCGGGGATTAGAGCCTGTTCCCCCTCAGGGATCAGCAGCTGCCCTTTTGATCCCCGCCCCTTTGACAAGGGCTCCCAGTGTACCCGTCTCTGCTCAGGGGCTTGCTGCTGCTGCTGCTGTTGCTGTGCTGCTGCTGGCGGGGAGAGCAGGGCTGGAGGAACGCCCCGCGAGATGCTGTCGTCATCGCGCTCGCTCAGGCTTTGAGCAAATCATCTCTCCTCTCATGGCCAGCGAGGAGGGGCGAGAGGCAGGGCAGTGTTGAGAGGGCATGAATGGGGGGGCCATTGGGCTACGTGGGGGGGTTGGGGGGTGGTGCTTTGGACCTGTTGGGCACGAGATATTGCGGAAGGACTTTTCCGTGTGGGTTTCTGGTGCCAGAAGCTGCAGGTGACGACTGTGAGCGGAGGGGCCTCCGTGGCAGCTTGCGGTGTGTTTGGGGGGGCTGCCCATGGAGGCCCCAAGGTTTCCGAGGGGCTCACGGTATCGCTTCTCGGCCTCTTGAAGGCTCAGATCAAGTGTAGTATCGGCTGTTTTCAGTGTAAAAACTGATGTGCTAGTCATGCGGGGTCTTTAGAAACCCATGAGCAGCGCAGCGCAAGAGACGGAGGAGACAGTGACACAGAGTGAAATGGCTGCTTCGAAGGCGAGGTCAGATATGCAGATGAATATGCAGATGAGTATGCAGATTACAGCCGAGGCAGGAACCGAGGCCCTAAGGTTTCCGAGGGGCTCACGGTATCGCTTCTCGGCCTTTTGGCTAAGATCAAGTGTAGGAACACATCATGGGCCACCGCCAGTACACGGACCCCACCAGAAGAACAGCCGCCAGACCGGACACAGAGGGGCCACCTGAACCGCCCCCCTCTGCAACAGACAGACCTTGCTTCAAGAGGACTCATCAACAACGGACGACGACCCAGCGCCACCCGAAGAGGACCCCCGCGATAGACTATATCTAGACTGAGACACTTCATCTTCGGACCACTTTTTCCACCATTGCGGAGCATTGTCTCGGGTATGTGTGTTTCTATCCTCTTTCTCTCTCAGCGTCGCAAACCTCCCCCTCCCTCCCCTTCCCCACTCCCCTCTCCCCTTACCCTCGGGCTTAGTTGGCTAACTTTGTATCGCATGTAACCTAGTTGCGTTCCCAACCTCACCCCCATCCTTCTATTGTTAGTCCCTCGCCCGGGCGTTCTGTATTTCCCTATCGGCTTTGTCATCTTTTTTTTTTTTTTTTTTTGGATTTACCATCCTTACCATCTACTAATAAAAGTCAATCTGGTCTCTTGGTGAGGCTCCTGCTGCGGCGGCGGCAGAAGCGAAGCAGCGGCAGCTGGGCCGAGCCTCCCAGCCCCAGGAGGAAAATGGAGATCGAGTAGCGACAGCAGTGGTGCTGCGAAGCAGATGAGAGCAGAGCAGCAGGCGACGGTGGAGCAGATCGAGAGAGGAGCCATGGAGCCTCAAACGGAGATGGTGTGGGAGAATGGCGAGCTGATCGAAAGGGAGCAGAGCATGTGGACGACGGTGGTGGCGGGACGGAAGCAGAAGCAGGACGAGAGCAGCTGGAAGGAGCGAGAGCTGGCGGCAGATGAGAAAGGGAATCACCGGGAGCAGGCGACGATAGGTGGAGGAGAGACGTCGGAGGAGAAGAGGAGAGCGGCTGAGTCAGAGGATGAGCAGCAGGAGCCATGGTGGAGCAAGGAAGACCCCCAAAGGCAAGTGAAACTACGAGCAAAAGTTTTTCTACTGAAGGAGGGCTTTGAAGGAGCAACTCGGCTCACGAGGACTGAGTTTATGGAAAAAGTGTTGTTTAGAGACATTGGCTTAAACCCGCGGGATCTGAGTGTTGTGATCGCGCATGAAAATTATAAAGTGTGGGGGTTAACTTTTTGGAACAGGAAAGCTTATGAGGAGTTTTGGGAAAGGCAAGGGAAGCTAACGAAAGAAGGTAAATTAAAAGGGCTACGGTTCGAAACAGGAGAGAGAGAGAGAGAGCGAGTCCTCTTTTGGAGAATGTTTAATGATAAGTTGGAAAAAGAGGACGTGGAGAGATGGGTGGAGAGACAAGTACAGAGTGTGATGTGGGTGGAGAGAGTACTGGATAAGTATAAGATCTGGACAGGGTCCTGGAGAGCGAGAGTGAGACTAATGGAGGACCCCCATTTCGGAGGGGTAAAGCATATCGCTCCCAACTTTTACATAGGGCCCCACAGGGGCTATGTGAGTTATTTCGGGCAGCCACGGCTGTGTAGTAGATGTGGGAAAGGGGGGCACATTGCAGCGTTTTGCTCACTAACCAGGTGCTTTAAATGTGGGGAGATGGGACACAGGGCGAGTGAGTGCAAAAAACAAATAAAATGTATCACATGTGGGGAAAAGGGGCACACATATAGGGCGTGTCCCTACTCCTATGCGAATAGGGCGAAAAACCAGGAGGAAAGAAGGGAGGAGGAAAAAGAAGCACAAGAGAGCGAGATGGAGGCAGACAACGAGTCAGCAATGTCTGCTAATGAGGTCTCGGAGAGCCGGGAAGAATCGGTGTGTGAGGAAACAGAGGCAGGGGAAGGTTTGGAATTGGAGACAGGGTTAGAAATGTTGAAGGAGGTGGACAGATTGACAACTTCCACGATGGAAATCGTGGTGGAAAGAGAGCCTGAGGGCGGGAGAGAAGAGGGAAAGCGGGCAGGGTCACAACCAGCCACAAAGGGTGATGTGGCATGCTCAGACGGGAGCCAGGATATCCCGCTGGGGCAGGCAGCGTGTGGGACAGAGAAAAAGCTAAAGAGAGAAAAGAAAGGGGAGAAGGGAGGAAAAGGGAGGAAGAGATGGGAAGAAGAAGAAAGGGGTGGGAGACAAAGGAGCGGGGACGAAACACCCAAGAGAACCCGCAATGGAGGAATGAAGCCCGGAAGGGAGGGGGAAGGGAGCGAGGGAGCGGAGGGTTATTTGAGCCCAGCCGCGATCGCTAACCTGGCTCACATGACCAGCATGAGGGAGACGGGGTCACTGGGTGACAAGGCAGGACGGGACGGGAAAGGGGAAGTAAGGGAAAGGTCACCACGGGTAAGGAAATGAGGAAAACACTAAGGATAATATCGTGGAATGTGAGGAGTCTATTGAGGAAGCAGCGATGGGAGGACATTAAGAAGATTTTAGAAACAACAGACGCAGAAGTGCTGTGTGTGCAGGAGTGTGGGATAGGGTGGGGAAGAGAGTGGAGCTGGTTGAGAAAGCGGTGGCGGTGGGGACCTTCTTGGTGGGCGGGAGCTGGAGGGAATAAAAACCTGGGGGTGGGAATTTTGATTAGGGAAGGGCAGATGCCGCTACAAGTTAAAAGCGTGCAAGTGCTGGTGGAGGGACGGGTACAGAAGATGGTGCTGGAATGGGAAGGGCAGATAGTCACAATCTGGAACGTGTATGCACCGGCGGTGAAAGCAGAGAGGATGGTTTTGTTTAAAAAACTGGGGGTGTGTTGTGGGGGAGGAGGGCACCGAATCATAGTGGGCGATTTTAACTGTATCATAGAAAAAGGGGATAGGGTAGGGGAAGAACGTGAGGGAGAACTGGATGGAACAGGGAAATTGCTAGGGAAATGGGCACGGGAAGAAGGGCTAAAAGATATTTGGAAGGGTGAAACTGCTTGGACAAGGATAGAGCCAGGGGGGAGGAAAAGATCAAGGATAGATTTTGTGTTTGTGTCAGAAGGATTGAGAGTGCAAAAGAAGGAGGTAAGGGAAGCGGGAATTTCAGACCACAACATATTAAGAGTGGAGACAGGACAAGGGGAGGGCGGAGCACAGGGGAAGGGAGTATGGAAGTTGAATCTGAAGGACCTAGAAGAGGGGAAGGTATGTAGGGAGTTTGTGGAAGAATACAAGGGATGGAGAACGTTGAAAAGGTATTTTGAAACCAGGTGGGAGTGGTGGGTAATGGTGAAGGAAAGGATCAAAGAGTGGTTTAAAAAGCAAGGGGGGAAACGGGCAAAGCAGCGACAGCGCAGTTTGTTACGGAAGCAGCAAAGAGTACAAGGATTAGTAAAGGAAGCAGAAGCAGGAAAAGAAGTAAAAGAGGAACTGGGGACGGCCCGAAAGGAGGTGGAAGAGTGGTTTGAACAAAGAGGAAGGGAGAGAATATTTCTGGCACGAGCACCATGGGTAGAGGAAGGAGAGGAGTGGAGTGGATATTTTGCAAAGAGGGTTCGGAACGGGAAGAAAGAAATGAGGGAGATAATGACGGAAGGGGGGCAGGTAGTAAAGGAGCAGCAGGAGATTTTAAAAGAGGTAACAAGGTTCTATAGGGACCTGTACAGTAAAGGGGAGGCGGAAGAAGAAGAAAGGAGGGTAGAAGAGGAAGAAATGCAGCAATTAAAGGAAGAGGAAAGGGACGATTTGGGAAGAGAGGTGACAGTAGAAGAAATAGAAGGGTGTCTGAAAGGAATGAAGACGAATAAAGTCCCAGGGGTGGATGGGATACCGGGGGAATTTTACAGAAAATTTTGGGGGTGGTTGGGAACAGACGTCAAGGAGGTATTTAAAGAGATGATGGAAAGGGGAAAGGTAGGGCAAGGGTTTGCAGAAGGGGTGATAGTATTATTATATAAGAAGGGGGAGAAAAAGAGTTTGAAAAACTGGAGGCCAATCACGTTATTAAACGTGGACTACAAACTGTACACGAGAATGCTGGCGGAAAGAATGAAGGGGGTATTGGCACAGGTGATAGGGGAAGAACAGATGTGCGCGGTGGAAGGGAGAAAGATAACACAAACACACTGGGTGGTGAGGGACATAATAGAGTATGTGAGGGATAGGAACTGGAATATGGTGGTGGGAAACCTGGATTTGGAGAAAGCGTACGATAGGGTGAGGCACGAGTATCTGTTCACGGTGCTGGAAAAGATGGGGTTCCCGGGAAACTACATAGGATGGGTGAGGGAAGTGTATCGGGGGGCTTTCAGCAGGGTGCTGTTAAAAGGACACTTGGGAGAGGAGATTAAAATAGAGGTAGGGGTAAGGCAGGGGTGCCCTTTGTCACCAGGGCTTTTCGTGTGTGGGATAGAGGCGGTAGGAAGGAAGATAAGACGGGACGACCAAATTCAAGGGATAAAGATACCAGGAGGAGGAGAAGTGAAAGCGCTGCTATATATGGATGACGTAACATTCCTGGCGAGGGACAGGAGGTCAGTGAGGAGGGCGCTGGAACATATGGAAGAGTACGGAAGGGTAGCCGGAGCAAGATTAAATAAAGGGAAAAGTAAGATATGGGGCATAGGGAACTGGGAGGGTCTGGAGGAATATGGGTTGCAGGTGGTAGAGGGAGGGCTAAAAATATTAGGGATAAGCTTTGAGAAAGATGGAAAAGGGGAAACAGCGTGGGGAGAAGTGTGGGGGCAGGTTAGAAAGGTGTTGGGGATATGGGGAGGGAGAGGGTTGTCAAAGACAGGGAAGGTAAAATTAATCAAGTCAGTGATCTTACCGATCCTGCTATTTGTAGGGTGGGTATACCCCCCATCGTGGAGGCAAGCGAGGAGGATACAGAGGGAATTGTGTGTGTTTTTCTGGGGAAGTAAGGGAGAAAAGGTAGCACGTAGGGAGATTTATAAAGCGGGGGAGCTAGGGGGATGGGGTTTTCCAGAGGTGGAAACGTTCGTATATGGGCACGGGGTGGCAGCATTAGTCAGGGAAGCACGGAAAAGGGAAGAAATAGCGGGGAAATGGGCAAAGTACTGGGGAGGCAGAGTTTTGAGGGCATGGGGGGTATTTGGTGAAAGGTGGACAGGGATATGGGCAGGGAAACCATCGCAGCATGTGGATAGGCTGGCGGCATTCGTCAGGGCAAAAGGTTTGGCCAAATTGGGGCTGGAAGGACTACAGAAAGCTAGGATGATTTTCAACACAATTAGGGAGAAAGATGTGTTGACAGACGTGGGGGATTTGGCATGGGAGCAGGTGAGAGAGGTGTGGAAGGGAATAGAAGACGCAAGGTGGAAAGGGACTCATAGAGACATAGCGTGGTGCATAGTGAGGCGGGTGTTATCAGTCAGGGAAGTACTACACCGATGGGGGCTGGTGAGATCGGCGGAGTGCCCACGGGAGTGCTGTACACAGGAAGAAACGGTGCATCACGTCTTTTGGGAGTGCACGTTCGCGAGAAGGGTGTGGGGAAGAGTAGGGAAATTTCTAAGGGCAATAGGGTGGGCACAGGGGGTGTCATATGAAAGCGCAGTGTACGGACTGGTAAAACAAGGAGAGAGGCAATGGGAAGTACGGGTGGTCTTGATGGGGATGAGGGTGGCATTATGGAAAACGAGATGTTTGTTAGTAGGGAAAGGGGTATACTTCACACAAAGGGAATGCACACAGCTAGGGTACTACGAGATTAAAGACTACATAAAGGGACAAGGAGAAAAGGGCAAGATGAGTAGGGCATGGCAAGGCGTTCGGTGGCAGGAATTATTTCAGCCGGCCGGGATAGGGTAAGGACAGGGAAAAGAAAAGAAGAAGAGAGAAAGAAGGGAAAGGAAAGCGTCGGGAAATAGGGCAAGGAAAAGCGTCGGGAATTAGGGAAAAGAGGGGAAAGGTGGAAATGAAACATTGGGAAAACAGTGGTAATGAGATAAAACTAAGGTGAATTGTGTGTGACAAATAAAGAACGATGGAAACAAGTTAAATGCAAATAAAATGGAGGAAAATACAAGACTATGTGAAAAGACTGTGTACAATGTGAAAATGTATTGTAAAAGTTTGAAGTGTCCCAAGAACCTGTATGAGATAAGAGCAAAAATGTATTGTCATGGAGTGAATTAATGGTTACGTATAAAGAGGATTCAGTGATACAACGGTGGAGAAATTGTGATTGGAAAGGGGACGGGCGTCCCCTACGATTGTGTTATGTATGATATTGTTTTTCTGTGAAATATTGTCAAAAGGAGAGGGTGTGGAGAGACGATTAAACATTTTGATATTAAATAATAAAAAAAAAAAAAATCTGTTCATATCAGTTTAATCGCTGAAAAAAGACGGAGAAACACTTACTTTCGCCCCGCGCCCGGCCTGGTATTGCACTATTTCCAGGACCGGCGCCAACCCAGTCCGGCAGACTGCCGGAACTGTAGAGACAAAAAGTGAGCTGACTAGCAGCTTGCTTTCCTTTCTCCTGTTGCAGCGAGGGTTCTCGTCAGTCATGACGGGCTAGAGAAGGCGGTGCCGCCAGTACGTCCGAAAGGGTATCCGGTTGCGCAACCGACCGTGCTTCCCAGGTTAGTAGCCAAAGTGTGTTCTTGCTCGCCGGACCCCGATAAAGCGAAAACCCCAGCTCGGGCTAGTAGCCGAAGACCTCGGTCGGTAGGCGAACGCCAGGGTTCGGAGGACGGAACGTGGAGCAACGCCCCCAGGTCTCAAGGACGACCTGATCCACTGTCGAGAACGTTCGAGGCACGGAGACCCCAGCTAGGGCGGAACGGCGACTGCGGATCCCGGAGGACCCTCCCAGGAGGGTAGACCAGCGAACCTGAGCCGGCGAAGAACCCCGACGCACCCCCCCCCCCACCGATGTCGGGACCCCGACAGGCGGCGGCGGACCCCCGACCATCGATCGAACCCCGGAGGCAGAGAGACCCTCAAAGCCCGGAACCCCGGCTGACGAGAGCCGCCTCCCGGCGGAGGACCCCGGAGCCCGAGGACGCCCCCCGGACAAAGACGGAGCATCCCGAGCGACATCGGAGCCCTCCGGACCCCCACAGTGCCTCGGTGACGACGGCGGGCCCTGAACGGTGACGACCCCCGGACCCCGGCGGCCCCGAGGATGCCCCCCCCAAGGGTCTCCCCACGCTGGTGGAGGAGCCCCGAACCCCCCCGACACCGGATCCCCCCATGGACGACCCAGGGGAAGGAGCAGACGTGACGGCGCTCACGTTCCTCCCCTTCCCTCTTCCGGACAAGCTGTTCTGCCCGACCTGCCACCCGCCGAGACAGTACAGGTCGCACGGCGACATGAACAAACACCTACGGCGCTTCCACCAGCTGCGCCTAGTTTTTTACTGCTCCCTCTGCGGCACCGAATACGAGGCCTTGAAGCTCCTCAAGAATCACCAGAAGGTATGCCAAGGCCACGGAGCAGAGAGGAGACCCGGCACGCTGGTGAGGTCCGCCGCCCCGGCCCGGCGCACCCAGGCCGCGGAGCGGAGACCCGCCAGACCGGCCACTCCACCGACAACCCCACTGGACCAGACCTCTGAGGACCACCCTACGGAGAGACCTGCCCCAACGACGCCACCGTGCAGGCCTCCGCCCAGGGACCCCCGACCAAACGCGACGCCCCGACCAGACAGCCCTCCACCAGGACCCCCGGGGCCACCCGAGGCCCCCGCCCCGCCGAGGATTCTGGAGCTGCCGGGAGAAACCGAGCCGCCGGGTGCCCTCCGGCCCCCGAGCGTGCCGGAATCTCCTGGTGCAGAGCCCTCCCCACAGCAGAGGATGCCCTCTCCATGGCAGACCCTCTGGCTGGAGGAGCTCTCCCAGGCCACCACCTTCGAGGCTTTCGAGGCCTCGGTGGCCCGGCTCACAGAGGACCTCTCGGCGGCCGCCCGGCCCGGCCAACCCCGAGGAAACAACAACAGACCGGCGACGCGACGAGACCACAGGCCCCAACCGCAGAAGCGACCCAGGCGCCAGCGCTACGACCCAGCGGCAGCCTCCCGGATCCAGAAGCTGTACCGGGCCAACCGTCCCAAGGCGGTGAGAGAGATCCTGGAGGGACCCTCGGCCTTCTGCCAGGTCCCCCGGGAGGCTCTTTTCAGATATTTCAGCAGGGTCTTCAACCCTCCAACGGATGCCGCCACCCCACGCCCTGCGACCGTCGAAGCGCTGACCCCCGTGCCCCCGGCGGAGGGGTTCGAGGATGCCTTCACGCCGCAGGAGGTGGAAGCCTGCCTGAAGAGGACCAGGGACACCGCCCCCGGCAAGGACGGGATCAGGTACGGTCTCCTTAAAAAACGTGACCCGGGCTGCCTTGTTCTTTCTGTTCTCTTCAACAGGTGCAGAGAGTTCCGGCGCACGCCCGCCGCCTGGAAGAGGGCCATGACGGTCCTCAGCCACAAGAAGGGAGACCCGAACGACCCGGGCAACTGGAGACCCATCGCCCTGTGCTCCACACTCGTGAAACTCTACGCCGGCTGCCTGGCGGGCCGCATCACCGACTGGGCGGTGACCGGCGGAGCCGTCAGCCGAAGCCAGAAGGGCCTCATGTCCATGGAGGGCTGCTATGAGCACAATTTCACCCTCCAGATGGCCCTGGACAATGCCCAGAGGACCAGGAAGCAGTGCGCGGTGGCGTGGCTGGACATTTCCAACGCCTTCGGGTCCATGCCCCACCGCCACATCTTCGACACCCTCCGCGAGCTGGGCCTGCCGGACGGCGTTACCAACCTGGTGCACGAGCTCTACCACGGCTGCACCACAACCGTCCGTGCCACCGACGGGGAGACTGCGGAGATCCCCATCCGGTCGGGAATGAGACAGGGCTGCCCCCTCAGCCCCATCATCTTCAACCTGGCCATGGAACCGCTCCTTCGAGCCGTGGCAGGCGGCCCTGGCGGGCTCGACCTCTACAGCGAGAAGCTGAGCGTCCTGGCCTACGCCGACGACCTCGTGCTCCTCGCCCCCGACGCCACCCAGCTGCAGCAGATGCTGGACGTGACGTCCGAGGCGGCCAGGTGGATGGGCCTACGTTTTAACGTCGCCAAGTGCGCTTCCCTGAACGTTGACGGGAAGCAGAAGAGCCGCGTCCTGGACTCCACCCTCATTATCCAGGGCCAGGCAATGCGGCACCTGCGCGACGGAGAGGCCTACTGCCACCTGGGGACGCCCACCGGCCACCGGGCCAGGCAGACGCCGGAGGAAACCATCAACAGCATCGTGCAGGACACACGCAAACTGGACTCGTCCCTGCTGGCCCCCTGGCAGAAGATCGACGCGGTGAACACTTTCCTCATCCCCCGCGTCGCGTTCGTCCTGAGAGGCTCGGCGGTCCCCAAGACCCCCATCAAGAAGGCGGACACCGAGATCCGACGGCTGCTCAAAAAGTGGCTGCACCTACCGCTGAGGGCCAGCAAAAAGGTCCTGCACATCCCCTACCGGCAGGGGGGTGCCAACATGCCCCGCATGGGAGACCTCGGCGACATCGCCGTGGTCACCCATGCCTTCCGCCTCCTGACCTGCCCGGACGCGACGGTAAGTATCATCGCCGCCAGCGCCCTGGAGGAGACCGCCCGCAAGAGGATCGGCAGGCAACCCACCGGACGTGACTTGGCCACCTCCCTGAGTGGCTCGCTGGAGGGCGAGTTTGGCCGAGACGGCGGGGACTTTGCCTCGCTGTGGAGCCGAGCCCGCAACACCACGCGCCGCCTCGGGAAGCGCATCGGCTGCGCCTGGTCTTGGACCGAGGAGCGCCGGGAGCTGGCAGTCTCCCTGCAGCCAGCCCCGCACGCCGACTCCGTGACTGTGACGCCCCGCACGAGGACCTTCCTGGAGAGGTTCCTGAAGGACGCCGTCCGCAACAAATACGCCGGCGACCTGAGGGCCAAACCCGACCAGGGCAAGGTCTTCGACGTCACCTCGAAGTGGGACGCCAGCAACCACTTCAGGCCTAGCGGGAGCTTCACGCGCTTCACGGACTGGCGCTTCCTCCACCGTGCCCGCCTCAAGTGCCTGCCTCTCAACGGGGCTGTCCGCTTCGGCCACCGGGACAAGAGGAGCCGACGGTGCGGCTACGCGGCCGAGACCCTCCCCCCGTGCTGTGCAGCTGCAAGCCGCAGGCCAGGGCCTGGCAGCTCCGCCGCAACGCTGTCTAGGACCGGCTGGTGAGGGCCATCCCGGCCGCCGCGGGGCAGGTCTCCGTCAACCGCACCGTCCCAGGCTGCGAGAGCCAGATGCGCCCCAACATCGTGATCACCAACGAGGAGGCCAAGAAGATCACCATCGTGGACGTCACCATCCCGTTCGAGAACCGGCGCCAAGCCTTCACCGACGCCCGGGCTCGCAAGCGGGAGAAGTACGCCCCGCTGGCCGACACCTTGAGGGGCCACGGCTACGACATGACGGTCGACGCGCTCATCGTGGGAACGCTCGGAGCCTGGGACCCCAGTAACGAGAGCGTCCTGCGTGCCTGCCGCGTCTCCCGCCGCTACGCCAAGCTGATGCGCTGCCTCATGGTGTCCGACACCATCCGGTGGTCCCGCGACATTTACGTGGAGCACATCACGGGCCACCGCCAGTACACGGACCGCACCAGGAGAACAGCCACCGGACCGGACCCAGAGGGGACCGCCTGAACCGCCCCTCTCTGCAACAGACGGACCTTCGCTTCAAGAGGACTCATCAACAACGGACAACGACCCAGCGCCACCCGAAGAGGACCCCCGCGATAGACTATATCTAGACTGAGACACTTCATCTTCGGACCACTTCTCCCACCATTGCGGACCATTGTCACGGGTATGTGTGTTTCTATCCTCTTTCTCTCTCAGAGTCGCGAAACCCCTCCTCCCTCCCCATCCCCAGTCCCCTCTCCCCTTACCCCCGGGCTTAGTTGGCTAACTTTGTATCGCATGTAACCTAGTTGCGTTCCCAGCCTCACGCCCATCCTTTTTATTGTTAGTCCCTCGCCCGGGCGTTCTGTATTTCCCTATCGGCTTTGTCATCTTTTTTTGGATCCATCCTTACCATCTACTAATAAAAGTAAATCTGTTCTTATCAGTTTAATATCTGATATGTCCTCGATGTGAGGACTTTATATTAAATGGATTTTTGGAACTGGGAGATGGACTCGGAGCTTGCTCCATCCACTCCACGCATGGGTCTGGTATTAAAGTGCCTCCAGGAGCGGTACACCTCCCCTCGGGGAGAACTTGCTGCTGTCAAAAAGTAGATCTCGTCGCTTCTTCAGAGACATCTGGGGGGGGCTGGTGCTGGGCAGGGACCCCTGGCAGTCTGGCAGGCAGGCTACTACTCGCCCGAAGCCTTCAAGATGGCGGGGTGGCTGGCTGCCCGGAGGAAAGCGGTCCCTCTGCCTGCACCTGCATGGAGAGCGCGGTCAGCAGCGTGCAGCTGAGGGGGGTGTCAGGGGCAGCCTGCTTGGTGACCCCCTGCGAACAGCTCTGTTACAGCGGAAATCCTCTGTCGCAGCAGAAATCGGGGGCTTTAGGATGCCAGAAAGCCGTGGATGTTGTCGTCACACTGTTATGAAGCAAAACGAACCAAACTGAACACAGGCGGTACGGTACGGTACGGTACGGTACGTCTCAGAGGTCAGATGCGAGCCACAACTGAAAGCTGGAAGGCCTGGGAAGAGCCAGAGGCCGCCACAACACTAAGACGAGGCTTCTGGAGCACGATGCGCTACACACCAACTACGTGGTGAGCGCATGCATCGTTTTGTCGTCGCGTGGCCTTGGAGCAGGGGGAGATGGACGGTGCGGTGGGAGGAGCGCCCCCCCGTGGGCAGGGGAGACGCACAAACCCCGTCTGCTGGTCAAAGGCTCATATTCAAGACTGCCCCCTACAACAGCTTGCCTGGTGCCTCGTGGCTGGTGGCCATACGCAAAAGCATTGTTCTCGTGGTTGGGTGTGAACTAGCTGTGAACAACTGAGAGGCTCCACACCCAGAATTAAAAAGGCTTGGCTCCATTTAAATTGTCCTCGACTCCTTCACAGGCAACAATTCAGGGTGTTTGAAAGACTGCCTGCCAGCGCAGGCTTTTTGTTGCTCCCCTGGAGCAGGCGCAGGCGCAGGCAGTCTTCCACGGGGTGTCTGGCCCTTTTTTAAAGGAGCAGCGTGTCTGAAGCGCGCCTGCACGCTGCACTGCCGAGGGCCCTGCACAGCACGAGATGGCGAGTTCTGTCTTTTGGAAGGCGTGTTAAAATGGGCCACGTCTGGCCGTACTGGGACCGGTCTCGGCTCGTTCGCGCAGCAGGCCAGGCCAGGCCAGGCCAGGCCAGGCCAGGCCAGGCCAGCAGCTTCAGGGCAAACAGGGCAAGCGGCTTCTGAAGGAGCAGCGTGTCTGTGTTGTGGTGCTCCTGTTCAGGTACAATTAGCGGGGTTCCCACTCGGTGATTAAGGGCGTTCAACCACAACTGAAGCTCCTGGTATCGCAGCGCCTCCAGGAGCGGCGCACCTCTGTGTCAAAAAGCAGAACTCACCGTTTCCCAGGGAGCTGCTTGGGGGGTGGGGCTTGTGCTGCGCAGGGCCCTCGGTAGTCCAGCGGGCAGGCGGACTTCAGACACGCTGCTCCTTCCAACACGTCGCTCCTTTAAAAAAGGGCAAGACACCCTGTTTAATCGCTGAAAACACGGAGAACCGCTTCTTTTTTCCCCCGCGCTTGGCCTGCTATTGCACTTTCTCCAGGACCAGCGCCAACCCAGGCCGGCAGACTGCCGGAATAACTGCAGCAAAAAGTGAGCTGAGTAGCAGCTTGCTTTTCCTTCCTCCGCTGCAGCAAGGGGTCTCGTCAGTCATGACGGGCTAGGGAAGGCGGTGCCGCCAGTACGTCCGAACGAGCGCCGGTTGCACAAGCATCCGTGCCGCTCAGGTGAGTAGCCGAAGGGTCTCACGGTTCGCCGGACCCGATAACGTGAAAACCCCGGCTTGGGCTAGTAGCCGAAGACCTTGGGTCCCCCCGCAGTCGGACTAGGCGAACGCCAGGGCTCAGAGGACGGAACGTGGGTCAACACCCCCAGGTCCCAAGGACGCCCCGATCCACTGGCAAGAACGTTTGAGGCACGTCAGGAGACCCCAGTTAGGGTGGACCGCCGACTACGGATCTCGGAGGACCCTCCCAGGAGGGGAGACCAGTGAACCCGAGACGGCAACGAACCCTGACGCACCCCCCACGATGTCGGGACCCCGACAATCGACCAACCCCCGGAGGCAGAGAGACTCTCGGAGCCCGGAACCCTGCCTGATGACACCCGCCTCCCCGGCGGAGGACCCCCCGGACGACAGCGGAGCACCCCGAGTGATAACAGACCCCTCTGGACCCTCACGGCCCCTTGGTGACGACAGCGGGCCCTGAATGGCAATGACCCCAGGACCCCAGCGGTCCCTTGGATGCCTCCCCCGAGGGTCTGCCCACGCTGGTGGAGGAGCCCCGAACCCCCCCGACACCGGATTCCCCCACGGACGACCCGGGCAAAGGTCACGGGTCGGTGCCACCGTGCTTAGTGGCAGAGTGGGAATGTACTTCAGTTGTGCTTGAACACTGTTAATCACTGAGTGTGAGCCCACCCAGTTGTATTTGAACAGGAACACCCTTAACTGTTGCCTGTGAGAGTGTGACTGTGCTTCAGTTGTGCTTGAACACCCGTTAATCACTGAGTGTGAGCCCACGCACCGGTATTTGAACGGGAACACCCTTAATTGTTGCCTGTGAGAGTGTGAATGTTTGCAGTTGTGCTTGAACACCCGTTAATCACTCAGTGTGAGCCCACCCACCGGTATTTGAAGGGGAACACCCTTAATTGTTGACTGTGAGACTGTGATTGTGCTTCAGTTGTGCTTGAACACCCGTTAATCACTGAGTGTGAACCCACCCAGTTGTATTTGAACAGAAACACCCTCAATTGTTGCCTGTGAGAGTGTGATTGTGCTTCAGTTGTGCTTGAACACCCATTAATCACTGAGTGTGAGCCCAACCACTGGTATTTGAACGGGAACACCCTTAATTGTTGCCTGTGAGGCTGTGATTGTGCTTCAGTTGTGCTTGAACACTCGTTAATCACTGAGTGTGAGCCCACCCACTGGTATTTGAACGGGAACACCCTTAATTGTTGCCTGTGAGACTGTGATTGTGCTTCAGTTGTGCTTGAACACCCGTTAATCACTGAGTGTGAACCCACCCAGTTGTATTTGAACAGAAACACCCTTAATTGTTGCCTGTGAGAGTGTGATTGTGCTTCAGTTGTGCTTGAACACCCATTAATCACTGAGTGTGAGCCCAACCACTGGTATTTGAACGGGAACACCCTTAATTGTTGCCTGTGAGGCTGTGATTGTGCTTCAGTTGTGCTTGAACACCTGTTAATCACTGAGTGTGAGCCCACCCACTGGTATTTGAACGGGAACACCCTTAATTGTTGCCTGTGAGACTGTGATTGTGCTTCAGTTGTGCTTGAACACCCGTTAATCACTGAGTGTAAGCCCACCCACTGGTATTTGAACAGGAACACCCTTAATTGTTGCCTGTGAGAGTGTGAGTATCTGCAGTTGTGATTGAACCCCCGTTAATCACTGAGCGCAAACCCACCCACTGGTAGTGGAACAGGAACACCCTTAATTGTTGCCTGTGAGAGTGTGATTGTGCTTCAGTTGTGCTTGAACACCCGTTAATCACTGAGTGCGAACCCACCCACCGGTAGTGGAACAGGAACACCCTTAATTGTTGCCTGTGAGAGTGTGAGTGTCTGCAGTTGTGATTGAACACCTGTTAATCACTGAGCGCGAACCCACCCACCGGTAGTGGAACAGGAATACCCTTAATTGTTGCCTGTGAAGGAGCTGTGGACGACTGAAACAGAGCAAAATCTTCCTTTCCGGTTTCGGCTGCGGCGCCTCTCCTTTGCTTCGTCTTAGTTGTTTTCAGCTAGCTCACAGCTAACAACTAGAACAGGCTTGCATGTGATTGCGCTTCACTGTTTCTGTGCACACACTTAATTGTGTGTAAGTGGACATCCCTGTTGCGTGAAAATGCACTTAATCGCACAGAGCGAACGCTGAGCGAACACGCTTAACGGCTGTGCAGGCACGAGCCGAGAATGACTTGAAAGTGGCAGCTCCTTTCCAGCTTGGGGCGCGGAGCCTCATTTGAGGCGCTTTGCATCATTTGAGGCGTTCTCAGCGTGCTCGCACCCCGCCGTCCCAACGGAGCTGCTGCTCCCCTTTGGAAAAGGCCCCTTTCCTCTCGGCTGTCACGAGCAGCCTCTGGGCCCAGCAACCTGGGGAGAAATCCCTCTCGCAACACCGCCGTCGGCACTGGCGTCTCCCTCGCTCGTGTATCCCAAAGATTCCTGCCCCCTCAACGCTTCCTTGCCTCTCGCCTCCTGGCTGGCTGCGTGAGGAGAGGAGACGAGACCGAGACCGAGACAGAGACAGAGACATGCAGGATCTGCGTGAAGGCAGTGCAACGCCCCAACGTGATGACGACATCCTGACTTGAACCCTCCCCTGGCGAGGGGACGTGCCTCTGGCCGCCCGCCCTCTCCTCTGCCCGGCCCTACTTCCTCCAGGAGCACGCGCGACACGAGCAGGGGACCGACCCCACACAGGGACCCTGCGCTTACTGGAAGGCGGTGTCAACGCAGTGCGCGTTAAATACACAGCTGGAACTGACAGTCAGAAGTCTTCAACAGGACGGGAGGCTGCCAGTCTCCCTGTATGCTGCAAATACCGCGGCACTGCCTGCACGGTAAGCAGGGCCCATGAAATGCCCAGCGCTGTCAGCGATAACACCAGTTCAGAAACTGACTTTTGGGGGCCTCGAAGGTTCACGGAACTCGCCAGTTCAGGACCTGCCAGCAAACGTCACAACCACAGCAACAAAAATAACAACAATTCACAGATTCATAGAAGTTAGGGTCGCAAGGGACCTCAATAGATCATCAAGTCCGACCCCCTGCACAGGCAGGAAAGAGTGCTGGGTCTAGATGACCCCAGCTAGATGCCTATCCAACCTCTTCTTGAAGACCCCCAGGGTAGGGGAGAGCACCACCTCCCTTGGGAGCCCGTTCCAGACCTTGGCCACTCGAACTGCGAAGAAGTTCCTTCTAATGTGCAGTCTAAATCTGCTCTCTGCTAGCTTGTGGCTATTGTTTCTTGTAACCCCCGGAGACGCCTTGGTGAGTAAAGCCTCACCAATTCCCTTCTGTGCCCCCGTGATGACCTTATAGGCAGCCGCAAGGTCACCTCTCAACCTTCTCTTGCGGAGGCTGAAAAGGTCCAGGTTCTCTAGTCTCCCCTCATAGGGCTTGGCCTGCAGGCCCTTAACCATACGAGTGGCCCTTCTCTGGACCCTCTCCAGGTTATCCGCATCCCTCTTGAAGTCCGGCGCCCAAAACTGCACGCAGTACTCCAACTGCGGTCTGACCAGCGCCCGATAGAGGGGAAGTATCACCTCCTTGGATCTGCTCGTCATGCATCTGCTGATGCACGATAAAGTGCCGTTAGCTTTTCTGATGGCTTCGTCACGCTGCCGGCTCATGTTCATCTTGGAGTCCACTAGGACTCCGAGATCCCTTTCTGCTTCCGTGCCACCCAGCAGGTCATTCCCTAGGCTGTAGGTGTGCTGGACATTTTTCCTCCCTAGGTGCAGCACTTTGCATTTCTCCTTGTTGAACTGCATCCTGTTGTTTTCTGCCCATTTGTCCAGCCTGTCCAGGTCTGCCTGCAGCTGTTCCCTGCCCTCCGGCGTGTCCACTTCTCCCCATAGCTTTGTGTCATCTGCAAACTTGGACAGAGTACACTTCACTCCCTCGTCCAAGTCGCTGATGAAGAGGTTAAAGAGTATTGGTCCAAGGACCGAGCCCTGCAGGACCCCACTGCCCACACCCTTCCAGGTCGAAACCGACCCATCCACCACGACTCTCTGGGTGCAACCCTCTAGCCAACTCGCCACCCACCGGACCGTGCAGTCATCCAAGTCACAGCCTCTTAACTTGTTCACCAGTACAGGGTGGGATACCGTATCGAAGGCCTTCCTGAAGTCTAAGTAAACGACGTCAACCCCTGCTCCTGCGTCCAGGTGTTTTGTAACCTGGTCATAAAAAGAGACTAGATTAGTCAGGCACGATCTGCCTGCCATGAACCCGTGCTGGTTTCCCCTCAGCAGAATTTGTCCTGTCGGGCTCTCGCAAATGTGAGCCTTGATAATTTTTGCAAAGACTTTGCCGAGGATGGAGGTGAGACTGACTGGCCTATAGTTGCCAGTATAGTATTGCGGGGCTGGTAATATTAATACTGCGTGACGTCAAAGCGAACACCTTGTTATACGTTCAAAAAAGTCACACTTTCCTGTATCCTATAGAGAAGCGCTGACCACCCTCTTATCTGCTGAGCACAAATCGTGACAGAAAAATCTGGTCTCCCCAAAAGTCAAGGCCCAATTCAGAAATAGGGAAAAAACCAAAAAAGCTACAAAAAGCCTATGGTATAAATAAAAGTACAAGGTCTGCGGAGATGAGGTGTAAGAGGTGCTTCTGAACAACTGGACAGCCCTGCTGGAAAACGCGATACGTTTCTGAAAGTCTTTTAAAAACACAATGCACATATTAAGTAATCAACAGCACCCATTTCTAAGGCGCAGCTTCGTCAGGTAACCAGAGTATGAGCATCCACCGTACTCTGATATGCCGTGGCATCAGGTTTCACTCTGGCCTGCAGACCTAAGGGCCTGCCTTCGGCCTGCTCCTTTAAGGATCCGAGCAGGGAGAGGAACTGGCCGCGCTAGCCTGGATTCAGGGAAGATTTGCAGTGCGGATCTGCCCTTCCTAGAGTCACTAAACCAGGGATGCATCAGCTTTCGTAAGCAGCAGCTTGTTTCGTCGGATGCTGAGATGCAGCTGGAGGAAGCAATGATGCTAAACCGAAAGCAGGGACTGGAATACCAAAGGGGAGGGAAGGGGAAGGACAAAGAAAGGGAGGCCGCGAGCCCCGCTGACTGACACCTGCAGGGTACCGCAGGCCCTGCCGGCACCTGCTTTTTCCTCCCCTCCCATTCTCATCACCACTCGAGACAGAAGTGCTGCTTCCGGCACTCCCGTCTGACCAGCCGATGAACAGGGCCTCTGATGAAAAACAATTCCCCAATTTTCAGTTAAAAAAACACTAACCTTGAATCCACATTTTCCCATTATGATTAAAATGAAACCCCACTCACTCTCTCTCTCTCTCTCTCCCTCTCTCTCTCCCTCTATATATAAAAATATAAAAACTGGGGATTTTTTTATAATTGGAGAAAACCTGGATCCCTGCTGATGAAGTGAGCTAGCTTACAAAAGCTCACGTGCCTTTGATTTACTTCGTCTGCAAGGAGTCTGTTTCACTCACAGCCGTTATAGTCTTTGCCCGTGGCCACCGGGCTCCTGGGACGGGGTACTCGCCCAGACCTCCATGCCCCTGGGCTTCTGTCCTTGAGCCAGCGTTCAGCACAGACGGGTGGGATGGGAGACAGCTTTATCTTTATTAGGAACAGGATTCAGCAATGCACGCGCTCACAGCTTGCGGGGAGAACAACAACAACCCACCACCCGCACACTGCACCTACTGGGCATCGGGGGGAAGGACTGGAGCGTGCCACCGCAGGCCCCTTCCAGGCACACGCTGTGGACCGCATCCCCCTTCTGCACTCTGGGAGCTCCCTCTCCCGTAGTTGAAAGTCCCTCAGCGGCTACTTTAACTGGGAACATTTCAGGACCGCAGAGCTAGAGGTTGCTAGCACTTGGCTCACCAAAGGGGTCTGGATCCCATTACATAAACCTTCTACTTCACAGGCAACCTCACCTCCCATTCGCTCTTAGTTTCCGTGGTGCCATCAGGTGTCTCCGTGGGTACTGGTGGATCCTCTGAAACGTAATGAAACTCTTGCTCTTGGTGATCTGGTTTTACTTCCGATGCTTGTTCTGCTGCCGTCTCCTGGGGCGCGTCAACTTGTTCTGCTGCTGCTACTGAGGACTGATCTTTCCTTAAGTGTCTTCTGTTTCTCCTGTAGACATTACTGCTGGGAGTTTTTACCACATAGGAACGCGGTTCATCTGCGACCATGTGGATTCCTGGAACGTCCCCAAAAGCACTCGCGGTTCTTCTGTGGGAATACTTCGCTAGGCGACTCGACACCAAAGGGAAGGCAAGGCGACTGAAGTGGTACGCAGCTCGGCTGATTCCTTGTCTGGTTTGACTTGCCCGTAGACGTCCTCTTCATCAAGAACGGTGAACAGCTTTTTACCTGACGAGCTCTTTTGCACATCCTCTACAGCGGGAATAGAACAGTGCTGCCTCGATACTACCTCGTTGAGGTCTTGCGGGTATAAACCAAGCGGTAGCGAACCACCCTTCTTTTGTGCCATCACAAGGCTATTGACCCAGGGTGTGTGGGTTTAGTCACCTTCGTAAGGACTCTCACAGCTTCCAGCATTTTGAGGGCAGTCTTCTACGTGCCTAGGGTTGCACAGGGAATTGATCTACTCCCGTGCACCGCTGGTGGTACTGCCGGGTCGACACAGATGTGGTAGGTACCGGGAAATTGGCCCACCCCTTCGAAAACGTCCGGACATAGTTTGAGAAGGTCCGCCTTGGTTGCGGGTATTGTCGGGGCCATTCCGTGGACTCGTCTGATGAGGTCTGACGTGGTGCATGCCACCCTACCAGGTCTTGGTGTGTCACTATTGTCGGTTAGGTAGAAAGGTACATCAGATTCATTAGCACCAGATTTGCAGCCTGCAGTGCCTGCACCTTTTGGTTTCATGCGTGCACTGCCAAATGCGACTAATGTAACATGAGTTTGAGCCTTGCAGTTTTCCCTGCAAAGCCTTTGCTACAGCTACTGGAATAGCGTTTGCCTCTGCTCCAGTATCTAACTTCAAATAAGCCGGCAAGCCAGCGGTCATCACTGTGCTATACCAGGGGAGTAGGTTGTAGCCGTGCTGGTCTAAGGACATAAGCAGACAAGGTTCCTTGGGTGAATTTGATATCTTGTATTAGACCAACCCAAATAGTTGGAGAATAGTTATTAAGCAAGCTTTCAGGTTCAAAAACCCTTCGTCAGGCTAAGAAGGTTTCAGCACTTGGTGTGCGCTCTTCCTGGATGGGATGAAAAGTCAAGAAGCCAGGGGCTGGGCTCGGGAGTCAGTGGCCAGGCAGACTGTAACGTATCAAAACTCCTGTGCTATACCTGCGCTATCCCAGGCACTCTGCTTATCAACGGTCGGTGAGTGCTGCTTGGCAGACACTGCGCCCATATAGAGAATACTGACTCCTTTTGCAGATTTTGGAGCCCCTCCCTTTGATTTGCACATTTCTGCAAAGCGGTTTGCTCCAGAGCATTTGTAACAGGTTTCTCCAAAAGCTGGGCAGGATCTAGGCTTGCGTGTGCTTCCGCATCGTTTGCAAACTTTGCCCTTTGCAGCTTGATGGCCCTCCTGTGGAGCAAACTGCACCGGTGGTTTGCTTTGCTTTTGCAAAGTGCTATGGCAGCTTTGCTTCTGCTCAACTGTATGCAAGCTTGCTTCTGCAGAGAGCCTTTGGTCTGCCTACTCTGACAGGTCACTTCTGACACCATACAGTGTTGGCCTTGGCCACGGGGTCCCTGGGACGGGGTACTCACTCAGACCTCCACGCCCCTGGGCTTCTGTCCTCGAGTCAGCGTTCAGCAGAGCGACTGGTGGGACGGCAAACAGCTTCATCTTTATTAGCAACAGGATTCAGCAACACACGCTCACAGCTTGCGGGGGGAGAACAACAACCTCCACCACCCGCACACCGCACCCACCGGGCATCGGGGGAAGGACCGGAGCGTGCCACCGCAGGCCCCTTCCAGGAGCACGCCATGTACCGCAGCCATCCCCAGCATCCTCTGGCCCCGTGAGCCTGCACGACACCCCTCCCGCAACGTCTCCTGCCCAGCGAGTGCAAGGCACCGCGGTGCCCCTGCCCACCCAGGCAGTCCAGAGGCATGCCCAGATTCATTGCCCCCGTCTCTTGCTGGCTGCCAACCAGAGACAGAGGCGCCAGATTTGCAAGGAAGCCTCAGCCCCACGATGGCAGCGTCTCACATCAACCCTCTCCAGTCCAGCGGGGCCCTGCTCCCAGCGACAGCTCTCTTAGCGGCACACAGGCACGCTGGGAGTCCTTCCCCAGGGGCAGGGTTCAAAGGGGCAGCTGCTAGTAAGCTCTAATCCCTGAGGAGGAAGGGAAGGCGCGTCACACGTCTATGCGAATGTGCTTAAACGCTGCGTGTAAACGCGTTTCAACGCTCTTAAATCGCTGAGTGTGAACGCACCTAATTGCATTTGAACACGCCTCATCATTGAGCGTGAACACGTGTTAACTGCTGCCTGTGAACGAGCTGAGGATTGAACCAGAGCAAAACCTTTCCAGTTTGGCGTGTGGGGGCCTCTCCTCTGCTTCATCTCGGTTGCTCTCAGCGAGCTCACGCGTAACAACAGTTAGACCGCTCGCTGCTGCACGTGAACAGGCTTCGCTGTTTGTGTGCACACACTTCGTTGTGTGTCCACGTGCTTCGCTGTTGCGTGTGAACGTACTTCATCACGCAGGGTGAACGAGCTTCGTCACCGAGCGTGAACACGCTTCAACGCTGCGCAGGAACAAACCGAGAACAACTCGAATGCAGCGACACCTTTCCAGTTTGGGGCGCAGAGCCTGTGCTTTGCCTCGTTTGAATCATTCCAGCGTGCTCGCACCCGACCGTCAGACGAGAGCCCCGCTCCCTTGGCTGTCACAAGCAGCCTCCGGCCCCAGGGAAAAATCCCTTCGGCAACACCGCCCCATGGGGCCCACAGCACTGGCATCTGCCTTGCTCATGTTCCCGTCCCCTCACCGCCACCCTGCCTCTCTCGCCTCCGCGCTGGCTGTTGGAGCACAGGAAGCGGAGACGAGACGCTCTCGGCAGGAAGGCGGAGAACGCCCCAGCGTGATGACAACTCCTGACTTGAACCCTGCCCCGGCACTGCTCTCCTCAGGACCGCAGCGCGTGGCTTCTGCCCGGCCCTGCTTCGTCCAGGGAGACGGACAGACCGTCAGGAGCCCTCCGTGGGATAAGAGGCTGTCAGCATGCCCGCTGCAAGCACTGCGGCACTGCTAGCGCCATAAGCCATGCCCAGCACGGTCGGTGATAACGCCAGTCCGGAAACTGCCTCCTGGGAGCCTTGAAGACGTGTGGAGCTTCTCAGTTCAGGGGCTGCTGCTAACCAATGCAACAGCCGCAGCAGCAATGCAATGACACAACTAGCAATGGTTGTGGGGCTGGCAATACTAAATACCATGTAACGTCAACGGGAACGCTTTGTCACACGCTCGGAGAAGTCGCACGTTACGGTGTCCTAAATAGCAGTGCTGACCCGCCCTGTGGTTTTCCGACAGAAAAACATGCGATCTCCCCAAAAGTCTAGACCCACTTCACACGTATCGGGGGAGGGAAAAGCCATGAGAAGCTTATCATATAATAGAAAAAATCAGCTCTAAGGACATGTGCTGTAAGAGATACTTTTCAAATGTAAATCATGGAACTCACCAGGCAGCGTAGATGAAAACAGGATACTTTCCCCGCAGTCATCTTAACGGGTACGCTTGTTTTACCGTCAGGATCAACCTAGGAGATGTTTTGAAAAAGGAGTAAGAAAAGGAAAACTCAACGAGAACTAAAATGAATATAGGGACAGCACATAAGGAGAGTAAACCACAGAAAGCCAACCAGTTACGGCCATCCGACTGGCAGCCTGTGGGCTGCGTGCAGCTCCCAAACTCCCAGTCCCAAGTCTGCTTGCCCCATCACTTCACTGCTGCTGCTGCCACCAAAATCCCCTTCCCTAGCCCAGCATCTGCTTCCTGCGTGCCCACTTCCCCCCGCCACCCCTTGTGCACTAGGGCCAAGGCAGGGCGGCACAGTCCTGGTGCAAGGGAGTCTGTGGCTGGGGAGGTCCTGCAGACCCCTTTCAGCTCGTGCAGGAGGCGGCTCTGGTGGGCATGCAGCCCCTACAGCATGCGGATAGGGGGGCTGCAGCCCCAGCCACTCAGAAATTGGACGGCTCTGTTGTCAAACAAGACGTTTCAGGAAGCAGCGGTTCTAAACAGAGAGCAGTTACTGGAAAACAAAGGGTAGGGAAGGGAGGAAAAAGAAAGGGGTATGAAGCGAGCTCGCTTACAAAAGCTTACGCACCTCTGATTGACTTAGTCAATGAAAGGGTCACGAACAAACTTTAAAACTGGATCAACAAGCTTTTAAAGTGGATTGTCTTTTAATGGAGGAAAACGTGGGCAAAGATGGTTTTTCCCTTTCAGGCTGGCAGAGGTCCAGGGATGCTGGGGGACTATGTGTTAATATGAATCTGGAGAGGGTCTGGGTCAGAAGTACAATAAACCAGTTTAATCTAAATCAGTTCAGTCTAATACTACATCCATCCAGGCTTATCTTAAACCCGTTTCGGCAATTTTGAAAGTGGCTTATGTGCACCACCCTTCTGTTGTGTTCCAGATCTGAACCTGTTTCCAATCTCTCAGAGCAGCTTGTGTGTAATTTCTGTCCCAAGCCTAACAGAGGAGTCAAGAATTTAACAGCTAACGACACTACTTGCTTGAAGAACATACCAAATTCATCCAGCAAATGTACTTGTGCAAAGCATGTGCACGTAACAATATACGTTTATATTTCATGCCTTTGAATGGATACGTTCCTTAGGGAACACGTGCACATTTGATTTTTCAGCAATGAAGTTCTTCAAAACTAAGATGGGAGCCAGGTTGTTCCCTCCAGCCTGTGCAAAGTGGAGGATGAATGCCCCGATCTCTCTGCCAGGGGCCACAGAAGGGTAAATCTAGTATTAAGTAACATGAGCATCAACCACTCTTCAGCCAACTGACTACCAAACAAGGAAGCTGCTCAGACGTAACCCACTTGTTTCTCCAAATCAGTTCAATTTGTTGCAGTTTACCTGCGGGGAACAGGCTAGAGAGTCATCCTTCCTCCATGCATGAACTGCCCAGGAGCTCATCCACTGGGAAAAGACAGGGAGACACACACTACTCCTGCCATGCCTCAAGGGGAATTCCCTTTGGCTAAAAACAGACCCAGGACTCTTCCTCCCCCTCTTGGCTCCCTCAAGAGTCTTTCACTTGGGGATCCTACAGGTAAAGTACCCCACTCCCTACCATAAGTACCTGTGACCCGAGATAACAGGACTCCTGGGACAACTGTGACTAATCCATGCTAATTTTCATTCAAGCCTCATGTTTAAATGACTTCTCCCTCCCTCCCCTTTTGATAGGAGTTAAAGACCAATGATAAGCCCTTGTTTGCTTTCTGCCTTAGGTACTTACTAGTGCTCCTCTCTCACTGCACCTTTGCGGAGCCTGGAGCGTTAGCTAACAGAAGAGGTTCTGCAGACTAAACAAAGTGTAGGATTTTCCATGCAGCATGTGTGCACACGCACACACATGCACACACACACGCACACGCAAGCTTGTTAGGTTTTCCAGCATAGCTCCAGCATTATGACACTGTCAAAAAGTGGGATGCAAGGAAGGGGGAGGAAATGCAGAGAATTACACGGTCTGTGGATTCCACAAGCTCAAAATGCATGATATTACTTCACTATAATTGAGCCGGTATTGTTCCAAGGACTAACTTAGGAAAAACAGGTGCAAAGGAAAGACCGATTCCTAAAGTGAACTGAAATTATTTCCTCCTCTGTAAGTTAACAGAAATAAAAGGAAAGAAGAAATCCCTTTCAACTGCAGTTTTGACTGTAGCATAACAAACCTTACAGGTGGCCGTGATGTTTTAGCCTAGAGAGAGTGAGGACTATTTTTACAAAGAACGATGTTATGTCTGAAATATAACTGCTTCATAGATTCACAGATGTTAGGGTCGGAAGGGACCTCAATAGATCATCGAGTCCTACCCCCTGCATAGGCAGGAAAGAGTGCTGGGTTTAGATGACCCCAGCTAGATACTCATCTAACCTCCTCTTGAAGACCCCCAGGGTAGGGGAGAGCACCACCTCCCTTGGGAGCCCGTTCCAGACCTTGGCCACTCGAACTGTGAAGAAGTTCTTCCTAATGTCCAATCTAAATCTGCTCTCTGCTAGCTTGTGGCCATTGTTTCTTGTAACCCCCAGGGGCGCCTTGGTGAATAAATACTCACCAATTCCCTTCTGTGCCCCCGTGATGAACTTAAAGGCAGCCACAAGGTCACCTCTCAACCTTCTCTTGTGGAGGCTGAAAAGGTCCAGTTTCTCTAGTCTCTCCTCGTAGGGCTTGGTCTGCAGGCCCTTGACCATACGAGTTGCCCTTCTCTGGACCCTCTCCAGGTTATCCGCATCCTTCTTGAAGTGCGGCGCCCAGAATTGCACACAGTACTCCAACTGCGGTCTGACCAGCGCCCGATAGAGGGGAAGTATCACCTCCCTGGACCTATTTGTCATGCATCTGCTGACGCACGATAAAGTGCCATTGGCTTTTCTGATGGCTTCGTCACACTGCCGGCTCATGTTCATCTTGTAGTCCACTAGGACTCCGAGATCCCTTTCCAACTCTGTGCCACCCAGCAGGTCATTCCCTAGGCTGTAGGTGTGCTGGACATTTTTCCTCCCTAGGTGCAGCACTTTGCATTTCTCCTTGTTGAACTGCATCCTGTTGTTTTCTGCCCACTTGTCCAACCTATCCAGGTCTGCCTGCAGCTGTTCCCTGCCCTCCGGCATGTCCACTTCTCCCCATAGCTTTGTGATTCATCATTGCTGCAGATAAAGACTGCTCTTTGTGATGCCCCTACTATAGCACTGCTATATGTCAAAATGGTGAAATATGCCCCCCAAATTTAATGAGAATATTTACATACTGTATTAGCAGGGGTGCAATACCTCAGCTTTGCATAACGTTTCAGAAAGTTTTAACCTCTACAAACTAAAAGAAACAGACATAAGGACAGTTCTTAAAAAGCCACTCCTGTGCCCCTAGCTCTGGCACAAACTCTTCTAGTTTCTATGCAATGCTCTGTGCAAGCACGTGGACTGTAACGTTTACATCGTTACATACTCTACCCAGGGTCGCAGATGTGTATGTATAACACAGTACCTTCCTCAATCTGCATATCCCGCACAGACAGAACGAAGTAAACAGCCCATTTGTCAAAAGTACATAAAATATGGTATTGATAGTTCTTTGCTTTAATGTCAAAAGCTACTGAAAGAGGAAAAGTGCTCTTTACCAGACAAGCTTTCTTTTTGCAGAGATCACATCCACTACTCCTTCCTTGGAAGAAATCTGGGCAGGGTGGCACACTGGAGACGAACTGGTTCAATGACGCAGCAGCTTTCCTTCTTGGGATGCAACCAAGGCACTTACAGAAAGCAAGGGCTCTAAATAAAAGAGAATTTAAAGATAAACGTTAGACTGAGGTACATTGAAAGGCTCAGTAGAGAGAAACAAGGTGAACAGGGGCAGCAAACAGGGCAAAGGAGACAAGGGAAGAGGAGCCAGGCACCTGACCCGAACCCCTGGAAGGAAAGTGAGCTGGGGCTGCGTGTACGTCTGGGCACGTGCTCTAAGGAGCTGGGAGTGCTGCAAGCTGGGGGACTGCTACCTCTGCCTGACAAAAGTCTTAACAAGGGCCAGGAGGGGAGAAAAGGAGACTCTGCGTGACCAGGGGAGCAAACGGGGCAGTTTGCAAACAGTTCATAAGTCAGTTTGCAGGTTTCAATGTGACGGTGACGGGTGTGCACACTGCACAGTACAGTCTTTGTAACAAGACTAAGAGCGGTGTAACTGTAAAAGTGTGGTTTGGACTGTCAAGCGAACCATAGCAGTCACAAGGCAGGCTGTCAGAGCAGTGCCTCCCAAACTTTTCCTCAGCACGATCCATTTATGGCCCCATTCCTCAGCATGACCCCTCCCTCCCCACCCATAGCCCCCCACCCCTGCCACCCCATCCCGCTGACGTTTCAAGCCCATTTGGGGTTGTGACCTACAGTTTGGGAACCACTGTGTTAGAGGTACACTTATATAGATATTTATTTATATATAGAAATATGTTTTTTAAAGTTAGTTCACAGGTCAGTTTGCCCCCCGTTCTTTAAAGGGGAGCCTTTAATGTAAGTTCTTTCTTTAATTGAGAGTACCTAATCTACATCTATTTAGTGTAAGTCGCTAAAACACAGCAATTAGACCAGTTCTTGTGCTCCTTGCTTAACTGGAGTCCAGAGTGAGAGGGAAGTTGGAGGCGGCGTTTGCTAGGTAATTTATCTGGAAGCTCTCCCTCACCTTCCTTCACCGTAAGCTTGGAGAGAGGAAGCGGGTTAGCAGGGGAAAGGGAAGCTTTTGGGACCAAGGAGCAGCACAGAGGCCAGTTTACAAGGGAGTTTGCTAGGAAAGGTCTGGTTGGAAAGAGGGGCGAGCAGAGAGAGGGAGCGGATTAAGAAACCCAGCGACACGGCTGGAAGACATCAAAATCCCCGAGCCACTGCCACTGCCAGCTCTCTCTGGGCTCCTACCTGTGAGGTGTCCACCCAGGCAGGAGCGCTCACCATCTACCCCACGGGGTTTGCCACTGGCAGGTTCCTTTCAGTGACAGCGAGATGGGGGAGCCTGTGATGTGAGCCACATGTTCAGGTGGTGCCCCTCGGGAAGCAGGCGAGAGAGCTACAGGAGGAGGTGGCGAGGCTCCAAAGCATCCTCCACCATGACAACTTCATCAATTTGATGCTTGAGGATACTTCTACTGTGGTGACAAGACTGCCAAGGGCGGCACTAGAGAAGGAAGAGGACTTGAACGCCAAGGAAGGCAGAAGCTGAAAGCTTGTGACCTCTTGCAGCAAGGAGAAATATTCACGCCCACCTGCAGCGGTTTGCCTGGAGAAGAGACGTGAAGCCCCAGCAGCAGAGGAGGAGCATGTTCCGTCGGTGGCAGAGGCCAGGCCAAGCCTTTCCAAGAGAGGGAGGGTCGAGACCACTGCCACCAAGAGGAAGTGAAGGGTGGGGGTGGTTGGAGACTCCCTCCTCTAGGGGAAGGAGGCATCCGTCTGCCAGCCTGACCAGCTAGCGGATTTACCAATCAGGCCACGGTTCTCATGGGGGATTTCAATCCCCGACATCTGCTGGGAAGGCAATACAGCAGCACACAGGCACACCAGGAAAGTGCTGGAGAGTGCTGGGGACAACCTCCTGGTGCAAGCGGTGCAGAGGCCAGCTAGGGGCCATGCTCTTCCTGACCTCCTGCTGACAAACTGAGAAGAATTGGTGGGGACTCAATCAGTGAATGGCACCGTGGGCAGCACCAACCACGAGATGACTGAGTTCAGGATCAGGAGGCAGACAGGCAGCAGGGTACGAGCCCCGCCCTTCAGAAAAGCAGACTTCCCTTCACTCAGGAAGTGCTGATGGGCGGGCTCCCCTGGGAGGCCAATCTGAAAGTAAAAGGAGTCCAGGAGAGCTGGCAGTATTTTAAAGAAACCTGACGGAGGGCACAAATAAACCATCTCAATGCGCAGAAAGACTAGCAAGAATGGCAGATGACCAGGTCGGCTTAGCAGGGAACTCTCAGCACGCTAAAACACAAAAAGGCAGCGTGCAAGAAGTAGAAAGTTGGACCAACGACTAGGAAGGAGCATAACAGTACTGCTTGGCATGCAGGGACGAAATCAGGAGGGCCAAAGCACACCTGGAGTTGCACCTCATGAGGGGCTTGGACTAGACGACCTCCTGAGGTCCCTTCCAACCCTCATTTTCTCTCATTCGGTGACCTCTTCCACTGCAGTTTCATCCACCGGTTTTGTTCAAATGATCTAAAAGACTAGAGACAAATTGTTTCCTGTTACAAAAGCTGCACTGGCTTGTCCCCCTTTTTTTATCTGTTTACTTCTTCAAACAGCTGAAGATAGCACTCGCCTATGGATTATGGGTTTATAATTGCCAGGACCACCATTCAGCCCTGTTTTAAAAGTAAGGTATAGTTTACAACCCTCTGTTATAATAGGTGATTTTAATGAGACTGTATTTTTCTTAGGAGAGAGGCAAGAGTTTCTTAGGGTGATATTTTTTACTGGATCCACTGTGTAGTTAAGATCAAGTTAGACAAGCTTTTAAATGCAAGACAAGCTCAATCATTTCATTCTTTACAGCTCCTGAATGAATGCTACGTGGTACTAGTGATTTAATTGTCTTTAATATACGACTTTATTCTAGCACTTGATCTCCTGGCACCAAAATCTCCAAACACATCTCCTCCATATTATCTAAAAAGAGTAACAGAAACCTCGACATCCTTTGGGATGAGAACTGATGAGCAGAAGTTGTTTTATTTCTTTTTATTCCTCTCTCTTCCTTAATTGCCCCCTATAGTCCCAGGTAGTCCAGCAGACCTAATAAGTCTCTCACAGACTTTGTGTTTCTCATTTTTTTCAGAATGGACATATACAGTAACCACAACCTTCAATTCACAGTTAAAAAGTTAAATAGTTTAACAGATATTTTTCACATCAGAAAATATCCATAATTTTGAAGCAGCTCCTTGGACACTTCAAAAGGTTGATTAAAATATTACTTTGCATAACCATAATACTCCAGACTTGTCAGAACTGCACTGAGAACAGCTAGAATCCCTCGAAAGAGCTAATAACTCAGTGCATTGTCTCACCTAGCCCAAACCCCTCATTAGCTGCATCCTTGGGCTGCTGCTGCCACTGCCACTGGGGGCTGGAAGCTGCACCAAGCTCTTCCCAGTGTGGCTCTGTTTGGGTATGGCAGGCGGCAGTGCTGGGAGTGGGGGCTATGGGAAATCATGGGGTGGCTGTAGCTCCCCCACCCATAGCTACCGCTTTCACTGCTGCTGCTGCTGCCGCCACTGTCCTTCTCACCTGGCCTGAGCGCAGCCCCAGCCCAGCCCACCCAGCCCCCGGCGGCAGCCTGCCCTCACCCCGTGCACAGATCCGGGGGACACAAGCCCGCCCTGGGGACGCGTGCAGGAGTGAGAGCCACCCCTTCCCTCCCTGCCACCCTCGGACGAGCTGCGGCTCCGTCTCACGTCCTGCCCCACTTCAGCTGGGCAGTGCCTGCCCCAGCCCCACTCCCTCTCTCACTGCGCGGGACCTCAATCTGCGCCCCCATGCCTCTTTCCTTCCCAACACCCCTTCACCCCCACAGACTTACCAGCCAAATGCTATTCTCCAAGCTGCCAGGCTGCATCTTGGCAATTTGATCAGTATCATCCAATATGGATGGTCTACAATCAGCCATCGGTATCGGCCCAAAACATCTTTATCGGTGCATCTTACTGCTAGTACATCATCAAGAATACATGTACAGTTTTGAAAATATCAATCATGACAGAGCACAATTTCAGAACTCTATAATTAACAAAGGTTGATAAAATAGTCTTGCACATTAATGCCAAAACCTTGGTGAAGCTATTCATTAAGAGCACAGCACAACAGGGATTTAGGAGGTTACACTCAAACCTAATGTACGCTTGGTATCACCAAAAGGACAACTTAATCCCATCCACTATTAAACTGGTCAACTGACATATCTGGAGGGGGAAAAAGTTAAAATACAAGATTATTTTTTGTTCTTATTTGAAAATGAGCAGTCTCTCAGCTAATACATTCTGATTTTTTTGAACTGTTACTTGAAAGCAAAAGTGAATGTGACTAATTACTAACAGTTAAGCATACACTAGTAGGTATACATTCTTGTCTTCAAAAGAGTAAGCAGACACACCCAAACCCTATATACTTAAGGTAGTTGTGAGGTCCAGGAAGTGTACAAGAGGCAAGGATTGTTGTGGGTGATATCTTTTATTAGACCAACCGCATGGTTGGAATAGATTAGTCAAGCTTTCAAATGCAATGCATCCTTCAAGATATCACCCACAAAAACCCTTGGTCTCACATACCTCCTGGATCCTCACAGCTACAACATCATTCCAACAGCAGGAGAAGCAATGATTTTTTTGGTGATGTCTTTCATCAAACCAACTCTAGTGTTGTGAGAGCTGTTAGATAAGCTTTCAGACATCAAGTGTCTTTCCTCAAGTCCAAAAAACCTTGTCCAACAGCTCTCCCAACTATACTAAAGATAGCACAAAAAGTCCTTGCCTCTGACTCCATGTAAATGCAAACAGTCTGCTTGGAGGCACAGAGGAAAACTGTGAACTAGGTGTGAAGAGGAATTCTCATTGTAGGATACAAGAAATGCAGTAAAATAGTTCAAGCACCATGCAGGCTTACCCAGAGACATCAACATTTCCCACATACTGAAATACCTGCTATTTGAATATGAAGCTCAAAAGAGGAACACCAAAGCCTGGTTCCTACTAATCACAAGTTTATTGTCATGGCAAACAAAAGCGCAAAATAGTTCTTCGTGGTAAAATATACAGTCCTCTGTAGAGGGAATAGGCCACTCGCTCTATCGAAAGATTTTCATTAGCACGCTGCAGGTTATATAAAAATTACCAACTTCTGTTTAATACAGTTTTTCAGACAAGAAAAAAGCACTATCAGGCTGAAGAGGGCAATTACTGCATTCCCTTCTGTGATAAAGACAAAGGTAGGAATTATACTTAATACAGAACAATTAACTATTAGACATTACCGCAGCTTCAGCACGTTATTTCCAGTTTTAAATTACAGTCTGAGATGAGGAGACTGACAGATAATTAGAGGCAGTGAACTGGCCAATGTGCTGCAATAGCCAGTTAGAAGGGTAATCGGCTTATACTGGCAAATACGAAGAGAACATTAAGGCAGTTAACATTTTATTTCAATTAAAACTTCTACAACTGACACTTTAGGTCTCAATGAAAAACTGCATCTTATAAGATAAACTGTTTTTCTTTCCCCAAACACAAGGCCTAAAAATATTCCCTAATCTTCACTAAAGATGTCCTTGATTCCTGATCAGAATATCTTGGTATAGCTATACCATTACAGGTTTTTAGTTTGGGGGAATACTATGAAACAAAAATCTGGTTCAGTGGTAAACTGTGCAGCAATCCTGAAACACATTATGCCATCTTTACTTTGTGGGGGAGAAACCCAACAGCTCCATAGCTAAAGAAAGCCAAAATACCCAAACTTCTAATTCAGTGACTCTCCACCAAGGTGTCTTGAGTTCCTCTAAAGGCAGCCGTACGGTGCCACACACTCACCCTTAGTGCTGGCAGACAGGAAAACAGGATTCAGAAGTAGGGGTCTACCAAATTCAAGACTTTCGCAGAAACCATGAATCTGGTAGGTGCCTTGTGGAAAAGCCCAAGCTGAAACCCTGGCAGCAAGCAGGGCTGTGGGGAGGGGAAGGAGGGAGCTGGAAACGGGCTGGAAGCCCTGGTCCTGGGGGGAGTGGGGGGGAAGCAGGGGGAGCTGGACTGAGATTTTCTCTGCTGAGCATGACAGGCCCCTCCCACGTCTCCAATTGGCTGAGGGGCCCTGGAAGCCCTGCCCCTCACTGGAGATTGAGAGATGGCCATGGGTTGGGACTCCCAGGGCCCTTCAGCCAGAGGTGTGGGGGGGCTGCCATGCGCCACCGTGAAAATGGTGACCACCACTGCACTCGCATCACAGAGTCGGGGGGAAGCCCCTGCGAGCGACGTAGGCCCCATATTCATAAGGTAAAGTCAGAGATTTCCAGCAGGAATTCAATATTAAAGACATTCTGACCTGTCCTGGCTTTTCTGAGTTGGTTGCAACAGAAAAATTGCCATTATTTTTCTGTAGTAAAAAAAAAGTAGAAGCTAAGACTTGGAATTTCCCAAGCTATGTCTTCAGTCTAAAAAGCTGAGGAACACAGTACTAGTTAATAGCTGACTATGAAAAATCTTTATGAGGAAAATTTGGAAAAAGAGCAGCACAAGAACTACAACTTTGACAAACAGGATGTTAACATGCAAGCCAAGCATCTGTTTAATTCGCATTTTTACTTGAAAGGTTATAAGAAAAGTTCCTACACATCAAAGAGCTACTCAGCACAGCTCACAAAGACATTCTCAAGGACCCAGAGGGACGGCCCTCCATCTTCAGCTCCCTCTGTGCAAAAATGAAGTTTCTGTCCTACCTATGGGGATGTTTTACCATCTTGTAACATCTACACGTTTCCCAGAGCCTAACGAAGGGACTTTGATCACGAAAGCCTGCAGAAAAGGACAGTTTTCTTGCCATTTTCCAGTTGGTCTAATAAAAGGTATCATTTTGGAACCCAGAGTTCTAGTTTTTTGTATATAAGAAAAGTTAGCATCTTTGCAGTCATATATGAAAGCCCAGAGGTACAATAAGAGAGCTTGTGATTTGTACCACTTAGCAGCACTGTGAGCAATCATATAAATTAGAGGTGCACTGATACCTTGGTCTGATATCGGATCGGTACCAGTAGAAAGAAAACTGGCTGTATCGGATATTGGTCCGATGGGGCTGATAATTTGGCTGATAAATGCCTGTGCTGTGCGCAGTCACAGCATAGCACTCAGGAAGCAAGGAGCACATCTGGCAGCGTGGAGAGCTGCCTTCAGCTGGTAAGTCCGGTGTGGTGGAAGGGGAGGGAAGCAGCATGTGGGGGGCAGATCAAGGCTCCCGCTGGTGATGGAGGCGGTGGGGGCAGGCGCTGTCCAGGTGGGGTGGAGAGGGGGAGCTCCAGCTTGTGGTGGGGGGAGGTGGCTCCCACTGCTGCTTGCACTCTGGGAGGGCACGGGCGGGGGGGTGCCCCTTGGATCTGTGCATGGCAGGGTGGGCTGCAGCCGGGGCTGCGTGAAGCTCTTCTCGGTGGAGGCTGGGCTCGGAGAGGGTGTCGGTGGCATTGGGAGGATGCTGCATCCACCCCAAATTTCACCACCGCTGTGCTCCCAGTGCCACCACTGCCAGCAGCCCAATGCAGCCCCAGGTTTTCCTGGTGCGTGGGTGGAGGTGGGGTGTTCAGCCAAGGCTGCACTGAGTGACTGGCAGAGGTGGCGCTGCAAGCAGAGCCCTGGCAAAATTTGGGCTGGATGCAGCATCCTCCCAGCACTGCCAGCACCCACTACAAGCCTAGCCCCTGCCGAGAAGAGCCCCACGTGGCCCTGGCTGCAGCCTGCCCCGTCCCACACAGATCCAGGGGGGCACATGTCCCCCCAGTGCCTTCCCGGGTTGCAAGCAGCAGTGACAGCCGGCCCCTCATCACGAGTTGTGGCTCCGTCCCCTCCACCCGGCCTGGGCAGCACCTCCCTCTGCCTCCTCCCTTACCACAGGCGGCGTTGATCTGCACCCCCGCCACGCCCCTTCCCCTTCCCCTTCCCCTTCTCCTTCTCCTTCTCCTTCCCCTTCCACCAGACCGGAGTTAACCAGCTGGAGGTAGCTGTATCGGAAACCAGATCGGTATCAGCCAATATGCCTCCTTAAATATCAGCTATCGATATCAGCCCCAAAAATCTCTATCAGTACACCCCTAATATAAATTCATAACTTAAAAAAATATTTTAAAGGTATTATTTGGTTATTGTCCCAAAGTTCATTAAGTTTTTAATAAACATAAGAGTATCTTACTACTCAGAAAGAGCTTAACTAATTTCCTTTTTCTCTAAAAGCTGTAAAATGATCAGCAATTAATAAAAAAGCACAGCTTTCTGGGCAAAGTCTTCAAAAGCCAGAACAACACTGCATGTTGTAGTACAGTTTGATTGAGTGTGTCAGGAACTCAGCTAAAATGTCTTTAATTAATCCAAAAGCCAAGAGCAGATATATAGTGACTAAAAAGTGTACCCCCGGGGGGTGGGAGCAGCTGGATGTGGAGCAGGTGGGGGTGGCGAGCGGTCAGACGTGGCGGGGGGTGGCAAGGGCCAGACAGAGCAGGGGCACGGTGAGTGGCAGAGCAGCGGCAGTGCAGCTTCTGTGGGCCCTGCTCTCCCTTCACCCTGGCCCTGCTCCTGTGAGGCAGCAGGTGTGCTACATCTTCACCCGCCCCTGTACATTCCCTGGGACCTTTCAAATTACCTCCAGGGGTAGGCATACCCCAGGCTGACAACACCTGCTTTAAGCAAATGCTCTAAAACACTGACAAAGAACGTTTTGCGTTTGAAAGCTTGTCTAACTTAATTCCAACCATTCAGTTGGTCCAATAAAAGTGATCACACCCAAAAATCCTTGCCTCTTGCATACTTCCTGGATCATCACAGGTAGAACATAACTCTACACAAACGGGTGCTCAAACCACGGGGTGCTCAAACATTGCTCTAAACAAAGGCATGCCAGGGCCCCATCCATCTGTGCAGAGGGAGGCAGGGGGCACGCCAGCCCCAAGACAGCGCAGAAAGGGGGCTTTGTCAGCCTCAACCCGAGGCCAAGGGTCTTGACAAGGCCCCACTACAGCGGCAGGTTGGGGGCATGCCCGTCCCCACGGCAGTCCCATGGAAGGAAGAATGGCCAGGCCCGAAACCAGCCATGCAGGGGAAGAAGGCAAAGCTCCAGAAGAAGAAGTGCAAAGTCCTGAACTTAGGACAGAACTGTCTCATGCACCGCTACAGGCGTGGGACCAACTGGCTAAGCAGCAGCTCCACAGAAAAGGACCTGGGGGTTACAGCGGACAATAAGCTGAATAGGTGCCAACAGTGTGTGCTTGTTGCCAAGAAGGCTAACAGCATACTGGGCTGCATTAGTAGGAGTGTTGTCAGCACTGAGGGAAGTCATTATTCCCCACTTTTCTGCACTGGTGTGGTTACATGTGGAGTACTGTGTTCAGTTTTGTGCCCCCTACTACAGAAGGGATGTGAACAAGTGGGAGATCAGGAAAAACTTTCTGACTAAGAGACTGGTGAAGTGCTGGGACGGCTTATCTAGAGGGTGGTGGACTCTTGGAGGATTTTAAGGCCCGGCTCAACAAATCTCTGGCAAGATCAAATTAAGGATGGTCCTGCTTTTAGCAAGGGGTTGGACTAGATGAGTTACTGGAACCCCTTTCAACCCTAGTTTTCTCTGATTTATTAGAAACATTTGGAAAAATAGCAGTGTAAGAAACAAAGTTGGCGATGTAGCATCCATGGGCATCTACACGCAAACAGCAGCTACGTCCCCATTGCAACACGCTCCCCTGGTATAGCGCGCCACTACGGTGAAGTAGCGGCTAAAAATAATCATGTGCCACACATACAGCACAGTAAAGTTGCCATAGTGACACATGTGGATGCGCCCTGTATCTTGTTAGAATTTGATTGAGCGTGTCAGTAATTCAGTTCAAATGTCTTTATTAAATCCAAAAGCCAATAGCAGAGATACAATTACTTTAAACAAATGCTCTAAAATAGTGACAAAAAGCTTTTCAGCTCAGCTCTGGTGGTGCAGTGGGTTAGCATGTGGTACTTATAAAGCAGCACTGGGAAATGATGCCAAGGTTGTGAGTTCTGGTCTCCCCTACAGCATTTGACTTTTAGTTGGGATGCTGAAGCAAGCATGTGTGTGCCCTTGGCTCCTGTTCAGTGGTAAGGAGCCAGCAGCAGCAATAAGGTGAGCTGGGCCAGGTGTAGGGAAGTGGGAAGGGGTTTTCTCCCATCCCTATTTAGTTGAGGGGAGAGCAGGAGGAGTCTGAACTGCGCATCAGCATCATTGGCTTCAGACCGTGTTCAGGTGAGTGCACAGAAGTGAGTCTTAAGAGAAAGTTAAAGCATTGTGGGTGAGGACACATGGAGGTCAAGGGGAAAGGGACCTGGTGATGGGGATCTGCTACAGACCACCACATCAAGGAGCAGAGCTAGACTGGGAATGCTTGCAGCAGCTCTCAAAGGCCGTACAGTCTAGGGACATGGTTGTCATGGGGGACCTAAACTACCCTGACATCTGCTGGGAAGAGCAGTCAGCCAAATCCAACCGCTCACCTAACGCAGGAAGTATACGGTCCCACTGGACTTGGTGTTGGCTATGGGGGATGAGCTGGTAGGGGAGCTACAGATTCATGGTCACCTTGGGGACAGTGACCACCACTCACTCAATCAAATTCATCATACAGCGCAGAGTGGGTAAGATAATAATAGGATGGAGGTGCTTGACTTTAGGAAGGCTAACTTCAGTGTGCTCAGTTTAACCAGCGATGCACTGCAGGAGGGGAGTATTGGCGAGATGGGAGTCCAGGAAGGGTGGTCGTTCCTAAAGGAAGTGATCCTTCAGGCACAGAGGGAGATGATCCCAGTGCGAGGGAAAGGGGAGAAAGGGGCCAAAAAACTTCCTTGGCTAAACACAAACATCCAGAAGAGCCTAAGGGCAAAAAAAAAAAAAGACATATAGGTGGTGAAAGCAGGAGGAAGCTACCAAGGAGGAGTGTATCTACTTGGCCCGCACTTGCAGGGTGGCAGTTAGAAAGGCCAAAGCAACTACAGAGCTGAGGCTGGCAACACAAATTAAAGACAACAAGAAGTCTATTGTCAGGTATGTAGGGAGCAAAAGGAAGGCGCAGGGCAGCACAGGACCCCTACTGAAGAAACAGGAGCGATTAGTGACAGACAGGGGGGACAAGGCTGAGCTATTCAATGAGTTTTTTGCCTCAGTGTCCTTGAACAAGGGTCAAGATCAGTCTCCTAACAGGTTCTTAGATGGGATCAGAGGGATACCAGCCTACCAACTGTCAACGCTGACGTGGTGCAGAGTCACTTGGATGGACTGGATGTGTTTAAGTTAGCAGGCCCAGATGCGCTGCATCCGCGAGTACTGAAGGCATTTGCCGGTGTCATTGCAGAGCCACTGACACGGCTGTTTGAGCACTCGTGGCACTCGGGTCAGGTCCCAGAGGACTGGAAAAGGGCCAACGTGGTCCCCATTTTCAAGAAGGGGAGGAAAGAGGATACAAGTCATTATAGGCCAGTCAGCCTCACCTCCATCCTTGGAAAAGTCTTTGAAAAGATTATTAAGGATCAAATCTGTGGGAGTCCAGCGGGAAAAATAATGCAGCAGGGCAACCAGCATTGATCCGTAGCAGGTGGATCATGCCTGACTAATCTGGTTTCATTTTATAACCAGGTCACAAAATGCTGATGCAGAAGTAGAGGTGGATGTTGTTTTTTTGGATTTTAGGAAGATCTTCGATTCCGTATCTCATCCCATTCTCTTAAATAAATTAAGAGGCTGTGACTTAGATGTTTACACGGTCTGGTGGGTGGCAAATTGGCTTGCGGGTCGCACCCAGAGAGTGGTAGTAGATGGGTCGGTATCGACCTGGAAGCATCTGGGTAGTGGGTTCCCACCGGGCTCAGTCCTCAGACCTGTACTCTTCAGTGTCTTCATCAGTGACATGGATGTGGGCATGAAGTGTCCTCTGTGCAAGTATGCAGATGATACTAAATTGTGGGGTGAAGTAAGCACTCTGGAGGGTAGGGAATGACTGCAGGCAGACCTGGACAGGATGGAAAAGTGGGCTGAACACAACAGGACGCAGTACAACAAGGACAAATGCAGAGTACTGCACCTAGGACGTAAAAATATCCAGCGCACCTACTGGCTAGGAAATGACCCTCTCAGCAGCGCAGAAGCGGAAAGGGATCTCGGAGTCCTAGTGGACTCCAAGATGAGCATGAGTCGTCAGTGTGACGAAATCATCAGCAAAGCTAACTGCACTTTATCGTGCATCAGCAGATACATGACAACTAGAACCAAGGAGGTGACACTTCCCCTCTATGCGACACTGGTCAGACCGCAGTTGGAGTACTGCGTCCAGTTTTGGGCGCCATACTTGAAGAAGGATGCGGACAGCTTCAAGAGGGTCCAGAGGAGAGCCACTTGTACGGTTAAGGGTTTACAGGCTAAGCCCTATGAGGGGCGACTAAGGGATCTGGACCTCTTCAGCCTCCACAAGAGAAGGCTGAGAGGTGATCTTGTGGCCAACTACAAATTCATTGGGGGGGGCGCAGCAAGGAACCAGAGATGCTCTGTTCACCAGGATGCCTCTTGGGGTAACAAGGAACAATGGTCACAAACTGACAGAGAGCAGATTTAGGCTAGACATAAGGAAAACTTTCTTCACGGTAAGGGTGGCCAAAATTTGGAATGGGCTTCCAGGGGAGGTGGTGCTCTCCCCTACCCTAGGAGTCTTTAGGAGAAGGCTGGATAGGCATCTGGCTGGGGTCATCTGACCCCAGCGCTCTTTCCTGCCTAGGCAGCGGGTCGGACTCAATGATCTGTTGAGGTCCCTTCCAACCCTAGTATCTATGAATCTATTAATTTATGAATCTTGTGTTTGAAAGCTTATCTAACTTAATTCCAACCATGCAGTTGGTCCAATAAAAGTCACCACACCCAAAAAATCCCTGCCTTTTGCATACTTCCTGGATCATCACAGCTAAAACACCACTCTTAACAAAGAGTGCTCAACCTTTCTGTCTGGTGAGACGGATGGGCAGTGCCCAATCCACATGCAAGCAGTACGCAGTCAGTGGTTCCAGTCTGGGGCCCAAGGAGTTCATGACAGGGCCCCATCCAGCTGTCCAGAGGGGGCTAGGGCACAGCCCAGTCCTGATCCAGCATGAACAGGGATTTTTGGCCAGCCCCAATCGAAGCCCATGGAGGGAGGAAAGGTAGGGGCATGACAAGAAACCAATCCAAAGGCAATGGGGGGGGAGGGGGTGCCTCACCGAAGGAAAGAGTTTAGACAGGTGAGAAACCGCCAAATTTCCCAACTGTGGGGAGCCCAATGGGGCAGATATCATAGCTCCACAGGCTGCAATTGGCCCATGGACCAGAAGTTGAGCACCCGTGCTCTAACACTATCATCAAAACACTATAACAATATTTATTATGCTTGCCAGCATTGAATCCGAACACTTACAGCTGGGCTGGCAGGAAGATCCTAGCTATCCCATGCTGCCTGACTCCCAGGGAAGCTCACTAGGAAAGAATCCACCTATCCCACCTCTTCCCCTCCACCCCCAATCTCTCCCACTGTCATCTTCCAAGCTAGCCCCCACACATCTAGCTTGTCATTCCCCAGACACACAACCTTCATTCCAGCCTGCCTGCAAGTCACTGCTTGGGTGACTGGAGGCAGCAGGCACACGTGTGTCTCTGCACACACATCCCCATGGCCTGCATGCACCCAGGCAGGGTCCTGGGAGTAGCACCAATGGCTGGATGCAGGTAAGTGTATGATCAGTGGGGGTTGGAGGTCCAGGACTTGGGGACTGTGTGTGCGTGGGCAGGGGGGATGGGTACCTGCCAGATATGGGGGAAGATAGCCGGGCGTCAAGGCTGCATCAGGGCAGGGGGGACGGGAGGGGTAGGCGCCTGCCCCTTCAGCAAGAGAAGGAGGCATCGGGGGGAGCTGCATAGGTGGGCTGGTGGCACTTGGGCTGGTGCTCATACTTGTATGGGCAGAGCAACTGGGAGACGCTGCTGAGGGACGGGCTGGAGGGACTGTGACCAGGCTGCCTAGTGAGGCATGGCAGCCCCAGACCAGGGCAGGGGGGGCCGCCACAGGCCTCCCCTCCTCCCTCCAGCCTGTGCTGGGGCTGGACTCTCTCCGCTGAAATCCGCACGAACTGCGGGACTTCGGCCCGAATGGCACAGGGGCAGCTGGGGGCTCCCTTTAGCAGGGCTGGGGCAAGGCAGGTGGGGACTGGCCACTGATCTTCATAAATAGGTCCTGGTACAAAAAAAGTTGAGAACCACTGTCCTAGACCTCCCATCCCTTTAACGGGTATTTATTTCCTTGCCATTGTACACCCACCTTTTCTCTTACATTAGCATATCTCTTCATCCTGCCAACTGAAGCATTTGGGTTGTCTGTCTGGCTGCCTCTCTCAAGTCATACTTTCCTGAAACTGTCCTGCTTGAACCTGAGATGATAAAATAACACACTACCTATTACTTTACAGTTCTTAATTCCTAGATGTTTCATTTTTTTAAAAGTTACAGTAATCAAATATTCAAATAAGTTAAGAGCTATGATGCTATGCGATTGCCAGGTCAAGGTTAAGTGCAGTTTTAGTAAAAAGAAAACCCTTCTTTCTCTAAATCAGATTTGCTTAGTATATAAGGGAACAGGTGCAAGAAATGGGGTGGTTTTTTTCATCCCACACCTACACACTGCTCCTGAATTTAAAAGCCAAACTGACCTCTTGCCTATTTCTACATCATGGCAGGTGGTAAAAGAAGATATTCTTGCAGAATCGTTTTTCAGATTTTGTTCTGTTCAATCACTTCCCCAAAGTCCCCCCTCCCTGTGTTTTTCCTTTTTGGTCCAAATCCTCCAACCAAGAGAGAAAGAGAACGGTCCCAAGGCTTAAAATTGTAATTTATCAGCATGAAGCTCATGTGTGTTTGCACAACAACCAGTGCAATCAGTGGGCTAATGTGGCCTACAAACAGTACCAAAATAAAACTAACCTGTAAAAGCTCCAGTATCCCATGCTGTATCTATTAAGTCTCATTTCCTTTGTTTGGTTTACTCTAGCTAAGCAAATGAAGTCATAATACTAGACTGATTAGCGGCTTTAAAGGTAAGACCTGCCTTAGCTTTGCTGTGTATTTGTAAAACTAGTTTCACACCCCACTTCTGCAAATGATTATGCAAACATTTAGCCTCATGCGCTAATAGTCTTACTGAGTTTAACAGCTCATTTGTCGAAAACTATGCACACACAGACTTGGCCTTCGAATACAAATGGAGCTTTTTCAGACTATATCTTTTCAGGATAAGAACTAACAAACAGGCCATAGTGACAAATGCAGTTGCGTCGACATAAACGGGAATTTTCATTTCATTTACACACACCCTAAGTCTTTATTTGCATTTGTACAGCATCTGCTACAACAGAACTTTAGTCAGGATTGTCACCTCTCCTCATGGAAGGACGTACAAATAATTAACACAGTAATCAACTATCATGGTTAGCTAGTATACAGAATATGTAGCAGGGCACTGGGATGTGCCTGACCCTTTAGGAGAGCAAGCAGCCTGAGAGGCTGCTTTTAGGGGGCAGGGGGGAGCTAATGAGGGACTCACCTGGCTGGAAGAGGGCTCAGGCTGGAGCTACATGAGCCCCGAGTCTGCACCAGTCTCTTCGTTTCCCCCCAGCTACTGCACAGTGCAGAACTCCTGGCTCCGGGTCCCTGAAGGGAACTGGATTTTGGCTGAACAACTCTACAGGTCTGGAAACAGAGGCAAGTTTCTTGGACTGAGGAAGACTGGGTTTACAGGCAAGTGGTCTTTATGTTACACCTCTAAAGACTGAGGTGTCTGCCAGACAGCGGTGATGTTTCTTATTGATTTATGTTTAGCCTTGAACCCTGGGGGTGCAGACTCAAGGCTTGCTTAGAGAGCCAGTATCCCAGGAGCCCTCACACTGAGGGTGGGACCCAGGGAGGGGTCCCAGAACTGAAAAAAGGCTGAGACCCAGATCACGAGGTCCAAGAGGCCCAGAGCCACCTGTGTCCAGGGCTGGGCGGTGGAGGGGTCTGGGAGCTCAAGGGGGCAGAGTGTATAAGAAGGAAAATCAAAGGGAGAACACCTCTGAGGCTTAGGGCGTGGAGTAGGGGAGGAAAAGGAACCACACCGTTTGCCCTTAAGGCTAGGTCCCTGTAGGGCACCTGTAGTCAGGCCGAGAGGAACCTACCAAGGTTGGATGTCTGGATAGTGGCCAATGGGGCCTCAGACCCAGGGGAAACTTACTGGATTCGGGCTCACTCTAAGGCCTGCTAGCAGCCTCCTTGAATCATCCTGTAATATTAAGAGCAAGGCACGGCTGGTGAACAATGAAGAGAGAGTGACATTAGAGCTGGAGCCAGGCAGGAGCAGCAAGGCTGCTAGGGGTGTCATGGCAGCCCCTGTGGCTGTGAGCCTGTCACAGAGTACTTCTAGTTTTTCCTTTGAAAGGAAAATATAAAGTAGTGATAAAATTATGATCGCATAATCTGTGATTCCATGACTCGTTTCTTTAAAATTGTTTTAATGGACCACCGATAGTACAGTGCAGCCCCAACACAGCAGGCCAGACTGCCAGTGGCCAATACATTCATGGGCTGGATCCAGGTGTTCCTGCTCTGGCACGTGGGTGGGCACCATCTGGCCAGGTGGGGGACAAACTGGCTTCAACACAGCCCTGATGGGGAAAGGAGCTTGACCCATCCTTGTCAAGAGGGAAAGAAGGCTAGCCAGGTGACCCTGTAGGGAGGGAAAGAGTGCGTGGCCTGGCCCAACCTGGCCCTGCAGGAAAGGAAGGGGACACGGTCCAACCCTGATCCCGAAGTGGGGGAACGTGGCCCAGGCCCACGGGGGAAAGAGGCATAGCTTGGCTCAGACCAGCCATGCAGGTACTGGGGCTTGGGGATTTGGCAGGGGAAGTGGTGGGGAGGCTGTGTTCATGGCCACCACTCGCTTGCTGCCAATTCCCCAGACCCATGGGGAGCCCCACAAGCCAGATGTGATGGCTCCATGGGGCTGCATTTGGCCCAGGGGATGGAAATTGAGCAACCCTTGTCTCGTAGATGCATAATACGTCAATTTGTATTTGCTTACAGAGATAATTAATAAAACATAAATATCAATGAAATGTTAGTTAAAATCTCAAAAGATTAAAAAATACCTGTCAGCATTTTCATTTTTACACTCTGCCTTGTATGGATAGCCATTTTAATAATATAACATTAGGTATCGTTTTCAAAAGATCCTGCCTGTTGGAAAATATGCATAAGTGGAGCAGCTGTAAATGCTTCACAACAAGTCGTAGCGCTGAAAGAAGAAGAAAAAAAAGTTAATTTCTCAATTAGTGAATTAATTCACATTTTGGACTCTAAAAATACCCACGGTTAGTTCTGTAGACAATACATTTAGAAATCCTTTCCAAGAGTTACAGAAGTTCCATGTCCAATACAAATCACCATTTCCAAAGATACTAACAGAGCCAACAAACAGTCTTCAAAGCAACCTTGAAAACAGCACAAGAAAAGCTGGAAAGCAGGGTTTGATGCTTTTCCACCACAAATCATACTAGCCTATCTTCAAAAAGGCCAAAAGGTTCCCAAACAGTTACGACTTTTATTCCCTACCAGCCTTTACTAGACCTGAACTAGCAGCTTAAAAGTCAAAACTTTTCATTCTATTTTTAATCCGTCTTGTTTTTTATTTTTTTAAATCTATTTTTAATCTTTCTTGTTTCCCCCAAGAAAAGCCACTTTAAGGATCCAATCCAATTGACACTGAGATGAATGGGAGTCTTTTCACTGACTTTACAGAGTACTGAATCAAGCCCAAAGCATTCGTAGTGGATGATTTCCTCTTTGGAACCCCGCCCCCCACTCCGCAAGGGAAATCACCTATCAGTTATGATACCACATACCAATGTAAGAGCAGAGACTCGCCAAAACAAAAGCAAAACACCCAACCTCCATCAATCAGTGTTAAAACAGAAACATGTTTCTAAGTATGTAAATCAGGAAAAAGAGGGGCTTTTTTCAGCATTGAGGAAATCAGGACTTTTAGTCTTAACTTTACACAGAAGAGCAATTTTAAAACTATCCCATACTAAACCCTAAGATTAATGTAAAAAGATGATACTATCTCACCAGAGGAAAGAGTTTAGACAGGTGAGAAACAGAACCTGGTATTCATGGAAGGGTAATTATTGGTTTGGCTAGGCACTTTTGCTTCTATTTGCTCTAATATAATTTCCCAACCTTAAAATACATTGTACCTTCTCTTTGGGTGTGCATCATACAGTATTTCATGACACTACTTTACCCATTTAAAGGTAAAAATCCCAGTGATACAACATTCAAATTGGAAGATTTAAAATTATAGCAAAAACTAGAATAAATATCCCCCACCACAACTCTGCCTAGATAAGTCTTTTGGTTTCTATTGAACAAAAGAAGATTGACAAATATAATTCTTCCTACACGTTCAGGTTAACAGGAACAGAATGATTCATATACACTACGGTACTAAAATAACTGCATTACTGGACTCATTTTTGGCAACTAAACCTATTACTTAAGTTCACTTGGAAATTTTAAAAGCCTTGGTGGGGTGATATAGTTGGGGGTAGTCCTGCTTCAAGCAGGGCATTAGACTAGGTGACCTCCTGAGGTCCCTTCCAACCCTAATTTTCAATAATTCTGTTTAGCTTTGAAGCATGGGAAGTTTCATTCAAGAAGTGAGAGTTTCTAGTCAAGATTTTTCCCCTCCCCCAAAATGCAGGAGCATGTGAAATCAGATTTTACTGTCAGTATTTTTAAAGCATAATTACAACTGCTATTGCTAAATGAATAGATCCTATTAGAAAGGGAAGCCAAGCAACTTCCTATGTCAGGGAGCAGATACGTAGTAAATTACCTGGAATCAAAGTGGTTCCGTAACTTCATCAAGCACTTTCTCCTTTCTTTTCCTATGGGCATGCATGACCATGCAAAGGGTGTGGGAAATAATGTTTCAGGCCTCACCTAGCCAGATATTGTGCCTATTTAAATAAAATTGGTTTTAAAGTTATCAACACAAGCTACACCAAGAAAACCACCTGTGAATTGGTGTGCACTACTTAAATTGACCAGATTGAGTAAACCAGAGTTAAACTGGTTCAACTTTTTGCGTAAGCAAAGCCAGAGGCATAACCAGGAGCGTCAGTGCCCGGGGGAGACAGCGCCGAGCGCTGGAGCGGGAGGTGAGGAGCGTCGAGCGCTGGAGACTCCCTGAAAACCGGCAGTTTGTTCAGTAACGAACTAACTGCAACTTGAGGCCTTTAGGCCTACGCTGAATGAAACAAGGAGACAATTTCAGTCCTACTTAATGTCTTCACTGGAGCGTGTCTGAAATCAGTCCCCATTAACAGGCATGAAAAATATACCCAGTTGCTATTGAAGATGCCGTAGAGAAAGCGATCATCGTGGCTTGCTGTACCTAGTACGGGGGTTTCTCAGCCTCTTTCGGCTCCAGGCGCCCGTCTGCAACTGGCCTGAGTTTTGTGGCACCTGCTTTTCACAACTAATTTCAGTCATTTTTTCATTATGAAAAATAGTAGACTGACTCCCACCCCTACTCACTCAGTCGGTGTGTGAGCCCATGCAGCCACGTACATGCATGTACGTGTGTGTGTACGTACATGCATGCACACGCATCTGCATGTGTAGGTGTATACACACAGTGCACATGTAGCACATAGGGTACAGCGTGCCTGCAGGTGCATACTGTGTGTGTGCATGCAGGTGTGCGCAAACAGGCAGAAGTGTATGTGCACTGCCAACGCACTCTTTCCATGTATGTATCCCGACGTGCACACACATGCACACACATGTACAAGTGTGTATGTGGATAGCTACACGCCCGCTCCCCGTACAAACACCCGTGGGCAACCCCTCGCAGCCGAGGACGACCCTCTCTCAGCCGGCCGCGTGTCTGCGCGGGGGCGGCTCTGGAGTGCGGACCGGACACACCGGGCTGCTCCTGCCCCCCCCCGCTCCTGCGGCTGTGCAGAGACCCGGCCTCCATCGTGTCGGTGCCGCGGGGTGTCGGAGCGGGCCTGAGGCGGCCTCGACACGCTTCCTCCGCCTCCGCCTCCGCCTCCGCTCCTGCCGCCGAGCGCGCGTGCCCGCGACACACCCCGGCCCTACCGGCAGCGGCGAGGCCTGGGCACGGGCACGTGACCGCCGCCTCCCGCCGCTCCGGCCCGCTCCCGCCGCCCAGCCCGCGCACGCGCGAAACCCCCTACTCCTCCCCCCGCCCCTCTCCCGCTGTAGTGACGCGCAAGCTCCCATTGGCCGCGGCGCAGGTGGGCGGGCTGAGCGCGGGCGGGGCGGAGAGGCTGTTGAACCCCCGTCGTGTGCTGTGGGCGATGGACGCGCGGGGGGCGGGTCAGCGCGGAGGGGCGGGGCCAGGGGTAGTGGGCGGTCGGAGCAGGGCTGCGAGAGGGTGTGCATCCCGCGGGGTAGGAGCGGGTAGGGCACGCGGGTGTGTATGAGGCACACCTACCGGGAAGGCACACATGTGCCTACCCCTGTGCAGGAGGATGGGCACCCTCCACCCCACCCCCACCCGATGCAGGAGGGCAAGCGCACACATGCACACCCCGTGTAGGAGGTTGGACAGGTGCCCACCCACCCCCTCCCCCACAGATTTCCCCTGGGGAGGCAGCGCCCAGCAGCCGGGCAAGGGCCTCCTGGGTCTGGCACCATGTGGCAGCTCCCCAGCACGGTCCTGGGCTCAGTCCTGCCCCTGCAAGCGGGGACGCCCAGCCCTGCAGCCGGCCCCAGCCCAGCCCAGTGCCCCTTGGCACGAGCAGCTTTGGGCCCTGGTGCTGCTGCCCGGTGCCACGCCCCCTCCCCATGCACCCCCCCAACACGTGGGTGCTGCCTGGACACGGTGCCTGTCCTTGGCCCGGGATGTGGCTCCGGTCCAGGCTACATCCAAGGCCGTGTGGAAACAGGAGCGGCTCCTGGGGCTGGATCCGTGGGGCAGGAGTAGGGGCCGTGCGCGCTGCTCTGCTGCAGCTGAGGCCGGGCGCCTGGGGACCGTCCTTTCTGTGCTGGGGGGCGCTGAGGCTCAGGCAGGGCCGTCCCGGGACTGGCTCTGAGGCTTACCACCTTCCCCTTCCTCCCCCCGTGGTTTCAAGTCATCACTGCTAAAATCCTGCACAGCTTCTGGTTGATTTTTATCAAGCCAGGCTTGCAAACCCCTCCCAGCCTGGGAAAAGGAAAGGAAAGGAAAAGAGAAACACTTGGCTGCCAGGGATAAACCGAGGAACTCCTCACCTGAAGGATCTCTCACAAGGAGGATCTGGAGGGACACTGCACTTCAATACAGATCCAGGAAGAGGCGACTGCCATTTACACCAGCCCAACCTAGCTACAAAGGACAAGCCAGAGTACGGCACAGGTTCATCCTAGAAAACCGATCCACTTTTTATCTGCAGATCCAGAGTCTTTCCCTGCACCCATCAGCCTGGCACGCGAAGGGCACACGTCCTCGCAGCCCAGCCCGGGCTCCCCAGACACGGTTGCGGGTCTCCTCGACTCCATCTGCCTCGACACATTTCTTCTGGGAGGAACCTGACAGGCTTCAGTGTCCAAAAGGAGGGGGTGTGTGGTTGGGTGAGGGGAAGCTGGAAACCCTGGAGCAAACAATCTCTAATTTGGCATTGGGTCAAGTGGGCAGTGTAGATAGCTGGAATGGCTGACGAGTATGACCACATGACTGTGGTCAACTTGAAAGAGGTGATGAAAGAGAGGGAAAGGAGCCAATGAGAGAAGACCTGATTCAGATCCTGTGTGATGATGATCGGGCCGCAAGATCACCTCCGCGTGTCCATGCAGAACCCGAGGGGCCGTCCTCTGAGTGGGACTTGTGCAAATCCCAGCTGCAGCTGGAAGCTGAGGAGTGCAAGCCCAAGCAAGAGCTAGAGCTGAAGCGAATGGAGATGGTGGAGAAGGAGGCCCAGTGCCAGCACAAGGAGGCCCAGCGCCAACGTGAGCATGATGCCTGAGAGGCCAGGTTCAAGTGCAAACACGGTCTCGCCGGACTCAGCATGCAGTCAAACACTGGAGTCGCAGGCGCGTAGCCAGCCCCAGCTGCTCCCCTCAGCCCAAACACCCCAATCTTCTCTCACAACCAACACCGAGATACCCCAGAAGCGTTCCTAAATCATTTTGAAAACAAGCACGCCAATGGAAGCTGGCAGCCAGCGAACAGGGACTGCAACAGGGGAGCAGTTTGCGGCAGTTCCCAGGCCAGTCGTGGGCAGGAGCACGTGGGGGCTTATGACAGAGACTACAGGTAAGTGAAGGAGGAGGGGTGCTATTATGGGGTGACACGGAGCGCAGCCAAGGCCCCTACCCTGCTGCTGCCTCCAGCCACCAGCTCCTGGGAGGCGTCCACCCAGATAGGCCCCTTGGGTGGGTCAATAGTGCCCAGACCCCTGTCTGCGGGAGGTGCCTGGAGGGACCTCTCAGGCCTGGGGGTAGAGTGGGGGCCGGGGGTCCCTCACCTGTGCCACATTCTCAATTCGTGCCCGGATTGAGGCCCTAGAGGGGCAGGAGAGGGGGCTCCAGGCAGAGGTGAGCAGGCGGCAGGGGATCGGGGCAATGGAAGAAGAGATTGATGTCCTCTTTCATTCTCTGCAGGACAAGGGAGGAGCACCAGGAGGTATGTGGGGGTGGGAAAGGGGCTGTGGGTTGGGAGTGAGGGGCACCGGCAGGGCTGGGGGGGCAGAGGGAAGGGAATATACCCCTTCCCCCACCCGGGTGTCTGCTTCTTTGCAATTGCAAATCCTACCCCCATTCCCCGCTTCAAACAAGCCTCCCTCCCATTTCCCCCTATCCCTCCCATGCCTGCACCCCAACCCCCCGCAGGTTCCCAGGGTCCCCCAGCCTGACAGCAGGATTTATGGCAGTTCTTCCTCGGATTCTGACTCTGAATCATCTCTGTAGGTGCTGCCTCTTTTTTGTGGGCCATGGTACAAACTGAAACGTGCCTTTTTTTTGAGTGAAAGGGCTGCAGGGCATTTGCTGCTCATTCCATAAAATACATTGGCTCTTTCTGGGAAGACGAGCTCTGCAGAAAGAGAAAAGCAAAGAAGCGTCGAGTGATTTACTCTGGATAGTAACACTACAAGCAAAAATGGGGGAGCGTTCAGAGGTGCATTCTGGCTGGGCACGTGCCACTTGGAAGTCTAAATGAGGTTCTTTAATTGGGTTTTTACTAGTTATAACACCTCCTTTCCCACCAGCAGCAAAAGTATGAGAAGATGTTGGACCATCCAAAGTCATGCGTCTGGAAGTCTGAGAACACCAAACTTACCTGTGCACTAAATGAAACCGTTTTCTGGCTCGGAGATCACTGACTACAGACAGTAGCACGATGTATACACACAGGGCTGTACGTGTAGGTTGAAAGACAACCGTTTGATTTGCTTCCTTAATGCATCATTTCCATGTGTGGTTGTCTACAGCTTGCACGTGTTGGGTTCTTTATTCAACAACTAGGGCAAGACAAATTCTTTTCCATTCAGCTGAGACACCCCCTTTACCTCCTCATGCACCAAGAGCAGGGCTTGCACCGTGCCTTTTGGCAGCAGAGGAGATTGCTGCTCCCGGAGCTCACAGGTCCCTGTCTGCTAGCAATGGGAGACAGCTGTTTTCTGGAGAGGTGTGTGTGTGGGGAGGGGGACACTGGGGCGTTGGGTTGCTGGGTGCCAGAGGTGAGCAGAAAGAAGCCTGCTCAGCATGGCTTTCTCCCCTCGCTTTGCATCCTCCCTCTCTTCACTGGCTCTGAAAGAGGGCCGGTAAACCCAGGGCAGGGCCTGATACTGCTGCTGATTTGATGGTGATGATAGTTTGACCTCGCAATGGTCAGGGATTGATGGTAGACTCTCCTCTTGCCACTCAAGATACCCAGCAGGCTTAGGGCTTGCCAAACACTGCAAGTGCAATGCCTACAATCCAGTAGCCCTCTGTGAAGGTGAAGCTGTTCTGTGGGTAATGCTCTGGATTGATACAGTGCTTTCCCTAGTAGGGTCTTTGACCATAAGTATGGCTTTTGGCATGACAAGAGTTCAACTAAATAGTAAAGATTAGCAGGGGCATGCACAACCTCAAACAACTGGTGGCCAGGGTCCCATGGAACGTAAGTTTAAAGGAAAAAGGAATCGGGGAAATTGGTTGTACCTTCGAGGGAATATTAAGGAAAATGGTCTTACAGTAATGAAAGAATAATATAGTAGTTACAGGAGTAGAGCACAAGCTAAATCTGAGTCATCCCTGTAATATTGTTACAAAACCCAAACAAGAACAAGAGCGTGTGGGGCTGTGTTAATATGCATGTTGTATGCAAAGGAGGGGAGCCGTTTTTCAATGATGTTCAGCATCGGGGAGGCCTTAGCTGGAGAACTGGGGCCAGTTCGAGGCATCATGCTTCCTGAGAAACCGACAACCTAGAAGGAGTCCGGAGAAGAGCAACAACAACGAGGAAAGGTCTAATATTTTCCTAGACAGGAAAAGTTGGAAGACCTGGATTATGTCATCCTGAGAAAATGGAGCGGGTGTTAGAAATCTTCCAAAAGGGTTGTTACTTGTAAAGAGGATCTCTAGTTTTCCGTGATTGTAGCAGGAACAGTAACGGGCTTACTTTCCAACAGGGGACATTGAAGCTGGAAACGAGGAAATACTTCCGAACTCGCAGGTGGTGAAGTCCCGACACAAATGACTGAGAGAGCTTGTGCAAACTTTGTCCCCAATAAGGACAGGTAGTGTTTAAGTGCCAATCAGACAACCATTTGTCTGTGATGTGTTAGTAGAGATGATCCTGCCTTGAGCAGGAAATTTGGACTAATAACCTCCTGAGGTCCCGTCCAGCCCTGGTTTTCTATCAGTCAATGTTTGTCTGGAAAATCCAGGCCTAAATGAAACCCTGACGGGTCTCTTCTTGGGTAGCTTTGACTAGCCACAAGGACTGTTTCTCATGACAAGCACTGCCCCATCTTCAGCGCCAAGGATGCTGCCAGCACTTTCTAGACTGAGCGCCTAAGAAGTTACTTCATGGAGAAAATGAGCTGGAAAGCAACCAGGGAGCTCTGCGTGCCAAACAGTGTACTAGCAAGAGGGAAAGCCTGCCCCGATGAGCATGTTCAGGCACACGAGGTGAAGTGGGATATAGCCCTGTGACCCAGGTCACCTGCACGGGCAAGAAAGAAGCCATGCCCATGGCAAACATCTAGGAAACTTCAGTCTTGTCCAGGAAGTTGTTGAAGTCAAGGACGGAATAACTCACAAGGGCACTGGACATATCAGGACCAAAACTGGCTTCCGCCAATACTAAACTAACTGGAGGAGAGGGAGGCTGTACTGTGCTGCACCACAAGGAATGCTGCGACGCTGAGATGACACAAGTCATCCCAAAGTCCTGGTGCAGAGGGCGTCGAGTTTCAAAGCAGGATGGATTTCAGGGAGTGGATCTGGCCTGTGTCGTCCCTGTGGCTTTCTGGGCACCAGTCAGTGTACGGGTGATGCTCCCAGCTCTCTCTCCTTTTTCATTTGGCCCTGACTTCAGACAGCTGGACACATGTCAGCGCTGGATCTCCCATTGCAAGTCTTCCCCACCTGCACCCATGCCATCCCAAAGGGGAGTAGAGGTGTGCTGACTCCTCCAGGTAATCAAGAGGGAGGTCTCCTCCACCTGGCTTGGAGGTGAAAACAGCCCACTCTTTCTGAAATGGAGTCATATGCATGTTCTTCTGCAAGCACAAGCAGGCTATTTTCACTGGTAAAAAGTTTTGCTTTCTTACCTTTGTCCTTTGACAGCACCTGCACAAGTTCGTAGTTGGCCAAGTCCTCCATTCCTCGGTTGTTCGCCTCCAAGATTTTTTTAATTACGTCTGCCGTCCTGTCCTGGCAAGTCAGCTGGAAAAGGGATTTTGCAGTGAATGATTTTGCTTCTTTGTGTATGGAAGTCTGTTTTCAGTTTCCCTTTGGATCTGGCCCTAAGTTTCAGAGTAGTGAGAAAAGGTCATGTTTTTGGAATGACTTTGTAGCTGCCGCTGAGCAGAAAACTGCGCTACACCTGACAGTGCAGTATGTTTGCATTCAAAAAGACAGGGCATGCACTAGCTGGGGCACCAGCAACTCAGTCATTCCCTCGACCAAACATTTGGAGACGTGACGTGCCCGTCTTCCTAGCCATCCCCTTCCACGTAAATCCTTGTCCTATATGTTGCTCCCAGGCATCAACTGAGTTACAGTCTGAGGTGGCAAATACTTTCTTTGACACCTGTGAAGTTTTTTGGCCTTGTTTCTTGCTTCCACGCTCCTGTGGAAGTGCAGTGGGTTGTGAAAAAGCACAGGGCTCGATGCAATCCCTTTTGAAATCAGCAGAAAGATTCTTCCCACCTTCAACAGGATTTGGGTCAGACCCATAGTTCACTTGCAGGGATTCAGGTCTTTAAAACTGCAGCCAAAAAATACTGCGAACTACAACTGTTCCTGTATGTCATTTATGTAGCAGGTTACAGCTACCCTTGGTGTTTGGGGCACTGGGAATAGCGGTTGTGTGGGAGGTTGGTTTGTGCAGGATTAAGACTAGCTTAGACATAACTTGAGTGGGAAGGTTGAGGCAGAACTGGTCCTGCCTTCAGCAGGGGGTTAGACTAGATGACCCCCTGAGGTCCCTTCCAGCTCTCCTTTTCTAGAAGAGAAACTGAAGGAGAATACATGAGGATATCTAGAAGTTCATGCCCTTGAGGATCCTTGTATAACTACATACTATCTATTGCTATACAGCATCTTTCAGTGACTTGCCTTCAAGCTGGTCTGCAGTGTATCTGTCTGCCTACCTGTGCATACACGCCCATTCCTACCAGTGGTGTGCGCTTTCACATCTACATTGTCATCCAGAGTGAAAACACATCCAGTAATAAATCTACACAACTCTTCCACATCACTTACCATGATTTTGCTTTCAGCACCTTCGCTGTCATTTATAATGCACCGCACAATGCGGGTGTCTTTGTTTTGCTGGTAGTAAAATGCAGATGGAGTTGATGTCACGGTGCACAAGGTGTGTCCATGGAGGTACTGATGAACACGGTGATGAGCAGTGAGCGAGGTAAAGAATAAAAAATAAATGAAGAGAAAAAGTCAGAAACATGATGCAAGCAGTAGGAACAAAACAGCACAAACACAAGCAGGCATTTCGGGGTCTATACCTGGTTCTGCGATGTTGTTAGTGGTGGTGTCCTACCTACAGGAGGAACTTGGTCTTTGCAATGAAGTATTCATATCAAGACGTCCACTTACAGCTAACACCCCTGAAACTTGGAGGATACCGAATTTTCCTGTTTGCAATGGATATTTAGTTGGTGTCATAAAAGATACCACTTGTACCCAAAGAGCCTCGTCTGCTGAACAAAGGAGTGGCTTTCCAGGCTCCACAATGTGCTTTGCTCAGGAAGGAGCTCCTGCAGAGCAGATGTGCCTGCTGACCTTCCTCTATTATTACATATTGGGCAAGGCTCTTCACCCAAGGAAATGGGCTGTCTCGTGATCTGAAAAGTCAAGCCAATATTCCAAACCACGCTCTGCTTCCATCTCCTCCACTCCTTTGTGTTTGCAGATTCCTTTGTCTTTTGCTATTTTTCCTGTTGGTTGCCGTTTAAATTTCCTCTAGTTTCCACTCTGAGCCTTGCCCATATAGAGCGCGGCTCACTTCATTGGAAGGTGTGAGCTGGTACCGCAGAGTCACAGACAGAGTCCTAGAGAAGCAGGGCTGGAAGGGACCTCCAGAGACCATCTAATCCACCCCCCGCCTGAAGCATGAGCAGCTCTATCTAAACCATCCCGTGCAACTCTCCTCTCAGCTCTACATAAGAAAACGGTCAGCCCTGACACAACATAGACCTCCCACCCCCACCTGCCAGTCTCTGGCATCTAGAAACCTCCAGAGGTCCTAGACAGAGGGCCATGCACATACAGGGTGTGGGGGCCGTGGGATGCAGGCACTGCTGCCTCTTGCCCAGGCAGAGTGTGGGGAGCACCGGATATGGGCGCTGCTGCTGCTTGCCCAGCCGGGGTGGTGCGGGCACAGGATGTGGGCATGGTAGTAATAGATGTGGGGTTATGCCCTGCTGCTGCTTGCCCCTGTCTGACCGGAGCAAGCCATTTCACCCTTCACCCCCATCTCGGACTCCCACATCCTCACGCCCTGGCTGGGCAGCTTGTCCAAGCCCCAGCCCCAATCCCTCCCGCACAGTGGGGGCATTGATCTGCCCCCCCCCTGTGCCCTTTCCCTACCCACTCATCCCACCACAACAAACTCACCAGCTGGAGGCAGATGTGCCCAGCGTCCTTGAGGACTGCTGCCTCTTTAGTTTATGGCCGAATCTCCAAATTGGGCCAAATTTTTTCCGAATCGATTTGGAGGCTTCCTATTTGATTTGGTCTCTGGCAGCGAAGATCACGCTGCCTGCTCAGAGGAGATTACAGGGACCCAGGAGAAGTACCCCGAAGACAAGAAGGAGTGCTGGAGCAGGCGCTCCAAGCACAACCACTTCTCGCCTGACGAACCAGGAGTGAGAGCTTGGGATGCAGGAGGATGAAAGACGCCCAGATTGATTAGTTCCCGTCAGTTCGGGGTGGCTGGCATGGGACGGAGAGCAGTGACAAGCCGCCCCCAGCAACAACCGGAAGGAAGAAGGAGGAGGAGAGAGAGAGGCGCGGAGAGAGCTCAAAGGAAGTGGGTTGAGAACAGAAAACAGGGACGATGCCCCGGAGGGGAAAAGGATGAGAGCAGGAAGCTCTCTCCTTCTGAGGCGCCGAGGAGTCTCCGTACTTACTGGGACCTGGAAACAAGAAAAAATTCTTGAGAAGATGCGACGGAAAGCCGGTTGCCTCCGCCGCGCACGGACCTGCAGGGGCACAAAACCAACCGTGAGTGGCTGTGGTGCAGGACAAGGGCACCTGGAAGAAACCAGGGAGCCATCCTTCTGCAGCCCACCAAAATTAATGATAAGAAGAATATAATAAGTCAGGAGTAAAATGGAGATAGAAAGCCAGTAGCCTCACGTTAACAGGGTCATGCCCACAAAGTGGAGCTAAGCATGGTAAAAAAATCCAAAATAGGCCAAATGTCAACAACCATCGAAAACAGCAAGCCTCCCTCTTTTTTCTTTCTTCTTACACAAAGTCGTGGCAGCCGACGCTGCCTGGATGTGCTGAGTGAGGACCTTCATTCAAAGATTGGCTGTGGCGTAGCAGCCAGCACGCTCCAAAATCTTGACTGTTACGTCACCATAAGATCCAGTTTGAGTAACAAGCCCGCTTATCTAGACCTTTTAATTGGTCTCCTGTTTCGATTTGGATTCGGAGATTCTGCCGCTGAATCGGGAAGGATCTCCTCCAAATTGAATCAGCTACCGAAGCTTCACACAGCCCTAGGAATAGTGCTTGCATGTGTGTGGAGGTGTCCTAAGGGTGCAGAGAGAAGTGGAGCTCCCAGCTGTAACTCAGAGCAATGTTTGCAAAGCGGTCTGAGTGACAGCGTTACCCGAGACCAAACAGAAAGTCACTGTTGGTCCGGGGGGTGGGGATCTAGCTGCCCGCTGGGAGCCTGCAAGCAGGTTCCTACAGCAAGGGCCAGGCTCTGTGCAGTGTTGGCTGTTTCAGCATGGCAGGGGGGAAAGGAAGCGCAGGGAGCTCGTTCTTGGGGCTCCTCAGCTGGTGCTGAGGGGTGGAGTGGGGGAACTGGAGCCCCCCACCTTGGGAGGCCTGCAATACACTGGGCCCAGCCTGCAGAGGGGGGCTGAAAAACCCCAAGACTCAGCTTCTTCTGCTCCCTTGTCCCCCTCCCACTCTGAAAACACCCACAGGCTGGGAGCCCCAGCACACGCACGTTACAGAAGATGCCTCATTTTGAAACATCTTTATCTGACACCACATGCAATGAGGGGTCAGATTTTCACCCAGTGGGCCACTTGTGCTGTTTGCAGCCATGCACTTGTGTTTGGTCACAGCTCTGAACAGCTTTCTTGGTGACAGGAGTGAATACTGGATGTGGAAAGTCTATTTTCACATAGAATACAAATATCGGCAGTTCCGCATACCCTTTTCATATTGAATACTTGGAACAAAAGCTTCCAGACCATACCTTTTTCTGAGGCTGGACTCTGGGCTGGTCCTCAGGCAGGTCCCCGGGCTGGTCCTCAGGCAGGTCCCTGGGCTGGCCCTCCGGCAGGTCCCTGGGCTGGTCCCTGGGTTGGTACTTGGGCTGGTCCTTGGGCAGGTGCCTGGGCTGGCCCTCTGGCAGGTCCCTGGGATAGCCCTCTGGCAAATCCCCGGGCTGGTCCCTGGGTTGGGACTTGGGCTGGTCCTTGGCCTGCTCCCCGGGCTGGTCCTCGAGCTGGTCCCTGGGCTGGCCTAGATACACCAATTATTTGAAGCTAAATGAGGCGAGTGAAAATGGCTGCACCAGCCTTAGTTAAGTGTGGATATTTGATGAAAAGAAGCCACAGAAATGAAATTTTATAACAATTGTTTACAAAAATCATCTCTCTCTCCTCCTTTTCTGATTCTTCTCCCCCACAACTGGAATCTCTCCTCTCGCTCTCTTTATCTTAACTTTATGGAGTCAAATCACATCTGTCAGAGCCCTTTGGGATATCTCTTGTCCCAGCCTTGCAGTCTAATCCACATGGGTGGAGGCTGCATAGAGTCGTCGAGGGGGTCTGTAGAGTTCAGGCTGCATATAGAAAGCTCCGTCTACATGTTTCTCACTAAATAAATCCCTTACAACAATGACTCAGCACCGAGTCTTTACATGTGCTCACGGAGAAGCATGATCAACTTTTGAAAGAATAAATTGTTCAGCTTTGTATAAACACGAGCAAACCTGATGAACGCATAAAATAAGTGATCGCTATCAAACTGTTCCTATCGCACTCGCAAATGAGACTCTGACCTGCCCTCTCCGCACTCCCTGGCACACAGACAATTTAATGTAATTACTGTCCGTTATTTCAAGATTTGGATCATTTCATTCTCATTCAAGTGAGGTGTCTGTCGCTCAAAGTTCAAGGACCTTTTTCAAATATGACTACAAGAAATAAATGCAAGAAGAACCCCGCTGGAAACTTGTGCTCACTTTGAGCAACAGTTGGATCTCAACGTAGACCTGAACATTTTCTTGGCCCACTGAAACCAAACCCAGGACACAACCTCATTAGACACCTATTAGCAACCTTGGCGATCTGAATGTTGGTAACATTAACCCCCCAAAATGCAATTCTTTAGTGAGGGTTGGGAGATTAGGTAGTGATAGCTTGAGCAAAAATATAACTTACTCTCATTTTCAACTTGTTCTCGCTGAAACTTAACCAGCAGTTGTTTTGCCTCTTTTAATGGCTGGGAGGCAGGCATGTTCCTTTCCAGGTATGCCACGACTTTGTGCAAGGTATTGAAACTTGGTGGCTCGTGGAAGTCCTCCGCAAAGTTGTGCAGCCACATGGAAAACAGCAGGGCTAGTGGGCTGAAAACAAATACATTGACAAAACCCCGTCATAGTCAGGCTTTATCACAGTGATATTTGTCATTCAAACCTTTATCAAGTAGATGAATATATCCCTTCTGCTGTGAGCCAGCAAGGAATTGTGATCTGGGCGCCGTTTTACTTAATCATGGTCTGATCTCACTGACACCCGTTTTACCACTCCCAATTACTGATCCAAACTAGGGAATGAATACTGAATTGTATCCTCAAGATGCAAAATATAGGACAATTATAACTTTGTTTAGCTATAGCAGCATCCTCCAATTTGGTCCAGTATTATGGCAAACAAGTAGAGGAGACACAGGCAAAACACAAACATCCTGCCCCAAACCCAACCTTTACACAACACAAATCGCCTGGCTATTCTCGCTTCCTACTTTTCTTGCTTTCTTTTTTCTTGCTACATTTGGGCCACGTTTTGCAGTGTTGCATGCTTTGTTTGCTCTCCCAGAAATGATGGATCCACAAATAAAAGACTACATCTGTTCAGTTTTGGGGCAGCATCCCAGTCTCTGGCAATTCGTGTAGGCATCGTACAGTTAATTCTTTCTTTATACAAATAAGGCTGGCTGTCTCTCTCTCTCTCTCTCTCTCTCTCTCTCTCTATCTAGATAGATAGACTTCTAGATAGATAGATAGAGCCAGATAGAGAGATACAGCCTATGTAGATAGATAGATAGATAGATAGATAGATAGATAGATAGATAGATAGATAGATAGATAGATAAGTTTACCACATCCTCTGAATCCTGACTGAGGTTTTGCTGTACAGCAGAAAGCCACACTTACTTCCCAAGTTCTTGTCTGGCCTGGCTGGCGTCTCCCGCTGCTCGTGGGATCTCCAGGTGCCCATGCCTAAATATCAAAATGGATACTTTCAACATTTATTTAAAAAACGGTCTATGTCAGAAGAGTAAGACGGTCTACGTCAGAACCTTGCCCAGACAATGAAACATGAAGATTTCTCTAGTCAAACCATGTTAGAGAAAAAAGATGAAGAACATCGTTGTCTTTCATCCCCTTCGTCCGGCTCAACCAGGGTTTTCCCTGAAAACCAAAGCTGTCGGTCTGCTGTCTCTCCACGAGAGCAGAGCTGGGGGAGCATTGTGGCGCAGTGGGAGGAAGGGACAGCAATGCTTTGTGCCTTTAGCCCTGTGAAATCCCTCTCCTGATCCAGCAGAGCCCGATTCATGGAGCAAAGAGTTCTGCGGAGGGACAGTGACCGCCTGCATTGGTGACCCTGGTTTTTCCAGCAGTGTGTCCAGCTGTTCGGAGGACTGCTTGCCTCCAGCTGTCCTACCTGTCCGCTACAGAACCAAACCGTCCATTTTACTTCTCGGTCTCCTTCTTTGATAAAGTGCTTGGATGGGGGAGGCATTTTCAACCCAGTTTCAACTGAAACACTGAATTTGTCAGGCTTGTTAGAAAAACATCCATATCATTTGGCTTCTTAATCACGCCTTCTTCAAAACTATCTGACATCATTGCTCGCAATGCCCCACCTCTCAAGGCTATTACAGCTTCCTCCACAGCTCTTGGCTCTTACCTGCTGAGGAGAAGGTCCAGGACTTGGCCTGGTGGCAGGAAAGCCCGGTAAGATTTTAAAAACCCTCCAGCATGGGTCAAATCCCTGAGGATGAGAAAGATGTCTTTCTCCAGGCTTGCTCTGCAGTCCCCCGCAGCCTGTGAAACAAAAGACCCGAAGCTTGACATGAATCAGAAAACAAGGAGAGTCCCCACTCTGAAACTCTAATTCAGTTTGGCCGTTTGATAACACAGATGATCGTAGAGCACAAATTACTGAAGTGTCGTTATTTTGATGGCCGGTCTAGAGATGGCACCAATGGTGAACAACCGGCTCTCCTGTTGGACAGTATTACCTTGACATCCTCCCTCCCCATCTCCGTAGCTAACTGCACCCCAGAGACAAGCACATCTCTCCTCTCCCAACCAGACCAGCGCTGGGACTCGCTAGCGGGGAGACACACATCCAGGACAGAGGAACCAGCACGAGTCCACAGTGGCCTCCTCTGAACCGGGTCCAAACCCCACGTCCACCCAGCGCTGGAGCGGGGAGCTCTCTTATCAGAAGTGCATGTCGGTAGAGGAGACAGAAACTAAGGCTTGACCAAGGGGAATCAAACTCGTCTTGTGAAGGAAGGGTGTTAATCCCACGAGTCCAGGCATATCCCAGAGGTAGCAATGTATTTTGTCTCCCATTGTCCCACTTCCAGTTTTACATCTAGATACAATATTTCTTGTCACTTTTAGACGTGCCCTTGCACTGGCTGGAGCCTGATCCAAGCCCAGGCAAGTTAATGGGAACAAGCCATCATTATTACTCGAGAGGCAAATATATGTTATTAGTGGGAAATGGTCCCTGGGAGTGATTCAGTGACTTGTGTGCGACGAGAGCCGGGGTGGAAAGTTCGAGATCGATAAAAGATGCTCCCTGCTTTGGTGATGGACAAGAGGGGGCAGCTGGGAGTGCCCGTGACTGCCCTGCGAGGGCCATCCGGGGAGCGGGGGAGCCAGCTGAAGCGCCACTGGCACTTCTGGGAGCACCGCAGCCACTTCTGAGAGTGCTGCGCCCACTTTCCAGTCAGCGCAATCGGCTATGGGGGGTCTGCCCCCAGGCAGCGAGATCGGCCACTGACTGGTCACTGTCGGGGCACATGCACCCCCTGACTAAGGTGGCACCAGTTGCATCTCCAAACTTCCTTTTCCTTTAAGGAAATTCCTTAAAGATTTTGAGCGTTGATCCGAATGATGTTTAAGTACACTTGTGTCTATGTACCCAACTCCTTACGTGCACATTGCCCTTTACAGAACTCGCACAAACAGGCAAGGCGACTCAAAAAATTGGGACGTGTGGATCCACCTTTCAGGTACGAAGACATGCAGGGTCCGAATGGGAACAGGACAGGGAATCCAATCTGGAGCGCTTCAGCACTTTGTTTTCAAGTGATAAAATGACAGAAATTGCTTCGCTTTTTGTGGAGACTCACAACACATTCATCCTTGACAAATGTTGGGATAAATGGACTTCACTTCAAACTGAATAAGGCAACTAAAAATGTTATCAGGTGATTCACAAACACGCATTATAAAAATAGGACGTTTTATTCTCAGAAAACAGGTATCAGAGTTACAGCTGTAAATATGTATCGGTCAATTAAAAAGAAAACTCTTTAAAAGATCATTCTTATTTTTAAAAAAAACAACCATCCATAAAGAAGGAGATTCGAAGCCAAATTTCCATTTTAAAACACACTCTGGGGGGTCTGTAACCCCTACGGGCTTTTGCCTACTCTCACAAGTTGCTGCCACCTTTTTCTCTCACGGCAATATTATTCTCATTGCTGGGAACGCACATTTGGAGCTCTTAGAACTTGCTCCTCCATCCTTTCCTGGCTGCCCACAAGGCCAACGTGTTAGAAACGTCCAAGAAAAGCTTAGCTCCTGCCAGTAAACTGCCTACCTTCCTCCTGAATGTAGAAAACCTTAGAGCTGCTGTAGAGAGCAGGAGAAGACGGCGGGGATACTTCCTAAGTGCCAACAGGAGCCGGCAAAAGAAAACAGAGTTCCCCGGGAGCCACGGTTGCAGAGCAGCAGCTCCGTAACACTAGAGCAGCCTCACAAAGGAAAGGACCCAGATGAAAACAAGGGGCGGAGGTCACGAGTCCAGAAACCTGGGAGGACAGGCGATACGGCCGCAGCAGCAACGAGCCAGCAGCCAGCTGGCTGGGAAGCTCGCAGGAGCTATATTGAGCCGGGAGAGACCAGCTGAAGAGGCGTCTCAGGGAACACCAGGCACCAACCGGGACTGCGGCAAGGAGCTGAAGGGCTTGCCGGGGAAGGCGGCTCAACCCCAACTGCAACAAGTAGGCTTTTTTTTCAGTTTCTATTGTTTAAAGGACTTCTTGTGCTGGCAGCTACACAGAATTGCAGACTCTCAAGTCAGAACAACACGTGCACTTTGTCTGATTCAAGGGGAAAGACCCCTTTCATTTCATTTGGATTCTCCAGGGAGAAAGGAGTTAGAGAGGATACTGCCCAGGAGGGCTACAGCCCAAGTTCCTGGTCGGGTAGTCTTGGTTTTTCTGACTTGGTAAGGGAGACTGGAAGGAAGACGTACCTGAATTGGACGTGGCCGTCGGGTTACCTGGGGATATTTAATGAGCTCCAGGTCTTGTGCCCAGAGATACGTGAGGTCCTAGAATAAAGAACAAGAATTGAATAAATACAAGCTAGTTCTGAAAAGAGCGAGACCTGCGAGTTTCAGTTTACATGTAGGACTGAATTCCCAGTGTCACTACGAGGGGCTACAAGGGAAGTTCGGAGACATAGGATTAATTGTCCCTATGTCCTGATGTTTAGTGGTGTCTAGAATTCAGTGCTCCTGACAGAAAACTTCTTACATCAAGACGTGGCAGACGAGAGTCAGGGTCACCATTTAGATCTCCCTGCATCGACCGCTGGACATTCGACCTAATCTAGAGGGCTTCGAGCAGTCACACCTTCTTTCAATAGTCCAACAATCCTCACCGCGGCTCATGCTACATCTTCAGCGTTTGCAATCCCAGGCACTTGCTCTCATAATAATGTCCCACACTTGATGCATAGTGTGTACCAGCCACCCACTGGTCACATGAGTTCCACCTACCCAAACTACCAGATCTTCCACTTTCCTCTCTCTTCATGGGCCACCTTCCCACTATTAATCAAGAAAACACCTTCAGACCGTCGTATGCGCTCTGTATCAGCTCTACACAACATTGGCTTGTACCTACTCTCCCACTCTATGCCACAAAACACACGACAGATACAGCACATTACACGGATCTTGTTTCCTTGCTTAACGTGAGGCTGAGACACACTCCCACCTCCATACTATCAGATACCCATCATGGACCTTGCCTTGTACAAACACCAACCTCAGACACAAGCCAGCCTCAGCTAAAGTGCTCTAAGCACGGGCTGCTCTCCTTAAACCACCTTAGTGAGACACAAATATCACAGGAACTGGTTTTTCTGTTCAGCAGACTGAAAGGCAGAGAAGGGGAGTGCACACATTCACTAAAGGAGTCAGTAACACAATTCAGAATGGAGCCAGAGCCCAGACGCTGTATCACCACCTGAGCCAGGTTCTCTATCCCAATCCCCCTGACACCCCAGTCTACCCCTCTGCTCCACCAACAAATGGAGAGGACAGGGGACTGGGGGTTCAAGAGCCCAAATCCACCAAACTCTGCAAGCCCCTGCACTAGACTCCTTGCTTCCTTCACCACTACACCCCCATGCCCCCTCCCTGAGTGACCTCCTACCACACCACCACACCCCCACCACTGCCCTCCCCGCACTCCCACTCTCGAGCCCATGTCAGTAAGGGAGAGGGTTTGGGGGAGGGGGGAACGGGAGCGGAGCAGCACTGGCAGCATCCTCCGTTCCTCTGCCCTGTGTGGGGAGGCGGAAAGGGGCAGCAAAGCCACCGATTGCTGCAGCCTCGTGGAGATTTCCAAGCGCTCCAGCCAGGGGCCACTGCAGGTGCCGTGCAATGTCCTGCGGTGGTTCCCTTTTTGAAACAGCCCCAAGCCAGCTATGCCTGGAGACATTTCAAATGTCATGTCTGCCTGCACCTTAAGACTGAGATGCATTGTGTCATGCGTGACTTGATCTGAGTGCTCTCCACCTCGTGCATGTGCTTATATTTTAGCTGTGGAATATCAAACCGATCCAGAAGATGTTCCATACTTCAGGAGCTATTCTCTCTGATAACGGGGAGGAGCATTTTAGCAGCATACAAGTTTTACGCTATGTCCACTAAATTGCCCACAGCTTACCCTGTGAGAGCACGTGTCAAAGTGCACACGTTCTAGATCAAGGATTGGTAGTCGGGGTGCCCCAGGGGACCTTTCAAGGGTGCCACAGAGGATGTCTCCAGATCACAGCTGGTAGTCATCTCTAGCAGCAGTCCTCTGAGCAGCAGGCACCAAAGAGGTGTTACTTTTAATCTATGATGTTGGTGTGCAACAAATGGCAATGAGTTGTGATGCAAAGAAGCACCCCATTTTTGTAGCTATGGAAACGAATGACAAAAGTCTCTGTGAATAAAGACAGCATCCTTTGCAACTGCCTCCTCAGCAATCATCAAACTCAGCACTTTGCATTCAAAATGGGGCCTCAACCCTCCGCCTCAGGATGTCTCCAAATACAATTGGTTTCTGATCAAACAGGACGGTCGTGGGGGACGGCCAAATTCTGACGGCTTCTCAAAGTCTGGAACAACTTCCGATCTGGATGGGTAAAGACAGCCCCGCCGGTACTAGCTCAATTTGCCGTTTGGTTGTGATGTTGAAAGAGTAATTGGTTTTCTTACCAGTTAGGCTACAAATGGACATGGTTAGTTTGGAAAGGGTTCTTCAAAAGGGAGGATAACATCTAGGATTTTGAAATGGAGGCGGTCCCGGAGTGGGCAGACAGGGGTACAACTACTCATTTTTGACCCCGGGGCATAGAAGGGAGGGTGGGTTGTGCGTGGGGGAGACCGAGCGGTGGATGGTCTTACCCGCTCCTGGCCTGCCCGCTGCAGCCGCAGCTGCTGCCGCCACACAGCGTCCCAGGCCCTTGACTCTGCTGTGGCAAACATCTGCTGCCCTGTCTGGCTGCCTGCTTCGGGCCTCGGCTCCCGCGTGCGGCAGTGCTCGAGGCAGGATGGCAGAGGGATGCATCTCCATCCTTGTCCCTCCTCCTGAGATGCCCTGTTGAGGAGTTCAAAACCTAGTTAATTGGAAATTATTACTTCTACTGGTGTAAGGAGCCAAGGTGCTTAGGTGCTAAGTACATCTACACCTTTCAAAATAAAACCAAAATAAATCAGATAGAAAAAAAGAGAAAAGAATTCAAAATGCAATTGTTCCATTTTTTTGCACGCATAAAGCATGGCCCGATGAGCGTCCCGATGAGCGTGCACAAACTGCGGAAAGGGGAAGCATTGCTCCCCCTTTCATGCAGTTTGTGGCACCTCAAAACCATTTCAGGCCCCACAGACCACACGTGGTGCACATGCACTCATTTGCCATGCTGCACATTTACAGCGTGGTGCCGAAGTTTGATGCTGGGAGATCCTGGTGTCAAAAAAGAAAAGAAGCAAAAGTGGCACGGTCCACGTGACAACAGTGTGTGCTGCCAGAAACACAGCCTGGCTGGGCAGAGCTGTGCTGAATGCATGTACTACTAAAAGCAAAATGCAAAAACATTGCTATTATTTCAGTGAGTCACTATGAGCTCCTATACGTGTGCAGGGAGCCTGCTTTATCCTTTATCCTTACTTTAAGTTCACAAGCATGCCATCATGGAGACATGGACCATGAGCACCCTGGCACAGAGCCATACCTCTTCACAAAAAAAGGAAGCATGAAGGCAAGAAGAAAAGTGTTATGATATTAAGTAGGAAGTTTTAGGAGTCCATTTGCATCAACTTGTTTAGAAACTGGAAACTGAAATCCAGGAGAGGCCGACAGAGCGGGTCCAGCCCCTGCACCAGGCAGGACAAGACACCGGGGCTCAAGCCACCGCGGCAAGGTGACCGTCCCGTCTGCTCCTGAAGATTTCCAGGGGAGGTGACTGCACCCCTCAGGGTCACAGTCAGGGCGGCCAGGATCTGGAACCAGCTGCCAAGGGGAGCGGTGCTGGCTCCTACCTCGGGGGTCTTTCCAAGGAGCCTGGATAACAACTAGCTGGGTCAGATGAGCTTCAGCTTACCAGGGCTCATATGAGCCCAGTATTCATTCCTGCCCAGGCAGGGGGTCGGACTCGATGATCTGCTCGGGGCCTTTCCCACCCTGCATCTATGAACCACCACTGCGGGGAGTTGATTCCAGTCTGGACACCCAATTAAATGCATAGAAATACATTTTTAAAATAGATTAAAGCAGGAAACTTGTAAGAGAAACAGTGCATCGATGGGACTACTAAGGCATTAAAGGACAAGAAGACCCCAAGGAAGATCCTTCAAGGCTATCATCCAACACAAAACACTTTAATAATCAGGTTTTGGTTATGTAAATCCCCCAGAGTCAATGGACGGCAACCAATGAGACTGGAAGCAGAATTTCGGGGTAGGTTCAATTACCAAAAAAGCCAACAGAAAAACTGGTATTGCTGGGTTGAGCACTCGGCCCTTTTCCTCAGTGCTCAACCAGGGCAAAGTTAGCAGCAATAGCATCTTCTCCTTCCCTAGAGTAAAGAGGGGAATGGAAGTGAAGTAAGGCGTCGTTGCGTGTCTGCGGGCCTCGGGGCTCGGTCTTTCTGCACGAGCTCTCTCCGAATCCTGCGTGGAGTATATTGCCTTTTCTGGCCCTGCTCCAGCGCTCACTGCACCGCTATGCGCAGAGACCTGGCTGGGCCGTCTCCTTTCCAGCGCAGCTCCCTGCCCTTCCCCTCCCCTCAGCACTGCTTTCCCCAATTCACACCTGAATCTCTCAAATTAGGCAAGGCAAAAAGAGTACGTGACAGTGAGAATCGGCATCTCTATTTGATTTACCTTCCTCTCTTTCCAAAGGATCCCATATTTTTCTCCCGGGATAAAAGACTGTCCAGTCTTCTGTAGCTGTATGAAAGAAATATTGAAGAGCAAGTTGAAACCACAACCAGTCATTCCCAGTTACTTGATGTCTGGAGCGAGGGACAGCATCATGGCCGGGGGGCAGGGTACTGCAGTTTGGGGTGAGGGGCACTGGCAGGCTGGGGTCAGTGGGTTGGGGGTGAGGGGCAGCAGCAGGGCTGGCGGGGGCTGTGGCTTGGCACTGAGGGGCAACAGCATGGGCAGGGACAGGGCACTGGCATGTCTCTGCCCCCCACTGTCATATCCCCCGCCCCCCCTCCGCCATGTGACAGGTGTCCTGCATTTTGGACCTGGAAATATGGAAACCCTAAAGCAACCATCCGCATCCTCACTGCCTGCTCCGCTGCACCCCTCACCTTGCCTGCCCAGCCAAATAGCATCGCTCCAAGCACTCCCCCGCCTCCCCCATGTCAGGCCAGCACACCTCGTCTTCAGCCCTTGGCTTGTACTGAAGCGGACTGAAGTCATGTTTAGGAAAGAAACTAAAGCATAAAAGTGACAATTCCCCCAGCCACAAGTCACCCACCCCTACGACCCCCCAAGTGTGGGTGCAAACACCCCCTCATTTGCCCACACTTACCCTTGCGGTCAGGGTGACACCAAGGACACAGGTGTGACCTGACTCCAAGCAGTGTTGGCTCGGGAGCAGTCCAACTGCTGTGCGCGTCTCCAGGAGCCGCACGGCGACGAGCCGGTTCTAGAAGGGGCCATTGTGATGCGCGTCACCTTCTCCGGGTCTCCCCGCGTGCACGTCTCGGCCGTGTCCGGCTGCACCGCTGCATCAGCCTCCAGGTGTGAGACAGGGCTGGGCTTGCACACGGCCTGATGGTGCTCACAATGAGGGACTCCAACCAGGATTAGACCCTGCCAGGGTTTCCCTCCAGGGCACTGTGACAGCGGGTGAGGAAAGGGACTCCAACACCAGGTCCTAACGAACACCATTTCTTGTCTGTACACAAGAACAGACGGCCCAGGTCTGTCTCACACGTGCTCCCTGTGGTGACTGTCACCTCTGTGTCTGTAGGCCGGGGGCTCCCGCTGCTCCCAGCTCTGCGCTGGGGAATACACTGTGTTACTTGCCGCCTACTGTCGGCCCTTTGACCGTGTGGGTCCTCCCAGTGTCTCAGCGTTGCACCGCTTTCATGGGCAACTTCCCCCAGTTTCGCTTCAAGCCCTTTCCCTTTTGGAGGGCGAACAGTTTAACCAGATCTCTGCCCTGGATCTCCCTCTTCTGCCTTTGGTCAGACAGCCCTTGCACCAGAGCTGCGGCTGAAGAGGATCTTTCATGGATATCATGTGCTTACTGCGCCTCGAGGTAGTGCTCCTCCTCTGCCATCCTCATTTTACCTTTCCTGCCTGCTTCCTTAACCATAACCGCGCTATCTCTTTCGTTTTCGATGAACGGACTGGAAGACAGACGGATCTTGGTTGAACGACTGTGTCATATTGAATGAAATAGTTTGAATGTTTGTAAAGGTTGCCCATTAGCCAGTTTCAGGAAGAAGATAAGATTTATCTCCTTATCTAGTTCTTTGTTTTGGGACTACGTGCAAAAGATCCTGACTTCGCTTCAAGTCTTAATTTAAATTTCATCTTTTAGAAATCTTTTACAAAGAGAGCAAATATCCTGAATTCCAAGAGATCAAACCCTGGGGCCTTTTGACCAAGTTGGTAAGAAAAGGGCATTTGCAGTGATATGGAAGTTTCCCAAAGGTAATTTAAAATGCTCAACGAAGGGAAAAGAATCTGTTGAGTAAGATCCGAGCCCAAATTTGGGAGCAGTGATATATTGAGTAGGAGGAGCCCACTGACGGCAGCTCGCTCAATAAAAACGGTAACTTACTGTCCCAATTTGGAGGTGACTATACTTGTAGAACAACGAAGGAAAAATCGCAAGTATAGCCCGGGTCAGACTGATCACCTGAACCACCCTCTCCGTGAACACGAATCTCTTAGTTCACGCTGAAGCCGCGGAGCACCTGAAAAGGACTGAAGGAAGGGGACTTAGTCCTATCACTGCTGAAGCCAGCCTATTGAATTGTATTGCTGAGCCCATTTCATTGAACCGTACTACTGAGGCCAACCCATTGAATCGTACTACTGAGGAATGAAACCATATTTTGGTATTTGGCTTCTCGGAATTCTAGGATTGTAAGTATAATATGAAAAATAATAGTATTGATTCAAATTTAACTTTTAGTTACAATTGTAGTTGTTTTTGTAACACTAATTCTTATAGTATTGTTTGGGAAGGAAGTGCATTTGGAGCATTGTTTCTGATATATGTAATAATTGTGTTTTTAATGTTTGTGGTGTTTCTTCAAGCTAAGCAGTGTTATATACGTAGCAAAGAGTTTTAAAATAAAATTGTGTTGTATAAATTAAGTGTGTAATCATTGTGAAATCGTGCAATCAGTTAACTACTCCCCCAGCCAGTGCATCAAAACGAATCAGTAAATTGTGTGGGATTTTCTGTATTCCATAACCCACTAGAGACATGGCGTCACAAACAGGATGCGCTGGTTGCCCATTTCAAAATGGGATGAATGTGTTGCAGCATTGCACGTTCCACAATGATAATGAGGGAACTTGGAAGGTAAATATAAGGGATCTTAATAATGAGGATGAAACAATCACGTATAGTTTTATGTGTACACAAGAAAGTTTAAGATGCTGTCTGGGAGGAATTCAGAAATCATATGGTCCACTAGATTGGAGTTTAGAAAATAAAGAAGTAAAGCCAGAAGTAAAGGTGTGTAGGAAGAAAGAAAGTAGAAAAGAAGAGGGAGGTTTTCGAGAGATAATGCGAAAGGTGTTAGGGAAAGGAGTTTACGATCAGTTAAAATTGCCACTAGCAAGGGAGGTAACGTGTTTAAAAGCAGGAGAGATACTAAGAGAGTTAGAAGTAAGTTGCAAACAAGCAGCAGGAGGTCCTTTGAAAAAACCTAATTACCCGTCCCTCTTAGGAGAGGCAGCTTGGGGAATCATTCACTTATTGCATGAGGTAGAAAATTTAGCAGCCAAGAATAATGTTTTAAAATTGGTTATGAACCAGAGCAAAGTGAATGAAACAGAGGAGCATGGAGAGAAACCAAGTAAAATATCTGTGCAACCTACTGCACCCTCTCCAATTACTCCATCCACTCCACCACCATATGCAGAAGTTACAGTAGAATTGGAAGAATTAAAAGCTGACTATGAGGTAGGAGAAGTAGCTAAAGGTAGAGCAGAGCCAATACTGGAGGCATGTCCTATAGTAACTACTAGTTGGAAACAACAAGGCACAAATCCTGCAATTAGGCAGAATATCTATAGAGAAAGGAACAGGGAGGAAATAGAGGATTTGGCTAGGACAACAGCACGACGTACTAATGAAAATTGCTGTGTGTGGGTAGGAAGGATTATAGAGGAAGAAAACGGAATAGGGACCCTATTAAGTTCAGAGGAGGCCCTTCCACTAATAAGAAATTTGGGATGGAGTAAGGGGGCAATTCTCACAAATACCATGAATATAATCCCGGGAGGCATGTATCCCATAACTTTAGCTGGATTAATTGCCACTGGGGTGAAAAATCATTTGGGAGCTCTAAGCTTTCCCCAAAATTTAGAAGGGGGTATGAATAGCATCAGGTACATAATATGGGGAATTAGTTTTGCCCATTGGACAGCACCCCCAAACACCCTATCGGCAGTACAACAGAGATTAAGGAATGATTGTTTGTTTATCAGCACTCCTGAACAAGTAATTTGCAACAGGATGTCGTTAGAGGTAGCAGCAAAAGTTCTGAAAACTCCAGGAGTAAAAGCCTGGCTACTGCCGCTGGTGGGGCAGACACCCTGGGAAGTAGCTGATCAAATAGGAACCATAGTGCAGGAGGAAGAAATGAAGAAAAAGCCCAAAGTATATGTAACAGGAAAGGGTCCAAACAAACCTACCCCAACCAAAGAGGATAAGGCTATGTTTGGATTCTTGCTAAGTAAAGGGTTCGAAAGGGAAGAATTAAGAAAGAATACGCTGAAGGAAAACAAGCAGTTAGCCATAAGCCATGGATGGAAACCTTGGAAAGATTGGACTGCTTAGAAACAAAGCAACCCAAAAAACGGGTCACGGGGGGAGAGCCAGTAAAATTCTGTCCCTCCCCCGAGACAGCTGAAATGATGCCAGAACAACAAGAATTGAATGGAGAGTCTCGCCCTTATGTAACCTTAGAATGCGTGAATCCCAAAGATTTAAGATTAGAGAGAGCAACTTTCCTAATGGATACAGGGGCACAAGTTAGTATGATCAGGAAGGCAGACTCACATTTACTTATTCCAAAAAATAAAGAAATTACCATTGTGGGAGTGAATGGGAAATATACTAAACATCCAGTTGAAACTATAATCCTAACAGGGGGAAAATAAATAGAAGTATTAATTGGCTCAAAGAATATATTAGGCATGAATAGCATAAGGCATGATCCTTATCTAAAAGAATCATTAAAGGAGATGTTGCCAATTGAAGTCTCAGGGGAGGAACTCCACAAGCCTAAATTAAAGAGTAAAATTTCACCCATGCCAAAAAAGGTGCGTGCTTACCAAATTAAGGACTCATTATCAGGCCCAACTCAAGTATTAATAAAAGAGCTAATAGATGAAGGAGCCATAGAATTAACCACCCCAGGCAAATATGTTAGTCCTGCATGGACTATAGACAAGGGCCATGGGAAAGTCAGATTAGTAGTAGATTATCGAGAAGTCAATTTAAGAATAGAGGATGTGAGTATTATGCAAAATCACACTGCACAAGAAATATTGTATTCCATTAGAAATTTAAAAGACACCCATGGGGAGCAAGTATTGATTTGAAGAATATGTTTTTCTCAATCCTCATAAATGACAAAGAAGGTTTGTTAAACATGAACCTTAATGGAAACACATACCGATGGAAGGTATGTCCACAGGGGTATAAAAATTCACCAGCTATAGCTAATAGTTGTATAGGTAAAACCCTTATCAAATTTCAGGCAAACACAAATTATATAGCTGAAGGAATAAAGATCTGGCAATATGTAGATGATATACTAATAACTGGACCCACTGAGAAACAGGTTAATGAAACTCTAAAGCTGTTAATTAAACATTTAACTCAGGAAGGTTGGAAGGTAAATTCAGATAAAACAAAATGTGCAGCTACAAGTTTCACCTTCTTGGGGAGAAAAATGAATGAAAAGGAAATAACCCCAGAAGATAAATGGGTAACAGCTTTAAAGAAAGCAATAGAAAAACCTCCAAAGACTGTAACTGAAATGCAAGCAGTATTAGGAATTATTAATTGGTTAAGAGACTGGATTGAAAATGCCACAGTACAAACCAAGCTAATCAGGGCAGCAATTAAAAGTAAGCACTGGTCAGCAGCAGCTCAAGGCCAAGTAGAAAGAATAGTAGCAGATTTAAGTTCAAAACAATTAACTTTACATCGAATACATAATCAGTTACCAGTGGAATTATACATCAGGACAGGTATAGATTGGCTAAGTGGAAAGGCAGTCCAAGGAAGTAACGTGATAGACTTATGGAGTCTCACACTTAAAGGATCTGAAGCTAGGTATGGAACTTCAGGTAAAGTATTACTTGGGTTACACCACTGCTATAAAAGGTACAGCCGAGAGTTAACAGAGAATGCAAAGATCCACCATCCTGCAGGGGCAGAGCTTGGAAATCTTAATGCTCCGCCTGTTGATTTTGAAGGAAATCAGAACACTTGGGTAAAGTTAGCCTCTAGCCTGATGCAAAACTGGGGAAAGAATTGGCAAGGGCGAAGAATCCCAAATGACAGCCAACAAATAATGCCACAATGGACACATGATGGAGGCATGTTTATGGAAGGATGGGGATTCAGTGATGGTTCAACCAAAAATGGGGATAAATTTGGTTGGAAGTGTACCAAGTGTCAGGTAACTCACCTAACCAATAACATTAATAATTGCAATGCCCAATTATTAGAATTGAAGGGGATGCAAGCATTAATACAACATTGTATGTTGAATCATGGTTCAGACATCTGGGAGTTGGTAACAGATAGAAAGTACATTTGGCAAGTGCTAACAAAGGGAGCTAAGCCAGTAGTACATTTAGACATTTGGGAAAATATCTTGAAGGTGTTAACTACACATAGAATCCCAACATTTGTTACCCACACCAAAAGTCATACAAGAAATACTAACCAACATCATGCAGCTTTGGATAAAGAAGTACAACATTTTAGCATAGAAAAGAACCAAGAAGCTGAATTAGAACCATACCTTACATGGTTACATGAATACAGTGGGCATTGGAACCAAGTACGGGAAAACCGAATTTTAGAAGTTAATGGATGGGGGCCAATAAATGCCTATAATCTAAGGAAAAGAATTAGACAACAGTGTGAAGTATGTAACCAGTTCAAAATTTCACCCAAAAATCAGTATGCGTATAATTATCTTAAAAGTGACTATTTCAACCCAGGTGAAACATGGCAAGTGGATCTAATGTGGCCTTTAACAGATGCAAAAAGGTTCCCAAGTGGACTGGTAGTAGTGGATATGGGAACAAGAATGATTAATTGTGTTCCACTAAAACATACCACAGCTAATGATGTTGTAAAAGCATTAGAAAAAATTGGTGGTTCATGGAAGATCCCAAAACAAATTGCTACAGATGGTGGTCTGCCATTTCAAAGTAAAGGATTTATTGAATGGTGCCGAAATAACAATATAGAACACCATGTGCACACTCCTTATCATCCACAATCTAATGGGGTTGTGGAGAGACACTGGTATTTTGAAGACACAATTGAAAACAAATTTAAAATCAAGTTCTTTTAAAAACTGGGATGCAGTATTGCATGTAACCTTAATTCAGTGCAATAATGATAAGACCATGTGGTTGAAACACGAAAAGAAAGAGTTTCCAGTGTGGACATATAAGTATAAAAACGGTGATGAAGTGTGGATACACCTACCCAAAGAAGAAAAAGTAACAAAAGGTGCAATCGATCAATTGGGGAAACATCCCAACACTTATTTTTGTTTAACTGAGGAAAATCAAACAATATTACTACACCAAAGTTGGCTAACCTCACGAAGCTAGGCCTCACAAGGACCTAAGCAATCATTTAATTTTGTTACAGGTGTCAAGGATTAAAGTGGCAACAGCGGGAGATCAAGGATGAAAATGATCCCAGAGATGAAAACTGGATGTGGCTAACCAATGCAACATTATGCAGACCAGTACATAGACCACCCAACGTGATTCTGGGATATAATGCTGATGTATGGAATCTCACAATACCAGGTTATTCCCTTAAATGTCATATTCCTTGGGAAGGACCATGGAACCCCTCCAAATTATTAAATCCTCGTGATATAATTAATGGACCATATCCATATGGCATTAAATTAACAGAAGCAGGGATAAATGAAACTGAGTACTATCCAACACCATGGGGTTTTGTGAGAACACACCCAAAAAAAGGTGTATTTGGGGTAAAATTAACTATTATACCAGTAGGGTTATTTGAAAATGCTCCAGTAGACCCCTATGGTATCATCCAATGTAAGTGGAATAAACTTTTCTGGAAACCTAACACTGTCCAGAACAGTGGCCGGCTTACCACTAGCACTTGGTGTCGGACTATAGTACATACTAGAAAAGGGATATTAACTTATCTCTTAATTATAAGGGATCCACCGCAACAAGAACAAAGCACAATAGCCTGGCATTTAAAATCTCCTGAATATTCCCGCACTGCCATGCGCATTACATATAACATTAACTGCACGCAACCACAAAGAAAGCGCAGGTCAGTCTGGACAGACTGGGCACAGCAAAATCAAGATAAAGAATGGGAAGAAACAGTAAAACCTGAATTCATGTCACTTCTGCGATTTGCCACTACACATGTAACCATTACAAAAAACATTACACAAAAAATGCAAAATTTCATAACATTAACTGAACAACATGAAAATATCACTAATTCTAACATGAGGAAAATCCAAGCTAGATTACAGTTCATCACCTGTACACAATTTCATGAATCCAGCACCTTTGAACAACTTATTGTAACAAATTTAAAGAAAAAATTCACAGATGCTGGACATACACCTTATGTAGAATGTCATAGTTAAATAGCATAATTATTTAGTCACGAAAATCAGGGAAGTGTACAATGGCTTTTTTCAGTGACCCCACTAATGGGTTGGACAGTACGTACCCGCATTGGAGGAAAACATACAGGTACATTACCCACCGTGCGGTGTACCAAGCATAATTGCACACAAGTAAACACCAACCAAGTAAAATTAAATGATAAATGTTCTGAATTGGAAGCATGGAATCAAACCCATATTGTGCAATGTGCTGATTGCAAATGTAAAATCTACACTAAAACTGTTCAAGTAAACATATTAAACTATGATTATGCTTTTGACTTAACCCCCCAAGATGAAGCAACGCAGTATTATGAAATAGCAGAAATGGGATATGATATTCCTCAACTCCAGCCCTGTAAGCAAGAGGGTCAGTTCTGGAGAGATACAGGGGAAATAATGGAAATAAAATATAATATCCCTCAAGACTCACCCTGTGAGCCTGGAGCTCAGTTATGGAGAGACACATTTGCAAGGAAATGTGTGTGCATAATAGAGCCAAAAATTAATAATCTACACTCCAGTATGGAGGTAGTACTTTGGTCCAAAACAGGTATCCCATGGATCGCCGCAGATCATTGGAGCACGACTGAGGAGAATAAGGTGCATTCCCAACTATCTGCGTGGGACATTGACTTGCAGGAATTAAATTTAACTCATATATCGTTTAACTTGGAAACTGGACAATTAGTGACGTTGTCAAAGGACTATGGAGAACACATTACTTACCTGAAATTACTCAACGCCAGCAAGATCCTCAATGCACCATCTGCTTCGGTGTTAGAAGGACTAGCCACGATTGGAAATGCAGTGGGGAATGGTGTTAAAAACACTATACATGAAATAGGATCGATAGGACAACAAGTATGGAACACTATAAAGACTGTATTCTTGGGAAAATGGGTGATATATGTTATAATAAGCATCATAGGATTGTTTGGGTTAATCATTTTTGGAAAATTAATTTTGTGTATGTTGTCATGGAATCATCATAATAAGTTTGTAAGGCTTAGTAATGAAATAGAATTGTAATCAAACTGCCTAATGGGCACGGGGGGATGTCATATTGAATGAAATAGTTTGAATGTTTGTAAAGGTTGCCCATTAGCCAGTTTCAGGAAGAAGATCAGATTTATCTCCTTATCTAGTTCTTTGTTTTGGGGACTACGTGCAAAAGGTCCTGACTTCGCTTAAAGTCTTAATTTAAATTTCATCTTTTAGAAATCTTTTACAAAGAGAGCAAATATCCTGAATTCCAAGAGATCAAACCCTGAGGCCTTTTGACCAGGTTGGTAAGAAAAGGGCATTTGCAGTGATATGGAAGTTTCCCAAAGGTAATTTAAAATGCTCAACGAAGGTAAAAGAATCTGTTGAGTAAGATCCGAGCCCAAATTTGGGAGCAGTGATATATTGAGTAGGAGGAGCCCACTGACGGCAGCTCGCTCAATAAAAACGGTAACTTACTGTCCCAATTTGGAGGTGACTATACTTGTAGAACAACGAAGGAAAAATCGCAAGTATAGCCCGGGTCAGACTGATCACCTGAACTACCCTCTCCGTGAACACGAATCTCTTAGTTCACACTGAAGCCGCAGAGCACCTGAAAGGGACTGAAGGAAGGGGACTTAGTCCTATCACTGCTGAAGCCAGCCTATTGAATTGTATTGCTGAGCCCATTTCATTGAACCGTACTACTGAGGCCAACCCATTAAATCGTACTACTGAGGGATGAAACCATATTTTGGTATTTGGCTTCTCGGAATTCTAGGATTGTAAGTATATTATGAAAAATAATAGTATTGATTCAAATTTAACTTTTAGTTGCAATTGTAGTTGTTTTTGTAACACTAATTCTTATAGTATTGTTTGGGAAGGAAGTGCATTTGGAGCATTGTTTCTGATATATGTAATTATTGTGTTTTTAATGTTTGTGGTGTTTCTTAAAGCTAAGCAGTGTTATATACATAGCAAAGAGTTTGAAAATAAAATTGTGTTGTATAAATTAAGTGTGTAATCATTGTGAAATCGTGCAATCAGTTAACTACTTCCCCAGCCAGTGCATCAAAACGAATCAGTAAATTGTGTGGGATTTTCTCTATTCCATAACCCACTAGAGACATCCTGGAATGCCTCCCTAACACCAGCAGGATAATGTCTCCCTGACACTTGTAAGATAGCAAGAAGTTGAGAAAAAGGTCTAATTATAATGCTAAAAATCACACCCTGGGCAGAGCAAAAGTATGTTAATGAAACATATATGTATGTAAATGAAATACATGGCTAAACCATAGGTATAGAGACATGCTCAGTAGAGAACGTCTTATGTCAGTGGCTTGTAACCAATCACTGAGCAATACACTTGCAAACATATGTATAAAAGGTACCCAAAGGTAGAAACCGGTGGTGCTTGCTTTGCAAAAGATTGCCAAGCACCCCTCTCTGCGCAGACTTGAAACAATAAAGATTAAGTTGGATCCTCCACCCCTGTGTGTTTACTGGCAAAAGCGCACCGGGCACGAACTCACACTGTCCTTTGGAGACACCACTGGCAGCGCCCAAGTTCCCCCCAAACACCCCGAGATCGGTGCCACGCTGCTCTTACCGCCCCCACCAGCACCTCCCCGCCCCCGGGCACACGGGCTCTGCCCAGGGCAGGACCTGACCTGCGACTAAAGCAAGAGAGAGGAAGAAAAGCAAAGCCCCGCACGAGAGGAGCCGGACCCCTGTCGCGGGACCCCCAGCCCGAGGCTGCCCCATCGGCCCCCGCCTGGCCCGGGGGTCGGGGGGTGGGATGCAGACTTGGGTGTGCACAGGGAGCAGGGGGCGTTTGCACCGGTGGCGGGGGGGGTGTCGTTGCAGCACCCCTTCCCGCCGGAGTGCCCGGGCCCGGGGAGGGCCGGGGCTGCAGCCCTGCTACCCCCACCCCCACCCCTATGGGGCCGAGCTGGGGCCGGCTCCCCTCTGCTCTTCCCGGGACCCCCGGGGGCTCCGGACCTTCCCCCCGCCGCCAGCCCAGCCTGCCCCATGGCCGGGCGGGATCGTGTGCGTATGTGCGTGTTTGTGTTTGCACGCACAAGTGTGAGCTTGCATGTTCCTGTGCGTGCATGCGTTTGTGCTTGCATGTCCTTGTCTGTCCATGCACGTGTTTGTGCATGCACACACGAGTGTGTGCTTGCATGTGTCTGTCTGCATTCGCGTGTATGCATCTGTCTGCGTACACGCGTGTACATGTCTCCATGCATGCATGTGTGCAGGCACATGTCTCCATGCATGCACGTGTGTGTGCAGGTGTGTCTCTGTGCATGCATGTATGTGCATGCATGTGTCCAGGTGCACATGTGCATGTTTGCATGCACACACGTGCATGTGTTTGTGCATGCATGCGTCTGCATGCATGAGTTTGTGCTTACGTGTGTCTGCTTGCATACATCTGTGTGAATGCATACGCGAGCATGTGTGCATGTGTTTGTGCATGCACGTGTCTGTGTGCATTCATGTGTGTGCATGTGTCTGTGTGCATTCATGTGTGTGCATGTGTGTGTGCGTGTGCACCTGTGCATGCTTATGTGTGCATGCACAAGTCTGCATGCATGAGTGTGCTTGTAGGTTTCTGTATGCATGTGTGTGCATGTGTATGTATCTATGTGCGTGCATGTGTCTGCACACATCTGTGTGCATGTTTGTGCATGCGTGTGTTCTTGCATGTCTGTGTGTATATGCATGTCTGTGTGCATATGCATGTCTGTGTGCATGTATCTGTGTGCATGTGTGTGTTCCTGCATGTGCCTGTGCGTGCATGTGTGTATGTGCATGTCTGTGTCAATTCATATGTACCTCTGTGTGTCTGTTCATGAGTCTGCATGTGTACATATCTGTGTTCATGTGTGTGCCTGCATGCATGTGTGCATGCATATGTGCATGTGTGTGTGCATGTGTGTATGTGTGTGCACGTGTGTCTGTGCATGTGCTCCTCTTTGCATGTGTACATGCCTGTCTGTGCATGTGTTTCTGTGTTCATAGCAGGGAGAGTGTATTTGTGTCTGCGTGTCCATGTGCAGAGAGTGAGTGTGAAGACTGCATGCCTGCCTGCATGTGTGCATGTGTCTGTCCACGTGTGTGCGTGTGCATGCATCTGTGTTCATGGCATGGAGAGCGTGTTAATGTGTCCACGTGCAGAGCGAGTGAATAGAGTGCACACCCATCTCTGTCTCTGTGTGCATGTGTCTGTGCGTGCGTGTGCCTGCATGTATGTGTGTGTGTTCATGGCAGGGAGAATATGCTTGTGCCTGCGTGCCCATCCCCATGCCTCAGCCCAGTCTGTCTGTCCACTGCAATCTCAGGGGTGTCCCTCCTGCCAGTACTGTGAAGCCCCACTCCTACCCCTTCAGAATAAAACCCACCACGAGCCACTTTTCCTTTATTATATTTTAATATAATCTTCTTGGGTGGAAGCAAAACAAGGCTCACGTCATTCTCCAGACTGGGGGCAGGGAACCCAGCAATGGGACAAGGACAGCCCTCACTCCTGCCTAAAACAGACCATTCCAGTACAACCCCCTCCCTCCCATTCATATAAATTAAGTCTCTCTCTCCTGGGAAAGCAGCAGGTGCAGAAGAACAGCTCTAAAAATATAACATGTCTTGCATTAGCCCCCAAAACACATCTTCAAAGTTCAACCACAACCATGCCTGCGGCCCTGCCCCCTCTACACGGAGTCCTCTGGGTGTGGGTGCACGTGAAGCTGTGCAGGCAGGTCTCTGAGAGGGGATGGGCAGGTCCTCGAGGAGCCTCCCCACAGCAAGGTCACTCCCGGGGCCAGTTAATGCTGACCTGGCCCGAGGCCTCCAGCACCTCCCGCTTGCAGTCGAAGTCGCCGTTGATGTGGCTGATGGACTGCTCCTCCACCACCCAGAGCTGGCAGCTGGTCTGCGTGATCAGTCGTGCATCATGGCTCACGTTGATCACCGCTGTGAAGAGGAGACAGGAGGCAAAGCATGAGCGGGGTGGGAGGCAAAGCAGAGGCCATTTCCATGCTGAAGGAGAATGGAAAGACCCCACGTTTTCCCCATCAGCCACTGCCAGGACAGGGCTGGGCAGTTAAGGGCACGACTGGGACCCAACGGGGACCCTGGCAGGAGGGCACTGCTTGTAGTATACAAACCCTCCCGTGGGACCCACGGGCCCACCCCCAGCCAAGTAACCCTTCTGCTACCCTGCAGCCCCAGATGGGAACCCCATCCATGCCAGCCTGGATCTGACCCATGCACCTATTACTACCTTCCTCTGCCTGACAGATGGGACCCATGAGGCCACCCCAGCCCAGTATCGCCATCCACCCTTCAATCCGATCCATGGGCCCAGTATTCCCCCAACCCCGGCCTCCTCTGACCAGGGCAGTGGACACCTCCCACCGCGCTGCTTCCACTCACCTCCATGTACGTGCTGACAGCATCACCCAAGGGATCGATTGACTCAATGCACAGATGATTTGTGGGTTCATTCTGGGGAAGTGACAGATCCCCAAAAGAAGCCAGGAGTCCTGAGCCACAGAGCCTTCCTCCCACCCCTTCCCTCCTTCCCTCAGCTAGAAACAGGACCCAGGAGTCCCCCCAAACCATGCCCCTCAGTATGGCATGCTGGACAGCACTCCTTTCGAAGAGCCAGAGCAGGGCACAACCTGCAAGTCCTGGTCCTCACGCCTGCTCTGCTCTAACGCGCGTCCTTCCCAGAGCAGCGAACCCGACACAGCCCCGTTCCCATCCCCTGCGTCCATCAGGCTCCCTGCAGGTCAGCTCAGCAAACATCACACGGGCTGTCTGCCCCCCGGGTAGGAAAGAAAAGGGCCCTGAGATAAGTGGGGTGAAAGAAGCGTCCAATCCCTTCTCGTTCCCCAAAATGCCAGGATCCAACTCCCCACCCACCTCCCTCCACTAACAGCAGCTCAAAGTCCTGTGCTCCCACCCAGGGCAAGGGCAATGCGCTCCCACCCAGGGCAAGTCTCCGCTCCCCGCCCCAGCTCTCCCCTGCATGGCCGAACCCACAGCGCTCCCAGGGCCACAGCTCCAGCCTCTCCCTGACTTCTTCCTCAGTGGCCAGCCCTCACTCCTGGATTCCCAGCCTGTCTCCCCTTTGCCTCAGCCCTCACATCCTGATCAGCCCCCTGCACCCTCAGGCCCTAGCTCCTCCATACTCACCCTCTCCCCCCTGCCTGGAAGCCCCAGCCCCACACCTGACAGCCTGCAGATCTGCATGGTGAGGGCATGGCTCTCAAGGCTGAAGCGCCCCAGGCACTTGTGAGCATCCTGGTAGGGCAGGTGGATTTGTTTCGGCCACGTTCTCCTCCAAATCGGACTTGGTGATCTGGTGCAGAATGACACTAATTCTACAAGGCCGTGAAGTAATGAATCGTGAAGCATTTCATTTTGAGCAAGATAACGGAGAATACCAAACAGCGGTGGTTCCCCTACTGTAATGCACTTCTTTGATCGTAAAAGGTCTCTCTCTAAAGTACTCTATTGCTCATGTATGATAGTGGATTTACATGATTCTGCTTATACAAGTTTAACTTATTACACGTTTATAGCTAGACAGTGTCAAGAAAATCCTGAGTCTTATAGTAGAATAGGGTAAGTCCTGCCTGGATCTTGTCCATCATCAGGTATGAAAGGCCAGCTCCTTCCTCCTCTTCACTCTCCCCAAATCTGAACCTCCATCATTTTCATCTTCATCTTCTTTGTACTCTCCTGGTGGACCAGCTTCATCTTCATCTGCTTCATCCTCCTCCTCCATCCTTCTGAAAGGCAGGTAAATTAATTCCTTACAGCTTTGCTTAAACCTCAAAGGCTTGTTTGTAAACTCATCTTAAATGAGCTTCTGAAATCTGACTCAATTCAACTACAAAACCTTCTCCAGAAATCTTTAGAAAAAGACAGGACTAGAAGTAACATCCCTCTTTTTCCTCTTTCTATAGGAAGAGAAAACACAGAACTGAATGTGCCACAGCATCGAATATGAGATGATGGGTACGGAAAAAAAAAAGCTTTTGGTACCAGCAATAAAATAACTGCTTTTATATAGTTATATCTCAGTGTAAAGATGTGTACTCATGTTTTCCTAAGTGCAGCTCTCCTTTAACCGTGCACAGCATCCACGACTACATTCCTTGCAAGTGCATTGCCCGCCCCCCGCATTACCCAATAGGAGCAGTATGTGATACTGGCCTTCACCTGACACACGTAGCTGATTTGTGTTCCAGCACTTCCACAGTCACTTTAGTCTCAATTTTGTATTTAGATCCTGACTGAATGGCATAACTAATGACTGCATGTTTAGAGAAGTCACCCTCATCATCTTCATCTTCTGAGTTGGGGGCCTCATTACCTTCCTGATCAAATCAATCTAGGTAGGTGATCTCCTGAAGCAGCTCAAAAATCCTTTCCCTGTAATCCTTTAGGTTTGTGATGGCACAGCTGAAGAAGTCCAGGTCTTCAAGTTTTTAAGATTTTGCTAAAAATGAATTAAAATTGCTCACGGAGATGAAATAACTACTTGGTACGTCCAAGTATTGCGCTCCTGCCTCCTAAATGTCACTGACTTTGCTGGCTACCTCCCACCACCTCTTCTCCGTCGCTGTTTCCCATTGTACAGAGCTCATGTAAGAAGTCTTCGTGCTGACAGTCAACATCCCTTCCCCAGAAGATCAGACACTCTCTCTACACTTCCTTTGAAACAGGTTTGACCCACTTTCCATCCCATTGAAATGTGTGTCTTTGCTTCTGGATGCCCCAAAAGTACATCTGTCTTCAGAAATACGATCCTATAATCACCCAGGGAGATGCAAAGCTCTCCCATTCTCTGAGGTCGGCACAGCCAACTGTCCCAGCGCCGATCCTGCCATGCCTGGTGCACAGACAGCTTTCCATGGCCTGAATGGGGCAGCTGTGGATGTGACGATAGAGGTAATCCTGCTTAGAGTAGATCCGGGTTCTGCAGTCCATTGTAGTCACGAGTCGGCTTGTGTGAGTAGGAAGCTTCGGAGCCACCTCGGAGACCTGGCCATAGGGTATAATGGGGAATCAGTGAAATATCGACAGCTTTGTTGGTTTTTTGTCTGATTTGGGTGCAACTTGCAGGGATGGTAGCCCCTGTTGAGAGCATGAAGCCTGCCACGTTTCAAGAAGATCGGTGCAGGGGCTCGGGGGAACTGCACTCCACATTCTTGAAAGCAAAACTCACGTCACGTGTATGTGTTACGCCACAGCGGGGTGAAAACTGCAGGGGCGGTAGCCTCGCCGAGGCCATGAAACCTGCCAAGGTTCAAGACGATTGGTGTAGGGTTTTGGGGGAACTGCACCTCGAGCTGCTGACAGGCAAAACTCGTGACATAGATGACCGTGTGTGTTAAGGTGCAGCGGGCTGGAAACTGCAGCGATGGTGGCCACTGCTGCGGCCACGAGGCCTGGCAGCTGCCGAGGGGATCGGCGCAGGGCTTCTGGGCTCGGGGGCCTGCACCTCTGGCTGCTGACAGGCAAAACTCGTGACATGGGTGCTCGTGCAACTGTGGCTGTTTTGAGGCATGGGACCTGGGATCACCGCAGGCCCGGCTGCTACCAGTTACCAATTAATCATGATTCCCTCAGGGACCAGCTCAATACACAGCACCAAGAACAATCCACTGCCCCAAGACAGACGCCGTCAGTGCACTTAACAAAAGATGAAGCCTCTTCAGACAATCTACAGGAAAACCGGTCTCAGTTCTGCGCGTCTCCATTTGATTTTGTAAGCATGAGTGCCTTGAGGCTGGCCACAACCAAAATGGCTCAGGATTAAAAAGTTAAGAGAAGATGTGAAGATGCCGTTTCATAGACACCTTGTTGTAAAAGGAAGAGGATTGGAAAAAAAGAAAATAAAACCCCATAATTTCAAGCTGGCTCCTACGTGTCTGGTTATTCCTTAAAACTTGATGTTTTTCCTGGTTGTTAATCCATTTCTTCAGACGTTCCAAACCAGATAACCCCTGGTCACTGAGAAAGGTCATTCATTTAAATTGAAACTGTTATATAATAGGATTTTCCCTGTCACTTATGGCTTGGGACCCTCTTGATTTACACAATTAAAAGAACGCTTTGAAGAGGCTGGACTAAGGGGATAAGAAAGCTGTAAAGCAGCAAACAGGGTGCTTCAAGAGAGAAAAATCTCTCTGACACCACCCGCTGTTGTTCCCAAGAAGCTGGCAGAAACAGATCCTCTCCCTTCAACGATCGTGCTGGGAACTTTGCTTGTCATCAGATCACCCGAGTGCCTGGGAACAGTGACACCCCAGCTCTCGCTCTCTCTTTCTCTCTTTTTCTTTTTGTCTCTAGGCATACCTTTCTGAACCTAAATTGTATTAGTTAAGCTTCAGCTAAGTTTCCCCAAATACTCAATTAAACCAGGGGAATATTGTAATTGTTTTGTTTTCCCTTGCATGTCTATTACTACTAGTACCATTATAAATTGGATATGCTTCACAATAAATAACTTTTATAGTCAAACTGGAGGTAACTGGGTGTATTTTTCCTTGTCTACTTCCCTTCCCCACTTGCTCTGCAGCAACGCTTCTTTTACCTAAGCCAAAGATCCCTGTGAAGCCCAGAAATACTGCGGGGTCCGCTCATCAAGAGGCTACCACTACTAGGACAGTTAGGGCAAAAGATTGGGACGTGCTGAGTTTGAGACACATAAGGGGATCAGCTTGTATAGGCTGATTGGCCCACTTTGGGTCAGGCGTGCCCTAATGAACTGAAAGCTGGCCCGTGAGGGTGTCAGCTGGACACCCAGCCGCATTCAGAGGGATTCTGTTCACTGAGTGCTGGTGTCTGACTGCAGTGTAGTGTTCCCTTAATGAACTGATTCCTGGCACATGAAGGTGTCAGCCTGTACATGCTGATCAACCCGGCCGGGTGAGGCGTGTCATGTGAGTGTGTGTGTGTGTGTGTGTGTGTGTGTGTGTGTGTGTGCATTTGACTGATTTAGTGGCTGGAGGAACCCAGCCCCATTGAAACAGAGTCCTGCAAGATAGCTCCATCGGGGGTGAGGACTTGCAGAAGGCAGAGATACAGCTCCGTACAGAAACACAGGTAACACGAGCAGCACATTGATAGAATTGCAAAGACCCTAGAAATGTACCCCTAATAAATGAGCACACCCCAAAGTGACAGGCAAATCTGGTAACAGCTGGGATCATGGCTGGAAATCCGTTTTGGGCCACCCCACACCATCTGGGGGCAAGACACTGGTCATCAATTCAGTCTGTAATCTCAGCCTAAATGCTGGGTCCTTAGTCAAGCATGTATACTTAGTACCATGGGAATGGGGGGCTGTTAGTTGGCAGCCTGGTATGAAGAAACCACGCTCTGGTCCGGGCCAGACTGGTCAGTGGTGTCCGGGAGAGTCCCCCGGTGCCATAGAGGCATGGTGTGGGGTGGCCCAAGAAGGATTTCCATCTCTAATCCCAGCCCATGAGAAATTCCTTCCTTGAGCCTGTCTACTTAGTACAGTGGGGATGGGGGAACTGGCCCAAACAGTATTTCCAGCCATAACCCCAGTCCAAAACCAGGTCCTTATTTGGGTCTATGTACTTAGTACCATGGGCCCGGGGGGCTGGCAGTTGGCAGCTTGGCATGCAAAAACTGCACTTTGGGCCAGGCAAGACTCTGGTTGGGGGGTGTGGGATAGTATCCAGTGCCACAGAGGCATGGTATGGGGTGGTCCAAAGAGGATTTCCTGTCAACCCAGCCCAAAACCCAGTTCCTTATTCAAGCCCATATACTTAGGACAGTATTTGTGGGGGCTGCCAGTTCATGGCCTGGCACAACCAAACCATGTCTTCAGTCAAGTAGGAGAGCAAGGGGATGTAGCTCAGTGGTAGAGTGCATGCTTTGCATGTATGAGGTCCTGGGTTCAATCCCCAGCATCTCCACTTTTCACGGGGCAGCAGGGCAGGCCCTACAGAGACAGGTTAGAAGGTCTCAACCTATTCAGCCTCCACAAGAGAAGACTGAGAGGGGATCTGGTGGCAGTTTACAAACTCCCCAGGGGGGACTGGAGAGAATTGGGGGAAGCTCTGTTCCCCCCAGGTACCACCCAGGGTTACTAGGAATAACACCCTCCAACTGTTAGAGAAAGGTTCAGGCTGGACACCAGGAAACATTACTTTACACTTAGGGCTGCCAGGCTCTGCAATGGGCTCCCAAGGGAGGTGGTGCTCTCCTACCTTGGGTGTCTTCAAGAGGAGGCTGGGTAGATATTTGGCTGGGGTGACATGATCCTGGCACCCATTCCTGCCTGAGGGAGGGAGTCAGACCTGATGAGCTGTTTAGGTCCCTTCCACCCCCAAGTACTATGATACTATGACTCTGGTCAGAGATGACCAGGAGAGTCCCCTGGTACAACAGGGACATGCTGTGAGGTGGCCCAAAACAGATTTCCAACCATAATCCCAGCCCAAGATCCACTTCCTTACTCAAACCCACATACTTAGTACCGTGGCTGGGGGGAGCTGTCCGTTGGCATCCTGGCAGGGCCAAACCACGAGTTGGGCCAGGCAAGCTGTGGTCAGGGATGTCCAGGGGAGTCCACTGGTACCACAGAGTGACAGCGTGGGGTGGCCCAACAAGCATTTCCATCTCTGATCGCAGCCCAAAACCCAGTTCTTTATTCAGGCCCCTGTAGTTGGTGGCGTCTGGGCGGACGATCAGCTGGCAGCCTGGCACAGCCAAACCATTTCCTGGGACGGGCAGGACTCTGCAGAGATAACCAGGAGAGTCCCACGTGCCACAGAGGCATGGCGTGGGCTGGCCCAGGAAGGATTTCTAGCGGTGATCCCAGCCCTAAATCCAGGTCCTTACGTGGGTCCATATACTCAGCACAGAAGCTGGCACGCTGTCGGTTCGCAGTCTATCACGGGCAAGGCGGGTGAGAGACGTCCAGCAGAGTCCCCGATGGCACACAGGTCTGTCATGGGGTGGCCCAAGGATTTCTGGCTATAATCCCAGCCCAAAAACTAGTTCCTAACTCACGCCCATATGGTTAGTACAGGGGCTGGGGGTGTCGGCTGGCAGCCAGCACGGCCAAGCCGCACTTTGGGCCGGGCAACGCTGTGGTCAAGGTGTTTCGGGACAGTCCCCTATGGTGTCAACAGGCTGTTTGGGGCGGCCCAATAAGTATTTTGCCCCATAATCCCATCCTAATCTGACCGTTATTTAGGGCTCTATGTTTGATACAGAATATTATTTTATTTATTAGCAAATATGTAATGAAATTCTATTTCAGATGTGTAATTCATTAACAACAAGCTTTGATTGGGTCTAGATTAGCTTTGAAAAAGGAACTGGGAATAAGCAACCACCTTCAGCCTGGTGGGCGGGATGGAGGAGCCGGGGCCCCGCAGGCAGCTTTGGGCTTCTCCCTGATGAGCACCCCTGAACCTTCACTATGCACCCCCAGCCCCCAGAAAAGCAGCCAGAGATTGATTTATTTATTCATTTACTTTTTAAAGGATTTTTACCTCCCCAAAATCTCACCCCCGACACAACCAAGAAATGCACGGAGGGCGAATTGCAGCGGGTGATGTAACGTCATGATGATCGTGCACCGCTAGAATGAGAAATAATTAGAATAGTAAGCAACATGAGCGTTAATTAGCACTATGTAAACGTACGGTAATTAGTGAACAGCCACGTGTAAAAGGTAGCACTAAGCATCCAGGAGGCGCGGAGAAGGCGGGTCCCGGCTGTTCTGGGGCCGGGGTGGGGAGGGAAGGAGCAGGCGGCCCCGGGGCTCCCGCATGCCGGCTCGGGGCACGTGCAGCGCCGTGTGGGCGGGCGGGCGGCTCCGCGCTGCCTCCCCGGGCGCATCTCGAGCCCCTGCCCGAGCCTGGAGCGGAGCTGCGCCTCCCCCGCCGCTGCCCCCGGCCGCAGCGCCGCGCTCCTCCGCGCCCGCGCAGCGGGTCCCGCGCACCCCGCCTAGGCCACGCCCCCTGGGGCGGAGCTCCGCGCTCCTACACGGCTGCTCCTGTAGTGCGTGTCCCGCGCACGGCGCAGGCGCACCTTCGGCCAAGCCACGCCCCCCGGGCCGGCAGGGCGGGGGCGGGGCCAGAGAAGGGGCGGGAGCTTAATCTTTCCATGCCGGCGTTCATTGGCTGGGAGGCGCTGAGCGGGCCGGCAGCCGATTGGGTGCGGTGGACGCCCGTCTGGGCTGAGAGCTTTTAAATACGACTGTAGCCGCCATAACGCGCCACGCGGTCGGGGAAGCTGGTCGCGGGCGGGTGTTGGGGCTGCGGCCCGGCGGCTCCGGGGCCCTCGGCTCGGGGTGGGCTCAGGCCTCCAGGAGCAGAGTGACCAAGTGCCTCGAGGGTCCCCCAGCCCTGCCCACAGCCGTTATGCTGAGTTTGTTATAGTCAAGAGTTGCTCTCCACTTCCATGATTTGAAAGAGATCTCCTTGACTCCTAACCGCTCGCTCCAAAATGCGCGTGCCAGTGTACCCCGCGCACAGGCACTGTTTTGCTTGTGCGCTGCTCAGGGGAAAGCTGCTTTTAAGGGAAGGAGCCATGGCTTCAGCGTACGGCCTCTAACACGAGGCATTGCTATCAATGAGGGACTTGAAGCCATACCACGAGGCAAATCACAGATAGTACCTTACGCTCTGAGAGGGTTGATTTTTATTTATTCACTATTTTTAAGCATTTCTTTTCAAATCATCAAGATTCTCGTACAAAGACTTCTTCGTTTTAAACAAGGTTCATTTATTCAATGCACATAAAAAGTGCAAAAAAACACGATTGGTGTCAAATGGCAAAACGTGCCCAAACTTATTAGTGCAAACAGTGCTGCTGTTTACTATCGACCAACATTTTAATTCTAGGCGACATTTTCGAGAGCGCCACACGCACGTCATGTTCAGCTTTCAGTTTGTTCCTCGCTTTGGATTTTGCAAAAAGCACTGAAAATCCCGACTCGCAGAGATGGGTTGTGACAAACGGCGCTAGATCTTGGTAAGCTCGCTTGGTCCCAGTGGGATATGCCTCCCCAAGTCTGCACCACAATCGATCCAATTTCATTGATTCAAAATCGACACAAAGTTTCTGATTATTGCGCAAATCAAGTAGCAGATATTTTGCCAGGTCGGCATCACTGATTTGTTCAAGATAAGCGGTAAAAAGTCTCTTTACCCAAATGTCAGCTACCGGAATAGTTGTGATAATTCCTTCTGTGGTGACTTTCAGATTTTCAAGATGCGTAATAATACTCTCGGGGTGTAGGTTGTATTCGTGTTGGTCTTCGCTCCATCCAGGAAGAGCACGCGCCAATTGCTGAAACTTCCTCAGCCCGACAAATGGTTTTTGAACCCAAAAGCTTGCTTAAAATTTTTTTTCCAACTATTTAAGTTGGTCTGACAAAAGATCAGATTCACCCAAAGAACCTTGTCTACCTAATGATACTCTCATGGACTCATGGTTCCCCTGGATGCACTGGATCTAAAGCGATTTCATCGAAGAGAGGAAAATTGGCCAAGTTACTGGAATTCCCTCTTCTTCCCCAGAGAGCCAACTTCTCTTGAAAGCATTTGACTTTTTTGTCCTCCAAGATAGTCACTTCTTCACCTGGGACTGAAATGTTCAACGAGTTTGGACTGAAATGTTCAATGAGTTTAGAATTGTGAACACATCTGCGAGGGATGGCAAACAACCCACAAAGTTTGGACCTATGAAACACTGAAGCAGAATTAATCCATTTTCATACAGAAACATTTCAATTAATCTCAAAGTTCAAATACTCTTGTCAGAACGTTTTGTCTGGATAACCAGCGTACTTCTGTGTGAAGCAGAAGTACAGCGTGTTCAGACCCAACCTCTTCCTTCGCACAGCGCTTTGAACATGCAGTGTTTCAATGCCCTTGCTCTGATCAAGTTGGCGGCCTGGGTCTATCAAATAAGAGGGAGGAGTTTTTGATGCCAAAGCATGTTGATGAAGAATACAATGACTAGAGATCACATTTGGATTCACCTTTTTGACAAGAGCGGTAAACTCTGAATATTTCCCCAGCATAGCAGGAGCACCATCAGTACAAATAGCTCCTACAAGGTCCCAGGAAAGGCTGGAAAAAAAGAAAAAAATCATTCATCGTAGCCATAATGTCTGCTGCCTTTGCTGTTTCTTTCAGGAGTTCACAAAAGAGAAATTCTTCTTTGACTTGATTCTCATGCACATATCGAGCAAAAATGAGAAGCTGTGCGCAATTTGAGGCAGTTGATTCATCCAACTGCAAGCCAGTTTTACCAGACTTTTCTTGACTTGCTTCACTACGTGTTTGCATATGTCCTCTGACATGTCCTTGATTCGGTCGTGAATGGTGTTGTATGGGGGATGTGTGCTATTTTTAGTTGTGCATCTTTACCACACATCAGCTCGGCCATTTCCATGGCACGGTTTCACCAGGGTCTCTGCGTTGGTATGCAGCTTTTTTTTCTGTGGCTGTCAATGCCATGCGATAACTTGCCTCCAGCGCTGGCTTCTGGGGAGTAAATCTATGATCAGAGAGTGCGCTCGTTTCAAATTGTGATCGCTTGATATTTAATAAAGCTTCTGGTTATTGAGTATTTTCAGGGTGAACAGTCTGAAGGTGCTCTTTAAGTTTAGATGGCTTCATATATCCATTGCAAAGTACCTTTTGAGCAAAGGAAACATTGTGGCTTTTGCAAATGATCTGTATCAAGCATACAGGTAAAGCCAAACTGCACACGCGAATCCTAGTAATAACACTTCTTTGACATGATAAATTGATGGACGAAGCAAGAATTCAATCCTTGAAAAATAGTGAAAAGTAAAAAAACCCTTAAAAATACATCATAGGTTGGTAATAATGTAAAATTGAACATAGGTGCTTAACAAAATGAAAGGAAAAAGCAGATGTATACTGTTACTTGCGTGGAACCGCCACGTGCATAAAAAAACTGACGTAAAAAACTCAAATGGAAATACAACAACTGTGAACACACAGCTATGTTCAAAGACTTGACTCTACACGACTGAGTGACAGGTGTTTGGAGCAACGTTTCTGGTGCAAGGTTGAGGCATGGAGCAGGAGTAGGATATCTGGTGTCCATGCGCGTGTGCATTTTAACGGCACTAAAGCCCCAGCAATTTCAAATTGTCAAGACTTTTTTTAGGCCCTTCAACCTATGTTAGATGGTGAATGAAATATATCTCACATACCCCTGATGAGGCTTCATGTACCCCCTGGGGGTACATTGAACCCGGTTCAGAACCGCTGGTCTAGAACTTGATTCTCAATCAGGGACCGCAGCAAACCCAATTCACAAGAGAAAACTAGAGGTTTCAAATGGGTATCTGTACTATTAAAATCAGCTCTGTCCTGTCTGTGGTGATTGATCTTTCTGAGCTCTTCACAACAGAAAAATTATTCTTACTTACATCAAAAAATGAGCGAAAATTAAGCGCAGGCATCCTCCATGGGGGGCCTTGAGTCTAATGGCCAGTGCTTGGGCATCTGGTGTGTGAGGTACTTCAAACTGAGACAGGAGATGAGGAGTTTCACAGATCTTCCAAGCAAACTTTTTAGAAATTCCTGCAAGTTAGCTTGTGGTATCATACCCCGCGATGGCATGAAAACCCAGCAGTTCGTCCCTTAGTTCATCACAGCACTCCACCTTGTGCACAGCAATGTGTTGTTGAGTTCTTGATGGGCTTGCTCTCATCCACAGCTCACTGCTGAGACGAGGCCAGAATGCAATCAGTAGCAATAGGACTTCGGTGTCACGGCTTGTTGTCGTGGAAAACACACGCAGCAAACTTTTGGGTCAGGTCAGCAGAAGCTTTATTTGGATAGAGCTACCACATTGTGACAATGACTGTGTTACATCTTTCTGACTTTGCTTCAGAAAGAAGCAAGATCACGTGGATGCCTGCCGCCTCTTGTGCGGAGTGGAGGTGGGCCATGTTTCTTGCAGTTGAGGAGGCAGTGTAACCATCGTTACCACCAAGGACTGTTAGTTCTTTGTCACCATGTAATGTTTGCTGTAAGAGTTCCCTTTCGAGGAACCTAACAAGTGTTTGCATGCCTTGCTTTCCTTGGATTCAATCACTGTTCTCCATTGCACAGGCAACTTGACGTCCCTCTGATAATTCCAATTCTTATTTCCTTCCTTTCTCAATTCAGTGCTTTCTAGTAACATCCTTGATCAGTGGGTCTTTGTAGCAGTCGAACACAACATCTACCCTGCTGCAAGGTTCCTTGAACTTGGACACGATATTCACTGCAAAAGCATCCGCATGGCCTCCAAAAGTCATTGCATCCTTGGGTTTTCCCATGGCCTGAGCCACAGCCACACCACCAATCACTACACATGTTGGAGTCAGGGCTTCTTTCAAACTTGGCTATGAAATATTTCTTCCAAAATGGAGAGTAGTTAAGCTTTGTTTGCTGGTCTCAAGTTTCCATTTGCTGTAGCCAGCGATAGCAGTACAGTAGAGAGTTCTTGCCTCAGGAGGTTATCGACATCCATAGATACAAGCAGGCGTCTGAAAAGTTCACGATCAGCTCTGATGGCTGAGGTCTGTTGTTTTGTGTTTTTCTGTTGCTAAATGTACTGGAAGCAAGAGTTTTTAACTTTGAGATTGGTGCACGTACGATGACAGCTTTATGCACAAGTCAATCAGCAACAAATGTCTCTAAGATGTTTTGTCCTAACTGCTGTGCATTCAGCACGCCTTGTATAATTGGTTCTTGGGGAATGTCTTGAAAGGATTTGACTTTTTTGTCCTCCTAGATAGTCACTTCTTCACCTGGGACTGAAATGTTCAACGAGTTTGGACTGAAATGTTCAATGAGTTTAGAATTGTGAACACATCTGCGAGGGATGGCAAACAACCCACAAAGTTCGGACCTATGAAACACTGAAGCAGAATTGATCCGTTTTCATGCAGAAACATTTCAATTCAATCTCAAAGTTCAAAAACTCTTGTCAGAACTTTTTGTCTGGATAACCAGCGTACTTCTGTGTGAAGCAGAAGTACAGTGTGTTCAGACCCAACCGCTTCCTTCGCACAGCGCTTTGAACATGCAGTGATTCAATGCCCTTGCTCTGATCAAGTTGACAGCCTGGATGACAACATCCAACACGTCTTTCAAATAAGAGGGAGGAGGATGCAATAACTAGAGATCACATTTGGATTCACCTTTTTGACGAGAGCGGTGAACTCTGAATATTTCCCCAACATAGCAGGAGCACCATCAGTACAAATATCTCCTACAAGGTCCTAGGGAAGGCTGGAAAAAAGGAAAAAATTCATTCATCATAGCCATAATGTCTGCTGCCTTCGTTGTTTCTTTCAGCAGTTCACAAAAGAGAAATTTTTCTTTGACATGATTCTCATGCACATATCGAGCAAAAAACGAGAAGTTGTGCGCAATTTGAGACATCAGTTGATTCATCCAACTGCAAGCCAATTTTACCAGACTTTTCTTGACTTGCTCCACTACTTGTTCGCGTATGTCTTCTGACATGTCCTTGATTGGTGAATGGTGTTGTATAATTGACATGAATGAAACCATAATACAAATTTCGTTGGAAAAATTGCATGAGAAAAGTGCGCAAACTATTGTTGTGCATCATCCTGAATATGGGTTTTCTACTCAAAAAGAGTACCCTGAAAGAGTGTCATTTAAAACCTCTTTGTTCAATGATATAAAAATCAACCTAAATGTGAGTTTCTATGATGAAGGAACATATAAATGCAAAGAAATGCAGAGTCATTAACAACTATAACTGTAATTGTTGAACCCACTGTGAGTTTTACAAAGGAACCAACTCCGTTAATAGATGGTAAAAATTAGACAGTGGCAGCTATCTGTACAGCAGCCACTGGGAAACCCGCTGCAAATATAAGTTGGGAAAGAGATTTTGGTAAAATAGAGAATAGTTTAATTTTCTTTCCAAATAGAACGGTAACAGTTATAAACTGATATAAGATCATTCCCACTAAATTTGCGAGGGGAAGGCGTATAACTTGTATTGTGAAACACCCAGCTTTGGACAGGGAAATAAGGTATTCTCACGTACTAGACTTCCAATATGTTCCTGAAGTGTCAATAACTGGCTATAATAGAAATTGGCTTGTTAGACAAAGAAATGTTCAACTTAAGTGCAATGCTAATTCTAACCCGCCGCCTATAAAGTTTACCTGGGCCAGAATAGATGGACGATGGCCTAAAGGCTTACTGGTTGTAAACAATACCCTTCATTTCAATAGCTCACTAACCTACAATCATGGCGGGACTTACATTTGTGGGGTGGCAAATTCCCTTGGTCAAGGAAGCGATCAAAAAACTATTCACGTATTAGATCTCTCCACCATCACTACCATCACCATCACGATCACCCACGGTTTCGTGGTATCCTTTAACTAATAGCGTTACGGGTTTAGCATCAGCATTCACCCTAACAATAATACAGGAACGCAAGTGGGATACCATCATCGCTAGTGTAGTGGGTGGAATTATCCTTCTAATACTTGGAAGTATTTTAATTGGCATTGTCTGCTATGGGAGAAGACGGACGTTTCGCGACCAGTACTTAGTTATGAGCTGTATTCCACTGACTAATAAACGAGGGGAGTCCCAAACAGATGTTCTCCAATCAGATGATGACTAATAGTTGTTGTTATATGTTATGTTATTGTATTATATAGTTTGTTAAAAAGACCGGTCTGTAAAATTGTTTGTTTATATATATACATGTTGGTTGCTTAAGCTCCGTCAGGTCAGTGAATCCTGAAACAAAAATTCCTTATAACGTGCTCATGTGTCTAAAATCCCAGTTGTGCCGTCGGCAAGGGGGCACGTCACAACCCAATGATTTTGGTGCCTTGACACGATGGAATTTTCCTGCCACATGAGAGTCTCTTGCACAGCAAAAGTTTTCTGCTACAACAGAAAACCCCGGTGCAAGAGAGTTCCCGCCATTCACATGCAAATTTGTGTCCCACTATTGGCCAGTTCTAAATTATTCCTACGTGGCAGCTAGCAATTGGCTTGTTAGCCGTGTAAAATGTTGTGCGACTTCTGCCCAAGTTGGAGAACTTTGAGCACGCTGCAGAGTGCCTCTAAAGATATCTGACTTGCGGCTGAGCTGATCGATAGCCTGATCACCTATCGATTCTTCTCCCCGTCACCGAGCGCAATCCTTCGACGTACCCTTTCCCTGCCGGCTTAATTTGTGGATGGATTCACTGGCCTGAGCCTTGCCAGCTGGAGCAACTAGTGGAGTTGTTTAAGCGACCGGACCACCTGCGTCGCGGCTACTAGCGGCGTAAGTAAAGTTTTTTGCAACCAATACGCTTTGTCTGCCTCTCCATTCACCAGCCCGCCCAAACAACCAAGCAATTTGTATATCACCTCGAGTCGGTTCCGGCTGTCCGAGACAGTTACCTGGGTAAATAAAGTAGTCAAACTTGCTATAAGTTGGCCCAAGTTGAGAAACTAGATTTGAAGGGTTGTTGGCTGTAACCATGTTGATCTAAGGCCGCAGGCAGACACGGTTGTTTGGGTGGAAGTCATATCTTTTATTAGAACAACTAAATTGATAGCTTAAGATATCACATCCACCCACAGAACCCTGTCTGTCTAGAGCTGAAGGCCCATTCTGTTACAGGGGTAAAAACCTATCCCATATTGTATGCTTCGTGTGTTCACAGCTGGCATTTGTAAGGCTATTGTTTCGAGTCCACGCCATGCAGCTCTCATGCTAGAGACTCTACCTGACATGTACACCTCCTCCCGAATTTTTAAAACCCAAAGTTTCATTTTAAAAAGTCAAGGATTTCTGTGATGTCTTTTGTTTGACCAGTGCATAGTTGACAGATGTGTTGGACAAGCCTTTGGTCATCAAGGCTAAGGACAAGTTGCACATAAACCAGTATAAGTGATTGGAAACCAGTTCATATCTGTAACACAACAGCAGTTCAGTGTACATAAACTGCTTTCAAAATGGCCAAAACTGGTTTAAGATAAACCTGGATGAATGTAATATCAGACTTAATTTATTTAGGTGAAATTGGTTTACTGAACTTCTGTCCCAGTTCCACTCCAAATTCAAACTCAACCCCCCCTGCACTCCCCTACCCCCCAGGGTGAGAGGGCTAGCCTTGTGCAGGCTGTCTGCTCCAGCCAGGCAGGGAAACATGCTGTAGCTTCCCCGGTTTCTGGCCTGAGCACTGCAGACATATGGCTGCATTTCCAGAATCAAAATGAACGTCTGTTCACGTGCTTATTGGTTCAGCCTAATCTGCGAAGGTTGAATCGATTCAGCCTTGGGGTTTTGGACAGTCTTTTCTTAGCCCAAGTGCCCTTCCTCAGGTCGCATTTTAAACCCGTCCAGTTTGGCACAGTCTGGCAGAACGCGTAGTGACCCTGCCTGAATTTCGCAGAACAGAACTCGGGCTAGGAGGGATCTCCATAGGTGACCTAGTCCAACCCCCTGCCTGCGGCGAATCGTCCTTATCTGAGCCACCCTATGCCGATCCATAATGCAACCTCTCAGTAAAACTACCCCCAACCCTTACACCACACAAGCCTTAAGGCCCTAACCTGCCACAGGTAACACATGGGGAACGTGGCAGCCAAAGTCCTGCTTCTGCAAAATGTTGTTAATAGTCACTCGAAAGATCTTGGGTAGATCTCCATGCCCCCACAGAGGAAGGCAGCCCCCTCGCCCCCCCAGCCCATACCAATCTGACCATGGGGTCAAATTTCTTTGTGAGCCCAAATATGGAGTCGGTCTGATTGTGAGCGGAGGGGCAAGACCCTCTAACCCAGGCTTGTCCAACATACGGCCCACGGGCCGCCATGCAGCTCACCAAGTGCCTGCTATGTCTCCTTTGGCTCCGCTCCTTTGCCCCTGGCATCCGGGTCGCCTCCTGGGACCAGGCTCAGCGGGAACGGGGCGCGGCATCTGGCGCAGGCAGTCGGCAGGGCAGGGTCGGGGGTCCTCGGCAGGCGGGATCCTGTGACGCGTGTCCTGGCTTGCTGCCAGATCCCGCGCTCTGGGCTCGCAGCGCTGGGGCTGTGTGTGTGGTCACCATTGTGAGCAGGGCCGTGCGGGTGAGGGGCATGTTTATAGGACGCGGCATGCTTATGGGATGCAGAAAAACCTGCAGCATGCTTATAGGGTCGGTAATGGTACGCTGGTTAGCACTACAGATGAAAGGGACTTGGGGGTCACGGTTGACCACAAGATGAACATGAGCCTTCAGTGTGATGCTGCGGCTAGTAAAGTGAGCAAAACGCTGGCTTGCATCCACAGATGCTTCTCAAGCAAACCCCGGGACATCATTCTCCGCTTGTACTTGGCCTTGGTGAGGCCGCAGCTGGAGTACTGCATCCAGCTTTGGGCACCACAATTCAAAAAGGATGTGGAGAAGCTTGAGAGGGTGCAGAGGAGAGCCATGCGCATGATCATAGGTCAGGAAAACAGACCTTGTGATGAGAGGCTGAGAGCCATGGGGCTCTTCAGCCTTGAAAAGTGCAGGGTCAGGGGTGATCTGGTGGCCACCTATAAATTTATCAGGGGTGCTCATCAGGATCCGGGGGGACATCTGTTCACCAGAGCGCCCCATGGGATGACAAGATCGAACGGTCACAAACTCGGTGATCCTCCGGGGTCCCTTCCAGCCCAAATGTCTATGAAATAAACTCTATGAAATAAACCAGCAGCTCCCATGAACCTTGCAGGAGGGCTGCACAGGCAGGGTCTCTCTGGCCCAGGACAGAGGGTGTAAAGGGGTGTTTGTCTTGGGTTATAACAACTGGCTGGCTGTGGTGCTAGCTGACAGCGCTGCCCATATGGGACCCAAACCCAGTAATGGCTGGCTGCCCCAGCCATGAGACAGAGACACTGGGACTGGCACCAGGAGACAAAGGTCCTAGTCCTGCCCTGACTCCCCGTCGGCATTTGAGGTTGCACTTGGCATATGATGGCAGCACCTGCACGTGTCAGGCTGTACCTTCCACATTATGAGTATACGTGATGGGTGAGGGTCCATATTGATACCACAATATTATTATATAGTAATCAAATGGTGATCTTGAACTGGTGAGTTGTTTTTAACTTCACCTGTCTCTGCCAAACTAGTTTTTCTATGACTAAAATTAATTTTGGCTCTATTAGCTACAGGGCCTATGCTACGCTCCAAAAATGTTGAGTGAGAGGAAACGAAAAATTGCTGCTGAATGTCAAGTTTTCAAAGATAGTTGGACCACTGATTTTTTTGTTATTGAACAAAACGGGAACATCCTGTGTCTGATTTGCCAAGAGAAAGTAGCTGTCTGCAAGGAGTACAACGTGAAGCACATTATTCTGCAAAACCTGCAAAGAAGTCTGACAGCCTGGTGGGTCAGATCAGACTTGATCGGGTGAACTCTCTAACACCGAGCATGAACGGGCAGCCGTCTTTTTTCAGAGCTGCGAGGCAGAAGTCTGAGGCAGAGACCAAGATCCGTTTCTTGATATCCGAGGCAATAGCTAAGAGAGGGAAACCGCTGTCTGATGGAGAATTTGTGAAAGATTGCTTGGGCATATTCACATCTGAGGTATTCCCTGATAAACAGTCAATGGTGGAGAATATCAGCCTTTCCTATCAGACGGTTGCTAGAAGAGTAGATGACATTGCATCAAACATTGAAGATTCACTGATGAAAAGACTCGGTGCCTGTCAGTTTTACAGCTTGGGGGTTGGCGAAAGCACAGAGGTGAGTGATACAGCTCAACTGGCAACCTTTGCATGAGGAGTAACCAAACCATTGCATGTTGTTGAGGAACTGCTCGACTTGTGTCCAATGAAAGGCAAAACGGCAGGACAGGACATTTTCAATGAAGTCAAACGTGTCTTGTTGGAGTTCAGTCTTCCAGAGGACAAACTCTGTGGTCTAACAACGAATGGCGCCCCTGCGATGACAGGCAAGCACGATGGATCTGTCAGTTTAGTGGTCAAGTCCATGCCTCAGGATGTCATCACACATCCCTGCGTCCTTCACCAGGAACAGCTGTGTGCAAAGGCCCTGGGGATGAGACGTGATGGGAAAAGTGGTTTCTACAGTCAGTTCCATCAGGTCAAAGGGGCTTAATCATAGACATCCCAAGCATTTCTTGCGAGATAGGATCGGACCATGATGACGTTATTTACTTCTGCCAAGTTCGTTGGCTCAGCAGGGCAGCCACGCTAGCCAGATACTCGTCACTGCTTGACGAAATTAAAACCTTCATGACAAACAAAGGAAAAGATGCTGGCTTCATGGACGATGATGATGACTTGGCATCCTAGTTGACACACCAAGTATCTTGCAGATTTGAATCTAAAATGACGAGGGAAGGATCAATTTGTCAACAGACTGTATGAACACATCCAATCCTTTATTCGTAAGCTCGAATTGTTTCAGAAACAGTTGACTAAGAAGAATGTCACCCATTTCACAATACTATTAACAAGATGTGCTGAGACTGTGACCCATGACATGTATTCTGCACCGGTCGGCCGTCTGCTGGATGAATTCAAACAAAGATGTGTGGATTTCAGGGAACACAACGATGAGCTGAAGCTGTTTGCAGATCCATTTGGAGCGGATGCCACCGATGCCCCGACACGTTCCACATGGCACTAATTGACATCCCAAATAACGGTGCCTTGAAGAGAGCTTTTGCAGAACATGACCTACTGACATTTTCTAGTCACTATGTTACGTGGCACTTTTTCCCAAATCACTTGAATCATGCATTTCGGTTCATTGCACTGTTTGGCAGCACGTATTGCTGTGAGCAGCTTTTCTCAAGAATGAAGAACATAAAAGCAAAATCAAGATCACTTTTAACAGACGGACATTTACCTGGAATACTCCACATCGCCACATCAAGTGTGCCAGCAGATATTGATAACTTGTGCAAGCAAAAACAATGCCAGGTATCACTAAAGAAATCAGTGTTCATTGTAGTTTTCAGAAAGTTAATAAGAGTAGACTTGTACACGTTGTTTTTACACTGTTTCTGTACACTTACAGTGTGGGTTGGAGCATGCTTGGTTTCTTGAGACTTGACAACAGTTGTATTGCCACCTGTCTCTTTTTTTGCCTGGATAGTTCCTGTTGTAACCGAATGTCCCTAATTATGAACCTCCCTGGATAGCTGTGCTGTACGCTTGTTTAAGACTGAACAATATGTTCAAGAATAGAGCATGAACGATTCATAGATTCATAGATGTTAGGGTCGGAAGAGACCTCAATAGATGATCGAGTCCGACCCCCTGCATAAGCAGGAAAGAGTGCTGGGTCTAGATGACCCCAGCTAGATGCTCATCTAACCTCCTCTTGAAGACCCCCAGGGTAGGGGAGAGCACCACCTCCCTTGGGAGCCCGTTCCAGACCTTGGCCACTCGAACTGTGAAGGAGTTCTTCCTAATGTCCAATCTAAATCTGCTCTCTGCTAGCTTGTGGCCATTATTTCTTGTAACCCCCGGGGGCGCCTTGGTGAATAAATACTCACCAATTCCCTTCTGTGCCCCCGTGATGACCTTATAGGCAGCCACAAGGTCGCCTCTCAACCTTCTCTTGCGGAGGCTGAAAAGATCCAGTTTCTCTAGTCTCTCCTCGTAGGGCTTGGTCTGCAGGCCCTTGACCATACGAGTGGCCGTTCTCTGGACCCTCTCCAGGTTATCCGCATCCTTCTTGAAGTGTGGTGCCCAGAATTGCACACAGTACTCCAACTGCGGTCTGACCAGCACCCGATAGAGGGGAAGTATCACCTCCTTGGACCTATTTGTCATGCATCTGCTGATGCACGATAAAGTGCCATTGGCTTTTCTGCTGGCTTCATCACACTGCCGACTCATGTAGGACTTGGAGTCCACTAGGACTCCAACATCCCTTTCCACTTCCGTGCCACCCAGCAGGTCATTCCCTACGCAGTAGGTATGCTGGGCATTTTTCCTCTCTAGGTGCAGCCCTTTGCATTTCTCCTTGTTGAACTGCATCCTGTTGTTTTCTGTCCACTTGTCCAACCTATCCAGGTCTGCCTGCAGCTGTTCCCTGCCCTCCGGCGTGTCCACTTCTCCCCATAGCTTTGTGTCATCTGCAAACTTGGACAGAGTACATTTGACTCCCTCGTCCATGTCACTGATGAAGACATTGAAGAGTATCGGTCCAAGGACCGAGCCCTGCGGGACCCCACTGCCCACACCCTTCCAGGTCAAAACCGACCCATCTACCATGACTCTCTGGGTGCGACCCTCCAGCCAATTTGCCACCCACCGGACCGTGCAGTCATCCAAGTCACAGCCTCTTAACTTGTTCACCAGTATGGGGTGGGATACCGTATCGAAGGCCTTCCTGAAGTCCAAGTATATGACATCCAACCCTCCTCCTGTGTCCAGGCGTTTTGTAACCTGGTCATAAAAAGAGACTAGATTGGTGAGGCACGATCTGCCCGCCACAAACCCGTGCTGGTTTCCCCTCAGCATAATTTGCCCTGCCGGGCTCTCGCAAATGTGAGCCTTGATAATTTTTTCAAAGACTTTACCAAGGATGGAGGTGAGACTGACTGGCCTATAGTTGCCCGGGTCCTCCTTCCTCCCCTTTTTGAAAATGGGGACCACATTAGCCCTTTTCCAGTCCTCCGGGACTTGGCCCGTACGCCACGAGCGTTCGAATATTCCCGCCAGTGGCTCTGCAATGATGTCGGCCAGTGCCTTCAGCACCCTCGGATGGAGCTCATCCGGGCCTGACGACTTAAAGGCATCCAGTTCTTCCAAGTGCCTCTGCACCATCTCAGGGTCTACGCATGGCAGTCTGGCGCCTTGCTGGTGCCTTTCTACAACCCCAGCGAGAGACTTGTCGTGCCCCTCGCTTAGGAACACTGAGGCAAAGAACTCGTTTAGGATTTCAGCCTTGTCCCCCCTGTCCGTCACCAATTGTTTCTGCCCATTTAGCAGGGGTCCTATTCCTCTCTGGGCCTTCCTTTTACTCCCAATATATCTAAAAAACAATTTCTTGTTGTCTTTTACTTGGGTTGCCATCCTCAGCTCCATGGTAGCTTTGGCCCGTCTAACTGCCTCCCTACAAGCACGAGCAGAGGAGGTATATTCATCTTTGGTGATCTCTCCCTGTTTCCACTTTTTATGTGCTCCCCTTTTGGCCCTTAGGCTGCCCTGGATTTCTCTGGTCAACCAGGGAAGCCTCCTGGCCCCTTTCCCTCTTTTATCTTGCACGGGGATCGTCTTGCTTTGTGCCCGAAGGATCGTTTCCTTTAGGCACAGCCACCCTTCTTGGGCTCCCATCCCTTCAAAACTCCTACTCTGCAGTGCGTCCTTGACTAATCGCCTGAGTGCATTGAGATCAGCTTTCCTGAAGTCTAGCACTTTCACCCTACTAGTTACCTTTCCCACTCAATGTCTTATGGTGAATTGTATTATTAGGCCAACGCTGTCCCCCAGGTGACCACCGATCTGTAGGTCCCCTACCATGTCATCCCCTGTTGCCAGTACCAGATCCAGTATGGCATTCCCCCTAGTGGGACCGTGTACCTCCTGTGTCAGGTGGAGGTCCTGTACGCAGGTTAGAAACCTGCGTGAGCGATGGGACCTTGCTGTCTGCGTCTCCCAGCAGATGTCTGGGTAGTTCAGGTCCCCCATGACTACCGCCTCTTTAGCTTTTATGGTCTCCGAGAGCTGCCTCAGGAGCCCTGCATCTATTTCTTCCCCTTGGTGTGGGGGTCTGTAGCAGACCCCTACCACCAAATCCCTTTCTCCTTGCCCCCCATGTAGCCTAACCCACAATCCTTCTACTTCCTCATCCTTGGATTCTGTCTTGATGAGGGTTGATGTATATTGCTCACTGACATAGAGCGCAACCCCCCCCCTTTCTTCCCCGACCTGTCCTTTCTGTACAATCTATAGCCCTCAATATGTACCGCCCAGTCGTGGGATGAATCCCACCAGGTTTCCGTTAGCCCCACTAAGTCATAGGTGTTTAGTGCAAGCAGGAGCGCTAGTTCATCCTGCTTGTTCCCCATGCTCCTAGCATTAGTATATAGGCACTTGAGCCCTGCGACTGGTGCCTTTGCTGCCCCCCCGCTCCGAGTCCCAAGGGGCCCTTTGATTCTTACTTTCTTGTTTCTTACCTGTGCCGTAGTGCTGGCCTCCCCATGGCTTTCAGGTTCCCAGTGCTCTCTTTCTTCAGGCTGGGCTGTCCTTGTGGGTGCCACATGGTTTGGTGGTCCACAGCTTCTCCCACCCTCATCTTCCCCTCCCCCCGGCAAGCCTAGTTTAAATCCCGCCGGAGGAGATCCGCCAACCTAGAAGAGAACACACACTTACCTTCGGGGGACAGGTGAAGCCCATCCCAGCTGAGCATGTCCCTCGTCGTGATGTGCGGGTCATTGTCCAGGAAGCCGAAGCCTGCCTCAAGGCACCACTGCCGAAGCTGCCAGTTGGTCTCTCAGATACAGTTCTCCTGCCGTCTTCCACGTCCGGTCACTGGTAGGATGGAAGAGAAAACCACCTGTGCACCGAACTCCTTCAGCACGCCGCCCAGAGCACTGTAGTCCACCATCAGGTGCTCAGGGGTTCTCCTGGCCGCATCATTAGTACCCATGGCCGCATCATTAGTACCCATATTTGCACTTTGATTGCAAAGGAACACTTTTTTGCTTGCTTTACCCCCTATTTTTGTTTGCTGCGGTATCACCTTTTATGGCAGCACCAAAAAAGAGTCATTAGCAACATCCACAGCAGCACTTCTGCCTTACATAACTAAATGAGCCTCTGAAGTGTGAGCAGCAGCTCTTACTGAATCATGTGAGTGGGCAGCTGATGAAACTTCAGTTTGCCCTGGTATGGGATGTCTTCGTTACTTCAATTAGAAAAGAAAGTTTCACTTTTGCAGCAAAGATTCACCGGCTTTGCCAAACTCTCACGTCAGTCACAACTTTGCCACACACATTGCACCAAAATCGGGGCAGATTGAACTCCTCTGAGCTTGGTGGAATCACACCAGGATAAATTTATCCCACTGTGTTATTTATTTTCATGCAATTAATGTTATTATTTAGTCTCTCAGACATTGTAGAAAACTGAACTATCAAAGGGAAGCCAAAACTGTCAGAGAGCTACTGAGCTGAACAAAAAAAGACTTGAGACAGCTATGGAGAAACCAATGCAGGCATCCACAGGGAGTCAGCTCCACAGATAAGCTTCCTGAACTGAAAAGGCCCTATTCTCCCGGCTCAATTCAGATGAGACCATGGAAGGAAGAATAAGACAGCCAGCCTGATCTCAGCTGCCTTCATGACGAGACAAGTGGCAGTCACTCATTACTTGGAGATGAGCTCATTTTGGCTGTTTTGTACTTGAGGAAAACATGTCCGTTTTGTATTGTAACCAGTCTGTGGCACCCAGGACCCCGTGTCATCATAGCGCACACCGTGGCGCTGTGAACTTCCCGGTCGGAGCTGAGAACGTACGTTTTCAAAAGAACGGGCTTTGATCCCACGAACACAAGGGCGGATCTGGAGGCGGGGGGTGCTGCTGCTGTTCGCCTTCTGCTTCCTTCCCTGCTGACTTCAGCAGCACGAGGAAAGATGGGATGAGAGGTGCTGGCACTCGCTCCCCAGCTCTGGAGCTGCAGCAAGTTGCTGTGGGCCAGAGTTCACACCAACCAGTTGGGGAGCTTGTACAGCTTGCTGCACGCACGAGGCTCTTGTAGCCTGCACTAACTGGGCTGAGCTCAGAGAAGAGCAACAAAGCTGCTCAGGGGTACTGAGAAGCTCCCATATGAGCAGACACTAAAGATGCTAGGCCTTCTCAGCGTAGAAAAGAGATGCTTGAGGGGGGACTTCATACGGGTTTACAAAGGCTAAACGGCAAAGAGATTTTCTGTTGACTCTCTCTCCCAATACAAGAACTAGGAGTTACCGAATGAAACTTGTCAGTGGTCAGTTTAAAATTAATACAAGAAAGGGTTTAGGTTTTTTTCATTAAAGCGTGGAACTCGTTGCTACCAGATGCGGTGCAAACTGCCAGCTTAGCCAGGTTCAAAAATGGATTGGACAAAGTCTTGCAGAAAAGGGGCATCAGTAGCTATTGAGCATGGGAGTTAGCCATTGAGTCACAACTTCCTAGACCTTAAATGCTGGAGGCTGCAAGTGGGAGAGGGAATGGAAAAAAAAACCCTGGTCAGACCCAGCTCACTCTCCGTTTCAGCAGCCATTCTCTGCCGCTGTATGACATGACAAGGACACTGCCTAGATGGATCTGCAGCAGGGGTGAGCAAAACACAGCCCACAGCTCAGATCCAGCCACCAAAGGTTTCTATCCAGCCCATGGTGGGTACCTCAGCCCTTCCCAGCTCAGGAGTGTGGGGCAGCCAGGCATTGGTGCTTGCAGCCAGTCCTGCTGCCCCCAGGTTTGTGGCAGGGAGGGGGCAGTGGGGCAGTCAGCCTTGCCATCCCAGCAGCCCCCACAGCAGTGGCTCACTCTGCCTGGCTGCCACTACCAGTCCGCTCTGCACCCATTGCTGGGAGCACTGGATGTAGCTGGCAGGTGGGTAGGGTCTCCATGAAGACCAGCCTGGGACCCCCACAGGCAGGGCACACTCAGCGGGGTGGATGGGCCGGGCCCAAGGGCAGGTGCAGAGCAGCGTCCAGGAGCGGGACAGGCAGGCAGGGCCAGGATTGCAGGGCGGTGACTGCCCAGGGCAGAGCTGCCATCTGCTCCCTGCATATCCCAGCCCATGCAGGGAGCAAATTGAGGCTCTGGGCCCTGCACTGTCACTGCCCCACGATCCTGGCCCAGATGACCCAATGAGCATATTAAAAGGAGTTAATGCTGTTTGATGCACGTATCCTCTCATTGTTCGAGCCATAGTTGTAAAAGCATATTAAATACATTCTGGTAGCAGTTTATTTTTCAACAGCACAGCACGAAAATCTAATTTGCCTTCAAAAGAACAAAAAATGCGGTTTTGTGCTATTCGCTCCAATCTTCACAAAATAATTGCATTTTCTTGGACTGCGTTGTATGTCACTGTCTGTCAGCCAGAAACCACATGAGCAAAGAAATACACAGTGTGTATGATTGTCTGCAACACCGTGGGACTGTGCCTCATAAAAAGTGTGTGTAGGATCAGGTCTTTTCTATAGTTCTGCGTATTTGATATTTTGGAAAATAGTCTTGAAATGAATAGTGATGTCTCAAAATCCAATTAATGTACTTGGTGTTCTTCTGGTCATTTTTATGGGTTTACAATCACATTTAACTATATTTCTGCATAGGTGCCACTATTCAAAATGAAACGTTTTGGACTGTTTGAGTTGCAATTTGTTTCGAAGTGTGAAAGAGAAACAAGGGGCACACTGTGTTGTGGAATTATTGCAAAAATGCCTACAGAGGATAATTTAGCATTTAGACTAGTGGTTATCAACCACATTAGACTAAGATACCCCTTGTTAAGCTCAAGGCCCCCCTCAGAAAATGCCAACTCTTAGCTTTCACTCATGTTTGACTACAAAAAACACTAGAGCAATTTGTCTGCTGCAAAGAACTCAGGTCAGAATATTTTTGCCAATGTGCAATTCTATATGAACTATCTGGATTTATCTTGTGAATTGTATGTTAGGTGTTTCCACACCTAACAGTGCTAGTATTACGCAGCACCCTGTGGCACCCTTAAAAGGATCCCAGAGCACCCCACAGGGCCCCGCACCACGATTGAGAATCACTGATGTAGATCCTCTCCAGACTAAGTCTGAAACCATGATGCCTGAAACACTTTTAAAAGTAATGCAACCAGGTGTAAGCCAGTTGAAAGCAACAGGATTGCAACTATACTACTAGTAGCATTATCTGAAGACAGATATAACTGAAGACAGAATCTGAGCTCTGAAACTTTTCTTACCAGTGATGATTCAGGAGGAAGAAGAGACCTAACTTGATTCTTCAGCTCTAGTTGTGTTTGTAGGCCTGGAAGTTTGAAAAATATTTTAAATTGAGCAGAACTGATATGCTAGGAAATAGCATGCAGACCAAGGAGCTCATTTTTTTACAAGTCCTTCCCTGTGTAGGATCACGTTTTAATGTAGGTGCAGTAGTTTGACTCCTAAGCATTCATCATCGCTAAGTACAGGCGTTCAAGAAGCCCACAGTGGAAGCGCTCTAACTTTTGAGCTTTACTCTAAGCACCCTGTTTAGGTCAGGAAGAAGCAGAGCACATGTTAGCGCCTGTGGACCTGGACAGCTGTGCTATCCTGGACTCAGTGTCTCTCTGAGAGAGCTGCAGGCTGGAAGGCATTGGTGCAGCAGACGTAGAAGACCGCTGGCCATGTCTCCCCCTTCAAGGACCGTGGACCCCCAGCCCTCACCAATGCCTGGGGCTCGTGTCAGGCAGCCACACCAAGCCATGGGGTTGCCTATGCCTGCCGCGGCTGTCCCTCTCCCCCACAGTAAAGCCTGGACCAGGAGTGGGGCCATGGGGAAAGGAAGAGCTCCTCCCTTCACCCCCAGTTCTCCCAGTAGATAAGCTGGGGCCACTGGGCTTTGCTTTCACAAGTTGCCCCAGTGACCACCTGGCCTGGTGAGCTGCTGGGCTGTGATCTCCCACATGCTCTGAGCACTGCTGCACCCCTTCAGGACTGGCCTGGACCCACCTGGGGGGCCTGTGCCTACTGGGCAACCAGCAGTGGTCCAGAACCACGTGCATTAACTCCTTATTCTGGCATTGCGACTTTCTCAGGGTGTCTCCTCCAAACAGCGGGCGGCCATCGGGAGCACCCAGTCATATGACTCAGCAGCCTAGGCATAAGCACCCTGTGGCCTGTCCATTTTCCCCATCCGATTTGTCCCTCTACCTGTATCACAGCCCGTGGCAACAGGAGTCCATGGTGCATAGCCTGCCCCATCACAATCAGCCAGCGCCCATTGGACCCCATCCATGCATCAGATCAGGAGGGGGAAAAAGTGCTGTTAAGTTGCTTGCCAGCCTGTCCAGGTCCAGACCCAGGAGTCCGCCTGGCAGCCAGATGCAGGAATCCTTCTGCCACGTGTGTCCCTTTCGAGAAGTGGCAGGGAGGGAGGGAATGAGGGAGGGCAGCTTTTGACAAGGAGGGCATTTTCTCTTGTTCCTGCAGTGGTTGTCCTGTCCCTGACCTGGGGGTGATCTCTGAAAAAAACTGCTGTTTACCCTTCTGCTTGCTGAGCTCGATAAAGGGTATCAATGCTTTTCCATGAGTGCCTTGCGGGGAGAGGGAGCAGCTTACATGCAAGTATTCAGAGTATCTGTGCTTAGGCTCAAGTCTCCCGTGGAGCACAGCATGGCCCTGACAGAAATGGCAGGGACATGTCCATGCAGATTTATGATCCCACTGACTGGGACATGTGATCTTAAGCACTTAAAGGGGTGCGGGGGGCGAGGACTGGCACCTTGGCTAGGCTCCAGGCTTTGGCAGGGGGGAGAAGCGGGCAATTCACCCTCCCCCAACACCCCAGCATTTCTGGCCCCAGCCCCATGGTGGGCTTCTCAGCCATAATGGCCTGAGAGAGGGCTATAACCACAGGGGGTGGCCTGTGGCAGCCTCATATCCCCCCCCCCCACTGCCCCTTCCTTCCTCCCTCCCTTGTTTCCCCCAGGACCTGAGTCCCTGCCATGGTCACGTGGAGCTGTGGCGAACCGCACCATCACGGCTTGCACAGTGTCCTCACACGTGGCCTGATTCATCAGGAGAGCTTCAGAAGAGTGACCCTGTTTGTCTGGTGGTTTGCAAACTCCTGTACAGAGTTTAGGAAATCAACTAGGTTCAGAAGGGAAAGTCAAATCATTGCTGCCTTTGCAGGCAGTAGATTGGGAAGGTGGGGAAAGAGTTTCCTCTCCTCCCATTGAAAAATGTGAAGTTTTTTTCCTAAGGGGAACATCATAGACACTGTATCCCAGAGGATTATTATTTTTTTATTGTGAGATTGCTCTAGTAAGGGAACACTACATGAAGGTTAGCCAGACCGCTGGATATTACTGTTCATATAGCCAGGAAAAGCAACAATTAAACAACAGTAGCTAATAAAACAAATCATGCAGGAGTTGACAAAAAAAAGCTAGCTACAAATGCTTCCAAACCAGGTGCCCAGGATTATTAGAAACTGGTTTTAAGACACGAGAACAGAGAAACACTCTCTGCTTCCTTATGGGCCACTGAATGCATCCAAAGTTTCTGGGACGTTATATCTGTAAGCAGGACTCAGGGATTTCTGGTCCTGCATCCTGTATTAAGCGCAGGCAGTGTAAGTACTTCTCACAGTCTACATTTTACACATGCATTTGGTTTCCCCAGATAAGTCGTGATGCTACATATTAGTATATATGCATAGGTGTGCTGAGGTAGATTTCAAGCATGTTCAAGTAGATTTTTTTACTTCTATTAGGGAACTTGCCCACTGCCAGAAATCAGTGCAGAAGAATCAGTTCTTAAGACAGGTTCACTATGGGCAGAAGCAAAATAGCAGCAGACCCGCATTCACCTGCACCCACATTCACATGTGTCCCAGCCACAGCCTGCGGAGGGTTCGGGATTGAGAGTCTGGTCGGGGGTAGAAAGGTAAGAAAGATTTATTGACTTCACACAAACACAACTACGCGTAATAATAACACAAACAATGACAGACAAAAGCAATTCCCGTCAGCAACTTATTGTCAGTCTCCTCTGGTGCCTGATACACAGCGAGCTTCTTTTCCACAAAGTTCAGCGAAGTCAGGCGTCCCTGAACGATACTGTCTGAAGGGTGCCGTGAAGGACCCTGGAATGCAGTCCTTGGGTTCCTCGAGGTCCACAGGCCCACTGATCTAGGCAACAGCTAACTAATCCTTTTCACAGAGTTGTATCTTCCTTCTGAATGGTTTTTAAATATTCCAGCTCATTTATAGCTTCTGAATGATACTGATAACAAACGACCACTCAGATTCCTTTTACTTCAACTGTCCTTAGACTGACCAATTAGCAGTATAAGCTTTGCATTTCTTTGATAAGGTCATTTTAACTGTGCCACAGGGTCTTACTACTTTTAGGCTTTGCTAAATTGACTAGGCTTTCCTTTATACAAGGCTTCACTACATCTTAAACTTGAATTAGGCTTTTAGCAACAACATATAGTTTAATATCTGAACAATTACAGAAAAACACTTGGTCTAATCTTCATAGAGCCTTCAGCAAGCACCTGTATCACACAAACACACTTTTTAGCTGTCACGCTCCACCCCTTGCTTGCTGAAGCACTATGACGGCTACAGTTGAGATGCTAAAGCTACATGCGCTACATCAGTAAATGGGGAGAGATCTATAAATTTAACTTGCATAGCATGAACAGATTTACAACAACAATGATTGAAACACCATTTAGCTGTTGCCACTAGGGCAATGCAGAATACTATGATGCTCAAGATGGTTAGCCACGTAGTTGAGGTGACACTTGGTGACACACAAATAGTACAGATTACATCATACCATTTACAAGGCTCGGGCATGTTGACAACTAGACTGATGATTCGTCCACCCTCTCGAGCAAGGAGAGCCAACTGAGTGCCTTGCCAAGCCTTTGCCTCAAGGCTTTGCAGCTTATTTTTTACTTCATTCTAGTTTTTTAACTGTGGCATGTCTACATCTGATACCCATGCAGTAGGTATCATAAAGTTGAGAGGTATAGTCTCAGAGGAAATTTCTGGCCATTTTAGGGCAGTAGTATGGTTACTTAATTGCAGTAGAGCGACGGCTCCACTTTTAGCTCCTAAGCAACACGAATTGCATAAAGTTCAGGTGGTACCATTTCAGTGCAGTAAACGACCTGGTTCTTCCCAACAAACACGTTGCCCTATTGTTACATATGACACATTAGGTAACTTGTATACGCAGGTCATGTTAGGTGGGCTAGGAGGCCAGCCTCTCCATAGGGTCCCTAATCCAATCAAGGTGCTACTAATTGGAACTAAGGGGGACTGTGCTACATACCAAGAGCCATCGGGGGTAACTATTTCTCAGATGGGGCGATGCAGATTCCAGTCCCAAAGGCATCCTCCTCCTAGCCCCATGTTTAGCAAATAAGCAGTGGTCCAGTTTCCCTCTTTTACCCCCTGCACCAGGAATGAACTTTTTCCTTTATCACAGCCTTCCCAAGTGGTAATCCAGGTACTTTGATAGGGGTATCTCTCTTTAAATGTTGCAGGCATCCCATGATGCTCTAAGCCAGGGGGCCATTCTCTATTTTTAACATTGTTTATTATCTGGGAAAATGCATATTTAATGATAACTGGACTTGTGCACACGCAGTACTCCAAGTTTGATTTTTGTCTGCTTTAAAAGCAGTGTCCATCATGACTTGGGCAAGACGGGCAGTCTCTAATCCTACATCAGTTAGCAATTCGTCAGTGTGCTCTAAGGTTTTTCCTTTGAGCATGCCTCCCCCAGTGAGCAGCCCTACCGCCTGTTGGAGATTGGCTACTCCTTCAGTGTTTTTCTGGGATTTATCCAAGTTGCACACATTCATAGCGGAGTTAAGTCCGTTCCAAAGATAACCTGGAGTATCTCTTCGTCTGCGGGACTTAAGTGCACTTATGGAACAGAAAATGACTGGCCATTCCCATCTAAGCAACCCTTCAGCTACCCGAGCTCCTGCTGAACAGTTTGGAAAAGTAGCTCAGACATACCATTGTTCTGGTCTGAACAATATTCGGGCAGTGAACAACGAAGCATTTAGGAGGGTTGGGATCCTAACTTGTGACCTCCACCAGGGTGTGGAGTTATACACGGATGGTGTCGGGGCCTCCCATGGGGGAATGGCCAGAGATAGTAGTGAACACCCCATTTTCTCACAGATCACATTTATTCTTCTTACTTTGAGATCCTGTAACCGTGCTTCACCTCCCAGAGAGCGAAAGAGCTCCCACTGTCGCTCATGGGAACGATGCTGTATCATGGTAATAAATCGGCATTGTCTGGGCAGGATCATAGCACTGATTTGCTTTAGGAACCCCACTGGTATAAAAGGATGAGGATAAGTGGTGGAGACTTGCGGATACAGCCCCCCTAACTGGTTGTATTGAAGTGGGTACCATTCCACCACGCCTCTGTGTAGGTATGATTCACAAACCGTGTAATAACTTTGTTGCAACCTGTAACGCGCTCTCCTACCTGGTGGGCCTCACACCATCATTGGAGAGTGTTGTCAGCCATAGGAATGGGAGAGGGCAGATCCTCCCATCATCGCAGTGGCTCGAGAGGCCGAACAGATGCAGAATGCACTATTGGGGACACAAACTCAGGGGCGTTGAGCTCAACGGGGCTCTCCTCAGGAAGTGTGTAACAACAAACTCCCAAACGAGCAGAGCTATAACAACCACCTCCCCTCCCACAGTTAGTCTTTCCAGCCTTCAGGTAGGGAATGAACCCAAGATAATAACTGGTGCCACAGGTGCACTGACAGTCACCAGCTTGCCAATCAACTATCCTGTTTCTTCTACTCAGAGACCAGGACATCACTTGCTCCGGGGTGGCAGGTTTTTTCCAGTATGGATACTGCAGCTGGACCACGTGAAGGCCATCTGAATGCGTTTCTGGGGGATGTTCTTCAGGGTCAGGCTACTTCTTGAGGTTTTCAGGAGCAAGTTCATTAATATCTGGGTAATAAGGATAGTAGACATGCCCTACCCAGGAGACACAACAAGGCATTAATAAAAAGAGTACACTCATAACAGTCCACCACTTCATGATGCCAGTCGATTCAGACTGGTGACAGGACTTGTCTTCAGTGGCAGGCTCGATTAGAAATGGCTATGGCTGCACTTGTGGACAGATCCAATCTGTGGGAACAAGACAACAAGGAGCCTGGCTCCCGTTAGGTGAATCTGACTTAAATACCCACCATGTATTATGCATACCTTTTGCTAATAGTGTTCCCCCCCCATATATCTCCTTGAGGATGCTTCACTACTACTCAACCTCCTGCCTGGAGCTTTCCCGGGTCACCACCCCTAGGTTGCTCTACTGCCAGCTCGCGGGGACCACCCAATCCAAAGGTCTGCTGCAAAGGGCTACCTCCCAGACGGGGTCGGTTATTGGCCCAATTGATAGCTCGATCCAGGTGCAAGTCCCAGTCTTTAAGAGCCGGGCCAGCGGCCAACCACAAATTGCATTTGAGGATGCCATTGGCTCGCTCTACCAATCCATTAGACTGCGGATGGTATGGGATGTGATATGTCCATAACACGCTGTTTTGCGGTCCAGTCATACACAAGATGGTTGCAGAAGTGGGGGCCATTATCGCTCTGTAGTTCTGCTAGCAAAGTTTCCAGTGCCGCACAAGTGTCCTGGGCTGTAGCTCTTGCTGAGGCACGGTTAAATGTCATTCCTGTGACAACTTCTACAGCTACAAACACATACTGTTGCTTTCGGGAAGTCCGAGGGAGGGGGCCTATACACATTGCCATACCTGCCACACTACCTTTCCTTCACATAATGACAGCGGGACATTCGGGCAGGGTTTTAATTGCATTTTTACCTCACGGCAAGTGATGCATGCATTGACTATTTCTTGTGCTTCTTTCTTAGTTACATGAATATCCCAAGATGCAGCCAGGAGGGCGGTTCCATCACGCCCGGGGTGTCCATGTTGTTGATGTAGCCATTCTGCGGCTCGTTCCCCAGGTGTACAGTGGGAGGAGGAATTGGGTCATGATGGACTAGCCACTTTATCTTTTTCTTCAACATACAAGGTTTCAGCGCTCTCCTCTCTTGTTAGCTGATCAACTCGCCTATTCCACATTGCCTCTGGGCCTTCTCCTGCCTTATTTCCATGTGCTGCACTCACATGTCGGATGTGTAGAGGAAGTTTATCTTGGGCTAACTCCCATAAGGCTTTCCACTCTTCGTGGCTCCAAATGTCTTGTCCTTGTCTTTTAAAGTCCTCTTTATTCCATAGGGGTAGCTATTTAGTACATCCTTCTACTACCATCCAGGAGTCGCTATAAATATAGATGGGCCTTCTAGGATGTGGACCTTCTGTTAATTCCCACACAGCCACACCGAGCACTGCTTGGAGCTCGGCACATACTGCGTGCTTTTTCCGAGGCCGTGTGATACTGCTTGCTTGCCATCTCGAATCCTCAAGGCGGCTGCTCTCCAGGCATGACCTTGAGCAGACCCATCTGTGAACAAGACTTCAGCATCAGCTGAGGTCTCCATTTCAGGTGAGAAAGGAGGTGCTTCTTTGATGGGTGAAGGTTCACTGCAGCTTGTTTGATCAGGATAAGCATTAATTGTACTTTCAGTGAATCTTTTAACTAATGCAGGGCATTCCTTTGGGGTTACTCGTTGGACTTGGCTCAAAATGTAATAAATCCACTTTTGGACCATGGTATCTTGGACTCTCCCCCCAGGTGGTAGCTGGCAATCTGACACAGCTATTCCAAGGATAGGTATTGGAGTAGTGATAACTGTGGGTAATTCCCCTCTCAGTGCTTCTGTGGCTTCCAGGGCTGCTGTTGCTGCACACAACATCTGGGCTAAGAGAGTATACCTTGCTTCTGCCCCTCTCCAGCCTCGACTCTAGAATCCAAGGGGTTTTCCTTCTGCTTCCAAGGACCCCTTCTGCCACAGGCTCCAGTGTGGTCCTCCTTCCGAGACACCTATATGGAGCCAAAGCTCTCCTTCGGGACGTCGTGCTGCTACAGAGGCATGAACAGTTACTGCTTCTTTAAGGGCTTGTAAGGCATATTTATACTCAGGACCCCATTTCCATTTAGTTCTCTTCTTACATAGATTATACAAGGGACAAGCCAATACGCTGAACTCAGGAACATGCATACGCTAAAAATTGAGTGCTCCCAATTGGGCTTGCAGTTCTTTCACATTAGTGGGAATCGAGGTCTCTACTATATTTCTCAGCTCCTCAGCTGGTATTGTGGCCCCCCATTCTGCCATTTTATTCCTAGAAATTCACACTGGGGCCCGACCCTTTGGATTTTTTGTTCAGACAGTGTGAATCCAAAGGTAAGCACTTTCTCTTTCAATGATTTAAAGGCCTTGAGGGCAGCATCTCTGTCTTGACTGCCTACCATGACTTCATCTATGTACAGCCATATGCATATGTCAGGGTACTTTTCTTGAACTTCATGAACTATTGGAGCTAAAACTCCATGAGCCAGGGTGGGGCTGTGTATCCATCCCTGGGGCAACACGGTGTAGGTATACTGCTGCCCTAGCCACGTAAAAGCAAATACTGGCCAGTGACTCTCCTGGATGGGAATAGCAAAAAACATGTCTTTGATATCAACGGGTCCCATCCACACGGGTCCATAACATCGGATGCTTTCCGTCAAGGCTGGTAGTGATGGGACAGCAGCTGTTAAGGGGTCAGTATAAGCATTCAAAGCTCGAAAGTTAATAGTCAACTGCCACCCTCCTTTTGGCTTGCGCACTGGCCACACTGGATTGTTACGCGGGGAGTGGGTTCGGATAATAGTCCCACTTCTAACTGCTGACTTACGATACACCGGAGAGGTTGGGTGGCCTCGGGGGGAGTTCGACACTGGGGTCTGTGTACTCCTTTCATGGGAGGCAGGGTTAGTGGGATCATGCTACATCGAGTTATAGCTGTTATAGCCGTTTCTTTTGTTTCTCGGTGAGAAACTGCACACCCAAACTGCTAGTTCTCTTGTTCAAGGGCAAACTGCTGTCCTCTTAGTACATTAAGTCCCAGTAAGCTTGGTCCCCTTTTAAGTATTACTGCGGCCACTGTTACCTTAGAGCCATTAGGTAATGTGAAGGTTGCTTGGACTAGATGTCCTGGTTGTGTGGTGCCTCCAACTCCAATTACTTGATTAGGGGTTCCTTTCTCCCCCTTCCAGTCTGTGGAATCTAAAATACAAATCTGGGCACCAGTGTCTAACAGCATATCAATTGACCTTTTACTTTTACCTAATTGAACTGCTTTTTCGCTTGCTTTTTCACTGCAGTGTTTAGCACACAGCCCTCGCAAAACGTTGGTGGACACTCCATCAATTTGCACTTTATTAAAACCGGCAGCTAACAAGTCTTTCCACAATTTTGCTCGCGGGGTCTTGGGCCCACCTTCTCCAGCTTTTCCCAACAATTCAGGGGAATCAGGGGGGTTGTCTTTTGCTGAGGCCACCGCCATGGCCTTAGCAGTTTTTGTCGACTTAGCCAGCCCTGGCTTCTGCAAAATGGGTAGAAGCTGCACTAATCACTGTATTGCATCTCTTACCGGGTGATCTACAGCCTCTGGCTCCAAGGCCAACAAGGCCGAGGTGCACTCTGTTGGTGCTTGTCGGCAAAACCTCCTCCACAGCGGTGCTGTCACAACCTCTGTATCTGGCGTGCGAGTCCAAACCGCTGCACGAATGATTTCAGTTAATGCCAATTGATACAAGCAGCGGACAGCCTCCTCTAAGTTATTCCATGCCCGAGGGGCAGGGCTAAGCTCTTCTTTCATATTACCATAGCTGGCTGCAGTGGCTTGGAGTGCAGCAGAAAACAAAATAACATTTTCATCACCTCTTGCAAACTGATTTAACTGGAGCTCGGGGCGCAGAATGATTTGGGCTGCTTCGGCCCTACTCCCTGAAATTGCAGAAGCTCCTTCACTATACATTCGAACTAGCCAGTCTATCGCTGGTTCTCCTGGCTTGGACTTATGTTGTTCCTGTATATCTCTTATTTCCACCCAGGTAAATGAACGTAGCTCTGTTCGGGGATTCCCTCCTTGAGGCCCTAAACGGGTTAATACCACAGGGAAGGCCTGGCTAGTTTCCTCCCTCTGGGCAGGGACATACGGTGGCAGTTCAACATCAGGCTCATTATCAGTCTCCTCCTCTCCCTCTTCCCAGAGCTCAACTTCTGGTCTCTGCTCCTAAAGACATTGTCTGATCTTGTGGAAGGATGGCTCCGCAGTCTGAGCTAACTGTGCCCTCTTCTGGAGGAAAGCGGCCACATGCGCGATCATGATTTTCCTCTCCCTCCTTTCTAAAGTGTCCAAGCGGCTCTGAGCGGCCCGTGTCTCCTCGCACGCCACGCTGTTAGACTCTCTCACGTCTTCTAACTCTTTACGCAGCTGGGTGACCTTGTCCCGGAGCTGGGCGACTTCTTCAGCCCCTAACCACAGGCATGTTGCCAGCAGCCATGACAAACACCCCTTTTTGGGCTAGGGCAGCAGCAGCAAACCTAGCCCAATGATCGGGTACAGTTCCTGGGTCACTCCAGGCAGGTCTCAAACTATCGTTATCCCACCCAGGATTCTCCATCCCCGTTACCTCCTTAAGCAAAGCTACTAACAGGGCCCATGCAACTCCCTCCATTCTGCCCTTTCTCTCCGGACCAGAGCCTCTCAATCCTGTTCATGACGCCAATTTATGTCCCAGCAGCAGCCTGCGGAGGGTTTGGGATTGAGAGTGTGGTCGGGGGTAGAAAGGTAAGAAAGATTTATTGACTTCACACAAACACAACTACGCATAGTAACAAAACAAACAATGACAGACAAAAGCAATTTGCGTCAGCAACTTATCAGCAGTCTCCTCTGGTGTCTGATAAACAGCAAGCTTCTTTTCCACAAAGTTCAGCGAAGTCAGGCGTCCCTGAACGACACTGTCTGAAGGGTGCCATGAAGGACCCTGGAATGCAGTCCTTGGGCTCCTCGAGGTCCACAGGCCCACTGATCTAGGCAACAGCTAACTAATCCTTTTCACAGAGCTGTATCTTCCTTCTGAATGGTTTCCAAATATTCCAGCGCATTTATAGCTTCTGAATGATACTGATAACGAATGATTGCTCAGATTCCTTTTACTTCAACTGTCCTTAGACTGACCAATTAGCAGTACAAGCTTTGCATTTCTTTGATAAGGTCATTTTAACTGCGCCACAGGGTCTTACACTTTTAGGCTTTGCTAAATTGACTAGACTTTCCTTTATACAAGGCTTCACTACATCTTAAACTTGAATTAGGCTTTTAGCAACAACATATAGTTTAATATCTGAACAATTACAGAAAAACACTTGGTCTAATCTTCATAGAGCCTTCAGCAAGCACCTGTATCACACAGGCACACTTTTTAGCTGTCACAACATGCACCCATGGCAATATGCAGGAAGACAGGGGTGGGCAATTATTTGGGCTGGAGGGCTGCAGAAGGAGTTTTAGTGAGCTGTTGAGGGCTGTGGTGGGGGCTGACCCTGCCTCAGGGCCCATGGCTATTTATAATACCTAGCATGGTGGGAGGATGGGAGAGCAGAGGAGATGCCAATTGATCCTATCCAGCCCCGGGGCCCATCTGCCCCACGCCCACCACTGGGGGTGCTGGATGAAGCAGGAAAGTAGTCAGTCTCCATGGAAACCAGCCCAGGACCCCCAGGGGCAGGGGTGCTCGGCTGCCCAGATGGGATGGGGCTGTGAGTGGGCAAGGAGCAGCATCCGGGAGCGGGATGGGCAGCCAGGGCTGGGATCACAGGGCAGTGACAGTGCAGGGCTGGGTCCTGGGGCAGAGCCATGATCTGCTCCCTCCATGTCCCCGCGATGGGCGCCAGTCCCATGGGCAGTTGCTGCCTGCAGAACTAGCGTCCATCACAGGGATGAGCATCCCAGCATCCCCTTCCTCCCCATGGAGACCCTGCCCACCTGCCTGCCCATCCATCCAGTGTCCCCGGCTGTGGATGTGGGGGAGACAGCCCACTGTGCCCAGGCAATGGGGTCACAACTGTGTCTGGTGACAGTAGCAGAGACACTGGCAGCAGCAGCCAGAAGGAGCTGCCACTGCGGGGGCTGCTGGGAAGTCGAGTCTGGTCACCATGCCATCTGCGCCACACCACCCAGCCCTGCAGACTACAGCTCCTGGCATGCCCAACAACCAAGTGTGGGGATAGGGTGGGCTGTCCTCCATGCCAGGCAGCACCTCTATGCCCAGGGTGGCAGGATTGGCTGCACCAAGGCTGGGGCTGCCACCCGTGCCAAAAGACCCGCAACAGGCCAGATACAATTACTTGGTGGGCTGGATCCAGCCTGCGGGCTGTATTTTGCCCACTCCTGCAATAAGAGAAATTCAGCAACAAGTAGTTTTCTTTGTGTGGATGGATCTATGCTACCTGGAGGGAGGATGCAGGCAGGCCTGGGGACAGAGGCTTTGCTGACTCTTGTCAGTGATAACCTGGGCATAGGGCCAGCCTGACACTTGGGCAAAGGAGACGAGCTCTAGCCTAAGCTATACCGCGGCTCCGCAAGGAGGGGTGAGTGGGGTGCTACAATGCTCCACGAGATGTTGGCAGAATGTGACCTACCCTGAGTCAGGATGGGAAGCGGTCATAGGTGACTGGTAGGGGGTGTACAGGCATGCACGTGCCCCCCCGACAGGGCCGGCGCCCTCCCCAACAGCCGACACTGATGCTGTCGGTAGGGCTGGTGCCCCCTCTAACAGGACCGCCGCCATCAGCAGCTTCTGTGAGTGCACCCCCAGATTCAGGAGGCACCAGTCACTCATGGATGTGGTACAGATGTTCATTTTTTCACCACCTACCACACAATAAGTGTAACTTCTGTACCTGGCCCATGCTCATAAGAACCAGCACAAGGTGAAAAAAGGACCAAGTTATGCTAGCAGCATTCTCTTGAATGCAGTGAACAGGCCTGTAATAGCCAGCAGCAAACCTACAGCGTGCCAAAGTAAAGAGTGGCTTTGTAAAACCGGACTCAGAGGGTAGTTACATGCAACATTTGCCCAAACTTTGAGGAACATGGCAATGGGGAGGTAAGGCTTTCAAATAGAGAGCTCAAAGGGAAGTCCACTGCTAACTAGAGATACCGTGTAACCAGAATTGTCACAGCTGTTAGAAGTATTAAAATGCATTGCACAGAATCAGTTCCCTGACAATTATTCCCATTAAGTGGACATGCCGCATATCTGGATGCCAATTAAATTACATTGTCTGAATTATGATTAATGAGGCTGAACCTGTATTTTTATGCTGGATACCCAAATGGCTTGAAATGATCATTGGTTAACAAGATTATTCCTTCTATCTGACACATTTCTGTAGTAAAAAGAAAGGAACAGAATGATACTTTGCAGCATGGAAGAAAAAGGATCTCTGAATCTTTAATGTAACCTATTAAAATCAATGCTGTTAAGTTTCTTTCTTCAGTGAATACAGAAAGTTCACCTTGGAAACTCATACTAGTATGATACTGAATCTGAGAGCTGCATGCTAAATTGTCTACTCCCCACATGCTATTTTTGATGGGATACCCTCACTCTATGCACTTTTTAACAAGATAAACTTCTCAGTCTTGATGTTACTGTTACCTATAGTTTGCATATATTTAAATATACTGTAACAGATGTAAGAAAATATTGTTTTTTCATGGAGGAGGGGGAAACCATTTTTAAATACTTTTTAGGTACAATTTTAAGCATGAGAAGTTGGTTTAAGCACTTGCTGCCCAGAAGCTGTATTAATGAGGTACACACATATATACTGATAGCTACACTAACTTAAAGTTCTTGTAGCAGAGGACATCATTTCTTTGGGTGATATTTTTTTATTGGACCAACTGCATAGTTAGGATAGTTAGACACGTTTCTGAATGCAAGACATCCTTCTTCAGGTCTGAGGAGAAAAGCAAGCCCAGCAATAGTAAAAAGCTGTCTGTAGAGTTGTGAAAGGTGAGGGGAAATAGAAATTCCCAGGGAAGCAGGTGGGTTATAATGTGCCATAAAACCAATAGAGGTGCTAAGTCTTGGTTCCTAGTGTCCAGCCAGCTTATGAATTGTTGCTCCCAAGTTGGCCTTTTAAAGGTGTTAGGCAGAGTTTCCTTGAGCACGAAGACAGTGAGGAACGTGCTCCTAATTGTGTCCGTGTATCCCTGTCCTTCGTATTTTTTTCTGAGATAGCTCGTGCTGGTGTGTACTTGCTTTCTAATTTCACCCATATACTTGCCATCAGACCCAGGAGAGGTATGTAAGGAGGCAGTCCAACCGACCAGGGGAGCAGCAAACAGAGGGAAGCAAACAGGACAGGAAAAAGGGAACCCTTCAGATGAAGGAACAGCAAACAGGCCAGCTACAGAGGAGTTTGGTAGGGTTTGGTTTCTCTGCTTGGAAAGAGAGACACAAAGTAGAGGCAGCAGAATGAAGACCCAGAGACATGGCTGGAGGATGTTGCGCTCCCAGAGCCACCGCCACGTCCAGCTCTTCCTCTACTTCCACCTGCAAGGTGTCTGTCCAAACAGGACTGCACGCCGTCGAGACTCCCACACGGGTCCTGGCTTGGTGCTGTGCAAACTGCGGCTTGCAAACTCCTTCCAATGTCAACCAAGTAGGGAAGTGCCTGCAATGTGAGCAGTGCCTTCTGGTGGTGTCCCTCAGGGAGAAGGCAGGAGAGCTACAGGAGGAGGTAAGAAAGGCTATGAAGCATCCTCCGCCATGAGGACTTCATCGATTCGGTGTTGGAGGAAACCTCTAGGACTGTGGAGGAAGGACTGCCAGAGGTGGTGCTAGAAAAGGAAGAGGGCATCCACTCCCAGGAAGGTGGAAGCTGGAAGCTTGTATCTTCTGGCAGCAAGAAGATGTCGTCATCCTCGTGTGCTGTGGTTTGCCTGGAGAACAGATACGGAGCTCTAGCAACAGAGGAGGAGGAGCTCAATCCACTGGTGGACAGCTAGTCACTTCAGATAATGCACAGAGGAAGCTTTTGAAGAGCGTTGAAGACAACTTACCCGATACAAGTGTTGGAGAGACCAACTAGAGGTTGAGCTCTTCTTGATATACTATTCACGAACAAGGAAGAACTGGTGGAAGTGGATGGCAAGTTGGGCAGCAGTGAGCATGAGACGACTGAGTTCAGGATCGTGAAAGGAAAGGAAGGAAGGACTTTGACTTTTAACAACTTTATTTCACAAAAGATCAGGTACAGAAAGCAAAAAAACCATCAAACCACACCAAAGAGAAACCATTCCCGGACGTTCAGAACATCACACCGTGACAAACACCTTCGCAGTAATACACATCGTGTCTAACATGCTATTTATGTATATAGCCCTCGAGAAACGAACAATTCCACCCTTCCCTGTCCCATAGTACACGTACAAAACCCTTCTTCTTCTCACCCCGAGAAAATAAACAACAGCAGCCTGGTGAGGGCCCAGGGCACGGCACAAGCCGGAAGCCACAGTCCGCCACCGCACCCGCCCGGTCGCCCAGACCGGTCACGACATCAGAGCGCGTATTTGAGACGGCCGTCCTCCACGTGGCACAGCGCTCCCTCAAGGGCCCAGAGTGCCTCGAAGGCGGGCACCCCCCGCCGGAGCACAGCGTGCTCAAACTCCAGCGAGAGGCGCGCCCGCACTAGGAAGCCAAAGAGCCGCGGGGCATCGTCTGAGCCGGTGCCGGCAAGCCGGTTACGGCGGCTCTTGAGGACGGCCATCTTGGCCTGGCCCAGCAAAAAGTTGGCCAGGCAGATGGCGCCCCGCTCGGCCGCCCGGTACGGGTAGGAGCATATGTAGGTGGTCTCTGAGAGGCTCCTGCCCAGCGCCCGCAGCGGCCGCTCGAGGGTGGCAAAGAGCAGCCGCAGGCGGGGACAGTCCAGGAAGGCGTGAAAGAGATCCTCCTCCACGCCCCCAGGGCAGAAGGGGCAGGCCGTCGAAGCGGCTGGGTCAAAGTGGGACGCAAACGTGCCAGTGGCTAGGATGCCGTGCAGCAACCGCCACTGCAGGTCGCCAGTCTTCTTGGCGGTCGGCGGCTTATACAACGTGCGCCACGCCGGGTGGGCCGGTGGGGAAGCCGGTGGCCCCAGGCGCCGTCGCCACGGTGTATCGGGGCGTCCCGCCAGCACCTGAGCATGGCGGACACAGACCACCCAGGCATACAAGCTTCTACGCGATAGAGAAGCAAAGGGACAACCCGTGTCACTATCGGGAGGCATGGGGAGCCGCAACAGAGTGCCCGGCCCACCGGCCAACTCCGCGGCCACAGCCGGGGTGACCGGCAGCGAAGGGAAAGCCTCGCTCGCGGCATCCGCGGCCCGCGGGATCTGGCGCGCACGGAGATGTTCGTCCAAGGCGGCCGCCGCCACCGGCGGGAGGGCGGCGCGGATGTCACGCAGGAGATGACCCATGGTGCGGATGGAGCGCACGCCCAGCCGTGCGGCCAGCGCCTCGGGCGAGAGCCAGGCTGACCGAGCGGGGTCCAGGAGATGGTGCAGGCGGAGGACACGCGCCTGGATGAGGGTGGCCGTGAGGCTGGCAGAGGCCAGGCTCGGCACGGAGCCCCACAGGGCTGAGTTGTGCACCAGAGGCTCCCTCAGCAGCTGCGGGAAACACAGTGTCCGGGCTCGAGGCTGGAGGCGGAAGGCGACCTGCCAGGCTCGTACCACGCTGCGATAAAAGGCCGGAAGCACCGCCCAGTTCAGGAGCGTGGGTGTCAACAAAAAGAGCTCCCGGTCAAAGCCAAGGGCGCCGACCCTCTGTAGGAACCGGCACGCCAGTTGTTGCCATGGCAGCTGCTCCTCGCTGTAAAGCAGTCGCTGAAGGGCCTGCAGGCGGAAGGCCGCCACCCTGCTGGCCAGGTCAACCAGACCCTGGCCCCCCTCGGCAACAGGCAGGTGAAGGACGGCTCGTGGGAGCCAGTGGCGCCCATCCCAGAAGAAGTCCACCAGGTTGCGCTGGAGTCTCTCCAGGAGATCCGGTGGGGGGTCGAGCACGGCGCACCGGTGCCACAAGGTCGCTGCCGCCAGGTTGTTGATGACAAGGACGCGCCCCCGGTAGGAAAGGCTGGGCAGGCGCCAGCGCCACCGCTGCAGGCGGGCCTCCACCCCCTCCTCGAGGTCGTCCCAGTTACGCGCCATGAAGGCCGGTGGCCCCAGGAACACGCCCAAGATCTTGAGGCCCTCGCGGCGCCATGTGAGCCCCCCCGGCAAGTCCAGGGGGAGCGTGCCAGTCCATGCGCCAAGCAACAAAGTATCGCTCTTGGCCCAGTTGATGCGGGCGGAGGAGGCGCGCTCATAGGCACGCTGGCAATCCGCCAGGGCCCGCACGTCTTCCTGAGTGTTGAGGAAGACGGTCACATCATCCGCATATGCCGACAGCCGGAGAGGAGGCCTAGCGGACGGGCCGCTGGCCACTGGCAGGGCCACACCACTCAGGCGGCGTCGCAGCGTGTGCAGCAGCGGCTCGATGGCCAGGGAGTAGAGCATGCCCGACAGCGGACACCCCTGACGAATGCCCCTGAGTGCGGGGAACGGAGCACACAGCACACCGTTCACCTTGAGCAGGCTGGAAATGTCTCGGTACAAGACCCGGAGGGCCCCGGTGAAGAGGGGCCCAAAACCAAAGGCCTCCAGAGTCTGGAAGAGATAGGCGTGGCCCACCCGGTCAAAGGCCTTCTCCTGGTCTAGAGAGATGAGGCCGATGTCGAGGCCAAAGAGCTCGCTAGCCGTGAGTAGGTCCCGCAGCAGGAACAGGTTGTCTTGAATGGTCCTGCCCGGCACGCAGTAGCTCTGCTCGGGCCCGGTGAGAGAGGCCATGACCGCGCGGAGGCGGGTGGCCAACGCTTTGGCCAGGATCTTATAGTCCGCGCACAGCAGGGAGACCGGCCGCCAGTTCTTCATGTAGCCCAGGTCTCCCTTCTTGGGCAGCAGGGTCAGCACCGCTCGGCGGCAGCTGATCGGCAAGACCTTGTCGGCGAGGCTCTCCTGGAAAACGCGCAGGAGGCTGGGGCCGAGGAGAGGCCAGAAGGTCTTGTAAAACTCAGCAGGCAACCCATCGAGGCCCGGGGCTTTGCCGGAGGCGAGGCCGGCCGTGGCGGCCGCCAGCTCTTCCAGGGACAAGCCCCGCTCAAGCTCTCCGGCCTCCAGGGCATCGAGACGTGGTAGGCCCTCGTGGAGTTCCCGCGTGGCCTCGGGGCACGACGGCTCGGCCGCAAACAGGTCACGATAGAAGGCGACGGCATGTTCGCGTATTTCGCCGGGCTCTGTAATTACCCGGCCCTCAGGAGTCTTGAGATGGTCCAAGACTTTGCTCGCTGCCCTCCGCCGCTCCAGGTTGAAAAAGAAGCGGGTCGGGGCGTCAGTTTCCGCCAGTTCCTGGCAACGGGCGCGGATCCTCGCGCCGCGGGCCGCGCTCTCCGCCAGGTCGCGCAGACATCTCCTGCGGAACCGGAGGCTCTCGCTCAGTGCCGCGTCGCTGCCAGCAGCCAGCAGAGCAGCCTCGAGCTCCGCCACGTCCTCCTCCAACTCCCGGATACGTCGGCGCGTCTCGTTCGCGGCCAGCTGGGTGTACTGCTGGCAAAAGGCTCGGATCTGTACCTTGCCCACGTCCCACCACAGCTTCCAGGAGGAGTGGCTCGATCTCGCAGCCTCCCAGCTCCTCCAGAAGTGGGCAAAGCAGTCCCGGAAATAGGAGTCCTGAAGCAGGCTGGCGTTGAGACACCAATAAGGTGCCCGCGCACAGGCTCTCCCCGGCAGGCTCAGTTCACTGAAGGCTAGGTCATGATCTGACAGACCCGAGGGAGCGATGCAGCTGCTGCGCAGGAGTGGCAGGTGGTGCCTGGTGACATAAAGGCGGTCGAGGCGAGCCATGGTGACACCACCGGCACCCATCCTGGCCCAGGTGTACTGGCGCGCATCAGGATGCAGGGCTCGCCAGATGTCCACGAGGTCTGCCCCCTCCAAGGCAGATTGCAGCTTGCGAGCGGAGGGCAGGTGGGGTTCAGGCCCTGTGCGGTCGAGGCGCGGGGCAGTGGTGCAGTTGAAATCCCCACCGAGGAGGAGCAGGTCATCATCCTCGCTAGCGTCGCGCAGGAGGGCAGCCAAGGTCTCGAAGAAAACGACCCTCTCCTGACCATCGGAAGGCGCGTAGACGTTGATGAGCAGCAGGCGGTGTTGTGCGAGGGTGACGCGGACGGTCAGCAGGCGGCCGGGGATGACCTCCCGCGGCACCGCCGCGTCAAGCTGCAGCTGTGGTGATAAGAGAGTCGCGACCCCAGCGCTAAGGTTGGTGCCATGGCTCAGGAACACCTGTCCTCGCCAGGCAGCCCGCCAGGCCGCCTGGTTGAATCTGTCAGAGTGTGTCTCTTGAAGGAAGGCGACGGCCAGCCTCTTCTGTCGCAGGAGCTCCAGGACGGCTTCGCGCTTCACCGAGTCTCGACAGCCGTTGATGTTGAAGGTGCCAATGATTGTGTCTGCCATGGATGTGGGTGTGGGAGAGGAAGAGCAAAGCAAGGTACGGGTGGAAGAACGAGCACCCAAGAGCAGAGCAAGGCAGTACAGACAGGTCAAGGAAGGCCTACTGTGCCCTACTCTAGTCGAGGGACCCGCCCAAGTCCCACTCAGCTCTCACCCTCTGGGCAAGCTTCTCCAAACGGTAAGCCATCTGGCGTGTGCCCAGATCCCGCTGCATGAGCTTGGCAGCTGCCCTGGCACCCTTAACAAACACTTTGGGGTCTGTGCACCACTGAGTGATGCGTCCTGCTACGTTCCTCTGCCCCTTAGTTAACTTCAAGAAGGACAGGAGTCCCCCATAGTCTGGAGGGACCCAGGGGGGCTCCGCCAGCTTGGGGTGGATGTTGCCTAAGGAAGAGCGTCGAGTCCGCACCCCCGGCGGGAGCTCGTCCGCAACCGCAGCATCGACACCCTCGATGTCTAGACACATCAGCCGCCTCTCATCGTCCGAGTCAAGGACCGGCTCCACGAGGGCATTCCCTGTCTTCCTGGGGGGGGAGAGGCCATCCCGCTCACGACGCCTCTTGCGAGACTCAGTGAGCTGGACCTCCATCTCGTCAACTTCTCCATCTAATCCACCAGGCTGGGGCATGACCAAGGGGGTAGCAGACTCTCCCGCCACCCCCGAGGCCAGGCCACCAGAAGAGAGGCATTCGCCACCATCCCCACCGCCGCCCGACTCCGGAGGCTGGGGAACAGGCGAGGGGAGAGGGACCCCTGAAGCCCCCTCCCCCTCCGCTAAGTCTGCCCCGCCGACGGCCAACGGGGTGGGTGGTATGGCAGCCAGAGCGGGGCCAGGCTCTCTAGTGGGGGGTCCCTCGGCACTGGCCGAGGAGGGCAGGGCATCCTGAGAGGCCCCCTTCATCTTCCTCTCTTTGTCCTCCTTCTTCTTCTTCTTGGTGGTAGTGGGCAGCTGCCCCTGTGCTGGGGACGGGCCAGACTGCCCCGCCCCCCCAGCCGGCGGGGCCCCCGCACTGAGGGCAGGGGGCGCCACAGACGGGGGAGGCGGCGGCGGGGCCTGGGTAGTAGCACCATCCTCTCTACTGGACGATGGTTTCACACCAGAGCCCCCCGTCCCCTGAGATGGAATAGGGGTGGAAGGAGGCTGGGAGGAAGAGCTCCCTGCCTCCCTGGGCCTTCCGCGTGTCCCAGAAGTCGACACGCCGTCTCTCGGCTCTGCCGCAGGTGGCGATGGTCCGGCCGCCTTGCCCTGAGGGCACTGAGCAGCCAGGTGGGAGGAGCCGCCGCACTTAAAACACGTAGTCTCTCCCACAGACAAATAGATAATATACCTCCGACCCTCGAGCGTGAAGCTCAGGGAGCGAGGTAGAGACTGGGGGCCCTCCTTGAGGAGCATAAAGACCTGCCTCCGAAAAGACAGGACGTGCTTCCGCTGAGGGTCCTTGCTTCCCATCGGCAGCCGGCGAAAAGGACTCGTAAGAACTCCATAGGCCTCGAGTCCCCTGGCCAGCTCCCGATCAGAAACATGTGGTGGGATGTTAGAGATCACCACCCTCACTGCCTGAGTCTCTAGGGGCGTGACAGGGTAGTGGATGCCCGCAATGTCTAGGCCCTCAGCACACACCCTGTCAACCAAGGCAGGCGTGCTCAAATAAATCATCGGGACCGTGTTCACACGACCCGCATAGCGGATCGTACGCCATCCCAGGAGCGCAGCCAGAGCCTCCATGCAAACCTCAAGCCCCACATGGAGAGGGGCATGAACCCTCAGGCCATGCGTCAGCGGGAGGTCCCGAGAGACATCCTCATGCCAACTGCCAGGTGTAGGAGCAGCCATCCTCACTAGGACAGGGTTAAACTGCAAAGCAAAAAAACTAAGGGAATGAAAAGAAAACTTAAACACAGGAGCTCAAGGCCAAGCTCCCGGGAATGCGGCCAAAACAGAAAGTGAAGATAAGCCACTGAAAGGGAGGGAGGGATTTGGGGGGTGAAGAAAAAAAAAAAGCGTGGATAGAACAAAATAAGGGGGGGGGGGAAAATGCACCCCTCAAGCGGCAAATGATAATAGAGAGCTCCCCACAAAGGGGGAGGAGGGTGGGGGGGGAAAAAAGCGGCAGGGGAAGGAGGGGGGGGGTTAAAACAGCAAAAAGAGAAAAGAAAAGGAAAACTAAAGGGTGAGGGGGGGATGGAGGGTTAATTAAGAGCACCTCTGGAAGGCAGGCTAATGGAAAAGGTAACTCCCCGTAACAAGCAGACAGAAAAAAGAGAAAGAGAGGGAAAGAGACAGTAAAAGAGAAGGCTGCGAGAAGCGTCTCACAGACAAAGAAACCGGAAGCAGAGGGGGAGGGAAGAGAGAGGAGAGAAAAGTGGGGGTAAAAGCTGCAAAAAAGCAAGAAAAGAGTCAGAAAGCGAAATAAACAGAGGCTAGAGACCTTTAGACAGGTGGGAGTGAAGGAAGAAAAGAGATAGGAAGCCGGGGAGTCTTACGCTCGGGATCGCCCCACGCAGCTCCAAGCGAGCCTGGTCCGAAGCGTCCAAAGCGGAAGGAAGGAAGGAAGGAAGGAAAGGAAGGAAGGAGAGCAGCAGAGTAAGGACCCCGGACTTCAGAAAAGCAGACTTGGACTCCCTCTGGGAACTGATGGGCAGGATCCCCTGGGAGGCCCGTCTGAGGGGGAGAGGACTCCAGGAGATCTGGTTGTATTTTAAAGAAACCTTACTGAAGGTGCAGAAACAAACCACCCCGATGTGCAGGAAGACTAGCAGGTCTGGCAGGTGACCAGTCGGGCTTAGCAGAGAACTCTTCAGTGAACTTAAACACTAAAAGGAAGCTTACAAGAAGTGGAAGTTTGGACAAAAACTAGGGAGGACTAAAAGAGCACTGCTCGGGTCTAGTTTCATAGTTGGTCGGGTCGGAACGGACCTAAGCAGATCATCTAGTCTGACCCCCTGCCCTGGGCAGGAAAGGATGCTGGGGTCAAATGACCCCAGCTAGGTGGCTATCTAGCCTCCTTTTGAAGACCCGCAGGGTAGGGGCAAGCACCACTTCCCTTGGAAGTTGGTTTCAGATCCTAGCCGCCCTGACAGTGAAGTAGCGCCTCCTCATGTCTAGCCTGAATCTACTTTCAGTCAACTTATGGCCATTGTTCCTCGTTACTCCTGGTAGTGCTCGGGGGAACAGGGACTCTCCCATTGCCTGCTGGTCTCCCTTGGCCAGTTTATAGAAGATCACCAGGTCCCCTCTCAGCCTTCTCTTGTGGAGGCTGAACAGGTTCAGGTCTTGTAGCCTCTCCTTGTAGGGCCTGCCCTGCTGCCCCTAATCATGCAGGTGGCCCTACTCTGGACCCTCTCCATGTTGTCCACATCCCTCCTGAAGTGCGGCGCCCAGAACTGGACGCAGTACTCCAACTGCGGCCTGACCAGTGCCGCGTAGAGGGGGAGGATCACCTCCTCGGACCTGCTCGTGATGCATCTGTGGATGCATGACAAGGTGTAGCTGGCCTTCCTGACCGTGTCCCCACACTGTCGGCCCATGTTCATTTTGGCATCAATAATGACTCCAAGATCCTTTTCTGCCTCTGCACTGGCGAGAAGGGAGTTCCTCAACCTGTAGGTCTGCTGCTGGTTCTTCCTCCCCAGGTGCAGCACCTTGCACTTGTCAGTGTTGAAACCCATCCTGTTCTCATCCGCCCACCCCTGTAACCTGTCTAGGTCCAATTGCAGCCTATTCCTCCCTTCTAGCGTGCTCACTTCTCCCTACATCTTAGTGTCATCTGCAAACTTGAACAAGGTGCTTTGCACCCCCTCGTCCAAATCGCCAATAAAGATATTGAATGGTGTTGACTCGAGGACCGAGCCCTGGGGGACCCCACTGCCCACATCCCTCCAGGTCGAAAATGACCCGTCCACCACCACTCTCTGGGTGCGGCCCTCCAGCCAATTCGGCTAGGAACCTATGCAAGTGGTCAGACCTGGCTGACTGCTCTTCCCAGCAAATGTCTGGGTAGTTTAGGTCACCCATGATGACCACATCCCTTGACTTAACTTCCTCCGTGAGCTGAGCTGCAAATTCCTGGTCCAGCTCTTCTCCCGGGTTAGGTGGTCTGTAGCAGACCCCCACCGTTAGACCCCTTCCCCCCGACCCCCTTGTATTCTGACCCAGCTCTGGGCTGCTCGGCTCCCTGCTTCAGGCCCCGGGGATGCCACTGGGTCCAGGAATGGGTCCAGGGCTGTGGGGAAAGTGGACAAGGTTTTCCTAAACAGACCAGGCCTGACAGGACAGCCCTAAATTCTCATGGGGCAACTCTCCTTTCCTCAAGCGTGTGCTTGGCCCCAGGGTCACACTGCCCAAGCCCGTGGCTCCCATCAGGCGGGTGACCTCCCTGTGTCATGGAAGGTCTGCCAGGGGGTGAGTCACTCGAGACATGCCCCGTCCATGTGTTCTCTTTCTAATGCAGGGGTGGGCAAAATATGGCCCGTGGGCTGCATCTGGCCCGCTGGTGGGCAGCTGCGAAGTCATGGGATTTGACCCACAGGAAGCCAGCAGCTCTGGTTATTGCATTGTGCCAGGCAGGCGGGCATGTGCCAGACCTGTCAGCAGCTTACGCCAGCTCCTGCCCCATGCCCCAGAATCAGCACTGGGCTTGCACCAGCATCAGCTTTAGATGCTGCTGGCAGGTGCTGGGTGCGGATCAGGGCCGCTGCCCGGGGCTGCAGCTGATGCCCTGATGCAGCAGTAAAAGCTGCAGACCTGGGCAGATGTCCTGATCCCCAGCGGGAACAGCTGATGCCAACACACTCCCAGTGCTGGTGTAAGCTGTGGGGACGTATTGTAGGTGCGGGACACTTTGTTGCGGGGAGGGAGGTGGAAGGAGGCAGAGACAGAGGCAGGCGGCCCTGCCCACGAGGCACAGTGGCAACTGGTGCTGGGAAAAAGCAGGACCTGGCATCAGGCATGCTTGACTGTGGCTGCCCAGAGCCCACACTGAGGCTGCCCTGCAGCTCTTCCCCACTGCTGCTGCCAGCACCACCTCCAGACCACCCTGGGCCCTCGGGGCAGTGGTGATGGGGAGGAGACACAGGACAGCCCCAGCTCTTCATGGGCAGGGGGTGGGCAGGGCTGCCTCTGTCTCCCCCTCCCCGCTGCACGTGAACCATGAAGCACCTGCAGCGCGTCTCCACAGCTTCCATCCTCCATCCTTTGTAGGCCTTTCTTTTTAGCCTCAGGAGGTCTGCTAGGTCCCTGGAGAGCCAGGGGGGCTGCTGTGCCCTCTTGCTGCCTTTCCTCCGAGATGGAATAGACTTAGTTTGTGCATTGAGGATCGCTCCCTTGAGGAGCAACCACTCTTCTTGAACTCCCCTCTCCCTGCGGTCACAGTCCCTTAGGGCCTCACTGACAAGCCTCCTGAGCTTGTCAAAGTCGGCTTTCCTGAAGTCAAGGACTTGCGTGTTGCTGACCGACTTGCCAGCTTTTCGGCAGATGGTGAAGGTGATCAGCTCGTGGTCGCTGTCACCCAGCTTCCCATCGATCACTAGGTCGCCGACTAGGTCCTCCCCAGTAGCCAGCACCAGGTCGAGCAGCGCTTTGCCTCTCGTTGGCCCATAGACTTCTTGAGTCAGGTAGAGGTCATCCACGCACGAGAGGAAGCTGTGCGACCGCTCAGATTTTGCTGAGCAATCCTCCCACGAGATGTCTGGGTAATTGAAGTCACCCATGACAACCATGGTCCTGGAGCAAGCTGCCTCAGCCAGTTCCTGGGCAAACTCCTGGTCTAGCTCAGGACTTTGGGTGGGAGGTCTGTAATAGACTCCCACCATTGTGTCCCCTGTGCCGTGTTCCCCATGGATTTTAACCCAGAGGGTCTCCAGCCGTCCACCCTGGTCGCCAATATCGGCTTGCAGGGACGCGTAGCTTTCCTTAACATAGAGAGCTACACCCCCGCCCCTTTTCTCTACACGATCCCTCCTGTACAGGGTATAGCCATCTATCCCCGTGGTCCAGTCATGGGTGGAGTCCCACCAGGTCTCCGTTATTCCTATGACATCGTAATTGTTTGCACTGAGCAGGAGGATGAGCTCCTCCTGCTTATTCCCCAAGCTCCTGGCATTTGTCTACAGGCAGGCAAGTGCCCCCTGGGGGGCTCCTTCCTTGCCCACAGATTTTACCAGGGCTGGGGCTGGGGCGGGCTCCCTTGAGTGCCATGATCTGCTGGCTTTGCAAGGATTGCTCAGCGGGCCAGCAGTGGCGGTCGTCCCCCCGTCCCCCAGCGGGCTTAGTTTAAAGCCCAGTGGAGCAGGTCAGCCAGTCTGGCTGAGAAGAGCCTCCTCCCTAGGGGAGAGAGGTGGAGACCATCTCTTCCCAGCAGCTCGCTGCCTCTCTCGCCAAAGAGCGGGCTGTGGTCATGAAAGCCAAAGCCTTCCTGACGACACCAGCGCCGCAGTCTTTGGTTGACCACATAGATCCTCCTGTCCCTTCTCAGCCCATAGCCTGAGACTGGGAGGATCGACGAGAACACCACCTGTGCCCCCAGACCCTTAAGCCCCGCTCCCAAATCCCTGTAGCGCCTCATGACCTGGCTGGGAGTGCTCCGAGCCGTGTCATTGGTGCCCACATGAATAAGGAGCATGGGATAGCGGTCTGTGGGTTTGAGGAGCTTGGGGATCCTCTCTGCAATGTCCCGGATGCGGGCCCCTGGGAAGCAGCAGACTCGCCGGGCTAAGGGGTCAGGGTGGCAGATTGGCCCCTCCGTCCCCCTCAGGAGGGAGTCTCCCACAACAAACACCTTACGTTTTGTCTTGGGGAGAGCAGGGGCGGGAGTTGCAGTTGGGCCCATGTTGCCTGTGGGGGCCGGCAACTCAGCAGGCTCTGCTGGGGCAGCAAGAGGTGCGTCCCTGTTGCTCAGCTCTGGTGGGGGAGGGGCCTTGGTGCGGCGGGCCTTAGGGCCCTTGACCACCTTGGTCCATGCCCCTGGCTGGACACAGCAGGAGGTCCCAGAGTCCTCCTCTGGCCTGGAGGGAGACTGTGATCTACCCTCTGCCTCCCGGGGGAGAAGGGCCTGGCAGTAGGAGTCTATCTCCTGCTCGCAGTCCCTGATGGCACGCAGTCTGTGGACTATGGCCTGGAGCTCCTCCAGCTGGCGCGCCAGAGACCCCAAAAGGGAGCAGACCCCGCAAGGGGAGGTCGCCATGCTCCCAGGCCCCAGAGCCTGGAAAAGGGACAGGCAGCCCCCGCAGCCGAGAGCCAGGGGCTCTGTCTGGTTGGCCGTCTCTGAGGTGCCGGGGGGGGGGCCGCGGAGCCTGAGGGGACCCTTGGGGTGCGGCGCGTGCCCATCCGTGTCATGCCTCTGGTAGGCTGGCTACGGCTGGGACTGTCTACCCTGGGGGGTGCGCAGGCAGGGTCTGGCGCCCTCCCGCACGAACTCCGCGCTAACTCACGCGCCGGCAGAGAAGCGCGCCTGTTTATGCAGCCTGTTCGCGCGGCTCCGGTCGCGTGGCTCCCTGGGGGGCTGGGCGAAGTAGGGGCCTGGGCAGGGCTTGACCCGGCCCGGCTCCACTCAGCTGCCGCCTCCCACACACACACTAAGGGGTTAGCCCCTTCTCTCCACGGGCCCCGCTTACCGCGGCTGCACTGGGGGTCAGCGGGGGGCTCCGCGGCTGCTGGAGGGTTTCTGGGGGGCTTCGGGGGAGCGGGGGCGCAGCGAGCTTTCACCCGCACGTCTCTCGCCGCTCCCGCATCTAACGGCTTATTCCCGGTCGGCGGGCCCTTTTAAACTGCGCACACGCGCAGTGGGCCTGCCGTCGAGGAAGCTGCTCTTAAGGCAAATACGGGGACCCTGCCCGGGATTTGGGGGACCCTGCCTTACTGGAGGGGGGCTGGTGAGTACCCCCCTTCTCTCTCTCTCTCTCTCTCCCTGGGGGGCTGGGCCAAGTAGGGGCCTGGGCGGGGCTTGACCCGGCCCGGCTCCACTCAGCTGCCGCCTCCCACACACACACTAAGGGGTTAGCCCCTTCTCTCCACGGGCCCCGCTTACCGCGGCTGCGCTGGGGGTCAGCGGGGGGCTCCACGGCTGCTGGAGGGTTTCTGGGGGGCTTCGGGGGAGCGGGGGCGCAGCAAGCTTTCACCCGCGCGTCTCTCGCCGCTCCCGCGTCTAACTGTTGCAATCCCTCATCCCCCCTTCCTTCCTCCTGTTTTCTGTGTCCGCATCTCCACATTCTCCTCCTCCACCAGCTCTTTGGCTGCCTCTTCGATCCCCTCGTAAACCTCCTCCTCTTTCTCAAATCTTTCCTCCACCTGCGTTTCCTCCACAAACATCTCATCCCCTTGCTCTCTCATCCCCTTGCTCTGGCACAGACATCTGTGCCTCCTCCTCCATTATTCTCACTTCCTCCCGGGCCTCCTCACGACTTCCCGCCATCTGTACGTGGTTAGCGTAGGACGAGGGGCACGCCTGCTGCGTGTGTCCCTCCTGCCCGCAACCTTGACACACAATGCTCTCCTTACAAAATTGGGCTGTGTGTCCCAGGCCCCTACAGCGGTAACACACGGTAAGGCGACAGAACGCCGCCAGGTGCCCCTCTTGCCCGCACCGGTTACACAGCTTGGGCTGGTCGTGATATACCACGTAACCTCTGCATGGCCCAATTTGCACTGCTGAAGCTAAGTGCTTGACTGCCCCGGGCCTCCCCACCACCTCGCGGAGCGTCACCTTTGCTTTCCATGCCCCGGTCCACACCCCCCAGCGATCACACTCTCTCTCGACAAATGCCACCCGTTCCACCCTCTGCTCCAGCCATCTTTTAACTTCCTCTTTTTGGTCCACCTCAGTAAACATCTTGATGTATATAACTCTCTCTTGCGCTCTCCGCCCCATGTCAAAAACCAAGCCCTCCAGATCCCCTCTGTTCTGGGCCTCCTCGTGTGCCTTCCAAAACGCTGCATAACTTTTCCCATTTTCAAAAGTGACATTTCAAACCTTTCTGTTATCAAATGAAATCACACAGTACAAGTCTCTCAGGTTCACTTTGAGAACCCTCAAAAGCACCTCTGCCATGAACTCTCCATGCCTCAGCATCTTGTTTCCTTTATAGCCGTCAGGGCTGAGAATTACTTTCTTTTTTTTTTTTTTTTTATTACAAAGTATCAAAAGCATAAAAAGCCAACTCATACAAATCAAAACACCAGCTTCTTCACCTTAAGCATCATTACAAACAAAAACCCTCTTCTCCCTTATTTCAAAGAACAATACAAACATATCCCCTTATAGCGTAAATTCCAAAACAAAACTTATTTACATAGTTAATTCAACAGAAAAAACAAAACACCTTCTTTCTTATTTCAAAAAACAATACAAACATATCCCCATCATAAACATAAAACCCAAAACAGAAACTCATTTACATGATTATTCCAGAAACAGAAAATGTAACACAAATATATACATCACCCAAAACATGTTTCATCCTTCCTTTCCCACCATCCCTCCTACTGAAACAATATTTTCCAATCAAAATCTCCCCAGTCCCCTTCCCCTTTCTTCCGGTAATACTCCGATTCCGTATATGCCAAATACACACATTCCCGTGAAGTAAAATACAACCCCTTCTGCACCAACAGACACCTTGTTTTCCAAACCGCCACCCGTGTACACAACAACAATATCCTGATTTCCCATTCCCTCACCTTACTCTTAACCAACCCATATAAAGCCCCCTCATAACATACGCAATCTCCCCACCCTACAGCCTTACAAAACTTTGCCACCCTTTGCCACACCCTTTGTGCATAAAAACACTCCCATAAAACGTGCACCACCGTCTCCTCCCTCCCACACAGTTCCCTTGGACATTCCCCTGACTGCAGCAATCCCCATTTCCTTTGTTCCGCCCTCACAGGTAATACCCTCCTTATCACCTTCCATGCAAAATCTTCATGTTCCCCCTTCCATCTCTTCCCTACTATCCCCTTCCAAATCCTCCCCACCTGCCCTTCCGCCACCTCCCCTATGTCTGCCATTTTATCCCTCCCCCGAATTTCCCCTAGCACCCTCCTCGACTCTCTCAAACCCTCCCACCCCAAACCCTCCAAACCCTTCGCCCTCAAGAAACCCCATCCCCGCTCATACCACCTTGCCGGCCTTTCAGCCCACAACCCCGTCCACCTCCCCCCATATAACCCCAGTCGTCTCAGAAACCTTCCCGCCCAATACTTAACCATTGCCCCCACTTTCCTCCCTTCCAAACCCCCAGCCCTCACCACCCCTTTCCAAAAATGCACATACAGAAAAACTTCCAATTCAGGAACACCCCAGCCACCCAAATCCTCCCTCTTATAAATCTCCCTCCGGGCTACCCTCTCAGTCTTTCCCCCCCAAAAAAACAAACACATTTCCCTCTGCACCCGCCTCACCTGCAACCAGGTGGGCGGGTACACCATCCCCACAAACAAAACCATTGGCAAAAAGCACTGTTTTATAACTTGCACTTTCTCTCTAAAAGATAAATTCCTAGTCCCCCATATCCCCGCCTTTTTCCTCACCCTCCCTCGAACCTCCTCCCACGCCCGCTCCCCCTTCCCCCTCACATCCATATATACTCCCAAAACTTTCACACCCTCCCTCTCTACCCGCCACCCCACTTCCTCCAAACCCATCCATTCTCCCACCGCCAGCAAAGTGCTTTTCCCTTTATTCACCCGTGGCCCTGCCGCTTCCCCATACCCCCTAATCCCCTCCACCACCCTCCTCAAAGCCCTCTCATCCCTTACCATAAAACCCACATCATCCATGTACAAGCTAACCCTCAACTCCCCCCCCCCGGTATCTGAATCCCCCTCACCCTCCCATCCCTCCTCACCCTCTGTGCTAGTGGCTCCATGCCACATATAAACAGACCCGGAGACAGGGGGCACCCTTGGCGCACCCCCCTCTCCACCCGAAATTCCTCCCCCAGAAATCCCTTCACCAAAATCCTGCTACGTGCTCCCCCATATAAAGCCCTCACCCACCCCACAAATTTCCCCGGAAAGCCCATCCGCCCCAGCACCCTGAACAAAAACCCATGTCCCAAACTGTCATAAGCTTTTTCCAAATCAACACTCCCCATCACCACCCTCCACCCCCTCTCCCTCACATACTCTAAAACGTCCCTCCACACCCATTGCGTATCGACCAATCTCCTGCCCTTCACCCCACACGTTTGATCTTCCCCCACCGCTCCCCCCAATACCCTCCCCATCCGCAGTGCCAACACCCTCGTGAACAACTTATAATCTACATTTAGTAACGTGATTGGCCTCCAATTAGTGAGGTCTTCCCTACTTCCCTTCTTATATAATAAAACCACCACCCCCACCGCAAAGCCCTCCCCCACTACCCCTTTCTCCATAATTTCCTTAAACACCTCCACCACATCCCCCCCCACCAAGCCCCAAAACCTTTCATAAAATTCTTTTGGCAATCCGTCCAAACCCGGTGTCTTCCCCTTTTTCATTCCCCCCAAAACCTCCCTCACCTCCTCCTCCCCCATCTCCCTTTCCAAATCCGCTCCCTCCCCTTCCCCCACCCTCCCTTCCAGTTCCCCCCAAAACCTCTCCCCGATCTCCTCATTAACCTCCCGCTCCCTGTACAACCCTGTATAAAAACCCGTTACCTCCCTCAGCACCTCCCGCTGCTCTTCAACCCGCACCCCTTCCCTCGTGACCACTGCCCCCACCTCCCTCCTCCCTTTCCTTACCCTCTCCGCAAAATATTTCCCCCACTCCTCCCCCTCCCCTACCCACGGTGCCCGCGCCAAAAACAACTTCTCCCTTTCTCTCCCCCGAAACCACTCTTCCACTGCCCGCTTCGCCTCCCCCAATTCCCACTTCACGTCCCTCCCCCCCATCGCCTCTCGCACCAACTCCTGTACCCTCCCCTGCAGTCTCCCCAACTCCCTTTTCCTTTCCCACGCTTTCTTCTTCCCCACACGAATAAACCACCTTTGAATCTTTTCCTTTGTTACCCTCCACCACTCCCACTTTGACCTGAAAAGAGCCTTTGTCGTCCTCCACCTCCTATACTCCTCCTCAAACTCCCCACACACCCGCTCCTCCCCCAATACCCTAGTGTTCAACCTCCACACCCCCCCACCCGCAAATCCACCCTCAACCACTTGTGGTCAGTGAACCCCACTTCTCCCAATTCCTTACCCTCCACCCTTACCCCCTCCGACACAAACACAAAATCAATCCTCGACACCCTTTTCCCTCCTGGATCCATCCTTGTTCCCACCCGCTCTCCCTCCCACACATCTTGCAACCCCTCTTCCCGAACCCAATTCTTCAAATATCGCCCCGTAGAATCCAGAACCCCCCCCAACGCCCCCTTCCCTATCCCCTTCTTCTATAATACAATTAAAATCCCCCACAAAAACCTTCTTTCCACCCCCACCCCCACATATTCCCAACTTTTTCAAAAATCCCCTTCTTTCAGCTTTCACAGCTGGTGCATATACATTAAAAACCCCCACCTCCTCACCCCCCACCTCCATCTTCATGTGCTGCAAACGTCCCTCAATTAATGTTTCCACCCCAATTACCCACACCCGTGTTCCATTTAACAAAATACCCACCCCTGCCGCTTTATTTCCTCCCGCCCCAGTCCACCAAGACTGCCCCTTCCCCCAACGTTTCCTCAAAAAGCCATAGCCCCTCTCCCACCCTATCCCACATTCCTGAACACAAATCACATCTGCATCCAAGGTTCTTAACCCCCCCCCACCCTCTCCCACCTTTTCCTTGTCAGCAGACTTCTCACATTTAAAGAAATAATCTTACACGCCATTTCACAGTTCAAGAAGAAACAAACCAACCCCGTTTGTCTTCTCACCCCTCCACCCCACTCCCACTCCCACTCTCTATTTCACTTTCAGACCCTTCCCCCGCAAACACCATCCCAGGTCTCCGTATCCCTGTTGTAACGACCAACCCTTCCACCGCCCCAGGACTCAAATATCCCCCCCACCCTCACTTCCCTCCCTCCCTGTAAACGTTCGTCCCCCCTTCCCTCCTCCCTCTTCCCCTTTCTCCCCCAGCTCCCCACCCTCCTTCTCCATCCCCACTCTCTTTTTTCCCCCTTTCACCCCCCCCAGTTTTTTTCTTTTCTTTCTTTGTTCCACAGCTTCCACCTCCTCTGCCCAACTCCCTCCCTCAGCTGTGTCCACTTCTCCCAAACGCTCCACCATTCCTCTTAATTGTTTTAATGCTTCAGCCCCACCTTCCTCCTCCCCCTTCTGCTCCTTCTTTTCTCCTTCCAGACCATCCTCCACTAATTCAAGCACTGCTTCTTCGATAGTTTGTCTTCGTCCTCCCTCCCCCTCAGGTGTTTCTTCAATTGTTGTTATTTGTTCCTCCTCCTCCTCCATTAGTGCCTCCACATGTTCCCCATTCCCTCGTTGTCCCATTCCTACCAAACTCTCCCTCCCCGCTCTTCCCTCCAGGTGCTCCCCATTCCCTTGCTCCCCCATTTCTTCCCGCTCCCCCCGGTCTTCTCGCCCCCGCGCTCTATTTGCGTATGAGAAAGAGCAATCCCGTTGGAAATGCCCCTCTCTCTTACACCCCGTGCACACCATTTTCTCTGTACAAAACTGTGCCCTGTATCCCATCCCCCTACACCGAAAACAAATTGTAAGTGCACAAAAGGCCGCCAAATGCCCCCCCTGCCCACACCTACTACACAGCTTCGGCTGGTCATTATACGTGACATACCCCTTGTGCATCCCCATTCTCACCACCGGCAATAAATGTTTTACACCCCCGGGGTTCCCCACTTCTTCCTGTAGAATAACACGTGCCCTCCACCCCCCCGTCCAAACCCTCCACCGGTCAAAACATTTTTCCACCGTCTTTACCCGCTGCACCCTACCCTCCAACCAATTTACCACATCACCCTCTTCCACCATATCCGTATACATTTTGATATACAATACACGCTCTCGTGTCCTCTGCCCCACCTCAAACTTTAGCCCCACCAAATCTCCTCGCTCCACGGCCACTGCATGGGCCTCCCAAAATGCATTATACGCCTTCTCGTCCCAAAACGAGACATGCCACTCCCGATAATTATCAAACGCCACAACACAAACTAAGTCCACTGGTTGTACTTTCAACACACCCAGTAAAATCCTTGACATAAAGTCCCATCTGCTTAGAGTCCTTGCTCCTCGAAAGCCTTCTCGCTCCAAAGTTACTTTTATCTTCCACCGAACATCCCTTCTTCTCTCTTCCTCCGCACCCATCGCCTTCGCAGTCCCCGCCGCCTCCTTCTCCTGCCCGGTCTCTCTCCTCCGACCGCCCTCCTCCACCGCCGCTGCCGCCACTCTACCTTCTTCAGGGGTCTTCCCCCCCGCTCCTGACTGCACCTTCCCCCGCCGACCTACAACGCTCCAACCTTACGCTGCCGCCGACTGCTCCCCTCCTCCGGTGTTCCGCTCACCTCCTCCGATGTTCCGACCACTTCCTTTGCTCTCGCCCGAACCTCCTCGCCTCCTCTCCGCTCTCCTCTGCTCCCCGACCTCCATCTCCTCCGCTCTCCTCTGCTCCCCGACCTCCGTCTCCTCCGATGTTCTCTGCTCTCCGACCTCCATCTCCTCCGATCCACGCTCCGCACCAAGCTCCGCCCTCTCCGATGTTCCTCGCTCACCAATCCGCCTTGTCCTCTCGATCACCGCCACCGCTTTCCTTAACTGCTCCGTCATCTCCGCTCCAAATCCCGGCCTCTCGAGGCCCGACCAGGCAGCGGCCAGACCTAGGCCCGTCCGCCAACCCGATCTGAGCCTTCAAGAGGCCGAGAAGCAATACCGTGAGCCCCTCGGAAACCTTGGGGCCTCCATGGGCAGCCCCCCCAAACACACCGCAAGCTGCCACGGAGGCCCCTCCGCTCACAGTCATCACCTGCAGCTTCTGGCACCAGAAACCCACACGGAAAAGTCCTTCCGCAATATCTCGTGCCCAACAGGTCCAAAGCACCCCCCCCACCCTCCCCCACGTAGCCCAATGGCCCCCCCATTCATGCCCTCTCAACACTGCCCTGCCTCTCGCCCCTCCTCGCTGGCCATGAGAAGAGAGATGATTTGCTCAAAGCCCGAGCGAGCGTGATGACGACAGCATCTCGCGGGGCATTCCTCCAGCCCTGCTCTCCCCGCCAGCAGCAGCACAGCAACAGCGGCAGCAGCAGCAGCAGCAGCAGCAAGCCCCTGAGCAGAGACGGGTAACTGGGAGCCCTTGTCAAAGGGGCGGGGATCAAAAGGGCAGCTGCTGATCCCTGAGGGGGAACAGGCTCTAATCCCCGAGGGGCAATGCGCTTCACTGGTCGGTGCCACCGTGCTTAGTGGCAGAGCGGGAATGTACTTCAGTTGTGCTTGAACACTGTTAATCACTGAGTGTGAGCCCACCCAGTTGTATTTGAACAGGAACACCCTTAATTGTTGCCTGTGAGAGTGTGATTGTGTTTCAGTTGTGCTTGAACACCCGTTGATCACTGAGGGTGAGCCCACGCACCGGTATTTGAACAGGAACACCCTTAATTGTTGCCTGTGAGACTGTGATTGTGCTTCAGTTGTGCTTGAACACCCGTTAATCACTGAGTGTGAGCCCACCCACCGGTATTTGAACTGGAACACCCTTAATTGTTGCCTGTGAGACTGTGATTGTGCTTCAGTTGCGCTTGAACACCCGTTAATCACTGTGTGTGAACCCACCCGGTTGTATTTGAACAGAAACACCCTTAATTGTTTCCTGGGAGAGTGTGATTGTGCTTCAGTTGTGCTTGAACACCCATTAATCACTGAGTGTGAGCCCACCCACTGGTATTTGAACGCGAACACCCTTAATTGTTGCCTGTGAGAGTGTGAGTGTCTGCAGTTGTGATTGAACACCTGTTAATCACTGAGCACGAACCCACCCACCGGTAGTTTAACAGGAACACCCTTAATTGTTGCCTGTGAGAGTGTGAGTGTCTGCAGTTGTGACTGAACACCTCTTAATCACTGAGCACGAACCCACCCACCGGTAGTGGAACAGGAACACCATTAATTGTTGCCTGTGAAGGAGCTGCGGACGACTGAAACAGAGCAAAACCTTCCTTTCCGGTTTCGGCTGCGGTGCCTCTCCTTTGCTTCGTCTTAGTTGTTCTCAGCTAGCTCACAGCTAACAACTAGAACAGGCTTGCACGTGATTGCGCTTCACTGTTTCTGTGCACAAACTTAATTGTGTGTAAGTGGACATCCCTGTTGCGTGAAAATGCACTTAATCGCACAGAGCGAACACTGAGCAAACACGCTTAACGGCTGTGCAGGCACGAGCCGAAAACGACTTGAAGGTGGCAGCTCCTTTCCAGGTTGGGGCGCAGAGCCTCTGCTTTGCCTCATTTGAGGCGTTCTCAGCGTGCTCGCACCCCGCCGTCCCAACGGAGCTGCTGCTCCCCTTTGGAAAAGGCCCCTTTCCTCTCGGCTGTCACGAGCAGCTTCTGGGCCCAGCAACCTGGGGAGAAATCCCTCTCGCAACATCGCCGTCGGCACTGGCGTCTCCCTCGCTCGTGTATCCCAAAGATTCCTGCCCCCTCAACGCTTCCCTGCCTCTCGCCTCCTGGCTGGCTCCGTGAGGAGAGGAGACGAAACCGAGACAGAGACACGCAGGATCTGCATAAAGGCAGTGCAACGCCCCAACGTGATGATGACATCCTGACTTGAACCCTCCCCTGGCAAGGGGACGTGCCTCTGGCCGCCCGCCCTCTCCTCTGCCCGGCCCTACTTCCTCCAGGAGCACGCACGACACGAGCAGGGGACCGACCCCACGCAGGGACCCTGCGCTTACTGGAAGGCGGTGTCAACACAGTGCGCATTAAATACAAAGCTGGAACTGACAGTCAGAAGTCTTCAACGGGACAGGAGGCTGTCAGTCTCCCTGTACGCTGCAAATACCGCGGCACTGCCAGCACGGTAAGCTGGGCCCGTGAAATGCCCAGTGCTGTCAGCGATAACACCAGTTCAGAAACTGGCTTTTGGGGGCCTTGAATGTTCGCGGAACTCGTCAGTTCAGGACCTGCCAGCAAACGTCACAACCACAGCAACAAAAATAACAACAATTCACAGATTCATATAAGTTAGGGTCGCAAGGGACCTCAATAGATCATCAAGTCCGACCCCCTGCCTAGGCAGGAAAGAGTGCTGGGTCTAGATGACCCCAGCTAGATGCCTATCCAACCTCTTCTTGAAGACCCCCAGGGTAGGGGAGAGCACCACCTCCCTTGGGAGCCCGTTCCAGACCTTGGCCACTCGAACTGGGAAGTTCTTCCTAATGTCCAGTCTAAATCTGCTCTCTGCTAGCTTGTGGCCATTGTTTCTTGTAACCCCCGGAGGTGCCTTGGTGAGTAAAGCCTCACCAATTCCCTTCTGTGCCCCCGTGATGACCTTATAGGCAGCCGCAAAGTCGCCTCTCAACCTTCTCTTGCGGAGGCTGAAAAGGTCCAGTTTCTCTAGTCTCTCCTCGTAGGGCTTGGTCTGCAAGCCCTTAACCATACGAGTGGCCCTTTTCTGGACCCTCTCCAGGTTATCCACGTCCCTCTTGAAGTGCGGCGCCCAAAACTGCACGCAGTACTCCAACTGCGGTCTGACCAGCGCCCTATAGAGGGGAAGTATCACCTGCTTGGGTCTGTTCGTCATGCATCTGCTGATGCACGATAAAGTGCCGTTAGCTTTTCTGATGGCTTCGTCACACTGCCGGCTCACGATCATCCTGGAGTCCACTAGGACGCCGAGATCCCTTTCTGCTTCCGTGCCACCCAGCAGGTCATTCCCTAGGCTGTAGGTGTGCTGGACATTTTTCCTCCCTAGGTGCAGCACTTTGCATTTCTCCTTGTTGAACTGCATCCTGTTGTTTTCTGCCCACTTGTCCAACCTGTCCAGGTCTGCTTGCAGCTGTTCCCTGCCCTCCAGCGTGTCCACTTCTCCCCATAGCTTTGTGTCATCCGCAAACTTGGACAGAGTACACTTCACTCCCTCATCCAAGTCGCTGATGAAGAGGTTAAACAGTATCGGTCCTAGGACCGAGCCCTGCGGGACCCCACTGCCCACACCCTTCCAGGTCGAAACCGACCCATCCACCACGACTCTCTGGGTGCGACCCTCTAGCCAACTCGCCACCCACCGGACCGTGCAGTCATCCAAGTCACAGCCTCTTAACTTGTTCACCAGTATGGGGTGGGATACTGTATCGAAGGCCTTCCTGAAGTCTAAGTATACAACATCCACCCCTCCTCCCGTGTCCAGGCATTTCGTAACCTGGTCATAAAAAGAGATTAGATTGGTCAGGCACGATCTGCCCGCCACGAACCCGTGCTGGTTTCCCCTCAGCATAATTTGCCCTGTCGGGCTCTCACAAATGTGAGCCTTGATAATTTTTTCAAAGACTTTGCCAAGGATGGAGGTGAGACTGACTGGCCTATAGTTGCCAGTATAGTATTGCGGGGCTGGTATTAATACTGCGTGACGTCAAAGTGAACACCTTGTTATACGTTCAAAAATGTCGCACCTTCCTGTATCCTATAGAGAAGCGCTGACCACCCTCTTATCTGCTGAGCACAAATCGAGACAGAAAAATCTGGTCTCCCCAAAAGTCAAGGCCCAATTCAGAAATAGGGAAAAAAACAAAAAAGCTACAAAAAGTCTCTGGTATAAATAAAAGTACGAGGCCTAAGGAGATGAGGTGTAAGAGGTGCTTCTGAACAACTGGACAGCCCTGCTGGAAAACACGATACGTTTCTGAAAGTCTTTTAAAAACACAATACACATATTAAGTAATCAACAGCACCCATTTCTAAGGCGCAGCTTCGTCAGGTAACCAGAGTATGAGCATCCACCGTACTCTGATATGCCGTGGCATCAGGTTTCACTCTGGCCTGCAGGCCTAAGGGCCTGCCTTTTGTCGCCGCCGAGAGCCACAGCGCGGGGTTCGGGGCCTTAGCCCTAGTCGGTGGGCGGGTACTTGTGACGCTTGGAGAGGAATCAGGTACTGACGCGTTTTGGTTAAGCAAAAAGATTGTTTACTTACACTGCTCGTACAGCGCAGGTCAGAAGCTTGCTTCAATTACAGTTGTAAACTAAACTTGAGTCGGGCAGAAATTACAAAGTTTCTTTGGTCGGTCTGCAGAAGTGTTCGGGGTGTTCGGGCCGGCAGTCGTCTTACGTCTCAGGTGGGGGTGTGCTAGGCCCCCTTGGGTCGGTGACGGGGAGTCCTTAGTGGTTGATCAGGCCGCTAAGTTCTTCTCTAAGACACACGCAGTGTTTGCTAGGCTCCACAGCGTGCTCAGAGCTCTCCACGAGGTGTGTGTGGAGTTCTCCAACTTGGACGGAAACTGCTTCAACCTCTTCTACAGCTAGCAAGCCAATTGCTGGCCGCCAGGTAGGAATGATTTAGAACAGTCCAATAGTGGGGTACGAATTTACATAAGATTGGCGGGCACTTTTTCTAGGTCATTAATATATAGTCACTGGGCTCTGGAGTTTTCCACTCGTGACCTACTTACATGACCTACTTACAAAATGATTGACAGACTGTGCCCTCTCTATCAAACTATGGGATTTTCCACTGTACTATAGGCATATGAACAATGGGTTCTGACACCTTCAGCCTGCTCCTTTAAGGATCCGGGCAGGGAGAGGAACTGGCCGCGCTAGCCTGGATTCAGGGGAGATTTGCAGTGCGGATCTGCCCTTCCTAGATTCACTAAACCAGGGATGCATCAGCTTTCGTAAGCAGCAGCTTGCTTCGTCGGATGCTGAGATGCAGCTGGAGGAAGCAATGATGCTAAACCGAAAGCACGGATTGGAATACCAAAGGGTAGTGTAGTAAAAATGTCTCATGATCCCTTTTCTTTTCCCTATACAGGGCCTCACAGCTGAACTGTGAGATGTTTCTTCTTTCCTCCTGCAGTAGATAAGCAGTGTCATAATAATAAACAGTCCAGGCAACGCTCGCTTTGAGATAAGGTTCAAAGCTTCTTGTTAGAACACAGATTAATGCTTGTTTTGCACATACATTTTGTAAACATTGTACTCGCTCATTGCCCTAGAGTTACACCAAGACACGGGGTTACTAAGGGGCCCACAGTTCAGAACGCAGGCGGCAGGCCTGTTGCCGCAGTTCCGTTTTAGGACTACACGTGTACGAAACTTTGCAGAAAAATGTAACCAATCACGCTGGAATCTTTTGTTCAGGTTAGCTATAAAAATGCAACCTCGGGCACGGCTCGGGGTCGACTTTGCTTTGAGCATTGAGCTCCACTGTCAACCTGTTTGCACAAACAATAAACTCGAGTTGGACCCAGCCTGAGTGTGTGACTCTCTCCTTGAGGTAAATTGGACAAGCCTCCAGGGGCACGAAACTGGCAGTTTGTGCAACAACAGTGCTGACAGGCGCGTGATCAGATGGCCTCAGCCAACCAGAGGCTACATGAAGCGTGTGACTGCAAGGCCGGCAGTCACAGGCTCCTGACTGAAAATCAGCAGCACATTCTAATTGGCTCACTAGTTTATAAAAGGGACACAACTCCAGAGCTTGGGGGGGTCCACACGACAGTCGGAGAGGCCTGATCACCCTTTCCAGGATCCCACCTCCCCTAGGTCGAATGTATACTCGATACCCGAACAGAGTGAGCTCTCGTGTGGCAGTTGTTGTTGTTGTTGTCGTTATTGCAATCGCTTTCCGATTGTAACATCGCAAACAGTTGTTAAAGAGTTTTCTGTCTCCCTGCGCAAGTTGTAAATAAAACTTCATTTTGCTATACCATCTTCATTTGGGTCAGTGTCCCTTTCGTCCCCGGCCTGATCGTACTGGAGGGGTGGTTATTCACCCGCCGCAGTTTACCACATGGCGTCATGGACAGGATCTCTGGGGAAAAGGGAGAATGAGGAGTGCACTGACCAATCAGTCCGGCATTGCCCGTGGCGAAATCACCACAGGCCCCCAACCACAAATTCCGATGACTTATGGGCCCATGTGGCGTACCATCAGGCCCAGCAAGATGGGAGGATCGGCAGCCATGTTTCGATCCGCCCGACTGAAAACATCGGGGGGCCACTCAAAGAGCGGGTCGTTACCGGCCTCACTCACGCAGCCCTGGGGTGTCTCCTCGCTAGCCCCGCGGTCCTATACCGACCACCCGAAACGGCCGCGGAGGTACAACTAAATCGGGTCAAATCCACCGACACAAGCAATCGTACCCCTGCAAAAGAGTATGCCAAATGTATTAAATATCTAAAAGAGGGTGGCGGCTGCAACACATCTCCTGACAAATTCAGGTGCCCTAACCTCAGCCCCGGAGGCACTGAAAATGAGATCCTGACAGGACTCCGGGAGAGCCTTGAAACCAACGGGCGGGAGGCTATGAAATGGGGAGCAAAGAAGTGGAATAAGGGCAAGATAATTAATGTTTTATTTCGCACGGTGACCACCCTGTTGCAACATGCGGCGAACCAAGCCAGCATGATGGAGACACTGGCTAGGACGGCTGCAGATCAGAGCGCCACACAATCCAAAACGCCACTCCAAGATGGCGCCGCTGAAGAAAAAGAAGGAGTGGCTAAAGCGTCCGAGGCGCGAAATCCCAACGCAGGTGCAGTGAGTGAAAACCCCCTAGGGGAGGGCCTGCGCACTGAAGCGGGAGGGGCGAGTGAAATCACAGAAACGGGAGTGGCAGAGGAGACTCCAACAACCCCGCCTGAGGGACCACCCCCGTACAGCACCCCGCGCCTATACCCTGCCCTCCCTGCGGAGGCAAGCGCACCTGCTCTACAGGTAAACCCTGTAGCGCTGATCAAAACTGTCACTGATGGCACAGCAACCCGCACACTCACCACCTTTCGCACCCGCACTAGGGGGGAGCTTCAGGAACTACTGAAAGAAACCCGGATAAATCTGGGTGAAACACCGGTAATATGGCAAGGGTGCCTGATACTAGAACACGGGGCGGATCTGGTAGACCTCGAGGAATGCATGGCACTCATGCGCCAACCCGCGTGGAGTGGCGGAGCGTGCAGTGATACAACCAAGATACTGCGCAACCGAGCCTGGCCAATTCCTTTGTGTGCTGCCACGATCCCAGCATTGATGGCCCAAGCCCATGCCTGGCATGCGGGTCCACCGGGTAACCCCACAGCCACACAACTTTTGTATGCCATAGCGGGAGCAAGCTATTTAAATTGGGACCCCGGGAGGTACCCGTTGAATTTAACTCCTTATCAGGCGAATAATTATTGGCCTCATCGTTGGTGTCACGACCCTGGCGCTGTCCCCATGTCCACGTCAGCAGTAGAGGCCTGCGTGGAAATTTACGGGGGTAATAACACACCCATTTTTCGCTTGCTGCTACATCCATTGGTGGGAGGCCCAATAGGGAACGTCCTAAGCAGTTTAGGAAAACTCACTACGGCACACAAGACAGAAACCACATCTGCCCCACCATCGGAAGCATGGGCAGCAGAACCCTGGGGATCCCCACCTAATAAACCTCGAACTAACTACCCACCGCGTGGACCACCACCAAATCGTACCCCCGAAGAACGCGCTAGGTTCGGGTTTTTGTTAAGCAAAAGTGGTCTAGAAAAGGACCAACTCCGCAGATTAGGGGATGAAGGGCAGAAAATACTAGCACTTCATCTAGGCTTTAGGCCAAGACCACAAGAGTACGATAAGGGAAAAAACGAGTAGCGGCCGCCAAACCAGGAACCGACGGCCGACCCTTCAATGACGAACGCCCATATGTCACCCTCAACGTTAGCACACCCGGAGGCTCCGATGCAACACCGACACGCTTTTTACTCGACACGAGAGCCCAAGTAAATGTAATAAAGCCCGAAGTCCCACATATTAAAACATCAAGAACTATCTTTGTACAGGGTTTAAACGCTACGGCTACTACAACCTTAGTAAAGTTCAAGATTGGTACTAGAGTTTTACACGGGGTCCAAGGGGGCATCAATATTCTAGGAATCCCGGAGATAAAAGCTTTACATCTCAAAAACCAGATTCTCCTCGTACTGCCGCTGGTCCGTCACCCAAGAGGATAAACATCAGCCCACTTTAACAAACCCGGCCCCATGGCGCTATCAACCGATTCCAACGCGCTCTACACTTAAGAATCAAGTCCAGGCCCTACTACACGACTTAAACCAACGAGGTTGCATCAACCCGATAAGATCATCTACCTATCTTTCGGCGGGATGGGGTATTCCCAAGCTGGGGAAACTAACCGAAGCCCGGTTGGTGGTAGACTACCGGCAAGTGAACCGCCGGTGTAAGCCACTCCAAATGCCCGCGGCCCAAACAATAACTGAAGTCTTAAATGGTATAATCGAGACACAAAGAGGCGGAGAATGGTGGGCCATCACTTTAGATTTAAAAGATATGTTTTATTCAATCCCCATAAATGATCCACAAGGGGTCCTTAATATGTGTATAAGCGGCGAAATGTATAAATGGGAAGTTTGCCCTCAAGGTTACCGTAACGCACCGGCATCAACGACAGTGGCGATGAACAACACCCTTAAGCGCTTCACACATTTCCATCCAGGGGCCGAGGACGTAAAAATCTGGTCCTACGTTGACAACATTGCCATCATGGGAGATCACTGTGCGACGGTCCACAACACCGCCGAGAAGTTAAAAGACCACTTAAGCAATGAGGGATGGACAATAAATACGACCAAATCTATGAAGGAACCGTCCTCAGATATCATCTTTTTAGGGACACGATTCGCAGGTCAGTACCAATGGGGGACGGCACACAACTCCACACCTAAACTTGAGTCCCGACCCATAACTCAACCGGACTTCCAGGGCCTTTTAGGCCAACTAAATTGGTTCCGTCATTACATAACGCCACCACACTTAAAAGTCGTACAATGATTGCAACAACAAATTCGGAAAAAAACCCAGCGAAGGGAACCTTGGAATGACCGAGATCAACGGGCCTTAGAAGCGGTTCTCAACGAAGTTAAGAACACACGCTTGATCGCACCACCTGCTAGCACCCCGTTAATAATTCATGCGGGCTTTACCAGCGAACACATCTGGTTCACAGCCAAGGACCCGGTGACGGAGCAGCCTGCATTCACCGGTCACCGCACACTACAGGCCAACCAACATCGGTATGGTTGTCTAGCAAAAGTTATGCTTGCGACCCAATTGGCAGAACATCTGTCGATGTCTCCAGGTACCCTTGTTGCACCAGGAGGTTCTATGCTGGCCTTACTCAACCCTGGCCAGAGTCACCCTGAGTATCAAGGAACACAAAAGATTTGGAGCACGACCGTTCTGCGGTTTCAATACTATTGGTCAGCGTGGCAAGTCATCGACGGGGAACTGCCCCCCGACGATGAGGATGAAAAACTCAGTATACCTCGGCTATATGGGACTACATCACTAGCCTGGATAGCCTCTGACGGTACATCCCGCAATGGCAGCGTGTATGGCTTTTACTGTGACCCCTGTAAGAACGCCGATCTCCGCTCATCCTCCTCAGATGAGTCGGTACAAGCAGCTGAATTACGGGGATTCCATCTAGCACTCACACACGCTCAAGACCATCACGATGGAACGCTTCCGGTTCCTGCCATCGCCATGGACTCAGAGTACATATATCGAATCGTCACCGGAGCAGCACAAGCAACGGAGCATCAACCCATCTGGGAAGACATTAAAGATACTTTGCTACGGTTCTCCACACCACCCTTAGTTAAACATACACGCTCTCACCGACCCGATACGGATCCCGTACATGCCATCATCGACCGCCTATTAGCCCATCAAGGACCACCAAGTGAAATAGGCATATTGCAATTAAACCTGACAAATGTGGCAGATGATCAGCCATTGCTGAAATGGCTCCATGATTTCTGGGGGCACCCAGGTGCCGAAAGGGCACGGACTCCCTGGAAGCAACACAGTGATAAAGGACCAAGTTTGCAGCGATGGAAGGAGATAACCCAAGCATGCCCAGCTTGCGCTAAGGAGAAACCAACACATCACAAACACACGCAGGGTGTCTTTGACCCCGCACACTTCACACCGGGAAAGGTGTGGCAAGTGGATCTGCTTGGACCGCTCCCGGGATCAAGACCACCGAACAAAGGACTAGCGATCGTGGACTTGGGAACTCGCCAACTTCTGCTCCTCCCAGCAAGGAAAACTACCGCTTCCACAGTTCAGGGATGCTTGCAGCTCGCTTTTGCTCATTGGCAAGTGCCCCATGTTATACACACTGATGGAGGACCACCTTTTAACTCAAAAGCTATAGAGCGACTTGCGGCAGAACATAACATTCAGTGGCATCACCACGTGCCCTATCATCCACAGTCCAGTGGCGTTGTGGAACGTCATATAGGATTGTATAAGGAGCAGTTAAGATTAAAAGGAAATGGGTCATATAAAAATTGGACCAAACATAACACCGAGGTACTGATCTCAATGAATGCTACAAAGACGCTATGGGAAGAACGCACCCCAGCACCACGCCCACCTTGGAAGCCATGTTATTCTCCTCACGAAGCAGTGTGGCTAACTGTCCCTACAGCCACCTCTAAACATCCGTCCCCAGCACAGGGTGTTATAATTAGGGCCGGAGATTACCCTAATACTTTTGTTTCCCTCGAAGCAGTCACACCCACACGCATCGTCTTAGCCCATCACAATTGGCTAAGCCGACAGGGCACACCCTTCCCGTGTATAATACAATTTATAATGCATCACTGACAGATCATGAGTTTTGGGGTTTTTTAGCTTTCTCCGGTGGTGACAACATGTCACGAGGCGACCTCTTCATCATCAGTCTACTCGTGTTCACGACCAAAGCGGCTACAGAGACAAATGACCCCGATGATCCTCTGCAGCGAAACTCCGTGTTGCAGCTAATAGAAATCTGGGCCAACGCGACTGGACCCCATCCCGAGGGTGTGACGACTTGTATACCAAAACCAAGTGCAATCAACGGGAATGTGTTAACTACGTATGTCGCTCCCCTTGACATCACCTGATGGTTCCGCGAGGTACAAGGGCCATTGTGTGGGACCTTTATCTGTAGAACCAATGGCCCCATATCTTGCCCGGGTTGTCAGGTAGTGTCTTTTCCCGACCACACAATCACAAGAGGGGAAAAAATGGCGGCGTACTACTGGCCAACAGGTCCTGTAACAAAGAAAAATATCACAAGCTTAAACTGTAGGAGTTGGGGACTAGGGAGTCATAAAGTAGAACGAATTGACTGTCATCACATTCCATGGGGGGCGCGAAAGTGGGGCACAGACGACGATCGGGTCCAAACCTTGCCATGGTCAGCACGGCAATACTCACCTTCGTGGTTCTTGTTTCTCAATAGTACCCCGATGCGGAAAGGGGGATGGGATCTTAACAAAGGAGTAAATCTGACAGAATTTCATGGTAATCACCCACTGTTAAGTGCATTTTTCCCCCTTAGACAAGCGGAAGTACGATATTTTGAAAACCGTAATTTGTCCCATCCTTACTGCACACCCAGGGTACAAGCATTGTGGTGTAGAAGACATCATTTGCCAACTAACATACCCCGCGGTCTTATGTGGGCGTGTGATGACGGGTTATTATATACAGCTCTACCCGTTGATTTCTACGGCGCTTGTTTTATAGCGAGCGTGGAACTGTGCCCACCTCTCACCGCCAATACCTCCAACCCGTACACCCCATGGGTTCGGCATTCTGATTCTAGACAGAGGCGCACTACAACCATCTGGTCAAAAATGACTTATGGTGAGCGGGTGGCGAAACGAATCGAATGGCAAGTAGAAGGCCTGTTCGTATGGTGGGTGGGAATAATGAAAGCCCGTGAAGCCGTTGTCCGCCTAGCTAAAGAGGTAGAAGTAGGGTTCAATGCCACTAACGAAGCCTTGACCTTAATGAATAGGCAGTTACAAGAAACATCACGAATGACCCTACAAAATAGGCTTGCTTTAGACGCCATGTTAGTGCATAATGGAGGAGTATGCAAGTATCTAAACTTATCCACCGAATATTGCTGCATATCTATCCCGAATGTTACAGTTCCTTTAATGTCCCAACTCGAGTTAATTCGAAAAGCGGCTAAAGGCGCTAATGCCATAGCTAGTATCAGCAAAGGCTGGCTTGCAGACCTTTTTTCAGGATTTGGTTGGGACTTCTCTTCACTAGCCATGCATATAATTGCTCCGCTGTTAACCCTGCTAATACCATTATTAGGCATTTTGCTGTGTGTTTGTATTGGTTGTTGTATTTTGAATGCAGTAAACGTCGAGTAATGACACTTTCGACCTTCGTGTATACCCAACTGCCTAATGTAAATGAAGAAAAAATAGAACTCGAGGGTGTTTAATCTGGCATTTGGTCAAGGGGGCATGTCTGAATGAAAAGGTGACCAAACGCCAGTCCACATGCCAGACCAATGTAAAGCACGAGAGCAAGTTATGCTTGGAGTGTGAAAACCTCATGATCGCAGTGCTGACAGGCGCGTGATCAGATGGCCTCAGCCAACCAGAGGCTACATGAAGCGTGTGACTGCAAGGCCGGCAGTCACAGGCTCCTGACTGAAAATCAGCAGCACATTCTAGTTGGCTCACTAGTTTATAAAAGGGACACAACTCCAGAGCTTGGGGGGGGTCCACACGACAGTTGGAGAGGCCTGATCACCCTTTCCAGGATCCCATGTCCCCTAGGTCGAATGTATACTCGATACCCGAACAGAGTGAGCTCTCGTGTGGCAGTTGTTGTTGTTGTTGTCGTTATTGCAATCGCTTTCCGACTGTAACGTCGCAAACAGTTGTTAAAGAGTTTTCTGTCTTCCTGTGCAAATTGCAAGTAAAACTTCATTTTGCTATACCATCTTCATTTGGGTCAGTGTCCCTTTTGTCCCCGGCCTGATCGTACTGGAGGGGTAGTTATTCACCCGCCGCAGTTTACCGCAGAACCTTGTCTGCCTATATCCTTAGACCAACGCGGCTACAACCTAAACCCCCTAAAGCTGATTCTTTAACTCTTCTCACCTTCTTGCCCTAAAAGGCCATAAGGCATCTAAAGAAAAGCTACAACTTTGTCTCCCTCATGTCCACTATTCGGGTCATGATATTTGTGCTATGCCTCTATAGTCAAGCCACTGCAAAACCTGACTCTTGTTAATACCTCTGAGCCTTTGCCCTGGACTTCAAAAGCCGAAGCCGCTTTTGCCTCTATTAAACAAGCTCTGTCGCAAGCTCCTGCCCTAGGCCTTCCTGATTATACTAAACCCTTTATTCTTTTTTATCATGAAAAAGACGGATTTGCACTTGCTGTGCACATGGAGACAAGCACCGTCCCATTGCTTATTATAGCTCTGCTCTTGACCCAGTTGCAGCCGGACTTCCTCCATGTCTTCGTGCTGTAGCTGCAGCTGCTATTACTGTTGAACTGTCCTGTACCCCTGTATTAGGTTCTCCCCTTACTGTTGCTGTCCCACATGCTGTAGCAGCCCTTTTACTAAAAACTAAAACTCAACACCTTTCAAATGCTAGATTGACTAAGTATGACAGTTTGCTTCTTTCTGCTGGAAATATTACTTTAACTAGATGCCCTGTTTTAAACCCTGCCTCCCTGTTGCCTACTCCTTTAGATGGTGAACCCCACGATTGTATTGTTGTTACTGCCCACCTAACAATGCCCCGCACTGATCTATCTTCTTCCCTGTCTTGCTCACGTACACCACGGCATAGCACACGTAAGCAAAGGGGGGATGATAGAAGCTGTTAAGCTTGATTGGTTTGTTCCAACTTGTTCATCTGTGGCTCAACAATACTGTTATACCTGCCCTATTTGTCAAGCCCATAATGTGGGAAAACCGGTAAAAACAAAAAAAGGCAGCACATCCCCCACCTTGGGGGCCATTTGTAAATTTACAAATAGATTTTATTCAAATGCAGCAATGTTGTTCTTATGAATATGGTCTTGTTATTGTGTTTATGTTCTCTGGATGGGTAGAAGCCTACCCATGTGCAAAAGCTGATACCATCACTGTGAGCAAAAAGTTGCTCAGAGACTTTATTCCAAGGTTTGGTATTCCTTTCTCCATAAACTCCGATAGAGGAACTCATTTTACTGGGCAGATAATGAAAGAAGTCTGCAAAGTCCTGCAAATCCAGCAGAACTTTCATTGCCCGTACCATCCACAGGCCTCGGGCCAAGTGGAACGCCAAAATGGCATTTAAAAAAATTAACTGGCCCAAATTTGTGCTGAGACTCACTTGAAATGGCCAGATGCACGTCCCATAGCCCTTATGAGTATGAGATCTACTGTCAATCGAAACACCGGACTTAGCCCACATGAAATCCTGATGGGAAGACCCATGAGGCTCCCTGCCTCACCACCTGTTGCCTCCCACTTTTGCAATATACATTTACTTGATGATACTATTCTAGACTACTGTGCGGCACTAATGAAGTATGTTAAAGCTTTTCATTCACAGGTACAAGCAACTCTCCCCAAGGAACCAGATGAGCCGTGCCAGTCCATCCTGCCTGCTGACTGGGTTCATGTAAAAGTCCATCAACGGAAATCATCGGTGGGACCCCGCTAGAAAGGCCCATTCCAGGGACTCCTGACAGCCAATGCTGCAATAAAGTGTCAAGGACTCCAACCGTGGATCCATGCTTCACACACTAAGAAAACATCAGCCCTGCTAGACTTAGAGTCTCCTCCATATCAACCTTGTAATCAGCCTCCACAGACCGGTAGTGAGCCTAGCGCCTGCCAACAGGAGAGCTCAAGACCAGTAGTGAGCCAAGTGCCTACTGGCGAAGAGGATTTGCCGCTACAAAGCGAAGAGGATTTACCACTACAGAACGAAGAAAATGTACCCCAACGACACCACTATGCCCTTCGGGAAAGGAAAAAGGCCTCTGCCTAGTTCCTGGTTCCCGAGGTGGGGTTGGTTAGTCGTGACTTGGGTACGTCTCAGTCTTTCCTTTTGGATCCTCTTATATGAACTTAAAGACTCAGCAGCTAAAAGAAACTTTGTAAATCAGACTAGACTTCAAAACAGGTCAAAAAGATCACTCCCACACTGGCATGCTCACCAAAATGCTTTTCTTCAACTGTCATATCAATATGCAAAGGATTTAAATGTTTCTAAATGTTGGGCATGTCCCCACTTGCCTCCTAGTACAATGACAGGGGTGCCCATGATTGCTTTCTCCCTTAATTGGACGACTTCTGTGATACGTATGTTAAAATAGTGAAAAGGTAAAAAGAAAGAAAAATTAGAAGTTAAAAGGCTCATGGCTATAAATATCTAATAAGTTGGGCCAAAAAGGCCCAGAAGGGGGGAAAGTGGAAATAAGTTTAACCAGGCCTCTTACTTGACTAAGAAGAGAGAGAAAGAGAAGAAAAAAGGTGCTGATGCTGATGCCATGTGTTTTAACATGTTCTAAGATAAGGAGAAACCTTCATGCCCTGTTTTGTCTGTGTGCAGATGTTAACCTCCTCCTTTCCGCCGAACCAGAAGCTGAGAACTGTTCCCAAAACATAGTGTTTTTTTCTAAATAACTAAACTGCTTACGTGTGACAAACAAATGATCACCATCTTTCTGTTTCTCCCCAGGTTGCTTTGTCTGAACCCTGCATGTTTCCTCGCTGTCTAAAGTATAAATACGCTTGTAAATTTGTAGAGGTCAGAGTTCCTTTGAGAACTCTCCCTGTGATCACTGGTATAGTTTTAAATAAACCTAGATGGCTCTGCCAAGTCTAATACAACCACAATGCGAAGTTTGATTTCTTCTACACCAGTTAAAGTAGCGCCTGATGAACATCCAAGTCGCTAAGAGGGAGCTGCCCGAGTAAAGGACGGGGATGTGGTACATGGGAGGTCCCTTGAAGGGGCCAGCAGTGGGATGACCCAGTCTCTCCCCGTGATGCCCTGCAGGTGCGGTTTGTGCTGGTGGGTAGTTGTAGTTCTCCCTGCAAGCTGTGAGCTTGTGAGTTGCTGAATCCTGTTCCTAATAAAGATCAAGCTGTTTGCCACCCACCCGGTCTCAGCCGAATGGTGACTCGTGGACAGACCTCAAAGGCATGGAGGTCTGAGTGGGTGCCTCATCCCTGGGACCCATGCCATAGAGCAAGCACTATCCTTGGGCCCATCCCTGGCACTGGGGCTCGTGTGAGGAGCCCACAAGTGTCCTGTTGGCGATTCGGTTGTGCCACAACTATGAGCATGCCCGTCCCTGCTCCCCCTTCCCCATGTGGAGTAACAGAGCCCAGGGAGTGTCCCCCTGAGCTGCACGAGTTCGCCCCGTCCCCTTGCTGGTGGCGGGGGTGAGTGTGGGGCAAGAGGACCATCAGGAAAGTCCACTGCTAGTGACCGCACCGTGCTGGGGAGCTGAGCTGTATCTGAGCAGAGGCAAGAGCAATGGGAGCTATTTCTCTCCGACAGAAGCAGGGGTGGAGGGTTCGGAGGCCATTGTAACTCTGGATTTGCAGATGGGGCTGAGGCCGAGCTGGGCTCTGTGTTCCCAGCCCCACCCCACCAGGCAGTGATCAGAGGGGGCTACTGTTTAACCGGGACCCCCTGCACCAGGGCGCTCACTGCTGTGACCCTCCAGCCAGGGCGGTCACTGCTTGGGCCACACGGACAAGGACAGACAATGCACCCAAAGAGTTCAGGGGCTCAGGTCATCTGGGGCCGGAGCATCCCCAGGCCAGGCCAGGCCAAAGGCGCCAACAGCCCCCGCACTCAGCACCTTGCCCGGGTGGGAGGGAGACCCCTGGTTGCCATGGCAAAAGAACTGTTGTGCCCAGTGACATCACAATGCCCAGCCTCACTCTCAGGTACCGGCTCCTCCCAGTGCTCTCCCGCCCTTCACCTGCGCCACTTGCCCTTCCTCGTCCTCGTGCCTTATCTCTGTTGGTTAGTTAGTTCCTTACTTTAGCAGTTTGTTGGGTAGTTTGTTAGTTCTTTAGGTAGTTTCTCAAAAGGGAACTTTTGGGAGATGTGACAAGCTGTGAGCGGGGGCTGAGGTTGGGCAAGAGCCCAGCACTCGGCCCCATGCCTCATCCCTGGTCTCAGCAGTCCGGCTCCTCTTTCCCTCCTTCAGCTCAAGGCTGTGTTTCTTTGCAGATGCTCCGGCGGGAGAAGCTGCGCGCCGTGCGCCTGCGCTCCAGCAACCTGGGTGAGACCTGCGCATGTGCCCTGCCATGGGAGCAAGAAGGGCTGGGCAGCACGAGAGTCCACAGGGCTGTGTGGCTTCCCCTCCCGGCAGGGTTTGGCTAGCAGGCTAAGCCCACGCTGTCCAAGGTGCAATCTGGACAGCCCCCGCCCTGTGCCACCCCCTCCCCCCCAGCTGTCACCCCCTGCTCTTCACCAGCAAGTTCCCTGGGGAAGGGGAACAGGACTGGCCCCCATGGGCTCCTCACGCTGGGCCAGGTCCTGGCCCTGCAGCCCCCGCCCATGCCCCAGTCCTGGGAGCCTTCCTCCTGGCAATGGCCCTGCTGCCCTCTGCTCCCTTGCAAGGTGGCGCTCATATGGGCTCTGGGATCCCCATCCTAAAAGTGGTGCTCAGTGCCACCCAGCCTGACGCTCAGCCCTCATGTCCTCTCAGCACCAGATGCCTGCCTGGGCACAGACGGGTGGGCCAAAAGAAAACTGCCCCCCATTAAGGGGTCCCCATCTGTCCCCTCCGTTGGACAAGTGCAGGAGAGGAGGGACCCTGCACCCGGTGAGTTTGGGACTGGCGTAAGCGGTGGAGGGACTTGCGTGGTTGCATGGGGAGGGGACAAGGTCCTGCTCCCCGGACGGACTCCCACCCGACCCCCGTGGAGGAAGGCCCTGCCCATGTGGCACGCAGGACTCCAAGGAGGTGCCCCCACGCATTGTGCCCTGGAGGGGCCGGTCGCCCTGCGTGCTGGAGCGGCGTGGGCCCAGCTGACGGGCAGCCCCTTGTCTCCCCGCAGGGCCGGGAGCCATGTGGGTGGCAAGCGAGGTGAGGGGCCAGACGTGGCCGCACCCCCCCACCGCGGCCATGAGTCTTTCCCCTGCCCAGGGAGTGGGATGGGCAGCTTTGAGGGTCAGGGTCTCTCCCCAGGTGCCCCGTGCCCCTTCCAGCCCCATGCAGCACATGGGACCCTGGGGGACAGTCTCTGTCTCCCACCAACTCCAGGGGCCCTCCAAGACTAAGGTAGGGTTGTGGACTCATCCCCCAATCGCAGGGACAGTCTTTCCCGAATACAAGTGTCTGGGGGGACCTGGAGCTGGGAGGTGGGGACTCACCTGGGACAGGGGGTAACAACCAACCCCTGGGATCCCTGGGCCCAGCTCTGGGAGCCCTGCCCGGCCCCGGGGCTCGAGGGGCCACCAACCCTGTATCACGGGGAGATGGGGCCTTGCTGCCCAATGGAGCCCATCACCCCAGATGCTCTTTCTTTCTCCAGGAGGACATACCCTGCGGCAGTTACCGCCAGCAGCAGGTGCCTGGGGCTGGGCTGCTGGATGAATGGCAAATGCAGGGCCAGAGGGACAGATGGGGCAAGAGGTGGCTCTGTGCGCAGACAGACAGGCAGTGGCGTGAGGCCTCTCTAACCCACACGGTCCCGTTTCCTCCAGCTGGAGCTGAAGGCACTAAGGGCCCGCCTGGCTCTACAGTAGCAGGAAGCAGCAGTCCTCCTGTCCCGGTAGGTGTGGGGCTGGGGGGCACCGGGCTGTTCCTGGCAGGGCTCGGGGCTGAAGCCCAGGGCCTGTCCCTGCTTCTGCACGAGTCTCTCCTTGGGGAAGGGTTGTTTTGTGGGATGGCGCCGTCAGTCTCCCTGAGCCAACACATGTGCTTTGTCCCCACAGTGCTCAGCAAAGGGAAGAGCAGCTCCTGGGGGGAGGCCTGGGCATGGGGTGGTGGCAGTGGCCGGAGCCTGGGGGCTTGGGGTGAATGGGAGGTGACCAGGGTCTCTGTCTCCCACCTGCAGGGCTGACAATGTGGCAGAGGGGAGGAGGAGAAGGTCGGGGGCAGCAAGGAGGTGAGTTTCTCCCCTGCACCCCAACCAGACCCAGGCCTGAGGGGCTGCCCCTCCACCAGCCCACATGATGATTGGGGGCCCCCCGCCTCCAGGTCGCTCAGGATGACCCATCCCACCTCTCTGCCAGGGCCCTAGTGCCCTGAATGGACCAGCTATCTCCTGGGTTGGCCCCTCATTGCCCACCTCTGGGCTTCAGGACCCTGTTGGCAGGGGTTCATCCCGGGAATCAGAGCTTCTGGCCCAGGCCAGGCCCGCTGGGACAGAAAGCCCCACTGAGCCATGTGTGAGAGCCACGTCCTGCTCCCTACTTGGGAGACGCTCCTTTACCCCGTGGTTGTTCCCGGGGGTGAGCAGAAGGACCCCACACTGAGCGTGCCCTTACTCTGCCCTTCTCCCGCAGGTTCCAGCTCGCCTGGCTGCTCCCGTGCTGCTTCACCCTGAGGAGGAGAAGCCCTGCACTCCTCCCCTCCCTGCCCACCCCTGTCGTCCTCTCCCTGTGTCCTCCCCTACCCGATCTGCCGGGATGGGTCCACGGGATGACAGCATTGGTGCCTCTGCCTGTCTGAGCATGTAAGTGGCTTCTCACTCCTTGTAGTTTTCTGCAGCCTCTTCTCTTGTGTCCTTGCCTTGGGCGCGCGCACTCCAACAGACGGGCTTGGTAGTCCTTATGTTGAGATTGCCCCCTCACTCTCATGTAACCTTGTCACAGGCCCCCGCCCGACTCACCTCGGCACTGCCACTCAGGTGGCCTGGCTACATTCAAGCATCCAGTGTCACGGCGAACAGTGGAGCCTTGCCCAGTGGCCAAGGGCTTGGCTGCAACGGGTGAAAAGTGGGCTTGCAGATGGAGGCACCCCCAGGAGCTTCTACTGGGACACTGCCAACTTGCTAGATCCTCTCCTCCCAGCCAGGAGGGATCTGGTGGTTTTCCCCAAGGCCAGCATGTCCAGGGAAGCAGTTCACACCCATCTTGCTTCTGCAGCATCGTTGCCTTACTTGGCTGGCCAGGATGAACCATTTAAATTCCATTACCTGTTGAGCTGTGAAGTTGAACATAAAAGGCAGAAGCAGAATGCTTGGGGTCTCAAGTCTCACCAGACACCTAAGAAAGAAGAAAAGACAAGATCGTCATGCCAACGTGTCACCAGGGGTAATGACAAGACCCAGGTCAGTCTGAACCTTACTGCCGGCTAAACTTTTCTGTCTGGTAAAGGATCCAATTTTGTGTCTGGTAACGTACGTTTTATTCGGGGAGAAACTGTTTGAAGCACCTTCATCCAACAGCACATCGGGCTTGTAGTTAATTGACTCAGGCGGTGTGGGGGAGGAGGTCTGGCTGACTGAATGAATGCGCATGTGTGTGTATTTAGAAATATGAGCCACTGACCAGGTCTGAGACTACGGTTAGGTTCAGCCACCCCAATTCTGCCTGACAGGGCAGTTTGGAAAGCAAGGCGGCCCAACTGGAACCTCGTGACCCAGTGGACAGGGTTTCCCAGTGATTTTGTCTTTTTCTATCTGGCTATTGAATGAATGTGTGCGTGTATTTAGAAAAATGATCCACTGACCAGGTCTGGGACTACGGTTGGGTTCAGCCGCCCCAATTCTGCCTGACAGGGCAGTTTGGAAAGCAAGGGGCCCAACTGGAACCTCGTGACCCAGTGGACAGGGCTTCCCAGTGATTTTGTCTTTTTCTATCTGGCTATTGAATGACTGTATGTGTGTGTGTATTTAGAAAAATGAGCCACTGACCAGGTCTGGGACTACGGCTGGGTCTAGCCGCCCCGATTCTGCCTACAAAGGTAGCGTCAAAAGCAAGGGCCCAGCTGGAACCTCGTGACCCAGTGGACAGGGCGTCTGAGTGATTTTGTCTTTTCCAAACCCCTTGTCCCAGTAGCTTCTGCCGAGAGCAGGAGTGAAAGGATCCCTCTTGTGTTTCCCTCCCCATTTCCATTTAATGAGCCGGTGTCGGGTCAGAAGCCTTTTGTCTGGGCGGTGAAAAACTGCGGGGCAAGGCACTGAGCGGCCCGGACATCCTAAATAAGCCTCTCCTACGTCTCCCTGTGTGACTGAAAATGGGAACAAGTCAGTCTAAACAAGTTCCCGTCCCCCGTAAGGGGACTCCGGCATACTTCACGTACACACACTATTCTCCCGAGGCTCGCAAGTACCTGGATAAGTGGAACTGGGATACTAGGGATGATCCCGTGAAGCATTTTCCACAGGAAGGAACATTTGATCAGGATAAAATAGTGCACTTAAGAGGGGCTTTAGAGTCCCATGGATCCAAAACACCACAAAACCAGTGGGACACGTACTTCTATTGGTATGATGAAATGTCCAAAAGGCGACAGAATCTCAAACTAGAAGTCTAAAAGACTCAAGAAAAATTAAAACAGCAGTTAAAAGCTGTTCGGGAGAAATTGGCTGCTCCCCCAAATTACACGCCGGCCACCGCTCCGATGTATCCAGCATTGCCCAGGGCACCCCCACCGCGGGAGCCAGCAGAGGATATCCTTGACCTTTGTTCGAACCCTGCTCTCCTGGGACTCCCACATCAGCAACAACCAGTTCAACATCAGGCTGCAGCCCAGGTCCAAGAAGCCTTACCTCAACCACCGGATGTTGCCTGTCACAACCTCAAAGCAGGAGATTGGGTCTACGTAAAGGTCTATCAACGGAAAAACGCACTTCAACCCAGATGGAAGGGACCTTTCCAGGTACTTCTGACCACTAATTCTGCTGTTCGTTGCCAAGGTCACCAAATGTGGACTCACGCCTCGCACTGCAAGAAGGTATCACCTCCATTGGACCCCGAAGCAGCTGACTTCCAACCCAGGTTGGGACCTTTCCCTGAGGCCAAGGACAAAGACCCTCAGGACCTCACTCAGGCAAGTGAGGAGCATCAGGGTGCAAGTGCTAGTAACCTCTCCCCTGAACCCAACACCTCAGCCCAGCCGGATTCATCAGTTGAAGAACAAAGATATCATCTCCGGCCTCAAAGAAAGTAAATGTTCCCACTCGGAAGATCACCACCTCGATCAAGACCAAAAGCCGACGTTCTCAGTCCTTTAGGTAACTTGAGGCCAGAGGACGAAGAAAGACTTTGGCTGCCATCCTGGGTTTGGCTGGTAGTCTTCTTTTTCTTACTGGCGCTGGTTATGTTTGTTGTTGAAATTCTTTGTCCCTCCTGTCTCTAAAAATGGCACTGATATCCTTATATATCACACCTGGGTATCTTAGTATCTCCCTTATGGTGGCTCAAGCTGGAAATAAAAGTGACTGCTGGATATGTTCTCACAGCCCAGTGCACCTACACCAAGGAATACCAATGATCGGAGTACCAATATACCTCCAGCAATGGGGAAAAATTAACAGTGGCTTTGTTAGACACTACTCATTAGCAGCCCATCGGTCCACTCCTAAGGAACGGAGGGCCACCCCTGCTAACTGGATAATCTCCCCAAGAGTAGAGGCGCCTTTCTGTTACAGATCCAACAACACCAGAGCTTATAATAAAGCCACACCTGTAGGACACTACCCTCATTGCCTAACTACTCTAGATTATAGCCCTAGTAGCACCAGTGGAATCCTGTTGGGTAAAGTACCCTCTCTCAGTTGTACAGGATTCATGGTCTACAACTTTTCTAAGGAACCTCATGTTACTCTCATTGCAAACAGATTGGAATTTGACATTCACTCCAATTTTACTTCTTGTAATATATCTCGGTCCAGCAGGATAGCAGCCAAACGTGGTCCGTCCTATACGATGCATATCAATCGAAAGTGCCGGATATGGCACAACACCTGTCCAGATTTGAGTACCCTTTCTGCCCCAGGCCTTTACTGGCTCTGCAGAAACAGGGCTCATAAAATCTTGCCCTGGAATTGAGTGGGGGCATGCACTCGTGGACGTGTTATCCCTGGCTTCGAAATGCATAGTGCAATGCATCTGGAACAAGTAAAAAATGTCAACCATCACATGAAAAGGGCGGTTAACCCCTTAGCTACCAGAAACACAGGGTGCCATCAATTTGTGAGAGCCTTCATACCGTGGCTTGGAGTAAGAGAATTGGAACTAGCCATAATTAACATTTCAGCCACAATGGAAGCTATGGGAAATGCCACTGCGGATGCAATTCAGGCTCTGCAACAAGAGATCTCCCAGATCTCACAAGTAACTATACAACACCGCATTGCCCTAGGTTACCTATTAGTATCCCAGGGAGGAGTATGTGCCTTAGTAAACTCCACCTGTTGTGTCTATGTCAATCAGGACATGCGAATAGAAACCAAAATTCATAACATTCGAAATCAGTTAAGGGTCCTACATCAAGTGGCCTCAAAAAATACTGACTGGGGTCTAGAAGTAATGTGGTCTTGGCTAACCTCCTGGCTCCCAGATTTCGGGGCCCTTGGCCAGAAAATCCTGTATGGAATATTGTTTGTCTTGATGGTTCTGACAATGTTTTATGTCTTAGTGCAACTGATCCTCTGCTGCGTGAAAGCCAGCAGGAGAAGCTTTAGCAAGGCAAGAAAACCCACGGCAGAGTCTAGAATCGTGGTGTTACAAAAGTGTGAGCAGATTAAAAGAAAACATGAAAGGCTGCATGATGAAATAGAGGGGCTCATGAGAATGGAAATTTAAGGCTAAAGTGAGACTAAATAGTCTCAAAGTGGGGACTAGAATCAGAAAAAAATAAATGCCTTAAACTTTGATCATTTGAGTTATAAGATGACATAACCGCTTTGTGGAGAATTGCTGGCTCTGTACAGTAGAACAGAAAAGGGAAAGTGTTTTTCTTTGTAACTCCTCTGCAACTGCTTCACTCAACGCCGCCTTGAAGATAGCAAAAAGGATGTACAACTCTGATTTCCAGGTGCAAGAAGGAGGTTTGTGAACTAACCTCGCCTCCCCCATAAGTTCCCATCCTGATTACAGCAAAGAAGTAATGAAGTAATGTCATAGCCGCTTTTCATGCTAATTTCACTATATGATCACGTGAGTTGTAAGCGACTGTTAAAAAGTATATAAGCCTCCTGATTTTGCTCTTGGGGGGGAACCCCTTCCAAGTGCTTGGGAAATCCATGTCACTTTGGGGTCCCCCCTACAGCTGTAGTTTCTTTTGAATAAAAGCTCCTGCTGACCTAACCCAAAAGTATGCTGCGTGTGTTTCCACAACACAGTGGTATCCTAGCAGAGAAGTACAGAGGGGTGAGGATGCTGCACGAGCAGGGCAGTGCAGGACTCCAACTCCTGTCATGGCCCAGTCAGATTTGTATAATCCTCAGACTCTGCTGAATCCCTATCGTCAGCTCTCTCCAGTGGGACACGTGAAGAAGACGAGGAGAAGACTAGCCCCAAAGGCTGCTGGATAGATTCTTGTTTGATCTGTTCCATTACATCCATCCGTACGGCCACAGACTGATGTCAACAAAAGAAGTAACCAAAGCAGAGGTTCAATCTCAAGTGTTTGAAAACCCTGCTAAGAGACGTGCCCCCCAGCAGCGCCTCCGAGAGAATCGTGCCAACTGCCCTGATGCACTTGACACTAGTGATAGTGGATACGTTATGTTGCAAATAATGTATTGCAATAGTTATATCGTATCCCATGAAGTCATCAAAAAATTACTGGATGCACTTGTGATTGGCTTGCTGAGTTTTAGGTCCTTTTTAAGTGACCACCTTTCCTGTGAGTTTTTCAACCTTCTGACTCTTAAACAATCTGAGTTAGTGACCATGGACCCCCGCAAAACCAGGAAGCTGTTTATGTATCACCTGCCAGGAAAAGGGAAAACAATTGTGACCCTGAAGATCATTGAGAAGTTAAGGAATGTTTCTGTGAGAAATGGAGGAAATTCTCTACATTTGTGAGAATCAGCCCCTGAGAGAATTGGTGATGTAAGCATTACAGATGTCCCTCCAAACTTCTTTAGATACTTTATCCCCTCAATTCTGAGTTTTTATTCTCCATTTAGCATGAAAAAAGCCCCTTGTCTTGGAACCAAGTAGGAGGGTTGTGGGGGGCCAAGTGACTGCTGCAGCTCCAGCACCAGCTCCAGCTCCTTCTCAGGGTCAGGGCTATAGGTGCAGCTGCAGCTGCTTCCTGCCCCAGCACATCTGTCTGCACCCTGCTACCTGCCCCCTGCAGCCTCTTCACCCACATTTCCAACCCGCATTTAATTTCTGCTTCCACACACGTCCCCCTCCCCTTACCCTTGCTCCTTACTGGCAGGCTCCTTCCATACTTCCACCTGGGGCACTGAACATGGCTACAGCCCAGCCACGTAGTACTGGCATGCAGCCCATACAGCTGCTTTCAGGGCTAGACTGTGGCTGTGCTCAATATCCCAGGCTAGAATAGGCATGGACTCTGCCAGCTCGAAGCAAGGGTAAGGAGAGGGGTGGGAAACAAAGGCTGGGGGGAAGAGGGAACTGCGGGGCAGAGGCAGGAGGAGAGCAAAGGCTGATGAGGAGGGAGATGGGTGGGCAAAGCTTGGTAGGGAGAGGAGAGGGGGACAGGCAGGGGGAGAAGTGGCAAGGGGGCAGGCACAAGAAGGGGCAAACTGTTTAATCTCCCCACACAGCTTGCTTGTCACACAGCTTTCCATGTATAGAACCTAATGATTGGGGCATCATCTTCAATTCAAGGTCATCCTGGATTCAGGGAAAATACAGTAATACACATGAAAGGGATTAAGACTGGGGAGAACTTGATAGCCAGAAATCTTACCCAAACTTGTAGGAAGCCTTTACTTCTCTGACACCTTCTTTCCAGTATGAGCTGGCAGGCTCATAGTTCAGCAGCAATGTAGTTCCATACTAATGAGGGGGAGATGAGATGGTGTTAAAAACCTCTGGTCCCCATCCACATTTCTAGTTTGTACTCCTGCTATCTCCAGGAGAGCAGAATCAACACTTGAGAAGATGTCACAGCTGGGAGGGTAGTTTTCATGTTTTAGGCCAGTATAGACACTTTAGAAAGCTCTTCTTGACCATGTGTCTTGAAATATTTGGGGCCAGATTCACCCTCCCACTCTTCCAGGGTTGTGTCAATTATTCTGCTGTAAATCAACTATCCCCTTTGCCCCATTTGGGAGACTTGCCCCTGTGGAGGACAGACAAACTTCAAACTAGTAGCCTCTTAGAGCCTAGGGGCTAAAGCAGAAGGTTCAGCCTTAGTTTCCCCAGGAACGCCTGACTCTAGTAAGGAATCCCTGACTATAGCCATCATGTGATGGGGTTGATGCATCTATGGCTTGCTGTTACATGGCCCTGTATTACTATGACCACTCACTGTCAGGTTTATATGTTCTCCAGTTTAGTTTAACATGCAGCCCCTTTCACCATGAATAATATAAACATATTTCTGCCATTTCCAACCCTGGCACAGATCTATGCACACTGTTAAACTTTTGCTCATCCTAATGGACCTACTCCTATGCTTAGATTTGGTTATATACTTGTTCAGCCTTGGTTTCTGTAGAGACATAACTGGGCAGTTTTGTGCCCTGGCAGCAGCAGGGCTAGAAGCTCCTATTTTTGTACCCCTGCCCCCCAGTCAGTGCCCAGGGATGATGACCCAGTTTCCCCCTTTTAGTTATGGGTTTTTGCAGGGTGCTCTGTAGAAGTCTTGGCTGGTAGGAACCAGAGCCAGGATATAATGGAGTTGGTATAACCACAACTTGTTATTACACAGTCCTGTGTTGCTATGATTGCCCATTGTAGCTTCCCGTGCCTCTCTCCCCGAGCGTCACACGTCTGGGTCTCCTTCAAACCTCGCCACCGCCACCTGGGTTGCACGGCCAGGCTACTGAGAGCAGCCTTGGGTCAGCTCCCCAGGGGTCTCGCCTGCCACATCTTTGATGATGATTAGTTCTTAAGTGGGAGGAAGATGTTTAATCCCATCTCCCCTGGTTCTTCGCAATGTTATTTGTTAAAGGGGTCCGGAATGCAACACAGATATACAATATCATGGCAAAACAGATGAAGAAGATTCACAGCTAAATATCCCTTGTCAACAATTGAGAGAGTTGTTAGATGAAGCAGAATGTGGCCACTGCTTGCCAGGTTCTTACAGCATAAAGTATCATTTGAGTCAGAGGCAAATAGCACATTACGGGGTTAGTAAGTGTCTCCAATATTTAAAAAATGGTTACTCAGGGAAAGACATTGCTATTTGATGCTGTACAGTGAGAGAGAAGGAAAGCTATTAGAAATTCTGCCATCCTTAATGAGAAACAAAATGAGGCATTTCAGGCTGGAGGCATCTTTCACAACAGCAGAAGACATGATGAGAAATGGCATTGTTCTTGACAGCATGCGTCGCTTTTCTGGCTTGGAAAGATGCATCATACTGGGTATCAGTTCTGTCCCTACCTATGAGGCAATTTCTGAAAACCTGTTACTATGTGTTGCATCCCGAGCTAATTTACAGCTTCATTTGCTGTATGAAAGATAGTGTAAGGTTGGAAAACTTCATGGCAAAGCTGAAGGTGTTGTCTGCAACAAGTCTCTGGACTCACTCCCATGACTGCCCATCCTGCTGCTGTTCTTTGCACTGCACTGCAGCTGTTGTCTGTTACTAAAGTAGCAACTCCCATGACCTCTTCTTGGCCCATCTCAAGGCCTATACTGCAGTCTTAGACCCCTTGATCCCTTGGTATGTGTTGATGCTGGCGGTTACACCTTACACGTCTTAAAATTCTGCCCTTTATTGGCTTCCATCATAGGTGGGTCCAGGAGTTTTTTAAAGCGGGGCAGGGGGGGTCCAAAGTAAAAACTGGCACGTTGGGGGTGGCTGCACCCCCTGCTCCTGGCCTTTCCCCACACCATAAGCAGCATCCGGGGATTTTTTAAAGTTCCCAGATCAGGTAAGACTCTCCCCATCCCCAACCCTTAGTGTCCCCTCTCTTCCCCTGTGTGCTCAGCAGGACCTCCAGCCCCCTCCCATGCCACTCTCTTATGCTTTGGGGCACAGGAATGGGAGACCCATGTGCCATTGCTGCTTCTGCCTGCTCCAGCTGGGGCTGCAGGGAACGGCTGCAAAGGGAGCCAGGCTGCACTGTAGACACCAATGGCAATGGGTGGGTTTCCCCTCCCTATGCCTGCTCCCCAACTGGTGGGGAACATCTGGTGGGACCAGCAAGGCAGGGGAGCCCACATGCTACCACTGCTACTGCTGTCCCCACTTGAGCTCCACTCCCACTCCCCACAGCCCTAGCTGGAGCAGGATAGAAGCCCATCTGAGGCTCCTGCAGCCCTGGGTCAGCCAGGGACAGAGATGGGGTGGGTCTCCCCTTCTCTGTATTCATATGTGTAAGTAAAGAGGGGCTTCTGATGTCAGCTTGAACTTATGCTGGCCAGAACTGAGCTCCCAATCTCCCCTCCCAGACTCTTCTTTTTCACTACAGACACCACTTACACTTTCCTTGTCACTCCAGCCTCTGGCCTGTGTCATCTTTGACTTGACCCTCTCCTGGGACCCACTGTTGCTACTATTTTTTCTTTCATGTGAATAGTATCTGGTCTTCTGTCCCTGTCTGTACAGCCAAAACTGGTCCAAGCACTCATGAGTTCATGTTGTCACTGCAGCAGTCTCCTGTTTTCTGGCTTCATCTCTGGAAGCTTTGCACCCATCACGTCTATCCAGAATGTTGTTACTAAGATTATTTTCTTGGTTTGTTGCTCTGACTAGATGGAGCTCCTCCTTGGCGCCTCTGTGGGCTCCTCACTTCAAGTTTGCACCAGGACCTTCAGGACGTAGCCACACACTACCCAGCTGATCTGATAATCTACTGCAACATGGACTCCAGCTATCACTCCCCTTGAAAACCTCTGCCTTAAACCTCCTTGCCATCTCCTCCCTCTCTACCCTGTATAGACCTTAGTTGACTGCTAAATAGTGATAATTTAGACTAAAATAGCATTTGCTTGACTAGAGCTAAGCTAAGAGAATGGTGAAGGGGGGGAATGCTATAGTTCAGAAGATTTTAGAGAGGAACCTAGGTTAAAGTACATCAATTTTGGGTCACTTAGAGCTACTTTAATGATTTTATGCCAGGTAAACTGCATCTACAATAAAACTAGGTTTATGTTAGTGGTTGCAAAGAGATCTCTGCTTGACAACAAAAAGGTGCATTTGATTCCCATATTAGAATAATGCAGCTTCATATTATTGAGTAGATAACATATTAGGTATATCCAAACATCTACTAACCTTATTTGAGATATTTTTATTTCGTAAGTTTTTACAGTCTGGCAAAGTAATCAAGTATAGAGCTCAGATCCACCCAGGGATTTTTACTGAACTGCTCATTTGCAGATGAACTAAGGTTTGGGACTTTTTCAAACTTAGTCTTTGAAATCTAGGAAAAAGTTCCTTTTCCTTGTCAGGCTGCTCATCTAGAGATTTTTTTTAACACTTTAGGACTCAATATATTTAAGATTAATATCTTTCTATTTTAGATATGAGTAATTATTTTGATAATGAGCATTATATTATTTTTAATCATTACCTGTATTGTCATCACTTATTCAGTGCTAAAATCATATTAAAAGATCCTTCACTGTGTTTCTTGGAGTGTTTGGTTTTACTGGGACAGACGTTTTGAATCTTCCTTAGTCCCTACGACTTAGAAAATCCTTCTTGCAAGGGGGTGTGTAGCTGCGGTGGCCTAGGGTCCACAACAATACCTCAGTTTAATAAGAGCATACAAACAAGTCAGACTTATTTATACCCATAGGCATTAGCACAAAAACTGTAATATAACACATGAAGCCCAGCATGGAAACCTTTTGAAAGGGGTAATTTTGTCATCAGTGCAACTTCAAACTCCAACATTTGCAAAGACCCTTTAGGGTGAGAGTCTTCACCTTGTGCATAGTACGAGCTGTCCCAGGTGCCTCAAGGACTTTCGCAGTCACCCTGACCTCCCTCACTACCTTCTGCCGCCTTTTAAATGTCACTCGCTCTTTAGCAGTAGTCGGTCACAGTCTCCCCGGGCCTCTTTCAAGGGTGCATGGAGCGTATCAGGGAGCAACGCCGCCCTCCAAATCCTTTCAGAGGGCTCCAGGCAAAATGGCCTCTAACTTGCTAGCAGGAAGGGAAAAGGGCCCTTTTCCCTTCCTGCTAGCCCTCCAAGTAGCCTTGTAGCTATCTAGGCCTGGCTTTCCTGGGTTTGGAGTGGCCCCACCCCTCTGCTTAACTCTTTACAACCCAGGGGGAGTAGTTACTCCTGGAACACCTCTGGGGGCCAACACGATCAACGAAGAGAAATTGTCCCATCAAATCAAAAAGCTTCCTGCAATCACTCCTTAATGATTTAGTGCAATGACTATATGAGTGGTTCTCAATGGGTGCCACAGCACCTCTACTGTGTCCGAGGAGGACCTGCAGGGCATATCAGGATGAAGCTGCAGCCATTCCTGGTCCACCCTCCACTCCCCCTCCTGGGAGCAAAGGTGTAGGGTACAGTTCTGCTTTGGTCACAGCTGGGTGACACCCAGGACACTGGCTCCCAATAACTTTTGAGGTACAACCCATGGTGTTGGTTTGGGTCTGTAAGATCTGAAATCAGTGATTCTTTCAAGGGTGCCACAGGGAGCAATGCAATGTTAGCACTGTTGGGTGTGCAAACATGATTCACACAATAAACCCACAGATTTCCAATAGGAATCCGTAGTGTTAAAAACAGTCTGCCCTTTTGTGGCTGTCCTCAAAGCTATAATCCAGGGGTGGGCAAAATGCAGCCCACGGGCCAGGTGTGGCCTGCCAGGCCATTCTATCCAGCCCGCAGGGCCCCCCCCCAAATTTAGAAAATTAATATTTATCTGTCCCTGGCTGCCTGTCATGCTGCCATTGATGGCTTGCCAAAACTCAGTAAGCGGTCCTCCACCCAAAATAATTGCCTGCCCCTGCTATAATCTGGGCCTGAGGGGTGACATATAAACTGAACAAATGAATGAACAGTGAGAATATATATCAAGACTAATAATGAAGAGTTGTTTAGAAGTCTGCCCAGGATGCCCTTAGGGTCTGGCTGCATGTAGAGAATGGAGTCCTGCTCATTAAAGCTTGTATGTCCTATTTATAGAGGGCAGATGTTTCACCTGCCAGGGCTGCCCTGTTCCCTGGCAAATTAATGGATAAAAGCTTGTCACCTTCACATTGAAAAGTACTTTGTGAAGTTAATCACTTTATTATCCCCAGTTTTCAGAGAAAAACCATGAAATTGTAACCCGGGCGGTACTCCAAGAGGTACCCCCTCTCCAATTGAGGGGATCAGAGCAGGTGCACAAGCGCTGTGGGGGTGTAGGGACTCTCCTCCCCCTATAGAGCAGAGCCAGACCACCAATGGGGACTTAACCATATGTCTTTTAATGAGAGAACAGTACTGGGACCATAACCAGGATAAACCAGGGGTATAGGGGACACTACAATGCCCCGAGGGGGCAGGATTCAACAAAGGTTAGACACTTACAATCTTAGACATACTCATCCAGTTGACGAAAGGCAGGGTTAACAAATTATAAAACACAAACAGCAAAACAAACAATGCTGGTTGGGGAAATATAAAAGGCACGAAATACAAAATGTCAAATGACAAGAAATATCGGGCCTAGGTACCTGGAGGGGGAGAAAACACGATGGACCCTTTCCACTGCTCCCACCCCGCTGGCCCAGCTCTTTGAACTCTTTCCTCGTGGTCCCTCGCTGGTCTCTCCTGAGTCAGCTGTGCTGCCCCTTTTATCCTCCTCCAGGGGACTCAAGGGGCCAATCAGGGGACATGGCAGGTGAGTCTCTGGGGCCTGATTGGTGAGGAAAGGGAATCTCAAGTCCTCCAATCATCTTTTGCCCCTTCAAAACCCCTGGGCAAAATCATCACCAGATTGATGAGGAAAGGGAATCCCAAGTCCTGCAATCATCTTTTACCCTGGCAAACCCCCTGGGCTGAGTCACTGCCAGCTAGCCCGTCACAAGATTTTGCATATTGTGTATGAAATGTGGTGGGGATTTGCAGGTTACAGGGATACATGTAGATATTTAGGTGTACATTATTCTTAGTAAGATGATCCTTGTTCATTGCCACAAGCTTGCATTTGCCTTTACTATATTTTAGGAGACACCATTCATTTCAGACACAAGACACTCTAATGTGCAGTGAACCTACCCTTTAAATAGCAACACAAACCACCACCACAGGAACTTCAACAAAGAACTGCTGACTCCAAATTAATTAAGAACTGACTGATAATGGTGGGGGATTGCAAGTTTCCAGCTCCTGATAGCAATACGTTTCTGAACAGGAAAGGAGGTCTCCTGTTGCTGTGCTGCTTCTGCAGATCTCCAGGAAAATACTTTTGTTAGCCTGATATCCATCAGTCACCATTAAACACCCCTATCTGCAGCACAGACTGCTCCCACCAGCCAGCAGTTCTCTCTAGAACCCAGAAATGGCATTACACTGACTGAAGCTGTCCCAAGAGAAGTGCCTGCTGAAGCAGGTCTTCAGTCTCTTTGTCCTCCTTTGCACACAGTCTCTTTTTACTTCTAGATCTAGCTACAGATCTAGGGATGAACATGCTATACAGAAGTAAAGATCTTCTGTGGTTGCGGTTTCCACGGCAAGGAGCATGACATTGGAAGGCTAAGCAATATGTTGAACTCTATACTTCTTAGGACATAGAGTTAGACATTACGTCATCCCTTGGAAAATGCCAGCTCTTAAGTTTCACTTGTTTCTTGACTATGGAAAAATAATAGAGCCATTCGGGTGCAAAAAACTCAGAAAGACCATAACAGGTCAACATGTTTTACACTATGGATTCCCGTTTGAAATAGCTTGAATTTCTCTCATGAATCATACAGGTGCTTGCACACCTAAGTGTGCTAATTGCACAGGTGCTATGGCACCTTTGAAAGGATTCCTGAGGCTAGTATTGCCTCAGCACCCTGGTTGAGAATAACTGGTCTAACTAGTCATGCAAGAATCATTTCTCACCCAAAAGAGAAAACACACTAAGCTTTCTCTCACTCCCTTGAAAGCTTCCTGATACAGTTACCGAGGACATTAACATGATGTTACTTTTGACAAGTCCAGTTAGGTCGTGTGTGAGAGGGGCTAGCGTGGAAATTCCTGTGCACACTTTTGGACAAATACGCGCTTGCAAACACAGAAGCCTGGCTAGTCTCACTGTCCAGGCACCCAAACATTGCGACAGTCACGGTCACTAGTCGTTTTGGCACTCTCAGTCAAAGAGCCGTATCCTGCCCTGAGCTGAGTTTTTAAGACATGGGTAGACAAGGCCTTGGCTGGGATGATTTAGTTGGGGATGGTCCTACTTTGAGCAGGGGGTTGAACTAAATGATCTCCCAAGTCCCTTCCAACCCCACTTTTTATGATTCTGAGTCCTGCCTGAATTCAACTCTATTGCTGCACTAAATGACTTTACAGCATTGAATCCAGATTTACACTGTGCGACATGCTGGAAGGATGCATCACTTCGCCCTTTCACTCAGAGCAGATTAGAGCTGTAACATGGACATAGCGCTTCTCCATCAAGGAGGTATTTCAGAACAGATTAAAGTATGTACCCAGCAGCCTGGGCAGGCATGATGAATGGCTGAATTCTCTCACCCACCAGTGAACAAGCTGTCCAGTAGAAACAGGTGCTGTAAAAGAGCATTTGATAGTGGTGTTAATTGTGGTCGTGCATTGATTACTGGCCACTTAACCAAACTGATATGGCTGAAAAAGGAGGAGAGTATTACCTCTCCGGGGACCATTTCTAGACAACCTGTAAAGACTTAATTAGTTTACCCCCAATAATTCAGCATGTTAGCAGTAGGAAAATGGACTAACATTGGACACGGCATAAGATTCTTACTGAGTTTGCTTCTTACTTTTTTTTCTCCTGGCGCTACCGAGCACAGTCGTGAATCATCAGAAATCCCTGTGCCTCCCTTGATGTCTGGATCTGAGGCTGTCACTTTAAAGGAGTGCTGTTGGGGCCAGGCCAAAAGCTGGAAATCGGGAAAGGTTGTTTCCTGAACCTCTAAGGACCCGTCCAAGCCTGATTCTAACTGTTTCCTAAAAAGCATTCCTGATTTTCTGGGACTTCCACAGAGTCACTTAGGCATCCAAGTCCACTAAAAATAGGATTCTCCTGTTGTTCTGAAAAAGGCAGCCTTCCTTATCTCTGTGTGCTTCTGACTCACCATTAACGGGGGCTTTCCCAACATAGATGTTGACCACCAGCCCAGAAGTCTGCCTCTTCCTCTGCCCAACACAACAAACATCTCCCGTCCCCGCCAATAACCTAACAAGGTCTCTTTCCAGCCCCTGGGACCGGTCATCCTGTGACACTATCCACTCCAAACTATCTTCAGAGGAATGCACTAGGCCAGGGGTCAGCGGTGGAGAGCCCACAGGCTGGATTCATAGAGGGAAGCGGCAGCAGCAGCATCACAAGCAGCTGCCAGCTGCCAGCGCTGGTGCAGCTCCCCTGGCACTGCAGCCAGGGAGTGGGGAGCTAGGAAAAGCGGCAGTGGTGCAGGTGCAGCGCCCAGCTGCGTAGCGGGGTAGAGGTGCCGGGAAAGCCCCCATGCCACTGACACCAACTGGCCAATGCTGGGCTGGAATCGGTTCTTCTGGCCCATAGCTTGAAAAAGGTTGCCAGCCCCTGCGCTAGGCTAGAAAGACAAGCAATTCATAGCAGGCATTAGGAGCCAACAGAGCCTGATATGGGACCACTTCCTTTTTCAAGTGTTCATAGTAGTACACCTGGTTGCGTCAAGGCAACTACTTTGAGGTAACCCCAGCAGAGACAGGAGATATTATTGATGCTAAGGGAGGCTCAGTCTACACTGAGAGGAAAGAAGTGGAAATCAGAAACTGAGAGGACTTGGTTCACTACCTGGACACAGGCGAAGCCAAGAATTAAGGGAAGTGGAGGGTTCTTCCAAGTTGTATGTCTTGCACTGCAGCCTCAGGAAGTCACAATACCTTTTTAATGCTGAGAGCTGCCAAGTCAGGGGAAGACAAGAGCTCACTGAGCCCATCCTGTGCATCTAATCCTCTGCAGGTGTGGAAATCGTCTCATTTTGAATGGAGCAGAGTTGATTTAAAGGTGCCATTTGACCTGCTCTAACAGAAAGGACATGTAGGTTGATGTTCACGTGGAGCAAATCCCATGCAATCAGTCGAGTTTTCTGAACTCTTCTGTTAGCCAAGTAGCCTGCTCCTGCTCTCCGCAGAGGTTTTCAGAAGTGACCAGGCAGCTGGGCAGTTAGTTGCTAAGAGCCCAACAGGTTCATGGCTTCTTGAAGAGGTCGCAAGTTGGCACCTCAACTGAAACAGTTCAACTCACTAGAGAAAAACTGGGTCTTTTTATTAACAGGGTCAGATCAGGAAATGGTCCCAGTTTCCCTAGTTTGGTGTTTGAACCTGCTAAAGTGAAACCCATGCCATTTCTGCATGGTTTCATTTAGCTTTGATAAGGAAGACAGGATCCTGGTGCAGGTCGCTGGGGGTGAGAGAGGATTATAGCACAGTTGATTTAGCCGATAACTCAGTTTTAGTTTTCATGTTTGTTGCAAGAGAATTGGAGAGCATTTTCTTCCTAATAGCAAACCTAACAAGACCAACAGTAATATCACGCTTTTCTACAGCATAATTACCAATAATTCTCCAAGTGTCGTGTTCAGCTGTTTCCCCAGTTTACTGTGGCTCTTTGAGGTACCATATGTGAATATTGACAGTGAGTTCTAGAAAAGACTTGAAGTATTTTGCCAGACGACTATTTGGCAACTGTCCGCCTTTTTCTTTTCTTTTTTTTAGCAGAGTGCTTTTGGTTTCCATTTCAGGGAAAAACAATTTTCAATTCTACTTCATGAAAGACAGTTTCCATTTTAGGGGAACGTGAAACTTAAGTGTCTGACCATAAACATGCACAGCTACTCAGTGGTTAAAGCTATTTGAGAGAGATTCTGAAGAATGACATTTATACCGTTTACAGGCTCCTGCTAAACAAGATGTTACTACACCAAGATGAATGTTTCCTAGTTCTCTTTGTTCATAAGGTTATTCTGTATGTATAGTGGGGGGGGGGGTTTCTGTTATTGTGAGCCACTGCAAGCCTTCTTGGGATTCCTTCTAAATCTAAGGACTAAAGAAATAAACATTGCACTTCTGCATTTTCAGCCAAAGATAAGTTCCTTTCAGTCACTGTTGGTACTGGTTAATCTACATGGGTTTGTGTTGGTTGTTCTAACCGCACAGCACTAAGATCCAGGTCAAGCTATTTCATTGTAACAGGGACAGGTATTATCTTGTTTTGTAAATCAAAATGTTTCAATAGGTACAAAAATAGCAGCTGACATCAATGCTTCTGAAATTAAAATTGCACTAGCACTGATACAATATCAGTAATAAATATAAATCTAAAAGACGAAGATAACCTGAAACAAATGAACACAATTTTAAAGCCAAAAGTCAGAATTTGACAAAATGAAACAGAATTTTTTTCTTAGGAATTTTTCCCCCACTAGGATTTTCTTCAAAATCAATACTATTTAGCACACTCTTCCAGGCCATTGGAACAACTTTTTTTTTTTCTGGTGAAAACTTGTGCTTTGATGAAAATATGCTGACCTTTTCTATGTGTTACACAACAGGGGGGTTAGTTCAGGCAGTGAAGGTTCACAGTGTAAAGTCCAAAGCGCTTTGGTTCACCCTGTAGAGCAGTGGTTCTCAACATTTTCAGAGTTAAGGCAGCCCTTGGAAATGGCCAGTTCTTACCTTTCACTCCTTTCTTGACTGAAAAGCTAAGAACTGGCAATTTCCAAGGGGTGCCTCTGGGTGATCCTTTTCTTTGGGCATCCTGTTCCTAAAATGATCAAAAAGATACGTCTCCCTTAAAAGGATCTTGGAGTCATCACTGATGCCACAATGAACATGGGCCGACAGTGTGGGGACGTGGTCAGGAAGGCCAACCGTACCTTGTCGTGCATCCACAGGTGCATCTCGAGCAGGTCCAAGGAGGTGATCCTCCCCCTCTACGCGGCACTGGTCAGGCTGCAGCTGGAGTACTGCGTCCAGGTCTGGGCGCCGCACTTCAGGAGGGATGTGGCCAATATGGAGAGGGTCCAAAGGAGGGCCACCCGCGTGATCAGGGGGCAGCAGGGCAGGCCCTACGAGGAGAGGATGAGGGACCTGAACCTGTCCAGCCTCCACAGGAGAAGGCTGAGAGGGGATCTAGTGGCAGTCTACAAACTAGTCAAGGGGGACCAGCAGGCATTGGGAGAGTCCCTGTTCCCCCGAGCAATCCCGGCAGTTACAAGACACAACGGACACAAGCTAGCGGAGGGTAGTTTCAGGCTAGACATCAGGAGGTGTTATTTCACTGCCAGGGCAGCTAGGACCTGGAACCAACTTCCAAAAGAAGTGGTGCTGGCTCCTACCCTGGGGGTCTTTCAAAAAAGGCTGGATGAACATCTGGCCGGGGTTGTTTGACCCCAGTACTCTTTCCTGCCACGGCAGGGGGTTGGACTACATGATCTCCTCAGGTCCCTTCCGAGCCTACTAACTATGAAACTATGAAAACTATATGAAAAACCATTATCCATGCCTGGGAAAGAATCACCGGAAATGTGTCTGTGTGATTTGTCTCTAGAACAATTATTTTCAAGCAGGGTGCTGCAACATCCTGGGTGTCATGCAGTCTTTTTACAGGTGCCATGGGAAGCCTCGCAGAATCAGCACTGTTAGGTGTGCAAACATGTACACGATTCGCAAGATAAATCCAGAGACTTCAAAAAGGAATCTGCAGTGTCAAAAACATCCTGCCCTGTTGGGATCTTTCTGAGTTCTTTGCATCAGAAGAATCGCTCTATTATTCTTCCATAGTCAAGAAGGCTATAAAGAGCTTTCTGCTCTCTGGAATGGGGGAGACCTGAGGGCAGGCCTGACCCATTCAGAGCCCTGGGCCAGCATTACGTTCTCTCTGCAGGAAGGACCTCTGGGCATCTAGGTGCAATGTTGGAAAAAGATGGGGAATAGTGGAGTGTTCAGTTATCTCCTCTCACTTCAACTGCTCCTGCACGGCATGGTCTCTGTTAGTGATACTTTCAACAGAGTCACTGTCCTCCTGAATAGTGTTCACATCTGCTCTCTCAACTGTTTTGTCTCCAGATTTTCCTCTTGGCTTCCTTCATTGCAAACATCTCAGCAGTCACACTGACATTCAGTTTCTCAGAACGGGGGCCAGATTTTTGCTTCCACCCTGATCACTAAAGTTTCTTGTCCTGCCTCCTATCACCCATTACCACAGGAACTCTGGCACCTAAAATCCTTGCAACCAACTCTGACCCAGGCCTCCCTCCATAGCTCCTGTATGCAGCAAGATTATTTTGTCCTGTCAGCCACCCTCAGGTGGTCATTGAAGGGACGCTGCTGTGCCTGCATGCCCAAATACAGACCTTAAATTGAAATATTTAACCTCATCTCAAATTTTTGACTTTCCCCATACAATAGTATAGGTTCAAACACACAGCACAGTCTAAAAATAACAATTCCAAGATCTGCTTCAGGCATGCTGAGTAAAATACTATGGGAAAGGAATGGACTGCAATGCAATGATTTCCATTTGCTTGAATTTATTTTTCAAGTAATTTCATATTTAGATCCAGCATTGAAGGCTGAGCTGAGTGTATCATATTGGCCTCCTTTTTCCAAAACAGTGTATTCCAACCTAGGTCTCTCCTCCATGCGTGATCTGCGAACATTTCTATTTCCAAGCACTTTTTTTTTTATATTTAACTTTTCATTCTTGGTTCTTTGTCGTGGGTGGCACACTGTTCGAAGGCAGTTTGCTTACAAATAACATAAGAATTGGATAACAAACTGCATGCAAAGTATGCACAATATTTTGTTATTTTAAAAGAATTAAGGAGATGAGACAAAAGTGACATTACTGTCTTTTCTGATGTCCTAATTAAGCTAACCTTCTTCAGCTTGATGTTGCAGATTTTGCAAACTTTATTTTGCAGATTTTCCTTTTTGATGGCTGCTCCTGATCTCTATATCACGGCTTCTTTAGCACAAACTTTTTAGGTCTTTTCAAAATCATAGATCTACCCAGAGATCAGTCTTCAGCCACAGCTAGGAATTCAGGTTTAGGTATGCAGGTAAGAGAGCACGAGTCAACTGCTCGGGAACCAGCAGCGGGAAGGAGAGGAGTCAGCACACGTGTGTCCCGCACGCACGTGTGCCCCTTTTACCAACTGACTGACCGGAGGCGGCGGCGGCAGCAGCAGCAGAGGAAGCGGCAGCGGGGGCAGCAGCAGCTGATCCCCCGAAGGTAAGTGGGGCGGAGGGACCCGGCGCAGCTGAGCCGGATCCGGAGGGGAAGCCCCCCGGGTCCCATATAGATGAGCCGGTAGGGAGCCGCGCTCCCGAGCCGCGCGGCGCGAACAGAGCGTGCAAACAGGCGCGCTCTGTAAGAGCACGCCGGCGTCTGCGCAGGTGTTCGTGCCGGCGGGCGGGCCAGGAGGGCCAGGAGTGGGACTCCTGTAGGGGTAGGGGGTAGACACCGCACAGGTCTACAAACAGCAGCTTAGAATGGTGTCTACGAGGAGTGCTGCTAGGGCCTCTGCCCAGGGGGACAAGGCTATCAGGGGCAGGTCTGAGGCCTCCACCCAGACCGAGCCCATGGGGGAGCCGGTGTCCCCCTACCTCCTGGCCTGTGGGGTATCCCCAGCAGGGCCGGGGGGCGCAGAGATTGGGGGTCCCCACACCTGTCTGGCAGGTGCCCGTCTTAGGGCTCTGGAGGCGCAGGCGAGGGAGTTCCGGGAGGAGGTTAGCAGGCTGAGGGGGATCAGGGAGGCGGAGGATGAAATTGATAGTTATTTCCTTTCCCTGCAGGCCCAGGCACCCAAGGAAGAAGCACCCCGGGGAGTGCCCTCCGCAGCAGAGTGGCAGACGGTCACGGCCAGGACCGGAGCAGCTCACAGCGAACCGGTACCAGCTTCTCCAGTCCGACTGGTGAACAGGTACGAGGCCCTGGCGACCCTGCAGGAGATGGAAGGGGAGGAGGAAACCCTTGGGCAAGAAGAAATGCCACATTCTTCACACTCCGAACAGATCAAGAGATCCACGAGGACCCAGAGGAGGAGGCGACGAGTGCTCGTCATAGGCGACTCCATCCTGAGAGGTACGGAAGGACCCATCTGTCACCAGGACCCCTCGGCACGAGAGGTATGCTGCCTCCCTGGAGCAAAGATTTGGGATGTGACGGAGGTAATCCAGGCCAGGTTCAAGCCCACCGATTACTACCCCATGGTCCTAGTACATGTGGGTACTAATGATGCGGCCAGGAGAACCCCCGATCACCTGATGGTGGACTACTGTGCTCTGGGCGGCGTGCTGAAGGAGTTCGGTGCCCAGGTGGTTTTCTCTTCCATCCTACCAGTGACCGGACGAGGAAGATGGCAGGAGAACTGCATCCGAGAAACCAACTGGCGGCTTCGGCAGTGGTGTCTCGAGGCAGGCTTCGGCTTCCTGGACCATGACCCGCACATCACGACGAGGGACATGCTCAGCCGGGATGGGCTTCACCTGTCCCCCAAAGGTAAGCATGTGTTTTCTACTAGGTTGGCGGATCTCCTCCGGCGGGCTTTAAACTAGGCTCGTCGGGGGGAGGGGAGTACGAGGGCAGGGGAAGCTGTGGACCACCAAACCATGTAGCACCCACAAGGACAGCCCAGCCTGAAGAAGAACATTGGAAACCTGAAAGCCATGGGGAGGCCAGCACTACGGCACAGGTAAGAAACAAGAAGGTAAGAAACAATGGGCCCCTTGGGACTCGGAGCGGGGGGGCAGCAAAGGCACCAGCCGCAGGGCTCAAGTGCCTATATACTAATGCTAGGAGCATGGGGAACAAGCAGGATGAACTAGCGCTCCTGCTTGCACTAAACACCTATGACTTAGTGGGGCTAACAGAGACCTGGTGGGATTCATCCCACGACTGGGCGGTACATATTGAGGGCTATAGATTGTACAGAAAGGACAGGTCGGGGAAGAAAGGGGTGGGGGGGGGGTTGCACTTTATGTCAGTGAGCAATATACATCAACCCTCATCAAGACAGAATCCGAGGTTGAGGAAGTAGAAGGATTGTGGGTTAGGCTACATGGGGGGCAAGGAGAAAGGGATTTGGTGGTAGGGGTCTGCTACAGACCCCCACACCAAGGGGAAGAAATAGATGCAGGGCTCCTGAGGCAACTCTCGGAGACCATAAAAGCTAAAGAGGCGGTAGTCATGGGGGACCTGAACTACCCAGACATCTGCTGGGAGACGCAGACAGCAAGGTCCCATCGCTCACGCAGGTTTCTAACCTGTGTACAGGACCTCCACCTGACACAGGAGGCGCGTGGTCCCACTAGGGGGAATGCCATACTGGATCTGGTATTGGCAACAGGGGATGACATGATAGGGGACCTCCAGATCGGTAGCCATTTGGGAGACAGTGATCACCTAATAATAGAATTCAACATAAGACGTTGAGTGGGTAAGGTAACTAGTAGGGTGAAAGTGCTAGACTTTAGGAAAGCTGATCTCAATGCACTCAGGCGATTAGTCAAGGACGCACTGCAGAGTAGGAGTTTTGATGGGATGGGAGCCCAAGAAGGGTGGCTGTGCCTAAAGGAAACGATCCTTCGGGCACAAAGCAAGACGATCCCCGAGCGAGCCAAAAGAGGGAAAGGGGCCAGGAGGCTTCCATGGCTGACCAGAGAAATCCAGAGCAGCCTAAGGGCCAAAAGGGGAGCACATAAGAAGTGGAAACAGGGAGAAATCACCAAAGATGAATATACCTCCTCTGCTCGTGCTTGTAGGGAGGCAGTTAGGCGGGCCAAAGCTACCATGGAGCTGAGGATGGCAACCCAAGTAAAAGACAACAAGAACTTGTTTTTTAGATATATTGGGAGTAAAAGGAAGGCCCAGGGAGGAATAGGACCGCTGCTAAATGGGCAGAAACAATTGGTGACAGACAGGGGGGACAAGGCTGAACTCAACGAGTTCTTTGCCTCAGTGTTCCTAAGCGAGGGGCACGACAAGTCTCTCTCTGGGGTTGTAGAGAGGCAGCAGCAAGGCGCCAGACTTCCACACGTAGATCCTGAGGTGGTGCAGAGTCACTTGGAAGAACTGGATGCCTTTAAGTCGGCAGGCCCGGATGAGCTCCATCCCAGGGTGCTGAAGGCACTGGCCGACATCATTGCAGAGCCACTGGCGGGAATATTCGAACGCTCGTGGCGCACGGGCCAAGTCCCGGAGGACTGGAAAAGGGCTAACGTGGTCCCCATTTTCAAGAAGGGGAGGAAGGAGGACCCGAGCAACTATAGGCCAGTCAGTCTCACCTCCATCCTTGGTAAAGTCTTTGAAAAAATTATCAAGGCTTACATTTGCGAGAGCCCGGCAGGGCAAATTATGCTGAGGGGAAACCAGCACGGGTTTGTGGCAGGCAGATCGTGCCTGACCAATCTAGTCTCTTTTTATGACCAGGTTACAAAACGCCTGGACACAGGAGTAGGGGTGGATGTCGTATACTTAGACTTCAGGAGGGCCTTCGATACGGTATCCCACCCCATACTGGTGAACAAGTTAAGAGGCTGTGATGTGGATGACTACACAGTCTGGTGGGTGGCGAATTGGCTAGAGGGTCGCACCCAAAGAGTCGTGGTGGATGGGTCGGTCTCGACCTGGAAGGGTGTGGGCAGTGGGGTCCCGCAGGGCTCGGTCCTTGGACCGATACTCTTTAATGTCTTCATCAGTGACTTGGACGAGGGAGTCAAATGTACTCTGTCCAAGTTTGCAGATGACACAAAGCTGTGGGGAGAAGTGGACACGCCAGAGGGCAGGGAACAGCTGCAGGCAGACCTGGACAGGTTGGACAAATGGGCAGAAAACAACAGGATGCAGTTCAACAAGGAGAAATGCAAAGTGCTGCACCTAGGGAGGAAAAATGTCCAGTACACCTACAGCCTAGGGAATAACCTGCTGGGTGGCACAGAAGCAGAAGGGGATCTCGGAGTCCTAGTGGACTCCAAGATGAACGTGAGTCGGCAGCGTGACGAAGCCATCAGAAAAGCTAACGGCACTTTATCGTGCATCAGCAGATGCATGATGAGCAGATCCAAGGAGGTGACACTTCCCCTCTATCGGGCGCTGGTCAGACCGCAGTTGGAGTACTGCGTGCAATTTTGGCTGCCGCACTTCAAGAGGGATATGGATAACCTGGAGAGGGTCCAGAGAAGGGCCACTCGTATGGTTAAGGGCCTGCTGACCAAGCCCTACGAGGAGAGACTGGGGCACCTGGACCTTTTCAGCCTCCGCAAGAGAAGGTTGAGAGGCGACCTTGTGGCTGCCTATAAGTTCATCACGGGGGCACAGAAGGGAATTGGTGAGGTTTTATTCACCAAGGCGCCCCCGGGGGTTACAAGAAATAATGGCCACAAGCTAGCAGAGAGCAGATTTAGATTGGACATTAGGAAGAACTTCTTCACAGTTCGAGTGGCCACCGTCTGGAACGGGCTCCCAAGGGAGGTGATGCTGTCCCCTACCCTGGGGGTCTTCAAAAGGAGGTTAGATGAGTATCTAGCTGGGGTCATCTAGACCCAGCAGTCTTTCCTGCTTATGCAGGGGGTCGGACTCGATGATCTATTGAGGTCCCTTCAGACCTTAACTTCTATGAACCTATGAATCTATAAAGAACAGGCTCTGTCCCTGCTCTCCATAGCTGTAACTCAGGAAGAACCTCTTTTCTTCCTTTTCCTTTCAAAAACAAAGTGAATATTGAATTTGGGGGAGTGTACGTGAGAAAAATATAATACGTCACCTGATTAAAATAGGCAGTAGGTATCTCTTAACATTCACCCATCTTACCCCTCCTTATGTCTCTATTGAGCTTTCCTTCATCCTGCTTTTTATTGTTATTTTTTCTGAATGTGTGAACAGCTCTGAAATTTAATTTTTATTTCACCATTTTGCATAGCAGAAGGCACTATGGAATCTCTAGCACCAATACCCACCAATTCCTTGGAGTTTCTCAGAGGTCAGGCCTGCTAATCAAACTTAATATTTGATTTTTTGACCTGTATGATATTTCCTTTGTACTGATATGATATTCCCTTTTTGCTGGTGAAAGGCAGCTGGGATCTGGAGCTAGAGCTCTGCACACCTGCTGGGAGCAGCATGGCATGGTGGGGCAGGTGCAAGAGGAGGAGCTGCTGCTGGAGGAGGGTGCAGAGCAGCACCTGTCCAGCTGCAGTCACACTGAGAACAGCCACTGGAAGCTGCTTCTCCTCCTGCCCCTGCCCCGTGCTGCGCCACACCATTCCGGGTGTGAGGGTGAGCAGCTTCAGCCAGGTGGCTCCTGCCCCAGCTCTTGGCTGCCTTTCTGGGAGCTGGAGCCCCATGTGCAGGAGCAGAAGTAGGAGCAGCTTCCAGTAGGCTGTTCCCAGGGTGGCTGCTGCCAGCCAGGTGCTGCTTCTCATCCGCCAACTCCAGCAGCAGCTCCTCCTCTCGCTCCTGCCGCACTGCACCACACTGCTTCCGGCAGGTGTGTGCAGCTCCAGCCCCACATCCCAGAACTGGTAGGACCCGGAGAGTTGTAGCAGATGGAAGTGAATCATCCTGGAGCTTTGTGACCAGTGCTGTCCCCCAAGGCTCCATCCTGGGGCCTGTACCCTTCAATGTCTTTATTAATGACCTGGACACTGGTGTCAGAAGCAGACTGACCAAGTTTGCTGATGACTCTAAATTTTGGAGTAGAGCGTCCACATCCAAGGATAGGCTGGTGATCCAGGCTGACCTTGATAGGCTTAGGAAGTGGGCAGATAAAACCCTGATGTCATTCAATATCTATAAATGTACTCCACCTTGTAGGGATGGGGGGGAACCGCATCACGCTTATAGGCTCGGCAGTGCTACACTTGCTAGCACCACAGCCAAAAGGGACTTGAGGGTCATGACTGACCACAAGATGAACACGAGCCACCAATGATGTCACAGCTGGTAAAGCGAACAAAACTCTGGCTTGCATCCATAGATGCTTCTCAAGTAAATCTCAGGATGTCATCCTCCCACTGTACTTGGCCTTGGTGAGGCCGCAGCTGGAGTACTGCATCCAATTTTGGGCTCCACAATTCAAGATGGATGTGAAGAAGCTTGAAAGAGTCCAGAGGAGAGCCACGCACATGATCAGAAGGCAAGAGAACAGGCCTTATGAAGAGAGGCTGAGAGCCATGGGACTCTTCAGCCTGGAAAAACGCAGGTTCCAGGGAGACCTGGTGGCAGCCTATAAGTACATCAGGGGTGTGCATCAGGATCTGGGGCAATGCCTGTTCACCAGAGCACTCCAACTAAGACAAGGTCCAAAAGTCACAAACTCCTCCAAGATCATTTCAGGCTGGACATAAGGAAAAACTTCTTTACTGTCTGAGCCCCCAAGGCCTGGAATAGACTCCCCCCAGAGGTGGTGCAAGCACCAACTCTGGACACTTTCAAGAAGCGTTTGGACGCTTATCTTGCTGGGACCCTTTGACTCTAGGTGACTTCTGCCCCTGGGGCAGGGAGCTGGACTCTTTCTTTCGAGGTCCCTCCCATCCCTAATGTCTATGAAATCTATGAAACTGGAGGTGAAGGGTGTAGAGCAGCACCTGATGGTTTGCGAGCACATGTACATGTACCCCAGAGGGCAGGAACATGTGACCCCAGCCTCTACTGCCCCTCCCACACCACTCCTACCCACTCACAGCCAAATAGGGAGTTTTGGTGAGTTGTTGGGGAGGAGGGAGGTAAGTGGCGGTGCTGACTTGGCCCACAACAGCTGATCAAGACTCCCTATGTGGCCCTCAGGCCAAATAATTGCCCACCTCTGGGCTAAGGTGTGAAAACCCCCATATAAAATGTCTATGGAAATGAGTGAGCCTTAGGAAATGTTGGACTTCCCTCTTGTGCGGTGACTCACTCGATGACTGCAATTATCATGTGTGGGTCCATGCTCAGGCCCTTGGGAGAAATGATATATCCCAGAAATTCAGTTGAGGTTTTATCAAATTCACATTTCTCGAGCTTGGCATATAAATGGTTTTCCTGGGGCCTCTGTAAAACCTGTCTACGTGATGGGTTGGGTCATCAGAAACAAAATTAAATGTTGTCTAGGTAGATTATGGCAAACTGATCCAGCATGCCCCAACAAGTGCCATTAGCAAAATGCTGGAATACACCAGAGATATTACAAAGCCAAAAAAAGGCATGGCCATATATTCAAAATGCCCATACCAGGTCCAAAAAATGGTTTTCCATTTGTCGCTCTCTTGCATTCAGACTAAATTGTGGGCCTGTAACAGGGAGCCTTCTGGGGGGTCGATCTACTAATGCCCCGCCCACCTGTTCTGGGCCAACCGCCTGCTTTCTCGCCCACCACACCTTGATGACATTTAAGTACGTTGTTAATTAAGTGGGAGGCTGCCCATTTCTTGCCCTGATGCCGGGGGCGCTATCTACAGCTCTGTTCCTCCCCTACACCACAGCCCATGCCTTGCAAATGGCATCCACTGATATTACTCTCACCAGCCCCACACTGGGCCCCAGAATCCTCCAGTCAGGACCCCTCTAAGATCCCTCCATTCCGGCGGCCTACCCCGCCTTCATTCAAGCTACCTAGCTCCCTGAAGCTATCTCCCCTCTCGGGCATGGTCCCCACAGGACCTTTGGCCACACAGGCCCTAGCCTCACCTCCAAGGCCATTCAGGACCCCAGCCCCTCAGCTCTGGGCATGCCTCATGGTGCGCCCCAGCCCTTCGACCCTTCTGGTCCTGGCCCCAGCATTGACCAGTCGAGGGAGTCTAAGTCAGGCTTATGAGTCTATAGCCCTCTCTCTCAGGTTCACCTTCCTGACCCTTTTATGGGGTAACCCACCCAGTTGTGGGAGCTAGGGTTATTAAGGTACCCCAACCCACCTTTCACTGGGGTGGTAACTGGCCTGGCATTTTCTGGGGGCTCCCGTGCCACTGAAAGCCCCACCAGGCCAACCACTCCTAGCAGGCTGCAGTTTTAGGTCATGCCCAGGACCAGGAGCCTCCTAGCCATCCCCTACAGCTCCTCTCTGTGCGGGACGGGGGTGATCTGGGCCCGTCTTTGCGCACGCGGGCTGTGGCCAGCAGCCCGGGCACGTGGGGTCGGAGAAGACCGGGGGCGAGCTAGAATTAGTCACGGACGCGTAGTGGTTCATTTAAAGATTGCTTACTTACACCAAAGATGGTCCTGGTGTAGGCTGGACAGTTTCCAGGTTCAGCTCCGCTTAAATCCTCGTTAGAGGGCTACGACAAATTCGTTCTTTTCCCTGGAGTTGTTGAAGCTCCGCAGGTTCGGTAGTTTCTCGTACAGGAAGGGATACGTCTAGGAATTTATCGGCGACGGGGAGAGGCTAGAGGCTGTTCAGGCCTCTATTGCCTTTTATGAAATGTGTTGGGTCCGTAAGGATCCGCAGCGCTTAGAGATCTTCACGCAAGGTGAAGGTCTTCTTTTTCTCTCTCCCTCCTGGTGTTCGTGGAGTCCTCCAACTTGGGCGGAAACCACTCAAGCTCTTTATATGGCTAGCAAGCCAATCGCTAGCCGCCACGTGTGCATAAGTTAGAATCGGCCAATAATGTGGCACGAATCCTCATACAAATGGCGGGAACTCCTTGCACCGTGCATTTCTTAGATGCAAAAGAAATGCACCATGCAAAGAAAGCTTCAAATTGGCGGGAAATTCTCCGTTGCACCGGGGTTCTCTTCTGCAGCAGAAAACTCCACCGTGCAAGGAAGCTGCAATTTAACAGGAAAAATAATTTAGCAGTGCCGAAGCGCACACAAACAAAAAATCACAACTTTGGGTTGTGACACTCCCTTACCTCCAAGGTGATACTAGCAGCCAGGCAATGTTGCTGCCTGCCTGCCAGCAGCCAACTATTCTATTTATGTTGGCAGCCAGGGAACTAAAAATTGGCTGCCGCAATCAAGCACCTGCTGGCTGTTTTGCTCTGATCTTAGCAGGCACCAACAGTGCCCTGCCACAGGGCCCCTTGTAAATCTAACTTAGGAAATATTGTGGCCAGTCTGAGTTGCTTAAAAAGTTCATTCATAAGGAACAGTGGATAACAATTGTGGCTAGCTGCGCTGTTAAAAGCTCTATAATGCACGCAGCGGTGGAGGGATCCCTCCTCTTAGGAACAAAGATTAGAGCCCCAGCTGGAGACCTGGATGGGTGGGTGGATAAATCCTTTGTCTAGATTTTCCTGGATATATTCCCCCAGTATGCTTATCTCCAGCTCAGAGTGCATAAATGGGCCCCAAAGGAACCTCAGCCACTGGATCCAGGTTTGTGGGGCAGGAGAACATTTTGCTTTACATTCATCAAGAACGAAGTCCTGCTATTTTCATCAAGAACGAGGTACTGCTATTTTTAAAGCATCAAAAATGTAGCTGGACACTGTACTGGCTTCTCTGTGTGGGGTGGTGATTCCACTGGGGACTGAGGATATTCTTGTCAGCGCGGGAAAGCAAAGTTCCTGTGAGGACATGCAAGTCTGCCCACTGCAGAGGGAGTTAAGACAAATCTCTCTTGCCTGCCAGTGCACCACTGGTTCATGCACAAGGAGCAAGGAGGAACGACAGGGTAGGGAGTGAGCAGACTGGTGAGTCTGAACTGGAGCTTCTCCCTACGGCCCTGTCTGTTTGCTCCCAGAGGAGCTCTCGCACATGGAAGTGGTGCAGCTGATATGGGTGATCCATCAATTGAGTCTACCAGCTTAGGTGGGTTCTGGCATTAAATTTGTTTTTGGTGAATTTGGGCAAAATTTATAACCACAAAATTTCCAGAGGCCTTTTCCTTTCAGCGTGAGGTGAGATAACTCTGACATGCTGTGTTCAAAGCTCTCAGGCTGCTTGCTGAATAAATTAAAACTAAGCCAAGCTTTGAGCCAGAGTGAGATTAAATAGAGAACCTTGGAGCTATAGTCCAGGGCAGGGGTAAGAAACTAGAGAGCCTCCCTTCTTGCCTCAGCACTGAGGACCTAGCCGTAATTGCCCCCCTGAGGTCCATCTCTACCTACCTATTGATCATCTCTTTTAAGAGTAGCCATGATCAAAAGGGAAATCAAAAGATACGAGTATACAGGATTGCCAGGAACTGCACCAGCAAAGACATGCTTGCCATGCAGGTTTCAGCTGAGGGACAGCGTACAAACACAGAGCGGCAGAATTGGTCTGAGTTGGCCCGGCAGCAGGACTGGGCTCAGCTGCATCTCTGCCAGGCTTCTCGGACCTTCTCAGGCAGAGGAAATCAGAAGAGTTATGTGGCACATGAGACTGAACGAGGCCTGTTTGCAGTGGGGTAGGGCAATAAGCAGGTGTAGAGAGCTGAACAGAGGGTGGACAGTTCTGGTAGGAAGGGACAGAAGATCCCTGCTCAGGGTGTCACTATTTTATAGGGATGCCCTACATCTAGACACCTGGGAGAGATGAGGCCAGTCAAGTCAAGGTGTGATGCTGAGGGAATAAGTACATTTTACAAAGCTAGGTCAGAATCAAAAAGCCTATTAAACATGTGGGTGGATATTCTGGTCTCGTGTCAACGTAGCTTAGTCCTCTTCTGGTGGTTCACACGCCATAAGTGCCGTTATCAGAACACTTCCGATATTTACTGAATAAACCCATAACTTACATAACCTGCACCATTTCAGCAGAGACTGCCTCAGTACTACAGGTCACACAGATCGACAGCTTTCTCCAAGGGCTGGCCCCTAATTATTTTTAACTTATACAACAGGAACACCTAGGGTTTGTAATAATGAAGAATTGTGGAGGCACAATATAGACGAGTCACAGAGAGAATAGCCTGGCTTACAATGCAGGTGTCAGGCAGCAGAGTCAGGAGCACGGGCTGCACACATGGGGTGTGGACGAGGTGGTAATAAAATGGAACATGGCACAGAAGCAGCGGTCGCAGCCCATTGCTGCCCACCTTTCAGTGACTTCTCGGACAGACTCTGCTTTTTTCACCTATGTGCTCTCCTACTTCCCTGCACACCGACTGTTCTTGCCTGAGAATTACTATAGCGCAGAAAGGAGACAGCTGGACCAGGATGTGTGAATTCGACTTGTCCCGCCTGGAAAGGATCACTGTGTTAGTATCAACCCAGTCCCTGCAGAGCAGGAAGTTTCTCCTAACCTTCTATCATGCCTGGCACCCAGAGCCAAAAAGCAGCGTTATGTCTTGTCCGGAGGTACATAAGGTCTTTTCTGTGAAGGAACGATATATTTATTTATTTCTTTTTTGCTACAACTATACCAAAAGTGTGTGTCCACATTGCTCCGTATGCACTAGCTGAATCCACTTCCCTTGTGAATCCTTGTCTCTGCAGAGCTTTTAGAAATTTTTCGCAGTACTAACTACCTACGGACAGACCTTCTAGCATAGTCTCTAGTCGTGCATGATGTCTCTGCATGCGCAACTGTCTCTGCACAGACTGAAGTGTTCTCCAAGATTTATCTAGGTGTTAATCAGCAACTCGTATTATTGGATGAATAATCAGAGGACAATACAGCACTGCCTATTTCTGAGGTGAAAAAGTGCAAGCTCTGTCTTCACTTCTTTTCCCCTCAGTAAATTCTGACTAACAAAGACTCGTATTAAATCAAAGGGAGACTGCAAGGAACCCACAGAGCAAAGATGCTGTTTATTACGAACCCGCCCAGTGCTCTCGCACGCTAAATGCCTGCATTCCAATTAAAAAGAAGAAACGATCATTTTTAAATAACAAATCTGAACTAGTTTCTGAACATCTGATGTGAGGAAATAAAACCTTGTGCTTGTTCTTCCACTGCTAGGAATTGCTGAAATAAAGAATTTTCATTTTTGAAAAAAGTCCACTCATTCTCTTTATCCTTTTTGAGACGTCCTGAAGCAGGAGCTCTTCAATGTGCTTCCCATATTGCTTCTTTCCCTGGAAATTTGCTGCATCCTGGCACTGAAGGTATTTGCAGTACCTAGATATCATTAAGTTTTACCTTCTTTCAGGACAAAACACACAAAGCCAGTGCTCAGTAAAGCCTTGGCCATGGGACTGAGTGTCCTTATGCAGATCTGGAAGACTCCCAGACCTCCTGGTGGCCTCCCTTTCCTTGCCGTTTCTCAATAGACAATGACGTCCTCATGCCCGTGACAGCGGTTTGATCAGCCCATAGTCCGTGCACTTCACAAGGCACTCACGAGCTGCGTCAAGAGCATGCTGTATTTTGGGGTCATCTTTTTGTTTGCCAACGACTGTCAGGATCTCCAGGAGCTCACTCTCTACCAACTTTTTGGCGAGTTCTTTGTCAGCGCTGATTCGGTTGTAAGCAACAACCAGCCCACGGTGCTGAACATCCACACTGTCCTGCAAGCAGAGCCTCTGCAGGATTTCCAGCCACTGAATTGTCTGAACGGAAGGAAAAAAAACTGAGAATGACCAACTGGAGATTTTTTATATTATGGGAAAATCTCAGTTAAGAGCACAAGGTTGGCCTGCCACTAGGTAAGGTCCTTTTCAGTGGGGAGCAAGTGGTGATTTAGGACAGGAACAATTGATGCTAGCCCGTGAAAATTCCTCTCTGTTCCCATGAAAGCTCATCCCCCATCAAGCTGTTATGCTAGATGGTGTCTTCTGACTGTAGAATAACACATTCCTTTCCACAGTTTTGTTGGAAAAGACCTGGCAGAGTTATCACAAATGTGGGGCCTTTAGCTGATTCTGGAGCTATGTGACCTGAGGGAGCAGGGTAGGGTTACTAGGCTGCTTAAACAGCTGGCATAACCAGACAGCAGGGAACTACATTTACATTTCCAAGCAGAACCTGCAAGGGGTGAGAGACTGCAATACATGAGAAGAGGCAGAGGCAGACAAGATTCTTTGGGTAAATGTGGTATCTTTTATTAGACCAACTAATAGTTGGAAAATTGTTCTTTGCAAGCTTTTATGCACAAACACCCTTCTTCAGGCATAGGGAGAGAGCAGGTGGTCCGGTTGCTTAAATAATTACACGAGTTGCTCCAGCTGGCAAGACTCAGGCCAGCGAATCCGTAAACGAACTAGGCATGCAGGAAAAAGGGTACGTCGAGGGATGGCGCTCGGCGACGGGGAGAAAAATCGATAGTTGATCAGGCTATCGATTAGCTCAGCCACAAGTCAGGAATCTTCAAAGTCACTCTGCAGCGTGCTCCAAGTTCTCCGACTGGGGCGGAAGTCGCACAGAATTGTATACGGCCAGCAAGCCAATCGCTAGCCGCCACATAAGAATAATTTAGAACTGGCCAATAGTGGGACACAAATTTGCATACGAATGGCGGGAACTCTCTTGCACCGGAGTTTTCTATTGCAACAGAAAACTTTTGCTGTGCAAGAGACTCTCCTGTGGCGGGAAAATTCCACCGTGCCGAGGCACCAAAATCATTGGGTTGTGACATGCCCCCTTGCCGACGGCACAACTGGGATTTTAGACACATGAGCATGTTATAAGGAATTTTTCGTTTAAGGACTCGTTGGCCTTACAAAGCTCAAGCAACCAACAAATATATATATATATGTACAAACAAACAATTTCTACAGACCGGTCTTTTTAACAAACTACAAAATACAATAACTTATACATAGAACAACAACTATTGGTCATCATCTGATGGGAGAACATCTGTTTGGGACTCCCCTCTCTTATTAGCTAGTGAAATGCGGTTCATAACGAAGTACTCGTCGCGAAACGTCCGTCTTCTCCCATAGCAGACAATGCCAATTAAAATACTTCCCAGTACTAGAAAGAGACTTACCCCTACTGCACTACCGATGATGGTACCCCGACTGCGTCCCTGCATTACTGTTAAGGTTAATGTTGACGCTAAACCCGTAATGCTATTAGTTGAAGGATACCATGAAACCGTGGGTGATCGCGTGGTAGTGATGGTGGAGAGATCTAATACGTAAATAGTCTTTTGATTGCTTCTTTGACCAAGGGAATTTGTCACCCTCCAAATGTCAGTCCCGCCATGATTGTGGGTTAGTGGGCTATTGAAATGCAGAGTATTGTTTACAGACAGTAAGCCTTTAGGCCATTGTCCATCTAATCTGGCCCAGGCAAACTTTAGAGGTGGTGGATTGGAATTAGTTTTGCACTTAAGCTGAATATTTCTTTGTCCAACAAACCAATTTTTATCATAGCCAGTTATTGACACTTCAGGAGCATATTGGATGTCTAGTACGTGAGACTATCTTATTTCTTTGTTTAAAGCTGGGTGTTTCACGATACAAGTTATACGTCTTCCCCTCGCAAATTTTGTGGGAACGATCTTATATCAGCTTATAACTGTTACCGTTCTATTTGGAAAGGAAATTGAACTACACTCCATTTTACCAGTCTCCTTCCCAAATTATATCTGCAGCGGGTTTCCCAGTGGCTGCTGTACAAATGGCTGCCACTGCCCACTTTCCATCATCTATTAGAGAATTTGGCCCCTTGGTAAAACTTACAGTGGGCTCAACCAGTAGTTACAATTGTTAACGATTGTGTATTTCCCAATGGGAATGTAGTTACTTTGCATATATACTTTCCTTCACCATAGAAACTCACATTGTGCAGACTGATCGTCGCATCAATGGGCGAAGAACTAGATAACACCCTCCCGTGGTATTTTCTTTGAATAGAGGGGGTAGGTGTGGGTGGATTGTGGGGGGACTGCGGGTGAGTGGGGACTGTGTGAGGGGGCTGCTCAGGAAGGGTGGGTCCTCTGCCCCCCAACAGGGCACAGCCCCCAACCTGCACATGGACTGCTGCCCCCAGGACCACAGCCTTCCCCCCCTGCCAGGCCCAGATACCTGCACGCACATCCCACTGGGAGCAGCAGTGAGCACTGGGGCACTTGGGACCTCCTGGCACATCCCCCCACGCGGCACGGAGCAGCGTGGCTCGGCACCGGCAGCTTCTCTGCCACATCACCTGGGCCCACTCACGGAGACCGCCTGTCATGCCGGACCACGTCCAGTGTGCACGGGCACCATTGGGCTGGGCCTGTTTCATGCATGCAGGACCCATCCCAGCTCAACAAGCGGAGCGGCACAAGGTCCTGAGTGACAGCGCAAGTGACCCAGAGCCACCCGAAAGCACACAGTGCCACACTCAGCTGGGCCAGGCCCATGCGATGGGCCAGACGCAGTGACAGGTGCCTGGCAGCCAAGGTTGAGTTGCACTGCCCCGCACCTGCATCCTGTACTCCCCCCACCCGGGCTGGGCAACCGGCGGACGATGCCCTGCTGCCACCTACCCAGCCAGGGCAGGGAGGCATGGGATGTGGGCATGGCAGTGCTGGGAGTGGGGTCTATGCCCTGCTACTGCTTGCCCCCTTCCGCCCGGAGCAAGCTGCACTTCACTGTGCCCCTGCCCCCCGCCAGTTCTGGCTGGGCAAGAGGCAGCAGGGCATGTCCCCCGCTCCCAGCATCCTGGGGCACCCTGCCCTCCTCCCCATGTCCCAAGGCCCCCTCCCCATCTGGGCAAGAGTCAGAGGAATCTGCAAACACAAAGGAGTACAGGACATGGAAGCCGAGTTTCCAATGGTTTTGAATATTAGTTTACTTTTCATATCACAAGAGAGCCCGTTTCCTTGGGCGAAGAACCTTGCCCGATAGGTAAGAGCAGAGAAAGGTCAGTGGGCACGTCTGCTCTGCAGGAGCTCCCTCCTGGGCAAAGCGCATTGTGTGGTCGGTGTGGTACAGATATGGGGGGGTGTGATTGATTAATCCCTGGATCCGAGCAGGCCGGGGACGAAAGGGTTTGGAATCTCGTTTCCCTTTTCCTTTACTCTTCCCGCCCAAGAAGAACCCGAAGGCAATATAACAAATGAATGCTTTACTCACACTACGGAAGTACAGGGACTCGCGCTGTCGATGCAGAGTGTAGGCACCTTCAGTAAGAGTTACGCCGTGGAGCACGTAAATGCTCCGTTCACAATTCCGCGCCGGCAGTTCCCTTTTACAATAACTTCCAAAACACAAACCAAACCGTAGGGGACCCGAGAGCTCTTCTCGCATCCAAGAGATGCAGTTAACCGATATAGGGGCATCCAGGGGGAAGGGAGCCGTGGACGCAGGACCTCGGTGAGGGTGATCAAGCCTCTCCTATGTCATTTTTTTATCTACCATACTGGCGTTTGGTCACCCTTTCTTTACCACAGTCGGGAACGCCACCGTTTCTTTCAGCAGGCAATGTTCTTTGGGTAAAAGCGCTGTCTTTTATTAGACCGACTAAATACCCATTTCAAATGGCAAAAATCGATGTCTTTCATGTTTCAGGGGTGTTAATTGTAGATGGAATACTAAATATGAATACTTCATTGCAAATACCAAACCAAGTTACTCCTGTAGGTAGGACACCACCACTAACAACATTCAAGAACCAGGCATAGACCCCGAAATACCTGCTTCTGGTTCTGCTCTTTCATCCCTACTGCTTCCATCATGTTTGTGACTTTTCCCTTCATTTATTTTTCATTAACTACCTCTCTGAATGCTCCTCCTCTTGTTCCTCTGTACCTTCCACGGACACACCGTTACCTCCTCCTTCCTCCACCTCTGCTCCCAAGATTGATAAGTGCACCATGACACCTGCTTGGTCTGCACCTTACTCCCAGCAGAACAGAGACGCCCGTATCATCCGGAGCAGAGTGAACAACAACAAAGGCGCCGTGTACAAAAGTATCCTGCTAAGTGATGTGGAAGAGCTGTCTAGATTTATTACTGGATGCGTTTTCACTCTGGATGACAATTTCAATGTAAATTCTCCGCTACACCGATTCACACCAAGACAAAGCTTTTAAATATTAGAGGCCACATCATGCCCTTGATTCTTAGGAGAATCCCCCTCTTGATTACCTGGAGGAGTCAGCGCACCTCTACTCCCCTTTGGGATGGCATGGGTGCAGTTGGGGAAGAGTGACAATTAGAGATCCAGCGCTGACGTGTCCAGCTGTCTGAAGTCAGGGCCAAATGAAACAGAAGAAAGAACTGGGAGCATCACCCGTACACTGACTGGTGCCCAGAAACCCACAGGGACAACACAGACCAGATCCACTCCCAGAAATCCATCCTGCTTGAAAACATCTACGAGCTCTGCACCAGGAATTTGTGATGACTTGTGTAAAGTCAGCATCACAGTATTAATTCTGGTGCAGCACAGTACAGCCTCCCTCTCCTCCAGGATTGGCTGAAAGCCATTTTTTGTCCTGATACGTCCAGTCCCCTAGTGAGTTATTACATCCTTGCCTTCAACAAATTCCTGGAGAAAACTGGTTTACTAGATGTTTGAAATGGGCACAGCTCCTTTCTTGCCCGTGCATGTAACCTGAGTCACAGGGCTATGTCACAACCCATTGTTCATATGCCTATAGCACAGCGGAGAATCCCATAGTTTGATACAGAGGGCACAGTCTGTCAATCATTTTGTAAGTAGGTCATGTAAGTAGGTCACGAGTGGAAAACTCCAGAGCCCAGTGACTATATACTAATGACCTAGAAAAAGTGCCCGCCAATCTTATGTAAATTCGTACCCCACTATTGGACTGTTCTAAATCATTCCTACCTGGCGGCCAGCGATTGGCTTGCTAGCTGTATAAGAGGTTGAAGCAGTTTCCGCCCAAGTTGGAGAACTCCACATACATCTCCTGGAGAGCTCTGAGCACGCTGTGGAGCCTAGCAAACTCCGCGTGTCTTAGAGAAGAACTTAGGGGCCTGATCAACCACTAAGGACTCCCCGTCACCGACCCAAGGGGACCTAGCACACCCCCACCCCACGCAAGTACCCACCCGCCAACTAGGGCTCCTAAGACCCCGAACCCCGCGCCGCGGCTCTCAGTGTCGACATGGCGACGAGGATGGGATCCAGGGAAGACGCAAGGGAGTTGGAATTAGTTAAAAACTGCCCATGGCGCAGTGGGGAGCGCCTGACGTCCGATTCGGATGATCTATGGGCACACGTTGCCTACCATCAGGCCGGGGGAACAGGACCAAACGCAGTTACCGGTCATTTCTCTCTGAGGGGCGAAGCGGGAGAAGGAAAAGAGTGGAGCGCTAAGCTCGATGTAAGGGCCCTGGGCTGTGTTGTGGGCAGAACAGGGGTCATGTATAGACCCTGGGACGAAGCGGGAACCCTGTCCCTACATCGGGTAAAAGCGGCGAGCGTAGCGGACCCAACCCCTCCCCAGGAGTTTGCCCGCTGCATCCGCCACGTAGGAGAGGGCGGGGAAGGAACACCTCCCGACAAGTTTAACTGCCCGACCATGGTACCCCAGTCACGCAGTCACGAACTGTTCACTCAGCTCCGTAAAACTTTAGAGACGGAGTGCCGCACCGCGACCAAATGGGCAGGCCCCAAATGGGACAAGGGAAAAATGATTAATGTTTTATTCCGCGCATTTGTCAATACAACGCGTGATATTGAAAATCTAAGCAGCCAGTTAATAACTGGCAACTATAGGCCAGTCAGTCTCACCTCCATCCTCGGCAAAGTCTTTGAAAAAATTATCAAGGCTCATATTTGCGAGAGCCCAACAGGAAAAATTCTGCTGAGGGGAAACCAGCACAGGTTCATGGCAGGCAGATTGCGCCTGACCAATCTAGTCTCTTTTTATGACCACGTTACAAAATGCCTGGACGCAGGAGGAGGGGTTGACATCGTTTACTTAGACTTCAGGAAGGCCTTCGATATGGTATCCCACCCCATACTGGTGAACAAGTTAAGAGGCTGTGACTTGGATGACTGCACGGTCTGGTGGGTGGCGAGTTGGCTAGAGGGTCGCACCCAGAGAGTCGTAGCGGATGGGTTGGTATCGACCTGGAAGGTTGTGGGCAGTGGGGTCCCGCAGGGCTCGGTCCTAGGACCGATACTCTTTAACCTCTTCATCAGCGACTTGGACAAGGGAGTGAAGTGTACTCTGTCCAAGTTTGTGGATGACACAAAGCTGTGGGGGGAAGTGGACACGCCGGAGGGCAGGGAACAGCTGCAAGCAGACCTGGACAGGTTGGACTCCAAAATGAACGTGAGCCGGCAGTGTGACGAAGCCATCAGAAAAACTAACGACACTTTATCGTGCATCAGCAGATGCATGATGAAAGGATCCAAGGAGGTGATACTTCCCCTCTATCGGGCGCTGGTCAGACCGCAGTTGGAGTACTGCGTGCAGTTCTGGGCGCCGCACTTCAAGAGGGATGCGGATAACCTGGAGAGGGTCCAGAGAAGGAGGAGGGGTGGAGCCTCATGGGACGCCATGGGAAGGTCCAGCCGGGAGCGGGGGGGAAAAAGACCCCCAAAGAGAAAGGAGCGGCGGCGGCGGAAGGGAGTCGTCGGGAGGCCCCGGGGCAAGAGAAGGAGGCTGCAGGAGCGGCGGACCCTGAAGAGGAGAAAAATGGAGGCCAGGGCACAAAATGGAGGGTGACGGTAACCCTCACCTTTGAGGGGTATGAGGGGAACAAGACTCTGAGACGCGGAGACTTTATGGCCAAGGTCCTCTTTAAGACCCTCAAAGCGAAACCGAGGGACGTGCACTGCGTGGTGGCCTTCGACAACAGGAAAGTCTGGAACGTGACTTTTGAGACTGAGAAATGTTACGCTGCCTCTTGGAAGGCGCATGAGGAGGCACTGGAACGAGGGGAGCTGGAGGGGTTGGTGTTCGATATGGGGCAGACGGCATGGGAGAGAGTGCTGTATATTGTTTTCAGACATGTTGCATAACGACATGAGAAGATGGTTGGAGCAGAGGGTGGAGAAGGTGACGTTTGTGGAAAAAGAGTATGATCGGTGGGGGATTTGGACCGGGGCATGGAGGGCAAATGTGGTGCTCCATAAGGTGGTGGGGAGCCCGGGGGCGGTTAAGTACTTGGCTTCGGCGGTGCAAGTTGGGCCGCGTAGGGGATATGTGGTTTATCATGACCAGCCCAAGCTTTGCAATCGGTGCGGGCAAGAGGGGCACCTGGCGGCGTTCTGCCGGCTCACGGTGTGTTATCGATGCAGGGGGCTGGGGCACGCAGCTCAATTGTGTAAGGAGAGCTTTGTATGTAAAGGTTGCGGGCAGGAGGGGCACATACAGCAGCCGTGCCCCTCATCTTACACAAAAAGAGTGCAGATGGCGGGGCGTCGTGAGGAGCGGGGTGGAGAGGAGAGAGAAATGGAGGAGGAGGAACAGCTGGGTGGGCCGGAGGGAGGAGAGATGATTGTGGAGGAAACACCGGTGGAAGGGGAGGAGGAGGGTAAAGAGGAGATAGAGGAGGCAGGTTTTGGGGGGTGGGGGGGGGGACGTGGTGGAGGTGTTCCGGGAGGTGATGGGGTCAGGGGTGGTGGGGGAGGGGTTTGCGGTGGGGGTGGTGGTGTTACTGCACAAGGAGGGGGATAGGGAGTTGTTGAAGAATTGGAGACCGATCACGTTATTGAACGTAGACTATAAGTTGTTTTCAAGGGGCTGGCGACAAGGATGGGGAAGGTGATGGGGGAGGTGGTGGGGGAAGACCAGACGTGTGCGGTGAAGGGTAGGAGGTTGGGGGATACGCAGTGGGTGTGCAGGGATATGTTGGAGTACGTGGGAGAGAGGGGGTGGAAGGTGGTGGTGGGCAGAGAGCCCTGTATAGAGGGGCGAGGAGCAGAATCGTGGTGAAGGGCTGTTTGGGAGAGGAATTCAGGGTGGAGAGAGGGGTGCACCAGGGGTCCCCCTTTCTCCAGGGCTGTTTGTGTGCGGCATAGAGCCGTTGGCACAGAGGGTAAGGAGGGATGGGAGGGTGAGAGGAATGCCGGTGCTGGGGGGAGAAGATTTGAGGGTTACATTATATATGGATGATGTGATGTTTATGGTGTGGGATGAGGGGTCTCTGAGGAGGGCGGTGGAGGGAATTAAGGAATATGGGGAGGCAGCGGGGCCACGGGTGAACGAGGGGAAAAGCAGTTTGTTGGCAGTGGGGGAGTGGACCGGACTGGAGGAGGTGGGGTGGTGGGTGGAGAAGGAGGGTTTGAAGGTGCTGGGAGTGTATATGGATGTGAGGGCGAAGGGGGAACGGGCGTGGGAGGAGGTTCGAGGGAGGGTGAGGAAAGTGGTAGGGATATGGGGAACGAGCAAGCTGTCGTTCAGGGGGAAGGTGGGGATTATGGAGCAGTTTTTGTTGCAGACAATTTTGTTTGCAGCAATGGTGTACCTGCCCACCTGGTTGCAGGAGAGGTGGGTGCAAAGGGAAATGTGTCTCTTTTTTTGGAGTGGGCAGACAGAGAGGGTGGCGAGGAGGGAGGTATAAGGGGGAGGACTTGGGAGGCTGGGGCGTGCCGGAACGAGAGGTTTTTCTGTATGTGCACTTTTGGAAAGGGGTGGTGAGAGTTGGGGGCCTGGAGGGGAGGAAAGTGGGGGCAATGTGTAGATATTGGGCGGGAAGGTATTTGAGGAGGTTGGCGTTATAAGGGGGGAGGTGGACGGGGTTGTGGGCCGAGAGACCGGCCAAGTGGTATGCACGGGGGTGGGGCTTCTTGAGGGCAAAGGGGCTGGAGGGTCGGAGTAGGCAAACGCCAGGGTTCGGAGGACGGAACGTGGAGCAACACCCCCAGGTCTCAAGGACGCCCTGATCCACTGACGAGAACGTTCGAGGCACGGAGACCCCAGCTAGGGCGGAACGGCGACTGCGGATCCCGGAGGACCCTCCCAGGAGGGTAGACCAGCGACCCCGAGCCGGTGAAGAACCCCGATGCACAGCCACCCCACGATGTCGGGACCCCGACAGGCGGCGGCGGACTCCCGACCATTGATCGACCCCTAGAGGCAGAGAGACTCTCGGAGCCCGGAACCGCGGCTGACGAGAGCCGCCTCCCAGCGGAGGACCCAGGAGTCCGAGGACGCCCCCGGACGATGACAGAGCGCCCCGAGCGACAGCGGACCCCTCCGGACCCCCATGGCACCTTGGTGACAACGGCGGGCCCCGAACGGTGACAACCCCTGGACCCCAGCAGTCCCGAGGATGCCCCCCCCAGGGTCTCCCCACGCAAGCCATATTCAAAGACCACACAGAAAGTGGTATCACATCAGAAACCCCACCGGACCAGACCTTCAGGGACCGCCCGACGGAGACACCTGCCCCGACGACGCCACTGTGCAGGCCTCCGCCCAGGGACCCCCGACCGGACATGCACCCCAACCAGACAGACCACCTCCCGGACCCCCGGGGCCACCCGAGGCCCCCGTCCTGCCGAGGATTCCGGAGCCGCCGGGAGGAACCAAGCCACCGGGTGCCCTCTCGCCCCCGAGCGTGCCGGAATCTCCCGGTGCAGAGCCCTCCCCACAGCAGAGGCAGACCCTCTGGCTGGAGGAGCTCTCCCAGGCCACCATCTTTGAGGCTTTCGAGGCCTCGGTGGCCCGGCTCACAGAGGAGCTCTCAGCGGCCTCCCGGCCCGGCCAACCCCAAGGAAACAACAGCAGACCGGCGACGCGAAGGGACCACAGACCACAGCCGCAGAGGGGACCCAGGCGCCAGTGCTACGACCCGGCGGCAGCCTCCCAGATCCAGAAGCTGTACCGTCCCAAGGCGGTGAGAGAGATCCTGGAGGGACCCTCGGCCTTCTGCCAGGTCCCCTGGGAGGCTCTTTTCAGCTATTTCAGCAGGATCTTCAACCTCCCAATGGAAGCCGCCGCCCCACGCCCTGCGACCGTCGAAGCACTGACCCCCGTGCCCCCAGCAGAGGGGCTCAAGGACGCCTTCACGCCGCAGGAGGTGCAAGCCCGCCTGAAGAGGACCAGGGACACCACCCCCGGCAAGGACGGGATCAGGTACGGTCTCCTTAAAAAACGTGACCCGGGCTGCCTTGTTCTTTCTGTTCTCTTCAACAGGTGCAGAGAATTCTGGCGCACGCCTGCTGCCTGGAAGAGGGCCGTGACGGTCCTCATCCATAAGAAGGGAGACCCAAATGACCCGGACAACTGGAGACCCATCACCCTGTGCTCCACCGTCGCTAAACTCTGCGCCAGCTGCCTGGCGGGCCGCATCACCGACTGGGCGGTAACCGGCGGAGCTGTCAGCCAGAGCCAGAAGAGGTTCATGTCTACAGAGAGCTGCTACGAACACAACTTCACCCTCCAGATGGCCCTGGACAACGCCCGGAGGACCAGGAAGCAGTACGCGGTGGCGTGGCTGGACATTTCCAACGCCTTCGGGTCCGTGCCCCACCGCCACATCTTCGGCACCCTCCGTGAGCTGGGCCTGCCAGACGGCGTCATCGACCTGGTGTGCGAGCTCTACCGCGGTTACACCACGACCGTCCGCACCACCGACAGGGAAACCAAGGAGATCCCCATCCGGTCGGGAGTGAGACAGGGCTGCCCCCTCAGCCCCATCATATTCAACCTGGCCATGGAACCGCTCCTTCGAGCCGCGGCAGGCGGCCCTGGCGGGCTCGACTTCTACGGCCAGAAGTTGAGCGTCCTGGCCTACGCCGACGACCTCATGCTCCTCGCCCCCGACGCCACCCAGCTGCAGCAGATGCTGGACGTGACGTCCGAGGCGGCCAGGTGGATGGGCCTGCGTTTTAACGTTGCCAAGTGCGCTTCCCTGCACATCGACGGGAAGCAGAAGAGCCATGTCCTGGACTCCACCCTCACGATCCAGGGCCAGGCGATGCGGCACCTGCGTGACGGCGAGGCCTACTGCCACCTGGGGACACCCACCGGCCACCGGGCCAGGCAGATGCCGGAGGAGACCATCAACGGCATCGTGCAGGACGCACGCAAACTCGACTCGTCCTTGCTGGCCCCCTGGCAGAAGATCGACGCCGTGAACACTTTCCTCATCCCCCGCGTTGCGTTCGTCCTGAGAGGCTCGGCGGTCCCCAAGATCCCCCTCAAGAAAGCGGACACCGAGATCCGGTAGCTGCTGAAGAAGTGGCTGCACCTGCCGCTGAGGGCCAGCAACGAGGTCCTGCACATCCCCTACTGGCAGGGGGGTGCCAACGTGCCCCGCATGGGAGACCTCGGTGACATTGCCATGGTCACCCACGCCTTCTGCCTCCTGACCTGCCTGGACACGACGGTAAGTATCATCGCCGCTAGCACCCTGGAGGAGACCTCCTGCAAGAGGATCGGCAGGCAACCCACTGGACGTGACCTGGCCACCTTCCTGAGCGGCTCGCTGGAGGGCGAGTTCAGCCGAGACGGCGGGGATTTTGCCTCGCTGTGGAGCCGAGCCCGCAACGCCACGCGCCGCCTCGGGAAGCGCATCGGCTGCGCCTGGACTTGGACCGAGGAGCGCCGGGAGCTGGCAGTCTCCCTGCAGCCAGCCCCGCACGCCGACTCTGTGACCGTGACGCCTCGCACGAGGACCTTCCTGGAGAGGTTCCTGAAGGACGCCGTCCGCAACAAATATGCCGGCGACCTGAGGGCCAAACCCCACCAGGGCAAGGTCTTCGGCGTCACCTCGAAGTGGGACGCCAGCAACCACTTCATGCCTAGCGGGAGCTTCACATGCTTCGCGGACTGGCGCTTCCTCCACCGCGCCCGCCTCAACTGCCTGCCTCTCAACAGGGCCGTCCGCTTTGGCCACCGGGACAAGAGGTGCCGACGGTGCGGCTACGCGGCTGAGACCCTCCCCCACGTGCTGCGCAGCTGCAAGCTGCACGCCAGGGCCTGGCAGCTCCGCCACAACGCCATCCAGGACCGTCCGGTGAGGGCCAGCCCGGCCGCCGCGGGGCAGGTCTCCATCAACCGCACCGTCCCGGGCTGCAAGAGCCAGATGCGCCCCGACATCGTGATCACCGACGAGGAGGTCAAGAAGATCGTCATCGTGGACGTCACCATCCTGTTCCAGAACCGGCGCCAAGCCTTCACAGACGCCCGGGCTCGCAAGCGGGAGAAGTACGCCCCGCTGGCCGACACCTTGAGGGGCCACGGCTACGACGTGACAGTCGACGTGCTCATCGTGGGAACGCTCAGAGCCTGGGACCCCAGTAACAAGAGCATCCTGCGTGCCTGCCGCGTCTCCCGCCGTTACACCAAGCTGATGCGCTGCGTCATGGTGTCCGACACCATCCGGTGGTCCCGCGACATTTAGGTGGAGCACATCACAGCCCACCACCAGTACACGGATCCCACCAGGAGAACTGCCACCGGACCAGACTCAGAGGGGACCGCCTGAACACCCCCCCACTCTGCACCAGACAGACCTTCACTTCAAGAGGACTCATCAACAACGGACAACGACCCTGCGCCAACCGAGGAGGTCCCCCGCGATAGACTATATCTAGACTGAGACACTTTTTCCTTGGACCACTTCTTCCACCATTGCGGACCATTGTCACGGGTATGTGTGTTTCTATCTTCTTTTTCTCTCAGCGTTGAGAAACGCCCCCCTCCCCTTCCCCACTCCCCTCTCCCCCGGGCTTAGTTGGCTAACTTTGTATCGCATGTAACTTAGTTGCGTTCCCCACCTCACCCCCATCCTTCTATTGTTAGTGCCTCGCCCGGGCGCTCTGTATTTCCCTACCGGCTTTGTCATCTTTTTTTTGGATTTACAATCCTTAACATCTACTAATAAAAGTCTGTTCTTATCAGTTTGAGAACTGATACGTCCTCGATGTGAGGCCTCTAGAAGGCCATGATCAGAGCACCGGGGAAGACGGAGGGGACAGCGGTGCAGAGAGAGATGGCAGCTACGAAGGCGAGGCCCAATATGCAGATCGGGATGCAGATTGGTATGCAAATGACGGCGGAGATGAGAGCTGAGGAGGATAGAGTTCAGGAGCAGCGGTGGCGATGGGGAAACCAGATCGGCGGAAGGGACGACGACAACAGAGTTGGTGAGCGAATGGCGGAGGAGGAGGAAGGGTGGACGCGTGTGCAACGGAAAGGGAAGGCCCAAGTGGGAGCGGGGGGGCAGAAGACCCCTGAAGAGAGAGGAGCATCGCTGGTGGCACCAAGTCGTCGGGAGACCCTGGGGCAAGAGAAGGAGGCGGTAGGAGTGGCGGATCCTGAAGAGGAAGAAAATGGATGGTGAAGGTAAGCCTTGTCCTTGAGGGATATAAGAGAAACAAGACTCTGCGGCGTGGAGACTTTATGGCCAAGGTCCATTTGAAGACCCTCAAAGTAAATCCGAGGGACTTGCACTGCGTGGTGGCCTTTGACAACAGGAAGGTCTGGAACGTGACTTTTGAGACTGAGAAATGTTATGCTGCCTTTTGCAAGGCGCATGAGGAGGCCTTGGACAGAGGGGAGCTGGAGGAGTTGGTGTTTGATATGGGGCAGAAGGCACGGGAGAGAGTGCTATATATTAAGATGTTTACAGACATGGCGCAGAAGGACGACGTGAGAAGATGGTTGAGCAGAGGGTGGAGAGTGTGACGTTTGTAGAAAAAGAATGTGATCGCTGGGGGGTTTGGACGGGGGCATGGAGGGCGGAAGTGGTGCTCCATGAGGTGGTGGGGAGCCCTGGGGCGGTTAAGCACTTGGCTTCAGCGGTGCAAGTTGGGCCGTGTAGGGGATATGTGGTGTATCACGACCAGCCCAAGCTGTGCAATCGGTGCGGGCAGCAGGGGCACATACAGCAGATGGTTCCCCACCCCACCTCCATCCTTATATTGTTAGTCCCTCGCCCGGGTGCTCTGTATTTCCCTATCGGCTTTGTCATCTTTTTTTTGGATTTACAATCCTTAGCATCTACTAATAAAAGTCAATCTGTTCTTATCAGTTTAATATCTGATATGTCCTCGATGTGAGGACTTTATATTAAATGGATTTTTGGAACTGGGAGATGGACTCGGAGCTTGCTCCATCCACCCCACGCATCGGCCTGGTATTGAAGTGCCTCCAGGAGCGGTGCACCTCCCCTCGGGGAGAACTTGCTGCTGTCAAAAAGTAGATCTTGTCGCTTCTTCAGAGACATCTGGGGGGGGCTGGTGCCGGGCAGGGACCCCCGACAGTCTGGCAGGTTTTGCAGAATAATGCTGCTTCACGTTGTACTCCTTGCAGACAGCTACTTTCTCTTGGCAAATCAGACACAGGATGTTCCCGTTTTGTTCAATAACAAAAAAATCAGTGGTCCAACTATCTTTGGAAACTTGACATTCAGCATCAATTTTTCGTTTCCTCTCATTTACCATTTTTTGAGCGTAGCGTAGGCCCTGTAGCTAAGACCCAAATTAATTTTAGTCATAGAAAAACTAGTTTGGCAGAGACAGGTGAAGTTAAAAACAACTCACCAGTTCAAGATCACCATTTGATTACTATGTAATAATTCTGTGGTATCAATATGGACCCTCACCCATCATGTATACTCATAATGTGGAAGGTACAGCCTGACACATGCAGGTGCTGCCATCATATGCCAAGTGCAACCTCAAATGCCGACGGGGAGTCAGGGCAGGACTAGGACCTTAGTCTCCTGGTGCCAGTCCCAGTGTCTCTGTCTCATGGCTGGGGCAGCCCAGGTGCCGCGCCCCGCTCCCGCTGAGCCTGGCAGGTCCCAGGAGGCGACCCGGATGCCAGGGGCAAAGGAGCGGAGCCAAAGGAGACGTAGCAGGCACTTGATGAGCTGCATGGCGGCCCGTGGGCCGTATGTTGGACAAGACTGGGTTAGAGGGTCTTGCCCCTCCGCTCACAGTCAGACCGACTCCATATTTGGGCTCAGAAATAAATTTGACCCCATGGTCAGATTGGTATGGGCTGGGGGGGCGAAGGGGTTGCCTCCCTCCTTGGGGGCATGGAGATCTACCTGAGATCTCTCGAGTGAATATTAACAACATTTTGCAGAAGCAGGACGTTGGCTGCCACGTTCCCCATGTGTTACCTGTGGCAGGTTAGGGCCTTAAGGCCTGTGTGGTGTCAGGGTTGGGGGTAGTTTTACTAAGAGGTTGCATTATGGATCTGCATTATGGAACCGACTCGAGGTGATATACAAATTGCTCGGTCGTTTGGGCGGGCTGGTGAATGGAGAGGCAGACAAAGCGTATTGGTTGCAAAAAACTTTACTTACGCCGCTAGTAGCCGCGACGCAGGTGGTCCGGTCGCTTAAACAACTCCACTAGTTGCTCCAGCTGGCAAGGCTCAGGCCAGCGAATCTGTCCACAAATTAAGCCGGCAGGGAAAGGGTACGTCGAAGGATTGCGCTCGGCGACGGGAGAAGAATCGATAGGTGATCAGGCTATCGATCAGCTCAGCCGCAAGTCAGATATCTTTAGAGGCACTCTGCAGCGTGCTCAAAGTTCTCCGACTTGGGCGGAAGTCGCACAACATTTTACACGGCTAACAAGCCAATCGCTAGCCACCACGTAGGAATAATTTAGAACTGGCCAATAGTGGGACACAAATTTGCATGCGAATGGCGGGAACTCTCTTGCGCCCGAGTTTTCTGTTGCAGCAGAAAACTTTTGCTGTGCAAGAGACTCTCATGTGGCGGGAAAATTCCATCGTGTCGAGGCACCAAAATCATTGGGTTGTGACATGCCCCCTTCCCGACGGCACAACTGGGATTTTAGACACATGAGCACGTTATAAGGAATTTTTGTTTCAGGATTCACTGACCTGACGGAGCTTAAGCAACCAACATATATATATATAAACAAACAATTTTACAGACCGGTCTTTTTAACAAACTATACAATACAATAACTTAAACATATAACAACAACTATTAGTCATCATCTGATTGGAGAACATCTGTTTGGGACTCCCCTCGTTTATTAGTCAGTGGAATACAATAAGGCTCATAACGAAGTACTGGTAGCGAAACATCCGTCTTCTCCCACAGCAGACAATGCCAATTAAAATACTTCCAAGTATTAGAAGGATAATTCCACCCACTACACTAGCGATGATGGTATCCCACTTGCGTTCCTGTATTATTGTTAGGGTGAATGCTGATGCTAAACCCGTAACGCTATTAGTTAAAGGATACCATGAAACCGTGGGTGATCATGTGGTAGTGATGGTGGAGAGATCTAATACATGAATAGTTTTTTGATCGCTTCCTTGACCAAGGGAATTTGTCACCCCACAAATGTAAGTCCTGCCATGATTGTAGGTTAGTGAGCTATTGAAATGCAGGGTATTGTTTACAACCAGTAAGCCTTTAGGCCATCGTCCATCTATTCTGGCGCAGGTAAACTTTATAGGCGGTGGTTTAGAATTAGCATTGCACTTAAGTTGAACATTTCTTTGTCTAACAAGCCAATTTCTATTATAGCCAGTTATTGACACTTCAGGAGCATATTGGATGTCTAGGACGGGAGAATACCTTATTTCCCTGTCCAAAGCTGGGTGTTTCACAATACAAGTTATATGCCTTCCCCTCGCAAATTTAGTGGGAATGATCTTATATCAGCTTATAACTGTTACCGTTCTATTTGGAAAGGAAATTAAACTATTCTCTATTTTACCAAAATCTCTTTCCCAACTTATATTTGCAGCGGGTTTCCCAGTCCCTGCTGAACAGATAGATGCCACTGTCCAATTTTTACCATCTATTAAGGGAGGAGTTGGTTCCTTTGTAAAGCTCACAGTGGGTTCGACAATTACAGTTATAGTTGTTAATGACTCTGCATTTCCTAATGGGAACGTGACTGCTTTGCATTTATATGTTCCTTCATCATAGAAACTCACATTATTTAGGTTGATTGTTATATCATTGAACAAAGAGGTTTTAAATGACACTCTTTCAGGGTATTCTTTTTGAATAGAAAACCCATATTCAGGATGATGCACAACAATAGTTTGCGCACTTTTCTCATGCAATTTTTCCCACAAAATTTGTATTATGGTTTCATTCATGTCAATTATACAACACCATTCACGACCGAATCAAGGACATGTCAGAAGACATACGTGAACAAGTAGTGGAGCAAGTCAAGAAAAGTCTGGTAAAATTGGCTTGCAGTTGGATGAATCAACTGATGTCTCAAATTGCGCACAACTTCTCGTTTTTTGCTCGATATGTGCATGAGAATCATGTCAAAGAAGAATTTCTCTTTTGTGAACTGCTGAAAGAAACAACCAAGGCAGCAGACATTATGGCTACGATGAATGAATTTTTTCCTTTTTTCCAGCCTTCCCTAGGACCTTGTAGGAGCTATTTGTACTGATGGTGCTCCTGCTATGTTGGGGAAATATTCAGAGTTCACCGCTCTCGTCAAAAAGGTGAATCCAAATGTGATCTCTAGTTATTGCATCCTCCTCCCTCTTATTTGAAAGACGTGTTGGATGTTGTCATCCAGGCTGTCAACTTGATCAGAGCAAGGGCATTGAATCACTGCATGTTCAAAGCGCTGTGCGAAGGAAGCGGTTGGGTCTGAACATACTGTACTTCTGCTTCACACAGAAGTATGCTGGTTATCCAGACAAAAAGTTCTGACAAGAGTTTTTGAACTTTGAGATTAATTGAAATGTTTCTGCATGAAAATGGATTAATTCTGCTTCAGTGTTTCATAGGTCCGAACTTTGTGGGTTGTTTGCCATCCCTCGCAGATGTGTTCACAATTCTAAACTCATTGAACATTTCAGTCCAAACTCGTTGAACATTTCAGTCCCAGGTGAAGAAGTGACTATCTAGGAGGACAAAAAAGTCAAATCCTTTCAAGACATTCCCCAAGAACCAATTATACAAGGCGTGCTGAATGCACAGCAGTTAGGACAAAACATCTTAGAGACATTTGTTGCTGATCGACTTGTGCATAAAGCTGTCATCGTACGTGCACCAATCTCAAAGTTAAAAACTCTTGCTTCCAGTACAGTTAGCAACAGAAAAACACAAAACAACAGACCGCAGTCATCAGAGCTGATCGTGAACTTTTCAGACGCCTGCTTGTATCTATGGATGTCGATAACCTCCTGAGGCAAGAACTCTCTACTGTACTGCTATCGCTGGCTACAGCAAATGGAAACTTGAGACCAGCAAACAAAGCTTAACTACTCTCCATTTTGGAAGAAATATTTCATAGCCAAGTTTGAAAGAAGCCCTGACTCCAACATGTGTAGTGATTGGTGGTGTGGCTGTGGCTCAGGCCATGGGAAAACCCAAGGATGCAATGACTTTTGGAGGCCATGCGGATGCTTTTGCGGTGAATATCGGGTCCAAGTTCAAGGAACCTTGCAGCAGGGTAGATGTTGTGTTCGACTGCTACAAAGACCCATTGATCAAGGATGTTACTACAAAGCACTGAATTGGGAAAGGAAGGAAATAAGAATTGGAATTAGCAGAGGGACGTCATGTTGCCTGTGCAATGGAGAACAGTGATTGAATCCAAGGAAAACAAGGCATGCAAACACTTGTTAGGTTCCTCAAAAGGGAGCTCTTACAGCAAACATTACATGGTGACAAAGAACTAACAGTCAGTGGTGGTAATGCTGGTTATGCTGCCTCAACTGCAAGAAACACGGCCCACCTCCACTCCGCACAAGAGGCGGCAGGCACCCACGTGATCTTGCTTCTTTCTGAAGCAAAGTCAGAAAGATGTAACACAGTCATTGTCACAATGTGGTAGCTCTATCCAAATAAAGCTTCTGCTGACCTGACCCAAAAGTTTGCTGCGTGTGTTTTCCACGACGACAAGCCGTGACACCGAAGTCCTTTTGCTACTGATTGCATTCTGGCCTCGTCTCAGCAGTCAGCTGTGGATGAGAGCAAGCCCATCAAGAACTCAACAACACATTGCTGTGCACAAGGTGGAGTGCTGTGATGAACTAAGGGACGGACTGCTGGGTTTTCATGCTATCGCGGGGTATGATACCACAAGCTAACTTGCAGGAATTTCTAAAAAGTTTGCTTGGAAGATCTGTGAAACTCCTCATCTCCTGTCTCAATTTGAAGTACCTCACACACCAGATGCCCAAGCACTGGCCATTAGACTCAAGGCCCCCCACGGAGGATGCCTGTGCTTAATTTTCGCTCATTTTTTGATGTAAGTAAGAATAATTTTTCTGTTGCGAAGAGCTCAGAAAGATCAATCGCCACAGACAGGGCAGAGCTGTTTTTAGTACTACAGATTCCCATTTGAAACCTCTAGTTTTCTCTTGTGAATTGGGTTTGCTGCGGCCCCCGATAGAGAATCAAGTTCTAGACCAGCGGTTCTGAACCAGGCTACATGTACCCCCAGGGGGTACATGAAGCCTTATCGGGGGTACGTGAGATATATTTCATACACCGTCTAACACAGGTCGAAGGGCCTAAAAAATGTGAAATTGCTGGGGCTTTAGTGTCGTTAAAATGCACACGCGCATGGAAACCAGATATCCTACTCCTGCTCCATGCCTCAACCTTGCACCAGAAACGTTGCTCCAAACACCTGTCACTCAGTCGTGTAGTCAAGTCTTTGAACATAGTTGTGTGTTCAAAGTTGTTGTGTTTACGTTTGAGTTTTTTACGTCTTTTTTTTATGCACGTGGCGGTTCCACGCAAGTAACAGTATACATCTGCTTTTTCCTTTCATTTTGGTAAGTACCTATGTTCAATTTTACATTGTTACCAACCTATGATGTATGTTTTAAGGGTTTTACTTTGCACTATTTTTCAGGGACTGAATTCTTGCTTCATCCATTGATTTATCATGTCAAAGAAGTGTTATTACTAGGATTTGCCTGTGCAGTTTGGCTTTACGATCATGCTTGATACAGATGATTTACAAAAGCTACAATGCTTCCTTCGCTCAAAAGGTACTTTGCAATGGATATATGAAGCCATCTAAACTTAAAGAGCACCTTCAGACTGTTCACCCTGAAAATACTACAGACCCAGAAGCTTTATTCAAACTCAAGCGATCACAACTTGAAACGAGCACACTCTCCAATCATGGATTTACTCCCCAGAAGCCAGCACTAGAGGCAAGTTATCACGTGGCATTAAAGATGGCCACAGAAAAAAAAGCTGCATACCATCACAGAGACCCTGGTGAAACCGTGCCATGGAAATGGCCGAGCTGATGTGTGGTAAAGATGCACAACTAAAAATAGCACAGATCCCCCATACAACACCATTCACGACCGAATCAAGGACATGTCAGAGGACATACGCAAACAAGTAGTGGAGCAAGTCAAGAAAAGTCTGGTAAAACTGGCTTGCAGTTGGATGAATCAACTGCCTCAAATTGCGCACAGCTTCTCATTTTTGCTCGATATGTGCATGAGAATCAAGTCAAAGAAGAATTTCTCTTTTGTGAACTCCTGAAAGAAACAACCAAGGCAGCAGACATTATGGGTACGATGAATGATTTTTTTCTTTTTTTCTAGCCTTTCCTGGGACCTTGTAGGAGCTATTTGTACTGATGGTGCTCCTGCTATGCTGGGGAAATATTCAGAGTTTACTGCTCTCGTCAAAAAGGTGAATCCAAATGTGATCTCTAGTCATTGTATTCTTCATCAACATGCTTTGGCATCAAAAACTCCTCCCTCTTATTTGATAGACCCAGGCCGCCAACTTGATCAGAGCAAGGGCATTGAAACACTGCATGTTCAAAGCGCTGCGCGAAGGAAGAGGTTGGGTCTGAACACGCTGTACTTCTGCTTCACACAGAAGTACGCTGGTTATCCAGACAAAAAGTTCTGACAAGAGTATTTGAACTTTGAGATTAATTGAAATGTTTCTGCATGAAAATGGATCAATTCTGCTTCAGTGTTTCATAGGTCCGAACTTTGCTGGTTGTTTGCCATCCCTCGCAGATGTGTTCACAATTCTAAACTCATTGAACATTTCAGTCCAAACTCGTTGAACATTTCAGTCCCAGGTGAAGAAGTGACTATCTAGGAGGACAAAAAAGTTAAATTGACATGCATGTGGTGCTCTCGAAAACGTCGCCTAGAATTAAAATGTTGGTTGATAGTAAGCAGCAGCACTGTTTGCACTAATAAGTTTGGGCACGTTTTGCCATTTGACATCAAGTGGTGTTTTTTTGTACAACTTTTTATGTGCATTGAATAAACGAACCTTGTTTAAAACGAAGAACTCTTTGTATATCTTGCTGTTTTTATAATACCCGAGTACACAGTTTGACATAAAAATTAATTTCCCATTGAACGGGGGTACGTGAAGTCTCACTCGGAGACCAAGGGGTACGTCAACTGAAGAAGGTTCAGACCCGCCGTTCTAGACCCTTGTATCAGATCATGGCAAACCCTGCTGCCGCCTTTGGAGTAATCACTAAAACCTTTTTTTTTTTACTTTTATCATCTAGGTAATCCCACGTTTTGAAGACATTTATCATCTGGGTCCTCTGGTCGTACCAGCCCCTCGCACTACCGAGAACGCCGCTCTCCATCGCCCATCCCCCCACAGAGTCACTTTTCTCCTGGCTGCTCTTTATTCCTCTACAGCTCGGCGCGGGGAAACAGGACGTTCTGGCCCCCGTCTGGTTTAGATACAACGTCCAACCCACGTTTTGAAAAGAAATGCTTAAAAATAGTGAATAAATAAATAAAAATCAACCCTCTCAGAGCGTAAGGTACTATCTCTGATTTGCCTCGTGGTATGGCTTCAAGTCCCTCATTGATAGCAATGCCTCGTGTTAGAGGCCGTATGATGAAGCCATGGCTCCTTCCCTTAAAAGCAGCTTTCCCCTGAGCAGCGCACAAGCAAAACAGTGCCTGTGCGCGGGGGTACACTGGCACGCGCATTTTGGAGCGAGCGGTTAGGAGTCAAGGAGATCTCTTTCAAATCATGGAAGTGGAGAGCAACTCTTGACTATAACAAACTCAGCATAACGGCTGTGGGCAGGGCTGGGGGACCCTCGAGTCACTTGGTCACTCTGCTCCTGGAGGCCTGAGCCCACCCCGAGCCGAGGGCCCCGGAGCCGCCGGGCCGCAGCCCCAACACCCGCCCGCGCCAGCTTCCCCGACCGCGTGGCGCGTTATGGCGGCTACAGTCGTATTTCAAAGCTCTCAGCCCAGACGGGCGTCCACCGCACCCACTCGGCTGCCGGCCCGCGCAGCGCCTCCCAGCCAATGAACGCCGGCATGGAAAGATTAAGCGCCCGCCTCCTCCCTGGTCCCGCCCCCGCCCTGCCGGCACGGGGGGCGTGGCCTGGGCAAAGGCGCGCCTGCGCCGTGCGCGGGACACGCGGTACAGGAGCAGCCGTGCAGGAGCGCGGAGCTCCGCCCCAGGGGGCGTGGCCTAGGCGGGGTGCGCGGGACCCGCTGTGCGGGCGCGGAGGAGCGCGGCGCTGCGGCCGGGGGCAGCGGCGGGGGAGGCGCAGCTCCGCTCCGGGCTCGGGCAGGGGCTCGAGATGCGCCCGGGGAGGCAGCGCGGAGCCGCCCGCCCGCCCACACGGCGCTGCACGTGCCCCGAGCCGGCATGCGGGAGCCCCGGGGCCGCCTGCTCCTTCCCTCCCCACCCCGGCCCCAGAACAGCCGCGGACCCGCCTTCTCCGCGCCTCCTGGATGCTTAGTGCTACCTTTTACACGTGGCTATTCACTAATTACCGTACGTTTACATAGTGCTAATTAACGCTCATGTTGCTTACTATTCTAATTATTTCTCATTCTAGCGGTGCATGGTTATCATGACGTAAATAAGATGATATTTAAATTTAGTATCATGACATGAATGAAATGATTTTTAAAATCCGTTGGGCGTGCACAACGCGCTCTGCACATCCAGCTTCTTTTAAACCAGTTGCGTGGGCGCTAGAAACCCTGGGCTGGGCATCAGCTAATCGCCATTATTGCGGTACTGCTACATCATAATTATTCTTTATATAGTATTGTAATTACTGTGACTGGCTATGTAGTATTCCTGTTTTTGAAAGCCGGTGTGTTTTCTGCGCTCGATGGAGGTGAACAACTTCTTTTCTTTTCCCCTCCCCTTTTCTTCAGTTAACTCTGAGTCTGGGTCACCCGCTGCAATTCGCCCTCCGTGCATTTCTTGGTTGTGTCGGGGGTGAGTTTTTGGGGAGGTAAAAATCCTTTTAAAAATAAATAAATCAATCTCTGGCTGCTTTTCTGGGGGCTGGGGGTGCATAGTGAAGGTTCAGGGGTGCTCATCAGGGAGAAGCCCAAAGCTGCCTGCGGGGCCCCGGCCCCTCCATCCCGCCCACCAGGCTGAAGGTGGTTGCTTATTCCCAGTTCCTTTTTCAAAGCTAATCTAGACCCAATCAAAGCTTGTTGTTAATGAATTACACATCTGAAATAGAATTTCATTACATATTTGCTAATAAAATAATATTCTGTATCAAACATAGAGCCCTAAATAAAGGTCAGATTAGGATGGGATTATGGGGCAAAATACTTCTTGGGCCACCCCAAACAGCCTGTTAACACCACAGGGGACTGTCCCAGAGCACCTCGACCACAGCGTTACCCGGCCCAAAGTGCGGCTTGGCCGTGCTGGCTGCCAGCCGACACCCCCCCGCCCCTGTACTAATATATGGGCATGAGTTAGGAACTAGTTTTTGGGCTGGGATTATAGCCAGAAATCCTTCTTGGGCCACCCCATGACAGACCTGTGTGCCATCGGGGACTCTGCTGGACGTCTCTCACCCGCCTTGCCCGACCCAGAACGCGGCTTGCCCGTGATAGACTGCGAACCGACAGCGTGCCAGCTTCTGTGCTGAGTATATGGACCCACATAAGGACCTGGATTTAGGGCTGGGATCACAGCTAGAAATCCTTCTTGGGCCAGCCCACGCCATGCCTCTGTGGCACATGGGACTCTCCTGGTTATCTCTGCAGAGTCCTGCCCGTCCCAGGAAACGGTTTGGCTGTGCCAGGCTGCCAGCTGCTAGTCCGCCCAGACGCCACCAACTACAGGCGCCTGAATAAAGAACTGGGATTTGGGCTGGGATCAGAGATGGAAATGCTTGTTGGGCCACCCCACGCTGTCACTCTGTGGTACCAGTGCACTCCCCTGGACATCCCTGACCACAGCTTGCCTGGCCCAACTCGTGGTCTGGCCCTGCCAGGATGCCAACGGACAGCTCCCCCCAGCCACGGTACTAAGTATGTGGGTTTGAGTAAGGAAGTGGATCTTGGGCTGGGATTGTGGTTGGAAATCTGTTTTGGGTCACCTCACAGCATGTCCCTGTTGCACCAGGGGACTCTCCTGGTCATCTCTGACCAGAGTCATAGTATCATAGTACTTGGGGGTGGAAGGGACCTAAGCAGCTCATCAGGTCTGACTCCCTCCCTCAGGCAGGAATGGGTGCCAGGATCATGTCACCCCAGCCAAATATCTACCCAGCCTCCTCTTGAAGACACCCAAGGTAGGAGAGCACCACCTCCCTTGGGAGCCCATTGCAGAGCCTGGCAGCCCTCAGTGTAAAGTAATGTTTCCTGGTGTCCAGCCTGAGCATTTTCTCTAACAATTGGAGGGTGTTATTCCTAGTAACCCTGGGTGGTGCCTGGGGGGAACAGAGCTTCCCCCAGTTCTCTCTGGTCCCCCCTGGGGAGTTTGTAAACTGCCACCAGATCCCCTCTCAGTCTTCTCTTGTGGAGGCTGAATAGGTTGAGACCTTCTAACCTGTCTCTGTAGGGCCTGCCCTGCTGCCCCATGAGAAGTGGAGAGGCTGGGGATTGAACCCAGGACCTCATTCATGCAAAACATGCACTCTACCACTAAGCTACATCCCCTTTGGCAGCCTAAGACATCCCCTGGCTGTCCTGCCTGACTGAAGACACAGTTTGGCTGTGCCAGGCCATGAACTGGCAGCCCCCACAAATACTGTCCTAAGTATATGGGCTTGAATAAGGAACTGGGTTTTGGGCTGGGTTGACGACAGGAAATCCTCTTTGGGCCACCCCACACCATGCCTCTGTGGCACTGGGTACTATCCCACACCCCCCAACCAGAGTCTTGCCTGGCCCAAAGTGCAGTTTTTGCGTGCCAAGCTGCCAACTGCCAGCCCCCCGCGCCCACTGTACTCAGTACATGGACCCGAATAAGAACCTGGTTTTGGACTAGGGGTTATGGCTGGAAATACTGTTTGGGCCAGTTCCCCCATCCCCACTGTACCAAGTAGACAGGCTCAAGGAAGGAATTTCTCGTGGGCTGGGATTAGAGATGGAAATCCTTCTTGGGCCACCCCACACCATGCCTCTATGGCACTGGGGGACTTTCCCGGACACCACTGACCAGTCTGGCCCGGACCAGAGCGTGGTTTCTTCATACCAGGCTGCCAACTAACAGCCCCCCATTCCCATGGTACTAAGTATACATGCTTGACTAAGGACCTGGGCTGAGATTACAGACTGAATTGATGACCAGTGTCTTGCCTGGCCCAGATGGTGTGGGGTGGCCCAAAATGGATTTCCAGCCATGATCCCAGCTGTTACCAGATTTGCCTGTCACTTTGGGGTGTGCTCATTAATTAGGGGTACATTTCTAGGGTCTTTGCAATTCTATCAATGTGCTGCTCGTGTTACCTGTGTTCCTGTACGGAGCTGTATCTCTGCCTTCTGCAAGTGCTCACCCCCGATGGAGCTATCTTGCAGGACTCTGTTTCAGTGGCACTGGGTTCCTCCAGCCACTAAATCAGTCAAATGTGCGCGTGCACGCACACACACACACACACACCAGGCACTAAATCAGTCAAATGCACACACACACACACACACACGCACACACACACCAGCCACTAAATCAGTCAAATACACACACACACACACACACACACTCACATGACACGCCTGACCCGGCCGGGTTGATCAGCATGTACAGGCTGACACCTTCATGTGCCAGGAATCAGTTCATTAAGGGAACACTACACTGCAGTCAGACACCAGCACTCAGTGAACAGAATCCCTCTCAATCCAGCTGGGTGTCCAGCTGACACCCTCACGGGCCAGCTTTCAGTTCATTAGGGCACGCCTGAGCCAAAGTGGGCCAATCAGCCTATACAAGCTGATCCCCTTATGTGTCTCAAACTCAGCACGTCCCAATCTTTTGCCCTAACTGTCCTAGTAGTGGTAGCCTCTTGATGAGCGGACCCCACAGTATTTCTGGGCTTCACAGGGATCTTTGGCTTAGGTAAAAGAAGCGTTGCTGCAGAGCAAGTGGGGAAGGGAAGTAGAGAAGGAAAAATACACCTGGTTACCTCCAGTTTGACTATAAAACTTATTTATTGTGAAGCATATGCAATTTATAATGGTACTAGTAGTAATAGACATGCAAGGGAAAACAAAACAATTACAATATTCCCCTGGTTTAATTGAGTATTTGGGGAAATTTAGCTGAAGCTTAACTAATACAATTTAGGTTCAGAAAGCTATGCCTAGAGACAAAAAGAAAAAGAGAGAAAGAGGGAGAGAGAGCGAGAGCTGGGGTGTCACTGTTCCCAGGCACTCGGGTGATCTGATGACAAGCAAAGTTCCCAGCACGATCCTTGAAGGGAGAGGATCTGTTTCTGCCAGCTTCTTGGGAACAACAGCGGGTGATGTCAGAGAGATTTTCTCTCTTGAAGCACCCTGTTTGCTGCTTTACAGCTTTCTTATCCCCTTAGTCCAGCCTCTTCAAAGCATTCTTTTAATTGTGTAAATCAAGAGGGTCCCAAGCCATAAGTGACAGGGAAAATCCTATTATATAACAGTTTCAATTTAAATGAATGACCTTTCTCAGTGACCAGGGGTTATCTGGTTTGGAACGTCTCAAGAAATGGATTAACCACCAGGAAAAACATCAAGTTTTAAGGAATAACCAGACATGTAGGAGCCAGCTTGAAATTATGGGGTTTTATTTTCTTTTTTTCCAATCCTCTTCCTTTTACAACAAGGTGTCTATGAAACGGCATCTTGACATTTTCTCTTAACTTTTTAATCCTGAGCCATTTTGGTTGTGGCCAGCCTCAAGGCACTCATGCTTACAAAATCAAATGGAGATGCGCAGAACTGAGACCGGTTTTCCTGTAGATTGTCTGAAGAGGCTTCATCTTTTGTTAAGTGCACTGACGGCGTCTGTCTTGGGGCGGTGGATTGTTCTTGGTGCTGTGTATTGAGCTGGTCCCTGAGGGAATCATGATTAATTGGTAACTGGTAACAGCCAGGCCTGCGGTGATCCCAGGTCCCATGCCTCAAAACAGCCACAGTTGCACGAGCACCCATGTCACGAGTTTTGCCTGTCAGCAGCCAGAGGTGCAGGCCCCCGAGCCCAGAAGCCCTGCGCCGATCCCCTCGCCAGGTGGCAGGCCTCGTGGCCGCAGCAGGGGCCACCATCGCTGCAGTTTCCAGCCCGCTGCACCTTAACACACACGGTCATCTATGTCACGAGTTTTGCCTGTCAGCAGCCAGAGGTGCAGGCCCCCAAGCCCAGAAGCCCTGTGCTGATCCCCTCGCCAGCTGCCAGGCCTCGTGGCCGTAGCAGGGGCCACCATCGCTGCAGTTTCCAGCCCGCTGCACCTTAATACACACGGTCATCTATGTCACGAGTTTTGCCTGTCAGCATCTCGAGGTGCAGTTCCCCCAAAACCCTGCGCCAGTCGTCTTGAAGCTTGGCAGGTTTCATGGCCTCGGCGAGGCTACCGCCCCTGCAGTTTTCACCCGGCTGTGGCGTAACACATACACATGACGTGAGTTTTGCTTTCAAGAATGTGGGGTGCAGTTCCCCTGAGCCCCTGCACCGATCTTCTTGAAACGTGGCAGGCTTCATGCTCTCAACAGGGGCTACCACCCCTGCAAGTTTCACCCAAATCAGACAAAAAACAACAAAGCTGTCGATATTTCATTGATTCCCCATTATACTCTATGGCCGGGTCTCCGAGGCGGCTCCGAAGCTTCCTACTCACACAGGCCGACTCGTGACTACAATGGACTGCAGAACCCAGATCTCCTCTAAGCAGGATTACCTCTATCGTCACATCCACAGCTGCCCCATTCAGGCCATGGAAAGCTGTCTGTGCACCAGGCATGGCAGGATCGGCGCTGGGACAGTTGGCTGTGCCGACCTCAGGGAATGGGAGAGCTTTGCATGTCCCTGGGTGATTATAGGATCGTATTTCTGAAGACACTTGTACTTTTGGGGCATCCAGCAGCAAAGACACACATTTCAATGGGATGGAAAGTGGGTCAAACCTGTTTCAAAGGGAGCGTAGAGAGAGTGTCTGATCTACTGGGGAAGGGATGTTGACTGTCAGCACGAAGACTTCTTACATGAGCTCTGTACAATGGGAAACAGCAACGGAGAAGAGGTGGTGGGAGGTAGCCAGCAAAGTCAGTGACATTTAGGAGGCAGGAGCGCAATACTTGGACGTACCAAGTAGTTATTTCATCTCCATGAGCAATTTTAATTCATTTTTAGCAAAATCTTAAAAACTTGAAGACCTGGACTTCTTCAGCTGTGCCATCACAAACCTGAAGAATTACAGGGAAAGGATTTTTGAGCTGTTCAGGAGATCACCTACCTAGATTGATTTGATCAGGAAGGTAATGAGGCCCCCAACTCAGAAGATGAAGATGAAGAGGGTGATGTCTCTAAACATGCAGTCATTAGTTATGCCATTCAGTCAGGATCTAAATACAAAATTGAGACTAAAGTGACTGTGGAAGTGCTGAAGCACAAATCAGCTCCGTGTGTCAGGTGAAGGGCAGTATCACATACTGGTCCTATTGGGTAATGCGGGGTGGGGGGCAATGCACTTGCAAAGAGAGTAGTCATGGATGCTGTGCACGGTTAAAGGAGAGCTGCGCTTAGGAAAATGTGAGCACACATCTTTACACTGAGATATAACTTTATAAAAGCAGTTATTTTATTGCTGGTACCAAAAGCTTTTTTTTTTCGTACCCATCATCTCATATTCGATGCTGTGGCACATTCAGTTCTGTGTTTTCTCTTCCTATAGAAAGAGGAAAAAGTGCGATGTTACTTCTAGTCCTGTCTTTTTTTAAAGATTTCTGGAGAAGGTTTTGTAGTTGAATTGAGTCAGATTTCAGAAGCTCATTTAAGATGAGTTTACAAACAAGCCTTTGAGGTTTAAGCAAAGCTGTAAGGAATTAATTTACCTGCCTTTCAGAAGGGGATGAGGAGGATGAAGCAGATGAAGACGAAGCTGGTCCACCAGGAGAGTACAAAGAAGACGAAGATGAAAATGATGGAGGTTCAGATTTGGGGAGAGTGAAGAGGAGGAAGGAGCTGGCCTTTCATACCTGATGATGGACAAGATCCAGGTAGGACTTACCCTATTCTACGATAAGGCTAAGGATTTTTTTGACACTGTATAGCTATAAACGTGTAATAAGTTAAACTTGTATAAGCAGAATCATGTAAATCCACTATCATACATGAGCAATAGAGTACTTCAGAGAGAGACCTTTTACTATCAAAGAAGTGCATTACAGTAGGGGAACCACCGCTGTTTGGTATTCTCCGTTATCTTGCTCAAAATGAAATGCTTCACGATTCATTACTTCACGGCCTTGTAGAATTAGTGTCATTCTGCACCAGATCACCAAATCCGATTTGGAGGAAAACATGGCCGAAACAAATCCACCTGCCCTACCAGGATGCTCACAAGTGCCTGGGGCGCTTCAGCCTTGAGAGCCATGCCCTCACCATGCAGATCTGCAGGCTGTCAGGTGTGGGGCTGGGGCTTCCAGGCAGGGGGGAGAGGGTGAGTATGGAGGAGCTAGGGCCTGAGGGTGCAGGGGGCTGATCAGGATGTGAGGGCTGAGGCAAAGGGGAGACAGGCTGGGAATCCAGGAGTGAGGGCTGGCCACTGAGGAAGAAGTCAGGGAGAGGCTGGAGCTGTGGCCCTGGGAGCGCCGTGGGTCTGGCCATGCAGGGGAGAGCTGGGGCAGGGAGCGGAGACTTGCCCTGGGTGGGAGCGCATTGCCCTTGCCCTGGGTGGGAGCACAGGACCTTGAGCTGCTGTTAGTGGAGGGAGGTGGGTGGGGAGTTGGATCCTGGCATTTTGGGGAAGGAGGAGGGATTGGACGCTCCTTTCACCCCACTTATCTCAGGGCCCTTTTCTTTCCTACCCGGGGGGCAGACAGCCCGTGTGATGTTTGCTGAGCTGACCTGCAGGGAGGCTGATGGACCCAGGGGATGGGAACGGGGCTGTGTCGGGTTCGCTGCTCTGGGAAGGACGCGCGTTAGAGCAGAGCAGGCGTGAGGACCAGGACTTGCAGGTTGTGCCCTGCTCTGGCTCTTCGAAAGGAGTGCTGTCCAGCATGCCATAGTGAGGGGCATGGTTTGGGAGGACTCCTGGGTCCTGTTTCTAGCTGAGGGAAGGAGGGAAGGGGTGGGAGGAAGGCTCTGTGGCTCAGGACTCCTGGCTTCTTTTGGGGATCTGTCACTTCCCCAGAATGAACCCACAAATCATCTGTGCATTGAGTCAATCGATCCCTTGGGTGATGCTGTCAGCATGTACATGGAGGTGAGTGGAAGCAGCGCGGTGGGAGGTGTCCACTGCCCTGGTCAGAGGAGGCCGGGGTTGGGGGAATACTGGGCCCATGGATCGGATTGAAGGGTGGATGGCGATACTGGGCTGGGGTGGCCTCATGGGTCCCATCTGTCAGGCAGAGGAAGGTAGTAATAGGTGCGTGGGTCAGATCCTGGCTGGCATGGATGGGGTTCCCATCTGGGGCTGCAGGGAAGCAGAAGGGTTACTTGGCTGGGGGTGGGCCCGTGGGTCCCACGGGAGGGTTTGTATACTACAAACAGTGCCCTCCTGCCAGGGTCCCCGTTGGGTCCCAGTTGTGCCCTTCACTGCCCAGCCCTGTCCTGGCAGTGGCTGATGGGGAAAATGTGGGGTCTTTCCATTCTCCTTAAGTATGGAAATGGCCTCTGCTTTGCCTCCCACCCCGCTCATGCTTTGCCTCCTGTCTCCTCTTCACAGCGGTGATCAACGTGAGCCATGATGCACGGCTGATCACGCAGACCAGCTGCCAGCTCTGGGTGGTGGAGGAGCAGTCCATCAGCCACATCAACGGCGCCTTTGACTGCAAGCAGGAGGTGCTGGAGGCCTCAGGCCAGGTCAGCATTAACTGGCCCCGGGAGTGACCTTGCTGTGGGGAGGCTCCTCGAGGACCTGCCCCTCCCCTCTCAGAGACCTGCCTGCACAGCTTCACGTGCACCCACACCCAGAGGACTCCGTGTAGAGGGGGCAGGGCCGCAGGCATGGTTGTGGTTGAACTTTGAAGATGTGTTTTGGGGGCCTAATGCAAGACATGTTATATTTTTAGAGCTGTTCTTCTACACCTGCTGCTTTCCCAGGAGAGAGAGACTTAATTTATATGAATGGGAGGGAGGGGGTTGTACTGGAACGGTCTGTTTTAGGCAGGAGTGAGGGCTGTCCTTGTCCCATTGCTGGGTTCTCTGCCCCCAGTCTGGAGAATGGCTTGAGCCTTGTTTTGCTTCCACCCAAGAAGATTATATTAAAATATAATAAAGGAAAAGTGGCTCGTGGTGGGTTTTATTCTGAAGGGGTAGGAGTGGGGCTTCACAGTACTGGCAGGAGGGACACCCCTGAGATTGCAGTGGACAGACAGACTGGGCTGAGGCATGGGGATGGGCACGCAGGCACAAGCATATTCTCCCTGCCATGAACACACACACATACATGCAGGCACACGCACGCACAGACACATGCACACAGAGACAGAGATGGGTGTGCACTCTATTCACTCGCTCTGCACATGGACACATTAACACGCTCTCCATGCCATGAACACAGATGCATGCACACGCACACACGTGGATAGACACATGCACACATGCAGGCAGGCATGCACTCTACACACTCACTCTCTGCACATGGACACGCAGACACAAATACACTCTCCCTGCTATGAACACAGACACACATGCACAGACAGGCATGTACACATGCAGAGAGGAGCACACGCACAAACACACGTGCACACACATACACACATGCACACACACATGCACATATGCATGCACACATGCATGCAGGCACACACATGAACACAGATATGTACACATGCAGACTCATGAACAGGCACACAGAGGTACATATGAATTGACACAGACATACACATACACACATGCACGCACAGGCACATGCAGGAACACACACATGCACACAGATACATGCACACAGACATGCATATACACACAGACATGCAAGAACACACGCATGCACAAACATGCACACAGATGTGCGCAGACACATGCACGCACATAGATACATACACATGCACACACATGCATACAGAAACCTACAAGCACACTCATGCATGCAGACTTGTGCATGCACACATAAGCATGCACAGGTGCACATGCACACACACATGCACACACACGAATGCACACAGACACATGCATGCGTATGCATGCAGGCATGCACATGTGCATGCAGGCATGCACGCACATAAATGTAGGCACACAGGCACATGCAGGCACACATGTGCATGCACAAACACATGCACACATGCTCGCGTATGCATTCACACAGATGTATGCAAGCAGACACACATAAGCACAAACTAATGCATGCAGATGCATGCATGCACAGACACATGCACGTGTGTGCATGCAAACATGCACATGTGCACCTGGACACATGCATGCACATACATGCATGCACAGAGACACACCTGCACACACACGTGCATGCATGGAGACATGTGCCTGCACACATGCATGCATGGAGACATGTACACGCATGTACGCAGACAGATGCATACACGCGAATGCAGACAGACACATGCAAGCACACACTCGTGTGTGCATGCACAAACACATGCATGGACAGACAAGGACATGCAAGCACAAACGCATGCACGCACAGGCACATGCAAGCTCACACTTGTGCTTGCAAACACAAACTCACACATACGCACACGATCCCGCCCGGCCATGGGGCAGGCTGGGCTGGCGGCGGGGGGAAGGTCCGGAGCCCCCGGGGGTCCCGGGAAGAGCAGAGGGGAGCCGGCCCCAGCTCGGCCCCATAGGGGTGGGGGTGGGGGTAGCAGGGCTGCAGCCCCAGCCCTCCCCGGGCCCGGGCACTCCGGCGGGAAGGGGTGCTGCAACGACACCCCCCCCCCGCCACCGGTGCAAACGCCCCCTGCTCCCCGTGCACACCCAAGTCTGCATCCCGCCCCCCGCCCCCCGGGCCAGGCAGGGGCCGATGGGGCAGCCTCGGGCTGGGGGTCCCGCGACAGGGGTCCGGCTCCTCTCGTGCGGGGCTTTGCTTTTCTTCCTCTCTCTTGCTTTAGTCGCAGGTCAGGTCCTGCCCTGGGCAGAGCCCGTGTGCCCGGGGGCGGGGAGGTGCTGGTGGGGGCGGTAAGAGCAGGGTGGCAGCGATCTCGGGGTGTTTGGGGGGATCTTGGGCGCTGCCAGTGTTGTCTCCAAAGGACAGTGTGAGTTCGTGCCCGGTGTGCTTTTGCCAATAAACACACAGGGGTGGAGGATCCAACTTAATCTTTATTGTTTCAAGTCTGCGCAGAGAGGGGTGCTTGGCTATCTTTTGCAAAGCAAGCACCACCGGTTTCTACCTTTGGGTACCTTTTATACATATGTTTGCAAGTGTATCGCTCAGTGATTGGTTACAAGCCACTGACATAAGACGTTCTCTACTGAGCATGTCTCTATACCTACGGTTTAGCCATGTATTTCATTTACATACATATATGTTTCATTAACATACTTTTGCTCTGCCCAGGGGTGTGATTTTTAGCATTATAATGAGACCTTTTTCTGAACTTCTTGCTATCTTACAAGTGTCAGGGAGACATTATCCTGCTGGTGTTAGGGAGGCATTCCAGGATGTCTCTAGTGGGTTATGGAATAGAGAAAATCCCACACAATTTACTGATTCGTTTTGATGCACTGGCTGGGGGAGTAGTTAACTGATTGCACGATTTCACAATGATTACACACTTAATTTATACAACACAATTTTATTTTAAAACTCTTTGCTACGTATATAACACTGCTTAGCTTTAAGAAACACCACAAACATTAAAAACACAATAATTACATATATCAGAAACAATGCTCCGAATGCACTTCCTTCCCAAACAATACTATAAGAATTAGTGTTACAAAAACAACTACAATTGTAACTAAAAGTTAAATTTGAATCAATACTATTATTTTTCATAATATACTTACAATCCTAGAATTCCGAGAAGCCAAATACCAAAATATGGTTTCATTCCTCAGTAGTACAATTTAATGGGTTGGCCTCAGTAGTACGGTTCAATGAAATGGGCTCAGCAATACAATTCAATAGCCTGGCTTCAGCAGTGATAGGACTAAGTCCCCTTCCTTCAGTCCCTTTCAGGTGCTCTGCGGCTTCAGTGTGAACTAAGAGATTCGTGTTCACGGAGAGGGTAGTTCAGGTGATCAGTCTGACCTGGGCTATACTTGCGATTTTTCCTTCGTTGTTCTACAAGTATAGTCACCTCCAAATTGGGACAGTAAGTTACCGTTTTTATTGAGCGAGCTGCCGTCAGTGGGCTCCTCCTACTCAATATATCACTGCTCCCAAATTTGGGCTCGGATCTTACTCAACAGATTCTTTTACCTTCGTTGAGCATTTTAAATTACCTTTGGGAAACTTCCATATCACTGCAAATGCCCTTTTCTTACCACCCTGGTCAAAAGGCCTCAGGGTTTGATCTCTTGGAATTCAGGATATTTGCTCTCTTTGTAAAAGATTTCGAAAAGATGAAATTTAAATTAAGACTTTAAGCAAAGTCAGGACCTTTTGCACGTAGTCCCAAAACAAAGAACTAGATAAGGAGATAAATCTTACCTTCTTCCTGAAACTGGCTAATGGGCAACCTTTACAAACATTCAAACTATTTCATTCAATTTGACATCCCCCCGTGCCCGTTAGGCAGTTTGATTACAATTCTATTTCATTACTAAGCCTTACAAACTTATTATGATGATTCCATGACAACATACACAAAATTAATTTTCCGAAAATGATTAACCCAAACAATCCTATGATGCTTATTATAACATATATCACCCATTTTCCCAAGAATACAGTCTTTATAGTGTTCCATAGTTGTTGTCCTATCGATCCTATATCATGTATAGTAGATTTAACACCATTCCCCACTGCATTTCCAATCGTGGCTAGTCCTTCTAACACCGAAGCAGATGGTGCATTGAGGATCTTGCTGGCGTTGAGTAATTTCAGGTAAGTAATGTGTTCTCCATAGTCCTTTGACAACATCACTAATTGTCCAGTTTCCAAGTTAAACGATATATGAGTTAAATTTAATTCCTGCAAGTCAATGTCCCACGCAGATAGTTGGGAATGCACCTTATTCTCCTCAGTCATGCTCCAATGATCTGCAGCGATCCATGGGATACCTGTTTTGGACCAAAGTACTACTTCCATACTGGAGTGTAGATTATTAATTTTTGGCTCTATTATGCACACACATTTCCTTGCAAATGTGTCTCTCCATAACTGAGCTCCAGGCTCACAGGGTGAGTCTTGAGGGATATTATATTTTATTTCCATTATTTCCCCTGTATCTCTCCAGAACTGACCCTCTTGCTTACAGGGCTCGAGTTGAGAAATATCATATCCCATTTCTGCTCTTTCATAATACTGCGTTGCTTCATCTTGGGGGGTTAAGTCAAAAGCATAATCATAGTTTAATATGTTTACTTGAACAGTTTTAGTGTAGATTTTACATTTGCAATCAGCACATTGCACAATATGGGTTTGATTCCATGCTTCCAATTCAGAACATTTATCATTTAATTTTACTTGGTTGGTGTTTACTTGTGTGCAATTATGCTTGGTACACCGCACGGTGGGTAATGTACCTGTATGTTTTCCTCCAATGCGGGTATGCACTGTCCAACCCATTAGTGGGTTCACTGAACAAAGCCATTGTACACTTCCCTGATTTTCGTGACTAAATAATTATGCTATTTAACTATGACATTCTACATAAGGTGTATGTCCAGCATCTGTGAATTTTTTCTTTAAATTTGTTACAATAAGTTGTTCAAAGGTGCTGGATTCATGAAATTGTGTACAGGTGATGAACTGTAATCTAGCTTGGATTTTCCTTATGTTAGAATTAGTGATACTTTCTTTTTGTTCAGTTAATGTTAAGAAATTTTGCATTCTTTGTGTAATGTTTTTTGTAATGGTCACATGTGTAGTGGCAAATCCCAAAAGTGACATGAATTCAGGTTTTACTGTTTCTTCCCATTCTTTATCTTGATTTTGCTGTGCCCAGTCTGTCCAGACTGACCTGCGCTTTCTTTGTGGTTGCGTGCAGTTAATGTTATATGTAATGCGCATGGCAGTGCGGGAATATTCAGGAGATTTTAAATGCCAGGCTATTGTGCTTTGTTCTTGGTGCGGTGGATCCCTTATAATTAAGAGATAAGTTAATATCCCTTTTCTAGTATGTACTATAGTCCGACACCGAGTGCTAGTGGTAAGCCTGCCACTGTTCTGGACAGTGTTAGGTTTCCAGAAAAGTTTATTCCACTTACATTGGATGATACCATAGGGGTCTACTGTAGCATTTTCAAATAACCCTACTGGTATAATAGTTAATTTTACCCCAAATACACCTTTTTTTGGGTGTGTTCTCACAAAACCCCATGGTGTTGGATAGTACTCAGTTTCATTTATCCCTGCTTCTGTTAATTTAATGCCATATGGATATGGTCCATTAATTATATCACGAGGACTTAATAATTTGGAGGGGTTCCATGGTCCTTCCCAAGGAATATGACATTTAAGGGAATAACCTGGTATTGTGAGATTCCATACATCAGCATTATATCCCAGAATCACGTTGGGTGGTCTATGTACTGGTCTGAATAATGTTGCATTGGTTAGCCACATCCAGTTTTCATCTCTGGGATCATTTTCATCCTTGATCTCCCACTGTTGCCACTTCAATCCTTGACACCTGTAACAAAATGAAATGATTGCTTAGGTCCTTGTGAGGCCTAGCTTCGTGAGGTTAGCCAACTTTGGTGTACTAATATTGTTTGATTTTCCTCAGTTAAACAAAAATAAGCGTTGGGATGTTTCCCCAATTGATCAACTGCACCTTTTGTTACTTTTTCTTCTTTGGGTAGGTGTATCCACACTTCATCACCTTTTTTATACTTATATGTCCACACTGGAAACTCTTTCTTTTCGTGTTTCAACCACATGGTCTTATCATTATTGCACTGAATTAAGGTTACATGCAATACTGCATCCCAGTTTTTAAAAGAACTTGATTTTAAATTTGTTTTCAATTGTGTCTTCAAAATACCAGTGTCTCTCCACAACCCCATTAGATTGTGGATGATAAGGAGTGTGCACATGGTGTTCTATATTGTTATTTCGGCACCATTCAATAAATCGTTTACTTTGAAATGGCAGACCACCATCTGTAGCAATTTGTTTTGGGATCTTCCATGAACCACCAATTTTTTCTAATGCTTTTACAACATCATTAGCTGTGGTATGTTTTAGTGGAACACAATTAATCATTCTTGTTCCCATATCCACTACTACCAGTCCACTTGGGAACCTTTTTGCATCTGTTAAAGGCCCCATTAGATCCACTTGCCATGTTTCACCTGGGTTGAAATAGTCACTTTTAAGATAATTATACGCATACTGATTTTTGGGTGAAATTTTGAACTGGTTACATACTTCACACTGTTGTCTAATTCTTTTCCTTAGATTATAGGCATTTATTGGCCCCCATCCATTAACTTCTAAAATTCGGTTTTCCCGTACTTGTTCCAATGCCCACTGTATTCATGTAACCATGTAAGGTATGGTTCTAATTCAGCTTCTTGGTTCTTTTCTATGCTAAAATGTTGTACTTCTTTATCCAAAGCTGCATGATGTTGGTTAGTATTTCTTGTATGACTTTTGGTGTGGGTAACAAATGTTGGGATTCTATGTGTAGTTAACACCTTCAAGATATTTTCCCAAATGTCTAAATGTACTACTGGCTTAGCTCCCTTTGTTAGCACTTGCCAAATGTACTTTCTATCTGTTACCAACTCCCAGATGTCTGAACCATGATTCAACATACAATGTTGTATTAATGCTTGCATCCCCTTCAATTCTAATAATTGGGCATTGCAATTATTAATGTTATTGGTTAGGTGAGTTACCTGACACTTGGTACACTTCCAACCAAATTTATCCCCATTTTTGGTTGAACCATCACTGAATCCCCATCCTTCCATAAACATGCCTCCATCATGTGTCCATTGTGGCATTAGTTGTTGGCTGTCATTTGGGATTCTTCGCCCTTGCCAATTCTTTCCCCAGTTTTGCATCAGGCTAGAGGCTAACTTTACCCAAGTGTTCTGATTTCCTTCAAAATCAACAGGCGGAGCATTAAGATTTCCAAGCTCTGCCCCTGCAGGATGGTGGATCTTTGCATTCTCTGTTAACTCTCGGCTGTACCTTTTATAGCAGTGGTGTAACCCAAGTAATACTTTACCTGAAGTTCCATACCTAGCTTCAGATCCTTTAAGTGTGAGACTCCATAAGTCTATCACGTTACTTCCTTGGACTGCCTTTCCACTTAGCCAATCTATACCTGTCCTGATGTATAATTCCACTGGTAACTGATTATGTATTCGATGTAAAGTTAATTGTTTTGAACTTAAATCTGCTACTATTCTTTCTACTTGGCCTTGAGCTGCTGCTGACCAGTGCTTACTTTTAATTGCTGCCCTGATTAGCTTGCTTTGTACTGTGGCATTTTCAATCCAGTCTCTTAACCAATTAATAATTCCTAATACTGCTTGCATTTCAGTTACAGTCTTTGGAGGTTTTTCTATTGCTTTCTTGAAAGCTGTTACCCATTTATCTTCTGGGGTTATTTCCTTTTCATTCATTTTTCTCCCCAAGAAGGTGAAACTTGTAGCTGCACATTTTGTTTTATCTGAATTTACCTTCCAACCTTCCTGAGTTAAATGTTTAATTAACAGCTTTAGAGTTTCATTAACCTGTTTCTCAGTGGGTCCAGTTATTAGTATATCATCTACATATTGCCAGATCTTTATTCCTTCAGCTATATAATTTGTGTTTGCCTGAAATTTGATAAGGGTTTTACCTATACAACTATCAGCTATAGCTGGTGAATTTTTATACCCCTGTGGACATACCTTCCATCGGTATGTGTTTCCATTAAGGTTCATGTTTAACAAACCTTCTTTGTCATTTATGGGGATTGAGAAAAACATATTCTTCAAATCAATACTTGCTCCCCATGGGTGTCTTTTAAATTTCTAATGGAATACAATATTTCTTGTGCCGTGTGATTTTGCATAATACTCACATCCTCTATTCTTAAATTGACTTCTCGATAATCTACTACTAATCTGACTTTCCCATGGCCCTTGTCTATAGTCCATGCAGGACTAACATATTTGCCTGGGGTGGTTAATTCTATGGCTCCTTCATCTATTAGCTCTTTTATTAATACTTGAGTTGGGCCTGATAATGAGTCCTTAATTTGGTAAGCACGCACCTTTTTTGGCATGGGTGAAATTTTACTCTTTAATTTAGGCTTGTGGAGTTCCTTCTCTGAGACTTCAATTGGCAACATCTCCTTTAATGATTCTTTTAGATAAGGATCATGCCTTATGCTATTCATGCCTAATATATTCTTTGAGCCAATTAATACTTCTATTTCTTTTCCCCCCGTTAGGATTATAGTTTCAACTGGATGTTTAGTATATTTCCCATTCACTCCCACAATGGTAATTTCTTTATTTTTTGGAATAAGTAAATGTGAGTCTGCCTTCCTGATCATACTAACTTGTGCCCCTGTATCCATTAGGAAAGTTGCTCTCTCTAATCTTAAATCTTTGGGATTCACGCATTCTAAGGTTACATAAGGGCGAGACTCTCCATTCAATTCTTGTTGTTCTGGCATCATTTCAGCTGTCTCGGGGGAGGGACAGAATTTTACTGGCTCTCCCCCCATGACCCGTTTTTTGGGTTGCTTTGTTTCTCAGCAGTCCAATCTTTCCAAGGTTTCCATCCATGGCTTATGGCTAACTACTTGTTTTCCTTCAGCGTATTCTTTCTTAATTCTTCCCTTTCGAACCCTTTACTTAGCAAGAATCCAAACATAGCCTTATCCTCTTTGGTTGGGGTAGGTTTGTTTGGACCCTTTCCTGTTACATATACTTTGGGCTTTTTCTTCATTTCTTCCTCCTGCACTATGGTTCCTATTTGATCAGCTACTTCCCAGGGTGTCTGCCCCGCCAGCGGCAGTAGCCAGGCTTTTACTCCTGGAGTTTTCAGAACATTTGCTGCTACCTCTAACGACATCCTGTTGCAAATTACTTGTTCAGGAGTGCTGATAAACAAACAATCATTCCTTAATCTCTGTTGTACTGCCGACAGGGTGTTTGGGGGTGCTGTCCAATGGGCAAAACTAATTCCCCATATTATGTACCTGATGCTATTCATGCCCCCTTCTAAATTTTGGGGAAAGCTTAGAGCTCCCAAATGATTTTTCACCCCAGTGGCAATTAATCCAGCTAAAGTTATGGGATACATGCCTCCCAGGATTATATTCATGGTATTTGTGAGAATTGCCCCCTTACTCCATCCCAAATTTCTTATTAGTGGAAGGGCCTCCTCTGAACTTAATAGGGTCCCTATTCCGTTTTGTTCCTCTATAATCCTTCCTACCCACACACAGCAATTTTCATTAGTACGTCGTGCTGTTGTCCTAGCCAAATCCTCTATTTCCTCCCTGTTCCTTTCTCTATAGATATTCTGCCTAATCGCAGGATTTGTGCCTTGTTGTTTCCAACTAGTAGTTACTATAGGACATGCCTCCAGTATTGGCTCTGCTCTACCTTTAGCTACTTCTCCTACCTCATAGTCAGCTTTTAATTCTTCCAATTCTACTGTAACTTCTGCATGTGGTGGTGGAGTGGATGGAGTAATTGGAGAGGGTGCAGTAGGTTGCACAGATATTTTACTTGGTTTCTCTCCATGCTCCTCTGTTTCATTCACTTTGCTCTGGTTCATAACCAATTTTAAAACATTATTCTTGGCTGCTAAATTTTCCACCTCATGCAATAAGTGAATGATTCCCCGAGCTGCCTCTCCTAAGAGGGACGGGTAATTAGGTTTTTTCAAAGGACCTCCTGCTGCTTGTTTGCAACTTACTTCTAACTCTCTTAGTATCTCTCCTGCTTTTAAACACATTACCTCCCTTGCTAGTGGCAATTTTAACTGATCGTAAACTCCTTTCCCTAACACCTTTCACATTATCTCTCGAAAACCTCCCTCTTCTTTTCTACTTTCTTTCTTCCTACACACCTTTACTTCTGGCTGTACTTCCTTATTTTCTAAACTCCAATCTAGTGGACCATATGATTTCTGAATTCCTTCCAGACAGCATCTTAAACTTTCTTGTGTAAACATAAAACTATACGTGATTGTTTCATCCTCATTATTAAGATCCCTTATATTTACCTTCCAAGTTCCCTCATTATCATTGTGGAACGTGCAATGCTGCAACACATCATCCCATTTTGAAATGGGCAACCAGCGCATCCTGTTCGTGACGCCATGTCTCTAGTGGGTTATGGAATAGAGAAAATCCCACACAATTTACTGATTCCTTTTGATGCACTGGCTGGGGGAGTAGTTAGCTGATTGCACGATTTCACAATGATTACACACTTAATTTATACAACACAATTTTATTTTAAAACTCTTTGCTACATATATAACACTGCTTAGCTTTAAGAAACACCACAAATATTAAAAACACAATAATTACATATATCAGAAACAATGCTCCGAATGCACTTCCTTCCCAAACAATACTATAAGAATTAGTGTTACAAAAGCAACTACAATTGTAACTAAAAGTTAAATTTGAATCAATACTATTATTTTTCATATTATACTTACAATCCTAGAATTCCGAGAAGCCAAATACCAAAATATGGTTTCATTCCTCAGTAGTACAATTCAATGGGTTGGCCTCAGTAGTACGGTTCAATGAAATGGGCTCAGCAATACAATTCAATAGGCTGGCTTCAAAAGTGATAGGACTAAGTCCCCTTCCTTCAGTCCCTTTCAGGTGCTCCGCGGCTTCCGCGTGAACTAAGAGATTCGTGTTCACGGAGAGGGTAGTTCAGGTGATCAGTCTGACCCGGGCTATACTTGCGACTTTTCCTTCGTTGTTCTACAAGTATAGTCACCTCCAACTTGGGAGAGTAAGTTACGGTTTTTATTGAGCGAGCTGCCATCAGTGGGCTCCTCCTACTCAATATATCACTGCTCCCAAATTTGGGCTCGGATCTTACTCAACAGATTCTTTTACCTTTGTTGAGCATTTTAAATTACCTTTGGGAAACTTCCATATCACTGCAAATGCCCTTTTCTTACCAACCTGGTCAAAAGGCCCCAGGGTTTGATCTCTTGGAATTCAGGATACTTGCTTTCTTTGTAAAAGATTTCTAAAAGATGAAATTTAAATTAAGACTTTAAGCGAAGTCAGGACCTTTTGCACGTAGTCCCAAAAGAAAGAACTAGATAAGGAGATAAATCTTATCTTCTTCCTGAAACTGGCTAATGGGCAACCTTTACAAACATTCAAACTATTTCATTCAATATGACACTGGCTTCGTTAGGCTTTCCAAAGCGCTTCGGAAGAGCTTCGGAGATCCGGCCATAGGGTATCATGGGGAATCAATGAAATATCTGTAACGCTGTTGTTTTTTGTCTGATTTTAATGTAATGTGCAGGGACAGTAGCCTCTGCTAGGAGCATAAAGCTTGCTACGTTCCAAGGAGGTAGGTGCAGGGGTTTGGGGGGAACTGCACCCCAAATTCATGAAAGCAAACTCCTGTCACGTGTATGTGTTGCACCACAGGGGAGTGAAAAGTGCAGGGGTGGTGGCCCCTGGGGAGGCCACTCTCTTATCAAGACTTGCTCCAAATAGTGGAACTGAACAGTTCATCTATTGATCTGTATTTATCTTATTAAAACAAGGAATGATCACACAAGATAAGAAGATCACAATCCTGAGAAAATGATCTTTATTTAATTAAACTAAAAGGCTCTGGGGACATCAGTCAGAAAGGACCAGGAGCTGGTGGCAGGATCAGACAGGGAACACATGTGAAAGAAGGAGCTGATCTTCCCTTTGGAGGTCTAGGAGACTCTGAGTTTCCACCAAAGACCACTTTGCCTCGGGAAACACAGCCTGGGTGTGCTGCCTCGGTCTTGAGCCACTCTTCTTGTGGCTGCGTGGTAGCAGGAAGAGGGTTTCTGCTGTATTGACGCAGATGGGGATGGTGGACAAGGAGGCCCAGTGCTAGCACCAGCATGAGTATGATGCCCAAGATGCCAGGCACAAGTGCAAACATAATCTCTTAGGAGTCCAGCAAAGCTCGGTAGCCCTCCCGGTGGTGTGATCCCCTGGATCTGTGCCCTGGACGAGAGGAGGCTGCCCTGTCACCTGGGACCAGCACTGGGCATGGGGCGCAGCCAGCACCAGCGATAATTGCTGCTGCCGCCTGTCCCAGGCAGCACCTGCAGCCTCCCCTCTGCGATCCCTGCCAGGTCATATTGCCCACTAGGAGCCGGCGGGCTAGCTCCTCCTGCTTGTTCCCCATGCTCCTGGCACTGGCGTCCAGGCAGCTGAGGCCCCAGCTGACCCCCTCGATGTCCTGAGACGCTGTGAGAGAACCAGACCGTTAGCATTTTGAAAAGAAGTTTTGTTTGTGTCCTGCACAAGGCAGCTTTCCTGGGTGCAAGTCCCCGGGCAGACCTCTCGGGCTAAGGGGTCCAGACGGCAGATAGGTCCCTCCGTGCCTCTCAGGAGAGATTTCCCCCCACCCAGCATGCCCTCCTCTGGGTGGGAATACTTACCCCCTGAGCACTTACCTCCTCCTCCGGTGTCTCCGTCGGAGTCTCCTGCATGGGGCGGGGAGCTACCTGTAGTGCAGTGCCAGGGAGGAGTGGCCCAGCTCTGCGTGCGCTGGACCTGGAGACGACTGTTTTCCAGGTAGCTCCAGGGGGTTTTTGTGGCCAGCCTTCTTCGTGGCCACCTCCTCCCCCTTCTCCTCCCCATCCTTCTTCTCTGTGCCGTTTCCCTGGAGTAGGGCCCAGCGGTAGTTGTCGATGTGGTCTTCATAGGCCCCGATGTGCATAGCTGGCGTCCCTCCTGCTCAGGCTCCCGCACTCGGCCCTCCAGGGACTCCAGCAAGGAGCACATCCCACAAGTGGGGGAGCGCCTGTGCTCGGGGCCAGCACCGCTGCCACCCCAGGCACCCCCGCCGTCCAGGGCCAGGGCTGCACGCTCTGTCTGCCTGGGGTCTGGGTGCGGGGAAGCTGAAGCTGACAGGCACGGTGAGCCACTGCCACGGCTGCGAACTACGTCTCATACTTACCTGGTCTCAGCAGCTGCTCTTCAGGCCCGTGGGCTCAGGCCGCTTGCTTGGAGCAGCCCTCTGGGCGCCCTGTACGTGCCCCTCTGCACGAGCTCCTGTGCAAACCGCTGCTTCCCAGTTGGGCTGCACCTGTTCGTGCGCTCTGTTCCTGGGGCTCCCGGGGGGCTCAGCTAAGTAGGGACTTGTGGTGGGGGGGTTCCCTCCCGGGCTCCACTCAGCTGACATGTCCTGCCCAGCAGGGCCCCAAACACACACATGCACACACTCACTCACGCACACTCACACTTCCTCACGCTGTACATGCACCCCTGGGCTCACTCGCCCCCTCTCACGGCCGAGCTCCTACCTCCTGGCTCTTCGCTGGGGCACCCGGGTCTTCGGCTCCCAGGGACACAACAGGCATGAACCCATGTGTCCCCCTGGGGAGCAGACCCAATAGCAATATTGACTAATGGAGGCCACTGGATGTTCCCCACCTCCCGTGTCTGGGACAGCACCGCACCTACTGCCGCGTTGGAGGCATCCGTATGCAATAGAAATGGTTTGGTGAAGTCGTGTGTGTACGCCCCTGGCTCAGTGCACAGAGCCTGTTTAACTGAGAAATGCCTGCTCCAGCTCAGGTGTCTCAGGTGTGCAGCCCCCCGCTCCCTCCCAGCCCTACCGGCATCCCTCACTCCTGACCTCCCCCAGCCCTGCTGGTGCTCCTCATTCCCAACCCACGGCTCCCTGCTCCCCCTGGTAACCCTAGATAGGGGGGCATCGGCAGAGGGGCAGGGGGCAGGGGATGTCTGCAGGGGAAGGGGGTGGGGGGGTGCAATGCATGGGGGGTTGGGTGGGGAATGGGTAGGCACAATCTGGGAGGGTGGAGGGTAAGCACAATCCATGGGAGGGATTATGGGTATGCAGGATCTGCAGGGGATTTCTGGGCTCCGGGAAGGTTTGGCAGGATCAGGTTTTTAGCCCCCAGCCTGGGTCAGTTCCGGTTTTCATCTACATGTGGCAAAAGCACGGACGTGCATCCAGACAGGGTCTGCAGAATGGCTGCGCAACCTCCATTCCTGAGATGGCCAACTGTATATAGTTAAAACATTTCTGTTTCTATTATTTAATGCAATAAAATATTAATTAGTTAAACAGTCCTGTTGAAGGTCATCTTTTTCAACAGTTGCACTCTCATGAACAAGATGTCTTTTCAAAAGTCAAAATGCTTCTTAACAAGATGTACTTGCAACCCTACTGCTCCTCGTGCAACCCTACTGCTCTTCCTCCTCCCTTTGATTCAACATTCATTAATATTGTACTGAAATTATGATAACATTAGGAGTTAGCTGGTGTTTTGTGCGTGGCTGGCCCTGGGATGTTCAGGCAGCCGCCAGGTGTTCAGACATCCCTCGGGGAAGTGAAAGTCATTGGAGTGAAAGCAGACACTTGGCTCTTGGAGGACGCCGGCGTCAGGACCCCAGCCTGCTGCTCAGAGCATGGCAGTAGGAAATGAAGAAAACCGAGAACCGTTTTCACAATTTGTTCCTCATCACATTTTTCAGAGATAACACTTGGTATTTGGGAAACAAGTACAGCAGAAAGCGGCATGGAGAACGAGCAGCCTCCTTCTCAGACTCTTGAGGGAAACCAATACCCAACGATTTCCAATTAGTTCGAGTTTTCTCCATTATTCTTCGGGCCATTATGGACGAGATAGATCTAGATACAGATATAATCAAGGATTGAGAAGGGTAGGACTCCCAGCAGGAACACAGCTTTACAAAGTAAGACCTCGTTTTGGATTGTGTACAACCGCCACCTCCCCTTTCTTCTGTCCCCACCACCCCGTGGCCCTTTCTCATCTCTGAAGTGTCTGGAGTGGACATGTTGAACTCTTAAGTCAGCTCAAAGTTCAGCTTACCTCTGAAGTGTGGCCTGGTAGCTGCACCCACCCACAATTTCCACATCCATGTACTCTTACCTGCAAAAAGGCTCATCCTTGATGAACTGCGGTGCTTACACGAAGGTCTCTAATGACCAGAACCACAGGTCCAGGCCCCAAAGACTTGCACACCATCTTGATGCATTAAGCAGATGTTTGAACACAGTGCCCCGTGCCTCAGCACAGCTGCAGACCCAGGTCCGTTTGGGCTAGTTGCAGCCAGCTCAGGTCTGAGTTATGACCTGAGTGCAGCCGACAGGAAAGTGCCGTTTTCCCCTCTCACGCATGGACACAAAACCAGGGGAGCTAAACTCACTGACCATTTCCAGGAACAATTTGTTGGTGAGATGAAGCATGAGCACTTTTAATCTGGAAAGAAAAAGTGTTCCAAGTTAAGAGGAAGTAAAAAAGGGACGGTGAAAGAAGTGGTTATCCCAGATACTGCAGGGCGATATCTTCTATTAGACCAAGTATAGTTACAAAAAAAGTTATTATTTGCAAGCTTTTGGGCTCCCTCACCCTCCCCCAGGCAAAGGAGAAGGCACCGATTGTCCCACTTCTCCCGGGTAGAAATGTCCCTGTCCTGGATCCTGGCACTTCACCACCACTGGAGATGTCCCTGTTCCCACTCAGCTAGTAGACGACCAGGGGAGAATTGTAGGAAGAATCGGTGCCGTTCTGCAGGGAGAGGTGGAGACGACTGCAGGATTTCCCTAATCAAATGTGCACAGAATAAGTGCTGTTATGTGTGACATTATACAGGGTTAGCTCTTTCCTTTTCTGGCATTAAACAGTGCCGTGTCCTTCACTTCCCTGTAATGGGAAGAGGGAGCAGCCATTTCTCAAGGATCATTAAAAGTTCTGTTTTTAGGAAGGCACGACTGCTGCAAGAGCTTAGACACGACAAACCGCTATCATTTTATGCTTAACTCAGATTCCTCCTCACCCATCTAACAGCTTGGTCTTCATCTATCACATGTTATCCCACCTCGGTCCCCTTCTCCACGTGAAGTGTTTTACGTGCAAAGGCAGGTGCACCGCGTAGCCTGAGTTGTAAAATGTGAGTTGCCGACCCAGGGGCCTCCCATTGTCCAGCACGTGGAGCAGACCATGGTGGGAAAGCTCTGCCTTGACACACAGCAGGGAGCTCAGTCGTGCTCCAGAGGTTATTGTGTGTGCTGTGTGTGTGAGTGTGTAAGGCAGGCACTTACATCACGGCCAAGAAATGATCAGGCAGTTTTCTCTGGGCACTCCAGTGTATTTAGCACAGCCCACACAGCGATCTTCCAGTCTCACTGAGAGCCTCGTCTTGCCGGCCTGCCTCAGGCCAATTCCCACTGCGGGTGAGCTCTGGCATCAAGCCTTCAAAGGGGCACGAATCACTGTCCGACATCCACGCACAACAGCAGACATCCTTGCGGAGCTCGTCTCCTGCTGTGCAGGGCCTGGGGGACCGACTACGTGTGCATCGTGAAACCTGCCCCTGGGGTCTTGGTGTTCAGGACAGGGGTTGGCAGCCTCCAGCCCGCTCCGCGCTGGGATCCAGCCTGCAGGACCGGGGGGGCATTGGCAGCACATGGCAGCAGGGGCTGCTGAGGTGGCACCCCGGGGTCCGTCTCCTGCTGGGTGCCATTCATCGCAGTACATGCCTGTGCCATGCTTCATCTCTTGCCTGCGCAGCCCCTGCGGATGCCCCAGCCCTGCCTGCCTGTCTCTCAAGCCCACCAGAGAGTGGATCAAACCGCGGGAAGCTCCGCCAGCCCCAATGCAGAATGAGAAAACGGAAAGGTGAACTGAAAATACTGAAGCTTGACAGTGGTCGTTGCAAAACATTTGGAAATAAGTGCACATAGCTTAGTCTGCACTGGTTGCAAAGCAGTATTTCTGTGTGCACTGTACTACGGCATACGACTTGTTCAAGCCTTCACCATAAACCATTCCACCTGGGGCTGGGGCTGTCTGGCACTTCAGGCCTGAGCTATCATCAAGCACAATGAGATAAGGTAAGTGGCTAGGGAAGGAATAAGAGTTACGCTGGCCTCACACGTACCCACAACAGCAGCTGCTGTATTCAGAGGAAGTGCCGCTTATCGTAGAGCAATGGTTCCCCAGACATGATCCGCAAATGCAAGAGACCTCCTTCCCTGCAATTAAAAGTTTCATGATGAAAGGGAAAGGTGAACTGAAAACTACTGAAGGTTGACAGTGGTCATGGCAAAGAAGTTGGAAATAAGTGTCCTAGAGAGTGGTGGGGAGAGCACTAGACGCCGGTCTCTGTTTTCTTTGCTATCCTCAAGAAGGGGACGTGCCAGCACTGAACACGTACAGGGGCGATGTGTCGAACCTACAGCGTGTCCTAGCCTTTGCTCCCACCACGGGCAGCTTGACCTCTGCAACCAAAGGGAACAGAGATGGTCCCAATGGAAAAGGTACAGATCTCAAGATTTCCATACTTGTCCTGTGCAAAGCCACCTGCATTGAAAAGGCATCCCATTTCTGAGGGAAATGTGAAATTAAGTGAAATATTTGTGATGCTATGTTCATACTTACAACTGTACGCAAAAAAGCTGAGTTCTGCATTGCTTTCCCCCGTTTTTGCGGCTATGATCCCTCCCCCTAGTTTCGGCTCCCGTTCGGGCTCCCACCTGACATTCTGCTTCAATGCCGCTAAAGAGTGGCTGGCACAAACATGCCTCCATCGTCTCTTCCTGGAGACCACGTTAAAATTCCTCCTGATCTCATGCAGGCCCTTTCTGATGATTAGCACGACTACTCACTTCAATTTAAGTTTTTCAATACATTTTCATGCTGTTTGGGTTCTCTAATATGCTACAAGGCAAGCAGTTTACTGTTGAACACTGACACCCGCTCCCTGCCCCGGCTGGAGATGCAGTCGATGCAAGCACAGCTGGCTGGAAAACCGAGCCCTGATTGTGGCGCTGTAGTTTTTCCCAGGGGGAACCCCCTGCCCCTCCAAAATCATGGACTATGGCCCGGGGAAGACCCCCGCCCCTTCTGCCCCGTGTCAGCAATTCTCAGCCAAGGTGCCAGGAGATCTTGGGAGGGGTCTGGAGGGCGACTCACTATTCCCACTCTTAGTTGTGCACACACCTGCACAGGAGAAACCCAGATTTCACATAGGAAATAACAGTGACAAAGGCATTCTGGCCTGCTGTGGTCTGCCTGAAGTCTTTACAAGAGATTTGCTTTTTTTTTCCATAGTCTAAACAAAAGCTGGCATTTTCCAAGGGGTGACTTGAGTCTGAAAAGTTGTATTAGACTGCAAAAGGCAGTGGCAGATGTGGAAGTGCGCAGCGTAGGGACTGGGCACGGCGTGTGACCTGGATGCAGACAAAATCAACCCCATCCTGGGACTGGCTCCCCTGGAAAGTCCAGTGCAAGTTTCCCTTCCCCGCAGCGAGAGCTCGCACATGCCCCAAAATGCTTCCCTGCCATTTGTGAGTGCTCCTTTTGTTGAGAGATGCCGTGGTTAAATGCTGCCCGGGGGTTGGGCCCAGACCAGCGTGGGGAATTCAATCCTTGGTCGGTCCCCACTCAGTCAGAGGAAACCACGCCGGCGTTCAAGTATCCGAGCCCGTGCCACGCAAACGCAGACGACACACCGCCAAACACCTTCCACCTCAGATCTAGGTATTATCAGCCCTGCTGAGAGGAGGAAATATGTCTTCTTTAGCAAAGAGCACAACATTATCAGCGATTATTAAAAAACCCACAAAATAAAAAGTAACCACACACTCAAATGTACCGATCCCCCAGCAGCTGACACGGTCTAAAGTCATTTAAAACCAGGAGGGTTTTTCCCTCAGCTCTTCATGTTGCACAGAAAAAGACCTAATCTACCATCAGCTAAAGTGAAGTTATATAGTCTATAACCATCTGAATTATGGGATCACTTTATAAACTAGAAGATTTACCATGCTGACATGTTAGCCAATACTGAGCAGAGAAGAACTCATCCCAAAACGTATAAGCTTGCTCCTCAGACGTAAAAATACACCACCGCCCAGTTGCCTTGTTGTCCGGTGTGACACACGTCTCATGAGGCTCAAACAACGCCCTGCAGAGCTGACACTTCACATTTGCATCTTTTTTCCCTTTCAATGAACACTGTCAAGTTGGTTAAGCTCCAAATGCATAGAAATATTTTTTTATGATTTATGTATGTGAGTGAAAGCTTTTTTTTTTTCTTTTTCTCTTTTTTTGGTTTCTGGTTTTGTTTTGTCTGTTTGTTAGGTAAATGTACTAATTGGGAAGGAAATGCAAGAAACAAGAAGTAAATCGGATTGATTTTCTTCACTGCTCAACAAGCAAATGCCATAAGAGGCGACAAGCACGCTGGATCTTGAACTAGCTTTCAGTGCTAGTAAGCCAAGGCATCGGCTCTCAAGCTAAGGCCTTGGCTCCAGAGCCCGTACACGTGTTTCAGGGTTTTCAAGCACCCTCCTCCTCCCCTGGGCCCGAGGGATTCAGCAATGTCTACTTTGACAGGAAAGAAAACCTGAACTCGGGCAGGGCACATCACAGACAAGGCTGAGAAGTGCTGGTGTTGACACAGAGGTGGCCACGTGGGAAAGACACGTTCATCTTGACTCTGATCCTTTCAAAGGGAAAAAGGAAGGACCCCCACTCCCTCGCACGCGCACACACACGACAGCTGCAGCTGCTTTCAGGGAAAGGGGCACAAACCCCCCAACCTACAGGAGTCAGTGCTTCGCAGCAGCATGGTGACAACAATGGGGAAAGGCGCTCCGCTTGTCCACGCACAGCCCCTATATATTAATCGTTACAAGTACAGTCTTCGACACGAGGAACGGCAGACACTCGTCATTCAAGGAATTGCTGCGATGACTCCTGCAAAGGAAGCGTGCGTGGAGCCAGGTCCCTGCCCCACGGGAGTGTGGACAGCACAAGTCCACGTGAGGACGGACTGCAGTTTGCCGTATGCTTTTGGAGACGACTCTGCTCTTCTGCCAGCCAGGAACGTTTTGGCTCAACTCCAGGCCCAGAAAGAGGAGACCAGGCCCCACTCCACTTGCTTTTGCATTCAAGACGGTCAGAAGGAGACCACGGGAACAGCTCTCGAAGCGTCTAGGAGAAACCTCAAGTTCGAGGCCAGAGCGGCGGTGGTTAGAGTCACCCAGCAAGGTGGGAGTCCTAGCTCGTCCTGCGAGGAAGACGTGTCCAGAGATGGTTGCGCTGGCGAGGCATCTTTGTTGTGGGCATCGCTGTGGATCTGGCCCTCCTGCCAGGACTCCCAGGAGCGTGTGCCCTCCCCGCTGGCGGACACCGTCTCAGCGTCCCAGATAGCGGAGGTTTCTGCGTCATGGAGCTGACCTGGCCGCCCCTTTTAAAAGGCTGGAAAAACAAGCAACAGCTCTGCTGACGAAGCTTTCAAGTCTCTGAGCTTGTAGTTCTCCGTGGACTTTGTTCTGAAGAGGAGAAAACAGTATTGCTAGCAGGAACAACACACGCGTGGCACCACTGGACTCTCTCTGCCTTTCCTGGCTCACAAGTCGGTCCACCGAGCACTGCCAGGCCGGGCGTCTTACCTTGTTCTCGCAAGACCTGGGCAAGTCATTTAAGACTGAAGTGTGCAGAAAGGTAGGAACACAATTATCGCTCCTGGAAAAAACGATCTTTCCGTGGTCAGATGAGGACAACCTTGCACGGAGGCATTTCAGACACCAACATCCCCGTCCGCTAAGAGCCACCCCTCTCTGGAGGGGGACACGGCCTCTGTTTCCACCGTCTGGGCGACGTGCCACCAGACCAGCACGGCTGGAAGCAAAGCTGATGATCGGCTCCCTTTGGAGAAGGGTTTCTGGCAATGGAGAGCCCTGGGGCAGTGCAAGTTGGGAAAGCCTTGGGGCATGCAGGTTGGCTTCTGAATCTTTCAGCTACGTTCCCAAATGACCCGTGTCTGGGATTTCTGAAAGAAATGTTTCCACTGAAGTAAACTGAGTCTTCTAAGCCTTCCAGATGGGCGACGGTTACATCTCCTCCCCCGGTGCAGTGGGGAGTGTGGAGGTCTCTGTCCATCCCATGAATAACATTGGCATGCCCTCCACCCCACTGATCCCTCTCCACCTTCTGACGCTGCCTCAGTTTCCATGTCCAGCCACGGGGGGAACTTCAACCAAAACAGGTTGAAAACCCCTGGAGGAGTAGGTTGGAGCACCAGAAAGCATGAGCAGATCCTCCTGCCTTGACATCCCGCCCAGGCCCCTCATAGGTGAAACAAGCACTGGACCTGACTGCTTACAGACTCCTGTTCCTGGTCCATGCACACAGTGATGTGCAAAGCTTCAGGACACAACAAGGGCAGTATTTTATGTTCCCTCTCAGCTGTCGCTGTGAAGAGCAACAGCATCACCTTGCTAAAGCGGACTGATGTGCCTCACTCCTTTTTATGGACAGAGAATACTGTACCCCATCAGGTCCAAACTCAAAGTGCCGGGGAAGCGTGAAATCACAGCATGTCCAAGCACCACCCATGAGCCCAAGTGGAGACCAGCACAACGAGTCAAAGACACACCTGGATATGCACTTAAATAAATATTTATTTTTTATTAATTAAACTTAATTATCTTAATTACAGAACTACAGCATTATGGAGGATGGCCCAGGGCATGGAGGCGGAGGGCAGACCCGCAGCAGCAGGAGAAGTCAATGCACTGGCCAGCAACGTGGCTACACGAGCCATTCCTGGAGGACGAGCAGGAGACGGCGAATGTCCTGGTTTCTTGCCACAAGCAGCAGTGCTGTGGGAATACTGCATTGCCCCACTTCAGAGATGCAGCAGTGACAGCGAATGTCCTGGTGTCTCACCACAAATACAGGATTGCCTCATTTCAGAGAAAGCCGCAGCAGTGCTGGAGACACACTGGATCCCCCCGTTTCAGGGAAGGAGCAGCAGCGCTGTGCAGACACTGGATCTCCCTGCTCCTGAGGACAAGCAGCGGTGCCGTGGAGTCACTGATCTCCTGGAGGAGGAAGAGGAGGAGACGACACGGGATCCCCGGACTTGTCCTCCTCCCCTATGCTGCCAACACCTCTGTTCGGTTGCTGCAGAGTCAAGATGGAAGAAGCCTTCTGGGACAGCCGCAGTGATGGCCTCCCACGATGCATTCTGCCTGCCACCATTTGCAACAGCTTCCACTTCTGTTTTGCCTCCAACAGCCTCTTGCCATGAGCGGACAAGCTCCTGACGGCCACCAAGCCCCAGCAGTGGGAGCACCCCATGTCTGGGGGCAGCTTCCCACTCGGGGCACTAGCCAGAGCTTCAGCTGGCCCTATTTATAGAGGAGCTGCTGACTGCAGCTGACCAATCACATAGGCTCTATCCATATATGGTCATCCAATTGTCCTATAGCCATCCAAACATCCATATATGGCCATCAGGTGTGGTGACCATGGATTGTTCACATTTGGACAGCTCCTCCCCAGTTAATCCCGGTGAGAAAATGGGGAAAGCCCAGGTGCATCCCACACCCGTCTTTCACCCTTGCAAAATCAGGACTCTGGCTGCAACCAACACTTGCAATCATAAATGTCCTTGTCTTTGGCTTTCCCCTCTTTGGGATTTGCTGCTGCGCTCCAGACACGTGGGGCACAGCCCCCGCTCCTCATTGGCAGCGCGGTTCTGCCACAATCACAGGCCTCCAGGAGCTGGGGCTTCAAAGGAAACACCCACTCCCAGGGGAGTCACGCTAAAATCCCACTTGGCCATATTCATTTCATCCTCCCCCTCAGCTTGTGGGGACATCCCTTCCCTCCGGGATTGTGCCTGGGCCCACGAGCTCTTCTTTCCCTAAACCTCCTCCTCTCTGGGCACAAACCGACTTGGGACTGAGCACGAAGCTCCAACTCTTTGGTCTCTCTCAAGTCAAGGGGAGAGCTGGCATTGAGCCGTCACTGCCTCCCTCCTCTTCCTGCCCCGATATGTCAGTGGCATGTGAGCTGTTTTACTGAGACTTATACTTGAATGTAGTTACGAGAGTCCGGAGGAAATCAGTCCGTCCGTCAGTCCTTAGTGAGACACCTCACAAGTTTGTCTGTTATGAGATCACCCTGGCGGTTTCCTCACAAAGGCCTAGGCTAGGCTCTGACATCAGACCCCGAAGTCAAGACACAGGGCCAGTGACTTCATAGACACTTGGGTCTTCGGGCCAGCTGAGTACCACAGAGGAGCTCACTTATGTACATCACAAAGCATCCCAGCTCAGTAACGCAACCTCACGCAGCCCTCTGCAGTGACCTCCCTCGAGGGTTTCCCTCACAACCCCTCTTAGCGTTTGTTCTTCCAAGAGACACTTGGCCAACTTCTCAGATCAGATTTGGGGATCAGGATGAGCCCGGGAGGAACACAACATGGCATGTCTAGGGAGACAGGGACAAGCAGAGGGTAGTAGTGTGGATTTGGTAAGGTGGGGTCGGCTGCTGCCACGTTGTGGGAGGGGGATGTCCTGTGCTTCCGGTAAGGACAGACCTCAGCGTGAGATAGGGGTAAAGGGAGAGCTCAGCTGCAAGCCAGAGATGAGTGCGTAGGTGAACCACACTTGGTGACAACAGGGAACGTCATTTCGGTTCTTTTGTGACGGGGATCATTCAAGTGGCAGCAGGCTTCTTGCACGTGAGAAGTCAGCACTGACCATGGCCACAGAAAGCGTCTGGATTTGCTGAGATCAGAACGGAGAGGAGCGATGACTGAACAGAAGAGGACATCTCAGGGGATCCACTGACTCCCCCCTTCTCCAAATCAGGAGGCTGAATGCAGTGCTCCTCCAGTGAAAGGAGGGGATCTGATACTTCTCGAGCACCAGACCACTGTCTCCACTGCTCCCATGTCCTAGTCCCAGGGATCCACATGGCTTTTGGCCACCTTTGGCCATATAAGAAAACACACATACATGGCCAAACATGGCCATAAACCCACTCAGGAGTCCCGTGCCCATGTAAGGGCAATGCCCACAGTCATAATGGCTATGTGTTCCCTATATGGGCACTTGGACTGGATGGGGACCCATCTGATGGCCATATATGGACAAGCCGAGTCTGGTTGGCCCCCGGAGAGTGATGACGTGGGACCGGGCTGGCCAGCAGCTCCCTTATAAAAGGGCCCAAGCGCTGAGCCCCTCTCTGAAGCCAAGGACTTCCCATCACAGCGAGAAGCTCCTCGACAGTAGTGTTGTCACGAGAGAAACCACATGCGAAGGGCTCAGGGGAAGCGAGGCAGAAGGACCGGTGCAGAGAGGGGCCGCCACAGGCTGCGGAGGGCAGAGCACAGGCTTGGAGAGAAGAAATGGCGAAGAAGGATCTGGCTGGAGAAGACGCCAAGGCAGGCACTCCTAAAGGAGGAGGTGCTGGAAGAGAGGCCGGACCACCGTGTTTGGGACATAGATGCGGGGGCCTGTGGACACAAACAAGCTCCTGCTTGCAGAAGCTGAATATCCTAACGAGGCACACCCCCGAATAATGACCTGGAGGATACTGCAGCTATGAGTGTCTATCAGATGGACTGTGTGTGCTGGGGGAGGAGAAGGGGAGGAGACATTGCCTTTACACTCAGCATCCGTGTAAAATAGGAAAACGCTAGGAAGAAAGAAGCCTCTGCATGCTCAGGGCAGGGAGCCAAACAGCGACACATCCTGCTGCGACGGGGCAATCAGGAACAGACCCAAGAGCTTGGAAAAGTCACTGGCACTAAATCTAACAGCAGAAACCCTCTTCCTGCTACCACGCAGCCACAAGAAGAGTGGCTCAAGACCAAGGCAGCGCACCCCAGCTGTGTTTCCCGAGCCAAACTGGTCTTTGGTGGAAACTCAGAGTCTCCTAGACCTCCAAAGAGAAGATCAGCTCCTTCTTGCACATGTGTTCCCTGTCTGATCCTGCCAGCAGCTCCTGGTCCTTTCTGACCGATGTCCCCAGAGCCTTTTAGTTTCATTAAATAAAGATCATTTTCTCAGGATTGTGATCTTCTCCTTATCTTGTGTGATCATTCCTTGTTTTAATAAGATAAATACAGATCAATAGATGAACTGTTCAGTTCCACTATTTGGAGCAAGTCTTGATAAGAGAGTGGCCTCCCCAGGGGCCACCACCCCTGCACTTTTCACTGCCCTGTGGTGCAACACATACACGTGACAGGAGTTTGCTTTCATGAATTTGGGGTGCAGTTCCCCTCAAACCCCTGCACCGACCTCCTTGAAACGTAGCAAGCTTTATGCTCCTAGCAGAGGCTACTGTCCCTGCACATTACATTAAAATCAGACAAAAAACAACAGCGTTACAGATATTTCATTGATTCCCCATGATACCCTATGGCCGGATCTCCGAAGCTTTTCCGAAGCACTTTAGAAAGCCTAACGAAGCCAGCGCTTCGATCTGGACATGCTGCTTTGGATGCCGAAGCATCTAAAGCTTCTCCAGATATGAAGCACGGTCCGAAGCCTCGCACAGCCCTAAGCCAACCTGTAACACAAGTGTCCCACTTGGAGGCAAGGCCCTACAAGGAGAGACGGAGAGACCGAATCTCGTCGGCCGGCACCAGAGCAGGCTGAGAGGTGATCTTGTGGCCGCCTATCATTTCATCAGGGAAGCACAGCAGGGACTAGGAGATGCTCTATTCACTAGGGCACCCCCTCCAGTAACTAGGAACAACGGCCACAAATCGATGGAGAGCAGGTTTAGGTTGGACATTAGAAAGAGCTTCTTCATGGTGAGGGTTGCCTGAATCTGGAAAGGGCTCCCAAGGGAGGTGATGCTCTCCCCCACCCTGGGGGGCTTCAAGCGGAGACAGGACCAGACTGGATATGTGCAGTGACATCCTCTGCAAGGCCCTGGGGATCCCTCCACTCCTGTGACATGATTTTGTCTGCTCCAGTGTATTGCAGGCTCAGCCCATACCTGAAAGGTCTTCTCTTGGCAATAAAATCCTCAGTAAGGGCCTGGGGTGGTTTTTAGAAGCCGTTTACCATGTGGCACATAAGAGAGGATGTTCCCGGCAGGATCCCAGGTACCATCCCTGTCCCACATGACGTGATGTCCAGGAATCAGAGGGATCTTCAGGCCCCAAGGCTGCAGCAAGAATGATTATAAGAAACCTGGCGGCTGCCCTGTCCTCAGCACAAAGAGGACTTCCAGCCCCAGCCCCTTTCCCTCAGGGCACCTGGCAAGAGCTCCACATTTAAGGCCTGTGGAGGGGCATGTTTAACTCCATGGCTGTCTCTGGAGCAGCCAGCAGGGCCCTTTCTCATCATAAGAGTCACTTTACTGCCTCCAGAAATCTTCTCGTGGCAGATCGAGTGACTTCAGCCACAATCCTGGAACAGGCACCCCCAAAATAGACCGAGTAGCATCCTCCCTTCTCTGTGCTCTCCCCCCGTGAGGACCACCCAGCTGAGCAGCGCAGCACCCCCATGCCTGCAGCAATGCCCAGGGGGGTTTATTTAACAGAGAGCAGCTGCACTCTGGGCAGAGAAGAAATCTGTATGATGCCAATGATATCTACTGGCCTCGGTTGGGTGTAAATGGTGTGTTGACCCCGTGGCTTTCTCAGACCATGGACTGGGGAGGACAAGGAAACATGGGACTGGAGGGGACCTCTTCGGTCATGGCTACATCCTTGCCAGTGCAAGCAATCTCACTATATGATCCCAGGCTCAAATCCGGCAATCGGTCAGCTCCCTTCTCAGCCTGCCTCTCCCTAGGATGAACAAGCCAGTACCTTCACTTTCTTCCGTTCAACAAGCTCCACATTTCCCTGATCAGCCCAGGAAGTCTTGTCTGGACTCGTTCCACTTCTGGCACCTGGGGGGCTCCAGTCGCACACGGCTGCCGTCCTTCCAGAAGTGGATGCCTCAAGTCTGCCTGCACTTTTGCCTCTGCTTTTGTGCACACACTTTGTATCTATAACTCCCCAGCCCTGGGAACTCAGGCCGATGCTGTGTTTAAGAGGAGCTTGCATGTAGACATACTCCAGTCACATTTAGTGATGCCTCCTGTCCCCTGGTCCCATGGTCTCCTAGATCTGGCAATGGGAGTTTCCAAGACAGTGGAGGCAAAGCGGAGAGGAGACTGCTCTCAGACTTCAGCTCTATGATCCCCCTCAGCCACTGAGGAGGCTGCACAGAGCCACTGTCCCCAGCACACCAGCGGTGGCAGAGCCACAACGACAGGCAACTCCGCTTCTCCCCCCGTTCCCTGCATTGGACAGAGCTGGAGGTCGCTCCATCCCACGGCTGCATCCCAGTGCAGACAGCAAGCCACTGCAGGGCACCTGAGACATTTTAAAGCACAACAGGGCTTCTACCTCTGTTTCCAGCAGAAACTCCCCTTTTTTAAGTATTTTAGACTGCAGCTGCACAGTGAAATGCTTCAAATATTACATCTACCTCCACCCCTATGTGATGGATAGAGAGCACCATAGATAAAAGCCAGTGCCAGGACTGCAGGGAAGTCTTCATTAGTGACAGTCAGCATTGACTTCAGCAGCACGAGACATCTCTGCCCAAACCACCAGTCCCTTCAGCTGTACCTCACCTAGTGTGGAAGCAAGATGGATGAGCAATGTCCTTCTTTATGCCCAGTAGTCTTGCGCTGGGATTTTTTTGTGCTCACAGATGGGGCCCTGAGTTCCAGCTCTTGGCACACAAGCAGATCTTAACTTTTGCATCGAGGGAACTCATTCATGTCTCAGGGAAGAAGAGTGGAGAAGGTTTTGGTAAGATTTGGTCCAAGCGGAGATGACTCTTGAATCTGAGCTGTGTCTCTCTCTAACACAAACACATCTGTGGCTTGTTGATAAAAGTATTTCAGAGCCTCCAGATTTCTGCAGGCAAGTTGGCAGAGGACACCTCTCCGTAAGGCCCTGACAGACATCTTGGGAGACACAAAACTAATAAGCAGCTCTGCCCACACGTAGGGAGTGTAACAGCAGACGAGGACATGATGGGCCCTGGGAGGGGTGAGAAGCTGCATGCCAGGATGCAGATACAGCTCCTTTGTGGACACTCGAAGCTCTGCCTGGAGCCCAGCTCTGATGTGAGCACAGCCGCAGGGAGGGCAGGGGAGGGGTTTGTCACAGTGGCACTGTGAAACCCGAAATTGCCACTAATGCTATCATCTACACCACACCAGTAAGTGGCCTCATCGTCTGCTTGGGAGTCGGTGATGGTTAGATAGCGACTGGCACCGGAGCTGGAGCCAGCGAATCGATCTGAGGCTCCATCCCCTTTGCTGCCTGAACCGTAGCATAGAAATCGCGGGGCCTGGTCAGGTCTCTGTTGGTACAACCAACACTGTAACTCCTGTACTGACTGCTCAGCGGGCAGGGGAGTTTAATGGTGTTCCCAGGGACAGACTCTGAGGGTGCCTGTGTCAGGGTGGGCTGCGAGAAGGAACCTGGAAGGATGACAGCCATTAATCTATTATCATAATTACACCTCTATTATGCAGCACATTGCAAGAGAATAAAGGCATGAAATAATGAAAATTAATTAAGCAAAGCAATGCAGACATTTGCAGAAGTGTTTTATGGGTTACCCGAGCAGTACATGAGCAGCACGAGGAGGAGCGGGGCCCAGGCCATGGCAGGAATCCAGACTAGCTCGGCTTCCCCAGCCAAGCGGGTTTGTGGCTGGGACCCTCTTCTCATCTGTTCAATCCCCACCGCTGAGATCAGCCCCTTCGTGCAAATCTGCACCTGCTCACTGGCTGCCGCTGCCAGTCCTTCCCCCCTCTTACTCCTAAAACTACCACCAATGCCTCCATGTTACTGTGAAAATAGGAACAAACTCTGGTCTTATGACAGTGTAGGACACAGAATGCAAGAGCTGGTTAGCCAGATGCATGCATTATCCAGAGGCTATCCTCTCCCCAAAGACCACCCATAGAGTAAGATCTACCTGCTTCTTTCCTGCACCTTTGCACTGAATTCAAGCCCAGACTCCCAAAACCTTGGCCAACCAAAGCCCATTCTCCATCAGGACAAGCTCTCACAGAGGTGCGTTGCACAGGTGTACAGCTCAGGGCACCACTGCATGTTTTAACTGGTTTTTTCTTGGCTTAGAAACAATTTGCCATTCCAGGGCCATGCAGCACCCCATGCCCACCCATTTTACCTCCCTTTAAACCAACTGTGGGCAGAGAAGTGGTTCAGAGAGGGAGTCAGAACAGAAGCATGTCCGATCTGACATGAAACTTCATGCCTCCCCATGGAGCTGTTGCTCTGATGTTATGTCCCCATTAATGGGCTCCAGGGATTTGCTTATAGAAAGCTCTCTCGCTCTGCAGAGAAGGGTACATGCATCTGTGGGGATCTGAATGGAAGCAAGGCTTGGTTTGGCACAGCGTCTAATGGAGATGATTCCTTCACCTGGGAGACACTTGTGTATGACTCCAAGCCATCCTGGGGGTGTGAATGCTGGGAGAGCTGAGGGGCTCCCGACCTACAGCCCTTGGCAAGCAAGCGAGGAGGGAACGAACAAGTGTCCACGATGGAGAGCAGAGAACTGATAAAGGGAAGCAGCTGCGTTGCCTCTCAGCAAAGGATGTAATGGCAGAGCAAGACGAGACAAGACCCATTGCTTTGTTGACTCGCAAAACTGCATTGCATAGAGCGCTGGTCCCAGCCCTGCGCTGTCCTGTGGAGCACGGGAGGATTTTTCCTCCTTATGTGAGTTGCCTGAAGTCCTTTTTGGGCGAGGCGCCATTTAAATCTAATACATTAATAAATACAAAATAAGAAACAAGTGGCCAAACTCACACCTTTTCCTGGTAGGAAAAAATCCCAGAGGGAAAGCTCCAGCATGGACCCCAACATGATCCCAGAAAGGGGATGTGCCCCAGCCCTTCGCAGTGGTGAGAGCAAGGGAGACATGTTGGTGCAAGAAGGAATCTAGGAAATGCCATCTTTGAAGGAAGAGGACTTGAGACGGCTCATTCAAATGGGGCCAACAGGAGCGTTATTTGCTCTGGTCTTTGGGATGAACTGGCTTTGGTTTTCCATTTCAGACTTCATGGCCCTGGAGTCTACCAATTCTCTCAGACCTGAGTGCATATGTGATGACTCCTGGGCATCTTTATATGTGCCCTGGGATGATGGAGTGGTGGGGGAGGAAGGATTTGAATTAGAGAGGCTCTCAAGAGCCACTCTAAATAAAACACCAGCAATGTCTCATGTATTCAGCATCCTGGGCTTTGAAATGGCAACAGGGGCTCTGTAACTAAACCTTGTTGAGGGAGTTTTAGTGAAAGGGCTCCCACAACCATGTTGAAACACAGGGACACTAGAGACATGCGATGCCAAGGCTGCTGGGCTGTTCTCCTTCGAACGCGGCAGCAGGCTCCATTTCAGAAGCCATCGATCCCCTTGCACATAGAGAGAGGCGCCCTGTGGGATCCCAGGCACCATACGTGTCCCAGATGGCTTGATCTCCGGGAACCAGATGGGTACCTGAGCACCACGGGTGAAGAGAGAATGACTACTGTTGCATTTAGAAAGCAGGGTTTTAAACCTAGTGCCCCAAGAATTCCCACAACACCCGGTTGTTCAATAGTAGAAAGGCTTTAATAACAAGACCGCAATCAAGCTTATCAAACCAAAGGACACAAAAAGACTCCTTCCCAAAATAAAAGGAGCTACTCCACAAAGTCCTAGTACATATTCAGCAGCAACAGTGTTCTCTCACCAATGCCGGCGAAGGAAGCTGGTCCAGTTGTGCAGCTTTCCCCACGCAGGATCCGGTGCTGGTTACGCTGGGTGCGATGTAGCAGTGATCTCTCTCTGCTTCTCCTGGAGCGCACACTTCGCTGGCAAATTCTGTTAGTTCTTATACTGTTTCATTGTATAACTTCAAAGCATTTTTCTTGATAGTTGCCCACTTAGAGTCCAGACAAACAGGGAGAAAAGGGCATTGATCATCATATCATAACTAGTAATTGCTGGCTCCTGTTCTTGCATTGTCTAGGTGTAAAACTTGTGCATCTCTGCAGACCCTATAATTGTCGGTCTGAGCAGTTGGACAGGATACTTAGAGGTGTCACCAAACCTGTCGTGGGGTATCTGTGTATCAACTGGGCACATTTGCAGTAGCTTGTACACGTGAGGGTTTGTTGTTCAAACTCCAGACATACATTGAATGGTTCAGACATTTTGAACACCCTACCCCTTAGGATGTTAGTTGGGAGAAGTGTTTGTCACATACAGGACATGTTTCTGTATCTTTTACAAGTTTCTCTTGAGATGCATATTTAGCCTTTTCTTCCCTGTAGCTGCTAGGTCAATTGAAATGCGTATGTAGCTTTCTTTTTTGGGGTTTAAACTTCATTGCAGAACAACAAGGAAGTTTTTTTACTTCCCCGCTTGCCATCTGACACCTCCAGGGAAGGAGTCCTACCTGACCAACACAGCAAAGAGCTACTTGGCACAGCTCACAAAGACACTCTCACGGCCCCAGAGGGACAGTCTTCCATCTCCAGCTCCCTCCGTGCAAAAATGAAGTTGATTTCCTACCTAGAGGGACTCCTTACCATCTTGTACCACCTATACTTTCCCCAGAGCTTGACAAAGGGACTTTGATCCCGAAAGCTTGCAGAAAAGGACAATTTTCTTGTGATTCTCCAGTTGGTGTCATGAAAGGTATCATTTTGGAAGGAAGAGCTCTAGTTTTTTGTACGTCTATGTAGCTTTCTTGCCTTTACTGGCTTCTGAGACACGCGTACATGTGATGAGTGTGGCAGTTCTCTGTGCTCCCTGGGATGGAGAGGGAGCTTTAAGTCTATTGATGTCTTTGGGGGAGCCAGCAGGACCCTTTCCCATCAAAATACTCATGCTCCTGCCTCCAGAAATCTTGTTGGAAGAGGTCGAGTGGCCTCAGCCAAAACGCTGGAGCAGCCCCCCCAGAACAGACCTGGCAGCGTCCTGCCTTCTCTGTGCTCCCTGCAATGCCCACCCCGTCTCCCCGCCCCTTCCCGGCTGAACAGCACATCGCCCGCACCCTAGCGCCTCCAGCACTGCCCCCCGGACCAGTTTCCTCCTGTGTAACACACGGGCACAGAGCAGGCAGCCGCACTCCGGGCAGGGAAGGGATTTGTGTGACACCAATGACCTCTCGTGGCCTCTTCCGTGTGCAACGGGTGGGTCGTTTTTCTCTGAAGATGGACTGGAGCAGACAGGGCAACACGGGCCTGGACGGGACCTCCTGGCTCATGCCCACACCCTTGCCAGCACAGGCAATCCCACATATCATCCCATGCTCAAATCTGTCAATCTGCTTCTTCAATCGAGTTGTTCCCTCCCACGGGGAACCTGCTCCAGAGCCTCCTGCTCTGATGGTTACAAATGGGATTATGTGTGATTAGGGATGACACTCTGCACAGTCTTTAATCCGGAGCTGGGATTGCCTTTCCTCCTCAATGGGTGTGTGGGTAGCTCTTTGCTTAAAGAAAGGGATTCCCTCTGAAGGGGGCACCACACATCTGTCAAGGAATCAGAGGGGAGAAGGCTGCAACCACACATTTTGGAGATGTTTCCTGAATCTGTGCTGGGTTTGTGTACCACGCATTCCCATCCTTCGTTTGCTAATAGTGGGTGTGGAAAGGTGTCTCTGAACCTTTAGTCCTTTCTACACAAAGAGAAGAGGAGGAATATATGTTGACAGTCAAGGGCAGAGAGCTGCTAGGAGGGAAACAGTGAAAAGCTGCTGTGCCTGTCCAAGAGTACGATAACAGAGCAGGACAAGGAAGGAAGGGCCTGTTACACTGCGAGTAGCTACTCGAGGGGCTGGCAGAGCTTGCTGACAAGCAAACTCGTCATGGAGCACAGATCCAAGCCACACAGAGTGCCGTCGAGCCCAAGGGAGGTTTTTGTCTCAGGTCCTCATCTGAGTGTGTCACGCTGACATACCCATAACTACCTCCAATCTTGTAACCTGCACCACACCTGGAAATAGCCTCATCTTCCCCAGGGACATTGGTGGTGGTTAAACAGAGTATGGCGCTGGAGTTGGAAACGGTGAATCGGTCTGGGACTCCATTCCCTTCAATCCCCTCGCTGTGCCAGAGAAATTGTGGGGCCTGGCCCTGGTTTTGTCGGTCCCAGTGGACACAGTAGTGCCTGTGCTCACCGCTCAGTGTCCGAGAGACTGGCAGTGCTGCCCAGAGTCACGGACTTTGCGGGCGCTTGAGTCAGTGGGGATGCGAGAGGGAACCTGGAAGAATGACAGCAATTAATCCTGTATCCACACTGAGCCTCTGGTTTTGTGGCAGACAGGGCAGGACCAAAAGGCAAGGAACTGGAAAAAACACCTGTGGGAAAAGAACCAGGGATTCATAAAGCCCAGGACGTGGCTGACCCTCCCCTTCGTGGTACCCGAGCAGCGTGTGAGCAGCACGAGGAGGAGCGGCGCCCAGGCCACGGTGGGATCCAGACCAGCGCGGCTTCCCCAGGCAAACAGGTCTCTGGCTCGGACCCGCGGAGTCTCTCTGAACCCCCAGAGCTGAGATCAGCCCCTTCACGCAACTCTGCCCCTGCTCCCTGCCCACAGGGGCCAGCGGCTCCCGGCTGAGCTTGGCAGGAGGAGCGAGAGTATTCAAGAGGTCAGGAAGTGCAAGCACAGAGGAATTCAGATGTTACCAGGGCAAGGGCTGCCTGGGGACCTGCCGGGGGAAGGCAGAGACCATCAGCAAGTCCTGGTCCTCACGCCTGCTCTGCTCTAACGCGCTTCCTTCCCAGAGCAGCGAACCCGACACAGCCCCGTTCCCATCCCCTGGGTCCATCAGGCTCCCTGCAGGTCAGCTCAGCAAACATCACACGGGCTGTCTGCCCCCCGGCTAGGAAAGAAAAGGGCCCTGAGATAAGTGGGGTGAAAGGAGCGTCCAATCCCTCCTCCTTCCCCAAAATGCCAGGATCCAACTTCCCACCCACCTCCCTCCACTAACAGCAGCTCAAGGTCCTGTGCTCCCACCCAGGGCAAGGGCAATGCGCTCCCACCCAGGGCAAGTCTCCGCTCCCCGCCCCAGCTCTCCCCTGCATGGCCAGACCCACGGCGCTCCCAGGGCCACAGCTCCAGCCTCTCCCTGACTTCTTCCTCAGTGGCCAGCCCTCACTCCTGGATTCCCAGCCTGTCTCCCCTTTGCCTCAGCCCTCACATCCTGATCAGCCCCCTGCACCCTCAGGCCCTAGCTCCTCCATACTCACCCTCTCCCCCCTGCCTGGAAGCCCCAGCCCCACACCTGACAGCCTGCAGATCTGCATGGTGAGGGCATGGCTCTCAAGGCTGAAGCGCCCCAGGCACTTGTGAGCATCCTGGTAGGGCAGGTGGATTTGTTTCGGCCACGTTTTCCTCCAAATCGGACGTGGTGATCTGGTGCAGAATGACACTAATTCTACAAGGCCGTGAAGTAATGAATCGTGAAGCATTTCATTTTGAGCAAGATAACGGAGAATACCAAACAGCGGCGGTTCCCCTACTGTAACGCACTTTTTTGATAGTAAAAGGTCTCTCTCTAAAGTACTCTATTGCTCATGTATGACAGTGGATTTACATGATTCTGCTTATACAAGTTTAAATTATTACACGTTTATAGCTAGACAGTGTCAAAAAATCCTGAGTCTTATAGTAGAATAGGGTAAGTCCTACCTGGATCTTGTCCATCATCAGGTATGAAAGGCCAGCTTCTTCCTCCTCTTCACTCTCCCCCAAATCTGAACCTCCATCATCTTCATCTTCATCTTCTTTGTACTCTCCTGGTGGACCAGCTTCTTCTTCATCTGCTTCATCCTCCTCATCCCCTTCTGAAAGGCAGGTAAATTAATTCCTTACAGCTTTGCTTAAACCTCAAAGGCTTGTTTGTAAACTCATCTTAAATGAGCTTCTGAAATCTGACTCAATTCAGCTACAAAACCTTCTCCAGAAATCTTAAAAAAAAGACAGGACAAGTAACATCCCTCTTTTTCCTCTTTCTATAGGAAGAGAAAACACAGAACTGAATGTGCCACAGCATCGAATATGAGCTGATGGGTATGGAGAAAAAAAAAAAAGCTTTTGGTATCAGCAATAAAATAACTGCTTTTATGTAGTTATATCTCAGTGTAAAGATGTGTACTCATGTTTTCCTAAGTGCAGCTCTCCTTTAACCGTGCACAGCATCTCGCTTTCTCTTTCTCCCTCTTTCTCTCTTTTTCTTTTTGTCTCTACGCATAGCTTTCTGAACCTAAATTGTATTAGTTAAGCTTCAGCTAAGTTTCCCCAAATACTCAATTAAACCAGGGGAATATTGTAATTGTTTTGTTTTCCCTTGCATGTCTATTACTACTAGTACCATTATAAATTGGATATGCTTCACAATAAATAACTTTTATAGTCAAACTGGAGGTAACCAGGTGTATTTTTCCTTCTCTACTTCCCTTCCCCACTTGCTCTGCAGCAACGCTTCTTTTACCTAAGCCAAAGATCCCTGTCAAGCCCAGAAATACTGTGGGGTCCGCTCATCAAGAGGCTACCACTACTAGGACAGTTAGGGCAAAAGATTGGGACGTGCTGAGTTTGAGACACATAAGGGGATCAGCTTGTATAGGCTGATTGGCCCAGTTTGGCTCAGGCGTGCCCTAATGAACTGAAAGCTGGCCCGTGAGGGTGTCAGCTGGACACCCAGCCGCATTCAGAGGGATTCTGTTCACTGAGTGCTGGTGTCTGACTGCAGTGTAGTGTTCCCTTAATGAACTGATTCCTGGCACATGAAGGTGTCAGCCTGTACATGCTGATCAACCCGGCCGGGTCAGGCGTGTCATGTGAGTGTATGTGTGTGTGTGTGCATGTGTGTGTGCATTTGACTGATTTAGTGGCTGGTGTGTGTGTGTGTGTGCATTTGACTGATTTAGTGGCTGGTGTGTGTGTGTGTGTGTGTGTGTGTGTGTGCATTTGACTGATTTAGTGGCTGGTGTGTGTGTGTGTGTGTGTGTGTGCGCGTACATGCACATTTGACTGATTTAGTGGCTGGAGGAACCCAGTCCCATTGAAACAGAGTCCTGCAAGATAGCTCCATTGGGGGTGAGGACTTGCAGAAGGCAGAGATACAGCTCCGTACAGAAACACAGGTAACACAAGCAGCACATTGATAGAATTGCAAAGACCCTAGAAATGTACCCCTAATAAATGAGCACACCCCAAAGTGACAGGCAAATCTGGTAATGGCTGGGATCATGGCTGAAAATCCATTTTGGACCAGCCCACACCATCTGGGCCAGGCAAGACACTGGTCATCAATTCAGTCTGTAATCTCAGCCCAAATGCCGGGTCCTTAGTCAAGCGTGTATACTTAGTACCATGGGAATGGGGGGCTGTTAGTTGGCAGCCTGGTATGAAGAAACCACGCTCTGGTCCAGGCCAGACTGGGCAGTGGTGTCCAGGAGAGTCCCCCGGTGCCATAGAGGCATGGTGTGGGGTGGCCCAAGAAGGATTTCCATCTCTAATCCCAGCCCATGAGAAATTCCTTCCTTGAGCCTGTCTACTTAGTACAGTGGGGATGGGGGAACTGGCCCAAACAGTATTTCCAGCCGTAACCCCAGCCCAAAACCAGGTCCTTATTTGGGTCCATGTACTTAGCACAGTGGGCGCGGGGGGCTGGCAGTTGGCAGCTTGGCACGCAAAAACTGCACTTTGGGCCAGGCAAGACTCTGGTTGGGGGGTGTGGGATAGTATCCAGTGCCAGAGGCATGGTGTGGGGTGGTCCAAAGAGGATTTCCTGTCGTCAATCCAGCCCAAAACCCAGTTCCTTATTCAAGCCCATATACTTAGGGCAGTATTTGCAGGGGCGGTCAGCTCAGGGCCTGGCACAGACAAACTGTGTCTTCAGTCAGGCAAGACAGCCAGGGGATAACAGAGGCTGCCAAAGGGGATGTAGCTCAGTGGTAGAGCGCATGCTTTGCATGTATGAGGTCCTGGGTTCAATCCCCAGCATCTCCACTTTTCATGGGGCAGCAGGGCAGGCCCTACAGAGACAGGTTAGAAGGTCTCAACCTATTCAGCCTCCACAAGAGAAGACTGAGAGGGGATCTGGTGGCAGTTTACAAACTCCCCAGGGGGGACTGGAGAGAATTGGGGGAAGCTCTGTTCCCCCCAGGCACCACCCAGGGTTACTAAGAATAACACCCTCCAATTGTTAGAGAAAATGCTCAGGCTGGACACCAGGAAACATTACTTTACACTTAGGGCTGCCAGGCTCTGCAATGGGCTCCCAAGGGAGGTGGTGCTCTCCTACCTTGGGCGTCTTCAAGAGGAGGCTGGGTAGATATTTGGCTGGGGTGACATGATCCTGGCACCCATTCCTGCCTGAGGGAGGGAGTCAGACCTGATGAGCTGCTTAGGTCCCTTCCACCCCCAAGTACTATGATACTATGACTCTGGTCAGAGATGACCAGGAGAGTCCCCTGGTGCAACAGGGACATGCTGTGAGGTGGCCCAAAACAGATTTCCAACCATAATCCCAGCCCAAGAGCCACTTCCTTACTCAAACCCACATACTTAGTACCGTGGCTGGGGGGAGCTGTCCATTGGCATCCTGGCAGGGCCAAACCACGAGTTGGGCCAGGCAAGCTGTGGTCAGGGATGTCCAGGGGAGTGCACTGGTACCACAGAGTGACAGCGTGGGGTGGCCCAACAAGCATTTCCATCTCTGATCCCAGCCCAAATCCCAGTTCTTTATTCAGGCCCCTGTAGTTGGTGGCGTCTGGGCGGACGATCAGCTGGCAGCCTGGCACAGCCAAACCGTTTCCTGGGACGGGCAGGACTCTGCAGAGATAACCAGGAGAGTCCCATGTGCCACAGAGGCATGGCGTGGGCTGGCCCAAGAAGGATTTCTAGCTGTGATCCCAGCCCTAAATCCAGGTCCTTATGTGGGTCCATATACTCAGCACAGAAGCTGGCACGCTGTCGGTTCGCAGTCTATCACGGGCAAGCCGCGTTCTGGGTCGGGCAAGACGGGTGAGAGACGTCCAGCAGAGTCCCCGATGGCACACAGGTCTGTCATGGGGTGGCCCAAGAAGGATTTCTGGCTATAATCCCAGCCCAAAAACTAGTTCCTAACTCATGCCCATATATTAGTACAGGGGCGGGGGGTGTCAGCTGGCAGCCAGCACGGCCAAGCCGCACTTTGGGCCGGGCAACGCTGTGGTCAAGGTGCTTCGGGACAGTCCCCTATGGCGCCAACAGGCTGTTTGGGGTGGCCCAAGAAGTATTTTGCCCCATAATCCCATCCTAATCTGACCTTTATTTAGGGCTCTATGTTTGAAACAGAATATTATTTTATTTATTAGCAAATATGTAATGAAATTCTATTTAAGATGTGTAATTCATTAACAACAAGCTTTGATTGGGTCTAGATTAGCTTTGAAAAAGGAACTGGGAATAAGCAACCACCTTCAGCCTGGTGGGCGGGATGGAGGAGCCGGGGCCCCGCAGGCAGCTTTGGGCTTCTCCCTGATGAGCACCCCTGAACCTTCACTATGCACCCCCAGCCCCCAGAAAAGCAGCCAGAGATTGATTTATTTATTTTTAAAAGGATTTTTACCTCCCCAAAATCTCACCCCCGACACAACCAAGAAATGCACGGAGGGCGAATTGCAGCGGGTGACCCAGACTCAGAGTTAACTGAAGAAAAGGGGAGGGGAAAAGAAAAGTCATTCACCTCCATCGAGTGCAGCAGAAAACACACCGGCTCTCAAAAACAGGAGTACTACATAGCCAGTCACAGTAATTACAATACTATATCAAGAATAATTATGACGTAGCAGTACCGCAATAATAGCGATTAGCTGATGCCCAGCCCAGGGTTTCTAGCGCCCACGCAACTGGTTTAAAAGAAGCTGGATGTGCAGAGCGCGTTGTGCACGCCCAACGGAGTTTAAAAATCATTTCATTCATGTCATGATAATAAATTTAAAAATCATCTTATTAACGTCATGATGATCATGCACCGCTAGAATGAGAAATAATTAGACTAGTAAGCAACATGAGCGTTAATTAGCACTATGTAAACCTACGGTAATTAGTGAATAGCCACGTGTAAAAGGTAGCACTAAGCACCCAGGAGGCGCGGAGAAGGCGGGTCCGCGGCTGTTCTGGGGCCGGGGTGGGGAGGGAAGGAGCAGGCGGCCCCGGGGCTCCCGCATGCCGGCTCGGGGCACGTGCAGCGCCGTGTGGGCGGGCGGGCGGCTCCGCGCTGCCTCCCCGGGCGCATCTCGAGCCCCTGCCCGAGCCCGGAGCGGAGCTGCGCCTCCCCCGCCGCTGCCCCCGGCCGCAGCGCCGCGCTCCTCCGCGCCCGCGCAGCGGGTCCCGCGCACCCCGCCTAGGCCACGCCCCCTGGGGCGGAGCTCCGCGCTCCTCCGCGGCCGCTCCTGCACTGCGTGTCCCGCGCACGGCGCAGGCGCACCTTCGGCCAAGCCACGCCCCCCGGGCCGGCAGGGCGGGGGCGGGGCCAGAGAAGGGGCGGGAGCTTAATCTTTCCATGCCGCCGTTCATTGGCTGGGAGACGCTGCGCGGGCCGGCAGCCGATTGGGTGCGGTGGACGCCCGTCTTGGCTGAGAGGTTTTAAATACGACTGTAGCCGCCATAACGCGCCACGCGGCCGGGGAAGCTGGTTGTGGGCGGGTGTTTGGGCTGCGGCCCGGCGGCTCCGGGGCCCTCGGCTCGAGATGGGCTCAGGCCTCCAGGAGCAGTGACGAGGTGTTTCCCCAGCACCTGCGCGTCCCCCAGCCCTGCTGCGGCAGCGCGGCTGTGCGGAGGGCGCTTTCCTTAGTCACCGCTGCAGTTAATTCGTGGATTAAACTCTTTACTCTAAACATTGCCGTTATGCTGAGTTTGTTATAGTCAAGATTTGCTCTTCCATGATTTGAAAGAGACCCCCTTGACTCATAACCGCCCGCTCCAAAATGTGCGTGCCAGTGTACCCCGCGCACAGGCACTGTTTTGCTTGTGCGCTGCTCGGGGGAAAGCTGCTTTTAAGGGAAGGAGCCATGGCTTCAGCGTACGGCCTCTAACACGAGGCATTGCTATCAATGAGGAACTTGAGGCCATACCACGAGGCAAATCACAGATAGTACCTTACGCTCTGAGAGGGTTGATTTTTATTTATTTATTCACTATTTTTAAGCATTTCTTTTCAAAACAGCAAGATACTCATACAAAGACTTCTTTGTTTTAAACAAGGTTCATTTATTCAATGCACATAAAAAGTGCAAAAAAACACGATTGGTGTCAAATGGCAAAACATGCCCAAACTTATTAGTGCAAACAGTGCTGCTGCTTACTATCAACCAACATTTTAATTCTAGGCGACATTTTCGAGAGCACCACATGCAAGTCAATTTAACTTCTTTGTCCTCCCAGATAGTACTTCTTCACCTGGGAGTGAAATGTTCAACGAGTTTGGACTGAAATGTTCAACGAGTTTAGAATTGTGAACACATCTGCGAGGGATGGCAAATGACCCACAAAGTTCGGACCTATGAAACACTGAAGCAGAATTGATCCATTTTCATGCAGAAACATTTCAATTAATCTCAAAGTTCAAATACTCTTGTGAGAACTTTTTGTCTGGATAACCAGCGTATACGCTCTGAAAGGGTTGATTTATTTATTCACTATTTTTAAGCATTTCTTTTCAAAATGTGAACTGGAAGTTGTATCTAAACCAGACAGGGGCCAGAACGTCCTGTTTCCCCGCGCCGAGCTGTAGAGGAATAAAGAGCAGCCAGGAGAAAAGTGACTCTGTGGGGGATGGGCGATGGAGAGCGGCGTTCTCGGTAGTGCGAGGGGCTAGTACGACCAGAGGACTTAGATGATAAATGCCTTCGAGATAATGACTGCAAGCTTGTATCAGGTGTAACGGGGAAGCAGTGCGAAGCCTGTAGGGAGAGAGACTACGGTCAGGGTTACCCAAGCAACAAAGCTTGAATGCCAGAAATGAGGAGGCTGCAGTAGGTATTGGGCCATGAAGACCTAGACAGCAATCACTAATGTGGGTATCGAAGCGAAAAAAAACGGTTTTAGTGATTACTCCAAAGAAGGCAGCAGGGTTTGCCATGATCTGACACAAGGGTCTAGGACGGCGGTTCTGAACCTTCTTCAGTTGACGTACCCCTTGGTCTCCGAGTGAGACTTCACGTACCCCCTTTCAATGGGAAATTAATTTTTACGTCAAACTGTGTACTCGGGTATTATAAAAACAGCAAGATACTCATACAAAGACTTCTTCATTTTAAACAAGGTTAATTTATTCAATGAACTTAAAAAGTGCAAAAAAACACCACTTGGTGTCAAATGGCAAAACGTGCCCAAACTTATTAGTGCAAACAGTGCTGCTGCTTACTATCAACCAACATTTTAATTCTAGGCGACATTTTCGAGAGCGCCACACGCACGTCATGTTCAGCTTTCAGTTTGTTCCTCGCTTTGGTTTTTGCAAAAAGCACTGAAAACCCCGACTCGCAGAGATGGGTTGTGACAAACGGCGCTAGAACTTGGTAAGCTCGCTTGGTCCCAGTGGGATATGCCTCCCCAAGTCTGCACCACAATCGATCCAATTTCATTGATTCAAAATCGACACGAAGTTTCTGATTATTGCGCAAATCAAGTAGCAGATCTTTTGCCAGGTCGGCATCACTGATTTGTTCAAGATAAGCGGTAAAAAGGCTCCTTAGCCAAATGTCAGCTACCGGAACAGTTGTGATAATTCCTTCTGTGGTGACTTTCAGATTTTCAAGATGCGTAATAATACTCTCGGGGTGTAGGTTGTACTCGTGTTGGTCTTCGTTCCATCCAGGAAGAGCACACGCCAATTGCTGAAACTTCCTCAGCCCGACAAATGGTTTTTGAACCCAAAAGCTGGCTTAAAATTTTTTTTCCAACTATTTAAGTTGGTCTGACAAAAGATCAGATTCACCCAAAGAACGTTGTCTACCTAATAATACTCTCACGGACTCATGGTCCCCTGGATGCACTGGATCTAAAGTGATTTCATCGAAGAGAGGAAAATTGGCCAAGTTACTGGAATTCCCTCTTCCCCAGAGAGCCAACTTCTCTTGAAAGCATTTGACTTTTTTGTCCTCCAAGATAGTCACTTCTCCACCTTGGACTGAAATGTTCAACGAGTTTGGACTGAAATGTTCAATGAGTTTAGAATTGTGAACACACCTGCGAGGGATGGCAAACAACCCGCAAAGTTCGGACCTATAAAACACTGAAGCAGAATTAATCCATTTTCATGCAGAAACATTTCAATTAATCTCAAAGTTCAAATACTCTTGTGAGAACTTTTTGTCTGGATAACCAGCGTACTTCTGTGTGAAGCAGAAGTACAGCGTGTTCAGACCCAACCTCTTCCTTCGCACAGCGCTTTGAACATACAGTGTTTCAATGCCCTTGCTCTGATCAAGTTGGCGGCCTGGGTCTATCAAATAAGAGGGAGGAGTTTTTGATGCCAAAGCATGTTGATGAAGAATACAATGACTAGAGATCACATTTGGATTCACCTTTTTGACGAGAGCAGTAAACTCTGAATATTTCCCCAACATAGCAGGAGCACCATCAGTACAAATAGCTCCTACAAGGTCCTAGGAAAGGCTGGAAAAAAAGAAAAAAATCATTCATCGTAGCCATAATGTCTGCTGCCTTGGTTGTTTCTTTCAGGAGTTCACAAAAGAGAAATTCTTCTTTGACATGATTCTCATGCACACATCGAGCAAAAATGAGAAGCTGTGCGCATTTTGAGGCAGTTGATTCATCCAACTGCAAGCCAGTTTTACCAGACTTTCCTTGACTTGCTCCACTACTTGTTTGCGTATGTCCTCTGACATGTCCTTGATTCGGTCGTGAATGGTGTTGTATGGGGGATCTGTGCTATTTTTAGTTGTGCATCTTTACCACACATCAGCTCGGCCATTTCCATGGCACGGTTTCACCAGGGTCTCTGCGTTGGTATGCAGCTTTTTTTTCTGTGGCTGTCAATGCCATGCGATAACTTGCCTCCAGCGCTGGCTTCTGGGGAGTAAATCTATGATCAGAGAGTGCGCTCGTTTCAAATTGTGATCGCTTGATATTTAATAAAGCTTCTGGTTATTGAGTATTTTCAGGGTGAACAGTCTGAAGGTGCTCTTTAAGTTTAGATGGCTTCATATATCCGTTGCAAAGTACCTTTTGAGCAAAGGAAACATTGTGGCTTTTGCAAATGATCTGTATCAAGCATACAGGTAAAGCCAAACTGCACACGCGAATCCTAGTAATAACACTTCTTTGACATGATAAATTGATGGACGAAGCAAGAATTCAATCCTTGAAAAATAGTGAAAAGTAAAAAAACCCTTAAAAATACATCATAGGTTGGTAATAATGTAAAATTGAACATGGGTACTTACCAAAATGAAAGGAAAAAGCAGATGTATACTGTTACTTGCGTGGAACCGCCACGTGCATAAAAAAACTGACGTAAAAAACTCAAATGGAAATACAACAACTGTGAACACACAGCTATGTTCAAAGACTTGACTCTACACGACTGAGTGACAGGTGTTTGGAGCAACGTTTCTGGTGCAAGGTTGAGGCATGGAGCAGGAGTAGGATATCTGGTGTCCATGCGCGTGTGCATTTTAACGGCACTAAAGCCCCAGCAATTTCAAATTGTCAAGACTTTTTTTAGGCCCTTCAACCTATGTTAGATGGTGAATGAAATATATCTCACATACCCCTGATGAGGCTTCATGTACCCCCTGGGGGTACATTGAACCCGGTTCAGAACCGCTGGTCTAGAACTTGATTCTCAATCAGGGACCGCAGCAAACCCAATTCACAAGAGAAAACTAGAGGTTTCAAATGGGTATCTGTACTATTAAAATCAGCTCTGTCCTGTCTGTGGTGATTGATCTTTCTGAGCTCTTCACAACAGAAAAATTATTCTTACTTACATCAAAAAATGAGCGAAAATTAAGCGCAGGCATCCTCCATGGGGGGCCTTGAGTCTAATGGCCAGTGCTTGGGCATCTGGTGTGTGAGGTACTTCAAACTGAGACAGGAGATGAGGAGTTTCGCAGATCTTCCAAGCAAACTTTTTAGAAATTCCTGCAAGTTAGCTTGTGGTATCATACCCCGCGATGGCATGAAAACCCAGCAGTTCGTCCCTTAGTTCATCACAGCACTCCACCTTGTGCACAGCAATGTGTTGTTGAGTTCTTGATGGGCTTGCTCTCATCCACAGCTCACTGCTGAGACGAGGCCAGAATGCAATCAGTAGCAATAGGACTTCGGTGTCACGGCTTGTTGTCGTGGAAAACACACGCAGCAAACTTTTGGGTCAGGTCAGCAGAAACTTTATTTGGATAGAGCTACCACATTGTGACAATGACTGTGTTATATCTTTCTGACTTTGCTTCAGAAAGAAGCAAGATCACGTGGATGCCTGCCGCCTCTTGTGCGGAGTGGAGGTGGGCCATGTTTCTTGCAGTTGAGGAGGCAGTGTAACCATCGTTACCACCACTGACTGTTAGTTCTTTGTCACCATGTAATGTTTGCTGTAAGAGTTCCCTTTCGAGGAACCTAACAAGTGTTTGCATGCCTTGCTTTCCTTGGATTCAATCACTGTTCTCCATTGCACAGGCAACATGACGTCCCTCTGATAATTCCAATTCTTATTTCCTTCCTTTCCCAATTCAGTGCTTTCTAGTAACATCCTTGATCAGTGGGTCTTTGTAGCAGTCGAACACAACATCTACCCTGCTGCAAGGTTCCTTGAACTTGGACACGATATTCACTGCAAAAGCATCCGCATGGCCTCCAAAAGTCATTGCATCCTTGGGTTTTCCCATGGCCTGAGCCACAGCCACAGCACCAATCACTACACATGTTGGAGTCAGGGCTTCTTTCAAACTTGGCTATGAAATATTTCTTCCAAAATGGAGAGTAGTTAAGCTTTGTTTGCTGGTCTCAAGTTTCCATTTGCTGTAGCCAGCGATAGCAGTACAGTAGAGAGTTCTTGCCTCAGGAGGTTATCGACATCCATAGATACAAGCAGGCGTCTGAAAAGTTCACGATCAGCTCTGATGACTGCGGTCTGTTGTTTTGTGTTTTTCTGTTGCTAAATGTACTGGAAGCAAGAGTTTTTAACTTTGAGATTGGTGCACGTACGATGACAGCTTTATGCACAAGTCGATCAGCAACAAATGTCTCTAAGATGTTTTGTCCTAACTGCTGTGCATTCAGCACGCCTTGTATAATTGGTTCTTGGGGAATGTCTTGAAAGGATTTGACTTTTTTGTCCTCCTAGATAGTCACTTCTTCACCTGGGACTGAAATGTTCAACGAGTTTGGACTGAAATGTTCAATGAGTTTAGAATTGTGAACACATCTGCGAGGGATGGCAAACAACCCGCAAAGTTCGGACCTATGAAACACTGAAGCAGAATTGACCCGTTTTCATGCAGAAACATTTCAATTCAATCTCAAAGTTCAAAAACTCTTGTCAGAACTTTTTGTCTGGATAACCAGCGTACTTCTGTGTGAAGCAGAAGTACAGTGTGTTCAGACCCAACCGCTTCCTTCGCACAGCACTTTGAACATGCAGTGATTCAATGCCCTTGCTCTGATCAAGTTGACAGCCTGGATGACAACATCCAGCACGTCTTTCAAATAAGAGGGAGGAGGATGCAATAACTAGAGATCACATTTGGATTCACCTTTTTGACGAGAGCGGTGAACTCTGAATATTTCCCCAACATAGCAGGAGCACCATCAGTACAAATAGCTCCTACAAGGTCCTAGGGAAGGCTGGAAAAAAGGAAAAAATTCATTCATCATAGCCTTCGTTGTTTCTTTCAGCAGTTCACAAAAGAGAAATTTTTCTTTGACATGATTCTCATGCACATATCGAGCAAAAAACGAGAAGTTGTGCGCAATTTGAGACATCAGTTGATTCATCCAACTGCAAGCCAATTTTACCAGACTTTTCTTGACTTGCTCCACTACTTGTTCGCGTATGTCTTCTGACATGTCCTTGATTCGGTCGTGAATGGTGTTGTATAATTGACATGAATGAAACCATAATACAAATTTCGTTGGAAAAATTGCATGAGAAAAGTGCGCAAACTATTGTTGTGCATCATCCTGAATATGGGTTTTCTACTCAAAAAGAGTACCCTGAAAGAGTGTCATTTAAAACCTCTTTGTTCAATGATATAAAAATCAACCTAAATGTGAGTTTCTATGATGAAGGAACATATAAATGCAAAGAAATGCAGAGTCATTAACAACTATAACTGTAATTGTTGAACCCACTGTGAGTTTTACAAAGGAACCAACTCCGTTAATAGATGGTAAAAATTAGACAGTGGCAGCTATCTGTACAGCAGCCACTGGGAAACCCGCTGCAAATATAAGTTGGGAAAGAGATTTTGGTAAAATAGAGAATAGTTTAATTTTCTTTCCAAATAGAACAGTAACAGTTATAAGCTGATATAAGATCATTCCCACTAAATTTGCGAGGGGAAGGCGTATAACTTGTATTGTGAAACACCCAGCTTTGGACAGGGAAATAAGGTATTCTCACGTACTAGACTTCCAATATGTTCCTGAAGTGTCAATAACTGGCTATAATAGAAATTGGCTTGTTAGACAAAGAAATGTTCAACTTAAGTGCAATGCTAATTCTAACCCGCCGCCTATAAAGTTTACCTGGGCCAGAATAGATGGACGATGGCCTAAAGGCTTACTGGTTGTAAACAATACCCTTCATTTCAATAGCTCACTAACCTACAATCATGGCGGGACTTACATTTGTGGGGTGACAAATTCCCTTGGTCAAGGAAGCGATCAAAAAACTATTCACGTATTAGATCTCTCCACCATCACTACCATCACCATCACGATCACCCACGGTTTCGTGGTATCCTTTAACTAATAGCGTTACGGGTTTAGCATCAGCATTCACCCTAACAATAATACAGGAACGCAAGTGGGATACCATCATCGCTAGTGTAGTGGGTGGAATTATCCTTCTAATACTTGGAAGTATTTTAATTGGCATTGTCTGCTATGGGAGAAGACGGACGTTTCGCGACCAGTACTTAGTTATGAGCTGTATTCCACTGACTAATAAACGAGGGGAGTCCCAAACAGATGTTCTCCAATCAGATGATGACTAATAGTTGTTGTTATATGTTATGTTATTGTATTATATAGTTTGTTAAAAAGACCGGTCTGTAAAATTGTTTGTTTATATATATACATGTTGGTTGCTTAAGCTCCGTCAGGTCAGTGAATCCTGAAACAAAAATTCCTTATAACGTGCTCATGTGTCTAAAATTCCAGTTGTGCCGTCGGCAAGGGGGCATGTCACAACCCAATGATTTTGGTGCCTCGACACGATGGAATTTTCCCGCCACATGAGAGTCTCTTGCACAGCAAAAGTTTTCTGCTACAACAGAAAACCCCGGTGCAAGAGAGTTCCCGCCATTCGCATGCAAATTTGTGTCCCACTATTGGCCAGTTCTAAATTATTCCTACGTGGCAGCTAGCGATTGGCTTGTTAGCCGTGTAAAATGTTGTGCGACTTCCGCCCAAGTCGGAGAACTTTGAGCACGCTGCAGAGTGCCTCTAAAGATATCTGACTTGCGGCTGAGCTGATCGATAGCCTGATCACCTATCGATTCTTCTCCCCGTCGCCGAGCGCAATCCTTCGACGTACCCTTTCCCTGCCGGCTTAATTTGTGGACGGATTCGCTGGCCTGAGCCTTGCCAGCTGGAGCAACTAGTGGAGTTGTTTAAGCGACCGGACCACCTGCGTCGCGGCTACTAGCGGCGTAAGTAAAGTTTTTTGCAACCAATACGCTTTGTCTGCCTCTCCATTCACCAGCCCGCCCAAACAACCAAGCAATTTGTATATCACCTCGAGTCGGTTCCGGCTGTCCGAGACAGTTACCTGGGTAAATAAAGTAGTCAAACTTGCTATAAGTTGGCCCATGTTGAGAAACTAGATTTGAAGGGTTGTTGGCTGTAACCATGTTGATCTAAGGCCGCAGGCAGACACGGTTGTTTGGGTGGAAGTCATATCTTTTATTAGAACAACTAAATTGATAGCTTAAGATATCACATCCACCCACAGAACCGTGTCTGTCTAGAGCTGAAGGCCCGTTCTGTTACAGGGGTAAAAACCTATCCCATATTGTATGCTTCGTGTGTTCACAGCTGGCATTTGTAAGGCTATTGTTTCGAGTCCACGCCATGCAGCTCTCATGCTAGAGACTCTACCTGACATGTACACCTCCTCCCAAATTTTTAAAACCCAGAGTTTCATTTTAAAAAGTCAAGGATTTCTGTGATGTCTTTTGTTTGACCAGTGCATAGTTGACAGATGTGTTGGACAAGCCTTTGGTCATCAAGGCTAAGGACAAGTTGCACATAAACCAGTATAAGTGATTGGAAACCAGTTCAGATCTGTAACACAACAGCAGTTCAGTGTACATAAACTGCTTTCAAAATGGCCAAAACTGGTTTAAGATAAACCTGGATGAATGTAATATCAGACTTAATTTATTTAGGTGAAATTGGTTTACTCAACTTCTGTCCCAGTTCCACTCCAAATTCAAACTCAACCCCCCCTGCACTCCCCTACCCCCCAGGGTGAGAGGGCTAGCCTTGTGCAGGCTGTCTGCTCCAGCCAGGCAGGGAAACATGCTGTAGCTTCCCCCGGTTTCTGGCCTGAGCACTGCAGACATATGGCTGCATTTCCAGAATCAAAATGAACGTCTGTTCACGTGCTTATTGGTTCAGCCTAATCTGCGAAGGTTGAATCGATTCAGCCTTGGGGTTTTGGACAGTCTTTTCTTAGCCCAAGTGCCCTTCCTCAGGTCGCATTTTAAACCTGTCCAGTTTGGCACAGTCTGGCAGAACGCGTAGTGACCCTGCCTGAATTTCGCAGAACAGAACTCGGGCTAGGAGGGATCTCCAGAGGTGACCTAGTCCAACCCCCTGCCTGCGGCGAATCGTCCTTATCTGAGCCACCCTATGCAGATCCATAATGCAACCTCTCAGTAAAACTACCCCCAACCCTGACACCACACAAGCCTTAAGGCCCTAACCTGCCACAGGTGGTAACACATGGGGAACGTGGCAGCCAACGTCCTGCTTCTGCAAAATGTTGTTAATAGTCACTCGAAAGATCTTGGGTAGATCTCCATGCCCCCACAGAGGAAGGCAGCCCCCTCGCCCCCCCAGCCCATACCAATCTGACCATGGGGTCAAATTTCTTTGTGAGCCCAAATATGGAGTCGGTCTGATTGTGAGCGGAGGGGCAAGACCCTCTAACCCAGGCTTGTCCAACATACGGCCCACGGGCCGCCATGCAGCTCACCAAGTGCCTGCTATGTCTCCTTTGGCTCCGCTCCTTTGCCCCTGGCATCCGGGTCGCCTCCTGGGACCAGGCTCAGCGGGAACGGGGCGCGGCACCTGGCGCAGGCAGTCGACAGGGCAGGGTCGGGGGTCCTCGGCAGGCGGGATCCTGTGACGCGTGTCCTGGCTTGCTGCCAGATCCCGCGCTCTGGGCTCGCAGCGCTGGGGCTGTGTGTGTGGTCACCATTGTGAGCAGGGCCGTGCGGGTGAGGGGCATGTTTATAGGACGCGGCATGCTTATGGGATGCAGAAAAACCTGCAGCATGCTTATAGGCTCGGTAATGGTACGCTGGTTAGCACTACAGATGAAAGGGACTTGGGGGTCACGGTTGACCACAAGATGAACATGAGCCTTCAGTGTGATGCTGCGGCTAGTAAAGTGAGCAAAACGCTGGCTTGCATCCACAGATGCTTCTCAAGCAAACCCCGGGACATCATTCTCCGCTTGTACTTGGCCTTGGTGAGGCCGCAGCTGGAGTACTGCATCCAGCTTTGGGCACCACAATTCAAAAAGGATGTGGAGAAGCTTGAGAGGGTGCAGAGGAGAGCCATGCGCATGATCATAGGTCAGGAAAACAGACCTTGTGATGAGAGGCTGAGAGCCATGGGGCTCTTCAGCCTTGAAAAGTGCAGGGTCAGGGGTGATCTGGTGGCCACCTATAAATTTATCAGGGGTGCTCATCAGGATCCGGGGGGACATCTGTTCACCAGAGCGCCCCAAGGGATGACAAGATCGAACGGTCACAAACTCGGTGATCCTCCGGGGTCCCTTCCAGCCCAAATGTCTATGAAATAAACTCTATGAAATAAACCAGCAGCTCCCATGAACGTTGCAGGAGGGCTGCACAGGCAGGGTCTCTCTGGCCCAGGACAGAGGGTGTAAAGGGGTGTTTGTCTTGGGTTATAACAACTGGCTGGCTGTGGTGCTAGCTGACAGCGCTGCCCATATGGGACCCAAACCCAGTAATGGCTGGCTGCCCCAGCCATGAGACAGAGACACTGGGACTGGCACCAGGAGACAAAGGTCCTAGTCCTGCCCTGACTCCCCGTCGGCATTTGAGGTTGCACTTGGCATATGATGGCAGCACCTGCACGTGTCAGGCTGTACCTTCCACATTATGAGTATACGTGATGGGTGAGGGTCCATATTGATACCACAATATTATTATATAGTAATCAAATGGTGATCTTGAACTGGTGAGTTGTTTTTAACTTCACCTGTCTCTGCCAAACTAGTTTTTCTATGACTAAAATTAATTTTGGCTCTATTAGCTACAGGGCCTATGCTACGCTCCAAAAATGTTGAGTGAGAGGAAACGAAAAATTGCTGCTGAATGTCAAGTTTCCAAAGATAGTTGGACCACTGATTTTTTTGTTATTGAACAAAACGGGAACATCCTGTGTCTGATTTGCCAAGAGAAAGTAGCTGTCTGCAAGGAGTACAACGTGAAGCAGCATTATTCTGCAAAACCTGCCAGACTGCCGGGGGTCCCTGCCCAGCACCAGCCCCCGCAGATGTCTCTGAAGAAGCGACAAGATCTACTTTTTGACAGCAGCAAGTTCTCCCCGAGGGGAGGTGCACCGCTCCTGGAGGCACTGCAATACCAGGCCGATGCGTGGAGTGGATGGAGCAAGCTCCGAGTCCATCTCCCAGTTCCAAAAATCCATTTAATATAAAGTCCTCACATCGAGGACATATCAGATATTAAACTGATAAGAACAGATTGACTTTTATTAGTAGATGTTAAGGATTGTAAATCCAAAAAAAAGATGACAAAGCCGATAGGGAAATACAGAGCACCCGGGCGAGGGACTAACAATATAAGGATGGGGGTGGGGTGGGGAACCATCTGCTGTATGTGCCCCTGCTGCCCGCACCTATTGCACAGCTTGGGCTGGTCGTGATACACCACATATCCCCTACACGGCCCAACTTGCACCGCTGAAGCCAAGTGCTTAACCGCCCCAGGGCTCCCCACCACCTCATGGAGCACCGCTTCCGCCCTCCATGCCCCCGTCCAAACCCCCCACCGATCACATTCTTTTTCTACAAACGTCACACTCTCCACCCTCTGCTCCAACCATCTTCTCACGTCGTCCTTCTGCGCCATGTCTGTAAACATCTTAATATATAGCACTCTCTCCCGTGCCTTCTGCCCCATATCAAACACCAACCCCTCCAGCTCCCCTCTGTCCAAGGCCTCCTCATGCGCCTTGCAAAAGGCAGCATAACATTTCTCAGTCTCAAAAGTCACGTTCCAGACCTTCCTGTTGTCAAAGGCCACCACGCAGTGCAAGTCCCTCGGATTTACTTTGAGGGTCTTCAAATGGACCTTGGCCATAAAGTCTCCACGCCGCAGAGTCTTGTTTCTCTTATATCCCTCAAGGACAAGGCTTACCTTCACCATCCATTTTCTTCCTCTTCAGGATCCACCACTCCTACCGCCTCCTTCTCTTGCCCCAGGGTCTCCCGACGACTTGGTGCCACCAGCGATGCTCCTCTCTCTTCAGGGGTCTTCTGCCCCCCCGCTCCCACTTGGGCCTTCCCTTTCCGTTGCACACGCGTCCACCCTTCCTCCTCCTCCGCCATTCGCTCATCAACTCTGTTGTCGTTGTCCCTTCCGCCGATCTGGTTTCCCCATCGCCACCGCTGCTCCTGAACTCTATCCTCCTCAGCTCTCATCTCCGCCGTCATTTGCATACCAATCTGCATCCCGATCTGCATATTGGGCCTCGCCTTCGTAGCTGCCATCTCTCTCTGCACCGCTGTCCCCTCCGTCTTCCCCGGTGCTCTGATCATGGCCTTCTACAGGCCTCACATCGAGGACGTATCAGTTCTCAAACTGATAAGAACAGACTTTTATTAGTAGATGTTAAGGATGGTAAATCCAAAAAAAAGATGACAAAGCCGGTAGGGAAATACAGAGCGCCCGGGCGAGGCACTAACAATAGAAGGATGGGGGTGAGGTGGGGAACGCAACTAAGTTACATGCGATACAAAGTTAGCCAACTAAGCCCAGGGGAGAGGGGAGTGGGGAAGGGGAGGGGGGCGTTTCGCAACGCTGAGAGAAAAAGAAGATAGAAACACACATACCCGTGACAATGGTCCGCAATGGTGGAAGAAGTGGTCCAAGGAAAAAGTGTCTCAGTCTAGATATAGTCTATCGCGGGGGTCCTCCTCGGTTGGCGCAGGGTCGTTGTCCGTTGAAGTGAAGGTCTGTCTGGTGCAGAGTGGGAGGGTGTTCAGGCGGTCCCCTCTGAGTCCGGTCCGGTGGCTGTTCTCCTGGTGGGATCCGTGTACTGGTGGTGGGCTGTGATGTGCTCCACCTAAATGTCGCGGGACCACCGGATGGTGTCGGACACCATGACGCAGCGCATCAGCTTGGTGTAACGGCAGGAGACGCGGCAGGCACGCAGGACGCTCTTGTTACTGGGGTCCCAGGCTCTGAGCGTTCCCACGATGAGGACGTCGACCGTCACGTCGTAGCCGTGGCCCCTCAAGGTGTCGGCCAGCGGGGCGTACTTCTCCCGCTTGCGAGCCCGGGCGTCTGTGAAGGCTTGGCGCCGGTTCTGGAACGGGATGGTGACGTCCACGATGACGATCTTCTTGACCTCCTCGTCGGTGATCACTATGTCGGGGCGCATCTGGCTCTAGCAGCCCGGGACGGTGCGGTTGATGGAGACCTGCCCCGCGGCGGCCGGGATGGCCCTCACCGGACGGTCCTGGATGGCGTTGTGGTGGAGCTGCCAGGCCCTGGCGTGCAGCTTGCAGCTGCGCAGCACGTGGGGGAGGGTCTCGGCCGCGTAGCCGCACCGTCGGCACCTCTTGTCCCGGTGGCCAAAGTGGACGGCCCCGTTGAGAGGCAGGCAGTTGAGGCGGGCGCAGTGGAGGAAGCGACAGTCCGCGAAGCACGTGAAGTTCCCGCTAGGCATGAAGTGGTTGCTGGCGTCCCACTTCGAGGTGACGCCGAAGACCTTGCCCTGGTGGGGTTTGGCCCTCAGGTCGCCGGCATATTTGTTGCGGACGGCGTCCTTCAGGAACCTCTCCAGGAAGGTCCTCGTGCGGGGCGTCACGGTCACGGAGTCGGCGTGCGGGGCTGGCTGCAGGGAGACTGCCAGCTCCCTGCGTTCCTCGGTCCAGGTCCAGGCGCAGCTGATGCGCTTCCCGAGGCGGCGCATGGCGTTGCGGGCTCGGCTCCACAGCGAGGCAAAATCCCCGCCGTCTCGGCTGAACTCGCCCTCCAGCGAGCCGCTCAGGAAGGTGGCCAGGTCACGTCCGGTGGGTTGCCTGCTGATCCTCTTGCAGGAGGTCTCCTCCAGGGTGCTGGTGGCGATGACACTTACCGTCGTGTCCAGGCAGGTCAGGAGGCAGAAGGCGTGGGTGACCATGGCAATGTCACCGAGGTCTCCCATGCGGGGCACGTTGGCACCCCCCTGCCAGTAGGGGATGTGCAGGACCTCGTTGCTGGCCCTCAGCGGCAGGTGCAGCCACTTCTTCAGCAGCTACCGGATCTCGGTGTCCGCCTTCTTGAGGGGGATCTTGGGGACTGCCAAGCCTCTCAGGACGAACGCAACGCGGGGGATGAGGAAAGTGTTCACGGCGTCGATCTTCTGCCAGGGGGCCAGCAGGGACAAGTCGAGTTTGCGTGCGTCCTGCACGATGCCGTTGATGGTCTCCTCCGGCATCTGCCTGGCCCGGTGGCCGGTGGGTGTCCCCAGGTGGCAGTAGGCCTCGCCGTCACGCAGGTGCCGCATCGCCTGGCCCTGGATCGTGAGGGTGGAGTCCAGGACGCGGCTCTTCTGCTTCCCGTCGATGTGCAGGGAAGCGCACTTGGCAACGTTAAAACGCAGGCCCATCCACCTGGCCGCCTCGGACGTCACGTCCAGCATCTGCTGCAGCTGGGTGGCATCGGGGGCGAGGAGCACGAGGTCGTCGGCGTAGGCCAGGACGCTCAACTTCTGGCCGTAGAAGTCGAGCCCGCCAGGGCCGCCTGCCGCGGCTCAAAGGAGCGGTTCCATGGCCAGGTTGAATATGATGGGGCTGAGGGGACAGCCCTGTCTCACTCCCGACCGGATGGGGATCTCCTTGGTTTCCCTGTCAGTGGTGCGGACGGTTGTGGTGCAACCGCGGTAGAGCTCGCACACCAGGTCGATGACGCCGTCTGGCAGGCCCAGCTCACGGAGGGTGCCGAAGATGTGGCGGTGGGGCACGGACCCGAAGGCGTTGGAAATGTCCAGCCACGCCACCCCGTACTGCTTCCTGGTCCTCCGGGCGTTGTCCAGGGCCATCTGGAGGGTGAAGTTGTGTTCATAGCAGCTCTCTGTAGACATGAACCTCTTCTGGCTCTGGCTGACAGCTCTGCCGGACACCGCCCAGTCGGCGATGCGGCCCGCCAGGCAGCTGGCGCAGAGTTTAGCGGCGGTGGAGCACAGGGTGATGGGTCTCCAGTTGTCCGGGTCATTTGGGTCTCCCTTCTTGTGGATGAGGACCGTCATGGCCCTCTTCCAGGCAGCAGGCGTGCGCCAGAACTCTCTGCACCTGTTGAAGAGAACAGAAAGAACAAGGCAGCCCGGGTCACGTTTTTTAAGGAGACGGTACCTGATCCCGTCCTTGCCGGGGGCGGTGTCCCTGGTCCTCTTCAGGCGGGCTTGCACCTCCTGCGGCGTGAAGGCGTCCTTGAGCCCCTCTGCTGGGGGCACGGGGGTCAGCGCTTCGATGGTCGCAGGGCGTGGGGGCGGCGGCTTCCATTGGGAGGTTGAAGATCCTGCTGAAATAGCTGAAAAGAGCCTCCCAGGGGACCTGGCAGAAGGCCGAGGGTCCCTCCAGGATCTCTCTCACCGCCTTGGGACGGTACAGCTTCTGGATTCGGGAGGCTGCCGCCGGGTCGTAGCACTGGCGCCTGGGTCACCTCTGCGGCTGTGGTCTGTGGTCCCTTCGCGTCGCCGGTCTGCTGTTGTTTCCTTGGGGTTGGCCGGGCCGGGAGGCCGCTGAGAGCTCCTCTGTGAGCCGGGCCACCGAGGCCTCGAAAGCCTCAAAGGTGGTGGCCTGGGAGAGCTCCTCCAGCCAGAGGGTCTGCCATTGAGAGGGTATCCTCTGCTGTGGGGAGGGCTCTGCACCGGGAGATTCCGGCACGCTCGGGGGCGAGAGGGCACCCGGTGGCTTGGTTCCTCCCGGCGGCTCCGGAATCCTCAGCAGGACGGGGGCCTCGGGTGGCCCCGGGGGTCCGGGAGGTGGTCTGTCTGGTTGGGGTGTCGTGTCCGGTCGGGGGTCCCTGGGCGGAGGCCTCCGCAGTGGCGTCGTCAGGGCAGGTGTCTCCATCGGGCGGTCCCTGAAGGTCTGGTCCGGTGGGGTTTCTGATGTGATACCACTTTCTGTGTGGTCTTTGAATATGGCTTGCGTGGGGAGACCCTGGGGGGGGCATCCTCGGGACTGCTGGGGTCCAGGGGTTGTCACCGTTCGGGGCCCGCTGTTGTCACCAAGGTGCCATGGGGGTCCAGAGGGGTCCGCTGTCGCTTGGGGCGCTCTGTCATCGTCCGGGGGCGTCCTCGGACTCCTGGGTCCTCCGCTGGGAGGCGGCTCTCGTCAGCCGGGGTTCCGGGCTCCGAGAGTCTCTCTGCCTCTAGGGGTCGATCGATGGTCGGGAGTCCGCTGCCGCCTGTCGGGGTCCTGACATCGTGGGGTGGCGGTACATCGGGGTTCTTCACCGGCTCGGGGTCGCTGGTCTACCCTCCTGGGAGGGTCCTCCGGGATCCGCAGTCGCCGTTCCGCCCTAGCTGGGGTCTCCGTGCCTCGAACGTTCTCGTCAGTGGATCAGGGCGTCCTTGAGACCTGGGGGTGTTGCTCCACGTTCCGTCCTCCGAACCCTGGCGTTTGCCTACTCCGACCCTCCAGCCCCTTTGCCCTCAAGAAGCCCCACCCCCGTGCATACCACTTGGCCGGTCTCTCGGCCCACAACCCCGTCCACCTCCCCCCTTATAACCCCAACCTCCTCAAATACCTTCCCGCCCAATATCTACACATTGCCCCCACTTTTCTCCCCTCCAGGCCCCCAACTCTCACCACCCCTTTCCAAAAGTGCACATACAGAAAAACCTCTCGTTCCGGCACGCCCCAGCCTCCCAAGTCCTCCCCCTTATATACCTCCCTCCTCGCCACCCTCTCTGTCTGCCCACTCCAAAAAAAGAGACACATTTCCCTTTGCACCCACCTCTCCTGCAACCAGGTGGGCGGGTACACCATTGCTGCAAACAAAATTGTCTGCAACAAAAACTGCTCCATAATCCCCACCTTCCCCCTGAACGACAGCTTGCTCGTTCCCCATATCCCTACCACTTTCCTCACCCTCCCTCGAACTCCTCCCACGCCCGTTCCCCCTTCCCCCTCACATCCATATACACTCCCAGCACCTTCAAACCCTCCTTCTCCACCCGCCACCCCACCTCCTCCAGTCCGGTCCACTCCCCCACCGCCAACAAACTGCTTTTCCCCTCGTTCACCCGTGGCCCCACTGCCTCCCCATATTCCTTAATTCCCTCCACCGCCCTCCTCAGAGACCCCTCATCCCGCACTATAAACATCACGTCATCCATATATAATGTAACCCTCAAATCTTCTCCCCCCAGCACCGGCATTCCTCTCACCCTCCCATCCCTCCTCACCCTCTGTGCCAACGGCTCTATGCCGCACACAAACAGCCCCGGAGAAAGGGGACACCCCTGGCGCACCCCTCTCTCCACCCTGAATTCCTCTCCCAAACAGCCCTTCACCAAGATTCTGCTCCTCGCCCCTCTATACAGGGCTCTCTGCCCACCACCACCTTCCACCCCCTCTCTCCCACGTGCTCCAACATATCCCTCCACACCCGCTGCGTATCCCCCAACCTCCTACCCTTCACCACACACGTCTGGTCTTCCCCCACCACCTCCCCCATCACCTTCCCCATCCTCGTCGCCAGCCCCTTGAAAACAACTTATAGTCTACGTTCAATAACGTGATCGGTCTCCAATTCTTTAACAACTCCCTATCCCCCTTCTTGTGCAGTAACACCACCACCCCCACCGCAAACCCCTCCCCCACCACCCCTGACCCCATCACCTCCCGGAACACCTCCACCACGTCCCCCCCAACACCCCCCAAAACCTGCCTCTTCTATCTCCTCTTTACCCTCCTCCTCCCCTTCCACCGGTGTTTCCTCCACAATCATCTCTCCTCCCTCCGGCCCACCCAGCTGTTCCTCCTCCTCCATTTCTCTCTCCTCCCCACCCCGCTCCTCACGACGCCCCGCCATCCGCACTCTATTTGTGTAAGATGAGGGGCACGTCTGCTGTATGTGCCCCTCCTGCCCGCAACCTTTACATACAAAGCTCTCCTTACACAATTGAGCTGCGTGCCCCAGCCCCCTGCATCGATAACACACCGTGAGCAGGCAGAACACCGCCAGGTGCCCCTCTTGCCCGCACCGATTGCACAGCTTGGGCTGGTCATGATAAACCGCATATCCCCTACGCGGCCCAACTTGCACCGCCGAAGCCAAGTACTTAACCGCCCCCGGGCTCCCCACCACCTTATGGAGCACCACATTTGCCCTCCATGCCCCGGTCCAAATCCCCCACCGATCATACTCTTTTTCCACAAACGTCACCTTCTCCACCCTCTGCTCCAACCATCTTCTCATGTCGTCCTTATGCAACATGTCTGAAAACAATATACAGCACGCTCTCCCATGCCATCTGCCCCATATCGAACACGAACCCCTCCAGCTCCCCTCGTTCCAGTGCCTCCTCATGCGCCTTCCAAGAGGCAGCGTAACATTTCTCAGTCTCAAAAGTCACGTTCCAGACTTTCCTGTTGTCGAAGGCCACCACGCAGTGCATGTCCCTCGGTTTCGCTTTGAGGGTCTTAAAGAGGACCTTGGCCATAAAGTCTCCGCGTCTCAGAGTCTTGTTCCCCTCATACCCCTCAAAGGTGAGGGTTACCGTCACCCTCCATTTTGTGCCCTGGCCTCCATTTTTCTCCTCTTCAGGGTCCGCCGCTCCTGCAGCCTCCTTCTCTTGCCCCAGGGCCTCCTGACGACTCCCTTCCGCCGCCGACGCTCCTTTCTCTTTGGGGGTCTTTTTTCCCCCCGCTCCCGGCTGGACCTTCCCATGGCGTCCCATGAGGCTCCACCCCTCCTCCTTCTCTGGACCCTCTCCAGGTTATCCGCATCCCTCTTGAAGTGCGGCGCCCAGAACTGCACGCAGTACTCCAACTGCGGTCTGACCAGCGCCCGATAGAGGGGAAGTATCACCTCCTTGGATCCTTTCATCATGCATCTGCTGATGCACGATAAAGTGTCGTTAGTTTTTCTGATGGCTTCGTCACACTGCCGGCTCACGTTCATTTTGGAGTCCACTAGGACTCTGAGATCCTTTTCTGCTTCCGTGCCACCCAGCAGGTCATTCCCTAGGCTGTAGGTGTGCTGGACATTTTTCCTCCCTAGGTGCAGCACTTTGCGTTTCTCCTAGTTGAATTGCATTCTGTTGTTTTCTGCCCATTTGTCCAACCTGTCCAGGTCTGCTTACAGCTGTTCCCTGCCCTCCGGCGTGTCCACTTCTCCCCACAGCTTTGTGTCATCCACAAACTTGGACAGAGTACACTTCACTCCCTTGTCCAAGTCGCTGATGAAGAGGTTAAAGAGTATCAGTCCTAGGACCGAGCCCTGTGGGACCCCACTGCCCACAACCTTCCAGGTCGATACCAACCCATCCGCTACGACTCTCTGGGTGCGACCCTCTAGCCAACTCGCCACCCACCAGACCGTGCAGTCATCCAAGTCACAGCCTCTTAACTTGTTCACCAGTATGGGGTGGGATACTGTATCGAAGGCCTTCCTGAAGTCTAAGTAAACGATGTCAACCCCTCCTCCTGCGTCCAGGCATTTTGTAACGTGGTCATAAAAAGAGACTAGATTGGTCAGGCGCAATCTGCCTGCCATGAACCTGTGCTGGTTTCCCCTCAGCAGAATTTGTCCTGTTGGGCTCTCGCAAATGTGAGCCTTGATAATTTTTTCAAAGACTTTGCCGAGGATGGAGGTGAGACTGACTGGCCTATAGTTGCCAGTATAGTATTGCGGGGCTGGTATTAATACTGCGTGACGTCAAAGCGAACACCTTGTTATACGTTCAAAGAAGTCGCACGTTCCTCTATCCTACAGAGAAGCGCTGACCACCCTCTTATCTGCTGAGCACAAATCGTGACAGAAAAATCTGGTCTCCCCAAAAGTCAAGGCCCAATTCAGAAATAGGGAAAAAACCAAAAAAGCTACAAAAAGTCCATGGTATAAATAAAAGTACGAGGTCTAAGGAGATGAGGTGTAAGAGGTGCTTCTGAACAACTGGACAGCCCTGCTGGAAAACGCGATACGTTTCTGCAAATCTTTTAAAAACAATACACATATTAAGTAATCAACAGCACCCATTTCTAAGGCGCAGCTTCATCAAGTAAGCAGAGTATGAGCATCCACCGTACTCTGATATGCCGTGGCATCAGGTTTAATGGCTGTTATCGGTTGAATGCATTTTTGCTGTTCAAGGCGTTGCAGAAGTTCAGCTAGTGCCCCCTTCAAAGGATCCTTGGTCGGGATTGGCTTCTAACGCCATGTCGATATATTGCAGAGCGTAGGTTGGTGTTGATCGGGCTCAGCAACAGAGTGGGAGGGCTTGTAGTGTCTGTTCTTTTAGCTGCAGTGCCTTGATGCCGGGAATGCCTAGGATGTTTATGCCCCCTAGGACTGCCTCAAGCGGCTTGTTGTGACTGACTACCCAGAATTTGACTTTTGCGGTAGCTGCTGTTGCGTTCAGTCCTTGCACCATGATGGTTTTTGAGGTTTTTTCATGAGATGTCATAGGGGTTATAACGTTGACTTGTGCCCCTGTGTCAAGGAGGAAAGAAATCTTGCGCTGCAGTGTGGGGTTAGCGGGGTTATAGACGATGAGGCTGGTGTATGGACGTGAGTCCAGGGGGTCAGGCTTGGAAGCGTGGCCACCGGTTCGACCGGCGGCCATTACTCATTTTGTTGCTTCTCGTTGTACTTAAAGCCCAATTTTTCAGCAAGTGCCTTCTGTCCTTCGTCCCTTAGGGTGCGCAGTTGCTGTTTAGTGAGGCCGGACTCATTCAACAGGAACCAGAACATAGCTTTTTCTCTCGCTGTCCTCTCTAGTGGTGGCTTTGGTTCCAGTCGAAACGGCCCATCGCGACGTTCAATAGGGCACGCTGAATTTGGGTCCGGTTCTGTGGCCCAATGCACGCTCTTTGAGGACCTGGCTGTTTTCATTAGGGCCTGAAGACGTCCGAGTTGACTTAGGATGTTTCCAGCTTGTTGGCCCACCTGTGGGGTGAGCAGAAGGCGGAGTGTAATAGCATGAGACCCTCCGTAAACCTCTACGCAGGCCTCTATGGTCTCCTGAGTGGTGGGGACCGTGCCAGGGTTTAAGTATCGGTGTGGCCACGGTCCGTTGGCCTGTTGCGCTGTTAATCCCAGTGGTCAGCGTCCGGGTTGCCAAGTGCAGTACGACGTTCCAATAATGGCCAATAGCAACTGCTCGGCTGATGTTGGTTCTGGCCGTCCATCATGCCACACATGGGACTTTTGTGCAATCTGTCCTGCTACAAGCGATGGCAGTGGGATATTCCAAGCAGTGTTCCTTTGCACTGATCCAAGATCAGTAGCACGTCCCCCACTCCACGCCGCTTGGCGGGTGAGGAAGCAGGCCTCTTCTAGGCCCAGTAATTCCGAGCCAAATTCGACCACTAGTCGACCGAGCCAAACAGCTAAAGTCTCTCCAGGTTTAATTTTTGATTCTTTAAATAGCTCTTGCATTTCAGCTCGATTGCGGGTACGAAGCGTAGTGGTTGCTTGGATTTGGCCCTGTGGATTAGTCGTATACTTAACTATGCTTATGGGAAGGGCCTGTGTCGGAGGAGGCTCCGGGGGCGGAGTGGGCAAAACAGGATATAATGACTCACTGCCCTTTCTTCCGTTTTCATAAGGAGGTGGTGTGGATTCTGCCGGCGGGGCTACCTGCCCTGGAGCCGCCTCGCTCCTCCCCAGCTCTAGGGCGGCGCTGGAGGGAAGCTGGTTTCGGTTGCAGTTACAAAAAGGGGGTGGAACCGTTGGGGACGGCGCCTCCCCGGGGGGCGGGGCCGTCGCCTGGATTCCCGCCTGTTCTTTCAAAGCTCCGCCCTTCTTTTCCGGGTCCTCCGGGCGACTCACTTTTTTCTCGGTGCCATTTTCTAGCGGCTGCTTAAGGGGTTCCACCGCTGCTGCTTCTGCTGCGGCCTTGCCTACAGTTATTAACTGGCTGCTTAGATTTTCAATATCACGCGTTGCATTGACAAATGCGCGGAATAAAACATTAATCATTTTTCCCTTGTCCCATTTGGGGCCTGCCCATTTGGTCGCGGTGCGGCCCTCCGTCTCTAAAGTTTTACGGACCTGAGTGAACAGTTCGTGACTGCGTGACTGGGGTACCATGGTCGGGCAGTTAAACTTGTCGGGAGGTGTTCCTTCCCCGCCCTCCCCTACGTGGCGGATGCAGCGGGCAAACTCCTGGGGAGGGGTCGGGTCCGCTACGCTCACCGCTTTTACCCGATGTAGGGACAGGATTCCCGCTTCGTCCCAGGGTCTATACACGACCCCTGTTCTGCCCACAACACAGCCCAGGGCCCTTACATCAAGCTTAGCGCTCCACTCTTTTCCTTCTCCCGCTTCGCCCCTCAGAGAGAAATAACCGGTAACTGCGTTTGGTCCTGTTCCCCCAGCCTGATGGTAGGCAATGTGTGCCCATAGATCATCCGAATCGGACGTCAGGCGCTCCCCACTGCGCCATGGGCAGTTTTTAACTAATTCCAACTCCCTTGCATCTTCCCCGGATCCCATCCTCGTCACCATGTCTCCGCCGAGAGCCACGGCGCGGGGTTCGGGGCCTTAGGAGCCCTAGTCGGCGGGCGGGTACTTGCGTGGGGTGGGGGTGTGCTAGGTCCCCTTGGGTCGGTGACGGGGATATGAAATGGGTATTTAGTCGGTCTAATAAAAGACAGCGCGTTTACCCAAAGAACCTTGCCTGCTGAAAGAAACGGTGGCTTTCCCAACTGTGATAAAGAAAGGGTGACCAAACGCCAGTATGGTAGATAAAAAAATGACATCGGAGAGGCTTGATCACCCTCGCCGAGGTCCTGCGTCCACGGCTCCCTTCCCCCTGGACGCCCCTATATCGGTTAACTGCATCTCTTGGATGCTAGACGAGCTCTCGGGTCCCCTACGGTTTGGTTTGTGTTTTGGAAGTTATTGTAAAAGGGAACTGCCGGCGCGGAACTGTGAACGGAGCATTTACGTGCTCCACGGTGTAACTCTTACTGAAGGTGCCTACACTCTACATCGACAGCGCGAGTCCCTGTACTTCCGTAGTGTGAGTAAAGCATTCATTTGTTATATTGCCTTCGGGTTCTTCTTGGGCGGGAAGAGTAAAGGAAAAGGGAAACGAGATTCCAAACCCTTTCGTCCCCGGCCTGCTCGGATCCAGGGGTTAATCAATCACACCCCCCCGTATCTGTACCACACCGACCACACAATGCGCTTTGCCCAGGAGGGAGCTCCTGCAGAGCAGACGTGCCCACTGACCTTTCTCTGCTCTTACCTATCGGGCAAGGTTCTTCGCCCAAGGAAACGGGCTCTCTTGTGATATGAAAAGTAAACTAATATTCAAAACCATTGGAAACTCGGCTTCCATGTCCTGTACTCCTTTGTGTTTGCAGATTCCTCTGACTCTTGCCCAGCTGGGGAGGGGGCCTTGGGACATGGGGAGGAGGGCAGGGTGGCCCAGGATGCTGGGAGTGGGGGACATGCCCTGCTGCCTCTTGCCCAGCCAGAACTGGCGGGGGGCGGGGGCACAATGCAAGTGCAGCTTGGTCCGGGCGGAAGGGGGCAAGCACTAGCAGGGCATAGACCCCACTCCCAGCACTGCCATGCCCACATCCCATGCCTCCCTGCCCTGGCTGGGTAGGTGGCAGCAGGGCATCGCCCGCCGGTTGCCCAGCCCGGGTGGGGGGAGTACAGGATGCAGGTGGGGGGCAGTGCAACTCGACCTTGGCTGCCAGGCACCTGTCACTGCGTATGGCCCATCGCATGGGCCTGGCCCAGCTGAGTGTGGCACTGTGTGCTTTCGGGTGGCTCTGGGTCACTTGCGCTGTCACTCAGTACCTTGTGCCGCTCCGCTTGTTGAGCTGGGATGGGTCCTGCGTGCATGAAACAGGCCCAGCCCAATGGTGCGTGGTGCTCGTGCACACTGGACATGGTCCGGCATGACAGGTGGTCTCCGTGAGTGGGCCCAGGTGATGTGGCAGAGAAGCCGCCAGTGCCGAGCCGCGCTGCTCCGTGCCGCGTGGGGGGATGTGCCAGGAGGTCCCAAGTGCCCCAGTGCTCACTGCTGCTCCCAGTGGGATGTGCGTGCAGGTATCTGGGCCTGGCAGGGGGGGAAGGCTGTGGTCCTGGGGGCAGCAGTCCATGTGCGGGGGGGGCTGTGCCCTGTTGGGGGGCAGAGGACCCACCCTTCCTGAGCAGCCCCCTCACACAGTCCCCACTCACCCGCAGTCCCCCCCACAATCCACCCACACCTACCCCCTCTATTCAAAGAAAATACCACGGGAGGGTGTTATCTAGTTCTTCGCCCATTGATGCGACGATCAGTCTGCACAATGTGAGTTTCTATGGTGAAGGAAAGTATATATGCAAAGTAAGTACATTCCCATTGGGAAATACACAATCGTTAACAATTGTAACTACTGGTTGAGCCCACTGTAAGTTTTACCAAGGGGCCAAATTCTCTAATAGATGATGGAAAGTGGGCAGTGGCAGCCATTTGTACAGCAGCCACTAGGAAACCCGCTGCAAATATAAGTTGGGAAGGAGACTTTGGTAAAATGGAGTGTAGTTCAATTTCCTTTCCAAATAGAACGGTAACAGTTATAAGCTGATATAAAATCATTCCCACTAAATTTGCGAGGGGAAGACGTATAACTTGTATCGTGAAACACCCAGCTTTAAACAAAGAAATAAGATACTCTCACGTACTAGACATCCAATATGCACCTGAAGTGTCAATAACTGGCTATGATAAAAATTGGTTTGTTGGACAAAGAAATATTCATCTTAAGTGCAAAACTAATTCCAATCCACCACCTCTAAAGTTTGCCTGGGCCAGATTAGATGGACAATGGCCTAAAGGTTTACTGTCTGTAAACAATACTCTGCATTTCAATAGCCCACTAACCCACAATCATGGCGGGACTGACATTTGGAGGGTGACAAATTCCCTTGGTCAAAGAAGCAATCAAAAGACTATTTACGTATTAGATCTCTCCACCATCACTACCACGCGATCACCCACGGTTTCATGGTATCCTTTAACTAATAGCGTTACGGGTTTAGCATCAACATTAACCTTAACAGTAATGCAGGGACGCAGTCGGGGTACCATCATCGGTAGTGCAGTAGGGGTAAGTCTCTTTCTAGTACTGGGAAGTATTTTAATTGGCATTGTCTGCTATGGGAGAAGACGGACGTTTTGCGACGAGTACTTCGTTATGAACCGCATTTCACTAGCTAATAAGAGTGGGGAGTCCCAAACAGATGTTCTCCCATCAGATGATGACCAATAGTTGTTGTTCTATGTATAAGTTATTGTATTTTGTAGTTTGTTAAAAAGACCGGTCTGTAGAAATTGTTTGTATATATATATATATTTGTTGGTTGCTTGAGCTTTGTAAGGCCAATGAGTCCTTAAACGAAAAATTCCTTATAACATGGTCATGTGTCTAAAATCCCAGTTGTGCCGTCGGCAAGGGGGCATGTCACAACCCAATGATTTTGGTGCCTCGGCACGGTGGAATTTTCCCGCCCCATGAGAGTCTCTTGCACAGCAAAAGTTTTCTGTTGCAATAGAAAACTCCGGTGCAAGAGAGTTCCTGCCATTCGTATGCAAATTTGTGTCCCACTATTGGCCAGTTCTAAATTATTCCTACGTGGCGGCTAGCGATTGGCTTGCTGGCCGTATACAATTCTGTGCGACTTCCGCCCACGTCGGAGAACTTGGAGCACGCTGCAGAGTGACTTTGAAGATTCCTGATTTGTGGCTGAGCTAATCGATAGCCTGATCAACTATCGATTTTTCTCCCCGTCGCTGAGCGCCATCCCTCGACGTACCCTTTTTCCTGCATGCCTAGTTCGTTTACGGATTCGCTGGCCTGAGTCTTGCCAGCTGGAGTAACTCGTGTAATTATTTAAGCGACCAGACCACCTGCGTCGCGGCTACTAGCGGCGTAAGTAAAGCTTTTTTGCAACCAATACGTTTTGTCTGCCTCTCCATTCACCAGCCCGCCCAATAACCGAGCAATTTCTAGATCACCTCAAGTTGGCTCCGGCTGTCTGAGACACTTGTCCCGGGGGAAGGCCTGTGCCACGCGTGCTTTGGCGTGCGGCAAGTGACCTGGGTTGGGTAGGGGAGACTGGGGCCTTAATTGGGGTCCTGATGCTCCACTTCTCAGCAGCGCATGCTGCCTACATGTGTGCTGCTCTGCATTTTTTTTCCAAATTTTTTTTTGACCCCTGAATATGCAGGGGTCAAAAAAAGAGCAGAGCAGCGCACACACGGGCAGTGTGCCCTTGCAGCAAGGACACCTGAGTGTGCAGCGTGTGGTGCTGCAGATATGTTTGCAGCGCCACAGACCGCACAGCTTCGCTTCTCGGGATTCATAGATTCATAGATGTTAGGGTCGGAAGGGACCTCAATAGATCATTGAGTCCGACCCCCTGCACAAGCAGGAAAGAGTGCTGGGTCTAGATGACCCAGCTAGATGCTCATCTAACCTCCTCTTGAAGACCCCCAGGGTAGGGGAGAGCACCACCTCCCTTGGGAGCCCGTTCCAGACCTTGGCCACTCGAACTGTGAAGAAGTTCTTCCTAATGTCCAGTCTAAATCTGCTCTCTGCTAGCTTGTGGCCATTATTTCTCGTAACCCCCGGGGGCACCTTGGTGAATAAATACTCACCAATTCCCTTCTGTGCCCCCATGATGAACTTATAGGTGGCCACAAGGTCGCCTCTCAACCTTCTCTTGTGGAGGCTGAAAAGATCCAGTATCTCTAGTCTCTCCTCGTAGGGCTTGGTCTGCAGGCCCTTAACCATACGAGTGGCCCTTCTCTGGACCCTCTCCAGGTTATCCACATCCCTCTTGAAGTGTGGCGCCCAGAATTGCACGCAGTACTCCAACTGCGGTCTGACCAGCGCCCGATAGAGGGGAAGTATCACCTCCTTGGACCTATTTGTCATGCATCTGCTGATGCACAATAAAGTGCCATAGGCTTTTCTGCTGGCTTCATCACACTGCCGGCTCATGTTCATCTTGGAGTCCACTAGGACTCCAAGATCCCTTTCCACTTCCGTGCCACCCAGCAGGTCATTTTCTAGGCAGTAGGTATGCTGGACATTTTTCCTCCCTAGGTGCAGCCCTTTGCACTTCTCCTTGTTGAACTGCATCCTGTTGTTTTCTGCCCATTTGTCCAACCTGTCCAGGTCTGCCTGCAGCTGTTCCCTGCCCTCCGACGTGTCCACTTCTCCCCACAGCTTTGTGTCATCTGCAAACCTGGACAGAGTACATTTCATTCCCTCGTCCAAGTCACTGATGAAGACATTGAAGAGTATCGGTCCAAGGACCAAGCCCTGCGGGACCCCACTGCCCACACCCTTCCAGGTCAAAACTGACCCATCTACCACGACTCTCTGGGTGCGACCCTCCAGCCAATTTGCCACCCACCGGACCGGGCAGTCATCCAAGTCACAGCCTCTTAACTTGTTCACCAGTATGGGGTGGGATACCGTATCGAAGGCCTTCCTGAAGTCCAAGTATATGACATCCACCCCTCCTCCTGTGTCCAGGCGTTTCGTAACCTGGTCATAGAAAGAGACTAGGTTGGTCAGGCACAATCTGCCTGCCACAAACCTGTGCTAGTTTCCCCTCAGCATAATTTGCCCTGCCGGGCTCTCGCAAATGTGAGCCTTGATAATTTTTTCAAAGACTTTACCAAGGATGGAGGTGAGACTGACTGGCCTATAGTTGCCCGGGTCCTCCTTCCTCCCCTTCTTGAAAATGGGGACCACATTGGCCCCTTTCCAGTCCTCCGGGACTTGGCCCGTGCGCCACGAGCGTTCAAATATTCCCGCCAGCGGCTCTGCAATGATGTCGGCCAGTGCCTTCAGCACCCTCGGATGGAGCCCATCCGGGCCTGCCGACTTAAAGGCATCCAGTTCTTCCAAGTGCCTCTGCACCATCTCAGGGTCTATGCATGGCAGTCTGGCGCCTTGCTGCTGCCTCTCTACAACCCCAGAGAGAGACTTGTCGTGCCCCTCGCTTAGGAACACTGAGGCAAAGAACTCGTTGAGGAGTTCAGCCTTGTCCCCCCTATCTGTCACCAATTGTTTCTGCCCATTTAGCAGTGGTCCTATTCCTCTCTGGGCCTTCCTTTTACTCCCAATATATCTAAAAAACAATTTCTTGTTGTCTTTTACTTGGGTTGCCATCCTCAGCTCCATGGTAGCTTTGGCCCGCCTAACTGCCTCCCTACAAGCACGAGCAGAGGAGGTATATTCATCTTTGGTGATCTCTCCCTGTTTCCACTTTTTATGTGCTCCCCTTTTGGCCCTTAGGCTGCCCTGGATTTCTCTGGTCAACCAGGGAAGCCTCCTGGCCCCTTTCCCTCTTTTGCCTCGCTCGGGGATCGTCTTGCTTTGTGCCCGAAGGATCGTTTCCTTTAGGCACAGCCACCCTTCTTGGGCTCCCATCCCTTCAAATCTCCTACTCTGCAGTGCGTCCTTGACTAATCGCCTGAGTGCATTGAGATCAGCTTTCCTGAAGTCTAGCACTTTCACCCTACTAGTTACCTTTCCCACTCGATGTCTTATGGTGAATTGTATTATTAGGCCATCGCTGTCCCCCAGGTGACCACCGATCTGTAGGTCCCCTACCATGTCATCCCCTGTTGCCAATACCAGATCCAGTATGGCATTCCCCCTAGTGGGACCACGCACCTCCTGTGTCAGGTGGAGGTCCTGTACACAGGTTAGAAACCTGCGTGAGCGATGGGACCTTGCTGTCTGCGTCTCCCAGCAGATGTCCGGGTAGTTTAGGTCCCCCATGACTACCGCCTATTTAGCTTTTATGGTCTCCGAGAGTTGCCTCAGGAGCCCTGCATCTATTTCTTCCCCTTGGTGTGGGGGTCTGTAGCAGACCCCTACCACCAAATCCCTTTCTCCTTGCCCCCCATGTAGCCTAACCCACAATCCTTCTACTTCCTCATCCTTGGATTCTGTCTTGATGAGGGTTGATGTATATTGCTCACTGACATAAAGTGCAACCCCCCCCCCCCCCTTTCTTCCCCGACCTGTCCTTTCTGTACAATCTATAGCCCTCAATATGTACCGCCCAGTCGTGGGATGAATCCCACCAGGTCTCTGTTAGCCCCACTAAGTCATAGGTGTTTAGTGCAAGCAGGAGCGCTAGTTCATCCTGCTTGTTCCCCATGCTCCTAGCATTAGTATATAGGCACTTGAGCCCTGCAACTGGTGCCTTTGCTGCCCCCCCGCTCCGAGTCCCAAGGGGCCCTTTGATTCTTACCTTCTCGTTTCTTACCTGTGCCGTAGTGCTGGCCTCCCCATGGCTTTCAGGTTCCCAGTGCTCTCTTTCTTCAGGCTGGGCTGTCCTTGTGGATGCCACATGGTTTGGTGGTCCACAGCTTCTCCCGCCCTCATCTTCCCCTCCCCCTGGCAAGCCTAGTTTAAATCCCACTGGAGGAGATCCGCCAACCTAGAAGAGAACACACACTTACCTTTGGGGGACAGGTGAAGCCCATCCCAGCTGAGCATGTCCCTCGTCATGATGTGCGGGTCATTGTCCAGGAAGCCGAAGCGTGCCTCGAGACACCACTGCCGAAGCCGCCAGTTGGTCTCTTGGATACAGTTCTCCTGCCGTCTTCCTCGTCCGCTCACTGGTAGGATGGAAGAGAAAACCACCTGTGCACCGAACTCCTTCAGCACGCCGCCCAGAGCACTGTAGTCCGCCATCAGGTGCTCGGGGGCTCTCCTGGCCGCATCATTAGTACCCATGGCCGCATCATTAGTACCCATATTTGCACTTTGATTGCAAAGGAACACTTTTTTGCTTGCTTTACCCCCTATTTTTGTTTGCTGCGGTATCACCTTTTATGGCAGCACCAAAAAAGAGTCATTAGCAACATCCACAGCAGCACTTCTGCCTTACATAACTAAATGAGCCTCTGAAGTGTGAGCAGCAGCTCTTACTGAATCATGTGAGTGGGCAGCTGATGAAACTTAAGTTTGCCCTGGTGTGGGATGACTTCGTTACTTCAATTAGAAAAGAAAGTTTCACTTTTGCAGCAAAGATTCACCGGGTTTGCCAAACTCTCACGTCAGTCACATCTTTGCCACACACATTGCACCAAAATCGGGGCAGATTGAACTCCTCTGAGCTTGGTGGAATCACACCAGGATGAATTTATCCCACTGTGTTATTTATTTTCATGCAATTAATGTTATTATTTAGTCTCTCAGACGTTGTAGAAAACTGAACTATCAAAGGGAAGCCAAAACTGTGAGAGAGCTACTGAGCTGAACAAAAAAAGACGAGACAGCTACAGAGAAACCATGGCAGGCGTCCACAGGGAGTCAGCTCCACAGATAAGCTTCCTGAACTGAAAAGGCCCTATTCTCCCGGCTCAATTCAGATGAGACCATGGAAGGAAGAATAAGACAGCCAGCCTGATCTCAGCTGCCTTCAAGAAGAGACAAGTGGCAGTCACTCATTTACTTGGAGATGAGCTCATTTTGGCTGTTTTGTACTTGAGGAAAACATGTCCGTTTTGTATTGTAACCAGTCTGTGGCACCCAGGACCCCGTGTCATCATAGCGCACACCGTGGCGCTGTGAACTTCCCGGTCGGAGCTGAGAACGTACGTTTTCAAAAGAATGGGCTTCGATCCCACGAACACAAGGGCGGATCTGGAGGCGGGGGGTGCTGCTGCTGTTCGCCTTCTGCTTCCTTCCCTGCTGACTTCAGCAGCACGAGGAAAGATGGGATGAGAGGTGCTGGCACTCGCTCCCCAGCTCTGGAGCTGCAGCAAGTTGCTGTGGGCCAGAGTTCACACCAACCAGTTGGGGAGCTTGTACAGCTCGCTGCACGCACGAGGCTCTTGTAGCCTGCACTAACTGGGCTGAGCTCAGAGAAGAGCAACAAAGCTGCTCAGGGGTACTGAGAAGCTCCCATATGAGCAGAGACTAAAGATGCTAGGCCTTCTCAGCGTAGAAAAGAGATGCTTGAGGGGGGACTTCATACGGGTTTACAAAAGACTAAACGGCAAAGAGATTTTCTGTTGACTCTCTCCCAATACAAGAACTAGGAGTTACCGAATGAAACTTGTCAGTGGTCAGTTTAAAATTAATACAAGAAAGGGTTTAGGTTTTTTTCATTAAAGCGTGGAACTCGTTGCTACCAGATGCGGTGCAAACTGCCAGCTTAGCCAGGTTCAAAAATGGATTGGACAAAGTCTTGCAGAAAAGGGGCATCAGTAGCTATTGAGCATGGGAGTTAGCCATTGAGTCACAACTTCCTAGACCTTAAATGCTGGAGGCTGCAAGTGGGAGAGGGAATGGAAAAAAAAACCCTGGTCAGACCCAGCTCACTCTCCGTTTCAGCAGCCATTCTCTGCCGCTGTATGACATGACAAGGACACTGCCTAGATGGATCTGCAGCAGGGGTGAGCAAAACACAGCCCACAGCTCAGATCCAGCCACCAAAGGTTTCTATCCAGCCCATGGTGGGTACCTCAGCCCTTCCCAGCTCAGGAGTGTGGGGCAGCCAGGCATTGGTGCTTGCAGCCAGTCCTGCTGCCCCCAGGTTTGTGTCAGGGAGGGGGCAGTGGGGCAGTCAGCCTTGCCATCCCAGCAGCCCCCACAGCAGTGGCTCACTCTGCCTGGCTGCCACTACCAGTCCGCTCTGCACCCATTGCTGGGAGCACTGGATGTAGCTGGCAGGTGGGTAGGGTCTCCATGAAGACCAGCCTGGGACCCCCACAGGCAGGGCACACTCAGCGGGGTGGATGGGACGGGCCCAAGGGCAGGTGCAGAGCAGCGTCCAGGAGTGGGACAGGCAGGCAGGGCCAGGATTGCAGGGCAGTGACTGCCCAGGACAGAGCTGCCATCTGCTCCCTGCATATCCCAGCCCATGCAGGGAGCAAATTGAGGCTCTGGGCCCTGCACTGTCACTGCCCCACGATCCTGGCCCAGATGACCCAATGAGCATATTAAAAGGAGTTAATGCTGTTTGATGCACGTATCCTCTCATTGTTCGAGCCATAGTTGTAAAAGCATATTAAATACATTCTGGTAGCAGTTTATTTTTCAACAGCACAGCACGAAAATCTAATTTTCATTGAAAAGAACAAAAAATGCGGTTTTGTGCTATTCGCTCCAATCTTCACAAAATAATTGCATTTTCTTGGACTGCGTTGTATGTCACTGTCTGTCAGCCAGAAACCACATGAGCAAAGAAATACACAGTGTGTATGATTGTCTGCAACACCGTGGGACTGTGCCTCATAAAAAGTGTGTGTAGGATCAGGTCTTTTCTATAGTTCTGTCTATTTGATATTTTGGAAAATAGTCTTGAAATGAATACTGATGTCTCAAAATCCAATTAATGTACTTGGTGTTCTTCTGGTCATTTTTATGGGTTTACAATCACATTTAACTATATTTCTGCATAGGTGCCACTATTCAAAATGGAACGTTTTGGACTGTTTGAGTTGCAATTTGTTTCGAAGTGTGAAAGAGAAACAAGGGGCACACTGTGTTGTGGAATTATTGCAAAAATGCCTACAGAGGATAATTTAGCATTTAGACCAGTGGTTATCAACCACATTAGACTAAGACACCCCTTGTTAGACTCAAGGCCCCCCTCAGAAAATGCCAACTCTTAGCTTTCACTCATGTTTGACTACAAAAAAACACTAGAGCAATTTGTCTGCTGCAAAGAACTCAGGTCAGAATATTTTTGCCACTGTGCAATTCTATATGAACTATCTGGATTTATCTTGTGAATTGTATGTTAGGTGTTTCCACACCTAACAGTGCTAGTATTACGCAGCACCCTGTGGCACCCTTAAAAGGATCCCAGAGCACCCCACAGGGCCCCGCACCACGATTGAGAATCACTGATGTAGATCCTCTCCAGACTAAGTCTGAAACCATGATGCCTGAAACACTTTTAAAAGTAATGCAACCAGGTGTAAGCCAGTTGAAAGCAACAGGATTGCAACTATACTACTAATAGCATTATCTGAAGACAGATATAACTGAAGACAGAATCTGAGCTCTGAAACTTTTCTTACCAGTGATGATACAGGAGGAAGAAGAGACCTAACTTGATTCTTCAGCTCTAGTTGTGTTTGTAGGCCTGGAAGTTTGAAAAATATTTTAAATTGAGCAGAACTGATATGCTAGGAAATAGCATGCAGACCAAGGAGCTCATTTTTTTACAAGTCCTTCCCTGTGTAGGATCACGTTTTAATGTAGGTGCAGTAGTTTGACTCCTAAGCATTCATCATCGCTAAGTACAGGCGTTCAAGAAGCCCACAGTGGAAGCGCTCTAACTTTTGAGCTTTACTCTAAGCACCCTGTTTAGGTCAGGAAGAAGCAGAGCACATGTTAGCGCCTGTGGACCTGGACAGCTGTGCTATCCTGGACTCAGTGTCTCTCTGAGAGAGCTGCAGGCTGGAAGGCATTGGTGCAGCAGACGTAGAAGGCCGCTGGCCATTTCTCCCCCTTCAAGGACCGTGGACCCCCAGCCCTCACCAATGCCTGGGGCTCGTGTCAGGCAGCCACACCAAGCCATGGGGTTGCCTATGCCTGCCGCGGTTGTCCCTCTCCCCCACGGTAAAGCCTGGACCAGGAGTGGGGCCATGGGGAAAGGAAGAGCTCCTCCCTTCACCCCCAGTTCTCCCAGTAGATAAGCTGGGGCCACTGGGCTTTGCTTTCACAAGTTGCCCCAGTGACCACCTGGCCTGGTGAGCTGCTGGGCTGTGATCTCCCACATGCTCTGAGCACTGCTGCACCCCTTCAGGACTGGCCTGGACCCACCTGGGGGGCCTGTGCCTACTGGGCAACCAGCAGTGGTCCAGAACCACGTGCATTAACTCCTTATTCTGGCATTGCGACTCTCTCAGGGTGTCTCCTCCAAACAGCGGGTGGCCATCGGGAGCACCCAGTCATATGACTCAGCAGCCTGGGCGTAAGCACCCTGTGGCCTGTCCATTTTCCCCATCCGATTTGTCCCTCTACCTTTATCACAGCCCGTGGCAACAGGAGTCCATGGTGCATAGCCTGCCCCATCACAATCAGCCAGCGCCCATTGGACCCCATCCATGCATCAGATCAGGAGGGGGAAAAAGTGCTGTTAAGTTGCTTGCCAGCCTGTCCAGGTCCAGACCCAGGAGTCCGCCTGGCAGCCAGATGCAGGAATCCTTCTGCCACGTGTGTCCCTTTCCAGAAGTGGCAGGGAGGGAGGGAGGGAATGAGGGAGGGCAGCTTTTGACAAGGAGGGCATTTTCTCTTGTTCCTGCAGTGGTTGTCCTGTCCCTGACCTGGGGGTGATCTCTGAAAAAAACTGCTGTTTACCCTTCTGCTTGCTGAGCTCGATAAAGGATATCAATGCTTTTCCATGAGTGCCTTGGGGGGAGAGGGAGCAGCTTACATGCAAGTATTCGGAGTATCTGTGCTTAGGCTCAAGTCTCCTGTGGAGTACAGCATGGCCCTGACAGAAATGGCAGGGACATGTCCATGCAGATTTATGATCCCACTGACTGGGACATGCAATCTTAAGCACTTTAAGCGGGGGCGGGGGGGGGGGGGGCGAGGACTGGCACCTTGGCTAGGCTCCAGGCTTTGGCAGGGGGGAGAAGCGGGCAATTCACCCTCCCCCGACACCCCAGCATTTCTGGCCCCAGCCCCGTGGTGGGCTTCTCAGCCATAATGGCCTGAGAGAGGGCTATAACCACAGGGGGTGGCCTGTGGCAGCCTCATATCCCCCCCACTGCCCCTTCCTTCCCCCCTCCCTTGTTTCCGCCAGGACCTGAGTCCCTGCCATGGTCACGTGGAGCTGTGGCGAACCGCACCATCACGGGTTGCACAGTGTCCTCGCACGTGGCCTGATTCATCAGGAGAGCTTCAGAAGAGTGACCCTGTTTGTCTGGTGGTTTGCAAACTCCTGTACAGAGTTTAGGAAATCAACTAGGTTCAGAAGGGAAAGTCAAATCATTGCTGCCTTTGCAGGCAGTAGATTGGGAAGGTGGGGAAATAGTTTCCTCTCCTCCCATTGAAAAATGTGAAGTTTTTTTCCTAAGGGGAACATCATAGACACTGTATCCCAGAGGGTTATTCTTTTTTTATTGTGAGATTGCTCTAGTAAGGGAACACTACATGAAGGTTAGCCAGACCGCTGGATATTACTGTTCATATAGCCAGGAAAAGCAACAATTAAACAACAGTAGCTAATAAAACAAACCATGCAGGACTTGACAAAAAACAGCTAGCTGCAAATGCTTCCAAACCAGGTGCCCAGGATTATTAGAAACTGGTTTTAAGACATGAGAGCAGAGAAACAGTCACTGCTTCTTTATGGGCCGCTGAATGCATCCAAAGTTTCTGGGACGTTATATCTGTAAGCAGGACTCAGGGATTTCTGGTCCTGCATCCTGTATTAAGCGCAGGCAGTGTAAGTACTTCTCACAGTCTACATTTTACACATGCATTTGGTTTCCCCAGATAAGTCGTGATGCTACATATTAGTATATATGCATAGGTGTGCTGAGGTAGATTTCAAGCATGTTCAAGTAGATTTTTTTACTTCTATTAGGGAACTTGCCCACTGCCAGAAATCAGTGCAGAAGAATCAGTTCTTAAGACAGGTTCACTATGGGCAGAAGCAAAATAGCAGCAGACCCGCATTCACCTGCACCCACATTCACGTGTCCCAGCAGCAGCCTGCGGAGGGTTCGGGATTGAGAGTCTGGTCGGGGGTAGAAAGGTAAGAAAGATTTATTGACTTCACACAAACACAACTACGCATAATAACAACACAAACAATGACAGACAAAAGGAATTCCCGTCAGCAACTTATTGTCAGTCTCCTCTGGTGCCTGATACACAGCAGGCTTCTTTTCCACAAAGTTCAGCGAAGTCGGGCGTCCCTGAACGACACTGTCTGAAGGGTGCCGTGAAGGACCCTGGAATGCAGTCCTTGGGCTCCTCGAGGTCCACAGGCCCACTGACCCAGGCAACAGCTAACTAATCCTTTTCACAGAGTTGTATCTTCCTTCTGAATGGTTTTTAAATATTCCAGCTCATTTATAGCTTCTGAATGATACTGATAATGAACGATCGCTCAGATTCCGTTTACTTCAACTGTCCTTAGACTGACCAGTTAGCAGTATAAGCTTTGCATTTCTTTGATAAGGTCATTTTAACTGCGCCACAGGGTCTTACTACTTTTAGGCTTTGCTAAATTGACCAGGCTTTCCTTTATACAAGGCTTCACTACATCTTAAACTTGAATTAGGCTTTTAGCAACAACATATAGTTTAATATCTGAACAATTACAGAAAAACACTTGGTCTAATCTTCATAGAGCCTTCAGCAAGCACCTGTATCACACAGGCACACTTTTTAGCTGTCACGCTCCACCCCTTGCTTGCTGAAGCACTATGACAGCTACAATTGAGATGCTAAAGCTACATGCGCTACATCAGTAAATGGGGTGAGATCTATAAATTTAACTTGCATAGCATGAACAGATTTACAACAACAATGATTGAAACACCATTTAGCTGTTGCCACTAGGGCAATGCAGAATACTATGATGCTCAAGATGGTTAGCCACGTAGTTGAAGTGACACTTGGTGACACACAAATAGTACAGATTACATCATACCATTTACAAGGCTCGGGCATGTTGACAACTAGACTGATGATTCGTCCACCCTCTCAAGCAAGGAGAGCCAACTGAGTGCCTTGCCAAGCCTTTGCCTCAAGGCTTTGCAGCTTATTTTTTACTTCATTCTAGTTTTTTAATCGTGGCGTGTCTACATCTGATACCCATGCAGTAGGTATCATAAAGTTGAGAGGTATAATCTCAGAGGAAATTTCTGGCCATTTTAGGGCAGTAGTATGGTTACTTAATTGCAGTAGAGCGACGGCTCCACTTTTAGCTCCTAAGCAACACGAATTGCATAAAGTTCAGGTGGTACCATTTCAATGCAGTAAACGACCTGGTTCTTCCCAACAAACACGTTGCCCTATTGTTACATATGACACATTAGGTAACTTGTATACGCAGGTCATGTTAGGTGGGCTAGGAGGCCAGCCTCTCCATAGGGTCCCTAATCCAATCAAGGTGCTACTAATTGGAACTAAGGGAGACTGTGCTACATACCAAGAGCCATCGGAGGTAACTATTTCTCAGATGGGGCGATGCAGATTCCAGTCCCAAAGGCATCCTCCTCCTAGCCCCATGTTTAGCAAATAAGCAGTGGGCCAGTTTCCCTCTTTTACCCCCTGCACCAGGAATGAACTTTTTCCTTTATCACAGCCTTCCCAAGTGGTAATCCAGGTACTTTGATAGGGGTATCTCTCTTTCAATGTTGCAGGCATCCCATGATGCTCTAAGCCAGGGGGCCATTCTCTATTTTTAACGTTGTTTATTATCTGGGAAAATGCATATTTAATGATAACTGGACTTGTGCACACGCAGTACTCCAAGTCTGCTTTAAAAGCAGTGTCCATCACGAGTTGGGCAAGACGGGCAGTCTCTAATCCTACATCAGTTAGCAATTCGTCAGTGTGCTCTAAGGTTTTTCCTTCGAGCATGCCTCCCCTAGTGAGCAGCCCTACCACCTGTCAGAGATTGGCTACTCCTTCAGTGTTTTTCTGGGATTTATCCAAGTTCCACACATTCATAGCGGAGTTCAGTCCGTTCCAAAGATAACCTGGAGTATCTCTTCATCTGCGGGACTTAAGTGCACTTATGGAACAGAAAATGACTGGCCATTCCCATCTAAACAACCCTTCAGCTACCCGAGCTCCTGCTGAACAGTTTGGAAAAGTAGCTCAGACGTACATTGTTCTGGTCTGAACAATATTCGGGCAGTGAACAACGAAGCATTTAGGAGGGTTGGGATTTTAACTTGTGACCTCCACCAGGGTGTGGAGTTATACACGGGCGGTGTCGGGGCCTCCCGTGGGGGAACGGCCAGAGATAGTAGTGAACACCCCATTTTCTCACAGATCACATTTATTCTTCTTACTTTGAGAGCCTGTAACCATGCTTCACCTCCCAGAGAGCAAAAGAGCTCCCACTGTCGCTCATGGGAACAATGCTGTATCGGGGTAATAAATGGGCATTGTCCGGGCAGGATCATAGCACTGATTTGCTTTAGCAACCCCACTGGTATAAAAGGATAAGGATAAGTGGTGGAGACTTGCGGATACAGCCCCCCCAACTGGTTGTATTGAAATGGGTACCATTCCACCACGCCTCTGTGTAGGTATGATTCACAAACCGTGTAATAACTTTGTTGCAACCTGTAATGCGCTTTCCTACCTGGTGGGCCTCACACCATCATTGGAGAGTGTTGTCAGCCATAGGAATGGAAGGGGGCAGATCCTCCCATCATCGCAGTGGCTCGAGAGGCTGCACAGATGCAGAATGCACTACTGGGGACACAAACTCAGGGGCATTGAGCTCAACGGGGCTCTCCTCAGGAAGTGTGTAACAACAAACTCCCAAACGAGCAGAGCTACAACTATCACCTCCCCTCCCACAGTTAGTCTTTCCAGCCTTCAGGTAGGGAATGAACCCAAGATAATAACTGGTGCCACAGGTGCACTGACAGTTACCACCTTGCCAGTCAACTATCCTGTTTCTTCTACTCAGAGACCAGGATGTCACTTGCTCCGGGGTGGCAGGATTTTCCAGTATGGATACTGCAGCTGGACCACGTGAAGGCCATCCAATCTGTGGGAACAAGAGAACAAGGAGCCTGGCTCCCGTTAGGTGAATCTGACTTAAATACCCACCATGTATTATGCATACCTTTTGCTAATAGCGCCCCCCCCCCCCCCATATATCTCCTTGAGGATGCTTCACTACTACTCAACCTCCTGCCTGGAGCTTTCCTGGGTCACCATCCCTAGGTCACTCTACTGCCGACTCGCGGGGACCACCCAATCCAAAGGTCTGCTACAAAGGGCTACCTCCCAGACGGGGTCGGTTATTGGCCCAATTGATAGCTCGATCCAGGTGCAAGTCCCAGTCTTTAAGAGCCGGGCCAGCGGCCAACCACAAATTGCATTTGAGGATGCCATTGGCTCGCTCTACCAATCCGTTAGACTGCGGATGGTATGGGATGTGATATGTCCATAACATGCTATGTTTCGCGGTCCAGTCATACACAAGATGATTGCGGAAGTGGGGGCCATTATCGCTTTGTAGTTCTGCTAGCAAAGTTTCCAGTGCTGCACAAGTGTCCTGGGCTGTAGCTCTTGCTGAGGCGCGGGCAAACATCATTCCTGTGACAACTTCTACAGCTACAAACACATACTGTCGCTTTCAGGAAGTCCGAGGGAGGGGGCCTATGAAATCACATTGCCATACCTGCCACACTACCTTTCCTTCACATAATGACAGCGGGACAGTCGGGCAGGGTTTTAATTGCATTTTTACCTCACGGCAAGTGATGCATGCATCGACTATTTCTTGTGCTTCTTTCTTAGTTACATGAATGTCCCAAGATGCAGCCAGGAGGGCGGTTCCATCACGCCCGGGGTGTCCATGTTGTTGATGTAGCCATTCTGCGGCTCGTTCCCCAGGTGTACAGTGAGAGGAGGAATTGGGTCATGATGGACTAGCCACTTTATCTTTTTCTTCAACATACAAGGTTTCAGCGCTCTCCTCTCTTGTTAGCTGATCAACTCGCCTATTCCACATTGCCTCTGGGCCTTCTCCTGCCTTATTTCCATGTGCTGCACTCACATGTCGGATGTGTAGAGGAAGTTTATCTTGGGCTAACTCCCATAAGGCTTTCCACTCTTCGTGGCTCCAAATGTCTTGTCCTTGTCTTTTAAAGTCCTCTTTATTCCATAGGGGTAGCTATTTAGTACATCCTTCTACTACTATCCAGGAGTCGCTGTAAATATAGATGGGCCTTCTAGGATGTGGACCTTCTGTTAATTCCCACACAGCCACACCGAGCACTGCTTGGAGCTCGGCATACTGCGTGCTTTTTCCGAGGCCGTGTGATACTGCTTGCTTGCCATCTCGAATCCTCAAGGCAGCTGCTCTCCAGGCATGACCTTGAGCAGACCCATCTGTGAACCAGACTTCAACATCGGCTGAGGTCTCCATTTCAGGCTAGAAAGGAGGTGCTTCTTTGATGGGTGAAGGTTCACTGCAGCTTGTTTGATCAGGATAAGCATTAATTGTACTTTCAGTGAATCTTTTAACTAATGCAGGGCGTCCCTTTGGGGTTACTCGTTGGACTTGGCTCAAAATGTAATAAATCCACTTTTGGACCATGGTATCTTGGACTCTCCCCCCAGGTGGTAGCTGGCGATCTGACACAGCTATTCCAAGGATAGGTATTGGAGTAGTGATAACTGTGGGTAATTCCCCTCTCAGTGCTTCTGTGGCTTCCAGGGCTGCTGTTGCTGCACACAACATCTGGGCTAAGAGAGTATACCTTGCTTCTGCCCCTCTCCAGCCTCGGCTCCACAATCCAAGGGGTTTTCCTTCTGCTTCTGAGGACCCCTTCTGCCACAGGCTCCAGTGTGGTCCTCCTTCCGAGACACCTATATGGAGCCAAAGCTCTCCTTCGGGACGTCATGCTGCTACAGAGGCATGAACAGTTACTGCTTCTTTAAGGGCTTGTAAGGCATATTTATACTCAGGACTCCATTCCCATTTAGTTCTATTCTTACATAGATTATACAAGGGACAAGCCAATACGCTGAACTCAGGAACATGCATACGCTAAAAATTGAGTGCTCCCAATTGGGCTTGCAGTTCTTTCACATTAGTGGGAATCGAGGTCTCTACTATATTTCTCAGCTCCTCAGCTGGTATTGTGGCCCCCCATTCTGCCATTTTATTCCTAGAAATTCACACTGGGGCCCGACCCTTTGGATTTTTTGTTCAGACAGTGTGAATCCAAAGGTAAGCACTTTCTCTTTCAATGATTTAAAGGCCTTGAGGGCAGCCTCTCTGTCTTGACTGCTTACCATGACATCATCTATGTATGGCCATATGCATACGTCAGGGTACTTTTCTTGAACTTCATGAACTATTGTAGCTAAAACTCCATGAGCCAGGGTGGGGCTGTGTATCCATCCCTGGGGCAACACGGTGTAGGTATACTGCTGCCCTAGCCACGTAAACGCAAATACTGGCCAGTGACTCTCCTGGATGGGAATAGGAAAAAACATGTCTTTGATATCAACGGATCCCATCCACACGAGTCCATAACATCAGATGCTTTCCGTCAAGGCTGGTAGCGATGGGACAGCAGCTGTTAAGGGGTCAGTATAAGCATTCAAAGCTCGAAAGTTAATAGTCAACCGCCACCCTCCTTTTGGCTTGCGCACTGGCCACACTGGATTGTTATGCGGGGAGTGGGTTCGGATAATAGTCCCACTTCTAACTGCTGACTTATGATACACTGGATGGGTTGGGTGGCCTCGGGGGGAGTTCGACACTGGGGTCTGTGTACTCCTTTCATGGGAGGCAGGGTTAGTGGGATCATGCTACATCGAGTTACAGCTGTTATAGCCGTTTCTTTTGTTTCTCAGTGAGGCACTGCACACCCAAACTGCCAGTTCTCTTGTTCAAGGGCAAACTGCTGTCCTCTTAATACATTAAGTCCCAGTAAGCTTGGTCCCCTTTTAAGTATTACTGCGGCCGCTGTTACCTTAGAGCCATTAGGTAATGCGAAGGTTGCTTGGACTAGATGTCCTGGTCGTGTGGTGCCTCCAACTCCAATTACTTGATTAGGGGTTCCTTTCTCCCCCTTCCAGTCTGTGGAATCTAAAATACAAATCTGGGCACCAGTGTCTAACAGCATATCAATTGACCTTTTACTTTTACCTAATTGAACTGCTTTTTCGCTTGCTTTTTCACTGCAGTGTTTAGCACACAGCCCTCGCAAAACGTTGGTGGACACTCCATCAATTTGCACTTTATTAAAACCGGCAGCTAACAAGTCTTTCCACAATTTTGCTCGCGGGGTCTTGGGCCCACCTTCTCCAGCTTTTCCCAACAATTCAGGGGGATCAGGAGGTTTGTCTTTTGCTGAGGCCACCGCCATGGCCTTAGCAGTTTTTGTCGACTTAGCCAGCCCTGGCTTCTGCAAAATGGGTAGAAGCTGCACTAATCACTGTATTGCATCTCTTACCGGGTGATCTACTGCCTCTGGTTCCAAGGCCAACAAGGCCGAGGTGCACTCTGTTGGTGCTCGTCGGCAAAACCTCCTCCACAGCGGTGCTGTCACAACCTCTGTATCTGGCGTGCGAGTCCAAACCGCTGCACGAATGATTTCAGTTAATGCCAATTGATACAAGCAGCGGACAGCCTCCTCTAAGTTATTCCATGCCCGAGGGGCAGGGCTAAGCTCTTCTTTCATATTACCATAGCTGGCTGCAGTGGCTTGGAGTGCAGCAGAAAACAAAATAACATTTTCATCACCTCTTGCAAACTGATTTAACTGGAGCTCGGGGCGCAGAATGATTTGGGCTGCTTCGGCCCTACTCCCTGAAATTGCAGAAGCTCCTTCACTATACATTCGAACTAGCCAGTCTATCACTGGTTCTCCTGGCTTGGACTTATGTTGTTCCTGTATATCTCTTATTTCCACCCAGGTAAATGAACGTAGCTCTGTTCGGGGATTCCCTCCTTGAGGCCCTAAACGGGTTAATACCACAGGGAAGGCCTGGCTAGTTTCCTCCCTCTGGGCAGGGACATACGGTGGCAGTTCAACATCAGGCTCATCACCAGTCTCCTCCTCTCCCTCTTCCCAGAGCTCAACTTCTGGTCTCTGCTCCTAAAGACATTGTCTGATCTTGTGGAAGGATGGCTCCACAGTCTGAGCCAACTGTGCCCTCTTCTGGAGGAAAGCGGCTACATGCGCGATCATGATTTTCCTCTCCATCCTTTCTAAAGTGTCCAAGCGGCTCTGAGCGGCCCGCGTCTCCTCGCACGCCATGCTGTTAGACTCTCTCATGTCTTCTAACTCTTTACGCAGCTGGGTGACCTTGTCCCGGAGCTGGGCGACTTCTTCAGCCCCTAACCACAGGCATGTTGCCAGCAGCCATGACAGACACCCCTTTTTGGGCTAGGGAAGCAGCAGCAAACCTAGCCCAATGATCGGGTACAGTTCCTGGGTCACTCCAGGCAGGTCTCAAACTATCGTTATCCCACCCGGGATTCTGCATCCCCGTTACCTCCTTAAGCAAAGCTACTAACAGGGCCCATGCAACTCCCTCCATTCTGCCCTTTCTCTCCGGATCAGAGCCTCTCAATCCTGTTCATGACACCAATTTATGTCCCAGCAGCAGCCTGCGGAGGGTTTGGGATTGAGAGTGTGGTCGGGGGTAGAAAGGTAAGAAAGATTTATTGACTTCACACAAACACAACTACGCGTAGTAACAAAACAAACAATGACAGACAAAAGCAATTCGCGTCAGCAAGTCTCCTCTGGTGCCTGATACACAGCAAGCTTCTTTTCCACAAAGTTCAGCGAAGTCAGGTGTCCCTGAACGACACTGTCTGAAGGGTGCCGTGAAGGACCCTGGAATGCAATCCTTGGGCTCCTCGAGGTCCACAGGCCCACTGATCTAGGCAACAGCTAACTAATCCTTTTCACAGAGCTGTATCTTCCTTCTGAATGGTTTCCAAATATTCCAGCGCATTTATAGCTTCTGAATGATACTGATAACGAATGATTGCTCAGATTCCTTTTACTTCAACTGTCCTTAGACTGACCAATTAGCAGTACAAGCTTTGCATTTCTTTGATAAGGTCATTTTAACTGCGCCACAGGGTCTTACACTTTTAGGCTTTGCTAAATTGACTAGGCTTTCCTTTATACAAGGCTTCACTACATCTTAAACTTGAATTAGGCTTTTAGCAACAACATATAGTTTAATATCTAAACAAATACAGAAAAACACTTGGTCTAATCTTCATAGAGCCTTCAGCAAGCACCTGTATCACACGGGCACACTTTTTAGCTGTCACAACATGCACCCATGGCAATATGCAGGAAGACAGGGGTGGGCAATTATTTGGGCTGGAGGGCTGCAGAAGGAGTTTTAGTGAGCTGTTGAGGGCTGTGGTGGGGGCTGACCCTGCCTCAAGGCCCATGGCTATTTATAATACCTAGCATGGTGGGAGGATGGGAGAGAAGAGGAGATGCCAATTGATCCTATTCAGCCCCGGGGCCCATCTGCCCCACGCCCACCACTGGGGGTGCTGGATGAAGCAGGAAAGTAGTCAGTCTCCTTGGAAACCAGCCCAGGACCCCCAGGGGCAGGGGTGCTCGGCTGCCCAGATGGGATGGGGCTGTGAGTGGGCAAGGAGCAGCATCCGGGAGCGGGATGGGCAGCCAGGGCTGGGATCACAGGGCAGTGACAGTGCAGGGCTGGGTCCTGGGGCAGAGCCATGATCTGCTCCCTCCATGTCCCTGCGATGGGCGCCAGTCCCATGGGCAGTTGCTGCCTGCAGAACTAGCGTCCATCACAGGGATGAGCATCCCAGCATCCCCTTCTTCCCCATGGAGACCCTGCCCACCTGCCTGCCCATCCATCCAGTGTCCCCGGCTGTGGATGTGGGGGAGACAGCCCACTGTGCCCAGGCAATGGGGTCACAACTGTGTCTGGTGACAGTAGCAGAGACACTGGCAGCAGCAGCCAGAAGGAGCTGCCACTGCGGGGGCTGCTGGAAAGTCGAGTCTGGTCACCATGCCATCTGCGCCACACCACCCAGCCCTGCAGACTACAGCTCCTGGCATGCCCAACAACCAAGTGTGGGGATAGGGTGGGCTGTCCTCCATGCCAGGCAGCACCTCTATGCCCGGGGTGGCAGGATTGGCTGCACCAAGGCTGGGGCTGCCACCCGTGCCAAAAGACCTGCAACAGGCCAGATACAATTACTTGGTGGGCTGGATCCAGCCTGCGGGCTGTATTTTGCCCACTCCTGCAATAAGAGAAATTCAGCAATAAGTCGTTTTCTTTGTGTGGATGAATCTATGCTACCTGGAGGGAGGATGCAGGCAGGCCTGAGGACAGAGGCTTTGCTAACTCTTGTCAGTGATAACCTGGGCATAGGGCCAACCTGACACTTGGGCAAAGGAGATGAGCTCTAGCCTAAGCTAAACCGCGGCTCTGCAAGGAGGGGTGAGTGGGGTGCTACAATGCTCCACGAGATGTTGGCAGAATGTGACCTACCCTGAGTCAGGATGGGAAGCGGTCATAGGTGACTGGTAGGGGGTGCACGGGCATGCACGTGCCCCCCGACAGGGCCGGCGCCCTCCCCAACAGCCGACACTGATGCTGTCGGTAGGGCTGGTGCCCCCTCTAACAGGACCGCCACCATCAGCAGCTTCTGTGAGTGCACCCCCAGATTCAGGAGGCACCAGTCACTCATGGAGGTGGTACAGATGTTCATTTTTTCACCACCTACCACACAATAAGTGTAACTTCTGTACCTGGCCCATGCTCATAAGAACCAGCACAAGGTGAAAAAAGGACCAAGTTATGCTAGCAGCATTCTCTTGAATGCTGTGAACAGGCCTGTAATAGCCAGCATCAAACCTACAGCGTGCCAAAGTAAAGAGTGGCTTTGTAAAAACGGACTCAGAGGGTAGTTACATGTAACATTTACCCAAACTTTGAGGAACGTGGCAATGGGGAGGTAAGGCTTTCAAATAGAGAGCTCAAAGGGAAGTCCACCGCTAACCAGAGATACCGTGTAACCAGAATTGTCGCAGCTGTTAGAAGTATTAAAATGCATTGCACAGAATCAGTTCCCTGACAATTATTCCCATTAAGTGGACATGCCGCATATCTGGATGCCAATTAAATTACATTGTCTGAATTATGATTAATGAGGCTGAACCTGTATTTTTATGCTGGATACCCAAATGGCTTGAAATGATCATTGGCTAACAAGATTATTCCTTCTATCTGACACATTTCTGTAGTAAAAAGAAAGGAACAGAATGATACTTTGCAGCATGGAAGAAAAAGGATCTCTGAATCTTTAATGTAACCTATTAAAATCAATGCTGTTAAGTTTCTTTCTTCAGTGAATACAGAAAGTTCACCTTGGAAACTCATACTAGTATGATACTGAATCTGAGAGCTGCATGCTAAATTGTCTACTCCCCACATGCTATTTTTGATGGGATACCCTCACTCTATGCACTTTTTAACAAGATAAACTTCTCAGTCTTGATGTTACTGTTACCTATAGTTTGCATATATTTAAATATACTGTAACAGATGTAAGAAAATATTGTTTTTTCATGGAGGAGGGGGAAACCATTTTTAAATACTTTTTAGGTACAATTTTAAGCATGAGAAGTTGGTTTAAGCACTTGCTGCCCAGAAGCTGTATTAATGAGGTACACACATATATACTGATAGCTACACTAACTTAAAGTTCTTGTAGCAGAGGACATCATTTCTTTGGGTGATATTTTTTTATTGGACCAACTGCATAGTTAGGATAGTTAGACACGTTTCTGAATGCAAGACATCCTTCTTCAGGTCTGAGGAGAAAAGCAAGCCCAGCAATAGTAAAAAGCTGTCTGTAGAGTTGTGAAAGGTGAGGGGAACTAGAAATTCCCAGGGAAGCAGGTGGGTTATAATGTGCCATAAAACCAATAGAGGTGCTAAGTCTTGGTTCCTAGTGTCCAGCCAGCTTATGAATTGTTGCTCCCAAGTTGGCCTTTTAAAGGTGTTAGGCAGAGTTTCCTTGAGCACGAAGACAGTGAGGAACGTGCTCCTAATTGTGTCCATGTATCCCTGTCCTTCGTATTTTTTTCTGAGATAGCTCGTGCTGGTGTGTACTTGCTTTCTAATTTCACCCATATACTTGCCATCAGACCCAGGAGAGGTATGTAAGGAGGCAGTCCAACCGACCAGGGGAGCAGCAAACAGAGGGAAGCAAACAGGACAGGGAAAAGGGAACCCTTCAGATGAAGGAACAGCAAACAGGCCAGCTACAGAGGAGTTTGGTAGGGTTTGGTTTCTCTGCTTGGAAAGAGAGACACAAAGTAGAGGCAGCAGAATGAAGACCCAGAGACATGGCTGGAGGATGTTGCGCTCCCAGAGCCACCGCCATGTCCAGCTCTTCCTCTACTTCCACCTGCAAGGTGTCTGTCCAAACAGGACTGCACGCCGTCGAGACTCCCACACGGGTCCTGGCTTGGTGCTATGCAAACTGTGGCTTGCAAACTCCTTCCAGTGTCAACCAAGTAGGGAAGTGCCTGCAATGTGAGCAGTGCCTTCTGGTGGTGTCCCTCAGGGAGAAGGCAGGAGAGCTACAGGAGGAGGTAAGAAAGGCTATGAAGCATCCTCCGCCATGAGGACTTCATCGATTCGGTGTTGGAGGAAACCTCTAGGACTGTGGAGGAAGGACTGCCAGAGGTGGTGCTAGAAAAGGAAGAGGGCATCCACTCCCAGGAAGGTGGAAGCTGGAAGCTTGTATCTTCTGGCAGCAAGAAAATGTCGTCATCCTCGTGTGCTGTGGTTTGCCTGGAGAACAGATACGGAGCTCTAGCAACAGAGGAGGAGGAGCTCAATCCACTGGTGGGCAGCTAGTCACTTCAGATAATGCACAGAGGAAGCTTTTGAAGAGCGTTGAAGACAACTTACCCGATGCAAGTGTTGGAGAGACCAACTAGAGGTTGAGCTCTTCTTGATATACTATTCACAAACAAGGAAGAACTGGTGGAAGTGGATGGCAAGTTGGGCAGCAGTGAGCATGAGACGACTGAGTTCAGGATCGTGAAAGGAAAGGAAGGAAGGAAGGAGAGCAGCAGAGTAAGGACCCCGGACTTCAGAAAAGCAGACTTGGACTCCCTCTGGGAACTGATGGGCAGGATCCCCTGGGAGGCCCGTCTGAGGGGGAGAGGACTCCAGGAGATCTGGTTGTATTTTAAAGAAACCTTAGTGAAGGTGCAGAAACAAACCACCCCGATGTGCAGGAAGACTAGCAGGTCTGGCAGGTGACCAGTCGGGCTTAGCAGAGAACTCTTCAGTGAACTTAAACACTAAAAGGAAGCTTTCAAGAAGTGGAAGTTTGGACAAAAACTAGGGAGGACTAAAAGAGCACTGCTCGGGTATAGTTTCATAGTTGGTCAGGTCGGAACGGACCTAAGCAGATCATCTAGTCTGACCCCCTGCCCTGGGCAGCAAAGGATGCTGGGGTCAAATGACCCCAGCTAGGTGGCTGTCTAGCCTCCTTTTGAAGACCCGCAGGGTAGGGGCAAGCACCACTTCCCTTGGAAGTTGGTTTCAGATCCTAGCCGCCCTGACAGTGAAGTAGCGCCTCCTCTTGTGTAGCCTGAATCTACTTTCAGTCAACTTATGGCCGTTGTTCCTCGTTACTCCTGGTAGTGCTCGGGGGAACAGGGACTCTCCCATTGCCTGCTGGTCTCCCTTGGCCAGTTTATAGAAGATCACCAGGTCCCCTCTCAGCCTTCTCTTGTGGAGGCTGAACAGGTTCAGGTCTTGTAGCCTCTCCTTTTAGGGCCTGCCCTGCTGCCCCTAATCATGCAGGTGGCCCTACTCTGGACCCTCTCCATGTTGTCCACATCCCTCCTGAAGTGCGGCGCCCAGAACTGGACGCAGTACTCCAACTGCGGCCTGACCAGTGCCACGTAGAGGGGGAGGATCACCTCCTCGGACCTGCTCGTGATGCATCTGTGGATGCATGACAAGGTGTAGCTGGCCTTCCTGACCGTGTCCCCACACTGTCGGCCCATGTTCATTTTGGCATCAGTAATGACTCCAAGATCCTTTTCTGCCTCTGCACTGGCGAGAAGGGAGTTCCTCAACCTGTAGGTATGCTGCTGGTTCTTCCCCCCCAGGTGCAGCACCTTGCACTTGTCAGTGTTGAAACCCATCCTGTTCTCATCCGCCCACCCCTGTAACCTGTCTAGGTCCAATTGCAGCCTATTCCTCCCTTCTAGCTTGCTCACTTCTCCCTACATCTTAGTGTCATCTGCAAACTTGAACAAGGTGCTTTGCACCCCCTCGTCCAAATCGCCAATAAAGATATTAAATGGTGTTGACCCGAGGACTGAGCCCTGGGGACCCCACTGCCCACATCCCTCCAGGTCGAAAATGACCCGTCCACCACCACTCTCTGGGTGCGGCCCTCCAGCCAATTCGGCTAGGAACCTATGCGAGCGGTCAGACCTGGCTGACTGCTCTTCCCAGCAAATGTCTGGGTAGTTTAGGTCACCCATGATGACCACATCCCTTGACTTAACTTCCTCCGTGAGCTGAGCTGCAAATTCCTGGTCCAGCTCTTCTCCCGGGTTAGGTGGTCTGTAGCAGACCCCCACCGTTAGACCCCTTCCCCCCGACCCCCTTGTATTCTGACCCAGCTCTGGGCTGCTCGGCTCCCTGCTTCAGGCCCCGGGGATGCCACTGGGTCCAGGAATGGGTCCAGGGCTGCGGGGAAAGTGGACAAGGTTTTCCTAAACAGACCAGCCCTGACAGGACAGCCCTAAATTCTCATGGGGCAACTCTCCTTTCCTCAAGTGTGTGCTTGGCTCCAGGGTCACACTGCCCAAGCCCGTGGCTCCCATCAGGCGGGTGACCTCCCTGCGTCATTGAAGGTCTGCCAGGGGGTGAGTCACTCGAGACATGCCCCGTCCATGTGTTCTCTTTCTAATGCAGGGGTGGGCAAAATATGGCCCGTGGGCTGCATCTGGCCTGCTGGTGGGCAGCTGCGAAGTCATGGGATCTGACCCACAGGAAGCCGGCAGCTCTGGTTATTGCATTGTGCCAGGCAGGCGGGCATGTGCCAGACCTGTCAGCAGCTTACGCCAGCTCCTGCCCCATGCCCCAGAATCAGCACTGGGCTTGCACCAGCATCAGCTTTAGATGCTGCTGGCAGGTGCTGGGTGCGGATCAGGGCCGCTGCCCGGGGCTGCAGCTGATGCCCTAATGCAGCAGTAAAAGCTGCAGACCTGGGCAGATGTCCTGATCCCCAGCGGGAACAGCTGATGCCAACACACTCCCAGTGCTGGTGTAAGCTGTGGGGACGTATTGTAGGTGCGGGACACTTTGTTGGGGGGAGGGAGGTGGAAGGAGGCAGAGACAGAGGCAGGCGGCCCTGCCCACGAGGCACAGTGGCAACTGGTGCTGGGAAAAAGCAGGACCTGGCATCAGGCATGCTTGACTGTGGCTGCCCAGAGCCCACACTGAGGCTGCCCTGCAGCTCCTCCCCACCACTGCCGCCAGCACCACCTCCAGACCACCCTGGGCCCTCGGGGCAGTGGTGGTGGGGAGGAGACACAGGACAGCCCCAGCTCTTCATGGGCAGGGGGTGGGCAGGGCTGCCTCTGTCTCCCCCTCCCCGCTGCACCTGAACCATGAAGCACCTACAGCGCGTCTCCACAGCTTACACCAGCTCCCAGCCCGTGTGCCAGAAACAGCGCTGGGCGGGCGCTGGCATCACCTGTGGATGCAACTGGCAGGTTTCTGCTGGGGATCGGGGCGTCTGCCCAAGCCGCTCTTCGGGGTAGTGGCCCAGAGGCAGGGCTGGTGGGGGTGGACCCCCGTGGCTGAGCTGCTCCTGCTGAAGCTGCTGCCCGTGCCCATGCCAGCTCCCACCCACCTGCAGCCCCACCCCGAGGTGGTCAGTGGGCCCACCCCCGCTCTAAAGCATACGCTGCTTGCCACTGTGGGAGGCAGGAGCTTGGGGGAGACTGACCACTGGTCTGACCCACCACAGCCCTGCTGATGCCCTTACGTCCAGGGGGCGATTCCCAGCAGAGGAGGAAAGGGCAGAGCCCAGCACTGCCAACCCTGGGCTACATGGGCTTGTGCAGGGCTCCCTGCAGCCCCCACAGGCACAAGTCTGCAGTGCACGTCCCCAGGCACCAGCATCACATGGCTGAGCTGGACTGTCCTGGCCCTGTGCTGCTTCCAACCCTGCATGCACTGGTGCCAGAGCAGCCACGCATGTCCCAAGCCCTGCTCAGCACAGCGCAGTGCCCAGGCCCCAGACCCACGAGAGGAGGAAAGTAGCTGAGAAAGTGATGATCAGGGCCTCACTTGCAGCATCTAAGACTGTCACATACCCCTCGTAGCCCAGGCAAACCTCAGCAAACCTCATGCAATTCTCCCCTGTTCATCTACTAGCTGAGTGGGAACAGGGACATCTCCAGTGGTGGTGAAGTGCCAGGATCCAGGACAGAGACATTTCTACCTGGGAGAAGTGGGACAATCGGTGCCTTCTCCTTTGCCTGGGGGAGGGTGAGGGAGCCCGAAAGCTTGCAAATAATAACTTTTTTTGCAACTATACTTGGTCTAATAGAAGATATCGCCCTGCAGTATCTGGTATAACCACTTCTTTCACCGTCCCTTTTTCACTTCCTCTTAACTTTGGAACACTTTTTCTTTCCAGATTAAAAGTGCTCATGCTTCATCTCACCAACAAATAAATACTGTTCCTGGAAATGGTCAGTGAGTTTAGCTCCCCTGGTTTTGTGTCCATGTGTGAGAGGAGAAAACGGCACTTTCCTGTTGGCTGCACTCACAGGTCATAACTCAGACCTGAGCTGGCTGCAACTAGCTCAAACGGACCTAGGTCTATAGCTGTGCTGAGGCACAGGGCACTGTGTTCAAACATCTGCTTAATGCATCAAGATGGTGTGCAAGTCTTTGGGGCCTGGACCTGTGGTTCTGGTCATTAGAGACCTTCGTGTAAGCACCGCAGTTCATCAAGGATGAGCCTTTTTGCAGGTAAGAGTACATGGATGTGGAAATTGTGGGTGGGTGCAGCTACCAGGCCACACTTCAGAGGTAAGCTGAACTTTGAGCTGACTTAAGAGTTCAACATGTCCACTCCAGACACTTCAGAGATGAGAAAGGGCCACGGGGTGGTGGGGACAGAAGAAAGGGGAGGTGGCGGTTGTACACAATCCAAAACGAGGTCTTACTTTGTAAAGCTGTGTTCCTGCTGGGAGTCGTACCCTTCTCAATCCTTGATTATATCTGTATCTAGATCTATCTCATCCATAATGGCCCGAAGAATAATGGAGAAAACTCGAACTAATTGGAAATCGTTGGGTATTGGTTTCCCTCAAGAGTCTGAGAAGGAGGCTGCTCGTTCTCCATGCCGCTTTCTGCTGTACTTGTTTCCCAAATACCAAGTGTTATCTCTGAAAAATGTGATGAGGAACAAATTGTGAAAACGGTTCTCAGTTTTCTTCATTTCCTACTGCCATGCTCTGAGCAGCAGGCTGGGGTCCTGACGCCGGAGCCGTCCAAGAGCCAAGTGTCTGCTTTCACTCCAATGACTTTCACTTCCCCGAGGGATGTCTGAACACCTGGCGGCTGCCTGAACATCCCAGGGCCAGCCACGCACAAAACACCAGCTAACTCCTAATGTTATCATAATTTCAGTACAATATTAATGAATGCTTAATCAAAGGGAGGAGGAAGAAAGAGGAGCAGTAGAGTTGCAAATACATCTTGTTAAGAAGCACTCTGACCTTTGAAAAGACACCTTGTTCATGAGAGTGCAACTGTTGAAAAAGATGACCTTTAACCAGACTGTTTAACTGATAAATATTTTATTGCATTAAATAATAGAAACAGAAATGTTTTAACTATATACAGTTGGCCATCTCAGGAATGGAGGTTGCGCAGCCATTCTGCAGACCCTGTCTGGATGCACGTCCATGCTTTTGCCACATGTAGATGAAAACCGGAACTGACCCAGGCTGGGGGCTAAAAACCTGATCCTGCCAAACCTTCCCGGAGCCCAGAAATCCCCTGCAGATCCTGCATACCCATAATCCCTCCCGCGGATTGTGCTTACCCTCCACCCTCCCAGATTGTGCCTACCCATTCCCCACCCAACCCCCCATGCATTGCACCCCCCACCCCCTTCCCCTGCAGACATCCCCTGCCCCCTGCCCCTCTGCCGATGCCCCCCTATCTAGGGTTACCGGGGGGAGCAGGGAAACGTGGGTTGGGAATGAGGAGCACCAGCAGGGCTGGGGGAGGTCAGGAGTGAGGGATGCCGGTAGGGCTGGGAGGGAGCGGGGGGCTGCACACCTGAGACACCTGAGCTGGAGCAGGCATTTCTCAGTTAAAAAGGCTCTGTGCACCCAGCCAGGGGCGTACACACACGACTTCCCCAAACCATTTCTATTGCATACGGATGCCTCCAACGCGGCAGTAGGTGCGGTGCTGTCCCAGACACGGGAGGTGGGGAACATCCAGTGGCCTCCATTAGTCAATATTGCTATTGGGTCTGCTCCCCAGGGGGACACATGGGTTCATGCCTGTTGTGTCCCTGGGAGCCGAACACGCGGGCGCCCCAGCGAAGAGCCAGGAGGTAGGAGCTCGGCCGTGAGAGGGGGCAAGTGAGCCCAGGGGTGCTTGTACAGCATGAGGAAGTGTGAGTGTGTGCGTCAGTGAGTGTGTGCACGTGTGTGTTTGGGGCCATGCTGGGCAGGACATGTCAGCTGAGTGGAGCCCGGGAGGGAACCCCCCCCGCAACTCCCTACTTAGCTGAGCCCCCCCGGGAGCCCCGGGAACAGAGCGCACGAACAGGTGCAGCCCAACTGGGGAGCAGCGGTTTGCACAGGAGCTTGTGCAGAAGGGCACGTACAGGGCGCCCAGAGGGCTGCTCCAAGCAAGCGGCCTGAGCCCACGGGCCTGAAGAGCAGCTGCTGAGACCAGGTAAGTACAAGACGTAGTTCGCAGCCGTGGCAGTGGCTCACCGTGCCTGTCAGCTTCAGCTTCCCCGCACCCAGACCCCAGGCAGACAGAGCGTGCAGCCCTGGCCCTGCACGGCGGGGGTGCCTGGGGTGGCAGCGGCGCTCCCCCACTTGTGGGATGTGCTCCTTGCTGGAGTCCCTGGAGGGCCGAGTGCAGTAGCCTGAGCAGGAGGGACGCCAGCTGTGCACATCGGGGCCTATGAAGACCACATGGACAACTACCGCCGGGCCCTACTCCAGGGAAACGGCACAGAGAATAAGGATGGGGAGGAGAAGGGGGAGGAGGTGGCCACGAAGAAGACTGGCCACAAAACCCCCCTGGAGCTACCTGGAAAACAGTCGTCTCCAGGTCCAGCGCACGCAGAGCTGGGCCACTCCTCCCTGGCACTGCACTACAGGTAGCTCCCCGCCCCAAGCAGGAGACTCCGACGGAGACACCGGAGGAGGAGGTAAGTGCTCAGGGGGTAAGTATTCCCACCCAGAGGAGGGCACGCTGGGTGGGGGGAAATCTCTCCTGAGGGGCACGGAGGGACCTATCTGCCGTCCGGACCCCTTAGCCCGAGAGGTCTGCCCGGGGACTTGCACCCAGGAAAGCTCCCTTGTGCAGGACACGAACAAAACTTCTTTTCAAAATGCTAACGGTCTGGTTCTCTCACAGCGTCTCAGGACATCGAGGGGGTCAGCTGGGGCCTCAGCTGCCTGGACGCCAGTGCCAAGAGCATGGGGAACAAGCAGGAGGAGCTAGCCCGCCGGCTCCTAGTGGGCAATATGACCTGGCAGGGATCGCAGAGGGGAGGCTGCAGGTGCTGCCTGGGACAGGCGGCAGCAGCAATTATCGCTGGTGCTGGCTGCGCCCCATGCCCAGTGCTGGTCCCACGTGACAGAGCAGCCTCCTCTCGTCCAGGGCACAGATCCAGGGGATCACACCACCGGGAGGGCTACCGAGCTTTGCTGGACTCCTAAGAGATTATGTTTGCACTTGTGCCTGGCATCTTGGGCATCATACTCATGCTGGTGCTAGCACTGGGCCTCCTTGTCCACCATCCCCATCTGCGTCAGCTCCAGCTCATACTTGAGCTTGCACTCCTCAGCTTCCAGCTGCAGCTGGGATTTGCACAAGTCCCACTCAGAGGACGGCCCCTCGGGTTCTGCATGGACGCGCGGAGGTGATCTTGTGGCCTGGTTATCATCACACAGGATCTGAATCAGGTCTTCTCTCCTCTGCTCCTTCCTCTCTTTCATCACCTCTTTCAAGTTGACCACAGTCATGTGGTCATACTCGTCAGCCATTCCAGCTATCTACACTGCCCACTTGACCCAATGCCAAATTAGAGAGTGTTTGCTCCAGGGTTTCCAGCGACTCTGTTCCCTTCCCCAAATGATGCCTTCAAGACAGCAGGTTGTCAGATCCCACAGCTACCATGACACGTGGTGGGCCGGTAGCAGGTATTCCTGTGTTGAGCCATCTGCCTCACTGCGCCCAACCACCTTCCAGGCTCCAAGTGCCTCAATGGGGGCACCTCACGTCCAGCCGACCCCACTCCTGGTGCACACCTGCAAGCCTGGGGGTCATGAAGCCACCATCCACGATCTGGACTGATGTTTGCCCTGTGCCCCATGGGAAACACAGGCCTAGTAGTCCTTGATGGTATTTGATCCACTGCAAGAACTTGGGGTGCTTCCCTGTCTGAAGCAGAAATTGTGGTCCCCCTTACTCAACCAAACCAAGGGGATCCCAAGGCATAAAGTACACCCTCTCCCAATGTGTCTCCCATGCTAGGTGCAGAGGAGAACTTTATTGGTTACAAGGAGCAGGATTTAGATAGGGAACAGGATAGAGCAATATCAGAGAAAGCCCTTAAAGCAAACTGTGACATGGTAGCCTTTAATCACACATCTGAGTCACTGCACGCAACGTATTTAGTTAATAGGGCTGTGAGAAATGTCATGGGGTGTTTCATTTCAAAGCTGTTTCAAAGTGTTTCAAGCTGAAAAGAGTGAGATTGAAACAAGACAAAAGGATTCCAAATGAAAGAAGAAGCCTCTCGCCCAGGGTGGAGATCCAGGGGCTTGCACCCCTGGGAGGACTGCTGGGCTGTGCCACACTACTCCTGGGGGTGCAAGCTCCTGTATCTGTGCCGGATGAGGGGAGGCTGCAGCTGCTGCCTGGGACAGGAGGCAGCAGCATTTATCTCCAATGCTGGGTGCAGCCTGTACCCCCGGGAAGGCTGCCACGCTGTGCCGGACTCCTTCCAGGGATGCCAGCCCCAGATCTGTGAGCCCCATGAAAGGAGGCTGCCCTGTCACCTGAGACCGGTGCTGAAGCCAAGTAAGCCCAGCTTCGAAACTCAAACGACTTTGAAACTGTCTAAATGTTTTGAGTTCCCTCGTTTCCTTTTGAAGCTGTTTCAAATCCTTTTGTTTTGTTTCAATGTCACTCTTTTGAGCTCAAAACGCATTGAAACAGCTTTGAAATGAAAGACCTGGGAAAAATGTGCACAGCCCTACTAACGAAATATATAGCCTGCATTAACCCAGATGTGTGATCAAAGCCTACCATGCCACCGAATGCTCGAAGGGATTTCTCTGATACTGTGCTATCCTGTGCCTTATTCCAAGCCTACTCCTTGTAACCAATACATTTCTCCTGTGTACCAAGCGTGGGAGACTCGTTGGGAGAGGGTGTACTTTATGCCTTGGGATCCCCTTGGTTCAGGGGAATAAGGGAACCCACTATTTCTGCTTCAGACAGGGAAGCACCCTGAGTTCTTGCAGTGGATCAAATACCGTCAAGGACTACTAGGCCTGTTTTTTCCATGGGGAGCAGGGCCAAGATCAGTCTAGATCATGGATGGTGGCTTCATGACCCCCAGGCTTGCAGGTGTGCTCCAGGAGTGGGGTCGGCTGGACGTGAGGTGCCCCCACGGAGGCACTTGCAGCCTGGAAGGTGGTTGGGCGCAGTGAGGTGGATGGCTCAATGTGAAGCACCATCTACTGGCCCACAACGTGTCATGAAAGTTGTGGGATCTGACATCCTGATGTCTTGAAGTCATCATTTGGGGAAGGGAACAGAGTCGCTGGAAACCCTGGAGCAAACAATCTCTAATTTGGCATTGGGTCAAGTGGGCAGTGTAGATAGCTGGAATGGCTGACAAGTATGACCACATGACTGTGCTCAACTTGAAAGAGGTGATGAAAGAGAGGGAAAGGAGCCAATGAGAGAAGACCTGATTCAGATCCTGTGTGATGATGATCGGGCCGCAAGTTCACCTCCACGTGTCCATGCAGAACCCGAGGGGCCATCCTCTGAGTGGGACTTCTGCAAATCCCAGCTACAGCTGGAAGCTGAGGAGTGCAAGCCCAAGCAAGAGCTAGAGCTGAAGCGAATGGAGATGGTGGAGAAGGAGGCCCAGTGCCAGCACAACGAGGCCCAGCGCCAACGTGAGCATGATGCCTGAGAGGCCAGGTTCAAGTGCAAACACGGTCTCGCCGGACTCAGCATGCAGTCAAACACTGGAGTTGCAGGAGCTTAGCCAGCCCCAGCTGCTCCCCTCAGCCCGAACACCCCAATCTTCTCTCACAACCAACACGGAGATACCCCAGAAGCGTTCCTAAATCATTTTGAAAACAAGCACGCCAATGGAAGCTGGCAGCCAGCGAACAGGGACTGCAACAGGGGAGCAGTTTGCGGCAGTTTCCAGGCCAGTCGTGGGCAGGAGCACGTGGGGGCTTATGACAGAGACTTCAGGTAAGTGAAGGAGGAGGGGTGTTATTATGGGGTGACACGGAGCGCAGCCAAGGCCCCTGCCCTGCTGCTGCCTCCAGCCAGCAGCTCCTGGGAGGCGTCCACCCAGATAGACCCCTTGGGTGGGTCAACAGTGCCCAGACCCCTGTCTGCGGGAGGTGCCTGGAGGGACCTCTCAGGACTGGGGGTAGCGTGGGGGCCGGGGGTCCCTTACCTGTCCCACCCGTGCCCGGATTGAGGCCCTAGAGGGGCAGGAGAGGGGGCTCCAGGCAGAGGTGAGCAGGCGGCAGGGGTTCGGGGCAATGGCAGAAGAGATTGATGTCCTCTTTCATTCTCTGCAGGACAAGGGAGGAGCACCAGGAGGTATGTGGGGGTGAGAAAGGGGCTGTGGGTTGGGAGTGAGGGGCACCAGCAGGGCTGGGGGGGCAGAGGGAAGGGCATATACCCCTTCCCCCACCCGGGTGTCTGCTTCTTTGCAATTGCAAACCCTAACCCCATCCCCCGCTTCAAACAAACCTCCCTCCCATTTCCCCCTATCCCTCCCATGCCTGCACCCCAACCCCCCGCAGGTTCCCAGGGTCCCCCAGCCTGACAGCAGGATTTATGGCAGTTCTTCATCGGATTCTGACTCTGAATCATCTCTGTAGGTGCTGCCTCTTTTTTGTTGGGCATGGTACAAACTGAAACGTGCCTTTTTTTTGAGTGAAAGGGCTGCAGGGCATTTGCTGCTCATTCCATAAAATACATTGGCTCTTTCTGGGAAGACGAGCTCTGCAGAAAGAGAAAAGCAAAGAAGCATCGAGTGATTTACTCTGGATAGTAACACTACAAGCAAAAATGGGGGAGCGTTCAGAGGTGCATTCTGGCTGGGCACGTGCCACTTGGAAGTCTAAATGAGGTTCTTTAATTGGGTTTTTACTAGTTATAACACCTCCTTTCCCACCAGCAGCAAAAGTATGAGAAGATGTTGGACCATCCAAAGTCATGCGTCTGGAAGTCTGAGAACACCAAACTTACCTGTGCACTAAATGAAACCGTTTTCTGGCTCGGAGATCACTGACTACAGACAGTAGCACGATGTATACACACAGGGCTGTACGTGTAGGTTGAAAGACAACCATTTGATTTGCTTCCTTAATGCATCATTTCCATGTGTGGTTGTCTACAGCTTGCACGTGTTGGGTTCTTTATTCAACAACTAGGGCAAGACAAATTCTTTTCCATTCAGCTGAGACAACACCTTTACCTCCTCATGCACCAAGAACAGGGGTTGGACTTTGCCTTTTGGCAGCAGAGGAGATTGCTGCTCCCGGAGCTCACAGGTCCCTGTCTGCTAGCAATGGGAGACAGCTGTTTTCTGGAGAGGGGTGTGTGTGGGGAGCGGCACACTGGGGCGCTGGGTTGCTGGGTACCAGAGGTGAGCAGAAAGAAGCCTGCTCAGCCTGGCTTTCTCCCCTCCCTTTGCATCCTCCCTCTCTTCACTGGCTCTGAAAGAGGGCTGGTAAACCCAGGGCAAGGCCTGATACTGCTGCTGATTTGATGGTGATGATATTTTGACCTCGCAATGGTCAGGGATTGATGGTAGACTCTCCTCCTGCCACTCAAGATACCCAGCAGGCTTAGGGCTTGCCAAACACTGCAAGTGCAATTCCTACAATCCAGTAGCCCTCTGTGAAGGTGAAGCTGTTCTGTGGGTAATGCTCTGGATTGATACAGTGCTTTCCCTAGTAGGGTCTTTGACCATAAGTATGGCTTTTGGCATGACAATAGTTCAAATAAATAGTAAAGATTAGCAGGGGCATGCACAGGCTCAAACAACTGGTGGCCAGGGTCCCATGGAACGTAAGTTTAAAGGAAAAAGGAATTGGGGAAATTGGTTGTACCTTCGAGGGAATATTAAGGAAAATGGTCTTACAGTAATGAAAGAAGAATATAGTAGTTACAGGAGTAGAGCACAAGCTAAATCTCAGTCATCCCTGTAATATTGTTACAAAACCCAAACAAGAACAAGAGCGTGTGGGGCTGTGTTAATATGCATGTTGTATGCAAAGGAGGTGAGCCGGTTTTCAATTATGTTCAGCATCGGGGAGGCCTTAGCTGGAGAACTGGGGCCAGTTCGAGGCATCATGCTTCCTGAGAAACCGACAACCTAAAAGGAGTCCGGAGAAGAGCAACAACAACGAGGAAAGGTCTAATATTTTCCTAGACAGGAAAAGTTGGAAGACCTGGATTATGTCATCCTGAGAAAATGGAGCGGGTGTTAGAAATCTTCCAAAAGGGTTGTTACTTGTAAAGAGGATCTTTAGTTTTCTGTGATTGTAGCGGTACAGTAACGGGCTTACTTTCCAACAGGGGACATTGAAGCTGGAAACGAGGAAATACTTCCGAACTCGCAGGTGGTGAAGTCCCGACACAGATGACTGAGAGAGCTTGTGCAACCTTTGTCCCCAGTAAGGACAGGTAGTGTTTAAGTGCCAATCAGTCAATGTTTGTCTGGAAAATCCAGGCCTAAATGAAACCCTGACGGGTCTCTTCTTGGGTAGCTTTGACTAGCCACAAGGACTGTTTCTCATGACAAGCACTGCCCCATCTTCAGCGCCAAGGATGCTGCCAGCACTTTCTAGACTGAGCCCCTAAGAAGTTACTTCATGGAGAAAATGAGCTGGAAAGCAACCAGGGAGCTCTGCGTGCCAAACAGTGTACTAGCAAGAGGGAGAGCCTGCCCCGATGAGCATGTTCAGGCACACGAGGTGAAGTGGGATATAGCCCTGTGACCCAGGTCACCTGCACGGGCAAGAAAGAAGCCATGCCCATGGCAAACATCTAGGAAACTTCAGTCTTGTCCAGGAAGTTGTTGAAGTCAAGGACAGAATAACTCACAAGGGCACTGGACATATCAGGACCAAAACTGGCTTCTGCCAATACTAAACTAAGTGGAGGAGAGGGAGGCTGTACTGTGCTGCACCACAATGAATGCTGCGATGCTGAGATGACACAAGTCATCCCAAAGTCCTGGTGCAGAGGGCGTCGAGTTTCGAAGCAGGATGGATTTCAGGGAGTGGATCTGGCCTGTGTCGTCCCTGTGGCTTTCTGGGCACCAGTCAGTGTATGGGTGATGCTCCCAGCTCTCTCTTCTTTGTCATTTGGCCCTGACTTCAGACACCTGGACACGTCAGCACTGGATCTCCCATTGCAAGTCTTCCCCACCTGCACCCGTGCCATCCCAAAGGGGAGTAGAGGTGTGCTGACTCCTCCAGGTAATCAAGAGGGAGGTCTCCTCCACCTGGCTTGGAGGTGAAAACAGCCCACTCTTTCTGAAATGGAGTCATATGCATGTTCTTCTGCAAGCACAAGCAGGCTATTTTCACTGGTAAAAAGTTTTCCTTTCTTACCTTTGTCCTTTGACAGCACCTGCACAAGTTCGTAGTTGGCCAAGTCCTCCATTCCTCGGTTGTTCGCCTCCAAGATTTTTTTAATTACGTCTGCCGTCCTGTCCTGGCAAGTCAGCTGGAAAAGGGATTTTGCAGTGAATGATTTTGCTTCTTTGTGTATGGAAGTCTGTTTTCAGTTGACCTTTGGATCTGGCCCTAAGTTTCAGAGTAGTGAGAAAAGGTCATGTTTTTGGAATGACTTTGTAGCTGCCGCTGAGCAGAAAACTGCGCTACACCTGACAGTGCAGTATGTTTGCATTCAAAAAGACAGGGCATGCACTAGCTGGGGCACCAGCAACTCAGAGTCATTCCCTCGACCAAACATTTGGAGACGTGACGTGCCCGTCTTCCTAGCCATCCCCTTCCACGTAAATCCTTGTCCTATATGTTGCTCCCAGGCACCAACTGAGTTACAGTCTGAGGTGGCAAATACTTTCTTTGACACCTGTGAAGTTTTTTGGCCTTGTTTCTTGCTTCCACGCTCCTGTGGAAGTGCAGTGGGTTGTGAAAAAGCACAGGGCTCAATGCAATCCCTTTTGAAATCAGCAGAAAGATTCTTCCCACCTTCAACAGGATTTGGGTCAGACCCATAGTTCACTTGCAGGGATTCAGGTCTTTAAAACTGCAGCCAAAAAATACTGCGAACTACAACTGTTCCTGTATGTCATTTATGTAGCAGGTTACAGCTACCCTTGGTGTTTGGGGCACTGGGAATAGTGGTTGTGTGGGAGGTTGGTTTGTGCAGGATTAAGACTAGCTTAGACATAACTTGAGTGGGAAGGTTGAAGCAGAACTGGTCCTGCCTTCAGCAGGGGGTTAGACTAGATGACCCCCTGAGGTCCCTTCCAGCTCTCCTTTTCTAGAAGAGAAACTGAAGGAGAATACATGAGGATATCTAGAAGTTCATGCCCTTGAGGATCCTTGTATAACTACATACTATCTATTGCTATACAGCATCTTTCAGTGACTTGCCTTCAAGCTGGTCTGCAGTGTATCTGTCTGCCTACCTGTGCACACACGCCCATTCCTACCAGTGGTGTGCGCTTTCACATCTACATTGTCATCCAGAGTGAAAATACATCCAGTAATAAATTTACACAACTCTTCCACATCACTTACCATGATTTTGCTTTCAGCGCCTTCGCTGTCATTTATAATGCACCGCACAATGCGGGTGTCTTTGTTTTGCTGGTAGTAAAATGCAGATGCAGTTGATGTCACGGTGCACAAGGTGTGTCCATGGAGGTACAGATGAACACGGTGATGAGCAGTGAGAGAGGTAAAGAATAAAAAATAAATGAAAAGAAGAAGTCAGAAACATGATGCAAGCAGTAGGAACAAAACAGCACAAACACAAGCAGGCATTTCGGGGTCTATACCTGGTTCTGCGATGTTGTAAGTGGTGGTGTCCTACCTACAGGAGGAACTTGGTCTTTGCAATGAAGTATTCATATCAAGACATCCACTTACAACTAACACCCCTGAAACTTGGAGGATACCGAATTTTCCTGTTTGCAATGGATATTTAGTTGGTGTCATAAAAGATACCACTTGTACCCAAAGAGCCTCGTCTGCTGAACAAAAGAGTGGCTTTCCAGGCTCCACAATGTGCTTTGCTCAGGAAGGAGCTCCTGCAGAGCGGATGTGCCTACTGACCGTCCTCTATTATTACATATTGGGCAAGGCTCCTCACCCAAGGAAATGGGCTGTCTTGTGATCTGAAAAGTCAAGCCAATATTCCAAACCACTGGACGCTCTGCTTCCATCTCCTCCACTCCTTTGTGTTTGCAGACTCCTCTGTCTTTTGCTATTTTTCCTGTTGGTTGCCCTTTAAATTTCCTCAAGTTTCCACTCTGAGCCTTGCCCATACAGAGCGCGGCTCACTTCATTGGAAGGTGTGAGCTGGGACCACAGAGTCACAGACAGAGTCCTAGAGAAGCAGGGCTGGAAGGGACCTCCAGAGACCATCTAATCCACCCCCCGCCTGAAGCATGAGCAGCTCTATCTAAACCATCCCATGCAACTCTCCTCTCAGCTCTACATAAGAAAACGGTCAGCCCTGACACAACATAGACCTCCCACCCCCACCTGCCAATCTCTGGCATCTAGAAACCTCCAGAGGTCCTAGACAGAGGGCCATGCACATACAGGGTGTGGGGGCCGTGGGATGCAGGTACTGCTGCCTCTTGCCCAGGCAGAGGGTGGGGAGCACCGGATATGGGCGCTGCTGCTGCTTGCCCAGCCGGGGTGGTGCGGGCACAGGATGTGGGCGTGGTAGTAATAGATGTGGGGTTATGCCCTGCTGCTGCTTGCCCCCGTCTGCCTGGAGCAAGCCATTTCACCCTTCACCCCCATCTCAGACTCACACGTCCTCACGCCCCGGCTGGGAAGCTTGTCCAAGCCCCAGCCCCAATCCCTCCCGCACAGTGGGGGCATTGATCTGCCCCCCCCCGTGCCCTTTCCCTACCCACTCATCCCACCACAACAGACTCACCAGCTGGAGGCAGATGTGCCCAGCATCCTTGAGGACTGCTGCCTCTTTAGTTTATGGCCGAATCTCCAAATTGGGCCGAAATTTTTCCGAATCGATTTGGAGGCTTCCTATTTGATTTGGTCTCTGGCAGCGAAGATCACGCTGCCTGCTAAGAGGAGATTACAGGGACCCAGGAGAAGTACCCCGAAGACAAGAAGGAGTGCCGGAGCAGGCGCTCCAAGCACAACCACTTCTCGCCTGACGAACCAGGAGTGAGAGCTTGGGATGCGGGAGGATGAAAGACGCCCAGATTCATCAGTTCCCGTCAGTTCGGGGTGGCTGGTGCGGGACGGAGAGCAGTGACAAGCCGCCCCCAGCAACAACCGGAAGGAAGAAGGAGGAGGAGAGAGAGAGGCGCGGAGAGAGCTCAAAGGAAGTGGGTTGAGAAAAGAAAACAGGGACGATGCCCCGGAGGGGAAAAGGATGAGAGCAGGAAGCTCTCTCCTTCTGAGGTGCCGAGGAGTCTCCGTACTTACCGGGACCTGGAAACAAGAAAAAATTCTTGAGAAGATGCGACGGAAAGCCGGTTGCCTCCGCCGCGCACGGACCTGCAGGGGCACAAAACCAACCGTGAGTGGCTGTGGTGCAGGACAAGGGCACCTGGAAGAAACCAGGGAGCCATACTTCTGCAGCCCACCAAAATTAATGATAAGAATAATATAATAAGTCAGGAGTAAAATGGAGATAGAAAGCCAGTAGCCTCACGTTAACAGGGCCATGCCCACAAAGTGGAGCTAACCATGGTAAAAAAATCCAAAACAGGCCAAATGTCAACAACCATCGAAAACAGCAAGCCTCCCTCTTTTTTCTTTCTTCTTACACAAAGTCGTGGCAGCCGACGCTGCCTGGATGTGCTGAGTGAGGACCTTCATTCAAAGATTGGCTGTGGCGTAGCAGCCAGCACGCTCCAAAATCTTGACTGTTCCGTCACCATAAGATCAAATTTGAGTAACAACCCCGCTTATCTGGACCTTTTAATTGGTCTCCTGTTTCGATTTGGATTCGGAGATTCTGCCGCTGAATCGGGAAGGATCTCCTCCAAATTGAATCAGCTACCGAAGCTTCACACAGCCCTAGGAATAGTGCCTGCGTGTGTGGACGTGTCCTAAGGGTGCAGAGAGAAGTGGAGCTCCCAGCTGTAACTCAGAGCAATGTTTGCAAAGCGGTCTGAGTGACAGCGTTACCCGAGACCAAACAGAAGGTCACTGTTGGTCCAGGGGGTGGGGATCTAGCTGCCTGCTGGGAGCCTGCAAGCAGGTTCCTACAGCAAGGGCCAGGCTCTGTGCAGTGTTGGCTGTTTCAGCATGGCAGGGGGGAAAGGAAGCGCAGGGAGCTCGTTCTTGGGGCTCCTCAGCTGGTGCTGAGGGGTGGAGTGGGGGAACTGGAGCCCCCACCTTGGGAGGCCTGCAATACACTGGGCCCAGCCTGCAGAGGGGGGCTGAAAAACCCCAAGACTCAGCTCCTTCTGCTCCCTTGTCCCCCTCCCACTCTGAAAACACCCACAGGCTGGGAGCCCCAGCACACGCACGTTACAGAAGATGCCTCATTTTGAAACATCTTTATCTGACACCACATGCAATGAGGGGTCAGATTTTCACCCAGTGGGCCACTTGTGCTGTTTGCAGCCATGCACTTGTGTTTGGTCACAGCTCTGAACAGCTTTCTCGGGGACAGGAGTGAATACTGGATGTGGAAAGTCTATTTTCACATAGAATACAAATATCGGCAGTTCCGCATACCCTTTTCATATTGAATACTTGGAACAAAAGCTTCCAGACCATACCTTTTTCTGAGGCTGGACTCTGGGCTGGTCCTCAGGCAGGTCCCCGGGCTGGTCCTCAGGCAGGTCCCTGGGCTGGCCCTCCGGCAGGTCCCTGGGCTGGTCCCTGGGTTGGTACTTGGGCTGGTCCTTGGACAGGTGCCTGGGCTGGCCCTCTGGCAGGTCCCTGGGATAGCCCTCTGGCAAGTCCCCGGGCTGGTCCCTGGGTTGGGACTTGGGCTGGTCCTTGGGCTGCTCCCCAGGCTGGTCCTTGGCCTGCTCCCCGGGCTGGTCCTCGAGCTGGTCCCTGGGCTGGCCTAGATACACCAATTATTTGGAGCTAAATGAGGCGAGTGAAAATGGCTGGACCAGCCTTAGTTAAGTGTGGATATTTGATGAAAAGAAGCCACAGAAATGACATTTTATAACAATTGTTTACAAAAATCTTCTCCCCGACAACTGGAATCTCTCCTCTCGCTCTCTTTATCTTAACTTTATGGAGTCAAATCACATCTGTCAGAGCCCTTTGGGATATCTCTTGTCCCAGCCTTGCAGTCTAATCCACATGGGTGGAGGCTGCATAGAGTCGTCGAGGGGGTCTGTAGAGTTCAGGCTGCATATAGAAAGCTCCGTCTACATGTTTCTCACTAAACAAATCCCTTACAACAATGACTCGGCACCGAGTCTTTACATGTGCTCACGGAGAAGCATGATGAACTTTTGAAAGAATAAATTGTTCAGCTTTGTATAAACACAAGCAAACCTGATGAACACATAAAATAAGTGATCGCTATCAAACTGTTCCTATCGCACTCGCAAATGAGACACTGACCTGCCCTCTCCGCACTCCCTGGCACACAGACAATTTAATGTAATTACTCTCCGTTATTTCAAGATTTGGATCATTTCATTCTCATTCAAGTGAGGTGTCTGTCGCTCAAAGTTTAAGGACCTTTTTCAAATATGACTACAAGAAATAAATGCAAGAAGAACCCGGCTGGAAACTTGTGCTCACTTTGAGCAACAGTTGGATCTCAACGTAGACCTGAACATTTTCTTGGCCCACTGAAACCAAACCCAGGACACAACCTCATTAGACACCTATTAGCAACCTTGGCCATCTGAATGTTGGTAACATTAACCCCCCAAAATGCAATTCTTTAGTGAGGTTTGGGAGATTAGGTAGTGATAGCTTGAGCAAAAATATAACTTACTCTCATTTTCAACTTGTTCTCGCTGAAACGTAACCAGCAGTTGTTCTGCCTCTTTTAATGGCTGGGAGGCAGGCATGTTCCTTTCCAGGTATGCCACGACTTTGTTCAAGGTATTAAAACTTGGTGGCTCCCTAAAATCCTCCGCAAAGTTGTGCAGCCACATGGAAAACAGCAGGGCTAGTGGGCTGAAAACAAATACATTGACAAAATCCCGTCATAGTCAGGCTTTATCACAGTGATATTTGTCATTCAAACCTGTATCAAGTAGATGAATATATCCCTTCTGCTGTGAGCCAGCAAGGAATTGTGATCTGGGCACCGTTTTACCTAATCATGGTCTGATCTCACTGACACCCGTTTTACCACTCCTAATTACTGATCCAAACTAGGGAATGAATACTGAATTGTATCCTCAAGACGCAAAATATAGGACAATTATAACTTTGTTTAGCTATAGCAGCATCCTCCAATTTGGTCCAGTATTATGGCAAACAAGTAGAGGAGACACAGGCAAAACACAAACATCCTGCCCCAAACCCAACCTTTACACAACACAAATCGCCTGGCTATTCTCGCTTCCTACTTTTCTTGCTTTCTTTTTTCTTGCTACATTTGAGCCACGTTTATTAGTGTTGAATGCTTTGTTTGCTCTCCCAGAAATGATGGATCCACAAATAAAAGACTACATCTGTTCAGTTTTGGGGCAGCATCCCAGTCTCTGGCAATTCGTGTAGGCATCATACAGTTAATTCTTTCTTTATACAAATAAGGCTGGCTGTCTCTCTCTCTCTCTCTCTCTATCTAGATAGATAGATTTCTAGATAGATAGATAGAGCCAGATAGAGAGAGACAGCCTATGTAGATAGATAGATAGATAGATAGATAGATAGATAGATAGATAGATAGATAGATAGATAGATAGATAGAGCTGATTAAGTTTACCACATCCTCTGCATCCTGACTGAGGTTTTGCTGTACAGCAGAAAGCCACACTTACTTCCCAAGTTCTTGTCTGGCCTGGCTGGCATCTCCCGCTGCTCGTGGGATCTCCAGGTGCCCATGCCTAAATATCAAAATGGATACTTTCAACATTTATTTAAAAAACGGTCTATGTCAGAAGAGTAAGACGGTCTACGTCAGAACCTTGCCCAGACAATGAAACATGAAGATTTCTCTAGTCAAACTATGTTAGAGAAAAAAGATGAAGAACATCATTGTCTTTCATCCCCTTCGTCCGGCTCAGCCAGGGTTTTCCCTGAAAACCAAAGCTGTCGGTCTGCTGTCTCTCCACGAGAGCAGAGCTGGGGGAGCATTGTGGCGCAGGGGGAGGAAGGGACAGCGATGCTTTGTGCCTTTAGCCCTGTGAAATCCCTCTCCTGATCCAGCAGAGCCCGATTCATGGAGCAAAGAGTTCTGCGGAGGGACAGTGACCGCCTGCATTGGTGACTGCCTGGTTTTTCCAGCGGTGAGTCCAGCTGTTCGGAGGACTGCTTGCCTCCAGCTCTCCTACCTTTCCGCTAAAGAACCAAACCGTCCATTTTACTTCTCGGTCTCCTTCTTTGATAAAGTGCTCGGATGGGGGAGGCATTTTCAACCCAGTTTCAACTGAAACACTGAATTTGTCAGGCTTGTTAGAAAAACATGCATATCATTTGGCTTCTTAATTACGCCTTCTTCAAAACTATCTGACATCATTGCTCGCAATGCCCCACCTCTCAAGGCTATTACAGCTTCCTCCACAGCTCTTGGCTCTTACCTGCTGAGGAGAAGGTCCAGGACTTGGCCTGGTGGCAGGAAGGCCCGGTAGGATTTTAAAAACGCTCCAGCATGGGTCAAATCCCTGAGCACGAGAAAAACGTCTTTCTCCAGGCTTGCTCTGCAGTCCCCCGCAGCCTGTGAAACAAAAGACCAAAAGCTTGACATGAATCAGAAAACAAGGAGAGTCCCCACTCTGAAACTCTAATTCAGTTTGGCCGTTTGATAACACAGATGATCGGAGAGCACAAATTACAGAAGTGTCGTTATTTTGATGGCCGGTCTAGAGATGGCACCAAGGGTGAACAACCGGCTCTCCTATTGGACAGTATTACCTTGACATCCTCCCTCCCCATCTCCGTAGCTAACTGCACCCCAGAGACAAGCACATCTCTCCTCTCCCAACCAGACCAGCGCTGGGACGCGCTAGCGGGGAGACACACATCCAGGACAGAGGAACCAGCACGAGTCCACAGTGGCCTCCTTTGAACCGGGTCCAAACCCCACGTCCACCCAGCGCTGGAGCGGGGAGCTCTCTTATCAGAAGTGCATGTCGGTAGAGGAGACAGAAACTAAGGCTTGACCAAGGGGAATCAAACTCGTCTTGTGAAGGAAGGGTGTTAATCCCACGAGTCCAGGCATATCCCAGAGGTAGCAATGTATTTTGTCTCCCATTGTCCCACTTCCAGTTTTACATCTAGGTACAATATTTCTTGGCACTTTTAGACGTGCCCTTGCACTGGCTGGAGCCTGATCCAAGCCCAGGCAAGTTAATGGGAACAAGCCATCATTATTACTCGAGAGGCAAATATATGTTATTAGTGGGAAATGGTCCCTGGGAGTGATTCAGTGACTTGTGTGCGACGAGAGCCGGGGTGGAAAGTTCGAGATTGATAAAAGATAGTCCCTGCTTTGGTGATGGACAAGAGGGGGCAGCTGGGAGTGCCCGTGACTGCCCTGCGAGGGCCATCCGGGGAGCGGGGGAGCCAGCTGAAGTGCCACTGGCACTTCTGGGAGCACCGCAGCCACTTCTGAGAGTGCTGCGCCCACTTTCCAGTCAGCACAATCGGCCATGGGGGGTCTGCCCCCAGGCAGCGAGATCGGCCACTGACTGCTCACTGTCGGGGCACGTGCTCGCCCTGACTAAGGTGGCACCAGTTGCATCTCCAAACTTCCTTTTCCTTTAAGGAAATTCCTTAAAGATTTTGAGCGTTGATCCGAATGATGTTTAAGTACACTTGTGTCTATGTACCCAACTCCGTACGTGCACATTGCCCTTTACAGAACTCGCACAAACAGGCAAGGCGACTCAAATAATTGGGTGTGTGGATCCACCTTTCAGGTACGAAGACATGCAGGGTCCGAATGGGAACAGGACAGGGAATCCAATCTGGAGCGCTTTGGCACTTTGTTTTCAAGTGATAAAATGACAGAAATTGCTTCGCTTTTTGTGGAGACTCACAACACATTCATCCTTGACAAATGTTGGGATAAATGGACTTCACATCAAACTGAATAAGGCAACTAAAAATGTTATCAGGTGATTCACAAACACGCATTATAAAAATAGGACGTTTTATTCTCAGAAAACAGGTATCAGAGTTACAGCTGTAAATATGTATCGGTCAATTAAAAAGAAAACTCTTTAAAAGATCATTCTTATTTTTAAAAAAAACAACCATCCATAAAGAAGGAGATTCGAAGCCAAATTTCCATTTTAAAAAACACTCTGGGGGGTCTGTAACCCCTACGGGCTTTTGCCTACTCTCACAAGTTGCTCCCACCTTTTTCTCTCACGGCAATATTATTCTCATTGCTGGGAACGCACATTTGGAGCTCTTAGAACTTGCTCCTCCATCCTTTCCTGGCTGCCCACAAGGCCAACGTGTTAGAAACGTCCAAGAAAAGCTTAGCTCCTACCAGTAAACTGCCTACCTTCCTCCTGAATGTAGAAAACCTTAGAGCTGCTGTAGAGAGGAGGAGAAGATGGCGGGGATACTTCCTAAGTGCCAACAGGAGCCGGCAAAAGAAAAAAACGCTCCCCGGGAGCCACGGTTGCAGAGCAGCAGCTCCGTAACACTAGAGCAGCCTCACAAAGGAAAGGACCCAGATGAAAACAAGGGGCGGAGGTCACGAGTCCAGGAACCTGGGAGGACACACCATACGGCCGCAGCAGCAACGAGCCACCAGCCAGCTGGCTGGGAAGCTCGCAGGAGCTATGTTGAGCCGGGAGAGACCAGCTGAAGAGGCGTCTCAGGGAACACCAGGCACCAACCGGGACTGCGGCAAGGAGCTGAAGGGCTTGCCGGGGAAGGCGGCTCAACCCCAACTGCAACAAGTAGGCTTTTTTTTGAGTTTCTATTGTTTAAAGGACTTGTTGTGCCAGCGGCTACACAGAATTGCAGACTCTCAAGTCAGAACAACACGTGCACTTTCATAGATTCATAGATTCATAGATGTTAGGGCCGGAAGGGACCTCAATAGACCATCGAGTCCGACCCCCTGCATAGGCAGGAAAGAGTGCTGGGTCTAGATGACCCCAGCTAGATACTCATCTAACCTCCTCTTGAAGACCCCCAGGGTAGGGGAGAGCACCACCTCCCTTGGGAGCCCGTTCCAGACCTTGGCCACTCGAACTGTGAAGAAGTTCTTCCTAATGTCCAGTCTAAATCTGCTCTCTGCTAGCTTGTGGCCATTGTTTCTTGTAACCCCCGGGGGCGCCTTGGTGAGTAAATCCTCACCAATTCCCTTCTGTGCCCCCGTGATGAACTTAAAGGCAGCCACAAGGTCGCCTCTCAACCTTCTCTTGCGGAGGCTGAAAAGGTCCAGTTTCTCTAGTCTCTCCTCGTAGGGCTTGGCCTGCAAGCCCTTAACCATACGAGTGGCCCTTCTCTGGACCCTCTCCAGGTTATCTGCATCCTTCTTGAAGTGCGGCGCCCAAAACTGCACGCAGTACTCCAACTGCGGTCTGACCAACGCCCGATAGAGGGGAAGTATCACCTCCCTGGACCTATTCGTCATGCATCTGCTGATGCACAATAAAGTGCTGTTAGCTTTTCTGATGGCTTCATCACACTGCCGGCTCGGAGTCCACTAGGACTCCGAGATCCCTTTCTGCTTCCGTGCCACCCAGCAGGTCATTCCCTAGGCTGTAGGTGTGCTGGACATTTTTCCTCCCTAGGTGCAGCACTTTGCATTTCTCCTTGTTGAACTGCATCCTGTTGTTTTCTGCCCACTTGTCCAACCTATCCAGGTCTGCCTGCAGCTGTTCCCTGTCCTCCGGCATGTCCACTTCTCCCCATAGCTTTGTGTCATCTGCAAACTTGGACAGAGTACATTTGACTCCCTCGTCCAAGTCACTGATGAAGACATTAAACAATATCGGTCCAAGGACCGAGCCCTGCGGGACCCAACTGCCCATACCCTTCCAGGTCGAGACCGACCCATCCACCACGACTCTTTGGGTGCGACCCTCTAGCCAATTCGCCACCCACCAGACTGTGTAGTCATCCGCATCACAGCCTCTTAGCTTGGTCACCAGTATGGGGTGGGATACCGTATCGAAGGCCTTCCTGAAGTCTAAGTATACGACATCCACCCCTCCTCCTGTGTCCAGGCGTTTCGTAACCTGGTCATAGAAAGAGACTAGGTTGGTCAGGCACGATCTGCCCGCCACAAACCCGTGCTGGTTTCCCCTCAGCATAATTTGTCCTGCCGGGCTCTCACAAATGTGAGCCTTGATAATTTTTTCAAAGACTTTACCAAGGATGGAGGTGAGACTGACTGGCCTATAGTTGCCCGGGTCCTCCTTCCTCCCCTTTTTGAAAATGGGGACCACGTTAGCCCTTTTCCAGTCTTCTGGGACTTGGCCCGTGCGCCACGAGCGTTCAAATATTCCTGCCAGTGGCTCTGCAATGATGTCGGCCAGTGCCTTCAGCACCCACGGATGGAGCCCATCCGGGCCTGCCGACTTAAAGGCATCCAGTTCTTCCAAATGACTCTGCACCACCTGAGGGTCTACGCATGGCAGTCTGGCGCCTTGCTGCTGCCTCTCTACAACCCCAGTGAGAGACTTGTCGTGCCCCTCGCTTAGGAACACTGAGGCAAAGAACTCGTTGAGGAGTTCAGCCTTGTCCCCCCTGTCTGTCACCAATTGTTTCTGCCCATTTAGCAGGGGTCCTATTCCTCCCTGGGCCTTCCTTTTACTCCCAATATATCTAAAAAACAATTTCTTGTTGTCCTTTACTTGGGTTGCCATCCTCAGCTCCATGGTAGCTTTGGCCCGCCTAACTGCCTCCCTACAAGCACGAGCAGAGGAGGTATATTCATCTTTAGTGATCTCACCCTGTTTCCACTTTTTATGTGCTCCCCTTTTGGCCCTTAGGCTGCCCTGGATTTCTCTGGTCAGCCATGGAAGCCTCCTGGCCCCTTTCCCTTTTTTGCATCGCTTGTGGATCGTCTTGCTTTGTGCCCGAAGGATCGTTTCCTTTAGGCACAGCCACCCTTCTTGGGCTCCCATCCCTTCAAAACTCCTACTCTGCAGTGCGTTCTTGACTAATTGCCTGAGTGCAATGAGATCAGCTTTCCTGAAGTCTAGCACTTTCACCCTACTAGTTACCTTACCCACTCGCCCTCTTATGTTGAATTCTATTATTAGGTGATCACTGTCTCCCAAATGGCTACCGATCTGGAGGTCCCCTCCAAATGGCTCCCAAATGGCTACCGATCATGTCATCTCCCGTTGCCAATACCAGATCCAGTATGGCATTCCCCCTAGTGGGACCGTGTACCTCCTGTGTCAGGTGGAGGTCCTGTACACAGGTTAGAAACCTGCGTGAGCGATGGGACCTTGCTGTCTGCGTCTCCCAGCAGATGTCTGGGTAGTTTAGGTCCCCCATGACTACTGCCTCTTTAGCTTTTATGGTCTCCGAGAGTTACCTCAGCAGCCCTGCATCTATTTCTTCCCCTTGGTGTGGGGGTCTGTAGCAGACCCCTACCACCAAATCCCTTTCTCCTTGCCCCCCCATGTAGCCTAACCCACAATCCTTCTACTTCCTCAACCTCGGATTCTGTCTTGATGAGGGTTGATGTATATTGCTCACTGACATAAAGTGCAACCCCCCCCCCCCCCGACTTTGTCTGACTTCAAGGGGAGTTAGAGAGGATACTGCCCAGAAGGGCTATAGTCCAAGTTCCTGGTCGGGTAGTCTTGGTTTTTCTGACTTGGTAAGGGAGACTGGAAGGAAGACGTACCTGAATTGGACGTGGCCGTCGGATTACCTGGGGATATTTAATGAGCTCCAGGTCTTGTGCCCAGAGATACGTGAGGTCCTAGAATAAAGAACAAGAATTGAATAAATACAAGCTAATTCTGAAAAGAACGAGACCTGCGAGTTTCAGTTTACATGTAGGACTGAATTCCCAGTGTCACTACGAGGGGCTACAAGGGAAGTTTGGAGCCATAGGATTCATTGTCTCTATGTCCTGATGTTTAGTGGTGTCTAGAATTCAATCCTCCTGACACAAGACTTCTTACATCAAGACGTGGCAGACGATAGTCAGGGTCACCATATCCCCGCATCTGACTGCTGGACATTCGACCTAATCTAGAGGGCTTCGAGCAGTCACACCTTCTTTCAATAGTCCAACAATCCTCACAGCGGCTCATGCTACATCTTCAGCATTTGCAATCCCAGGCACTTGCTCTCATAATAATGTCCCATGCTTGATGTACTAGTGTGTACCAGCCACCCACTGGTCACATGAGTTCCACCTACCCAAACTACCAGATCTTCCACTTTCCTCTCTCTTCATGGGCCACCTTCCCACTATTAATCAAGAAAACACCTTCAGACCGTCGTATGCGCTCTGTATCAGCTCTACACAACATTGGCTTGTATCTACCCTCCCACTCTATGCCACAAAACACACGACATATACAGCACATTACACGGATCTTGTTTCCTTGCTTAACATCAGGCTGAGACACACTCCCACTTCGATACTATCAGATACCCACCACGGACCTTCCCCTGTACAAACACCAACCTCAGACACAAGCCAGCCTCAGCTAAAGTGCTCTAAGCACCAGCTGCTCTCCTTAAACCACCTTAGTGAAACACAAATATCACAGGAACTGGTTTTTCTGTTCAGCAGACTGAAAGGCAGAGAAGGGGAGTGCACACATTCACTAAAGGACTCAGTAACACAATTCAGAATGGAGCCAGAGCCCAGACGCTGTATCGCCACCTGAGCCAGGTTCTCTATCCCAATCCCCCTGACACCCCAGTCTACCCCTCTGCTCCACCAACAAATGGAGAGGACAGGGGACTGGGGGTTCAAGAGCCCAAGTCCACCAAACTCTGCAAGCCCCTGCACTAGACTCCTTGTTTCCTTCACCACTACACCCCCATGCCCCCTCCCCGAGAGACATCCTACCACACCACCACACCCCCACCACTGCCCTCCCCGCACTCCCACTCTCGAGCCCATGTCAGTAAGGGAGAGGGTTTGGGGGAGGGGGGAACGGGAGCGGAGCAGCACTGGCAGCATCCTCCGTTCCTCTGCCCTGTGGGGGGAGGCGGAAAGGGGCAGCAAAGTCACCGATTGCGACAGCCTCGTGGAGATTTCCAAGTGCTCCAGCCAAGGGCCACTGCAGGGGCCGTGCAATGTCCTGCGGTGGTTCCCTTTTTGAAACAGCCCCAAGCCAGCTATGCCTGGAGACATTTCAAATGTCATGTCTGCCTGCACCTTAAGACTGAGATGCATTGTGTCATGCGTGACTTGATCTGAGTGCTCTCCACCTCGTGCATGTGCTTATATTTTAGCTGTGGAATATCAAACCGATCCAGAAGATGTTCCATACTTCAGGAGCTATTCTCTCTGATAACGGGAAGGAGCATTTTCACAGCATACAAGTTTTACGCTATGTCCACAAAATTGCCCACAGCTTACCCTGTGAGAGCACGTGTCAAAGTGCACACGTTCTAGATCAAGGATTGGTAGTCGGGGTGCCCCAGGGGACCTTTCAAGGGTGCCACAGAGGATGTCTCCAGATCACAGCTGGTAGTCATCTCTAGCAGCAGTCCTCTGGGCAGCAGGCACCAAAGAGGTGTTACTTTTAATCTATGGTGTTGGTGTGCAACAAATGGCAATGAGTTGTGATGCAAAGAAGCACCCCATTTTTGTAGCTATGGAAACGAATGACAAAAGTCTCTGTGAATAAAGACAGCATCCTTTGCAACTGCCTCCTCAGCAATCATCAAACTCAGCACTTTGCATTCAGAATGGGGCCTCAACCCTCCGCCTCAGGATGTCTCCAAATACAACTGGTTTCTGATCAAACAGGACGGTCGTGGGGGACGGCCAAATTCTGACGGCTTCTCAAAGTCTGCAACAACTTCCGATCTGGATGGGTAAAGACAGCCCCGCCGGTACTAGCTCAATTTGCCATGTGGTTGTGATGTTGAAAGAGTAATTGGTTTTCTTACCAGTTAGGCTACAAATGGACATGGTGAGTTTGGAAAGGGTTCTTCAAAAGGGAGGATAACATCTAGGATTTTGAAATGGAGGAGGTCCCAGAGTGGGCAGACAGGGGTACAACTACTCATTTTTGCCCCCGGGGCATAGAAGGGAGGGTGGGTTGTGCGTGGGGGAGACCGAGCAGTGGATGGTCTTACCCGCTCCTGGCCTGCCTGCTGCAGCCGCAGCTGCTGCCGCCACACAGCGTCCCAGGCCCTTGACTCTGCTGTGGCAAACATCTGCTGCCCTGTCTGGCTGCCTGCTTCGGGCCTCAGCTCCTGCGTGCGGCAGTGCTCGAGGCAGGATGGCAGAGGGATGCATCTCCATCCTTGTCCCTCCTCCTGAGATGCCCTGTTGAGGAGTTCAAAACCAAGTTAATTGGAAATTATTTCTTCTACTGGTGTAAGGAGCAAAGGTGATTAGGTGCTAAGCACATCTACACCGTTCGAAGTAAAACCAAAATAAAACAGAGAGAAAAAAAGAGAAAAGAATTCAAAATGCATTTGTGCCGTTTCTTTGTATGCATAAAGCGTGGCCCGATGAGCGTGCACAAACTGCGGAAAGAACAATGGGGAAGATCCTAAAGTTAAAATTGAATAAATGTATGTCCTTACTTTAAGTTCAAAAGCATGCCGTCATGGAGACATGGACCGTGAGCACACTGGCACAGAGCCATACCTCTTCACAAAAAAAGGAAGCAGGAAGGCAAGAAGAAAAGTGTTATGATATTAAGTAGGAAGTTTTAGGAGACCGTTTGCATCAACTCATTTAGAAACTGGAAATTGAAATCCAGGAGAAGCCGACAGAGCGGGTCCAGCCCCTGCACCAGGCAGGACAAGACACCGGGGCTCAAGCCACCGCGGCGAGGTGACCGTCCCGTCTGCTCCTGAAGATTTCCAGGGGAGGTGACTGCACCCCTCAGGGTCACAGTCAGGGCGGCCAGGATCTGGAACCAGCTGCCAAGGGGAGCGGTGCTGGCTCCTACCTCGGAGGTCTTTCCAAGGAGCCTGGATAACAACTAGCTGGGTCAGATGAGCTTCAGCTTACCAGGGCTCATATGAGCCCAGTATTCATTCCTGCCCAGGCAGGGGGTCGGACTCGATGATCTGCTCGGGGCCCTTCCCACCCTGCATCTATGAACCACCACTGCGGGGAGTTTATTCCAGCTGGACACCCAATTAAATGCATAGAAATACATTTTTAAAATAGATTAAAGCAGGAAACTTGTAAGAGAAACAGTGCATCGATGGGACTACTAAGGCATTAAAGGAGAAGAAGACCCCAAAGAAGACCCTTCAAGGCTATCATCCAACACAAAACACTTTAATAATCAGGGTTTGGTTATGTAAATCCCCCAGAGTCAATGGACGGCAACCAATGAGACTGGAAGCAGAATTTCGGGGTCAGTTCAATTACCAAAAAAAGCCAACAGAAAAACTGGTATCGCTGGGTTGAGCGCTTGGCCCTTTTCCTCAGCGCTCAACCAGGGCAAAGTTAGCAGCAATAGCATCTTCTCCTTCCCTAGAGTAAAGAGGGGAATGGAAGTGAAGTAAGGCGTCGTTGCGTGTCTGCGGGCCTCGGGGCTCGGTCTTTCTGCACGAGCTCTCTCCGAATCCTGCGTGGAGTATATTGCCTTTTCTGGCCCTGCTCCAGCGCTCACTGCACCGCTATGCGCAGAGACCTGGCTGGGCCGTCTCCTTTCCAGCGCAGCTCCCTGCCCTTCCCCTCCCCTCCCCTCAGCACTGCATTCTTCAATTCACACCTGAATCTCTCAAATTAGACAGGGCAAAATGAGTGTGTGACAGTGAGAATTGGCATCTCTATTTGATTTACCTTCCTCTCTTTCCAAAGGATCCCATATTTTTCTCCCGGGATAAAAGACTGTCCAGTCTTCTGTAGCTGTATGAAAGAAATATTGAAGAGCAAGTTGAAACCACAACCAGTCATTCCCAGTTACTTGATGTCTGGAGCGAGGGACAGCATCATGGCCGGGGGGCAGGGTACTGCAGTTTGGGGTGAGGGGCACTGGCAGGCTGGGGTCAGTGGGTTGGGGGTGAGGGGCAGCAGCAGGGCTGGCGGGGGCTGTGGCTTGGCACTGAGGGGCAACAGCATGGGCAGGGACAGGGCACTGGCATGTCTCTGCCCCCCACTGTCATATCCCCCGCCCCCCCTCCGCCATGTGACAGGTGTCCTGCATTTTGGACCTGGAAATATGGAAACCCTAAAGCAACCATCCGCATCCTCACTGCCTGCTCCGCTGCACCCCTCACCTTGCCTGCCCAGCCAAATAGCATCGCTCCAAGCACTCCCCCCGCCTCCCCATGTCAGGCCAGCACACCTCGTCTTCAGCCCTTGGCTTGTACTGAAGCGGACTGAAGTCATGTTTAGGAAAGAAACGAAAGCATAAAAGTGACAATTCCCCCAGCCACAAGTCACCCACCCCTAGGACCCCCCAAGTGTGGGTGCAAACACCCCCTCGTTTGCCCACACTTACCCTTGCGGTCAGGGTGACACCAAGGACACAGGTGTGACCTGACTCCAAGCAGTGTTGGCTCGGGAGCAGTCCAACTGCTGTGCGCGTCTCCAGGAGCCGCACGGCGACGAGCCGGTTCTAGAAGGGGCCATTGTGATGCGCGTCACCTTCTCCGGGTCTCCCCGCGTGCACGTCTCGGCCGTGTCCGGCCGCACCGCTGCATCAGCCTCCAGGTGTGAGACAGGGCTGGGCTTGCACGCGGCCTGATGGTGCTCACAAGGAGGGACTTCGCACAGGACTGGCCCCTGCCAGGGTTTCCCTCCAGGGCACTGTGACAGCGGGTGAGGAAAGGGACTCCAACACCAGGTCCTAACGAACACCATTTCTTGTCTGTGCACAAGAACAGACGGCCCAGGTCTGTCTCACACATGCTCCCTGCTGTGACTCTAACCTCTATTTCTGGAGGCCGGGGGCTCCCGCTGCTCCGAGCTCTGCACTGGGGAATACACTGTATTACTTGCTGCCTACTGTCGGCCCTTTGACCGTGTGGGTCCTCCCAGTGTCTCAGCGTTGCACCGCTTTCATGGGCAACTTCCCCCAGTTTCTCTTCAAGCCTTTTCCCTTTCTGGAGGGAGAACTGTTTAACCAGATCCGTGCCCTGGATCTCCCTCTTCTGCCTTTGGTCAAACAGCCCTTGCACCAGAGCTGCGGCTGAAGAGGCTCTTTCATGGATATCATGTGCTTACTGCACCTCGAGGTAGTGCTCCTTCTCTGCCATCCTCATTTTACCTTTCCTGCCTGGTTCCTTAACCATAACCGCGCTATCTCTTTCGTTTTAGATGAACGGATTGGAAGACGGACGGATCTTGGTTGAACGACTGTGTTGTGAGATTAGTCCTCGAGAGCTCGATGTCTTCAAATCCCTGAGCGGTGGCCATGGAGAGGACGGAGACGTGTCCTGTTTTCTTCAACCACAGAAACAGACTCAGAGGAAATCAAGAATTGCAGCAGGGGACATTTAGGTTCGATACAAGTCCTTTCGCACTATATGAGGGCGATTTTTTCAGGTTTTTTTGAGCACGGAAAGGGGCTACCCGGAGAGTTGTGCAATCTCCATGCTTGCCAAGGCGTGAGAGCAGGGTTGATGCTTGGCTGGCCGAGTTTGTAGGGGTGATCCCGCCTCGAGCAGGGGTGACTGGATGGCCCCGACGCCTCTTCCAGTCCCGGGTTTGATGATTCGATGCCCTCTCGGTGTGCTACTAAAGGGACAGGAGCAGCAGCATAAGAAGATCAGATCAAACCCCTTTTGTCACAGAAGACCCTGCTGGGCTGGGGGTGGGAGGCACATGCCCCCCTCTTCTCCCTGCTACCAATCCCCCCTCCCCCATTATGGCTAATACACACACACTCACACACAGGCGTGCACACAGACAGGCACACACTCTACTTAGCACAGGGGCGATGTGTGGGGGTGCACACAGGTGCACATGCGCCCCCTGAGCGTGGCGGTGCACCCCCTACTAAAAGGCACTGCCCACACTGCTGGCAAGGTCTGTGGGTGGTCGCTGCCCCCTGTCCAGCGCTCGCCACCTCCCCCCACCCCCCGACCGATGCCAGCACCAGTGCCGTCTGAGGGAGCTCCCGCTTAGCCCCGCCACTCTCCCACTACCACTGCCCCGCTCCCGTCGCCGCTGTGGGCACGTGTCCTTCATGACGCACCATCTCTCTGCACATGGGCACGCAGGCACAAGCATATTCTCCCTGCCATGAACACACACACATACACACAGGCACACGCATGCACAGACACATGCACACAGAGACAGAGACGTGCTCTGCACGTGCACACATTAACACGCTCTCCATGCCATTAACACAGATGCATGCACACGCACACACATAGACAGACATATGCACACATGTAGGCAGGCATGCACTCTACACACTCACTCTCTGCACATGGACACGCAGACACAAATACACTCTCCCTGCCATGAACACAGACACACATGCACAGACAGGCATGTGAACATGCAGAGAGGAGCACACGCACAAACACGTGTGCACATGCATACACACATGCACACAGACACATGCACATATGCATGCACGCATGCACACACACTCATGCAGGCACTCACATGCACACAGATACGTAGACATGCAGACTCATGAACAGACACATGGAGGTACATATGAATGCACACAGACATCCCTTAGCCTGACGAAGGGTTTTTGAGCCCGAAAGCTTGCTTAATAACTAGTCTCCAACTATTTGGGTTGGTTTCATAAAAGATATCCAATTCACCCAAGGAACCTTGCTTGCCTGGGTCCTTAGACCAACACAGCTTCAGCCTACACCCCCACAAACATACACGCACACACATGCACACATGCACGCACAGGCACATGCACGCACACACACATGCACACAGACACATTCACATACGCACACAGACATGCACACATGCACACAGACATTCACACACATGCACAGACATGAAAGAACATACATGGATGCACAAACACATACACACAGACACGCACAGACACATGCATGTACACATGCACACACATAGATACATACACCTGCACACACATGTGTGCAGAAACCCAGAAGCACACTCGTGCATGCAGACTTGTGCGTGCACACCTAAGCATGTACAGGTGCACATGCACACACACATGCACACAGACACATGCATGTGTATGCATGCAGACATGCACGCACATACATGTAGGCACACAGACGCGTGCATGCACACACGTATGCATGCATGCAGACATATGCAAGCAGGCAGACACATGTAAGCACAAGCTCATGTATGCAGATGCATGCATGCACAACACACATGCACACACGTGCATGCAGACATGCACATGTGCACACAGACACATGCATGCACATACATGCACGTGCACAGACACACCTGCACACACACAGATATGTGCCTGCACACAAACACATGGACGCGCACACATGCATGCATGCAGACATGTACACGTGTGTACGCAGACATGCATACATACGAATGCAGACAGACATGCATGCACAAACACATGTATGCACACACACACGCGCGCGCGCGCGCGCACAGGATCCCGCCTGGCCCTGGGGCAGGCTGGGCTGCGCAGTGGGGGGAAGGGCCGGAGCCCCCGGGGGTCCGGGGAAGAGCCCGGCAGCGTCCTGTGCTCGGAGGGGGGCTCCTCCAGCCCCTCCTCAGCCACGTGAAGGTAGGAGACTGGGGGGTCAGGTGCTAAGGCCCCCTCTCGTAGCCCTGCCTGCCTGGACTTTACAGCCAGCACACGACCGCACCATAAAACCCAGCTGCACTGAGGGGTCGCTGCATCCAGTGCTCCCCTGGGCTGGGCTGGGCTGGAGAGCAGGTCCCTGCCGGCTTTCCTGGATGCGCATCGGGGGAACGACGCCTGTACTTCGCCACCTACTTATTCCTGTTCACCTGACGGCTCGTAGTTCCCGAGTGGTTTGCAGGACAGCACCTCCTTCCATCCAGCCCCTTTCCGTGGATGTCCAAACGTCCCTGCCCTTCTCTTCCGCAAGTGGGTTTCTCTAACCCGGGGTTTTCTCCCCCTCCTTTTGGACACTGAAGCCTGTCAGGTTCCTCCCAGAAGAAAGGTGCAGGGAAAGACTCTGGATCTGCAGATAAAAAGTGGATCGGTTTTCTAGGATGAACCTGCGCCGTACTCTGGCTTGTCCTTTGTAGCTAGGTTGGGCTGGTGTAAATGGCAATCGCCTCTTCCTGGATCCGTATTGAAGTGCAGTGTCCCTCCAGATCCTCCTTGTGAGAGATCCTTCAGGTGAGGAGTTCCTCGGTTTATCCCTGGCAGCCAAGTGTTTCTCTTTTCCTTTCCTTTCCTTTCCTTTCCTTTCCTTTTCCCAGGCTGGGAGGGGTTTGCAAGCCTGGCTTGGTAAAAATCAACCAGAAGCTGTGCAGGATTTTAGCAGTGATGACTTGAAACCACGGGGGGAGGAAGGGGAAGGTGGTAAGCCTCAGAGCCAGTCCCGGGACGGCCCTGCCTGAGCCTCAGCGCCCCCCAGCACAGAAAGGACGGTCCCCAGGCGCCCGGCCTCAGCTGCAGCAGAGCAGCGCGCACAGGGAGCAGGGGCCTGCTTCCCCACGTCTGCTCCCACCAAGTCACACACGTGCTTTCCCCCACACTCGGGGCCCTGCTTGAGCCCGGCCTCACGCAGGTGGAGCCTGGGGTGGGGGCAGCTGGGAGCTCAGAGCCCTAGCAAGTGCTAACAAGGGGGTCCAGCCCCGCAGGCCAGGGCACGGCCCCTGCTCCTGCCCCACGGATCCAGCCCCAGGAGCCGCTCCTGTTTCCACATGGCCTTGGATGTAGCCTGGACCGGAGCCACATCCCGGGCCAAGGACAGGCGCTGTGTCCGGGCAGCACCCACGTGTCGGGGGGGCCGTGGCACCGGGCAGCAGCACCAGGGCCCAAAGCTGCTCGTGCCAAGGGGCACTGGGCTGGGCTGGGGCCGGCTGCAGGGCTGGGCGTCCCCGCTTGCAGGGGCAGGACTGAGCCCAGGACCGTGCTGGGGAGCTGCCACATGGTGCCAGACCCAGGAGGCCCTTGCCCGGCTGCTGGGCGCTGCCTCCCCAGGGCAGCGGGGGAGAGGCCCCCCGGCCGTGGGGGTGGGCACGAGGCAGGGGCTGCCCGGCGTGGGGCTGGGGGTGCCCCAGGCCAGCTGTGCACAGACCAAGAGGGCAAGGGGCAGCCAGGCCCAGCTTCCCCTCACCCAACCACACACCTCTCCCCTGGGTCCGGACTCCCTCGGCCCTTGCACATGCAGGGCACACACCTTCTCTTCTCCAGGCCTGGACTACCCCGCCTCTTGCACACTCAGATCACACACCTTCTCTCCCCCAGGCCTGGACTCCCATGCCCCTTGCACACCCCTCCACATGAGCACAGAGCCCTGCTCCTCCTCTCCAGCCTCAGTTTCCCCAGGAGCAGGGGGTGGTGCCGGCGCAGTGGGGCTTGCACTGGGGGCAGCAGGAGCAGGCGGAGGTGACGGTCTGGTGCCCAACCCCTGGCCTCTCCCTCAGCTGCCCTTCCCCTCCCTCGGCCCCACTGTCCAGTTGCACCCACTCAGGGGCAGTCTGTGGGGGAGGGGGTGGGTGTGCACCTGTCCAACCTCCTGCACGGGGTGTGCATGTGTGTGTGCTTGCCGTCCTGCATGTGGGGGGGTTGCCCATCCTCCTGCACAGGGGTATGCACATGTGTGCCTTCCTGCACGGGGGGTATATGCATGCACACATGCATCCTTTCTGCACAGGGTGTGCATGTGTGTATATGCCCACCCTCCTGCATAGGGGGTGGGGTGCACACTGTCCTGCATCATGGGGTGGGCGTGTGTGCACACCCTTCCCAGACTGCTGGAGGTGGTGAGCTGGGGCAGAGAGGGGGAGCAGGGCCAGTCTTCCCCTGAAGTGGGGCATGATTTCTACCTGGCATCTCCTGAGTTCATCTTCTGCCACGCAGCTCCAGCAGGGCACTACCAGCCCACTCCTCCTCCTCTTCAGCCTCAGTTTCCCCTGCTGCAGCTGGAGCCCATTGCTCCTAGTCCTGTCCCTGACAGCCACAGAGAAATGCCTGTCTCCATCTTCTCTGTCGTTGCCCCAAGACTGGGGTCAAACCCCGCTCAGTCTTCTCTTCTCCAGACTCAATCCCCTGAGCTCTTCCAGCCTCTGTCCACCTGCCCACCTCCTTCTGGAAGTGCGGGGTCCCGAACCGGACACAGGACTCCAGGGGAGTCTCCCCAGTGCTGGGGGATCCCTGCCTTTGGTTTGCAAGGGGCGCTCCTCCTCATGCTGCTCAGGAGGATGCTGATTTCTTTTACCACCAAAGCACACGGCTGGCTCGGATCCAGCCCACGGCCCCTGGTTCCCCCCACCTCATCTCTGCAGGGCTACAGCCTGGCTATGCGTTCCTCAGGCGGGATTGGTGAGTGCAATTATTCCCTCCCAAGTGTGGGGTTTTGCACTGGTCGCCCACGACTCAGTTTTCCTACTTTATTGGCCACGGGATCCTGATCTGAGTGGAATGGGCCAGGAACGCATTTGAATGTGAATTGTATAAATGGGACTGACACCACAACAGGCTCCATGTGAACTGTTACCACACAGGAAAGAGACCTGGGAGTGATTGTGGAGAGTTCAATAAGAGCATCAGCTCCATGCCCAGCCACCGTGAAGAAAGCAATGGAAAATGTGAGTGCTGATGAGGAAGGGAATTGTGAACAAGATCGAAAGCATCACGATGCCCCTTTATGAACCCATGGTGCACCCACACCTCGAATCCTGTGCCCAGGTCTGGTCCCCGCACGTCCAGCAGGATCTAGGGGAACTGGAGCAGGTCCAGAGACAACGGTACGGAGGGCCTTCCCTACGAGCAGGGACTAACGAGACCGGGTCTGCTCAGGTCAGCGTCCCCCAAGGTGCTGTTCTCGGACCCGGACTCTTCAATGTCTTCATAGACGACCTGGACACCCATCCCCCTACCCCATGACAGCCCCGTCCTGCTCCCAGGGTTAGCAACAACCTCTGGATTGTGGTGGATCATTTAGGAAGGGAAGGGGCTGGGAAGTCACACAGAGATCTGCCCTGGAAAGGTTGTGGGCCCAGGTCTGTTCCCACTGCACAGCTCGGGAGAGGACACAGAGATCAACCGCAGCGGGGGCACGTCCAGTTCTGGGCTGTAGTAGCAGGGAATGCATGAGAGAGAATCCAGCGAAGGGGAGGAGGGCAGGGGAGCAGCACGCACCCCGTGGGGCACAGCTCTGCACAGGCGGAGAAGCAAAACAGGCCAAAAAGGCTCCGGGGGTGGCAGAAGCAGCTCCTTGCAGACCCCACTGGGCATGGGCAGGTCTGGGAGAGGGGTGATGTGGTGGTGAGGAAAGGCGAGGTCAGGGAGGAGGGTAGGGAATGCACTCCTCCCTGCAACTCAGGGCTCATACACCAGACCCCTGGACCAGGAGGAAGGAGAAAGCTGGGAGGCAGCGAAGAAAAGTGCCCGGGTGTCACTTGAAGTCAGCTGTGTGGGGGAGGGCAGCCTAGCGTGAACGCACTTCTTCCCCTGGGAGTACTGTTAGAGACTGATGGGGAATGCACAGGCTCCGAGGCTGATGCAATGATCACCTCCTCCTCCGCTCCTTCCCCTCCATCGGGCTGACCTCTGCCTGAGGCGTTTCCTCTTCACCCCCTTCCCCCACAATGACACCTTGGGGGCCAGCCTCTGGGCTCGGGACTCCCGCTGTGCCCTACAAGGGACAAAGCCTGGGGGACCTCCTTCTGCAGCCCACCAGCATGAGGGTGCTTGTCTGAACGCAGCCCTGCTGGGTGCTGAGCAGGCACACATCTCCAAGCCCTTCCTGCACTGCCGGCACAACTAGGGATGCTTCTGGGTGTGGATGTGCCGGTTCCAGGCTGGGTGGGAGAGGCGGGTGACGCCTTTCCAATACTCAGAGCACCCATGTCACTTCTCCCTGTGACATGCACCGGTGCTCGGCACAGGCTGCAGGAGTAGGTGAAGCTCTTCCCACGCTCAGAGCAGTGATGTGGCTTCTCCCCTGTGTGGATGCGGTGGTGCCGGGCCGGGCCGGGCCGGGCCGGGCCAGGCCACGAGGGAAAGCTGCTCGAGCCCTGCTGCAGTGTGACACACAGGACACATCGGGCTCTCTAGGGGCCAGGCTGCAATGACACACACCCCCGTGCCCTGCCCGCTCCTACCCCGCGGGATGCACACCCTCTCGCAGCCCTGCTCCGACCGCCCACTACCCCTGGCCCCGCCCCTCCGCGCTGACCCGCCCCCCGCGCGTCCATCGCCCACAGCACACGACGGGGGTTCAACAGCCTCTCCGCCCCGCCCGCCCTCAGCCCGCCCACCTGCGCCGCGGCCAATGGGGAGCTTGCGCGTCACTACATGGGAGGGGGGCGGGGGGAGGAGCAAGGGGGTTCGCGCGTGCGCAGCGCAGCGCCGGCTGGGCGGCGGGGACGGGCCAGAGCGGCGGGAGGCGGCAGTCACGTGCCCGCGCTCAGGCCCCGCCCCGCGCCGCTGCCGGTAGGGCCGGGACTGCGTCCGTCGCCCCGGAAACGCGGCAGGAGCGGCGGGGGGCGGCGGCGGCAGCGTGTGGAGGCCGCGTCAGGCCCGCTTCCACACCCCGCCGCCCCGACACGAGGGAGGCCGGGTCTCTGCACGGGGGGGGGGGGGGGGGGGGGGGCAGCGCTGGAGTCCGGGACCGGGACTGGCCTCGTGAGAGCGGGTCGTCCTCGGCTGCGAGGGGTTGCCCACGGGTGTGTGTACGGGGGCGGGGGCGTGGATCTCCACATATACACTTGTACACGTATACACATAGGTGTGCATGTCAGTATACATACATGGAAAGAGTGTGTGTGGCAGTGCACATACATGTCTGCCTGTTTGCGCACACCTGCATGCACACACACGCAGTATGCACCTGCAGGCACGCTGTACCCTATGTGCTACACGTGCACTGTGTGTATACACCTACACATGCAGATGCGTGTGCATGCATGTACACACACACACACACGTGCATGCATGTACATGGCTGCATGGGCTCACACACCGAGTGCGTGAGTAGGGCTGGGAGTCAGTCAGCTCTGTGAGGCATGTGAACACCTGCATGCGATTCACGAGGTTTCCGGCAGGAAGCCGTAGCATCAGAAGCTGTTCGTATCTGCTGTGGCAAGAGGTAGGGGTGGGCGTCAGTCTACTATTTTTCATAATGAAAAACAGTGAAATTAATTTTTGAAAAGCAGGTGCCACAAAACTCAGGCCAGTTGCAGACGGGCGCCTGGAGCCGAAAGAGGCTGAGAAACCCCCGTACTAGGTACAGGAAGCCACGATGATCGCTTTCTCGACAGCATCTTCAGTAGCAACTGGGTATATTTTTCATGCCTGTTAATGGGGACTGATTTCAGACACGCTCCAGTGAAGACATTAAGTAGGACTGAAATTGTCTCCTTGTTTCATTCAGCGTAGGCCTAAAGGCCTCAAGTTGCAGTTAGTTGGTTACTGAACAAACTGCCGGTTTTCAGGGAGTCTCCAGCGCTCGACGCTCCTCACCTCCCGCTCCAGCGCTCGGCGCTGTCTCCCCCGGGCACTGACGCTCCTGGTTATGCCTCTGGCTTTGCTTACACAAGAAGTTGACCCAGTTTAACTCTGGTTTACTCAATCTGGTCAATTTAAGTAGCGCACACCAATTCACAGGTGGTTTTCTTGGTGTAGCTTGTGTTGATAACTTTTTAAAACCAATTTTATTTAAATAGGCACAATATCTGGCTAGGTGAGGGTTGAAATGTCATTTCCCACACCCTTTGCATAGTCATAATTCACTAATTGAGAAAATAACTTTTTTTTCTTCTTCTTTCAGCGCTACGACTTGTTGTGAAGCATTTACAGCTGCTCCACTTATGCATATTTTCCAACAGGCAGGATCTTTTGAAAACGATACCTAATGTTATATTATTAAAATGGCTATCCATACAAGGCAGAGTGTAAAAATGAAAATGCTGACAGGTATTTTTTAATCTTTTGAGATTTTAACTAACATTTCATTGATATTTATGTTTTATTAATTATCTCTGTAAGCAAATACAAATTGACGTATTATGCATCTACGAGACAAGGGTTGCTCAATTTCCATCCCCTGGGCCAAATGCAGCCCCATGGAGCCATCACATCTGGCTTGTGGGGCTCCCCATGGGTCTGGGGAATTGGCAGCAAGCGAGTGGTGGCCATGAACACAGCCTCCCCACCACTTCCCCTGCCAAATCCCCAAGCCCCAGTACCTGCATGGCTGGTCTGAGCCAAGCTATGCCTCTTTCCCCCGTGGGCCTGGGCCACGTTCCCCCACTTCGGGATCAGGGTTGGACCGTGTCCCCTTCCTTTCCTGCAGGGCCGGGTTGGGCCAGGCCACGCACTCTTTCCCTCCCTACGGGGTCACCTGGCTAGCCTTCTTTCCCTCTTGACAAGGATGGGTCAAGCTCCTTTCCCCATCAGGGCTGTGTTGAAGCCAGTTTGTCCCCCACCTGGCCAGATGGTGCCCACCCACGTGCCAGAGCAGGAACACCTGGATCCAGCCCGTGAATGTATTGGCCACTGGCAGTCTGGCCTGCTGTGTTGGGGCTGCACTGTACTATCGGTGGTCCATTAAACCAATTTTAAAGAAACGAGTCATGGAATCACAGATTATGCGATCATAATTTTATCACTACTTTATATTTTCCTTTCAAAGGAAAAACTAGAAGTACTCTGTGACAGGCTCACAGCCACAGGGGCTGCCATGACACCCCTAGCGGCCTTGCTGCTCCTGCCTGGCTCCAGCTCTAATGTCACTCTCTCTTCATTGTTCACCAGCCGTGCCTTGCTGTTAATATTACAGGTTGATTCAAGGAGGCTGCTAGCAGGCCTTAGAGTGAGCCCGAATCCAGTAAGTTTCCCCTGGGTCTGAGGCCCCATTGGCCACTATCCAGACATCCAACCTTGGTAGGTTCCTCTCGGCCTGACTACAGGTGCCCTACAGGGACCTAGCCTTAAGGGCAAACGGTGTGGTTCCTTTTCCTCCCCTACACCACGCCCTAAGCCTCAGAGATGTTCTCCCTTTGATTTTCCTTCTTATGCACTCTGCCCCCTTGAGCTCCCAGACCCCTCCACCGCCCAGCCCTGGACACAGGTGGCTCTGGGCCTCTTGGACCTCGTGATCTGGGTCTCAGCCTTTTTTCAGTTCTGGGACCCCTCCCTGGGTCCCACCCTCAGTGTGAGGGCTCCTGGGATACTGGCTCTCTAAGCAAGCCTTGAGTCTGCACCCCCAGGGTTCAAGGCTAAACATAAATCAATAAGAAACATCACCGCCGTCTGGCAGACACCTCAGTCTTTAGAGGTGTAACATAAAGACCACTTGCCTGTAAACCCAGTCTTCCTCAGTCCAAGAAACTTGCCTCTGTTTCCAGACCTGTAGAGTTGTTCAGCCAAAATCCAGTTCCCTTCAGGGACCCGGCGCCAGGAGTTCTGCACTGTGCAGTAGCTGGGGGGAAATGAACAGACTGGTGCAGACTCGGGGCTCATGTAGCTCCAGCCTGAGCCCTCTTCCAGCCAGGTGAGTCCCTCATTAGCTCCCCCCTGCCCCCTAAAAGCAGCCTCTCAGGCTGCTTGCTCTCCTAAAGGGTCAGGCACATCCCAGTGCCCTGTTACATATTCTGTATACTAGATAACCATGATAGTTGATTACTGTGTTAATTATTTGTACGTCCTTCCATGAGGAGAGGTGACAATCCTGACTAAAGTTCTGTTGTAGCAGATGCTGTACAAATGCAAATAAAGACTTAGGGTGTGTGTAAATGAAATGAAAATTCCCGTTTATGTCGACGCAACTGCATTTGTCACTATGGCCTGTTTGTTAGCTCTTATCCTGAAAAGATATAGTCTGAAAAAGCTCCATTTGTATTCGAAGGCCAAGTCTGTGTGTGCATAGTTTTCGACAAATGAGCTGTTAAACTCAGTAAGACTATTAGCGCATGAGGCTAAATGTTTGCATAATCATTTGCAGAAGTGGGGTGTGAAACTAGTTTTACAAATATACAGCAAAGCTAAGGCAGGTCTTACCTTTAAAGCCGCTAATCAGTCTAGTATTATGACTTCATTTGCTTAGCTAGAGTAAACCAAACAAAGGAAATGAGACTTAATAGATACAGCATGGGATACTGGAGTTTTTCCAGGTTAGTTTTATTTTGGTACTGTGTGTAGGCCACATTAGCCCACTGATTGCACTGGTTGTTGTGCAAACACACATGAGCTTCATGCTGATAAATTACAATTTTAAGCCTTGGGACCGTTCTCTTTCTCTCTTGGTTGGAGGATTTGGACCAAAAAGGAAAAACACAGGGAGGGGGGCCTTTGGGGAAGTGATTGAACAGAACAAAATCTGAAAAACGATTCTGTAAGAATATCTTCTTTTACCACCTGTCATGATGTAGAAATAGGCAAGAGGTCAGTTTGGCTTTTAAATTCAGGAGCAGTGTGTAGGTGTGGGATGAAAAAAACCACCCCATTTCTTCCACCTGTTCCCTTATATACTAAGCAAATCTGATTTAGAGAAAGAAGGGTTTTCTTTTTACTAAAACTGCACTTAACCTTGACCTGGCAATCGCATAGCATCATAGCTCTTAACTTATTTGACTATTTGATTACTGTAACTTTAAAAAAAATGAAACATCTAGGAATTAAGAACTGTAAAGTAATAGGTAGTGTGTTATTTTATCATCTCAGGTTCAAGCAGGACAGTTTCAGGAAAGTATGACTTGAGAGAGGCAGCCAGACAGACAATCCAAATGCTTCAGTTGGCAGGATGAAGTGATATGCTAATGTAAGAGAAAAGGTGGGTGTACAATGGCAAGGAAATAAATACCCGTTAAAGGGATGGGAGGTCTAGGACAGTGGTTCTCAACTTTTTTTGTACCAGGACCTATTTATGAAGATCAGTGGCCAGTCCCCACCTGCCTGCCCCCAGCCCTCCTAAAGGGAGCCCCCAGCTGCCCCTGTGCCATTCGGGCCGAAGTCCCGCAGTTCGTGCGGATTTCAGCGGAGAGAGTCCAGCCCCAGCACAGGCTGGAGGGAGGAGGGGAGGCCTGTGGCGGCCCCCCCCGCCCTGGTCTGGGGCTGCCATGCCTCACTAGGCAGCCTGGTCATGGTCCCTCCAGCGCGTCCCCCCAGCAGCGTCTCCCAGTTGCTCTGCCCATACAAGTATGAGCACCAGCCCACCTATGCAGCTCCCCCCGATGCCTCCTTCTCTTGCTGAAGGGGCAGGCGCCTACCCCTCCCGTCCCCCCTGCCCTGATGCAGCCTTGACGCCCGGCTATCTTCCCCCATATCTGGCAGGTACCCATCCCCACTGCCCACGCACACACAGTCCCCAAGTCCCGGACCTCCAACCCCCACTGATCATACACTTACCTGCATCCAGCTATTGGTGCTACTCCCAGGACCCTGCCTGGGTGCATGCAGGCCATGGGGATGTGTGTGCAGAGACACACGTGTGCCTGCTGCCTCCAGTCACCCAAGCAGTGACTTGCAGGCAGGCTGGAATGAAGGTTGTGTGTCTGGGGAATGACAAGCTAGATGTGTGTGGAATTAAGGGCTAGCTCTGAAGAAGATGACAGTGGGAGAGATTGGGGGTGGAGGGGAAGAGGTGGGAGAGGTGGATTCTTTGCTAGTGAGCTTCCCTGGGAGTCAGGCAGCGTGGGATAGCTAGGATCTTCCTGCCAGCCCAGCTGTAAGTGTTCGGATTCAATGCTGGCAAGCATAATAAATATTGTTATAGCGTTTTGATGATAGTGTTAGAGCACGGGTGCTCAGCCTCTGGTCCTTGGGCCAATTGCAGCCTGTGGAGCTATGATATCTGCCCCATTGGGCTCCCCACAGTTGGGAAATTTGAGGGTTTCTCACCTGTCTAAACTCTTTCTTCTGGTGAGATACCCCCCTCCCCCCCCATTGCCTTTGGATTGGTTTCTTGTCATGCCCCTACCTTTCCTCCCTCCATGGGCTTCGATTGGGGCTGGCCAAAAATCCCTTTTCATGCTGGATCAGGACTGGGCTGTGCCCTACCCCACTCTGGACAGCTGGATGGGGCCCTGTTATGAACTCCTTGGGCCCCAGATTGGAACCACTGACTGCGTACTGCTTGCATATGGATTGGGCACTGCCCATCCATCTCACCAGACAAGAAGGTTGAGCACTCTTTGTTAAGAGTGGTGTTTTAGCTGTGATGATCCAGGAAGTATGCAAAAGGCAAGGATTTTTTGGGTGTGGTGACTTTTATTGGACCAACTGTATGGTTGGAATTAAATTACTCCTCAATGTCTTCATCAGCGACTTGGACGAGGGAGTGAAGTGTACTCTGTCCAAGTTTGCAGATGACACAAAGCTGTGGGGAGAAGTGGACACGCCGGAGGGCAGGGAACAGCTACAAGCACACCTGGACAGGTTGGACAAATGGGCAGAAAACAACAGAATGCAATTCAACAAGGAGAAATGCAAAGGGCTGCACCTAGGGAGGAAATATGTCCAGCACACCTACTGCCTAGGGAATGACCTGCTGGGTGGCACGGAAGCAGAAAGGGATCTCGGAGTCCTAGTGGACTCCAAGATAAACATGAGCCGGCAGTGTGACGGAGCCATCAGAAAAGCTAATGGCACTTTATCGTGCATCAGCAGATGCATGACGAACAAATCCAAGGAGGTGATACTTCCCCTCTATCGGGCGCTGGTCAGACCGCACTTGGAGTACTGTGTGCAATTTTGGGCGCCACACTTCAAGAGGGATGTGGATAACCTGGAGAGGGTCCAGAGAAGGGCCACTCGTATGGTTAAGGGCTTGCAGACCAAGCCCTACGAGGCGAGACTAGAGAACCTGGACCTCTTCAGCCTCTGCAAGAGAAGGTTGAGAGGCGACCTTGCGTCTGCCTATAAGTTCATCACGGGGGCACAGAAGGGAATTGGTGAGGTTTTATTCACCAAGGCGCCTCGGGGGGTTACAAGAAATAATGGCCACAAGGTAGTAGAGAGCAGATTTAGACTGGACATTAGGAAGAACTTCTTCCCAGTTCGAGTGGCCAAGGTCTGGAACGGGCTCCCAAGGGAGGTGGTGCTCTCCCCTACCCTGGGGGTTTTCAAGAGGAGGTTAGATAGGCATCTGGCTGGGGTCATCTAAACCCAGCACTCTTTCCTGCCTATGCAGGGGGTCGGACTCGATGATCTATTGAGGTCCCTTCTGACCCTAACTTCTATGAATCTATAAGTTAGATAAGCTTTCAAACACAAGATTCATAAATTAATAGATTCATAGATGCTAGGGTTGGAAGGGACCTCAACAAACCATTGAGTCCGACCCGCTGCCTAGGCAGGAAAGAGTGCTGGGGTCAGAATACCCCAGCCAGATGCCTATCCAGCCTTCTCCTAAAGACTCCCAAGGTAGGGGAGAGCACCACCTCCCCTGGAAGCCCATTCCAAATTGTGGCCACCCTTCCCGTGAAGAAAGTTTTTGTGATGTCTAGCCTAAATCTGCTCTCTGTCAGTTTGTGACCATTGTTCCTTGTTACCCCAAGAGGCATCCTGGTGAACAGAGCATCTCCGGTTCCTTGCTGCGCCCCCCCTAATGAATTTGTAGTTGGCCACAAGATCACCTCTCAGCCTTCTCTTGTGGAGGCTGAAGAGGTCCAGATCCCTTAGTCTCTCCTCATAGGGCTTAGCCTGTAAACCCTTAACCGTACAAGTGGCTCTCCTCTGGACCCTCTTGAAGCTGTCCACATCCTTCTTAAAGTATGGTGCCCAAAACTGGACGCAGTACTCCATCTGGAGTCTGACCAGTGCCGCATAGAGGGGAAGTGTCACCTCCTTGGTTCTAGTTGTCATGCATCTGCTGATGCACGATTAAGTGCAGTTAGCTTTGCTGATGATTCGTCACACTGACGACTCATGCTCATCTTGGAGTCCACTAGGACTCCGAGATCCCTTTCCGCTTCTGCGCTGCTGAGAGGGTCATTTCCTAGCCAGTAGGTGCGCTGGATATCTTTACGTCATAGGTGCAGTACTCTGCATTTGTCCTTGTTGTACTGCATCCTGTTGTGTTCAGCCCACTTTTCCAACCTGTCCAGGTCTGCCTGCAGTCATTCCCTACCCTCCAGAGTGCTTACTTCACCCCACAATTTGGTATCATCTGCAGACTTGCACAGAGGACACTTCACGCCCACATCCAAGTCACTGATGAAGACACTGAAGAGTACAGGTCTAAGGACTGAGCCCGGTGGGAACCCACTACCCAGATGCTTCCAGGTCGATACCGACCCGTCTGCTACCACTCTCTGGGTGCGACCCGCAAGCCAATTTGCCACCTGCCAGACCGTGTAAACATCTAAGTCACAGCCTCTTAATTTATTTAAGAGAATGGGATGAGGTACGGAATCGAAGGTCTTCCTAAAATAAAAAAAAACAACATCCACCTCTACTTCTGCATCAGCATTTTGTGACCTGGTTATAAAATGAAACCAGATTAGTCAGGCATGATCCACCTGCTACGGATCAATGCTGGTTGCCCTGCTGCATTATTTTTCCCGCTGGACTCCCACAAATATGATCCTTAATAATCTTTTCAAAGACTTTTCCAAGGATGGAGGTGAGGCTGACTGGCCTATAATGACTTGTATCCTCTTTCCTCCCCTTCTTGAAAATGGGGACCACGTTGGCCCTTTTCCAGTCCTCTGGGACCTGACCCGAGTGCCACGAGTGCTCAAACAGCCGTGCCAGTGGCTCTGCAATGACACCGGCAAATGCCTTCAGTACTCGCGGATGCAGCGCATCTGGGCCTGCTAACTTAAACACATCCAGTCCATCCAAGTGACTCTGCACCACGTCAGCGCCGACAGTTGGTAGGCTGGTATCCCTCTGATCCCATCTAAGAACCTGTTAGGAGACTGATCTTGACCCTTGTTCAAGGACACTGAGGCAAAAAACTCATTGAATAGCTCAGCCTTGTCCCCCCTGTCTGTCACTAATTGCTCGTGTTTCTTCAGTAGGGGTCCTGTGCTGCCCTGCGCCTTCGTTTTGCTCCCTACATACCTGACAATAGACTTCTTGTTGTCTTTAATTTGTGTTGCCAGCCTCAGCTCTGTAGTTGCTTTGGCTTCTCTAACTGCCACCCTGCAAGTGCAGGCCAAGTAGATACACTCCTCCTTGGTAGCTTCCTCCTGCTTTCACCACCTATATGCCTTCTTTTTTTTTTTGCCCTTAGGCTCTTCTGGATGTTTGTGTTTAGCCAAGGAAGTTTTTTGGCCCCTTTCTCCCCTTTCCCTCGCACTGGGATCATCTCCCTCTGTGCCTGAAGGATCACTTCCTTTAGGAACGACCTCCCTTCCTGGACTCCCATCTCGCCAATACTCCTCTCCTGCAGTGCATCGCTGGTTAAACTGAGCACACTGAAGTTAGCCTTCCTAAAGTCAAGCACCTCCATCCTATTATTATCTTACCCACTCGACGCCGTATGATAAATTTGATTGAGTGAGTGGTGGTCACTGTCCCCAAGGTGACCACGAATCTGTAGTTCCCCTACCAGGTCATCCCCCATAGCCAACACCAAGTCCAGTGGGACCGTATACTTCCTGCGTTAGGTGAGCGGTTGGATTTGGCTGACTGCTTTTCCCAGCAGATGTCAGGGTAGTTTAGGTCCCCCATGACAACCATGGCCCTAGACTGTACGGCCTCTGAGAGCTGCCGCAAGCATTCCCAGTCTAGCTCTGCTCCTTGATGTGGTGGCCTGTAGCAGACCCCCATCACCAGGTCCCTTTCCCCTTGACCTCCGTGTGTCCTCACCCACAATGCTTTAACTTTCTCTTAAGACTCCCTTCTGTGCACTCACCTGAACACGGTCTGAAACCAATGATGCTGATGCGCAGTTCAGACTCCTCCTGCTCTCCCCTCAACTAAATAGGGATGGGAGAAAACCCCTTCCCACGTCCCTACAGCTGGCCCAGGTCACCTTACTGCTGCTGCTGGTTCCTTACCACGGCACAGGCGCCAAGGGCGCACACATGCTTGCTTCAGCATCCCAAGTAAAAGTCAAATGCTCTAGGTGAGGCTTGAACTCACAACCTTAGCAGTACTTCCATAGGGTTGTTTTTACAAGTACCACATGCTAACCCACTGCACCACCAGAGCTGAACTGAAAGGCTCTTTGTCACTCTTTTAGAGCATTGGTTGAAAGTAATTGTATCTCTGCTATTGGCTTTTGGATTTAATAAAGACATTTGAACTGAATTACTGACACGCTCAACCAAATTCTAACACAACATACAGGGCGCATCTACATGTGTCACTATGGCAACTTTACTGTGCTGTGTGTGTGGCACATGATTATTTTTAGCCGCTACTTCACCGTAGTGGCGCGCTATACCAGGGGAGTGTGTTGCAATGGGGACGTAGCTGCTGTTTGCGTGTAGATGCCCATGGATGTTACATCGCCAATTTTGTTTCTTATACTGCTGTTTTTCCAAATGTTTCTAATAAATCAGAGAAAACTAGGGTTGAAAGGGGTTCCAGTAACTCATCTAGTCCAACCCCTTGCTAAAAGCAGGACCATCCTTAATTTGATCATGCCAGAGACTTGTCGAGCCGGGCCTTAAAATCCTCCAAGAGTCCACCACCCTCTAGATAAGCCGTCCCAGCACTTCACCAATCTCTTAGTCAGAAAGTTTTTCCTAATGTCCAGCTTGTTCACATCCCTTCTGTAGTAGGGGGCACAAAACTGAGCACAGTACTCCACATGTAACCTCACCAGTGCAGAAAAGTGGGGAATAATGACTTCCCTCAGTGCTGACAACACTCCTACTAATGCAGCCCAGTATGCTGTTAGCCTTCTTGGCAACAAGCACACACTGTTGGCACCTATTCAGCTTATTGTCCGCTGTAACCCCCAGGTCCTTTTCTGTGGAGCTGCTGCTTAGCCAGTTGGTCCCACGCCTGTAGCGGTGCATGAGACTGTTCTGTCTTAAGTTCAGGACTTTGCACTTCTTCTTCTGGAGCTTTGCCTTCTTCCCCTGCATGGCTGGTTTCAGGCCTGGCCATTCTTCCTTCCATGGGACTGCCGTGGGGACGGGCATGCCCCCAACCTGCCGCTGTAGTGGGGCCTTGTCAAGCCCCTTGGGCTCGGGTTGAGGCTGACAAAGCCCCCTTTCTGCGCTGTCTTGGGGCTGGCGTGCCCCCTGCCTCCCTCTGCACAGATGGATGGGGCCCTGGCATGCCTTTGTTTAGAGCGATGTTTGAGCACCCCGTGGTTTGAGCACCCGTTTGTGTAGAGTTATGTTCTACCTGTGATGATCTAGGAAGTATGCAAGAGGCAAGGATTTTTGGGTGTGATCACTTTTATTGGACCAACTGAATGGTTGGAATTAAGTTAGACAAGCTTTCAAACGCAAAACGTTCTTTGTCAGTGTTTTAGAGCATTTGCTTAAAGCAGGTGTTGTCAACCTGGGGTATGCCTACCCCTGGAGGTAATTTGAAAGGTCCCAGGGAATGTACAGGGGCGGGTGCAGATGTAGCACACCTGCTGCCTCACAGGAGCAGGGCCAGGGCGGAGGGAGAGCAGGGCCCACAGAAGCTGCGCTGCCGCTGCTGTGCCACTCACCGTGCCCCTGCTCTGTCTGGCCCTCGCCACCCCCCGCCACGTCTGACCGTTCGCCACCCCCACCTCCTCCGCATCCGGCTGCTCCCACCCCCCTGGGGGTACACTTTTTAAAAAGGGGGCTGCCGGGGGTACACTTACTAAAAAAAAGGTTGAAAACTACTGGCTTAAACTCACTATATATCTGCTATTGGCTTTTGGATTTAATAAAGACATTTTAGCTGGATTTAATAAAGACATTTTCCTGACATACTCAATCAAACTCTAACACAACATGCAGTGTTGTTCTGGCTTTTGAAGACTGCCCAGAAACCTGTGCTTTTTTATTAATTGCTGATCATTTTACAGCTTTTAGAGAAAAAGGAAATTAGTTAAGCTCTTTCTGAGTAGTAAGATACTCATGTTTATTAAAAGCTTAATGAAATTTGGGACAATAACGAAATAATACCTTTAAAATATTTTTTAGAAGTTATGCATTTATATTAGGGGCATACCGATAGAGATTTTTGGGGCCGATATTGCTAGCTGATCTTTAAGGAGGCATATTTGCTGATACCGATCTGGTTTCCGATACAGCTACCTCCAGCTGGTTAACTCCGGTCTGGTGGAAGGGGAAGGAGAAGGAGAAGGGGAAGGGGAAGGGGCGTGGCGGGGGTGCAGATCAACGCTGCCTATGGTGAGGGAGGAGGCAGAGGGAGGTGCTGCCCAGGCGGGGTGCAGGGGACGGAGCCAGAGCTCGTGATAGGGGGCCAGCTGTCACCGCTGCTTGCAACCCGGGAAGGCACTGGGGGGACATGTGCCCCCCTGGATCTGTGTGGGACGGGGCAGGCTGCAGCCAGGACCGCGTGGGGCTCTTCTCGGCAGGGGCTAGGCTTGGAGTGGGTGCCGGCAGCGCTGGGAGGATGCTGCATCCAGCCCAAATTTTGCCAGGGCTCTGCTTCCAGCGCCACCACCGCCAGCCACTCGGTGCAGCCCTGGCTCAACGCCCCACCTCCACCCATGCACCAGGAAAACCCGGGGCTGCATTGGGCTGCTGGCAGCGGTGGCACTGGGAGCACAGCGGTGGTGAAATTTGGGGTGGATGCAGCATCCTCCCAATGCCACCGACGCCCTCTCCGAGCCCAGCCTCCACCGAGAAGAGCTCCACGCAGCCCCGGCTGCAGCCCACCCTGCCGTGCACAGATCCAAGGGGCGCGCCCCCCCCCCCCCCGCCCGTGTCCTCCCAGAGTGCAGGTAGCAGTGGGAGCCACCTCCCCCCACCACAAGCTGGAGCTCCCCCTCTCCACCCTGCCTGGACAGCACCTGTCCCCACCCCCTCCATCACCAGCGGGAGCCTTGATCTGCCCCCCACATGCCGCTTTCCTCCCCTTCCACCACACTGGACTTGCCAGCTGAAGGCAGCTCTCCACGCTGCCAGATGTGCTCCTTGCTTCCTGAGTGCTGTGCTGTGACTGTACAGCACAGGCATTTATCAGCCAAATTATCAGCCCCATCGGGCCGATATCCGATACAGCCAGTTTTATTTGTACTGATACCGATCCGATATCAGACCAAGGTATCAGTGCACCTCAAGTTTATATGATCGCTCACAGTGCTGCTAAGTGGTGCAAATCACAAGCTCTCTTATTGTACCTGTAGGCTTTCATATATGACTGCAAAGTTGCTAACTTTTCTTATATACAAAAAACTAGAACTCTGGGTTCCAAAATGATACCTTTTATTAGACCAACTGGAAAATGGCAAGAAAACTGCCCTTTTCTGCAGGCTTTCGGGATCAAAGTCCCTTCGTTAGGCTCTGGGAAAAGTGTAGATGTTACAAGATGGTAAAACGTCCCCATAGGTAGGAAAGAAACTTCATTTTTGCACAGAGGGAGCTGAAGATGGAGGGCCGTCCCTCTGGGTCCTTGAGAATGTCTTTGTGAGCTGTGCTGAGTAGCTCTTTGATGTGTAGGAACTTTTCTTATAACCTTTCAAGTAAAAATGCGAATTAAACAGATGCTTGGCTTGCATGTTAACATCCTATTTGTCAAAGTTGTAGTTCTTGTGCTGCTCTTTCTCCAAATTTTCCTCATAAAGATTTTTCATAATCAGCTATTAATTAGTACTTTTGCTTTCAAGTAACAGTTCAAAAAAATCAAAATGTATTAGCTGAGAGACTGCTCATTTTCAAATAAGAACAAAAAATAATCTTGTATTTTAACTTTTTCCCCCTCCAGATATGTCAGTTGACCAGTTTAATAGTGGATGGGATTAAGTTGTCCTTTTGGTGATACCAAGCGTACATTAGGTTTGAGTGTAACCTCCTAAATCCCTGTTGTGCTGTGCTCTTAATGAATAGCTTCACCAAGGTTTTGGTGTTAACGTGCAAGACTATTTTATCAACCTTTGTTAATTATAGAGTTTTGAAATTGTGCTCTGTCACGATTGATATTTTCAAAACTGTACATGTATTCTTGATGATGTACTAGCAGTAAGATGCACCGATAAAGATGTTTTGGGCCGATACCGATGGCTGATTGTAGACCATCCATATTGGATGATACTGATCCAATTCCAATATGCAGCCTGGCAGCTTGGAGAACAGCATTTGGCTGGTAAGTCTGTGGGGGTGAAGGGGTGTTGGGAAGGAAAGAGGCATGGGGGCGCAGATTGAGGTCCCCCGCAGTGAGAGAGGGAGTGGGGCTGGGGCAGGGGCAGGCACTGCCCAGCTGAAGTGGGGCAGGACGTGAGACGGAGCCGCAACTCATCCGAGGGTGGCAGGGAGGGAAGGGGTGGCTCCCACTCCTGCACGCGTCCCCAGGGCAGGCTTGTTTGGAGATTTTGGTGCCAGGAGATCAAGTGCTAGAATAAAGTCGTATATTAAAGACCATTAAATCACTAGTACCACGTAGCATTCATTCAGGAGCTGTAAAGAATGAAATGACTGAGCTTGTCTTGCATTTAAAAGCTTTTCTAACTTGATCTTAACTACACAGTGGATCCAGTAAAAAATATCACCCTAAGAAACTCTTGCCTCTCTCCTAAGAAAAATACAGTCTCATTAAAATCACCTATTATAACAGAGGGTTGTAAACTATACCTTACTTTTAAAACAGGTCTGAATGGTGGTCGTGGCGATTATAAACCCATAATCCATAGACGAGTGCTATCTTCAACTGTTTGAAGAAGTAAACAGATAAAAAAAGGGGGACAAGCCAGTGCAGCTTTTGTAACAGGAAACAATTTGTCTCTAGTCTTTTCGATCATTTGAACAAAACCGGTGGATGAAACTGAAGTGGAAGAGTTCACCGAATGAGAGAAAATGAGGGTTGGAAGGGACCTCAGGAGGTCGTCTAGTCCGAGCCCCTCATGAGGTGCAACTCCAGGTGTGCTTTGGCCCTCCTGATTTCGTCCCTGCATGCCAAGCAGTACTGTTATGCTCCTTCCTAGTCGTTGGTCCAACTTTCTACTTCTTGCACGCTGCCTTTTTGTGTTTTAGCGTGCTGAGAGTTCCCTGCTAAGCCGACCTGGTCATCTGCCATTCTTGCTAGTCTTTCTGCGCATTGAGACGGTTTATTCCTGTGCCCTCCGTCAGGTTTCTTTAAAATACAGCCAGCTCTCCTGGACTCCTTTTACTTTCCGATTGGCCTCCCAGGGGAGCCCGCCCATCAGCACTTCCTGAGTGAAGGGAAGTCTGCTTTTCTGAAGGGCGGGGCTCGTACCCTGCTGCCTGTCTGCCTCCTGATCCTGAACTCAGTCATCTCGTGGTTGGTGCTGCCCCCGGTGCCATTCACTGATTGATTCCCCACCAATTCTTCTCAGTTTGTCAGCAGGAGGTCAGGAAGAGCATGGCCCCTACTTGGCCTCTGCACCGCTTGCACCAGGAGGTTGTCCCCAGCACTCTCCAGCACTTTCCTGGTGTGCCTGTGCGCTGCTGTATTGCCTTCCCAGCAGATGTCGGGGATTGAAATCCCCCATGAGAACCGTGGCCCGTGATTGGTAAATCCGCTCACTGTTTGAAGAAAGCCTCATCCACCACTTCCTCCTGGTCTGGTGGTCTGTAGCAGACACCCACCATGACATCACTCGTGTTGCTCTTCCCTCTGACCCGAACCCAGAGACTTCCTACAGACCTAGCTCCAGTTTCAGACCGGAGCTTTGAGCCGTTGTACAGATACTTGTGCATGTGCAATTCCTCCGTCTCTCCTCCGCTGCTTGTCCTTCCTGAACAGTTTATATCCACCCATTGCAGTGCTCCAGCCATGCGCGCTGTCCCACCAAGTCTGTTATTCCAGTCATGTCATGGTTCTGTGACTGCAAGGACTTCCAAGTCTTATTGCTTATTTCCCAAGCTTCATGCATGTGTGTACAGACACCTGAGGACCTAGCTGATTGCTCTGCTTTCTCAGGAAGAATGAGAGGCTTTCCTTTTGCCTCAAGTTCTTGCACTTCCTCCAGGTCACCTGCTTCCCCACTTACCTCAGGGCTTTGGTCTCCATCCTCCAGCGCACAGAGTTTAAATTTTAAAGCCTTCCTCACTAGGTTAGTGAGCCCGTCTGGAAATAAGTCGTTCCCTCTCTTCGTCCTGTGTCTCCCTAGCAATCCTTCTTGGAACAACTTCCCTTGGTTGAAGAAGCCAAAGCCTGCTGGTGTCACTGTCTGTGTCGCCATGCATTGATCTGCAAGATGCGTCTGCTTCCGATCAGGCCCTTCCCTTTGACCAGCAGTATTGAGGAGAACACCACCCGAGTCCCCTTCCTCTTCACCCTGGCACCCAGAGCCCTGTAGTCACTTTTGATCTGCTCAGGGTCGCCCCTGGCAGTATCACGGGTGCCGACATGGATGAGCAGCATGGAGGTAGCCAGAGCCTGGATGAGTGTGGGTAACTGCTCCGTGACCTCTCAGGTCCAGGCTCCAGGGAAGCAGCAGAGCTCCTGAGACAACAGGTCAGGCTGGCAGACGGACGCCTCTTCCCCTAGAGGAGGGAGTCTCCAACCACCCCCACCCTTCACTTCCTCTTGGTGGCAGTGGTCTCGACCCTCCCTCTCTTGGAAAGGCTTGGCCTGGCCTCTGCCACCGATGGAACATGCTCCTCCTCTGCTGCTGGGGCTTCACGTCTCTTCTCCAGGCAAACCGCTGCAGGTGGGCGTGAATATTTCTCCTTGCTGCAAGAGGTCACAAGCTTTCAGCTTCTGCCTTCCTTGGCGTTCAAGTCCTCTTCCTTCTCTAGTGCCGCCCTTGGCAGTCTTGTCACCACAGTAGAAGTATCCTCAAGCATCAAATTGATGAAGTTGTCATGGTGGAGGATGCTTTGGAGCCTCGCCATCTCCTCCTGTAGCTCTCTCGCCTGCTTCCCGAGGGGCACCACCTGAACGCGCGGCTCACATCACAGGCTCCCCCATCTCGCTGTCACTGAAAGGAACCTGCCAGTGGCAAACCCCGTGGGGTAGATGGTGAGCGCTCCTGCCTGGGTGGACACCTCACAGGTAGGAGCCCAGAGAGAGCTGGCAGTGGCAGTGGCTCGGGGATTTTGATGTCTTCCAGGCGTGTCACTGGGTTTCTTAATCCGCTCCCTCTCTCTGCTCGCCCCTCTTTCCAACCAGACCTTTCCTAGCAAACTCCCTTGTAAACTGGCCTCTGTGCTGCTCCTTGGTCCCAAAAGCTTCCCTTTCCCCTGCTAACCCACTTCCTCTCTCCAAGTTTACGGTGAAGGAAGGTGAGAGAGGTTTCCAGATAAATGACCTAGCAAACGCCGCCTCCAACTTCCCTCTCACTCTGGACTCCAGTTAAGCAAGGAGCACAAGAACTGGTCTAATTGCTGTGTTTTACCTACTTACACTAAATAGATGTAGATTAGGTACTCTCAATTAAAGAAAGGTCTTACATTAAAGGCTCCCCTTTAAAGAACGGGGGGCAAACTGACCTGTGAACTAACTTTAAAAAAACATATTATTTCTATATATAAATAGATACATGTCTATATAACTGTACCTTTGACACAGTGGTTCCCAAACTGTAGGTCACAACCCCAAATGGGCTTGAAACATCAGCAGGCTGGGGTGGCAGGGGTGGGGGGCTATGGGTGGGGAGCGAGGGGTCATGCTGAGGAATGGGGCCATAAATGGATCGTGCTGAGGAAAAGTTTGGGAGGCACTGCTCTGACAGCCTGCCTTGTGACTGCTGTGGTTTGCTTGACAGTCCAAACCACACTTTTACAGTTACACCGCTCTTAGTCTTGTTACAAAGACTGTACTGTGCAGTGTGCACACCCGTCACCGTCACATTGAAACCTGCAAACTGACTTATGAACTGTTTGCAAACTGCCCCGTTTGCTGCCCCTGGTCACGCAGAGTCTCCTTTTCTCCCCTCCTGGCCCTTGTTAAGACTTTTGTCAGACAGAGGTAGCAGTCCCCCAGCTTGCAGCACTCCCAGCTCCTTAGAGCACGTGCCCAGACGTACACGCAGCCCCAGCTCACTTTCCTTCCAGGGGTTCGGGTCAGGTGCCTGGCTCCTCTTCCCTCGTCTCCTTTGCCCTGTTTGCTGCCCCTGTTTACCTTGTTTCTCTCTACTGAGCCTTTCAATGTACCTCAGTCTAACGTTTATATTTAAATTCTCTTTTATTTAGAGCCCTTGCTTTCTGTAAGTGCCTTCGTTGCATCCCAAGACAAAAGCTGCTGCGTCATTGAACCAGTTAGTCTCCAGCGTGCCACCCTGCCCAGATTTCTTCCAAGGAAGGAGTAGTGGATGTGATCTCTGCAAAAAGAAAGCTTGTCTGGTAAAGAGCAATTTTCCTCTTTAAGTAGCTTTTGACATTAAAGCAAAGAACTCTCAATACCATATTTTATGTACTTTTGAAAAATGGGCTGTTTACTTGGTTCTGTCTGTGCGGGATATGCAGATTGAGGACTGTACTGTGTCATACACAAACATCTGCGACCCTGGGTAGAGTATGTAATGCTGTAAACGTTACAGTCCACGTGCTTGCACAGAGCATTGCATAGAAACTAGAAGAGTTTGTGCCAGAGCCAGGGGCACAGGAGTGGCTTTTTAAGAACTGTCCTTATGTCTGTTTCTTTTAGTTTGTAGAGGTTAAAACTTTCTGAAACATTATGCAAAGCTGAGGTATTGCACCCCTGCTAATACAGTATGTAAATATTCTCATTACATTTGGGGGGCATATTTCACCATTTTGACATATAGCAGTGCTATAGAGGGGCATCACAAGGAGAAATCTATACCTGCAGCAATGATGAAGCAGTTATATTTCAGACATAACATCATTCTTTGTAAAAATAGTCCTCACTCTCTCTAGGCTAAAACATCACGGCCACCTGTGAGGTTTGTTATGCTACAGTCAAAACTGCAGTTGAAAGGGATTTCTTCTTTCCTTTTAGTTTTGTTAACTTACGGAGGAGGAAATAATTTCAGTTCACTTTAGGAATCGGTCCCGTTCCTTTGCACCTGTTTTCCCTAAGTTAGTCCTTGGAACAATACCGGCTCAATTATAGTGAAGTAATATCATGCATTTTGAGCTTGTGGAATCCACAGACCGTGTAATTCTCTGCATTTCCTCCCCCTTCCTTGCATCCCACTTTTTGACAGTGTCCTTCTGCTGGAGCTACGCTGGAAAACCTTGCAAGCTTGCGTGTGCGTGTGTGCGTGCATGTGTGTGCGTGTGCACACATGCTGCATGCAAAATCCTACACTTTGTTTAGTCTGCAGAACCTCTTCTGTTAGCTAACGCTCCAGGCTCCGCAAAGGTGCAGTGAGAGAGGAGCACTAGTAAGTACCTAAGGCAGAAAGCAAACAAGGGCTTTATCACTGGTCTTTAACTCCTATCAAAAGGGGAGGGAGGGAGAAGTCATTTAAACATGAGGCTTGAATGAAAATTAGCATGGATTAGTCACAGTTGTCCCAGGAGTCCTGTTATCTCAGGTCACAGGTACTTATGGTAGGGAGTGGGGTACTTTACCTGTAGGATCCCCAAGTGAAAGACTCTTGAGGGAGCCAAGAGGGGGAGGAAGAGTCCTGGGTCTGTTTTTAGCCAAAGGGAATTCCCCTTGAGGCATGGCAGGAGTAGTGAGTGTCTCCCTGTCTTTTCCCAGTGGATGAGCTCCTGGGCAGTTCATGCATGGAGGAAGGATGACTCTCTAGCCTGTTCCCCGCAGGTAAACTGCGACAAATTGAACTGATTTGGAGAAACAAGTGGGTTACGTCTGAGCAGCTTCCTTGCTTGCTAGTCAGTTGGCTGAAGAGTGGTTGATGCTCATGTTACTTAATACTAGATTTACCCTTCTGTGGCCCCTGGCAGAGAGATCGGGGCATTCATCCTCCACTTTGCACAGACTGGAGGGAACAACCTGGCTCCCATCTTAGTTTTGAAGAACTTCATTGCTGAAAAATCAAATGCGCACGTGTTCCCTAAGGAACGTATCCATTCAAAGGCATGAAATATAAATGTATATTGTTACGTGCAAATGCTTTGCACAAGTACATTTGCTGGATGCATTTGGTATGTTCTTCAAGCAAGTAGTGTCGTTAGCTGTTAAATTCTTGACTCCTCTGTTAGGCTTGGGACAGAAATTACACACAAGCTGGTCTAAGAGATTGGAAACAGGTTCAGATCTGGAACACAACAGAAGGATGGTGCACATTAGCCACTTTCAAGATTGCCTAAACGGGTTTAAGATAAGCCTGGATGGATGTAGTATTAGACTGAACTGATTTAGATTAAACTGGTTTATTGTACTTCTGACCCAGACCCTCTCCAGATTCATATTAACACATAGTCCCCCAGCATCCCTGGACCTCTGCCAGCCTGCAAGGGAAAAACAGCCTTTGCCCACGTTTTCCTCCATTAAAAGACAATCCACTGTTAAAGTTTGTTGATCCAGTTTTAACGTTTGTTCGTGACCCTTTCATAGGCACTTGTGACCCCCTTTTGGGACACAACCCGCGAACTGAGAACCGCTGCGGTAGAGCAGCAGGGTCGGTCGCGGAGCGCGCTGCTGCGGAGCGGAGGGGCAGTGCCGCTCAACCCTGTGAGACGGGTCCCACGTACCAGATCAGACCTCTTTGTGGGCCAGATTAAGCCTGTGGGCTGGAGATTGCCACCCCCTCTTATAGCTCCTTTTCAGCTGGGGCTTTGTAGATGCTCCTGTTACCTTGTTTCTACATCGAAAGACTCGTGCTACACGGCAGGGTAGGCTTTCACCTCGTAGACTAAGTCAATCAGAGGTGCGTAAGCTTTTGTAAGCGAGCTCGCTTCATACCCCTTTCTTTTTCCTCCCTTCCCTACCCTTTGTTTTCCAGTAACTGCTCTCTGTTTAGAACCGCTGCTTCCTGAAACGTCTTGTTTGACAACAGAGCCGTCCAATTTCTGAGTGGCTGGGGCTGCAGCCCCCCTATCCGCATGCTGTAGGGGCTGCATGCCCACCAGAGCCGCCTCCTGCACGAGCTGAAAGGGGTCTGCAGGACCTCCCCAGCCACAGACTCCCTTGCACCAGGACTGTGCCGCCCTGCCTTGGCCCTAGTGCAGAAGGGATGGCGGGGGGAAGTGGGCACGCAGGAAGCAGATGTTGGGCTAGGGAAGGGGATTTTGGTGGCAGCAGCAGCAGCGAAGCGATGGGGCAAGCAGACTCGGGACTGGGAGTTTGGGAGCTGCACGCAGCCCACAGGCCGCCAGTCGGATGGCCGTAACTGGTTGGCTTTCTGTGGTTTACTCTCCTTATGTGCTGTACCTATATTCATTTTAGTTCTCGTTGAGTTTTCCTTTTCTTACTCTTTCTTCGAAACATCTCCTAGGTTGATCCTGACGGTAAAATAAGCGTACCCGTTAAGATGACTGCGGGGAAAGTATCCTGTTTTCATCTACGCAGCCTGGTGAGTTCCACGATTTACATTTGAAAAGTACCTCTTACAGCACATGTCCTTAGAGCTGATTTTTTCTATTATATGATAAGCTTCTCATGGCTTTTCCCTCCCCCGATACGTGTGAAGTGGGTCTAGACTTTTGGGAGATTGCATGTTTTTCTGTCGGCAAACCACAGGGCGGGTCAGCACTGCTACTTAGGACGCCGTAACGTGCGACTTCTCGGAGCGTGTGACAAAACGTTCCCGTTGACTTTACACGGTATTTAGTATTGCCAGCCCCACAACCATCGCTAGTTGTGCCATTGCATTGCTGTTGCGGCTGTTGCATTGGTTAGCAGCAGCCCCTGAACTGACAAGCTCCACACGTCTTCAAGGCTCCCAGGAGGCAGTTTCCGGACTGGCGTTATCACCGACGGACCGCGCTGGGCATGGCTTACGGCGCTAGCAGTGCCGCGGTGCTTGCAGCGGGCATGCTGACAGCCTCTTATCCCACGGAGGGCTCCTGACGGTCTGTCCGTCTCCCTGGATGAAGCAGGGCTGGCCAGAAGTCACGCGCTGCGGTCCTGAGGAGAGCAGTGCCGGGGCAGGGTTCAAGTCAGGATGTCGTCATCACGCTGGGACGTTTCTCCGCCTTCCTGCTGAGAGCGTCTCGTCTCTGCTTCCTGTGCTCCAACAGCCAGCGCGGAGGCGAGAGAGGCAGGGAGGCGGTGAGGGGACGGGAACATGAGCAAGGCAGATGCCAGTGCTGTGGGCCCCACGGGGCGGGGGGGGGGCGGGCGTTGCCGGAGGGATTTTTCCCTGGGGCCGGAGGCTGCTTGTGACAGCCGAGGGAGCGGGGCTCTCGTCTGACGGTCGGGTGCGAGCACGCTAGAACGATTCAAACGAGGCAAAGCACAGGCTCCGCGCCCCAAACTGGAAAGGTGTCGCTGCATTCGAGTTGTTCCTGCGCAGCGTTGAAGCGTGTTCACGCTCGGTGACAAAGCTCGTTCACCCTGCGTGATGAAGTATGTTCACACACAACAGCGAAGCACGTGGACACACAACGAAGTGTGTGCACACAAACAGCAAAGCCTGTTCACGCGCAGTAGCGAGCGGTCTAACTGTTGTTAGGCGTGAGCTCGCTGAGAGCAACCGAGATGAAGCAGAGGAGAGGCCCCACACGCCAAACTGGAAAGGTTTTGCTCTGGTTCAATCCTCAGCTCGTTCACAGGCAGCAGTTAACACGTGTTCACGCTCAATGATGAGGCGTGTTCAAATGCAATTAGGTGCGTTCACACTCAGCGATTTAAGAGCGTTGAAACGCATTTACACGCAGCGTTTAAGCACATTCGCATAGACGAGTGACGCGCCTTCCCTTCCTCCTCAGGGATTAGAGCTTACTAGCAGCTGCCCCTTTGAACCCTGCCCCTGGGGAAGGACTCCCAGCGTGCCTGTGTGCCGCTAAGAGCGCTGTCGCTGGGAGCAGGGCCCCGCTGGACTGGAGAGGTTTGATGTGAGACGCTGCCATCGTGGGGCTGAGGCTTCCTTGCAAATCTGGCGCCTCTGTCTCCGGTTGGCAGCCAGCAAGAGATGGGGGCAATGAATCTGGGCATGCCTCTGGACTGCCTGGGTGGGCAGGGGCACCACGGTGCCTTGCACTCGCTGGGCAGGAGACGTTGCGGGAGGGGTGTCGTGCAGGCTCACGGGGCCAGAGGATGCTGGGGATGGCTGCGGTACATGGCGTGCGCCTGGAAGGGGCCTGCGATGGCACGCTCCAGTCCTTCCCCCGATGCCCGGTGGGTGCGGTGTGCGGGTGATGGTTGTTGTTGTTCTCCCCCCCGCAAGCTGTGAGCGTGTGTTGCTGAATCCTGTTGCTAATAAAGATGAAGCTGTTTGCCGTCCCACCAGTCGCTCTGCTGAACGCTGACTCGAGGACAGAAGCCCAGGGGCGTGGAGGTCTGAGTGAGTACCCCGTCCCAGGGACCCCGTGGCCAAGGCCAACACTGTATGGTGTCAGAAGTGACCTGTCGGAGTAGGCAGACCAAAGGCTCTCTACAGAAGCAAGCTTGCATACAGTTGAGCAGAAGGAAAGCTGCCATAGCACTTTGCAAAAGCAAAGCAAACCACTGGTGCAGTTTGCTCCACAGGAGGGCCATCAAGCTGCAAAGGGCAAAGTTTGCAAACAATGCGGAAGCACACGCAAGCCTAGATCCTGCCCAGCTTTTGGAGAAAACTGTTACAAATGCTCTGGAGCGAACCACTTTGCAGAAATGTGCAAATCAAAGGGAGAGGCTCCAAAATCTGCAAAAGGAGTCAATACCCTCTGTATGGGCGCAGTGTCTGCCAAGCAGCACTCACCGACCGTTGATAAGCAGAGTGCCTGGGATAGCGCAGGTATAGCACAGGAGTTTTGATACGTTACAGTCTGCCTGGCCACTGACTCCCGAACGCAGCCCCTGGCTTCTTGACTTTTCATCCCATCCAGGAAGAGCGCACACCAAGTGCTGAAACCTCCTTAGCCTGACGAAGGGTTTTTGAACCCGAAAGCTTGCTTAATAACTATTCTCCAACTATTTGGGTTGGTCTAATACAAGATATCAAATTCACCCAAGGAACCTTGTCTGCCTATGTCCTTAGACCAACACAGCTACAACCTACACCCCTGGTATAGCACAGTGATGACTGCTGGCTTGCCGGCTTATTTGAAGTTAGATACTGGAGCGGAGGCAAACGCTATTCCAGTAGCTGTAGCAAAGGCTTTGCAGGGAAAACTATGCAAGGCTCAAACTCATGTTACATTAGTCGCATTTGGCGGTGCACCCATGAAACCAAAAGGTGCAGGCATTGCAGGCTGCAAATCTGGTGCTAATGAATCTGATGTACCTTTCTACCTAAACGACAATAGTGACCCACCAAGACCTGGTAGGGTGGCATGCACCACGTCGGACCTCATCAGACGAGTCCACGGAATGGCCCCGACAATACCCGCAACCAAGGCGGACCTTCTCAAACTATGTCCGGACGTTTTCGAAGGGGTGGGCCAATTTCCCGGTACCTACCACATCTGTGTCGACCCGGCAGTACCACCAGCGGTGCACGGGTGTAGAAAAATTCCCTGTGCAACCCTAGGCACGTAGAAGACTGCCCTCGAAACGCTGGAAGCTGTGAGAGTCCTTACGAAGGTGACTAAACCCACACACCCTGGGTCAATAGCCTCGTGATGGCACAAAAGAAGGATGGTTCACTACCGCTTGGTTTATACCCGCGAGACCTCAACGAGGCAGTATCGAGGCAGCACTGTTCTATTCCCGCTGTAGAAGATGTGCAAAAGAGCTTGTCAGGTAAAAAGCTGTTCACCGTTCTTGATGAAGAGGACGGCTACAGGCAAGTCAAACCAGGCAAGGAATCAGCCGAGCTGCGTGCAACTTCAGTCGCCTTCCCTTTGGTGTCGAGTCGCCTAGCGAAGTATTCCCACAGAAGAACCGCGAGTGCTTTTGGGGACGTTCCAGGAATCCACATGGTCGCAGATGAACCGCGTTCCTACGTGGTAAAAACTCCCAGCAGTAATGTCTACAGGAGAAACAGAAGACACTTAAGGAAAGATCAGTCCTCAGTAGCAGCAGCAGAACAAGTTGACACGCCCCAGGAGACGGCAGCAGAACAAGCATCGGAAGTAAAACCAGATCACCAAGAGCAAGAGTTTCGTTACGTTTCAGAGGATACACCAGTACCCATGGAGACACCTGATGGCACCACGGAAACTAAGAGCGAATGGGAGGTGAGGTTGCCTGTGAAGTACAAGGATTATGTAATGGGATCCAGACCCCTTTGGTGAGCCAAGTGCTAGCAACCTCTAGCTCTGCGGTCCTGAAATGTTCCCAGTTAAAGTAGCCGCTGAGGGACTTTCAACTACGGGAGAGGGAGCTCCCAGAGTGCAGAAGGGGGATGCGGTCCACAGCGTGCGCCTGGAAGGGGCCTGCGGTGGCACGCTCCAGTCCTCCCCCCCGATGCCCAGTGGGTGCGGTGTGCGGGTGGTGGGTTGTTGTTCTCCCCGCAAGCTGTGAGCGCGTGCATTGCTGAATCCTGTTCCTAATAAAGATAAAGCTGTCTCCCATCCCACCCGTCTGTGCTGAACGCTGGCTCAAGGACAGAAGCCCAGGGGCATGGAGGCCTGAGTGAGTACCCCGTCCCAGGAGCCCGGTGGCCACGGGCAAAGACTATAACGGCTGTGAGTGAAACAGACTCCTTGCAGACTAAGAAAATCAGAGGCACGTGAGCTTTTGTAAGCTAGCTCACTTCATCAGCAGGGATCCAGGTTTTCTCCAATTTAAAAAAAATCCCCAATTTTTATATTTATATTTTTATATTTATATTTTTATATAGTGGGGTTTCATTTTAATCATAATGGGAAAATGTGGGGGTTCGAGGTTAGTGTTTTTTTAACTGAAAATTGGGGAATTGTTTTTCATCAGAGGCCCTGTTCATCGGCTGGTCAGACGGGAGTGCCGGAAGCAGCACTTCTGTCTCGAGCGGTGATGAGAATGGGAGGGGAGGAAAAAGCAGGTGCCGGCAGGGCCTGCGGTACCCTGCAGGTGTCAGTCAGCGGGGCTCGCGGCCCTCCTTTCTTTGTCCTTCCCCTTCCCTACCCTTTGGTATTCCAGTCCCTGCTTTCAGTTTAGCATCATTGCTTCCTCCAGCTGCATCTCAGCATCCGAGGAAGCAAGCTGCTGCTTACGAAAGCTGATGCATCCCTGGTTTACTGACTCTAGGAAGGGCAGATCCGCACTGCAAATCTTCCCTGAATCCAGGCTAGCGCGGCCAGTTCCTCTCCCCGCTCGGATCCTTAAAGGAGTAGGCCGAAGGCAGGCCCTTAGGTCTGCAGGCCAGAGTGAAACCTGATGCCACGGCATATCAGAGTACGGTGGATGCTCATACTCTGGTTACTTGACGAAGCCGCGCCTTAGAAATGGGTGCTGTTGATTACTTAATATGTGCATTGTGTTTTTAAAAGGTTTTCAGAAAGGTATCGCGTTTTCCAGCAGGGCTGTCCAGTTGTTTAGAAGCACCTCTTACACCTCATCTCCATAGACCTCATACTTTTATTTATACCATAGACTTTTTGTAGCTTTTTTGGTTTTTTCCCTATTTCTGAATTGGGCCTTGACTTTTGGGGAGACCAGATTTTTCTGTCATGATTTGTGCTCAGCAGATAAGAGGGTGGTCAGCGCTTCTCTATAGGATACAGGAAGGTGTGACTTTTTTGAACGTATAACAAGGTGTTCGCTTTGATGTCACGCAGTATTAATACCAGCCCCGCAATACTATACTGGCAACTATAGGCCAGTCAGTCTCACCTCCATCCTCGGCAGTCTTTGCAAAAATTATCAAGGCTCACATTTGCGAGAGCCCGGCAGGACAAATTCTGCTGAGGGGAAACCAGCACGGGTTCATGGCAGGCAGATCGTGCCTGACCAATCTAGTCTCTTTTTATGACCAGGTTACAAAACACCTGGACGCAGGAGGAGGGGTTGACATCGTTTACTTAGACTTCAGGAAGGCCTTCGATACGGTATCCCACCCCATACTGGTGAACAAGTTAAGAGGCTGTGACTTGGATGACTCCACGGTCCGGTGGGTAGCGAGTTGGCTAGAGGGTCGTACCCAGAGAGTCGTGGTGGATGGGTCGGTTTCGACCTGGAAGGGTGAGGGCAGTGGGGTCCCGCAGGGTTCGGTCCTTGGACCGATACTCTTTAATGTCTTCATCAGCGACTTGGACGAGGGAGTCAAATGTACTCTGTCCAAGTTTGCAGATGACACAAAGCTATGGGGAGAAGTGGACACGCCAGAGGGCAGGGAACAGCTACAAGCAGACCTGGACAGGTTGGACAAATGGGCAGAAAACAATAGAATGCAATTCAACAAGGAGAAATGCAAAGGGCTGCACCTAGGGAGGAAAAATGTCCAGCGCACCTACAGTCTAGGGAATGACCTGCTGGGTGGCACGGAAGCAGAAAGGGATCTCGGAGTCCTAGTGGACTCCAAGATAAACATGAGCCGGCAGTGTGACGAAGCCATCAGAAAAGCGAACGGCACTTTATCGTGCATCAGCAGATGCATGACGAACAAATCCAAGGAGGTGATACTTCCCCTCTATCGGGCGCTGGTCAGACCGCAGTTGGAGTACTGCGTGCAGTTTTGGGCGCCGCACTTCAAGAGGGATGCGGATAACCTGGAGAGGGTCCAGAGAAGGGCCACTCGTATGGTTAAGGGCTTGCAGGCCAAGCCCTACGAGGAGAGACTAGAGAACCTGGACCTTTTCAGCCTCCGCAAGAGAAGGTTGAGAGGCGACCTTGCGGCTGCCTGTCAGGTCATCATGGGGGCACAGAAGGGAATTGGTGAGGCTTTACTCACCAAGGCACCCCTGGGGGTTACAAGAAATAATGGCACGTTGGCACCCCCCTGCCGGTAGGGGATGTGCAGGACCTCGTTGCTGGCCCTCAGCGGTAGGTGCAGCCACTTTTTGAGCAGCCGTCGGATCTTGGTGTCCGCCTTCTTGAGTGGGGTCTTGGGGACCGCTGAGCCTCTCAGGACGAACGTGACACGGGGGATGAGGAAAGTGTTCACCGCATCGATCTTCTGCCAGAGGGCCAGCAGGGACGAGTCCAGTTTGCATGAGTCCTGCATGATGCCGTTGATGGTCTCCTCCGGCGTCTACCTGGCCCGGTGGCCGGTGGGTGTCCCCACGTGGCAGTAGGCCTCTCCGTCGCGCAGGTGCTGCATCGCCTGGCCCTGGATCGTGAGAGTGGAGTCCAGGACGCGGCTCTTCTGCTTCCCGTCGACGTGCAGGGAAGCGCACTTGGCGACGTTAAAACGCAGGCCCATCCACCTGGCCGCCTCCGACGTCACATCCAGCATCTGCTGCAGCTGGGTGGCGTCGGGGGCGAGGAGCACGAGGTCGTCGGCGTAGGCCAGGACGCTCAGCTTCTCGCTGTAGAGGTCGAGCCCGCCAGGGCCGCCTGCCACGGCTCGAAGGAGCGGTTCCATGGCCAAGTTGAAGATGATGGGGCTGAGGGGGCATCCTTGGGGCCGCCAGGGTCCGTGGGTTGTCGCCCTTCAGGGCCTGCCGTCGTCACCAAGGCGCCGTGGGGGTCCGGAGGGCTCCGCTGTCGCTCGGGGCGCTCCGTCGTCGTCCGGGGGGCGTCCTTGGGCTCCGGGGTCCTCCGCCGGGAGGCGGCTCTCGTCAGCCGGGGTTCCGGGCTTTGAGAGTCTCTCTGTCTCCGGGGGTCGATCAATGGTCAGGGGTCCGCCGCCGCCTGTTGGAGTCCCGACATCGTGGGGGGGTGCGTCGGGGTTCTTCGCCGGCTCGGGTTCGCTGGTCTACCCTCCTGGGAGGGTCCTCCTGGATCCGCAGTCGACGTTCCGCCCTAGCTGGGGTCTCCGTGCCTCGAGCGTTCTCGACAGTGGATCAGGGCGTCCTTGAGACCTGGGGGTGTTGCTCCACGTTCCGTCCTCCGAACCCTGGCGTTCGCCTACCGACCGAGGGGGACCCAAGGTCTTCGGCTACTAGCCCGAGCTGGGGTTTTCGCTTTATCGGGGTCCGGCGAACCGGAACACCCTTTGGCTACTAACCTGGGAAGCACGGTCGCTTGCGCAACCTGATACCCTTTCGGACATACTGGTGGCACCGCCTTCTCTAGCCCGTCATGACTGACGAGAACCCTCGCTGCAGCAGGAGAAAGGAAAGCAAGCTGCTAGTCAGCTCACTTTTTGTTTCTACAGTTCCGGCAGTCTGCCGGACTGGGTTCGGCGCCGGTCCTGGAAATAGTGCAATACCAGGCCGGGCGCGGTGCGAAAATAAGTGTTTCTCCGTCTTTTTCAGCGATTAAACTGATGAGAACAGATTTTTTTTTTTTTTTACAAAGTTATTTTTATTTACCAATGATTAGTTCAAAACCATTATTTCATTATTAAGAAAAATACTTTTTATAAAAATCTAAACTATTCAAAGAAGAAAGCAGCAATTAAAGAAAGTCTCTTTCTTTCCTTTCTTTTCACATTGGTTTCTTAAATGACGTGGAAGGAAAAGCACGCTTAGGAGATCCGGGCTCCTCTTCCTTGTCATGGAGACGTTTTCTCATTGTAGTTGGCACTTTTGATGCCTGGGAAGAATCCAGAGAGAACCCTATTTGCTTTTGTAGTTGTTTAAACGTATCCTTCACAGCCTCATCCTGAAGCCAGGGATGCCCTAAGGCTTCTTCTGTTGTAAGTCGTTTATTTGGGTCCACAACCAACAGCTTCTTCACGAGGTGCAAAGCTGTATTAGACACATGCTTCTATTCCTTTGGAATAAATGTGTATTTTCCTTGAGTGATCTGCTCTTTCAGAGACAGTTTAGTATTTTGTTCATTGAAGGGAGGATATCCACATAAGCATACAAAAAGAATAACTCCTAAACTCCAACAGTCCACAGCACGGCTGTAGCCTTCTGTCCCAAGGGAATTTAGAACCTCAGGGGCAAGGTACGTGGGAGTGCCACACAATGTTTTCATAAGAGAGGTTTCTCCAAGAATCTTGGATTGTCCAAAATCTGTAATCTTTATAAGGCAATTTTCTTCAGAAGATGAAAGTAACACATTCTCTGGTTTGAGATCCCGGTGTATAATACCATTGTCATGAAGGTACTTTACAGCCAACAGCATCTGATAAAAATACAGCTTGCAGGTAGCTTCTTTCATCTTGATTGGTCTTGACACTCTGTCATATAATTCTCCTTCTTCCATCAATTCCAAAATAATGTAATAGTCTTCTGCTTCAAAGAAGTTTTTAATCTTGATTAAGCAGGGGTGATTTATTTTCTTCAAAATCTCTATTTCTGTATTCACATTGAACACTGGATCTGCCTCTCTCACAGCAGCTGTCATAAATCTCCGTTTATTGATTATCTTTACAGCAACTTTGTTACACGTGGCCTTTTCAAACGCCAGTTTGACTTCACCACAGGCACCACTTCCCAAAGTTTTTGACATGATATATTTCTCTCTGAATTCTCTGGGATACCCCGACTGATCATCCACCATAAGATCAGAAAATACAAACACTTTGTTACTCTGTACAGACAGTGCAATTTCAGAACTGTGGGTCAGCAGCAGCCTTTTCCCTCTTCCTATAAGCTCTTTATTTACAAAGGTCCCATTCACACTGTGATCTTCTATGTAGGCAACGCAGGAGTTTTGTGGTCCCGTTTCCTTGAAAATTCAGAAATGCTTCTTGCTGTAGTTCTGGTAGAAACCTGTCTCGGACAGCCCTATCCTAGAAAAGCTGTAGTCACAGCTTTTGTCTCTGCCAAACCAACACTCGTCATTCACACAGTCTGACATCGCTGCTCTCTCAAGGCGGTTACAAAGTCCAACGGCATGTGGACCCGCTCCCCTGTGGGCAGCTTGGCTTACACTGCGCTGCGCCCTGCGTAGTTGATGAAGCCCCCGGCAATGGCCCAGAGGCGCCCCCATGGCCGCGGGGCCGGCTCCTCCGGCTCCTGGTGCTCGGGGATAGGGGGCAGCTCCTGCGTGGGCACCATGTCCAGGGAGCTGAGCGTGCCCGAGCTGGAGGACGACTGGCTGCTGCCCTGCGAGCTGCTGGATGACGAGTCCGTCCCGCCCTGCGAAGGCTGCGACTCGCCGCCCGCCGCCCGCGACATCGCCGCTGCGAGCGGCGCGACCGGATAAGAACAGATTGACTTTTATTAGTAGATGGTAAGGATGGTAAATCCAAAAAAAGATGACAAAGCTGATAGGGAAATACAGAACGCCCGGGTGAGGGACTAACAATAAAAGGATGGGGGTGAGGTTGGGAACGCAACTAGGTTACATGCGATACAAAGTTAGCCAACTAAGCCTGGGGGTAAGGGGAGTGGGGATGGGGGGGGGGGGATGTTTCGCGACGCTGAGAGAAATAGAGGATAGAAACGCACATACCCGTGACAATGGTCTGCAATGGTGGAAGAAGTGGTCTGAAGATGAAGTGTCTCAGTCTAGATATAGTCTATCACGGGGGTCCTCTTCGGGTGGCGCTGGGTCGTCGTCCGTTGTTGATGAGTCCTCTTGAAGCGAAGGTCCGTCTGTTGCAGAGGGGGGCGGTTCAGGCGGCCCCCTCTGGGTCCGGTCCGGCGGCTGTTCTTCTGCTGGGGTCCGTGTACTGGCGGTGGCCCGTGATGTGCTCCACGTAAATGTCGCGGGACCACCGGATGGTGTCGGACACCATGAGGCAGCACATCAGCTTGGCGTAGCGGCGGGAGACGCGGCAGGCACGCAGGACGCTCTCGTTACTGGGGTCCCAGGCTCCAAGCGTTCCCACGATGAGCGCGTCGACCGTCACGTCGTAGCCGTGACCCCTCAAGGTGTCGGCCAGCGGGGCGTACTTCTCCCGCTTGCGAGCCCGGGCGTCGGTGAAGGCTTGGCGCCGGTTCTCGAACGCGATGGTGACGTCCACGATGATGATCTTCTTGGCCTCCTCGTTGGTGATCACGATGTTGGGGCGCATCTGGCTCTCGGAGACTGGGACGGTGCGGTTGACGGAGACCTGCCCCGCGGCGGCCGGGATGGCCCTCACCAGCCGGTCCTGGACAGCGTTGCGGCGGAGCTGCCAGGCCCTGGCGTGCGGCTTGCAGCTGCACAGCACAGGGGGAGGGTCTCGGCCGCGTAGCCGCACCGTCGGCACCTCTTGTCCTGGTGGCCGAAGCGGACGGCCCCGTTGAGAGGCAGGCACTTGAGGCGGGCGCGGTGGAGGAAGCGCCAGTCCGTGAAGCGCGTGAAGCTCCCGCTAGGCATGAAGTGGTTGCTGGCGTCCCACTTCGAGGTGACGTTGAAGACCTTGCCCTGGTCGGGTTTGGCCCTCAGGTCGCCGGCGTATTTGTTGCGGACGGCGTCCTTCAGGAACCTGTCCAGGAAGGTCCTCGTGCGGGGCGTCACGGTCACGGAGTCGGCGTGTGGGGCTGGCTGCAGGGAGACTGCCAGCTCCCGGCGCTCCTCGGTCCAAGTCCAGGCGCAGCCGATGCGCTTCCCGAGGCGGCGCGTGGTGTTGCGGGCTCGGCTCCACAGCGAGGCAAAGTCCCCGCCGTCTCGGCCGAACTCGCCCTCCAGCGAGCCGCTCAGGAAGGTGGCCAAGTCACGTCCGGTGGGTTGCCTGCCGATCCTCTTGCGGGCGGTCTCCTCCAGGGCGCTGGCGGCGATGATACTTACCGTCGCGTCCGGGCAGGTCAGGAGGCGGAAGGCGTGGGTGACCACGGCGATGTCGCCGAGGTCTCCCATGCGGGGCATGTTGGCACCCCCCTGCCGGTAGGGGATGTGCAGGACCTCGTTGCTGCCCCTCAGCGGGAGGTGCAGCCACTTTTTGAGCAGCCGTCGGATCTCGGTGTCCGCCTTCTTGAGTGGGGTCTTGCGGACCGCCGAGCCTCTCAGGACGAATGCGACGCGGGGGATGAGGAAAGTGTTCACCGCGTCGATCTGCCAGGGGGCCAGCAGGGACGAGTCCAGTTTGCGTGCGTCCTGCACGATGCTGTTGATGGTTTCCTCCGGCATCTGCCTGGCCCGGTGGCCGGTGGGCGTCCCCAGGTAGCAGTAGGCCTCTCAGTCACGCAGGTGCTGTATCGCCTGGCCCTGGATCGTGAGGGTGGAGTCCAGGACGCGGCTCTTCTGCTTCCCGTCAACGTTCAGGGAAGCGCACTTGGCGATGTTAAAATGCAGGCCCATCCACCTGGCCGCCTCCAACGTCACGTCCAGCATCTGCTGCAGCTGGGTGGCGTCGGGGGCGAGGAGCACGAGGTCGTCGGCGTAGGCCAGGACGCTCAGCTTCTCGCCATAGAGGTCGAGCCCGCCGGGGCCGCCTGCCACGGCTCGAAGGAGCGGTTCCATAGCCAGGTTGAAGATGATGGGGCTGAGGGGGCAGCCCTGTTTCACTCCCGACCGGATGGGGATCTCTGCGGTCTCCCCGTCGGTGGCGCGGACGGTTGTGGTGCAGCCGTGGTAGAGCTCGCGCACCAGGTTGGTAACGCCGTCCGGCAGGCCCAGCTTGCGGAGGGTGTCGAAGATGTGGCGGTGGGGCACGGACCCGAAGGCGTTGGAAATGTCCAGCCACGCCACCGCGCACTGCTTCCTGGTCCTCCGGGCGTTGTCCAGGGCCATCTGGAGGGTGAAATTGTGCTCGTAGCAGCCCTCCGTGGACATGAAGCCCTTCTGGCTTCGGCTGACGGCTCCGTCGGTCACCGCCCAGTCGGCGATGCGGCCCGCCAGGCAGCCGGCGTAGAGTTTCGCGACGGTGGAGCACAGGGCGATGGGTCTCCAGTTGCCCGGGTCGTTTGGGTCTCCCTTCTTGTGGATGAGGACCGTCATGGCCCTCTTCCAGGCGGCGGGCGTGCGCCGGAACTCTCTGCACCTGTTGAAGAGAACAGAAAGAACAAGGCAGCCCGGGTCACGTTTTTTAAGGAGACCGTACCTGATCCCGTCCTTGCCGGGGGCGGTGTCCCTGGTCCTCTTCAGGCGGGCTTCCACCTCCTGCGGCGTGAAGGCATCCTCGAACCCCTCTGCCGGGGGCACGGGGGTCAGCGCTTCGACGGTCGCAGGGCGTGGGGTGGCGGCATCCGTTGGAGGGTTGAAGACCCTGCTGAAATATCTGAAAAGAGCCTCCCGGGGGACCTGGCAGAAGGCCGAGGGTCCCTCCAGGATCTCTCTCACCGCCTTGGGACGGTTGGCCCGGTACAGCTTCTGGATCCGGGAGGCTGCCGCTGGGTCGTAGCGCTGGCGCCTGGGTCGCCTCTGCGGTTGGGGCCTGTGGTCTCGTCGCGTCGCCGGTCTGTTGTTGTTTCCTCGGGGTTGGCCGGGCCGGGCGGCCGCCGAGAGCTCCTGTGTGAGCCGGGCCACCGAGGCCTCGAAAGCCTCGAAGGTGGTGGCCTGGGAGAGCTCCTCCAGCCAGAGGGTCTGCCATGGAGAGGGCATCCTCTGCTGTGGGGAGGGCTCCGCACTGGGAGATTCCGGCACGCTCGGGGGCCGGAGGGCACCCAGTGGCTCGGTTCCTCCCGGCGGCTCCGGAATCCTCGGCGGGGCGGGGGCCTCGGGTGGCCCCGGGGGTCCTGGTGGAGGGCTGTCCGGTCGGGGCGTCGCGTTCAGTCTGGGGTCCCTGGGCGGAGGCCTGCACGGTGGCGTCGTTGGGGCAGGTCTCTCCGTAGGGTGGTCCTCGGAGGTCTGGTCCGGTGGGGTTGTCGGTGGAGTGGCCGGTCTAGCGGGTCTCCGCGCCGCGGCCTGGGTGCGCCGGGCCAGGGCGGCGGACCTCACCAGCGTGCCGGGTCTCCTCTCTGCTCCGTGGCCTTGGCATACCTTCTGGTGATTCTTGAGGAGCTTCAAGGCCTCGTATTTGGTGCCGCAGAGGGAGCAGTAAAAAGCTAGGCGCAGCTGGTGGAAGCGCCGTAGGTGTTTGTTCATGTCGCCGTGCGACCTGTACTGTCTCGGCGGGTGGCAGGTCGGGCAGAACAGCTTGTTTGGAAGAGGGAAGGGGAGGAACGTGAGCGCCATCACGTCTGCTCCTTCCCCTGGGTCGTCCGTGGGGGGGTCTGGTGTCGGGGGGGTTCGGGGCTCCTCCACCAGCGTGGGGAGACCCTCGGGGGGGCATCCTCGGGGCCCCCGGGGTCCGGGGGTCGTCGCCGTTCAGGGCCCGCCGTCGTCACCGAGGCGCCGTGGGGGTCCGGAGGGCTCCGCTGTCGCTCGGGATGTTCCGTCGTTGTCCGGGGGGCGTCCTCGGGCTCCGGGGTCCTCCGCCGGGAGGCGGCTCTCATCAGCTGGGGTTCCGGGCTTTGAGAGTCTCTCTGCCTCCAGGGGTCAATCGATGGTCGGGGGTCCGCCGCCGCCTGTCGGGGTCCCGACATCGTGGGGGGTGCGTCGGGGTTCTTCACCGGCTCGGGTTCGCTGGTCTACCCTCCTGGGAGGGTCCTCCGGGATCCGCAGTCGACGTTCCGCCCTAGCTGGGGTCTCCGTGCCTCGAGTGTTCTCGACAGTGGATCAGGGCGTCCTTGAGACCTGGGGGTGTTGCTCCACGTTCCGTCCTCCGAACCCTGGCGTTCGCCTACCGACCGAGGGGGACCCAAGGTCTTCGGCTACTAGCCCGAGCTGGGGTTTTCGCTTTATCGGGGTCCGGCGAGCCAGAACACCCTTTGGCTACTAACCTGGGAAGCACGGTCGCTTGCGCAACCGGATACCCTTTCGGACGTACTGGCGGCACCGCCTTCTCTAGCCCGTCATGACTGACGAGAACCCTCGCTGCAACAGGAGAAAGGAAAGCAAGCTGCTAGTCAGCTCACTTTTTGTCTCTATATTTCCGGCAGTCTGCCGGACTGGGTTGGCGCCGGTCCTGGAAATAGTGCAATACCAGGCCGGGCGCGGGGCGAAAGTAAGTGTTTCTCTGTCTTTTTTCAGCGATTAAACTGATATGAACAGATTTTTTTTTTTTATTATTATTTAATATCAAAATGTTTAATCGTCTCTCCACACCATCTCCTTTTGACAATATTTCACAGAAAAACAATATCATACATAACACAATCGTAGGGGACGCCCGTCCCCTTTCCAATCACAATTTCTCCACCGTTGTATCACTGAATCCTCTTTATACATAACCATTAATTCACTCCATGACAATACATTTTTGCTCTTTTCTCATACAGGTTCTTGGGACACTTCAAACATTTACAATACATTTCCACATTGTACACAGTCTTTTCACATAGTCTTGTATTTTCCTCCATTTTATTTGCATTTAACTTGTTTCCATCGTTCTTTATTTGTCACACACAATTCACCTTAGTTTTATCTCATTACCACTGTTTTCCCAATGTTTCATTTCCACCTTTCCCCTCTTTTCCCTAATTCCCGACGCTTTTCCTTGCCCTATTTCCCGACGCTTTCCTTTCCCTTCTTTCTCTCTTCTTCTTTTCTTTTCCCTGTCCTTACCCTATCCCGGCCGGCTGAAATAATTCCTGCCACCGAACGCCTTGCCATGCCCTACTCATCTTGCCCTTTTCTCCTTGTCCCTTTATGTAGTCTTTAATCTCGTAGTACCCTAGCTGTGTGCATTCCCTTTGTGTGAAGTATACCCCTTTCCCTACTAACAAACATCTCGTTTTCCATAATGCCACCCTCATCCCCATCAAGACCACCCGTACTTCCCATTGCCTCTCTCCTTGTTTTACCAGTCCGTACACTGCGCTTTCATATGACACCCCCTGTGCCCACCCTATTGCCCTTAGAAATTTCCCTACTCTTCCCCACACCCTTCTCGCGAACGTGCACTCCCAAAAGACGTGATGCACCGTTTCTTCCTGTGTACAGCACTCCCGTGGGCACTCCGCCGATCTCACCAGCCCCCATCGGTGTAGTACTTCCCTGACTGATAACACCCGCCTCACTATGCACCACGCTATGTCTCTATGAGTCCCTTTCCACCTTGCGTCTTCTATTCCCTTCCACACCTCTCTCACCTGCTCCCATGCCAAATCCCCCACGTCTGTCAACACATCTTTCTCCCTAATTGTGTTGAAAATCATCCTAGCTTTCTGTAGTCCTTCCAGCCCCAATTTGGCCAAACCTTTTGCCCTGACGAATGCCGCCAACCTATCCACATGCTGCGATGGTTTCCCTGCCCATATCCCTGTCCACCTTTCACCAAATACCCCCCATGCCCTCAAAACTCTGCCTCCCCAGTACTTTGCCCATTTCCCCGCTATTTCTTCCCTTTTCCGTGCTTCCCTGACTAATGCTGCCACCCCGTGCCCATATACGAACGTTTCCACCTCTGGAAAACCCCATCCCCCTAGCTCCCCTGCTTTATAAATCTCCCTACGTGCTACCTTTTCTCCCTTACTTCCCCAGAAAAACACACACAATTCCCTCTGTATCCTCCTCGCTTGCCTCCACGATGGGGGGTATACCCACCCTACAAATAGCAGGATCGGTAAGATCACTGACTTGATTAATTTTACCTTCCCTGTCTTTGACAACCCTCTCCCTCCCCATATCCCCAACACCTTTCTAACCTGCCCCCACACTTCTCCCCACGCTGTTTCCCCTTTTCCATCTTTCTCAAAGCTTATCCCTAATATTTTTAGCCCTCCCTCTACCACCTGCAACCCATATTCCTCCAGACCCTCCCAGTTCCCTATGCCCCATATCTTACTTTTCCCTTTATTTAATCTTGCTCCGGCTACCCTTCCGTACTCTTCCATATGTTCCAGCGCCCTCCTCACTGACCTCCTGTCCCTCGCCAGGAATGTTACGTCATCCATATATAGCAGCGCTTTCACTTCTCCTCCTCCTGGTATCTTTATCCCTTGAATTTGGTCGTCCCGTCTTATCTTCCTTCCTACCGCCTCTATCCCACACACGAAAAGCCCTGGTGACAAAGGGCACCCCTGCCTTACCCCTACCTCTATTTTAATCTCCTCTCCCAAGTGTCCTTTTAACAGCACCCTGCTGAAAGCCCCCCGATACACTTCCCTCACCCATCCTATGTAGTTTCCCGGGAACCCCATCTTTTCCAGCACCGTGAACAGATACTCGTGCCTCACCCTATCGTACGCTTTCTCCAAATCCAGGTTTCCCACCACCATATTCCAGTTCCTATCCCTCACATACTCTATTATGTCCCTCACCACCCAGTGTGTTTGTGTTATCTTTCTCCCTTCCACCGCGCACATCTGTTCTTCCCCTATCACCTGTGCCAATACCCCCTTCATTCTTTCCGCCAGCATTCTCGTGTACAGTTTGTAGTCCACGTTTAATAACGTGATTGGCCTCCAGTTTTTCAAACTCTTTTTCTCCCCCTTCTTATATAATAATACTATCACCCCTTCTGCAAACCCTTGCCCTACCTTTCCCCTTTCCATCATCTCTTTAAATACCTCCTTGACGTCTGTTCCTAACCACCCCCAAAATTTTCTGTAAAATTCCCCCGGTATCCCATCCACCCCTGGGACTTTATTCGTCTTCATTCCTTTCAGACACCCTTCTATTTCTTCTACTGTCACCTCTCTTCCCAAATCGTCCCTTTCCTCTTCCTTTAATTGCTGGATTTCTTCCTCTTCTACCCTCCTTTCTTCTTCTTCCGCCTCCCCTTTACTGTACAGGTCCCTATAGAACCTTGTTACCTCTTTTAAAATCTCCTTCTGCTCCTTTACTACCTGCCCCCCTTGCGTCATTATCTCCCTCATTTCTTTCTTCCCGTTCCGAACCCTCTTTGCAAAATATCCACTCCACTCCTCTCCTTCCTCTACCCATGGTGCTCGTGCCAGAAATATTCTCTCCCTTCCTCTTTGTTCAAACCACTCTTCCACCTCCTTTCGGGCCGTCCCCAGTTCCTCTTTTACTTCTTTTCCTGCTTCTGCTTCCTTTACTAATCCTTGTACTCTTTGCTGCTTCCGTAACAAACTGCGCTGTCGCTGCTTTGCCCGTTTCCCCCCTTGCTTTTTAAACCACTCTTTGATCCTTTCCTTCACCATTAGCCACCACTCCCACCTGGTTTCAAAATACCTTTTCAGCGTTCTCCATCCCTTGTATTCTGCCACAAACTCCCTACATACCTTCCCCTCTTCTAGGTCCTTCAGATTCAACTTCCATACTCCCTTCCCCTGTGCTCCGCCCTCCCCTTGTCCTATCTCCACTCTTAATATGTTGTGGTCTGAAATTCCCGCTTCCCTTACCTCCTTCTTTTGCACTCTCAATCCTTCTAACACAAACACAAAATCTATCCTCGATCTTTTCCTCCCCTCTGGCTCTATCCTTGTCCAAGCAGTTTCACCCTTCCAAATATCTTTTAGCCCTTCTTCCCGTGCCCATTTCCCTAGCAATTTCCCTGTTCCATCCAGTTCTCCCTCACATTCTTCCCCTACCCTATCCCCTTTTTCTATGATACAGTTAAAATTGCCCACTATGATTCGGTGCCCTCCTCCCCCACAACACACCCCCAGTTTTTTAAACAAAACCATCCTCTCTGCTTTCACCGCCGGTGCATACACGTTCCAGATTGTGACTATCTGCCCTTCCCATTCCAGCACCATCTTCTGTACCCGTCCCTCCACCAGCACTTGCACGCTTTTAACTTGTAGCGGCATCCGCCCTTCCCTAATCAAAATTCCCACCCCCAGGTTTTTGTTCCCTCCAGCTCCCGCCCACCAAGAAGGTCCCCATCGCCACCGCTTTCTCAACCAGCTCCACTCTCTTCCCCACCCTATCCCACACTCCTGCACACACAGCACTTCTGCGTCTGTTGTTTCTAAAATCTTCTTAATGTCCTCCCATCGCTGCTTCCTCAATAGACTCCTCACATTCCACGATATTATCCTTAGTGTTTTCCTCATTTCCTTACCTGTGGTGACCTTTCCCTTACTTCCCCTTTCCCGTCCCGTCCTGCCTTGTCACCCAGTGACCCCGTCTCCCTCATGCCGGTCATGTGAGCCAGGTTAGCGATCGCGGCTGGGCTCAAATAACCCTCCGCTCCCTCGCTCCCTTCCCCCTCCCTTCCGGGCTTCATTCCTCCATTGCGGGTTCTCTTGGGTGTTTCGTCCCCGCTCCTTTGTCTCCCACCCCTTTCTTCTTCTTCCCATCTCTTCCTCCCTTTTCCTCCCTTCTCCCCTTTCTTTTCTCTCTTTAGCTTTTTCTCTGTCCCACACGCTGCCTGCCCCAGCGGGATATCCTGGCTCCCGTCTGAGCATGCCACATCACCCTTTGTGGCTGGTTGTGACCCTGCCCGCTTTCCCTCTTCTCTCCCGCCCTCAGGCTCTCTTTCCACCACGATTTCCATCGTGGAAGTTGTCAATCTGTCCAGCTCCTTCAACATTTCTAACCCTGTCTCCAATTCCAAACCTTCCCCTGCCTCTGTTTCCTCACACACCGATTCTTCCCGGCTCTCCGAGACCTCATTAGCAGACATTGCTGACTCGTTGTCTGCCTCCATCTCGCTCTCTTGTGCTTCTTTTTCCTCCTCCCTTCTTTCCTCCTGGTTTTTCGCCCTATTCGCATAGGAGTAGGGACACGCCCTATATGTGTGCCCCTCTTCCCCACATGTGATACATTTTATTTGTTTTTTGCACTCACTCGCCCTGTGTCCCATCTCCCCACATTTAAAGCACCTGGTTAGTGAGCAAAACGCTGCAATGTGCCCCCCTTTCCCACATCTACTACACAGCCGTGGCTGCCCGAAATAACTCACATAGCCCCTGTGGGGCCCTATGTAAAAGTTGGGAGCGATATGCTTTACCCCTCCGAAATGGGGGTCCTCCATTAGTCTCACTCTCGCTCTCCAGGACCCTGTCCAGATCTTATACTTATCCAGTACTCTCTCCACCCACATCACACTCTGTACTTGTCTCTCCACCCATCTCTCCACGTCCTCTTTTTCCAACTTATCATTAAACATTCTCAAAAAGAGGACTCGCTCTCTCTCTCTCTCTCTTCTCCTGTTTCGAACCGTAGCCCTTTTAATTTACCTTCTTTCGTTAGCTTCCCTTGCCTTTCCCAAAACTCCTCATAAGCTTTCCTGTTCCAAAAAGTTAACCCCCACACTTTATAATTTTCATGCGCGATCACAACACTCAGATCCCGCGGGTTTAAGCCAATGTCTCTAAACAACACTTTTTCCATAAACTCAGTCCTCGTGAGCCGAGTTGCTCCTTCAAAGCCCTCCTTCAGTAGAAAAACTTTTGCTCGTAGTTTCACTTGCCTTTGGGGGTCTTCCTTGCTCCACCATGGCTCCTGCTGCTCATCTTCTGACTCAGCCGCTCTCCTCTTCTCCTCCGACGTCTCTCCTCCACCTATCGTCGCCTGCTCCCGGTGATTCCCTTTCTCATCTGCCGCCAGCTCTCGCTCCTTCCAGCTGCTCTCGTCCTGCTTCCGCTTCCGTCCCGCCACCACCGTCGTCCACATGCTCTGCTCCCTTTCGATCAGCTCGCCATTCTCCCACACCATCTCCGTTTGAGGCTCCATGGCTCCTCTCTCGATCTGCTCCACCGTCACCTGCTGCTCTGCTCTCATCTGCTTCGCAGCACCACTGCTGTCGCTACTCGATCTCCATTTTCCTCCTGGGGCTGGGAGGCTCGGCCCAGCTGCCGCTGCTTCGCTTCTGCCGCCGCCGCAGCAGGAGCCTCACCAAGAGACACTACACTTGATCTTAGCCAAAAGGCCGAGAAGTGATACCGTGAGCCCCTCGGAAACCTCGGGGCCCCCACGGGCAGCCCCCCCAAACACACCGCAAGCTGCCACGGAGGCCCCTCCGCTCACAGTCGTCACCTGCAGCTTCTGGCACCAGAAACCCACACGGAAAAGTCCTTCCGCAATATCTCGTGCCCAACAGGTCCAAAGCACCACCCCCCAACCCCCCCACGTAGCCCAATGGCCCCACCATTCATGCCCTCTCAACACTGCCCTGCCTCTCGCCCCTCCTCGCTGGCCATGAGAGGAGAGATGATTTGCTCAAAGCCCGAGCGCGCGCAATGACGACAGCATCTCGCGGGGCGTTCCTCCAGCCCTGCTCTCCCCGCCAGCAGCAGCACAACAACAGCAGCAGCAGCAGCAAGCCCCTGAGCAGAGACGGGTACACTGGGAGCCCTTGTCAAAGGGGCGGGGATCAAAAGGGCAGCTGCTGATCCCTGAGGGGGAACAGGCTCTAATCCCCGAGGGGCAATGCGCTTCACTGGTCGGTGCCACCGTGCTTAGTGGCAGAGCGGGAATGTACTTCAGTTGTGCTTGAACACAGTTAATCACTGAGTGTAAGCCCACCCGGTTGTATTTGAACAGGAACACCCTTAATTGTTGCCTGTGAGAGTGTGAATGTTTGCAGTTGTGCTTGAACACCCGTTGATCACTGAGTGTGAGCCCACCCACCGGTATTTGAACAGAAACGCCCTTAATTGTTGCCTGTGAGAGTGTGATTGTGCTTCAGTTGTGCTTGGACACCCGTTAATCACTGAGTGTAAGCCCACCCACCGGTATTTGAACAGGAACACCCTTAATTGTTGCCTGTGAGAGTGTGAGTGTCTGCAGTTGTGATTGAATACCTGTTAATCACTGAGCGCAAACCCACCCACTGGTAGTGGAACAGGAACACCCTTAATTGTTGCCTGTGAGAGTGTGATTGTGCTTCAGTTGTGATTGAACACCCGTTAATCACTGAGTGCGAACCCACCCACCGGTAGTGGAACAGGAACACCCTTAATTGTTGCCTGTGTAGGAGCTGCGGACAGCTGAAACAGAGCAAAACCTTCCTTTCCGGTTTCGGCTGCGGCGCCTCTCCTTTGCTTCGTCTTAGTTGTTCTCAGCTAGCTCACAGCTAACAACTAGAACAGGCTTGCACGTGATTGCACTTCACTGTTTCTGTGCACACGCTTAATTGTGTGTCAGTGGACATCCCTGTTGCGTGAAAATGCACTTAATCGCACAGAGCGAACGCTGAGCGAACATGCTTAACGGCTGTGCAGGCACGAGCCGAGAACGACTTGAAGGTGGCAGCTCCTTTCCAGCTTGGGGCGCGGAGCCTCTGCTTTGCCTCATTTGAGGCGTTCTCAGCGTGCTCGCACCCCGCCGTCCCAACGGAGCTGTTGCTCCCCTTTGGAAAAGGCCCCTTTCCTCTCGGCTGTCACGAGCAGCCTCTGGGCCCAGCAACCTGGGGAGAAATCCCTCTCGCAACACCGCCGTCGGCACTGGCGTCTCCCTCGCTCGTGTATCCCAAAGATTCCTGCCCCCTCAATGCTTCCCTGCCTCTCGCCTCCTGGCTGGCTGCGTGAGGAGAGGAGACGAGACCGAGACAGAGACAGAGACACGCAGGATCTGCATGAAGGCAGTGCAACGCCCCAACGTGATGACGACATCCTGACTTGAACCCTCCCCTGGCGAGGGGACGTGCCTCTGGCCACCCGCCGTCTCCTCTGCCCGGCCCTACTTCCTCCAGGAGCACGCACGACACGAGCAGGGGACCGACCCCACGCAGGGACCCTGCGCTTACTGGAAGGCGGTGTCAACGCAGTGCGCGTTAAATACACAGCTGGAACTGACAGTCAGAAGTCTTCAACGGGACGGGAGGCTGCCAGTCTCCCTGTATGCTGCAAATACCGCGGCACTGCCTGCACGCTAAGCGGGGCCCGTGAAATGGCCAGCGCTGTCAGCGATAACACCAGTTCAGAAACTGATTTTTGGGGGCCTCGAAGGTTCACGGAACTCGTCAGTTCAGGACCTGCCAGCAAACGTCACAACCACAGCAACAAAAATAACAACAATTCACAGATTCATAGAAGTTAGGGTCGCAAGGGACCTCAATAGATCATCAAGTCCGACCCCATGTACAGGCAGGAAAGAGTGCTGGGTCTAGATGACCCCAGCTAGATGCCTATCCAACCTCTTCTTGAAGACCCCCAGGGTAGGGGAGAGCACCACCTCCCTTGGGAGCCCGTTCCAGACCTTGGCCACTCGAACTGTGAAGTTCTTCCTAATGTCCAGTCTAAATCTGCTCTCTGCTAGCTTGTGGCCATTATTTCTTGTAACCCCCGGGGGCGCCTTGGTGAGTAAAGCCTCACCAATTCCCTTCTGTGCTCCCATGATGACCTTATAGGCAGCCGCAAGGTCACCTCTCAACCTTCTCTTGCGGAGGCTGAAAAGGTCCAGGTTCTCTAGTCTCTCCTCGTAGGGCTTGGCCTGCAAGCCCTTAACCATACGAGTGGCCCTTCTCTGGACCCTCTCCAGGTTATCCGCATCCCTCTTGAAGTGCGGCGCCCAAAACTGCACGCAGTACTCCAACTGCGGTCTGACCAGCGCCCGATAGAGGGGAAGTATCACCTCCTTGGATCTGCTCGTCATGCATCTGCTGATGCACGATAAAGTGCCGTTAGCTTTTCTGATGGCTTTGTCACGCTGCCAACTCATGTTCATCTTGGAGTCCACTAGGACTCCGAGATCCCTTTCTGCTTCCGTGCCACCCAGCAGGTCATTCCCTAGGCTGTAGGTGTGCTGGACATTTTTCCTCCCTAGGTGCAGCACTTTGCATTTCTCCTTGTTGAACTGCATCCTGTTGTTTTCTGCCCACTTGTCCAGCCTATCCAGGTCTGCTTGTAGCTGTTCCCTGCCCTCTGGCGTGTCCACTTCTCCCCATAGCTTTGTGTCATCTGCAAACTTGGACAGAGTACATTTGACTCCCTCGTCCAAGTTGCTGATGAAGACATTAAAGAGTATCGGTCCAAGGACCGAACCCTGCGGGACCCCACTGCCCACACCCTTCCAGGTCGAAACCGACCCATCCACCACGACTCTCTGGGTGCGACCCTCTAGCCAACTCGCCACCCACCGGACCGTGGAGTCATCCAAGTCACAGCCTCTTAACTTGTTCACCAGTATGGGGTGGGATATTGTATCGAAGGCCTTCCTGAAGTCTAAGTAAACGACGTCAACCCCTACTCCTGTGTCCAGGTGTTTTGTAACCTGGTCATAAAAAGAGACTAGATTAGTCAGGCACAATCTGCCTGCCACGAACCCGTGCTGGTTTCCCCTCAGCAGAATTTGTCCTGCCGGGCTCTCGCAAATGTGAGCCTTGATAATTTTTGCAAAGACTTTGTCGAGGACGGAGGTGAGACTGACTGGCCTATAGTTGCCAGTATAGTATTGCGGGGCTGGTATTAATACTGCGTGACGTCAAAGCGAACACCTTGTTATACGTTCAAAAAAGTCGCACCTTCCTGTATCCTATAGAGAAGCACTGACCACCCTCTTATCTGCTGAGCACAAATCGTGACAGAAAAATCTGGTCTCCCCAAAAGTCAAGGCCCAATTCAGAAATAGGGAAAAAAACAAAAAAGCTACAAAAAGTCTCTGGTATAAATAAAAGTATGAGGTCTACGGAGATGAGGTGTAAGAGGTGCTTCTGAACAACTGGACAGCCCTGCTGGAAAACACGATACATTTCTGAAAACCTTTTAAAAACACAATGCACATATTAAGTAATCAACAGCACCTATTTCTAAGGCGCAGCTTCGTCAGGTAACCAGAGTATGAGCATCCACCGTACTCTGATATGCCGTGGCATCAGGTTTCACTCTGGCCTGCAGACCTAAGGGTCTGCCTTCAGCCTGCTCCTTTAAGGATCCGAGCAGGGAGAGGAACTGGCCGCGCTAGCCTGGATTCAGGGGAGATTTGCAGTGTGGATCTCCCCTTCCTAGAGTCACTAAACCAGGGATGCATCAGCTTTCGTAAGCAGCAGCTTGCTTCCTCGGATGCTGAGATGCAGCTGGAGGAAGCAATGATGCTAAACCGAAAGCAGGGATTGGAATACCAAAGGGTAGGGAAGGGGAAGGAGAAAGAAAGCGGGGCCGCGAGCCCTGCTGACTGACACCTGCAGGGTACCGCAGGCCCTTCCGGCACCTGCTTTTTCCTCCCCTCCCATTCTCATCACCGCTCGAGACAGAAGTGCTGCTTCCGGCACTCCCGTCTGACCAGCCGATGAACAGGGCCTCTGATGAAAAACAATTCCCCAATTTTCAGTTAAAAAAACACTAACCTTGAACCCCCACATTTTCCCATTATGATTAAAATGAAACCCCACTATATATATATATATATATATATATATATATATATATATATATAAAAAATTGGGGATTCTTTTTAAATTAGAGAAAACCTGGATCCCTGCTGATGAAGTGAGCTAGCTTACAAAAGCTCACGTGCCTCTGATTTTCTTAGTCTGCAAGGAGTCTGTTTCACTCACAGCCGTTATAGTCTTTCCCCGTGGCCACCGGGCTCCTGGGACGGGATACTCACTCAGACCTCCATGCCCCTGGGCCACTGTCCTCGAGCCAGCGTTCAGCACAGACAGGTGGGATGGGAGACAGCTTTATCTTTATTAGGAACAGGATTCAGCAATGCACGCGCTCACAGCTTGCGGGGAGAACAACAACAACCCACCACCCGCACACCGCACCCACTGGGCATCGGGGGGAAGGACTGGAGCGTGCCACCGCAGACCCCTTCCAGGCGCACGCCGTGGACCACATCCCCCTTCTGCACTCTGGGAGCTCCCTCTCCCGTAGTTGAAAGTCCCTCAGCGGCTACTTTAACTGGGAACATTTCAGGACCGCGGAGCTAGAGGTTGCTAGCACTTGGCTCACCAAAGGGGTCTGGATCCCATTACATAATCCTTGTACTTCACAGGCAACCTCACCTCCCATTCACTCTTTGTTTCTGTGGTGCCATCAGGTGTCTCCGTGGGTACTGGTGGATCCTCTGAAACGTAACGAAACTCTTGCTCTTGGTGATCTGGTTTTACTTCCGATGCTTGTTCTGCTGCCGTCTCCTGGGGCGCATCAACTTGTTCTGCTGCTGCTACTGAGGACTGATCTTTCCTTAAGTGTCTTCTGTTTCTCCTGTAGACATTACTGCTGGGAGTTTTTACCACGTAGGAACGCGGTTCATCTGCGACCATGTGGATTCCTGGAACGTCCCCAAAAGCACTCGCGGTTCTTCTGTGGGAATACTTCGCTAGGCGACTCGACACCAAAGGGAAGGCAAGGCGACTGAAGTGGCACGCAGCTCGGCTGATTCCTTGTCCGGTTTGACTTGCCCGTAGCCGTCCTCTTCATCAAGAACGGTGAACAGCTTTTTACCTGACGAGCTCTTTTGCACATCCTCTACAGCGGGAATAGAACAGTGCTGCCTCGATACTGCCTCGTTGAGGTCTCGCGGGTATAAACCAAGTGGTAGCGAACCATCCTTCTTTTGTGCTATCACGAGGCTATTGACCCAGGGTGTGTGGGTTTAGTCACCTTCATAAGGACTCTCATAGCTTCCAGCGTTTCGAGGGCAGTCTTCTACGTGCCTAGGGTTGCACAGGGAATTTTTCTACACCCGTGCACCGCTGGTGGTACTGCCGGGTCGACACATTTGTGGAAGGTACTGGGAAATTGGCCCACCCCTTCGAAAACGTCCGGACATAGTTTGAGAAGGTCCGCCTTGGTTGTGGGTATTGTCGGGGCCATTCCGTGGACTCGTCTGATGAGGTCTGACGTGGTGCATGCCACCCTACCAGGTCTTGGTGGGTCAGTATTGTCGGTTAGGTAGAAAGGTACATCAGATTCATTAGCACCAGATTTGCAGCCTGCAATGCCTGCACCTTTTGGTTTCATGGGTGCACCGCCAAATGCGACTAATGTAACATGAGTTTGAGCCTTGCATAGTTTTCCCTGCAAAGCTTTTGCTACAGCTACTGGAATAGCGTTTGCCTCCGCTCCAGTATCTAACTTCAAATAAGCTGGCAAGCCAGCGGTCATCACTGTGCTATACCAGGGGTGTAGGTTGTAGCTGTGTTGGTCTAAGGACATAGGCAGACAAGGTTCCTTGGGTGAATTTGATATCTTGTATTAGACCAACCCAAATAGTTGGAGAATAGTTATTAAGCAAGCTTTTGGGTTCAAAAACGCTTCGTCAGGCTAAGAAGGTTTCAGCACTTGGTGTGTGCTCTTCCTGGATGGGATGAAAAGTCAAGAAGCCAGGGGCTGGGCTAGGGAGTCAGTGGCCAGGCAGACTGTAACATATCAAAACTCCTGTGCTATACCTGCGCTATACCAGGCACTCTGCTTATCAACGGTCGGTGAGTGCTGCTTGGCAGACACTGCGCTCATACAGAGGGTACTGACTCCTTTTGAGGATTTTGGAGCCTCTCCCTTTGATTTGCACATTTCTGCAAAGTGATTCACTCCAGAGCATTAGTAACAGGTTTCTCCAAAAGCTGGGCAGGATCTAGGCTTGCGTGTGCTTCCGCATTGTTTGCAAACTTTGCCCTTTGCAGCTTGATGGCCCTCCTGTGGAGCAAACTGCACCGGTGGTTTGCTTTGCTTTTGCAAAGTGCTATGGCAGCTTTCCTTCTGCTCAACTGTATGCAAGCTTGCTTTTGCAGAGAGCCTTTGGTCTGCCTACTCTGACAGGTCACTTCTGACACCATACAGTGTTGGCCTTGGCCACGGGGTCCCTGGGACGGGGTACTCACTCAGACCTTCCAGAGTCGCTGGAAACCCTGGAGCAAACAATCTCTAATTTGGCATTGGGTCAAGTGGGCAGTGTAGATAGCTGGAATGGCTGACAAGTATGACCACATGACTGTGGTCAACTTGAAAGAGGTGATGAAAGAGAGGGAAAGGAGCCAATGAGAGAAGACCTGATTCAGATCCTGTGTGATGATGATCGGGCCGCAAGATCACCTCCGCGTGTCCATGCAGAACCCGAGGGGCCGTCCTCTGAGTGGGACTTGTGCAAATCCCAGCTGCAGCTGGAAGCTGAGGAGTGCAAGCCCAAGCAAGAGCTAGAGCTGAAGCGAATGGAGATGGTGGAGAAGGAGGCCCAGTGCCAGCACAAGGAGGCCCAGCGCCAACGTGAGCATGATGCCTGAGAGGCCAAGTTTAAGTGCAAACACAGTCTCGCCGGACTCAGCATGCAGTCAAACACTGGAGTCGCAGGCGCTTAGCCAGCCCCAGCTGCTCCCTTCAGCCCAAACACCCCAATCTTCTCTCACAACCAACACGGAGATACCCCAGAAGCGTTCCTAAATCATTTTGAAAACAAGCACGCCAATGGAAGCTGGCAGCCAGCGAACAGGGACTGCAACAGGGGAGCAGTTTGCGGCAGTTCCCAGGCCAGTCATGGGCAGGAGCACGTGGGGGCTTATGACAGAGACTTCAGGTAAGTGAAGGAGGAGGGGTGCTATTATGGGGTGACACGGAGCGCAGCCAAGGCCCCTGCCCTGCTGCTGCCTCCAGCCAGCAGCTCCTGGGAGGCGTCCACCCAGATAGGCCCCTTGGGTGGGTCAACAGTGCCCAGACCCCTGTCTGCGGGAGGTGCCTGGAGGGACCTCTCAGGCCTGGGGGTAGCGTGGGGGCCGGGGGTCCCTTACCTGTCCCACCCGTGCCCGGATTGAGGCCCTAGAGGGGCAGGAGAGGGGGCTCCAGGCAGAGGTGAGCAGGCGGCAGGGGATTGGGGCAATGGAAGAAGAGATTGATGTCCTCTTTCATTCTCTGCAGGACAAGGGAGGAGCACCAGGAGGTATGTGGGGGTGGGAAAGGGGCTGTGGGTTGGGAGTGAGGGGCACCGGCAGGGCTGGGGGGGCAGAGGGAAGGGAATATACCCCTTCCCCCACCCGGGTGTCTGCTTCTTTGCAATTGCAAACCCTACCCCCATTCCCCGCTTCAAACAAACCTCCCTCCCATTTTCCCCTACCCTCCCATGCCTGCACCCCTACCCCCCGCAGGTTCCCAGGGTCCCCCAGCCTGACAGCAGGATTTATGGCAGTTCATCGGATTCTGACTCTGAATCATCTCTGTAGGTGCTGCCTCTTTTTTGTGGGCCATGGTACAAACTGAAACGTGCCTTTTTTTTTAGTAAAAGGGCTGCAGGGCTTTTGCTGCTCATTCCATAAAATACATTGGCTCTTTCTGGGAAGACGAGCTCTGCAGAAAGAGAAAAGCAAAGAAGCGTCGAGTGATTTACTCTGGATAGTAACACTACAAGCAAAAATGGGGGAGCGTTCAGAGGTGCATTCTGGCTGGGCACGTGCCACTTGGAAGTCTAAATGAGGTTCTTTAATTGGGTTTTTACTAGTTATAACACCTCCTTTCCCACCAGCAGCAAAAGTATGAGAAGATGTTGGATCATCCAAAGTCATGCGTCTGGAAGTCTGAGAACACCAAACTTACCTGTGCACTAAATGAAACCGTTTTCTGGCTCGGAGATCACTGACTACAGACAGTAGCACGATGTATACACACAGGGCTGTACGTGTAGGTTGAAAGACAACCGTTTGATTTGCTTCCTTAAAGCATCATTTCCATGTGTGGTTGTCTACAGCTTGCACGTGTTGGGTTCTTTATTCAACAACTAGGGCAAGACAAATTCTTTTCCATTCAGCTGAGACAACCCCTTTACCTCCTCATGCACCAAGAGCAGGGCTTGCACCGTGCCTTTTGGCAGCAGAGGAGATTGCTGCTCCCGGAGCTCACAGGTCCCTGTCTGCTAGCAATGGGAGACAGCTGTTTTCTGGAGAGGTGTGTGTGTGGGGAGGGGCACACTGGGGCGTTGGGTTGCTGGGTGCCAGAGGTGAGCAGAAAGAAGCCTGCTCAGCCTGGCTTTCTCCCCTCCCTTTGCATCCTCCCTCTCTTCACTGGCTCTGAAAGAGGGCCGGAAAACCCAGGGCAGGGCCTGATACTGCTGCTGATTTGATGGTGATGATAGTTTGACCTCGCAATGGTCAGGGATTGATGGTAGACTCTCCTCCTGCCACTCAAGATACCCAGCAGGCTTAGGGCTTGCCAAACACTGCAAGTGCAATGCCTACAATCCAGTAGCCCTCTGTGAAGGTGAAGCTGTTCTGTGGGTAATGCTCTGGATTGATACAGTGCTTTCCCTAGTAGGGTCTTTGACCATAAGTATGGCTTTTGGCATGAGAAGAGTTCGAATAAATAGTAAAGATTAGCAGGGGCATGCAAAACCTCAAACAACTGGTGGCCAGGGTCCCATGGAACGTAAGTTTAAAGGAAAAAGGAATCGGGGAAATTGGTTGTACCTTCGAGGGAATATTAAGGAAAATGGTCTTACAGTAATGAAAGAATAATATAGTAGTTACAGGAGTAGAGCACAAGCTAAATCTGAGTCATCCCTGTAATCTTGTTACAAAACCCAAACAAGAACAAGAGCGTGTGGGGCTGTGTTAATATGCATGTTGTATGCAAAGGAGGGGAGCCGTTTTTCAATGATGTTCAGCATCGGGGAGGCCTTAGCTGGAGAACTGGGGCCAGTTCGAGGCATCATGCTTCCTGAGAAACCGACAACCTAGAAGGAGTCCGGAGAAGAGCAACAAGAACGAGGAAAGGTCTAATATTTTCCTAGACAGGAAAAGTTGGAAGACCTGGATTATGTCATCCTGGGAAAATGGAGCGGGTGTTAGAAATCTTCCAAAAGGGTTGTTACTTGTAAAGAGGATCTCTAGTTTTCCGTGATTGTAGCGGGTACAGTAACGGGCTTACTTTCCAACAGGGGACATTGAAGCTGGAAACGAGGAAATACTTCCGAACTCGCAGGTGGTGAAGTCCCGACACAGATGACTGAGAGAGCTTGTGCAACCTTTGTCCCCAGTAAGGACAGGTAGTGTTTAAGTGCCAATCAGACAACCATTTGTCTGTGATGTGTTAGTAGAGATGATCCTGCCTTGAGCAGGAAATTTGGACTAATAAACTCCTGAGGTCCCGTCCAGCCCTGGTTTTCTATCAGTCAATGTTTGTCTGGAAAATCCAGGCCTAAATGAAACCCTGACGGGTCTCTTCTTGGGTAGCTTTGACTAGCCACAAGGACTGTTTCTCATGACAAGCACTGCCCCATCTTCAGCACCAAGGATGCTGCCAGCGCTTTCTAGACTGAGCCCCTAAGAAGTTACTTCATGGAGAAAATGAGCTGGAAAGCAACCAGGGAGCTCTGCGTGCCAAACAGTGTACTAGCAAGAGGGAGAGCCTGCCCCGATGAGCATGTTCAGGCACACGAGGTGAAGTGGGATATAGCCCTGTGACCCAGGTCACCTGCATGGGCAAGAAAGAAGCCATGCCCATGGCAAACATCTAGGAAACTTCAGTCTTGTCTAGGAAGTTGTTGAAGTCAAGGACGGAATAACTCACAAGGGCACTGGACATATCAGGACCAAAATTGGCTTCCGCCAATACTAAACTAAGTGGAGGAGAGGGAGGCTGTACTGTGCTGCACCACAATGAATGCTGCGATGCTGAGATGACACAAGTCATCCCAAAGTCCTGGTGCAGAGGGCGTCGAGTTTCAAAGCAGGATGGATTTCAGGGAGTGGATCTGGCCTGTGTCGTCCCTGTGGCTTTCTGGGCACCAGTCAGTGTACGGGTGATGCTCCCAGCTCTCTCTCCTTTTTCATTTGGCCCTGACTTCAGACAGCTGGACACATGTCAGCGCTGGATCTCCCATTGCAAGTCTTCCCCACCTGCACCCATGCCATCCCAAAGGGGAGTAGAGGTGTGCTGACTCCTCCAGGTAATTAAGAGGGAGGTCTCCTCCACCTGGCTTGGAGGTGAAAACAGCCCACTCTTTCTGAAATGGAGTCATATGCATGTTCTTCTGCAAGCACAAGCAGGCTATTTTCACCGGTAAAAAGTTTTCCTTTCTTACCTTTGTCCTTTGACAGCACCAGCACAAGTTCGTAGTTGGCCAGGTCCTCCATTCCTCGGTTGTTCGCCTCCAAGATTTTTTTAATTACGTCTGCCGTCCTGTCCTGGCAAGTCAGCTGGAAAAGGGATTTTGCAGTGAATGATTTTGCTTCTTTGTGTATGGAAGTCTGTTTTCAGTTTCCCTTTGGATCTGGCCCTAAGTTTCAGAGTAGTGAGAAAAGTTCATGTTTTTGGAATGACTTTGTAGCTGCCGCTGAGCAGAAAACTGCGCTACACCTGACAGTGCAGTATGTTTGCATTCAAAAAGACAGGGCATGCACTAGCTGGGGCACCAGCAACTCAGAGTCATTCCCTCGACCAAACATTTGGAGACATGACGTGCCCGTCTTCCTAGCCATCCCCTTCCACGTAAATCCTTGTCCTATATGTTGCTCACAGGCATCAACTGAGTTACAGTCTGAGGTGGCAAATACTTTCTTTGACACCTGTGAAGTTTTTTGGCCTTGTTTCTTGCTTCCACGCTCCTGTGGAAGTGCAATGGGTTGTGAAAAAGCACAGGGCTCGATGCAATCCCTTTTGAAATCAGCAGAAAGATTCTTCCCACCTTCAACAGGATTTGGGTCAGACCCATAGTTCACTTGCAGGGATTCAGGTCTTTAAAACTGCAGCCAAGAAATACTGCGAACTACAACTGTTCCTGTATGTCATTTATGTAGCAGGTTACAGTTACCCTTGGTGTTTGGGGCACTGGGAATAGTGGTTGTGTGGGAGGTTGGTTTGTGCAGGATTAAGACTAGCTTAGACATAACTTGAGTGGGAAGGTTGAGGCAGAACTGGTCCTGCCTTCAGCAGGGGGTTAGACTAGATGACCCCCTGAGGTCCCTTCCAGCTCTCCTTTTCTAGAAGAGAAACTGAAGGAGAATACATGAGGATATCTAGAAGTTCATGCCCTTGAGGATCCTTGTATAACTACATAGTATCTATTGCTATACAGCATCTTTCAGTGACTTGCCTTCAAGCTGGTCTGCAGTGTATCTGTCTGCCTACCTGTGCACACACACCCATTCATACCAGTGGTGTGCGCTTTAACATCTACATTGTCATCCAGAGTGAAAATACATCCAGTAATCTACACAACTCTTCCACATCACTTACCATGATTTTGCTTTCAGCGCCTTCGCTGTCATTTATAATGCACCGCACAATGCGGGTGTCTTTGTCTTGCTGGTAGTAAAATGCAGATGGAGTTGATGTCACGGTGCACAAGGTGTGTCCATGGAGGTACAGATGAACACGGTGATGAGCAGTGAGTGAGGTAAAGAATAAAAAATAAATGAAGAGAAAGAGTCAGAAACATGATGCAAGCAGTAGGAACAAAACAGCACAAACACAAGCAGGCATTTCGGGGTCTATACCTGGTTCTGCGATGTTGTTAGTGGTGGTGTCCTACCTACAGGAGGAACTTGGTCTTTGCAATGAAGTATTCATATCAAGACGTCCACTTACAGCTAACACCCCTGAAACTTGGAGGATACCGAATTTTCCTGTTTGCAATGGATATTTAGTTGGTGTCATAAAAGATACCACTTGTACCCAAAGAGCCTTGTCTGCTGAACAAAAGAGTGGCTTTCCAGGCTCCACAATGTGCTTTGTTCAGGAAAGAGCTCCTGCAGAGCGGACGTGCCTACTGACCTTCCTCTATTATTACATATTGGGCAAGGCTCTTCACCCAAGGAAATGGGCTGTCTCGTGATCTGAAAAGTCAAGCCAATATTCCAAACCACTGGACGCTCTGCTTCCATCTCCTCCACTCCTTTGTGTTTGCAGACTCCTCTGTCTTTTGCTATTTTTCCTGTTGGTTGCCCTTTAAATTTCCTCTAGTTTCCACTCTGAGCCTTGCCCATACAGAGCGCGGCTCACTTCATTGGAAGGTGTGAGCTGGTACCGCAGAGTCACAGACAGAGTCCTAGAGAAGCAGGGCTGGAAGGGACCTCCAGAGACCATCTAATCCACCCCCCGCCTGAAGCATGAGCAGCTCTATCTAAACCATCCCATGCAACTCTCCTCTCAGCTCTACAGAAGAAAACGGTCAGCCCTGACACAACATAGACCTCCCACCCCCACCTGCCAGTCTCTGGCATCTAGAAACCTCCAGAGGTCCTAGACAGAGGGCCATGCACATACAGGGTGTGGGGGCCGTGGGATGCAGGCACTGCTGCCTCTTGCCCAGGCAGAGTGTGGGGAGCACCGGATATGGGCGCTGCTGCTGCTTGCCCAGCCGGGGTGGTGCGGGCACAGGATGTGGGCATGGTAGTAATAGATGTGGGGTTATGCCCTGCTGCTGCTTGCCCCCGTCTGCCCGGAGCAAGCCATTTCACCCTTCACCCCCATCTCAGACTCCCACGTCCTCACGCCCTGGCTGGGCAGCTTGTCCAAGCCCCAGCCCCAATCCCTCCCGCACAGTGGGGGCATTGATCTGCCCCCCCATGCCCTTTCCCTACCCACTCATCCCACCACAACAGACTCACCAGCTGGAGGCAGATGTGCCCAGCGTCCTTGAGGACTGCTGCCTCTTTAGTTTATGGCCGAATCTCCAAATTGGGCCGAATTTTTTCCGAATCGATTTGGAGGCTTCCTATTTGATTTGGTCTCTGGCAGCGAAGATCACGCTGCCTGCTCAGAGGAGATTACAGGGACCCAGGAGAAGTACCCCGAAGACAAGAAGGAGTGCTGGAGCAGGCGCTCCAAGCACAACCACTTCTCGCCTGACGAACCAGGAGTGAGAGCTTGGGATGCAGGAGGATGAAAGACGCCCAGATTGATTAGTTCCCGTCAGTTCGGGGTGGCTGGCACGGGACGGAGAGCAGTGACAAGCCGCCCCCAGCAACAACCGGAAGGAAGAAGGAGGAGGAGAGAGAGAGGCGCGGAGAGAGCTCAAAGGAAGTGGGTTGAGAACAGAAAACAGGGACGATGCCCCGGAGGGGAAAAGGATGAGAGCAGGAAGCTCTCTCCTTCTGAGGCGCCGAGGAGTCTCCGTACTTACCGGGACCTGGAAACAAGAAAAAATTCTTGAGAAGATGCGACGGAAAGCTGGTTGCCTCCGCCGCGCACGGACCTGCAGGGGCACAAAACCAACCGTGAGTGGCTGTGGTGCAGGACAAGGGCACCTGGAAGAAACCAGGGAGCCATCCTTCTGCAGCCCACCAAAATTAATGATAAGAATAATATAATAAGTCAGGAGTAAAATGGAGATAGAAAGCCAGTAGCCTCACGTTAACAGGGCCATGCCCACAAAGTGGAGCTAAGCATGGTAAAAAAATCCAAAATAGGCCAAATGTCAACAACCATCAAAAACAGCAAGCCTCCCTCTTTTTTCTTTCTTCTTACACAAAGTCGTGGCAGCCGACGCTGCCTGGATGTGCTGAGTGAGGACCTTCATTCAAAGATTGGCTGTGGCGTAGGAGCCAGCACGCTCCAAAATCTTGACTGTTCCGTCACCATAAGATCAAATTTGAGTAACAACCCCGCTTATCTGGACCTTTTAATTGGTCTCCTGTTTCGATTTGGATTCGGAGATTCTGCCGCCGAATCGGGAAGGATCTCCTCCAAATTGAATCAGCTACCGAAGCTTCACACAGCCCTAGGAATAGTGCTTGCATGTGTGGAAGTGTCCTAAGGGTGCAGAGAGAAGTGGAGCTCCCAGCTGTAACTCAGAGCAATGTTTGCAAAGCGGTCTGAGTGACAGCGTTACCCGAGACCAAACAGAAAGTCACTGTTGGTCCGGGGGGTGGGGATCTAGCTGCCCACTGGGAGCCTGCAAGCAGGTTCCTACAGCAAGGGCCAGGCTCTGTGCAGTGTTGGCTGTTTCAGCATGGCAGGGGGGAAAGGAAGCGCAGGGAGCTCGTTCTTGGGGCTCCTCAGCTGGTGCTGAGGGGTGGAGTGGGGGAACTGGAGCCCCCACCTTGGGAGGCCTGCAATACACTGGGCCCAGCCTGCAGAGGGGGGCTGAAAAACCCCAAGACTCAGCTCCTTCTGCTCCCTTGTCCCCCTCCCACTCTGAAAACACCCACAGGCTGGGAGCCCCAGCACACGCACGTTACAGAAGATGCCTCATTTTGAAACATCTTTATCTGACACCACATGCAATGAGGGGTCAGATTTTCACCCAGTGGGCCACTTGTGCTGTTTGCAGCCATGCACTTGTGTTTGGTCACAGCTCTGAACAGCTTTCTCGGGGACAGGAGTAAATACTGGATGTGGAAAGTCTATTTTCACATAGAATACAAATATCGGCAGTTCCGCATACCCTTTTCATATTGAATACTTGGAACAAAAGCTTCCAGACCATACCTTTTTCTGAGGCTGGACTCTGGGCTGGTCCTCAGGCAGGTCCCCGGGCTGGTCCTCAGGCAGGTTCCTGGGCTGGCCCTCCGGCAGGTCCCTGGGCTGGTCCCTGGGTTGGTACTTGGGCTGGTCCTTGGGCAGGTCCCTGGGCTGGCCCTCTGGCAGATCCCTGGGATTCCCCTCTGGCAAGTCCCCGGGCTGGTCCCTGGGTTGGGACTTGGGCTGGTCCTTGGGCTGCTCCCCAGGCTGGTCCTTGGCCTGCTCCCCGGGCTGGTCCTCGAGCTGGTCCCTGGGCTGGCCTAGATACACCAATTATTTGGAGCTAAATGAGGCGAGTGAAAATGGCTGCACCAGCCTTAGTTAAGTGTGGATATTTGATGAAAAGAAGCCACAGAAATGACATTTTATAACAATTGTTTACAAAAATCATCTCTCTCTCCTCCTTTTCTGATTCTTCTCCCCCACAACTGGAATCTCTCCTCTCGCTCTCTTTATCTTAACTTTATGGAGTCAAATCACATCTGTCAGAGCCCTTTGGGATATCTCTTGTCCCAGCCTTGCAGTCTAATCCACATGGGTGGAGGCTGCCTAGAGTCGTCAAGGGGGTCTGTAGAGTTCAGGCTGCATATAGAAAGCTCCGTCTACATGTTTCTCACTAAATAAATCCCTTACAACAATGACTCGGCACCGAGTCTTTACATGTGCTCACGGAGAAGCATGATGAACTTTTGAAAGAATAAATTGTTCAGCTTTGTATAAACAGGAGCAAACCTGATGGACACATAAAATAAGTGATCGCTATCAAACTGTTCCTATCACACTCGCAAATGAGACACTGACCTGCCCTCTCCGCACTCCCTGGCACACAGACAATTTAATGTAATTACTCTCCGTTATTTCAAGATTTGGATCATTTCATTCTCATTCAAGTGAGGTGTCTGTCGCTCAAAGTTTAAGGACCTTTTTCAAATATGACTACAAGAAATAAATGCAAGAAGAACCCCGCTGGAAACTTGTGCTCACTTTGAGCAACAGTTGGATCTCAACGTAGACCTGAACATTTTCTTGGCCCACTGAAACCAAACCCAGGACACAAGCTCATTAGACACCTATTAGCAACCTTGGCCATCTGAATGTTGGTAACATTAACCCCCCAAAATGCAATTCTTTAGTGAGGGTTGGGAGATTAGGTAGTGATAGCTTGAGCAAAAATATAACTTACTCTCATTTTCAACTTGTTCTCGCTGAAACTTAACCAGCAGTTGTTTTGCCTCTTTTAATGGCTGGGAGGCAGGCATGTTCCTTTCCAGGTATGCCACGACTTTGTGCAAGGTATTGAAACTTGGTGGCTCCCGGAAGTCCTCCGCAATGTTGTGCAGCCACATGGAAAACAGCAGGGCTAGTGGGCTGAAAACAAATACATTGACAAAATCCCATCATAGTCAGGCTTTATCACAGTGATATTTGTCATTCAAACCTGTATCAAGTAGATGAATATATCCCTTCTGCTGTGAGCCAGCAAGGAATTGTGATCTGGGCGCCGTTTTACCTAATCATGGTCTGATCTCACTGACACCCGTTTTACCACTCCTAATTACTGATCCAAACTAGGGAATGAATACTGAATTGTATCCTCAAGATGCAAAATATAGGACAATTATAACTTTGTTTAGCTATAGCAGCATCCTCCAATTTGGTCCAGTATTATGGCAAACAAGTAGAGGAGACACAGGCAAAACACAAACATCCTGCCCCAAACCCAACCTTTACACAACACAAATCGCCTGGCTATTCTCGCTTCCTACTTTTCTTGCTTTCTTTTTTCTTGCTACATTTGGGCCACGTTTTGCAGTGTTGCATGCTTTGTTTGCTCTCCCAGAAATGATGGATCCACAAATAAAAGACTACATCTGTTCAGTTTTGGGGCAGCATCCCAGCCTCTGGCAATTCGTGTAGGCATCATACAGTTAATTCTTTCTTTATACAAATAAGGCTGGCTGTCTCTCTCTCTCTCTCTCTCTCTCTATCTAGATAGATAGACTTCTAGATAGATAGATAGAGCCAGATAGAGAGATACAGCCTATGTAGATAGATAGATAGATAGATAGATAGATAGATAGATAGATAGATAGATAGATAGATAGATAGATAGATAGATAGAGCTGATTAAGTTTACCACATCCTCTGAATCCTGACTGAGGTTTTGCTGTACAGCAGAAAGCCACACTTACTTCCCAAGTTCTTGTCTGGCCTGGCTGGCGTCTCCCGCTGCTCGTGGGATCTCCAGGTGCCCATGCCTAAATATCAAAATGGATACTTTCAACATTTATTTAAAAAACGGTCTATGTCAGAAGAGTAAGACGGTCTACGTCAGAGCCTTGCCCAGACAATGAAACATGAAGATTTCTCTAGTCAAACTATGTTAGAGAAAAAAGATGAAGAACATCGTTGTCTTTCATCCCCTTCGTCCGGCTCAACCAGGGTTTTCCCTGAAAACCAAAGCTGTCGGTCTGCTGTCTCTCCACGAGAGCAGAGCTGGGGGAGCATTGTGGCGCAGGGGGAGGAAGGGACAGCGATGCTTTGTGCCTTTAGCCCTGTGAAATCCCTCTCCTGATCCAGCAGAGCCCGTTTCATGGAGCAAAGAGTTCTGCGGAGGGACAGTGGCCGCCTGCATTGGTGACCCTGGTTTTTCCAGCAGTGTGTCCAGCTGTTCGGAGGACTGCTTGCCTCCAGCTGTCCTACCTGTCCGCTAAAGAACCAAACCGTCCATTTTACTTCTCGGTCTCCTTCTTTGATAAAGTGCTCGGATGGGGGAGGCATTTTCAACCCAGTTTCAACTGAAACACTGAATTTGTCAGGCTTGTGAGAAAAACATCCATATCATTTGGCTTCTTAATCACGCCTTCTTCAAAACTATCTGACATCATTGCTCGCAATGCCCCACCTCTCAAGGCTATTACAGCTTCCTCCACAGCTCTTGGCTCTTACCTGCTGAGGAGAAGGTCCAGGACTTGGCCTGGTGGCAGGAAGGCCCGATAAGATTTTAAAAACCCTCCAGCATGGGTCAAATCCCTGAGGATGAGAAAGATGTCTTTCTCCAGGCTTGCTCTGCAGTCCCCCGCAGCCTGTGAAACAAAAGACCAAAAGCTTGACATGAATCAGAAAACAAGGAGAGTCCCCACTCTGAAACTCTAATTCAGTTTGGCCGTTTGATAACACAGATGATCGGAGAGCACAAATTACAGAAGTGTCGTTATTTTGATGGCCGGTCTAGAGATGGCACCAATGGTGAACAACTGGCTCTCCTATTGGACAGTATTACCTTGACATCCTCCCTCCCCATCTCCGTAGCTAACTGCACCCCAGAGACAAGCACATCTCTCCTCTCCCAACCAGACCAGCGCTGGGACGTGCTAGTGGGGAGACACACATCCAGGACAGAGGAACCAGCACGAGTCCACAGTGGCCTCCTTTGAACCGGTGCCAAACCCCACGTCCACCCAGCGCTGGAGCGGGGAGCTCTCTTATCAGAAGTGCATGTCGGTAGAGGAGACAGAAACTAAGGCTTGACCAAGGGGAATCAAACTCGTCTTGTGAAGGAAGGGTGTTAATCCCACGAGTCCAGGCATATCCCAGAGGTAGCAATGTATTTTGTCTCCCATTGTCCCACTTCCAGTTTTACATCTAGATACAATATTTCTTGTCACTTTTAGACGTGCCCTTGCACTGGCTGGAGCCTGATCCAAGCCCAGGCAAGTTAATGGGAACAAGCCATCATTATTACTCGAGAGGCAAATATATGTTATTAGTGGGAAATGGTCCCTGGGAGTGATTCAGTGACTTGTGTGCGACGAGAGCCGGGGTGGAAAGTTCGAGATCGATAAAAGATGCTCACTGCTGTGGTGATGGACAAGAGGGGGCAGCTGGGAGTGCCCGTGACTGCGCTGCGAGGGCCATCCGGGGAGCGGGGGAGCCAGCTCAAGCGCCACTGGCACTTCTGGGAGCACCGCAGCCACTTCTGAGAGTGCTGCGCCCACTTTCCAGTCAGCACAATCGGCCATGGGGGGTCTGCCCCCAGGCAGCGAGACCGGCCACTGACTGGTCACTGTCGGGGCACGTGCTCCCCCTGACTAAGGTGGCACCAGTTGCATCTCCAAACTTCCTTTTCCTTTAAGGAAATTCCTTAAAGATTTTGAGCGTTGATCCGAATGATGTTTAAGTACACTTGTGTCTATGTACCCAACTCCGTACGTGCGCATTGCCCTTTACAGAACTCGCACAAACAGGCAAGGCGACTCAAAAAGTTGGGACGTGTGGATCCACCTTTCAGGTACGAAGACATGCAGGGTCCGAATGGGAACAGGACAGGGAATCCAATCTGGAGCGCTTTGGCACTTTGTTTTCAAGTGATAAAATGACAGAAATTGCTTCGCTTTTTGTGGAGACTCACAACACATTCATCCTTGACAAATGTTGGGATAAATGGACTTCACGTCAAACTGAATAAGGCAACTAAAAATGTTATCAGGTGATTCACAAACACGCATTATAAAAATAGGATGTTTTATTCTCAGAAAACAGGTATCAGAGTTACAGCTGTAAATATGTATCGGTCAATTAAAAAGAAAACTCTTTAAAAGATCATTCTTATTTTTAAAAAAGACAACCATCCATAAAGAAGGAGATTCGAAGCCAAATTTCCATTTTAAAATACTCTCTGGGGGGTCTGTAACCCCTACGGGCTTTTGCCTACTCTCACAAGTTGCTCCCACCTTTTTCTCTCAAGGCAATATTATTCTCATTGCTGGGAACGCACATTTGGAGCTCTTAGAACTTGCTCCTCCATCCTTTCCTAGCTGCCCACAAGGTCAACGTGTTAGAAACGTCCAAGAAAAGCTTAGCTCCTGCCAGTAAACTGCCTACCTTCCTCCTGAATGTAGAAAACCTTAGAGCTGCTGTAGAGAGCAGGAGAAGACAGCGAGGATACTTTCTAAGTGCCAACAGGAGCCAGCAAAAGAAAAAAGAGTTCCCCGGGAGCCACGGTTGCAGAGCAGCAGCTCCGTAACACTAGAGCAGCCTCACAAAGGAAAGGACCCAGATGAAAACAAGGGGCGGAGGTCATGAGTCCAGGAACCTGGGAGGACAGGCGATACGGCCGCAGCAGCAACGAGCCAGCAGCCAGCTGGCTGGGAAGCTCACAGGAGCTATATTGAGCCGGGAGAGACCAGTTGAAGAGGCGTCTCAGGGAACACCAGGCACCAACCGGGACTGCGGCAAGGAGCTGAAGGGCTTGCCGGGGAAGGCGGCTCAACCCCAACTGCAACAAGTAGGCTTTTTTTTCAGTTTCTATTGTTTAAAGGACTTGTTGTGCCGGCGGCTACACAGAATTGCAGACTCTCAAGTCAGAACAACACGTGCACTTTGTCTGATTCAAGGGGAAAGACCCCTTTCATTTCATTTGGATTCTCCAGGGAGAAAGGAGTTAGAGAGGATACTGCCCAGGAGGGCTACAGCCCAAGTTCCTGGTCAGGTAGTCTTGGTTTTTCTGACTTGGTAAGGGAGACTGGAAGGAAGACGTACCTGAATTGGACGTGGCCGTCGGGTTACCTGGGGATATTTAATGAGCTCCAGGTCTTGTGCCCAGAGATACGTGAGGTCCTAGAATAAAGAACAAGAATTGAATAAATACAAGCTAATTCTGAAAAGAGCGAGACCTGCGAGTTTCAGTTTACATGTAGGACTGAATTCCCAGTGTCACTACAAGGGGCTAGAAGGGAAGTTTGGAGACATAGGATTAATTGTCCCTATGTCCTGATGTTTAGTGGTGTCTAGAATTCAGTGCTCCTGACAGAAGACTTCTTACATCAAGACGTGGCAGACGAGAGTCAGGGTCACCATTTAGATCTCCCTGCATCGACCACTGGACATTCGACCTAATCTAGAGGGCTTCGAGCAGTCACACCTTCTTTCAATAGTTCAACAATCCTCACAGCTGCTCATGCTACATCTTCAGCGTTTGCAATCCCAGGCACTTGCTCTCATAATAATGTCCCACACTTGATGCATAGTGTGTACCAGCCACCCACTGGTCACATGAGTTCCACCTACCCAAACTACCAGATCTTCCACTTTCCTCTCTCTTCATGGGCCACCTTCCCACTATTAACCAAGAAAACACCTTCAGACCGTCGTATGCACTCTGTATCAGCTCTACACAACATTGGCTTGTACCTACTCTCCCACTCTGTGCAACAAAACACACGACAGATACAGCACATTACACGGATCTTGTTTCCTTGCTTAACGTGAGGCTGAGACACACTCCCACCTCCATACTATCAGATACCCATCATGGACCTTGCCTTGTACAAACACCAACCTCAGACACAAGCCAGCCTCAGCTAAAGTGCTCTAAGCACGGGCTGCTCTCCTTATACCACCTTAGTGAGACACAAATATCACAGGAACTGGTTTTTCTCTTCAGCGGACTGAAAGGCAGAGAAGGGGAGTGCACACGTTCACTAAAGGACTCAGTAACACAATTCAGAATGGAGCCAGAGCCCAGACGCTGTATCACCACCTGAGCCAGGTTCTCTATCCCAATCCCCGTGACACCCCAGTCTACCCCTCTGCTCTACCAACAAATGGAGAGGACAGGGGACTGGGGGTTCAAGAGCCCAAATCCACCGAACTCTGCAAGCCCCTGCACTAGACTCCTTGTTTCCTTCACCACTACACCCCCATGCCCCCTCCCTGAGTGACCTCCTACCACACCACCACACCCCCACCACTGCCCTCCCCGCACTCCCACTCTCGAGCCCATGTCAGTAAGGGAGAGGGTTTGGGGGAGGGGGGAACGGGAGCGGAGCAGCACTGGCAGCATCCTCCGTTCCTCTGCCCTGTGGGGGGAGGCGGAAAGGGGCAGCAAAGCCACCGATTGCTGCAGCCTCGTGGAGATTTCCAAGTGCTCCAGCCAAGGGCCGCTGCAGGTGCCGTGCAATGTCCTGCGGTGGTTCCCTTTTTGAAACAGCCCCAAGCCAGCTATGCCTGGAGACATTTCAAATGTCATGTCTGCCTGCACCTTAAGACTGAGATGCACTGTGTCATGCGTGACTTGATCTGAGTGCTCTCCACCTCGTGCATGTGCTTATATTTTAGCTGTGGAATATCAAACCGATCCAGAAGATGTTCCATACTTCAGGAGCTATTCTCTCTGATAACGGGGAGGAGCATTTTAGCAGCATACAAGTTTTACGCTATGTCCACTAAATTGCCCACAGCTTACCCTGTAAGAGCACGTGTCAAAGTGCACACGTTCTTGATCAAGGATTGGTAGTCGGGGTGCCCCAGGGGACCTTTCAAGGGTGCCACAGAGGATGTCTCCAGATCACAGCTGGTAGTCATCTCTAGCAGCAGTCCTCTGGGCAGCAGGCACCAAAGAGGTGTTACTTTTAATCTATGGTGTTGGTGTGCAACAAATGGCAATGAGTTGTGATGCAAAGAAGCACCCCATTTTTGTAGCTATGGAAACGAATGACAAAAGTCTCTGTGAATAAAGACAGCATCCTTTGCAACTGCCTCCTCAGCAATCATCAAACTCAGCACTTTGCATTCAAAATGGGGCCTCAACCCTCCGCCTCAGGATGTCTCCAAATACAATTGGTTTCTGATCAAACAGGACAGTCGTGGGGGACGGCCAAATTCTGACGGCTTCTCAAAGTCTGGAACAACTTCCGATCTGGATGGGTAAAGACAGCCCCGCCGGTACTAGCTCAATTTGCCGTTTGGTTGTGATGTTGAAAGAGTAATTGGTTTTCTTACCAGTTAGGCTACAAATGGACATGGTTAGTTTGGAAAGGGTTCTTCAAAAGGGAGGATAACATCTAGGATTTTGAAATGGAGGCGGTCCCGGAGTGGGCAGACAGGGGTACAACTACTCATTTTTGACCCCGGGGCATAGAAAGGAGGGTGGGTTGTGCGTGGGGGAGACCGAGCGGTGGATGGTCTTACCCGCTCCTGGCCTGCCTGCTGCAGCCGCAGCTGCTGCCTCCACACAGCGTCCCAGGCCCTTGACTCTGCTGTGGCAAACATCTGCTGCCCTGTCTGGCTGCCTGCTTCGGGCCTCGGCTCCCGCGTGCGGCAGTGCTCGAGGCAGGATGGCAGAGGGATGCATCTCCATCCTTGTCCCTCCTCCTGAGATGCCCTGTTGAGGAGTTCAAAACCTAGTTAATTGGAAATTATTACTTCTACTGGTGTAAGGAGCCAAGGTGCTTAGGTGCTAAGCACATCTACACCTTTCAAAATAAAACCAAAATAAATCAGAGAGAAAAAAAGAGAAAATTCAAAATGCAATTGTTCCATTTTTTTGCACGCATAAAGCGTGGCCCGATGAGCGTCCCGATGAGCGTGCACAAACTGCGGAAAGGGGAAGCATTGCTCCCCCTTTCATGCAGTTTGTGGCACCTCAAAACCATTTCAGGCCCCACAGACCACACGTGGTGCACATGCACTCATTTGCCATGCTGCACGTTTACAGCGTAGTGCCGAAGTTTGACGCTGGGAGATCCTGGTGACAAAAAAGAAAAGAAACAAAAGTGGCACGGTCCACGTGGCAACAGTGTGTGCTGCCAGAAACACAGCCTGGCTGGGCAGAGCTCTGCTCAATGCATGTATTACTAAAAGCAAAATGCAAAAACATTGCTATTATTTCAGTGAGTCACTATGAGCTCCTATACGTGTGCAGGGAGCCTGCTTTATCCTTTATCCTTACTTTAAGTTCACAAGCATGCCATCATGGAGACATGGACCATGAGCACCCTGGCACAGAGCCATACCTCTTCACAAAAAAAGGAAGCATGAAGGCAAGAAGAAAAGTGTTATGATATTAAGTAGGAAGTTTTAGGAGTCCGTTTGCATCAACTTGTTTAGAAACTGGAAACTGAAATCCAGGAGAGGCTGACAGAGCGGGTCCAGCCCCTGCACCAGGCAGGACAAGACACCGGGGCTCAAGCCACAGCGGCAAGGTGACCGTCCCGTCTGCTCCTGAAGATTTCCAGGGGAGGTGACTGCACCCTGCAGGGTCACAGTCAGGGCGGCCAGGATCTGGAACCAGCTGCCAAGGGGAGCGGTGCTGGCTCCTACCTCGGGGGTCTTTCCAAGGAGCCTGGATAACAACTAGCTGGGTCAGATGAGCTTCAGCTTACCAGGGCTCATATGAGCCCAGTATTCATTCCTGCCCAGGGCAGGGGGTCGGACTCGATGATCTGCTCGGGGCCTTTCCCACCCTGCATCTATGAACCACCACTGCGGGGAGTTGATTCCAGTCTGGACACCCAATTAAATGCATAGAAATACATTTTTAAAATAGATTAAAGCAGGAAACTTGTAAGAGAAACAGTGCATGGATGGGACTACTAAGGCATTAAAGGACAAGAAAACCCCAAGGAAGATCCTTCAAGGCTATCATCCAACACAAAACACTTTAATAATCAGGTTTTGGTTATGTAAATCCCCCAGAGTCAATGGACGGCAACCAATGAGACTGGAAGCAGAATTTCGGGGTAGGTTCAATTACCAAAAAAGCCAACAGAAAACCTGGTATCGCTGGGTTGAGCGCTTGGCCCTTTTCCTCAGCGCTCAACCAGGGCAAAGTTAGCAGCAATAGCATCTTCTCCTTCCCTAGAGTAAAGAGGGGAATGGAAGTGAAGTAAGGCGTCGTTGCGTGTCTGCGGGCCTCGGGGCTCGGTCTTTCTGCACGAGCTCTCTCCGAATCCTGCGTGGAGTATATTGCCTTTTCTGGCCCTGCTCCAGCGCTCACTGCACCGCTATGCGCAGAGACCTGGCTGGGCCGTCTCCTTTCCAGTGCAGCTCCCTGCCCTTCCCCTCCCCTCAGCACTGCATTCTTCAATTCACACCTGAATCTCTCAAATTAGGCAAGGCAAAAAGAGTATGTGACAGTGAGAATTGGCATCTCTATTTGATTTACCTTCCTCTCTTTCCAAAGGATCCCATATTTTTCTCCCGGGATAAAAGACTGTCCAGTCTTCTGTAGCTGTATGAAAGAAATATTGAAGAGCAAGTTGAAACCACAACCAGTCATTCCCAGTTACTTGATGTCTGGAGCGAGGGACAGCATCATGGCCGGGGGGCAGGGTACTGCAGTTTGGGGTGAGGGGCACTGGCAGGCTGGGGTCAGTGGGTTGGGGGTGAGGGGCAGCAGCAGGGCTGGCGGGGGCTGTGGCTTGGCACTGAGGGGCAACAGCATGGGCAGGGACAGGGCACTGGCATGTCTCTGCCCCCCACTGTCATATCCCCCGTCCCCCCTCCGCCATGTGACAGGTGTCCTGCATTTTGGACCTGGAAATATGGAAACCCTAAAGCAACCATCCGCATCCTCACTGCCTGCTCCGCTGCACCCCTCACCTTGCCTGCCCAGCCAAATAGCATCGCTCCAAGCACTCCCCCCGCCTCCCCATGTCAGGCCAGCACACCTCGTCTTCAGCCCTTGGCTTGTACTGAAGCGGACTGAAGTCATGTTTAGGAAAGAAACGAAAGCATAAAAGTGACAATTCCCCCAGCCACAAGTCACCCACCCCTACAACCCCCCAAGTGTGGGTGCAAACACCCCCTCGTTTGCCCACACTTACCCTTGCGGTCAGGGTGACACCGAGGACACAGGTGTGACCTGACTCCAAGCAGTGTTGGCTCGGGAGCAGTCAGAGGTGACTATACTTGTAGAACAACGAAGGAAAAATTGCAAGTATAGCCCGGGTCAGACTGATCACCTGAACTACCCTCTCCGTGAACACGAATCTCTTAGTTCACACTGAAGCCGCAGAGCACCTGAAAAGGACTGAAGGAAGGGGACTTAGTCCTATCACTGCTGAAGCCAGCCTATTGAATTGTATTGCTGAGCCCATTTCATTGAACCGTACTACTGAGGCCAACCCATTAAATCGTACTACTGAGGAATGAAACCATAGTTTGGTATTTGGCTTCTCGGAATTCTAGGATTGTAAGTATATTATGAACAATAATAGTATTGATTCAAATTTAACTTTTAGTTGCAATTGTAGTTGTTTTTGTAACACTAATTCTTATAGTACTGTTTGGGAAGGAAGTGCATTTGGAGCATTGTTTCTGATATATGTAATTATTCTGTTTTTAATGTTTGTGGTGTTTCTTCAAGCTAAGCAGTGTTATATACGTAGCAAAGAGTTTTAAAATAAAATTGTGTTGTATAAATTAAGTGTGTAATCATTGTGAAATCGTGCAATCAGTTAACTACTCCCCCAGCCAGTGCATCAAAACGAATCAGTAAATTGTGTGGGATTTTCTCTATTCCATAACCCACTAGAGACATGGCGTCACGAACAGGATGCGCTGGTTGCCCATTTCAAAATGGGATGAATGTGTTGCAGCATTGCACGTTCCACAATGATAATGAGGGAACTTGGAAGGTAAATATAAGGGATCTTAATAATGAGGATGAGACAATCACGTATAGTTTTATGTTTACACAAGAAAGTTTAAGATGCTGTCTGGGAGGAATTCAGAAATCATATGGTCCACTAGATTGGAGTTTAGAAAATAAAGAAGTAAAGCCAGAAGTAAAGGTGTATAGGAAGAAAGAAAGTAGAAAAGAAGAGGGAGGTTTTTGAGAGATAATGCGAAAGGTGTTAGGGAAAGGAGTTTACGATCAGTTAAAATTGCCACTAGCAAGGGAGGTAACATGTTTAAAAGCGGGAGAGATACTAAGAGAGTTAGAAGTAAGTTGCAAACAAGCAGCAGGAGGTCCTTTGAAAAAACCTAATTACCCGTCCCTCTTAGGAGAGGCAGCTCGGGGAATCATTCACTTATTGCATGAGGTAGAAAATTTAGCAGCTGAGAATAATGTTTTAAAATTGGTTATGAACCAGAGCAAAGTGAATGAAACAGAGGAGCATGGAGAGAAACCAAGTAAAATATCTGTGCAACCTACTGCACCCTCTCCAATTACTCCATCCACTCCACCCCCATATGCAGAAGTTACAGTAGAATTGGAAGAATTAAAAGCTGACTATGAGGCAGGAGAAGTAGCTAAAGGTAGAGCAGAGCCAATACTGGAGGCATGTCCTATAGTAACTACTAGTTGGAAACAACAAGGCACAAATCCTGCGATTAGGCAGAATATCTATAGAGAAAGGAACAGGGAGGAAATAGAGGATTTGGCTAGGACAACAGCACGACGTACTAATGAAAATTGCTGTGTGTGGGTAGGAAGGATTATAGAGGAAGAAAACGGAATAGGGACCCTATTAAGGTCAGAGGAGGCCCTTCCACTAATAAGAAATTTGGGATGGAGTAAGGGGGCAATTCTCACAAATACCATGAATATAATCCCGGGAGGCATGTATCCCATAACTTTAGCTGGATTAATTGCCACTGGGGTGAAAAATCATTTGGGAGCTCTAAGCTTTCCCCAAAATTTAGAAGGGGGCATGAATAGCATCAGGTACTTAATATGGGGAATTAGTTTTGCCCATTGGACAGCACCCCCAAACACCCTGTCGGCAGTACAACAGAGATTAAGGAATGATTGTTTGTTTATCAGCACTCCTGAACAAGTAATTTGCAACAGGATGTCGTTAGAGGTAGCAGCAAATGTTCTGAAAACTCCAGGAGTAAAAGCCTGGCTACTGCCGCTGGTGGGGCAGACACCCTGGGAAGTAGCTGATCAAATAGGAACCATAGTGCAGGAGGAAGAAATGAAGAAAAAGCCCAAAGTATATGTAACAGGAAAGGGTCCAAACAAACCTACCCCAACCAAAGAGGATAAGGCTATGTTTGGATTCTTGCTCAGTAAAGGGTTTGAAAGGGAAGAATTAAGAAAGAATACGCTGAAGGAAAACAAGCAGTTAGCCATAAGCCATGGATGGAAACCTTGGAAAGATTGGACTGCTGAGAAACAAAGCAACCCAAAAAACGGGTCACGGGGGGAGAGCCAGTAAAATTCTGTCCCTCCCCCGAGACAGCTGAAATGATGCCAGAACAACAAGAATTGAATGGAGAGTCTCGCCCTTATGTAACCTTAGAATGCGTGAATCCCAAAGATTTAAGATTAGAGAGAGCAACTTTCCTAATGGATACAGGGGCACAAGTTAGTATGATCAGGAAGGCAGACTCACATTTACTTATTCCAAAAAATAAAGAAATTACCATTGTGGGAGTGAATGGGAAATATACTAAACATCAAGTTGGAACTATAATCCTAACAGGGGGAAAAGAAATGGAAGTATTAATTGGCTCAAAGAATATATTAGGCATGAATAGCATAAGGCATGATCCTTATCTAAAAGAATCATTAAAGGAGATGTTGCCAATTGAAGTCTCAGAGAAGGAACTCCACAAGCCTAAATTAAAGAGTAAAATTTCACCCATGCCAAAAAAGGTGCGTGCTTACCAAATTAAGGACTCATTATCAGGCCCAACTCAAGTATTAATAAAAGAGCTAATAGATGAAGGAGCCATAGAATTAACCACCCCAGGCAAATATGTTAGTCCTGCATGGACTATAGACAAGGGCCATGGGAAAGTCAGATTAGTAGTAGATTATCGAGAAGTCAATTTAAGAATAGAGGATGTGAGTATTATGCAAAATCACACGGCACAAGAAATATTGTATTCCATTAGAAATTTAAAAGACACCCATGGGGAGCAAGTATTGATTTGAAGAATATGTTTTTCTCAATCCCCATAAATGACAAAGAAGGTTTGTTAAACATGAACCTTAATGGAAACACATACCGATGGAAGGTATGTCCACAGGGGTATAAAAATTCACCAGCTATAGCTGATAGTTGTATAGGTAAAACCCTTATCAAATTTCAGGCAAACACAAATTATATAGCTGAAGGAATAAAGATCTGGCAATATGTAGATGATATACTAATAACTGGACCCACTGAGAAACAGGTTAATGAAACTCTAAAGCTGTTAATTAAACATTTAACTCAGGAAGGTTGGAAGGTAAATTCAGATAAAACAAAATGTGCAGCTACAAGTTTCACCTTCTTGGGGAGAAAAATGAATGAAAAGGAAATAACCCCAGAAGATAAATGGGTAACAGCTTTAAAGAAAGCAATAGAAAAACCTCCAAAGACTGTAACTGAAATGCAAGCAGTATTAGGAATTATTAATTGGTTAAGAGACTGGATTGAAAATGCCACAGTACAAAGCAAGCTAATCAGGGCAGCAATTAAAAGTAAGCACTGGTCAGCAGCAGCTCAAGGCCAAGTAGAAAGAATAGTAGCAGATTTAAGTTCAAAACAATTAACTTTACATCGAATACATAATCAGTTACCAGTGGAATTATACATCAGGACAGGTATAGATTGGCTAAGTGGAAAGGCAGTCCAAGGAAGTAACGTGATAGACTTATGGAGTCTCACACTTAAAGGATCTGAAGCTAGGTATGGAACTTTAGGTAAAGTATTACTTGGGTTACACCACTGCTATAAAAGGTACAGCCGAGAGTTAACAGAGAATGCAAAGATCCACCATCCTGCAGGGGCAGAGCTTGGAAATCTTAATGCTCCGCCTGTTGATTTTGCAGGAAATCAGAACACTTGGGTAAAGTTAGCCTCTAGCCTGATGCAAAACTGGGGAAAGAATTAGCAAGGGCGAAGAATCCCAAATGACAGCCAACAACTAATGCCACAATGGACACATGATGGAGGCATGTTTATGGAAGGATGGGGATTCAGTGATGGTTCAACCAAAAATGGGGATAAATTTGGTTGGAAGTGTACCAAGTGTCAGGTAACTCACCTAACCAATAACATTAATAATTGAAGGGGATGCAAGCATTAATACAACATTGTATGTTGAATCATGGTTCAGACATCTGGGAGTTGGTAACAGATAGTAAGTACATTTGGCAAGTACTAACAAAGGGAGCTAAGCCAGTAGTACATTTAGAAATTTGGGAAAATATCTTGAAGGTGTTAACTACACATAGAATCCCAACATTTGTTACCCACACCAAAAGTCATACAAGAAATACTAACCAACATCATGCAGCTTTGGATAAAGAAGTACAACATTTTAGCATAGAAAAGAACCAAGAAGCTGAATTAGAACCATACCTTACGTGGTTACATGAATACAGTGGGCATTGGAACCAAGTACGGGAAAACCGAATTTTAGAAGTTAATGGATGGGGGCCAATAAATGCCTATAATCTAAGGAAAAGAATTAGACAACAGTGTGAAGTATGTAACCAGTTCAAAATTTCACCCAAAAATCAGTATGCGTATAATTATCTTAAAAGTGACTATTTCAACCCAGGTGAAACATGGCAAGTGGATCTAATGGGGCCTTTAACAGATGCAAAAAGGTTCCCAAGTGGACTGGTAGTAGTGGATATGGGAACAAGAATAATTAATTGTGTTCCACTAAAACATACCACAGCTAATGATGTTGTAAAAGCATTAGAAAAAATTGGTGGTTCATGGAAGATCCCAAAACAAATTGCTACAGATGGTGGTCTGCCATTTCAAAGTAAAGGATTTATTGAATGGTGCCGAAATAACAATATAGAACACCATGTGCACACTCCTTATCATCCACAATCTAATGGGGTTGTGGAGAGACACATTGGTATTTTGAAGACACAATTGAAAACAAATTTAAAATCAATTTCTTTTAAAAACTGGGATGCAGTATTGCATGCAACCTTAATTCAGTGCAATAATGATAAGACCATGTGGTTGAAACACGAAAAGAAAGAGTTTCCAGTGTGGACATATAAGTATAAAAAAGGTGATGAAGTGTGGATACACCTACCCAAAGAAGAAAAAGTAACAAAAGGTGGAATTGATCAATTGGGGAAACGTCCCAACACTTATTTTTGTTTAACTGAGGAAAATCAAACAATATTAGTACACCAAAGTTGGCTAACCTCACGAAGCTAGGCCTCACAAGGACCTAAGCAATCATTTAATTTTGTTACAGGTGTCAAGGATTGAAGTGGCAACAGTGGGAGATCAAGGATGAAAATGATCCCAGAGATGAAAACTGGATGTGGCTAACCAATGCAACATTATGCAGACCAGTGCATAGACCACCCAACGTGATTCTGGGATATAATGCTGATGTATGGAATCTCACAATACCAGGTTATTCCCTTAAATGTCATATTCCTTGGGAAGGACCATGGAACCCCTCCAAATTATTAAATCCTCGTGATATAATTAATGGACCATATCCATATGGCATTAAATTAACAGAAGCAGGGATAAATGAAACTGAGTACTATCCAACACCATGGGGTTTTGTGAGAACACACCCAAAAAAAGGTGTATTTGGGGTAAAATTAACTATTATACCAGTAGGGTTATTTGAAAATGCTCCAGTAGACCCCTATGGTATCATCCAATGTAAGTGGAATAAACTTTTCTGGAAACCTAACACTGTCCAGAACAGTGGCAGGCTTACCACTAGCACTTGGTGTCGGACTATAGTACATACTAGAAAAGGGATATTACCTTATCTCTTAATTATAAGGGATCCACCGCACCAAGAACAAAGCACAATAGCCTGGCATTTAAAATCTCCTGAATATTCCCGCACTGCCACGCGCATTACATATAACATTAACTGCACGCAACCACAAAGAAAGCGCAGGTCAGTCTGGACAAACTTGGCACAGCAAAATCAAGATAAAGAATGGGAAGAAACAGTAAAACCTGAATTCATGTCACTTCTGCGATTTGCCACTACACATGTGACCATTACAAAAAACATTACACAAAGAATGCAAAATTTCATAACATTAACTGAACAAAATGAAAATATCACTAATTCTAACATGAGGAAAATCCAAGCTAGATTACAGTTCATCACCTGTACACAATTTCATGAATCCAGCACCTTTGAACAACTTATTGTAACAAATTTAAAGAAAAAATTCACAGATGCTGGACATACACCTTATGTAGAATGTCATAGTTAAATAGCATAATTATTTAGTCACGAAAATCAGGGAAGTGTACAATGGCTTTGTTCAGTGAACCCACTAATGGGTTGGACAGTACGTACCCGCATTGGAGGAAAACATACAGGTACATTACCCACCATGCGGTGTACCAAGCATAATTGCACACAAGTAAACACCAACCAAGTAAAATTAAATGATAAATGTTCTGAATTGGAAGCATGGAATCAAACCCATATTGTGCAATGTGCTGATTGCAAATGTAAAATCTACACTAAAACTGTTCAAGTAAACATATTAAACTATGATTATGCTTTTGACTTAACCCCCCAAGATGAAGCAACGCAGTATTATGAAATAGCAGAAATGGGATATGATATTCCTGAACTCCAGCCCTGTAAGCAAGAGGGTCAGTTCTGGAGAGATACAGGGGAAATAATGGAAATAAAATATAATATCCCTCAAGACTCACCCTGTGAGCCTGGAGCTCAGTTATGGAGAGACACATTTGCAAGGAAATGTGTGTGCATAATAGAGCCAAAAATTAATAATCTACACTCCAGTATGGAGGTAGTACTTTGGTCCAAAACAGGTATCCCATGGATCGCTGCAGATCATTGGAGCATGACTGAGGAGAATAAGGTGCATTCCCAACTATCTGCGTGGGACATTGACTTGCAGGAATTAAATTTAACTCATATATCGTTTAACTTGGAAACTGGACAATTAGTGATGTTGTCAAAGGACTATGGAGAACACATTACTTACCTGAAATTACTCAACGCCAGCAAGATCCTCAATGCACCATCTGCTTCGGTGTTAGAAGGACTAGCCACGATTGGAAATGCAGTGGGGAATGGTGTTAAATCTACTATACATGAAATAGAATCGATAGGACAACAACTATGGAACACTATAAAGACTGTATTTTTGGGAAAATGGGTGATATATGTTATAACAAGCATCATAGGATTGTTTGGGTTAATCATTTTCGGAAAATTAATTTTGTGTATGTTGTCATGGAATCATCATAATAAGTTTGTAAGGCTTAGTAATGAAATATAATTGTAATCAAACTGCCTAATGGGCACGGGGGGATGTCAAATTGAATGAAATAGTTTGAATGTTTGTAAAGGTTGCCCATTAGCCAGTTTCAGGAAGAAGATAAGATTCATCTCCTTATCTAGTTCTTTGTTTTGGGGACTACGTGCAAAAGGTCCTGACTTTGCTTAAAGTCTTAATTTAAATTTCATCTTTTAGAAATCTTTTACAAAGAGAGCAAATATCCTGAATTCCAAGAGATCAAACCCTGAGGCCTTTTGACCAGGTTGGTAAGAAAAGGGCATTTGCAGTGATATGGAAGTTTCCCAACGGTAATTTAAAATGCTCAACGAAGGTAAAAGAATCTGTTGAGTAAGATCCGAGCCCAAATTTGGGAGCAGTGATATATTGAGTAGGAGGAGCCCACTGACGGCAGCTCGCTCAATAAAAACGGTAACTTACTGTCCCAATTTGGAGGTGACTATACTTGTAGAACAACGAAGGAAAAATCGCAAGTATAGCCCGGGTCAGACTGATCACCTGAACTACCCTCTCCGTGAACACGAATCTCTTAGTTCACACTGAAGCCGCAGAGCACCTGAAAGGGACTGAAGGAAGGGGACTTAGTCCTATTACTGCTGAAGCCAGCCTATTGAATTGTATTGCTGAGCCCATTTCATTGAACCGTACTACTGAGGCCAACCCATTAAATCGTACTACTGAGGAATGATACCATATTTTGGTATTTGGCTTCTCGGAATTCTAGGATTGTAAGTATATATTGAAAAATAGTAGTATTGATTCAAATTTAACTTTTAGTTGCAATTGTAGTTGTTTTTGTAACACTAATTCTTATAGTATTGTTTGGGAAGGAAGTGCATTTGGAGCATTGTTTCTGATATATGTAATTATTATGTTTTTAATATTTGTGGTGTTTCTTAAAGCTAAGCAGTGTTATATACGTAGCAAAGAGTTTTAAAATAAAATTGTGTTGTATAAATTAAGTGTGTAATCATTGTGAAATCGTGCAATCAGTTAACTACTCCCCCAGCCAGTGCATCAAAACGAATCAGTAAATTGTGTGGGATTTTCTCTATTCCATAACCCACTAGAGACATCCCGGAATGCCTCCCTAACACCAGCAGGATAATGTCTCCCTGACACTTGTAAGATAGCAAGAAGTTGAGAAAAAGGTCTCATTATAATGCTAAAAATCACACCCTGGGCAGAGCAAAAGTATGTTAATGAAACATATATGTATGTAAATGAAATACATGGCTAAACCATAGGTATAGAGACATGCTCAGTAGAGAACGTCTTATGTCAGTGGCTTGTAACCAATCACTGAGCGGTACACTTGCAAACATATGTATAAAAGGTACCCAAAGGTAGAAACTGGTGGTGCTTGCTTTGCAAAAGATTGCCAAGCACCCCTCTCTGCGCAGACTTGAAACAATAAAGATTAAGTTGGATCCTCCACCCCTGTCTGTTTATTGGCAAAAGCGCACCGGGCACGAACTCACACTGTCCTTTGGAGACAACACTGGCAGCGCCCAAGATCCCCCCAAACACCCCGAGATCGCTGCCACCCTGCTCTTACCGCCCCCACCAGCACCTCCCAGCCCCCGGGCACACGGGCTCTGCCCAGGGCAGGACCTGACCTGCGACTAAAGCAAGAGAGAGGAAGAAAAGCAAAGTCCCGCACGAGAGGAGCCGGATCCCTGTCGCGGGAACTCCAGCCCGAGGCTGCCCCATCGGCCCCCGCCTGGCCCGGGGGTCGGGGGTCGGGATGCAGACTTGGGTGTGCACGGGGAGCAGGGGGTGTTTGCACCGGTGGCGGGGGGGGGGGGGTGTCGTTGCAGCGCCCCTTCCCGCCGGAGTGCCCGGGCCCGGGGAGGGCCGGGGCTGCAGCCCTGCTACCCCCACCCCCACCCCTATGGGGCTGAGCTGGGGCCGGCTCCCCTCTGCTCTTCCCGGGACCCCCAGGGGCTCCGGACCTTCCCCCCGCCGCCAGCCCAGCCTGCCCCATGGCCGGGCGGGATCGTGTGCGTATGTGCGTGTTTGTGTTTGCACGCACAAGTGTGAGCTTGCATGTTCCTGTGCGTGCATGCGTTTGTGCTTGCATGTCCTTGTCTGTCCATGCATGTGTTTGTGCATGCACACACGAGTGTGTGCTTGCATGTGTCTGTCTGCATTTGCGTGTATGCATCTGTCTGCGTACACGCGTGTACATGTCTCCATGCATGCATGTGTGCAGGCACATGTCTCCATGCATGCACGTGTGTGTGCAGGTGTGTCTCTGTGCATGCATGTATGTGCATGCATGTGTCCAGGTGCACATGTGCATGTTTGCATGCATACACGTGCATGTGTTTGTGCATGCATGCGTCTGCATGCATGAGTTTGTGCTTACGTGTGTCTGCTTGCATACATCTGTGTGAATGCATACGCGAGCATGTGTGCGTGTGTTTGTGCATGCACGTGTGCCTGCATGTGCCTGTGTGCCTACATTTATGTGCGTGCATGCCTGCATGCATACGCATGCATGTGTCTGTGTGCATTCATGTGTGTGCATGTGTGTGTGCATGTGCACCTGTGCATGCTTATGTGTGCATGCACAAGTCTGCATGCATGAGTGTGCTTGTAGGTTTCTGTATGCATGTGTGTGCATGTGTATGTATCTATGTGCGTGCATGTGTCTGCACACATCTGTGTGCATGTTTGTGCATGCGTGTGTTCTTGCATGTCTGTGTGTATATGCATGTCTGTGTGCATGTATCTGTGTGCATGTGTGTGTTCCTGCATGTGCCTGTGCGTGCATGTGTGTATGTGCATGTCTGTGTCAATTCATATGTACCTCTGTGTGTCTGTTCATGAGTCTGCATGTGTACATATGTGTTCATGTGTGTGCCTGCATGCATGTGTGCATGCATATGTGCATGTGTGTGTGTATGTGTGCACGTGTGTTTGTGCGTGTGCTCCTCTCTGCATGTGTACATGCCTGTCTGTGCATGTGTGTCTGTGTTCATAGCAGGGAGAGTGTATTTGTGTTTGCGTGTCCATGTGCAGAGAGTGAGTGTGTAGAGTGCATGCCTGCCTGCATGTGTGCATGTGTCTGTCCACGTGTGTGCGTGTGCATGCATCTGTGTTCATGGCATGGAGAGCGTGTTAATGTGTCCACGTGCAGAGCGAGTGAATAGAGTGCACACCCATCTCTGTCTCTGTGTGCATGTGTCTGTGCGTGCGTGTGCCTGCATGTATGTGTGTGTGTTCATGGCAGGGAGAATATGCTTGTGCCTGCGTGCCCATCCCCATGCCTCAGCCCAGTCTGTCTGTCCACTGCAATCTCAGGGGTGTCCCTCCTGCCAGTACTGTGAAGCCCCACTCCTACCCCTTCAGAATAAAACCCACCACGAGCCACTTTTCCTTTATTATATTTTAATATAATCTTCTTGGGTGGAAGCAAAACAAGGCTCAAGCCATTCTCCAGACTGGGGGCAGGGAACCCAGCAATGGGACAAGGACAGCCCTCACTCCTGCCTAAAACAGACCGTTCCAGTACAACCCCCTCCCTCCCATTCATATAAATTAAGTCTCTCTCTCCTGGGAAAGCAGCAGGTGTAGAAGAACAGCTCTAAAAATATAACATGTCTTGCATTAGGCCCCCAAAACACATCTTCAAAGTTCAACCACAACCATGCCTGCGGCCCTGCCCCCTCTACAGAGTCCTCTGGGTGTGGGTGCACATGAAGCTGTGCAGGCAGGTCTCTGAGAGGGGATGGGCAGGTCCTCGAGGAGCCTCCCCACAGCAAGGTCACTCCCGGGGCCAGTTAATGCTGACCTGGCCCGAGGCCTCCAGCACCTCCCGCTTGCAGTCGAAGTCGCCGTTGATGTGGCTGATGGACTGCTCCTCCACCACCCAGAGCTGGCAGCTGGTCTGCGGGATCAGTCGTGCATCATGGCTCACGTTGTTCACCGCTGTGAAGAGGAGACAGGAGGCAAAGCATGAGTGGGGTGGGAGGCAAAGCAGAGGCCATTTCCATAGTGAAGGAGAATGGAAAGACCCCATGTTTTCCCCATCAGCCACTGCCAGGACAGGGCTGGGCAGTGAAGGGCACGACTGGGACCCAACGGAGACCCTGGCAGGAGGGCACTGCTTGTAGTATACAAACCCTCCCGTGGGACCCACGGGCCCACCCCCACCCAAGTAACCCTTCTGCTTCCCTGCAGCCCCTTGACGGGAACCCCATCCATGCCAGCCTGGATCTGACCCATGCACCTATTACTACCTTCCTCTGCCTGACAGATGGGACCCATGAGGCCACCCCAGCCCAGTATCGCCATCCACCCTTCAATCCGATCCATGGGCCCAGTATTCCCCCAACCCCGGCCTCCTCTGACCAGGGCAGTGGACACCTCCCACCGTGCTGCTTCCACTCACCTCCATGTACGTGCTGACAGCATCACCCAAGGGATCGATTGACTCAATGCACAGATGATTTGTGGGTTCATTCTGGGGAAGTGACATCCCCAAAAGAAGCCAGGAGTCCTGAGCCACAAAGCCTTCCTCCCACCCCTTCCCTCAGCTAGAAACAGGACCCAGGAGTCCTCCCAAACCATACCCCTCACTATGGCATGCTGGACAGCACTCCTTTCGAAGAGCCAGAGCAGGGCACAACCTGCAAGTCCTGGTCCTCACGCCTGCTCTGCTCTAACGCGCTTCCTTCCCAGAGCAGTGAACCCGGCACAGCCCCGTTCCCATCCCCTGCGTCCATCAGGCTCCCTGCAGGTCAGCTCAGCAAACATCACACGGGCTGTCTGCCCCCCGGGTAGGAAAGAAAAGGGCCCTGAGATAAGTGGGGTGAAAGGAGCGTCCAATCCCTCCTCCTTCCCCAAAATGCCAGGATCCAGCTTCCCACCCACCTCCCTCCACTAACAGCAGCTCAAGGTCCTGTGCTCCCACCCAGGGCAAGGGCAATGCGCTCCCACCCAGGGCAAGTCTCCGCTCCCCGCCCCAGCTCTCCCCTGCATGGCCGAACCCACAGCGCTCCCAGGGCCACAGCTCCAGCCTCTCCCTGACTTCTTCCTCAGTGGCCAGCCCTCACTCCTGGATTCCCAGCCTGTCTCCCCTTTGCCTCAGCCCTCACATCCTGATCAGCCCCCTGCACCCTCAGGCCCTAGCTCCTCCATACTCACCCTCTCCCCCCTGCCTGGAAGCCCCAGCCCCACACCTGACAGCCTGCAGATCTGCATGGTGAGGGCATGGCTCTCAAGGCTGAAGCGCCCCAGGCACTTGTGAGCATCCTGGTAGGGCAGGTGGATTTGTTTCGGTCACGTTCTCCTCCATATCGGACGTGGTGATCTGGTGCAGAATGACACTAATTCTACAAGGCCGTGAAGTAATGAATCGTGAAGCATTTCATTTTGAGCAAGATAACGGAGAATACCAAACAGCGGTGGTTCCCCTACTGTAATGCACTTCTTTGATCGTAAAAGGTCTCTCTCTAAAGTACTCTATTGCTCATGTATGATAGTGGATTTACATGATTCTGCTTATACAAGTTTAACTTATTACACATTTATAGCTAGACAGTGTCAAGAAAATCCTGAGCCTTATAGTAGAATAGGGTAAGTCCTGCCTGGATCTTGTCCATCATCAGGTATGAAAGGCCAGCTCCTTCCTCCTCTTCACTCTCCCCAAATCTGAACCTCCATCATTTTCATCTTCGTCTTCTTTGTACTCTCCTGGTGGACCAGCTTCATCTTCATCTGCTTCATCCTCCTCATCCCCTTCTGAAAGGCAGGTAAATTAATTCCTTACAGCTTTGCTTAAACCTCAAAGGCTTGTTTGTAAACTCATCTTAAATGAGCTTCTGAAATCTGACTCAATTCAGCTACAAAACCTTCTCCAGAAATCTTTAAAAAAAGACAGGACTAGAAGTAACATCCCACTTTTTCCTCTTTCTATAGGAAGAGAAAACACAGAACTGAATGTGCCACAGCATCGAATATGAGATGATGGGTACGGAAAAAAAAAAGCTTTTGGTACCAGCAATAAAATAACTGCTTTTATATAGTTATATCTCAGTGTAAAGATGTGTACTCATGTTTTTCCTAAGCGCAGCTGTCCTTTAACCGTGCACAGCATCCATGACTACTCTCTTTGCAAGTGCATTGCCCGCCCCCCGCATTACTCAATAGGAGCAGTATGTGATACTGCCCTTCACCTGACACACGTAGCTGATTTGTGCTCCAGCACTTCCACAGTCACTTTAGTCTCAATTTTATATTTAGATCCTGACTGAATGGCATAACTAATGACAGCATGTTTAGAGAAGTCACCCTCATCATCTTCATTTTCTGAGTTGGGGGCCTCATTACCTTCCTGATCAAATCAATCTAGGTAGGTGATCTCCTGAAGCAGCTCAAAAATCCTTTCCCTGTAATCCTTCAGGTTTGTGATGGCACAGCTGAAGAAGTCCAGGTCTTCATGTTTTTAAGGTTTTGCTAAAAATTAATTAAAATTGCTCATGGAGATGAAATAACTACTTGGTACGTCCAAGTACTGCTCTGCTGCCTCCTAAATGTCACTGACTTGGCTGGCTACCTCCCACCACCTCTTCTCCGTTGCTGTTTCCCATTGTACAGAGCTCATGTAAGAAGTCTTCGTGCTGACAATCAACATCCCTTCCCCATAAGATCAGACACTCTCTCTACGCTCCCTTTGAAACAGGTTTGACCCACTTCCCATCCCATTAAAATGTGTGTCTTTGCTTCTGGATGCCCCAAAAGTACATCTGTCTTCAGAAATGCGATCCTATAATCACCAAGGGAGATACAAAGCTCTCCCATTCCCTGAGGTCGGCACAGCCAACTGTCCCAGCGCCGATCCTGCCATGCCTGGTGCACAGACAGCTTTCCATGGCCTGAATGGGGCAGCTGTGGATGTGACGATAGAGGTAATCCTGCTTAGACTAGATCTGGGTTCTGCAGTCCATTGTAGTCACGAGTCGGCCTGTGTGAGTAGGAAGCTACGGAGCCACCTCGGAGATCCGGCCATAGGGTATAATGGGGAATCAATGAAATATCCACAGCTTTGTTGTTTTTTGCCTGATTTGGGTGAAACTTGCAGGGATGGTAGCCCCTGTTGTACGTGTTACGCCACAGCGGGGTGAAAACTGCAGGGGCGGTAGCCTCGCCGAGGCCATGAAACCTGCCACATTTCAAGACGATTGGTGCAGGGTTTTGGGGGAACTGCACCTCAAGCTGCTGACAGGCAAAACTCATGACATAGATGACCGTGTGTGTTAAGGTGCAGCGGGCTGAAAACTGCAGCGATGGTGGCCCCTGCTGCGGCCACGAGGCCTGGCAGCTGGCGAGGAGATCGGCGCAGGGCTTCTGGGCTCGGGGGCCTGCACCTCTGGCTGCTGACAGGCAAAACTCGTGACATGGGTGCTCTGGCAACTGTGTCTGTTTTGAGGCATGGGACCTGGGATCACCGCAGGCCTGGCTGCTACCAGTTACCAATTAATCATGATTCCCTCAGGGACCAGCTCAATACACAGCACCAAGAACAATCCACCGCCCCAAGACAGACGCCGTCAGTGCACTTAACAAAAGATGAAGCCTCTTCAGACAATCTACAGGAAAACCGGTCTCAGTTCTGCGCATCTCCATTTGATTTTGTAAGCATGAGTGCCTTGAGGCTGGCCACAACTAAAATGGCTCAGGATTAAAAAGTTAAGAGAAAATGTCAAGATGCCGTTTCATAGACACCTTGTTGTAAAAGGAAGAGGATTGGAAAAAAAGAAAATAAAACCCCATAATTTCAAGCTGGCTCGTACATGTCTGGTTATTCCTTAAAACTTGATGTTTTTCCTGGTTGTTAATCCATTTCTTGAGACGTTCCAAACCAGATAACCGCTGGTCACTGAGAAAGGTCATTCATTTAAATTGAAACTGTTATATAATAGGATTTTCCCTGTCACTTATGGCTTGGGACCCTCTTGATTTACACAATTCAAAGAATGCTTTGAAGAGGCTGGACTAAGGGGATAAGAAAGCTGTAAAGCAGCAAACAGGGTGCTTCAAGAGAGAAAAATCTCTCTGACATCACCCGCTGTTGTTCCCAAGAAGCTGGCAGAAACAGATCCTCTCCCTTCAAGGATCGTGCTGGGAACTTTGCTTGTCATCAGATCACCTGAGTGCCTGGGAACAGTGACATCCCAGCTCTCGCTCTTTCTCCCTCTTTCTCTCTTTTTCTTTTTGTCTCTAGGCATAGCTTTCTGAACCTAAATTGTATTAGTTAAGCTTCAGCTAAGTTCCCCCAAATACTCAATTAAACCAGGGGAATATTGTAATTGTTTTGTTTTCCCTTGCATGTCTATTACTACTAGTACCATTATAAATTGGATATGCTTCGCAATAAATAACTTTTATAGTCAAACTGGAGGTAACCAGGTGTATTTTTCCTTCTCTACTTCCCTTCCCCATTTGCTCTGCAGCAACGCTTCTTTTACCTAAACCAAAGATCCTTGTGAAGCCCAGAAATACTGTGGGGTCCGCTCATCAAGAGGCTAGCACTACTAGGACAGTTAGGGCAAAAGATTGGGACGTGCTGAGTTTGAGACACATAAGGGGATCAGCTTGTATAGGCTGATGGACCCACTTTGGCTCAGGCGTGCCCTAATGAACTGAAATCTGGCCCGTGAGGGTGTCAGCCGGACACCCAGCCGGATTGAGAGGGATTCTGTTCACTGAGTGCTGGTGTCTGACTGCAGTGTAGTGTTCCCTTAATGAACTGATTCCTGGCACATGAAGGTGTCAGCCTGTACATGCTGATCAACCCGGCCGGGTCAGGCGTGTCACGTGAGTGTGTGTGTGTGTGTGTGTGTGTGCGTGTGCATTTGACTGATTTAGTGGCTGGTGTGTGTGTGTGTGTGTGTGTGTGTGTGCACACGCACGCACACATTTGATTGATTTAGTGGCTGGAAGAACCCAGCCCTACTGAAACGGAGTCCTGCAAGATAGCTCCATTGCGGGTGAGGACTTGCAGAAGGCAGAGATACAGCTCCGTACAGAAACACAGGTAACACGAGCAGCACACTGATAGAATTGCAAAGACCCTAGAAATGTACCCCTAATAAATGAGCACACCCCAAAGTGACAGGCAAATCTGGTAACAGCTGGGATCATGGATGGAAATCCATTTTGGGCCACCCCACACCATCTGGGCCAGGCAAGACACTGGTCATCAATTCAGTCTGTAATCTCAGCCCAAATGCCAGGTCCTTAGTCAAGCATGTATACTTAGTACCATGGGAATGGGGGGCTGTTAGTTGGCCACCTGGTATGAAGAAACCACGCTCTGGTCCGGGCCAGACTGGTCAGTGGTGTCCGGGAGAGTCCCCCGGTGCCATAGAGGCATGGTGTGGGGTGGCCCAAGAAGGATTTCCATCTCTAATCCCAGCCCACGAGAAATTCCTTCTTTGAGCCTGTCTACTTGGTACAGTGGGGATGGGGGAACTGGCCCAAACAGTATTTGCAGCCATAACCCCAGTCCAAAACCAGGTTCTTATTTGGGTCCATGTACTTAGCACAGTGGGCATGGGGGGCTGTCAGTTGGCAGCTTGGCACGCAAAAACTGCACTTTGGGCCAGGCAAGACTCTGGTTGGGGGGTGTGGGATAGTACCCAGTGCCACAGAGGCATGGTGTGGGGTGGCCCAAAGAGGATTTCCTGTCGTCAACCCAGCCCAAAACCCAGTTCCTTATTCAAGCCCATATACTTAGGACAGTATTTGTGGGGGCTGCCAGTTCATGGCCTGGCACAGCCAAACCATGTCTTCAGTCAGGCAGGACAGCCAGGGGATGTCTTAGGCTGCTAAAGGGGATGTAGCTCAGTGGTAGAGCGCATGCTTTGCATGTATGAGGTCCTGGGTTCAATCCCCAGCATCTCCACTTTTCATGGGGCAGCAGGGCAGGCCCTACAGAGACAGGTCAGAAGGTCTCAACCTATTTATTCAGCCTCCACAAGAGAAGGCTGAGAGGGGATCTGGTGGCAGTTTACAAACTCCCCAGGGGGGACTGGAGAGAACTGGGGGAAGCTCTGTTCCCCCCAGGCACCACCCAGGGTTACTAGGAATAACACCCTCCAATTGTTAGAGAAAAGGTTCAGGCTGGACACCAGGAAACATTACTTCACACTTAGGGCTGCCAGGCTCTGCAATGGGCTCCCAAGGGAGGTGGTGCTCTCCTACCTTGGGCGTCTTCAAGAGGAGGCTGGGCAGATATTTGGCTGGGGTGACATGATCCTGGCACCCATTCCTGCCTGAGGGAGGGAGTCAGACCTGATGAGCTGCTTAGGTCCCTTCCACCCCCAAGTACTATGATTCTATGACTCCGGTCAGAGATGACCAGGAGAGTCCCCTGGTGCAACAGGGACATGCTGTGAGGTGGCCCAAAACAGATTTCCAACCATAATCCCAGCCCAAGATCCACTTCCTTACTCAAACCCACATACTTAGTACCGTGGCTGGGGGGAGCTGTCCGTTGGCATCCTGGCAGGGCCAAACCACGAGTTGGGCCAGGCAAGCTGTGGTCAGGGATGTCCAGGGGAGTCCACTGGTACCACAGAGTGACAGCGTGGGGTGGCCCAACAAGCATTTCCATCTCTGATCGCAGCCCAAAACCCAGTTCTTTATTCAGGCCCCTGTAGTTGGTGGCGTCTGGGTGGACGATCAGCTGGCAGCCTGGCACAGCCAAATCGTTTCCTGGGACGGGCAGGACTCTGCAGAGGTAACCAGGAGAGTCCCACGTGCCACAGAGGCATGGCGTGGGCTGGTCCAAGAAGGATTTCTAGCTGTGATCCCAGCCCTAAATCCAGGTCCTTATGTGGGTCCATATACTCAGCACAGAAGCTGGCACGCTGTCGGTTCGCAGTCTATCACGGGCAAGCCGCGTTCTGGGTCGGGCAAGACGGGTGAGAGACGTCCAGCAGAGTCCCCGATGGCACACAGGTCTGTCATGGGGTGGCCCAAGAAGGATTTCTGGCTATAATCCCAGCCCAAAAACTAGTTCCTAACTCACGCCCATATATTAGTACAGGGGCGGGGGGTGTCAGCTGGCAGCCAGCACGGCCAAGCCGCACTTTGGGCCGGGCAACGCTGTGGTCAACGTGCTTCGGGACAGTCCCCTGTGGCGCCAACAGGCTGTTTGGGGAGGCCCAAAAAGTATTTTGCCCCATAATCCCATCCTAATCTGACCTTTATTTAGGGCTCTGTACTTGATGAAGGATATTATTTTGCATATTAATTAGCAAATATGTAATGAAATTCTATTTAAGATGTGTAATTCATTAACAACAAGCTTTGATTGGGTCTAGATTAGCTTTGAAAAAGGAACTGGGAATAAGCAACCACCTTCAGCCTGGTGGGCGGGATGGAGGAGCCGGGGCCCCGCAGGCAGCTTTGGGCTTCTCCCTGATGAGCACCCCTGAACCTTCACTATGCACCCCCAGCCCCCAGAAATGCAGCCTGAGATTTAGTTATTTTTAAAAGGATTTTTACCTCCCCAAAATCTCACCCCCGACACAACCAAGAAATGCATGGAGGGCGAATTGCAGCGGGTGACCCAGACTCAGAGTTAACTGAAGAAAAGGGGAGGGGAAAAGAAAAGAAGTCGTTCACCTCCATCGAGTGCAGAAAACACCCCGGCTTTCAAAAACAGGAATACTACATAGCCAGTCACAATAATGAAATACTATAATAATTAAGATGTAGCAGTACTGCAATAATAGCGATTAGCTGATGCCCAGCCCAGGGTTTCTAGCGCCCACGCAACTGGTTTAAAAGAAGCTGGATGTGCAGAGCGCGTTGTGCACGCCCAACGGATTTTAAAAATCATTTAATTAATTTCACGATAATAATTTAAAAAAATCATCTTATTAACGTCATGATGATCGTGCACCGCTAGAATGAGAAATAATTAGAATAGAAATCTGGCCCGTGAGGGTGTCAGCTGGACACCCAGCCGGATTCAGAGGGATTCTGTTCACTGAGTGCTGGTGTCTGACTGCAGTGTAGTGTTACCTTAATGAACTGATTCCTGGCACATGAAGGTGTCAGCCTGTACATGCTGATCAACCCGGCCGGGTCAGGCGTGTCACGTGAGTGTGTGTGTGTGTGCGTGTGTGTGTGCATTTGACTGATTTAGTGGCTGGTGTGTGTGTGTGTGTGTGTGTGTGTGTGCGCGCGCGCGCACATTTGACTGATTTAGTGGCTGGAGGAACCCAGCCCCACTGAAACGGAGACCTGCAAGATAGCTCCATTGTGGGTGAGGTCTTGCAGAAGGCAGAGATACAGCTCCGTACAGAAACACAGGTAACACAAGCAGCACATTGATAGAATTGCAAAGACCCTAGAAATGTACCCCTAATAAATGAGCACACCCCAAAGTGACAGGCAAATCTGGTAACAGCTGGGATTATGGCTGGAAATCCATTTTGGGCCACCCCACACCATCTGGGCCAGGCAAGACACTGGTCATCAATTCAGTCTGTAATCTCAGCCCAAATGCCAGGTCCTTAGTCAAGCATGTATACTTAGTACCATGGGAATGGGGGGCTGTTAGTTGGCAGCCTGGTATGAAGAAACCACGCTCTGGTCCGGGCCAGACTGGTCAGTGGTGTCCGGAAGAGTCCCCCGGTGCCATAGAGGCATGGTGTGGGGTGGCCCAAGAAGGATTTCCATCTCTAATCCCAGCCCATGAGAAATTCCTTCCTTGAGCCTGTCTACTTAGTACAGTGGGGATGGGGGAACTGGCCCAAACAGTATTTCCAGCCATAACCCCAGTCCAAAACCAGGTCCTTATTTGGGTCCATGTACTTAGTACCATGGGCACGGGGGGCTGGCAGTTGGCAGCTTGGCACGCAAAAACTGCACTTTGGGCCAGGCAAGACTCTGGTTGGGGGGTGTGGGATAGTATCCAGTGCCACAGAGGCATGGTATGGGGTGGTCCAAAGAGGATTTCCTGTCAACCCAGCCCAAAACCCAGTTCCTTATTCAAGCCCGACGACCTCGTGCTCCTCGCCCCCGACGCCACCCAGCTGCAGCAGATGCTGGACGTGACGTCGGAGGCGGCCAGGTGGATGGGCCTGTGTTTCAACGTCGCCAAGTGCGCTTCCCTGCACGTCGACGGGAAGCAGAAGAGCCGCGTCCTGGACTCCACCCTCACGATCCAGGGCCAGGCGATGCGGCACCTGCGCGACGGGGAGGCCTACTGCCACCTGGGGACGCCCACCGGCCACCGGGCCAGGCAGACGCCGGAGGAAACCATCAACGGCATCGTGCAGGACGCGCACAAACTGGACTCGTCCCTGCTGGCCCCGTGGCAGAAGATCGACGCGGTGAACACTTTCCTCATCCCCCGCGTCGCGTTCGTCCTGAGAGGCTCGGCGGTCCCCAAGACCCCCCTCAAGAAGGCGGACGCCGAGATCCGACGGCTGCTCAAGAAGTGGCTGCACCTGCCGCTGCGGGCCAGCAACGAGGTCCTGCACATCCCCTACCGGCAGGGGGGTGCCAACGTGCCCCGCATGGGAGACCTCGGCGACATCGCCGTGGTCACCCACGCCTTCCGCCTCCTGACCTGCCCGGACGCGACGGTAAGTATCATCGCCGCCAGCGCCCTGGAGGAGACCGCCCGCAAGAGGATCGGCAGGCAACCCACTGGACGTGACTTGGCCACCTTCCTGAGCGGCTCGCTGGAGGGCGAGTTCAGCCGAGACGGCGGGGACTTTGCCTCGCTGTGGAGCCGAGCCCGCAACGCCACGCGCCGCCTCGGGAAGCGCATCGGCTGCGCCTGGACTTGGACCGAGGAGCGCCGGGAGCTGGCAGTCTCCCTGCAGCCAGCCCCGCACGCCGACTCCGTGACCGTGATTCCCCGCACGAGGACCTTCCTGGAGAGGTTCCTGAAGGACGCCGTCCGCAACAAATACGCCGGCGACCTGAGGGCCAAACCCGACCAGGGCAAGGTCTTCGACGTCACCTCGAAGTGGGACGCCAGCAACCACTTCATGCCTAGCGGGAGCTTCACGCGCTTCGCGGACTGGCGCTTCCTCCACCGCGCCCGCCTCAACTGCCTGCCTCTCAACGGGGCCGTCCGCTTCGGCCACCGGGACAAGAGGTGCCGACGGTGCGGCTACGCGGCCGAGACCCTCCCCCACGTGCTGTGCAGCTGCAAGCCGCACGCCAGGGCCTGGCAGCTCCGCCACAACGCCGTCCAGGACCGGCTGGTGAGGGCCATCCCGGCCGCCGCGGGGCAGGTCTCCGTCAACCGCACCGTCCCGGGCTGCGAGAGCCAGATGCGCCCCGACATCGTGATCACCGACGAGGAGGCCAAGAAGATCACCATCGTGGACGTCACCATCCCGTTCGAGAACCGGCGCCAAGCCTTCACCGACGCCCGGGCTCGCAAGCGGGAGAAGTACGCCCCGCTGGCCGACACCTTGAGGGGCCGCGGCTACGACGTGACGGTCGACGCGCTCATCGTGGGGACGCTCGGAGCCTGGGACCCCAGTAACGAGAGCGTCCTGCGCGCCTGCCGCGTCTCCCGCCGCTACGCCAAGCTGATGCGCTGCCTCATGGTGTCCGACACCATCCGGTGGTCCCGCGACATCTACGTGGAACACATCACGGGCCACTGCCAGTACACGGACCCCAGCAGGAGAACAGCCGCCGGACCGGACCCGGAGGGGACCGCCTGAACCGCCCCCCTCCGCAACAGACGGACCTTCGCTTCAAGAGGACTCATCAACGACGGACGACGACCCAGCGCCACCCGAAGAGGACCCCCGCGATAGACTGTATCTAGACTGAGACGCTTCATCTTCGGACCACTCCTTCCACCGTTGCGGACCATTGTCACGGGTATGTGTGTTTCTATCCTCTTTCTCTCTCAGCGTCGCGAAACCCCCCCCTCCCTCCCCCTCCCCACTCCCCTCTCCCCTTACCCCCGGGCTTAGTTGGCTAACTTTGTATCGCATGTAACCTAGGTGCGTTCCCAACCTCACCCCCATCCTTTTATTGTTAGTCCCTCGCCCGGGCGTTCTGTATTTCCCTATCGGCTTTGTCATCTTTTTTTTGGATTTACCATCCTTACCATTTACTGATAAAAGTCAATCTGTTCTTTTAGCTGCAGTGCCTTGATGCCGGGAATGCCTAGGATGTTTATGCCCCCTAGGACTGTCTCAAGCGGCTTGTTGTGACTGACTACCCAGAATTTGACTTTTGCGGTAGCTGCTGTTGCGTTCAGTCCTTGCACCATGATGGTTTTTGAGGTTTTTTCATGAGGTGTCATAGGGGTTATAACGTTGACTTGTGCCCCTGTGTCAAGGAGGAAGGAAATCTTGTGCTGCATTGTGGGGTTAGCGGGGTTATAGACAATGAGGCTGGTGTATGGACGTGAGTCCAGGGGGTCAGGCTTGGAAGTGTGGCCACCGGTTTGACCGGCGGCCATTACTCGTTTTTTGGCTTTCCGTTGTACTTAAAGCCCAATTTCTCGGCAAGTGCCTTCTGTCCTTCGTCCCTTGGGGCGCGCAGTTGCTGTTTGGTGAGGCCGGACTCGTTCAACAGGAACTAGAACATAGCTTTTTCTCTCACTGTCCTCTCTAGTGGTGGCTTTGGTTCCAGTCGAAACAGCCCATCGCGACGTTCAATAGGGCACGCTGAATTTGGGTCCGGTTCTGTGGCCCAATGCACGCTCTTTGAAGACCTGGCTGTTTTCATTAGGGCCTGAAGATGTCCGAGTTGACTTAGGATGTTTCCGGCTTGTTGGCCCACCTGTGGGGTGAGGAGAAGGCAGAGGGTAATAGCATGAGACCCTCCGTAAACCTCTACGCAGGCCTCCATGGCCTCCGGAGTCGTGGGGACCGTTCCGGGGTTTGTTAAGTATCGGTGTGGCCACGGTCCGTTGGCCTGTTGCGCTGTTAATCCCAGTGGTCGGCATCCGGGTTACCAAGTGCAGTACGACGTTCCAATAATGGCCAATAGCAACTGCTCGGCTGATGTTGGTTCTGGCCATCCATCATGCCACGCATGGGACTTTTGTGCAATCTGTCCTGCTACAAGCGATGGCAGTGGGATATTCCAAGCAGTGTTCCTTTGCACTGATCCAAGATCAGTAGCATGTCCCCCACTCCACGCCGCTTGGCGGGTGAGGAAGCAGGCCTCTTCTAGGTCCAGTAATTCCGAGCCAAATTCGACCACTAGTCGACCGAGCCAAACAGCTAAAGTCTCTCCAGGTTTAATTTTTGATTCTTTAAATAGCTCTTGCATTTCAGCTCGATTGCGGGTACAAAGCGTAGTGGTTGCTTGGATTTGGCCCTGTGGATTAGTCGTATACTTAACTATGCTTATGGGAAGGGCCTGTGTCGGAGGAGGCTCCGGGGGCGGAGTGGGCAAAATAGGATATAATGACTCACTGCCCTTTCTTTCGTTTTCATAAGGAGGTGGTATGGATTCTGCTGGCGGGGCTACCTGCCCTGGAGCCGCCTCGCTCCTCCCCAGCTCTAGGGCGGCGCTGGAGGGAAGCTGGTTTCGGTTGCAGTTACAAAAAGGGGGTGGAACCATTGGGGACGGCGCCTCCCCGGGGGGCAGGGCCGTCACCTGGATTCCCGCCTGTTCTTTCAAAGCTCCGCCCTTCTTTTCCGGGTCCTCCGGGCGACTCACTTTTTTCTCGGCGCCATTTTCTAGCGGCTGCTTAAGGGGTTCCGCCGCTGCTGCTTCTGCTGCGGCCTTGCCTACAGTTATTAACTGGCTGCTTAGATTTTCAGTATCACGCGTTGCATTGACAACTGCGCGGAATAAAACATTAATCATTTTTCCTTTGTCCCATTTGGGGCCTGCCCATTTGGTCGCGGTGCGGCCCTCCGTCTCTAAATTTTTACGGAGCTGAGTGAACAGTTCGTGACTGCGTGACTGGGGTACCATGGTCGGGCAGTTAAACTTGTCGGGAGGTGTTCCTTCCCTGCCCTCTCCTACGTGGCGGATGCAGCGGGCAAACTCCTGGGCAGGGGTCGGGTCCGCTACGCTCGCCGCTTTTACCCGATGTAGGGACAGGATTCCCGCTTCGTCCCAGGGTCTATACACGACCCCTGTTCTGCCCACAACACAGCCCAGGGCCCTTACATCGAGCTTAGCGCTCCACTCTTTTCCTTCTCCCGCTTCGACCCTCAGAGAGAAATAACCAGTGACTGCGTTTGCTCCTGTTCCCCCGGCCTGACAGTAGGCAATGCGTGCCCATAGATCATCCGAATCGGACGTCAGGCGCTCCCCACTGCGCCATGGGCAGTTTTTAACTAATTCCAACTCCCTTGCGTCTTCCCCGGATCCCATCCTCGTCGCCATGTTGCCTCTGAGAGCCGCGGCGCGGGGTTCGGGGCCTTAGGAGCCCTAGTCGGCGGGCGGGTACTTGCGTGGGGTGGGGGTGTGCTAGGTCCCCTTGGGTCGGTGACTTGTGACGCTTGGAGTGCAATCAGGTACTGACGCGTTTTGGTTAAGCAAAAAGATAGTTTACTTACACTGCTCGTACAGCGCAGGTCAGAAGCTTGCTTCGATTACAGTTGTAAACAAAACTTGGGGCGGGCAGAAATTACAGAGTTTGTTTGGTCGGTCTGCAGATGTGTCGGGCCGGCAGTTGTCGGCTTACGTCTAGGTCTCGGTCGGTGACGGGGAGCGATTAAAGGTTGATCAGGCCCCTAAGTTCTTCTCTAAGACACATGCGGAGTTTGCTAGGCTCCACAGCGTGCTCAGAGCTCTCCACGAGGTGTGTGTGGACTTCTCCAACTTGGACGGAAACTGCTTCAACTTCTTCTATGGCTAGCAAGCCAATCGCTGGCCGCCAGGTAGGAATGATTTAGAACAGTCCAATAGTGGGGTACGAATTTACATAAGATTGGCGGGCACTTTTTCTAGGTCATTAGTATATAGTCACTGGGCTCTGGAGTTTTCCACTCGTGACCTACTTACATGACCTACTTACAAAATGATTGACAGACTGTGCCCTCTGTATCAAACTATGGGATTCTCCGCTGTGCTATAGGCATATGAACAATGGGTTGTGACATAGCCCTGTGACTCAGGTTACATGCACGGGCAAGAAAGGAGCTGTGCCCATTTCAAACATCTAGTAAACCAGTTTTCTCCAGGAATTTGTTGAAGGCAAGGATGTAATAACTCACTAGGGGACTGGACGTATCAGGACAAAAAATGGCTTTCAGCCAATCCTGGAGGAGAGGGAGGCTATACTGTGCTGCACCGGAATTAATACTGTGATGCTGACTTTACACAAGTCATCACAAATTCCTGGTGCAGAGGTCATAGATGTTTTCAAGCAGGATGGATTCCTGGGAGTGGATCTGGCCTGTGTCGTCCCTGTGGGTTTCTGGGCACCAGTCAGTGTACGGGTGATGCTCCCAGTTCTTTCTTCTGTTTCATTTGATGTGTCCAGCTGTCTGACTTCAGACAGCTGGACACGTCAGCGCTGGATCTCTAATTGTCACTCTTCCCCAACTGCACCCATGCCATCCCAAAGGGGAGTAGAGGTGCGCTGACTCCTCCAGGTAATCAAGAGGGGGATTCTCCTAAGAATCAAGGGCATGATGTGGCCTCTAATATTTAAAAGCTTTGTCTTGGTGTGAATCGGTGTAGCGGAGAATTTACATTGAAATTGTCATCCAGAGTGAAAACGCATCCAGTAATAAATCTAGACAGCTCTTCCACATCACTTAGCAGGATACTTTTGTACACGGCGCCTTTGTTGTTGTTCACTCTGCTCCGGATGATACAGGCGTCTCCATTCTGCTGGGAGTAAGGTACAGACCAAGCAGGTGTCATGGTGCACTTATCAATCTTGGGAGCAGAGGTGGAGGAAGGAGGAGGTAACGGTGTGTCTGTGGAAGGTACAGAGGAACAAGAGGAGGAGCATTCAGAGAGTTAGTTAATGAAAAATAAATGAAGGGAAAAGTCACAAACATGATGGAAGCAGTAGGGATGAAAGAGCAGAACTAGAAGCAGGTATTTCAGGGTCTATGCCTGGTTCTTGAATGTTGTTAGTGGTGGTGTCCTACCTACAGGAGTAACTTGGTTTGGTATTTGCAATGAAGTATTCATATTTAGTATTCCATCTACAATTAACACCCCTGAAACATGAAAGACATCGATTTTTGCCATTTGAAATGGGTATTTAGTCGGTCTAATAAAAGACAGCGCTTTTACCCAAAGAACATTGCCTGCTGAAAGAAACGGTGGCGTTCCCGACTGTGATAAAGAAAGGGTGACCAAATGCCAGTATGGTAGATAAAAAAATGACATCAGAGAGGCTTGATCACCCTCACCGAGGTCCTGCGTCCACGGCTCCCTTCCCCCTGGACGCCTCTATATCGGTTAACTGCATCTCTTGGATGCGAGAAGAGCTCTCGGGTCCCCTACGGTTTGGTTTGTGTTTTGGAAGTTATTGTAAAAGGGAACTGCCGGCGCGGAACTGTGAACGGAGCATTTACGTGCTCCACGGCGTAACTCTTACTGAAGGTGCCTACACTCTGCATCGACAGCGCGAGTCCCTGTACTTCCGTAGTGTGAGTAAAGCATTAATTTGTTATATTGCCTTCAGGTTCTTCTTGGGCGGGAAGAGTAAAGGAAAAGGGAAACGAGATTCCAAACCCTTTCGTCCCCGGCCTGCTCGGATCCAGGGGTAAATCAATCACACACCCTCCCCCCTGTAACTGTACCACACCGACCACACAATGCGCTTTGCCCAGGAGGGAGCTCCTGCAGAGCAGACGTGCCCACTGACCTTTCTCTGCTTTACCTATCGGGCAAGGTTCTTCGCCCAAGGAAACGGGCTCTCTTGTGATATGAAAAGTAAACTAATATTCAAAACCATTGGAAACTCGGCTTCCATGTCCTGTACTCCTTTGTGTTTGCAGATTCCTCTGACTCTTGCCCAGCTGGGGAGGGGGCCTTGGGACATGGGGAGGAGGGCAGGGTGGCCCAGGATGCTGGGAGCGGGGGACATGCCCTGCTGCCTCTTGCCCAGCCAGAACTGGCGGGGGCCAGGGGCACAGTGAAGTGCAGCTTGCTCCGGGCGGAAGGGGGCAAGCAGTAGCAGGGCATAGACCCCACTCCCAGCACTGCCATGCCCACATCCCATGCCTCCCTGCCCTGGCTGGGTAGGTGGCAGCAGGGCATCGTCCGCCGGTTGCCCAGCCCGGGTGGGGGGAGTACAGGATGCAGGTGGGGGGCAGTGCAACTCGACCTTGGCCGCCAGGCACCTGGCACTGCCTCTGGCCCATCGCATGGGCCTGGCCCAGCTGAGTGTGGCACTGTGTGCTTTCGGGTGGCTCTGGGTCACTTGCGCTGTCACTCAGGACCTTGTGCCGCTCCGCTTGTTGAGCTGGGATGGGTCCTGCATGCATGAAACAGGCCCAGCCCAATGGTGCGTGGTGCCCGTGCACACTGGACGTGGTCCGGCATGACAGGCGGTCTCCGTGAGTGGGCCCAGGTGAAGTGGCAGAGAAGCCGCCGGTGCCGAGCCGCGCTGCTCCGTGCCGCGTGGGGGGATGTGCCAGGAGGTCCCAAGTGCCCCAGTGCTCACTGCTGCTCCCAGTGGGATGTGCGTGCAGGTATCTGGGCCTGGCAGGGGGGGAAGGCTGTGGTCCTGGGGGCAGCAGTCCATGTGCAGGTTGGGGGGCTGTGCCCTGTTGGGGGGCAGAGGACCCACCCTTCCTGAGCAGCCCCCTCACACAGTCCCCACTCACCCGCAGTCCCCCCACAATCCACCCACAGCTACCCCCTCTATTCAAAGAAAATACCACGGGAGGGTGTTATCTAGAAGTTCTTCGCCCATTGATGTGACGATCAGTCTGCATAATGTGAGTTTCTATGGTGAAGGAAAGTATATATGCAAAGTAAGTACATTCCCATTGGGAAATACACAATCGTTAACAATTGTAACTACTGGTTGAGCCCACTGTAAGTTTTACCAAGGGGCCAAATTCTCTAATAGATGATGGAAAGTGGGCAGTGGCAGCCATTTGTACAGCAGCCACTGGGAAACCCGCTGCAAATATAAGTTGGGAAGGAGACTTTGGTAAAATGGAGTGTAGTTCAATTTCCTTTCCAAATAGAACGGTAACAGTTATAAGCCGATATAAGATCATTCCCACTAAATTTGCGAGGGGAAGACGTATAACTTGTATCGTGAAACACCCACCTTTAAACAAAGAAATAAGATACTCTCACGTACTAGACATCCAATATGCTCCTGAAGTGTCAATAACTGGCTGTGATAAAAATTGGTTTGTTGGACAAAGAAATATTCAGCTTAAGTGCAAAACTAATTCCAATCCACCACCTCTAAAGTTTGCCTGGTCCAGATTAGATGGACAATGGCCTAAAGGCTTACTGTCTGTAAACAATACTCTGCATTTCAATAGCCCACTAACCCACAATCATGGCGGGACTGACATTTGGAGGGTGACAAATTCCCTTGGTCAAAGAAGCAATCAAAAGACTATTTACATATTAGATCTCTCCACCATCACTACCACGCGATCACCCACGGTTTCATGGTATCCTTCAACTAATAGCATTACGGGTTTAGCGTCAACATTAACCTTAACAGTAATGCAGGGACGCAGTCGGGGTACCATCATCGGTAGTGCAGTAGGGGTAAGTCTCTTTCTAGTACTGGGAAGTATTTTAATTGGCATTGTCTGCTATGGGAGAAGACGGACGTTTCGCGACGAGTACTTCGTTATGAACTGCATTTCACTAGCTAATAAGAGAGGGGAGTCCGAAACAGATGTTCTCCCATCAGATGATGACCAATAGTTGTTGTTCTATGTATAAGTTATTGTATTTTGTAGTTTGTTAAAAAGACCGGTCTGTAGAAATTGTTTGTTTGTACATATATATATATATTTGTTGGTTGCTTGAGCTTTGTAAGGCCAACGAGTCCTTAAACGAAAAATTCCTTATAACATGCTCATGTGTCTAAAATCCCAGTTGTGCCGTCGGCAAGGGGGCATGTCACAACCCAATGATTTTGGTGCCTCGGCACGGTGGAATTTTCCCGCCACATGAGAGTCTCTTGCACAGCAAAAGTTTTCTGTTGCAATAGAAAACTCCGGTGCAAGAGAGTTCCCGCCATTCGTATGCAAATTTGTGTCCCACTATTGGCCAGTTCTAAATTATTCTTATGTGGCGGCTAGCGATTGGCTTGCTGCCCGTATACAATTCTGTGCGACTTCCGCCCAAGTCGGAGAACTTGGAGCACGCTGCAGAGTGACTTTGAAGATTCCTGACTTGTGGCTGAGCTAATCGATAGCCTGATCAACTATCGATTTTTCTCCCCATCGCCGAGCGCCATCCCTCGACGTACCCTTTTTCCTGCATGCCTAGTTCGTTTACGGATTCGCTGGCCTGAGTCTTGCCAGCTGGAGCAACTCGTGTAATTATTTAAGCAACCGGACCACCTGCGTGGCCCAAACACCCGTCTTCAGGCTCTCTCCCTATGCCTGAAGAAGGGTGTTTGCGCATAAAAGCTTGCAAAGAACAATTTTCCAACTATTAGTTGGTCTAATAAAAGATATCACATTTCCCCAAAGAATCTTGTCTGCCTCTGCCTCTTCTCATGTATTGCAGTCTCTCACCCCTTGCAGGTTCTGCTTGGAAATGTAAATGTAGTTCCCTGCTGTCTGGTTATGCCAGCTGTTTAAGCAGCCTAGTAACCCTACCCTGCTCCCTCAGGTCACATAGCTCCAGAATCAGCTAAAGGCCCCACATTTGTGATAACTCTGCCAGGTCTTTTCCAACAAAACTGTGGAAAGGAATGTGTTATTCTACAGTCAGAAGACACCATCTAGCATAACAGCTTGATGGGGGATGAGCTTTCATGGGAACAGAGAGGAATTTTCACGGGCTAGCATCAATTGTTCCTGTCCTAAATCACCACTTTCTCCCCACTGAAAAGGACCTTACCTAGTGGCAGGCCAACCTTGTGCTCTTAACTGAGATTTTCCCATAATATAAAAAATCTCCGGTTGGTCACTCACAGTTTTTTTCCTTCCGTTCAGACAATTCAGTGGCTGGAAATCCTGCAGAGGCTCTGCTTGCAGGACAGTGTGGATGTTCAGCACTGTGGGCTGGTTGTTGCTTACAACCGAATCAGCGCTGACAAAGAACTCGCCAAAAAGTTGGTAGAGAGCGAGCTCCTGGAGATCCTGACAGTCGTTGGCAAACAAAAAGATGACCCCAAAATACAGCATGCTCTTGACGCAGCTCGTGAGTGCCTTGTGAAGTGCACGGGCTATGGGCTGATCAAACCGCTGTCACGGGCATGAGGACGTCATTGTCTATTGAGAAACGGCAAGGAAAGGGAGGCCACCAGGAGGTCTGGGAGTCTTCCAGATCTGCATAAGGACACTCAGTCCCATGGCCAAGGCTTTACTGAGCACTGGCTTTGTGTGTTTTGTCCTGAAAGAAAGTAAAACTTAATGCTATCTAGGTACTGCAAATACCTTCAGTGCCAGGATGCAGCAAATTTCCAGGGAAAGAAGCAATATGGGAAGCACATTGAACAGCTCCTGCTTCAGGACGTCTCAAAAAGGATAAAGAGAATGAGTGGACTTTTTTCAAAAATGAAAATTCTTTATTTCAGCAATTCCTAGCAGTGGAAGAACAAGCACAAGGTTTTATTTCCTCACATCAGATGTTCCGAAACTAGTTCAGATTTGTTATTTAAAAATGATCGTTTCTTCTTTTTAATTGGAATGCAGGCATTTAGCGTGCGAGAGCACTGGGCGGGTTCGTAATAAACAGCATCTTTGCTCTGTGGGTTCCTTGCAGTCTCCCTTTGATTTAATACGAGTCTTTGTTAGTCAGAATTTACTGAGGGGAAAAGAAGTGAAGACAGAGCTTGCACTTTTTCACCTCAGAAATAGGCAGTGCTGTATTGTCCTCTGATTATTCGTCCAATAATCTGAGTTGCTGATTAACACCTAGATAAATCTCGGAGAACACTTCAGTCTGTGCAGAGACAGTTGCGCATGCAGAGACATCATGCACGACTAGAGACTATGCTAGAAGGTCTGTCCGTAGGTAGTTAGTACTGCGAAAAATTTCTAAAAGCTCTGCAGAGACAAGGATTCACAAGGGAAGTGGATTCAGCTAGTGCATACGGAGCAATGTGGACACACACTTTTGGTATAGTTGTAGCAAAAAAGAAATAAATAAATATATCGTTCCTTCACAGAAAAGACCTTATGTACCTCCGGACAAGACATAACGCTGCTTTTTGGCTCTGGGTGCCAGGCATGATAGAAGGTTAGGAGAAACTTCCTGCTCTGCAGGGACTGGGTTGATACTAACACAGTGATCCTTTCCAGGCGGGACAAGTCGAATTCACACATCCTGGTCCAGCTGTCTCCTTTCTGCGCTATAGTAATTCTCAGGCAAGAACAGTCGGTGTGCAGGGAAGTAGGAGAGCACATAGGTGAAAAAAGCAGAGTCTGTCCGAGAAGTCACTGAAAGGTGGGCAGCAATGGGCTGCGACCGCTGCTTCTGTGCTATGTTCCATTTTATTACCACCTCGTCCACACCCCATGTGTGCAGCCCGTGCTCCTGACTCTGCTGCCTGACACCTGCATTGTAAGCCAGGCCATTGTCTCTGTGACTCGTCTATATTGTGCCTCCACAATTCTTCATTATTACAAACCCTAGGTGTTCCTGTTGTATAAATTAAAAATAATTAGGGGCCAGCCCTTGGAGAAAGCTGTCGATCTGTGTGACCTGTAGTACTGAGGCAGTCTCTGCTGAAATGGTGCAGGTTATGTAAGTTATGGGTTTATTCAGTAAATATCGGAAGTGTTCTGATAACGGCACTTATGGCGTGTGAACCACCAGAAGAGGACTAAGCTACGTTGACACGAGACCAGAATATCCACCCACATGTTTAATAGGCTTTTTGATTCTGACCTAGCTTTGTAAAATGTACTTATTCCCTCAGCATCACACCTTGACTTGACTGGCCTCATCTCTCCCAGGTGTCTAGATGTAGGGCATCCCTATAAAATAGTGACACCCTGAGCAGGGATCTTCTGTCCCTTCCTACCAGAACTGTCCTCCCTCTGTTCAGCTCTCTACACCTGCTTATTGCCCTACCCCACTGCAAACAGGCCTTGTTCAGTCTCACGTGCCACATAACTCTTCTGATTTCCTCTGCCTGAGAAGGTCCGAGAAGCCTGGCAGAGATGCAGCTGAGCCCAATCCTGCTGCCGGGCCAAATCAGACCAATTCTGCCGCTCTGTGTTTGCACGCTGTCCCTCAGCTGAAACCTGCATGGCAAGCATGTCTTTGCTGGTGCAGTTCCTGGCAATCCTGTATACTTGTATATTTTGATTTCCCTTTTGATCATGGCTACTCTTAAAAGAGATGGACAATAGGTAGGTAGAGATGGACCTCAGGGGTAAATTACGGATAGGTCCTCAGTGCTGAGGCAAGAAGGGAGGCTCTCTAGTTTCTTACCCCTGCCCTGGACTATAGCTCCAAGGTTCTCTATTTAATCTCACTCTGGCTCAAAGCTTGGCTTAGTTTTAATTTATTCAGCAAGCAGCCTGAGAGCTTTGAACACAGCATGTCAGAGTTATCTCACCTCACGCTGAAAGGAAAAGGCCTCTGGAAATTTTGTGGTTATAAATTTTGCCCAAATTCACCAAAAACACATTTAATGCCAGAACCCACCTAAGCTGGTAGAATCAATTGATGGATCACCCATATCAGCTGCACCACTTCCATGTGCGAGAGCTCCTCTGGGAGCAAACAGACAGGGCCGTAGGGAGAAGCTCCAGTTCAGACTCACCAGTCTGCTCACTCCCTACCCTGTTGTTCCTCCTTGCTCCTTGTGCATGAACCAGTGGTGCACTGGCAGGCAAGAGAGATTTGTCTTAACTCCCTCTGCAGTGGGCAGACTTGCATGTCCGCACAGGAACTTTGCTTTCCCGCGCTGACAAGAATATCCTCAGTCCCCAGTGGAATCACCACCCCACGCAGAGAAGCCAGTACAGTGTCCAGCTACATTTTTGATGCTTTAAAAATAGCAGTACCTCGTTCTTGATGAAAATAGCAGGACTTCGTTCTTGATGAATGTAAAGCAAAATGTTCTCCTGCCCCACAAACCTGGAACCAGTGGCTGAGGTTCCTTTGGGGCCCATTTATGCACTCTGGGCTGGAGATAAGCATACTGGGGGAATATATCCAGGAAAATCTAGACAAAGGATTTATCCACCCACCCATCCAGGTCTCCAGCTGGGGCTCTAATCTTCTTTGTTCCTAAGAGGAGGGATCCCTCCACCTCTGCGTGCATTATAGAGCTTTTAACAGCGCAGCTAGCCACAATTGTTATCCACTGTTCCTTATGAATGAACTTTTTAAGCAACTCAGACTGGCCACAATATTTTCTAAGTTAGATTTACAAGGGGCCCTGTGGCAGGGCACTGTTGGTGCCTGCTAAGATCAGAGCAAAACAGCCAGCAGGTGCTTGATTGCGGCAGCCAATTTTTAGTTCCCTGGCTGCCGATATAAATAGAATAGTTGGCTGCTGGCAGGCAGGCAGCAACATTGCCTGGCTGCTAGTATCACCTTGGAGGTAAGGGAGTGTCACAACCCAAAGTTGTGATTTTTTGTTTGGGTGCGCTTCGGCACTGCTAAATTATTTTTCCTGTTAAATTGCAGCTTCCTTGCACGGTGGAGTTTTCTGCTGCAGAAGAGAACCCCGGTGCAACGGAGAATTTCCCGCCAATTTGAAGCTTTCTTTGCATGGTGCATTTCTTTTGCATCTAAGAAATGCACGGTGCAAGGAGTTCCCGCCATTTGTATGAGGATTCGTGCCACATTATTGGCCGATTCTAACTTATGCACACGTGGCGGCTAGCAATTGGCTTGCTAGCCATATAAAGAGCTTGAGTGGTTTCCGCCCAAGTTGGAGGACTCCACGAACACCAGGAGGGAGAGAGAGAAAGAAGACCTTCACCTTGCGTGAAGATCTCTAAGCGCTGCGGATCCTTACGGACCCAACGCATTTCATAAAAGGCAATAGAGGCCTGAACAGCCTCTAGCCTCTCCCCGTCGCCGATAAATTCCTAGACGTATCCCTTCCTGTACGAGAAACTACCGAACCTGCGGAGCTTCAACAACTCCAGGGAAAAGAACGAATTTGTCGTAGCCCTCTAACGAGGATTTAAGCGGAGCTGAACCTGGAAACTGTCCAGCCTACACCACGACCATCTTTGGTGTAAGTAAACAATCTTTAAATGAACCACTACGCGTCCGTGACTAATTCTAGCTCGCCCCCGGTCTTCTCCGACCCCACGTGCCCGGGCTGCTGGCCACAGCCCGCGTGCGCAAAGACGGGCCCAGATCACCCCTGTCCCGCACAGAGAGGAGCTGTAGGGGATGGCTAGGAGGCTCCTGGTCCTGGGCATGACCTAAAACTGCAGCCTGCTAGGAGTGGTTGGCCTGGTGGGGCTTTCAGTGGCACGGGAGCCCCCAGAAAATGCCAGGCCAGTTACCACTCCAGTGAAAGGTGGGTTGGGGTACCTTAATAACCCTAGCTCCCACAACTGGGTGGGTTACCCCATAAAAGGGTCAGGAAGGTGAACCTGAGAGAGAGGGCTATAGACTCATAAGCCTGACTTAGACTCCCTCGACTGGTCAATGCTGGGGCCAGGACCAGAAGGGTCGAAGGGCCGGGGCCCACCGCGGGGCATGCCCAGAGCTGAGGGGCTGGGGTCCTGAATGGCCTTGGAGGTGAGGCTAGGGCCTGTGTGGCCAAAGGTCCTGTGGGGACCATGCCCGAGAGGGGAGAGAGCTTCAGGGAGCTAGGTAGCTTGAATGAAGGCGGGGTAGGCCGCCGGAATGGAGGGATCTTAGAGGGGTCCTGACTGGAGGATTCTGGGGCCCAGTGTGGGGCTGGTGAGAGTAATATCAGTGGATGCCATTTGCAAGGCATGGGCTGTGGTGTAGGGGAGGAACAGAGCTGTAGATAGCGCCCCCGGCATCAGGGCAAGAAATGGGCAGCCTCCCACTTAATTAACAACGTACTTAAATGTCATCAAGGTGTGGTGGGCGAGAAAGCAGGCGGTTGGCCCAGAACAGGTGGGCGGGGCATTAGTAGATCGACCCCCCAGAAGGCTCCCTGTTACAGGCCCACAATTTAGTCTGAATGCAAGAGAGCGACGAATGGAAAACCATTTTTTGGACCTGGTATGGGCATTTTGAATATATGGCCATGCCTTTTTTTGGCTTTGTAATATCTCTGCTGTATTCCAGCATTTTGCCAATGGTACTTTTTGGGGCATGCTGGATCAGTTTGTCATAATCTACCTAGACAACATTTAATTTTGTTTCTGATGACCCAACCCATCATGTAGACAGGTTTTACAGAGGCCCCAGGAAAACCATTTATATGCCAAGCTCTAGAAATGTGAATTTGATAAAACCTCAACTGAATTTCTGGGATATATCATTTCTCCCAAGGGCCTGAGCATGGACCCACACATGATAATTGCAGTCATCGAGTGAGTCACCGCACAAGAGGGAAGTCCAACATTTCCTAAGGCTCACTCATTTCCATAGACATTTTATATGGGGGTTTTCACACCTTAGCCCAGAGGTGGGCAATTATTTGGCCTGAGGGCCACATAGGGTGTCTTGATCAGCTGTTGTGGGCCAAGTCAGCACCGCCACTTACCTCCCTCCTCCCCAACAACTCACCAAAACTCCCTATTTGGCTGTGAGTGGGTAGGAGTGGCGTGGGAGGGGCAGTAGAGGCTGGGGTCACATGTTCCTGCCCTCTGGGGTACATGTACATGTGCTCGCAAACCATCAGGTGCTGCTCTACACCCTTCACCTCCAGTTTCATAGATTTCATAGACATTAGGGATGGGAGGGACCTCGAAAGAAAGAGTCCAGCTCCCTGCCCCAGGGGCAGAAGTCACCTAGAGTCAAAGGGTCCCAGCAAGATAAGTGTCCAAACGCTTCTTGAAAGTGTCCAGAGTTGGTGCTTGCACCACCTCTGGGGGGAGTCTATTCCAGGCCTTGGGGGCTCAGACAGTAAAGAAGTTTTTCCTTATGTCCAGCCTGAAATGATCTTGGAGGAGTTTGTGACTTTTGGACCTTGTCTTAGTTGGAGTGCTCTGGTGAACAGGCATTGCCCCAGATCCTGATGCACACCCCTGATGTACTTATAGGCTGCCACCAGGTCTCCCTGGAACCTGCGTTTTTCCAGGCTGAAGAGTCCCATGGCTCTCAGCCTCTCTTCATAAGGCCTGTTCTCTTGCCTTCTGATCATGTGCGTGGCTCTCCTCTGGACTCTTTCAAGCTTCTTCACATCCATCTTGAATTGTGGAGCCCAAAATTGGATGCAGCACTCCAGCTGCGGCCTCACCAAGGCCAAGTACAGTGGGAGGATGACATCCTGAGATTTACTTGAGAAGCATCTATGGATGCAAGCCAGAGTTTTGTTCACTTTACCAGCTGTGACATCATTGGTGGCTCACGTTCATCTTGTGGTCAGTAATGACCCCCAAGTCCCTTTTGGCCGTGGTGCTAGCAAGTGTAGCACTGCCGAGCCTATAAGCGTGATGCGGTTCCCCCCCATCCCTACAAGGTGGAGTACATTTATAGATATTGAATGACATCAGGGTTTTATCTGCCCACTTCCTAAGCCTATCAAGGTCAGCCTGGATCACCAGCCTATCCTCGGATGTGGACGCTCTACTCCAAAATTTAGTGTCATCAGCAAACTTGGCCAGTCTGCTTCTGACACCAGTGTCCAGGTCATTAATAAAGACATTGAAGGGTACAGGCCCCAGGATGGAGCCTTGGGGGACAGCACTGGTCACGAAGCTCCAGGATGATTCACTTCCATCTGCTACAACTCTCTGGGTCCTACCAGTTCTGGGATCTGGGGCTGGAGCTGCACACACCTGCCGGAAGCAGTGTGGTGCAGTGCGGCAGGAGCGAGAGGAGGAGCTGCTGCTGGAGTTGGCGGATGAGAAGCAGCACCTGGCTGGCAGCAGCCACCCTGGGAACAGCCTACTGGAAGCTGCTCCTGCTTCTGCTCCTGCACATGGGGCTCCAGCTCCCAGAAAGGCAGCCAAGAGCTGGGGCAGGAGCCACCTGGCTGAAGCTGCTCACTCTCACACCAGGAATGGTGTGGCGCAGCACGGGGCGGGGGCAGGAGGAGAAGCAGCTTCCAGTGGCTGTTCTCAGTGTGACTGCAGCTGGACAGGTGCTGCTCTGCACCCTCCTCCAGCAGCAGCTCCTCCTCTTGCACCTGCCCCACCATGCCATGCTGCTCCCAGCAGGTGTGCAGAGCTCTAGCTCCAGATCCCAGCTGCCTTTCACCAGCAAAAAGGGAATATCATATCAGTACAAAGGAAATATCGTACAGGTCAAAAAATCAAATATTAAGTTTGATTAAGAGGCCTGACCTCTGAGAAACTCCAAGGAATTGGTAGGTATTGGTGCTAGAGATTCCATAGTGCCTTCTGCTATGGAAAATGGTGAAATAAAAATTAAATTTCAGAGCTGTTCACACATTCAGAAAAAATAACAATAAAAAGCAGGATGAAGGAAAGCTCAATAGAGACATAAGGAGGGGTAAGATGGGTGAATGTTAAGAGATACCTACTGCCTATTTTAATCAGGTGACGTATTATATTTTTCTCACATACACGTCCCTAAATTCAATATTCACCTTGTTTTTGAAAGGAAAAGGAAGAAAAGAGGTTGTTCCTGAGTTATAGCTATGGAGAGCAGGGACAGAGCCTGTTCTTTATAGATTCATAGGTTCATAGAAGTTAGGGTCGGAAGGGACCTCAATAGATCATCGAGTCCGACCCCCTGCATAAGCAGGAAAGACTGCTGGGTCTAGATGACCCCAGCTAGATACTCATTTAACCTCCTCTTGAAGACCCCCAGGGTAGGGGACAGCATCACCTCCCTTGGGAGCCCGTTCCAGACGGTGGCCACTCGAACTGTGAAGAAGTTCTTCCTAATGTCCAGTCTAAATCTGCTCTCTGCTAGCTTGTGGCCATTATTTCTTGTAACCCCCGGGGGCGCCTTGGTGAATAAATCCTCACCAATTCCCTTCTGTGCCCCCGTGATGAACTTATAGGCAGCCACAAGGTCGCCTCTCAACCTTCTCTTGCGGAGGCTGAAAAGGTCCAGGTGCCCCAGTCTCTCCTCGTAGGGCTTGGTCAGCAGGCCCTTGACCATACGAGTGGCCCTTCTCTGGACCCTCTCCAGGTTATCCGCATCCCTCTTGAAGTGCGGCAGCCAAAATTGCACGCAGTACTCCAACTGCGGTCTGACCAGCGCCCGATAGAGGGGAAGTATCACCTCCTTGGACCTATTCGTCATGCATCTGCTGATGCACGATAAAGTGCCATTGGCTTTTCTGATGGCTTCGTCACACTGCCGACTCATGTTCATCTTGGAGTCCACTAGGATTCCAAGATCCCTTTCCACCTCTGTGCCACCCAGCAGGTCATTCCCTAGGCTGTAGGTGTGCTGGACATTTTTCCTCCCTAGGTGCAGCACTTTGCATTTCTCCTTGTTGAACTGCATCCTGTTGTTTTCTGCCCACTTGTGCAACCTATCCAGGTCTGCCTGCAGCTGTTCCCTGCCCTCCGGCGTGTCCACTTCTCCCCATAGCTTTGTGTCATCTGCAAACTTGGACAGAGTACATTTGACTCCCTCGTCCAAGTCACTGATGAAGACATTAAAGAGTATCGGTCCAAGGACCGAGCCCTGCGGGACCCCACTGCCCACACCCTTCCAGGTCGAGACCGACCCATCCACCACGACTCTTTGGGTGCGACCCTCTAGCCAATTCGCCACCCACCGGACTGTGTAGTCATCCAAGTCACAGCCTCTTAACTTGTTCACCAGTATGGGGTGGGATACCGTATCGAAGGCCCTCCTGAAGTCTAAGTATACGACATCCACCCCTCCTCCTGTGTCCAGGCGTTTCGTAACCTGGTCATAAAAAGAGACTAGATTGGTCAGGCACGATCTGCCCGCCACAAACCCGTGCTGGTTTCCCCTCAGCATAATTTGCCCTGCCGGGCTCTCGCAAATGTGAGCCTTGATAATTTTTTCAAAGACTTTACCAAGGATGGAGGTGAGACTGACTGGCCTATAGTTGCTCGGGTCCTCCTTCCTCCCCTTCTTGAAAATGGGGACCACGTTAGCCCTTTTCCAGTCCTCCGGGACTTGGCCCGTGCGCCACGAGCGTTCGAATATTCCCGCCAGTGGCTCTGCAATGACGTCGGCCAGTGCCTTCAGCACCCTCGGATGGAGCTCATCTGGGCCTGCCGACTTAAAGGCATCCAGTTCTTCCAAGTAACTCTGCACCACCTCAGGATCTACGTGTGGAAGTCTGGCGCCTTGCTGCTGCCTCTCTACAACCCCAGTGAGAGACTCGTCGTGCCCCTCGCTTAGGAACACGGAGGCAAAGAACTCGTTGAGGAGTTCAGGCTTGTCCCCCCTGTCCGTCACCAATTGTTTCTGCCCATTTAGCAGGGGTCCTATTCCTCCCTGGGCCTTCCTTTTACTCCCAATATATCTAAAAAACAAGTTCTTGTTGTCTTTTACTTGGGTTGCCATCCTCAGCTCCATGGTAGCTTTGGCCCGCCTAACTGCCTCCCTACAAGCACGAGCAGAGGAGGTATATTCATCTTTGGTGATTTCTCCCTGTTTCCACTTTTTATGTGCTCCCCTTTTGGCCCTTAGGCTGCTCTGGATTTCTCTGGTCAGCCATGGAAGCCTCCTGGCCCCTTTCCCTCTTTTGGCTCGCTCGGGGATCGTCTTGCTTTGTGCCCGAAGGATCGTTTCCTTTAGGCACAGCCACAACCCTTCTTGGGCTCCCATCCCTTCAAATCTCCTACTCTGCAGTGCGTCCTTGACTAATCGCCTGAGTGCATTGAGATCAGCTTTCCTGAAGTCTAGCACTTTCACCCTACTAGTTACCTTACCCACTCACCCTCTTATGTTGAATTCTATTATTAGGTGATCACTGTCTCCCAAATGGCTACCGATCTGGAGGTCCCCTATCATGTCATCCCCTGTTGCCAATACCAGATCCAGTATGGCATTCCCCCTAGTGGGACCATGCACCTCCTGTGTCAGGTGGAGGTCCTGTACACAGGTTAGAAACCTGTGTGAGCGATGGGACCTTGCTGTCTGTGTCTCCCAGCAGATGTCTGGGTAGTTCAGGTCCCCCATGACTACCGCCTCTTTAGCTTTTATGGTCTCCGAGAGTTGCCTCAGGAGCCCCGCATCTATTTCTTCCCCTTGGTGTGGGGGTCTGTAGCAGACCCCTACCACCAAATCCCTTTCTCCTTGCCCCCCATGTAGCCTAACCCACAATCCTTCTACTTCCTCAACCTCGGATTCTGTCTTGATGAGGGTTGATGTATATTGCTCACTGACATAAAGTGCAAACCCCCCCCCCACCTTTTCTTCCCCGACCTGTCCTTTCTGTACAATCTATAGCCCTCAATATGTACCGCCCAGTCATGGGATGAATCCCACCAGGTCTCTGTTAGCCCCACTAAGTCATAGGTGTTTAGTGCAAGCAGGAGCGCTAGTTCATCCTGCTTGTTCCCCATGCTCCTAGCATTAGTATGTAGACACTTGAGCCCTGCGACTGGTGCCTTTGCTGCCCCCCCGCTCCGAGTCCCATGGGGCCCATTGTTTCTTACCTTCTTGTTTCTTACCTGTGCCGTAGTGCTGGCCTCCCCATGGCTTTCAGGTTCCCAATGTTCTCCTTCTTCAGGCTGGGCTGTCCTTGTGGGTGCCACATGGTTTGGTGGTCCACAGCTTCCCCTGCCCTCATACTCCCCTCCCCCCGATGAGCCTAGTTTAAAGCCTGCCGGAGGAGATCCGCCAACCTAGTAGAAAACACATGCTTACCTTTGGGGGACAGGTGAAGCCCATCCCAGCTGAGCATGTCCCTCGTCGTGACGTGCGGGTCATTGTCCAGGAAGCCGAAGCCTGCCTCGAGACACCACTGCCGAAGCCGCCAGTTGGTCTCTCGGATGCAGTTCTCCTGTCGTCTTCCTCGTCCGGTCACTGGTAGGATGGAAGAGAAGACCACCTGTGCACCGAACTCCTTCAGCACGCCGCCCAGAGCACTGTAATCCACCATCAGGTGCTCGGGGGTTCTCCTGGCCGCATCATTAGTACCCACATGGACTAGGACCATGGGGTAGCAATCGGTGGGCTTGATCCTGGCCTGGATTACCTCCGTCACATCCCGAATCTTTGCTCCAGGGAGGCAGCATACCTCTCGTGCCGAGGGGTCCTGGTGACAGATGGGTCCTTCCGTACCTCTCAGGATGGAGTCGCCTATGACGAGCACTCGTCGCCTCCTCCTCTGGGTCCTCGTGGATCTCTTGATCTGTTCGGAGTGTGAAGAATGTGGTGTTTCTTCTTGCCCAAGGGTTTCCTCCTCCCCTTCCATCTCCTGCAGGGTCACCAGGGCCTTGTACCTGTTCACCAGTCGGACTGGAGAAGCTGGTACCGGTTCGCTGCGAGCTTCTCCGGTCCTGGCCATGACCGTCTGCCACTCTGCTGCGGAGGGCACTCCCCGGGGTGCTTCTTCCTTGGGTGCCTGGGCCTGCAGGGAAAGGAAATAACTATCAATTTCATCCTCCGCCTCCCTGATCCCCCTCAGCCTGCTAACCTCCTCCCGGAGCTCCCTCACCTGCGCCTCCAGAGCCCTAAGACGGGCACCTGCCGGACAGGTGTGGGGGCCCCCAATCTCTGCCCCCCCAGCCCTGCTGGGGATCCCCCACAGGCCAGGAGGTAGGGGGACATCAGCTCCCCCATGGGCTCGGTCTGGGTGGAGGCCTCAGACCTGCCCCGGGTAGCCTTGTCCCCCTGGGCAGAGGCCCTAGCAGCACTCCTCGTAGACACCATTCTACAAGCTGCTGTTTGTAGACCTGTGTGGTGTCTACGCCCTACCCCTACAGGAGTCTCACTCCTGGCCCTCCCGGCCCGCCTGCCGGCACGAACGCCTGCACAGATGCCGGCGTGCTCTTACAGAGCGCGCCTGTTTGCACGCTCTGTTCGCGCCGCGCAGCTCGGGAGCGCGGCTCCCTACCGGCTCATCTATATGGGACCCGGGGGGCTTCCCCTCCGGATCCGGCTCAGCTGCGCCGGGTCCCTCCGCCCCACTTACCTTCGGGGGATCAGCTGCTGCCGCCCCCGCTGCCGCTTCCTCTGCTGCTGCTGCCGCCGCCGCCGCCGCCTCCGGTCAGTCAGTTGGTAAAAGGGGCACACGTGCGTGCGGGACACACGTGTGCTGACTCCTCTCCTTCCTGCTGCTGGTTCCCGAGCAGTTGACTCATGCTCTCTTACCTGCATACCTAAACCTGAATTCCTAGCTGTAGCTGAAGACTGATCTCTGGGTAGATCTATGATTTTGAAAAGACCTAAAAAGTTTGTGCTAAAGAAGCCGTGATATAGAGATCAGGAGCAGCCAACAAAAAGGAAAATCTGCAAAATAAAGTTTGCAAAATCTGCAACATCAAGCTGAAGAAGGTTAGCTTAATTAGAACATCAGAAAAGAGAGTAATGTCACTTTTGTCTCATCTCCTTAATTCTTTTAAAATAACAAAATATTGTGCATACTTTGCATGCAGTTTGTTATCCAATTCGTATGTTATTTGTAAGCAAACTGCCTTCGAACAGTGTGCCACCCACGACAAAGAACCAAGAATGAAAAGTTAAATATAAAAAAAAAAGTGCTGGGAAATAGAAATGTTCGCAGATCACGCATGGAGGAGAGACCTAGGTTGGAATACACTGTTTTGGAAAAAGGAGGCCAATATGATACACTCAGCTCAGCCTTCAATGCTGGATCTAAATATGAAATTACTTGAAAAATAAATTCAAGCAAATGGAAATCATTGCATTGCAGTCCATTCCTTTCCCATAGTATTTTACTCAGCATGCCTGAAGCAGATCTTGGAATTGTTATTTTTAGACTGTGCTGTGTGTTTGAACCTATACTATTGTATGGGGAAAGTCAAAAATTTGAGATGAGGTTAAATATTTCAATTTAAGGTCTGTATTTGGGCATGCAGGCACAGCAGCGTCCCTTCAATGACCACCTGAGGGTGGCTGACAGGACAAAATCATCTTGCTGCATACAGGAGCTATGGAGGGAGGCCTGGGTCAGAGTTGGTTGCAAGGATTTTAGGTGCCAGAGTTCCTGTGGTAATGGGTGATAGGAGGCAGGACAAGAAACTTTAGTGATCAGGGTGGAAGCAAAAATCTGGCCCCCGTTCTGAGAAACTGAATGTCAGTGTGACTGCTGAGATGTTTGCAATGAAGGAAGCCAAGAGGAAAATCTGGAGACAAAACAGTTGAGAGAGCAGATGTGAACACTATTCAGGAGGACAGTGACTCTGTTGAAAGTATCACTAACAGAGGCCATGCCGTGCAGGAGCAGTTGAAGTGAGAGGAGATAACTGAACACTCCACTATTCCCCATCTTTTTCCAACATTGCACCTAGATGCCCAGAGGTCCTTCCTGCAGAGAGAACTTAATGCTGGCCCAGGGCTCCGAATGGGTCAGGCCTCCCCTCAGGTCTCCCCCATTCCAGAGAGCAGAAAGCTCTTTATAGCCTTCTTGACTATGGAAGAATAATAGAGCGATTCTTCTGATGCAAAGAACTCAGAAAGATCCCAACAGGGCAGGATGTTTTTGACACTGCAGATTCCTTTTTGAAGTCTCTGGATTTCTCTTGTGAATCCTGTGTACATGTTTGCACACCTAACAGTGCCAATTCTGCGAGGCTTCCCATGGCACCTGTAAAAAGACTGCATGACACCCAGGATGTTGCAGCACCCTGCTTGAAAATAATTGTTCTAGAGACAAATCACACAGACACATTTCCGGTGATTCTTTCCCAGGCATGGATAATGGTTTTTCATATAGTTTTCATAGTTTCATAGTTAGTAGGGTCGGAAGGGACCTGAGGAGATCATCTAGTCCAACCCCCTGCCGTGGCAGGAAAGAGTACTGGGGTCAAACAACCCCGGCCAGATGTTCATCCAGCCTTTTTTGAAAGACCCCCAGGGTAGGAGCCAGCACCACTTCTTTTGGAAGTTGGTTCCAGGTCCTAGCTGCCCTGGCAGTGAAATAACACCTCCTGATGTCTAGCCTGAAACTACCCTCCGCTAGCTTGTGTCCGTTGTGTCTTGTAACTGCCGGGATTGCTCGGGGGAACAGGGACTCTCCCAATGCCTGCTGGTCCCCCTTGACTAGTTTGTAGACTGCCACTAGATCCCCTCTCAGCCTTCTCCTGTGGAGGCTGGACAGGTTCAGGTCCCTCATCCTCTCCTCGTAGGGCCTGCCCTGCTGCCCCCTGATCACGTGGGTGGCCCTCCTTTGGACCCTCTCCATATTGGCCACATCCCTCCTGAAGTGCGGCGCCCAGACCTGGACGCAGTACTCCAGCTGCAGCCTGACCAGTGCCGCGTAGAGGGGGAGGATCACCTCCTTGGACCTGCTTGAGATGCACCTGTGGATGCACGACAAGGTACGGTTGGCCTTCCTGACCACGTCCCCACACTGTCGGCCCATGTTCATTGTGGCATCAGTGATGACTCCAAGATCCTTTTAAGGGAGACGTATCTTTTTGATCATTTTAGGAACAGGATGCCCAAAGAAAAGGATCACCCAGAGGCACCCCTTGGAAATTGCCAGTTCTTAGCTTTTCAGTCAAGAAAGGAGTGAAAGGTAAGAACTGGCCATTTCCAAGGGCTGCCTTAACTCTGAAAATGTTGAGAACCACTGCTCTACAGGGTGAACCAAAGCGCTTTGGACTTTACACTGTGAACCTTCACTGCCTGAACTAACCCCCCTGTTGTGTAACACATAGAAAAGGTCAGCATATTTTCATCAAAGCACAAGTTTTCACCAGAAAAAAAAAAAGTTGTTCCAATGGCCTGGAAGAGTGTGCTAAATAGTATTGATTTTGAAGAAAATCCTAGTGGGGGAAAAATTCCTAAGAAAAAAAATTCTGTTTCATTTTGTCAAATTCTGACTTTTGGCTTTAGAATTGTGTTCATTTGTTTCAGGTTATCTTCGTCTTTTAGATTTATATTTATTACTGATATTATATCAGTGCTAGTGCAATTTTAATTTCAGAAGCATTGATGTCAGCTGCTATTTTTGTACCTATTGAAACATTTTGATTTACAAAACAAGATAATACCTGTCCCTGTTACAATGAAATAGCTTGACCTGGATCTTAGTGCTGTGCGGTTAGAACAACCAACACAAACCCATGTAGATTAACCAGTACCAACAGTGACTGAAAGGAACTTATCTTTGGCTGAAAATGCAGAAGTGCAATGTTTATTTCTTTAGTCCTTAGATTTAGAAGCAATCCCAAGAAGGCTTGCAGTGGCTCACAATAACAGAAAACCCCCCCACTAAACATACAGAATAACCTTATGCACAAAGAGAAATAGGAAACATTCCTCTTGGTGTAGTAACATCTTGTTTAGCAGGAGCCTGTAAACGGTATAAATGTCATTCTTCAGAATCTCTCTCAAATAGCTTTAACCACTGAGTAGCTGTGCATGTTTATGGTCAGACACTTAAGTTTCACGTTCCCCTAAAATGGAAACTGTCTTTCATGAAGTAGAATTGAAAATTGTTTTTTCCCTGAAATGGAAACCAAAAGCACTCTGCTAAAAAAAAGAAAAGAAAAAGGCGGACAGTTGCCAAATAGTCCTCTGGCAAAACACTTCAAGCCTTTTCTAGAACTCACTGTCAATATTCACATATGGTACCTCAAAGAGCCACAGTAAACTGGGGAAACAGCTGAACACGACACTTGGAGAATTATTGGTAATTATGCTGTAGAAAAGCGTGATATTACTGTTGGTCTTGTTAGGTTTGCTATTAGGAAGAAAATGCTCTCCAATTCTCTTGCAACAAACATGAAAACTAAAACTGAGTTATCGGCTAAATCAACTGTGCTATAATCCTCTCTCACCACCAGCGACCTGCACCAGGATCCTGTCTTCCTTATCAAAGCTAAATGAAACCATGCAGAAATGGCATGGGTTTCACTTTAGCAGGTTCAAACACCAAACTAGGGAAACTGGGACCATTTCCTGATCTTACCCTATTAATAAAAAGACCCAGTTTTTCTCTAGTGAGTTGAACTGTTTCAGTTGAGGTGCCAACTTGCGACCTCTTCAAGAAGCCATGAACCTGTTGGGCTCTTAGCAACTAACTGCCCAGCTGCCTGGTCACTTCTGAAAACCTCTGCGGAGAGCAGGAGCAGGCTACTTGGCTAACAGAAGAGTTCAGAAAACTCGACTGATTGCATGGGATTTGCTCCACGTGAACATCAACCTACATGTCCTTTCTGTTAGAGCAGGTCAAATAGCACCTTTAAATCAACTCTGCTCCATTCAAAATGAGACGATTTCCACACCTGCAGAGGATTAGATGCACAGGATGGGCTCAGTGAGCTCTTGTCTTCCCCTAACTTGGCAGCTCTCAGCATTAAAAAGGTATTGTGACTTCCTGAGGCTGCAGTGCAAGACACACAACTTTGAAGAACCCTCCACTTTCCTTAATTCTTGGCTTCGCCTGTGTCCAGGTAGTGAACCAAGTCCTCTCAGTTCCTGATTTCCACTTCTTTCCTCTCAGTGTAGACTGAGCCTCCCTTAGCATCAATAATATCTCCTGTCTCTGCTGGGCTTACCTCAAAGTACTTGCCTTGACACAACCAGGTGTACTACTATGAACACTTGAAAAAGGAAGTGGTCCCATATCAGGCTCTGTTGGCTCCTAATGCCTGCTATGAATTGCTTGTCTTTCTAGCCTAGCGCAGGGGCTGGCAACCTTTTTCAAGCTATGGGCCAGAAGAACCGATTCCAGCCCAGCATTGGCCAGTTGGTGTCAGTGGCATGGGGGCTTTCCCGGCACCTCTACCCCGCTACGCAGCTGGGCGCTGCACCTGCACCACTGCCGCTTTTCCTAGCTCCCCACTCCCTGGCTGCAGTGCCAGGGGAGCTGCACCAGCGCTGGCAGCTGGCAGCTGCTTGTGATGCTGCTGCTGCCGCTTCCCTCTATGAATCCAGCCTGTGGGCTCTCCACCGCTGACCCCTGGCCTAGTGCATTCCTCTGAAGATAGTTTGGAGTGGATAGTGTCACAGGATGACCGGTCCCAGGGGCTGGAAAGAGACCTTGTTAGGTTATTGGCAGGGACGGGAGATGTTTGTTGTGTTGGGCAGAGGAAGAGGCAGACTTCTGGGCTGGTGGTCAACATCTATGTTGGGAAAGCCCCCGTTAATGGTGAGTCAGAAGCACACAGAGATAAGGAAGGCTGCCTTTTTCAGAACAACAGGAGAATCCTATTTTTAGTGGACTTGGATGCCTAAGTGACTCTGTGGAAGTCCCAGAAAATCAGTAACGCTTTTTAGGAAACAGTTAGAATCAGGTTTGGACGGGTCCTTAGAGGCTCAGGAAACAACCTTTCCCAATTTCCAGCTTTTGGCCTGGCCCCAACAGCACTCCTTTAAAGTGACAGCCTCAGATCCAGACGTCAAGGGAGGCACAGGGATTTCTGATGATTCACGACTGTGCTCGGTAGCGCCAGGAGAAAAAAAAGTAAGAAGCAAACTCAGTAAGAATCTTATGCCTTGTCCAATGTTAGTCCATTTTCCTACTGCTAACATGCTGAATTATTGGGGGTAAACTAATTAAGTCTTTACAGGTTGTCTAGGAATGGTCCCCGGAGAGGTAATACTCTCCTCCTTTTTCAGCCATATCAGTTTGGTTAAGTGGCCAGTAATCAATGCACGACCACAATTAACACCATTATCAAATGCTCTTTTACAGCACCTGTTTCTACTGGACAGCTTGTTCACTGGTGGGTGAGAGAATTCAGCCATTCATCATGCCTGCCCAGGCTGCTGGGTACATACTTTAATCTGTTCTGAAATACCTCCTTGATGGAGAAGCGCTATGTCCATGTTACAGCTCTAATCTGCTCTGAGTGAAAGGGCGAAGTGATGCATCCTTCCAGCATGTCGCACAGTGTAAATCTGGATTCAATGCTGTAAAGTCATTTAGTGCAGCAATAGAGTTGAATTCAGGCAGGACTCAGAATCATAAAAAGTGGGGTTGGAAGGGACTTGGGAGATCATTTAGTTCAACCCCCTGCTCAAAGTAGGACCATCCCCAACTAAATCATCCGAGCCAAGGCCTTGTCTACCCATGTCTTAAAAACTCAGCTCAGGGCAGGATACAGCTCTTTGACTGAGAATGCCAAAACGACTAGTGAGTGTGACTGTCGCAATGTTTGGGTGCCTGGACAGTGAGACTAGCCAGGCTTCTGTGTTTGCAAGCGCGTATTTGTCCAAAAGTGTGCACAGGAATTTCCATGCTAGCCCCTCTCACACACGACCTAACTGGACTTGTCAAAAGTAACATCATGTTAATGTCCTCGGTAACTGTATCAGGAGGCTTTCAAGGGAGTGAGAGAAAGCTTAGTGTGTTTTCCCTTTTGGGTGAGAAATGATTCTTGCACGACTAGTTAGACCAGTTATTCTCAACCAGGGTGCTGAGGCAATACTAGCCTCAGGAATCCTTTCAAAGGTGCCATAGCACCTGTGCAATATTAGCACACTTAGGTGTGCAAGCACCTGTACGATTCATGAGATAAATTCAAGCTATTTCAAACGGGAATCCATAGTGTAAAACATGTTGACCTGTTATGGTCTTTCTGAGTTTTTTGCACCTGAATGGCTCTATTATTTTTCCATAGTCAAGAAACAAGTGAAACTTAAGAGCTGGCATTTTCCAAGGGATGACGTAATGTCTAACTCTGTGTCCTAAGAAGTATAGAGTTCAACATATTGCTTAGCCTTCCAATGTCATGCTCCTTGCCGTGGAAACCGCAACCACAGAAGATCTTTACTTCTGTATAGCATGTTCATCCCTAGACCTGTAGCTAGACCTAGAAGTAAAAAGAGACTGTGTGCAAAGGAGGACAAAGAGACTGAAGACCTGCTTCAGCAGGCACTTCTCTTGGGACAGCTTCAGTCAGTGTAATGCCATTTCTGGGTTCTAGAGAGAACTGCTGGCTGGTGGGAGCAGTCTGTGCTGCAGATAGGGATGTTTAATGGTGACTGATGGATATCAGGCTAACAAAAGTATTTTCCTGGAGATCTGCAGAAGCAGCACAGCAACAGGAGACCTCCTTTCCTGTTCAGAAACGTATTGCTATCAGTATCTGGAAACTTGCAATCCCCCACCATTATCAGTCAGTTCTTAATTAATTTGGAGTCAGCAGTTCATTGTTGAAGTTCCTGTGGTGGTGGTTTGTGTTGCTATTTAAAGGCTAGGTTCACTGCACATTAGAGTGTGTTGTGTCTGAAATGAATGGTGTCTTCTAAAATCCAGTAAAGGCAAATGCAAGCTTGTAGCAATGAACAAGGATCATCTTACTAAGAATAACGTACACCTAAATATCTACATGTATCCCTGTTACCTGCAAATCCCCACCACATTTCATACACAATATGCAAAATCTTGTGACGGGCTAGCTGGCAGTGACTTAGCCCAGGATGTTTGCCAGGGTAAAAGATGATTGCAGGACTTGGGATTCCCTTTCCTCATCCATCTGGTGATGATTTTGCCCAGGGGTTTTGAAGGGGCAAAAGATGATTGGAGGACTTGAAATTCCCTTCCCTCACCAATCAGGCCCCAGAGACTCACCCGCCATGTCCCCTGATTGGCCCCTTGAGTCCCCTGGAGGAGGATAAAAGGGGCAGCACAGCTGACTCAGGAGAGACCAGCGAGGGACCACGAGGAAAGAGTTCAAAGAGCTGGGCCAGCGGGGTGGGAGCAGTGGAAAGGGTCCATCGTGTTTTCTCCCCCTCCAGGTACCTAGGCCCGATATTTCTTGTCATTTGACATTTTGTATTTCGTGCCTTTTATATTTCCCCAACCAGCATTGTTTGTTTTGCTGTTGGTGTTTTATAATTTGTTAACTCTGCCTTTTGTCAACTGGATGAGTATGTCTAAGATTGTAAGTGTCTAACCTTTGTTGAATCCTGCCCCCTCGGGGCATTGTAGTGTCCCCTATACCCCTGGTTTATACTGGTTATGGTCCCAGTACTGTTCTCTCATTAAAAGACATATGGTTAAGTCCCCATTGGTGGTCTGGCTCTGCTCTACAGGGGGAGGAGAGTCCCTACACCCCCACAGCGCTTGTGCACCTGCTCTGATCCCCTCAATTGGAGAGGGGGTACTACCTCTTGGAGTACCGCCCAGGTTACAATTTCATGGTTTTTCTCTGAAAACTGGGGATAATAAAGTGATTAACTTCGCAAAGTACTTTTCAGTGTGAAGGTAACAAGCTTTTATGTATTAATTTGCCAGGGAACAGGGCAGCCCTGGCAGGTGAAACATCTGCCCTCTATAAATAGGACATACAAGCTTTAATGAGTAGGACTCCATTCTCTACATGCAGCCAGACCCTAAGGGCATCCTGGGCAGACTTCTAAACAACTCTTCATTATTAGTCTTGATATATATTCTCACTGTTCATTCATTCATTTGTTCAGTTTATATGTCACCCCTCAGGCCCAGATTATAGCATTTATAAATTTTATAAATTTCTAAATTTTTCTCCCACCCCCCTTGGGTGATACTAAGATACGAGGTGTGATGTATCAGGATATCAGTGCCATTTTTAGAGACAGGAGGGACAAAGAATTTCAACAACAAACATAACCAGCACCAGTAAGAAAAAGGACACTACCAGCCAAACCCAGGATGGCAGCCAAAGTCTTTCTTCGTCCTCTGGGCTCAAGTTACCTAAAGGACTGAGAACGTCGGCTCTTGGTCTTGATCGAGGTGGTGATCTTCTGAATGGAAGCATTTACTTTCTTCGAGGCCGGAGATGATATCTTTGTTCTTCAACTGATGAATCTGGCTGGGCTGAGGTGTTGGGTTCAGGGGAGAGGTTACTAGCACTTGCACCCTGATGCTCCTCACTTGCCTGAGTGAGGTCCTGAGGGTCTTTGTCCTTGGCCTCAGGGAAAGGTCCCAACCTGGGTTGGCATTCAGCTGCTTCGGGGTCCAATGGAGGTGATACCTTCTTGCAGTGTGAGGCGTGAGTCCACGTTTGGTGACCTTGGCAACGAACAGCAGAATTAGCGGTCAGAAGTACCTGGAAAGGTCCCTTCCATCTGGGCTGAAGTGTATTTTTCCGTTGATAGACCTTTACGTAGACCCAATCTCCTGCTTTGAGGTTGTGACAGGGAACATCCGGTGGTTGAGGTAAGGCTTCTTGGACCTGGGCTGCAGCCTGATGTTGAGCTGGTTGTTGCTGATGTGGGAGTCTCAGGAGAGCAAGGTTCGAACAAAGCTCAAGGATATCCTCTGCTGGCTCCTGCGGTGGGGGCGCCCCGGGCAATGCTGGATACATTGGAGCGGTGGCTGGCGTGTAATTTTGGGGAGCAGCCAATTTCTCCTGAACAGCTTTTAACTGCTGTTTTAATTTTTCTTGAGAGTCTTTTAGACTTCTAGTTTGAGATTCTGTCCGCCTTTTGGACATTTCATCATACCAATAGAAGTACATGTCCCACTGGTTTTGTGGTGTTTTGGATCCACGGGACTCTAAAGCCCCTCTTAAGTGCACTATTTTATCCTGATCAAATGTTCCTTCCTGTGGAAAATGCTTCACGGGATCATCCCTAGTATCCCAGTTCCACTTATCCAGGTACTTAAGCCTTGGGAAAATAGTGTGTGTACATGAAGTACGCCGGAGTCCCCTTAGGGGGGACGGGAACTTGTTTAGACTGACTTGTTCCCATTTTCAGTCACACAGGGAGACGTAGGAGAGGCTTATTTAGGATGTCCGGGCCGCTCAGTGCCTTGCCCTGCAGTTTTTCACCGCCCAGACAAAAGGCTTCTGACCCGACACCGGCTCATTAAATGGAAATGGGGAGGGAAACACGAGGGATCCTTTCACTCCTGCTCTCGGCAGAAGCTACTGGGACAAGGGGTTTGGAAAAGACAAAATCACTCAGACGCCCTGTCCACTGGGTCACGAGGTTCCAGCTGGGCCCTTGCTTTCGACACTACCTTTGTAGGCAGAATCGGGGCGGCTAGACCCAGCCTTAGTCCCAGACCTGGTCAGTGGCTCATTTTTCTAAATACACACACACATACAGTCATTCAATAGCCAGATAGAAAAAGACCAAATCACTGGGAAGCCCTGTCCACTGGGTCACGAGGTTCCAGTTGGGCCGCCTTGCTTTCAGAACTGCCCTGTCAGGCAGAATTGGGGCGGCTGAACCCAACCGTAGTCTCAGACCTGGTCAGTGGCTCATATTTCTAAATACACACACGTGCACATTCATTCAGTCAGCCAGACCTCCTCCCCCACACCGCCTTAGCTAATTAACTACAAGCCCGATGTGCTGTTGGATGAAGGTGCTTCAAACAGTTTCTCCCTGAATAAAACGTACGTTACCAGACGCAAAATTGGATCCTTTACCAGACAGAAAAGTTTAGCCGGCAGGAAAGTTCAGACTGACCTGGGTCTTGTCATTACTCCTGGTGACACATCGGCATGACGATCTTGTCTTTTCTTCTCTCTTAGGTGTCTGGTGAGATTTGAGACCCCAACCATTTTGCTTCTGCCTTTTATGTTCAGCTTCACAGCTCAACAGGTAATGGAAGTGAAATGGCTCATCCTGGCCAGCCAAGTAAGGCAGCGATGCTGCAGAAGCAAGATGGGTGTGAACTGCTTCCCTGGGCATGCTGGCCTTGGGGAAAACCACCAGATCCCTCCTGGCTGGGAGGAGAGCATCTAGCAAGTTGGCAGTGTCCCAGTAGAAGCTCCCGGGGGTGCCTCCATCTGCAAGCCCACTTTTCACCCATTGCAGCCAAGCCCTTGGCCAATGGGCGAGGCTCCACTGTTCGCCGTGACATTGGATGCTTGAATGTCACCAGGCCAGCTGAGTGGCAGTGCCGAGGTGAGTTGGGCGGGGGCCTGTGACAAGGTTACATAAGAGTGAGGAGGCAATCTCAACATAAGGACTACCAAGCCCCTCTGTTGGAGTGCGCGGGCCCAAGGCAAGGACACAAGAGAAGAGGCTGCAGAAAACTACAAGGAGTGAGAAGCCACTTACATGCTCAGACAGGCAGAGGCAGCAAGGCTGTCATCCCGTGGACCCATCCCGGCAGATAGGGCAGGGGAGGACGCAGGGAGAGGACGACAGGGGTGGGCAGGGAGGGGAGGAGTGCAGGGCTTCACCTCCTCAGGGTGAAGCAGCACGGGAGCAGCCAGGCGAGCTGGAACCTGCGGGAGAAGGGCAGAGTCAGGGCACGCTCAGTGTGGGGTCCTTCCGCTCACCGCCGGGAACAACCACGGGGTAAAGGAGCATCTCCCCAGGAGGGAGCAGTACGTAGCTCTCAAACATGTGGGGCTTTCTGTCCCAGCGGGCCTGGCCTCAGCCAGAAGCTCTGATTCCCGGGATGAACCCCTGGCAACAGGGTCCTGAGGCCCAGAGATGGGCAATGAGGGGCCAACCCAGGAGATAGCTGGTCCATGCAGGGCACTAGGGCCCTGGCAGGCAGGTGGCACGGGTCATCCTGACCGGCCTGGAGGCGGGGGACACCCAATCATGTGGGCTGGTGGAGGGGCAGCCCCTCAGGCCTGGGTCTGGGTGGGGTGCAAGGGGGAAACTCACCTCCTTGCTGCCCCCGACCTTCTCCTCCCCTCTGCCACAGTGTCAGCTCTGTAGGTGGGAGGCAGAGACATTGGTCACCTCCCATTCACCCCAAGCCCCCAGGCTCCGGCCACTGCCACCACCCCATGCCCAGGCCTCCCCTCTCTCCATCACTGCCTTTTACCAAGGACCGGCTCTGGGTGTCCTGCCAGACCCACCTCTCTTCCTCCCACTGTGCTGCCTGCGCCTAGGTCTGGTTCCTGGCTGCTGTCTGGACATACACAACAGGGACGGCTCCCAGCACAGAGAGCCCAGGCCTGCAGCGCCCTGTCCCAGCCCTGCCCCACCTAGACAATCAGGGCGCTAGGAGGGACTTGTGGGCAAGGCACTTACTGAAGACACACTAGTCATACCCCTTCACTCATCTCTTCCCTTCCTGGGCTCCTGGCCCCCACCTCGTCCTTCTCCCAACCTGCGAGACCCTTCCCAGGACCAGGAACGGGCTCCTGGCTCCAGCCCTCCTTCAGCTCCCCTACTGATCCCACGCTCACAACCTAACGCTAGCGAAAGCATCATGTTTGCCGGCTGTAGGGCCACTTATGGCTCTGGACTGACTCACGGAGCTGGCTGATTTGGCTTGGAGCATGAAACATTTCTTTAGAAAACCCCCCAAAAAACTAGGAACATCATCTTACCTTTCCCCCTGTCTTGTTGTCTTTGGACCCTGGAAAGCTTTGGTCCACAGGGGCAGGGGGTCACAGCCCACGTCTACCAGGCAGAGGGCCCTTGTCTGTGCGGAGGCGTCCTGATTTTGGGGGCCCTCTGCCTGGGTGCTGGCTTCCACAGTGGGGGGAGCACTGGTCTGCGTCCCAGCCTCAACCCCCTGGGAGGGGCGTTTCCGCCTGATTGCACAAGAAGCAACTGGTCAGAGATGGATCATGGACTGAATTCAAGCCCAACAAGCCCTTTGACGAAGAACTCCCTGACCTGCAAACACCCCTGCTCCCAGCCCGCCAGCCTGCCCTGCAGCGGGAACGCTGCACGTGACACCCCCAGCACCCCCACACACTAGCAGTATAAAAAGCATCAAACCTCTCCCTGTGCCCCAGTCCTTTTCGACAGCGGAGAGCCTCTGTTTGTGTGCTCGCCGCTGTCCTGGCCAGGGGTTCCCCCTGGCAGCCTGCATCGGCCAGGCAGAGGGCCCTGGCCTGGGTACCGGCGTGCTCGTGGCGGGGGCCCTCTGCCTGGGTGCTGGCCTCCACGGTAACGGGCGGGCACTCCTCCGCGACCCCCTCCACAGGAGGCTGTTGCAAATGAAAAAACCGTGGCAGTGAGGACAAAATGCAAGCCCCTGGCTCAGTGCTGGCAACCTGGCGGAGTATGTGGGAGGGGACAGCCAGCCATGAAGCAGGGGAGGTCCATGCAGCACAGACCCAGACCTGTCACCCTACCGGTCCCACGGTGTGGTACAGACGAGGCTCACGTAGTGCCCAGCACCGCACATAAGTGCCCTCCACCCATAGAGCTGGGGCAGCACCCAGCCCCTCGAGTGCAGGGCCTGGCACAGTGGGACACAGCCTTGCCCTGGGCACACACGGGGCCACACGCACTCCCCATCTCCCTGGGCAGGGGCATGCAGAGCAACTCACCTCTGTGGGCTGTCCTCCAGAGCCTAGCCCTGCTCCCTGTGTGCCTGGAGGGCCAGCACCAGGCCGCGATTCTCCTGTTGCAGCTCCTCCACTTGAGTCTGCACCACAATCACCCCAGCCCGTCAGACCATGCCCACGGCTGCACCGAGCATATTGGGCACCCAACAGCGGCACCTCCCGAGGCACTCGGCAGCCCCACCTGTCCCCACACGCAAGGTGCCAGGACTCTGTTTCCTGCTTTCATGTCCTCTGGGATATACCCAACTGGCCAAGCTCAGCCTCAGCCTGCTCCCTCCCCTAACCCCACACCGCTGCTGGCTTTGCCCCGCCCAACTCACCAGGAGCTCCTCTTCCCTTTGCCGAGCACTGTGGGGAGAAAGCAGTTTTGTGGGCTCAGGGAGACTGACGGTGCCATTCCACAAAACAGCCCTTCCCCAAGGAGAGACTCGCGTAGAAGCAGGGACAGGCCCTCGGCTTCAACCCCTAGCCCTGCGCCGCACCCCAGGAACAGCCCGGTGCCCCCCAGCCCCACACCTACCGGGACAGGAGGACTGCTGCGTCCTGCTCCTGTTGAGCCAGGTGGGTCCTTAGTGCCTTCAGCTCCAGCTGCAGGAAACAAAAGCATGTGGGTTAGAAAGGCCTCATGCCACTGCCTGTCTGTCTGCACACGGAGCCACCTCTTGCCCCATCTGTTCCTCTGGCCCTGCCTTCGCCCTCCATCCCACAGCCCAGCCCCAGGCTTTTCCCTCTGGTCCACACCTCCGTGCATCCATCAGCCAGCACACTTGGTCTCCTCACAGCCCCCAGCCCCGCTGGGACCCGTTCACCTGCTGCTGGTGGTACCAGCCATGGGGTTTGTCCTCCTGGAGAAAGAAAGAGTGGGGTGATGGGCTCCATTGGGCAGCAAGGTCCCATCTCCCCGTGATGCAGGGTTGGTGGCCCCCCGAGCCCTGGGGCCAGGCAGGGCTCCTAGAGCTGGGCCCAGGGATCCCAGGGGTTGGTTGTTACCCCCTGTCCCAGGTGAGTCCCCACCTTGCAGCTCCAGGTCCCCCCAGACACTCATATTCGGGAAGGACTGTCCCTGCAATTGGGGGATGAGTCCACAACCCTACCTTAGTCTTGGAGGGCCCCTGGAGTTGGTGGGAGACAGAGACTGTCCCCCAGTGTCCCATGTGCTGCATGGGGCTGGGAGGGGCATGGGGCACCTGGGGAGAGACCCCCACCCTCAGAGCTGCCTGTCCCACTCCCTGGGCAGGGGAAAGACTCACGGCAGTGGGGGGGGGGTGCGGCCACATCTGGCCCCTCACCTCGCTTGCCACCCGCATGGCTCCCGGCCCTGCGGGGAGACAAGGGGCCGCCCATCAGCTGGGCCCACGCTGCTGCAGTGCGCAGGGCGACTAGCCCCTCTGGGCCACAATGCGTGGGGGCACCTCCTTGGAGTCCTGCGTGCCACATGGGCAGGGCCTTCCTCCACGGGGGTCGGGTGGGAGTCCATCTGGGGAGCAGGACCTTGTCCCCTCCCCATGCAACCACGCAAGTCCCTCCACCGCTCACGCCGGTCCCAAACTCACCGGGTGCAGGGTCCCTCCTCTCCTGCACTTGTCCAACGGAGGGGACAGATGGGGACCCCTTAATGGGGGGCAGTTTTCTTTTAGCCCATCCGTCTGTGCCCAGGCAGGCATCTGGTGCTGCGAGGACATGAGAGCTGAGCGTCAGGCTGGGTGGCACTGAGCACCACTTTTAGGATGGGGATCCCAGAGCCCGTATGAGCGCCACCTTGCAAGGGAGCAGAGGGCAGCAGGGCCATTGCCAGGAGGAAGACTCCCAGGGCTGGGGCAGGGGCAGGGGCTGCAGGGCCAGGACCTGGCCCAGCGTGAGGAGCCCATGGGGGCCAGTCCTGTTCCCCTTCCCCAGGGAACTTGCTGGTGAAGAGCAGGGGGTGACAGCTGGGGGGGAGGGGGTGGCACAGGGCAGGGGCTGTCCAGATTGCACCTTGGACAGCGTGGGCTTAGCCTGCTAGCCAAACCCTGCCAGGAGGGGAAGCCACACAGCCCTGTGGACTCTCGTGTTGCCCAGCCCTTCTTGCTCCCATGGCAGGGCAAGTGCCCAGGTCTCACCCAGGTTGCTGGAGCGCAGGCGCACGGCGCGCAGCTTCTCCCGCTGGAGCATCTGCAAAGAAACACAGCCCTGAGCTGAAGGAGGGAAAGAGGAGCCGGACTGCCGAGAGCAGGGACGAGGCATGGGGCCGAGTGCTGGGCCCTTGCCCAACCTCAGCCCCCGCTCACAGCTTGTCACATCTCCCAAAAGTCCCCGGGACGGACCCGTGCCGTGTCCCCAGGGCCGCCCCCACGGCTGAGTGAGAAAGGGCACTCACGTCTGCAAGTGGTGCTCGCCTCCGACGCCCGGATAGGAGGATGGACTAAACCTAACTACCTAACTAATGCCTAAGGAACTACTAATCTAACTAACAAACAAACAACTAACTAATGAACTAATGAAATCACTAACTATTGAACTATCTAATGAACTAACAAACAACCTATCAACTAACAAACTACCTACCTAATGAACTAAGAAACTAACTAGCTAACAAACTAACGATCTAACTGGGTAAGGAACTGAGAAACTACCTAAAGAACTAACAAACTACCCAACAAACTGCTAAACTAAGGAACTAACTAACCAACAGAGATGAGGCATGAGGTCGAGGAAGGGCAAGTGGCGCAGGTGAAGGGCGGGAGAGCACTGGGACGAGCCGGTACCTGAGAGTGAGGCTGAGCATTGTGATGTCACTGGGCACAACAGCTCTTTTGCCATGGCAACCGGGGGTCTCCCTCCCACCCGGGCAAGGTGCTGAGTGCGGGGGCTGCGGGCGCCTTTGGCCTGGCCTGGCCTGGGGATGCTCTGGCCCCAGATGACCTGAGCCCCTGAACTCTTTGGGCGCATTGTCTGTCCTTGTCCGTGTGGCCCAAGCAGTGACCGCCCTGGCTGGAAGGTAACAGCAGTGACTGCCCTGGTGCAGGGGGTCCCGGTTAAACAGTAGCCCCCTCTGATCACTGCCTGGTGGGGTGGGGATGGGAACACAGAGCCCAGCTCGGCCTCAGCCCCATCTGCAAAGCCAGAGTTACAATGGCCTCCGAACCCTCCACCCCTGCTTCTGTCAGAGAGAAATAGCTCCCATTCCTCTTGCCCCTGCTCAGATACAGCTCAGCTCCCCAGCACGGTGCGGTCACTAGCAGTGGACTTTCCTGATGGTCCTCTTGCCCCACACTCACCCCCGCCACCAGCAAGGGGACGGGGCGAACTCTTGCAGCTCAGGGGGACACTCCCTGGGCTCTGTTACTCCACATGGGGAAGGGGGAGCAGGGATGGGCATGCTCATAGTTGTGGCACAACCGAATCGCCAGCAGGACACTTGTGGGCTCCTCACATGAGCCCCAGTGCCAGGGATGGGCCCAAGGATAGTGCTTGCTCTATGGCATGGGTCCCAGGGATGAGGCACCCACTCAGACCTCCATGCCTTTGAGGTCTGTCCACGAGTCACCATTCAGCTGAGACCGGGTGGGTGGCAAACAGCTTGATCTTTATTAGGAACAGGATTCAGCAACTCACAAGCTCACAGCTTGCAGGGAGAACTACAACTACCCACCAGCACAAACCGCACCTGCAGGGCACCACGGGGAGAGACTGGGTCATCCCACTGCTGGCCCCTTCAAGGGACCTCCCATGTACCACATCCCCGTCCTTTACTTGGGCAGCTCCCTCTTAGCGACTTGGATGTTCATCAGGCGCTACTTCAACTGGTGTGGAAGAAATCAAACTTCGCGTTGTGGTTGTATTAGACTTGGCAGAGCCATCTAGGTTTATTTAAAACTATACCAGTGATCACAGGGAGAGTTCTCAAAGGAACTCTGACCTCTACAAATTTTTAGACAGCGAGGAAACATGCAGGGTTCAGACAAAGCAACCTGGGGAGAAACAGAAAGATGGTGATCATTCGTTTGTCACACGTAAGCAGTTTACTTATTTAGAAAAAAACAGTATGTTTTGGGAACAGTTCTCAGCTTCTGGTTCGGCGGAAAGGAGGAGGTTAACATCTGCACACAGACAAAACAAGGCATGAAGGTTTCTCCTTATCTTAGAACATGTTAAAACACATAGCATCAGCATCAGCACCTTTTTTCTTCTCTTTCTCTCTCTTCTTAGTCAAGTAAGAGGCCTGGTGAAACTTATTTCCACTTTCCCCGCTTTTGGGCCTTTTTGGCCCAACATATTAGATATTTATAGCCAAGAGCTTTTTAACTTCTAATTTTTCTTTCTTTTTACCTTTTCATTATTTTAACATACGTATCACAGAAGTCGTCCAATTAAGGGAGAAAGCAATCATGGGCACCCCTGTCATTGTACTAGGAGGCAAGTGGGGACATGCCCAATATTTAGAAACATTTAAATCCTTTGCATATTGATATGACAGTTGAAGACAAGCATTTTGGTGAGCATGCCAGTGTGGGAGTGATCTTTTTGACCTGTTTTGAAGTCTAGTCTGATTTACAAAGTTTCTTTTAGCTGCTGAGTCTTTAAGTTCATATAAGAGGATCCAAAAGGAAAGACTGAGACGTACCCAAGTCACGACTAACGAACTCCACCTCGGGAACCAGGAACTAGGCAGAGGCCTTTTTCCTTTCCCGAAGGGCATAGTGGTGTCGTTGGGGTACATTTTCTTCGTTCTGTAGTGGTAAATCCTCTTCCCTTTGTAGTGGCAAATCCTCTTCGCCAGTAGGCGCTTGGCTCACTACTGGTTTTGAGCTCTCCTGCTGGCAGGCGCTAGGCTCGCTACCGGTCTGTGGAGGCTGATTACAAGGTTGATATGGAGGAGACTCTAAGTCTAGCAGGGCTGATGTTTTCTTAGTGTGTGAAGCATGGATCCACGGTTGGAGTCCTTGACACTTTATTGCAGTGTTGGCTGTCAGGAGTCCCTGGAATGGGCCTTTCCAGCGGGGTCCCACCGATGACTTCCGTTGATGGACTTTTACATGAACCCAGTCAGCAGGCAGGATGGACTGGCACGGCCCATCTGGTTCCTTGGGGAGAGTTACTTGTACCTGTGAATGAAAAGCCTTAACACACTTCCTTAGTGCCGCACAGTAGTCTAGAATAGTATCATCAAGTAAATGTATATTGCAAAAGTGGGAGGCAACAGGTGGTGAGGCAGGGAGCCTCATGGGTCTTCCCATCAGGATTTCATGTGGGCTAAGTCCGGTGTTTCGATTGACAGTAGATCTCATACTCATAAGGGCTATGGGACGTGCATCTGGCCATTTCAAGTGAGTCTCAGCACAAATTTTGGCCAGTTAATTTTTTTAAATGCCATTTTGGCGTTCCACTTGGCCAGAGGCCTGTGGATGGTACGGGCAATGAAAGTTCTGCTGGATTTGCAGGACTTTGCAGACTTCTTTCATTATCTGCCCAGTAAAATGAGTTCCTCTATCGGAGTTTATGGAGAAAGGAATACCAAACCTTGGAATAAAGTCTCTGAGCAACTTTTTGCTCACAGTGATGGTATCAGCTTTTGCACATGGGTAGGCTTCTACCCATCCAGAGAACATAAATACAATAACAAGACCATATTCATAAGAACAACATTGCTGCATTTGAATAAAATCTATTTGTAAATTTACAAATGGCCCCCAAGGTGGGGGATGTGCTGCCTTTTTAGGTTTTCCCACATTATGGGCTTGACAAATAGGGCAGGTATAACAGTATTGTTGAGCCACAGATGAACAAGTTGGAGCAAACCAATCAAGCTTAACAGCTTCTATCATCCCCGCTTTGCTCACGTGTACTATGCCGTGGTGCATGCGAGCAAGATAGGGAAGAAGGACCGTTGGGGCAACCAGGCGGCCGTCTGGGGAGCGCCACAAATGGTCAGGGTGTAACAAACACCCAGCCAGTCTCCACATATATTTTTCTGGTTCTGGAGCCTGATCTTGGAGGAGGGCAACGTCATGAAGACTTGCCAATGGAGACTGGTTAAATGAGATAGACAAAAACACAGGTGTAGCCTGAGGAGTGGAAATAGCCACAGCTTTGGCAGCGGAGTCTGCCAGAGCATTTTTACATGTAACATTATCATAAGGTTTGTGGTGAGCTTGGCATTTAATAATAGCAACAGCAGAAGGTAACTGTAAAGCATTGAACAAGGCCTTTACATATGGCCCGTTACTAATTTTGGCACTTCTTGACACGAGGAAGCCTCGTTGCTTCCAAAGTTGACGATAATCCTGTACAATACCAAAGGCATAGCCAGAATCAGTGTAAATATTAACAGAGGTATCAGAGGCTAGGGTGCAAGCCCTGGTAAGGGCCACAAGCTCAACAACTTGAGCTGAATACACACTGGGCAAGTGATGGCTTTCTATAACATCATATTGGGAACATACTGCATATCCTGCAACAAGAGAACCTTTTGAGTTTCTTTGACATGACCCATCAACATAAAATACTAGATTTGGGTTTTGCAAGGGGGTGTCCTTTAGATCAGTGCGGGGCATTGTTAGGTGGGCAGTAACAACAATACAATCGTGGGGTTCACCATCTAAAGGAGTAGGCAACAGGGAGGCAGGGTTTAAAACAGGGCATCTAGTTAAAGTAATATTTCCAGCAGAAAGAAGCAAACTGTCATACTTAGTCAATCTAGCATTTGAAAGGTGTTGAGTTTTACTTTTTAGTAAAAGGGCTGCTACAGCATGTGGGACAGCAACAGTAAGGGGAGAACCTAATACAGGGGTACAGGACAGTTCAACAGTAATAGCAGCTGCAGCTACAGCACGAAGACATGGAGGAAGTCCGGCTGCAACTGGGTCAAGAGCAGAGCTATAATAAGCAATGGGACGGTACTTGTCTCCATGTGCACAGCAAGTGCAAATCTGTCTTTTTCATGATAAAAAAGAATAAATGGTTTAGTATAATCAGGAAGGCCTAGGGCAGGAGCTTGCGACAGAGCTTGTTTAATAGAGGCAAAAGCGGCTTCGGCTTTTGAAGTCCAGGGCAAAGGCTCAGAGGTATTAACAAGAGTCAGGTTTTGCAGTGGCTTGACTATAGAGGCATAGTACAAATATCATGACCCAAATAGTGCACATGAGGGAGACAAAGTTGTAGCTTTTCTTTAGATGCCTTATGGCCTTTTAGGGCAAGAAGGTGAGAAGAGTTAAAGAATCAGCTTTAGGGGGTTTAGGTTGTAGCTGCGTTGGTCTAAGGATATACGCAGACAAGGTTCTGCGGTAAACTGCGGCGGGTGAATAACTACCCCTCCAGTACGATCAGGCCGGGGACGAAAGGGACACTGACCCAAATGAAGATGGTATAGCAAAATGAAGTTTTACTTACAACTTGCGCAGGAAGACAGAAAACTCTTTAACAACTGTTTGGGATGTTACAGTCGGAAAGCGATTGCAATAACGACAACAACAACAACAACAACTGCCACACGAGAGCTCACTCTGTTCGGGTATCGAGTATACATTCGACCTAGGGGACGTGGGATCCTGGAACGGGTGATCAGGCCTCTCCAACTGTCGTGTGGACCCCCCCAAGCTCTGGAGTTGTGTCCCTTTTATAAACTAGTGAGCCAACTAGAATGTGCTGCTGATTTTCAGTCAGGAGCCTGTGACTGCCGGCCTTGCAGTCACACGCTTCATGTAGCCTCTGACTGGCTGAGGCCATCTGATCACGCGCCTGTCAGCACTGCGATCATGAGGTTTTCACACTCCAAGCATAACTTGCTCTCGTGCTTTACATTGGTGTGGCATGTGGACTGGCGTTTGGTCACCTTTTTATTCAGACATGCCCCCTTGACCAAATGCCAGATTAAACACCCTCGAGTTCTAGTTCTTCTTCATTTACATTAGGCAGTTGGGTATACACGAAGGTCGAAAGCGTCATTACTCGACGTTTAACTGCATTCAAAATACAACAACCAATACAAACACACAGCAAAATGCCTATTAAGGGTATTAGCAGGGTTAACAGCGGAGCGATTATATGCATGGCTAGTGAAGAGAAGTCCCAACCAAATCCTGAAAAAAGGTCTGCAAGCCAGCCTTTGCTGATACTAGCTATGGCATTAGCACCTTTAGCCGCTTTTCGAATTAACTCGAGTTGGGACATTAAAGGAACTGTAACATTTGGGATAGATATGCAGCAATATTCGGTGGATAAGTTTAGATACTTGCATACTCCTCCATTATGCACTAACATGGCGTCTAAAGCAAGCCTGTTTTGTAGGGTCATTCGTGATGTTTCTTGTAACTGCCTATTCATTAAGGTCAAGGCTTCGTTAGTGGCATTGAACCCTACTTCTACCTCTTTAGCTAGGCGGACAACGGCTTCACGGCCTTTCATTATTCCCACCCACCATACGAACAGGCCTTCTACTTGCCATTCGATTCGTTTCGCCACCCGCTCACCATAAGTCATTTTCGACCAGATGGTTGTAGTGCGCCTCTGTCTAGAATCAGAATGCCGAACCCATGGGGTGTACGGGTTGGAGGTATTGGCGGTGAGAGGTGGGCACAGTTCCACGCTCGCTATAAAACAAGCGCCGTCGAAATCAACGGGTAAAGCCGTATATAATAACCCGTCATCACACGCCCACATAAGACCGCGGGGTGCGTTAGTTGGCAAATTATGTCTTCTACACCACAATGCTTGTACCCTGGGTGTGCAGTAAGGATGGGACAAATTACGGTTTTCAAAATAGCGTACTTCCGCTTGTCTAAGGGGGAAAAATGCACTTAACAGTGGGTGATTACCATGAAATTCTGTCAGATTTACTCCTTTGTTAAGATCCCATCCCCCTTTCCGCATCGGGGTACTATTGAGAAACAAGAACCACGAAGGTGAGTATTGCCGTGCTGACCATGGCAAGGTTTGGACCCGATCGTCGTCTGTGCCCCACTTTCGCGCCCCCCATGGAATGTGATGACAGTCAATTGGTTCTACTTTATGACTCCCTAGTCCCCAACTCCTACAGTTTAAGCTTGTGATATTTTTCTTTGTTACAAGACCTGTTGGCCAGTAGTACGCCGCCATTTTTTCCCCTCTTGTGATTGTGTGGTCGGGAACAGACACTACCTGACAACCCGGGCAAGATATGGGGCCATTGGTTCTACAGATAAAGGTCCCACACAATGGCCCTTGTACCTCGCGGAACCATCAGGTGATGTCAAGGGGAGCGACATACGTAGTTAACACATTCCCGTTGATTGCACTTGGTTTTGGTATACAAGTCGTCACACCCTCGGGATGGGGTCCAGTCGCGTTGGCCCAGATTTCTATTAGCTGCAACACGGAGTTTCGCTGCAGAGGATCATCGGGGTCACTTGTCTCTGTAGCCGCTTTGGTCGTGAACACGAGTAGACTGATGATGAAGAGGTCACCTCGTGACATGTTGTCACCACCGGAGAAAGCTAAAAAACCCCAAAACTCATGATCTGTCAGTGATGCATTATAAATTGTATTATACACGGGAAGGGTGTGCCCTGTCGGCTTAGCCGATTGTGATGGGCTAAGACGATGCGTGTGGGTGTGACTGCTTCGAGGGAAACAAAATAAGTATTAGGGTAATCTCCGGCCCTAATTATAACACCCTGTGCTGGGGACGGATGTTTAGAGGTGGCTGTAGGGACGGTTAGCCACACTGCTTCGTGAGGAGAATAACATGGCTTCCAAGGTGGGCGTGGTGCTGGGGTGCGTTCTTCCCATAGCGTCTTTGTAGCATTAATTGAGATCAGTACCTCGGTGTTATGTTTGGTCCAATTTTTATATGACCCATTTCCTTTTAATCTTAACTGCTCCTTATACAATCCTATATGACGTTCCACAACGCCATTGGACTGTGGATGATAGGGCAAGTGGTGATGCCACTGAATGTTATGTTCTGCCGCAAGTCGCTCTATAGCTTTTGAGTTAAAAGGTGGTCCTCCATCAGTGTGTATAACATGGGGCACTTGCCAATGAGCAAAAGCGAGCTGCAAGCATCCCTGAACTGTGGAAGCGGTAGTTTTCCTTGCTGGGAGGACCAGAAGTTGGTGAGTTCCCAAGTCCACGATCGCTAGTCCTTTGTTCGGTGGTCTTGATCCCGGGAGCGGTCCAAGCAGATCCACTTGCCACACCTTTCCCAGTGTGAAGTGTGCGGGGTCAAAGACACCCTGCGTGTGTTTGTGATGTGTTGGTTTCTCCTTAGCGCAAGCTGGGCATGCTTGGGTTATCTCCTTCCATCGCTGCAAACTTGGTCCTTTATCACTGTGTTGCTTCCAGCGAGTCTGTGCCCTTTCGGCACCTGGGTGCCCCCAGAAATCATGGAGCCATTTCAGCAATGGCTGATCATCTGCCACATTTGTCAGGTTTAATTGCAATATGCCTATTTCACTTGGTGGTCCTTGATGGGCTAATAGGCGGTCGATGATGGCATGTACGGGATCCGTATCGGGTCGGTGAGAGCGTGTATGTTTAACTAAGGGTGGTGTGGAGAACCGTAGCAAAGTATCTTTAATGTCTTCCCAGATGGGTTGATGCTCCGTTGCTTGTGCTGCTCCGGTGACGATTCGATATATGTACTCTGAGTCCATGGCGATGGCAGGAACCGGAAGCGTTCCATCGTGATGGTCTCGAGCGTGTGTGAGTGCTAGATGGAATCCCCGTAATTCAGCTGCTTGTACCGACTCATCTGAGGAGGATGAGCGGAGATCGGCGTTCTTACAGGGGTCACAGTAAAAGCCATACACGCTGCCATTGCGGGATGTACCGTCAGAGGCTATCCAGGCTAGTGGTGTAGTCCCATATAGCCGAGGTATACTGAGTTTTTCATCCTCATCGTCGTGGGGCAGTTCCCCGTCGATGACTTGCCACGCTGACCAATAGTATTGAAACCGCAGAACGGTCGTGCTCCAAATCTTTTGTGTTCCTTGATACTCAGGGTGACTCTGGCCAGGGTTGAGTAAGGCCAGCATAGAACCTCCTGGTGCAACAAGGGTACCTGGAGACATCGACAGATGTTCTGCCAATTGGGTCGCAAGCATAACTTTTGCTAGACAACCATACCGATGTTGGTTGGCCTGTAGTGTGCGGTGACTGGTGAATGCAGGCTGCTCTGTCACCGGGTCCTTGGCTGTGAACCAGATGTGTTCGCTGGTAAAGCCCGCATGAATTATTAACGGGGTGCTAGCAGGTGGTGCGATCAAGCGTGTGTTCTTAACTTCGTTGAGAACCGCTTCTAAGGCCCGTTGATCTCGGTCATTCCAAGGTTCCCTTCGCTGGGTTTTTTTCCGAATTTGTTGTTGCAATCATTGTACGACTTTTAAGTGTGGTGGCGTTATGTAATGACGGAACCAATTTAGTTGGCCTAAAAGGCCCTGGAAGTCCGGTTGAGTTATGGGTCGGGACTCAAGTTTAGGTGTGGAGTTGTGTGCCGTCCCCCATTGGTACTGACCTGCGAATCGTGTCCCTAAAAAGATGATATCTGAGGACGGTTCCTTCATAGATTTGGTCGTATTTATTGTCCATCCCTCATTGCTTAAGTGGTCTTTTAACTTCTCGGCGGTGTTGTGGACCGTCGCACAGTGATCTCCCATGATGGCAATGTTGTCAACGTAGGACCAGATTTTTACGTCCTCGGCCCATGGATGGAAATGTGTGAAGCGCTTAAGGGTGTTGTTCATCGCCACTGTCGCTAATGCCGCTGCGTTACGGTAACCTTGAGGGCAAACTTCCCATTTATACATTTCGCCACTTATACACATATTAAGGACCCCTTGTGGATCATTTATGGGGACTGAATAAAACATATCTTTTAAATCTAAAGTGATGGTCCACCATTCTCCGCCTCTTTGTGTCTTGATTATACCATTTAAGACTTCAGTTATTGTTTGGGCCGCGGGCATTTGGAGTGGTTTACACCGGCGGTTCACTTGCCGGTAGTCTACCACCAACCGGTTCGGTTACGATTCGGTTAGTTTCCCCAGCTTGGGAATACCCCATCCCGCCAAAAGATAGGTAGATGATCTTATCGGGTTGATGCAACCTCGTTGGTTTAAGTCGTGTAGTAGGGCCTGGACTTGATTCTTAAGTGTAGAGCGCGTTGGAATCGGTTGATAGCGCCATGGGGCCGGGTTTGTTAAAGTGGGCTGATGTTTATCCTCTTGGGTGACGGACAGCGGCAGTACGAGGAGAATCTGGTTTTTGAGATGTAAAGCTTTTATCTCCGGGATTCCTAGAATATTGATGCCCCCTTGGACCCCGTGTAAAACTCTAGTACCAATCCTGAACTTTACTAAGGTTGTAGTAGCCGTAGCGTTTAAACCCTGTACAAAGATAGTTCTTGATGTTTTAATATGTGGGACTTCGGGCTTTATTACATTTACTTGGGCTCTCGTGTCGAGTAAAAAGCGTGTCGGTGTTGCGTCGGAGCCTCCGGGTGTGCTAACGTTGAGGGTGACATATGGGCGTTCATCATTGAAGGGTCGGCCGTCGGTTCCTGGTTTGGCGGCCGCTACTTGTTTTTTCCCTTATCGTACTCTTGTGGTCTTGGCCTAAAGCCTAGACGAAGTGCTAGTATTTTCTGCCCTTCATCCCCTAATCTGCGGAGTTGGCCCTTTTCTAGACCACTTTTGCTTAACAAAAACCCGAACCTAGCGCGTTCTTCGGGGGTACGATTTGGTGGTGGTCCACGCGGTGGGTAGTTAGTTCGAGGTTTATTAGGTGGGGATCCCCAGGGTTCTGCCGCCCGTGCTTCCGATGGTGGGGCAGATGTGGTTTCTGTCTTGTGTGCCGTAGTGAGTTTTCCTAAACTGCTTAGGACGTTCCCTATTGGGCCTCCCACCAATGGATGTAGCAGCAAGCGAAACATGGGTGTGTTATTACCCCCGTAAATTTCCACGCAGGCCTCTACTGCTGACGTGGACATGGGGACAGCGCCAGGGTCGTGACACCAACGATGAGGCCAATAATTATTCGCCTGATAAGGAGTTAAATTCAATGGGTACCTCCCGGGGTCCCAATTTAAATAGCTTGCTCCCGCTATGGCATACAAAAGTTGTGTGGCTGTGGGGTTACCCGGTGGACCCGCATGCCAGGCATGGGCTTGGGCCATCAATGCTGGGATCGTGGCAGCACACAAAGGAATCGGCCAGGCTCGGTTGCGCAGTATCTTGGTTGTATCACTGCACGCTCCGCCACTCCACGCGGGTTGGCGCATGAGTGCCATGCATTCCTCGAGGTCTACCAGATCCGCCCCGTGTTCTAGTATCAGGCGCCCTTGCCATATTACCGGTGTTTCACCCGGATTTATCCGGGTTTCTTTCATTAGTTCCTGAAGCTCCCCCCTAGTGCGGGTGCGAAAGGTGGTGAGTGTGCTGGTTGCTGTGCCATCAGTGACAGTTTTGATCAGCGCTACAGGGTTTACCTGTAGAGCAGGTGCGCTTGCCTCCGCAGGGAGGGCAGGGTATAGGCGCGGGGTGCTGTACGGGGGTGGTCCCTCAGGCGGGGTTGTTGGAGTCTCCTCTGCCACTCCCGTTTCTGTGATTTCACTCGCCCCTCCCGCTTCAGTGCGCAGGCCCTCCCCTAGGGGGTTTTCACTCACTGCACCTGCGTTGGGATTTCGCGCCTCGGACGCTTTAGCCACTCCTTCTTTTTCTTCAGCGGCGCCATCTTGGAGTGGCGTTTTGGATTGTGTGGCGCTCTGATCTGCAGCCGTCCTAGCCAGTGTCTCCACCATGCTGGCTTGGTTCGCCGCGTGTTGCAACAGGGTGGTCACCGTGCGAAATAAAACATTAATTATCTTGCCCTTATTCCACTTCTTTGCTCCCCATTTCATAGCCTCCCGCCCGTTGGTTTCAAGGCTCTCCCGGAGTCCTGTCAGGATCTCATTTTCAGTGCCTCCGGGGCTGAGGTTAGGGCACCTGAATTTGTCAGGAGATGTGTTGCAGCCGCCACCCTCTTTTAGATATTCAATACATTTGGCATACTCTTTTGCAGGGGTACGATCGCTTGTGTCGGTGGATTTGACCCGATTGAGTTGTACCTCCGCGGCCGTATCGGGTGGTCGGTATAGGACCGCGGGGCTAGCGAGGAGACACCCCAGGGCTGCGTGAGTGAGGCCGGTAACGACCCGCTCTTTGAGTGGCCCCCCGGTGTTTTCAGTCGGGCGGATCGAAACATGGCTGCCGAGCCTCCCATCTTGCTGGGCCTGATGGTATGCCACATGGGCCCATAAGTCATCGGAATTTGTGGTTGGGGGCCTGTGGTGATTTCGCCACGGGCAATGCTGGACTGATTGGTCAGTGCACTCCTCATTCTCCCTTTTCCCCGGAGATCCTGTCCATGACGCCATGTGGTAAACTGCGGCGGGTGAATAACCACCCCTCCAGTACGATCAGGCCGGGGACGAAAGGGACACTGACCCAAATGAAGATGGTATAGCAAAATGAAGTTTTACTTACAACTTGCGCAGGGAGACAGAAAACTCTTTAACAACTGTTTGTGATGTTACAGTCGGAAAGCGATTGCAATAACGACAACAACAACAACAACTGCCACACGAGAGCTCACTCTGTTCGGGTATCGAGTATACATTCGACCTAGGGGAGGTGGCATCCTGGAAAGGGTGATCAGGCCTCTCCGACTGTCGTGTGGACCCCCCCAAGCTCTGGAGTTGTGTCCCTTTTATAAACTAGTGAGCCAATTAGAATGTGCTGCTGATTTTCAGTCAGGAGCCTGTGACTGCCGGCCTTGCAGTCACACGCTTCATGTAGCCTCTGGTTGGCTGAGGCCATCTGATCACGCGCCTGTCAGCACTGTTGTTGCACAAACTGCCAGTTTCGTGCCCCTGGAGGCTTGTCCAATTTACCTCAAGGAGAGAGTCACACACTCAGGCTGGGTCCAACTCGAGTTTATTGTTTGTGCAAACAGGTTGACAGTGGAGCTCAATGCTCAAAGCAAAGTCGACCCCGAGCCGTGCCCGAGGTTGCATTTTTATAGCTAACCTGAACAAAAGATTCCAACGTGATTGGTTACATTTTTCTGCAAAGTTTAGTACACGCGTAGTCCTAAAACGCAACTGCGGCAACAGGCCTGCCGCCTGCGTTCTGAACTGTGGGCCCCTTAGTAACCCCGTGTCTTGGTGTAACTCTAGGGCAATGAGCGAGTACGATGTTTTCAAAATGTATGTGCAAAACAAGCATTAATCTGTGTTCTAACAAGAAGCTTTGAACCTTATCTCAAAGCGAGCGTTGCCTGGACTGTTTCTTATTATGACACTGCTTATCTACTGCAGGAGGAAAGAAGAAACATCTCACAGTTCAGCTGTGAGGCCCTGTATAGGGAAAAGAAAAGGGATCATGAGACATTTTTACTACACTACCCTTTGGTATTCCAATCCGTGCTTTCGGTTTAGCATCATTGCTTCCTCCAGCTGCATCTCAGCATCCGACGAAGCAAGCTGCTGCTTACGAAAGCTGATGCATCCCTGGTTTAGTGAATCTAGGAAGGGCAGATCCGCACTGCAAATCTCCCCTGAATCCAGGCTAGCGCGGCCAGTTCCTCTCCCTGCCCGGATCCTTAAAGGAGCAGGCTGAAGGTGTCAGAACCCATTGTTCATATGCCTATAGTACAGTGGAAAATCCCATAGTTTGATAGAGAGGGCACAGTCTGTCAATCATTTTGTAAGTAGGTCATGTAAGTAGGTCACGAGTGGAAAACTCCAGAGCCCAGTGACTATATATTAATGACCTAGAAAAAGTGCCCGCCAATCTTATGTAAATTCGTACCCCACTATTGGACTGTTCTAAATCATTCCTACCTGGCGGCCAGCAATTGGCTTGCTAGCCGTAGAAGAGGTTGAAGCAGTTTCCGCCCAAGTTGGAGAACTCCACACACACCTCGTGGAGAGCTCTGAGCACGCTGTGGAGCCTAGCAAACACTGCGTGTGTCTTAGAGAAGAACTTAGCGGCCTGATCAACCACTAAGGACTCCCCGTCACCGACCCAAGGGGGCCTAGCACACCCCCACCTGAGACGTAAGACGACTGCCGGCCCGAACACCCCGAACACTTCTGCAGACCGACCAAAGAAACTTTGTAATTTCTGCCCGACTCAAGTTTAGTTTACAACTGTAATTGAAGCAAGCTTCTGACCTGCGCTGTACGAGCAGTGTAAGTAAACAATCTTTTTGCTTAACCAAAACGCGTCAGTACCTGATTCCTCTCCAAGCGTCACAAGTACCCGCCCACCGACTAGGGCTCCTAAGGCCCCGAACCCCGCGCTGTGGCTCTCGGCGGCGACAAAAGGCAGGCCCTTAGGCCTGCAGGCCAGAATGAAACCTGATGCCACGGCATATCAGAGTACGGTGGATGCTCATACTCTGGTTACCTGACGAAGCTGCGCCTTAGAAATGGGTGCTGTTGATTACTTAATATGTGCATTGTGTTTTTAAAAGACTTTCAGAAACGTATCGTGTTTTCCAGCAGGGCTGTCCAGTTGTTCAGAAGCACCTCTTACACCTCATCTCCTTAGGCCTCGTACTTTTATTTATACCATAGACTTTTTGTAGCTTTTTTGTTTTTTTCCCTATTTCTGAATTGGGCCTTGACTTTTGGGGAGACCAGATTTTTCTGTCTCGATTTGTGCTCAGCAGATAAGAGGGTGGTCAGTGCTTCTCTATAGGATACAGGAAGGTGCGACTTTTTTGAACGTATAACAAGGTGTTCACTTTGACGTCACGCAGTATTAATACCAGCCCCGCAATACTATACTGGCAACTATAGGCCAGTCAGTCTCACCTCCATCCTTGGCAAAGTCTTTGAAAAAATTATCAAGGCTCACATTTGCGAGAGCCCAGCAGGAAAAATTCTGCTGAGGGGAAACCAGCACAGGTTCGTGGCAGGCAGATCGTGCCTGACTAATCTAGTCTCTTTTTATGACCAGGTTACAAAACGCCTGGACGCAGGAGGAGGGGTTGACGTCGTTTACTTAGACTTCAGGAAGGCCTTCGATACGGTATCCCACCCCATACTGGTGAACAAGTTAAGAGGCTGTGACTTGGATGACTGCACGGTCCGGTGGGTGGCGAGTTGGCTAGAGGGTCGCACCCAGAGAGTCGTGGTGGATGGGTCGGTTTCGACCTGGAAGGGTGTGGGCAGTGGGGTCCCGCAGGGCTCGGTCCTAGGACCGATACTCTTTAACCTCTTCATCAGCGACTTGGATGAGGGAGTGAAGTGTACTCTGTCCAAGTTTGCAGATGACACAAAGCTATGGGGAGAAGTGGACACGCTGGAGGGCAGGGAACAGCTGCAAGCAGACCTGGACAGGTTGGACAAGTGGGCAGAAAACAACAGGATGCAGTTCAACAAGGAGAAATGCCAAGTGCTGCACCTAGGGAGGAAAAATGTCCAGCACACCTACAGCCTAGGGAATGACCTGCTGGGTGGCACGGAAGCAGAAAGGGATCTCGGAGTCCTAGTGGACTCCAGGATGATCGTGAGCCGGCAGTGTGACGAAGCCATCAGAAAAGCTAACGGCACTTTATCGTGCATCAGCAGATGCATGACGAACAGACCCAAGCAGGTGATACTTCCCCTCTATCGGGCGCTGGTCAGACCGCAGTTGGAGTACTGCGTGCAGTTTTGGGCGCCGCACTTCAAGAGGGACGTGGATAACCTGGAGAGGGTCCAGAGAAGGGCCACTCGTATGGTTAAGGGCTTGCAGACCAAGCCCTACGAGGAGAGACTAGAGAAACTGGACCTTTTCAGCCTCCGCAAGAGAAGGTTGAGAGGCGACTTTGCGGCTGCCTATAAGGTCATCACGGGGGCACAGAAGGGAATTGGTGAGGCTTTACTCACCAAGGCGCCTCCGGGGGTTACGAGAAACAATGGCCACAAGCTAGCAGAGAGCAGATTTAGACTGGACATTAGGAAGAGCTTCCCAGTTCGAGTGGCCAAGGTCTGGAACGGGCTGCCAAGGGAGGTGGTGCTCTCCCCTACCCTGGGGGTCTTCAAGAAAAGGTTGGATAGGCATCTAGCTGGGGTCATCTAGACCCAGCACTCTTTCCTGCCTAGGCAGGGGGTCGGACTTGATGATTTATTGAGGTCCCTTGCGACCCTAACTTATATGAATCTGTGAATTGTTGTTATTTTTGTTGCTGTGGTTGTGACGTTTGCTGGCAGGTCCTGAACTGACGAGTTCCGCGAACATTCAAGGCCCCCAAAAGCCAGTTTCTGAACTGGTGTTATCGCTGACAGCACTGGGCATTTCACGGGCCCAGCTTACCGTGCTGGCAGTGCCGCGGTATTTGCAGCGTACAGGGAGACTGACAGCCTCCTGTCCCGTTGAAGATTTCTGACTGTCAGTTCCAGCTTTGTATTTAACGCACTGTGTTGACTGTGTTGACACCGCCTTCCAGTAAGCGCAGGGTCCCTGCGTGGGGTCGGTCCCCTGCTCGTGTCGTGCGTGCTCCTGGAGGAAGTAGGGCCGGGCAGAGGAGAGGGCGGGCGGCCAGAGGCATGTCCCCTTGCCAGGGGAGGGTTCAAGTCAGGATGTCGTCATCACGTTGGGGCGTTGCACTGCCTTTATGCAGATCCTGCGTGTCTCTGTCTCGGTTTCATCTCCTCTCCTCACGCAGCCAGCCAGGAGGCGAGAGGCAGGGAAGCGTTGAGGGGGCAGGAATCTTTGGGATACACGAGCGAGGGAGACGCCAGTGCCGACGGCGGTGTTGCGAGAGGGATTTCTCCCCAGGTTGCTGGGCCCAGAAGCTGCTCGTGACAGCCGAGAGGAAAGGGGCCTTTTCCAAAGGGGAGCAGCAGCTCCGTTGGGACGGCGGGGTGCGAGTTACACACAATTAAGTTTGTGCACAGAAACAGTGAAGCGCAATCACGTGCAAGCCTGTTCTAGTTGTTAGCTGTGAGCTAGCTGAGAACAACTAAGACGAAGCAAAGGAGAGGCACCGCAGCCGAAACCGGAAAGGAAGGTTTTGCTCTGTTTCAGTCGTCCGCAGCTCCTTCACAGGCAACAATTAATGGTGTTCCTGTTCCACTACCGGTGGGTGGGTTCGTGCTCAGTGATTAACAGGTGTTCAATCACAACTGCAGACACTCACACTCTCACAGGCAACAATTAAGGGTGTTCGCGTTCAAATACTGGTGGGTGGGCTTACACTCAGTGATTAACGGGTGTTCAAGCACAACTGAAGCACAATCACAGTCTCACAGGCAACAATTAAGGGTGTTCCCGTTCAAATACCAGTGGGTGGGCTCACACTCAGTGATTAATGGGTGTTCAAGCACAACTGAAGCACAATCACACTCTCCCAGGAAACAATTAAGGGTGTTTCTGTTCAAATACAACCGGGTGGGTTCACACACAGTGATTAACGGGTGTTCAAGCGCAACTGAAGCACAATCACAGTCTCACAGGCAACAATTAAGGGTGTTCCTGTTCAAATACCGGTGCGTGGGCTCACCCTCAGTGATCAACGGGTGTTCAAGCACAACTGAAACACAATCACACTCTCACAGGCAACAATTAAGGGTGTTCCTGTTCAAATACAACTGGGTGGGCTCACACTCAGTGATTAACAGTGTTCAAGCACAACTGAAGTACATTCCCGCTCTGCCACTAAGCACGGTGGCACCGACCAGTGAAGCGCATTGCCCCTCGGGGATTAGAGCCTGTTCCCCCTCAGGGATCAGCAGCTGCCCTTTTGATCCCCGCCCCTTTGACAAGGGTTCCCAGTTACCCGTCTCTGCTCAGGGGCTTGCTGCTGCTGCTGCTGCTGCTGTTGCTGTGCTGCTGCTGGCGGGGAGAGCAGGGCTGGAGGAACGCCCCGCGAGATGCTGTCGTCATCACGCTCGCTCGGGCTTTGAGCAAATCATCTCTCTTCTCATGGCCAGCGAGGAGGGGTGAGAGGCAGGGCAGTGTTGAGAGGGCATGAATGGGGGGGCCATTGGGCTACGTGGGGGGGTTGGGGGGTGGTGCTTTGGACCTGTTGGGCACGAGATATTGCGGAAGGACTTTTCCGTGTGGGTTTCTGGTGCCAGAAGCTGCAGGTGATGACTGTGAGCGGAGGGGCCTCCGTGGCAGCTTGCGGTGTGTTTGGGGGGGCTGCCCATGGAGGCCCCAAGGTTTCCGAGGGGCTCACGGTATTGCTTCTCGGCCTCTTGAAGGCTCAGATCGGGTTGGCAGATGGGCCTAGGTCCGGCCGCTGCCTGGTCGGGCCTCGAGAGGCCGGGATTTGGAGTGGAGATGACGGAGCAGTTAAGGAAAGCGGTGGCGGTGATCGAGAGGACAAGGCGGATTGGTGAGCGAGGAACATCGGAGAGGGCGGAGCTTGGTGCGGAGCGTGGATCGGAGGAGATGGAGGTCGGAGAGCAGAGAACATCGGAGGAGACGGAGGTCGGGGAGCAGAGGAGAGCGGAGGAGATGGAGGTCGGGGAGCAGAGGAGAGCGGAGAGGAGGCGAGGAGGTTCGGGCGAGAGCAAAGGAAGTGGTCGGAACATCGGAGGAGGTGAGCGGAACACCGGAGGAGGGGAGCAGTCGGCGGCAGCGGAAGGTTGGAGCGTTGTAGGTCGGCGGGGGAAGGTGCAGTCGGGAGCGGGGGGGAAGACCCCTGAAGAAGGTAGAGTGGCGGCAGCAGCGGTGGAGGAGGGCGGTCGGAGGAGAGAGACCGGGCAGGAGAAGGAGGTGGCGGGGACGGCGAAGGCGATGGGTGCGGAGCAAGAGAGAAGAAGGGATGTTCGGTGGAAGATAAAAGTAACTTTGGAGCGAGAAGGCTTTCGAGGAGCAAGGACTCTAAGCAGATGGGACTTTATGTCAAGGGTTTTACTGGGTGTGTTGAAAGTACAACCAGTGGACTTAGTTTGTGTTGTGGCGTTTGATAATTATCGGGAGTGGCATGTCTCATTTTGGAATGAGAAGGCGTATAATGCATTTTGGGAGGCCCATGCAGTGGCCGTGGAGCGAGGAGATTTGGTGGGGCTAAAGTTTGAGGTGGGGCAGAGGACACGAGAGCGTGTATTGTATATCAAAATGTATACGGATATGGTGGAAGAGGGTGATGTGGTAAATTGGTTGGAGGGTAGGGTGCAGCGGGTAAAGACGGTGGAAAAATGTTTTGACCGGTGGAGGGTTTGGACGGGGGGGTGGAGGGCACGTGTTATTCTACAGGAAGAAGTGGGGAACCCCGGGGGTGTAAAACATTTATTGCCGGTGGTGAGAATGGGGATGCACAAGGGGTATGTCACGTATAATGACCAGCCGAAGCTGTGTAGTATGTGTGGGCAGGGGGGGCATTTGGCGGCCTTTTGTGCACTTACAATTTGTTTTTGGTGTAGGGGGATGGGACACAGGGCACAGTTTTGTACAGAGAAAATGGTGTGCACGGGGTGTAAGAGAGAGGGGCATTTCCAACGGGATTGCCCTTTCTCATACGCAAATAGAGCGCGGGGGCGAGAAGACCGGGGGGAGCGGGAAGAAATGGGGGAGCAAGGGAATGGGGAGCACCTGGAGGGAAGAGCGGGGAGGGAGAGTTTGGTAGGAATGGGACAACGAGGGAATGGGGAACATGTGGAGGCACTAATGGAGGAGGAGGAGGAACAAATAACAACAATTGAAGAAACACCTGAGGGGGAGGGAGGACGAAGACAAACTATCGAAGAAGCAGTGCTTGAATTAGTGGAGGATGGTCTGGAAGGAGAAAAGAAGGAGCAGAAGGGGGAGGAGGAAGGTGGGGCTGAAGCATTAAAACAATTAAGAGGAATGGTGGAGCGTTTGGGAGAAGTGGACACAGCTGAGGGAGGGAGTTGGGCGGAGGAGGTGGAAGTTGTGGAACAAAGAAAGAAAAGAAAAAAACTGGGGGGGGTGAAAGGGGGAAAAAAGAGAGTGGGGATGGAAACGGAGGGTGGGGAGCTGGGGGAGAAAGGGGAAGAGGGAGGAGGGAAAGGGGGACGAAAGTTTACAGGGAGGGAGGGAAGTGAGGGTGGGGGGGATATTTGAGTCCTGGGGCGGTGGAAGGGTTGGTCGTTACAACAGGGATACGGAGACCTGGGATGGTGTTTGCGGGGGAAGGGTCTGAAAGTGAAATAGAGAGTGGGAGTGGGAGTGGGGTGGAGGGGTGAGAAGACAAACGGGTTTGGTTTGTTTCTTCTTGAACTGTGAAATGGCGTGTAAGATTATTTCTTTAAATGTGAGAAGTCTGCTGACAAGGAAAAGGTGGGAGAGGGTGGGGGGGGGTTAAGAACCTTGGATGCAGATGTGATTTGTGTTCAGGAATGTGGGATAGGGTGGGAGAGGGGCTATGGCTTTTTGAGGAAACGTTGGGGGAAGGGGCAGTCTTGGTGGACTGGGGCGGGAGGAAATAAAGCGGCAGGGGTGGGTATTTTGTTAAATGGAACACGGGTGCGGGTAATTGGGGTGGAAACATTAATTGAGGGACGTTTGCAGCACATGAAGATGGAGGTGGGGGGTGAGGAGGTGGGGGTTTTTAATGTATATGCACCAGCTGTGAAAGCTGAAAGAAGGGGATTTTTGAAAAAGTTGGGAATATGTGGGGGTGGGGGTGGAAAGAAGGTTTTTGTGGGGGATTTTAATTGTATTATAGAAGAAGGGGATAGGGAAGGGGGCGTTGGGGGGGGTTCTGGATTCTACGGGGCGATATTTGAAGAATTGGGTTCGGGAAGAGGGGTTGCAAGATGTGTGGGAGGGAGAGCGGGTGGGAACAAGGATGGATCCAGGAGGGAAAAGGGTGTCGAGGATTGATTTTGTGTTTGTGTCGGAGGGGGTAAGGGTGGAGGGTAAGGAATTGGGAGAAGTGGGGTTCACTGACCACAAGTGGTTGAGGGTGGATTTGCGGGTGGGGGGGTGTGGAGGTTGAACACTAGGGTATTGGGGGAGGAGCGGGTGTGTGGGGAGTTTGAGGAGGAGTATAGGAGGTGGAGGACGACAAAGGCTCTTTTCAGGTCAAAGTGGGAGTGGTGGAGGGTAACAAAGGAAAAGATTCAAAGGTGGTTTATTCGTGTGGGGAAGAAGAAAGCGTGGGAAAGGAAAAGGGAGTTGGGGAGACTGCAGGGGAGGGTACAGGAGTTGGTGCGAGAGGCGATGGGGGGGAAGGATGTGAAGTGGGAATTGGGGGAGGCGAAGCGGGCAGTGGAAGAGTGGTTTCGGGGGAGAGAAAGGGAGAAGTTGTTTTTGGCGCGGGCACCGTGGGTAGGGGAGGGGGAGGAGTGGGGGAAATATTTTGCGGAGAGGGTAAGGAAAGGGAGGAGGGAGGTGGGGGCAGTGGTCACGAGGGAAGGGGTGCGGGTTGAAGAGCAGCGGGAGGTGCTGAGGGAGGTAACGGGTTTTTATACAGGGTTGTACAGGGAGCGGGAGGTTAATGAGGAGATGGGGGAGAGGTTTTTGGGGGAACTGGAAGGGAGGGTGGGGGAAGGGGAGGGAGCGGATTTGGAAAGGGAGATGGGGGAGGAGGAGGTGAGGGAGGTTTTGGGGGGAATGAAAAAGGGGAAGACACCGGGTTTGGACGGATTGCCAAAAGAATTTTATGAAAGGTTTTGGGGCTTGGTGGGGGGGGATGTGGTGGAGGTGTTTAAGGAAATTATGGAGAAAGGGGTAGTGGGGGAGGGCTTTGCGGTGGGGGTGGTGGTTTTATTATATAAGAAGGGAAGTAGGGAAGACCTCACTAATTGGAGGCCAATCACGTTACTAAATGTAGATTATAAGTTGTTCACGAGGGTGTTGGCACTGCGGATGGGGAGGCTATTGGGGGGAGCGGTGGGGGAAGATCAAACGTGTGGGGTGAAGGGCAGGAGATTGGTCGATACGCAATGGGTGTGGAGGGACGTTTTAGAATATGTGAGGGAGAGGGGGTGGAGGGTGGTGATGGGGAGTGTTGATTTGGAAAAAGCTTATGACAGTTTGGGACATGGGTTTTTGTTCAGGGTGCTGGGGCGGATGGGCTTTCCGGGGAAATTTGTGGGGTGGGTGAGGGCTTTATATGGGGGAGCACGTAGCAGGATTTTGGTGAAGGGATTTCTGGGGGAGGAATTTCGGGTGGAGAGGGGGGTGCGCCAAGGGTGCCCCCTGTCTCCGGGTCTGTTTATATGTGGCATGGAGCCACTAGCACAGAGGGTGAGGAGGGATGGGAGGGTGAGGGGGATTCAGATACCGGGGGGGGGGAGTTGAGGGTTAGCTTGTACATGGATGATGTGGGTTTTATGGTAAGGGATGAGAGGGCTTTGAGGAGGGTGGTGGAGGGGATTAGGGAGTATGGGGAAGCGGCAGGGCCACGGGTGAATAAAGGGAAAAGCACTTTGCTGGCGGTGGGAGAATGGATGGGTTTGGAGGAAGTGGGGTGGCGGGTAGAGAGGGAGGGTGTGAAAGTTTTGGGAGTATATATGGATGTGAGGGGGAAGGGGGAGCGGGCGTGGGAGGAGGTTCGAGGGAGGGTGAGGAAAAAGGCGGGGATATGGGGGACTAGGAATTTATCTTTTAGAGAGAAAGTGCAAGTTATAAAACAGTGCTTTTTGCCAATGGTTTTGTTTGTGGGGATGGTGTACCCGCCCACCTGGTTGCAGGTGAGGCGGGTGCAGAGGGAAATGTGTTTGTTTTTTTGGGGGGGAAAGACTGAGAGGGTAGCCCGGAGGGAGATTTATAAGAGGGAGGATTTGGGTGGCTGGGGTGTTCCTGAATTGGAAGTTTTTCTGTATGTGCATTTTTGGAAAGGGGTGGTGAGGGCTGGGGGTTTGGAAGGGAGGAAAGTGGGGGCAATGGTTAAGTATTGGGCGGGAAGGTTTCTGAGACGACTGGGGTTATATGGGGGGAGGTGGACGGGGTTGTGGGCTGAAAGGCCGGCAAGGTGGTATGAGCGGGGATGGGGTTTCTTGAGGGCGAAGGGTTTGGAGGGTTTGGGGTGGGAGGGTTTGAGAGAGTCGAGGAGGGTGCTAGGGGAAATTCGGGGGAGGGATAAAATGGCAGACATAGGGGAGGTGGCGGAAGGGCAGGTGGGGAGGATTTGGAAGGGGATAGTAGGGAAGAGATGGAAGGGGGAACATGAAGATTTTGCATGGAAGGTGATAAGGAAGGTATTACCTGTGAGGGCGGAACAAAGGAAATGGGGATTGCTGCAGTCAGGGGAATGTCCAAGGGAACCGTGTGGGAGGGAGGAGACTGTGGTGCACGTTTTATGGGAGTGTTTTTATGCACAAAGGGTGTGGCAAAGGGTGGCAAAGTTTTGTAAGGCTGTAGGGTGGGGAGATTGCGTATGTTATGAGGGGGCTTTATATGGGTTGGTTAAGAGTAAGGTGAGGGAATGGGAAATCATGATATTGTTGTTGTGTACACGGGTGGCGGTTTGGAAAACAAGGTGTCTGTTGGTGCAGAAGGGGTTGTATTTTACTTCACGGGAATGTGTGTATTTGGCATATACGGAATCGGAGTATTACCGGAAGAAAGGGGAAGGGGACTGGGGAGATTTTGATTGGAAAATATTGTTTCAGTAGGAGGGATGGTGGGAAAGGAAGGATGAAACATGTTTTGGGTGATGTATATATTTGTGTTACATTTTCTGTTTCTGGAATAATCATGTAAATGAGTTTCTGTTTTGGGTTTTATGTTTATGATGGGGATATGTTTGTATTGTTTTTTGAAATAAGAAAGAAGGTGTTTTGTTTTTTCTGTTGAATTAACTATGTAAATAAGTTTTGTTTTGGAATTTACGCTATAAGGGGATATGTTTGTATTGTTCTTTGAAATAAGGGAGAAGAGGGTTTTTGTTTGTAATGATGCTTAAGGTGAAGAAGCTGGTGTTTTGATTTGTATGAGTTGGCTTTTTATGCTTTTGATACTTTGTAATAAAAAAAAAAAAAAAAAAGAAAGTAATTCTCAGCCCTGACGGCTATAAAGGAAACAAGATGCTGAGGCATGGAGAGTTCATGGCAGAGGTGCTTTTGAGGGTTCTCAAAGTGAACCCGAGAGACTTGTACTGTGTGATTGCATTTGATAACAAAAAGGTTTGAAATGTCACTTTTGAAAATGGGAAAAGTTATGCAGCGTTTTGGAAGGCACACGAGGAGGCCCAGAACAGAGGGGATCTGGAGGGCTTGGTTTTTGACATGGGGCGGAGAGCGCAAGAGAGAGTTATATACATCAAGATGTTTACTGAGGTGGACCAAAAAGAGGAAGTTAAAAGATGGCTGGAGCAGCGGGTGGAACGGGTGGCTTCTGTCGAGAGAGAGTGTGATCGCTGGGGGGTGTGGACCGGGGCATGGAAAGCAAAGGTGACGCTCCGCGAGGTGGTGGGGAGGCCCGGGGCAGTCAAGCACTTAGCTTCAGCAGTGCAAATTGGGCCATGCAGAGGTTACGTGGTATATCACGACCAGCCCAAGCTGTGTAACCGGTGCGGGCAAGAGGGGCACCTGGCGGCGTTCTGTCGCCTTACCGTGTGTTACCGCTGTAGGGGCCTGGGACACACAGCCCAATTTTGTAAGGAGAGCATTGTGTGTCAAGGTTGCGGGCAGGAGGGACACACGCAGCAGGCGTGCCCCTCGTCCTACGCTAACCACGTACAGATGGCGGGAAGTCGTGAGGAGGCCCGGGAGGAAGTGAGAATAATGGAGGAGGAGGCACAGATGTCTGTGCCAGAGCAAGGGGATGAGAGAGCAAGGGGATGAGATGTTTGTGGAGGAAACGCAGGTGGAGGAAAGATTCGAGAAAGAGGAGGAGGTTTACGAGGGGATCGAAGAGGCAGCCAAAGAGCTGGTGGAGGAGGAGAATGTGGAGATGCGGACACAGAAAACAGGAGGAAGGAAGGGGGGATGAGGGATTGCAACAGTTAGACGCGGGAGCGGCGAGAGACGCGCGGGTGAAAGCTTGCTGCGCCCCCGCTCCCCCGAAGCCCCCCAGAAACCCTCCAGCAGCCGCGGAGCCTCCCGCTGACCCCCAGCGCAGCCGGGGTAAGCGGGGCCCGTGGAGAGAAGGGGCTAACCCCTTAGTGTGTGTGTGGGAGGCGGCAGCTGAGTGGAGCCGGGCCGGGTCAAGCCCTGCCCAGGCTCCTACTTCGCCCAGCCCCCCAGGGAGCCACGCGACCGGAGCCGCGCGAACAGGCTGCATAAACAGGCGCGCTTCTCTGCCGGCGCGTGAGTTAGTGCGGAGTTCGTGCGGGAGGGCGCCAGACCCTGCCTGCGCACCCCCCAGGGTAGACAGTCCCAGCCGTAGCCAGCCTACCAGAGGCATGACACGGATGGGCACGCGCCGCACCCCGAGGGTCCCCTCGGGCTCCGCGGCCCCCCCCCTCTGGCACCTCAGAGACGGCCACCCAGACGGAGCCCCTGGTTCCGGGCTCCAGGCAGACGGAGCCCCTGGCTCTCGGCTGCGGGGGCTGCCTGTCCCTTTTCCAGGCTCTGGGGCCTGGGAGCATGGCGACCTCCCCTTGCGGGGTCTGCTCCCTTTTGGGGTCTCTGGCGCGCCAGCTGGAGGAGCTCCAGGCCATAGTCCACAGACTGCGTGCCATCAGGGACTGCGAGCAGGAGATAGACTCCTACTGCCAGGCCCTTCTCCCCCGGGAGGCAGAGGGTAGATCACAGTCTCCCTCCAGGCCAGAGGAGGACTCTGGGACCTCCTGCTGTGTCCAGCCAGGGGCATGGACCAAGGTGGTCAAGGGCCCTAAGGCCCGCCGCACCAAGGCCCCTCCCCCACCAGAGCTGAGCAACAGGGACGCACCTCTTGCTGCCCCAGCAGAGCCTGCTGAGTTGCCGGCCCCCACAGGCAACATGGGCCCAACTGCAGCTCCCGCCCCTGCTCTCCCCAAGACAAAACGTAAGGTGTTTGTTGTGGGAGACTCCCTCCTGAGGGGGACGGAGGGGCCAATCTGCCACCCTGACCCCTTAGCCCGGCGAGTCTGCTGCTTCCCAGGGGCCCGCATCCGGGACATTGCAGAGAGGATCCCCAAGCTCCTCAAACCCACAGACCGCTATCCCATGCTCCTTATTCATGTGGGCACCAATGACACGGCTCGGAGCACTCCCAGCCAGGTCATGAGGCGCTACAGGGATTTGGGAGCGGGGCTTAAGGGTCTGGGGGCACAGGTGGTGTTCTCGTCGATCCTCCCAGTCTCAGGCTATGGGCTGAGAAGGGACAGGAGGATCTATGTGGTCAACCAAAGACTGCGGCGCTGGTGTCGTCAGGAAGGCTTTGGCTTTCATGACCACAGCCCGCTCTTTGGCGAGAGAGGCAGCGAGCTGCTGGGAAGAGATGGTCTCCACCTCTCTCCCCTAGGGAGGAGGCTCTTCTCAGCCAGACTGGCTGACCTGCTCCACTGGGCTTTAAACTAAGCCCGCTGGGGGACGGGGGGACGACCGCCACTGCTGGCCCGCTGAGCAATCCTTGCAAAGCCAGCAGATCATGGCACTCAAGGGAGCCCGCCCCAGCCCCAGCCCTGGTAAAATCTGTGGGCAAGGAAGGAGCCCCCCAGGGGGCACTTGCCTGCCTGTAGACAAATGCCAGGAGCTTGGGGAATAAGCAGGAGGAGCTCATCCTCCTGCTCAGTGCAAACAATTACGATGTCATAGGAATAACGGAGACCTGGTGGGACTCCACCCATGACTGGACCACGGGGATAGATGGCTATACCCTGTACAGGAGGGATCGTGTAGAGAAAAGGGGCGGGGGTGTAGCTCTCTATGTTAAGGAAAGCTACGCGTCCCTGCAAGCCGATATTGGCGACCAGGGTGGACGGCTGGAGACCCTCTGGGTTAAAATCCATGGGGAACACGGCACAGGGGACACAATGGTGGGAGTCTATTACAGACCTCCCACCCAAAGTCCTGAGCTAGACCAGGAGTTTGCCCAGGAACTGGCTGAGGCAGCTTGCTCCAGGACCATGGTTGTCATGGGTGACTTCAATTACCCAGACATCTCGTGGGAGGATTGCTCAGCAAAATCTGAGCGGTCGCACAGCTTCCTCTCGTGCGTGGATGACCTCTACCTGACTCAAGAAGTCTATGGGCCAACGAGAGGCAAAGCGCTGCTCGACCTGGTGCTGGCTACTGGGGAGGACCTAGTCGGCGACCTAGTGATCGATGGGAAGCTGGGTGACAGCGACCACGAGCTGATCACCTTCACCATCTGCCGAAAAGCTGGCAAGTCGGTCAGCAACACGCAAGTCCTTGACTTCAGGAAAGCCGACTTTGACAAGCTCAGGAGGCTTGTCAGTGAGGCCCTAAGGGACTGTGACCGCAGGGAGAGGGGAGTTCAAGAAGAGTGGTTGCTCCTCAAGGGAGCGATCCTCAATGCACAAACTAAGTCTATTCCATCTCGGAGGAAAGGCAGCAAGAGGGCACAGCAGCCCCCCTGGCTCTCCAGGGACCTAGCAGACCTCCTGAGGCTAAAAAGAAAGGCCTACAAAGGATGGAGGATGGAAGCTGTGGAGACGCGCTGCAGGTGCTTCATGGTTCACGTGCAGCGGGGAGGGGGAGACAGAGGCAGCCCTGCCCACCCCCTGCCCATGAAGAGCTGGGGCTGTCCTGTGTCTCCTCCCCATCACCACTGCCCCGAGGGCCCAGGGTGGTCTGGAGGTGGTGCTGGCAGCAGCAGTGGGGAAGAGCTGCAGGGCAGCCTCAGTGTGGGCTCTGGGCAGCCACAGTCAAGCATGCCTGATGCCAGGTCCTGCTTTTTCCCAGCACCAGTTGCCACTGTGCCTCGTGGGCAGGGCCGCCTGCCTCTGTCTCTGCCTCCTTCCACCTCCCTCCCCGCAACAAAGTGTCCCGCACCTACAATACGTCCCCACAGCTTACACCAGCACTGGGAGTGTGTTGGCATCAGCTGTTCCCGCTGGGGATCAGGACATCTGCCCAGGTCTGCAGCTTTTACTGCTGCATCAGGGCATCAGCTGCAGCCCCGGGCAGCGGCCCTGATCCGCACCCAGCACCTGCCAGCAGCATCTAAAGCTGATGCTGGTGCAAGCCCAGTGCTGATTCTGGGGCATGGGGCAGGAGCTGGCGTAAGCTGCTGACAGGTCTGGCACATGCCCGCCTGCCTGGCACAATGCAATAACCAGAGCTGCTGGCTTCCTGTGGGTCAAATCCCATGACTTCGCAGCTGCCCACCAGCGGGCCAGATGCAGCCCACGGGCCATATTTTGCCCACCCCTGCATTAGAAAGAGAACACATGGACGGGGCATGTCTCGAGTGACTCACCCCCTGGCAGACCTTCCATGACACAGGGAGGTCACCCGCCTGATGGGAGCCACGGGCTTGGGCAGTGTGACCCTGGGGCCAAGCACACGCTTGAGGAAAGGAGAGTTGCCCCATGAGAATTTAGGGCTGTCCTGTCAGGCCTGGTCTGTTTAGGAAAACCTTGTCCACTTTCCCCACAGCCCTGGACCCATTTCTGGACCCAGTGGCATCCCCGGGGCCTGAAGCAGGGAGCCGAGCAGCCCAGAGCTGGGTCAGAATACAAGGGGGTCGGGGGGAAGGGGTCTAACGGTGGGGGTCTGCTACAGACCACCTAACCCGGGAGAAGAGCTGGACCAGGAATTTGCAGCTCAGCTCACGGAGGAAGTTAAGTCAAGGGATGTGGTCATCATGGGTGACCTAAACTACCCAGACATTTGCTGGGAAGAGCAGTCAGCCAGGTCTGACCACTTGCATAGGTTCCTAGCCGAATTGGCTGGAGGGCCGCACCCAGAGAGTGGTGGTGGACGGGTCATTTTCGACCTGGAGGGATGTGGGCAGTGGGGTCCCCCAGGGCTCGGTCCTCGAGTCAACACCATTCAATATCTTTATTGGCGATTTGGACGAGGGGGTGCAAAGCACCTTGTTCAAGTTTGCAGATGACACTAAGATGTAGGGAGAAGTGAGCACGCTAGAAGGGAGGAATAGGCTGCAATTGGACCTAGACAGGTTACAGGGGTGGGCGGATGAGAACAGGATGGGTTTCAACACTGACAAGTGCAAGGTGCTGCACCTGGGGAGGAAGAACCAGCAGCAGACCTACAGGTTGAGGAACTCCCTTCTCGCCAGTGCAGAGGCAGAAAAGGATCTTGGAGTCATTATTGATGCCAAAATGAACATGGGCCGACAGTGTGGGGACACGGTCAGGAAGGCCAGCTACACCTTGTCATGCATCCACAGATGCATCACGAGCAGGTCCGAGGAGGTGATCCTCCCCCTCTACGCGGCACTGGTCAGGCCGCAGTTGGAGTACTGCGTCCAGTTCTGGGCGCCGCACTTCAGGAGGGATGTGGACAACATGGAGAGGGTCCAGAGGAGGGCCACCTGCATGATTAGGGGGCAGCAGGGCAGGCCCTAAAAGGAGAGGCTACAAAACCTGAACCTGTTCAGCCTCCACAAGAGAAGGCTGAGAGGGGACCCGGTGATCTTCTATAAACTGGCCAAGGGAGACCAGCAGGCAATGGGAGAGTCCCTGTTCCCCCGAGCACTACCAGGAGTGACAAGGAACAACAGCCATAAGTTGACTGAAAGTAGATTCAGACTAGACATCAGGAGGCGCTACTTCACTGTCAGGGTGGCTAGGAGCTGGAACCAACTTCCAAGGGAAGTGGTGCTTGCCCCTACCCTGCGGGTCTTCAAAAGGAGGCTAGACAGCCACCTAGCTGGGGTCATTTGACCCCAGCATCCTTTCCTGCCCAGGGCAGGGGGTCAGACTAGATGATCTGCTTAGGTCCGTTCCGACCCGACCAACTATGAAACTATACCCGAGCAGTGCTCTTTTAGTCCTCCCTAGTTTTTGTCCAAACTTCCACTTCTTGTAAGCTTCCTTTTAGTGTTTAAGTTCACTGAAGAGTTCTCTGCTAAGCCCAACTGGTCACCTGCCAGACTTGCTAGTCTTCCTGCACATCGGGGTGGTTTGTTTCTGCACCTTAAGGTTTCTTTAAAATACAACCAGATCTCCTGGAGTCCTCTCCCCCTCAGACGGGCCTCCCAGGGGATCCTGCCCATCAGTTCCCAGAGGGAGTCCAAGTCTGCTTTTCTGAAGTCCGGGGTCCTTACTCTGCTGCTCTCCTTCCTTCCTTCCTTTCCTTTCACGATCCTGAACTCAGTCGTCTCATGCTCACTGCTGCCCAACTTGCCATCCACTTCCACCAGTTCTTCCTTGTTTGTGAATAGTATATCAAGAAGAGCTCAACCTCTAGTTGGTCTCTCCAACACTTGCATCGGGTAAGTTGTCTTCAACGCTCTTCAAAAGCTTCCTCTGTGCATTATCTGAAGTGACTAGCTGCCCACCAGTGGATTGAGCTCCTCCTCCTCTGTTGCTAGAGCTCCGTATCTGTTCTCCAGGCAAACCACAGCACACGAGGATGACGACATCTTCTTGCTGCCAGAAGATACAAGCTTCCAGCTTCCACCTTCCTGGGAGTGGATGCCCTCTTCCTTTTCTAGCACCACCTCTGGCAGTCCTTCCTCCACAGTCCTAGAGGTTTCCTCCAGCACTGAATCGATGAAGTCCTCATGGCAGAGGATGCTTCATAGCCTTTCTTACCTCCTCCTGTAGCTCTCCTGCCTTCTCCCTGAGGGACACCACCAGAAGGCACTGCTCACATTGCAGGCACTTCCCTACTTGGTTGACATTGGAAGGAGTTTGCAAGCCGCAGTTTGCACAGCACCAAGCCAGGACCCGTGTGGGAGTCTCGACAGTGTGTGGTCCTGTTTGGACAGACACCTTGCAGGTGGAAGTAGAGGAAGAGCTGGACGTGGCGGTGGCTCTGGGAGCGCAACATCCTCCAGCCATGTCTCTGGGTCTTCATTCTGCTGCCTCTACTTTGTGCCTCTCTTTCCAAGCAGAGAAACCAAACCCTACCAAACTCCTCTGTAGCTGGCCTGTTTGCTGTTCCTTGATCTGAAGGGTTCCCTTTTCCCTGTCCTGTTTGCTTCCCTCTGTTTGCTGCTCCCCTGGTCGGTTGGACTGCCTCCTTACATACCTCTCCTGGGTCTGATGGCAAGTATATGGGTGAAATTAGAAAGCAAGTACACACCAGCACGAGCTATCTCAGAAAAAAATACGAAGGACAGGGCTACATGGACACAATTAGGAGCACGTTCCTCACTGTCTTCGTGCTCAAGGAAACTCTGCCTAACACCTTTAAAAGGCCAACTTGGGAGCAACAATTCATAAGCTGGCTGGACACTAGGAACCAAGACTTAGCACCTCTATTGGTTTTATGGCACATTATAACCCACCTGCTTCCCTGGGAATTTCTGTTTCCCCTCACCTTTCACAACTCTACAGACAGCTTTTTACTATTGCTGGGCTTGCTTTTCTCCTCAGACCTGAAGAAGGATGTCTTGCATTCAGAAACGTGTCTAACTATCCTAACTATGCAGTTGGTCCAATAAAAAAATATCACCCAAAGAAATGATGTCCTCTGCTACAAGAACTTTAAGTTAGTGTAGCTATCAGTATATATGTGTGTACCTCATTAATACAGCTTCTGGGCAGCAAGTGCTTAAACCAACTTCTCACGCTTAAAATTGTACCTAAAAAGTATTTAAAAATGGTTTCCCCCTCCTCCATGAAAAAACAATATTTTCTTACATCTGTTACAGTATATTTAAATATATGCAAACTATAGGTAACAGTAACATCAAGACTGAGAAGTGAATGGAATGGATGAGATGGAATTCACGGAGGCCGAGAGCAACGTGAATGACCTGGTCTCCGAATACCAGCAATACCAAGATGCCACGGCTGATGAGCAAGGTGAATTTGAAGAGGAAGGCGAGGAGGATGAGGCTTAACTTCAGAGGGTTAGGAGAAAATTTTAGTAAAATCCGGCAAGTGTTCTGAACAAAACCTGTTCACAGTTGTGCTGAAGCATGTTTTCTTTTTTTTATTATACTTTGGTGCTCTCCACTGTTTCCTCTGCCAGCAGTTTTGTAACCTTGACTGTCATTGTAACAGTAGTTGCAAAAATACTTCAGAGTCTGTTTAAATGGTTAACTTCACAAAATATAAAAGGCTTTTGTGTATCTCTTTTTCAGCACTCGGGAACCAGCAGCAGGAAGGAGAGGAGGCAGCACACGTGTGTCCCGCACGCACGTGTGCCCTTCTTACCAACCAACTGACCGGAGGCGGCGGTGGCAGCAGCAGCAGAGGAAGCGGCAGCGGGGGCAGCAGCAGCTGATCCCCCGAAGGTAAGTGGGGCGGAGGGACCCGGCGCAGCTGAGCCGGATCCGGAGGGGAAGACCCCCGGGTCCCATATAGCTGAGCCGGTAGGGAGCCGCGCTCCCGAGCCGCACGGCGCAAACAGAGCGCGCAAACAGGCGCGCTCTGTAAGAGCACGCCGGCGTCTGCGCAGGCGTTCGTGCCGGCGGGAGGGCCAGGAGGGCCAGGAGTGGGACTCCTGTAGGGGTAGGGGGTAGACACCGCGCAGGTCTACAAACAGCAGCTTGTAGAATGGTGTCTACGAGGAGTGCTGCTAGGGCCTCTGCCCAGGGGGACAAGGCTACCAGGGGCTGGTCTGAGGCCTCCACCCAGACCGAGCCCATGGGGGAGCCGGTGTCCCCCTACCTCCCATGGGGTATCCCCAGCAGGGCCGGGGGGAGCAGAGATGGGGGGCCCCCACACCTGTCCAGCAGGTGCCCGTCTTAGGGCTCTGGAGGCGCAGGTGAGGGAGCTCCGGGAGGAGGTTAGCAGGCTGAGGGGGATCGGGGAGGCGGAGGAGGAAATTGCAGTTATTTCCTTTCCCTGCAGGCCCAGGCACCCAAGGAAGAAGCAGCCCGGGGAATGCCCTCCACAGCAGAGTGGCAGATGGTCACAGCCAGGACCGGAGCGGCTCGCAGCGAACCGGTACCAGCTTCTCCAGTCCGACTGGTGAACAGGTACGAGGCCCTGGCGACCCTGCAGGAGATGGAAGGGGAGGAGGAAACCCTTGGGCAAGAAGAAACGCCACATTCTTCACACTCCAAACAGATCAAGAGATCCACGAGGACCCAGAGGAGGAGGCGATGAGTGCTCGTCATAGGAGACTCCATCCTGAGAGGTACAGAAGGACCCATCTGTCGCCAGGACCCCTCGGCACGAGAGGTATGCTGCCTCCCTGGAGCAAAGATTCGGGATGTGACGGAGGTAATCCAGGCCAGGATCAAGCCCACCGATTACTACCCCATGGTCCTAGTCCATGTAGGTACTAATGATGCGGCCAGGAGAACCCCCGATCACCTGATGGCGGACTACTGTGCTCTGGGCGGCATGCTGAAGGAGTTCGGTGCTCAGGTGGTTTTCTCTTCCATCCTACCAGTGACTGGACGAGGAAGACGGCAGGAGAACTGCATCAGAGAGACCAACTGGCGGCTTCGGCAGTGGTGTCTCGAGGCAGGCTTCGGCTTCCTGGACCATGACCCGCACATCACGACGAGGGACATGCTCAGCTGGGATGGGCTTCACCTGTCCCCCAAAGGTAAGCGTGTGTTTTCTTCTAGGTTGGCGGATCTCCTCCGGCGGGCTTTAAACTAGGCTCGTCGGGGGGAGGGGAGTACGAGGGCAGGGGAAGCTGTGGACCACCAAACCATGTGGCACCCACAAGGACAGCCCAGCCTGAAGAAGGAGAACATTGGAAACCTGAAAGCCATGGGGAGGCCAGCACAACAGAACAGGTAAGAAACAAGAAGGTAAGAAACAATGGGCCCCATGGGATTGGGAGCGGGGGGGCAGCAAAGGTGCCAGTCGCAGGGCTCAAGTGCCTATATACTAATGCTAGGAGCATGGGGAACAAGCAGGATGAACTAGCGCTCCTGCTTGCACTAAACACCTATGACTTAGTGGGGCTAACAGAGACCTGGTGGGATTCATCCCATGACTGGGCGGTACATATTGAGGGCTATAGATTGTACAGAAAGGACAGGTTGGGGAAGAAAGGGGGGGGGGTTGCACTTTATGTCAGTGAGCAATATACATCAACCCTCATCAAGACAGAATCCGAGGCTGAGGAAGTAGAAGGATTGTGGGTTAGGCTACATGGGGGGCAAGGAGAAAGGGATTTGGTGGTACGGGTCTGTTACAGACCCCCACACCAAGGGGAAGAAATAGATGCGGGGCTCCTGAGGCAACTCTCGGAGACCATAAAAGCTAAAGAGGCGGTAGTCATGGGGGACCTAAACTACCCGGACATCTGCTGGGAGACGCAGACAGCAAGGTCCCATCGCTCACGCAGGTTTCTAACCTGTGTACAGGACCTCCACCTGACACAGGAGGTGCATGGTCCCACTAGGGGGAATGCCATACTGGATCTGGTATTGGCAACGGGAGATGACATGATAGGGGACCTCCAGATCGGTAGCTATCTGGGAGACAGTGATCACCTTATAATAGAATTCAACATAAGACGGCGAGTGGGTAAGGTAACTAGTAGGGTGAAAGTGCTAGACTTCAGGAAAGCTGATCTCATTGCACTCAGGCGATTAGTCAAGGAAGCACTGCAGAGTAGGAGTTTTGATGGGATGGGTGCCCAAGAAGGGTGGCTGTGCCTTAAGGAAACGATCCTTTGGGCACAAAGCAAGACGATCCCCGAGCGAGGCAAAAGAGGGAAAGGGGCCAGGAGGCTTCCATGGCTGACCAGAGAAATCCAGGGCAGCCTAAGGGCCAAAAGGGGAGCACATAAAAAGTGGAAACAGGGTGAGATCACTAAAGATGAATATACCTCCTCTGCTCGTGCTTGTAGGGAGGCAGTTTGGTGGGCCAAAGCTACCATGGAGCTGAGGATGGCAACCCAAGTAAAGGACAACAAGAAATTGTTTTTTAGATATATTGGGAGTAAAAGGAAGGCCCAGGGAGGAATAGGACCGCTGCTAAATGGGCAGAAACAATTGGTGACAGACAGGGGGGACAAGGCTGAACTCCTCAACGAGTTCTTTGCCTCAGTGTTCCTAAGCGAGGGGCACGACAAGTCTCTCACTGGGGTTGTAGAGAGGCAGCAGCAAGGCGCCAGACTGCCATGCGTAGACCCTGAGACGGTGCAGAGTCACTTGGAAGAACTGGATGCCTTTAAGTCGGCAGGCCCAGATGGGCTCCATCCGAGGGTGCTGAAGGCACTGGCCGACATCATTGCAGAGCCGCTGGCGGGAATATTCGAACGCTCGTGGCACACGGGCCAAGTCCCGGAGGACTGGAAAAGGGCCAATGTGGTCCCCATTTTCAAGAAGGGGAGGAAGGAGGACCCGGGCAACTATAGGCCAGTCAGTCTCACCTCCATCCTTGGTAAAGTCTTTGAAAAAATTATCAAGGCTCACATTTGTGAGAGCCCGGCAGGACAAATTATGCTAAGGGGAAACCAGCACAGGTTTGTGGCGGGCAGATCGTGCCTGACCAATCTAGTCTCTTTTTATGACCAGGTTACGAAACGCCTGGACACAGGAGGAGGGGTGGATGTCATATACTTGGACTTCACGAAGGCCTTCGATACGGTATCCCACCCCATACTGGTGAACAAGTTAAGAGGCTGTGACTTGAATGACTGCATGGTCCGGTGGGTGGCAAATTGGCTGGAGGGTCGCACCCAGAGAGTCATGGTAGATGGGTCGGTTTTGACCTGGAAGGGTGTGGGCAGTGGGGTCCCGCAGGGCTCGGTCCTTGGACCGATACTCTTCAATGTCTTCATCAGTGACTTGGACGAGGGAGTCAAATGTACTCTGTCCAAGTTTGCAGATGACACAAAGCTATGGGGAGAAGTGGACACGCCGGAGGGCAGGGAACAGCTGCAGGCAGACCTGGACAGGTTGCACAAGTGGGCAGAAAACAACAGGATGCAGTTCAACAAGGAGAAATGCAAAGTGCTGCACCTAGGGAGAAAAAATGCCCAGCACACCTACTGCGTAGGGAATGACCTGCTGGGTGGCACAGAAGTGGAAAGGGATCTTGGAGTCCTAGTGGACTCCAAGATGAACATGAGCCGGCAGTGTGACGAAGCCAGCAGAAAAGCCAATGGCACTTTATCGTGCATCAGCAGATGCATGACAAATAGGTCCAAGGAGGTGATACTTCCCCTCTATCGGGCGCTGGTCAGACCGCATTTGGAGTACTGCGTGCAATTCTGGGCACCACACTTCAAGAAGGATGCGGATAACCTGGAGAGGGTCCAAAGAAGGGCCACTCGTATGGTTAAGGGCTTGCAGGCCAAGCCCTACGAGGAGAGACTAGAGAAACCGGATCTTTTCAGCCTCCACAAGAGAAGGTTGAGAGGCGACCTTGTGGCTGCCTATAAGGTCATCACAGGGGCACAGAAGGGAATTGGTGAGGTTTTATTCACCAAGGCGCCCCTGGGGGTTACAAGAAATAATGGCCACAAGCTAGCAGAGAGCAGATTTAGACTGGACATTAGGAAGAACTTCTTCACAGTTCGAGTGGCCAAGGTCTGGAACAGGCTCCCAAGGGAGGTGGTGCTCTCCCCTACCCTGGGGGTCTTCAAGAGGAGGTTAGATAGGCATCTAGCTGGGGTCATCTAGACCCAGCACTCTTTCCTGCTTATGCAGGGGGTCGGACTCGATCATCTATTGAGGTCCCTTCTGACCCTAACATCTATGAATCTATGAATCGTTCATGCTCTATTCTTGAACATATTGTTCAGTCTTAAACAAGCATACAGCACAGCTATCCAGTGAGGTTCATAATTAGGGACATTCGGTTACAACAGGAACTATCCAGGCAAAAAAAGAGACAGGTGGCAATACAACTGTTGTCAAGTCTCAAGAAACCAAGCATGCTCCAACCCATACTGTAAGTGTACAGAAACAGTGTAAAAACAATGTGTACAAGTCTACTCTTATTAACTATCTGAAAACTACAATGAACACTGATTTCTTTAGTGATACCTGGCATTGTTTTTGCTTGCACAAGTTATCAATATCTGCTGGCACACTTGATGTGGCGATGCGGAGTATTCCAGGTAAATGTCCGTCTGTCAAAAGTGATCTTGATTTTGCTTTTATGTTCTTCATTCTTGAGAAAAGCTGCTCACAGCAATACGTGCTGCCAAACAGCGCAATGAACCAAAATGCATGATTCAAGAGATTTGGGAAAGAGTGCCACATAACATAGTGACTAGAAAATGTCAGTAGGTCATGTTCTGCAAAAGCTCTCTTCAAGGCACCGTTATTTGGGATGTCAATTAGTGCCATGTGGAACGTGTCGGGGCATCGGTGGCATCCGCTCCAAATGGATCTGCAAACAGCTTCAGCTCATCGCTGTGTTCCCTGAAATCCGCACATCTTTGTTTGAATTCATCCAGCAGACGGCCGACCAGTGCAGAATACGTGTCACGGGTCACAGTCTCAGCACATCTTGTTACTAGTATTGTGAAATGGGTGACATTCTTCTTATTCAACTGTTTCTGAAACAATTCCAGCTTACGAATGAAGGATTGGATGTGTTCATACAGTCTGTTGACAAATTGATCCTTCCCTCGTCATTTTAGATTCAAATCTGCAAGATACTTGGTGTGTCAACTAGGATGCCAAGTCATCATCATCGTCCATGAAGCCAGCATCTTTTCCTTTGTCTGTCATGAAGGTTTTAATTTCATCAAGCAGTGACGAGTATTTGGCTAGCGTGACTAGCGTGGCTGCCCTGCTGAGCCAACGGACTTGGCAGAAGTAAATAACGTCATCATGGTCCGATCCTATCTCGCAAGAAATGCTTGGGATGTCTATGACTAAGCCCCTTTGACCTGATGGAACTGACTGTAGAAACCACCTTTTCCATCACGTCTCATCCCCAGGGCCTTTGCACACAGCTGTTCCTGGTGAAGGACGCAGGGATGTGTGATGACATCCTGAGGCACGGACTTGACCAGTAAACTGACAGATCCATCGTGCTTGCCTGTCATCGCAGGGGCGCCATCCGTTGTTAGACCACAGAGTTTGTCCTCTGGAAGACTCAACTCCAACAAGACACGTTTGACTTCATTGAAAATGTCCTGTCCTGCCGTTTTGCCTTTCATTGGACACAAGTCGAGCAGTTCCTCAACAACATGCAATGGTTTCGTCACTCCTCGTGCAAAGGTTGCCAGTTGAGCTGTATCACTCACCTCTGTGCTTTCGCCAACCCCCAAGCTGTAAAACTGACAGGCACCGAGTCTTTTCATCAGTGAATCTTCAATGTTTGATGCCATGTCGTCTACTCTTCTAGCAACCGTCTGATGGGAAAGGCTGGTATTCTCCACGATTGACTGTTTATCAGGGAATACCTCAGATGTGAATATGCCCAAGCAATCTTTCACAAATTCTCCATCAGACAGCGGTTTCCCTCTCTTAGCTATTGCCTCGGATATCAAGAAACGGATCTTGGTCTCTGCCTCAGACTTCTGCCTCGCAGCTCTGAAAAAAGACAGCTGCCCGTTCATGCTTGGTGTTAGAGAGTTCACCCGATCAAGTCTGATCTGACCCAAGAGGCTCTCACGTTTCTTTGCAGGTTTTGCAGAATAATGCTGCTTCACGTTGCACTCCTTGCAGACACCTACTTTCTCTTGGCAAATCAGACACAGGATGTTCCCGTTTTGTTCAATAACAAAAAAATCAGTGGTCCAACTATCTTTGGAAACTTGACATTCAGCAGCAATTTTTCGTTTCCTCTCATTCACCATTTTTTGAGCGTAGCGTAGGCCCTGTAGCTAAGAGCCAAAATTAATTTTAGTCATAGAAAAACTAGTTTGGCAGAGACAGGTGAAGTTAAAAAAAACTCACCAGTTCAAGATCACCATTTGATTACTATATAATAATATTGTGGTATCAATATGGACCCTCACCCATCATGTATACTCATAATGTGGAAGGTACAGCCTGACATGTGCAGGTGCGGCCATCATATGCCAAGTGCAACCTCAAATGCCGACAGGGAGTCAGGGCAGGACTAGGACCTTTGTCTCCTGGTGCCAGTCCCAGTGTCTCTGTCTCATGGCTGGGGCAGCGCAGCCATTACTGGGTTTGGGTCCCATATGGGCAGCACTGTCAGCTAGCACCACAGCCAGCCAGTTGTTATAACCCAAGACAAACACCCCTTTACACCCTCTGTCCTGGGCCAGAGAGACCCTGCCTGTGCAGCCCTCCTGCAAGGTTCATGGGAGCTGCTGGTTTATTTCATAGAGTTTATTTCATAGACATTTGCGCTGGAAGGGACCCCGGAGGATCACCGAGTCCACCCCCTGCCCCAGGGGCAGGAAGTCAGCAGGGATCATAGGATCCCAGCAAGATAAACACCCAAATGTGTCTTGAAGGCGTTCAAAGTGGGAGCTTGAACTGCCTCTGGCAGCAGTCTATTCCAAACCTTGGGGGCTCAGACAGTGAAGAAGTTCTTTCTTATGTCCAGCCTGAATCGGTCGCGGTGCAGTTTGGGACCGTTCGATCTTGTCATCCCTTGGGGCGCTCTGGTGAACAGATGTCCCCGATCCTGATGAGCACCCCTGATAAATTTATAGGTGGCCACCAGATCACCCCTGAGCCTGCGCTTTTCCAGGCTGAAGTCCCATGGCTCTCAGCCTCTCATCATAAGGTCTGTTTTCCTGACCTCTGATCACATGCGTGGCTCTCCTCTGCACCCTCTCAAGCTTCTCCACATCCTTTTTGAATTGTGGCGCCCAAAACTGGATGCAGTACCCCAGCTGCGGCCTCACCAAGGCCAAGTACAAGGGGAGAATGGTGTCCCGGGGTTTGCTTGAGAAGCATCTATGGATGCAAGCCAGTGTTTTGCTTGCTTTACTAGCCGCAGCATCACACTGAAGGCTCAGGTTCATCTTGTGGTCAACCATGACCCGCAAGTCCCTTTCATCTGTAGTGCTAACCAGCGTACCACTACCGAGCGTATAAGCATGCCGCAGGTTTTTCTGCATCCTATAAGAGTGCCGCGTCCTATAAGCATGCCCCTCACCCGCACGGCCCTGCTCACAATGGTGACCGCGCACGCAGCCCCAGCGCTGTGAGACCAGAGCGCGGGATCTGGCAGCAAGCCAGGAGACATGTCACAGGATCCTGCCTGCCAAGGACCCCCGACCCTGCCCTGTCGACTGCCTGCGCCAGGTGCCGCACCCCCTTCCCGCTGAGCCCGGCAGGTCCCAGGAGGCGAGCTGGATGCTGGAGCAAAGGGGCAGAGCCAAAGGAGACGTACCAGGCGCTGTCCCCAGCTTGTCCCGTCAGGCGAGGCTGGGGCAGCCCCACGCTACGTAGCCCTCGGGGCAGCTGCAGCAGGACCCGGCTCACGTGATGAGCCCGGTCCCACGGGGGTTAGCAGCTCCCCTCCCCTCCCTGTCGGCTGGGGCCCGCAGGCCGGCCCTGCCTGCCCCGCCACTGCCCCACCGCCGCCGTGCAGCGCGCAGCCGGCACCAGGACTCCTCGCCTGTCCCGAGAGAAGGACCTCGGGCCAGAGAAAATGGCTTGGTGAGCCGCGTGGCGGCCCGCATGTTGGACAAGCCTGGGTTAGAGGGTCTTGCCCCTCCACTCACAGTCAGACCGACTCCGTATTTGGGCTCAGAAAGAAATTTGACCCCACGGTCAGATTGGTATGGGCTGGGGGGGCGAGGGGGCTGCCTTCCTCTGTGGGGGCATGGAGATCTACCCGAGATCTCACGAGTGACTGTTAACAACATTTTGCAGAAGCAGGATGTTGGCTGCCACGTTCCCCATGTGTTACCTGTGGCAGGTTAGGGCCTTAAGGCTTGTGTGGTGTCAGGGTTGGGGGTAGTTTTACTAAGAGGTTGCATTATGGATCTGCATAGGGTGGCTCAGATAAGGACGATTCGCCTCAGGCAGGGGGTTGGACTAGGTCACCTATGGAGATCCCTCCTGGCCCGAGTTCTGTTCTGCGAAATCCAGGCAGGGTCGCTACGCGTTCAGCCAGACTGTGCCAAACTGGACGGGTTTAAAATGCGACCTGAGGAAGGGCACTTGGGCTAAGAAAAGACTGCTGAAAACCCCAAGGCTGAATCGATTCAACCTTCGCAGATTAGGCTGAACCAATAAGCACGTGAACAGACGTTCATTTTGATTCTGGAAATGCAGCCATATGTCTGCAGTGCTCAGGCCAGAAACTGGGGGAAGCTAGAGCAGTTTTCCTGCCTGGCTGGAGCAGACAGCCTGCACAAGGCTAGCCCTCTCACCCTGCGGGGTAGGGGGGTGCAGGGGGGGTTGACCTTCAATTTGGAGGGGAACTGAGACAGAAGTTCAGTAAACCAATTTCACCTAAATAAATTAAGTCTGATATTACATTCATTCAGGTTTATCTTAAACCGGTGTTGGCCATTTTGAAAGCAGTTTATGTACACTGAACTTCTGTTGTGTTACAGATCTGAACTGGTTTCCAATCACTTATACCAGTTTATGTGCAACTTGTCCTTAGCCTTGATGACCAAAGGCTTGTCCAACACATCTGTCAACTATGCACTGGTCCAACAAAAGATATCACAGAAATCCTTGACTTTTTAAAATGAAACTTTGGGTTTTAAAAATTTGGGAGGAGGTGTACGTGTCAGGTAGAGTCTCTAGCATGAGAGCTGCATGGCATGGACTCGAGACAATAGCCTTACAAATGCCAGCTGTGAACACACAAAGCATACAATATGGGATAGGTTTTTACCCCTGTAACAGAATGGGCGTTCAGCTCTAGACAGACAGGGTTCTGTGGGTGGATGTGATATCTTAAGCTATCAATTTAGTTGGTCTAATAAAAGATATGACTTCCACCCAAACAACCATGTCTGCCTGCGGCCTTAGATCAACATGGTTACAGCCAACAACCCTTCAAATCTAGTTTCTCAACTTGGGCCAACTTATAGCAAGTTTGACTACTTTATTTACCCAGGTAACTGTGTTGGATGGCCAGAACCAACTCAAGGTGATATACAAATTTCTCAGTCGTTTGGGCGGGCTGGTGAATGGAGAGGCAGACAAAGCGTATTGGTTGCAAAACACTTTACTTACGCCGCTAGTAGCCGCGACGCAGGTGGTCCGGTCACTTAAACAACTCCACTAGTTGCTCCAGCTGGCAAGGCTCAGGCCAGCGAATCCGTCCACAAATTAAGCCGGCAGGGAAAGGGTACGTCGAAGGATTGCGCTCGGCGACGGGGAGAAGAATCGATAGGTGATCAGGCTATCGATCAGCTCAGCCGCAAGTCAGATATCTTTAGAGGCACTCTGCAGCGTGCTCAAAGTTCTCCGACTTGGGCGGAAGTCGCACAAAATTTTATGCGCCTAACAAGCCAATCACTAGCCGGCACGTAGGAATAATTTAGAACTGGCCAATAGTGGGACACAAATTTGCATGCGAATGGCGGGAACTCTCTTGCGCCCGAGTTTTCTGTTGCAGCAGAAAACTTTTGCTGTGCAAGAGACTCTCATGTGGCGGGAAAATTCCATCGTGTCGAGGCACCAAAATCATTGGGTTGTGACATGCCCCCTTGCCGACGGCACAACTGGGATTTTAGACACATGAGCACGTTATAAGGAATTTTTGTTTCAGGATTCACTGACCTGACGGAGCTTAAGCAACCAACATATATATATATAAACAAACAATTTTACAGACCGGTCTTTTTAACAAACTATACAATACAATAACTTAAACATATAACAACAACTATTAGTCATCATCTGATTGGAGAACATCTGTTTGGGACTCCCCTCGTTTATTTGTCAGTGGAATACGGTTCATAACTAAGTACTGGTCGCGAAACGTCCGTCTTCTCCCACAGCAGACAATGCCAATTAAAATACTTCCAAGTATTAGAAGGATAATTCCACCCACTACACTAGCGATGATGGTATCCCACTTGCGTTCCTGTATTATTGTTAGGGTGAATGCTGATGCTAAACCCGGAACGCTATTAGTTAAAGGATACCATGAAACCGTGGGTGATTGTGTGGTAGTGATGGTGGAGAGATCTAATACATGAATAGTTTTTTGATCGCTTCCTTGACCAAGGGAATTTGTCACCCCACAAATGTAAGTCCTGCCATGAATGTAGGTTAGTGAGCTATTGAAATGCAGAGTATTGTTTACAACCAGTAAGCCTTTAGGCCATCGTCCATCTATTCTGGCCCAGGTAAACTTTACAGGCGGCGGGTTAGAATTAGCATTGCACTTAAGTTGAACATTTCTTTGTCCAACAAGCCAATTTCTATTATAGCCAGTTATTGACACTTCAGGAGCATATTGGATGTCTAGTACGTGAGAATACCTTATTTCCCTGTCCAAAGCTGGGTGTTTCACAATACAAGTTATACGCCTTCCCCTCGCAAATTTAGTGGGAATGATCTTATATCGGCTTATAACTGTTACCGTTCTATTTGGAAAGGAAATTAAACTATTCTCTATTTTACCAAAATCTCTTTCCCAACTTATATTTGCAGCGGGTTTCCCAGTGGCTGCTGTACAGATAGCTGCCACTGTCCAATTTTTACCATCTATTAAGGGAGTTGGTTCCTTTGTAAAGCTCACGGTGGGTTCAACAATTACAGTTATAGTTGTTAATGACTCTGCATTTCCTAATGGGAACGTGACTGCTTTGCATTTATATGTTCCTTCATCACAGAAACTCACATTTAGGTTGATTTTTATATCATTGAACAAAGAGTTTTTAAATGACTCTTTCAGGGTATTCTTTTTGAATAGAAAACCCATATTCAGGATGATGCACAACAATAGTTTGCGCACTTTTCTCATGCAATTTTTCCCACAAAATTTGTATTATGGTTTCATTCATGTCAATTATACAACACCATTCACGACCGAATCAAGGACATGTCAGAAGACATACGCGAACAAGTAGTGGAGCAAGTCAAGAAAAGTCTGGTAAAATTGGCTTCCAGTTGGATGAATCAACTGATGTCTCAAATTGCGCACAACTTCTCGTTTTTTGCTCGATATGTGCATGAGAATCATGTCAAAGAAGAATTTCTCTTTTGTGAACTGCTGAAAGAAACAACGAAGGCAGCAGACATTATGGCTACGATGAATGAATTTTTTCCTTTTTTCCAGCCTTCCCTAGGACCTTGTAGGAGCTATTTGTACTGATGGTGCTCCTGCTATGTTGGGGAAAGAGTTCACCGCTCTCGTCAAAAAGGTGAATCCAAATGTGATCTCTAGTTATTGCATCCTCCTCCCTCTTATTTGAAAGACGTGTTGGATGTTGTCATCCAGGCCGTCAACTTGATCAGAGCAAGGGCATTGAATCACTGCATGTTCAAAGCGCTGTGCGAAGGAAGCGGTTGGGTCTGAACACACTGTACTTCTGCTTCACACAGAAGTACGCTGGTTATCCAGACAAAAAGTTCTGACAAGAGTTTTTGAACTTTGAGATTTAATTGAAATGTTTCTGCATGAAAATGGATCAATTCTGCTTCAGTGTTTCATAGGTCCAAACTTTGTGGGTTGTTTGCCATCCCTCGCAGATGTGTTCACAATTCTAAACTCGTTGAACATTTCAGTCCAAACTCGTTGAACATTTCAGTCCCAGGTGAAGAAGTGACTATCTAGGAGGACAAAAAAGTCAAATCCTTTCAAGACATTCCCCAAGAACCAATTATACAAGGCGTGCTGAATGCACAGCAGTTAGGACAAAACATCTTAGAGACATCTGTTGCTGATCGACTTGTGCATAAAGCTGTCATCGTACGTGCACCAATCTCAAAGTTAAAAACTCTTGCTTCCAGTACAGTTAGCAACAGAAAAACACAAAACAACAGACCTCAGTCATCAGAGCTGATCGTGAACTTTTCAGACACCTGCTTGTATCTATGGATGTCGATAACCTCCTGAGGCAAGAACTCTACTGTACTGCTATCACTGGCTACAGCAAATGGAAACTTGAGACCAGCAAACAAAGCTTAACTACTCTCCATTTTGGCAGAGAATATTTCGTAGCCAAGTTTGAAAGAAGCCCTGACTCCAACATGTGTAGTGATTGGTGGTGTGGCTGTGGCTCGGTCCATGGGAAAACCCAACGATGCAGTGACTTTTGGAGGCCATGTGGATGCTTTTGCGGTGAATATCGTGCCCAATTTCAAGGAAACTTGCAGCAGGGTAGATGTTGTGTTCGACAGCTACAAAGACCCATTGATCAAGGATTTTACTAGAAAGCGTCGAATTGGGAAAGGAAGGAAATAAGAATTGGAATTAGCAGCAGGGACGTCATGTTGCCTGTGCAATGGAGAACAGTGATTGAATCCAAGGAAAACAAGGCATGCAAACACTTGTTAGGTTCCTCAAAAGGGAACGCTTACAGCAAACATTACATGGTGACAAAGAACTAACAGTCAGTGGTGGTAATGATGGTTACGCTGCCTCAACTGCAAGAAACACGGCCCACCTCCACTCCGCACAAGAGGCGGCAGGCACCCACGTGATCTTGCTTCTTTCTGAAGCAAAGTCAGAAAGATGTAACACAGTCATTGTCACAATGTGGTAGCTCTATCCAAATAAAGCTTCTGCTGACCTGACCCAAAAGTTTGCTGCGTGTTTTCCACAACAACAAGCCGTGACACAGATGTCCTATTGCTACTGATTGCATTCTGGCCTCGTCTCAGCAGTGAGCTGTGGATGAGAGTAAGCCCATCAAGAACTAACAATACATTGCTGTGCACAAGGTGGAGTGCTGTGATGAACTAAGGGACGAACTGCTGGGTTTTCATGCCATCGCGGGGTATGATACCACAAGCTAACTTGCAGGAATTTCTAAAAAGTTTGCTTGGAAGATCTGTGAAACTCCTCATCTCCTGTCTCAATTTGAAGTACCTCACACACCAGATGCCCAAGCACTGGCCATTAGACTCAAGGCCCCCCATGGAAGATGCCTGCGCTTAATTTTCGCTCATTTTTTGATGTAAGCAAGAATAATTTTTCTGTTGCAAAGAGCTCAGAAAGATCAATCGCCACAGACAGGGCAGAGCTGTTTTTAATACTAGATTCCCATTTGAAACCTCCAGTTTTCTCTTGTGAATTGGGTTTGCTGCGGACCCTGATCGAGAATCAAGTTCTAGACCAGCGGTTCTGAACCAGGCTACATGTACCCCCAGGGGGTACATGAAGCCTTATCGGGGGTACGTGAGATATATTTCATACACCGTCTAACACAGGTCGAAGGGCCTAAAAAATGTGAAATTGCTGGGGCTTTAGTGTCGTTAAAATGCACACGCGCATGGAAACCAGATATCCTACTCCTGCTCCATGCCTCAACCTTGCACCAGAAACGTTGCTCCAAACACCTGTCACTCAGTCGTGTAGTCAAGTCTTTGAACATAGTTGTGTGTTGGAAGTTGTTGTGTTTACATTTGAGTTTTTTACGTCTTTTTTTTATGCACGTGGCGGTTCCACGCAAGTAACAGTATACATCTGCTTTTTCCTTTCATTTTGGTAAGTACCTATGTTCAATTTTACATTGTTACCAACCTATGATGTATATTTTAAGGGTTTTACTTTACACTATTTTTCAGGGACTGAATTCTTGCTTCGTCCATTGATTTATCATGTCAAAGAAGTGTTATTACTAGGATTCGCCTGTGCAGTCTGGCTTTACGTTCATGCTTGATACAGATGATTTACAAAATCCACAATGCTTCCTTCGCTCAAAAGGTACTTTGCAATGGATATATGAAGCCATCTAAACTTAAAGAGCACCTTCAGACTGTTCACCCTGAAAATACTACAGACCCAGAAGCTTTATTCAAACTCAAGCGATCACAACTTGAAACGAGCACACTCTCCAATCATGGATTTACTCCCCAGAAGCCAGCACTAGAGGCAAGTTATCATGTGGCATTAAAGATGACCACAGAAAAAAAAGCTGCATACCATCACAGAGACCCTGGTGAAACCGTGCCATGGAAATGGCCGAGCTGATGTGTGGTAAAGAGGCACAACTAAAAATAGCACAGATCCCCCATACAACACCATTCACCAATCAAGAACATGTCAGAGGATATATGCAAACAAGTAGTGGAGCAAGTCAAGAAAAGTCTGGTAAAACTGGCTTGCAGTTGGATGAATCAACTGCCTCAAATTGCGCACAGCTTCTCATTTTTGCTCGATATGTGCATGAGAATCAAGTCAAAGAAGAATTTCTCTTTTGTGAACTCCTAAAAGAAACAACAAAGGTAGCAAACATTATGGCTACGATGAATGATTTTTTTTTTTCCAGCCTTTCCTGGGACCTTGTAGGAGCTATTTGTACTGATGGTGCTGCTGCTATGCTGGGGAAATATTCAGAGTTTACTGCTCTCGTCAAAAAGGTGAATCCAAATGTGATCTCTAGTCATTCTATTCTTCATCAACATGCTTTGGCATCAAAAACTCCTCCCTCTTATTTGATAGACCCAGGCCGCCAACTTGATCAGAGCAAGGGCATTGAAACACTGCATGTTCAAAGCGCTGTGCGAAGGAAGAGGTTGGGTCTGAACACGCTGTACTTCTGCTTCACACAGAAGTACGCTGGTTATCCAGACAAAAAGTTCTGACAAGAGTATTTGAACTTTAAGATTAATTGAAATGTTTCTGCATGAAAATGGATTAATTCTGCTTCAGTGTTTCATAGGTCCGAACTTTGCGGGTTGTTTGCCATCCCTCGCAGATGTGTTCACAATTCTAAACTCATTGAACATTTCAGTCCAAACTCGTTGAACATTTCAGTCCCAGGTGAAGAAGTGACTATCTTGGAGAACAAAAAAGTCAAATGCTTTCAAGAGAAGTTGGCTCTCTGGGGAAGAAGAGGGAATTCCAGTAACTTGGCCAATTTTCCTCTCTTCGATGAAATCGCTTTAGATCCAGTGCATCCAGGGGGACCATGAGTCCGTGAGAGTATTATTAGGTAGACAAGGTTCTTTGGGTGAATCTGATCTTTTGTCAGACCAACTTAAATAGTTGGAAAAAAAATTTTAAGCCAGCTTTTGGGTTCAAAAACCATTTGTTGAGCTGAGGAAGTTTCAGCAATTGGCGTGTGCTCTTCCTGGATGGAACGAAGACCAACACGAATACAACCTACACCCCGAGAGTATTATTACGCATCTTGAAAATCTGAAAGTCACCACAGAAGGAATTATCACAACTGTTTCGGTAGCTGACATTTGGGTAAGGAGACTTTTTACCGCTTCTCTTGAACAAATCAGCGATGCCAACCTGACAAAATATCTGCTACTTGATTTGCGCAATAATCAGAAACTTTGTGTCGATTTTGAATCAATGAAATTGGATCGATTCTGGTGCAGACTTGGGGAGGCATATCCCACTGGGACCAAGCGAGCTTACCAAGTTCTAGCGCCGTTTGTCACAAGCCATCTCTGCGTGTCGGGGTTTTCAGTGCTTTTTGCAAAAACCAAAGCGAGGAACAAACTGAAAGCTGAACATGACGTGCATGTGGCGCTCTCGAAAATGTCGCCTAGAATTAAAATGTTGGTTGATAGTAAGCAGCAGCACTGTTTGCACTAATAAGTTTGGGCATGTTTTGCCATTTGACACCAATCGTGTTTTTTTGCACTTTTTATGTGCATTGAATAAATGAACCTTGTTTAAAACGAATAAGTCTTTGTATATCTTGCTGTTTTGAAAAGAAATGCATAAAAATAGTGAATAAATAAATAAAAATCAACCCTCTCAGAGCGTAAGGTACTATCTGTGATTTGCCTCGTGGTATGGCCTCAAGTTCCTCATTGATAGCAATGCCTCGTGTTAGAGGCCGTACGCTGAAGCCATGGCTCCTGTGCGCGGGGTACACTGGCACGCGCATTTTGGAGCGAGCGGTTAGGAGTCAAGGAGATCTCTTTCAAATCATGGAAGTGGAGAGCAACTCTTGACTATAACAAACTCAGCATAACGGCTGTGGGACCCTCGAGTCACTTGGTCACTCTGCTCCTGGAGGCCTGAGCCGAGGGCCCCGGAGCCGCCGGGCCGCAGCCCCAACACCCGCCCGCGCCAGCTTCCCCGAACGCGTGGCGCGTTATGGCGGCTACAGTCGTATTTAAAAGCTCTCAGCCCAGACGGGCGTCCACCGCACCCACTCGGCTGCCGGCCCGCGCAGCGCGTCCCAGCCAATGAACGCCGGCATGGAAAGATTAAGCTCCCGCCCCTTCTGTGGCCCCGCCCCCGCCCTGCCAGCCCGGGGGGCGTGGCTTGGCCGAAGGCGCGCCTGCGCTGTGCGTGGGACACGCAGTGGAGGAGCGGTCGCGGAGCGCGGAGCTCCGCCCCAGGGGGCGTGGCCTAGGCGGGGTGCGCGGGACCCGCTGTGCGGGCGCGGAGGAGCGCGGCGCTGCGGCCGGGGGCAGCGGCGGGGGAGGCGCAGCTCCGCTCCGGGCTCGGGCAGGGGCTCGAGATGCGCCCGGGGAGGCAGCGCGGAGCCGCCCGCCCGCCCACACGGCGCTGCACGTGCCCCGAGCCGGCATGCGGGAGCCCCGGGGCCGCCTGCTCCTTCCCTCCCCACCCCGGCCCCAGAACAGCCGGGACCCGCCTTCTCCGCGCCTCCTGGATGCTTAGTGCTACCTTTTACACGTGGCTGCTCACTAATTACCGTACGTTTACATAGTGCTAATTAACGCTCATGTTGCTTACTAGTCTAATTATTTCTCGTTCTAGCGGTGCATGATCATGACGTTAATAAGATGATTTTTAAATTATTATCATGACATGAATGAAATGATTTTTAAAATCCGTTGGGCGTGCACAACGCGCTCTGCACATCCAGCTTCTTTTAAACCAGTTGCGTGGGCGCTAGAAACCCTGGGCTGGGCATCAGCTAATGGCTATTATTGCGGTACTGCTACGTCATAATTATTCTTGATGTAGTATTGTAATTACTGTGACTGGCTATATAGTACTCCTGTTTTTGAGAGCCGGTGTGTTTTCTGCTGCACTCGATGGAGGTGAATGACTTTTCTTTTCCCCTCCCCTTTTCTTCAGTTAACTCTGAGTCTGGGTCACCCGCTGCAATTCGCCCTCCGTGCATTTCTTGGTTGTGTCGGGGGTGAGATTTTGGGGAGGTAAAAATCCTTTTAAAAATAAATCAATCTCTGGCTGCTTTTCTGGGGGCTGGGGGTGCATAGTGAAGGTTCAGGGGTGCTCATCAGGGAGAAGCCCAAAGCTGCCTGCGGGGCCCCGGCTCCTCCATCCCGCCCACCAGGCTGAAGGTGGTTGCTTATTCCCAGTTCCTTTTTCAAAGCTAATCTAGACCCAATCAAAGCTTGTTGTTAATGAATTACACATCTGAAATAGAATTTCATTACATATTTGCTAATAAATAAAATAATATTCTGTTTCAAACATAGAGCCCTAAATAAAGGTCAGATTAGGATGGGATTATGGGGCAAAATACTTCTTGGGCCACCCCAAACAGCCTGTTGACACCACAGGGGACTGTCCCGAAGCACCTCGACCACAGCGTTACCCGGCCCAAAGTGCGGCTTGGCCGTGCTGGCTGCCAGCCGACACCCCCCGCCCCTGTACTAATATATGGGCGTGAGTTAGGAACTAGTTTTTGAGCTGGGATTATAGCCAGAAATCCTTCTTGGGCCACCCCAAGACAGACCTGTGCGCCATCGGGGACTCTGCTGGACGTCTCTCACCTGCCTTGCCCGACCCAGAACGCGGCTTGCCCGTGATAGACTGCGAACCGACAGCGTGCCAGCTTCTGTGCTGAGTGTATGGACCCAAATAAGGACCTGGATTTAGGGCTGGGATCACAGCTAGAAATCCTTCTTGGGCCAGCCCACGCCATGCCTCTGTGGCACGTGGGACTCTCCTGGTTATCTCTGCAGAGTCCTGCCCGTCCCAGGAAACGGTTTGGCTGTGCCAGGCTGCCAGGTGATCGTCCGCCCAGACGCCACCAACTACAGGGGCCTGAATAAAGAACTGGGATTTGGGCTGGGATCAGAGATGGAAATGCTTGTTGGGCCACCCCACGCTGTCACTCTGTGGTACCAGTGGACTCCCCTGGACATCCCTGACCACAGCTTGCCTGGCCCAACTCATGGCTTGGCCCTGCCAGGATGCCAGCGGACAGCTCCCCCCAGCCACGGTACTAAGTATGTGGGTTTGAGTAAGGAAGTGGATCTTGGGCTGGGATTATGGTTGGAAATCTGTTTTGGGCCACCTCACAGCATGTCCCTGTTGCACCAGGGGACTCTCCTGGTCATCTCTGACCAGAGTCATAGAATCATAGTACTTGGGGGTGGAAGGGACCTAAACAGCTCATCAGGTCCGACTCCCTCCCTCAGGCAGGAATGGGTGCCAGGATCATGTCACCCCAGCCAAATATCTACCCAGCCTCCTCTTGAAGAAGCCCAAGGTAGGAGAGCACCACCTCCCTTGGGAGCCCATTGCAGAGCCTGGCAGCCCTAAGTGTGAAGTAATGTTTCCTGGTGTCCAGCCTGAACCTTTCTCTAACAATTGGAGGGTGTTATTCCTAGTAACCCTGGGTGGTGCCTGGGGGGAACAGAGCTTCCCCCAATTCTCTCCAGTCCCCCCTGGGGAGTTTGTAAACTGCCACCAGATCCCCTCTCAGTCTTCTCTTGTGGAGGCTGAATAGGTTGAGACCTTCTAACCTGTCTCTGTAGGGCCTGCCCTGCTGCCCCATGAAAAGTGGAGATGCTGGGGATTGAACCCAGGACCTCATACATGCAAAGCATGCGCTCTACCACTGAGCTACATCCCCTTTAGCAGCCTAAGACATCCCCTTTGCTGTCCTGCCTGACTGAAGACATGGTTTGGCTGTGCCAGGCCATGAACTGGCAGCCCCCACAAATACTGTCCTAAGTATATGGGCTTGAATAAGGAACTGGGTTTTGGGCTGGGTTGACGACAGGAAATCCTCTTTGGGCCACCCCACACCATGCCTCTGTGGCACTGGATATTATCCCACACCCCCCAACCAGAGTCTTGCCTGGCCCAAAGTGCAGTTTTTGCATTCCAGGCTGCCGACTGCCAGCCCCCCGTGCCCACTGTACTCAGTACATGGACCCGAATAAGAACCTGGTTTTGGACTGGGGTTATGGCTGCAAATACTGTTTGGGCCAGTTCCCCCATCCCCACTGTACCAAGTAGACAGGCTCAAAGAAGGAATTTCTCGTGGGCTGGGATTAGAGATGGAAATCCTTCTTGGGCCACCCCACACCATGCCTCTATGGCACCGGGGGACTCTCCCGGACACCACTGACCAGTCTGGCCCGGACCAGAGCGTGGTTTCTTCATACCAGGCTGCCAACTAACAGCCCCCCATTCCCATGGTACTAAGTATACATGCTTGACTAAGGACCTGGCATTTGGGCTGAGATTACAGACTGAATTGATGACCAGTGTCTTGCCTGGCCCAGATGGTGTGGGGTGGCCCAAAATGGATTTCCAGCCATGATCCCAGCTGTTACCAGATTTGCCTGTCACTTTGGGGTGTGCTCATTTATTAGGGGTACATTTCTAGGGTCTTTGCAATTCTATCAGTGTGCTGCTTGTGTTACCTGTGTTTCTGTACGGAGCTGTATCTCTGCCTTCTGCAAGTGCTCACCCCCGATGGAGCTATCTTGCAGGTCTCCGTTTCAGTGGGGCTGGGTTCCTCCAGCCACTAAATCAGTCAAATGTGCGCGCGCACACACACACACACACACACACACACACACACACACACACCAGCCACTAAATCAGTCAAATGCACACACACACGCACACACACACGCACACACACACACACTCACGTGACACGCCTGACCCGGCCGGGTTGATCAGCATGTACAGGCTGACACCTTCATATGCCAGGAATCAGTTCATTAAGGTAACACTACACTGCAGTCAGACACCAGCACTCAGTGAACAGAATCCCTCTCAATCCAGCTGGGTGTCCAGCTGACACCCTCACGGGCCAGCTTTCAGTTCATTAGGGCACGCCTGAGCCAAAGTGGGTCCATCAGCCTATACAAGCTGATCCCCTTATGTGTCTCAAACTCAGCACGTCCCAATCTTTTGCCCTAACTGTCCTAGTAGTGGGAGCCTCTTGATGAGCGGACCCCACAGTATTTCTGGGCTTGACAGGGATCTTTGGCTTAGGTAAAAGAAGCGTTGCTGCAGAGCAAGTGGGGAAGGGAAGTAGACAAGGAAAAATACACCTGGTTACCTCCAGTTTGACTATAAAAGTTATTTATTGTGAAGCATATCCAATTTATAATGGTACTAGTAGTAATAGACATGCAAGGGAAAACAAAACAATTACAATATTCCCCTGGTTTAATTGAGTATTTGGGGAAACTTAGCTGAAGCTTAACTAATACAATTTAGGTTCAGAAAGCTATGCGTAGAAACAAAAACAAAAAGAGAGAAAGAGAGAGCGAGAGCTGGGGTGTCACTGTTCCCAGGCACTCGGGTGATCTGATGACAAGCAAAGTTCCCAGCACGATCCTTGAAGGGAGAGGATCTGTTTCTGCCAGCTTCTTGGGAACAACAGCGGGTGATGTCAGAGAGATTTTTCTCTCTTGAAGCACCCTGTTTGCTGCTTTACAGCTTTCTTATCCCCTTAGTCCAGCCTCTTCAAAGCATTCTTTTAATTGTGTAAATCAAGAGGGTCCCAAGCCATAAGTGACAGGGAAAATCCTATTATATAACAGTTTCAATTTAAATGAATGACCTTTCTCAGTGACCAGGGGTTATCTGGTTTGGAACGTCTCAAGAAATGGATTAACAACCAGGAAAAACGTCAAGTTTTAAGGAATAACCAGACATGTAGGAGCCAGCTTGAAATTATGGGGTTTTATTTTCTTTTTTTCCAATCCTCTTCCTTTTACAACAAGGTGTCTATGAAACGGCATCTTGACATTTTCTCTTAACTTTTTAATCCTGAGCCATTTTGGTTGTGGCCAGCCTCAAGGCACTCATGCTTACAAAATCAAATGGAGATGCGCAGAACTGAGACCGGTTTTCCTGTAGATAGTCTGAAGAGGCTTCATCTTTTGTTAAGTGCACTGACGGGGTCTGTCTTGGGGCAGTGGATTGTTCTTGGTGCTGTGTATTGAGCTGGTCCCTGAGGGAATCATGATTAATTGGTAACTGGTAGCAGCCGGGCCTGCGGTGATCCCAGGTCCCATGCCTCAAAACAGCCACAGTTGCACGAGCACTCATGTCACGAGTTTTGCCTGTCAGCAGCCAGAGGTGCAGGCCCCCGAGCCCAGAAGCCCTGCGCCGATCCCCTCGCCAGCTGCCAGGCCTCGTGGCCGCAGCAGGGGCCACCATCGCTGCAGTTTCCAGCCCGCTGCACCTTAACACACATGGTCATCTATGTCACGAGTTTTGCCTGTCAGCAGCTCGAGGTGCAGTTCCCCCAAAACCCTGCACCAATTGTCTTGAAACGTGGCAGGCTTCATGGCCTCGGCGAGGCTACCGCCCCTGCAGTTTTCACCCGGCTGTGGCGTAACACATACGCGTGACGTGAGTTTTGCTTTCAAGAATGTGGGGTGCAGTTCCCCCGAGCCCCTGCACCGATCTTCTTGAAACGTGGCAGGCTTCATGCTCTCAACAGGGGCTACCACCCCTGCAAGCTTCACCCAAATCAGGCAAAAAAACAACAAAGCTGTCGATATTTCTCTGATTCCCCATTATACCCTATGGCCGGGTCTCCGAGGCGGCTCCGAAGCTTCCTACTCACACAGGCCGACTCGTGACTACAATGGACTGCAGAACCCAGATCTCCTCTAAGCAGGATTACCTCTATCGTCACATCCACAGCTGCCCCATTCAGGCCATGGAAAGCTGTCTGTGCACCAGGCATGGCAGGATCGGCGCTGGGACAGTTGGCTGTGCTGGCCTCAGAGAATGGGAGAGCTTTGCATCTCCCTGGGTGATTATAGGGTCAAATTTCTGAGGACACATGTACTTTTGGGGCATCCGGAAACAAAGACACATTTTAATGGGATGGAAAGAGGGTCAAACCTGTTTCAAAGGAAGTGTAGAGAGAGTGTCTGATCTTCTGGGGAAGGGATGTTGACTGTCAGCACGAAGACTTCTTACATGAGCTCTGTACAATGGGAAACAGCAACGGAGAAGAGGTGGTGGGAGGTAGCCAGCAAAATCAGTGACGTTTAGGAGGCAGCAGTGCAGTACTTGGACGTACCAAGTAGTTATTTCATCTCCGTGAGCAATTTTAATTCATTTTCAGCAAAATCTTAAACACTTGAAGACCTGGACTTCTTCAGCTGTGCCATCACAAACCTGAAGGATTACAGGGAAAGGATTTTTGAGCTGCTTCAGGAGATTGATTTGATCAGGAAGCTAACGAGGCCCCCAACTCAGAAGATGAAGATAATGAGGGTGACGTCTCTAAACATGCAGTCATTAGTTATGCCATTCAGTCAGGATCTAAATACAAAATTGAGACTAAAGTGACTGTGGAACTGCTGGAGCACAAATCAGCTACGTGTGTCAGGTGAAGGGCAGTATCACATACTGCTCCTATTGAGTAATGCGGGGGGCGGGCAATGCACTTGCAAAGAGAGTAGTCATGGATGGTGTGCACGGTTAAAGGAGAGCTGCACTTAGGAAAACATGAGCACACATCTTTACACTGAGATATAACTATATAAAAGCAGTTATTTTATTGCTGGTACCAAAAGCTTTTTTTTTTTTTCCATACCCATCATCTCATATTTGATGCTGTGGCACATTCAGTTCTGTGTTTTCTCTTCCTATAGAAAGAGGAAAAAGAGGGATGTTACTTCTAGTCCTGTCTTTTTTTAAAGATTTCTGGAGAAGGTTTTGTAGCTGAATTGAGTCAGATTTCAGAAGCTCATTTAAGATGAGTTTACAAACAAGCCTTTGAGGTTTAAACAAAGCTGTAAGGAATTAATTTACCTGCCTTTCAGAAGGATGGAGGAGGAGGATGAAGCAGATGAAGATGAAGCTGGTCCACCAGGAGAGTACAAAGAAGATGAAGATGAAGATGATGGAGGTTCAGATTTGGGGGAGAGTGAAGAGGAGGAAGAAGCTGGCCTTTTATACCTGATGACGGACAAGATCCAGGTAGGACTTACCCTATTCTACTATAAGACTCAGGATTTTTTGACACTGTCTAGCTATAAACGTGTAATAAGTTAAACTTGTATAAGCAGAATCATGTAAATCCACTATCATACATGAGCAATAGAGTACTTTAGAGAGAGACCTTTTACTATCAAAAAAGTGCGTTACAGTAGGGGAACCACCGCTCTTTGGTATTCTCCGTTATCTTGCTCAACATGAAATGCTTCAAGATACATTACTTCCCGGCCTTGTAGAATTAGTGCCATTCTGTACCAGATCACCAAGTCTAATTTGGAGGAGAATGTGGCCGAAACAAATCCACCTGCCCTACTAGGATGCTCACAAGTGCCTGGGGCGCTTCAGCCTTGAGAGCCATGCCCTCACCATGCAGATCTGCAGGCTGTCAGGTGTGGGGCTGGGGCTTCCAGGCAGGGGGGAGAGGGTGAGTATGGAGGAGCTAGGGCCTGAGGGTGCAGGGGGCTGATCAGGATGTGAGGGCTGAGGCAAAGGGGAGACAGGCTGGGAATCCAGGAGTGAGGGCTGGCCACTGAGGAAGAAGTCAGGGAGAGGCTGGAGCTGTGGCCCTGGGAGCGCTGTGGGTTCGGCCATGCAGGGGAGAGCTGGGGCGGGGAGCGGAGACTTGCCCTGGGTGGGAGCGCATTGCCCTTGCCCTGGGTGGGAGCACAGGACCTTGAGCTGCTGTTAGTGGAGGGAGGTGGGTGGGGAGTTGGATCCTGGCATTTTGGGGAAGGAGAAGGGATTGGACGCTCCTTTCACCCCACTTATCTCAGGGCCCTTTTCTTTCCTACCCAGGGGGCAGACAGCCCGTGTGATGTTTGCTGAGCTGACCTGCAGGGAGCCTGATGGACCCAGGGGATGGGAACGGGGCTGTGTCGGGTTCGCTGCTCTGGGAAGGACGCGCGTTAGAGCAGAGCAGGCGTGAGGACCAGGACTTGCTGATGGTCTCTGACTTCCCCCGGCAGGTCCCCAGGCAGCCCTTGCCCTGGTAACATCTGAATTCCTCTGTGCTTGCACTTCCTGACCTCTTAAATACTCTCGCTCCTCCTGCCAAGCTCAGCCGGGAGCCGCTGGCCCCTGTGGGCAGGGAGCAGGGGCAGAGTTGCGTGAAGGGGCTGATCTCAGCTCTGGGGGGTTCAGAGAGACTCCGCGGGTCCGAGCCAGAGACCTGTTTGCCTGGGGAAGCCGCGCTGGTCTGGATTCCCACCGTGGCCTGGGCGCCGCTCCTCCTCGTGCTGCTCACACACTGCTCGGGCACCCCGAAGGGGAGGGTCAGCCACGTCCTGGGCTTTATGAATCCCTGGTTCTCTTCCCACAGGTGTTTTTTCCAGTTCCTTGCCCTTTGGTCCTGCCCTGTCTGCCACAAAACCAGAGGCTCAGTGCGGATAAGGGGTTAATTCCTGTCATTCTTCCAGGTTCCCTCTCGCATCCCCGCTGACTCAAGCGCCCGCAAAGTCCGTGACTCTGGGCAGCACTGCCAGTCTCTCTCGGACACTGAGCGGTGAGCACAGGCACTACTGTGTCCACTGGGACCCACAAAACCAGGGCCAGGCCCCGCAATTTCTCTGGCACAGCGAGGGGATCGAAGGGAATGGAGTCCCAGACCGATTCACCGTTTCCAACTCCAGCGCCATACGCTGTTTAACCATCACCAATGTCCCTGGGGAAGATGAGGCCATTTCCAGGTGTGGTGCAGGTTACAAGATTGGAGGTAGTTATGGGTATGTCAGTGTGACACAGTCAGATGAGGAACTGAGACAAAAACCTCCCTTGGGCTCAACAGGGCTCTTTGTGGCTTGGATCTGTGCTCCATGACGAGTTTGCTTGTCAGCAAGCTCTGCCAGCCCCTCGAGTAGCCACTCGCAATCTAACAGGCCCTTCCTTCCTTGTCCTGCTCTGTCCTCGTACTCTTGGACAGGCACAGCAGCTTTTCACTGTTTCCCTCCTAGCAGCTCTCTGCCCTTGACTGTCAACATATATTCCTCCTCTTCTCTTTGTGTAGAAAGGACTAGAGGTTCAGAGACACCTTTCCACACCCACTATTAGCAAACGAAGGATGGGAATGCGTGATACACAAACCCAGCACAGATTCAGGAAACATCTCCAAAATGTGTGGTTGCAGCCTTCTCCCCTCTGATTCCTTGACAGATGTGTGGTGCCCCCTTCAGAGGGAATCCCTTTCTTTAAGCAAAGAGCTACCCACACACCCATTGAGGAGGAAAGGCAATCCCAGCTCCGGATTAAAGACTGTGCAGAGTGTCATCCCTAATCACACATAATCCCATTTGTATCCAGCCTTCGTCCCACATCCCTGCTCAGAGGTTAAGACAAGGGAAAGGAATTCTCGTTTGGGAAGAAACGAGTGACCTCTCCTCTTTTACTGTCCTCCTCGTGCTGCCTGCTGGGTCCCATCTTGTCCTGCTCTGTCATTGCATCCTTTGCCCAGGGGCAAAACAACTTGTCAGTGCTTCCCCTTAGCAGTTCTCTGCTGTACGTGGTGCAGACTCATTCATCCCCTCCTCTGGTGCTTGCCGAGGTCTGTATGCTTGGGAGCCCCTCTGCTCACCCGGCATTCAGAAGCTCAGGGTGGCATCTCGGGTAAAGGACCAATCTCCATCAGGTGTCATTTCAACTCAAAACTGATTTCTGTTGAGACCCCTTTGGTGCATGTGCCCTCCTTTGCAGGGTGAGAGCTTTCTGTAGACAAGCATTGGACCCCATGGACGTCCTGATGAGGATGGGCAATCAGAACAATGAATACATAGCGATGTGGAGCGTCATCTCGGGTCACGGGTGCTTCCATCCTGACACTCGGTGAGCAAATTCTGTCTTCCAGGTTCAGTCGGAGGGAAGGAAAATCAGTGGATGATGGCACTGCAGGGTGCTGGACTCTCAGATAGTTTCTAAACTCAACAAAAGTTGAAGTACCCCCCAGTGCCCTGGAAATACACCTTTGTGAGATGTTTGTCATGGGGGACAGTGGGCTTTGGCCAAATCTGGGGACTTGTTTGGGGGTCTCTACAAAGGCACGAGAGAGAGGCAGATAGCAGAGGCAGACACACACTGTGGGTAAATGTGATCCCACCTGACTAGCTGGTGTTTCACATAACCTACATCACCGTGCTGCATTAAGAACTACATGGGCTCATTCTGTGATGTTTCTAGTAAGTGGGGGAGGTCGAGGCAGCAGCAGCCAGGGAGCAGGGAGCAGATTTGTATGAAGGAACAGATCTCAGGTCCGGGAGTCAGAGAGAGACTTGGAGGGTCCCAGCGAGAAACTTCCTCGGCTCAGAAGCTGTCCCAGTCTGGATTCCCACCATAACCCCTCTCCTCCTTGTGCTGTTCACGTGCTGCTCAGGTTACTCATCAAAGGCCGCGTGCTGCAGATTACTTTTGCAGACCTTCCTGGGATGAACAGAGAAATGGGGAGCCCGCTGTACGAGAGGAGAGTAAAGGAACTGCCTTGTCCTGCCTTGTGAGAAGCAGACCGAGAGCGGAGATGACTGCTCTCTGCGATTACATCCGAGAGCCAAGAGCCATGCAGAAGAAAAGGAGAGTGCCAGCTCCAGAAAAAGTGAGTAAATAGGAGTCCCACATAGACACAGGCTGATGCTGAGAAGAAGGGTTGTAACCATCGGAGCAGGAGGCTCTGGAGCAGGTTCCCCGTGGGAGGGAACAACTCGATTGAAGAAGCAGATTGACAGATTTGAGCATGGGCTGATATGTGGGATTGCCTGTGCTGGGAAGGGTGTGGGCATGAGCCAGGAGGTCCCGTCCGAGCCCATGTTGCCCTGTCTGCTCCAGTCCATCTTCAGAGAAAAACGACCCACCCGTTGCACACGGAAGAGGCCACGAGATGTCATTGGTGTCACACAAATCCCTTCCCTGCCCGGAGTGCGGCTGCCTGCTCTGTGCCCGTGTGTTACACAGGAGGAAACTGGTCCGGGGGGTAGTGCTGGAGGCGCTAGCGTGCGGGCGATGTGCTGTTCAGCCGGGAAGGGGCGGGGAGACGGGGTGGGCATCGCAGGGAGCACAGAGAAGGCAGGACGCTGCCAGGTCTGTTCTGGGGGGGCTGCTCCAGCGTTTTGGCTGAGGCCACTCGACCTCTTCCAACAAGATTTCTGGAGGCAGGAGCATGACTATTTTGATGGGAAAGGGTCCTGCTGGCTCCCCCAAAGACAGCAATAGACTTAAAGCTCCCTCTCCATCCCAGGAGCACAGAGAACTGCCACACTCATCACATGTACGCGTGTCTCAGAAGACAGTAAAGGCAAGAAAGCTAAATAGACGTACAAAAAACTAGAGCTCTTCCTTCCAAAATGATACCTTTCATGACACCAACTGGAGAATCACAAGAAAATTGTCCTTTTCTGCAAGCTTTCAGGATCAAAGTCCCTTTGTCAAGCTCTGGGGAAAGTATAGGTGGTACAAGATGGTAAGGAGTCCCTATAGGTAGGAAATCAACTTCATTTTTGGACGGAGGGAGCTGGAGATGGAAGACTGTCCCTCTGGGGCCGTGAGAGTGTCTTTGTGAGCTGTGCCAAGTAGCTCTTTGCTGTGTTGGTCAGGTAGGACTCCTTCCCTGGAGGTGTCAGATGGCAAGCGGGGAAGTAACAAAAACTTCCTTCTTGTTCTGCAATGAAGTTTAAACCCCAAAAAAGAAAGCTACATACGCATTTCAATTGACCTAGCAGCTACAGGGAAGAAAAGGCTAAATATGCATCTCAAGAGAAAATTGTAAAAGATACAGAAACATGTCCTGTATGTGACAAACACTTCTCCCAACTAACATCCTAAGGGGTAGGGCGTTCAAAATGTCTGAGCCATTCAATGTATGTCTGGAGTTTGAACAACAAACCCTCACCTGTACAAGCTACTGCAAATGTGCCCAGTTGATATACAGATACCCCACGACAGGTTTGGTGACACCTCTAAGTATCCTGTCCAACTGCTCAGACCGACAATTATAGGGTCTGCAGGGATGCACAAGTTTTACACCTAGACAATGCAAGAACAGGAGCCAGCAATTACTAGTTATGATATGATGATCAATGCCCTTTTCTCCCTGTTTGTCTGGACTCTAAGTGGGCAACTATCAAGAAAAATGCTTTGAAGTTATACAATGAAACAGTATAAGAACTAACAGAATTTGCCAGCGAAGTGTGCGCTGCAGGAGAAGCAGAGAGAGATCACTGCTACATCGCACCCAGCGTAACCAGCACCGGATCCTGCGTGGGGAAAGCTGCGCAACTGGACCAGCTTCCTTCGCCGGCATTGGTGAGAGAACGCTGTTGCTGCTGAATATGTACTAGGACTTTGTGGAGTAGCTCCTTTTATTTTGGGAAGGAGTCTTTTTCTGTCATTTGGTTTGATAAGCTTGATTGCGGTCTTGTTATTAAAGCCTTTCTACTATTGAACAACCGGGTGTTGTGGCAATTCTTGGGGCACTAGGTTTAAAACCCTGCTTTCTAAATGCAACAGTAGTAATTCTCTCTTCACCCGTGGTGCGCAGGTACCCATCTGGTTCCCGGAGATCAAGCCATCTGGGACACGTATGGTGCCTGGGAGCCCACAGGGCGCCTCTCTCTATGTGCAAGGGGATCGATGGCTTCTGAAATGGAGCCTGCTGCCGCGTTCGAAGGAGAACAGCCCAGCAGCCTTGGCATCGCATGTCTCTAGTGTCCCTGTGTTTCAACATGGTTGTGGGAGCCCTTTCACTAAAACTCCCTCAACAAGGTTTAGTTACAGAGCCCCTGTTGCCATTTCAAAGCCCAGGATGCTGAATACATGACACATTGCTGGTGTTTTATTTAGAGTGGCTCTTGAGAGCCTCTCTAATTCAAATCCTTCCTCCCCCACCACTCCATCATCCCAGGGCACATATAAAGATGCCCAGGAGTCATCACATACGCACTCAGGTCTGAGAGAATTGGTAGACTCCAGGGCCATGAAGTCTGAAATGGAAAACCAAAGCCAGTTCATCCCAAAGACCAGAGCAAATAACGCTCCTGTTGGCCCCATTTGAACGAGCCGTCTCAAGTCCTCTTCCTTCAAAGATGGCATTTCCTAGATTCCTTCTTGCACCAGCATGTCTCCCTTGCTCTCAGCACTGCGAAGGGCTGGGGCACATCCCCTTTCTGGGATCATGTTGGGGTCCATGCTGGAGCTTTCCCTCTGGGATTTTTTCCTACCAGGAAAAGGTGTGAGTTTGGCCACTTGTTTCTTATTTTGTATTTATTAATGTATTAGATTTAAATGGCGCCTCACCCAAAAAGGACTTCAGGCAACTCACATAAGGAGGAAAAATCCTCCCGTGCTCCACAGGACAGCGCAGGGCTGGGACCAGCACTCTATGCAATGCACTTTTGCGAGTCAACAAAGCAATGGGTCTTGTCTCGTCTTGCTCTGCCATTACATCCTTTGCTGAGAGGCAACGCAGCTGCTTCCCTTTATCAGTTCTCTGCTCTCCATCATGGACACTTGTTCTTTCCCTCCTCGCTTGCTTGCCAAGGGCTGTAGGTCGGGAGCCCCTCAGCTCTCCCAGCATTCACACCCCCAGGATGGCTTGGAGTCATACACAAGTGTCTCCCAGGTGAAGGAATCATCTCCATTAGACACTGTGCCAAACCAAGCCTTGCTTCCATTCAGATCCCCACAGATGCATGTACCCTTCTCTGCAGAGCGAGAGAGCTTTCTATAAGCAAATCCCTGGAGCCCATTAATGGGGACATAACATCAGAGCAACAGCTCCATGGGGAGGCATGAAGTTTCATGTCAGATCGGACATGCTTCTGTTCTGACTCCCTCTCTGAACCACTTCTCTGCCCACAGTTGGTTTAAAGGGAGGTAAAATGGGTGGGCATGGGGTGCTGCATGGCCCTGGAATGGCAAATTGTTTCTAAGCCAAGAAAAAACCAGTTAAAACATGCAGTGGTGCCCTGAGCTGTACACTTGTGCAACACACCTCTGTGAGAGCTTGTCCTGATGGAGACTGGGCTGTGGTTGGCCAAGGTTTTGGGAGTCTGGGCTTGAATTCAGTGCAAAGGTGCAGGAAAGAAGCAGGTAGATCTTACTCTATGGGTGGTCTTTGGGGAGAGGATAGCCTCTGGATAATGCATGCATCTGGCTAACCAGCTCTTGCATTCTGTGTCCTACACTGTCATAATACCAGAGTTTGTTCCTATTTTCACAGTAACATGGAGGCATTGGTGGTAGTTTTAGGAGTAAGAGGGGGGAAGGACTGGCAGCGGCAGCCAGTGAGCAGGCGCAGATTTGCACGAAGGGGCTGATCTCAGCGGTGGGGATTGAACAGATGAGAAGAGGGTCCCAGCCACAAACCCGCTTGGCTGGGGAAGCCGAGCTAGTCTGGATTCCTGCCATGGCCTGGGCCCCGCTCCTCCTCGTGCTGCTCATGTACTGCTCGGGTAACCCATAAAACACTTCTGCAAATGTCTGCATTGCTTTGCTTAATTAATTTTCATTATTTCATGCCTTTATTCTCTTGCAATGTGCTGCATAATAGAGGTGTAATTATGATAATAGATTAATGGCTGTCATCCTTCCAGGTTCCTTCTCGCAGCCCACCCTGACACAGGCACCCTCAGAGTCTGTCCCTGGGAAACACCATTAAACTCCCCTGCCCGCTGAGCAGTCAGTACAGGAGTTACAGTGTTGGTTGTACCAACAGAGACCTGACCAGGCCCCGCGATTTCTACGGTACGGTTCAGGCAGCAAAGGGGATGGAGCCTCAGATCGATTCGCTGGCTCCAGCTCCGGTGCCATTCGCTATCTAACCATCACCGACTCCCAAGCAGACGATGAGGCCACTTACTGGTGTGGTGTAGATGATAGCATTAGTGGCAATTTCGGGTTTCACAGTGCCACTGTGACAAACCCCTCCCCTGCCCTCCCTGCGGCTGTGCTCACATCAGAGCTGGGCTCCAGGCAGAGCTTCGAGTGTCCACAAAGGAGCTGTATCTGCATCCTGGCATGCAGCTTCTCACCCCTCCCAGGGCCCATCATGTCCTCGTCTGCTGTTACACTCCCTACGTGTGGGCTGAGCTGCTTATTAGTTTTGTGTCTCCCAAGATGTCTGTCAGGGCCTTACGGAGAGGTGTCCTCTGCCAACTTGCCTGCAGAAATCTGGAGGCTCTGAAATACTTTTATCAACAAGCCACAGATGTGTTTGTGTTAGAGAGAGACACAGCTCAGATTCAAGAGTCATCTCCGCTTGGACCAAATCTTACCAAAACCTTCTCCACTCTTCTTCCCTGAGACATGAATGAGTTCCCTCGATGCAAAAGTTAAGATCTGCTTGTGTGCCAAGAGCTGGAACTCAGGGCCCCATCTGTGAGCACAAAAAAATCCCAGCGCGAGACTACTGGGCATAAAGAAGGACATTGCTCATCCATCTTGCTTCCACACTAGGTGAGGTACAGCTGAAGGGACTGGTGGTTTGGGCAGAGATGTCTCGTGCTGCTGAAGTCAATGCTGACTGTCACTAATGAAGACTTCCCTGCAGTCCTGGCACTGGCTTTTATCTATGGTGCTCTCTATCCATCACATAGGGGTGGAGGTAGATGTAATATTTGAAGCATTTCACTGTGCAGCTGCAGTCTAAAATACTTAAAAAAGGGGAGTTTCTGCTGGAAACAGAGGTAGAAGCCCTGTTGTGATTTAAAATGTCTCAGGTGCCCTGCAGTGGCTTGCTGTCTGCACTGGGATGCAGCCGTGGGATGGAGCGACCTCCAGCTCTGTCCAATGCAGGGAACGGGGGGAGAAGTGGAGTTGCCTGTCGTTGTGGCTCTGCCACCGCTGGTGTGCTGGGGACAGTGGCTCTGTGCAGCCTCCTCAGTGGCTGAGGGGGATCATAGAGCTGAAGTCTGAGAGCAGTCTCCTCTCCGCTTTGCCTCCACTGTCTTGGAAACTCCCATTGCCAGATCTAGGAGACCATGGGACCAGGGGACAGGAGGCATCACTAAATGTGACTGGAGTATGTCTACATGCAAGCTCCTCTTAAACACAGCATCGGCCTGAGTTCCCAGGGCTGGGGAGTTATAGATACAAAGTGTGTGCACAAAAGCAGAGGCAAAAGTGCAGGCAGACTTGAGGCATCCACTTCTGGAAGGACGGCAGCCGTGTGCGACTGGAGCCCCCCGGGTGCCAGAAGTGGAACGAGTCCAGACAAGACTTCCTGGGCTGATCAGGGAAATGTGGAGTTTGCTGAACGGAAGAAAGTGAAGGTACTGGCTTGTTCATCCTAGGGAGAGGCAGGCTGAGAAGGGAGCTGACCGATTGCCGGATTTGAGCCTGGGATCATATAGTGAGATTGCTTGCACTGGCAAGGATGTAGCCATGACCGAAGAGGTCCCCTCCAGTCCCATGTTTCCTTGTCCTCCCCAGTCCATGGTCTGAGAAAGCCACGGGGTCAACACACCATTTACACCCAACCGAGGCCAGTAGATATCATTGGCATCATAGAGATTTCTTCTCTGCCCAGAGTACAGCTGCTGTCTGTTAAATAAACCCCCCTGGGCATTGCTGCAGGCATGGGGGTGCTGCGCTGCTCAGCTGGGTGGTCCTCACGGGGGGAGAGCACAGAGAAGGGAGGATGCTACTCGGTCTGTTTTGGGGGTGTCTGTTCCAGGATTGTGGCTGAAGTCACTCGATCTGCCACAAGAAGATTTTGGGAGGCAGTAAAGTGACTCTTATGATGAGAAAGGGCCCTGCTGGCTGCTCCAGAGACAGCCATGGAGTTAAACATGCCCCTCCACAGGCCTTAAATGTGGAGCTCTTTCCAGGTGCCCTGAGGGAAAGGGGCTGGGGCTGGAAGTCCTCTTTGTGCTGAGGACAGGGCAGCCGCCAGATTTCTTATAATCATTCTTGCTGCAGCCTTGGGGCCTGAAGATCCCTCTGATTCCTGGACATCACATCATGTGGGACAGGGATGATGCCTGGGATCCTGCAGGGACCATCCTCTCTTATGTGCCACATGGTAAATGGCTTCTAAAAACCACCCCAGGCCCTTACTGAGGATTTTATTGCCAAGGGAAGACCTTTCAGGTATGGGCTGAGCCTGGAATACACTGGAGCAGACGAAATCATGTCACAGGAGTGGAGGGATCCCCAGGGCCTTGCAGAGGATGTCACTGCATGTATCCAGTCTGGTCCCGTCTCCTCTTGAAGCTCCCCAGGGTGGGGGAGAGCATCACCTCCCTTGGGAGCCCTTTCCAGATTCAGGCAACCCTCACCATGAAGAAGCTCTTTCTAATGTCCAACCTAAACCTGCTCTCCATCGATTTGTGGCCGTTGTTCCTAGTTACTGGAGGGGGTGCCCTAGTGAATAGAGCATCTCCTAGTCCCTGCTGTGCTTCCCTGATGAAATGATAGGCGGCCACAAGATCACCTCTCAGCCTGCTCTGGTGCCGGCCGATGAGATTCGGTCTCTCCGGCTCTCCTCGTAGGGCCTTGCCTCCAAGTGGGACACTTGTGTTACAGGTTGGCTTAGGGCTGTGCGAGGCTTTGGACCGTGCTTCAGATCTGGAGAAGCTTTAGATGCTTCGGCATCCAAAGCAGCATGTCCAGATCGAAGCGCTGGCTTCGTTAGGCTTTCTAAAGCGCTTCGGAAGAGCTTCGGAGATCCGGCCATAGGGTATCATGGGGAATCAACGAAATATCTGTAACGCTGTTGTTTTTTGTCTGATTTTAATGTAATGTGCAGGGACAGTAGCCTCTGCTAGGAGCATAAAGCTTGCTACGTTTCAAGGAGGTCGGTGCAGGGGTTTGAGGGGAACTGCACCCCAAATTCATGAAAGCAAACTCCTGTCACGTGTATGTGTTGCACCACAGGGCAGTGAAAAGTGCAGGGGTGGTGGCCCCTGGGGAGGCCACTCTCTTATCAAGACTTGCTCCAAATATTGGAACTGAACAGTTCATCTATTGATCTGTATTTATCTTATTAAAACAAGGAATGATCACACAAGATAAGGAGAAGATCACAATCCTGAGAAAATGATCTTTATTTAATGAAACTAAAAGGCTCTGGGGACATCGGTCAGAAAGGACCAGGAGCTGCTGGCAGGATCAGACAGGGAACACATGTGCAAGAAGGAGCTGATCTTCTCTTTGGAGGTCTAGGAGACTCTGAGTTTCCACCAAAGACCAGTTTGCCTCCGGAAACACAGCTGGGGTGCGCTGCCTTGGTCTTGAGCCACTCTTCTTGTGGCTGCGTGGTAGCAGGAAGAGGGTTTCTGCTGTTAGATTTAGTGCCAGTGACTTTTCCAAGCTCTTGGGTCTGTTCCTGATTGCCCCGTCGCAGCAGGATGTGTTGCTGTTTGGCTCCCTGCCCTGAGCATGCAGAGGCTTCTTTCTTCCTAGCGTTTTCCTATTTTACACGGATGCTGAGTGTAAAGGCAATGTCTCCTCCCCTTCTCCTCCCCCAGCACACACAGTCCATCTGATAGACACTCATAGCTGCAGTATCCTCCAGGTCATTATTCGGGGGTGTGCCTCGTTAGGATATTCAGCTTCTGCAAGCAGGAGCTTGTTTGTGTCCACAGGCCCCCGCATCTATGTCCCAAACACGGTGGTCCGGCCTCTCTTCCACCACCTCCTCCTTTAGGAGTGCCTGCCTTGGCGTCTTCTCCAGCCAGATCCTTCTTCGCCATTTCTTCTCTCCAAGCCTATGCTCTGCCCTCCGCAGCCTGTGGCGGCCCCTCTCTGCACCGGTCCTTCTGCCTCGCTTCCCCCGAGCCATTCGCATGTGGTTTCTCTCGTGACAACACTACTGTCGAGGAGCTTCTCCCTTTGATGGGAAGTCCTTGGCTTCAGAGAGGGGCTCAGCGCTTGGGCCCTTTTATAAGGGAGCTGCTGGCCAGCCCGGTCCCACGTCATCACTCTCCGGGGGCCAACCAGACTCGGCTTGTCCATATATGGCCATCAGATGGGTCCCCATCCAGTCCAAGTGCCCATATAGGGAACACATAGCCATTATGACTGGGCATTGCCCTTACATGGGCACGGGACTCCTGAGTGGGTTTATGGCCATGTTTGGCCATGCATGTGTGTTTTCTTATATGGCCAAAGGTGGCCAAAAGCCATGTGGATGCCTGGGACTAGGACATGGGAGCAGTGGAGACAGTGGTCTGGTGCTCAAGAAGTATCAGATCCCCTCCTTTCACTGGAGGAGCACTGCATTCAGCCTCCTGATTTGGAGAAGGGGGGAGTCAGTGGATCCCCTGAGATGTCCTCTTCTGTTCAGTCATCGCTCCTCTCCGTTCTGATCTCAGCAAATCCAGACGCTTTCTGTGGCCATGGTCAGTACTGACTTCTCACGTGCAAGAAGCCTGCTGCCACTTGAACGATCCCCGTCACAAAAGAACCAAAATGACGTTCCCTGTTGTCACCAAGTGTGGTTCACCTACGCGCTCATCTCTTGCTTGCAGCTGAGCTCTCCCTTTACCCCTATCTCACGCCGAGGTCTGTCCTTACCGGAAGCACAGGACGTCCCCCTCCCACAACGTGGCAGCCACCAACCCCACCTTAGCAAATCCACACTACTACCCTCTGCTTGTCCCTGTCTCCCTAGACATGCCATGTTGTGTTCTTCCCGGGCTCAGCCTGATCCCCAAATCTGATCTGAGAAGTTGGCCAAGTGTCTCTTGGAAGAACAAACGCTAAGAGGGGTTGTGAGGGGAAACCCTCGAGGGAGGTCACTGCAGAGGGCTGCGTGAGGCTGCGTTACTGAGCTGGGATGCTTTGTGACGTACATAAGTGAGCTCCTCTGTGGTACTCAGCTGGCCCGAAGACCCAAGTGTCTATGAAGTCACTGGCCCTGTGTCTTGACTTCGGGGTCTGATGTCAGAGCCTAGCCTAGGCCTTTGTGAGGAAACCGCCAGGGTGATCTCATAACCAACGAACTTGTGAGGTGTCTCACTAAGGACTGACGGACGGACTGATTTCCTCCGGACTCTCGTAACTACATTCAAGTATAAGTCTCAGTAAAACAGCTCACATACCACTGACATACAGGGGCAGCCAGAGGAGGGAGGCAGTGACGGCTCAATGCCAGCTCTCCCCTTGACTTGAGAGAAACCAAAGAGTTGAAGCTTCGTGCTCAATCCCAAGTCGGTTTGTGCCCAGAGAGGAGGGGGTTTAGGGAAAGAAGAGCTCGTGGGCCCAGGCACGATCCCGGAGGGAAGGGATGTCCCCACAAGCTGAGGGGGAGGATGAAATGAATACGGCCAAGTGGGATTTTAGCGTGAATCCCCTGGGAGTGGGTGTTTCCTTTCAAGCCCCAGCTCCTGGAGGCCTGTGATTGTGGCAGAACCGCGCTGCCAATGAGGAGTGGGGGCTGTGCCCCACGTGTCTGGAGCACAGCAGCAAACCCCAAAGAGGGGAAAGCCAAAGACAAGGACATTTAAGATTACAAGTGTTGGTTGCAGCCAGAGTCCTGATTTTGCAAGGGTGAAAGACGGGTGTGGGATGCACCTGGGCTTTCCCCATTTTCTCACCGGGATTAACTGGGGAGGAGCTGTCCAAATGTGAACAATCTATGGTCGCCATACCTGATGGCCATATATGGATGTTTGGATGGCTATAGGACAATTGGATGACCATATATGGATAGAGCCTATGTGATTGGTCAGCTGCAGTCAGCAGCTCCTCTATAAATAGGGCCAGCTGAAGCTCTGGCTAGTGCCCCGAGTGGGAAGCTGCTCCCAGACATGGGGTGCTCCCACTGCTGGGGCTTGGTGGCCGTCAGGAGCTTGTCCGCTCATGGCAAGAGGCTGTTGGAGGCAAAACAGAAGTGGAAGCTGTTGCAAATGGTGGCAGGCAGAATGCATCGTGGGAGGCCATCACTGCGGCTGTCCCAGAAGGCTTCTTCCATCTTGAGTCTGCAGCAACCGAACAGAGGTGTTGGCAGCATAGGGGAGGAGGACAAGTCCGGGGATCCCGTGTCGTCTCCTCCTCTTCCTCCTCCAGGAGATCAGTGACTCCACGGCACCGCTGCTTGTCCTCAGGAGCAGGGAGATCCAGTGTCTGCACAGCGCTGCTGCTCCTTCCCTGAAACGGGGGGATCCAGTGTGTCTCCAGCACTGCTGCGGCTGTCTCTGAAATGAGGCGATCCTGTGTTTGTGGTGAGACACCAGGACATTCGCTGTCTCTGCTGCGTCTCTGAAGTGGGGCAATGCAGTATTCCCACAGCACTGCTGCTTGTGGCAAGAAACCAGGACATTCGCCGTCTCCTGCTCGTCCTCCAGGAATGGCTCGTGTAGCCACGTTGCTGGCCAGTGCATTGACTTCTCCTGCTGCTGCGGGTCTGCCCTCCGCCTCCATGCCCTGGGCCATCCTCCATAATGCTGTAGTTCTGTAATTAAGATAATTAAGTTTAATTAATAAAAAATAAATATTTATTTAAGTGCATATCCAGGTGTGTCTTTGACTCGTTGTGCTGGTCTCCACTTGGGCTCATGGGTGGTGCTTGGACATGCTGTGATTTCACGCTTCCCCGGCACTTTGAGTTTGGACCTGATGGGGTACAGTATTTTCTGTCCATAAAAAGGAGTGAGGCACATCAGTCCGCTTTAGCAAGGTGATGCTGTTGCTCTTCACAGCGACAGCTGAGAGGGAACATAAAATACTGCCCTTGTTGTGTCCTGAAGCTTTGCACATCACTGTGTGCATGGACCAGGAACAGGAGTCTGTAAGCAGTCAGGTCCAGTGCTTGTTTCACCTATGAGGGGCCTGGGCGGGATGTCAAGGCAGGAGGATCTGCTCATGCTTTCTGGTGCTCCAACCTACTCCTCCAGGGGTTTTCAACCTGTTTTGGTTGAAGTTCCCCCAGTGGCTGGACATGGAAACTGAGGCAGCGTCAGAAGGTGGAGAGGGATCAGTGGGGTGGAGGGCATGCCAATGTTATTCATAGGATGGACAGAGACCTCCACACTCCCCACTGCACCGGGGGAGGAGATGTAACCGGCGCCCGTCTGGAAGGCTGAGAAGACTCAGTTTACTTCAGTGGAAACATTTCTTTCAGAAATCCCAGACACGGGTCATTTGGGAACGTAGCTGAAAGATTCAGAAGCCAACCTGCATGCCCCAAGGCTTTCCCAACTTGCACTGCCCCAGGGGTCTCCATTGCCAGAAACCCTTCTCCAAAGGGAGCCGATCATCAGCTTTGCTTCCAGCCGTGCTGGTCTGGTGGCACGTCGCCCAGACGGTGGAAACAGAGGCCGTGTCCCCCTCCAGAGAGGGGTGGCTCTTAGCAGACGGGGATGTTGGTGTCTGAAATGCCTCCGTGCAAGGTTGTCCTCATCTAACCACGGAAAGATCGTTTTTTCCAGGAGCGATAATTGTGTTCCTACCTTTCTGTACACTTCAGTCTTAAATGACTTGCCCAGGTCCTGCGAGAACAAGGTAAGACGCCCGGCCTGGCAGTGCTCGGTGGACCGACTCGTGAGCCAGGAAAGGCAGAGAGAGTCCAGTGGTGCCACGCGTGTGTTGTTCCTGCTAGCAATACTGTTTTCTCCTCTTCAGAACAAAGTCCACGGAGAACTACAAGCTCAGAGACTTGAAAGCTTCGTCAGCAGAGCTGTTGCTTGTTTTTCCAGCCTTTTAAAAGGGGCGGCCAGGTCAGCTCCGTGACGCAGAAACCTCCGCTATCTGGGACGCTGAGACGGTGTCCGCCAGCGGGGACGGCACACGCTCCTGGGAGTCCTGGCAGGAGGGCCAGATCCACAGCGATGCCCGCAACAAAGATGCCTCGCCACCGCAACCATCTCTGGACACGTCTTCCTCGCAGGATGAGCTAGGACTCCCACCTTGCTGGGTGACTCTAACCACCGCCACTCTGGCCTCAGCCTTGAGGTTTCTCCTAGACGCTTCGAGAGCTGTTCCCGTGGTCTCCTTCTGACCGTCTTGAATGCAAAAGCAAGTGGAGTGGGGCCTGGTCTCCTCTTTCTGGGCCTGGAGTTGAGCCAAAACGTTCCTGGCTGGCAGAAGAGCAGAGTCATCTCCAAAAGCGTACGGCAAACTGCAGTCCGTCCTCACGTGGCCTTGTGCTGTCCACACTCCCGTGGGGCAGGGACCTGGCTCCATGCACGCTTCCTTTGCAGGAGTCATCGCAGCAATTCCTTGAATGACGAGTGTCTGCCGTTCCTCGTGTCGAAGATTGTACTTGTAACGATTAATATATAGGGGCTGTGCGTGGACAAGCGGAGCGCCTTTCCCCATTGTTGTCACCATGCTGCTGCGAAGCACTGACTCTTGTAGGTTGGGGGGTTTGTGCCCCTTTCTCTGAAAGCAGCTGCAGCTGTCGCGTGTGTGCGCGTGCGAGGGAGTGGGGGTCCTTCCTTTTTCCCTTTGAAAGGATCAGAGTCAAGATGAACGTGTCTTTCCCACGTGGCCACCTCTGTGTCAACACCAGCACTTCTCAGCCTTGTCTGTGATGTGCCCTGCCCGAGTTCAGGTTTTCTTTCCTGTCAAAGTAGACATTGCTGAATCCCACGGGCCCAGGGGAGGAGGAGGGTGCTTGAAAACCCTGAAACACGTGTACGGGCTCTGGAGCCAAGGCCTTAGCTTGAGAGCCGATGCCTTGGCTTACTACCACTGAAAGCTAGTTCAAGATCCAGCGTGCTTGTCGCCTCTTATGGCATTTGCTTGTTGAGCAGTGAAGAAAATCAATCCGATTTACTTCTTGTTTCTTGCATTTCCTTCCCAATTAGTACATTTACCTAACAAACAGACAAAACAAAACCAGAAACCAAAAAAAGAGAAAAAGAAAAAAAAAAAGCTTTCACTCACATACATAAATCATAAAAAAATATTTCTATGCATTTGGAGCTTAACCAACTTGACAGTGTTCATTGAAAGGGAAAAAAGATGCAAATGTGAAGTGTCAGCTCTGCAGGGCGTTGTTTGAGCCTCATGAGACGTGTGCCACACCGGACAACAAGGCAACTGGGCGGTGGTGTATTTTTACGTCTGAGGAGCAAGCTTATACGGTTTGGGATGAGTTCTTCTCTGCTCAGTATTGGCTAACATGTCAGCATGGTAAATCTTCTAGTTTATAAAGTGATCCCATAATTCAGATGATTATAGACTATATAACTTCACTTTAGCTGATGGTAGATTAGGTCTTTTTCTGTGCAACATGAAGAGCTGAGGGAAAAACCCTCCTGGTTTTAAATGACTTTAGACCGTGTCAGCTGCTGGGGGATCGGTACATTTGAGTGTGTGGTTACTTTTTATTTTGTGGGTTTTTTAATAATCGCTGATAATGTTGTGCTCTTTGCTAAAGAAGACATATTTCCTCCTCTCAGCAGGGCTGATAATACCTAGATCTGAGGTGGAAGGTGTTTGGCGGTGTGTCGTCTGCGTTTGCGTGGCACGGGCTCTGATACTTGAACGCCGGCGTGGTTTCCTCTGACTGAGTGGGGACCGACCAAGGATTGAATTCCCCACGCTGGTCGGGCCCCAACCCCCGGGCAGCATTTAACCACGGCATCTCTCAACAAAAGGAGCACTCACAAATGGCAGGGAAGCATTTTGGGGCATGTGCGAGCTCTCGCTGCAGGGAAGGGAAACTTGCACTGGACTTTCCAGGGGAGCCAGTCCCAGGATGGGGTTGATTTTGTCTGCATCCAGGTCACACGCCATGCCCAGTCCCTACGCTGCGCACTTCCACATCTGCCACTGCCTTTTGCAGTCTAATACAACTTTTCAGACTCAAGTCACCCCTTGGAAAATGTCAGCTTTTGTTTAGACAATGGAAAAAGAAAGCAAATCTCTTGTAAAGACCTCAGGCAGACCACAGCAGGCCAGAATGCTTTTGTCACTGTTATTTCCTCTGTGAAATCTGGGTTTCTCCTGTGCAGGTGTGTGCACAACTAAGAGTGGGAATAGTGAGTCGCCCTCCAGACCCCTCCCAGGATCTCCTGGCACCTTGGCTGAGAATTGCTGACATGGGGCAGAAGGGGCGGGGGTCTTCCCCGGGCCATAGTCCATGATTTTGGAGGGGCAGGGGGTTCCCCCTGGGAAAAACTCCAGCGCCGCAATCAGGGCTCGGTTTTCCAGCCAGCTGTGCTTGCATCGACTGCATCTCCAGCCGGGGCAGGGAGCGGGTGTCAGTGTTCAACAGTAAACTGCTTGCCTTGTAGCATATTAGAGAACCCAAACAGCATGAAAATGTATTGAAAAACTTAAATTGAAGTGAGTAGTCGTGCTAATCATCAGCAAGGGCCTGCATGAGATCAGGAGGAATTTTAACGTGGTCTCCAGGAAGAGACGACGGAGGCATGTTTGTGCCAGCCACTCTTTAGCGGCATCGAAGCAGAATGTCAGGTGGGAGCCCGAACGGGAGCCGAAACTAGGGGGAGGGATCATAGCCGCAAAAACGGGGGAAAGCAATGCAGAACTCAGCTTTTTTGCGTACAGTTGTAGGTATGAACATAGCATCACAAATATTTCACTTAATTTCACATTTCCCTCAGAAATGGGATGCCTTTTCAATGCAGGTGGCTTTGCACAGGACAAGTATGGAAATCTTGAGATCTGTACCTTTTCCATTGGGACCATCTCTGTTCCCTTTGGTTGCAGAGGTCAAGCTGCCCATGGTGGGAGCAAAGGCTAGGACACGCTGTAGGTTCGACACATCGCCCCTGTACGTGTTCAGTGCTGGCACGTCCCCTTCTTGAGGACAGCAAAGAAAACAGAGACCGGTGTCTAGTGCTCTCCCCACCACTCTCTAGGACACTTATTTCCAACTTCTTTGCCATGACCACTGTCAACCTTCAGTAGTTTTCAGTTCACCTTTCCCTTTCATCATGAAACTTTTAATTGCAGGGAAGGAGGTCTCTTGCATTTGCGGATCATGTCTGGGGAACCATTGCTCTAAGATAAGCGGCACTTCCTCTGAATACAGCAGCTGCTGTTGTGGGTACGTGTGAGGCCAGCGTAACTCTTATTCCTTCCCTAGCCACTTACCTTATCTCATTGTGCTTGATGATAGCTCAGGCCTGAAGTGCCAGACAGCCCCAGCCCCAGGTGGAATGGTTTATGGTGAAGGCTTGAACAAGTCGTATGCTGTAGTACAGTGCACACAGAAATACTGCTATGCAACCAGTGCAGACTAAGCTATGTGCACTTATTTCCAAATGTTTTGCAACGACCACTGTCAAGCTTCAGTATTTTCAGTTCACCTTTCCCTTTTCTCATTCTGCATTGGGGCTGGCAGAGCTTCCCGCGGTTTGATCCACTCTCTGGTGGGCTTGAGAGACAGGCAGGCAGGGCTGGGGCATCCGCAGGGGCTGCGCAGGCAAGAGATGAAGCATGGCACAGGCATGTACTGCGATGAATGGCACCCAGCAGGAGACGGACCCTGGGGTGCCACCTCAGCAGCCCCTGCTGTCATGTGCTGCCAATGCCCCCCCAGTCCTGCAGGCTGGATCCCAGCGTGGAGCGGGCTGGAGGCTGCCAACCCCTGTCCTGAACACCAAGACCCCAGGGGCAGGTTTCACGATGCACACGTAGTCGGTCCCCCAGGCCCTGCACAGCAGCAGACGAGCTCCGCAAGGATGTCTGCTGTTGTGCGTGGATGTCGGACAGTGATTCGTGCCCCTTTGAAGGCTTGATGCCAGAGATCACCCGCAGTGGGAATTAGCCTGAGTCAGGCCGGCAAGACGAGGCTCTCAGTGAGACAGGAAGATCGCTGTGTGGGCTGTGCTAAATACACTGGAGTGCCCAGAGAAAACTGCCTGATCATTTCTTGGCCGTAATGTAAGTGCCTGCCTTACACACTCACACACACAGCACACACAATAACCTCTGGAGCACGACTGAGCTCCCTGCTGTGTGTCAAGGCAGAGCTTTCCCACCATGGTCTGCTCCACGTGCTGGACAATGGGAGGCCCCTGGGTCGGCAACTCACATTTTACAACTCAGGCTACGCGGTGCACCTGCCTTTGCTCATAAAACACTTCACATGGAGAAGGGGACCGAGGTGGGATAAAGCGTGATAGATGAAGACCAAGCTATTAGATGGGTGAGGAGGAATCTGAGTTAAGCATAAAATGATAGCGGTTTGTCGTGTCTCAGCTCTTGCAGCAGTCGTGCCTTCCTAAAAACAGAACTTTTAATGATCCTTGAGAAATGTCTGCTCCCTCTTCCCATTACAGGGAAGTGAAGGACACGGCACTGTTTAATGCCAGAAAAGGAAAGAGCTAACTCTGTATAATGTCACACATAAAAGCACTTATTCTGTGCACATTTGATTAGGGAAATCCTGCAGTCGTCTCCACCTCTCCCTGCAGAACGGCACCGATTCTTCCTACAATTCTCCCCCGGTCGTCTACTAGCTGAGTGGGAACAGGGACATCTCCAGTGGTGGTGAAGTGCCAGGATCCAGGACAGGGACATTTCTACCTGGGAGAAGTGGGACAATCGGTGCCTTCTCCTTTGCCTGGGGGAGGGTGAGGGAGCCCAAAAGCTTGCAAATAATAACTTTTTTTGTAACTATACTTGGTCTAATAGAAGATATCGCCCTGCAGTATCTGGGATAACCACTTCTTTCACCGTCCCTTTTTCACTTCCTCTTAACTTGGAACACTTTTTCTTTCCAGATTAAAAGTGCTCATGCTTCATCTCACCAACAAATAAATACTGTTCCTGGAAATGGTCAGTGAGTTTAGCTCCCCTGGTTTTGTGTCCATGCGTGAGAGGGGAAAACGGCACTTTCCTGTTGGCTGCACTCACAGGTCATAACTCAGACCTGAGCTGGCTGCAACTAGCCCAAACGGACCTGGGTCTGCAGCTGTGTTGAGGCACAGGGCACTGTGTTCAAACATCTGCTTAATGCATCAAGATGGTGTGCAAGTCTTTGGGGCCTGGACCTGTGGTTCTGGTCATTAGAGACCTTCGTGTAAGCACCGCAGTTCATCAAGGATGAGCCTTTTTGCAGGTAAGAGTACATGGATGTGGAAATTGTGGGTGGGTGCAGCTACCAGGCCACACTTCAGAGGTAAGCTGAACTTTGAGCTGACTTAAGAGTTCAACATGTCCACTCCAGACACTTCAGAGATGAGAAAGGGCCACGGGGTGGTGGGGACAGAAGAAAGGGGAGGTGGCGGTTGTACACAATCCAAAACGAGGTCTTACTTTGTAAAGCTGTGTTCCTGCTGGGAGTCGTACCCTTCTCAATCCTTGATTATATCTGTATCTAGATCTATCTCGTCCATAATGGCCCGAAGAATAATGGAGAAAACTCGAACTAATTGGAAATCGTTGGGTATTGGTTTCCCTCAAGAGTCTGAGAAGGAGGCTGCTCTTTCTCCATGCTGCTTTCTGCTGTACTTGTTTCCCAAATACCAAGTGTTATCTCTGAAAAATGTGATGAGGAACAAATTGTGAAAACGGTTCTCGGTTTTCTTCATTTCCTACTGCCATGCTCTGAGCAGCAGGCTGGGGTCCTGACGCCGGCGTCCTCCAAGAGCCAAGTGTCTGCTTTCACTCCAATGACTTTCACTTCCCCGAGGGATGTCTGAACACCTGCCGGCTGCCTGAACATCCCAGGGCCAGCCACGCACAAAACACCAGCTAACTCCTAATGTTATCATAATTTCAGTACAATATTAATGAATGCTGAATCAAAGGGAGGAGGAAGAGCAGTAGGGTTGCACGAGGAGCAGTAGAGTTGCAAATACATCTTGTTAAGAAGCATTTTGACTTTTGAAAAGACATCTTGTTCATGAGAGTGCAACTGTTGAAAAAGATGACCTTCAACAGGACTGTTTAACTAATAAATATTTTATTGCATTAAATAATAGAAACAGAAATGTTTTAACTATATACAGTTGGCCATCTCAGGAATGGAGGTTGCGCAGCCATTCTGCAGACCCTGTCTGGATGCACGTCCGTGCTTTTGCCACATGTAGATGAAAACCGGAACTGACCCAGGCTGGGGGCTAAAAACCTGATCCTGCCAAACCTTCCCGAAGCCCAGAAATCCCCTGCAGATCCTGCATACCCATAATCCCTCCCGTGGATTGTGCTTACCCTTCACCCTCCCAGATTGTGCCTACCCATTCCCCACCCAACCCCCCATGCATTGCACCCCCCCACCCCCTTCCCCTGCAGACATCCCCTGCCCCTCTGCCGATGCCCCCCTAACTAGGGTTACTAGGGGGAGCAGGGAGCCATGGGTTGGGAATGAGGGGCACCAGCAGGGCTGGGGGAGGTCAGGAGTGAGGGATGCCGGTAGGGCTGGGAGGGAGCGGGGGGCTGCACACCTGAGACACCTGAGCTGGAGCAGGCATTTCTCAGTTAAAAAGGCTCTGTGCACCCAGCCAGGGGCGTACACACACGACTTCCCCAAACCATTTCTATTGCATACGGATGCCTCCAACGCGGCAGTAGGTGCGGTGCTGTCCCAGACACGGGAGGTGGGGAACATCCAGTGGCCTCCATTAGTCAATATTGCTATTGGGTCTGCTCCCCAGGGGGACACATGGTGCAGGAGCCTGAGCAGGAGGGACGCCAGCTATGCACATCGGGGCCTATGAAGACCACATGGACAACTACCGCCGGGCCCTACTCCAGGGAAACGGCACAGAGAAGAAGGATGGGGAGGAGAAGGGGGAGGAGGTGGCCACGAAGAAGACTGGCCACAAAACCCCCCTGGAGCTACCTGGAAAACAGTCGTCTCCAGGTCCAGCGCACGCAGAACTGGGCCACTCCTCCCTGGCACTGCACTACAGGTAGCTCCCCGCCCCACGCAGGAGACTCTGACAGAGACACCGGAGGAGGAGGTAAGTGCTCAGGAGGTAAGTATTCCCAGCCAGAGGAGGGCACGCTGGGTGGGGGGAAATCTCTCCTGAGGGGCACGGAGGGACCTATCTGCCGTCCGGACCCCTTAGCCCGAGAGGTCTGCCCGGGGACTTGCACCCAGGAAAGCTCCCTTGTGCAGGACACGAACAAAACTTCTTTTCAAAATGCTAACGGTCTGGTTCTCTCACAGCGTCTCAGGACATCGAGGGGGTCAGCTGGGGCCTCAGCTGCTTGGACGCCAGTGCCAGGAGCATGGGGAACAAGCAGGAGGAGCTAGCCCGCCAGCTCCTAGTGGGCAATATGACCTGGCAGGGATCGCAGAGGGGAGGCTGCAGGTGCTGCCTGGGACAGGCGGCAGCAGCAATTATCGCTGGTGCTCGCTGCGCCCCATGCCCAGTGCTGGTCCCAGGTGACAGGGCAGCCTCCTCTCGTCCAGGGCACAGATCCAGGGGATCACACCCCCGGGAGGGCTACCGAGCTTTGCTGGACTCCTAAGAGATTATGTTTGCACTTGTGCCTGGCATCTGGGGCATCATACTCATGCTGGCGCTAGCACTGGGCCTCCTTGTCCACCATCCCCATCTGCGTCAGCTCCAGCTCATACTTGAGCTTGCACTCCTCAGCTTCCAGCTGCAGCTGGGATTTGCACAAGTCCCACTCAGAGGACGGCCCCTCGGGTTCTGCATGGACGCGCAGAGGTGATCTTGTGGCCTGGTTATCATCACACAGGATCTGAATCAGGTCTTCTCTCCTCTGCTCCTTCCTCTCTTTCATCACCTGTTTCAAGTTGACCACAGTCATGTGGTCATACTCGTCAGCCATTCCAGCTATCTACACTGCCCACTTGACCCAATGCCAAATTAGAGATTGTTTGCTCCAGTGTTTCCAGCGACTCTGTTCCCTTCCCCAAATGATGCCTTCAAGACAGCAGGTTGTCAGATCCCACAGCTACCATGACACATGGTGGGCTAGTAGCAGGTATTCCTGTGTTGAGCCATCTGCCTCACCGCGCCCAACCACCTTCCAGGCTCCAAGTGCCTCAATGGGGGCACCTCACGTCCAGCCGACCCCACTCCTGGTGCACACCTGCAAGCCTGGGGGTCATGAAGCCACCATCCACGATCTGGACTGATCTTGGCCCTGTGCCCCATGGGAAACACAGGCCTAGTAGTCCTTGATGGTATTTGATCCACTGCAAGAACTTGGGGTGCTTCCCTGTCTGAAGCAGAAATTGTGGTCCCCCTTACTCAACCAAACCAAGGGGATCCCAAGGCATAAAGTACACCCAAAGAGCCTCGTCTGCTGAACAAAAGAGTGGCTTTCCAGGCTCCACAATGTGCTTTGCTCAGGAAGGAGCTCCTGCAGAGCGGATGTGCCTACTGACCTTCCTCTATTATTACATATTGGGCAAGGCTCTTCACCCAAGGAAATGGGCTGTCTCGTGATCTGAAAAGTCAAGCCAATATTCCAAACCACTGGACGCTCTGCTTCCATCTCCTCCACTCCTTTGTGTTTGCAGACTCCTCTGTCTTTTGCTATTTTTCCTGTTGGTTGCCCTTTAAATTTCCTCTAGTTTCCACTCTGAGCCTTGCCCATATAGAGCGCGGCTCACTTCATTGGAAGGTGTGAGCTGGTACCGCAGAGTCACAGAGAGAGTCCTAGAGAAGCAGGGCTGGAAGGGACCTCCAGAGACCATCTAATCCACCCCCCGCCTGAAGCATGAGCAGCTCTATCTAAACCATCCCATGCAACTCTCCTCTCAGCTCTACATAAGAAAACGGTCAGCCCTGACACAACATAGACCTCCCACCCCCACCTGCCAGTCTCTGGCATCTAGAAACCTCCAGAGGTCCTAGACAGAGGGCCATGCACATACAGGGTGTGGGGGCCGTGGGATGCAGGTACTGCTGCCTCTTGCCCAGGCAGAGTGTGGGGAGCACCGGATATGGGCGCTGCTGCTGCTTGCCCAGCCGGGGTGGTGCGGGACAGGATGTGGGCGTGGTAGTAATAGATGTGGGGTTATGCCCTGCTGCTGCTTACCCCCGTCTGCCCGGAGCAAGCCATTTCACCCTTCGCCCCCATCTCAGACTCCCACGTCCTCACGCCCTGGCTGGGCAGCTTGTCCAAGCCCCAGCCCCAATCCCTCCCGCACAGTGGGGGCATTGATCTGCCCCCCCGCCCCCCCGTGCCCTTTCCCTACCCACTCATCCCACCACAACAGACTCACCAGCTGGAGGCAGATGTGCCCAGCGTCCTTGAGGACTGCTGCCTCTTTAGTTTATGGCCGAATCTCCAAATTGGGCCGAATTTTTTCTGAATCGATTTGGAGGCTTCCTATTTGATTTGGTCTCTGGCAGCGAAGATCACGCTGCCTACTCAGAGGAGATTACAGGGACCCAGGAGAAGTACCCCGAAGACAAGAAGGAGTGCTGGAGCAGGCGCTCCAAGCACAACCACTTCTCGCCTGACGAACCAGGAGTGAGAGCTTGGGATGCGGGAGGATGAAAGATGCCCAGATTCATCAGTTCCCGTCAGTTCGGGGTGGCTGGTGCGGGACGGAGAGCAGTGACAAGCCGCCCCCAGCAACAACCGGAAGGAAGAAGGAGGAGGAGAGAGAGAGGCGCAGAGAGAGCTCAAAGGAAGCGGGTTGAGAAAAGAAAACAGGGACGATGCCCCGGAGGGGAAAAGGATGAGAGCAGGAAGCTCTCTCCTTCTGAGGCGCCGAGGAGTCTCCATACTTACCGGGACCTGGAAACAAGAAAAAATTCTTGAGAAGATGCGACGGAAAGCCGGTTGCCTCCGCCGCGCACGGACCCGCAGGGGCACAAAACCAACCGTGAGTGGCTGTGGTGCAGGACAAGGGCACCTGGAAGAAACCAGGGAGCCATACTTCTGCAGCCCACCAAAATTAATGATAAGAATAATATAATAAGTCAGGAGTAAAATGGAGATAGAAAGCCAGTAGCCTCACGTTAACAGGGCCATGCCCACAAAGTGGAGCTAAGCATGGTAAAAAAATCCAAAATAGGCCAAATGTCAACAACCATCGAAAACAGCAAGCCTCCCTCTTTTTTCTTTCTTCTTACACAAAGTCGTGGCAGCCGACGCTGCCTGGATGTGCTGAGTGAGGACCTTCATTCAAAGATTGGCTGTGGCGTAGCAGCCAGCACGCTCCAAAATCTTGACTGTTACGTCACCATAAGATCAAGTTTGAGTAACAACCCCGCTTATCTGGACCTTTTAATTGGTCTCCTGTTTCGATTTGGATTCGGAGATTCTGCCGCTGAATCGGGAAGGATCTCCTCCAAATTGAATCAGCTACCGAAGCTTCCCACAGCCCTAGGAATAGTGCTTGCGTGTGTGGACGTGTCCTAAGGGTGCAGAGAGAAGTGGAGCTCCCAGCTGTAACTCAGAGCAATGTTTGCAAAGCGGTCTGAGCGACAGCGTTACCCGAGACCAAACAGAAGGTCACTGTTGGTCCGGGGGGTGGGGATCTAGCTGCCCGCTGGGAGCCTGCAAGCAGGTTCCTACAGCAAGGGCCAGGCTCTGTGCAGTGTTGGCTGTTTCAGCATGGCAGGGGGGAAAGGAAGCGCAGGGAGCTCGTTCTTGGGGCTCCTCAGCTGGTGCTGAGGGGTGGAGTGGGGGAACTGGAGCCCCCCACCTTGGGAGGCCTGCAATACACTGGGCCCAGCCTGCAGAGGGGGGCTGCAAAACCCCAAGACTCAGCTCCTTCTGCTCCCTTGTCCCCTCCCACTTTGAAAACACCCACAGGCTGGGAGCCCCAGCACACGCACGTTACAGAAGATGCCTCATTTTGAAACATCTTTATCTGACACCACATGCAATGAGGGGTCAGATTTTCACCCAGTGGGCCACTTGTGCTGTTTGCAGCCATGCACTTGTGTTTGGTCACAGCTCTGAACAGCTTTCTCGGGGACAGGAGTGAATACTGGATGTGGAAAGTCTATTTTCACATAGAATACAAATATCGGCAGTTCCGCATACCCTTTTCATATTGAATACTTGGAACAAAAGCTTCCAGACCATACCTTTTTCTGAGGCTGGACTCTGGGCTGGTCCTCAGGCAGGTCCCCGGGCTGGTACTCAGGCAGGTCCCTGGGCTGGCCCTCCGGCAGGTCCCTGGGCTGGTCCCTGGGTTGGTACTTGGGCTGGTCCTTGGGCAGGTGCCTGGGCTGGCCCTCTGGCAGGTCCCTGGGATAGCCCTCTGGCAAGTCCCCAGGCTGGTCCCTGGGTTGGGACTTGGGCTGGTCCTTGGGCTGCTCCCCAGGCTGGGCCTTGGCCTGCTCCCCGGGCTGGTCCTCGAGCTGGTCCCTGGGCTGGCCTAGATACACCAATTATTTGGAGCTAAATGAGGCGAGTGAAAATGGCTGCACCAGCCTTAGTTAAGTGTGGATATTTGATGAAAAGAAGCCACAGAAATGACATTTTATAACAATTGTTTACAAAAATCTTCTCCCCGACAACTGGAATCTCTCCTCTCGCTCTCTTTATCTTAACTTTATGGAGTCAAATCACATCTGTCAGAGCCCTTTGGGATATCTCTTGTCCCAGCCTTGCAGTCTAATCCACATGGGTGGAGGCTGCATAGAGTCGTCAAGGGGGTCTGTAGAGTTCAGGCTGCATATAGAAAGCTCCGTCTACATGTTTCTCACTAAATAAATCCCTTACAACAATGACTCGGCACCGAGTCTTTACATGTGCTCACGGAGAAGCATGATGAACTTTTGAAAGAATAAATTGTTCAGCTTTGTATAAACACGAGCAAACCTGATGAACACATAAAATAAGTGATCGCTATCAAACTGTTCCTATCACACTCGCAAATGAGACACTGAGCTGCCCTCTCCGCACTCCCTGGCACACAGACAATTTAATGTAATTACTCTCCGTTATTTCAAGATTTGGATCATTTCATTCTCATTCAAGTGAGGTGTCTGTCGCTCAAAGTTTAAGGACCTTTTTCAAATATGACTACAAGAAATAAATGCAAGAAGAACCCCGCTGGAAACTTGTGCTCACTTTGAGCAACAGTTGGATCTCAACGTAGACCTGAACATTTTCTTGGCCCACTGAAACCAAACCCAGGACACAACCTCATTAGACACCTATTAGCAACCTTGGCGATCTGAATGTTGGTAACATTAACCCCCCAAAATGCAATTCTTTAGTGAGGGTTGGGAGATTAGGTAGTGATAGCTTGAGCAAAAATATAACTTACTCTCATTTTCAACTTGTTCTCGCTGAAACGTAACCAGCAGTTGTTTTGCCTCTTTTAATGGCTGGGAGGCAGGCATGTTCCTTTCCAGGTATGCCACGACTTTGTTCAAGGTATTAAAACTTGGTGGCTCCCTAAAATCCTCCGCAATGTTGTGCAGCCACATGGAAAACAGCAGGGCTAGTGGGCTGAAAACAAATACATTGACAAAATCCCGTCATAGTCAGGCTTTATCACAGTGATATTTGTCATTCAAACCTGTATCAAGTAGATGAATATATCCCTTCTGCTGTGAGCCAGCAAGGAATTGTGATCTGGGCGCCGTTTTACCTAATCATGGTCTGATCTCACTGACACCCGTTTTACCACTCCTAATTACTGATCCAAACTAGGGAATGAATACTGAATTGTATCCTCAAGATGCAAAATATAGGACAATTATAACTTTGTTTAGCTATAACAGCATCCTCCAATTTGGTCCAGTATTATGGCAAACAAGTAGAGGAGACACAGGCAAAACACAAACATCCTGCCCCAAACCCAACCTTTACACAACACAAATCGCCTGGCTATTCTTGCTTCCTACTTTTCTTGCTTTCTTTTTTCTTGCTACATTTGCGCCACGTTTATTAGTGTTGAATGCTTTGTTTGCTCTCCCAGAAATGATGGATCCACAAATAAAAGACTACATCTGTTCAGTTTTGGGGCAGCATCCCAGTCTCTGGAAATTCATGTAGGCATCATACAGTTAATTCTTTCTTTATACAAATAAGGCTGGCTGCCTCTCTCTCTCTCTCTCTCTATCTAGATAGATAGATTTCTAGATAGATAGATAGATAGAGCCAGATAGAGAGAGACAGCCTATGTATATAGATAGATAGATAGATAGATAGATAGATAGATAGATAGATAGATAGATAGATAGATAGATAGATAGATAGATAGAGCTGATTAAGTTTACCACATCCTCTGCATCCTGACTGAGGTTTTGCTGTACAGCAGAAAGCCACACTTACTTCCCAAGTTCTTGTCTGGCCTGGCTGGCATCTCCCGCTGCTCGTGGGATCTCCAGGTGCCCATGCCTAAATATCAAAATGGATACTTTCAACATTTATTTAAAAAACGGTCTATGTCAGAAGAGTAAGACGGTCTACGTCAGAGCCTTGCCCAGACAATGAAACATGAAGATTTCTCTAGTCAAACTATGTTAGAGAAAAAAGATGAAGAACATCATTGTCTTTCATCCCCTTCGTCCGGCTCAGCCAGGGTTTTCCCTGAAAACCAAAGCTGTCGGTCTGCTGTCTCTCCACGAGAGCAGAGCTGGGGGAGCATTGTGGCGCAGGGGGAGGAAGGGACAGCGATGCTTTGTGCCTTTAGCCCTGTGAAATCCCTCTCCTGATCCAGCAGAGCCCGATTCATGGAGCAAAGAGTTATGCGGAGGGACAGTGACCGCCTGCACTGGTGACTGCCTGGTTTTTCCAGCGGTGAGTCCACCTGTTCGGAGGACTGCTTGCCTCCAGCTGTCCTACCTTTCCGCTAAAGAACCAAACCGTCCATTTTACTTCTCGGTCTCCTTCTTTGATAAAGTGCTTGGATGGGGGAGGCATTTTCAACCCAGTTTCAACTGAAACACTGAATTTGTCAGGCTTGTTAGAAAAACATGCATATCATTTGGCTTCTTAATTACGCCTTCTTCAAAACTATCTGACATCATTGCTCGCAATGCCCCACCTCTCAAGGCTATTACAGCTTCCTCCACAGCTCTTGGCTCTTACCTGCTGAGGAGAAGGTCCAGGACTTGGCCTGGTGGCAGGAAGGCCCGGTAGGATTTTAAAAACCCTTCAGCATGGGTCAAATCCCTGAGGATGAGAAAGATGTCCTTCTCCAGGCTAGCTCTGCAGTCCCCCGCAGCCTGTGAAACAAAAGACCAAAAGCTTGACATGAATCAGAAAACAAGGAGAGTCCCCACTCTGAAACTCTAATTCAGTTTGGCCGTTTGATAACACAGATGATCGGAGAGCACAAATTACAGAAGTGTCGTTATTTTGATGGCCGGTCTAGAGATGGCACTAAGGGTGAACAACCGGCTCTCCTATTGGACAGTATTACCTTGACATCCTCCCTCCCCATCTCCGTAGCTAACTGCACCCCAGAGACAAGCACATCTCTCCTCTCCCAACCAGACCAGTGCTGGGACGCGCTAGCGGGGAGACACACATCCAGGACAGAGGAACCAGCACGAGTCCACAGTGGCCTCCTTTGAACCGGTGCCAAACCCCACGTCCACCCAGCGCTGGAGCGGGGAGCTCTCTTATCAGAAGTGCATGACGGTAGAGGAGACAGAAACTAAGGCTTGACCAAGGGGAATCAAACTCGTCTTGTGAAGGAAGGGTGTTAATCCCACGAGTCCAGGCATATCCCAGAGGTAGCAATGTATTTTGTCTCCCATTGTCCCACTTCCAGTTTTACATCTAGATACAATATTTCTTGTCACTTTTAGACGTGCCCTTGCACTGGCTGGAGCCTGATCCAAGCCCAGGCAAGTTAATGGGAACAAGCCATCATTATTACTTGAGAGGCAAATATATGTTATTAGTGGGAAATGGTCCCTGGGAGTGATTCAGTGACTTGTGTGCTACGAGAGCCGGGGTGGAAAGTTCGAGATCAATAAAAGATGCTCCCCGCTTTGGTGATGGACAAGAGGAGGCAGCTGGGAGTGCCCGTGACTGCCCTGCGAGGGCCATCCGGGGAGCGGGGGAGCCAGCTGAAGCGCCACTGGCACTTCTGGGAGCACCGCAGCCACTTCTGAGAGTGCTGCGCCCACTTTCCAGTCAGCACAATCGGCCATGGGGGGTCTGCCCCCAGGCAGCGAGATCGGCCACTGATTGGTCACTGTCGGGGCACGTGCTCCCCCTGACTAAGGTGGCACCAGTTGCATCTCCAAACTTCCTTTTCCTTTAAGGAAATTCCTTAAAGATTTTGAGCGTTGATCCGAATGATGTTTAAGTACACTTGTGTCTATGTACCCAACTCTGTACATGCACATTGCCCTTTACAGAACTCGCACAAACAGGCAAGGCGACTCAAAAAGTTGGGACGTGTGGATCCACCTTTCAGGTACGAAGACATGCAGGGTCCGAATGGGAACAGGACAGGGAATCCAGTCTGGAGTGCTTTGGCACTTTGTTTTCAAGTGATAAAATGACAGAAATTGCTTCGCTTTTTGTGGAGACTCACAACACATTCATCCTTGACAAATGTTGGGATAAATGGACTTCACGTCGAACTGAATAAGGCAACTAAAAATGTTATCAGGTGATTCACAAACACGCATTATAAAAATAGGACGTTTTATTCTCAGAAAACAGGTATCAGAGTTACAGCTGTAAATATGTATCGGTCAATTAAAAAGAAAACTCTTTAAAAGATCATTCTTATTTTTAAAAAAAACAACCATCCATAAAGAAGGAGATTCGAAGCCAAATTTCCATTTTAAAAAACACTCTGGGGGGTCTGTAACCCCTACGGGCTTTTGCCTACTCTCACAAGTTGCTCCCACCTTTTTCTCTCACGGCAATATTATTCTCATTGCTGGGAACGCACATTTGGAGCTCTTAGAACTTGCTCCTCCATCCTTTCCTTGCTGCCCACAAGGCCAACGTGTTAGAAACGTCCAAGAAAAGCTTAGCTCCTGCCAGTTAACTGCCTACCTTCCTCCTGAATGTAGAAAACCTTAGAGCTGCTGTAGAGAGCAGGAGAAGACGGCGGGGATACTTCCTAAGTGCCAACAGGAGCCGGCAAAAGAAAAAAGAGTTCCCCAGGAGCCACGGTTGCAGAGCAGCAGCTCCGTAACACTAGAGCAGCCTCACAAAGGAAAGGACCCAGATGAAAACAAGGGGCGGAGGTCACGAGTCCAGGAACCTGGGAGGACAGGCGATACGGCCGCAGTAGCAACGAGCCAGCAGCCAGCTGGCTGGGAAGCTCGCAGGAGCTATATTGAGCCGGGAGAGACCAGCTGAAGAGGCGTCTCAGGGAACACCAGGCACCAACCGGGACTGCGGCAAGGAGCTGAAGGGCTTGCCGGGGAAGGCGGCTCAACCCCAACTGCAAGAAGTAGACTTTTTTTTTCAGTTTCTATTGTTTAAAGGACTTGTTGTGCCGGCGGCTACACAGAATTGCAGACTCTCAAGTCAGAACAACACGTGCACTTTGTCTGATTCAAGGGGAAAGACCCCTTTCATTTCATTTGGATTCTCCAGGGAGAAAGGAGTTAGAGAGGATACTGCCCAGGAGGGCTACAGCCCAAGTTCCTGGTCGGGTAGTCTTGGTTTTTCTGACTTGGTAAGGGAGACTGGAAGGAAGACGTACCTGAATTGGACGTGGCCGTCGGATTACCTGGGGATATTTAATGAGCTCCAGGTCTTGTGCCCAGAGATACGTGAGGTCCTAGAATAAAGAACAAGAATTGAATAAATACAAGCTAATTCTGAAAAGAGCGAGACCTGCGAGTTTCAGTTTACATGTAGGACTGAATTCCCAGTGTCACTACGAGGGGCTACAAGGGAAGTTCGGAGACATAGGATTAATTGTCCCTATGTCCTGATGTTTAGTGGTGTCTAGAATTCAGTGCTCCTGACAGAAGACTTCTTACATCAAGACGTGGCAGACGAGAGTCAGGGTCACCATATCCCCGCATCTGACTGCTGGACATTCGACCTAATCTAGAGGGCTTCGAGCAGTCACACCTTCTTTCAATAGTCCAACAATCCTCACAGCTGCTCATGTTACATCTTCAGCGTTTGCAATCCCAGGCACTTGCTCTCATAATAATGTCCCACACTTGATGTATAGTGTGTACCAGCCACCCACTGGTCACATGAGTTCCACCTACCCAAACTACCAGATCTTCCACTTTCCTCTCTCTTCATGGGCCACCTTCCCACTATTAATCAAGAAAACACCTTGTACGCGCTCTGTATCAGCTCTACACAACATTGGCTTGTACCTACTCTCCCCCTCTATGCCACAAAACACACGACAGATACAGCACATTACATGGCTCTTGTTTCCTTGCTTAACATGAGGCTGAGACACACTTCCACCTCCATACTATCAGATACCCACCACGGACCTTCCCCTGTACAAACACCAACCTCAGACACAAGCCAGCCTCAGCTAAAGTGCTCTAAGCACCAGCTGCTCTCCTTAAACCACCTTAGTGAGACACAAATATCACAGGAACTGGTTTTTCTCTTCAGCAGACTGAAAGGCAGAGAAGGGGAGTGCACACATTCACTAAAGGAGTCAGTAACACAATTCAGAACGGAGCCAGAGCCCAGACACTGTATCACCACCTGAGCCAGGTTCTCTATCCCAATCCCCCTGACACCCCAGTCTACCCCTCTGCTCCACCAACATATGGAGAGGACAGGGGACTGCCGGTTGGAGAGCCCAAATCCAACAAACTCTGCAAGCCCCTGCACTAGACTCCTTGCTTCCTTCACCACTACACCCCCATGCCCCCTCCCCGAGTGACCTCCTACCACACCACCACACCCCCACCACTGCCCTCCCCGCACTCCCACTCTCGAGCCCATGTCAGTAAGGGAGAGGGTTTGGGGGAGGGGGGAACGGGAGCGGAGCAGCACTGGCAGCATCCTCCGTTCCTCTGCCCTGTGGGGGGAGGCGGAAAGGGGCAGCAAAGTCACCGATTGCGACAGCCTCGTGGAGATTTCCAAGTGCTCCAGCCAGGGGCCACTGCAGGCGCCGTGCAATGTCCTGCGGTGGTTCCCTTTTTGAAACAGCCCCAAGCCAGCTATGCCTGGAGACATTTCAAATGTCATGTCTGCCTGCACCTTAAGACTGAGGTGCATTGTGTCATGCGTGACTTGATCTGAGTGCTTTCCACCTCGTGCATGTGCTTATATTTTAGCTGTGGAATATCAAACCGATCCAGAAGATGTTCCATACTTCAGGAGCTATTCTCTCTGATAACGGGGAGGAGCATTTTAGCAGCATACAAGTTTTACGCTATGTCCACAAAATTGCCCACAGCTTACCCTGTGAGAGCACGTGTCAAAGTGCACATGTTCTAGATCAAGGATTGGTAGTCGGGGTGCCCCAGGGGACCTTTCAAGGGTGCCACAGAGGATGTCTCCAGATCACAGCTGGTAGTCATCTCTAGCAGCAGTCCTCTGGGCAGCAGGCACCAAAGAGGTGTTACTTTTAATCTATGGTGTTGGTGTGCAACAAATGGCAATGAGTTGTGATGCAAAGAAGCACCCCATTTTTGTAGCTATGGAAACGAATGACAAAAGTCTCTGTGAATAAAGACAGCATCCTTTGCAACTGCCTCCTCAGCAATCATCAAACTCAGCACTTTGCATTCAAAATGGGGCCTCAACCCTCCGCCTCAGGATGTCTCCAAATACAACTGGTTTCTGATCAAACAGGACGGTCGTGGGGGACGGCCAAATTCTGACGGCTTCTCAAAGTCTGCAACAACTTCCGATCTGGATGGGTAAAGACAGCCCCGCCGGTACTAGCTCAATTTGCCGTTTGGTTGTGATGTTGAAAGAGTAATTGGTTTTCTTACCAGTTAGGCTACAAATGGACATGGTGAGTTTGGAAAGGGTTCTTCAAAAGGGAGGATAACATCTAGGATTTTGAAATGGAGGAGGTCCCGGAGTGGGCAGACAGGGTTACAACTACTCATTTTTGCCCCTGGAAGGGAGGGTGGGTTGTGCGTGGGGGAGACCGAGCGGTGGATGGTCTTACCCGCTCCTGGCCTGCCCGCTGCAGCCGCAGCTGCTGCCGCCACACAGCGTCCCAGGCCCTTGACTCTGCTGTGGCAAACATCTGCTGCCCTGTCTGACTGCCTGCTTCGGGCCTCAGCTCCTGCGTGCGGCAGTGCTCGAGGCAGGATGGCAGAGGGATGCATCTCCATCCTTGTCCCTCCTCCTGAGATGCCCTGTTGAGAAGTTCAAAACCTAGTTAATTGGAAATTATTACTTCTACTGGTTTAAGGAGCCAAGGTGCTTAGGTGCTAAGCACATCTACACCTTTCAAAATAAAACCAAAATAAATCAGAGAGAAAAAAAGAGAAATGAATTCAAAATGCAATTGTTCCATTTTTTTGCACGCATAAAGCGTGGCCCGATGAGCGTCCCAATGAGCGTGCACAAACTGCGGAAAGGGGAAGCATTGCTCCCCCTTTCATGCAGTTTGTGGCACTTCAAACCCATGTCAGACCCAAAGACCACACGTGGTGCACATGCACTCATTTGCCATGCTGCACGTTTACAGCGTGGTGCCGAAGTTTGACGCTGGGAGATCCTGGTGTCAAAAAAGAAAAGAAACAAAAGTGGCACGGTCCACGTGGCAACAGTGCGTGCTGCCAGAAACACAGCCTGGCTGGGCAGAGCTCTGCTGAATGCATGTATTACTAAAAGCAAAATGCAAAAACATTGCTATTATTTCAGTGAGTCACTATGAGCTCCTATACGTGTGCAGGGAGCCTGCTTTATCCTTTATCCTTACTTTAAGTTCACAAGCATGCCATCATGGAGACATGGACCATGAGCACCCTGGCACAGAGCCATACCTCTTCACAAAAAAAGGAAGCATGAAGGCAAGAAGAAAAGTGTTATGATATTAAGTAGGAAGTTTTAGGAGACCGTTTGCATCAACTTGTTTAGAAACTGGAAACTGAAATCCAGGAGAGGCTGACAGAGCGGGTCCAGCCCCTGCACCAGGCAGGACAAGACACCGGGGCTCAAGCCACAGCGGCAAGGTGACCGTCCCGTCTGCTCCTGAAGATTTCCAGGGGAGGTGACTGCACCCCGCAGGGTCACAGTCAGGGCGGCCAGGATCTGGAACCAGCTGCCAAGGGGAGCGGTGCTGGCTCCTACCTCGGGGGTCTTTCCAAGGAGCCTGGATAACAACTAGCTGGGTCAGATGAGCTTCAGCTTACCAGGGCTCATATGAGCCCAGTATTCATTCCTGCCCAGGGCAGGGGGTCAGACTCGATGATCTGCTCGGGGCCCTTCCCACCCTGCATCTATGAACCACCACTGCGGGGAGTTTATTCCAGTCTGGACACCCAATTACATGCATAGAAATACATTTTTAAAATAGATTAAAGCAGGAAACTTGTAAGAGAAACAGTGCATGGATGGGACTACTAAGGCATTAAAGGACAAGAAGACCCCAAAGAAGATCCTTCAAGGCTATCATCCAACACAAAACACTTTAATAATCAGGTTTTGGTTATGTAAATCCCCCAGAGTCAATGAACGGTAACCAATGAGACTGGAAGCAGAATTTCGGGGTAGGTTCAATTAGCAAAAAAGCCAACAGAAAACCTGGTATTGCTGTGTTGAGCGCTTGGCCCTTTTCCTCAGTGCTCAACCAGGGCAAAGTTAGCAGCAATACCATCTTCTCCTTCCGTAGAGTAAAGAGGGGAATGGAAGTGAAGTAAGGCTTCGTTGTGTGTCTGCTCCTTTCCAGCGCAGCTCCCTGCCCTTCCCCTCCCCTCAGCACTGCATTCTTCAATTCACACCTGAATCTCTCAAATTAGGGAAGGCAAAAAGAGTATGTGGCAGTGAGAATTGGCATCTCTATTTGATTTACCTTCCTCTCTTTCCAAAGGATCCCATATTTTTCTCCCGGGATAAAAGACTGTCCCGTCTTCTGTAGCTGTATGAAAGAAATATTGAAGAGCAAGTTGAAACCACAACCAGTCATTCCCAGTTACTTGATGTCTGGAGCGAGGGACAGCATCATGGCCGGGGGGCAGGGTACTGCAGTTTGGGGTGAGGGGCACTGGCAGGCTGGGGTCAGTGGGTTGGGGGTGAGGGGCAGCAGCAGGGCTGGCGGGGGCTGTGGCTTGGCACTGAGGGGCAACAGCATGGGCAGGGACAGGGCACTGGCATGTCTCTGCCCCCCACTGTCATATCCCCCGTCCCCCCTCCGCCATGTGACAGGTGTCCTGCATTTTGGACCTGGAAATATGGAAACCCTAAAGCAACCATCCGCATCCTCACTGCCTGCTCCGCTGCACCCCTCACCTTGCCTGCCCAGCCAAATAGCATCGCTCCAAGCACTCCCCCCGCCTCCCCATGTCAGGCCAGCACACCTCGTCTTCAGCCCTTGGCTTGTACTGAAGCGGACTGAAGTCATGTTTAGGAAAGAAACGAAAGCATAAAAGTGACAATTCCCCCAGCCACAAGTCACCCACCCCTACGACCCCCCAAGTGTGGGTGCAAACACCCCCTCATTTGCCCACACTTACCCTTGCGGTCAGGGTGACAGCAAGGACACAGGTGTGACCTGACTCCAAGCAGTGTTGGCTCGGGAGCAGTCCAACTGCTGTGCGCGTCTCCAGGAGCCGCACGGCGACGAGCCGGTTCTAGAAGGGGCCATTGTGATGCGCGTCACCTTCTCCGGGTCTCCCCGCGTGCACGTCTCGGCCGTGTCCGGCCGCACCGCTGCATCAGCCTCCAGGTGTGAGACAGGGCTGGGCTTGCACACGGCCTGATGGTGCTCACAACAAGGGACTTCGCACAGGACTGGCCCCTGCCAGGGTTTCCCTCCAGGGCACTGTGACAGCGGGTGAGGAAAGGGACTCCAACACCAGGTCCTAACGAACACCATTTCTTGTCTGTGCACAAGAACAGACGGCCCAGGTCTGTCTCACACGTGCTCCCTGCGGTGACTGTCACCTCTGTGTCTGTAGGCCGGGGGGCTCCCGCTGCTCCCGGCTCTGCGCTGGGGAATACTCTGTATTACTTGATGCCTACTGTCGGCCCTTTGACCGTGTGGGTCCTCCCAGTGTCTCAGCATTGCACCGCTTTCATGGGCAACTTCCCCCAGTTTCGCTTCAAGCCCTTACCCTTTTGGAGGGCGAACTGTTTAACCAGATCCGTGCCCTGGATCTCCCTCTTCTGCCTTTGGACAAACAGCCCTTACACCAGAGCTGCGGCTGAAGAGGATCTTTCATGGATATCACGTGCTTACTGTGCCTCGAGGTAGTGCTCCTTCTCTGCCATCCTCATTTTACCTTTCCTGCCTGCTTCCTTAACCATAACCGCGCTATCTCTTTCGTTTTCGATGAACGGACTGGAAGAGGGACGGATCTTGGTTGAACGACTGTGTCATATTGAATGAAATAGTTTGAATGTTTGTAAAGGTTGCCCATTAGCCAGTTTCAGGAAGAAGATAAGATTTATCTCCTTATCTAGTTCTTTGTTTAGGGACTACGTGCAAAAGATCCTGACTTCGCTTAAAGTCTTAATTTAAATTTCATCTTTTAGAAATCTTTTACAAAGAGAGCAAATATCCTGAATTCTAAGAGATCAAACCCTGAGGCCTTTTGACCAGGTTGGTAAGAAAAGGGCATTTGCAGTGATATGGAAGTTTCCCAAAGGTAATTTAAAATGCTCAACGAAGGTAAAAGAATCTGTTGAGTAAGATCCGAGCCCAAATTTGGGAGCAGTGATATATTGAGTAGGAGGAGCCCACTGACGGCAGCTCGCTCAATAAAAATGGTAACTTACTGTCCCAATTTGGAGGTGACTATACTTGTAGAACAACGAAGGAAAAATCGCAAGTATAGCCCGGGTCAGACTGATCACCTGAACTACCCTCTCCGTGAACACGAATCTCTTAGTTCACGCTGAAGCCGCAGAGCGCCTGAAAGGGACTGAAGGAAGGGGACTTAGTCCTATCACTGTTGAAGCCAGCCTATTGAATTGTATTGCTGAGCCCATTTCATTGAACCGTACTACTGAGGCCAACCCATTGAATCATACTACTGAGGAATGAAACCATATTTTGGTATTTGGCTTCTCGGAATTCTAGGATTGTAAGTATAATATGAAAAATAATAGTATTGATTCAAATTTAACTTTTAGTTGCAATTGTAGTTGTTTTTGTAACACTAATTCTTATAGTATTGTTTGGGAAGGAAGTGCATTTGGAGCATTGTTTCTGATATATGTAATTATTATGTTTTTAATGTTTGTGGTGTTTCTTAAAGCTAAGCAGTGTTATATACGTAGCAAAGAGTTTTAAAATAAAATTGTGTTGTATAAATTAAGTGTGTAATCATTGTGAAATCGTGCAATCAGTTAACTACTCCCCCAGCCAGTGCATCAAAACGAATCAGTAAATTGTGTGGGATTTTCTCTATTCCATAACCCACTAGAGACATGGCGTCACGAACAGGATGCGCTGGTTGCCCATTTCAAAATGGGATGATGTGTTGCAGCATTGCACGTTCCACAATCATAATGAGGGAACTTGGAAGGTAAATATAAGGGATCTTAATAATGAGGATGAAACAATCATGTATAGTTTTATGTTTACACAAGAAAGTTTAAGATGCTGTCTGGGAGGAATTCAGAAATCATATGGTCCACTAGATTGGAGTTTAGAAAATAAAGAAGTAAAGCCAGAAGTAAAGGTGTGTAGGAAGAAAGAAAGTAGAAAAGAAGAGGGAGGTTTTCGAGAGAGAATGCGAAAGGTGTTAGGGAAAGGAGTTTACGATCAGTTAAAATTGCCACTAGCAAGGGAGGTAACGTGTTTAAAAGCAGGAGAGATACTAAGAGAGTTAGAAGTAAGTTGCAAACAAGCAGCAGGAGGTCCTTTGAAAAAACCTAATTACCCGTCCCTCTTAGGAGAGGCAGCTCGGGGAATCATTCACTTATTGCATGAGGTAGAAAATTTAGCAGCCAAGAATAATGTTTTAAAATTGGTTATGAACCAGAGCAAAGTGAATGAAACAGAGGAGCATGGAGAGAAACCAAGTAAAATATCTGTGCAACCTACTGCACCCTCTCCAATTACTCCATCCACTCCACCACCATATGCAGAAGTTACAGTAGAATTGGAAGAATTAAAAGCTGACTATGAGGTAGGAGAAGTAGCTAAAGGTAGAGCAGAGCCAATACTGGAGGCATGTCCTATAGTAACTACTAGTTGGAAACAACAAGGCACAAATCCTGCGATTAGGCAGAATATCTATAGAGAAAGGAACAGGGAGGAAATAGAGGATTTGGCTAGGACAACAGCACGACGTACTAATGAAAATTGCTGTGTGTGGGTAGGAAGGATTATAGAGGAAGAAAACGGAATAGGGACCCTATTAAGTTCAGAGGAGGCCCTTCCACTAATAAGAAATTTGGGATGGAGTAAGGGGGCAATTCTCACAAATACCATGAATATAATCCCGGGAGGCATGTATCCCATAACTTTAGCTGGATTAATTGCCACTGGGGTGAAAAATCATTTGGGAGCTCTAAGCTTTCCCCAAAATTTAGAAGGGGGCATGAATAACATCAGGTACATAATATGGGGAATTAGTTTTGCCCATTGGACAGCACCCCCAAACACCCTGTCGGCAGTACAACAGAGATTAAGGAATGATTGTTTGTTTATCAGCACTCCTGAACAAGTAATTTGCAACAGGATGTCGTTAGAGGTAGCAGCAAATGTTCTGAAAACTCCAGGAGTAAAAGCCTGGCTACTGCCGCTGGTGGGGCAGACACCCTGGGAAGTAGCTGATCAAATAGGAACCATAGTGCAGGAGGAAGAAATGAAGAAAAAGCCCAAAGTATATGTAACAGGAAAGGGTCCAAACAAACCTACCCCAACCAAAGAGGATAAGGCTATGTTTGGATTCTTGCTAAGTAAAGGGTTTGAAAGGGAAGAATTAAGAAAGAATACGCTGAAGGAAAACAAGCAGTTAGCCATAAGCCATGGATGGAAACCTTGGAAAGATTGGACTGCTGAGAAACAAAGCAACCCAAAAAACGGGTCATGGGGGGAGAGCCAGTAAAATTCTGTCCCTCCCCCGAGACAGCTGAAATGATGCCAGAACAACAAGAATTGAATGGAGAGTCTCGCCCTTATGTAACCTTAGAATGCGTGAATCCCAAAGATTTAAGATTAGAGAGAGCAACTTTCCTAATGGATACAGGGGCACAAGTTAGTATGATCAGGAAGGCAGACTCACATTTACTTATTCCAAAAAATAAAGAAATTACCATTGTGGGAGTGAATGGGAAATATACTAAACATCCAGTTGGAACTATAATCCTAACGGGGGGAAAAGAAATAGAAGTATTAATTGGCTCAAAGAATATATTAGGCATGAATAGCATAAGGCATGATCCTTATCTAAAAGAATCATTAAAGGAGATGTTGCCAATTGAAGTCTCAGAGAAGGAACTCCACAAGCCTAAATTAAAGAGTAAAATTTCACCCATGCCAAAAAAGGTGCGTGCTTACCAAATTAAGGACTCATTATCAGGCCCAACTCAAGTATTAATAAAAGAGCTAATAGATGAAGGAGCCATAGAATTAACCACCCCAGGCAAATATGTTAGTCCTGCATGGACTATAGACAAGGGCCATGGGAAAGTCAGATTAGTAGTAGATTATCGAGAAGTCAATTTAAGAATAGAGGATGTGAGTATTATGCAAAATCACACTGCACAAGAAATATTGTATTCCATTAGAAATTTAAAAGACACCCATGGGGAGCAAGTATTGATTTGAAGAATATGTTTTTCTCAATCCCCATAAATGACAAAGAAGGTTTGTTAAATATGAACCTTAATGGAAACACATACCGATGGAAGGTATGTCCACAGGGGTATAAAAATTCACCAGCTATAGCTAATAGTTGTATAGGTAAAACCCTTATCAAATTTCAGGCAAACACAAATTATATAGCTGAAGGAATAAAGATCTGGCAATATGTAGATGATATACTAATAACTGGACCCACTGAGAAACAGGTTAATGAAACTCTAAAGCTGTTAATTAAACATTTAACTCAGGAAGGTTGGAAGGTAAATTCAGATAAAACAAAATGTGCAGCTACAAGTTTCACCTTCTTGGGGAGAAAAATGAATGAAAAGGAAATAACCCCAGAAGATAAATGGGTAACAGCTTTCAAGAAAGCAATAGAAAAACCTCCAAAGACTGTAACTGAAATGCAAGCAGTATTAGGAATTATTAATTGGTTAAGAGACTGGATTGAAAATGCCACAGTACAAACCAAGCTAATCAGGGCAGCAATTAAAAGTAAGCACTGGTCAGCAGCAGCTCAAGGCCAAGTAGAAAGAACAGGAGCAGATTTAAGTTCAAAACAATTAACTTTACATCGAATACATAATCAGTTACCAGTGGAATTATACATCAGGACAGGTATAGATTGGCTAAGTGGAAAGGCAGTCCAAGGAAGTAACGTGATAGACTTATGGAGTCTCACACTTAAAGGATCTGAAGCTAGGTATGGAACTTCAGGTAAAGTATTACTTGGGTTACACCACTGCTATAAAAGGTACAGCCGAGAGTTAACAGAGAATGCAAAGATCCACCATCCTGCAGGGGCAGAGCTTGGGAATCTTAATGCTCCGCCTGTTGATTTTGAAGGAAATCAGAACACTTGGGTAAAGTTACCTCTAGCCTGATGCAAAACTGGGGAAAGAATTGGCAAGGGCGAAGAATCCCAAATGACAGCCAACAAATAATGCCACAATGGACACATGATGGAGGCATGTTTATGGAAGGATGGGGATTCAGTGATGGTTCAACCAAAAATGGGGATAAATTTGGTTGGAAGTGTACCAAGTGTCAGGTAACTCACCTAACCAATAACATTAATAATTGCAATGCCCAATTATTAGAATTGAAGGGGATGCAAGCATTAATACAACATTGTATGTTGAATCATGGTTCAGACATCTGGGAGCTGGTAACAGATAGTAAGTACATTTGGCAAGTGCTAACAAAGGGAGCTAAGCCAGTAGTACATTTAGAAATTTGGGAAAATATCTTGAAGGTGTTAACTACACATAGAATCCCAACATTTGTTACCCACACCAAAAGTCATACAAGAAATACTAACCAACATCATGCAGCTTTGGATAAAGAAGTACAACATTTTAGCATAGAAAAGAACCAAGAAGCTGAATTAGAACCATACCTTACATGGTGACATGAATACAGTGGGCATTGGAACAAGTACGGGAAAACCGAATTTTAGAAGTTAATGGATGGGGGCCAATAAATGCCTATAATCTAAGGAAAAGAATTAGACAACAGTGTGAAGTATGTAACCAGTTCAAAATTTCACCCAAAAATCAGTATGCGTATAATTATCTTAAAAGTGACTATTTCAACCCAGGTGAAACATGGCAAGTGGATCTAATGGGGCCTTTAACAGATGCAAAAAGGTTCCCAAGTGGACTGGTAGTAGTGGATATGGGAACAAGAATGATTAATTGTGTTCCACTAAAACAGACCACAGCTAATGATGTTGTAAAAGCATTAGAAAAAATTGGTGGTTCATGGAAGATCCCAAAACAAATTGCTACAGATGGTGGTCTGCCATTTCAAAGTAAAGGATTTATTGAATGGTGCCGAAATAACAATATAGAACACCATGTGCACACTCCTTATCATCCACAATCTAATGGGGTTGTGGAGAGACACTGGTATTTTGAAGACACAATTGAAAACAAATTTAAAATCAATTTCTTTTAAAAACTGGGATGCAGTATTGCATGTAACCTTAATTCAGTGCAATAATGATAAGACCATGTGGTTGAAACACGAAAAGAAAGAGTTTCCAGTGTGGACATATAAGTATAAAAAAGGTGATGAAGTGTGGATACACCTACCCAAAGAAGAAAAAGTAACAAAAGGTGGAATTCAACAATTGGGGAAACGTCCCAACACTTATTTTTGTTTAACTGAGGAAAATCAAACAATATTAGTACACCAAAGTTGGCTAACCTCACGAAGCTAGGCCTCACAAGGACCTAAGCAATCATTTAATTTTGTTACAGGTGTCAAGGATTGAAGTGGCAACAGTGGGAAATCATGGATGAAAATGATCCCAGAGATGAAAACTGGATGTGGCTAACCAATGCAACATTATGCAGACCAGTGCATAGACCACCCAACGTGATTCTGGGATATAATGCTGATGTATGGAATCTCACAATACCAGGTTATTCCCTTAAATGTCATATTCCTTGGGAAGGACCATGGAACCCCTCCAAATTATTAAATCCTCGTGATATAATTAATGGACCATATCCATATGGCATTAAATTAACAGAAGCAGGGATAAATGAAACTGAGTACTATCCAACACCATGGGGTTTTGTGAGAACACACCCAAAAAAAGGTGTATTTGGGGTAAAATTAACTATTATACCAGTAGGGTTATTTGAAAATGCTCCAGTAGACCCCTATGGTATCATCCTATGTAAGTGGAATAAACTTTTCTGGAAACCTAACACTGTCCAGAACAGTGGCTGGCTTACCACTAGCGCTCAGTGTCGGACTATAGTACATACTAGAAAAGGGATATTACCTTATCTCTTAATTATAAGGGATCCACCGCACCAAGAACAAAGCACAATAGCCTGGCATTTAAAATCTCCTGAATATTCCCGCACTGCCACGCGCATTACATATAACATTAACTGCACGCAACCACAAAGAAAGCGCAGGTCAGTCTGGACAGACTGGGCACAGCAAAATCAAGATAAAGAATGGGAAGAAACAGTAAAACCTGAATTCATGTCACTTTTTGGATTTGCCACTACACATGTAACCATTACAAAAAACATTACACAAAGAATGCAAAATTTCATAACATTAACTGAACAACATGAAAATATCACTAATTCTAACATGAGGAAAATCCAAGCTAGATTACAGTTCATCACCTGTACACAATTTCATGAATCCAGCACCTTTGAACAACTTATTGTAACAAATTGAAAGAAAAAATTCACAGATGCTGGACATACACCTTATGTAGAATGTCATAGTTAAATAGCATAATTATTTAGTCACGAAAATCAGGGAAGTGTACAATGGCTTTGTTCAGTGAACCCACTAATGGGTTGGACAGTACGTACCCGCATTGGAGGAAAACATACAGGTACATTACCCACCATGCGGTGTACCAAGCATAATTGCACACAAGTAAACACCAACCAAGTAAAATTCAATGATAAATGTTCTGAATTGGAAGCATGGAATCAAACCCATATTGTGCAATGTGCTGATTGCAAATGTAAAATCTACACTAAAACTGTTCAAGTAAACATATTAAACTATGATTATGCTTTTGACTTAACCCCCCAAGATGAAGCAACGCAGTATTATGAAATAGCAGAAATGGGATATGATATTCCTCAACTCCAGCCCTGTAAGCAAGAGGGTCAGTTCTGGAGAGATACAGGGGAAATAATGGAAATAAAATATAATATCCCTCAAGACTCACCCTGTGAGCCTGGAGCTCAGTTATGGAGAGACACATTTGCAAGGAAATGTGTGTGCATAATAGAGCCAAAAATTAATCTACACTCCAATATGGAGGTAGTACTTTGGTCCAAAACAGGTATCCCATGGATCGCCGCAGATCATTGGAGCACGACTGAGGAGAATAAGGTGCATTCCCAACTATCTGCGTGGGACATTGACTTGCAGGAATTAAATTTAACTCATATATCGTTTAACTTGGAAACTGGACAATTAGTGATGTTGTCAAAGGACTATGGAGAACACATTACTTACCTGAAATTACTCAATGCCAGCAAGATCCTCAATGCACCATCTGCTTCGGTGTTAGAAGGACTAGCCACGATTGGAAATGCAGTGGGGAATGGTGTTAAATCTACTATACATGAAATAGGATCGATAGGACAACAAGTATGGAACACTATAAAGACTGTATTTTTGGGAAAATGGGTGATATATGTTATAATAAGCATCATAGGATTGTTTGGGTTAATCATTTTCGGAAAATTAATTTTGTGTATGTTGTCACGGAATCATCATAATAAGTTTGTAAGGCTTAGTAATGAAATATAATTGTAATCAAACTGCCTAATGGGCACGGGGGGATGTCAAATTGAATGAAATAGTTTGAATGTTTGTAAAGGTTGCCCATTAGCCAGTTTCAGGAAGAAGATCAGATTTATCTCCTTATCTAGTTCTTTGTTTTGGGGACTACGTGCAAAAGGTCCTGACTTTGCTTCAAGTCTTAATTTAAATTTCATCTTTTAGAAATCTTTTACAAAGAGAGCAAATATCCTGAATTCCAAGAGATCAAACCCTGAGGCCTTTTGACCAGGTTGGTAAGAAAAGGGCATTTGCAGTGATATGGAAGTTTCCCAAAGGTAATTTAAAATGCTCAACAAAGGCAAAAGAACCTGTTGAGTAAGATCCGAGCCCAAATTTGGGAGCAGTGATATATTGAGTAGGAGGAGCCCACTGACGGCAGCTCGCTCAATAAAAACGGTAACTTACTGTCCCAATTTGGAGGTGACTATACTTGTAGAACAACGAAGGAAAAATCACAAGTATAGCCCGGGTCAGACTGATCACCTGAACTACCCTCTCCGTGAACACGAATCTCTTAGTTCACGCTGAAGCCGCGAAGCACCTGAAAGGGACTGAAGGAAGGGGACTTAGTCCTATCACTGCTGAAGCCAGCCTATTGAATTGTATTGCTGAGCCCATTTCATTGAACCGTACTACTGAGGCCAACCCATTAAATCGTACTACTGAGGGATGATACCATATTTTGGTATTTGGCTTCTCGGAATTCTAGGATTGTAAGTATATTATGAAAAATAATAGTATGGATTCAAATTTAACTTTTAGTTGCAATTGTAGTTGTTTTTGTAACACTAATTCTTATAGTATTGTTTGGGAAGGAAGTGCATTCGGAGCATTGTTTTTGATATATGTAATTATTGTGTTTTTAATGTTTGTGGTGTTTCTTCAAGCTAAGCAGTGTTATATACGTAGCAAAGAGTTTTAAAATAAAATTGTGTTGTATAAATTAAGTGTGTAATCATTGTGAAATCGTGCAATCAGTTAACTACTCCCCCAGCCAGTGCATCAAAACGAATCAGTAAATTGTGTGGGATTTTCTCTATTCCATAACCCACTAGAGACATCCTGGAATGCCTCCCTAACACCAGCAGGATAATGTCTCCCTGACACTTGTAAGATAGCAAGAAGTTGAGAAAAAGGTCTCATTATAATGCTAAAAATCACACCCTGGGCAGAGCAAAAGTATGTTAATGAAACATATATGTATGTAAATGAAATACATGGCTAAACCATAGGTATAGAGACATGCTCAGTAGAGAACGTCTTATGTCAGTGGCTTGTAACCAATCACTGAGCGATACACTTGCAAACATATGTATAAAAGGTACCCAAAGGTAGAAACCGGTGGTGCTTGCTTTGCAAAAGATTGCCAAGCACCCCTCTCTGCGCAGACTTGAAACAATAAAGATTAAGTTGGATCCTCCACCCCTGTGTGTTTATTGGCAAAAGCGCACCAGGCACGAACTCACACTGTCCTTTGGAGACAACACTGGCAGCGCCCAAGATCCCCCCAAACACCCCGAGATCGCTGCCACCCTGCTCTTACCGCCCCCACCAGCAGCTCCCAGCCCCCGGGCACACGGGCTCTGCCCAGGGCAGGACCTGACCTGCGACTAAAGCAAGAGAGAGGAAGAAAAGCAAAGCCCCGCACGAGAGAAGCCGGACCCCTGTCGCAGGACCCCCAGCCCAAGGCTGCCCCATCGGCCCCCGCCTGGCCCGGGGGTCGGGATGCAGACTTGGGTGTGCGCAGGGAGCAGGGGGCGTTTGCACCGGTGGCGGGGGAGGGGGGGTGTCGTTGCAGCACCCCTTCCCGCCGGAGTGCCCGGGCCCGGAGAGGGCTGGGGCTGCAGCCCTGCTACCCCCACCCCCACCCCTATGGGGCCGAGCTGGGGCCGGCTCCCCTCTGCTCTTCCCGGGACCCCCGGGGGCTCCGGACCTTCCCCCCGCCGCCAGCCCAGCCTGCCCCATGGCCGGGCGGGATCGTGTGCGTATGTGCGTGTTTGTGTTTGGACGCACAAGTGTGAGCTTGCATGTGCCTGTGCGTGCATGCGTTTGTGCTTGCATGTCCTTGTCTGTCCATGCATGTGTTTGTGCATGCACACACGAGTGTGTGCTTGCATGTGTCTGTCTGCATTAGCGTGTATGCATCTGTCTGCGTACACTCGTGTACATGTCTCCATGCATGCATGTGTGCAGGCACATGTCTCCATGCATGCACGTGTGTGTGCAGGTGTGTCTCTGTGCATGCATGTATGTGCGTGCATGTGTCCAGGTGCACATGTGCATGTTTGCATGCACACACGTGCGTGTGTTGGTGCATGCATGCGTCTGCATGCATGAGTTTGTGCTTACGTGTGTCTGCTTGCATACATCTGTGTGAATGCATACGCGAGCATGTGTGCATGTGTTTGTGCATGCACATGTGTGCCTGCATGTGCCTGTGTGCCTACATTTATATGCGTGCATGCCTGCATGCACATGTGCATGCCCGCATGCATGTGTCTGTGTGCATTCATATGTGTGCATGTGTGTGTGCATGTGCACCTGTGCATGCTTATGTGTGCATGCACAAGTCTGCATGCATGAGTGTGCTTGTAGGTTTCTGTATGCATGTGTGTGCATGTGTATGTATCTATGTGCGTGCATGTGTCTGCGCACATCTGTGTGCATGTTTGTGCATGCGTGTGTTCTTGCATGTCTGTGTGTATATGCATGTCTGTGTGCATGTATCTGTGTGCATGTGTGTGTTCCTGCATGTGCCTGTGCGTGCATGTGTGTATGTGCATGTCTGTGTCAATTCATATGTACCTCTGTGTGTCTGTTCATGAGTCTGCATGTGTACATATCTGTGTTCATGTGTGTGCCTGCATGCATGTGTGCATGCATATGTGCATGTGTGTGTGCATGTGTGTATGTGTGTGCACGTGTGTTTGTGCGTGTGCTCCTCTCTGCATGTGTACATGCCTGTCTGTGCATGTGTGTCTGTGTTCATAGCAGGGAGAGTGTATTTGTGTCTGCGTGTCCATGTGCAGGGAGTGAGTGTGTAGAGTGCATGCCTGCCTGCATGTGTGCATGTGTCTGTCCACGTGTGTGTGTGTGCATGCATCTGTGTTCATGGCATGGAGAGCATGTTAATGTGTCCACGTGCAGAGCGAGTGAATAGAGTGCACACCCATCTCTCTCTGTGTGCGTGTGTCTGTGCGTGCGTGTGCCTGCATGTATGTGTGTGTGTTCATGGCAGGGAGAATATGCTTGTGCCTGCGTGCCCATCCCCATGCCTCAGCCCAGTCTGTCTGTCCACTGCAATCTCAGGGGTGTCCCTCCTGCTAGTACTGTGAAGCCCCACTCCTACCCCTTCAGAATAAAACCCACCACGAGCCACTTTTCCTTTATTATATTTTAATATAATCTTCTTGGGTGGAAGCAAAACAAGGCTCAAGTCATTCTCCAGACTGGGGGCAGGGAACCCAGCAATGGGACAAGGACAGCCCTCACTCCTGCCTAAAACAGACCATTCCAGTACAACCCCCTCCCTCCCATTCATATAAATTAAGTCTCTCTCTCCTGGGAAAGCAGCAGGTGTAGAAGAACAGCTCTAAAAATATAACATGTCTTGCTTTAGGCCCCCAAAACACATCTTCAAAGTTCAACCACAACCATGCCTGCGGCCCTGCCCCCTCTACACGGAGTCCTCTGGGTGTGGGTGCACATGAAGCTGTGCAGGCAGGTCTCTGAGAGGGGAGGGGCAGGTCCTCGAGGAGCCTCCCCACAGCAAGGTCACTCCCGGGGCCAGTTAATGCTGACCTGGCCCGAGGCCTCCAGCACCTCCCGCTTGCAGTCGAAGTCGCCGTTGATGTGGCTGATGGACTGCTCCTCCACCACCCAGAGCTGGCAGCTGGTCTGCGTGATCAGTCGTGCATCATGGCTCACGTTGATCACCGCTGTGAAGAGGAGACAGGAGGCAAAGCATGAGCGGGGTGGGAGGCAAAGCAGAGGCCATTTCCATACTGAAGGAGAATGGAAAGACCCCACGTTTTCCCCATCAGCCACTGCCAGGACAGGGCTGGGCAGTGCAGGGCACGACTGGGACCCAACGGAGACCCTGGCAGGAGGGCACTGCTTGTAGTATACAAACCCTCCCGTGGGACCCACGGGCCCACCCCCACCCAAGTAACCCTTCTGCTTCCCTGCAGCCCCAGATGGGAACCCCATCCATGCCAGCCTGGATCTGACCCATGCACCTATTACTACCTTCCTCTGCCTGACAGATGGGACCCATGAGGCCACCCCAGCCCAGTATCGCCATCCACCCTTCAATCCGATCCATGGGCCCAGTATTCCCCCAACCCCGGCCTCCTCTGATCAGGGCAGTGGACACCTCCCACCGCGCTGCTTCCACTCACCTCCATGTACGTGCTGACAGCATCACCCAAGGGATCAACTGACTCAATGCACAGATGATTTGTGGGTTCATTCTGGGGAAGTGACAGATCCCCAAAAGAAGCCAGGAGTCCTGAGCCACAGAGCCTTCCTCCCACCCCTTCCCTCCTTCCCTCAGCTAGAAACAGGACCCAGGAGTCCCCCCAAACCATGCCCCTCACTATGGCATGCTGGACAGCACTCCTTTCGAAGAGCCAGAGCACGGCACAACCTGCAAGTCCTGGTCCTCACGCCTGCTCTGCTCTAACGCGCTTCCTTCCCAGAGCAGCGAACCCGACACAGCCCCGTTCCCATCCCCTGGGTCCATCAGGCTCCCTGCAGGTCAGCTCAGCAAACATCACACGGGCTGTCTGCCCCCCGGGTAGGAAAGAAAAGGGCCCTGAGATAAGTGGGGTGAAAGGAGCGTCCAATCCCTTCTCCTTCCCCAAAATGCCAGGATCCAGCTTCCCACCCACCTCCCTCCACTAACAGCAGCTCAAGGTCCTGTGCTCCCACCCAGGGCAAGGGCAATGCGCTCCCACCCAGGGCAAGTCTCCGCTCCCCGCCCCAGCTCTCCCCTGCATGGCTGAACCCACAGCGCTCCCAGGGCCACAGCTCCAGCCTCTCCCTGACTTCTTCCTCAGTGGCCAGCCCTCACTCCTGGATTCCCAGCCTGTCTCCCCTTTGCCTCAGCCCTCACATCCTGATCAGCCCCCTGCACCCTCAGGCCCTAGCTCCTCCATACTCACCCTCTCCCCCCTGCCTGGAAGCCCCAGCCCCACACCTGACAGCCTGCAGATCTGCATGGTGAGGGCATGGCTCTCAAGGCTGAAGCGCCCCAGGCACTTGTGAGCATCCTGGTAGGGCAGGTGGATTTGTTTCGGCCACGTTTTCCTCCAAATCGGACGTGGTGATCTGGTGCAGAATGACACTAATTCTACAAGGCCGTGAAGTAATGAATCGTGAAGCATTTCATTTTGAGCAAGATAATGGAGAATACCAAACAGCGGTGGTTCCCCTACTGTAATGCACTTTTTTGATCGTAAAAGGTCTCTCTCTAAAGTACTCTATTGCTCATGTATGATAGTGGATTTACATGATTCTGCTTATACAAGTTTAACTTATTACACATTTATAGCTAGACAGTGTCAAGAAAATCCTGAGCCTTATAGTAGAATAGGGTAAGTCCTGCCTGGATCTTGTCCATCATCAGGTATGAAAGGCCAGCTCCTTCCTCCTCTTCACGCTCCCCAAATCTGAACCTCCATCATTTTCATCTTCGTCTTCTTTGTACTCTCCTGGTGGACCAGCTTCATCTTCATCTGCTTCATCCTCCTCATCCCCTTCTGAAAGGCAAGTAAATTAATTCCTTACAGCTTTGCTTAAACCTCAAAGGCTTGTTTGTAAACTCATCTTAAATGAGCTTCTGAAATCTGACTCAATTCAAAACCTCAGCTACAAAACCTTCTCCAGAAATCTTTAAAAAAAGACAGGACTAGAAGTAACAACCCTCTTTTTCCTCTTTCTATAGGAAGAGAAAACACAGAACTGAATGTGCCACAGCATCGAATATGAGATGATGGGTACGGAAAAAAAAAAGCTTTTGGTACCAGCAATAAAATAACTGCTTTTATATAGTTATATCTCAGTGTAAAGATGTGTACTCACGTTTTCCTAAGTGCAGCTCTCCTTTAACCGTGCACAGCATCCATGACTACTCTCTTTGCAAGTGCATTGCCCGCCCCCCGCATTACCCAATAGGAGCAGTATGTGATACTGCCCTTCACCTGACACACGTAGCTGATTTGTGCTCCAGCACTTCCACAGTCACTTTAGTCTCAATTTTGTATTTAGATCCTGACTGAATGGCATAACTAATGACTGCATGTTTAGAGAAGTCACCCTCATCATCTTCATCTTCTGAGTTGGGGGCCTCATTACCTTCCTGATCAAATCAATCTAGGTAGGTGATCTCCTGAAGCAGCTCAAAAATCCTTTCCCTGTAATCCTTTAGGTTTGTGATGGCACAGCTGAAGAAGTCCAGGTCTTCAAGTTTTTAAGGTTTTGCTAAAAATGAATTAAAATTGCTCACGGAGATGAAATAACTACTTGGTACGTCCAAGTATTGCGCTCCTGCCTCCTAAATGTCACTGACTTTGCTGGCTACCTCCCACCACCTCTTCTCCGTTGCTGTTTCCCATTGTACAGAGCTCATGTAAGAAGTCTTCGTGTTGACAATCAACATCCCTTCCCCAGAAGATCAGACACTCTCTCTACACTCCCTTTGAAACAGGTTTGACCCACCTTCCATCCCATTAAAATGTGTGTCTTTGCTTCTGGATGCCCCAAAAGTACATCTGTCTTCAGAAATACGATCCTATAATCACCCAGGGAGATGCAAAGCTCTCCCATTCTCTGAGGCCGGCACAGCCAACTGTCCCAGCGCCGATCCTGCCATGCCTGGTGCACAGACAGCTTTCCATGGCCTGAATGGGGCAGCTGTGGATGTGACGATAGAGGTAATCCTGCTTAGAGTAGATCCGGGTTCTGCAGTCCATTGTAGTCACGAGTCGGCCTGCGTGAGTAGGAAGCTTCGGAGCCGCCTCGGAGACCCGGCCATAGGGTATAATGGGGAATCAATGAAATATCTACAGCTTTGTTGTTTTTTGTCTGATTTGGATGAAACCTGCAGGGGTGGTAGCCCCTGTTGAGAGCATGAAGCCTGCCAAGTTTCAAGAAGATCGGTGCAGGGGCTCGGGGGAACTGCACCCCACATTCTTGAAAGCAAAACTCATGTCACGTGTATGTGTTACGCCACAGCGGGGTGAAAACTGCAGGGGCGGTAGCCTCGCCGAGGCCATGAAACCTGCCACATTTCAAGACGATTGGTGCAGGGTTTTGGGGGAACTGCACCTCGAGCTGCTGACAGGCAAAACTCGTGACATAGATGACCGTGTGTGTTAAGGTGCAGCAGGCTGGAAACTGCAGCGATGGTGGCCCCTGCTGCGGCCACGAGGCCTGGCAGCTGGCGAGGAGATCGGTGCAGGGCTTCTGGGCTCGGGGGCCTGCACCTCTGGCTGCTGAGAGGCAAAACTCGTGACATGAGTGCTCGTGCAACTGTGGCTGTTTTGAGGCATGGGACCTGGGATCACTGCAGGCCTGGCTGCTACCAGTTACCAATTAATCATGATTCCCTCAGGGACCAGCTCAATACACAGCACCAAGAACAATCCACCGCCCCAAGACAGACGCCGTCAGTGCACTTAACAAAAGATGAAGCCTCTTCAGACAATCTACAGGAAAACCGGTCTCAGTTCTGCGCATCTCCATTTGATTTTGTAAGCATGAGTGCCTTGAGGCTGGCCACAACCAAAATGGCTCAGGATTAAAAAGTTAAGAGAAAATGTCAAGATGCCGTTTCATAGACACCTTGTTGTAAAAGGAAGAGGATTGGAAAAAAAGAAAATAAAACTCCATAATTTCAAGCTGGCTCCTACATGCCTGGTTATTCCTTAAAACTTGATGTTTTTCCTGGTTGTTAATCCATTTCTTGAGATGTTCCAAACCAGATAACCCCTGGTCACTGGAAAAGGTCATTCATGTACATTGAAACTGTTATATAATAGGATTTTCCCTGTCACTTATGGCTTGGGACCCTCTTGATTTACACAATTCAAAGAATGCTTTGAAGAGGCTGGACTAAGGGGATAAGAAAGCTGTAAAGCAGCAAACAGGGTGCTTCAAGAGAGAAAAATCTCTCTGACACCACTCGCTGTTGTTCCCAAGAAGCTGGCAGAAACAGATCCTCTCCCTTCAAGGATCGTGCTGGGAACTTTGCTTGTCATCAGATCACCCGAGTGCCTGGGAACAGTGACACCCCAGCTCTCGCTCTTTCTCCCTCTTTCTCTCTTTTTCTTTTTGTCTCTAGGCATAGCTTTCTGAACCTAAATTGTATTAGTTAAGCTTCAGCTAAGTTTCCCCAAATACTCAATTAAACCAGGGGAATATTGTAATTGTTTTGCTTTCCCTTGCATGTCTATTACTACTAGTACCATTATAAATTGGATATGCTTCACAATAAATAACTTTTATAGTCAAACTGGAGGTAAACAGATGTATTTTTCCTTCTCTACTTCCCTTCCCCACTTGCTCTGCAGCAACGCTTCTTTTACCTAAGCCAAAGATCCCTGTGAAGCCCAGAAATACTGTGGGGTCTGCTCATCAAGAGGCTAGCACTACTAGGACAGTTTGGGCAAAAGATTGGGACGTGCTGAGTTTGAGACACATAAGGGGATCAGCTTGTATAGGCTGATTGGCCCACTTTGGCTCAGGCGTGCCCTAATGAACTGAAAGCTGGCCCGTGAGGGTGTCAGCTGGACACCCAGCCGGATTCAGAGGGATTCTGTTCACTGAGTGCTGGTGTCTGACTGCAGTGTAGTGTTCCCTTAATGAACTGATTCCTGGCACATGAAGGTGTCAGCCTGTACATGCTGATCAACCCGGCCGGGTCAGGCGTGTCATGTTAGTGTGTGTGTGTGCGTGTGTGTGCATTTGACTGATTTAGTGGCTGGAGGAACCCAGCCCTACTGAAACGGAGTCCTGCAAGATAGCTCCATTGTGGGTGAGGTCTTGCAGAAGGCAGAGATACAGCTCCGTACAGAAACACAGGTAACACAAGCAGCACATTGATAGAATTACAAAGACCCTAGAAATGTACCCCTAATAAATGAGCACACCCCAAAGTGACAGGCAAATCTGGTAACAGCTGGGATCATGGCTGGAAATCCATTTTGGGCCACCCCACACCATCTGGGCCAGGCCAGACACTGGTCATCAATTTAGTCTGTAATCTCAGCCCAAATGCCAGGTCCTTAGTCAAGCATGTATACTTAGTACCATGGGAATGGGGGGCTGTTAGTTGGCAGCCTGGTATGAAGAAACCACGCTCTGCTCCGGGCCAGACTGGTCAGTGGTGTCCGGGAGAGTCCCCCGGTGCCATAGAGGCATGGTGTGGGGTGGCCCAAGAAGGATTTCCATCTCTAATCCCAGCCCACGAGAAATTCCTTCTTTGAGCCTGTCTACTTGGTACAGTGGGGATGGGGGAACTGGCCCAAACAGTATTTCCAGCCATAACCCCAGTCCAAAACCAGGTTCTTATTCAGGTCCATGTACTGAGTACAGTGGGCATGGGGGGCTGTCAGTTGGCAGCTTGGCACGCAAAAACTACACTTTGGGCCAGGCAAGACTCTGGTTGGGGGGTGTGGGATAGTATCCAGTGCCAGAGGCATGGTGTGGGGTGGTCCAAAGAGGATTTCCTGTCGTCAACACAGCCCCAAACCCAGTTCCTTATTCAAGCCCATATACTTAGGACAGTATTTGTGGGGGCTGCCAGTTCATGGCCTGGCACAGCCAAACCATGTCTTCAGTCAGGCAGGACAGCCAGGGGATATCTCAGACTGCTAAAGGGGATGTAGCTCAGTGGTAGAGCGCATGCTTTGCATGTATAAAGTCCTGGGTTCAATCCCCAGCATTTCCACTTTTCATGGGGCAGCAGGGCAGGCCCTACAGAGACAGGTTAGAAGGTCTCAACCTATTCAGCCTCCACAAGAGAAGACTGAGAGGGGATCTGGTGGCAGTTTACAAACTCCCCAGGGGTGACTGGAGAGAATTGGGGGAAGCTCTGTTCCCCCCAGGCACCCCCCAGGGTTACTAGGAATAACACCCTCCAATTGTTAGAGAAAATGCTCAGGCTGGACACCAGGAAACATTACTTTACACTGAGGGCTGCCAGGCTCTGCAATGGGCTCCCAAGGGAGGTGGTGCTCTCCTACCTTGGGCGTCTTCAAGAGGAGGCTGAGCAGATATTTGGCTGGGGTGACATGATCCTGGCACCCATTGCTGCCTGAGGGAGGGAGTCAGACCTGATGAGCTGTTTAGGTCCCTTCCACCCCCAAGTACTATGATACTATGACTCTGGTCAGAGAAGACCAGGAGAGTCCCCTGGTGCAACAGGGACATGCTGTGAGGTGGCCCAAAACAGATTTCCAACCATAATCCCAGCCCAAGATCCACTTCCTTACTCAAACCCACATACTTAGTACCGTGGCTGGGGGGAGCTGTCCGTTGGCATCCTGGCAGGGCCAAACCATGAGTTGGGCCAGGCAAGCTGTGGTCAGGGATGTCCAGGGGAGTCCACTGGTACCACAGAGTGACAGCGTGGGGTGGCCCAACAAGCATTTCCATCTCTGATCCCAGCCCAAATCCCAGTTCTTTATTCAGGCCCCTGTAGTTGGTGGCGTCTGGGCGGACGATCAGCTGGCAGCCTGGCACAGCCAAACCGTTTCCTGGGACGGGCAGGACTCTGCAGAGATAACCAGGAGAGTCCCACGTGCCACAGAGGCATGGCGTGGGCTGGCCCAAGAAGGATTTCTAGCTGTGATCCCAGCCCTAAATCCAGGTCCTTATGTGGGTCCATATACTCAGCACAGAAGCTGGCACACTGTCGGTTTGCAGTCTATCACGGGCAAGCCGTGTTCTGGGTCGGGCAAGGCGGGTGAGAGACGTCCAGTAGAGTCCCCGATGGCACACAGGTCTGTCATGGGGTGGCCCAAGAAGGATTTCTGGCTATAATCCCAGCCCAAAAACTAGTTCCTAACTCACGCCCATATATTAGTATAGGGGCGGGGGGTGTCAGCTGGCAGCCAGCACGGCCAAGCCGCACTTTGGGCCGGGCGACGCTGTGGTCAAGGTGCTTCGGGACAGTCCCCTGTGGTGTCAACAGGCTGTTTGGGGTGGCCCAAGAAGTATTTTGCCCCATAATCCCATCCTAATCTGACCTTTATTTAGGGCTCTGTGTTTGATACAGAATATTATTTTATTTATTAGCAAATATGTAATGAAATTCTATTTAAGATGTGTAATTCATTAACAACAAGCTTTGATTGGGTCTAGATTAGCTTTGAAAAAGGAACTGGGAATAAGCAACCACCTTCAGCCTGGTGGGCGGGATGGAGGAGCCGGGGCCCCGCAGGCAGCTTTGGGCTTCTCCCTGATGAGCACCCCTGAACCTTCACTATGCACCCCCAGCCCCCAGAAAAGCAGCCAGAGATTGATTTATTTATTTTTAAAAGGATTTTTACCTCCCCAAAAACTCACCCCCGACACAACCAAGAAATGCACGGAGGGCGAATTGCAGCAGGTGACCCAGACTCAGAGTTAACTGAAGAAAAGGGGAGGGGAAAAGAAAAGAAGTCGTTCACCTCCACCGAGTCCAGAAAACACACCAGCTTTCAAAAACAGGAGTACTACATAGCCACTCACAGTAATTACAATACTATATAAAGAATAATTATGACGTAGCAGTACCGCAGTAATAGCGATTAGCTGATGCCCAGCCCAGGGTTTCTAGCGCCCACGCAACTGGTTTAAAAGAAGCTGGATGTGCAGAGCGCGTTGTGCACGCCCAACGGATTTTAAAAATCATTTAATTAATTTCACGATAATAATTTAAAAAATCATCTTATTAACGTCATGATGATCGTGCACCGCTAGAATGAGAAATAATTAGAATAGTAAGCAACATGAACGTTAATTAGCACTATGTAAATGTACGGTAATTAGTGAGTAGCCACGTGTAAAAGGTAGCACTAAGCATGCAGGAGGCGCGGAGAAGGCGGGTCCGCGTCTGTTCTGGGGCCGGGGTGGGGAGGGAAGGAGCAGGCGGCCCCGGGGCTCCCGCATGCCGGCTCGGGGCACGTGCAGCGCCGTGTGGGCGGGCGGGCGGGCGGCTCCGCGCTGCCTCCCCGGGCGCATCTCGAGCCCCTGCCCGAGCCCGGAGCGGAGCTGCGCCTCCCCCGCCGCTGCCCCCGGCCGCAGCGCCGCGCTCCTCCGCGGCCGCACGGCGGGTCCCGCGCACCCCGCCTAGGCCACGCCCCCTGGGGCGGAGCTCTGCGCTCCTCCGCGGCCGCTCCTGCACTGCGTGTCCCGCGCACGGCGCAGGCGCACCTTCGGCCAAGCCACGCCCCCCGGGCCGGCAGGGCGGGGGCGGGGCCAGAGAAGGGGCGGGAGCTTAATCTTTCCATGCCAGCGTTCATTGGCTGGGAGGCGCTGCGCGGGCCGGCAGCCGAGTGGGTGCGGTGGACGCCCGTCTGGGCTGAGAGCTTTGAAATACGACTGTAGCCGCCATAACGCGCCACGCGGTCGGGGAAGCTGGCGCGGGCGGGTGTTGGGGCTGCGGCCCGGCGGCTCCGGGGCCCTCGGCTCGGGGTGGGCTCAGGCCTCCAGGAGCAGTGACCAAGTGACTCGAGGGTCCCCCAGCCCTGCCCACAGCCGTTATGCTGAGTTTGTTATAGTCAAGAGTTGCTCTCCACTTCCATGGTTTGAAAGAGATCTCGACTCCTAACTGCTCGTTCCAAAATGCGCGTGCCAGTGTACCCCCGCGAGTAGGTATTGGGCCGTGAAGACCTAGACAGCAGTCACTAATGTGGGTATCGAAGCGAAAAAAAACGGTTTTAGTGATTACTCCAAAGAAGGCAGCAGGGTTTGCCATGATCTGATACAAGGGTCTAGAACGGCGGTTCTGAACCTTCTTCAGTTGACGTACCCCTTGGTCTCCGAGTGAGACTTCACGTACCCCCTTTCAATGGGAAATTAATTTTTACGTCAAACTGTGTACTCGGGTATTATAAAAACAGCAAGATACTCATACAAAGACTTCTTCATTTTAAACAAGGTTAATTTATTCAACGAACTTAAAAAGTGCAAAAAAACACCACTTGGTGTCAAATGGCAAAACATGCCCAAACTTATTAGTGCAAACAGTGCTGCTGCTTACTATCAACCAACATTTTAATTCTAGGCGACATTTTCGAGAGCGCCACATGCACGTCATGTTCAGCTTTCAGTTTGTTCCTCGCTTTGGTTTTTGCAAAAAGCACTGAAAATCCCGACTCGCAGAGATGGGTTGTGACAAACGGCGCTAGAACTTGGTAAGCTCGCTTGGTCCCAGTGGGATATGCCTCCCCAAGTCTGCACCACAATCGATCCAATTTCATTGATTCAAAATCGACACGAAGTTTCTGATTATTGCGCAAATCAAGTAGCAGATCTTTTGCCAGGTCGGCATCACTGATTTGTTCAAGATAAGCGGTAAAAAGGCTCCTTAGCCAAATGTCAGCTACCGGAACAGTTGTGATAATTCCTTCTGTGGTGACTTTCAGATTTTCAAGATGCGTAATAATACTCTCGGGGTGTAGGTTGTACTCGTGTTGGTCTTCGTTCCATCCAGGAAGAGCACACGCCAATTGCTGAAACTTCCTCAGCCCGACAAATGGTTTTTGAACCCAAAAGCTGGCTTAAAATTTTTTTTCCAACTATTTAAGTTGGTCTGACAAAAGATCAGATTCACCCAAAGAACCTTGTCTACCTAATAATACTCTCACGGACTCATGGTCCCCCTGGATGCACTGGATCTAAAGCGATTTCATCGAAGAGAGGAAAATTGGCCAAGTTACTGGAATTCCCTCTTCTTCCCCAGAGAGCCAACTTCTCTTGAAAGCATTTGACTTTTTTGTCCTCCAAGATAGTCACTTCTCCACCTTGGACTGAAATGTTCAACGAGTTTGGACTGAAATGTTCAATGAGTTTAGAATTGTGAACACATCTGCGAGGGATGGCAAACAACCCGCAAAGTTCGGACCTATAAAACACTGAAGCAGAATTAATCCATTTTCATGCAGAAACATTTCAATTAATCTCAAAGTTCAAATACTCTTGTGAGAACTTTTTGTCTGGATAACCAGCGTACTTCTGTGTGAAGCAGAAGTACAGCGTGTTCAGACCCAACCTCTTCCTTCGCACAGCGCTTTGAACATGCAGTGATTCAATGCCCTTCCTCTGATCAAGTTGGCGGCCTGGGTCTATCAAATAAGAGGGAGGAGTTTTTGATGCCAAAGCATGTTGATGAAGAATACAATGACTAGAGATCACATTTGGATTCACCTTTTTGACGAGAGCAGTAAACTCTGAATATTTCCCCAACATAGCAGGAGCACCATCAGTACAAATAGCTCCTACAAGGTCCCAGGAAAGGCTGGAAAAAAAGAAAAAAATCATTCATCGTAGCCATAATGTCTGCTGCCTTGGTTGTTTCTTTCAGGAGTTCACAAAAGAGAAATTCTTCTTTGACATGATTCTCATGCACACATCGAGCAAAAATGAGAAGCTGTGCGCAATTTGAGGCAGTTGATTCATCCAACTGCAAGCCAGTTTTACCAGACTTTCCTTGACTTGCTCCACTACTTGTTTGCGTATGTCCTCTGACATGTCCTTGATTCGGTCGTGAATGGTGTTGTATGGGGGATCTGTGCTATTTTTAGTTGTGCATCTTTACCACACATCAGCTCGGCCATTTCCATGGCACGGTTTCACCAGGGTCTCTGCGTTGGTATGCAGCTTTTTTTTCTGTGGCTGTCAATGCCATGCGATAACTTGCCTCCAGCGCTGGCTTCTGGGGAGTAAATCTATGATCAGAGAGTGCGCTCGTTTCAAATTGTGATCGCTTGATATTTAATAAAGCTTCTGGTTATTGAGTATTTTCAGGGTGAACAGTCTGAAGGTGCTCTTTAAGTTTAGATGGCTTCATATATCCGTTGCAAAGTACCTTTTGAGCAAAGGAAACATTGTGGCTTTTGCAAATGATCTGTATCAAGCATACAGGTAAAGCCAAACTGCACACGCGAATCCTAGTAATAACACTTCTTTGACATGATAAATTGATGGACGAAGCAAGAATTCAATCCTTGAAAAATAGTGAAAAGTAAAAAAACCCTTAAAAATACATCATAGGTTGGTAATAATGTAAAATTGAACATAGGTGCTTAACAAAATGAAAGGAAAAAGCAGATGTATACTGTTACTTGCGTGGAACCGCCACGTGCATAAAAAAACTGACGTAAAAAACTCAAATGGAAATACAACAACTGTGAACACACAGCTATGTTCAAAGACTTGACTCTACACGACTGAGTGACAGGTGTTTGGAGCAACGTTTCTGGTGCAAGGTTGAGGCATGGAGCAGGAGTAGGATATCTGGTGTCCATGCGCGTGTGCATTTTAACGGCACTAAAGCCCCAGCAATTTCAAATTGTCAAGACTTTTTTTAGGCCCTTCAACCTATGTTAGATGGTGAATGAAATATATCTCACATACCCCTGATGAGGCTTCATGTACCCCCTGGGGGTACATTGAACCCGGTTCAGAACCGCTGGTCTAGAACTTGATTCTCAATCAGGGACCGCAGCAAACCCAATTCACAAGAGAAAACTAGAGGTTTCAAATGGGTATCTGTACTATTAAAATCAGCTCTGTCCTGTCTGTGGTGATTGATCTTTCTGAGCTCTTCACAACAGAAAAATTATTCTTACTTACATCAAAAAATGAGCGAAAATTAAGCGCAGGCATCCTCCATGGGGGGCCTTGAGTCTAATGGCCAGTGCTTGGGCATCTGGTGTGTGAGGTACTTCAAACTGAGACAGGAGATGAGGAGTTTCACAGATCTTCCAAGCAAACTTTTTAGAAATTCCTGCAAGTTAGCTTGTGGTATCATACCCCGCGATGGCATGAAAACCCAGCAGTTCGTCCCTTAGTTCATCACAGCACTCCACCTTGTGCACAGCAATGTGTTGTTGAGTTCTTGATGGGCTTGCTCTCATCCACAGCTCACTGCTGAGACGAGGCCAGAATGCAATCAGTAGCAATAGGACTTCGGTGTCACGGCTTGTTGTCGTGGAAAACACACGCAGCAAACTTTTGGGTCAGGTCAGCAGAAACTTTATTTGGATAGAGCTACCACATTGTGACAATGACTGTGTTACATCTTTCTGACTTTGCTTCAGAAAGAAGCAAGATCACGTGGATGCCTGCCGCCTCTTGTGCGGAGTGGAGGTGGGCCATGTTTCTTGCAGTTGAGGAGGCAGTGTAACCATCGTTACCACCACTGACTGTTAGTTCTTTGTCACCATGTAATGTTTGCTGTAAGAGTTCCCTTTCGAGGAACCTAACAAGTGTTTGCATGCCTTGCTTTCCTTGGATTCAATCACTGTTCTCCATTGCACAGGCAACATGACGTCCCTCTGATAATTCCAATTCTTATTTCCTTCCTTTCCCAATTCAGTGCTTTCTAGTAACATCCTTGATCAACGGGTCTTTGTAGCTGTCGAACACAACTTCTACCCTGCTGCAAGGTTCCTTGAACTTGGACACGATATTCACCGCAAAAGCATCCACATGGCCTCCAAAAGTCACTGCATCCTTGGGTTTTCCCATGGCCTGAGCCACAGCCACACCACCAATCACTACACATGTTGGAGTCAGGGCTTCTTTCAAACTTGGCTATGAAATATTTCTTCCAAAATGGAGAGTAGTTAAGCTTTGTTTGCTGGTCTCAAGTTTCCATTTGCTGTAGCCAGCGATAGCAGTACAGTAGAGAGTTCTTGCCTCAGGAGGTTATCGACATCCATAGATACAAGCAGGCGTCTGAAAAGTTCACGATCAGCTCTGATGGCTGAGGTCTGTTGTTTTGTGTTTTTCTGTTGCTAAATGTACTGGAAGCAAGAGTTTTTAACTTTGAGATTGGTGCACGTACGATGACAGCTTTATGCACAAGTCAATCAGCAACAAATGTCTCTAAGATGTTTTGTCCTAACTGCTGTGCATTCAGCACGCCTTGTATAATTGGTTCTTGGGGAATGTCTTGAAAGGATTTGACTTTTTTGTCCTCCTAGATAGTCACTTCTTCACCTGGGACTGAAATGTTCAACGAGTTTGGACTGAAATGTTCAATGAGTTTAGAATTGTGAACACATCTGCGAGGGATGGCAAACAACCCACAAAGTTCGGACCTATGAAACACTGAAGCAGAATTGATCCGTTTTCATGCAGAAACATTTCAATTCAATCTCAAAGTTCAAAAACTCTTGTCAGAACTTTTTGTCTGGATAACCAGCGTACTTCTGTGTGAAGCAGAAGTACAGTGTGTTCAGACCCAACCGCTTCCTTCGCACAGCACTTTGAACATGCAGTGATTCAATGCCCTTGCTCTGATCAAGTTGACAGCCTGGATGACAACATCCAGCACGTCTTTCAAATAAGAGGGAGGAGGATGCAATAACTAGAGATCACATTTGGATACACCTTTTTGACGAGAGCGGTGAACTCTGAATATTTCCCCAACATAGCAGGAGCACCATCAGTACAAATAGCTCCTACAAGGTCCTAGGGAAGGCTGGAAAAAAGGAAAAAATTCATTCATCATAGCCTTCGTTGTTTCTTTCAGCAGTTCACAAAAGAGAAATTTTTCTTTGACATGATTCTCATGCACATATCGAGCAAAAAACGAGAAGTTGTGCGCAATTTGAGACATCAGTTGATTCATCCAACTGCAAGCCAATTTTACCAGACTTTTCTTGACTTGCTCCACTACTTGTTCGCGTATGTCTTCTGACATGTCCTTGATTGGTGAATGGTGTTGTATAATTGACATGAATGAAACCATAATACAAATTTCGTTGGAAAAATTGCATGAGAAAAGTGCGCAAACTATTGTTGTGCATCATCCTGAATATGGGTTTTCTACTCAAAAAGAGTACCCTGAAAGAGTGTCATTTAAAACCTCTTTGTTCAATGATATAAAAATCAACCTAAATGTGAGTTTCTATGATGAAGGAACATATAAATGCAAAGAAATGCAGAGTCATTAACAACTATAACTGTAATTGTTGAACCCACTGTGAGTTTTACAAAGGAACCAACTCCGTTAATAGATGGTAAAAATTAGACAGTGGCAGCTATCTGTACAGCAGCCACTGGGAAACCCGCTGCAAATATAAGTTGGGAAAGAGATTTTGGTAAAATAGAGAATAGTTTAATTTTCTTTCCAAATAGAACAGTAACAGTTATAAGCTGATATAAGATCATTCCCACTAAATTTGCGAGGGGAAGGCGTATAACTTGTATTGTGAAACACCCAGCTTTGGACAGGGAAATAAGGTATTCTCACGTACTAGACTTCCAATATGTTCCTGAAGTGTCAATAACTGGCTATAATAGAAATTGGCTTGTTAGACAAAGAAATGTTCAACTTAAGTGCAATGCTAATTCTAAACCACCGCCTATAAAGTTTACCTGGGCCAGAATAGATGGACGATGGCCTAAAGGCTTACTGGTTGTAAACAATACCCTTCATTTCAATAGCTCACTAACCTACAATCATGGCGGGACTTACATTTGTGGGGTGGCAAATTCCCTTGGTTAAGGAAGCGATCAAAAAACTATTCACGTATTAGATCTCTCCACCATCACTACCATCACCATCACGATCACCCACGGTTTCGTGGTATCCTTTAACTAATAGCGTTCCGGGTTTAGCATCAGCATTCACCCTAACAATAATACAGGAACGCAAGTGGGATACCATCATCGCTAGTGTAGTGGGTGGAATTATCCTTCTAATACTTGGAAGTATTTTAATTGGCATTGTCTGCTATGGGAGAAGACGGACGTTTCGCGACCAGTACTTAGTTATGAGCTGTATTCCACTGACTAATAAACGAGGGGAGTCCCAAACAGATGTTCTCCAATCAGATGATGACTAATAGTTGTTGTTATATGTTATGTTATTGTATTATATAGTTTGTTAAAAAGACCGGTCTGTAAAATTGTTTGTTTATATATATACATGTTGGTTGCTTAAGCTCCGTCAGGTCAGTGAATCCTGAAACAAAAATTCCTTATAACGTGCTCATGTGTCTAAAATCCCAGTTGTGCCGTCGGCAAGGGGGCACGTCACAACCCAATGATTTTGGTGCCTTGACACGATGGAATTTTCCTGCCACATGAGAGTCTCTTGCACAGCAAAAGTTTTCTGCTACAACAGAAAACCCCGGTGCAAGAGAGTTCCCGCCATTCGCATGCAAATTTGTGTCCCACTATTGGCCAGTTCTAAATTATTCCTACGTGGCAGCTAGCGATTGGCTTGTTAGCCGTGTAAAATGTTGTGCGACTTCTGCCCAAGTTGGAGAACTTTGAGCACGCTGCAGAGTGCCTCTAAAGATATCTGACTTGCGGCTGAGCTGATCGATAGCCTGATCACCTATCGATTCTTCTCCCCGTCGCCGAGCGCAATCCTTCGACGTACCCTTTCCCTGCCGGCTTAATTTGTGGATGGATTCACTGGCCTGAGCCTTGCCAGCTGGAGCAACTAGTGGAGTTGTTTAAGCGACCGGACCACCTGCGTCGCGGCTACTAGCGGCGTAAGTAAAGTTTTTTGCAACCAATACGCTTTGTCTGCCTCTCCATTCACCAGCCCGCCCAAACAACCAAGCAATTTGTATATCACCTCGAGTCGGTTCCAGCTGTCCGAGACAGTTACCTGGGTAAATAAAGTAGTCAAACTTGCTATAAGTTGGCCCAAGTTGAGAAACTAGATTTGAAGGGTTGTTGGCTGTAACCATGTTGATCTAAGGCCGCAGGCAGACACGGTTGTTTGGGTGGAAGTCATATCTTTTATTAGAACAACTAAATTGATAGCTTAAGATATCACATCCACCCACAGAACCCTGTCTGTCTAGAGCTGAAGGCCCATTCTGTTACAGGGGTAAAAACCTATCCCATATTGTATGCTTCGTGTGTTCACAGCTGGCATTTGTAAGGCTATTGTTTCGAGTCCACGCCATGCAGCTCTCATGCTAGAGACTCTACCTGACATGTACACCTCCTCCCGAATTTTTAAAACCCAAAGTTTCATTTTAAAAAGTCAAGGATTTCTGTGATGTCTTTTGTTTGACCAGTGCATAGTTGACAGATGTGTTGGACAAGCCTTCGGTCATCAAGGCTAAGGACAAGTTGCACATAAACCAGTATAAGTGATTGGAAACCAGTTCAGATCTGTAACACAACAGCAGTTCAGTGTACATAAACTGCTTTCAAAATGGCCAAAACTGGTTTAAGATAAACCTGGATGAATGTAATATCAGACTTAATTTATTTAGGTGAAATTGGTTTACTGAACTTCTGTCCCAGTTCCACTCCAAATTCAAACTCAACCCCCCCTGCACTCCCCTACCCCCCAGGGTGAGAGGGCTAGCCTTGTGCAGGCTGTCTGCTCCAGCCAGGCAGGGAAACATGCTGTAGCTTCCCCTGGTTTCTGGCCTGAGCACTGCAGACATATGGCTGCATTTCCAGAATCAAAATGAACGTCTGTTCACGTGCTTATTGGTTCAGCCTAATCTGCGAAGGTTGAATCGATTCAGCCTTGGGGTTTTGGACAGTCTTTTCTTAGCCCAAGTGCCCTTCCTCAGGTCGCATTTTAAACCTGTCCAGTTTGGCACAGTCTGGCAGAACGCGTAGTGACCCTGCCTGAATTTCGCAGAACAGAACTCGGGCTAGGAGGGATCTCCAGAGGTGACCTAGTCCAACCCCCTGCCTGCGGCGAATCGTCCTTATCTGAGCCACCCTATGCCGATCCATAATGCAACCTCTCAGTAAAACTACCCCCAACCCTGACACCACACAAGCCTTAAGGCCCTAACCTGCCACAGGTAACACATGGGGAACGTGGCAGCCAAAGTCCTGCTTCTGCAAAATGTTGTTAATAGTCACTCGAAAGATCTTGGGTAGATCTCCATGCCCCCAAGGAGGGAGGCAGCCCCCTCGCCCCCCCAGCCCATACCAATCTGACCATGGGGTCAAATTTCTTTGTGAGCCCAAATATGGAGTCGGTCTGATTGTGAGCGGAGGGGCAAGACCCTCTAACCCAGGCTTGTCCAACATACGGCCCACGGGCCGCCATGCAGCTCACCAAGTGCCTGCTATGTCTCCTTTGGCTCCGCTCCTTTGCCCCTGGCATCCGGGTCGCCTCCTGGGACCAGGCTCAGCGGGAACGGGGCGCGGCACCTGGCGCAGGCAGTCGACAGGGCAGGGTCGGGGGTCCTCGGCAGGCGGGATCCTGTGACGCGTGTCCTGGCTTGCTGCCAGATCCCGCGCTCTGGGCTCGCAGCGCTGGGGCTGTGTGTGTGGTCACCATTGTGAGCAGGGCCGTGCGGGTGAGGGGCATGTTTATAGGACGCGGCATGCTTATGGGATGCAGAAAAACCTGCAGCATGCTTATAGGCTCGGTAATGGTACGCTGGTTAGCACTACAGATGAAAGGGACTTGGGGGTCACGGTTGACCACAAGATGAACATGAGCCTTCAGTGTGATGCTGCGGCTAGTAAAGTGAGCAAAACGCTGGCTTGCATCCACAGATGCTTCTCAAGCAAACCCCGGGACATCATTCTCCACTTGTACTTGGCCTTGGTGAGGCCGCAGCTGGAGTACTGCATCCAGCTTTGGGCACCACAATTCAAAAAGGATGTGGAGAAGCTTGAGAGGGTGCAGAGGAGAGCCATGCGCATGATCATAGGTCAGGAAAACAGACCTTGTGATGAGAGGCTGAGAGCCATGGGGCTCTTCAGCCTTGAAAAGTGCAGGGTCAGGGGTGATCTGGTGGCCACCTATAAATTTATCAGGGGTGCTTATCAGGATCCGGGGGGACATCTGTTCACCAGAGCGCCCCAAGGGATGACAAGATCGAACGGTCACAAACTCGGTGATCCTCCGGGGTCCCTTCCAGCCCAAATGTCTATGAAATAAACTCTATGAAATAAACCAGCAGCTCCCATGAACGTTGCAGGAGGGCTGCACAGGCAGGGTCTCTCTGGCCCAGGACAGAGGGTGTAAAGGGGTGTTTGTCTTGGGTTATAACAACTGGCTGGCTGTGGTGCTAGCTGACAGCGCTGCCCATATGGGACCCAAACCCAGTAATGGCTGGCTGCCCCAGCCATGAGACAGAGACACTGGGACTGGCACCAGGAGACAAAGGTCCTAGTCCTGCCCTGACTCCCCGTCGGCATTTGAGGTTGCACTTGGCATATGATGGCAGCACCTGCACGTGTCAGGCTGTACCTTCCACATTATGAGTATACGTGATGGGTGAGGGTCCATATTGATACCACAATATTATTATATAGTAATCAAATGGTGATCTTGAACTGGTGAGTTGTTTTTAACTTCACCTGTCTCTGCCAAACTAGTTTTTCTATGACTAAAATTAATTTTGGCTCTATTAGCTACAGGGCCTATGCTACGCTCCAAAAATGTTGAGTGAGAGGAAACGAAAAATTGCTGCTGAATGTCAAGTTTTCAAAGATAGTTGGACCACTGATTTTTTTGTTACTGAACAAAACGGGAACATCCTGTGTCTGATTTGCCAAGAGAAAGTAGCTGTCTGCAAGGAGTACAACGTGAAGCACATTATTCTGCAAAACCTGCAAAGAAGTCTGACAGCCTGGTGGGTCAGATCAGACTTGATCGGGTGAACTCTCTAACACAGAGCATGAACGGGCAGCTGTCTTTTTTCAGAGCTGCGAGGCAGAAGTCTGAGGCAGAGACCAAGATCCGTTTCTTGATATCCGAGGCAATAGCTAAGAGAGGGAAACCGCTGTCTGATGGAGAATTTGTGAAAGATTGCTTGGGCATATTCACATCTGAGGTATTCCCTGATAAACAGTCAATGGTGGAGAATATCAGCCTTTCCTATCAGACGGTTGCTAGAAGAGTAGACGACATTGCATCAAACATTGAAGATTCACTGATGAAAAGACTCGGTGCCTGTCAGTTTTACAGCTTGGGGGTTGGCGAAAGCACAGAGGTGAGTGATACAGCTCAACTGGCAACCTTTGCACGAGGAGTAACCAAACCATTGCATGTTGTTGAGGAACTGCTCGACTTGTGTCCAATGAAAGGCAAAACGGCAGGACAGGACATTTTCAATGAAGTCAAACGTGTCTTGTTGGAGTTCAGTCTTCCAGAGGACAAACTCTGTGGTCTAACAACGAATGGCGCCCCTGCGATGACAGGCAAGCACGATGGATCTGTCAGTTTAGTGGTCAAGTCCATGCCTCAGGATGTCATCACACATCCCTGCGTCCTTCACCAGGAACAGCTGTGTGCAAAGGCCCTGGGGATGAGACGTGATGGGAAAAGTGGTTTCTACAGTCAGTTCCATCAGGTCAAAGGGGCTTAATCATAGACATCCCAAGCATTTCTTGCGAGATAGGATCGGACCATGATGACGTTATTTACTTCTGCCAAGTTCGTTGGCTCAGCAGGGCAGCCACGCTAGCCAGATACTCGTCACTGCTTGACGAAATTAAAACCTTCATGACAAACAAAGGAAAAGATGCTGGCTTCATGGACGATGATGATGACTTGGCATCCTAGTTGACACACCAAGTATCTTGCAGATTTGAATCTAAAATGACGAGGGAAGGATCAATTTGTCAACAGACTGTATGAACACATCCAATCCTTTATTCGTAAGCTCGAATTGTTTCAGAAACAGTTGAATAAGAAGAATGTCACCCATTTCACAATACTATTAACAAGATGTGCTGAGACTGTGACCCATGACATGTATTCTGCACCGGTCGGCCGTCTGCTGGATGAATTCAAACAAAGATGTGCGGATTTCAGGGAACACAGCGATGAGCTGAAGCTGTTTGCAGATCCATTTGGAGCGGATGCCACCGATGCCCCGACACGTTCCACATGGCACTAATTGACATCCCAAATAATGGTGCCTTGAAGAGAGCTTTTGCAGAACATGACCTACTGACATTTTCTAGTCACTATGTTACGTGGCACTTTTTCCCAAATCACTTGAATCATGCATTTCGGTTCATTGCACTGTTTGGCAGCACGTATTGCTGTGAGCAGCTTTTCTCAAGAATGAAGAACATAAAAGCAAAATCAAGATCACTTTTAACAGACGGACATTTACCTGGAATACTCCACATCGCCACATCAAGTGTGCCAGCAGATATTGATAACTTGTGCAAGCAAAAACAATGCCAGGTATCACTAAAGAAATCAGTGTTCATTGTAGTTTTCAGAAAGTTAATAAGAGTAGACTTGTACACGTTGTTTTTACACTGTTTCTGTACACTTACAGTGTGGGTTGGAGCATGCTTGGTTTCTTGAGACTTGACAACAGTTGTATTGCCACCTGTCTCTTTTTTTGCCTGGATAGTTCCTGTTGTAACCGAATGTCCCTAATTATGAACCTCACTGGATAGCTGTGCTGTACGCTTGTTTAAGACTGAACAATATGTTCAAGAATAGAGCATGAACGATTCATAGATTCATAGATGTTAGGGTCGGAAGAGACCTCAATAGATGATCGAGTCCGACCCCCTGCATAAGCAGGAAAGAGTGCTGGGTCTAGATGACCCCAGCTAGATGCTCATCTAACCTCCTCTTGAAGACCCCCAGGGTAGGGGAGAGCACCACCTCCCTTGGGAGCCCGTTCCAGACCTTGGCCACTCGAACTGTGAAGGAGTTCTTCCTAATGTCCAATCTAAATCTGCTCTCTGCTAGCTTGTGGCCATTATTTCTTGTAACCCCCGGGGGCGCCTTGGTGAATAAATCCTCACCAATTCCCTTCTGTGCCCCCGTGATGACCTTATAGGCAGCCACAAGGTCGCCTCTCAACCTTCTCTTGCGGAGGCTGAAAAGATCCAGTTTCTCTAGTCTCTCCTCGTAGGGCTTGGTCTGCAGGCCCTTGACCATACGAGTGGCCGTTCTCTGGACCCTCTCCAGGTTATCCGCATCCTTCTTGAAGTGTGGTGCCCAGAATTGCACACAGTACTCCAACTGCGGTCTGACCAGCACCCGATAGAGGGGAAGTATCACCTCCTTGGACCTATTTGTCATGCATCTGCTGATGCACGATAAAGTGCCATTGGCTTTTCTGCTGGCTTCATCACACTGCCGACTCATGTAGGACTTGGAGTCCACTAGGACTCCAACATCCCTTTCCACTTCCGTGCCACCCAGCAGGTCATTCCCTACGCAGTAGGTATGCTGGGCATTTTTCCTCTCTAGGTGCAGCCCTTTGCATTTCTCCTTGTTGAACTGCATCCTGTTGTTTTCTGCCCACTTGTCCAACCTATCCAGGTCTGCCTGCAGCTGTTCCCTGCCCTCCGGCGTGTCCACTTCTCCCCATAGCTTTGTGTCATCTGCAAACTTGGACAGAGTACATTTGACTCCCTCGTCCATGTCACTGATGAAGACATTGAAGAGTATCGGTCCAAGGACCGAGCCCTGCTGGACCCCACTGCCCACACCCTTCCAGGTCAAAACCGACCCATCTACGATGACTCTCTGGGTGCGACCCTCCAGCCAATTTGCCACCCACCGGACCGTGCAGTCATCCAAGTCACAGCCTCTTAACTTGTTCACCAGTATGGGGTGGGATACCGTATCGAAGGCCTTCCTGAAGTCCAAGTATATGACATCCAACCCTCCTCCTGTGTCCAGGCGTTTTGTAACCTGGTCATAAAAAGAGACTAGATTGGTGAGGCACGATCTGCCCGCCACAAACCCGTGCTGGTTTCCCCTCAGCATAATTTGCCCTGCCGGGCTCTCGCAAATGTGAGTCTTGATAATTTTTTCAAAGACTTTACCAAGGATGGAGGTGAGACTGACTGGCCTATAGTTGCTCGGGTCCTCCTTCCTCCCCTTTTTGAAAATGGGGACCACATTAGCCCTTTTCCAGTCCTCCGGGACTTGGCCCGTACGCCACGAGCGTTCGAATATTCCCGCCAGTGGCTCTGCAATGATGTCGGCCAGTGCCTTCAGCACCCTCGGATGGAGCTCATCCGGGCCTGACGACTTAAAGGCATCCAGTTCTTCCAAGTGCCTCTGCACCATCTCAGGGTCTACGCATGGCAGTCTGGCGCCTTGCTGGTGCCTTTCTACAACCCCAGCGAGAGACTTGTCGTGCCCCTCGCTTAGGAACACTGAGGCAAAGAACTCGTTTAGGATTTCAGCCTTGTCCCCCCTGTCCGTCACCAATTGTTTCTGCCCATTTAGCAGGGGTCCTATTCCTCTCTGGGCCTTCCTTTTACTCCCAATATATCTAAAAAACAATTTCTTGTTGTCTTTTACTTGGGTTGCCATCCTCAGCTCCATGGTAGCTTTGGCCCGCCTAACTGCCTCCCTACAAGCACGAGCAGAGGAGGTATATTCATCTTTGGTGATCTCTCCCTGTTTCCACTTTTTATGTGCTCCCCTTTTGGCCCTTAGGCTGCCCTGGATTTCTCTGGTCAACCAGGGAAGCCTCCTGGCCCCTTTCCCTCTTTTATCTTGCACGGGGATCGTCTTGCTTTGTGCCCGAAGGATCGTTTCCTTTAGGCACAGCCACCCTTCTTGGGCTCCTATCCCTTCAAAACTCCTACTCTGCAGTGCGTCCTTGACTAATCGCCTGAGTGCATTGAGATCAGCTTTCCTGAAGTCTAGCACTTTCACCCTACTAGTTACCTTTCCCACTCAATGTCTTATGGTGAATTGTATTATTAGGCCAACGCTGTCCCCCAGGTGACCACCGATCTGTAGGTCCCCTACCATGTCATCCCCTGTTGCCAGTACCAGATCCAGTATGGCATTCCCCCTAGTGGGACCGTGTACCTCCTGTGTCAGGTGGAGGTCCTGTACGCAGGTTAGAAACCTGCGTGAGCGATGGGACCTTGCTGTCTGCGTCTCCCAGCAGATGTCTGGGTAGTTTAGGTCCCCCATGACTACCGCCTCTTTAGCTTTTATGGTCTCCGAGAGCTGCCTCAGGAGCCCTGCATCTATTTCTTCCCCTTGGTGTGGGGGTCTGTAGCAGACCCCTACCACCAAATCCCTTTCTCCTTGCCCCCCATGTAGCCTAACCCACAATCCTTCTACTTCCTCATCCTTGGATTCTGTCTTGATGAGGGTTGATGTATATTGCTCACTGACATAGAGCGCAACCCCCCCCCTTTCTTCCCCGACCTGTCCTTTCTGTACAATCTATAGCCCTCAATATGTACCGCCCAGTCGTGGGATGAATCCCACCAGGTTTCCGTTAGCCCCACTAAGTCATAGGTGTTTAGTGCAAGCAGGAGCGCTAGTTCATCCTGCTTGTTCCCCATGCTCCTAGCATTAGTATATAGACACTTGAGCCCTGCGACTGGTGCCTTTGCTGCCCCCCCGCTCCGAGTCCCAAGGGGCCCTTTGATTCTTACCTTCTTGTTTCTTACCTGTGCCATAGTGCTGGCCTCCCCATGGCTTTCAGGTTCCCAGTGCTCTCTTTCTTCAGGCTGGGCTGTCCTTGTGGGTGCCACATGGTTTGGTGGTCCACAGCTTCTCCCACCCTCATCTTCCCCTCCCCCCGGCAAGCCTAGTTTAAATCCCGCCGGAGGAGATCCGCCAACCTAGAAGAGAACACACACTTACCTTTGGGGGACAGGTGAAGCCCATCCAAGCTGAGCATGTCCCTTGTCGTGATGTGCGGGTCATTGTCCAGGAAGCCGAAGCCTGCCTCAAGGCACCACTGCCGAAGCTGCCAGTTGGTCTCTCAGATACAGTTCTCCTGCCGTCTTCCACGTCCGGTCACTGGTAGGATGGAAGAGAAAACCACCTGTGCACCGAACTCCTTCAGCACGCCGCCCAGAGCACTGTAGTCCACCATCAGGTGCTCAGGGGTTCTCCTGGCCGCATCATTAGTACCCATGGCCGCATCATTAGTACCCATATTTGCACTTTGATTGCAAAGGAACACTTTTTTGCTTGCTTTACCCCCTATTTTTGTTTGCTGCGGTATCACCTTTTATGGCAGCACCAAAAAAGAGTCATTAGCAACATCCACAGCAGCACTTCTGCCTTACATAACTAAATGAGCCTCTGAAGTGTGAGCAGCAGCTCTTACTGAATCATGTGAGTGGGCAGCTGATGAAACTTCAGTTTGCCCTGGTATGGGATGTCTTCGTTACTTCAATTAGAAAAGAAAGTTTCACTTTTGCAGCAAAGATTCACCGGCTTTGCCAAACTCTCACGTCAGTCACAACTTTGCCACACACATTGCACCAAAATCGGGGCAGATTGAACTCCTCTGAGCTTGGTGGAATCACACCAGGATGAATTTATCCCACTGTGTTATTTATTTTCATGCAATTAATGTTATTATTTAGTCTCTCAGACGTTGTAGAAAACTGAACTATCAAAGGGAAGCCAAAACTGTCAGAGAGCTACTGAGCTGAACAAAAAAAGACTTGAGACAGCTATGGAGAAACCAATGCAGGCATCCACAGGGAGTCAGCTCCACAGATAAGCTTCCTGAACTGAAAAGGCCCTATTCTCCCGGCTCAATTCAGATGAGACCATGGAAGGAAGAATAAGACAGCCAGCCTGATCTCAGCTGCCTTCATGACGAGACAAGTGGCAGTCACTCATTACTTGGAGATGAGCTCATTTTGGCTGTTTTGTACTTGAGGAAAACATGTCCGTTTTGTATTGTAACCAGTCTGTGGCACCCAGGACCCCGTGTCATCATAGCGCACACCGTGGCGCTGTGAACTTCCCGGTCGGAGCTGAGAACGTACGTTTTCAAAAGAACGGGCTTTGATCCCACGAACACAAGGGCGGATCTGGAGGCGGGGGGTGCTGCTGCTGTTCGCCTTCTGCTTCCTTCCCTGCTGACTTCAGCAGCACGAGGAAAGATGGGATGAGAGGTGCTGGCACTCGCTCCCCAGCTCTGGAGCTGCAGCAAGTTGCTGTGGGCCAGAGTTCACACCAACCAGTTGGGGAGCTTGTACAGCTCGCTGCACGCACGAGGCTCTTGTAGCCTGCACTAACTGGGCTGAGCTCAATGAAGAGCAACAAAGCTGCTCAGGGGTACTGAGAAGCTCCCATATGAGCAGACACTAAAGATGCTAGGCCTTCTCAGCGTAGAAAAGAGATGCTTGAGGGGGGACTTCATACGGGTTTACAAAGGCTAAACGGCAAAGAGATTTTCTGTTGACTCTCTCTCCCAATACAAGAACTAGGAGTTACCGAATGAAACTTGTCAGTGGTCAGTTTAAAATTAATACAAGAAAGGGTTTAGGTTTTTTTCATTAAAGCGTGGAACTCGTTGCTACCAGATGCGGTGCAAACTGCCAGCTTAGCCAGGTTCAAAAATGGATTGGACAAAGTCTTGCAGAAAAGGGGCATCAGTAGCTATTGAGCATGGGAGTTAGCCATTGAGTCACAACTTCCTAGACCTTAAATGCTGGAGGCTGCAAGTGGGAGAGGGAATGGAAAAAAAAACCCTGGTCAGACCCAGCTCACTCTCCGTTTCAGCAGCCATTCTCTGCCGCTGTATGACATGACAAGGACACTGCCTAGATGGATCTGCAGCAGGGGTGAGCAAAACACAGCCCACAGCTCAGATCCAGCCACCAAAGGTTTCTATCCAGCCCATGGTGGGTACCTCAGCCCTTCCCAGCTCAGGAGTGTGGGGCAGCCAGGCATTGGTGCTTGCAGCCAGTCCTGCTGCCCCCAGGTTTGTGGCAGGGAGGGGGCAGTGGGGCAGTCAGCCTTGCCATCCCAGCAGCCCCCACAGCAGTGGCTCACTCTGCCTGGCTGCCACTACCAGTCCGCTCTGCACCCATTGCTGGGAGCACTGGATGTAGCTGGCAGGTGGGTAGGGTCTCCATGAAGACCAGCCTGGGACCCCCACAGACAGGGCACACTCAGCGGGGTGGATGGGCCGGGCCCAAGGGCAGGTGCAGAGCAGCGTCCAGGAGCGGGACAGGCAGGCAGGGCCAGGATTGCAGGGCAGTGACTGCCCAGGGCAGAGCTGCCATCTGCTCCCTGCATATCCCAGCCCATGCAGGGAGCAAATTGAGGCTCTGGGCCCTGCACTGTCACTGCCCCACGATCCTGGCCCAGATGACCCAATGAGCATATTAAAAGGAGTTAATGCTGTTTGATGCACGTATCCTCTCATTGTTCGAGCCATAGTTGTAAAAGCATATTAAATACATTCTGGTAGCAGTTTATTTTTCAACAGCACAGCACGAAAATCTAATTTTCATTCAAAAGAACAAAAAATGCGGTTTTGTGCTATTCGCTCCAATCTTCACAAAATAATTGCATTTTCTTGGACTGCGTTGTATGTCACTGTCTGTCAGCCAGAAACCACATGAGCAAAGAAATACACAGTGTGTATGATTGTCTGCAACACCGTGGGACTGTGCCTCATAAAAAGTGTGTGTAGGATCAGGTCTTTTCTATAGTTCTGCGTATTTGATATTTTGGAAAATAGTCTTGAAATGAATAGTGATGTCTCAAAATCCAATTAATGTACTTGGTGTTCTTCTGGTCATTTTTATGGGTTTACAATCACATTTAACTATATTTCTGCATAGGTGCCACTATTCAAAATGAAACGTTTTGGACTGTTTGAGTTGCAATTTGTTTCGAAGTGTGAAAGAGAAACAAGGGGCACACTGTGTTGTGGAATTATTGCAAAAATGCCTACAGAGGATAATTTAGCATTTAGACTAGTGGTTATCAACCACATTAGACTAAGATACCCCTTGTTAAGCTCAAGGCCCCCCTCAGAAAATGCCAACTCTTAGCTTTCACTCATGTTTGACTACAAAAAACACTAGAGCAATTTGTCTGCTGCAAAGAACTCAGGTCAGAATATTTTTGCCAATGTGCAATTCTATATGAACTATCTGGATTTATCTTGTGAATTGTATGTTAGGTGTTTCCACACCTAACAGTGCTAGTATTACGCAGCACCCTGTGGCACCCTTAAAAGGATCCCAGAGCACCCCACAGGGCCCCGCACCACGATTGAGAATCACTGATGTAGATCCTCTCCAGACTAAGTCTGAAACCATGATGCCTGAAACACTTTTAAAAGTAATGCAACCAGGTGTAAGCCAGTTGAAAGCAACAGGATTGCAACTATACTACTAGTAGCATTATCTGAAGACAGATATAACTGAAGACAGAATCTGAGCTCTGAAACTTTTCTTACCAGTGATGATTCAGGAGGAAGAAGAGACCTAACTTGATTCTTCAGCTCTAGTTGTGTTTGTAGGCCTGGAAGTTTGAAAAATATTTTAAATTGAGCAGAACTGATATGCTAGGAAATAGCATGCAGACCAAGGAGCTCATTTTTTTACAAGTCCTTCCCTGTGTAGGATCACGTTTTAATGTAGGTGCAGTAGTTTGACTCCTAAGCATTCATCATCGCTAAGTACAGGCGTTCAAGAAGCCCACAGTGGAAGCGCTCTAACTTTTGAGCTTTACTCTAAGCACCCTGTTTAGGTCAGGAAGAAGCAGAGCACATGTTAGCGCCTGTGGACCTGGACAGCTGTGCTATCCTGGACTCAGTGTCTCTCTGAGAGAGCTGCAGGCTGGAAGGCATTGGTGCAGCAGACGTAGAAGACCGCTGGCCATGTCTCCCCCTTCAAGGACCGTGGACCCCCAGCCTTCGCCAATGCCTGGGGCTCGTGTCAGGCAGCCACACCAAGCCATGGGGTTGCCTATGCCTGCCGCGGCTGTCCCTCTCCCCCACAGTAAAGCCTGGACCAGGAGTGGGGCCATGGGGAAAGGAAGAGCTCCTCCCTTCACCCCCAGTTCTCCCAGTAGATAAGCTGGGGCCACTGGGCTTTGCTTTCACAAGTTGCCCCAGTGACCACCTGGCCTGGTGAGCTGCTGGGCTGTGATCTCCCACATGCTCTGAGCACTGCTGCACCCCTTCAGGACTGGCCTGGACCCACCTGGGTGGCCTGTGCCTACTGGGCAACCAGCAGTGGTCCAGAACCACGTGCATTAACTCCTTATTCTGGCATTGCGACTCTCTCAGGGTGTCTCCTCCAAACAGCGGGTGGCCATCGGGAGCACCCAGTCATATGACTCAGCAGCCTAGGCATAAGCACCCTGTGGCCTGTCCATTTTCCCCATCCGATTTGTCCCTCTACCTGTATCACAGCCCGTGGCAACAGGAGTCCATGGTGCATAGCCTGCCCCATCACAATCAGCCAGCGCCCATTGGACCCCATCCATGCATCAGATCAGGAGGGGGAAAAAGTGCTGTTAAGTTGCTTGCCAGCCTGTCCAGGTCCAGACCCAGGAGTCCGCCTGGCAGCCAGATGCAGGAATCCTTCTGCCACGTGTGTCCCTTTCGAGAAGTGGCAGGGAGGGAGGGAATGAGGGAGGGCAGCTTTTGACAAGGAGGGCATTTTCTCTTGTTCCTGCAGTGGTTGTCCTGTCCCTGACCTGGGGGTGATCTCTGAAAAAAACTGCTGTTTACCCTTCTGCTTGCTGAGCTCGATAAAGGGTATCAATGCTTTTCCATGAGTGCCTTGCGGGGAGAGGGAGCAGCTTACATGCAAGTATTCAGAGTATCTGTGCTTAGGCTCAAGTCTCCCGTGGAGCACAGCATGGCCCTGACAGAAATGGCAGGGACATGTCCATGCAGATTTATGATCCCACTGACTGGGACATGTGATCTTAAGCACTTTAAGTGGGGGGGGGGGGGGGCGAGGACTGGCACCTTGGCTAGGCTCCAGGCTTTGGCAGGGGGGAGAAGTGGGCAATTCACCCTCCCCCAACACCCCAGCATTTCTGGCCCCAGCCCCATGGTGGGCTTCTCAGCCATAATGGCCTGAGAGGGCTATAACCACAGGGGGTGGCCTGTGGCAGCCTCATATCCCCCCCCACTGCCCCTTCCTTCCTCCCTCCCTTGATTCCCCCAGGACCTGAGTCCCTGCCATGGTCACGTGGAGCTGTGGCGAACCGCACCATCACAGGTTGCACAGTGTCCTCACACGTGGCCTGATTCATCAGGAGAGCTTCAGAAGAGTGACCCTGTTTGTCTGGTGGTTTGCAAACTCCTGTACAGAGTTTAGGAAATCAACTAGGTTCAGAAGGGAAAGTCAAATCATTGCTGCCTTTGCAGGCAGTAGATTGGGAAGGTGGGGAAAGAGTTTCCTCTCCTCCCATTGAAAAATGTGAAGTTTTTTTCCTAAGGGGAACATCACAGACACTGTATCCCAGAGGATTATTATTTTTTTATTGTGAGATTGCTCTAGTAAGGGAACACTACATGAAGGTTAGCCAGACCGCTGGATATTACTGTTCATATAGCCAGGAAAAGCAACAATTAAACAACAGTAGCTAATAAAACAAATCATGCAGGAGTTGACAAAAAAAAGCTAGCTACAAATGCTTCCAAACCAGGTGCCCAGGATTATTAGAAACTGGTTTTAAGACACGAGAACAGAGAAACACTCTCTGCTTCCTTATGGGCCACTGAATGCATCCAAAGTTTCTGGGACGTTATATCTGTAAGCAGGACTCAGGGATTTCTGGTCCTGCATCCTGTATTAAGCGCAGGCAGTGTAAGTACTTCTCACAGTCTACATTTTACACATGCATTTGGTTTCCCCAGATAAGTCGTGATGCTACATATTAGTATATATGCATAGGTGTGCTGAGGTAGATTTCAAGCATGTTCAAGTAGATTTTTTTACTTCTATTAGGGAACTTGCCCACTGCCAGAAATCAGTGCAGAAGAATCAGTTCTTAAGACAGGTTCACTATGGGCAGAAGCAAAATAGCAGCAGACCCGCATTCACCTGCACCCACATTCACATGTGTCCCAGCCACAGCCTGCGGAGGGTTCGGGATTGAGAGTCTGGTCGGGGGTAGAAAGGTAAGAAAGATTTATTGACTTCACACAAACACAACTACGCGTAATAATAACACAAACAATGACAGACAAAAGCAATTCCCGTCAGCAACTTATTGTCAGTCTCCTCTGGTGCCTGATACACAGCGAGCTTCTTTTCCACAAAGTTCAGCGAAGTCAGGCGTCCCTGAACGATACTGTCTGAAGGGTGCCGTGAAGGACCCTGGAATGCAGTCCTTGGGTTCCTCGAGGTCCACAGGCCCACTGATCTAGGCAACAGCTAACTAATCCTTTTCACAGAGTTGTATCTTCCTTCTGAATGGTTTTTAAATATTCCAGCTCATTTATAGCTTCTGAATGATACTGATAACAAACGACCACTCAGATTCCTTTTACTTCAACTGTCCTTAGACTGACCAATTAGCAGTATAAGCTTTGCATTTCTTTGATAAGGTCATTTTAACTGTGCCACAGGGTCTTACTACTTTTAGGCTTTGCTAAATTGACTAGGCTTTCCTTTATACAAGGCTTCACTACATCTTAAACTTGAATTAGGCTTTTAGCAACAACATATAGTTTAATATCTGAACAATTACAGAAAAACACTTGGTCTAATCTTCATAGAGCCTTCAGCAAGCACCTGTATCACACAAACACACTTTTTAGCTGTCACGCTCCACCCCTTGCTTGCTGAAGCACTATGACGGCTACAGTTGAGATGCTAAAGCTACATGCGCTACATCAGTAAATGGGGAGAGATCTATAAATTTAACTTGCATAGCATGAACAGATTTACAACAACAATGATTGAAACACCATTTAGCTGTTGCCACTAGGGCAATGCAGAATACTATGATGCTCAAGATGGTTAGCCACGTAGTTGAGGTGACACTTGGTGACACACAAATAGTACAGATTACATCATACCATTTACAAGGCTCGGGCATGTTGACAACTAGACTGATGATTCGTCCACCCTCTCGAGCAAGGAGAGCCAACTGAGTGCCTTGCCAAGCCTTTGCCTCAAGGCTTTGCAGCTTATTTTTTACTTCATTCTAGTTTTTTAACTGTGGCATGTCTACATCTGATACCCATGCAGTAGGTATCATAAAGTTGAGAGGTATAGTCTCAGAGGAAATTTCTGGCCATTTTAGGGCAGTAGTATGGTTACTTAATTGCAGTAGAGCGACGGCTCCACTTTTAGCTCCTAAGCAACACGAATTGCATAAAGTTCAGGTGGTACCATTTCAGTGCAGTAAACGACCTGGTTCTTCCCAACAAACACGTTGCCCTATTGTTACATATGACACATTAGGTAACTTGTATACGCAGGTCATGTTAGGTGGGCTAGGAGGCCAGCCTCTCCATAGGGTCCCTAATCCAATCAAGGTGCTACTAATTGGAACTAAGGGGGACTGTGCTACATACCAAGAGCCATCGGGGGTAACTATTTCTCAGATGGGGCGATGCAGATTCCAGTCCCAAAGGCATCCTCCTCCTAGCCCCATGTTTAGCAAATAAGCAGTGGTCCAGTTTCCCTCTTTTACCCCCTGCACCAGGAATGAACTTTTTCCTTTATCACAGCCTTCCCAAGTGGTAATCCAGGTACTTTGATAGGGGTATCTCTCTTTAAATGTTGCAGGCATCCCATGATGCTCTAAGCCAGGGGGCCATTCTCTATTTTTAACGTTGTTTATTATCTGGGAAAATGCATATTTAATGATAACTGGACTTGTGCACACGCAGTACTCCAAGTTTGATTTTTGTCTGCTTTAAAAGCAGTGTCCATCATGACTTGGGCAAGACGGGCAGTCTCTAATCCTACATCAGTTAGCAATTCGTCAGTGTGCTCTAAGGTTTTTCCTTTGAGCATGCCTCCCCCAGTGAGCAGCCCTACCGCCTGTTGGAGATTGGCTACTCCTTCAGTGTTTTTCTGGGATTTATCCAAGTTGCACACATTCATAGCGGAGTTAAGTCCGTTCCAAAGATAACCTGGAGTATCTCTTCGTCTGCGGGACTTAAGTGCACTTATGGAACAGAAAATGACTGGCCATTCCCATCTAAGCAACCCTTCAGCTACCCGAGCTCCTGCTGAACAGTTTGGAAAAGTAGCTCAGACATACCATTGTTCTGGTCTGAACAATATTCGGGCAGTGAACAACGAAGCATTTAGGAGGGTTGGGATCCTAACTTGTGACCTCCACCAGGGTGTGGAGTTATACACGGATGGTGTCGGGGCCTCCCATGGGGGAATGGCCAGAGATAGTAGTGAACACCCCATTTTCTCACAGATCACATTTATTCTTCTTACTTTGAGATCCTGTAACCGTGCTTCACCTCCCAGAGAGCGAAAGAGCTCCCACTGTCGCTCATGGGAACGATGCTGTATCAGGGTAATAAATCGGCATTGTCTGGGCAGGATCATAGCACTGATTTGCTTTAGGAACCCCACTGGTATAAAAGGATGAGGATAAGTGGTGGAGACTTGCGGATACAGCCCCCCTAACTGGTTGTATTGAAGTGGGTACCATTCCACCACGCCTCTGTGTAGGTATGATTCACAAACTGTGTAATAACTTTGTTGCAACCTGTAACGCGCTCTCCTACCTGGTGGGCCTCACACCATCATTGGAGAGTGTTGTCAGCCATAGGAATGGGAGAGGGCAGATCCTCCCATCATCGCAGTGGCTCGAGAGGCCGAACAGATGCAGAATGCACTATTGGGGACACAAACTCAGGGGCGTTGAGCTCAACGGGGCTCTCCTCAGGAAGTGTGTAACAACAAACTCCCAAACGAGCAGAGCTATAACAACCACCTCCCCTCCCACAGTTAGTCTTTCCAGCCTTCAGGTAGGGAATGAACCCAAGATAATAACTGGTGCCACAGGTGCACTGACAGTCACCAGCTTGCCAATCAACTATCCTGTTTCTTCTACTCAGAGACCAGGACATCACTTGCTCCGGGGTGGCAGGTTTTTTCCAGTATGGATACTGCAGCTGGACCACGTGAAGGCCATCTGAATGCGTTTCTGGGGGATGTTCTTCAGGGTCAGGCTACTTCTTGAGGTTTTCAGGAGCAAGTTCATTAATATCTGGGTAATAAGAAGGATAGTAGACATGCCCTACCCAGGAGACACAACAAGGCATTAATAAAAAGAGTACACTCATAACAGTCCACCACTTCATGATGCCAGTCGATTCAGACTGGTGACAGGACTTGTCTTCAGTGGCAGGCTCGATTAGAAATGGCTATGGCTGCACTTGTGGACAGATCCAATCTGTGGGAACAAGACAACAAGGAGCCTGGCTCCCGTTAGGTGAATCTGACTTAAATACCCACCATGTATTATGCATACCTTTTGCTAATAGCGCCCCCCCCCCCATATATCTCCTTGAGGATGCTTCACTACTACTCAACCTCCTGCCTGGAGCTTTCCCGGGTCACCACCCCTAGGTTGCTCTACTGCCAGCTCGCGGGGACCACCCAATCCAAAGGTCTGCTGCAAAGGGCTACCTCCCAGACGGGGTCGGTTATTGGCCCAATTGATAGCTCGATCCAGGTGCAAGTCCCAGTCTTTAAGAGCCGGGCCAGCGGCCAACCACAAATTGCATTTGAGGATGCCATTGGCTCGCTCTACCAATCCATTAGACTGCGGATGGTATGGGATGTGATATGTCCATAACACGCTGTTTTGCGGTCCAGTCATACACAAGATGGTTGCAGAAGTGGGGGCCATTATCGCTCTGTAGTTCTGCTAGCAAAGTTTCCAGTGCCGCACAAGTGTCCTGGGCTGTAGCTCTTGCTGAGGCACGGTTAAATGTCATTCCTGTGACAACTTCTACAGCTACAAACACATACTGTCGCTTTCGGGAAGTCCGAGGGAGGGGGCCTATACACATTGCCATACCTTCCACACTACCTTTCCTTCACATAATGACAGCGGGACATTCGGGCAGGGTTTTAATTGCATTTTTACCTCACGGCAAGTGATGCATGCGTCGACTATTTCTTGTGCTTCTTTCTTAGTTACATGAATATCCCAAGATGCAGCCAGGAGGGCGGTTCCATCACGCCCGGGGTGTCCATGTTGTTGATGTAGCCATTCTGCGGCTCGTTCCCCAGGTGTACAGTGGGAGGAGGAATTGGGTCATGATGGACTAGCCACTTTATCTTTTTCTTCAACATACAAGGTTTCAGCGCTCTCCTCTCTTGTTAGCTGATCAACTCGCCTATTCCACATTGCCTCTGGGCCTTCTCCTGCCTTATTTCCATGTGCTGCACTCACATGTCGGATGTGTAGAGGAAGTTTATCTTGGGCTAACTCCCATAAGGCTTTCCACTCTTCGTGGCTCCAAATGTCTTGTCCTTGTCTTTTAAAGTCCTCTTTATTCCATAGGGGTAGCTATTTAGTACATCCTTCTACTACCATCCAGGAGTCGCTATAAATATAGATGGGCCTTCTAGGATGTGGACCTTCTGTTAATTCCCACACAGCCACACCGAGCACTGCTTGGAGCTCGGCACATACTGCGTGCTTTTTCCGAGGCCGTGTGATACTGCTTGCTTGCCATCTCGAATCCTCAAGGCGGCTGCTCTCCAGGCATGACCTTGAGCAGACCCATCTGTGAACAAGACTTCAGCATCAGCTGAGGTCTCCATTTCAGGCGAGAAAGGAGGTGCTTCTTTGATGGGTGAAGGTTCACTGCAGCTTGTTTGATCAGGATAAGCATTAATTGTACTTTCAGTGAATCTTTTAACTAATGCAGGGCATTCCTTTGGGGTTACTCGTTGGACTTGGCTCAAAATGTAATAAATCCACTTTTGGACCATGGTATCTTGGACTCTCCCCCCAGGTGGTAGCTGGCAATCTGACACAGCTATTCCAAGGATAGGTATTGGAGTAGTGATAACTGTGGGTAATTCCCCTCTCAGTGCTTCTGTGGCTTCCAGGGCTGCTGTTGCTGCACACAACATCTGGGCTAAGAGAGTATACCTTGCTTCTGCCCCTCTCCAGCCTCGACTCCAGAATCCAAGGGGTTTTCCTTCTGCTTCCAAGGACCCCTTCTGCCACAGGCTCCAGTGTGGTCCTCCTTCCGAGACACCTATATGGAGCCAAAGCTCTCCTTCGGGACGTCGTGCTGCTACAGAGGCATGAACAGTTACTGCTTCTTTAAGGGCTTGTAAGGCATATTTATACTCAGGACCCCATTTCCATTTAGTTCTCTTCTTACATAGATTATACAAGGGACAAGCCAATACGCTGAACTCAGGAACATGCATACGCTAAAAATTGAGTGCTCCCAATTGGGCTTGCAGTTCTTTCACATTAGTGGGAATCGAGGTCTCTACTATATTTCTCAGCTCCTCAGCTGGTATTGTGGCCCCCCATTCTGCCATTTTATTCCTAGAAATTCACACTGGGGCCCGACCCTTTGGATTTTTTGTTCAGACAGTGTGAATCCAAAGGTAAGCACTTTCTCTTTCAATGATTTAAAGGCCTTGAGGGCAGCATCTCTGTCTTGACTGCCTACCATGACTTCATCTATGTACAGCCATATGCATATGTCAGGGTACTTTTCTTGAACTTCATGAACTATTGGAGCTAAAACTCCATGAGCCAGGGTGGGGCTGTGTATCCATCCCTGGGGCAACACGGTGTAGGTATACTGCTGCCCTAGCCACGTAAAAGCAAATACTGGCCAGTGACTCTCCTGGATGGGAATAGCAAAAAACATGTCTTTGATATCAACGGGTCCCATCCACACGGGTCCATAACATCGGATGCTTTCCGTCAAGGCTGGTAGTGATGGGACAGCAGCTGTTAAGGGGTCAGTATAAGCATTCAAAGCTCGAAAGTTAATAGTCAACTGCCACCCTCCTTTTGGCTTGCGCACTGGCCACACTGGATTGTTACGCGGGGAGTGGGTTCGGATAATAGTCCCACTTCTAACTGCTGACTTACGATACACCGGAGAGGTTGGGTGGCCTCGGGGGGAGTTCGACACTGGGGTCTGTGTACTCCTTTCATGGGAGGCAGGGTTAGTGGGATCATGCTACATCGAGTTATAGCTGTTATAGCCGTTTCTTTTGTTTCTCGGTGAGAAACTGCACACCCAAACTGCTAGTTCTCTTGTTCAAGGGCAAACTGCTGTCCTCTTAGTACATTAAGTCCCAGTAAGCTTGGTCCCCTTTTAAGTATTACTGCGGCCACTGTTACCTTAGAGCCATTAGGTAATGTGAAGGTTGCTTGGACTAGATGTCCTGGTTGTGTGGTGCCTCCAACTCCAATTACTTGATTAGGGGTTCCTTTCTCCCCCTTCCAGTCTGTGGAATCTAAAATACAAATCTGGGCACCAGTGTCTAACAGCATATCAACTGACCTTTTACTTTTACCTAATTGAACTGCTTTTTCGCTTGCTTTTTCACTGCAGTGTTTAGCACACAGCCCTCGCAAAACGTTGGTGGACACTCCATCAATTTGCACTTTATTAAAACCGGCAGCTAACAAGTCTTTCCACAATTTTGCTCGCGGGGTCTTGGGCCCACCTTCTCCAGCTTTTCCCAACAATTCAGGGGAATCAGGGGGTTTGTCTTTTGCTGAGGCCACCGCCATGGCCTTAGCAGTTTTTGTCGACTTAGCCAGCCCTGGCTTCTGCAAAATGGGTAGAAGCTGCACTAATCACTGTATTGCATCTCTTACCGGGTGATCTACAGCCTCTGGCTCCAAGGCCAACAAGGCCGAGGTGCACTCTGTTGGTGCTTGTCGGCAAAACCTCCTCCACAGCGGTGCTGTCACAACCTCTGTATCTGGCGTGCGAGTCCAAACCGCTGCACGAATGATTTCAGTTAATGCCAATTGATACAAGCAGCGGACAGCCTCCCCTAAGTTATTCCATGCCCGAGGGGCAGGGCTAAGGTCTTCTTTCATATTACCATAGCTGGCTGCAGTGGCTTGGAGTGCAGCAGAAAACAAAATAACATTTTCATCACCTCTTGCAAACTGATTTAACTGGAGCTCGGGGCGCAGAATGATTTGGGCTGCTTCGGCCCTACTCCCTGAAATTGCAGAAGCTCCTTCACTATACATTCGAACTAGCCAGTCTATCGCTGGTTCTCCTGGCTTGGACTTATGTTGTTCCTGTATATCTCTTATTTCCATCCAGGTAAATGAACGTAGCTCTGTTCGGGGATTCCCTCCTTGAGGCCCTAAACGGGTTAATACCACAGGGAAGGCCTGGCTAGTTTCCTCCCTCTGGGCAGGGACATACGGTGGCAGTTCAACATCAGGCTCATCATCAGTCTCCTCCTCTCCCTCTTCCCAGAGCTCAACTTCTGGTCTCTGCTCCTAAAGACATTGTCTGATCTTGTGGAAGGATGGCTCCGCAGTCTGAGCTAACTGTGCCCTCTTCTGGAGGAAAGCGGCCACATGCGCGATCATGATTTTCCTCTCCCTCCTTTCTAAAGTGTCCAAGCGGCTCTGAGCGGCCCGTGTCTCCTCGCACGCCACGCTGTTAGACTCTCTCACGTCTTCTAACTCTTTACGCAGCTGGGTGACCTTGTCCCGGAGCTGGGCGACTTCTTCAGCCCCTAACCACAGGCATGTTGCCAGCAGCCATGACAAACACCCCTTTTTGGGCTAGGGCAGCAGCAGCAAACCTAGCCCAATGATCGGGTACAGTTCCTGGGTCACTCCAGGCAGGTCTCAAACTATCGTTATCCCACCCAGGATTCTCCATCCCCGTTACCTCCTTAAGCAAAGCTACTAACAGGGCCCATGCAACTCCCTCCATTCTGCCCTTTCTCTCCGGACCAGAGCCTCTCAATCCTGTTCATGACGCCAATTTATGTCCCAGCAGCAGCCTGCGGAGGGTTTGGGATTGAGAGTGTGGTCGGGGGTAGAAAGGTAAGAAAGATTTATTGACTTCACACAAACACAACTACGCATAGTAACAAAACAAACAATGACAGACAAAAGCAATTTGCGTCAGCAACTTATCAGCAGTCTCCTCTGGTGTCTGATAAACAGCAAGCTTCTTTTCCACAAAGTTCAGCGAAGTCAGGCGTCCCTGAACGACACTGTCTGAAGGGTGCCGTGAAGGACCCTGGAATGCAGTCCTTGGGCTCCTCGAGGTCCACAGGCCCACTGATCTAGGCAACAGCTAACTAATCCTTTTCACAGAGCTGTATCTTCCTTCTGAATGGTTTCCAAATATTCCAGCGCATTTATAGCTTCTGAATGATACTGATAACGAATGATTGCTCAGATTCCTTTTACTTCAACTGTCCTTAGACTGACCAATTAGCAGTACAAGCTTTGCATTTCTTTGATAAGGTCATTTTAACTGCGCCACAGGGTCTTACACTTTTAGGCTTTGCTAAATTGACTAGGCTTTCCTTTATACAAGGCTTCACTACATCTTAAACTTGAATTAGGCTTTTAGCAACAACATATAGTTTAATATCTGAACAATTACAGAAAAACACTTGGTCTAACCTTCATAGAGCCTTCAGCAAGCACCTGTATCACACAGGCACACTTTTTAGCTGTCACAACATGCACCCATGGCAATATGCAGGAAGACAGGGGTGGGCAATTATTTGGGCTGGAGGGCTGCAGAAGGAGTTTTAGTGAGCTGTTGAGGGCTGTGGTGGGGGCTGACCCTGCCTCAGGGCCCATGGCTATTTATAATACCTAGCATGGTGGGAGGATGGGAGAGCAGAGGAGATGCCAATTGATCCTATCCAGCCCCGGGGCCCATCTGCCCCACGCCCACCACTGGGGGTGCTGGATGAAGCAGGAAAGTAGTCAGTCTCCATGGAAACCAGCCCAGGACCCCCAGGGGCAGGGGTGCTCGGCTGCCCAGATGGGATGGGGCTGTGAGTGGGCAAGGAGCAGCATCCGGGAGTGGGATGGGCAGCCAGGGCTTGGATCACAGGGCAGTGACAGTGCAGGGCTGGGTCCTGGGGCAGAGCCATGATCTGCTCCCTCCATGTCCCCGCGATGGGCGCCAGTCCCATGGGCAGTTGCTGCCTGCAGAACTAGCGTCCATCACAGGGATGAGCATCCCAGCATCCCCTTCCTCCCCATGGAGACCCTGCCCACCTGCCTGCCCATCCATCCAGTGTCCCCGGCTGTGGATGTGGGGGAGACAGCCCACTGTGCCCAGGCAATGGGGTCACAACTGTGTCTGGTGACAGTAGCAGAGACACTGGCAGCAGCAGCCAGAAGGAGCTGCCACTGCGGGGGCTGCTGGGAAGTCGAGTCTGGTCACCATGCCATCTGCGCCACACCACCCAGCCCTGCAGACTACAGCTCCTGGCATGCCCAACAACCAAGTGTGGGGATAGGGTGGGCTGTCCTCCATGCCAGGCAGCACCTCTATGCCCAGGGTGGCAGGATTGGCTGCACCAAGGCTGGGGCTGCCACCCGTGCCAAAAGACCCGCAACAGGCCAGATACAATTACTTGGTGGGCTGGATCCAGCCCGCGGGCTGTATTTTGCCCACTCCTGCAATAAGAGAAATTCAGCAACAAGTAGTTTTCTTTGTGTGGATGGATCTATGCTACCTGGAGGGAGGATGCAGGCAGGCCTGGGGACAGAGGCTTTGCTGACTCTTGTCAGTGATAACCTGGGCATAGGGCCAGCCTGACACTTGGGCAAAGGAGACGAGCTCTAGCCTAAGCTATACCGCGGCTCCGCAAGGAGGGGTGAGTGGGGTGCTACAATGCTCCACGAGATGTTGGCAGAATGTGACCTACCCTGAGTCAGGATGGGAAGCGGTCATAGGTGACTGGTAGGGTGTGTACAGGCATGCACGTGCCCCCCCGACAGGGCCGGCGCCCTCCCCAACAGCCGACACTGATGCTGTCGGTAGGGCTGGTGCCCCCTCTAACAGGACCGCCGCCATCAGCAGCTTCTGTGAGTGCACCCCCAGATTCAGGAGGCACCAGTCACTCATGGATGTGGTACAGATGTTCATTTTTTCACCACCTACCACACAATAAGTGTAACTTCTGTACCTGGCCCATGCTCATAAGAACCAGCACAAGGTGAAAAAAGGACCAAGTTATGCTAGCAGCATTCTCTTGAATGCAGTGAACAGGCCTGTAATAGCCAGCAGCAAACCTACAGCGTGCCAAAGTAAAGAGTGGCTTTGTAAAACCGGACTCAGAGGGTAGTTACATGCAACATTTGCCCAAACTTTGAGGAACATGGCAATGGGGAGGTAAGGCTTTCAAATAGAGAGCTCAAAGGGAAGTCCACCGCTAACTAGAGATACCGTGTAACCAGAATTGTCACAGCTGTTAGAAGTATTAAAATGCATTGCACAGAATCAGTTCCCTGACAATTATTCCCATTAAGTGGACATGCCGCATATCTGGATGCCAATTAAATTACATTGTCTGAATTATGATTAATGAGGCTGAACCTGTATTTTTATGCTGGATACCCAAATGGCTTGAAATGATCATTGGTTAACAAGATTATTCCTTCTATCTGACACATTTCTGTACTAAAAAGAAAGGAACAGAATGATACTTTGCGGCGTGGAAGAAAAAGGATCTCTGAATCTTTAATGTAACCTATTAAAATCAATGCTGTTAAGTTTCTTTCTTCAGTGAATACAGAAAGTTCACCTTGGAAACTCATACTAGTATGATACTGAATCTGAGAGCTGCATGCTAAATTGTCTACTCCCCACATGCTATTTTTGATGGGATACCCTCACTCTATGCACTTTTTAACAAGATAAACTTATCAGTCTTGATGTTACTGTTACCTATAGTTTGCATATATTTAAATATACTGTAACAGATGTAAGAAAATATTGCTTTTTCATGGAGGAGGGGGAAACCATTTTAAAATACTTTTTAGGTACAATTTTAAGCGTGAGAAGTTGGTTTAAGCACTTGCTGCCCAGAAGCTGTATTAATGAGGTACACACATATATACTGATAGCTACACTAACTTAAAGTTCTTGTAGCAGAGGACATCATTTCTTTGGGTGATATTTTTTTATTGGACCAACTGCATAGTTAGGATAGTTAGACACGTTTCTGAATGCAAGACATCCTTCTTCAGGTCTGAGGAGAAAAGCAAGCCCAGCAATAGTAAAAAGCTGTCTGTAGAGTTGTGAAAGGTGAGGGGAACTAGAAATTCCCAGGGAAGCAGGTGGGTTATAATGTGCCATAAAACCAATAGAGGTGCTAAGTCTTGGTTCCTAGTGTCCAGCCAGCTTATGAATTGTTGCTCCCAAGTTGGCCTTTTAAAGGTGTTAGGCAGAGTTTCCTTGAGCACGAAGACAGTGAGGAACGTGCTCCTAATTGTGTCCGTGTATCCCTGTCCTTCGTATTTTTTTCTGAGATGGCTCGTGCTGGTGTGTACTTGCTTTCTAATTTCACCCATATACTTGCCATCAGACCCAGGAGAGGTATGTAAGGAGGCAGTCCAACCGACCAGGGGAGCAGCAAACAGAGGGAAGCAAACAGGACAGGGAAAAGGGAACCCTTCAGATCAAGGAACAGCAAACAGGCCAGCTACAGAGGAGTTTGGTAGGGTTTGGTTTCTCTGCTTGGAAAGAGAGGCACAAAGTAGAGGCAGCAGAATGAAGACCCAGAGACATGGCTGGAGGATGTTGCGCTCCCAGAGCCACCGCCACGTCCAGCTCTTCCTCTACTTCCACCTGCAAGGTGTCTGTCCAAACAGGACCACACACTGTCGAGACTCCCACACGGGTCCTGGCTTGGTGCTGTGCAAACTGCGGCTTGCAAACTCCTTCCAATGTCAACCAAGTAGGGAAGTGCCTGCAATGTAAGCAGTGCCTTCTGGTGGTGTCCCTCAGGGAGAAGGCAGGAGAGCTACAGGAGGAGGTAAGAAAGGCTATGAAGCATCCTCTGCCATGAGGACTTCATCGATTCAGTGCTGGAGGAAACCTCTAGGACTGTGGAGGAAGGACTGCCAGAGGTGGTGCTAGAAAAGGAAGAGGGCATCCACTCCCAGGAAGGTGGAAGCTGGAAGCTTGTATCTTCTGGCAGCAAGAAGATGTCGTCATCCTCGTGTGCTGTGGTTTGCCTGGAGAACAGATACGGAGCTCTAGCAACAGAGGAGGAGGAGCTCAATCCACTGGTGGACAGCTAGTCACTTCAGATAATGCACAGAGGAAGCTTTTGAAGAGCGTTGAAGACAACTTACCCGATGCAAGTGTTGGAGAGACCAACTAGAGGTTGAGCTCTTCTTGATATACTATTCACAAACAAGGAAGAACTGGTGGAAGTGGATGGCAAGTTGGGCAGCAGTGAGCATGAGACGACTGAGTTCAGGATCGTGAAAGGAAAGGAAGGAAGGAAGGAGAGCAGCGGAGTAAGGACCCCGGACTTCAGAAAAGCAGACTTGGACTCCCTCTGGGAACTGATGGGCAGGATCCCCTGGGAGGCCCGTCTGAGGGGGAGAGGACTCCAGGAGATCTGGTTGTATTTTAAAGAAACCTTAAGGTGCAGAAACAAACCACCCCGATGTGCAGGAAGACTAGCAAGTCTGGCAGGTGACCAGTTGGGCTTAGCAGAGAACTCTTCAGTGAACTTAAACACTAAAAGGAAGCTTACAAGAAGTGGAAGTTTGGACAAAAACTAGGGAGGACTAAAAGAGCACTGCTCGGGTATAGTTTCATAGTTGGTCGGGTCGGAACGGACCTAAGCAGATCATCTAGTCTGACCCCCTGCCCTGGGCAGGAAAGGATGCTGGGGTCAAATGACCCCAGCTAGGTGGCTGTCTAGCCTCCTTTTGAAGACCCGCAGGGTAGGGGCAAGCACCACTTCCCTTGGAAGTTGGTTCCAGCTCCTAGCCACCCTGACAGTGAAGTAGCGCCTCCTGATGTCTAGTCTGAATCTACTTTCAGTCAACTTATGGCTGTTGTTCCTTGTCACTCCTGGTAGTGCTCGGGGGAACAGGGACTCTCCCATTGCCTGCTGGTCTCCCTTGGCCAGTTTATAGAAGATCACCGGGTCCCCTCTCAGCCTTCTCTTGTGGAGGCTGAACAGGTTCAGGTCTTGTAGCCTCTCCTTTTAGGGCCTGCCCTGCTGCCCCCTAATCATGCAGGTGGCCCTACTCTGGACCCTCTCCATGTTGTCCACATCCCTCCTGAAGTGCGGCGCCCAGAACTGGACGCAGTACTCCAACTGCGGCCTGACCAGTGCCGCGTAGAGGGGGAGGATCACCTCCTCGGACCTGCTCGTGATGCATCTGTGGATGCATGACAAGGTGTAGCTGGCCTTCCTGACCGTGTCCCCACACTGTCGGCCCATGTTCATTTTGGCATCAATAATGACTCCAAGATCCTTTTCTGCCTCTGCACTGGCGAGAAGGGAGTTCCTCAACCTGTAGGTCTGCTGCTGGTTCTTCCTCCCCAGGTGCAGCACCTTGCACTTGTCAGTGTTGAAACCCATCCTGTTCTCATCCGCCCACCCCTGTAACCTGTCTAGGTCCAATTGCAGCCTATTCCTCCCTTCTAGCGTGCTCACTTCTCCCTACATCTTAGTGTCATCTGCAAACTTGAACAAGGTGCTTTGCACCCCCTCGTCCAAATCGCCAATAAAGATATTGAATGGTGTTGACTCGAGGACCGAGCCCTGGGGGACCCCACTGCCCACATCCCTCCAGGTCGAAAATGACCCGTCCACCACCACTCTCTGGGTGCGGCCCTCCAGCCAATTCGGCTAGGAACCTATGCAAGTGGTCAGACCTGGCTGACTGCTCTTCCCAGCAAATGTCTGGGTAGTTTAGGTCACCCATGATGACCACATCCCTTGACTTAACTTCCTCCGTGAGCTGAGCTGCAAATTCCTGGTCCAGCTCTTCTCCCGGGTTAGGTGGTCTGTAGCAGACCCCCACCGTTAGACCCCTTCCCCCCGACCCCCTTGTATTCTGACCCAGCTCTGGGCTGCTCGGCTCCCTGCTTCAGGCCCCGGGGATGCCACTGGGTCCAGAAATGGGTCCAGGGCTGTGGGGAAAGTGGACAAGGTTTTCCTAAACAGACCAGGCCTGACAGGACAGCCCTAAATTCTCATGGGGCAACTCTCCTTTCCTCAAGCGTGTGCTTGGCCCCAGGGTCACACTGCCCAAGCCCGTGGCTCCCATCAGGCGGGTGACCTCCCTGTGTCATGGAAGGTCTGCCAGGGGGTGAGTCACTCGAGACATGCCCCGTCCATGTGTTCTCTTTCTAATGCAGGGGTGGGCAAAATATGGCCCGTGGGCTGCATCTGGCCCGCTGGTGGGCAGCTGCGAAGTCATGGGATTTGACCCACAGGAAGCCAGCAGCTCTGGTTATTGCATTGTGCCAGGCAGGCGGGCATGTGCCAGACCTGTCAGCAGCTTACGCCAGCTCCTGCCCCATGCCCCAGAATCAGCACTGGGCTTGCACCAGCATCAGCTTTAGATGCTGCTGGCAGGTGCTGGGTGCGGATCAGGGCCGCTGCCCGGGGCTGCAGCTGATGCCCTGATGCAGCAGTAAAAGCTGCAGACCTGGGCAGATGTCCTGATCCCCAGCGGGAACAGCTGATGCCAACACACTCCCAGTGCTGGTGTAAGCTGTGGGGACGTATTGTAGGTGCGGGACACTTTGTTGCGGGGAGGGAGGTGGAAGGAGGCAGAGACAGAGGCAGGCGGCCCTGCCCACGAGGCACAGTGGCAACTGGTGCTGGGAAAAAGCAGGACCTGGCATCAGGCATGCTTGACTGTGGCTGCCCAGAGCCCACACTGAGGCTGCCCTGCAGCTCTTCCCCACTGCTGCTGCCAGCACCACCTCCAGACCACCCTGGGCCCTCGGGGCAGTGGTGATGGGGAGGAGACACAGGACAGCCCCAGCTCTTCATGGGCAGGGGGTGGGCAGGGCTGCCTCTGTCTCCCCCTCCCCGCTGCACGTGAACCATGAAGCACCTGCAGCGCGTCTCCACAGCTTCCATCCTCCATCCTTTGTAGGCCTTTCTTTTTAGCCTCAGGAGGTCTGCTAGGTCCCTGGAGAGCCAGGGGGGCTGCTGTGCCCTCTTGCTGCCTTTCCTCCGAGATGGAATAGACTTAGTTTGTGCATTGAGGATCGCTCCCTTGAGGAGCAACCACTCTTCTTGAACTCCCCTCTCCCTGCGGTCACAGTCCCTTAGGGCCTCACTGACAAGCCTCCTGAGCTTGTCAAAGTCGGCTTTCCTGAAGTCAAGGACTTGCGTGTTGCTGACCGACTTGCCAGCTTTTCGGCAGATGGTGAAGGTGATCAGCTCGTGGTCGCTGTCACCCAGCTTCCCATCGATCACTAGGTCGCCGACTAGGTCCTCCCCAGTAGCCAGCACCAGGTCGAGCAGCGCTTTGCCTCTCGTTGGCCCATAGACTTCTTGAGTCAGGTAGAGGTCATCCACGCACGAGAGGAAGCTGTGCGACCGCTCAGATTTTGCTGAGCAATCCTCCCACGAGATGTCTGGGTAATTGAAGTCACCCATGACAACCATGGTCCTGGAGCAAGCTGCCTCAGCCAGTTCCTGGGCAAACTCCTGGTCTAGCTCAGGACTTTGGGTGGGAGGTCTGTAATAGACTCCCACCATTGTGTCCCCTGTGCCGTGTTCCCCATGGATTTTAACCCAGAGGGTCTCCAGCCGTCCACCCTGGTCGCCAATATCGGCTTGCAGGGACGCGTAGCTTTCCTTAACATAGAGAGCTACACCCCCGCCCCTTTTCTCTACACGATCCCTCCTGTACAGGGTATAGCCATCTATCCCCGTGGTCCAGTCATGGGTGGAGTCCCACCAGGTCTCCGTTATTCCTATGACATCGTAATTGTTTGCACTGAGCAGGAGGATGAGCTCCTCCTGCTTATTCCCCAAGCTCCTGGCATTTGTCTACAGGCAGGCAAGTGCCCCCTGGGGGGCTCCTTCCTTGCCCACAGATTTTACCAGGGCTGGGGCTGGGGCGGGCTCCCTTGAGTGCCATGATCTGCTGGCTTTGCAAGGATTGCTCAGCGGGCCAGCAGTGGCGGTCGTCCCCCCGTCCCCCAGCGGGCTTAGTTTAAAGCCCAGTGGAGCAGGTCAGCCAGTCTGGCTGAGAAGAGCCTCCTCCCTAGGGGAGAGAGGTGGAGACCATCTCTTCCCAGCAGCTCGCTGCCTCTCTCGCCAAAGAGCGGGCTGTGGTCATGAAAGCCAAAGCCTTCCTGACGACACCAGCGCCGCAGTCTTTGGTTGACCACATAGATCCTCCTGTCCCTTCTCAGCCCATAGCCTGAGACTGGGAGGATCGACGAGAACACCACCTGTGCCCCCAGACCCTTAAGCCCCGCTCCCAAATCCCTGTAGCGCCTCATGACCTGGCTGGGAGTGCTCCGAGCCGTGTCATTGGTGCCCACATGAATAAGGAGCATGGGATAGCGGTCTGTGGGTTTGAGGAGCTTGGGGATCCTCTCTGCAATGTCCCGGATGCGGGCCCCTGGGAAGCAGCAGACTCGCCGGGCTAAGGGGTCAGGGTGGCAGATTGGCCCCTCCGTCCCCCTCAGGAGGGAGTCTCCCACAACAAACACCTTACGTTTTGTCTTGGGGAGAGCAGGGGCGGGAGCTGCAGTTGGGCCCATGTTGCCTGTGGGGGCCGGCAACTCAGCAGGCTCTGCTGGGGCAGCAAGAGGTGCGTCCCTGTTGCTCAGCTCTGGTGGGGGAGGGGCCTTGGTGCGGCGGGCCTTAGGGCCCTTGACCACCTTGGTCCATGCCCCTGGCTGGACACAGCAGGAGGTCCCAGAGTCCTCCTCTGGCCTGGAGGGAGACTGTGATCTACCCTCTGCCTCCCGGGGGAGAAGGGCCTGGCAGTAGGAGTCTATCTCCTGCTCGCAGTCCCTGATGGCACGCAGTCTGTGGACTATGGCCTGGAGCTCCTCCAGCTGGCGCGCCAGAGACCCCAAAAGGGAGCAGACCCCGCAAGGGGAGGTCGCCATGCTCCCAGGCCCCAGAGCCTGGAAAAGGGACAGGCAGCCCCCGCAGCCGAGAGCCAGGGGCTCTGTCTGGTTGGCCGTCTCTGAGGTGCCGGGGGGGGGGGCCGCGGAGCCTGAGGGGACCCTTGGGGTGCGGCGCGTGCCCATCCGTGTCATGCCTCTGGTAGGCTGGCTACGGCTGGGACTGTCTACCCTGGGGGGTGCGCAGGCAGGGTCTGGCGCCCTCCCGCACGAACTCCGCGCTAACTCACGCGCCGGCAGAGAAGCGCGCCTGTTTATGCAGCCTGTTCGCGCGGCTCCGGTCGCGTGGCTCCCTGGGGGGCTGGGCGAAGTAGGGGCCTGGGCAGGGCTTGACCCGGCCCGGCTCCACTCAGCTGCCGCCTCCCACACACACACTAAGGGGTTAGCCCCTTCTCTCCACGGGCCCCGCTTACCGCGGCTGCACTGGGGGTCAGCGGGGGGCTCCGCGGCTGCTGGAGGGTTTCTGGGGGGCTTCGGGGGAGCGGGGGCGCAGCGAGCTTTCACCCGCACGTCTCTCGCCGCTCCCGCATCTAACGGCTTATTCCCGGTCGGCGGGCCCTTTTAAACTGCGCACACGCGCAGTGGGCCTGCCGTCGAGGAAGCTGCTCTTAAGGCAAATACGGGGACCCTGCCCGGGATTTGGGGGACCCTGCCTTACTGGAGGGGGGCTGGTGAGTACCCCCCTTCTCTCTCTCTCTCTCTCTCCCTGGGGGGCTGGGCCAAGTAGGGGCCTGGGCGGGGCTTGACCCGGCCCGGCTCCACTCAGCTGCCGCCTCCCACACACACACTAAGGGGTTAGCCCCTTCTCTCCACGGGCCCCGCTTACCGCGGCTGCGCTGGGGGTCAGCGGGGGGCTCCACGGCTGCTGGAGGGTTTCTGGGGGGCTTCGGGGGAGCGGGGGCGCAGCAAGCTTTCACCCGCGCGTCTCTCGCCGCTCCCGCGTCTAACTGTTGCAATCCCTCATCCCCCCTTCCTTCCTCCTGTTTTCTGTGTCCGCATCTCCACATTCTCCTCCTCCACCAGCTCTTTGGCTGCCTCTTCGATCCCCTCGTAAACCTCCTCCTCTTTCTCGAATCTTTCCTCCACCTGCGTTTCCTCCACAAACATCTCATCCCCTTGCTCTCTCATCCCCTTGCTCTGGCACAGACATCTGTGCCTCCTCCTCCATTATTCTCACTTCCTCCCGGGCCTCCTCACGACTTCCCGCCATCTGTACGTGGTTAGCGTAGGACGAGGGGCACGCCTGCTGCGTGTGTCCCTCCTGCCCGCAACCTTGACACACAATGCTCTCCTTACAAAATTGGGCTGTGTGTCCCAGGCCCCTACAGCGGTAACACACGGTAAGGCGACAGAACGCCGCCAGGTGCCCCTCTTGCCCGCACCGGTTACACAGCTTGGGCTGGTCGTGATATACCACGTAACCTCTGCATGGCCCAATTTGCACTGCTGAAGCTAAGTGCTTGACTGCCCCGGGCCTCCCCACCACCTCGCGGAGCGTCACCTTTGCTTTCCATGCCCCGGTCCACACCCCCCAGCGATCACACTCTCTCTCGACAAATGCCACCCGTTCCACCCTCTGCTCCAGCCATCTTTTAACTTCCTCTTTTTGGTCCACCTCAGTAAACATCTTGATGTATATAACTCTCTCTTGCGCTCTCCGCCCCATGTCAAAAACCAAGCCCTCCAGATCCCCTCTGTTCTGGGCCTCCTCGTGTGCCTTCCAAAACGCTGCATAACTTTTCCCATTTTCAAAAGTGACATTTCAAACCTTTCTGTTATCAAATGCAATCACACAGTACAAGTCTCTCGGGTTCACTTTGAGAACCCTCAAAAGCACCTCTGCCATGAACTCTCCATGCCTCAGCATCTTGTTTCCTTTATAGCCGTCAGGGCTGAGAATTACTTTCTTTTTTTTTTTTTTTTTATTACAAAGTATCAAAAGCATAAAAAGCCAACTCATACAAATCAAAACACCAGCTTCTTCACCTTAAGCATCATTACAAACAAAAACCCTCTTCTCCCTTATTTCAAAGAACAATACAAACATATCCCCTTATAGCGTAAATTCCAAAACAAAACTTATTTACATAGTTAATTCAACAGAAAAAACAAAACACCTTCTTTCTTATTTCAAAAATCAATACAAACATATCCCCATCATAAACATAAAACCCAAAACAGAAACTCATTTACATGATTATTCCAGAAACAGAAAATGTAACACAAATATATACATCACCCAAAACATGTTTCATCCTTCCTTTCCCACCATCCCTCCTACTGAAACAATATTTTCCAATCAAAATCTCCCCAGTCCCCTTCCCCTTTCTTCCGGTAATACTCCGATTCCGTATATGCCAAATACACACATTCCCGTGAAGTAAAATACAACCCCTTCTGCACCAACAGACACCTTGTTTTCCAAACCGCCACCCGTGTACACAACAACAATATCATGATTTCCCATTCCCTCACCTTACTCTTAACCAACCCATATAAAGCCCCCTCATAACATACGCAATCTCCCCACCCTACAGCCTTACAAAACTTTGCCACCCTTTGCCACACCCTTTGTGCATAAAAACACTCCCATAAAACGTGCACCACCGTCTCCTCCCTCCCACACAGTTCCCTTGGACATTCCCCTGACTGCAGCAATCCCCATTTCCTTTGTTCCGCCCTCACAGGTAATACCTTCCTTATCACCTTCCATGCAAAATCTTCATGTTCCCCCTTCCATCTCTTCCCTACTATCCCCTTCCAAATCCTCCCCACCTGCCCTTCCGCCACCTCCCCTATGTCTGCCATTTTATCCCTCCCCCGAATTTCCCCTAGCACCCTCCTCGACTCTCTCAAACCCTCCCACCCCAAACCCTCCAAACCCTTCGCCCTCAAGAAACCCCATCCCCGCTCATACCACCTTGCCGGCCTTTCAGCCCACAACCCCGTCCACCTCCCCCCATATAACCCCAGTCGTCTCAGAAACCTTCCCGCCCAATACTTAACCATTGCCCCCACTTTCCTCCCTTCCAAACCCCCAGCCCTCACCACCCCTTTCCAAAAATGCACATACAGAAAAACTTCCAATTCAGGAACACCCCAGCCACCCAAATCCTCCCTCTTATAAATCTCCCTCCGGGCTACCCTCTCAGTCTTTCCCCCCCAAAAAAACAAACACATTTCCCTCTGCACCCGCCTCACCTGCAACCAGGTGGGCGGGTACACCATCCCCACAAACAAAACCATTGGCAAAAAGCACTGTTTTATAACTTGCACTTTCTCTCTAAAAGATAAATTCCTAGTCCCCCATATCCCCGCCTTTTTCCTCACCCTCCCTCGAACCTCCTCCCACGCCCGCTCCCCCTTCCCCGTCACATCCATATATACTCCCAAAACTTTCACACCCTCCCTCTCTACCCGCCACCCCACTTCCTCCAAACCCATCCATTCTCCCACCGCCAGCAAAGTGCTTTTCCCTTTATTCACCCGTGGCCCTGCCGCTTCCCCATACCCCCTAATCCCCTCCACCACCCTCCTCAAAGCCCTCTCATCCCTTACCATAAAACCCACATCATCCATGTACAAGCTAACCCTCAACTCCCCCCCCCCGGTATCTGAATCCCCCTCACCCTCCCATCCCTCCTCACCCTCTGTGCTAGTGGCTCCATGCCACATATAAACAGACCCGGAGACAGGGGGCACCCTTGGCGCACCCCCCTCTCCACCCGAAATTCCTCCCCCAGAAATCCCTTCACCAAAATCCTGCTACGTGCTCCCCCATATAAAGCCCTCACCCACCCCACAAATTTCCCCGGAAAGCCCATCCGCCCCAGCACCCTGAACAAAAACCCATGTCCCAAACTGTCATAAGCTTTTTCCAAATCAACACTCCCCATCACCACCCTCCACCCCCTCTCCCTCACATACTCTAAAACGTCCCTCCACACCCATTGCGTATCGACCAATCTCCTGCCCTTCACCCCACACGTTTGATCTTCCCCCACCGCTCCCCCCAATACCCTCCCCATCCGCAGTGCCAACACCCTCGTGAACAACTTATAATCTACATTTAGTAACGTGATTGGCCTCCAATTAGTGAGGTCTTCCCTACTTCCCTTCTTATATAATAAAACCACCACCCCCACCGCAAAGCCCTCCCCCACTACCCCTTTCTCCATGATTTCCTTAAACACCTCCACCACATCCCCCCCCACCAAGCCCCAAAACCTTTCATAAAATTCTTTTGGCAATCCGTCCAAACCCGGTGTCTTCCCCTTTTTCATTCCCCCCAAAACCTCCCTCACCTCCTCCTCCCCCATCTCCCTTTCCAAATCCGCTCCCTCCCCTTCCCCCACCCTCCCTTCCAGTTCCCCCAAAAACCTCTCCCCCATCTCCTCATTAACCTCCCGCTCCCTGTACAACCCTGTATAAAAACCCGTTACCTCCCTCAGCACCTCCCGCTGCTCTTCAACCCGCACCCCTTCCCTCGTGACCACTGCCCCCACCTCCCTCCTCCCTTTCCTTACCCTCTCCGCAAAATATTTCCCCCACTCCTCCCCCTCCCCTACCCACGGTGCCCGCGCCAAAAACAACTTCTCCCTTTCTCTCCCCCAAAACCACTCTTCCACTGCCCGCTTCGCCTCCCCCAATTCCCACTTCACGTCCCTCCCCCCCATCGCCTCTCGCACCAACTCCTGTACCCTCCCCTGCAGTCTCCCCAACTCCCTTTTCCTTTCCCACGCTTTCTTCTTCCCCACACGAATAAACCACCTTTGAATCTTTTCCTTTGTTACCCTCCACCACTCCCACTTTGACCTGAAAAGAGCCTTTGTCGTCCTCCACCTCCTATACTCCTCCTCAAACTCCCCACACACCCGCTCCTCCCCCAATACCCTAGTGTTCAACCTCCACACCCCCCCGCCCCTCCCCCCCCTTCCCCCACCCGCAAATCCACCCTCAACCACTTGTGGTCAGTGAACCCCACTTCTCCCAATTCCTTACCCTCCACCCTTACCCCCTCCGACACAAACACAAAATCAATCCTCGACACCCTTTTCCCTCCTGGATCCATCCTTGTTCCCACCCGCTCTCCCTCCCACACATCTTGCAACCCCTCTTCCCGAACCCAATTCTTCAAATATCGCCCCGTAGAATCCAGAACCCCCCCCAACGCCCCCTTCCCTATCCCCTTCTTCTATAATACAATTAAAATCCCCCACAAAAACCTTCTTTCCCCCCCCACCCCCACATATTCCCAACTTTTTCAAAAATCCCCTTCTTTCAGCTTTCACAGCTGGTGCATATACATTAAAAACCCCCACCTCCTCACCCCCCACCTCCATCTTCATGTGCTGCAAACGTCCCTCAATTAATGTTTCCACCCCAATTACCCGCACCCGTGTTCCATTTAACAAAATACCCACCCCTGCCGCTTTATTTCCTCCCGCCCCAGTCCACCAAGACTGCCCCTTCCCCCAACGTTTCCTCAAAAAGCCATAGCCCCTCTCCCACCCTATCCCACATTCCTGAACACAAATCACATCTGCATCCAAGGTTCTTAACCCCCCCCCACCCTCTCCCACCTTTTCCTTGTCAGCAGACTTCTCACATTTAAAGAAATAATCTTACACGCCATTTCACAGTTCAAGAAGAAACAAACCAACCCCGTTTGTCTTCTCACCCCTCCACCCCACTCCCGCTCCCACTCTCTATTTCACTTTCAGACCCTTCCCCCGCAAACACCATCCCAGGTCTCCGTATCCCTGTTGTAACGACCAACCCTTCCACCGCCCCAGGACTCAAATATCCCCCCCACCCTCACTTCCCTCCCTCCCTCCCTGTAAACGTTCGTCCCCCTTTCCCTCCTCCCTCTTGCCCTTTCTCCCCCAACTCCCCACCCTCCTTCTCCATCCCCACTCTCTTTTTTCCCCCTTTCACCCCCCCCAGTTTTTTTCTTTTCTTTCTTTGTTCCACAGCTTCCACCTCCTCCGCCCAACTCCCTCCCTCAGCTGTGTCCACTTCTCCCAAACGCTCCACCATTCCTCTTAATTGTTTTAATGCTTCAGCCCCACCTTCCTCCTCTCCCTTCTGCTCCTTCTTTTCTCCTTCCAGACCATCCTCCACTAATTCAAGCACTGCTTCTTCGATAGTTTGTCTTCGTCCTCCCTCCCCCTCAGGTGTTTCTTCAATTGTTGTTATTTGTTCCTCCTCCTCCTCCATTAGTGCCTCCACATGTTCCCCATTCCCTCGTTGTCCCATTCCTACCAAACTCTCCCTCCCCGCTCTTCCCTCCAGGTGCTCCCCATTCCCTTGCTCCCCCATTTCTTCCCGCTCCCCCCGGTCTTCTCGCCCCCGCGCTCTATTTGCGTATGAGAAAGAGCAATCCCGTTGGAAATGCCCCTCTCTCTTACACCCCGTGCACACCATTTTCTCTGTACAAAACTGTGCCCTGTGTCCCATCCCCCTACACCGAAAACAAATTGTAAGTGCACAAAAGGCCGCCAAATGCCCCCCCTGCCCACACCTACTACACAGCTTCGGCTGGTCATTATACGTGACATACCCCTTGTGCATCCCCATTCTCACCACCGGCAATAAATGTTTTACACCCCCGGGGTTCCCCACTTCTTCCTGTAGAATAACACGTGCCCTCCACCCCCCCGTCCAAACCCTCCACCGGTCAAAACATTTTTCCACCGTCTTTACCCGCTGCACCCTACCCTCCAACCAATTTACCACATCACCCTCTTCCACCATATCCGTATACATTTTGATATACAATACACGCTCTCGTGTCCTCTGCCCCACCTCAAACTTTAGCCCCACCAAATCTCCTCGCTCCACGGCCACTGCATGGGCCTCCCAAAATGCATTATACGCCTTCTCGTCCCAAAACGAGACATGCCACTCCCGATAATTATCAAACGCCACAACACAAACTAAGTCCACTGGTTGTACTTTCAACACACCCAGTAAAATCCTTGACATAAAGTCCCATCTGCTTAGAGTCCTTGCTCCTCGAAAGCCTTCTCGCTCCAAAGTTACTTTTATCTTCCACCGAACATCCCTTCTTCTCTCTTCCTCCGCACCCATCGCCTTCGCAGTCCCCGCCGCCTCCTTCTCCTGCCCGGTCTCTCTCCTCCGACCGCCCTCCTCCACCGCCGCTGCCGCCACTCTACCTTCTTCAGGGGTCTTCCCCCCCGCTCCCGACTGCACCTTTCCCCGCCGACCTACTACGCTCCAACCTTCCGCTGCCGCCGACTGCTCCCCTCCTCCGGTGTTCCGCTCACCTCCTCCGATGTTCCGACCACTTCCTTTGCTCTCGCCCGAACCTCCTCGCCTCCTCTCCGCTCTCCTCTGCTCCCCGACCTCCATCTCCTCCGCTCTCCTCTGCTCCCCGACCTCCGTCTCCTCCGATGTTCTCTGCTCTCCGACCTCCATCTCCTCCGATCCACGCTCCGCACCAAGCTCCGCCCTCTCCGATGTTCCTCGCTCACCAATCCGCCTTGTCCTCTCGATCACCGCCACCGCTTTCCTTAACTGCTCCGTCATCTCCGCTCCAAATCCCAGCCTCTCGAGGCCCGACCAGGCAGCGGCCAGACCTAGGCCCGTCCGCCAACCCGATCTGAGCCTTCAAGAGGCCGAGAAGCAATACCGTGAGCCCCTCGGAAACCTTGGGGCCTCCATGGGCAGCCCCCCCAAACACACCGCAAGCTGCTACGGAGGCCCCTCCGCTCACAGTCATCACCTGCAGCTTCTGGCACCAGAAACCCACACGGAAAAGTCCTTCCGCAATATCTCGTGCCCAACAGGTCCAAAGCACCCCCCCACCCTCCCCCACGTAGCCCAATGGCCCCCCCATTCATGCCCTCTCAACACTGCCCTGCCTCTCGCCCCTCCTCGCTGGCCATGAGAAGAGAGATGATTTGCTCAAAGCCCGAGCGAGCGTGATGACGACAGCATCTCGCGGGGCATTCCTCCAGCCCTGCTCTCCCCGCCAGCAGCAGCACAGCAACAGCGGCAGCAGCAGCAGCAGCAGCAGCAAGCCCCTGAGCAGAGACGGGTAACTGGGAGCCCTTGTCAAAGGGGCGGGGATCAAAAGGGCAGCTGCTGATCCCTGAGGGGGAACAGGCTCTAATCCCCGAGGGGCAATGCGCTTCACTGGTCGGTGCCACCGTGCTTAGTGGCAGAGCGGGAATGTACTTCAGTTGTGCTTGAACACTGTTAATCACTGAGTGTGAGCCCACCCAGTTGTATTTGAACAGGAACACCCTTAATTGTTGCCTGTGAGAGTGTGATTGTGTTTCAGTTGTGCTTGAACACCCGTTGATCACTGAGGGTGAGCCCACGCACCGGTATTTGAACAGGAACACCCTTAATTGTTGCCTGTGAGACTGTGATTGTGCTTCAGTTGTGCTTGAACACCCGTTAATCACTGAGTGTGAGCCCACCCACCGGTATTTGAACTGGAACACCCTTAATTGTTGCCTGTGAGACTGTGATTGTGCTTCAGTTGCGCTTGAACACCCGTTAATCACTGTGTGTGAACCCACCCGGTTGTATTTGAACAGAAACACCCTTAATTGTTTCCTGGGAGAGTGTGATTGTGCTTCAGTTGTGCTTGAACACCCATTAATCACTGAGTGTGAGCCCACCCACTGGTATTTGAACGGGAACACCCTTAATTGTTGCCTGTGAGACTGTGATTGTGCTTCAGTTGTGCTTGAACACCCGTTAATCACTGAGTGTAAGCCCACCCACCAGTATTTGAACGCGAACACCCTTAATTGTTGCCTGTGAGAGTGTGAGTGTCTGCAGTTGTGATTGAACACCTGTTAATCACTGAGCACGAACCCACCCACCGGTAGTTTAACAGGAACACCCTTAATTGTTGCCTGTGAGAGTGTGAGTGTCTGCAGTTGTGACTGAACACCTCTTAATCACTGAGCATGAACCCACCCACCGGTAGTGGAACAGGAACACCATTAATTGTTGCCTGTGAAGGAGCTGCGGACGACTGAAACAGAGCAAAACCTTCCTTTCCGGTTTCGGCTGCGGTGCCTCTCCTTTGCTTCGTCTTAGTTGTTCTCAGCTAGCTCACAGCTAACAACTAGAACAGGCTTGCACGTGATTGCGCTTCACTGTTTCTGTGCACAAACTTAATTGTGTGTAAGTGGACATCCCTGTTGCGTGAAAATGCACTTAATCGCACAGAGCGAACGCTGAGCAAACACGCTTAACGGCTGTGCAGGCACGAGCCGAAAACGACTTGAAGGTGGCAGCTCCTTTCCAGGTTGGGGCGCAGAGCCTCTGCTTTGCCTCATTTGAGGCGTTCTCAGCGTGCTCGCACCCCGCCGTCCCAACGGAGCTGCTGCTCCCCTTTGGAAAAGGCCCCTTTCCTCTCGGCTGTCACGAGCAGCTTCTGGGCCCAGCAACCTGGGGAGAAATCCCTCTCGCAACATCGCCGTCGGCACTGGCGTCTCCCTCGCTCGTGTATCCCAAAGATTCCTGCCCCCTCAACGCTTCCCTGCCTCTCGCCTCCTGGCTGGCTCCGTGAGGAGAGGAGACGAAACCGAGACAGAGACACGCAGGATCTGCATAAAGGCAGTGCAACGCCCCAACGTGATGATGACATCCTGACTTGAACCCTCCCCTGGCAAGGGGACGTGCCTCTGGCCGCCCGCCCTCTCCTCTGCCCGGCCCTACTTCCTCCAGGAGCACGCACGACACGAGCAGGGGACCGACCCCACGCAGGGACCCTGCGCTTACTGGAAGGCGGTGTCAACACAGTGCGCATTAAATACAAAGCTGGAACTGACAGTCAGAAGTCTTCAACGGGACAGGAGGCTGTCAGTCTCCCTGTACGCTGCAAATACCGCGGCACTGCCAGCACGGTAAGCTGGGCCCGTGAAATGCCCAGTGCTGTCAGCGATAACACCAGTTCAGAAACTGGCTTTTGGGGGCCTTGAATGTTCGCGGAACTCGTCAGTTCAGGACCTGCCAGCAAACGTCACAACCACAGCAACAAAAATAACAACAATTCACAGATTCATATAAGTTAGGGTCGCAAGGGACCTCAATAGATCATCAAGTCCGACCCCCTGCCTAGGCAGGAAAGAGTGCTGGGTCTAGATGACCCCAGCTAGATGCCTATCCAACCTCTTCTTGAAGACCCCCAGGGTAGGGGAGAGCACCACCTCCCTTGGGAGCCCGTTCCAGACCTTGGCCACTCGAACTGTGAAGTTCTTCCTAATGTCCAGTCTAAATCTGCTCTCTGCTAGCTTGTGGCCATTGTTTCTTGTAACCCCCGGAGGTGCCTTGGTGAGTAAAGCCTCACCAATTCCCTTCTGTGCCCCCGTGATGACCTTATAGGCAGCCGCAAAGTCGCCTCTCAACCTTCTCTTGCGGAGGCTGAAAAGGTCCAGTTTCTCTAGTCTCTCCTCGTAGGGCTTGGTCTGCAAGCCCTTAACCATACGAGTTGCCCTTCTCTGGACCCTCTCCAGGTTATCCACGTCCCTCTTGAAGTGCGGCGCCCAAAACTGCACGCAGTACTCCAACTGCGGTCTGACCAGCGCCCTATAGAGGGGAAGTATCACCTGCTTGGGTCTGTTCGTCATGCATCTGCTGATGCACGATAAAGTGCCGTTAGCTTTTCTGATGGCTTCGTCACACTGCCGGCTCACGATCATCCTGGAGTCCACTAGGACTCCGAGATCCCTTTCTGCTTCCGTGCCACCCAGCAGGTCATTCCCTAGGCTGTAGGTGTGCTGGACATTTTTCCTCCCTAGGTGCAGCACTTTGCATTTCTCCTTGTTGAACTGCATCCTGTTGTTTTCTGCCCACTTGTCCAACTTGTCCAGGTCTGCTTGCAGCTGTTCCCTGCCCTCCAGCGTGTCCACTTCTCCCCATAGCTTTGTGTCATCCACAAACTTGGACAGAGTACACTTCACTCCCTCATCCAAGTCGCTGATGAAGAGGTTAAAGAGTATCGGTCCTAGGACCGAGCCCTGCGGGACCCCACTGCCCACACCCTTCCAGGTCGAAACCGACCCATCCACCACGACTCTCTGGGTGCGACCCTCTAGCCAACTCGCCACCCACCGGACCGTGCAGTCATCCAAGTCACAGCCTCTTAACTTGTTCACCAGTATGGGGTGGGATACTGTATCGAAGGCCTTCCTGAAGTCTAAGTATACAACATCCACCCCTCCTCCCGTGTCCAGGCATTTCGTAACCTGGTCATAAAAAGAGATTAGATTGGTCAGGCACGATCTGCCCGCCACGAACCCGTGCTGGTTTCCCCTCAGCATAATTTGCCCTGTCGGGCTCTCACAAATGTGAGCCTTGATAATTTTTTCAAAGACTTTGCCAAGGATGGAGGTGAGACTGACTGGCCTATAGTTGCCAGTATAGTATTGCGGGGCTGGTATTAATACTGCGTGACGTCAAAGTGAACACCTTGTTATACGTTCAAAAATGTCGCACCTTCCTGTATCCTATAGAGAAGCTCTGACCACCCTCTTATCTGCTGAGCACAAATCGAGACAGAAAAATCTGGTCTCCCCAAAAGTCAAGGCCCAATTCAGAAATAGGGAAAAAAAACAAAAAAGCTACAAAAAGTCTCTGGTATAAATAAAAGTACGAGGCCTAAGGAGATGAGGTGTAAGAGGTGCTTCTGAACAACTGGACAGCCCTGCTGGAAAACACGATACGTTTCTGAAAGTCTTTTAAAAACACAATACACATATTAAGTAATCAACAGCACCCATTTCTAAGGCGCAGCTTCGTCAGGTAACCAGAGTATGAGCATCCACCGTACTCTGATATGCCGTGGCATCAGGTTTCATTCTGGCCTGCAGGCCTAAGGGCCTGCCTTTTGTCGCCGCCGAGAGCCACAGCGCGGGGTTCGGGGCCTTAGCCCTAGTCGGTGGGCGGGTACTTGTGACGCTTGGAGAGGAATCAGGTACTGACGCGTTTTGGTTAAGCAAAAAGATTGTTTACTTACACTGCTCGTACAGCGCAGGTCAGAAGCTTGCTTCAATTACAGTTGTAAACTAAACTTGAGTCGGGCAGAAATTACAAAGTTTCTTTGGTCGGTCTGCAGAAGTGTTCGGGGTGTTCGGGCCGGCAGTCGTCTTACGTCTCAGGTGGGGGTGTGCTAGGCCCCCTTGGGTCGGTGACGGGGAGTCCTTAGTGGTTGATCAGGCCGCTAAGTTCTTCTCTAAGACACACGCAGTGTTTGCTAGGCTCCACAGCGTGCTCAGAGCTCTCCACGAGGTGTGTGTGGAGTTCTCCAACTTGGACGGAAACTGCTTCAACCTCTTCTACGGCTAGCAAGCCAATTGCTGGCCGCCAGGTAGGAATGATTTAGAACAGTCCAATAGTGGGGTACGAATTTACATAAGATTGGCGGGCACTTTTTCTAGGTCATTAATATATAGTCACTGGGCTCTGGAGTTTTCCACTCGTGACCTACTTACATGACCTACTTACAAAATGATTGACAGACTGTGCCCTCTCTATCAAACTATGGGATTTTCCACTGTACTATAGGCATATGAACAATGGGTTCTGACACCTTCAGCCTGCTCCTTTAAGGATCCGGGCAGGGAGAGGAACTGGCCGCGCTAGCCTGGATTCAGGGGAGATTTGCAGTGCGGATCTGCCCTTCCTAGATTCACTAAACCAGGGATGCATCAGCTTTCGTAAGCAGCAGCTTGCTTCGTCGGATGCTGAGATGCAGCTGGAGGAAGCAATGATGCTAAACCGAAAGCACGGATTGGAGTACCAAAGGGTAGTGTAGTAAAAATGTCTCATGATCCCTTTTCTTTTCCCTATACAGGGCCTCACAGCTGAACTGTGAGATGTTTCTTCTTTCCTCCTGCAGTAGATAAGCAGTGTCATAATAATAAACAGTCCAGGCAACGCTCGCTTTGAGATAAGGTTCAAAGCTTCTTGTTAGAACACAGATTAATGCTTGTTTTGCACATACATTTTGTAAACATTGTACTCGCTCATTGCCCTAGAGTTACACCAAGACACGGGGTTACTAAGGGGCCCACAGTTCAGAACGCAGGCGGCAGGCCTGTTGCCGCAGTTCCGTTTTAGGACTACACGTGTACGAAACTTTGCAGAAAAATGTAACCAATCACGCTGGAATCTTTTGTTCAGGTTAGCTATAAAAATGCAACCTCGGGCACGGCTCGGGGTCGACTTTGCTTTGAGCATTGAGCTCCACTGTCAACCTGTTTGCACAAACAATAAACTCGAGTTGGACCCAGCCTGAGTGTGTGACTCTCTCCTTGAGGTAAATTGGACAAGCCTCCAGGGGCACGAAACTGGCAGTTTGTGCAACAACAGTGCTGACAGGCGCGTGATCAGATGGCCTCAGCCAACCAGAGGCTACATGAAGCGTGTGACTGCAAGGCCGGCAGTCACAGGCTCCTGACTGAAAATCAGCAGCACATTCTAATTGGCTCACTAGTTTATAAAAGGGACACAACTCCAGAGCTTGGGGGGGTCCACACGACAGTCGGAGAGGCCTGATCACCCTTTCCAGGATCCCACCTCCCCTAGGTCGAATGTATACTCGATACCCGAACAGAGTGAGCTCTCGTGTGGCAGTTGTTGTTGTTGTTGTCGTTATTGCAATCGCTTTCCGATTGTAACATCGCAAACAGTTGTTAAAGAGTTTTCTGTCTCCCTGCGCAAGTTGTAAATAAAACTTCATTTTGCTATACCATCTTCATTTGGGTCAGTGTCCCTTTCGTCCCCGGCCTGATCGTACTGGAGGGGTGGTTATTCACCCGCCGCAGTTTACCACATGGCGTCATGGACAGGATCTCTGGGGAAAAGGGAGAATGAGGAGTGCACTGACCAATCAGTCCGGCATTGCCCGTGGCGAAATCACCACAGGCCCCCAACCACAAATTCCGATGACTTATGGGCCCATGTGGCGTACCATCAGGCCCAGCAAGATGGGAGGCTCGGCAGCCATGTTTCGATCCGCCCGACTGAAAACATCGGGGGGCCACTCAAAGAGCGGGTCGTTACCGGCCTCACTCACGCAGCCCTGGGGTGTCTCCTCGCTAGCCCCGCGGTCCTATACCGACCACCCGAAACGGCCGCGGAGGTACAACTAAATCGGGTCAAATCCACCGACACAAGCAATCGTACCCCTGCAAAAGAGTATGCCAAATGTATTAAATATCTAAAAGAGGGTGGCGGCTGCAACACATCTCCTGACAAATTCAGGTGCCCTAACCTCAGCCCCGGAGGCACTGAAAATGAGATCCTGACAGGACTCCGGGAGAGCCTTGAAACCAACGGGCGGGAGGCTATGAAATGGGGAGCAAAGAAGTGGAATAAGGGCAAGATAATTAATGTTTTATTTCGCACGGTGACCACCCTGTTGCAACATGCGGCGAACCAAGCCAGCATGGTGGAGACACTGGCTAGGACGGCTGCAGATCAGAGCGCCACACAATCCAAAACGCCACTCCAAGATGGCGCCGCTGAAGAAAAAGAAGGAGTGGCTAAAGCGTCCGAGGCGCGAAATCCCAACGCAGGTGCAGTGAGTGAAAACCCCCTAGGGGAGGGCCTGCGCACTGAAGCGGGAGGGGCGAGTGAAATCACAGAAACGGGAGTGGCAGAGGAGACTCCAACAACCCCGCCTGAGGGACCACCCCCGTACAGCACCCCGCGCCTATACCCTGCCCTCCCTGCGGAGGCAAGCGCACCTGCTCTACAGGTAAACCCTGTAGCGCTGATCAAAACTGTCACTGATGGCACAGCAACCCGCACACTCACCACCTTTCGCACCCGCACTAGGGGGGAGCTTCAGGAACTACTGAAAGAAACCCGGATAAATCTGGGTGAAACACCGGTAATATGGCAAGGGTGCCTGATACTAGAACACGGGGCGGATCTGGTAGACCTCGAGGAATGCATGGCACTCATGCGCCAACCCGCGTGGAGTGGCGGAGCGTGCAGTGATACAACCAAGATACTGCGCAACCGAGCCTGGCCAATTCCTTTGTGTGCTGCCACGATCCCAGCATTGATGGCCCAAGCCCATGCCTGGCATGCGGGTCCACCGGGTAACCCCACAGCCACACAACTTTTGTATGCCATAGCGGGAGCAAGCTATTTAAATTGGGACCCCGGGAGGTACCCGTTGAATTTAACTCCTTATCAGGCGAATAATTATTGGCCTCATCGTTGGTGTCACGACCCTGGCGCTGTCCCCATGTCCACGTCAGCAGTAGAGGCCTGCGTGGAAATTTACGGGGGTAATAACACACCCATTTTTCGCTTGCTGCTACATCCATTGGTGGGAGGCCCAATAGGGAACGTCCTAAGCAGTTTAGGAAAACTCACTACGGCACACAAGACAGAAACCACATCTGCCCCACCATCGGAAGCATGGGCAGCAGAACCCTGGGGATCCCCACCTAATAAACCTCGAACTAACTACCCACCGCGTGGACCACCACCAAATCGTACCCCCGAAGAACGCGCTAGGTTCGGGTTTTTGTTAAGCAAAAGTGGTCTAGAAAAGGACCAACTCCGCAGATTAGGGGATGAAGGGCAGAAAATACTAGCACTTCATCTAGGCTTTAGGCCAAGACCACAAGAGTACGATAAGGGAAAAAACGAGTAGCGGCCGCCAAACCAGGAACCGACGGCCGACCCTTCAATGACGAACGCCCATATGTCACCCTCAACGTTAGCACACCCGGAGGCTCCGATGCAACACCGACACGCTTTTTACTCGACACGAGAGCCCAAGTAAATGTAATAAAGCCCGAAGTCCCACATATTAAAACATCAAGAACTATCTTTGTACAGGGTTTAAACGCTACGGCTACTACAACCTTAGTAAAGTTCAAGATTGGTACTAGAGTTTTACACGGGGTCCAAGGGGGCATCAATATTCTAGGAATCCCGGAGATAAAAGCTTTACATCTCAAAAACCAGATTCTCCTCGTACTGCCGCTGGTCCGTCACCCAAGAGGATAAACATCAGCCCACTTTAACAAACCCGGCCCCATGGCGCTATCAACCGATTCCAACGCGCTCTACACTTAAGAATCAAGTCCAGGCCCTACTACACGACTTAAACCAACGAGGTTGCATCAACCCGATAAGATCATCTACCTATCTTTCGGCGGGATGGGGTATTCCCAAGCTGGGGAAACTAACCGAAGCCCGGTTGGTGGTAGACTACCGGCAAGTGAACCGCCGGTGTAAGCCACTCCAAATGCCCGCGGCCCAAACAATAACTGAAGTCTTAAATGGTATAATCGAGACACAAAGAGGCGGAGAATGGTGGGCCATCACTTTAGATTTAAAAGATATGTTTTATTCAATCCCCATAAATGATCCACAAGGGGTCCTTAATATGTGTATAAGCGGCGAAATGTATAAATGGGAAGTTTGCCCTCAAGGTTACCGTAACGCACCGGCATCAACGACAGTGGCGATGAACAACACCCTTAAGCGCTTCACACATTTCCATCCAGGGGCCGAGGACGTAAAAATCTGGTCCTACGTTGACAACATTGCCATCATGGGAGATCACTGTGCGACGGTCCACAACACCGCCGAGAAGTTAAAAGACCACTTAAGCAATGAGGGATGGACAATAAATACGACCAAATCTATGAAGGAACCGTCCTCAGATATCATCTTTTTAGGGACACGATTCGCAGGTCAGTACCAATGGGGGACGGCACACAACTCCACACCTAAACTTGAGTCCCGACCCATAACTCAACCGGACTTCCAGGGCCTTTTAGGCCAACTAAATTGGTTCCGTCATTACATAACGCCACCACACTTAAAAGTCGTACAATGATTGCAACAACAAATTCGGAAAAAAACCCAGCGAAGGGAACCTTGGAATGACCGAGATCAACGGGCCTTAGAAGCGGTTCTCAACGAAGTTAAGAACACACGCTTGATCGCACCACCTGCTAGCACCCCGTTAATAATTCATGCGGGCTTTACCAGCGAACACATCTGGTTCACAGCCAAGGACCCGGTGACGGAGCAGCCTGCATTCACCGGTCACCGCACACTACAGGCCAACCAACATCGGTATGGTTGTCTAGCAAAAGTTATGCTTGCGACCCAATTGGCAGAACATCTGTCGATGTCTCCAGGTACCCTTGTTGCACCAGGAGGTTCTATGCTGGCCTTACTCAACCCTGGCCAGAGTCACCCTGAGTATCAAGGAACACAAAAGATTTGGAGCACGACCGTTCTGCGGTTTCAATACTATTGGTCAGCGTGGCAAGTCATCGACGGGGAACTGCCCCCCGACGATGAGGATGAAAAACTCAGTATACCTCGGCTATATGGGACTACATCACTAGCCTGGATAGCCTCTGACGGTACATCCCGCAATGGCAGCGTGTATGGCTTTTACTGTGACCCCTGTAAGAACGCCGATCTCCGCTCATCCTCCTCAGATGAGTCGGTACAAGCAGCTGAATTACGGGGATTCCATCTAGCACTCACACACGCTCAAGACCATCACGATGGAACGCTTCCGGTTCCTGTCATCGCCATGGACTCAGAGTGCATATATCGAATCGTCACCGGAGCAGCACAAGCAACGGAGCATCAACCCATCTGGGAAGACATTAAAGATACTTTGCTACGGTTCTCCACACCACCCTTAGTTAAACATACACGCTCTCACCGACCCGATACGGATCCCGTACATGCCATCATCGACCGCCTATTAGCCCATCAAGGACCACCAAGTGAAATAGGCATATTGCAATTAAACCTGACAAATGTGGCAGATGATCAGCCATTGCTGAAATGGCTCCATGATTTCTGGGGGCACCCAGGTGCCAAAAGGGCACGGACTCCCTGGAAGCAACACAGTGATAAAGGACCAAGTTTGCAGCGATGGAAGGAGATAACCCAAGCATGCCCAGCTTGCGCTAAGGAGAAACCAACACATCACAAACACACGCAGGTTGTCTTTGACCCCGCACACTTCACACCGGGAAAGGTGTGGCAAGTGGATCTGCTTGGACCGCTCCCGGGATCAAGACCACCGAACAAAGGACTAGCGATCGTGGACTTGGGAACTCGCCAACTTCTGCTCCTCCCAGCAAGGAAAACTACCGCTTCCACAGTTCAGGGATGCTTGCAGCTCGCTTTTGCTCATTGGCAAGTGCCCCATGTTATACACACTGATGGAGGACCACCTTTTAACTCAAAAGCTATAGAGCGACTTGCGGCAGAACATAACATTCAGTGGCATCACCACTTGCCCTATCATCCACAGTCCAGTGGCGTTGTGGAACGTCATATAGGATTGTATAAGGAGCAGTTAAGATTAAAAGGAAATGGGTCATATAAAAATTGGACCAAACATAACACCGAGGTACTGATCTCAATGAATGCTACAAAGACGCTATGGGAAGAACGCACCCCAGCACCACGCCCACCTTGGAAGCCATGTTATTCTCCTCACGAAGCAGTGTGGCTAACCGTCCCTACAGCCACCTCTAAACATCCGTCCCCAGCACAGGGTGTTATAATTAGGGCCGGAGATTACCCTAATACTTTTGTTTCCCTCGAAGCAGTCACACCCACACGCATCGTCTTAGCCCATCACAATTGGCTAAGCCGACAGGGCACACCCTTCCCGTGTATAATACAATTTATAATGCATCACTGACAGATCATGAGTTTTGGGGTTTTTTAGCTTTCTCCGGTGGTGACAACATGTCACGAGGCGACCTCTTCATCATCAGTCTACTCGTGTTCACGACCAAAGCGGCTACAGAGACAAATGACCCCGATGATCCTCTGCAGCGAAACTCCGTGTTGCAGCTAATAGAAATCTGGGCCAACGCGACTGGACCCCATCCCGAGGGTGTGACGACTTGTATACCAAAACCAAGTGCAATCAACGGGAATGTGTTAACTACGTATGTCGCTCCCCTTGACATCACCTGATGGTTCCGCGAGGTACAAGGGCCATTGTGTGGGACCTTTATCTGTAGAACCAATGGCCCCATATCTTGCCCGGGTTGTCAGGTAGTGTCTTTTCCCGACCACACAATCACAAGAGGGGAAAAAATGGCGGCGTACTACTGGCCAACAGGTCCTGTAACAAAGAAAAATATCACAAGCTTAAACTGTAGGAGTTGGGGACTAGGGAGTCATAAAGTAGAACGAATTGACTGTCATCACATTCCATGGGGGGCGCGAAAGTGGGGCACAGACGACGATCGGGTCCAAACCTTGCCATGGTCAGCACGGCAATACTCACCTTCGTGGTTCTTGTTTCTCAATAGTACCCCGATGCGGAAAGGGGGATGGGATCTTAACAAAGGAGTAAATCTGACAGAATTTCATGGTAATCACCCACTGTTAAGTGCATTTTTCCCCCTTAGACAAGCGGAAGTACGATATTTTGAAAACCGTAATTTGTCCCATCCTTACTGCACACCCAGGGTACAAGCATTGTGGTGTAGAAGACATCATTTGCCAACTAACATACCCCGCGGTCTTATGTGGGCGTGTGATGACGGGTTATTATATACAGCTCTACCCGTTGATTTCTACGGCGCTTGTTTTATAGCGAGCGTGGAACTGTGCCCACCTCTCACCGCCAATACCTCCAACCCGTACACCCCATGGGTTCGGCATTCTGATTCTAGACAGAGGCGCACTACAACCATCTGGTCAAAAATGACTTATGGTGAGCGGGTGGCGAAACGAATCGAATGGCAAGTAGAAGGCCTGTTCGTATGGTGGGTGGGAATAATGAAAGCCCGTGAAGCCGTTGTCCGCCTAGCTAAAGAGGTAGAAGTAGGGTTCAATGCCACTAACGAAGCCTTGACCTTAATGAATAGGCAGTTACAAGAAACATCACGAATGACCCTACAAAATAGGCTTGCTTTAGACGCCATGTTAGTGCATAATGGAGGAGTATGCAAGTATCTAAACTTATCCACCGAATATTGCTGCATATCTATCCCGAATGTTACAGTTCCTTTAATGTCCCAACTCGAGTTAATTCGAAAAGCGGCTAAAGGCGCTAATGCCATAGCTAGTATCAGCAAAGGCTGGCTTGCAGACCTTTTTTCAGGATTTGGTTGGGACTTCTCTTCACTAGCCATGCATATAATTGCTCCGCTGTTAACCCTGCTAATACCATTATTAGGCATTTTGCTGTGTGTTTGTATTGGTTGTTGTATTTTGAATGCAGTAAACGTCGAGTAATGACACTTTCGACCTTCGTGTATACCCAACTGCCTAATGTAAATGAAGAAAAAATAGAACTCGAGGGTGTTTAATCTGGCATTTGGTCAAGGGGGCATGTCTGAATGAAAAGGTGACCAAACGCCAGTCCACATGCCAGACCAATGTAAAGCACGAGAGCAAGTTATGCTTGGAGTGTGAAAACCTCATGATCGCAGTGCTGACAGGCGCGTGATCAGATGGCCTCAGCCAACCAGAGGCTACATGAAGCGTGTGACTGCAAGGCCGGCAGTCACAGGCTCCTGACTGAAAATCAGCAGCACATTCTAGTTGGCTCACTAGTTTATAAAAGGGACACAACTCCAGAGCTTGGGGGGGGTCCACACGACAGTTGGAGAGGCCTGATCACCCTTTCCAGGATCCCATGTCCCCTAGGTCGAATGTATACTCGATACCCGAACAGAGTGAGCTCTCGTGTGGCAGTTGTTGTTGTTGTTGTCGTTATTGCAATCGCTTTCCGACTGTAACGTCGCAAACAGTTGTTAAAGAGTTTTCTGTCTTCCTGTGCAAATTGCAAGTAAAACTTCATTTTGCTATACCATCTTCATTTGGGTCAGTGTCCCTTTTGTCCCCGGCCTGATCGTACTGGAGGGGTAGTTATTCACCCGCCGCAGTTTACCGCAGAACCTTGTCTGCCTATATCCTTAGACCAACGCGGCTACAACCTAAACCCCCTAAAGCTGATTCTTTAACTCTTCTCACCTTCTTGCCCTAAAAGGCCATAAGGCATCTAAAGAAAAGCTACAACTTTGTCTCCCTCATGTCCACTATTCGGGTCATGATATTTGTGCTATGCCTCTATAGTCAAGCCACTGCAAAACCTGACTCTTGTTAATACCTCTGAGCCTTTGCCCTGGACTTCAAAAGCCGAAGCCGCTTTTGCCTCTATTAAACAAGCTCTGTCGCAAGCTCCTGCCCTAGGCCTTCCTGATTATACTAAACCCTTTATTCTTTTTTATCATGAAAAAGACGGATTTGCACTTGCTGTGCACATGGAGACAAGCACCGTCCCATTGCTTATTATAGCTCTGCTCTTGACCCAGTTGCAGCCGGACTTCCTCCATGTCTTCGTGCTGTAGCTGCAGCTGCTATTACTGTTGAACTGTCCTGTACCCCTGTATTAGGTTCTCCCCTTACTGTTGCTGTCCCACATGCTGTAGCAGCCCTTTTACTAAAAACTAAAACTCAACACCTTTCAAATGCTAGATTGACTAAGTATGACAGTTTGCTTCTTTCTGCTGGAAATATTACTTTAACTAGATGCCCTGTTTTAAACCCTGCCTCCCTGTTGCCTACTCCTTTAGATGGTGAACCCCACGATTGTATTGTTGTTACTGCCCACCTAACAATGCCCCGCACTGATCTATCTTCTTCCCTGTCTTGCTCACGTACACCACGGCATAGCACACGTAAGCAAAGGGGGGATGATAGAAGCTGTTAAGCTTGATTGGTTTGTTCCAACTTGTTCATCTGTGGCTCAACAATACTGTTATACCTGCCCTATTTGTCAAGCCCATAATGTGGGAAAACCGGTAAAAACAAAAAAAGGCAGCACATCCCCCACCTTGGGGGCCATTTGTAAATTTACAAATAGATTTTATTCAAATGCAGCAATGTTGTTCTTATGAATATGGTCTTGTTATTGTGTTTATGTTCTCTGGATGGGTAGAAGCCTACCCATGTGCAAAAGCTGATACCATCACTGTGAGCAAAAAGTTGCTCAGAGACTTTATTCCAAGGTTTGGTATTCCTTTCTCCATAAACTCCGATAGAGGAACTCATTTTACTGGGCAGATAATGAAAGAAGTCTGCAAAGTCCTGCAAATCCAGCAGAACTTTCATTGCCCGTACCATCCACAGGCCTCGGGCCAAGTGGAACGCCAAAATGGCATTTAAAAAAATTAACTGGCCCAAATTTGTGCTGAGACTCACTTGAAATGGCCAGATGCACGTCCCATAGCCCTTATGAGTATGAGATCTACTGTCAATCGAAACACCGGACTTAGCCCACATGAAATCCTGATGGGAAGACCCATGAGGCTCCCTGCCTCACCACCTGTTGCCTCCCACTTTTGCAATATACATTTACTTGATGATACTATTCTAGACTACTGTGCGGCACTAATGAAGTATGTTAAAGCTTTTCATTCACAGGTACAAGCAACTCTCCCCAAGGAACCAGATGAGCCGTGCCAGTCCATCCTGCCTGCTGACTGGGTTCATGTAAAAGTCCATCAACGGAAATCATCGGTGGGACCCCGCTAGAAAGGCCCATTCCAGGGACTCCTGACAGCCAATGCTGCAATAAAGTGTCAAGGACTCCAACCGTGGATCCATGCTTCACACACTAAGAAAACATCAGCCCTGCTAGACTTAGAGTCTCCTCCATATCAACCTTGTAATCAGCCTCCACAGACCGGTAGTGAGCCTAGCGCCTGCCAGCAGGAGAGCTCAAGACCAGTAGTGAGCCAAGTGCCTACTGGCGAAGAGGATTTGCCGCTACAAAGCGAAGAGGATTTACCACTACAGAACGAAGAAAATGTACCCCAACGACACCACTATGCCCTTCGGGAAAGGAAAAAGGCCTCTGCCTAGTTCCTGGTTCCCGAGGTGGGGTTGGTTAGTCGTGACTTGGGTACGTCTCAGTCTTTCCTTTTGGATCCTCTTATATGAACTTAAAGACTCAGCAGCTAAAAGAAACTTTGTAAATCAGACTAGACTTCAAAACAGGTCAAAAAGATCACTCCCACACTGGCATGCTCACCAAAATGCTTTTCTTCAACTGTCATATCAATATGCAAAGGATTTAAATGTTTCTAAATGTTGGGCATGTCCCCACTTGCCTCCTAGTACAATGACAGGGGTGCCCATGATTGCTTTCTCCCTTAATTGGACGACTTCTGTGATACGTATGTTAAAATAGTGAAAAGGTAAAAAGAAAGAAAAATTAGAAGTTAAAAGGCTCATGGCTATAAATATCTAATAAGTTGGGCCAAAAAGGCCCAGAAGGGGGGAAAGTGGAAATAAGTTTAACCAGGCCTCTTACTTGACTAAGAAGAGAGAGAAAGAGAAGAAAAAAGGTGCTGATGCTGATGCCATGTGTTTTAACATGTTCTAAGATAAGGAGAAACCTTCATGCCCTGTTTTGTCTGTGTGCAGATGTTAACCTCCTCCTTTCCGCCGAACCAGAAGCTGAGAACTGTTCCCAAAACATAGTGTTTTTTTCTAAATAACTAAACTGCTTACGTGTGACAAACAAATGATCACCATCTTTCTGTTTCTCCCCAGGTTGCTTTGTCTGAACCCTGCATGTTTCCTCGCTGTCTAAAGTATAAATACGCTTGTAAATTTGTAGAGGTCAGAGTTCCTTTGAGAACTCTCCCTGTGATCACTGGTATAGTTTTAAATAAACCTAGATGGCTCTGCCAAGTCTAATACAACCACAATGCGAAGTTTGATTTCTTCTACACCAGTTAAAGTAGCGCCTGATGAACATCCAAGTCGCTAAGAGGGAGCTGCCCGAGTAAAGGACGGGGATGTGGTACATGGGAGGTCCCTTGAAGGGGCCAGCAGTGGGATGACCCAGTCTCTCCCCGTGATGCCCTGCAGGTGCGGTTTGTGCTGGTGGGTAGTTGTAGTTCTCCCTGCAAGCTGTGAGCTTGTGAGTTGCTGAATCCTGTTCCTAATAAAGATCAAGCTGTTTGCCACCCACCCGGTCTCAGCCGAATGGTGACTCGTGGACAGACCTCAAAGGCATGGAGGTCTGAGTGGGTGCCTCATCCCTGGGACCCATGCCATAGAGCAAGCACTATCCTTGGGCCCATCCCTGGCACTGGGGCTCGTGTGAGGAGCCCACAAGTGTCCTGTTGGCGATTCGGTTGTGCCACAACTATGAGCATGCCCGTCCCTGCTCCCCCTTCCCCATGTGGAGTAACAGAGCCCAGGGAGTGTCCCCCTGAGCTGCACGAGTTCGCCCCGTCCCCTTGCTGGTGGCGGGGGTGAGTGTGGGGCAAGAGGACCATCAGGAAAGTCCACTGCTAGTGACCGCACCGTGCTGGGGAGCTGAGCTGTATCTGAGCAGAGGCAAGAGCAATGGGAGCTATTTCTCTCCGACAGAAGCAGGGGTGGAGGGTTCGGAGGCCATTGTAACTCTGGATTTGCAGATGGGGCTGAGGCCGAGCTGGGCTCTGTGTTCCCAGCCCCACCCCACCAGGCAGTGATCAGAGGGGGCTACTGTTTAACCGGGACCCCCTGCACCAGGGCGCTCACTGCTGTGACCCTCCAGCCAGGGCGGTCACTGCTTGGGCCACACGGACAAGGACAGACAATGCACCCAAAGAGTTCAGGGGCTCAGGTCATCTGGGGCCGGAGCATCCCCAGGCCAGGCCAGGCCAAAGGCGCCAACAGCCCCCGCACTCAGCACCTTGCCCGGGTGGGAGGGAGACCCCTGGTTGCCATGGCAAAAGAACTGTTGTGCCCAGTGACATCACAATGCCCAGCCTCACTCTCAGGTACCGGCTCCTCCCAGTGCTCTCCCGCCCTTCACCTGCGCCACTTGCCCTTCCTCGTCCTCGTGCCTTATCTCTGTTGGTTAGTTAGTTCCTTACTTTAGCAGTTTGTTGGGTAGTTTGTTAGTTCTTTAGGTAGTTTCTCAAAAGGGAACTTTTGGGAGATGTGACAAGCTGTGAGCGGGGGCTGAGGTTGGGCAAGAGCCCAGCACTCGGCCCCATGCCTCATCCCTGGTCTCAGCAGTCCGGCTCCTCTTTCCCTCCTTCAGCTCAAGGCTGTGTTTCTTTGCAGATGCTCCGGCGGGAGAAGCTGCGCGCCGTGCGCCTGCGCTCCAGCAACCTGGGTGAGACCTGCGCATGTGCCCTGCCATGGGAGCAAGAAGGGCTGGGCAGCACGAGAGTCCACAGGGCTGTGTGGCTTCCCCTCCCGGCAGGGTTTGGCTAGCAGGCTAAGCCCACGCTGTCCAAGGTGCAATCTGGACAGCCCCCGCCCTGTGCCACCCCCTCCCCCCCAGCTGTCACCCCCTGCTCTTCACCAGCAAGTTCCCTGGGGAAGGGGAACAGGACTGGCCCCCATGGGCTCCTCACGCTGGGCCAGGTCCTGGCCCTGCAGCCCCCGCCCATGCCCCAGTCCTGGGAGCCTTCCTCCTGGCAATGGCCCTGCTGCCCTCTGCTCCCTTGCAAGGTGGCGCTCATATGGGCTCTGGGATCCCCATCCTAAAAGTGGTGCTCAGTGCCACCCAGCCTGACGCTCAGCCCTCATGTCCTCTCAGCACCAGATGCCTGCCTGGGCACAGACGGGTGGGCCAAAAGAAAACTGCCCCCCATTAAGGGGTCCCCATCTGTCCCCTCCGTTGGACAAGTGCAGGAGAGGAGGGACCCTGCACCCGGTGAGTTTGGGACTGGCGTAAGCGGTGGAGGGACTTGCGTGGTTGCATGGGGAGGGGACAAGGTCCTGCTCCCCGGACGGACTCCCACCCGACCCCCGTGGAGGAAGGCCCTGCCCATGTGGCACGCAGGACTCCAAGGAGGTGCCCCCACGCATTGTGCCCTGGAGGGGCCGGTCGCCCTGCGTGCTGGAGCGGCGTGGGCCCAGCTGACGGGCAGCCCCTTGTCTCCCCGCAGGGCCGGGAGCCATGTGGGTGGCAAGCGAGGTGAGGGGCCAGACGTGGCCGCACCCCCCCACCGCGGCCATGAGTCTTTCCCCTGCCCAGGGAGTGGGATGGGCAGCTTTGAGGGTCAGGGTCTCTCCCCAGGTGCCCCGTGCCCCTTCCAGCCCCATGCAGCACATGGGACCCTGGGGGACAGTCTCTGTCTCCCACCAACTCCAGGGGCCCTCCAAGACTAAGGTAGGGTTGTGGACTCATCCCCCAATCGCAGGGACAGTCTTTCCCGAATACAAGTGTCTGGGGGGACCTGGAGCTGGGAGGTGGGGACTCACCTGGGACAGGGGGTAACAACCAACCCCTGGGATCCCTGGGCCCAGCTCTGGGAGCCCTGCCCGGCCCCGGGGCTCGAGGGGCCACCAACCCTGTATCACGGGGAGATGGGGCCTTGCTGCCCAATGGAGCCCATCACCCCAGATGCTCTTTCTTTCTCCAGGAGGACATACCCTGCGGCAGTTACAACCAGCAGCAGGTGCCTGGGGCTGGGCTGCTGGATGAATGGCAAATGCAGGGCCAGAGGGACAGATGGGGCAAGAGGTGGCTCTGTGCGCAGACAGACAGGCAGTGGCGTGAGGCCTCTCTAACCCACACGGTCCCGTTTCCTGCAGCTGGAGCTGAAGGCACTAAGGGCCCGCCTGGCTCTACAGTAGCAGGAAGCAGCAGTCCTCCTGTCCCGGTAGGTGTGGGGCTGGGGGGCACCGGGCTGTTCCTGGCAGGGCTCGGGGCTGAAGCCCAGGGCCTGTCCCTGCTTCTGCACGAGTCTCTCCTTGGGGAAGGGTTGTTTTGTGGGATGGCGCCGTCAGTCTCCCTGAGCCAACACATGTGCTTTGTCCCCACAGTGCTCAGCAAAGGGAAGAGCAGCTCCTGGGGGGAGGCCTGGGCATGGGGTGGTGGCAGTGGCCGGAGCCTGGGGGCTTGGGGTGAATGGGAGGTGACCAGGGTCTCTGTCTCCCACCTGCAGGGCTGACAATGTGGCAGAGGGGAGGAGGAGAAGGTCGGGGGCAGCAAGGAGGTGAGTTTCTCCCCTGCACCCCAACCAGACCCAGGCCTGAGGGGCTGCCCCTCCACCAGCCCACATGATGATTGGGGGCCCCCCGCCTCCAGGTCGCTCAGGATGACCCATCCCACCTCTCTGCCAGGGCCCTAGTGCCCTGAATGGACCAGCTATCTCCTGGGTTGGCCCCTCATTGCCCACCTCTGGGCTTCAGGACCCTGTTGGCAGGGGTTCATCCCGGGAATCAGAGCTTCTGGCCCAGGCCAGGCCCGCTGGGACAGAAAGCCCCACTGAGCCATGTGTGAGAGCCACGTCCTGCTCCCTACTTGGGAGACGCTCCTTTACCCCGTGGTTGTTCCCGGGGGTGAGCAGAAGGACCCCACACTGAGCGTGCCCTTACTCTGCCCTTCTCCCGCAGGTTCCAGCTCGCCTGGCTGCTCCCGTGCTGCTTCACCCTGAGGAGGAGAAGCCCTGCACTCCTCCCCTCCCTGCCCACCCCTGTCGTCCTCTCCCTGTGTCCTCCCCTACCCGATCTGCCGGGATGGGTCCACGGGATGACAGCATTGGTGCCTCTGCCTGTCTGAGCATGTAAGTGGCTTCTCACTCCTTGTAGTTTTCTGCAGCCTCTTCTCTTGTGTCCTTGCCTTGGGCGCGCGCACTCCAACAGACGGGCTTGGTAGTCCTTATGTTGAGATTGCCCCCTCACTCTCATGTAACCTTGTCACAGGCCCCCGCCCGACTCACCTCGGCACTGCCACTCAGGTGGCCTGGCTACATTCAAGCATCCAGTGTCACGGCGAACAGTGGAGCCTTGCCCAGTGGCCAAGGGCTTGGCTGCAACGGGTGAAAAGTGGGCTTGCAGATGGAGGCACCCCCAGGAGCTTCTACTGGGACACTGCCAACTTGCTAGATCCTCTCCTCCCAGCCAGGAGGGATCTGGTGGTTTTCCCCAAGGCCAGCATGTCCAGGGAAGCAGTTCACACCCATCTTGCTTCTGCAGCATCGTTGCCTTACTTGGCTGGCCAGGATGAACCATTTAAATTCCATTACCTGTTGAGCTGTGAAGCTGAACATAAAAGGCAGAAGCAGAATGCTTGGGGTCTCAAGTCTCACCAGACACCTAAGAAAGAAGAAAAGACAAGATCGTCATGCCAACGTGTCACCAGGGGTAATGACAAGACCCAGGTCAGTCTGAACCTTACTGCCGGCTAAACTTTTCTGTCTGGTAAAGGATCCAATTTTGTGTCTGGTAACGTACGTTTTATTCGGGGAGAAACTGTTTGAAGCACCTTCATCCAACAGCACATCGGGCTTGTAGTTAATTGACTCAGGCGGTGTGGGGGAGGAGGTCTGGCTGACTGAATGAATGCGCATGTGTGTGTATTTAGAAATATGAGCCACTGACCAGGTCTGAGACTACGGTTAGGTTCAGCCACCCCAATTCTGCCTGACAGGGCAGTTTGGAAAGCAAGGCGGCCCAACTGGAACCTCGTGACCCAGTGGACAGGGTTTCCCAGTGATTTTGTCTTTTTCTATCTGGCTATTGAATGAATGTGTGCGTGTATTTAGAAAAATGATCCACTGACCAGGTCTGGGACTACGGTTGGGTTCAGCCGCCCCAATTCTGCCTGACAGGGCAGTTTGGAAAGCAAGGGGCCCAACTGGAACCTCGTGACCCAGTGGACAGGGCTTCCCAGTGATTTTGTCTTTTTCTATCTGGCTATTGAATGACTGTATGTGTGTGTGTATTTAGAAAAATGAGCCACTGACCAGGTCTGGGACTACGGCTGGGTCTAGCCGCCCCGATTCTGCCTACAAAGGTAGCGTCAAAAGCAAGGGCCCAGCTGGAACCTCGTGACCCAGTGGACAGGGCGTCTGAGTGATTTTGTCTTTTCCAAACCCCTTGTCCCAGTAGCTTCTGCCGAGAGCAGGAGTGAAAGGATCCCTCTTGTGTTTCCCTCCCCATTTCCATTTAATGAGCCGGTGTCGGGTCAGAAGCCTTTTGTCTGGGCGGTGAAAAACTGCGGGGCAAGGCACTGAGCGGCCCGGACATCCTAAATAAGCCTCTCCTACGTCTCCCTGTGTGACTGAAAATGGGAACAAGTCAGTCTAAACAAGTTCCCGTCCCCCGTAAGGGGACTCCGGCATACTTCACGTACACACACTATTCTCCCGAGGCTCGCAAGTACCTGGATAAGTGGAACTGGGATACTAGGGATGATCCCGTGAAGCATTTTCCACAGGAAGGAACATTTGATCAGGATAAAATAGTGCACTTAAGAGGGGCTTTAGAGTCCCATGGATCCAAAACACCACAAAACCAGTGGGACATGTACTTCTATTGGTATGATGAAATGTCCAAAAGGCGACAGAATCTCAAACTAGAAGTCTAAAAGACTCAAGAAAAATTAAAACAGCAGTTAAAAGCTGTTCGGGAGAAATTGGCTGCTCCCCCAAATTACACGCCGGCCACCGCTCCGATGTATCCAGCATTGCCCAGGGCACCCCCACCGCGGGAGCCAGCAGAGGATATCCTTGACCTTTGTTCGAACCCTGCTCTCCTGGGACTCCCACATCAGCAACAACCAGTTCAACATCAGGCTGCAGCCCAGGTCCAAGAAGCCTTACCTCAACCACCGGATGTTGCCTGTCACAACCTCAAAGCAGGAGATTGGGTCTACGTAAAGGTCTATCAACGGAAAAACGCACTTCAACCCAGATGGAAGGGACCTTTCCAGGTACTTCTGACCACTAATTCTGCTGTTCGTTGCCAAGGTCACCAAATGTGGACTCACGCCTCGCACTGCAAGAAGGTATCACCTCCATTGGACCCCGAAGCAGCTGACTTCCAACCCAGGTTGGGACCTTTCCCTGAGGCCAAGGACAAAGACCCTCAGGACCTCACTCAGGCAAGTGAGGAGCATCAGGGTGCAAGTGCTAGTAACCTCTCCCCTGAACCCAACACCTCAGCCCAGCCGGATTCATCAGTTGAAGAACAAAGATATCATCTCCGGCCTCAAAGAAAGTAAATGCTCCCACTCGGAAGATCACCACCTCGATCAAGACCAAAAGCCGACGTTCTCAGTCCTTTAGGTAACTTGAGGCCAGAGGACGAAGAAAGACTTTGGCTGCCATCCTGGGTTTGGCTGGTAGTCTTCTTTTTCTTACTGGCGCTGGTTATGTTTGTTGTTGAAATTCTTTGTCCCTCCTGTCTCTAAAAATGGCACTGATATCCTTATATATCACACCTGGGTATCTTAGTATCTCCCTTATGGTGGCTCAAGCTGGAAATAAAAGTGACTGCTGGATATGTTCTCACAGCCCAGTGCACCTACACCAAGGAATACCAATGATCGGAGTACCAATATACCTCCAGCAATGGGGAAAAATTAACAGTGGCTTTGTTAGACACTACTCATTAGCAGCCCATCGGTCCACTCCTAAGGAACGGAGGGCCACCCCTGCTAACTGGATAATCTCCCCAAGAGTAGAGGCGCCTTTCTGTTACAGATCCAACAACACCAGAGCTTATAATAAAGCCACACCTGTAGGACACTACCCTCATTGCCTAACTACTCTAGATTATAGCCCTAGTAGCACCAGTGGAATCCTGTTGGGTAAAGTACCCTCTCTCAGTTGTACAGGATTCATGGTCTACAACTTTTCTAAGGAACCTCATGTTACTCTCATTGCAAACAGATTGGAATTTGACATTCACTCCAATTTTACTTCTTGTAATATATCTCGGTCCAGCAGGATAGCAGCCAAACGTGGTCCGTCCTATACGATGCATATCAATCGAAAGTGCCGGATATGGCACAACACCTGTCCAGATTTGAGTACCCTTTCTGCCCCAGGCCTTTACTGGCTCTGCAGAAACAGGGCTCATAAAATCTTGCCCTGGAATTGAGTGGGGGCATGCACTCGTGGACGTGTTATCCCTGGCTTCGAAATGCATAGTGCAATGCATCTGGAACAAGTAAAAAATGTCAACCATCACATGAAAAGGGCGGTTAACCCCTTAGCTACCAGAAACACAGGGTGCCATCAATTTGTGAGAGCCTTCATACCGTGGCTTGGAGTAAGAGAATTGGAACTAGCCATAATTAACATTTCAGCCACAATGGAAGCTATGGGAAATGCCACTGCGGATGCAATTCAGGCTCTGCAACAAGAGATCTCCCAGATCTCACAAGTAACTATACAACACCGCATTGCCCTAGGTTACCTATTAGTATCCCAGGGAGGAGTATGTGCCTTAGTAAACTCCACCTGTTGTGTCTATGTCAATCAGGACATGCGAATAGAAACCAAAATTCATAACATTCGAAATCAGTTAAGGGTCCTACATCAAGTGGCCTCAAAAAATACTGACTGGGGTCTAGAAGTAATGTGGTCTTGGCTAACCTCCTGGCTCCCAGATTTCGGGGCCCTTGGCCAGAAAATCCTGTATGGAATATTGTTTGTCTTGATGGTTCTGACAATGTTTTATGTCTTAGTGCAACTGATCCTCTGCTGCGTGAAAGCCAGCAGGAGAAGCTTTAGCAAGGCAAGAAAACCCACGGCAGAGTCTAGAATCGTGGTGTTACAAAAGTGTGAGCAGATTAAAAGAAAACATGAAAGGCTGCATGATGAAATAGAGGGGCTCATGAGAATGGAAATTTAAGGCTAAAGTGAGACTAAATAGTCTCAAAGTGGGGACTAGAATCAGAAAAAAATAAATGCCTTAAACTTTGATCATTTGAGTTATAAGATGACATAACCGCTTTGTGGAGAATTGCTGGCTCTGTACAGTAGAACAGAAAAGGGAAAGTGTTTTTCTTTGTAACTCCTCTGCAACTGCTTCACTCAACGCCGCCTTGAAGATAGCAAAAAGGATGTACAACTCTGATTTCCAGGTGCAAGAAGGAGGTTTGTGAACTAACCTCGCCTCCCCCATAAGTTCCCATCCTGATTACAGCAAAGAAGTAATGAAGTAATGTCATAGCCGCTTTTCATGCTAATTTCACTATATGATCACGTGAGTTGTAAGCGACTGTTAAAAAGTATATAAGCCTCCTGATTTTGCTCTTGGGGGGGAACCCCTTCCAAGTGCTTGGGAAATCCATGTCACTTTGGGGTCCCCCCTACAGCTGTAGTTTCTTTTGAATAAAAGCTCCTGCTGACCTAACCCAAAAGTATGCTGCGTGTGTTTCCACAACACAGTGGTATCCTAGCAGAGAAGTACAGAGGGGTGAGGATGCTGCACGAGCAGGGCAGTGCAGGACTCCAACTCCTGTCATGGCCCAGTCAGATTTGTATAATCCTCAGACTCTGCTGAATCCCTATCGTCAGCTCTCTCCAGTGGGACACGTGAAGAAGACGAGGAGAAGACTAGCCCCAAAGGCTGCTGGATAGATTCTTGTTTGATCTGTTCCATTACATCCATCCGTACGGCCACAGACTGATGTCAACAAAAGAAGTAACCAAAGCAGAGGTTCAATCTCAAGTGTTTGAAAACCCTGCTAAGAGACGTGCCCCCCAGCAGCGCCTCCGAGAGAATCGTGCCAACTGCCCTGATGCACTTGACACTAGTGATAGTGGATACGTTATGTTGCAAATAATGTATTGCAATAGTTATATCGTATCCCATGAAGTCATCAAAAAATTACTGGATGCACTTGTGATTGGCTTGCTGAGTTTTAGGTCCTTTTTAAGTGACCACCTTTCCTGTGAGTTTTTCAACCTTCTGACTCTTAAACAATCTGAGTTAGTGACCATGGACCCCCGCAAAACCAGGAAGCTGTTTATGTATCACCTGCCAGGAAAAGGGAAAACAATTGTGACCCTGAAGATCATTGAGAAGTTAAGGAATGTTTCTGTGAGAAATGGAGGAAATTCTCTACATTTGTGAGAATCAGCCCCTGAGAGAATTGGTGATGTAAGCATTACAGATGTCCCTCCAAACTTCTTTAGATACTTTATCCCCTCAATTCTGAGTTTTTATTCTCCATTTAGCATGAAAAAAGCCCCTTGTCTTGGAACCAAGTAGGAGGGTTGTGGGGGGCCAAGTGACTGCTGCAGCTCCAGCACCAGCTCCAGCTCCTTCTCAGGGTCAGGGCTATAGGTGCAGCTGCAGCTGCTTCCTGCCCCAGCACATCTGTCTGCACCCTGCTACCTGCCCCCTGCAGCCTCTTCACCCACATTTCCAACCCGCATTTAATTTCTGCTTCCACACACGTCCCCCTCCCCTTACCCTTGCTCCTTACTGGCAGGCTCCTTCCATACTTCCACCTGGGGCACTGAACATGGCTACAGCCCAGCCACGTAGTACTGGCATGCAGCCCATACAGCTGCTTTCAGGGCTAGACTGTGGCTGTGCTCAATATCCCAGGCTAGAATAGGCATGGACTCTGCCAGCTCGAAGCAAGGGTAAGGAGAGGGGTGGGAAACAAAGGCTGGGGGGAAGAGGGAACTGCGGGGCAGAGGCAGGAGGAGAGCAAAGGCTGATGAGGAGGGAGATGGGTGGGCAAAGCTTGGTAGGGAGAGGAGAGGGGGACAGGCAGGGGGAGAAGTGGCAAGGGGGCAGGCACAAGAAGGGGCAAACTGTTTAATCTCCCCACACAGCTTGCTTGTCACACAGCTTTCCATGTATAGAACCTAATGATTGGGGCATCATCTTCAATTCAAGGTCATCCTGGATTCAGGGAAAATACAGTAATACACATGAAAGGGATTAAGACTGGGGAGAACTTGATAGCCAGAAATCTTACCCAAACTTGTAGGAAGCCTTTACTTCTCTGACACCTTCTTTCCAGTATGAGCTGGCAGGCTCATAGTTCAGCAGCAATGTAGTTCCATACTAATGAGGGGGAGATGAGATGGTGTTAAAAACCTCTGGTCCCCATCCACATTTCTAGTTTGTACTCCTGCTATCTCCAGGAGAGCAGAATCAACACTTGAGAAGATGTCACAGCTGGGAGGGTAGTTTTCATGTTTTAGGCCAGTATAGACACTTTAGAAAGCTCTTCTTGACCATGTGTCTTGAAATATTTGGGGCCAGATTCACCCTCCCACTCTTCCAGGGTTGTGTCAATTATTCTGCTGTAAATCAACTATCCCCTTTGCCCCATTTGGGAGACTTGCCCCTGTGGAGGACAGACAAACTTCAAACTAGTAGCCTCTTAGAGCCTAGGGGCTAAAGCAGAAGGTTCAGCCTTAGTTTCCCCAGGAACGCCTGACTCTAGTAAGGAATCCCTGACTATAGCCATCATGTGATGGGGTTGATGCATCTATGGCTTGCTGTTACATGGCCCTGTATTACTATGACCACTCACTGTCAGGTTTATATGTTCTCCAGTTTAGTTTAACATGCAGCCCCTTTCACCATGAATAATATAAACATATTTCTGCCATTTCCAACCCTGGCACAGATCTATGCACACTGTTAAACTTTTGCTCATCCTAATGGACCTACTCCTATGCTTAGATTTGGTTATATACTTGTTCAGCCTTGGTTTCTGTAGAGACATAACTGGGCAGTTTTGTGCCCTGGCAGCAGCAGGGCTAGAAGCTCCTATTTTTGTACCCCTGCCCCCCAGTCAGTGCCCAGGGATGATGACCCAGTTTCCCCCTTTTAGTTATGGGTTTTTGCAGGGTGCTCTGTAGAAGTCTTGGCTGGTAGGAACCAGAGCCAGGATATAATGGAGTTGGTATAACCACAACTTGTTATTACACAGTCCTGTGTTGCTATGATTGCCCATTGTAGCTTCCCGTGCCTCTCTCCCCGAGCGTCACACGTCTGGGTCTCCTTCAAACCTCGCCACCGCCACCTGGGTTGCACGGCCAGGCTACTGAGAGCAGCCTTGGGTCAGCTCCCCAGGGGTCTCGCCTGCCACATCTTTGATGATGATTAGTTCTTAAGTGGGAGGAAGATGTTTAATCCCATCTCCCCTGGTTCTTCGCAATGTTATTTGTTAAAGGGGTCCGGAATGCAACACAGATATACAATATCATGGCAAAACAGATGAAGAAGATTCACAGCTAAATATCCCTTGTCAACAATTGAGAGAGTTGTTAGATGAAGCAGAATGTGGCCACTGCTTGCCAGGTTCTTACAGCATAAAGTATCATTTGAGTCAGAGGCAAATAGCACATTACGGGGTTAGTAAGTGTCTCCAATATTTAAAAAATGGTTACTCAGGGAAAGACATTGCTATTTGATGCTGTACAGTGAGAGAGAAGGAAAGCTATTAGAAATTCTGCCATCCTTAATGAGAAACAAAATGAGGCATTTCAGGCTGGAGGCATCTTTCACAACAGCAGAAGACATGATGAGAAATGGCATTGTTCTTGACAGCATGCGTCGCTTTTCTGGCTTGGAAAGATGCATCATACTGGGTATCAGTTCTGTCCCTACCTATGAGGCAATTTCTGAAAACCTGTTACTATGTGTTGCATCCCGAGCTAATTTACAGCTTCATTTGCTGTATGAAAGATAGTGTAAGGTTGGAAAACTTCATGGCAAAGCTGAAGGTGTTGTCTGCAACAAGTCTCTGGACTCACTCCCATGACTGCCCATCCTGCTGCTGTTCTTTGCACTGCACTGCAGCTGTTGTCTGTTACTAAAGTAGCAACTCCCATGACCTCTTCTTGGCCCATCTCAAGGCCTATACTGCAGTCTTAGACCCCTTGATCCCTTGGTATGTGTTGATGCTGGCGGTTACACCTTACACGTCTTAAAATTCTGCCCTTTATTGGCTTCCATCATAGGTGGGTCCAGGAGTTTTTTAAAGCGGGGCAGGGGGGGTCCAAAGTAAAAACTGGCACGTTGGGGGTGGCTGCACCCCCTGCTCCTGGCCTTTCCCCACACCATAAGCAGCATCCGGGGATTTTTTAAAGTTCCCAGATCAGGTAAGACTCTCCCCATCCCCAACCCTTAGTGTCCCCTCTCTTCCCCTGTGTGCTCAGCAGGACCTCCAGCCCCCTCCCATGCCACTCTCTTATGCTTTGGGGCACAGGAATGGGAGACCCATGTGCCATTGCTGCTTCTGCCTGCTCCAGCTGGGGCTGCAGGGAACGGCTGCAAAGGGAGCCAGGCTGCACTGTAGACACCAATGGCAATGGGTGGGTTTCCCCTCCCTATGCCTGCTCCCCAACTGGTGGGGAACATCTGGTGGGACCAGCAAGGCAGGGGAGCCCACATGCTACCACTGCTACTGCTGTCCCCACTTGAGCTCCACTCCCACTCCCCACAGCCCTAGCTGGAGCAGGATAGAAGCCCATCTGAGGCTCCTGCAGCCCTGGGTCAGCCAGGGACAGAGATGGGGTGGGTCTCCCCTTCTCTGTATTCATATGTGTAAGTAAAGAGGGGCTTCTGATGTCAGCTTGAACTTATGCTGGCCAGAACTGAGCTCCCAATCTCCCCTCCCAGACTCTTCTTTTTCACTACAGACACCACTTACACTTTCCTTGTCACTCCAGCCTCTGGCCTGTGTCATCTTTGACTTGACCCTCTCCTGGGACCCACTGTTGCTACTATTTTTTCTTTCATGTGAATAGTATCTGGTCTTCTGTCCCTGTCTGTACAGCCAAAACTGGTCCAAGCACTCATGAGTTCATGTTGTCACTGCAGCAGTCTCCTGTTTTCTGGCTTCATCTCTGGAAGCTTTGCACCCATCACGTCTATCCAGAATGTTGTTACTAAGATTATTTTCTTGGTTTGTTGCTCTGACTAGATGGAGCTCCTCCTTGGCGCCTCTGTGGGCTCCTCACTTCAAGTTTGCACCAGGACCTTCAGGACGTAGCCACACACTACCCAGCTGATCTGGTAATCTACTGCAACATGGACTCCAGCTATCACTCCCCTTGAAAACCTCTGCCTTAAACCTCCTTGCCATCTCCTCCCTCTCTACCCTGTATAGACCTTAGTTGACTGCTAAATAGTGATAATTTAGACTAAAATAGCATTTGCTTGACTAGAGCTAAGCTAAGAGAATGGTGAAGGGGGGGAATGCTATAGTTCAGAAGATTTTAGAGAGGAACCTAGGTTAAAGTACATCAATTTTGGGTCACTTAGAGCTACTTTAATGATTTTATGCCAGGTAAACTGCATCTACAATAAAACTAGGTTTATGTTAGTGGTTGCAAAGAGATCTCTGCTTGACAACAAAAAGGTGCATTTGATTCCCATATTAGAATAATGCAGCTTCATATTATTGAGTAGATAACATATTAGGTATATCCAAACATCTACTAACCTTATTTGAGATATTTTTATTTCGTAAGTTTTTACAGTCTGGCAAAGTAATCAAGTATAGAGCTCAGATCCACCCAGGGATTTTTACTGAACTGCTCATTTGCAGATGAACTAAGGTTTGGGACTTTTTCAAACTTAGTCTTTGAAATCTAGGAAAAAGTTCCTTTTCCTTGTCAGGCTGCTCATCTAGAGATTTTTTTTAACACTTTAGGACTCAATATATTTAAGATTAATATCTTTCTATTTTAGATATGAGTAATTATTTTGATAATGAGCATTATATTATTTTTAATCATTACCTGTATTGTCATCACTTATTCAGTGCTAAAATCATATTAAAAGATCCTTCACTGTGTTTCTTGGAGTGTTTGGTTTTACTGGGACAGACGTTTTGAATCTTCCTTAGTCCCTACGACTTAGAAAATCCTTCTTGCAAGGGGGTGTGTAGCTGCGGTGGCCTAGGGTCCACAACAATACCTCAGTTTAATAAGAGCATACAAACAAGTCAGACTTATTTATACCCATAGGCATTAGCACAAAAACTGTAATATAACACATGAAGCCCAGCATGGAAACCTTTTGAAAGGGGTAATTTTGTCATCAGTGCAACTTCAAACTCCAACATTTGCAAAGACCCTTTAGGGTGAGAGTCTTCACCTTGTGCATAGTACGAGCTGTCCCAGGTGCCTCAAGGACTTTCGCAGTCACCCTGACCTCCCTCACTACCTTCTGCCGCCTTTTAAATGTCACTCGCTCTTTAGCAGTAGTCGGTCACAGTCTCCCCGGGCCTCTTTCAAGGGTGCATGGAGCGTATCAGGGAGCAACGCCGCCCTCCAAATCCTTTCAGAGGGCTCCAGGCAAAATGGCCTCTAACTTGCTAGCAGGAAGGGAAAAGGGCCCTTTTCCCTTCCTGCTAGCCCTCCAAGTAGCCTTGTAGCTATCTAGGCCTGGCTTTCCTGGGTTTGGAGTGGCCCCACCCCTCTGCTTAACTCTTTACAACCCAGGGGGAGTAGTTACTCCTGGAACACCTCTGGGGGCCAACACGATCAACGAAGAGAAATTGTCCCATCAAATCAAAAAGCTTCCTGCAATCACTCCTTAATGATTTAGTGCAATGACTATATGAGTGGTTCTCAATGGGTGCCACAGCACCTCTACTGTGTCCGAGGAGGACCTGCAGGGCATATCAGGATGAAGCTGCAGCCATTCCTGGTCCACCCTCCACTCCCCCTCCTGGGAGCAAAGGTGTAGGGTACAGTTCTGCTTTGGTCACAGCTGGGTGACACCCAGGACACTGGCTCCCAATAACTTTTGAGGTACAACCCATGGTGTTGGTTTGGGTCTGTAAGATCTGAAATCAGTGATTCTTTCAAGGGTGCCACAGGGAGCAATGCAATGTTAGCACTGTTGGGTGTGCAAACATGATTCACACAATAAACCCACAGATTTCCAATAGGAATCCGTAGTGTTAAAAACAGTCTGCCCTTTTGTGGCTGTCCTCAAAGCTATAATCCAGGGGTGGGCAAAATGCAGCCCACGGGCCAGGTGTGGCCTGCCAGGCCATTCTATGCAGCCCGCAGGGCCCCCCCCAAATTTAGAAAATTAATATTTATCTGTCCCTGGCTGCCTGTCATGCTGCCATTGATGGCTTGCCAAAACTCAGTAAGCGGTCCTCCACCCAAAATAATTGCCTGCCCCTGCTATAATCTGGGCCTGAGGGGTGACATATAAACTGAACAAATGAATGAACAGTGAGAATATATATCAAGACTAATAATGAAGAGTTGTTTAGAAGTCTGCCCAGGATGCCCTTAGGGTCTGGCTGCATGTAGAGAATGGAGTCCTGCTCATTAAAGCTTGTATGTCCTATTTATAGAGGGCAGATGTTTCACCTGCCAGGGCTGCCCTGTTCCCTGGCAAATTAATGGATAAAAGCTTGTCACCTTCACATTGAAAAGTACTTTGCGAAGTTAATCACTTTATTATCCCCAGTTTTCAGAGAAAAACCATGAAATTGTAACCCGGGCGGTACTCCAAGAGGTACCCCCTCTCCAATTGAGGGGATCAGAGCAGGTGCACAAGCGCTGTGGGGGTGTAGGGACTCTCCTCCCCCTATAGAGCAGAGCCAGACCACCAATGGGGACTTAACCATATGTCTTTTAATGAGAGAACAGTACTGGGACCATAACCAGGATAAACCAGGGGTATAGGGGACACTACAATGCCCCGAGGGGGCAGGATTCAACAAAGGTTAGACACTTACAATCTTAGACATACTCATCCAGTTGACGAAAGGCAGGGTTAACAAATTATAAAACACAAACAGCAAAACAAACAATGCTGGTTGGGGAAATATAAAAGGCACGAAATACAAAATGTCAAATGACAAGAAATATCGGGCCTAGGTACCTGGAGGGGGAGAAAACACGATGGACCCTTTCCACTGCTCCCACCCCGCTGGCCCAGCTCTTTGAACTCTTTCCTCGTGGTCCCTCGCTGGTCTCTCCTGAGTCAGCTGTGCTGCCCCTTTTATCCTCCTCCAGGGGACTCAAGGGGCCAATCAGGGGACATGGCAGGTGAGTCTCTGGGGCCTGATTGGTGAGGAAAGGGAATCTCAAGTCCTCCAATCATCTTTTGCCCCTTCAAAACCCCTGGGCAAAATCATCACCAGATTGATGAGGAAAGGGAATCCCAAGTCCTGCAATCATCTTTTACCCTGGCAAACCCCCTGGGCTGAGTCACTGCCAGCTAGCCCGTCACAAGATTTTGCATATTGTGTATGAAATGTGGTGGGGATTTGCAGGTTACAGGGATACATGTAGATATTTAGGTGTACATTATTCTTAGTAAGATGATCCTTGTTCATTGCCACAAGCTTGCATTTGCCTTTACTATATTTTAGGAGACACCATTCATTTCAGACACAAGACACTCTAATGTGCAGTGAACCTACCCTTTAAATAGCAACACAAACCACCACCACAGGAACTTCAACAAAGAACTGCTGACTCCAAATTAATTAAGAACTGACTGATAATGGTGGGGGATTGCAAGTTTCCAGCTCCTGATAGCAATACGTTTCTGAACAGGAAAGGAGGTCTCCTGTTGCTGTGCTGCTTCTGCAGATCTCCAGGAAAATACTTTTGTTAGCCTGATATCCATCAGTCACCATTAAACACCCCTATCTGCAGCACAGACTGCTCCCACCAGCCAGCACTTCTCTCTAGAACCCAGAAATGGCATTACACTGACTGAAGCTGTCCCAAGAGAAGTGCCTGCTGAAGCAGGTCTTCAGTCTCTTTGTCCTCCTTTGCACACAGTCTCTTTTTACTTCTAGATCTAGCTACAGATCTAGGGATGAACATGCTATACAGAAGTAAAGATCTTCTGTGGTTGCGGTTTCCACGGCAAGGAGCATGACATTGGAAGGCTAAGCAATATGTTGAACTCTATACTTCTTAGGACATAGAGTTAGACATTACGTCATCCCTTGGAAAATGCCAGCTCTTAAGTTTCACTTGTTTCTTGACTATGGAAAAATAATAGAGCCATTCGGGTGCAAAAAACTCAGAAAGACCATAACAGGTCAACATGTTTTACACTATGGATTCCCGTTTGAAATAGCTTGAATTTCTCTCATGAATCATACAGGTGCTTGCACACCTAAGTGTGCTAATTGCACAGGTGCTATGGCACCTTTGAAAGGATTCCTGAGGCTAGTATTGCCTCAGCACCCTGGTTGAGAATAACTGGTCTAACTAGTCATGCAAGAATCATTTCTCACCCAAAAGAGAAAACACACTAAGCTTTCTCTCACTCCCTTGAAAGCTTCCTGATACAGTTACCGAGGACATTAACATGATGTTACTTTTGACAAGTCCAGTTTGGTCATGTGAGAGGGGCTAGCGTGGAAATTCCTGTGCACACTTTTGGACAAATACGCGCTTGCAAACACAGAAGCCTGGCTAGTCTCACTGTCCAGGCACCCAAACATTGCGACAGTCACGGTCACTAGTCGTTTTGGCACTCTCAGTCAAAGAGCCGTATCCTGCCCTGAGCTGAGTTTTTAAGACATGGGTAGACAAGGCCTTGGCTGGGATGATTTAGTTGGGGATGGTCCTACTTTGAGCAGGGGGTTGAACTAAATGATCTCCCAAGTCCCTTCCAACCCCACTTTTTATGATTCTGAGTCCTGCCTGAATTCAACTCTATTGCTGCACTAAATGACTTTACAGCATTGAATCCAGATTTACACTGTGCGACATGCTGGAAGGATGCATCACTTCGCCCTTTCACTCAGAGCAGATTAGAGCTGTAACATGGACATAGCGCTTCTCCATCAAGGAGGTATTTCAGAACAGATTAAAGTATGTACCCAGCAGCCTGGGCAGGCATGATGAATGGCTGAATTCTCTCACCCACCAGTGAACAAGCTGTCCAGTAGAAACAGGTGCTGTAAAAGAGCATTTGATAATGGTGTTAATTGTGGTCGTGCATTGATTACTGGCCACTTAACCAAACTGATATGGCTGAAAAAGGAGGAGAGTATTACCTCTCCGGGGACCATTCCTAGACAACCTGTAAAGACTTAATTAGTTTACCCCCAATAATTCAGCATGTTAGCAGTAGAAAAATGGACTAACATTGGACACTGCATAAGATTCTTACTGAGTTTGCTTCTTACTTTTTTTTCTCCTGGCGCTACCGAGCACAGTCGTGAATCATCAGAAATCCCTGTGCCTCCCTTGATGTCTGGATCTGAGGCTGTCACTTTAAAGGAGTGCTGTTGGTGCCAGGCCAAAAGCTGGAAATCGGGAAAGGTTGTTTCCTGAACCTCTAAGGACCCGTCCAAACCTGATTCTAACTGTTTCCTAAAAAGCGTTACTGATTTTCTGGGACTTCCACAGAGTCACTTAGGCATCCAAGTCCACTAAAAATAGGATTCTCCTGTTGTTCTGAAAAAGGCAGCCTTCCTTATCTCTGTGTGCTTCTGACTCACCATTAACGGGGGCTTTCCCAACGTAGATGTTGACCACCAGCCCAGAAGTCTGCCTCTTCCTCTGCCCAACACAACAAACATCTCCCGTCCCCACCAATAACCTAACAAGGTCTCTTTCCAGCCCCTGGGACCGGTCATCCTGTGACACTATCCACTCCAAACTATCTTCAGAGGACTGCAGTAGGCCAGGGGTCAGCGGTGGAGAGCCCACAGCCTGGATTCATAGAGGGAAGCGGCAGCAGCAGCATCACAAGCAGCTGCCAGCTGCCAGCGCTGGTGCAGCTCCCCTGGCACTGCAGCCAGGGAGTGGGGAGCTAGGAAAAGCGGCAGTGGTGCAGGTGCAGCGCCCAGCTGCGTAGCGGGGTAGAGGTGCCGGGAAAGCCCCCATGCCACTGACACCAACTGGCCAATGCTGGGCTGGAATCGGTTCTTCTGGCCCATAGCTTGAAAAAGGTTGCCAGCCCCTGCGCTAGGCTAGAAAGACAAGCAATTCATAGCAGGCATTAGGAGCCAACAGAGCCTGATATGGGACCACTTCCTTTTTCAAGTGTTCATAGTAGTACACCTGGTTGTGTCAAGGCAAGTACTTTGAGGTAACCCCAGCAGAGACAGGAGATATTATTGATGCTAAGGGAGGCTCAGTCTACACTGAGAGGAAAGAAGTGGAAATCAGAAACTGAGAGGACTTGGTTCACTACCTGGACACAGGCGAAGCCAAGAATTAAGGAAAGTGGAGGGTTCTTCAAAGTTGTGTGTCTTGCACTGCAGCCTCAGGAAGTCACAATACCTTTTTAATGCTGAGAGCTGCCAAGTCAGGGGAAGACAAGAGCTCACTGAGCCCATCCTGTGCATCTAATCCTCTGCAGGTGTGGAAATCGTCTCATTTTGAATGGAGCAGAGTTGATTTAAAGGTGCCATTTGACCTGCTCTAACAGAAAGGACATGTAGGTTGATGTTCATGTGGAGCAAATCCCATTCAATCAGTCGAGTTTTCTGAACTCTTCTGTTAGCCAAGTAGCCGGCTCCTGCTCTCCGCAGAGGTTTTCAGAAGTGACCAGGCAGCTGGGCAGTTAGTTGCTAAGAGCCCAACAGGTTCATGGCTTCTTGAAGAGGTCGCAAGTTGGCACCTCAACTGAAACAGTTCAACTCACTAGAGAAAAACTGGGTCTTTTTATTAACAGGGTCAGATCAGGAAATGGTCCCAGTTTCCCTAGTTTGGTGTTTGAACCTGCTAAAGTGAAACCCATGCCATTTCTGCATGGTTTCATTTAGCTTTGATAAGGAAGACAGGATCCTGGTGCAGGTCGCTGGGGGTGAGAGAGGATTATAGCACAGTTGATTTAGCCGATAACTCAGTTTTAGTTTTCATGTTTGTTGCAAGAGAATTGGAGAGCATTTTCTTCCTAATAGCAAACCTAACAAGACCAACAGTAATATCACGCTTTTCTACAGCATAATTACCAATAATTCTCCAAGTGTCGTGTTCAGCTGTTTCCCCAGTTTACTGTGGCTCTTTGAGGTACCATATGTGAATATTGACAGTGAGTTCTAGAAAAGACTTGAAGTATTTTGCCAGACGACTATTTGGCAACTGTCCGCCTTTTTCTTTTCTTTTTTTTAGCAGAGTGCTTTTGGTTTCCATTTCAGGGAAAAAACAATTTTCAATTCTACTTCATGAAAGACAGTTTCCATTTTAGGGGAACGTGAAACTTAAGTGTCTGACCATAAACATGCACAGCTACTCAGTGGTTAAAGCTATTTGAGAGAGATTCTGAAGAATGACATTTATACCGTTTACAGGCTCCTGCTAAACAAGATGTTACTACACCAAGATGAATGTTTCCTAGTTCTCTTTGTTCATAAGGTTATTCTGTATGTATAGTGGGGGGGGGGTTTCTGTTATTGTGAGCCACTGCAAGCCTTCTTGGGATTGCTTCTAAATCTAAGGACTAAAGAAATAAACATTGCACTTCTGCATTTTCAGCCAAAGATAAGTTCCTTTCAGTCACTGTTGGTACTGGTTAATCTACATGGGTTTGTGTTGGTTGTTCTAACCGCACAGCACTAAGATCCAGGTCAAGCTATTTCATTGTAACAGGGACAGGTATTATCTTGTTTTGTAAATCAAAATGTTTCAATAGGTACAAAAATAGCAGCTGACATCAATGCTTCTGAAATTAAAATTGCACTAGCACTGATACAATATCAGTAATAAATATAAATCTAAAAGACGAAGATAACCTGAAACAAATGAACACAATTTTAAAGCCAAAAGTCAGAATTTGACAAAATGAAACAGAATTTTTTTCTTAGGAATTTTTCCCCCACTAGGATTTTCTTCAAAATCAATACTATTTAGCACACTCTTCCAGGCCATTGGAACAACTTTTTTTTTTTCTGGTGAAAACTTGTGCTTTGATGAAAATATGCTGACCTTTTCTATGTGTTACACAACAGGGGGGTTAGTTCAGGCAGTGAAGGTTCACAGTGTAAAGTCCAAAGCGCTTTGGTTCACCCTGTAGAGCAGTGGTTCTCAACATTTTCAGAGTTAAGGCAGCCCTTGGAAATGGCCAGTTCTTACCTTTCACTCCTTTCTTGACTGAAAAGCTAAGAACTGGCAATTTCCAAGGGGTGCCTCTGGGTGATCCTTTTCTTTGGGCATCCTGTTCCTAAAATGATCAAAAAGATACGTCTCCCTTAAAAGGATCTTGGAGTCATCACTGATGCCACAATGAACATGGGCCGACAGTGTGGGGACGTGGTCAGGAAGGCCAACCGTACCTTGTCGTGCATCCACAGGTGCATCTCAAGCAGGTCCAAGGAGGTGATCCTCCCCCTCTACGCGGCACTGGTCAGGCTGCAGCTGGAGTACTGCGTCCAGGTCTGGGCGCCGCACTTCAGGAGGGATGTGGCCAATATGGAGAGGGTCCAAAGGAGGGCCACCCGCGTGATCAGGGGGCAGCAGGGCAGGCCCTACGAGGAGAGGATGAGGGACCTGAACCTGTCCAGCCTCCACAGGAGAAGGCTGAGAGGGGATCTAGTGGCAGTCTACAAACTAGTCAAGGGGGACCAGCAGGCATTGGGAGAGTCCCTGTTCCCCCGAGCAATCCCGGCAGTTACAAGACACAACGGACACAAGCTAGCGGAGGGTAGTTTCAGGCTAGACATCAGGAGGTGTTATTTCACTGCCAGGGCAGCTAGGACCTGGAACCAACTTCCAAAAGAAGTGGTGCTGGCTCCTACCCTGGGGGTCTTTCAAAAAAGGCTGGATGAACATCTGGCCGGGGTTGTTTGACCCCAGTACTCTTTCCTGCCACGGCAGGGGGTTGGACTACATGATCTCCTCAGGTCCCTTCCGAGCCTACTAACTATGAAACTATGAAAACTATATGAAAAACCATTATCCATGCCTGGGAAAGAATCACCGGAAATGTGTCTGTGTGATTTGTCTCTAGAACAATTATTTTCAAGCAGGGTGCTGCAACATCCTGGGTGTCATGCAGTCTTTTTACAGGTGCCATGGGAAGCCTCGCAGAATCAGCACTGTTAGGTGTGCAAACATGTACACGATTCGCAAGATAAATCCAGAGACTTCAAAAAGGAATCTGCAGTGTCAAAAACATCCTGCCCTGTTGGGATCTTTCTGAGTTCTTTGCATCAGAAGAATCGCTCTATTATTCTTCCATAGTCAAGAAGGCTATAAAGAGCTTTCTGCTCTCTGGAATGGGGGAGACCTGAGGGCAGGCCTGACCCATTCAGAGCCCTGGGCCAGCATTAAGTTCTCTCTGCAGGAAGGACCTCTGGGCATCTAGGTGCAATGTTGGAAAAAGATGGGGAATAGTGGAGTGTTCAGTTATCTCCTCTCACTTCAACTGCTCCTGCACGGCATGGTCTCTGTTAGTGATACTTTCAACAGAGTCACTGTCCTCCTGAATAGTGTTCACATCTGCTCTCTCAACTGTTTTGTCTCCAGACTTTCCTCTTGGCTTCCTTCATTGCAAACATCTCAGCAGTCACACTGACATTCAGTTTCTCAGAACGGGGGCCAGATTTTTGCTTCCACCCTGATCACTAAAGTTTCTTGTCCTGCCTCCTATCACCCATTACCACAGGAACTCTGGCACCTAAAATCCTTGCAACCAACTCTGACCCAGGCCTCCCTCCATAGCTCCTGTATGCAGCAAGATTATTTTGTCCTGTCAGCCACCCTCAGGTGGTCATTGAAGGGACGCTGCTGTGCCTGCATGCCCAAATACAGACCTTAAATTGAAATATTTAACCTCATCTCAAATTTTTGAGTTTCCCCATACAATAGTATAGGTTCAAACACACAGCACAGTCTAAAAATAACAATTCCAAGATCTGCTTCAGGCATGCTGAGTAAAATACTATGGGAAAGGAATGGACTGCAATGCAATGATTTCCATTTGCTTGAATTTATTTTTCAAGTAATTTCATATTTAGATCCAGCATTGAAGGCTGAGCTGAGTGTATCATATTGGCCTCCTTTTTCCAAAACAGTGTATTCCAACCTAGGTCTCTCCTCCATGCGTGATCTGCGAACATTTCTATTTCCAAGCACTTTTTTTTTTATATTTAACTTTTCATTCTTGGTTCTGTGTCATGGGTGGCACACTGTTCGAAGGCAGTTTGCTTACAAATAACATAAGAATTGGATAACAAACTGCATGCAAAGTATGCACAATATTTTGTTATTTTAAAAGAATTAAGGAGATGAGACAAAAGTGACATTACTGTATTTTCTGATGTTCTAATTAAGCTAACCTTCTTCAGCTTGATGTTGCAGATTTTGCAAACTTTATTTTGCAGATTTTCCTTTTTGTTGGCTGCTCCTGATCTCTATATCACGGCTTCTTTAGCACAAACTTTTTAGGTCTTTTCAAAATCATAGATCTACCCAGAGATCAGTCTTCAGCTACAGCTAGGAATTCAGGTTTAGGTATGCAGGTAAGAGAGCATGAGTCAACTGCTCGGGAACCAGCAGCAGGAAGGAGAGGAGTCAGCACACGTGTGTCCCGCACGCACGTGTGCCCCTTTTACCAACTGACTGACCGGAGGCGGCGGCGGCAGCAGCAGCAGAGGAAGCGGCAGCGGGGGCAGCAGCAGCTGATCCCCCGAAGGTAAGTGGGGCGGAGGGACCCGGCGCAGCTGAGCCGGATCCGGAGGGGAAGCCCCCCGGGTCCCATATAGATGAGCCGGTAGGGAGCCGCGCTCCCGAGCCGCGCGGCGCGAACAGAGCGTGCAAACAGGCGCGCTCTGTAAGAGCACGCCGGCGTCTGCGCAGGTGTTCGTGCCGGCGGGCGGGCCAGGAGGGCCAGGAGTGGGACTCCTGTAGGGGTAGGGGGTAGACACCGCGCAGGTCTACAAACAGCAGCTTAGAATGGTGTCTGCGAGGAGTGCTGCTAGGGCCTCTGCCCAGGGGGACAAGGCTATCAGGGGCAGGTCTGAGGCCTCCACCCAGACCGAGCCCATGGGGGAGCCGGTGTCCCCCTACCTCCTGGCCTGTGGGGTATCCCCAGCAGGGCCGGGGGGCGCAGAGATTGGGGGTCCCCACACCTGTCTGGCAGGTGCCCGTCTTAGGGCTCTGGAGGCGCAGGCGAGGGAGCTCCAGGAGGAGGTTAGCAGGCTGAGGGGGATCAGGGAGGCGGAGGATGAAATTGATAGTTATTTCCTTTCCCTGCAGGCCCAGGCACCCAAGGAAGAAGCACCCCGGGGAGTGCCCTCCGCAGCAGAGTGGCAGACGGTCACGGCCAGGACCGGAGCAGCTCCAAGCGAACCGGTACCAGCTTCTCCAGTCCGACTGGTGAACAGGTACGAGGCCCTGGCGACCCTGCAGGAGATGGAAGGGGAGGAGGAAAGCCTTGGGCAAGAAGAAATGCCACATTCTTCACACTCCGAACAGATCAAGAGATCCACGAGGACCCAGAGGAGGAGGCGACGAGTGCTCGTCATAGGCGACTCCATCCTGAGAGGTACGGAAGGACCCATCTGTCACCAGGACCCCTCGGCACGAGAGGTATGCTGCCTCCCTGGAGCAAAGATTTGGGATGTGACGGAGGTAATCCAGGCCAGGTTCAAGCCCACCGATTACTACCCCATGGTCCTAGTACATGTGGGTACTAATGATGCGGCCAGGAGAACCCCCGATCACCTGATGGTGGACTACTGTGCTCTGGGCGGCGTGCTGAAGGAGTTCGGTGCCCAGGTGGTTTTCTCTTCCATCCTACCAGTGACCGGACGAGGAAGATGGCAGGAGAACTGCATCCGAGAAACCAACTGGCGGCTTCGGCAGTGGTGTCTCGAGGCAGGCTTCGGCTTCCTGGACCATGACCCGCACATCACGACGAGGGACATGCTCAGCCGGGATGGGCTTCACCTGTCCCCCAAAGGTAAGCATGTGTTTTCTACTAGGTTGGCGGATCTCCTCCTGCGGGCTTTAAACTAGGCTCGTCGGGGGGAGGGGAGTACGAGGGCAGGGGAAGCTGTGGACCACCAAACCATGTGGCACCCACAAGGACAGCCCAGCCTGAAGAAGGAGAACATTGGAAACCTGCAAGCCATGGGGAGGCCAGCACTACGGCACAGGTAAGAAACAAGAAGGTAAGAAACAATGGGCCCCTTGGGACTCGGAGCGGGGGGGCAGCAAAGGCACCAGCCGCAGGGCTCAAGTGCCTATATACTAATGCTAGGAGCATGGGGAACAAGCAGGATGAACTAGCGCTCCTGCTTGCACTAAACACCTATGACTTAGTGGGGCTAACAGAGACCTGGTGGGATTCATCCCACGACTGGGCGGTACATATTGAGGGCTATAGATTGTACAGAAAGGACAGGTCGGGGAAGAAAGGGGTGGGGGGGGGGGTTGCACTTTATGTCAGTGAGCAATATACATCAACCCTCATCAAGACAGAATCCGAGGTTGAGGAAGTAGAAGGATTGTGGGTTAGGCTACATGGGGGGCAAGGAGAAAGGGATTTGGTGGTAGGGGTCTGCTACAGACCCCCACACCAAGGGGAAGAAATAGATGCAGGGCTCCTGAGGCAACTCTCGGAGACCATAAAAGCTAAAGAGGCGGTAGTCATGGGGGACCTGAACTACCCAGACATCTGCTGGGAGACGCAGACAGCAAGGTCCCATCGCTCACGCAGGTTTCTAACCTGTGTACAGGACCTCCACCTGACACAGGAGGCGCGTGGTCCCACTAGGGGGAATGCCATACTGGATCTGGTATTGGCAACAGGGGATGACATGATAGGGGACCTCCAGATCGGTAGCCATTTGGGAGACAGTGATCACCTAATAATAGAATTCAACATAAGACGTTGAGTGGGTAAGGTAACTAGTAGGGTGAAAGTGCTAGACTTTAGGAAAGCTGATCTCAATGCACTCAGGCGATTAGTCAAGGACGCACTGCAGAGTAGGAGTTTTGATGGGATGGGAGCCCAAGAAGGGTGGCTGTGCCTAAAGGAAACGATCCTTCGGGCACAAAGCAAGACGATCCCCGAGCGAGCCAAAAGAGGGAAAGGGGCCAGGAGGCTTCCATGGCTGACCAGAGAAATCCAGAGCAGCCTAAGGGCCAAAAGGGGAGCACATAAAAAGTGGAAACAGGGAGAAATCACCAAAGATGAATATACCTCCTCTGCTCGTGCTTGTAGGGAGGCAGTTAGGCGGGCCAAAGCTACCATGGAGCTGAGGATGGCAACCCAAGTAAAAGACAACAAGAACTTGTTTTTTAGATATATTGGGAGTAAAAGGAAGGCCCAGGGAGGAATAGGACCGCTGCTAAATGGGCAGAAACAATTGGTGACAGACAGGGGGGACAAGGCTGAACTCCTCAACGAGTTCTTTGCCTCAGTGTTCCTAAGCGAGGGGCACGACAAGTCTCTCACTGGGGTTGTAGAGAGGCAGCAGCAAGGTGCCAGACTTCCATGCGTAGACCCTCAGGTGGTGCAGAGTCATTTGGAAGAACTGGATGCCTTTAAGTCGGCAGGCCCGGATGGGCTCCATCCGAGGGTGCTGAAGGCACTGGCCGACATCATTGCAGAGCCACTGGCAGGAATATTTGAACGCTCGTGGCGCACGGGCCAAGTCCCAGAAGACTGGAAAAGGGCTAACGTGGTCCCCATTTTCAAAAAGGGGAGGAAGGAGGACCCGGGCAACTATAGGCCAGTCAGTCTCACCTCCATCCTTGGTAAAGTCTTTGAAAAAATTATCAAGGCTCACATTTGCGAGAGCCCGGCAGGGCAAATTATGCTGAGGGGAAACCAGCACGGGTTTGTGGCAGGCAGATCGTGCCTGACCAATCTAGTCTCTTTTTATGACCAGGTTACAAAACGCCTGGACACAGGAGTAGGGGTGGATGTCGTATACTTAGACTTCAGGAGGGCCTTTGATACGGTATCCCACCCCATACTGGTGAACAAGTTAAGAGGCTGTGATGTGGATGACTACACAGTCTGGTGGGTGGCGAATTGGCTAGAGGGTCGCACCCAAAGAGTCGTGGTGGATGGGTCGGTCTCGACCTGGAAGGGTGTGGGCAGTGGGGTCCCGCAGGGCTCGGTCCTTGGACCGATACTCTTTAATGTCTTCATCAGTGACTTGGACGAGGGAGTCAAATGTACTCTGTCCAAGTTTGCAGATGACACAAAGCTGTGGGGAGAAGTGGACACGCCAGAGGGCAGGGAACAGCTGCAGGCAGACCTGGACAGGTTGGACAAATGGGCAGAAAACAACAGGATGCAGTTCAACAAGGAGAAATGCAAAGTGCTGCACCTAGGGAGGAAAAATGTCCAGTACACCTACAGCCTAGGGAATAACCTGCTGGGTGGCACAGAAGCAGAAGGGGATCTCGGAGTCCTAGTGGACTCCAAGATGAACGTGAGTCGGCAGCGTGACGAAGCCATCAGAAAAGCTAACGGCACTTTATCGTGCATCAGCAGATGCATGATGAGCAGATCCAAGGAGGTGACACTTCCCCTCTATCGGGCGCTGGTCAGACCGCAGTTGGAGTACTGTGTGCAATTTTGGCTGCCGCACTTCAAGAGGGATATGGATAACCTGGAGAGGGTCCAGAGAAGGGCCACTCGTATGGTTAAGGGCCTGCTGACCAAGCCCTACGAGGAGAGACTGGGGCACCTGGACCTTTTCAGCCTCCGCAAGAGAAGGTTGAGAGGCGACCTTGTGGCTGCCTATAAGTTCATCACGGGGGCACAGAAGGGAATTGGTGAGGTTTTATTCACCAAGGCGCCCCCGGGGGTTACAAGAAATAATGGCCACAAGCTAGCAGAGAGCAGATTTAGATTGGACATTAGGAAGAACTTCTTCACAGTTCGAGTGGCCACCGTCTGGAACGGGCTCCCAAGGGAGGTGATGCTGTCCCCTACCCTGGGGGTCTTCAAAAGGAGGTTAGATGAGTATCTAGCTGGGGTCATCTAGACCCAGCAGTCTTTCCTGCTTATGCAGGGGGTCGGACTCGATGATCTATTGAGGTCCCTTCAGACCTTAACTTCTATGAACCTATGAATCTATAAAGAACAGGCTCTGTCCCTGCTCTCCATAGCTGTAACTCAGGAAGAACCTCTTTTCTTCCTTTTCCTTTCAAAAACAAAGTGAATATTGAATTTGGGGGAGTGTACGTGAGAAAAATATAATACGTCACCTGATTAAAATAGGCAGTAGGTATCTCTTAACATTCACCCATCTTACCCCTCCTTATGTCTCTATTGAGCTTTCCTTCATCCTGCTTTTTATTGTTATTTTTTCTGAATGTGTGAACAGCTCTGAAATTTAATTTTTATTTCACCATTTTGCATAGCAGAAGGCACTATGGAATCTCTAGCACCAATACCTACCAATTCCTTGGAGTTTCTCAGAGGTCAGGCCTGCTAATCAAACTTAATGTTTGATTTTTTGACCTGTACGATATTTCCTTTGTACTGATATGATATTCCCTTTTTGCTGGTGAAAGGCAGCTGGGATCTGGAACTAGAGCTCTGCACACCTGCTGGGAGCAGCATGGCATGGTGGGGCAGGTGCAAGAGGAGGAGCTGCTGCTGGAGGAGGGTGCAGAGCAGCACCTGTCCAGCTGCAGTCACACTGAGAACAGCCACTGGAAGCTGCTTCTCCTCCTGCCCCTGCCCCGTGCTGCGCCACACCATTCCGGGTGTGAGGGTGAGCAGCTTCAGCCAGGTGGCTCCTGCCCCAGCTCTTGGCTGCCTTTCTGGGAGCTGGAGCCCCATGTGCAGGAGCAGAAGTAGGAGCAGCTTCCAGTAGGCTGTTCCCAGGGTGGCTGCTGCCAGCCAGGTGCTGCTTCTCATCCGCCAACTCCAGCAGCAGCTCCTCCTCTCGCTCCTGCCGCACTGCACCACACTGCTTCCGGCAGGTGTGTGCAGCTCCAGCCCCACATCCCAGAACTGGTAAGACCCGGAGAGTTGTAGCAGATGGAAGTGAATCATCCTGGAGCTTTGTGACCAGTGCTGTCCCCCAAGGCTCCATCCTGGGGCCTGTACCTTTCAATGTCTTTATTAATGACCTGGACACTGGTGTCAGAAGCAGACTGACCAAGTTTGCTGATGACACTAAATTTTGGAGTAGAGCGTCCACATCCAAGGATAGGCTGGTGATCCAGGCTGACCTTGATAGGCTTAGGAAGTGGGCAGATAAAACCCTGATGTCATTCAATATCTATAAATGTACTCCACCTTGTAGGGATGGGGGGGAACCGCATCACGCTTATAGGCTCGGCAGTGCTACACTTGCTAGCACCACAGCCAAAAGGGACTTGAGGGTCATGACTGACCACAAGATGAACACGAGCCACCAATGATGTCACAGCTGGTAAAGCGAACAAAACTCTGGCTTGCATCCATAGATGCTTCTCAAGTAAATCTCAGGATGTCATCCTCCCACTGTACTTGGCCTTGGTGAGGCCGCAGCTGGAGTACTGCATCCAATTTTGGGCTCCACAATTCAAGATGGATGTGAAGAAGCTTGAAAGAGTCCAGAGGAGAGCCACGCACATGATCAGAAGGCAAGAGAACAGGCCTTATGAAGAGAGGCTGAGAGCCATGGGACTCTTCAGCCTGGAAAAACGCAGGTTCCAGGGAGACCTGGTGGCAGCCTATAAGTACATCAGGGGTGTGCATCAGGATCTGGGGCAATGCCTGTTCACCAGAGCACTCCAACTAAGACAAGGTCCAAAAGTCACAAACTCCTCCAAGATCATTTCAGGCTGGACATAAGGAAAAACTTCTTTACTGTCTGAGCCCCCAAGGCCTGGAATAGACTCCCCCCAGAGGTGGTGCAAGCACCAACTCTGGACACTTTCAAGAAGCGTTTGGACGCTTATCTTGCTGGGACCCTTTGACTCTAGGTGACTTCTGCCCCTGGGGCAGGGAGCTGGACTCTTTCTTTCGAGGTCCCTCCCATCCCTAATGTCTATGAAATCTATGAAACTGGAGGTGAAGGGTGTAGAGCAGCACCTGATGGTTTGCGAGCACATGTACATGTACCCCAGAGGGCAGGAACATGTGACCCCAGCCTCTACTGCCCCTCCCACACCACTCCTACCCACTCACAGCCAAATAGGGAGTTTTGGTGAGTTGTTGGGGAGGAGGGAGGTAAGTGGCGGTGCTGACTTGGCCCACAACAGCTGATCAAGACTCCCTATGTGGCCCTCAGGCCAAATAATTGCCCACCTCTGGGCTAAGGTGTGAAAACCCCCATATAAAATGTCTATGGAAATGAGTGAGCCTTAGGAAATGTTGGACTTCCCTCTTGTGCGGTGACTCACTCGATGACTGCAATTATCATGTGTGGGTCCATGCTCAGGCCCTTGGGAGAAATGATATATCCCAGAAATTCAGTTGAGGTTTTATCAAATTCACATTTCTCGAGCTTGGCATATAAATGGTTTTCCTGGGGCCTCTGTAAAACCTGTCTACGTGATGGGTTGGGTCATCAGAAACAAAATTAAATGTTGTCTAGGTAGATTATGGCAAACTGATCCAGCATGCCCCAACAAGTGCCATTAGCAAAATGCTGGAATACAGCAGAGATATTACAAAGCCAAAAAAAGGCATGGCCATATATTCAAAATGCCCATACCAGGTCCAAAAAATGGTTTTCCATTTGTCGCTCTCTTGCATTCAGACTAAATTGTGGGCCTGTAACAGGGAGCCTTCTGGGGGGTCGATCTACTAATGCCCCGCCCACCTGTTCTGGGCCAACCGCCTGCTTTCTCGCCCACCACACCTTGATGACATTTAAGTACGTTGTTAATTAAGTGGGAGGCTGCCCATTTCTTGCCCTGATGCCGGGGGCGCTATCTACAGCTCTGTTCCTCCCCTACACCACAGCCCATGCCTTGCAAATGGCATCCACTGATATTACTCTCACCAGCCCCACACTGGGCCCCAGAATCCTCCAGTCAGGACCCCTCTAAGATCCCTCCATTCCGGCGGCCTACCCCGCCTTCATTCAAGCTACCTAGCTCCCTGAAGCTATCTCCCCTCTCGGGCATGGTCCCCACAGGACCTTTGGCCACACAGGCCCTAGCCTCACCTCCAAGGCCATTCAGGACCCCAGCCCCTCAGCTCTGGGCATGCCTCATGGTGCGCCCCAGCCCTTCGACCCTTCTGGTCCTGGCCCCAGCATTGACCAGTCGAGGGAGTCTAAGTCAGGCTTATGAGTCTATAGCCCTCTCTCTCAGGTTCACGTTCCTGACCCTTTTATGGGGTAACCCACCCAGATGTGGGAGCTAGGGTTATTAAGGTACCTCAACCCACCTTTCACTGGGGTGGTAACTGGCCTGGCATTTTCTGGGGGCTCCCGTGCCACTGAAAGCCCCACCAGGCCAACCACTCCTAGCAGGCTGCAGTTTTAGGTCATGCCCAGGACCAGGAGCCTCCTAGCCATCCCCTACAGCTCCTCTCTGTGCGGGACGGGGGTGATCTGGGCCCGTCTTTGCGCACGCGGGCTGTGGCCAGCAGCCCGGGCACGTGGGGTCGGAGAAGACCGGGGGCGAGCTAGAATTAGTCACGGACGCGTAGTGGTTCATTTAAAGATTGTTTACTTACACCAAAGATGGTCCTGGTGTAGGCTGGACAGTTTCCAGGTTCAGCTCCGCTTAAATCCTCGTTAGAGGGCTACGACAAATTCGTTCTTTTCCCTGGAGTTGTTGAAGCTCCGCGGGTTCGGTAGTTTCTCGTACAGGAAGGGATACGTCTAGGAATTTATCGGCGACGGGGAGAGGCTAGAGGCTGTTCAGGCCTCTATTGCCTTTTATGAAATGTGTTGGGTCCGTAAGGATCCGCAGCGCTTAGAGATCTTCACGCAAGGTGAAGGTCTTCTTTTTCTCTCTCCCTCCTGGTGTTCGTGGAGTCCTCCAACTTGGGCGGAAACCACTCAAGCTCTTTATATGGCTAGCAAGCCAATCGCTAGCTGCCACGTGTGCATAAGTTAGAATCGGCCAATAATGTGGCACGAATCCTCATACAAATGGCGGGAACTCCTTGCACCGTGCATTTCTTAGATGCAAAAGAAATGCACCATGCAAAGAAAGCTTCAAATTGGCGGGAAATTCTCCGTTGCACCGGGGTTCTCTTCTGCAGCAGAAAACTCCACCGTGCAAGGAAGCTGCAATTTAACAGGAAAAATAATTTAGCAGTGCCGAAGCGCACACAAACAAAAAATCACAACTTTGGGTTGTGACACTCCCTTACCTCCAAGGTGATACTAGCAGCCAGGCAATGTTGCTGCCTGCCTGCCAGCAGCCAACTATTCTATTTATATCGGCAGCCAGGGAACTAAAAATTGGCTGCCGCAATCAAGCACCTGCTGGCTGTTTTGCTCTGATCTTAGCAGGCACCAACAGTGCCCTGCCACAGGGCCCCTTGTAAATCTAACTTAGGAAATATTGTGGCCAGTCTGAGTTGCTTAAAAAGTTCATTCATAAGGAACAGTGGATAACAATTGTGGCTAGCTGCGCTGTTAAAAGCTCTATAATGCACGCAGCGGTGGAGGGATCCCTCCTCTTAGGAACAAAGATTAGAGCCCCAGCTGGAGACCTGGATGGGTGGGTGGATAAATCCTTTGTCTAGATTTTCCTGGGTATATTCCCCCAGTATGCTTATCTCCAGCTCAGAGTGCATAAATGGGCCCCAAAGGAACCTCAGCCACTGGTTCCAGGTTTGTGGGGCAGGAGAACATTTTGCTTTACATTCATCAAGAACGAAGTCCTGCTATTTTCATCAAGAACGAGGTACTGCTATTTTTAAAGCATCAAAAATGTAGCTGGACACTGTACTGGCTTCTCTGCGTGGGGTGGTGATTCCACTGGGGACTGAGGATATTCTTGTCAGCGCGGGAAAGCAAAGTTCCTGTGAGGACATGCAAGTCTGCCCACTGCAGAGGGAGTTAAGACAAATCTCTCTTGCCTGCCAGTGCACCACTGGTTCATGCACAAGGAGCAAGGAGGAACAACAGGGTAGGGAGTGAGCAGACTGGTGAGTCTGAACTGGAGCTTCTCCCTACGGCCCTGTCTGTTTGCTCCCAGAGGAGCTCTCGCACATGGAAGTGGTGCAGCTGATATGGGTGATCCATCAATTGAGTCTACCAGCTTAGGTGGGTTCTGGCATTAAATTTGTTTTTGGTGAATTTGGGCAAAATTTATAACCACAAAATTTCCAGAGGCCTTTTCCTTTCAGCGTGAGGTGAGATAACTCTGACATGCTATGTTCAAAGCTCTCAGGCTGCTTGCTGAATAAATTAAAACTAAGCCAAGCTTTGAGCCAGAGTGAGATTAAATAGAGAACCTTGGAGCTATAGTCCAGGGCAGGGGTAAGAAACTAGAGAGCCTCCCTTCTTGCCTCAGCACTGAGGACCTAGCCGTAATTTCCCCCCTGAGGTCCATCTCTACCTACCTATTGTCCATCTCTTTTAAGAGTAGCCATGATCAAAAGGGAAATCAAAAGATACGAGTATACAGGATTGCCAGGAACTGCACCAGCAAAGACATGCTTGCCATGCAGGTTTCAGCTGAGGGACAGCGTACAAACACAGAGCGGCAGAATTGGTCTGAGTTGGCCCGGCAGCAGGACTGGGCTCAGCTGCATCTCTGCCAGGCTTCTCGGACCTTCTCAGGCAGAGGAAATCAGAAGAGTTATGTGGCACATGAGACTGAACGAGGCCTGTTTGCAGTGGGGTAGGGCAATAAGCAGGTGTAGAGAGCTGAACAGAGGGAGGACAGTTCTGGTAGGAAGGGACAGAAGATCCCTGCTCAGGGTGTCACTATTTTACAGGGATGCCCTACATCTAGACACCTGGGAGAGATGAGGCCAGTCAAGTCAAGGTGTGATGCTGAGGGAATAAGTACATTTTACAAAGCTAGGTCAGAATCAAAAAGCCTATTAAACATGTGGGTGGATATTCTGGTCTCGTGTCAACGTATCTTAGTCCTCTTCTGGTGGTTCACACGCCATAAGTGCCGTTATCAGAACACTTCCGATATTTACTGAATAAACCCATAACTTACATAACCTGCACCATTTCAGCAGAGACTGCCTCAGTACTACAGGTCACACAGATCGACAGCTTTCTCCAAGGGCTGGCCCCTAATTATTTTTAACTTATACAACAGGAACACCTAGGGTTTGTAATAATGAAGAATTGTGGAGGCACAATATAGACGAGTCACAGAGAGAATGGCCTGGCTTACAATGCAGGTGTCAGGCAGCAGAGTCAGGAGCACGGGCTGCACACATGGGGTGTGGATGAGGCGGTAATAAAATGGATCATAGCACAGAAGCAGCGGTCGCAGCCCATTGCTGCCCACCTTTCAGTGACTTCTCGGACAGACTCTGCTTTTTTCACCTATGTGCTCTCCTACTTCCCTGCACACCGACTGTTCTTGCCTGAGAATTACTATAGCGCAGAAAGGAGACAGCTGGACCAGGATGTGTGAATTCGACTTGTCCCGCCTGGAAAGGATCACTGTGTTAGTATCAACCCAGTCCCTGCAGAGCAGGAAGTTTCTCCTAACCTTCTATCATGCCTGGCACCCAGAGCCAAAAAGCAGCGTTATGTCTTGTCCGGAGGTACATAAGGTCTTTTCTATGAAGGAACGATATATTTATTTATTTCTTTTTTGCTACAACTATACCAAAAGTGTGTGTCCACATTGCTCTGTATGCACTAGCTGAATCCACTTCCCTTGTGAATCCTTGTCTCTGCAGAGCTTTTAGACATTTTTCACAGTACTAACTACCTACGGACAGACCTTCTAGCATAGTCTCTAGTCGTGCATGATGTCTCTGCATGCGCAACTGTCTCTGCACAGACTGAAGTGTTCTCCAAGATTTATCTAGGTGTTAATCAGCAACTCATATTATTGGATGAATAATCAGAGGACAATACAGCACTGCCTATTTCTGAGGTGAAAAAGTGCAAGCTCTGTCTTCACTTCTTTTCCCCTCAGTAAATTCTGACTAACAAAGACTCGTATTAAATCAAAGGGAGACTGCAAGGAACCCACAGAGCAAAGATGCTGTTTATTACGAACCCGCCCAGTGCTCTTGCACGCTAAATGCCTGCATTCCAATTAAAAAGAAGAAACGATCATTTTTAAATAACAAATCTGAACTAGTTTCTGAACATCTGATGTGAGGAAATAAAACCTTGTGCTTGTTCTTCCACTGCTAGGAATTGCTGAAATAAAGAATTTTCATTTTTGAAAAAAGTCCACTCATTCTCTTTATCCTTTTTGAGACGTCCTGAAGCAGGAGCTCTTCAATGTGCTTCCCATATTGCTTCTTTCCCTGGAAATTTGCTGCATCCTGGCACTGAAGGTATCTGCAGTACCTAGATATCATTAAGTTTTACCTTCTTTCAGGACAAAACACACAAAGCCAGTGCTCAGTAAAGCCTTGGCCATGGGACTGAGTGTCCTTATGCAGATCTGGAAGACTCCCAGACCTCCTGGTGGCCTCCCTTTCCTTGCCGTTTCTCAATAGACAATGACGTCTTCATGCCCGTGACAGCGGTTTGATCAGCCCATAGTCCGTGCACTTCACAAGGCACTCACGAGCTGCGTCAAGAGCATGCTGTATTTTGGGGTCATCTTTTTGTTTGCCAACGACTGTCAGGATCTCCAGGAGCTCGCTCTCTACCAACTTTTTGGCGAGTTCTTTGTCAGCGCTGATTCGGTTGTAACCAACAACCAGCCCACGGTGCTGAACATCCACACTGTCCTGCAAGCAGAGCCTCTGCAGGATTTCCAGCCACTGAATTGTCTGAACGGAAGGAAAAAAACTGTGAGTGACCAACTGGAGATTTTTTATATTATGGGAAAATCTCAGTTAAGAGCACAAGGTTGGCCTGCCACTAGGTAAGGTCCTTTTCAGTGGGGAGAAAGTGGTGATTTAGGACAGGAACAATTGATGCTAGCCCGTGAAAATGCCTCTCTGTTCCCATGAAAGCTCATCCCCCATCAAGCTGTTATGCTAGATGGTGTCTTCTGACTGTAGAATAACACATTCCTTTCCACAGTTTTGTTGGAAAAGACCTGGCAGAGTTATCACAAATGTGGGGCCTTTAGCTGATTCTGGAGCTATGTGACCTGAGGGAGCAGGGTAGGGTTACTAGGCTGCTTAAACAGCTGGCATAACCAGACAGCAGGGAACTACATTTACATTTCCAAGCAGAACCTGCAAGGGGTGAGAGACTGCAATACATGAGAAGAGGCAGAGGCAGACAAGATTCTTTGGGTAAATGTGATATCTTTTATTAGACCAACTAATAGTTGGAAAATTGTTCTCTGCAAGCTTTTATGCACAAACACCCTTCTTCAGGCATAGGGAGAGAGCAGGTGGTCCGGTTGCTTAAATAATTACACGAGTTGCTCCAGCTGGCAAGACTCAGGCCAGCGAATCCGTAAACGAACTAGGCATGCAGGAAAAAGGGTACGTCGAGGGATGGCGCTCGGCGACGGGGAGAAAAATCGATAGTTGATCAGGCTATCGATTAGCTCAGCCACAAGTCAGGAATCTTCAAAGTCACTCTGCAGCGTGCTCCAAGTTCTCCGACTGGGGCGGAAGTCGCACAGAATTGTATACGGCCAGCAAGCCAATCGCTAGCCGCCACATAAGAATAATTTAGAACTGGCCAATAGTGGGACACAAATTTGCATACGAATGGCGGGAACTCTCTTGCACCGGAGTTTTCTATTGCAACAGAAAACTTTTGCTGTGCAAGAGACTCTCCTGTGGCGGGAAAATTCCACCATGCCGAGGCACCAAAATCATTGGGTTGTGACATGCCCCCTTGCCGACGGCACAACTGGGATTTTAGACACATGAGCATGTTATAAGGAATTTTTCGTTTAAGGACTCGTTGGCCTTACAAAGCTCAAGCAACCAACAAATATATATATATATGTACAAACAAACAATTTCTACAGACCGGTCTTTTTAACAAACTACAAAATACAATAACTTATACATAGAACAACAACTATTGGTCATCATCTGATGGGAGAACATCTGTTTGGGACTCCCCTCTCTTATTAGCTAGTGAAATGCGGTTCATAACGAAGTACTCGTCGCGAAACGTCCGTCTTCTCCCATAGCAGACAATGCCAATTAAAATACTTCCCAGTACTAGAAAGAGACTTACCCCTACTGCACTACCGATGATGGTACCCCGACTGCGTCCCTGCATTACTGTTAAGGTTAATGTTGACGCTAAACCCGTAATGCTATTAGTTGAAGGATACCATGAAACCGTGGGTGATCGCGTAGTAGTGATGGTGGAGAGATCTAATACGTAAATAGTCTTTTGATTGCTTCTTTGACCAAGGGAATTTGTCACCCTCCAAATGTCAGTCCCGCCATGATTGTGGGTTAGTGGGCTATTGAAATGCAGAGTATTGTTTACAGACAGTAAGCCTTTAGGCCATTGTCCATCTAATCTGGCCCAGGCAAACTTTAGAGGTGGTGGATTGGAATTAGTTTTGCACTTAAGCTGAATATTTCTTTGTCCAACAAAACAATTTTTATCATAGCCAGTTATTGACACTTCAGGAGCATATTGGATGTCTAGTACGTGAGACTATCTTATTTCTTTGTTTAAAGCTGGGTGTTTCACGATACAAGTTATACGTCTTCCCCTCGCAAATTTTGTGGGAATGATCTTATATCAGCTTATAACTGTTACCGTTCTATTTGGAAAGGAAATTGAACTACACTCCATTTTACCAGTCTCCTTCCCAAATTATATCTGCAGCGGGTTTCCCAGTGGCTGCTGTACAAATGGCTGCCACTGCCCACTTTCCATCATCTATTAGAGAATTTGGCCCCTTGGTAAAACTTACAGTGGGCTCAACCAGTAGTTACAATTGTTAACGATTGTGTATTTCCCAATGGGAATGTAGTTACTTTGCATATATACTTTCCTTCACCATAGAAACTCACATTGTGCAGACTGATCGTCGCATCAATGGGCGAAGAACTAGATAACACCCTCCCGTGGTATTTTCTTTGAATAGAGGGGGTAGGTGTGGGTGGATTGTGGGGGGACTGCGGGTGAGTGGGGACTGTGTGAGGGGGCTGCTCAGGAAGGGTGGGTCCTCTGCCCCCCAACAGGGCACAGCCCCCAACCTGCACATGGACTGCTGCCCCCAGGACCACAGCCTTCCCCCCCTGCCAGGCCCAGATACCTGCACGCACATCCCACTGGGAGCACCAGTGAGCACTGGGGCACTTGGGACCTCCTGGCACATCCCCCCACGCGGCACGGAGCAGCGTGGCTCGGCACCGGCAGCTTCTCTGCCACATCACCTGGGCCCACTCACGGAGACCGCCTGTCATACCGGACCACGTCCAGTGTGCACGGGCACCATTGGGCTGGGCCTGTTTCATGCATGCAGGACCCATCCCAGCTCAACAAGCGGAGCGGCACAAGGTCCTGAGTGACAGCGCAAGTGACCCAGAGCCACCCGAAAGCACACAGTGCCACACTCAGCTGGGCCAGGCCCATGCAATGGGCCAGAAGCAGTGCCAGATGCCTGGCAGCCAAGGTCGAGTTGCACTGCCCCCCACCTGCATCCTGTACTCCCCCCACCCGGGCTGGGCAACCGGCGGACGATGCCCTGCTGCCACCTACCCAGCCAGGGCAGGGAGGCATGGGATGTGGGCATGGCAGTGCTGGGAGTGGGGTCTATGCCCTGCTACTGCTTGCCCCCTTCCGCCCGGAGCAAGCTGCACTTCACTGTGCCCCTGGCCCCCGCCAGTTCTGGCTGGGCAAGAGGCAGCAGGGCATGTCCCCCGCTCCCAGCATCCTGGGCCACCCTGCCCTCCTCCCCATGTCCCAAGGCCCCCTCCCCAGCTGGGCAAGAGTCAGAGGAATCTGCAAACACAAAGGAGTACAGGACATGGAAGCCGAGTTTCCAATGGTTTTGAATATTAGTTTACTTTTCATATCACAAGAGAGCCCGTTTCCTTGGGCGAAGAACCTTGCCTGATAGGTAAAGCAGAGAAAGGTCAGTGGGCACGTCTGCTCTGCAGGAGCTCCCTCCTGGGCAAAGCGCATTGTGTGGTCGGTGTGGTACAGATACGGGGGGGTGTGATTGATTAACCCCTGGATCCGAGCAGGCCGGGGACGAAAGGGTTTGGAATCTCGTTTCCCTTTTCCTTTACTCTTCCCGCCCAAGAAGAACCCGAAGGCAATATAACAAATGAATGCTTTACTCACACTACGGAAGTACAGGGACTCGCGCTGTCGATGCAGAGTGTAGGCACCTTCAGTAAGAGTTACCCCGTGGAGCACGTAAATGCTCCGTTCACAGTTCCGCGCCGGCAGTTCCCTTTTACAATAACTTCCAAAACACAAACCAAACCGTAGGGGACCCGAGAGCTCTTCTCGCATCCAAGAGATGCAGTTAACCGATATAGGGGCATCCAGGGGGAAGGGAGCCGTGGACGCAGGACCTCGGTGAGGGTGATCAAGCCTCTCTGATGTCATTTTTTTATCTACCATACTGGCGTTTGGTCACCCTTTCTTTACCACAGTCGGGAACGCCACCGTTTCTTTCAGCAGGCAATGTTCTTTGGGTAAAAGCGCTGTCTTTTATTAGACCGACTAAATACCCATTTCAAATGGCAAAAATCGATGTCTTTCATGTTTCAGGGGTGTTAATTGTAGATGGAATACTAAATATGAATACTTCATTGCAAATACCAAACCAAGTTACTCCTGTAGGTAGGACACCACCACTAACAACATTCAAGAACCAGGCATAGACCCCGAAATACCTGCTTCTGGTTCTGCTCTTTCATCCCTACTGCTTCCATCATGTTTGTGACTTTTCCCTTCATTTATTTTTCATTAACTACCTCTCTGAATGCTCCTCCTCTTGTTCCTCTGTACCTTCCACGGACACACCGTTACCTCCTCCTTCCTCCACCTCTGCTCCCAAGATTGATAAGTGCACCATGACACCTGCTTGGTCTGCACCTTACTCCCAGCAGAACGGAGACGCCCGTATCATCCGGAGCAGAGTGAACAACAACAAAGGCGCCGTGTACAAAAGTATCCTGCTAAGTGATGTGGAAGAGCTGTCTAGATTTATTACTGGATGCGTTTTCACTCTGGATGACAATTTCAATGTAAATTCTCCGCTACACCGATTCACACCAAGACAAAGCTTTTAAATATTAGAGGCCACATCATGCCCTTGATTCTTAGGAGAATCCCCCTCTTGATTACCTGGAGGAGTCAGCGCACCTCTACTCCCCTTTGGGATGGCATGGGTGCAGTTGGGGAAGAGTGACAATTAGAGATCCAGCGCTGACGTGTCCAGCTGTCTGAAGTCAGGGCCAAATGAAACAGAAGAAAGAACTGGGAGCATCACCCGTACACTGACTGGTGCCCAGAAACCCACAGGGACGACACAGGCCAGATCCACTCCCAGGAATCCATCCTGCTTGAAAACATCTATGACCTCTGCACCAGGAATTTGTGATGACTTGTGTAAAGTCAGCATCACAGTATTAATTCCGGTGCAGCACAGTATAGCCTCCCTCTCCTCCAGGATTGGCTGAAAGCCATTTTTTGTCCTGATACGTCCAGTCCCCTAGTGAGTTATTACATCCTTGCCTTCAACAAATTCCTGGAGAAAACTGGTTTACTAGATGTTTGAAATGGGCACAGCTCCTTTCTTGCCCGTGCATGTAACCTGAGTCACAGGGCTATGTCACAACCCATTGTTCATATGCCTATAGCACAGCGGAGAATCCCATAGTTTGATAGAGAGGGCACAGTCTGTCAATCATTTTGTAAGTAGGTCATGTAAGTAGGTCACGAGTGGAAAACTCCAGAGCCCAGTGACTATATACTAATGACCTAGAAAAAGTGCCCGCCAATCTTATGTAAATTCGTACCCCACTATTGGACTGTTCTAAATCATTCCTACCTGGCGGCCAGCGATTGGCTTGCTAGCTGTATAAGAGGTTGAAGCAGTTTCCGCCCAAGTTGGAGAACTCCCCACACACCTCGTGGAGAGCTCTGACCACGCTGTGGAGCCTAGCAAACTCCGCGTGTCTTAGAGAAGAACTTAGGGGCCTGATCAACCACTAAGGACTCCCCGTCACCGACCCAAGGGGACCTAGCACACCCCCACCCCACGCAAGTACCCGCCCGCCGACTAGGGCTCCTAAGACCCCGAACCCCGCGCCGCGGCTCTCAGTGTCGACATGGCGACGAGGATGGGATCCAGGGAAGACGCAAGGGAGTTGGAATTAGTTAAAAACTGCCCATGGCGCAGTGGGGAGCGCCTGACGTCCGATTCGGATGATCTATGGGCACACATTGCCTACCATCAGGCCGGGGGAACAGGACCAAACGCAGTTACCGGTCATTTCTCTCTGAGGGGCGAAGCGGGAGAAGGAAAAGAGTGGAGCGCTAAGCTCGATGTAAGGGCCCTGGGCTGTGTTGTGGGCAGAACAGGGGTCATGTATAGACCCTGGGACGAAGCGGGAACCCTGTCCCTACATCGGGTAAAAGCGGCAAGCGTAGCGGACCCAACCCCTCCCCAGGAGTTTGCCCGCTGCATCCGCCACGTAGGAGAGGGCGGGGAAGGAACACCTCCCGACAAGTTTAACTGCCCGACCATGGTACCCCAGTCACGCAGTCACGAACTGTTCACTCAGCTCCGTAAAAATTTAGAGACGGAGGGCCGCACCGCGACCAAATGGGCAGGCCCCAAATGGGACAAGGGAAAAATGATTAATGTTTTATTCCACGCATTTGTCAATGCAACGCGTGATATTGAAAATCTAAGCAGCCAGTTAATAACTGTAGGCAAGGCCGCAGCAGAAGCAGCAGCGGCGGAACCCCTTAAGCAGCCGCTAGAAAATGGTGCCGAGAAAAAAGTGAGTCGCCCGGAGGACCCGGAAAAGAAGGGCGGAGCTTTGAAAGAACAGGCGGGAATCCAGGCGACGGCCCCGCCCCCCGGGGAGGTGCCGTCCCCAATGGTTCCACCCCCTTTTTGTAACTGCAACCGAAACCAGCTTCCCTCCAGCGCCGCCCTAGAGCTGGGGAGGAACGAGGCGGCTCCAGGGCCGGTAGCCCCGCTGGCAGAATCCACACCGCCTCCTTATGAAAACGGAAGAAAGGGCAGTGAGTCATTATATCCTGTTTTGCCCACTCCGCCCCCGGAGCCTCCTCCGACACAGGCCCTTCCCATAAGCATAGTTAAGTATATGACTAATCCACAGGGCCAAATCCAAGCAACCACTACGCTTCGTACCCGCAATCAAGCTGAAATGCAAGAGCTATTTAAAGAATCAAAAATTAAACCTGGAGAGACTTTAGATGTTCGGCTCGGTCAACTAGCGGTCGAATTTGGCTCGGAATTACTGGGCCTAGAAGAGGCCTGCTTCCTCACCCGCCAAGCGGCGTGGAGTGGGGGACATGCTACTGATCTTGGATCAGTGCAAAGGAACACTGCTTGGAATATCCCACTGCCATCGCTTGTAGCAGGACAAATTGCACAAAAGTCCCATGTGTGGCATGATGGACGGCCAGAACCAACATCAGCCGAGCAGTTGCTATTGGCCATTATTGGAACGTCGTACTGCACTTGGCAACCTGGACGCCGACCACTGGGATTAACAGCGCAACAGGCCAACGGACCGTGGCCACACCGATACTTAAACCCTGGCACGGTCCCCACCACTCAGGAGACCATAGAGGCCTGCGTAGAGGTTTACGGAGGGTCTCATGCTATTACACTCCGCCTTCTCCTCACCCCACAGGTGGGCCAACAAGCTGGAAACATCCTAAGTCAACTCGGACGTCTTCAGGCCCTAATGAAAACAGCCAGGTCCTCAAAGAGCGTGCATTGGGCCACAGAACCGGACCCAAATTCAGCGTGCCCTATTGAATGTCGCGATGGGCCGTTTCGACTGGAACCAAAGCCACCACTAGAGAGGACAGCGAGAGAAAAAGCTATGTTCTGGTTCCTGTTGAATGAGTCCGGCCTCACTAAACAGCAACTGCGCACCCTAAGGGACGAAGGACAGAAGGCACTTGCCGAAAAATTGGGCTTTAAGTACAACAAGAAGCAACAAAATGAGTAATGGCCGCCGGTCGAACCGGTGGCCACGCTTCCAAGCCTGACCCCCTGGACTCACATCCATACACCAGCCTCATCGTCTATAACCCCGCTAACCCCACACTGCAGCGCAAGATTTCTTTCCTCCTTGACACAGGGGCACAAGTCAACGTTATAACCCCTATGACATCTCATGAAAAAACCTCAAAAACCATCATGGTGCAAGGACTGAACGCAACAGCAGCTACCGCAAAAGTCAAATTCTGGGTAGTCAGTCACAACAAGCCGCTTGAGGCAGTCCTAGGGGGCATAAACATCCTAGGCATTCCCGGCATCAAGGCACTGCAGCTAAAAGAACAGACACTACAAGCCCTCCCACTCTGTTGCTGAGCCCGATCAACACCAACCTACGCTCTGCAATATATCGACATGGCGTTAGAAGCCAATCCTGACCAAGGATCCTTTTGAGCTCCTGCAATGCCTTGAACAGCAAAAATGCATTCAACCGATAACAGCCATTAAACCTGATGCCACGACATATCAGAGTACGGTGGATGCTCATACTCTGCTTACTTGATGAAGCTGCGCCTTAGAAATGGGTGCTGTTGATTACTTAATATGTGCATTGTGTTTTTAAAAGATTTGCAGAAACGTATCGCGTTTTCCAGCAGGGCTGTCCAGTTGTTCAGAAGCACCTCTTACACCTCATCTCCTTAGACCTTGTACTTCTATTTATACCATAGACTTTTTGTAGCTTTTTTGGTTTTTTCCCTATTTCTGAATTGGGCCTTGACTTTTGGGGAGACCAGATTTTTCTGTCACGATTTGTGCTCAGCAGATAAGAGGGTGGTCAGCGCTTCTCTGTAGGATAGAGGAACGTGCGACTTCTTTGAACGTATAACAAGGTGTTCACTTTGACGTCACGCAGTATTAATATTACCAGCCCCACAATACTATACTGGCAACTATAGGCCAGTCAGTCTCACCTCCATCCTCGGCAAAGTCTTTGAAAAAATTATCAAGGCTCATATTTGCGAGAGCCCAACAGGAAAAATTCTGCTGAGGGGAAACCAGCACAGGTTCATGGCAGGCAGATTGCGCCTGACCAATCTAGTCTCTTTTTATGACCACGTTACAAAATGCCTGGACGCAGGAGGAGGGGTTGACATCGTTTACTTAGACTTCAGGAAGGCCTTCGATATGGTATCCCACCCCATACTGGTGAACAAGTTAAGAGGCTGTGACTTGGATGACTGCACGGTCTGGTGGGTGGCGAGTTGGCTAGAGGGTCGCACCCAGAGAGTCGTAGCGGATGGGTTGGTATCGACCTGGAAGGTTGTGGGCAGTGGGGTCCCGCAGGGCTCGGTCCTAGGACCGATACTCTTTAACCTCTTCATCAGCGACTTGGACAAGGGAGTGAAGTGTACTCTGTCCAAGTTTGTGGATGACACAAAGCTGTGGGGAGAAGTGGACACGCCGGAGGGCAGGGAACAGCTGCAAGCAGACCTGGACAGGTTGGACAAATGGGCAGAAAACAACAGAATGCAATTCAACAAGGAGAAACGCAAAGTGCTGCACCTAGGGAGGAAAAATGTCCAGCACACCTACAGCCTAGGGAATGACCTGCTGGGTGGCACGGAAGCAGAAAAGGATCTCAGAGTCCTAGTGGACTCCAAAATGAACGTGAGCCGGCAGTGTGACGAAGCCATCAGAAAAACTAACGACACTTTATCGTGCATCAGCAGATGCATGATGAAAGGATCCAAGGAGGTGATACTTCCCCTCTATCGGGCGCTGGTCAGACCGCAGTTGGAGTACTGCGTGCAGTTCTGGGCGCCGCACTTCAAGAGGGATGCGGATAACCTGGAGAGGGTCCAGAGAAGGAGGAGGGGTGGAGCCTCATGGGACGCCATGGGAAGGTCCAGCCGGGAGCGGGGGGGAAAAAGACCCCCAAAGAGAAAGGAGCGGCGGCGGCGGAAGGGAGTCGTCGGGAGGCCCCGGGGCAAGAGAAGGAGGCGGCAGGAGCGGCGGACCCTGAAGAGGAGAAAAATGGAGGCCAGGGCACAAAATGGAGGGTGACGGTAACCCTCACCTTTGAGGGGTATGAGGGGAACAAGACTCTGAGACGCGGAGACTTTATGGCCAAGGTCCTCTTTAAGACCCTCAAAGCGAAACCGAGGGACATGCACTGCGTGGTGGCCTTCGACAACAGGAAAGTCTGGAACGTGACTTTTGAGACTGAGAAATGTTACGCTGCCTCTTGGAAGGCGCATGAGGAGGCACTGGAACGAGGGGAGCTGGAGGGGTTGGTGTTCGATATGGGGCAGACGGCATGGGAGAGAGTGCTGTATATTGTTTTCAGACATGTTGCATAACGACATGAGAAGATGGTTGGAGCAGAGGGTGGAGAAGGTGACGTTTGTGGAAAAAGAGTATGATCGGTGGGGGATTTGGACCGGGGCATGGAGGGCAAATGTGGTGCTCCATAAGGTGGTGGGGAGCCCGGGGGCGGTTAAGTACTTGGCTTCGGCGGTGCAAGTTGGGCCGCGTAGGGGATATGTGGTTTATCATGACCAGCCCAAGCTTTGCAATCGGTGCGGGCAAGAGGGGCACCTGGCGGCGTTCTGCTGGCTCACGGTGTGTTATCGATGCAGGGGGCTGGGGCACGCAGCTCAATTGTGTAAGGAGAGCTTTGTATGTAAAGGTTGCGGGCAGGAGGGGCACATACAGCAGACGTGCCCCTCATCTTACACAAAAAGAGTGCAGATGGCGGGGCGTCGTGAGGAGCGGGGTGGAGAGGAGAGAGAAATGGAGGAGGAGGAACAGCTGGGTGGGCCGGAGGGAGGAGAGATGATTGTGGAGGAAAGACCGGTGGAAGGGGAGGAGGAGGGTAAAGAGGAGATAGAAGAGGCAGGTTTTGGAGGGTGTTGGGGGGGACGTGGTGGAGGTGTTCCGGGAGGTGATGGGGTCAGGGGTGGTGGGGGAGGGGTTTGCGGTGGGGGTGGTGGTGTTACTGCACAAGGAGGGGGATAGGGAGTTGTTGAAGAATTGGAGACCGATCACGTTATTGAACGTAGACTATAAGTTGTTTTCAAGGGGCTGGCGACAAGGATGGGGAAGGTGATGGGGGAGGTGGTGGGGGAAGACCAGACGTGTGCGGTGAAGGGTAGGAGGTTGGGGGATACGCAGTGGGTGTGCAGGGATATGTTGGAGTACGTGGGAGAGAGGGGGTGGAAGGTGGTGGTGGGCAGAGAGCCCTGTATAGAGGGGCGAGGAGCAGGATCTCGGTGAAGGGCTGTTTGGGAGAGGAATTCAGGGTGGAGAGAGGGGTGCACCAGGGGTCCCCCTTTCTCCAGGGCTGTTTGTGTGCGGCATAGAGCCGTTGGCACAGAGGGTGAGGAGGGATGGGAGGGTGAGAGGAATGCCGGTGCTGGGGGGAGAAGATTTGAGGGTTACATTATATATGGATGATGTGATGTTTATGGTGTGGGATGAGGGGTCTCTGAGGAGGGCGGTGGAGGGAATTAAGGAATATGGGGAGGCAGCGGGGCCACGGGTGAACGAGGGGAAAAGCAGTTTGTTGGCGGTGGGGGAGTGGACCGGACTGGAGGAGGTGGGGTGGTGGGTGGAGAAGGAGGGTTTGAAGGTGCTGGGAGTGCATATGGATGTGAGGGCGAAGGGGGAACGGGCGTGGGAGGAGGTTCGAGGGAGGGTGAGGAAAGTGGTAGGGATATGGGGAACGAGCAAGCTGTCGTTCAGGGGGAAGGTGGGGATTATGGAGCAGTTTTTGTTGCAGACAATTTTGTTTGCAGCAATGGTGTACCCGCCCACCTGGTTGCAGGAGAGGTGGGTGCAAAGGGAAATGTGTCTCTTTTTTTGGAGTGGGCAGACAGAGAGGGTGGCGAGGAGGGAGGTATAAGGGGGAGGACTTGGGAGGCTGGGGCGTGCCGGAACGAGAGGTTTTTCTGTATGTGCACTTTTGGAAAGGGGTGGTGAGAGTTGGGGGCCTGGAGGGGAGGAAAGTGGGGGCAATGTGTAGATATTGGGCGGGAAGGTATTTGAGGAGGTTGGCGTTATAAGGGGGGAGGTGGACGGGGTTGTGGGCCGAGAGACCGGCCAAGTGGTATGCACGGGGGTGGGGCTTCTTGAGGGCAAAGGGGCTGGAGGGTCGGAGTAGGCAAACGCCAGGGTTCGGAGGACGGAACGTGGAGCAACACCCCCAGGTCTCAAGGATGCCCTGATCCACTGACGAGAACGTTCAAGGCACGGAGACCCCAGCTAGGGCGGAACGGCGACTGCGGATCCCGGAGGACCCTCCCAGGAGGGTAGACCAGCGACCCCGAGCCGGTGAAGAACCCCGATGCACAGCCACCCCACGATGTCGGGACCCCGACAGGCAGCGGCGGACTCCCGACCATTGATCGACCCCTAGAGGCAGAGAGACTCTCGGAGCCCGGAACCCCGGCTGACGAGAGCCGCCTCCCAGCGGAGGACCCAGGAGTCCGAGGACGCCCCCGGACGATGACAGAGCGCCCCGAGCGACAGCGGACCCCTCCGGACCCCCATGGCACCTTGGTGACAACGGCGGGCCCCGAACGGTGACAACCCCTGGACCCCAGCAGTCCCGAGGATGCCCCCCCCAGGGTCTCCCCACGCAAGCCATATTCAAAGACCACACAGAAAGTGGTATCACATCAGAAACCCCACCGGACCAGACCTTCAGGGACCGCCCGACGGAGACACCTGCCCCGACGACGCCACTGTGCAGGCCTCCGCCCAGGGACCCCCGACCGGACACGACACCCCAACCAGACAGACCACCTCCCGGACCCCCGGGGCCACCCGAGGCCCCCGTCCTGCCGAGGATTCCGGAGCCGCCGGGAGGAACCAAGCCACCGGGTGCCCTCTCGCCCCCGAGCGTGCCGGAATCTCCCGGTGCAGAGCCCTCCCCACAGCAGAGGATACCCTCTCAATGGCAGACCCTCTGGCTGGAGGAGCTCTCCCAGGCCACCACCTTTGAGGCTTTCGAGGCCTCGGTGGCCCGGCTCACAGAGGAGCTCTCAGCGGCCTCCCGGCCCGGCCAACCCCAAGGAAACAACAGCAGACCGGCGATGCGAAGGGACCACAGACCACAGCCGCAGAGGTGACCCAGGCGCCAGTGCTACGACCCGGCGGCAGCCTCCCAGATCCAGAAGCTGTACCGTCCCAAGGCGGTGAGAGAGATCCTGGAGGGACCCTCGGCCTTCTGCCAGGTCCCCTGGGAGGCTCTTTTCAGCTATTTCAGCAGGATCTTCAACCTCCCAATGGAAGCCGCCGCCCCACGCCCTGCGACCGTCGAAGCACTGACCCCCGTGCCCCCAGCAGAGGGGCTCAAGGACGCCTTCACGCCGCAGGAGGTGCAAGCCCGCCTGAAGAGGACCAGGGACACCACCCCCGGCAAGGACGGGATCAGGTACGGTCTCCTTAAAAAACGTGACCCGGGCTGCCTTGTTCTTTCTGTTCTCTTCAACAGGTGCAGAGAATTCTGGCGCACGCCTGCTGCCTGGAAGAGGGCCGTGACGGTCCTCATCCATAAGAAGGGAGACCCAAATGACCCGGACAACTGGAGACCCATCACCCTGTGCTCCACCGTCGCTAAACTCTGCGCCAGCTGCCTGGCGGGCCGCATCACCGACTGGGCGGTAACCGGCGGAGCTGTCAGCCAGAGCCAGAAGAGGTTCATGTCTACAGAGAGCTGCTACGAACACAACTTCACCCTCCAGATGGCCCTGGACAACGCCCGGAGGACCAGGAAGCAGTACGCGGTGGCGTGGCTGGACATTTCCAACGCCTTCGGGTCCGTGCCCCACCGCCACATCTTCGGCACCCTCCGTGAGCTGGGCCTGCCAGACGGCGTCATCGACCTGGTGTGCGAGCTCTACCGCGGTTACACCACGACCGTCCGCACCACCGACAGGGAAACCAAGGAGATCCCCATCCGGTCGGGAGTGAGACAGGGCTGCCCCCTCAGCCCCATCATATTCAACCTGGCCATGGAACCGCTCCTTCGAGCCGCGGCAGGCGGCCCTGGCGGGCTCGACTTCTACGGCCAGAAGTTGAGCGTCCTGGCCTACGCCGACGACCTCGTGCTCCTCGCCCCCGACGCCACCCAGCTGCAGCAGATGCTGGACGTGACGTCCGAGGCGGCCAGGTGGATGGGCCTGCGTTTTAACGTTGCCAAGTGCGCTTCCCTGCACATCGACGGGAAGCAGAAGAGCCACGTCCTGGACTCCACCCTCACGATCCAGGGCCAGGCGATGCGGCACCTGCGTGACGGCGAGGCCTACTGCCACCTGGGGACACCCACCGGCCACCGGGCCAGGCAGATGCCGGAGGAGACCATCAACGGCATCGTGCAGGACGCACGCAAACTCGACTCGTCCTTGCTGGCCCCCTGGCAGAAGATCGACACCGTGAACACTTTCCTCATCCCCCGCGTTGCGTTCGTCCTGAGAGGCTCGGCGGTCCCCAAGATCCCCCTCAAGAAAGCGGACACCGAGATCCGGCAGCTGCTGAAGAAGTGGCTGCACCTGCCGCTGAGGGCCAGCAACGAGGTCCTGCACATCCCCTACTGGCAGGGGGGTGCCAACGTGCCCCGCATGGGAGACCTCGGTGACATTGCCATGGTCACCCACGCCTTCTGCCTCCTGACCTGCCTGGACACGACGGTAAGTATCATCGCCGCCAGCACCCTGGAGGAGACCTCCTGCAAGAGGATCGGCAGGCAACCCACCGGACGTGACCTGGCCACCTTCCTGAGCGGCTCGCTGGAGGGCGAGTTCAGCCGAGACGGCGGGGATTTTGCCTCGCTGTGGAGCCGAGCCCGCAACGCCACGCGCCGCCTCGGGAAGCGCATCGGCTGCGCCTGGACTTGGACCGAGGAGCGCCGGGAGCTGGCAGTCTCCCTGCAGCCAGCCCCGCACGCCGACTCTGTGACCGTGACGCCTCGCACGAGGACCTTCCTGGAGAGGTTCCTGAAGGACGCCGTCCGCAACAAATATGCCGGCGACCTGAGGGCCAAACCCCACCAGGGCAAGGTCTTCGGCGTCACCTCGAAGTGGGACGCCAGCAACCACTTCATGCCTAGCGGGAGCTTCACGTGCTTCGCGGACTGGCGCTTCCTCCACCGCGCCCGCCTCAACTGCCTGCCTCTCAACGGGGCCGTCCGCTTTGGCCACCGGGACAAGAGGTGCCGACGGTGCGGCTACGCGGCCGAGACCCTCCCCCACGTGCTGCGCAGCTGCAAGCTGCACGCCAGGGCCTGGCAGCTCCGCCACAACGCCATCCAGGACCGTCCGGTGAGGGCCAGCCCGGCCGCCGCGGGGCAGGTCTCCATCAACCGCACCGTCCCGGGCTGCAAGAGCCAGATGCGCCCCGACATCGTGATCACCGACGAGGAGGTCAAGAAGATCGTCATCGTGGACGTCACCATCCTGTTCCAGAACCGGCGCCAAGCCTTCACAGACGCCCGGGCTCGCAAGCGGGAGAAGTACGCCCCGCTGGCCGACACCTTGAGGGGCCACGGCTACGACGTGACAGTCGACGTGCTCATCGTGGGAACGCTCAGAGCCTGGGACCCCAGTAACAAGAGCATCCTGCGTGCCTGCCGCGTCTCCCGCCGTTACACCAAGCTGATGCGCTGCGTCATGGTGTCCGACACCATCCGGTGGTCCCGCGACATTTAGGTGGAGCACATCACAGCCCACCACCAGTACACGGATCCCACCAGGAGAACTGCCACCGGACCGGACTCAGAGGGGACCGCCTGAACACCCCCCCACTCTGCACCAGACAGACCTTCACTTCAAGAGGACTCATCAACAACGGACAACGACCCTGCGCCAACCGAGGAGGACCCCCGCGATAGACTATATCTAGACTGAGACACTTTTTCCTTGGACCACTTCTTCCACCATTGCGGACCATTGTCACGGGTATGTGTGTTTCTATCTTCTTTTTCTCTCAGCGTTGCGAAACGCCCCCCTCCCCTTCCCCCCTCCCCTCTCCCCCGGGCTTAGTTGGCTAACTTTGTATCGCATGTAACTTAGTTGCGTTCCCCACCTCACCCCCATCCTTCTATTGTTAGTGCCTCGCCAGGGCGCTCTGTATTTCCCTACCGGCTTTGTCATCTTTTTTTTGGATTTACAATCCTTAACATCTACTAATAAAAGTGTGTTCTTATCAGTTTGAGAACTGATACGTCCTCGATGTGAGGCCTGTAGAAGGCCATGATCAGAGCACCGGGGAAGACGGAGGGGACAGCGGTGCAGAGAGAGATGGCAGCTACGAAGGCGAGGCCCAATATGCAGATCGGGATGCAGATTGGTATGCAAATGACGGCGGAGATGAGAGCTGAGGAGGATAGAGTTCAGGAGCAGCGGTGGCGATGGGGAAACCAGATCGGCGGAAGGGACGACGACAACAGAGTTGGTGAGCGAATGGCGGAGGAGGAGGAAGGGTGGACGCGTGTGCAACGGAAAGGGAAGGCCCAAGTGGGAGCGGGGGGGCAGAAGACCCCTGAAGAGAGAGGAGCATCGCTGGTGGCACCAAGTCGTCGGGAGACCCTGGGGCAAGAGAAGGAGGCGGTAGGAGTGGCGGATCCTGAAGAGGAAGAAAATGGATGGTGAAGGTAAGCCTTGTCCTTGAGGGATATAAGAGAAACAAGACTCTGCGGCGTGGAGACTTTATGGCCAAGGTCCATTTGAAGACCCTCAAAGTAAATCCGAGGGACTTGCACTGCGTGGTGGCCTTTGACAACAGGAAGGTCTGGAACGTGACTTTTGAGACTGAGAAATGTTATGCTGCCTTTTGCAAGGCGCATGAGGAGGCCTTGGACAGAGGGGAGCTGGAGGAGTTGGTGTTTGATATGGGGCAGAAGGCACGGGAGAGAGTGCTATATATTAAGATGTTTACAGACATGGCGCAGAAGGACGACGTGAGAAGATGGTTGAGCAGAGGGTGGAGAGTGTGACGTTTGTAGAAAAAGAATGTGATCGCTGGGGGGTTTGGACGGGGGCATGGAGGGCGGAAGTGGTGCTCCATGAGGTGGTGGGGAGCCCTGGGGCGGTTAAGCACTTGGCTTCAGCGGTGCAAGTTGGGCCGTGTAGGGGATATGTGGTGTATCACGACCAGCCCAAGCTGTGCAATCGGTGCGGGCAGCAGGGGCACATACAGCAGATGGTTCCCCACCCCACCCCACCCCCATCCTTATATTGTTAGTCCCTCGTCCGGGTGCTCTGTATTTCCCTATCGGCTTTGTCATCTTTTTTTTGGATTTACAATCCTTAGCATCTACTAATAAAAGTCAATCTGTTCTTATCAGTTTAATATCTGATATGTCCTCGATGTGAGGACTTTATATTAAATGGATTTTTGGAACTGGGAGATGGACTCGGAGCTTGCTCCATCCACTCCACACATCGGCCTGGTATTGCAGTGCCTCCAGGAGTGGTGCACCTCCCCTCGGGGAGAACTTGCTGCTGTCAAAAAGTAGATCTTGTCGCTTCTTCAGAGACATCTGGGGGGGGCTGGTGCCGGGCAGGGACCCCCGACAGTCTGGCAGGTTTTGCAGAATAATGCTGCTTCACGTTGTACTCCTTGCAGACAGCTACTTTCTCTTGGCAAATCAGACACAGGATGTTCCCGTTTTGTTCAATAACAAAAAAATCAGTGGTCCAACTATCTTTGGAAACTTGACATTCAGCACCAATTTTTCGTTTCCTCTCATTTACCATTTTTTGAGCGTAGCGTAGGCCCTGTAGCTAAGACCCAAATTAATTTTAGTCATAGAAAAACTAGTTTGGCAGAGACAGGTGAAGTTAAAAACAACTCACCAGTTCAAGATCACCATTTGATTACTATGTAATAATTCTGTGGTATCAATATGGACCCTCACCCATCATGTATACTCATAATGTGGAAGGTACAGCCTGACACATGCGGGTGCTGCCATCATATGCCAAGTGCAACCTCAAATGCCGACGGGGAGTCAGGGCAGGACTAGGACCTTAGTCTCCTGGTGCCAGTCCCAGTGTCTCTGTCTCATGGCTGGGGCAGCCCAGGTGCCGCGCCCCGCTCCCGCTGAGCCTGGCAGGTCCCAGGAGGCGACCCGGATGCCAGGGGCAAAGGAGCGGAGCCAAAGGAGACGTAGCAGGCACTTGATGAGCTGCATGGCGGCCCGTGGGCCGTATGTTGGACAAGCCTGGGTTAGAGGGTCTTGCCCCTCCGCTCACAGTCAGACCGACTCCATATTTGGGCTCAGAAATAAATTTGACCCCATGGTCAGATTGGTATGGGCTGGGGGGGCGAAGGGGTTGCCTCCCTCCTTGGGGGCATGGAGATCTACCTGAGATCTCTCGAGTGAATATTAACAACATTTTGCAGAAGCAGGACGTTGGCTGCCACATTCCCCATGTGTTACCTGTGGCAGGTTAGGGCCTTAAGGCCTGTGTGGTGTCAGGGTTGGGGGTAGTTTTACTGAGAGGTTGCATTATGGATCTGCACAGGGTGCCTCAGATAAGGACGATTCGCCTCAGGCAGGGGGTTGGACTAGATCACCTATGGAGATCCCTCCTAGCCTGAGTTCTGTTCTGCGAAATCCAGGCAGGGTCGCTACGCGTTCAGCCAGACTGGGCCAAACTGGACAGGTTTAAAATGCAACCTGAGGAAGGGCACTTGGGCTAAGAAAAGACTGTCCAAAACCCCAAGGCTGAATCGATTCAACCTTCGCAGATTAGGCTGAACCAATAAGCACGTGAACAGATGTTCATTTTGATTCTGGAAATGCAGCCGTATGTCTGCAGTGCTCAGGCCAGAAACCGGGGGAAGCTACAGCATGTTTCCCTGCCTGGCTGGAGCAGACAGCCTGCACAAGGCTAGCCCTCTCACCCTGGGGGGTAGGGGAGTGCAGGGGGGTTGAGTTTGAATTTGGAGGGGAACTGGGACAGAAGTTCAGTAAACCAATTTCACCTAAATAAATTAAGTCTGATATTACATTCATCCAGGTTTATCTTAAACCGGTGTTGGCCATTTTGAAAGCAGTTTATGTACACTGAACTGCTGTTGTGTTACAGATCCGAACTGGTTTCCATTCACTTATACTGGTTTATGTGTAACTTGTCCTTAGCCTTGATGACCAAAGGCTTGTCCAACACGTCTGTCAACTATGCACTGGTCAAACAAAAGATATCACAGAAATCCTTGACTTTTTAAAATGAAACTTTGGGTTTTAAAAATTTGGGAGGAGGTGTACGTGTCAGGTAGACTCTCTAGCATGAGAGCTGCATGGCATGGACTCGAGACAATAGCCTTACAAATGCCAGCTGTGAACACACGAAGCATACAATATGGGATAGGTTTTTACCCCTGTAACAGAATGGGCCTTCAGCTCTAGACAGACAGGGTTCTGGGGGTGGATGTGATATCTTAAGCTATCAATTTAGTTGGTCTAATAAAAGATATGACTTCCACCCAAACAACCGTGTCTGCCTGCGGCCTTAGATCAACATGGTTACAGCCAACAACACTTGAAATCTAGTTTCTCAACTTGGGCCAACTTATAGCAAGTTTGACTACTTTATTTACCCAGGTAAGTGTCTCGGACGGCCGGAACCGACTCGAGGTGATATACAAATTGCTCGGTCGTTTGGGCGGGCTGGTGAATGGAGAGGCAGACAAAGCGTATTGGTTGCAAAAAACTTTACTGACGCCGCTAGTAGCCGCGACGCAGGTGGTCCGGTCGCTTAAACAACTCCACTAGTTGCTCCAGCTGGCAAGGCTCAGGCCAGCGAATCTGTCCACAAATTAAGCCGGCAGGGAAAGGGTACGTCGAAGGATTGCGCTCGGCGACGGGAGAAGAATCGATAGGTGATCAGGCTATCGATCAGCTCAGCCGCAAGTCAGATATCTTTAGAGGCACTCTGCAGCGTGCTCAAAGTTCTCCGACTTGGGCGGAAGTCGCACAACATTTTACACGGCTAACAAGCCAATCGCTAGCCACCACGTAGGAATAATTTAGAACTGGCCAATAGTGGGACACAAATTTGCATGCGAATGGCAGGAACTCTCTTGCACTGGGGTTTTCTGTTGCAGCAGAAAACTTTTGCTGTGCAAGAGACTCTCATGTGGCGGGAAAATTCCATCGTGTCGAGGCACCAAAATCATTGGGTTGTGACATGCCCCCTTGCCGACGGCACAACTGGAATTTTAGACACATGAGCACGTTATAAGGAATTTTTGTTTCAGGATTCACTGACCTGACAGAGCTTAAGCAACCAACATATATATATATAAACAAACAATTTTACAGACCGGTCTTTTTAACAAACTATACAATACAATAACTTAAACATATAACAACAACTATTAGTCATCATCTGATTGGAGAACATCTGTTTGGGACTCCCCTCGTTTATTAGTCAGTGGAATACAATACGGCTCATAACGAAGTACTGGTAGCGAAACATCCGTCTTCTCCCACAGCAGACAATGCCAATTAAAATACTTCCAAGTATTAGAAGGATAATTCCACCCACTACACTAGCGATGATGGTATCCCACTTGCGTTCCTGTATTATTGTTAGGGTGAATGCTGATGCTAAACCCGTAACGCTATTAGTTAAAGGATACCATGAAACCGTGGGTGATCATGTGGTAGTGATGGTGGAGAGATCTAATACATGAATAGTTTTTTGATCGCTTCCTTGACCAAGGGAATTTGTCACCCCACAAATGTAAGTCCTGCCATGATTGTAGGTTAGTGAGCTATTGAAATGAAGGGTATTGTTTACAACCAGTAAGCCTTTAGGCCATCGTCCATCTATTCTGGCGCAGGTAAACTTTATAGGCGGTGGTTTAGAATTAGCATTGCACTTAAGTTGAACATTTCTTTGCCTAACAAGCCAATTTCTATTATAGCCAGTTATTGACACTTCAGGAGCATATTGGATGTCTAGTACGTGAGAATACCTTATTTCCCTGTCCAAAGCTGGGTGTTTCACAATACAAGTTATACGCCTTCCCCTCGCAAATTTAGTGGGAATGATCTTATATCAGCTTATAACTGTTACCGTTCTATTTGGAAAGGAAATTAAACTATTCTCTGTTTTACCAAAATCTCTTTCCCTACTTATATTTGCAGCGGGTTTCCCAGTCCCTGCTGAACAGATAGATGCCACTGTCCAATTTTTACCATCTATTAAGGGAGGAGTTGGTTCCTTTGTAAAGCTCACAGTGGGTTCGACAATTACAGTTATAGTTGTTAATGACTCTGCATTTCCTAATGGGAACGTGACTGCTTTGCATTTATATGTTCCTTCATCATAGAAACTCACATTATTTAGGTTGATTGTTATATCATTGAACAAAGAGGTTTTAAATGACACTCTTTCAGGGTATTCTTTTTGAATAGAAAACCCATATTCAGGATGATGCACAACAATAGTTTGCGCACTTTTCTCATGCAATTTTTCCCACAAAATTTGTATTATGGTTTCATTCATGTCAATTATACAACACCATTCACCAATCAAGGACATGTCAGAAGACATACACGAACAAGTAGTGGAGCAAGTCAAGAAAAGTCTGGTAAAATTGGCTTGCAGTTGGATGAATCAACTGATGTCTCAAATTGCGCACAACTTCTCGTTTTTTGCTCGATATGTGCATGAGAATCATGTCAAAGAAGAATTTCTCTTTTGTGAACTGCTGAAAGAAACAACCAAGGCAGCAGACATTATGGCTACGATGAATGAATTTTTTCCTTTTTTCCAGCCTTCCCTAGGACCTTGTAGGAGCTATTTGTACTGATGGTGCTCCTGCTATGTTGGGGAAATATTCAGAGTTCACCGCTCTCGTCAAAAAGGTGAATCCAAATGTGATCTCTAGTTATTGCATCCTCCTCCCTCTTATTTGAAAGACGTGTTGGATGTTGTCATCCAGGCTGTCAACTTGATCAGAGCAAGGGCATTGAATCACTGCATGTTCAAAGCGCTGTGCGAAGGAAGCGGTTGGGTCTGAACATACTGTACTTCTGCTTCACACAGAAGTACGCTGGTTATCCAGACAAAAAGTTCTGACAAGAGTTTTTGAACTTTGAGATTAATTGAAATGTTTCTGCATGAAAATGGATTAATTCTGCTTCAGTGTTTCATAGGTCCGAACTTTGTGGGTTGTTTGCCATCCCTCGCAGATGTGTTCACAATTCTAAACTCGTTGAACATTTCAGTCCAAACTCGTTGAACATTTCAGTCCCAGGTGAAGAAGTGACTATCTAGGAGGACAAAAAAGTCAAATCCTTTCAAGACATTCCCCAAGAACCAATTATACAAGGCGTGCTGAATGCACAGCAGTTAGGACAAAACATCTTAGAGACATTTGTTGCTGATTGACTTGTGCATAAAGCTGTCATCGTACGTGCACCAATCTCAAAGTTAAAAACTCTTGCTTCCAGTACAGTTAGCAACAGAAAAACACAAAACAACAGACCGCAGTCATCAGAGCTGATCGTGAACTTTTCAGACGCCTGCTTGTATCTATGGATGTCGATAACCTCCTGAGGCAAGAACTCTCTACTGTACTGCTATCGCTGGCTACAGCAAATGGAAACTTGAGACCAGCAAACAAAGCTTAACTACTCTCCATTTTGGAAGAAATATTTCATAGCCAAGTTTGAAAGAAGCCCTGACTCCAACATGTGTAGTGATTGGTGGTGTGGCTGTGGCTCAGGCCATGGGAAAACCCAAGGATGCAATGACTTTTGGAGGCCATGCGGATGCTTTTGCGGTGAATATCGGGTCCAAGTTCAAGGAACCTTGCAGCAGGGTAGATGTTGTGTTCGACTGCTACAAAGACCCATTGATCAAGGATGTTACTACAAAGCACTGAATTGGGAAAGGAAGGAAATAAGAATTGGAATTATCAGAGGGACGTCATGTTGCCTGTGCAATGGAGAACAGTGATTGAATCCAAGGAAAACAAGGCATGCAAACACTTGTTAGGTTCCTCAAAAGGGAACTCTTACAGCGAACATTACATGGTGACAAAGAACTAACAGTCAGTGGTGGTAATGCTGGTTATGCTGCCTCAACTGCAAGAAACACGGCCCACCTCCACTCCGCACAAGAGGCGGCAGGCACCCACGTGATCTTGCTTCTTTCTGAAGCAAAGTCAGAAAGATGTAACACAGTCATTGTCACAATGTGGTAGCTCTATCCAAATAAAGCTTCTGCTGACCTGACCCAAAAGTTTGCTGCGTGTGTTTTCCACGACGACAAGCCGTGACACCGAAGTCCTTTTGCTACTGATTGCATTCTGGCCTCGTCTCAGCAGTCAGCTGTGGATGAGAGCAAGCCCATCAAGAACTCAACAACACATTGCTGTGCACAAGGTGGAGTGCTGTGATGAACTAAGGGACGGACTGCTGGGTTTTCATGCTATTGCGGGGTATGATACCACAAGCTAACTTGCAGGAATTTCTAAAAAGTTTGCTTGGAAGATCTGTGAAACTCCTCATCTCCTGTCTCAATTTGAAGTACCTCACACACCAGATGCCCAAGCACTGGCCATTAGACTCAAGGCCCCCCACGGAGGATGCCTGTGCTTAATTTTCGCTCATTTTTTGATGTAAGTAAGAATAATTTTTCTGTTGCGAAGAGCTCAGAAAGATCAATCGCCACAGACAGGGCAGAGCTGTTTTTAGTACTACAGATTCCCATTTGAAACCTCTAGTTTTCTCTTGTGAATTGGGTTTGCTGCGGCCCCCGATCGAGAATCAAGTTCTAGACCAGCGGTTCTGAACCAGGCTACATGTACCCCCAGGGGGTACATGAAGCCTTATCGGGGGTACGTGAGATATATTTCATACACCGTCTAACACAGGTCGAAGGGCCTAAAAAATGTGAAATTGCTGGGGCTTTAGTGTCGTTAAAATGCACACGCGCATGGAAACCAGATATCCTACTCCTGCTCCATGCCTCAACCTTGCACCAGAAACGTTGCTCCAAACACCTGTCACTCAGTCGTGTAGTCAAGTCTTTGAACATAGTTGTGTGTTGGAAGTTGTTGTGTTTACGTTTGAGTTTTTTACGTCGTTTTCTTTATGCACGTGGCGGTTCCACGCAAGTAACAGTATACATCTGCTTTTTCCTTTCATTTTGGTAAGTACCTATGTTCAATTTTACATTGTTACCAACCTATGATGTATGTTTTAAGGGTTTTACTTTGCACTATTTTTCAGGGACTGAATTCTTGCTTCGTCCATTGATTTATCATGTCAAAGAAGTGTTATTACTAGGATTCGCCTGTTCAGTTTGGCTTTACGTTCATGCTTGATACAGATGATTTACAAAAGCCACAATGCTTCCTTCGCTCAAAAGGTACTTTGCAATGGATATATGAAGCCATCTAAACTTAAAGAGCACCTTCAGACTGTTCACCCTGAAAATACTACAGACCCAGAAGCTTTATTCAAACTCAAGCGATCACAACTTGAAACGAGCACACTCTCCAATCATGGATTTACTCCCCAGAAGCCAGCACTAGAGGCAAGTTATCACGTGGCATTAAAGATGGCCACAGAAAAAAAAGCTGCATACCATCACAGAGACCCTGGTGAAACCGTGCCATGGAAATGGCCGAGCTGATGTGTGGTAAAGATGCACAACTAAAAATAGCACACATCCCCATACAACACCATTCACGACCGAATCAAGGACATGTCAGAGGACATACGCAAACAAGTAGTGGAGCAAGTCAAGAAAAGTCTGGTAAAACTGGCTTGCAGTTGGATGAATCAACTGCCTCAAATTGCGCACAGCTTCTCATTTTTGCTCGATATGTGCATGAGAATCAAGTCAAAGAAGAATTTCTCTTTTGTGAACTCCTGAAAGAAACAACCAAGGCAGCAGACATTATGGCTACGATGAATGATTTTTTTCTTTTTTTCTAGCCTTTCCTGGGACCTTGTAGGAGCTATTTGTACTGATGGTGCTCCTGCTATGCTGGGGAAATATTCAGAGTTTACTGCTCTCGTCAAAAAGGTGAATCCAAATGTGATCTCTAGTCATTGTATTCTTCATCCACATGCTTTGGCATCAAAAACTCCTCCCTCTTATTTGATAGACCCAGGCCGCCAACTTGATCAGAGCAAGGGCATTGAAACACTGCATGTTCAAAGCGCTGCGCGAAGGAAGAGGTTGGGTCTGAACACGCTGTACTTCTGCTTCACACAGAAGTACGCTGGTTATCCAGACAAAAAGTTCTGACAAGAGTATTTGAACTTTGAGATTAATTGAAATGTTTCTGCATGAAAATGGATCAATTCTGCTTCAGTGTTTCATAGGTCCGAACTTTGCGGGTTGTTTGCCATCCCTCGCAGACGTGTTCACAATTCTAAACTCATTGAACATTTCAGTCCAAACTCGTTGAACATTTCAGTCCAAGGTGAAGAAGTGACTATCTAGGAGGACAAAAAAGTTAAATTGACATGCATGTGGCGCTCTCGAAAATGTCGCCTAGAATTAAAATGTTGGTTGATAGTAAGCAGCAGCACTGTTTGCACTAATAAGTTTGGGCACGTTTTGCCATTTGACACCAAGTGGTGGTTTTTTGTACAACTTTTTATGTGCATTGAATAAATGAACCTTGTTTAAAATGAAGAAGTCTTTGTATGAGTATCTTGCTGTTTTTATAATACCCGAGTACACAGTTTGACATAAAAATTAATTTCCCATTGAACGGGGGTACGTGAAGTCTCACTCGGAGACCAAGGGGTACGTCAACTGAAGAAGGTTCAGAACCGCCGTTCTAGACCCTTGTATCAGATCATGGCAAACCCGGCTGCCTTCTTTGGAGTAATCACTAAAACCTTTTTTTTTTTACTTTTATCATCTAGGTAATCCCACGTTTTGAAGACATTTGTATAGTATTGTAATTACTGTGACTGGCTATGTAGTAGTCCTGTTTTTGAGAGCCGGTGTGTTTTCTGCGCTCGATGGAGGTGAATGACTTTTCTTTTCCCCTCCCCTTTTCTTCAGTTAACTCTGAGTCTGGGTCACCCGCTGCAATTCGCCCTCCGTGCATTTCCTGGTTGTGTTGGGGGTGAGATTTTGGGGAGGTAAAAATCCTTTAAAAAATAAATGAATAAATAAATAAATCTCTGGCTGCTTTTCTGGGGGCTGGGGGTGCATAGTGAAGGTTCAGGGGTGCTCATCAGGGAGAAGCCCAAAGCTGCCTGCGGGGCCCCGGCCCCTCCATCCCGCCCACCAGGCTGAAGGTGGTTGCTTATTCCCAGTTCCTTTTTCAAAGCTAATCTAGACCCAATCAAAGCTTGTTGTTAATGAATTACACATCTGAAATAGAATTTCATTACATATTTGCTAATAAATAAAATAATATTCTGTATCAAACATAGAGCCCTAAATAAAGGTCAGATTAGGATGGGATTATGGGGCAAAATACTTCTTGGGCCACCCCAAACAGCCTGTTGACACCACAGGGGACTGTCCCGAAGCACCTCGACCACAGCGTTACCCGGCCCAAAGTGCGGCTTGGCCGTGCTGGCTGCCAGCCGACACCCCCCCGCCCCTCTACTAATATATGGGCGTGAGTTAGGAACTAGTTTTTGGGCTGGGATTATAGCCAGAAATCCTTCTTGGGCCACCCCATGACAGACCTGTGTGCCATCGGGGACTCTGCTGGACGTCTCTCACCCGTCTTGCCCGACCCAGAACGCGGCTTGCCCGTGATAGACTGCGAACCGACAGCGTGCCAGCTTCTGTGCTGAGTATATGGACCCACATAAGGACCTGGATTTAGGGCTGGGATCACAGCTAGAAATCCTTCTTGGGCCAGCCCACGCCATGCCTCTGTGGCACATGGGACTCTCCTGGTTATCTCTGCAGAGTCCTGCCCGTCCCAGGAAACGGTTTGGCTGTGCCAGGCTGCCAGCTGCTAGTCCGCCCAGACGCCACCAACTACAGGCGCCTGAATAAAGAACTGGGATTTGGGCTGGGATCAGAGATGGAAATGCTTGTTGGGCCACCCCACGCTGTCACTCTGTGGTACCAGTGGACTCCCCTGGACATCCCTGACCACAGCTTGCCTGGCCCAACTCGTGGTTTGGCCCTGCCAGGATGCCAACGGACAGCTCCCCCCAGCCACGGTACTAAGTACGTGGGTTTGAGTAAGGAAGTGGATCTTGGGCTGGGATTATGGTTGGAAATCTGTTTTGGGCCACCTCACAGCATGTCCCTGTTGTACCAGGGGACTCTCCTGGTCATCTCTGACCAGAGTCATAGTATCATAGTACTTGGGGGTGGAAGGGACCTAAGCAGCTCATCAGGTCTGACTCCCTCCCTCAGGCAGGAATGGGTGCCAGGATCATGTCACCCCAGCCAAATATCTACCCAGCCTCCTCTTGAAGACACCCAAGGTAGGAGAGCACCACCTCCCTTGGGAGCCCATTGCAGAGCCTGGCAGCCCTCAGTGTAAAGTAATGTTTCCTGGTGTCCAGCCTAAACCTTTTCTCTAACAATTGGAGGGTGTTATTCCTAGTAACCCTGGGTGGTGCCTGGGGGGAACAGAGCTTCCCCCAGTTCTCTCTGGTCCCCCCTGGGGAGTTTGTAAACTGCCACCAGATCCCCTCTCAGTCTTCTCTTGTGGAGGCTGAATAGGTTGAGACCTTCTAACCTGTCTCTGTAGGGCCTGCCCTGCTGCCCCATGAGAAGTGGAGAGGCTGGGGATTGAACCCAGGACCTCATTCATGCAAAACATGCGCTCTACCACTGAGCTACATCCCCTTTGGCAGCCTAAGACATCCCCTGGCTGTCCTGCCTGACTGAAGACACAGTTTGGCTGTGCCAGGCCATGAACTGGCAGCCCCCACAAATACTGTCCTAAGTATATGGGCTTGAATAAGGAACTGGGTTTTGGGCTGGGTTGACGACAGGAAATCCTCTTTGGGCCACCCCACACCATGCCTCTGTGGCACTGGGTACTATCCCACACCCCCCAACCAGAGTCTTGCCTGGCCCAAAGTGCAGTTTTTGCGTGCCAAGCTGCCAACTGACAGCCCCCCATGCCCACTGTACTCAGTACATGGACCCGAATAAGAACCTGGTTTTGGACTGGGGTTATGGCTGGAAATACTGTTTGGGCCAGTTCCCCCATCCCCACTGTACCAAGTAGACAGGCTCAAGGAAGGAATTTCTCGTGGGCTGGGATTAGAGATGGAAATCCTTCTTGGGCCACCCCACACCATGCCTCTATGGCACTGGGGGACTCTCCCGGACACCACTGACCAGTCTGGCCCGGACCAGAGCGTGGTTTCTTCATACCAGGCTGCCAACTAACAGCCCCCCATTCCCATGGTACTAAGTATACATGCTTGACTAAGGACCTGGGCTGAGATTACAGACTGAATTGATGACCAGTGTCTTGCCTGGCCCAGATGGTGTGGGGTGGCCCAAAATGGATTTCCAGCCATGATCCCAGCTGTTACCAGATTTGCCTGTCACTTTGGGGTGTGCTCATTAATTAGGGGTACATTTCTAGGGTCTTTGCAATTCTATCAATGTGCTGCTCGTGTTACCTGTGTTCCTGTACGGAGCTGTATCTCTGCCTTCTGCAAGTGCTCACCCCCGATGGAGCTATCTTGCAGGACTCTGTTTCAGTGGCACTGGGTTCCTCCAGCCACTAAATCAGTCAAATGTGCGCGTGCACGCACACACACACACACACCAGGCACTAAATCAGTCAAATGCACACACACACACACACACACACACACACACACCAGCCACTAAATCAGTCAAATACACACACACGCACACACACACACTCACATGACACGCCTGACCCGGCCGGGTTGATCAGCATGTACAGGCTGACACCTTCATGTGCCAGGAATCAGTTCATTAAGGTAACACTACACTGCAGTCAGACACCAGCACTCAGTGAACAGAATCCCTCTGGATGCGGCTGGGTGTCCAGCTGACACCCTCACGGGCCAGCTTTCAGTTCATTAGGGCACGCCTGAGCCAAAGTGGGCCAATCAGCCTATACAAGCTGATCCCCTTATGTGTCTCAAACTCAGCACGTCCCAATCTTTTGCCCTAACTGTCCTAGTAGTGGTAGCCTCTTGATGAGCGGACCCCACAGTATTTCTGGGCTTCACAGGGATCTTTGGCTTAGGTAAAAGAAGCGTTGCTGCAGAGCAAGTGGGGAAGGGAAGTAGAGAAGGAAAAATACACCTGGTTACCTCCAGTTTGACTATAAAACTTATTTATTGTGAAGCATATGCAATTTATAATGGTACTAGTAGTAATAGACATGCAAGGGAAAACAAAACAATTACAATATTCCCCTGGTTTAATTGAGTATTTGGGGAAATTTAGCTGAAGCTTAACTAATACAATTTAGGTTCAGAAAGCTATGCCTAGAGACAAAAAGAAAAAGAGAGAAAGAGGGAGAGAGAGCGAGAGCTGGGGTGTCACTGTTCCCAGGCACTCGGGTGATCTGATGACAAGCAAAGTTCCCAGCACGATCCTTGAAGGGAGAGGATCTGTTTCTGCCAGCTTCTTGGGAACAACAGCGGGTGATGTCAGAGAGATTTTTCTCTCTTGAAGCACCCTGTTTGCTGCTTTACAGCTTTCTTATCCCCTTAGTCCAGCCTCTTCAAAGCATTCTTTTAATTGTGTAAATCAAGAGGGTCCCAAGCCATAAGTGACAGGGAAAATCCTATTATATAACAGTTTCAATTTAAATGAATGACCTTTCTCAGTGACCAGGGGTTATCTGGTTTGGAACGTCTCAAGAAATGGATTAACAACCAGGAAAAACATCAAGTTTTAAGGAATAACCAGACATGTAGGAGCCAGCTTGAAATTATGGGGTTTTATTTTCTTTTTTTCCAATCCTCTTCCTTTTACAACAAGGTGTCTATGAAACGGCATCTTGACATTTTCTCTTAACTTTTTAATCCTGAGCCATTTTAGTTGTGGCCAGCCTCAAGGCACTCATGCTTACAAAATCAAATGGAGATGCGCAGAACTGAGACCGGTTTTCCTGTAGATTGTCTGAAGAGGCTTCATCTTTTGTTAAGTGCACTGACGGGGTCTGTCTTGGGGCGGTGGATTGTTCTTGGTGCTGTGTATTGAGCTGGTCCCTGAGGGAATCATGATTAATTGGTAACTGGTAGCAGCCGGGCCTGCGGTGATCCCAGGTCCCATGCCTCAAAACAGCCACAGTTGCAAGAGCACCCATGTCACGAGTTTTGCCTGTCAGCAGCCAGAGGTGCAGGCCCCCGAGCCCAGAAGCCCTGCGCCAATCCCCTCGCCAGGTGGCAGGCCTCGTGGCCGCAGCAGGGGCCACCATCGCTGCAGTTTCCAGCCCGCTGCACCTTAACACACACGGTCATCTATGTCACGAGTTTTGCCTGTCAGCAGCCAGAGGTGCAGGCCCCCGAGCCCAGAAGCCCTGCACCGATCCCCTCGCCAGCTGCCAGGCCTCGTGGCCGTAGCAGGGGCCACCATCGCTGCAGTTTCCAGCCCGCTGCACCTTAACACACACGGTCATCTATGTCACGAGTTTTGCCTGTCAGCATCTCGAGGTGCAGTTCCCCCAAAACCCTGCGCCAGTCGTCTTGAAGCTTGGCAGGTTTCATGGCCTCGGCGAGGCTACCGCCCCTGCAGTTTTCACCCCGCTGTGGCGTAACACATACACGTGACGTGAGTTTTGCTTTCAAGAATGTGGGGTGCAGTTCCCCCGAGCCCCTGCACCGATCTTCTTGAAACGTGGCAGGCTTCATGCTCTCAACAGGGGCTACCACCCCTGCAAGTTTCACCCAAATCAGACAAAAAACAACAAAGCTGTCGATATTTCATTGATTCCCCATTATACTCTATGGCCGGGTCTCCGAGGCGGCTCCGAAGCTTCCTACTCACACAAGCCGACTCGTGACTACAATGGACTGCAGAACCCAGATCTCCTCTAAGCAGGATTACCTCTATCGTCACATCCACAGCTGCCCCATTCAGGCCATGGAAAGCTGTCTGTGCACCAGGCATGGCAGGATCGGCGCTGGGACAGTTGGCTGTGCCGACCTCAGGGAATGGGAGAGCTTTGCATGTCCCTGGGTGATTATAGGATCGTATTTCTGAAGACACATGTACTTTTGGGGCATCCAGCAGCAAAGACACACATTTCAATGGGATGGAAAGTGGGTCAAACCTGTTTCAAAGGGAGCGTAGAGAGAGTGTCTGATCTACTGGGGAAGGGATGTTGACTGTCAGCACGAAGACTTCTTACATGAGCTCTGTACAATGGGAAACAGCAACGGAGAAGAGGTGGTGGGAGGTAGCCAGCAAAGTCAGTGACATTTAGGAGGCAGGAGCGCAATACTTGGACGTACCAAGTAGTTATTTCATCTCCATGAGCAATTTTAATTCATTTTTAGCAAAATCTTAAAAACTTGAAGACCTGGACTTCTTCAGCTGTGCCATCACAAACCTGAAGAATTACAGGGAAAGGATTTTTGAGCTGTTCAGGAGATCACCTACCTAGATTGATTTGATCAGGAAGGTAATGAGGACCCCAACTCAGAAGATGAAGATGAAGAGGGTGATGTCTCTAAACATGCAGTCATTAGTTATGCCATTCAGTCAGGATCTAAATACAAAATTGAGACTAAAGTGACTGTGGAAGTGCTGGAGCACAAATCAGCTCCGTGTGTCAGGTGAAGGGCAGTATCACATACTGCTCCTATTGGGTAATGCGGGGGGCGGGCAATGCACTTGCAAAGAGAGTAGTCATGGATGCTGTGCACGGTTAAAGGAGAGCTGCGCTTAGGAAAATGTGAGCACACATCTTTACACTGAGATATAACTTTATAAAAGCAGTTATTTTATTGCTGGTACCAAAAGCTTTTTTTTTTCGTACCCATCATCTCATATTCGATGCTGTGGCACATTCAGTTCTGTGTTTTCTCTTCCTATAGAAAGAGGAAAAAGTGCGATGTTACTTCTAGTCCTGTCTTTTTTTAAAGATTTCTGGAGAAGGTTTTGTAGTTGAATTGAGTCAGATTTCAGAAGCTCATTTAAGATGAGTTTACAAACAAGCCTTTGAGGTTTAAGCAAAGCTGTAAGGAATTAATTTACCTGCCTTTCAGAAGGGGATGAGGAGGATGAAGCAGATGAAGACGAAGCTGGTCCACCAGGAGAGTACAAAGAAGACGAAGATGAAAATGATGGAGGTTCAGATTTGGGGAGAGTGAAGAGGAGGAAGGAGCTGGCCTTTCATACCTGATGATGGACAAGATCCAGGTAGGACTTACCCTATTCTACGATAAGGCTAAGGATTTTTTTGACACTGTATAGCTATAAACGTGTAATAAGTTAAACTTGTATAAGCAGAATCATGTAAATCCACTATCATACATGAGCAATAGAGTACTTCAGAGAGAGACCTTTTACTATCAAAGAAGTGCATTACAGTAGGGGAACCACCGCTGTTTGGTATTCTCCGTTATCTTGCTCAAAATGAAATGCTTCACGATTCATTACTTCACGGCCTTGTAGAATTAGTGTCATTCTGCACCAGATCACCAAATCCGATTTGGAGGAAAACATGGCCGAAACAAATCCACCTGCCCTACCAGGATGCTCACAAGTGCCTGGGGCGCTTCAGCCTTGAGAGCCATGCCCTCACCATGCAGATCTGCAGGCTGTCAGGTGTGGGGCTGGGGCTTCCAGGCAGGGGGGAGAGGGTGAGTATGGAGGAGCTAGGGCCTGAGGGTGCAGGGGGCTGATCAGGATGTGAGGGCTGAGGCAAAGGGGAGACAGGCTGGGAATCCAGGAGTGAGGGCTGGCCCCTGAGGAAGAAGTCAGGGAGAGGCTGGAGCTGTGGCCCTGGGAGCGCCGTGGGTCTGGCCATGCAGGGGAGAGCTGGGGCGGGGAGCGGAGACTTGCCCTGGGTGGGAGCGCATTGCCCTTGCCCTGGGTGGGAGCACAGGACCTTGAGCTGCTGTTAGTGGAGGGAGGTGGGTGGGAAGTTGGATCCTGGCATTTTGGGGAAGGAGGAGGAGGGATTGGACGCTCCTTTCACCCCACTTATCTCAGGGCCCTTTTCTTTCCTAGCCGGGGGGCAGACAGCCCGTGTGTTGTTTGCTGAGCTGACCTGCAGGGAGGCTGATGGACCCAGGGGATGGGAACGGGGCTGTGTCGGGTTCGCTGCTCTGGGAAGGACGCGCGTTAGAGCAGAGCAGGCGTGAGGACCAGGACTTGCAGGTTGTGCCGTGCTCTGGCTCTTCGAAAGGAGTGCTGTCCAGCATGCCATAGTGAGGGGCATGGTTTGGGGGGACTCCTGGGTCCTGTTTCTAGCTGAGGGAAGGAGGGAAGGGGTGGGAGGAAGGCTCTGTGGCTCAGGACTCCTGGCTTCTTTTGGGGATCTGTCACTTCCCCAGAATGAACCCACAAATCATCTGTGCATTGAGTCAATCGATCCCTTGGGTGATGCTGTCAGCACGTACATGGAGGTGAGTGGAAGCAGCGCGGTGGGAGGTGTCCACTCCCTGGTCAGAGGAGGCCGGGGTTGGGGGAATACTGGGCCCATGGATCGGATTGAAGGGTGGATGGCGATACTGGGCTGGGGTGGCCTCATGGGTCCCATCTGTCAGGCAGAGGAAGGTAGTAACAGGTGCATTGGTCAGATCCCGGCTGGCATGGATGGGGTTCCCGTCAAGGGGCTGCAGGGAAGCAGAAGGGTTACTTGGGTGGGGGTGGGCCCGTGGGTCCCACGGGAGGGTTTGTATACTACAAGCAGTGCCCTCCTGCCAGGGTCCCCGTTGGGTCCCAGTCGTGCCCTTCACTGCCCAGCCCTGTCCTGGCAGTGGCTGATGGGGAAAACGTGGGGTCTTTCCATTCTCCTTCAGTATGGAAATGGCCTCTGCTTTGCCTCCCACCCCGCTCATGCTTTGCCTCCTGTCTCCTCTTCACAGCGGTGATCAACGTGAGCCATGATGCACGACTGATCACGCAGACCAGCTGCCAGCTCTGGGTGGTGGAGGAGCAGTCCATCAGCCACATCAACGGCGACTTCGACTGCAAGCGGGAGGTGCTGGAGGCCTCGGGCCAGGTCAGCATTAACTGGCCCCGGGAGTGACCTTGCTGTGGGGAGGCTCCTCGAGGACCTGCCCATCCCCTCTCAGAGACCTGCCTGCACAGCTTCATGTGCCCCCACACGCAAAGGCCTCCGTGTAGAGGGGGCAGGGCCGCAGGCATGGTTGTGGTTGAACTTTGAAGATGTGTTTTGGGGGCCTAATGCAAGACATGTTATATTTTTAGAGCTGTTCTTCTACACCTGCTGCTTTCCCAGGAGAGAGAGACTTAATTTATATGAATGGGAGGGAGGGGGTTGTACTGGAACGGTCTGTTTTAGGCAGGAGTGAGGGCTGTCCTTGTCCCATTGCTGGGTTCTCTGCCCCCAGTCTGGAGAATGGCTTGAGCCTTGTTTTGCTTCCACCCAAGAAGATTATATTAAAATATAATAAAGGAAAAGTGGCTCGTGGTGGGTTTTATTCTGAAGGGGTAGGAGTGGGGCTTCACAGTACTGGCAGGAGGGACACCCCTGAGATTGCAGTGGACAGACAGACTGGGCTGAGGCATGGGGATGGGCACGCAGGCACAAGCATATTCTCCCTGCCATGAACACACACACATACATGCAGGCACACGCACGCACAGACACATGCACACAGAGAGAGATGGGTCTGCACTCTATTCACTCGCTCTGCACGTGGACACATTAACACGCTCTCCATGCCATGAACACAGATGCATGCACATGCACACACGTGGATAGACACATGCACACATGCAGGCAGGCATGCACTCTACACACTCACTCTCTGCACATGGACACGCAGACACAAATACACTTTCCCTGCTATGAACACAGACACACATGCACAGACAGGCATGTACACATGCAGAGAGGAGCACACGCACAAACACACGTGCACACACATACACACATGCACACACACATGCACATATGCATGCACACATGCATGCAGGCACACACATGAACACAGATATGTACACATGCAGACTCATGAACAGGCACACAGAGGTACATATGAATTGACACAGACATACACATACACACATGCACGCACAGGCACATGCAGGAACACACACATGCACACAGATACATGCACACAGACATGCATATACACACAGACATGCAAGAACACATGCATGCACAAACATGCACACAGATGTGCGCAGACACATGCACGCACATAGATACATACACATGCACACACATGCATACAGAAACCTACAAGCACACTCATGCATGCAGACTTGTGCATGCACACATAAGCATGCACAGGTGCACATGCACACACACATGCACACACACGAATGCACACAGACACATGCATGCGTATGCATGCAGGCATGCACATGTGCCTGCAGGCATGCACGCACATAAATGTAGGCACACAGGCACATGCAGGCACACATGTGCATGCACAAACACATGCACACATGCTCGCGTATGCATTCACACAGATGTATGCAAGCAGACACACATAAGCACAAACTAATGCATGCAGATGCATGCATGCACAGACACATGCACGTGTGTGCATGCAAACATGCACATGTGCACCTGGACACATGCATGCACATACATGCATGCACAGAGACACACCTGCACACACACGTGCATGCATGGAGACATGTGCCTGCACACATGCATGCATGGAGACATGTACACGCATGTACGCAGACAGATGCATACACGCGAATGCAGACAGACACATGCAAGCACACACTCGTGTGTGCATGCACAAACGCATGCATGGACAGACAAGGACATGCAAGCACAAACGCATGCACGCACAGGCACATGCAAGCTCACACTTGTGCTTGCAAACACAAACACACACATACGCACACGATCCCGCCCGGCCATGGGGCAGGCTGGGCTGGCGGCGGGGGGAAGGTCCGGAGCCCCCGGGGGTCCCGGGAAGAGCAGAGGGGAGCCGGCCCCAGCTCGGCCCCATAGGGGTGGGGGTGGGGGTAGCAGGGCTGCAGCCCCAGCCCTCCCCGGGCCCGGGCACTCCGGCGGGAAGGGGTGCTGCAACGACACCCCCCCCCCCCGCCACCGGTGCAAACGCCCCCTGCTCCCCGTGCACACCCAAGTCTGCATCCCGCCCCCTGCCCCCCGGGTCAGGCAGGGGCCGATGGGGCAGCCTCGGGCTGGGGGTCCCGCGACAGGGGTCCGGCTCCTCTCGTGCGGGGCTTTGCTTTTCTTCCTCTCTCTTGCTTTAGTCGCAGGTCAGGTCCTGCCCTGGGCAGAGCCCGTGTGCCCGGGGGCTGGGAGGTGCTGGTGGGGGCGGTAAGAGCAGGGTGGCAGCGATCTCGGGGTGTTTGGGGGGATCTTGGGCGCTGCCAGTGTTGTCTCCAAAGGACAGTGTGAGTTCGTGCCCGGTGCGCTTTTGCCAATAAACACACAGGGGTGGAGGATCCAACTTAATCTTTATTGTTTCAAGTCTGCGCAGAGAGGGGTGCTTGGCAATCTTTTGCAAAGCAAGCACCACCGGTTTCTACCTTTGGGTACCTTTTATACATATGTTTGCAAGTGTATCGCTCAGTGATTGGTTACAAGCCACTGACATAAGACGTTCTCTACTGAGCACGTCTCTATACCTATGGTTTAGCCATGTATTTCATTTACATACATATATGTTTCATTAACATACTTTTGCTCTGCCCAGGATTGTGATTTTTAGCATTATAATGAGACCTTTTTCTGAACTTCTTGCTATCTTACAAGTGTCAGGGAGACATTATCCTGCTGGTGTTAGGGAGGCATTCCAGGATGTCTCTAGTGGGTTATGGAATAGAGAAAATCCCACACAATTTACTGATTCGTTTTGATGCACTGGCTGGGGGAGTAGTTAACTGATTGCACGATTTCACAATGATTACACACTTAATTTATACAACACAATTTTATTTTAAAACTCTTTGTTACGTATATAACACTGCTTAGCTTTAAGAAACACCACAAACATTAAAAACACAATAATTACATATATCAGAAACAATGCTCCGAATGCACTTCCTTCCCAAACAATAAGAATTAGTGTTACAAAAACAACTACAATTGCAACTAAAAGTTAAATTTGAATCAATAGTATTATTTTTCATATTATACTTACAATCCTAGAATTCTGAGAAGCCAAATACCAAAATATGGTTTCATTCCTCAGTAGTACGATTTAGTGGGTTGGCCTCAGTAGTACGGTTCAATGAAATGGGCTCGCCTCAGCAATACAATTCAATAGGCTGGCTTCAGCAGTGATAGGACTAAGTCCCCTTCCTTCAGTCCTTTTCAGGTGCTCCGCGGCTTCAGCGTGAACTAAGAGATTCGTGTTCACGGAGAGGGTAGTTCAGGTGATCAGTCTGACCCCGGCTATACTTGCGATTTTTCCTTCGTTGTTCTACAAGTATAGTCACCTCCAAATTGGGACAGTAAGTTACCGTTTTTATTGAGCGAGCTGCCGTCAGTGGGCTCCTCCTACTCAATATATCACTGCTCCCAAATTTGGGCTCGGATCTTACTCAACAGATTCTTTTACCTTCGTTGAGCATTTTAAATTACCGTTGGGAAACTTCCATATCACTGCAAATGCCCTTTTCTTACCAACCTGGTCAAAAGGCCTCAGGGTTTGATCTCTTGGAATTCAGGATATTTGCTCTCTTTGTAAAAGATTTCTAAAAGATGAAATTTAAATTAAGACTTGAAGCAAAGTCAGGACCTTTTGCACGTAGTCCCCAAAACAAAGAACTAGATAAGGAGACAAATCTTATCTTCTTCCTGAAACTGGCTAATGGGCAACCTTTACAAACATTCAAACTATTTCATTCAATATGACATCCCCCCGTGCCCATTAGGCAGTTTGATTACAATTATATTTCATTACTAAGCCTTACAAACTTATTATGATGATTCCATGACAACATACACAAAATTAATTTTCCGAAAATGATTAACCCAAACAATCCTATGATGCTTATTATAACATATATCACCCATTTTCCCGAAAAGACAGTCTTTATAGTGTTCCATAGTTGTTGTCCTATCGATCCTATTTCATGTATAGTAGATTTAACACCATTCCCCACTGCATTTCCAATCGTGGCTAGTCCTTCTAACACCGAAGCAGATGGTGCATTGAGGATCTTGCTGGCGTTGAGTAATTTCAGGTAAGTAATGTGTTCTCCATAGTCCTTTGACAACATCACTAATTGTCCAGTTTCCAAGTTAAACGATATATGAGTTAAATTTAATTCCTGCAAGTCAATGTCCCACGCAGATAGTTGGGAATGCACCTTATTCTCCTCAGTCGTGCTCCAATGATCTGCAGCGATCCATGGGATACCTGTTTTGGACCAAAGTACTACCTCCATACTGGAGTGTAGATTATTAATTTTTGGCTCTATTATGCACACACATTTCCTTGCAAATGTGTCTCTCCATAACAGCTCCAGGCTCACAGGGTGAGTCTTGAGGGATATTATATTTTATTTCCATTATTTCCCCTGTATCTCTCCAGAACTGACCCTCTTGCTTACAGGGCTGGAGTTCAGGAATATCATATCCCATTTCTGCTATTTCATAATACTGCGTTGCTTCATCTTGGGGGGTTAAGTCAAAAGCATAATCATAGTTTAATATGTTTACTTGAACAGTTTTAGTGTAGATTTTACATTTGCAATCAGCACATTGCACAATATGGGTTTGATTCTATGCTTCCAATTCAGAACATTTATCATTTAATTTTACTTGGTTGGTGTTTACTTGTGTGCAATTATGCTTGGTACACCGCATGGTGGGTAATGTACCTGTATGTTTTCCTCCAATGCGGGTACGTACTGTCCAACCCATTAGTGGGTTCACTGAACAAAGCCATTGTACACTTCCCTGATTTTCGTGACTAAATAATTATGCTATTTAACTATGACATTCTACATAAGGTGTATGTCCAGCATCTGTGAATTTTTTCTTTAAATTTGTTACAATAAGTTGTTCAAAGGTGATGGATTCATGAAATTGTGTACAGGTGATGAACTGTAATCTAGCTTGGATTTTCCTTATGTTAGAATTAGTGATACTTTCTTTTTGTTCAGTTAATGTTATGAAATTTTGCATTCTTTGTGTAATGTTTTTTGTCATGGTCACATGTGTAGTGGCAAATCCCAAAAGTGACATGAATTCAGGTTTTACTGTTTCTTCCCATTCTTTATCTTGGTTTTGCTCTGCCCAGTCTGTCCAGACTGACCTGCGCTTTCTTTGTGGTTGCGTGCAGTTAATGTTATATGTAATGCGCATGGCAGTGCGGGAATATTCAGGAGATTTTAAATGCCAGGCTATTGCGCTTTGTTCTTGGTGCGGTGGATCCCTTATAATTAAGAGATAAAGTAATATCCCTTTTCTAGTATGTACTATAGTCCGACACCGAGTGCTAGTGGTAAGCCTGCTACTGTTCTGGACAGTGTTAGGTTTCCAGAAAAGTTTACTCCACTTACATTGGATGATACCATAGGGGTCTACTGTAGCATTTTCAAATAACCCTACTGGTATAATAGTTAATTTTACCCCAAATACACCTTTTTTTGGGTGTGTTCTCACAAAACCCCATGGTGTTGGATAGTACTCAGTTTCATTTATCCCTGCTTCTGTTAATTTAATGCCATATGGATATGGTCCATTAATTATATCACGAGGATTTAATAATTTGGAGGGGTTCCATGGTCCTTCCCAAGGAATATGACATTTAAGGGAATAACCTGGTATTGTGAGATTCCATACATCAGCATTATATCCCAGAATCACGTTGGGTGGTCTATGTACTGGTCTGCATAATGTTGCATTGGTTAGCCACATCCAGTTTTCATCTCTGGGATCATTTTCATCCTTGATCTCCCACTGTTGCCACTTCAATCCTTGACACCTGTAACAAAATTAAATGATTGCTTAGGTCCTTGTGAGGCCTAGCTTCGTGAGGTTAGCCAGCTTTGGTGTACTAATATTGTTTGATTTTCCTCAGTTAAACAAAAATAAGTGTTGGGACGTTTCCCCAATTGTTCAATTCCACCTTTTGTTACTTTTTCTTCTTTGGGTAGGTGTATCCACACTTTATCACCTTTTTTATACTTATATGTCCACACTGGAAACTCTTTCTTTTCGTGTTTCAACCACATGGTCTTATCATTATTGCACTGAATTAAGGTTGCATGCAATACTGCATCCCAGTTTTTAAAAGAAATTGATTTTAAATTTGTTTTCAATTGTGTCTTCAAAATACCAGTGTCTCTCCACAACCCCATTAGATTGTGGATGATAAGGAGTGTGCACATGGTGTTCTATATTGTTATTTCGGCACCATTCAATAAATCCTTTACTTTGAAATGGCAGACCACCATCTGTAGCAATTTGTTTTGGGATCTTCCATGAACCACCAATTTTTTCTAATGCTTTTACAACATCATTAGCTGTGGTCTGTTTTAGTGGAACACAATTAATCATTCTTGTTCCCATATCCACTACTACCAGTCCACTTGGGAACCTTTTTGCATCTGTTAAAGGCCCCATTAGATCCACTTGCCATGTTTCACCTGGGTTGAAATAGTCACTTTTAAGATAATTATACGCATACTGATTTTTGGGTGAAATTTTGAACTGGTTACATACTTCACACTGTTGTCTAATTCTTTTCCTTAGATTATAGGCATTTATTGGCCCCCATCCATTAACTTCTAAAATTCGGTTTTCCCGTACTTGGTTCCAGTGCCCACTGTATTCATGTAACCATGTAAGGTATGGTTCTAATTCAGCTTCTTGGTTCTTTTCTATGCTAAAATGTTGTACTTCTTTATCCAAAGCTGCATGATGTTGGTTAGTATTTCTTGTATGACTTTTGGTGTGGGTAACAAATGTTGGGATTCTATGTGTAGTTAACACCTTCAAGATATTTTCCCAAATGTCTAAATGTACTACTGGCTTAGCTCCCTTTGTTAGCACTTGCCAAATGTACTTACTATCTGTTACCAGCTCCCAGATGTCTGAACCATGATTCAACATACAGTGTTGTATTAATGCTTGCATCCCCTTCAATTCTAATAATTGGGCATTGCAATTATTAATGTTATTGGTTAGGTGAGTTACCTGACACTTGGTACACTTCCAACCAAATTTATCCCCATTTTTGGTTGAACCATCACTGAATCCCCATCCTTCCATAAACATGCCTCCATCATGTGTCCATTGTGGCATTATTTGTTGGCTGTCATTTGGGATTCTTCGCCCTTGCCAATTCTTTCCCCAGTTTTGCATCAGGCTAGAGGCTAACTTTACCCAAGTGTTCTGATTTCCTTCAAAATCAACAGGCGGAGCATTAAGATTTCCAAGCTCTGCCCCTGCAGGATGGTGGATCTTTGCATTCTCTGTTAACTCTCGGCTGTACCTTTTATAGCAGTGGTGTAACCCAAGTAATACTTTACCTGAAGTGCCATACCTAGCTTCAGATCCTTTAAGTGTGAGACTCCATAAGTCTATCACGTTACTTCCTTGGACTGCCTTTCCACTTAGCCAATCTATACCTGTCCTGATGTATAATTCCACTGGTAACTGATTATGTATTCGATGTAAAGTTAATTGTTTTGAACTTAAATCTGCTACTATTCTTTCTACTTGGCCTTGAGCTGCTGCTGACCAGTGCTTACTTTTAATTGCTGCCCTGATTAGCTTGCTTTGTACTGTGGCATTTTCAATCCAGTCTCTTAACCAATTAATAATTCCTAATACTGCTTGCATTTCAGTTACAGTCTTTGGAGGTTTTTCTATTGCTTTCTTTAAAGCTGTTACCCATTTATCTTCTGGGGTTATTTCCTTTTCATTCATTTTTCTCCCCAAGAAGGTGAAACTTGTAGCTGCACATTTTGTTTTATCTGAATTTACCTTCCAACCTTCCTGAGTTAAATGTTTAATTAACAGCTTTAGAGTTTCATTAACCTGTTTGTCAGTGGGTCCAGTTATTAGTATATCATCTACATATTGCCAGATCTTTATTCCTTCAGCTATATAATTTGTGTTTGCCTGAAATTTGATAAGGGTTTTACCTATACAACTATCAGCTATAGCTGGTGAATTTTTATACCCCTGTGGACATACCTTCCATCGGTATGTGTTTCCATTAAGGTTCATGTTTAACAAACCTTCTTTGTCATTTATGGGGATTGAGAAAAACATATTCTTCAAATCAATACTTGCTCCCCATGGGTGTTCTTTTAAATTTCTAATGGAATACAATATTTCTTGTGCCGTGTGATTTTGCATAATACTCACATCCTCTATTCTTAAATTGACTTCTCGATAATCTACTACTAATCTGACTTTCCCATGGCCCTTGTCTATAGTCCATGCAGGACTAACATATTTGCCTGGGGTGGTTAATTCTATGGCTCCTTCATCTATTAGCTCTTTTATTAATACTTGAGTTGGGCCTGATAATGAGTCCTTAATTTGGTAAGCACGCACCTTTTTTGGCATGGGTGAAATTTTACTCTTTAATTTAGGCTTGTGGAGTTCCTTCTCTGAGACTTCAATTGGCAACATCTCCTTTAATGATTCTTTTAGATAAGGATCATGCCTTATGCTATTCATGCCTAATATATTCTTTGAGCCAATTAATACTTCTATTTCTTTTCCCCCTGTTAGGATTATAGTTTCAACTGGATGTTTAGTATATTTCCCATTCACTCCCACAATGGTAATTTCTTTATTTTTTGGAATAAGTAAATGTGAGTCTGCCTTCCTGATCATACTAACTTGTGCCCCTGTATCCATTAGGAAAGTTGCTCTCTCTAATCTTAAACCTTTGGGATTCACGCATTCTAAGGTTACATAAGGGCGAGACTCTCCATTCAATTCTTGTTGTTCTGGCATAATTTCAGCTGTCTCGGGGGAGGGACAGAATTTTACTGGCTCTCCCCCCGTGACCCGTTTTTTGGGTTGCTTTGTTTCTCAGCAGTCCAATCTTTCCAAGGTTTCCATCCATGGCTTATGGCTAACTGCTTGTTTTCCTTCAGCGTATTCTTTCTTAATTCTTCCCTTTCAAACCTTTTACTTAGCAAGAATCCAAACATAGCCTTATCCTCTTTGGTTGGGGTAGGTTTGTTTGGACCCTTTCCTGTTACATATACTTTGGGCTTTTTCTTCATTTCTTCCTCCTGCACTATGGTTCCTATTTGATCAGCTACTTCCCAGGGTGTCTGCCCCGCCAGCGGCAGTAGCCAGGCTTTTACTCCTGGAGTTTTCAGAACATTTGCTGCTACCTCTAACGACATCCTGTTGCAAATTACTTGTTCAGGAGTGCTGATAAACAAACAATCATTCCTTAATCTCTGTTGTACTGCCGACAGGGTGTTTGGGGGTGCTGTCCAATGGGCAAAACTAATTCCCCATATTATGTACCTGATGCTATTCATGCCCCCTTCTAAATTTTGGGGAAAGCTTAGAGCTCCCAAATGATTTTTCACCCCAGTGGCAATTAATCCAGCTAAAGTTATGGGATACATGCCTCCCGGGATTATATTCATGGTATTTGTGAGAATTGCCCCCTTACTCCATCCCAAATTTCTTATTAGTGGAAGGGCCTCCTCTGAACTTAATAGGGTCCCTATTCCGTTTTCTTCCTCTATAATCCTTCCTACCCACACACAGCAATTTTCATTAGTACGTCGTGCTGTTCTCCTAGCCAAATCCTCTATTTCCTCCCTGTTCCTTTCTCTATAGATATTCTGCCTAATCGCAGGATTTGTGCCTTGTTGTTTCCAACTAGTAGTTACTATAGGGCATGCCTCCAGTATTGGCTCTGCTCTAGCTTTAGCTACTTCTCCTACCTCATAGTCAGCTTTTAATTCTTCCAATTCTACTGTAACTTCTGCATATGGTGGTGGAGTGGATGGAGTAATTGGAGAGGGTGCAGTAGGTTGCACAGATATTTTACTTGGTTTCTCTCCATGCTCCTCTGTTTCATTCACTTTACTCTGGTTCATAACCAATTTTAAAACATTATTCTCGGCTGCTAAATTTTCTACCTCATGCAATAAGTGAATGATTCCCCGAGCTGCCTCTCCTAAGAGGGACGGGTAATTAGGTTTTTTCAAAGGACCTCCTGCTGCTTGTTTGCAACTTACTTCTAACTCTCTTAGTATCTCTCCTGCTTTTAAACACGTTACCTCCCTTGCTAGTGGCAATTTTAACTGATCGTAAACTCCTTTCCCTAACACCTTTCGCATTATCTCTCAAAAACCTCCCTCTTCTTTTCTACTTTCTTTCTTCCTACACACCTTTACTTCTGGCTGTACTTCTTTATTTTCTAAACTCCAATCTAGTGGACCATATGATTTCTGAATTCCTCTCAGACAGCATCTTAAACTTTCTTGTGTAAACATAAAACTATACGTGATTGTTTCATCCTCATTATTAAGATCCCTTATATTTACCTTCCAAGTTCCCTCCTTATCATTGTGGAACGTGCAATGCTGCAACACATTCATCCCATTTTGAAATGGGCAACCAGCGCATCCTGTTCGTGACGCCATGTCTCTAGTGGGTTATGGAATAGAGAAAATCCCTCACAATTTACTGATTCATTTTGATGCACTGGCTGGGGGAGTAGTTAGCTGATTGCACGATTTCACAATGATTACACACTTAATTTATACAACACAATTTTATTTTAAAACTCTTTGCTACATATATAACACTGCTTAGCTTTAAGAAACACCACAAACATTAAAAACACAATAATTACATATATCAGAAACAATGCTCCGAATGCACTTCCTTCCCAAACAATACTATAAGAATTAGTGTTACAAAAGCAACTACAATTGTAACTAAAAGTTAAATTTGAATCAATACTATTATTTTTCATATTATACTTACAATCCTAGAATTCCGAGAAGCCAAATACCAAAATATGGTTTCATCCCTCAGTAGTACGATTCAATGGGTTGGCCTCAGTAGTACGGTTCAATGAAATGGGCTCAGCAATACAATTCAATAGGCTGGCTTCAAAAGTGATAGGACTAAGTCCCCTTCCTTCAGTCCCTTTCAGGTGCTCCGCGGCTTCCGCGTGAACTAAGAGATTCGTGTTCACGGAGAGGGTAGTTCAGGTGATCAGTCTGACCCGGGCTATACTTGCGATTTTTCCTTCGTTGTTCTACAAGTGTAGTCACCTCCAACTTGGGACAGTAAGTTACCGTTTTTATTGAGCGAGCTGCCGTCAGTGGGCTCCTCCTACTCAATATATCACTGCTCCCAAATTTGGGCTCGGATCTTACTCAACAGATTCTTTTACCTTCGTTGAGCATTTTAAATTACCTTTGGGAAACTTCCATATCACTGCAAATGCCCTTTTCTTACCAACCTGGTCAAAAGGCCCCAGGGTTTGATCTCTTGGAATTCAGGATACTTGCTTTCTTTGTAAAAGATTTCTAAAAGATGAAATTTAAATTAAGACTTTAAGCGAAGTCAGGACCTTTTGCACGTAGTCCCAAAAGAAAGAACTAGATAAGGAGATAAATCTTATCTTCTTCCTGAAACTGGCTAATGGGCAACCTTTACAAACATTCAAACTATTTCATTCAATATGACACTGGCTTCGTTAGGCTTTCCAAAGCGCTTCGGAAGAGCTTCGGAGATCCGGCCATAGGGTATCATGGGGAATCAATGAAATATCTGTAACGCTGTTGTTTTTTGTCTGATTTTAATGTAATGTGCAGGGACAGTAGCCTCTGCTAGGAGCATAAAGCTTGCTACGTTCCAAGGAGGTAGGTGCAGGGGTTTGGGGGGAACTGCACCCCAAATTCATGAAAGCAAACTCCTGTCACGTGTATGTGTTGCACCACAGGGCAGTGAAAAGTGCAGGGGTGGTGGCCCCTGGGGAGGCCACTCTCTTATCAAGACTTGCTCCAAATAGTGGAACTGAACAGTTCATCTATTGATCTGTATTTATCTTATTAAAACAAGGAATGATCACACAAGATAAGAAGATCACAATCCTGAGAAAATGATCTTTATTTAATTAAACTAAAAGGCTCTGGGGACATCAGTCAGAAAGGACCAGGAGCTGGTGGCAGGATCAGACAGGGAACACATGTGAAAGAAGGAGCTGATCTTCCCTTTGGAGGTCTAGGAGACTCTGAGTTTCCACCAAAGACCACTTTGCCTCGGGAAACACAGCCTGGGCGTGCTGCCTCGGTCTTGAGCCACTCTTCTTGTGGCTGCGTGGTAGCAGGAAGAGGGTTTCTGCTGTATTGACGCAGATGGGGATGGTGGACAAGGAGGCCCAGTGCTAGCGCCAGCATGAGTATGATGCCCAAGATGCCAGGCACAAGTGCAAACATAATCTCTTAGGAGTCCAGCAAAGCTCGGTAGCGCTCCCGGTGGTGTGATCCCCTGGATCTGTGCCCTGGACGAGAGGAGGCTGCCCTGTCACCTGGGACCAGCACTGGGCATGGGGCGCAGCGAGCACCAGCGATAATTGCTGCTGCCGCCTGTCCCAGACAACACCTGCAGCCTCCCCTCTGCGATCCCTGCCAGGTCATATTGCCCACTAGGAGCCGGCGGGCTAGCTCCTCCTGCTTGTTCCCCATGCTCCTGGCACTGGCGTCCAGGCAGCTGAGGCCCCAGCTGACCCCCTCGATGCCCTGAGACGCTGTGAGAGAACCAGACCGTTAGCATTTTGAAAAGAAGTTTTGTTCGTGTCCTGCACAAGGCAGCTTTCCTGGGTGCAAGTCCCCGGGCAGACCTCTCGGGCTAAGGGGTCCGGACGGCAGATAGGTCCCTCCGTGCCCCTCAGGAGAGATTTCCCCCCACCCAGCATGCCCTCCTCTGAGTGGGAATACTTACCTCCTGAGCACTTACCTCCTCCTCCGGTGTCTCTGTCGGAGTCTCCTGCGTGGGGCGGGGAGCTACCTGTAGTGCAGTGCCAGGGAGGAGTGGCCCAGCTCTGCGTGCGCTGGACCTGGAGACGACTGTTTTCCAGGTAGCTCCAGGGGGTTTTTGTGGCCAGTCTTCTTCGTGGCCACCTCCTCCCCCTTCTCCTCCCCATCCTTCTTCTCTGTGCCGTTTCCCTGGAGTAGGGCCCGGCGGTAGTTGTCAATGTGGTCTTCATAGGCCCCGATGTGCATAGCTGGCATCCCTCCTGCTCAGGCTCCCGCACTCGGCCCTCCAGGGACTCCAGCAAGGAGCACATCCCACAAGTGGGGGAGCGCCTGTGCTCGGGGCCAGCACCGCTGCCACCCCAGGCAGCCCCGCCGTGCAGGGCCAGGGCTGCACGCTCTGTCTGCCTGGGGTCTGGGTGCGGGGAAGCTGAAGCTGACAGGCACAGTGAGCCACTGCCACAGCTGCGAACTACGTCTCGTACTTACCTGGTCTCAGCAGCTGCTCTTCAGGCCCGTGGGCTCAGGCCGCTTGCTGGGACCAGCCCTCTGGGCGCCCTGTACGTGCCCCTCTGCACGAGCTCCTGTGCAAACCGCTGCCCCCCAGTTGGGCTGCACCTGTTCGTGCGCTCTGTTCCCGGGGCTCCCGGGGGGGCTCAGCTAAGTAGGGACTTGCGGGGGGGCTTCCCTCCCGGGCTCCACTCAGCTGACATGTCCTGCCCAGCATGGCCCCAAACACACACATGCACACACTCACTCACGCACACTCACACTTCCTCACGCTGTACAAGCACCCCTGGGCTCACTCGCCCCCCTCTCACGGCCGAGCTCCTACCTCCTGGCTCTTCGCTGGGGCGCCCGGGTCTTCGGCTCCCAGGGACACAACAGGCATGAACCCATGTGTCCCCCTGGGGAGCAGACCCAATAGCAATATTGACTAATGGAGGCCACTGGATGTTCCCCACCTCCCGTGTCTGGGACAGCACTGCACCTACTGCCGCGTTGGAGGCATCCGTATGCAATAGAAATGGTTTGGTGAAGTCGTGTGTGTACGCCCCTGGCGGGGTGCACAGAGCCTGTTTAACTGAGAAATGCCTGCTCCAGCTCAGGTGTCTCAGGTGTGCAGCCCCCCGCTCCCTCCCAGCCCTACCGGCATCCCTCACTCCTGACCTCCCCCAGCCCTGCTGGTGCTCCTCATTCCCAACCCACGGCTCCCTGCTGCCCCTGGTAACCCTAGATAGGGGGGCATCGGCAGAGGGGCAGGGGGCAGGGGATGTCTGCAGGGGAAGGGGGTGGGGGGGTGCAATGCATGGGGGGTTGGGTGGGGAATGGGTAGGCACAATCTGGGAGGGTGGAGGGTAAGCACAATCCACGGGAGGGATTATGGGTATGCAGGATCTGCAGGGGATTTCTGGGCTCCGGGAAGGTTTGGCAGGATCAGGTTTTTAGCCCCCAGCCTGGGTCAGTTCCGGTTTTCATCTACATGTGGCAAAAGCACGGACGTGCATCCAGACAGGGTCTGCAGAATGGCTGCGCAACCTCCATTCCTGAGATGGCCAACTGTATATAGTTAAAACATTTCTGTTTCTATTATTTAATGCAATAAAATATTTATTAGTTAAACAGTCCTGTTGAAGGTCATCTTTTTCAACAGTTGCACTCTCATGAACAAGATGTCTTTTCAAAAGTCAAAATGCTTCTTAACAAGACATACTTGCAACCCTACTGCTCCTCGTGCAACCCTACTGCTCTTCCTCCTCCCTTTGATTCAGCATTCATTAATATTGTACGGAAATTATGATAACATTAGGAGTTAGCTGGTGTTTTGTGCGTGGCTGGCCCTGGGATGTTCAGGCAGCCGCCAGGTGTTCAGACATCCCTCGGGGAAGTGAAAGTTATTGGAGTGAAAGCAGACACTTGGCTCTTGGAGGACGCCGGCGTCAGGACCCCAGCCTGCTGCTCAGAGCATGGCAGTAGGAAATGAAGAAAACCGAGAACCATTTTCACAATTTGTTCCTCATCACATTTTTCAGAGATAACACTTGGTATTTGGGAAACAAGTACAGCAGAAAGCAGCATGGAGAAAGAGCAGCCTCCTTCTCAGACTCTTGAGGGAAACCAATACCCAACGATTTCCAATTAGTTCGAGTTTTCTCCATTATTCTTCGGGCCATTATGGACGAGATAGATCTAGATACAGATATAATCAAGGATTGAGCAGGGTAGGACTCCCAGCAGGAACACAGCTTTACAAAGTAAGACCTCGTTTTGGATTGTGTACAACCGCCACCTCCCCTTTCTTCTGTCCCCACCACCCCGTGGCCCTTTCTCATCTCTGAAGTGTCTGGAGTGGACATGTTGAACTCTTAAGTCAGCTCAAAGTTCAGCTTACCTCTGAAGTGTGGCTTGGTAGCTGCACCCACCCACAATTTCCACATCCATGTACTCTTACCTGCAAAAAGGCTCATCCTTGATGAACTGCGGTGCTTACACGAAGGTCTCTAATGACCAGAACCACAGGTCCAGGCCCCAAAGACTTGCACACCATCTTGATGCATTAAGCAGATGTTTGAACACAGTGCCCCGTGCCTCAGCATAGCTGCAGACCCAGGTCCGTTTGGGCTAGTTGCAGCCAGCTCAGGTCTGAGTTATGACCTGTGAGTGCAGCCGACAGGAAAGTGCCGTTTTCCCCTCTCATGCATGGACACAAAACCAGGGGAGCTAAACTCACTGACCATTTCCAGGAACAATTTGTTGGTGAGATGAAGCATGAGCACTTTTAATCTGGAAAGAAAAAGTGTTCCAAGTTAAGAGGAAGTAAAAAAGGGACGGTGAAAGAAGTGGTTATCCCAGATACTGCAGGGCGATATCTTCTATTAGACCAAGTATAGTTACAAAAAAAGTTATTATTTGCAAGCTTTTGGGCTCCCTCACCCTCCCCCAGGCAAAGGAGAAGGCACAGATTGTCCCACTTCTCCCAGGTAGAAATGTCCCTGTCCTGGATCCTGGCACTTCACCACCACTGGAGATGTCCCTGTTCCCACTCAGCTAGTAGACGACCGGGGGAGAATTGTAGGAAGAATCGGTGCCGTTCTGCAGGGAGAGGTGGAGACGACTGCAGGATTTCCCTAATCAAATGTGCACAGAATAAGTGCTGTTATGTGTGACATTATACAGGGTTAGCTCTTTCCTTTTCTGGCATTAAACAGTGCCGTGTCCTTCACTTCCCTGTAATGGGAAGAGGGAGCAGCCATTTCTCAAGGATCATTAAAAGTTCTGTTTTTAGGAAGGCACGACTGCTGCAAGAGCTGAGACACGACAAACCGCTATCATTTTATGCTTAACTCAGATTCCTCCTCACCCATCTAACAGCTTGGTCTTCATCTATCACGCGTTATCCCACCTCGGTCCCCTTCTCCACGTGAAGTGTTTTACGTGCAAAGGCAGGTGCACCGCGTAGCCTGAGTTGTAAAATGTGAGTTGCCGACCCAGGGGCCTCCCATTGTCCAGCACGTGGAGCAGACCATGGTGGGAAAGCTCTGCCTTGACACACAGCAGGGAGCTCAGTCGTGCTCCAGAGGTTATTGTGTGTGCTGTGTGTGTGAGTGTGTAAGGCAGGCACTTACATCACGGCCAAGAAATGATCAGGCAGTTTTCTCTGGGCACTCCAGTGTATTTAGCACAGCCCACACAGCGATCTTCCTGTCTCACTGAGAGCCTCGTCTTGCCGGCCTGCCTCAGGCCAATTCCCACTGCGGGTGAGCTCTGGCATCAAGCCTTCAAAGGGGCATGAATCACTGTCCGACATCCACGCACAACAGCAGACATCCTTGCGGAGCTCGTCTCCTGCTGTGCAGGGCCTGGGGGACCGACTACGTGTGCATCGTGAAACCTGCCCCTGGGGTCTTGGTGTTCAGGACAGGGGTTGGCAGCCTCCAGCCCGCTCCGCGCTGGGATCCAGCCTGCAGGACCGGGGGGGCATTGGCAGCACATGGCAGCAGGGGCCGCTGAGGTGGCACCCCAGGGTCCGTCTCCTGCTGGGTGCCATTCATCGCAGTACATGCCTGTGCCATGCTTCATCTCTTGCCTGCGCAGCCCCTGCGTATGCCCCAGCCCTGCCTGCCTGTCTCTCAAGCCCACCAGAGAGTGGATCAAACCGCGGGAAGCTCTGCCAGCCCCAATGCAGAATGAGAAAAGGGAAAGGTGAACTGAAAATACTGAAGCTTGACAGTGGTCGTTGCAAAACATTTGGAAATAAGTGCACATAGCTTAGTCTGCACTGGTTGCAAAGCAGTATTTCTGTGTGCATTGTACTACGGCATACGACTTGTTCAAGCCTTCACCATAAACCATTCCACCTGGGGCTGGGGCTGTCTGGCACTTCAGGCCTGAGCTATCATCAAGCACAATGAGATAAGGTAAGTGGCTAGGGAAGGAATAAGAGTTACGCTGGCCTCACACGTACCCACAACAGCAGCTGCTGTATTCAGAGGAAGTGCCGCTTATCTTAGAGCAATGGTTCCCCAGACATGATCCGCAAATGCAAGAGACCTCCTTCCCTGCAATTAAAAGTTTCATGATGAAAGGGAAAGGTGAACTGAAAACTACTGAAGGTTGACAGTGGTCATGGCAAAGAAGTTGGAAATAAGTGTCCTAGAGAGTGGTGGGGAGAGCACTAGACGCCGGTCTCTGTTTTCTTTGCTATCCTCAAGAAGGGGACGTGCCAGCACTGATCACGTACAGGGGCGATGTGTCGAACCTACAGCGTGTCCTAGCCTTTGCTCCCACCACGGGCAGCTTGACCTCTGCAATGAAAGGGAATGGAGATGGTCCCAATGGAAAAGGTGCTGATGTCAAGATTTCCATACTTGTCCTGTGCAAAGCCACCTGCATTGAAAAGGCATCCCACTTCTGAGGGAAATCTGAAATTAAGTGAAATATTTGTGATGCCATGTTCATACCTACAACGCTACGCAAAAAAGCTGAGTTCTGCATTGCTTTCCCCCGTTTTTGCGGCTATGATCCCTCCCCCTAGTTTCGGCTCCCGTTCGGGCTCCCACCTGACATTCTGCTTCAATGCCGCTAAAGAGTGGCTGGCACAAACATGCCTCCATCGTCTCTTCCTGGAGACCACGTTAAAATTCCTCCTGATCTCATGCAGGCCCTTTCTGATGATTAGCACGACTACTCACTTCAATTTAAGTTTTTCAATACATTTTCATGCTGTTTGGGTTCTCTAATCTGCTATAAGGCAAGCAGTTTACTGTTGAACACTGACACCCGCTCCCTGCCCCGGCTGGAGATGCAGTCGATGCAAGCACAGCTGGCTGGAAAACCGAGCCCTGATTGCGGCGCTGGAGTTTTTCCCAGGGGGAACCCGCTGCCCCTCCAAAATCATGGACTATGGCCCGGGGAAGACCCCCGCCCCTTCTGCCCCATGTCAGCAATTCTCAGCCAAGGTGCCAGGAGATCCTGGGAGGGGTCTGGAGGGCGACTCACTATTCCCACTCTTAGTTGTGCACACACCTGCACGGAGAAACCCAGATTTCACAGAGGAAATAACAGTGACAAAGGCATTCTGGCCTGCTGTGGTCTGCCTGAGGTCTTTACAAGAGATTTGCTTTCTTTTTCCCATAGTCTAAACAAAAGCTGACATTTTCCAAGGGGTGACTTGAGTCTGAAAAGGTGGATTAGACTGCAAAAGGCAGTGGCAGATGTGGAAGTGCGCAGCGTAGGGACTGGGCACGGCGTGTGACCTGGATGCAGACAAAATCAACCACATCCTGGGACTGGCTCCCCTGGAAAGTCCAGTGCAAGTTTCCCTTCCCCGCAGCGAGACCTCGCACATGCCCCAAAATGCTTCCCTGCCATTTGTGAGTGCTCCTTTTGTTGAGAGATGCCGTGGTTAAATGCTGCCCGGGGGTTGGGCCCAGACCAGCGTGGGGAATTCAATCCTTGGTCGGTCCCCACTCAGTCAGAGGAAACCACGCCGGCGTTCAAGTATCCGAGCCCGTGCCACGCAAACGCAGACGACACACAGCCAAACACCTTCCACCTCAGATCTAGGTATTATCAGCCCTGCTGAGAGGAGGAAATATGTCTTCTTTAGCAAAGAGCACAACATTATCAGCGATTATTAAAAAACCCACAAAATAAAAAGTAACCACACACTCAAATGTACCGATCCCCCAGCAGCTGACACGGTCTAAAGTCATTTAAAACCAGGAGGGTTTTTCCCTCAGCTCTTCATGTTGCACAGAAAAAGACCTAATCTACCATCAGCTAAAGTGAAGTTATATAGTCTATAATCATCTGAATTATGGGATCACTTTATAAACTAGAAGATTTACCATGCTGACATGTTAGCCAATACTGAGCAGAGAAGAACTCATCCCAAAACGTATAAGCTTGCTCCTCAGACGTAAAAATACACCACCGCCCAGTTGCCTTGTTGTCCGGTGTGACACACGTCTCATGAGGCTCAAACAACGCCCTGAAGAGCTGACACTTCACATTTGCATCTTTTTTCCCTTTCAATGAACACTGTCAAGTTGGTTAAGCTCCAAATGCATAGAAATATTTTTTTATGATTTATGTATGTGAGTGAAAGCTTTTTTTTTTTTCTTTTTCTCTTTTTTTGGTTTCTGGTTTTGTTTTGTCTGTTTGTTAGGTAAATGTACTAATTGGGAAGGAAGTGCAAGAAACAACAAGTAAATCGGATTGATTTTCTTCACTGCTCAACAAGCAAATGCCATAAGAGGCGACAAGCACGCTGGATCTTGAACTAGCTTTCAGTGCTAGTAAGCCAAGGCATCGGCTCTCAAGCTAAGGCCTTGGCTCCAGAGCCCGTACACGTGTTTCAGGGTTTTCAAGCACCCTCCTCCTCCCCTGGGCCCGTGGGATTCAGCAATGTCTACTTTGACAGGAAAGAAAACCTGAACTCGGGCAAGGCACATCACAGACAAGGCTGAGAAGTGCTGGTGTTGACACAGAGGTGGCCACGTGGGAAAGACACGTTCATCTTGACTCTGATCCTTTCAAAGGGAAAAAGGAAGGACCCCCACTCCCTCGCACGCGCACACACACGACAGCTGCAGCTGCTTTCAGGGAAAGGGGCACAAACCCCCCAACCTACAAGAGTCAGTGCTTCGCAGCAGCATGGTGACAACAATGGGGAAAGGCGCTCCGCTTGTCCACGCACAGCCCCTATATATTAATCGTTACAAGTACAGTCTTCGACACGAGGAACGGCAGACACTCGTCATTCAAGGAATTGCTGCGATGACTCCTGCAAAGGAAGCGTGCGTGGAGCCAGGTCCCTGCCCCACGGGAGTGTGGACAGCACAAGCCCACGTGAGGACGGACTGCAGTTTGCCGTACGCTTTTGGAGACGACTCTGCTCTTCTGCCAGCCAGGAACGTTTTGGCTCAACTCCAGGCCCAGAAAGAGGAGACCAGGCCCCACTCCACTTGCTTTTGCATTCAGGACAGTCAGAAGGAGACCACGGGAACAGCTCTCGAAGCGTCTAGGAGAAACCTCAAGGCTGAGGCCAGAGTGGCGGTGGTTAGAGTCACCCAGCAAGGTGGGAGTCCTAGCTCGTCCTGCGAGGAAGACGTGTCCAGAGATGGTTGCGGTGGCGAGGCATCTTTGTTGCGGGCATCGCTGTGGATCTGGCCCTCCTGCCGGGACTCCCAGGAGCGTGTGCCCTCCCCGCTGGCGGACACCGTCTCAGCGTCCCAGATAGCGGAGGTTTCTGCGTCACGGAGCTGACCTGGCCGCCCCTTTTAAAAGGCTGGAAAAACAAGCAACAGCTCTGCTGACGAAGCTTTCAAGTCTCTGAGCTTGTAGTTCTCCGTGGACTTTGTTCTGAAGAGGAGAAAACAGTATTGCTAGCAGGAACAACACACGCGTGGCACCACTGGACTCTCTCTGCCTTTCCTGGCTCACGAGTCGGTCCACCGAGCACCGCCAGGCCGGGCGTCTTACCTTGTTCTCGCAGGACCTGGGCAAGTCATTTAAGACTGAAGTGTACAGAAAGGTAGGAACACAATTATCGCTCCTGGAAAAAACGATCTTTCCGTGGTTAGATGAGGACAACCTTGCACGGAGGCATTTCAGACACCAACATCCCCGTCCGCTAAGAGCCACCCCTCTCTGGAGGGGGACACGGCCTCTGTTTCCACCGTCTGGGCGACGTGCCACCAGACCAGCACGGCTGGAAGCAAAGCTGATGATCGGCTCCCTTTGGAGAAGGGTTTCTGGCAATGGAGACCCCTGGGGCAGTGCAAGTTGGGAAAGCCTTGGGGCATGCAGGTTGGCTTCTGAATCTTTCAGCTACGTTCCCCAATGACCCGTGTCTGGGATTTCTGAAAGAAATGTTTCCACTGAAGTAAACTGAGTCTTCTAAGCCTTCCAGATGGGCGCTGGTTACATCTCCTCCCCCGGTGCAGTGGGGAGTGTGGAGGTCTCTGTCCATCCTATGAATAACATTGGCATGCCCTCCACCCCACTGATCCCTCTCCACCTTCTGACGCTGCCTCAGTTTCCATGTCCAGCCACGGGGGGAACTTCAACCAAAACAGGTTGAAAACCCCTGGAGAAGTAGGTTGGAGCACCAGAAAGCATGAGCAGATCCTCCTGCCTTGACATCCGCCCAGGCCCCTCATAGGTGGAACAAGCGCTGGACCTGACTGCTTACAGACTCCTGTTCCTGGTCCATGCACACAGTGATGTGCAAAGCTTCAGGACACAACAAGGGCAGTATTTTATGTTCCCTCTCAGCTGTCTCTGTGAAGAGCAACAGCATCACCTTGCTAAAGCGGACTGATGTGCCTCACTCCTTTTTATGGACAGAGAATACTGTACCCCATCAGGTCCAAACTCAAAGTGCCGGGGAAGCGTGAAATCACAGCATGTCCAAGCACCACCCATGAGCCCAAGTGGAGACCAACACAACGAGTCAAAGACACACCTGGATATGCACTTAAATAAATATTTATTTTTTATTAATTAAACTTAATTCTCTTAATTACAGAACTACAGCATTATGGAGGATGGCCCAGGGCATGGAGGCGAAGGGCAGACCCGCAGCAGCAGGAGAAGTCAATGCACTGGCCAGCAACGTGGCTACACGAGCCATTCCTGGAGGACGAGCAGGAGACGGCGAATGTCCTGGTTTCTTGCCACAAGCAGCAGTGCTGTGGGAATACTGCATTGCCCCACTTCAGAGACGCAGCAGAGACAGCGAATGTCCTGGTGTCTCACCACAAACACAGGATCGCCTCATTTCAGAGAAAGCCGCGGCAGTGCTGGAGACACACTGGATCCCCCCGTTTCAGGGAAGGAGCAGCAGCGCTGTGCAGACACTGGATCTCCCTGCTCCTGAGGACAAGCAGCGGTGCCGTGGAGTCACTGATCTCCTGGAGGAGGAAGAGGAGGAGACGACACAGGATCCCCGGACTTGTCCTCCTCCCCTATGCTGCCAACACCTCTGTTCAGTTGCTGCAGAGTCAAGAAGGAAGAAGCCTTCTGGGACAGGCGCAGTGATGGCCTCCCACGATGCATTCTGCCTGCCACCATTTGCAACAGCTTCCACTTCTGTTTTGCCTCCAACAGCCTCTTGCCATGAGCGGACAAGCTCCTGACGGCCACCAAGCCCCAGCAGTGGGAGCACCCCATGTCTGGGAGCAGCTTCCCACTCGGGTCACTAGCCAGAGCTTCAGCTGGCCCTATTTATAGAGGAGCTGCTGACTGCAGCTGACCAATCACATAGGCTCTATCCATATATGGTCATCCAATTGTCCTATAGCCATCCAAACATCCATATATGGCCATCAGGTATGGCGACCATAGATTGTTCACATTTGGACAGCTCCTCCCCAGTTAATCCCGGTGAGAAAATGGGGAAAGCCCAGGTGCATCCCACACCCGTCTTTCACCCTTGCAAAATCAGGACTCTGGCTGCAACCAACACTTGTAATCTTAAATGTCCTTGTCTTTGGCTTTCCCCTCTTTGGGGTTTGCTGCTGCGCTCCAGACACGTGGGGCACAGCCCCCACTCCTCATTGGCAGCGCGGTTCTGCCACAATCACAGGCCTCCAGGAGCTGGGGCTTGAAAGGAAACACCCACTCCCAGGAGAGCCACGCTAAAATCCCACTTGGCAGTATTCATTTCATCCTCCCCCTCAGCTTGTGGGGACATCCCTTCCCTCCGGGATCGTGCCTGGGCCCACGAGCTCTTCTTTCCCTAAACCCCCTCCTCTCTGGGCACAAACCGACTTGGGACTGAGCATGAAGCTCCAACTCCTTGGTCTCTCTCAAGTCAAGGGGAGAGCTGGCATTGAGCCGTCACTGCCTCCCTCCTCTTCCTGCCCCTGTATGTCAGTGGTATGTGAGCTGTTTTACTGAGACTTATACTTGAATGTAGTTACGAGAGTCCGGAGGAAATCAGTCCGTCCGTCAGTCCTTAGTGAGACACCTCACAAGTTCGTCTGTTATGAGATCACCCTGGCGGTTTCCTCACAAAGGCCTAGGCTAGGCTCTGACATCAGACCCCTAAGTCAAGACACAGGGCCAGTGACTTCATAGACACTTGGGTCTTCGGGCCAGCTGAGTACCACAGAGGAGCTCACTTATGTACGTCACAAAGCATCCCAGCTCAGTAACGCAACCTCACGCAGCCCTCTGCAGTGACCTCCCTCGAGGGTTTCCCCTCACAACCCCTCTTAGCGTTTGTTCTTCCAAGAGACACTTGGCCAACTTCTCAAGTCAGATTTGGGGATCAGGCTGAGCCCAGGAAGAGCACAACATGGCATGTCTAGGGAGACAGGGACAAGCAGAGGGTAGTAGTGTGGATTTGCTAAGGTGGGGTTGGCAGCTGCCACGTTGTGGGAGGGGGACGTCCTGTGCTTCCAGTAAGGACAGACCTCGGCGTGAGATAGGGGTAAAGGGAGAGCTCAGCTGCAAGCAAGGGATGAGCGCATAGGTGAACCACACTTGGTGACAACAGGGAACGTCATTTCGGTTCTTTTGTGACGGGGATCATTCAAGTGGCAGCAGGCTTTTTGCACGTGAGAAGTCAGCACTGACCATGGCCACAGAAAGCGTCTGGATTTGCTGAGATCAGAACGGAGAGGAGCGATGACTGAACAGAAGAGGACATCTCAGGGGATCCACTGACTCCCCCACTTCTCCAAATCAGGAGGCTGAATGCAGTGCTCCTCCAGGGAAAGGAGGGGATCTGATATTTCTCCAGAGCACCAGACCACTGTCTCCACTGCTCCCATGTCCTAGTCCCAGGCATCCACATGGCTTTTGTCCACCTTTCACCATGTAGGAAAACACACATGCATGGCCAAACATGGCCATAAAAACCACTCAGGAGTCCTGTGCCCATGTAAGGGCAATGCCCACAGTCATAATAGCTGTGTGTTCCCTATATGGGCACTTGGACAGGATGGGGACCCATCTGATGGCCATATATGAACAAGCCGAGTCTGGTTGGCCCCCGGTGAGTGATGACGTGGGACCGGGCTGGCCAGCAGCTTCCTTATAAAAGGGCCCAAGCGCTGAGCCCCTCTCTGAAGCCAAGCACTTCCCATCAAAGGGAGAAGCTCCTCGACAGTAGTGTTGTCACGAGAGAAACCACATGCGAATGGCTCGGGGGAAGCGAGGCAGAAGGACCGGTGCAGAGAGGGGCCGCCACAGGCTGCGGAGGGCAGAGCACAGGCTTGGAGAGAAGAAATGGCGAAGAAGGATCTGGCTGGAGAAGAGGCCAAGGCAGGCACTCCTAAAGGAGGAGGAGGTGGAAGAGAGGCCAGACCACCATGTTTGGGACATAGGTGCGGGGGCCTGTGGACACAACCAAGCTCCTGCTTGGGCAGAAGATGAATATCCTAACGAGGCACACCCCCGAATAATGACCTGGAGGATACTGCAGCTATGAGAGTCTATCAGATGGACTGTGTGTGCTGCGGGAGGAGAAGGGATGGAGACATTGCCTTTACACTCAGGGGCCGTGGAAAATAGGAAAACGCTAGAAAGAAAGAAGCCTCTGCATGCTCAGGGCAGGGAGCCAAACGGCGACACATCCTGCTGAGACGGGGCAATCAGGAACGGACCCAAGAGCTTGGAAAAGTCACTGGCACTAAATCTAACAGCAGAAACCCTCTTCCTGCTACCACGCGGCCACAAGACGAGTGGCTCAAGACCGAGGCAGCACACCCAGGCTGCGTTTCCTGAGCCAAACTGGTCTTTGGTGGAAACACAGAGTCTCCTAGACCTCCAAAGAGAAGATCAGCTCCTTCTTGCACATGTGTTCCCTGTCTGATCCTGCCAGCAGCTCCTGGTCCTTTCTGACCAATGTCCCCAGGGCCTCTTAGTTTCATTAAATAAAGAGCATTTTCTCAGGATTGTGATGTTCTCCTTATTTTGTGTGATCATTCCTTGTTTTGTGATCATTCCCTGCACCGATCTTCTTGAAACATGGCAGGCTTTGTGGCCTCCCCAGGGGCCACCACCCCTGCACTTTTCACTGCCCTGTGGTGCAACACATACACGTGACAGGAGTTTGCTTTCAATAATTTGGGGTGCAGTTCCCCCCAAACCCCTGCACCTACCTCCTTGAAACGTGACAGGCTTCGTGCTCTCAGCAGAGGCTACCATCCCATCACATTTCATCCAAATCAGACAAAAAACAACAGCATTATAGATATTTCATTGATTCTCCATGATACCCTATGGCCGGATCTCCCAAGCTTTTCCGAAGCGCTTTGGAAAGCCTAACGAAGCCAGCACTTCGATCCGGACATGCTGCTTCGGATGCCAAAGTGTCCAAAGCGTCTCCAGATCTGAAGCACGGTCCGAAGCCTCGCACAGCCCTAAGCCAACCTGTAACACAAGTGTCCCACTTGGAGGCAAGGCCCTACGAGGAGAGCCGGAGAGACCGAATCTCGTCGGCCGGCACCAGAGCAGGCTGAGAGGTGATCTTGTGGCCGCCTATCATTTCATCAGGGAAGCACAGCAGGGACTAGGAGATGCTCTATTCACTAGGGCACCCCCTCCAGTAACTAGGAACAACGGCCACAAATCGATGGAGAGCAGGTTTAGGTTGGACGTTAGAAAGAGCTTCTTCATGGTGAGGGTTGCCAGAATCTGGAAAGGGCTCCCAAGGGAGGTGATGCTTTCCCCCACCCTGGGGGGCTTCAAGAGGAGACAGGACCAGACTGGATATGTGCAGTGACATCCTCTGCAAGGCCCTGGCGATCCCTCCACTCCTGTGACATGATTTCGTCTGCTCCAGTGTATTGCAGGCTCAGCCCATACCTGAAAGGTCTTCCCTTGGCAATAAAATCCTCAGTAAGGGCCTGGGGTGGTTTTTAGAAGCCATTTACCATGTGGCACATATGAGAGGATGTTGCCGGCAGGATCCCAGGTACCATCCCTGTCCCACATGACGTGATGTCCAGGAATCAGAGAGATCTTCAGGCCCCAAGGCTGCAGCAAGAATGATTATAAGAAACCTGGCGGCTGCCCTGTCCTCAGCACAAAGAGGACTTCCAGCCCCAGCCCCTTTCCCTCAGGGCACCTGGAAAGAGCTCCACATTTAAGGCCTGTGGAGGGGCATGTTTAACTCCATGGCTGTCTCTGGGGCAGCCAGCAGGGCCCCTTCTCATCATAAGAATCACTTTACTGCCTCCCAAAATCTTCTTGTGGCAGATCGAGTGACTTCAGCCACAATCCTGGAACAGACACCCCCAAAACAGACCGAGTAGCATCCTCCCTTCTCTGTGCTCTCCCCCCGTGAGGACCACCCAGCTGAGCAGCGCAGCACCCCCATGCCTACAGCAATGCCCAGGGGGGTTTATTTAACAGACAGCAGCTGCACTCTGGGCAGAGAAGAAATCTGCATGACGCCAGTGATATCTACTGGCCTCGGTTGTGTGTAAATGGTGTGTTGACCCCGTGGCTTTCTCAGACCATGGACTGGGGAGGACAAGGAAACATGGGACTGGAGGGGACCTCTTCGGTCATGGCTACATCCTTGCCAGTGCAGGCAATCCCACTATATGATCCCATGCTCAAATCCGTCAATCTGTATTTTAAAACTAGTTGTTCCCTCCCACGGGGAAGCTGCTCCAGAGCCTCCTGCTCTGATGCTTACAATCCTTCTTCTGAGCTTCAGCCTATTTGTATGTGTGACCCCTATTTCCCCACTTCTCCTGGGGCTGGCGTTGTCTTGTCTCTTGTGTGGCTCTTCTCCCTCTCAGCAGGATGTCCAGAGAGCGGTCAGCTCCCTTCTCAGCCTGCCTCTCCCTAGGATGAACAAGCTGGTTCATCCCAGGAAGTCTCTGTTGCTCTTGTTCCACTTCTGGCACGTGGGGGCTCCGATCGCACACGGCCGACTTCCTTCCACAAACGGATGTCTCACATCTGCCTGCACTGCTGCCTCTGCTTCTGTGCGCCTGCTTTTCAGCTGTACATTCCCAGTGCTGGGGACCCAGGCCTATGCTGTGTGTGAAGGGGAGCTATCACATCACTTGCATGTATATGTAGCATGTACACACGGCAGGTACATCTAGCTAGCACATCACTAGCATGCATATATAGCATGTATACACAGCAGGTACATCTAGCTAGCACATCACTTGCATGCATATGTAGCATGTACACACAGCAGGTACATCTAGCTATCACATCACTTGCAGCACATATAGCAATACCTCTTCTCCCCTGGTTCCAGGGTGTCCTGGATCTGGCAATGGGGGTTTTCCAAGAGACTGGAGGCAAAGCAGGTAGGAGACCACTCACAGACACCAGCTCTGATCTCTTCCTCAGCTACGGAGGAGGTTGCGTGGAGCCACAGCCCCCAGAAGACCGGAGCAGCAGAGCCATGCTGACAGTCCACTCTGCCTCTCCCCCCACTCCCTGCATGGGGCAGAGCTGGAGGTCGCTGCATCCCACAATTGCATCCTGGTCCAGAGAGCAAGTCACTGCAGGGAGACCGAGCGACTTCAAACTCTCCAGCTGGGAGGCACAACAGGGGTCATACCTCTGTTCACTTCAGAAACACCCTGGTTTTGAAGTGTACACGTGTACGGGGAAATGCTTCAAATGCTACATCTGCCCGCACCCACACCGTGATGGCTAGAGAGCAGTGTCTATGAGACAAAGCCAGGGCGGCAAGAAACTCTTCATGAATGACAGTCAGCATTGACTTTGGCAGCACAGGACATCTCTGTGTGAACTACCCGTCCCTTCCATTTTACATCACCTGGCCACCGCCACGTCCCACCACCACAGCACTGAGCCCAGTGGCATTGCCCTTTCACTTGCGTGGCTCTTTTCCCTCTCAGACGGATTGACAGAGAGCAGTCAGCTCCCTTCTCAGCCTGCCTCTCACTAGGATGAACAAGCCAGTACCTTCACTTTCTTCCGTTCAGCAAGCTCCACATTTCCCTGATCAGCCCAGGAAGTCTTGTCTGGACGCGTTCCACTTCTGGCACCCGGGGGGCTCCAGTCGCACACGGCTGCCGTCCTTCCAGAAGTGGATGCCTCAAGTCTGCCTGCACTTTTGCCTCTGCTTTTGTGCACACACTTTGTATCTATAAATCCCCAGTCCTGGGCACTCAGGCCGATGCTGTGTTTAAGAGGAGCTTGCATGTAGACATACCCCAGTCACATTTAGTGATGCCTCCTGTCCCCTGGTCCCATGGTGTCCTGGATCTGGCAATGGGGGTTTCCAAGACAGTGGAGGCAAAGTGGAGAGGAGACTGCTCACAGACTTCAGCTCTATGATCCCCCTCAGCCACTGAGGAGGCTGCACAGAGCCACTGTCCCCAGCACACCAGCGGTGGCAGAGCCACAATGACAGGCCACTCCACTTCTCCCCCCGTTCCCTGCATTGGACAGAGCTGGAGGTCGCTCCGTCCCACGGCTGCATCCCAGTGCAGACAGCAAGCCACTGCAGGGCACCTGAGACATTTTAAAGCACAACAGGGCTTCTACCTCTGTTTCCAGCAGAAACACCCCTTTTTTAAGTATTTTAGACTGCAGCTGCACAGTGAAATGCTTCAAATATTACATCTACCTCCACCCCTATGTGATGGATAGAGAGCACCATAGATAAAAGCAAGTGCCAGGACTGCAGGGAAGTCTTCATTAGTGACAGTCAGCATTGACTTCAGCAGCACGGGACATCTCTGCCCAAACCACCAGTCCCTTCGCGCTGGGATTCTTCACGCTCATTGACTAGTCCCTGAGTTCCAGCTATTGGCACACAAGCAGATCTTACATTTTGCATCAAGGGAACTCCTGTCTCAGGGAAGAAGAGTGGAGAAGGTTTTGGCAAGGTTTGGTCCAAGCGGAGATGACTCTTGAATCTGAGCTGTGTCTCTCTGTAACACAAACCCACCTGTGGCTTGTCGATACAAGTATTTCGGAGCCTCCAGATTTCTGCAGGCAAGTTGGCAGAGGACACCTCTCCGTAAGGCCCTGACAGACATCTTGGGAGACACAAAACTAATAAGCAGCTCTGCCCACACGTAGGGAGTGTAACAGCAGACGAGGTCATGATGGGCCCTGGGAGGGGTGAGAAGCTGCATGCCAGGATCCAGATACAGCTCCTTTGTGGACACTCGAAGCTCTGCCTGGAGCCCAGCTCTGATGTGAGCACAGCCGCAGAGAGGGCAGGGGAGGGGTTTGTCACAGTGGCACTGTGAAACCCAAAATTGCCACTAATGCTATCATCTACACCACACCAGTAAGTGGCCTCAACGTCTGCTTGGGCGTCGGTGATGGTTAGATAGCGAATGGCACCGGAGCTGGAGCCAGCGAATCGATCTGAGGCTCCATCCCCTTTGCTGCCTGAACCGTACCGTAGAAATCGCGGGGCCTGGTCAGGTCTCTGTTGGTACAACCAACACTGTACCTCCTGTACTGACTGCTCAGCGGGCAGGGGAGTTTAATGGTGTTTCCCAGGGACAGACTCTGAGGGCGCCTGTGTCAGGGTGGGCTGCGAGAAGGAACCTGGAAGGATGACAGCCATTCATCTATTATCATAATTACACCTCTATTACGCAGCACATTGCAGGAGAATAAAGGCATGAAACAATGAAACTTAATTAAGCAAAGCAATGCAGACATTTGCAGCAGTGTTTTATGGGTTACCCGAGCAGTACATGAGCAGCACGAGGAGGAGCGGGGCCAGGCCATGGCAGGAATCCAGACTAGCTCGGCTTCCCCAACCAAGCGGGTTTGTGGCTGGGACCCTCTTCTCATCTGTTCAATCCCCACCGCTGAGATCAGCCCCTTCGTGCAAATCTGTGCCTGCTCACTGGCTGCCGCTGCCAGTCCTTCCCCCCTCTTACTCCTAAAACTACCACCAATGCCTCCATGTTACTGTGAAAATAGGAACAAACTCTGGTATTATGACAGTGTAGGACACAGAATGCAAGAGCTGGTTAGCCAGATGCATGCATTATCCAGAGGCTATCCACTCCCCAAAGACCACCCATAGAGTAAGATCTACCTGCTTCTTTCCTGCACCTTTGCACTGAATTCAAGCACAGGCTCCCAAAACCTTGGCCAACCACAGCCCATCCTCCATCAGGACAAGCTCTCACAGAGGTGTGTTGCACAGGTGTACAGCTCAGGGCACCACTGTTTGTTTTAACTGGTTTTTTCTTGGCTTAGAAACAATTTGCCATTCCAGGGCCATGCAGCACCCCATGCCCACCCATTTTACCTCCCTTTAAACCAATTGTGGGCAGAGAAGTGGTTCAGAGAGGGAGTCAGAACAGAAGCATGTCCGATCTAACATGAAACTTCATGCCTCCCCATGGAGCTGTTGCTCTGATGTTATGTCCCCATTAATGGGCTCCAGGGATTTGCTTATAGAAAGCTCTCTCGCTCCGCAGAGAAGGGTACATGCATCTGTGGGGATCTGAATGGAAGCAAGGCTTGGTTTGGCACAGCGTCTAATGGAGATGATTCCTTCACCTGGGAGACACTTGTGTATGACTCCAAGCCATCCTGGGGGTGTGAATGCTGGGAGAGCTGAGGGGCTCCCGACCTACAGCCCTTGGCAAGCAAGCGAGGAGGGAAAGAACAAGTGTCCACGATGGAGAGCAGAGAACTGATAAAGGGAAGCAGCTGCGTTGCCTCTCAGCAAAGGATGTAATGGCAGAGCAAGACGAGACAAGACCCATTGCTTTGTTGACTCGCAAAACTGCATTGCATAGAGCGCTGGTCCCAGCCCTGCGCTGTCCTGTGGAGCACGGGAGGATTTTTCCTCCTTATGTGAGTTGCCTGAAGTCCTTTTTGGGCGAGGCGCCATTTAAATCTAATACATTAATAAATACAAAATAAGAAACAAGTGGCCAAACTCACACCTTTTCCTGGTAGGAAAAAATCCCAGAGGGAAAGCTCCAGCATGGACCCCAACATGATCCCAGAAAGGGGATGTGCCCCAGCCCTTCGCAGTGGTGAGAGCAAGGGAGACACGCTGGTGCAAGAAGGAATCTAGGAAATGCCATCTTTGAAGGAAGAGGACTTGAGATGGCTCATTCAAATTGGGCCAACAGGAGTGTTATTTGCTCTGGTCTTTGGGATGAACTGGCTTTGGTTTTCCATTTCAGACTTCATGGCCCTGGAGTCTACCAGTTCTCTCAGACCTGAGTGTGTATGTGATGACTCCTGGGCATCTTTATATGTGCCCTGGGATGATACAGTGGTGGGGGAGGAAGGATTTGAATTAAGAGAGGCTCTCAAGAGCCACTCGAAATAAAACACCAGTAATGTCTCATGCATTCAGCATCCTGGGCTTTGAAATGGCAACAGGGGCTCTGTAACTAAACCTTGTTGAAGGAGTTTTAGTGAAAGGGCTCCCACAACCATGTTGAAACATGGGGACACTAGAGACATGCGATGCCAAGGCTGCTGGGCTGCTCTCCTTCGAACGCGGCAGCAGGCTCCATTTCAGAAGCCATCGATCCCCTTGCACATAGAGAGAGGCGCCCTGTGGGATCCCAGGCACCATACGTGTCCCAGATGGCTTGATCTCCGGGAACCAGATGGGTACCTGCGCACCACGGGTGAAGAGAGAATTACTACTGTTGCATTTAGAAAGCAGGTTTTTAAACCTAGTGCCCCAAGAATTCCCACAACACCCGGTTGTTCAATAGCAGAAAGGCTTTAATAACAATACTGCAATCAAGCTTATCAAACCAAATGACAGAAAAAGACTCCTTCCCAAAATAAAAGGAGCTACTCCACAAAGTCCTAGTACATATTCAGCAGCAACAGTGTTCTCTCACCAATGCCGGCGAAGGAAGCTGGTCCAGTTGTGCAGCTTTCCCCACGCAGGATCCGGTGCTGGTTACGCTGGGTGCGATGTAGCAGTGATCTCTCTCTGCTTCTCCTGGAGCGCACACTTCGCTGGCAAATTCTGTTAGTTCTTATACTGTTTCATTGTATAACTTCAAAGCATTTTTTCTTGATAGTTGGCCACTTAGAGTCCAGACAAACAGGGAGAAAAGGGCATTGATCATCATATCATAACTAGTAATTGCTGGCTCCTGTTCTTGCTTTGTCTAGGTGTAAAACTTGTGCATCCCTGCAGACCCTATAATTGTCGGTCTGAGCAGTTGGACAGGATACTTAGAGGTGTCACCAAACCTGTCGTGGGGTATCTGTATATCAACTGGGCACATTTGCAGTAGCTTGTACACGTGAGGGTTTGTTGTTCAAACTCCAGACATACATTGAATGGCTCAGACATTTTGAACGCCCTACCCCTTAGGATGTTAGTTGGGAGAAGTGTTTGTTACATAAAGGACATTGTTTCTGTATCTTTTACAAGTTTCTCTTGAGATGCATATTTAGCCTTTTCTTCCCTGTAGCTGCTAGGTCAATTGAAATGCATATGTAGCTTTCTTTTTGGGGGTTTAAACTTCATTGCAGAACAACAAGGAAGTTTTTGTTACTTCCCCGCTTGCCATCTGACACCTCCAGGGAAGGAGTCCTACCTGACCAACACAGCAAAGGGCTACTTGGCACAGCTCACAAAGACACTCTCACGGCCCCAGAGGGACAGTCGTCCATCTCCAGCTCCCTCCGTGCAAAAATGAAGTTGATTTCCTACCTATAGGGACTCCTTACCATCTTGTACCACCTATACTTTCCCCAGAGCTTGACAAAGGGACTTTGATCCCAAAAGCTTGCAGAAAAGGACAATTTTCTTGTGATTCTCCAGTTGGTGTCATGAAAGGTATCATTTTGGAAGGAAGAGCTCTAGTTTTTTGTACGTCTATTTAGCTTTCTTGCCTTTACTGGCTTCTGAGACACGCGTACATGTGATGAGCGTGGCAGTTCTCTGTGCTCCCTGGGATGGAGAGGGAGCTTTAAGTCTATTGCTGTCTTTGGGGGAGCCAGCAGGACCCTTTCCCATCAAAATAGTCATGCTCCTGCCTCCAGAAATCTTGTTGGAAGAGGTCGAGTGGCCTCAGCCAAAACGCTGGAGCAGCCCCCGCAGAACAGACCTGGCAGCGTCCTGCCTTCTCTGTGCTCCCTGCGATGCCCACCCCGTCTCCCCGCCCCTTCCCGGCTGAACAGCACATCGCCCGCACCCTAGCACCTCCAGCACTGCCCCCCGGACCAGTTTCCTCCTGTGTAACACACGGGCACAGAGCAGGCAGCCGCACTCCGGGCAGGGAAGGGATTTGTGTGACACCAATGACCTCTCGTGGCCTCTTCTGTGTGCAACGGGTGGGTCGTTTTTCTCTGAAGATGGACTGGAGCGGACAGGGCAACATGGGCTCGGACGGGACCTCCTGGCTCATGCCCACACCCTTGCCAGCACAGGCAATCCCACATATCAGCCCATGCTCAAATCTGTCAATCTGCTTCTTCAATCGAGTTGTTCCCTCCCACGGGGAACCTGCTCCAGAGCCTCCTGCTCCGATGGTTACAACCCTTCTTCTCAGCGTCAGCCTGTGTCTATGTGGGACTCCTATTTACTCACTTTTTCTGGAGCTGGCACTCTCCTTTTCTTCTGCATGGCTCTTGGCTCTCGGATGTAATCGCAGAGAGCAGTCATCTCCGCTCTCGGTCTGCTTCTCACAAGGCAGGACAAGGCAGTTCCTTTACTCTCCTCTCATACAGCGGGCTCCCCATTTCTCTGTTCATCCCAGGCAGGTCTGCAAAAGTAATCTGCAGCACGCGGCCTTTGATGAGTTACCCGACCAGCACGTGAGCAGCACAAGGAGGAGAGGGGTTATGGTGGGAATCCAGACTGGGACAGCTTCTGAGCCGAGGAAGTTTCTCGCTGGGACCCTCCAAGTCTCTCTCTGACTCCCGGACCTGAGATCTGTTCCTTCACACAAATCTGCTCCCTGCTCCCTGGCTGCTGCTGCCTCGACCTCCCCCACTTACTAGAAACATCACAGAATGAGCCCATGTAGTTCTTAATGCAGCACGGTGATGTAGGTTATGTGAAACACCAGCTAGTCAGGTGGGATCACATTTACCCACAGTGTGTGTTTGCCTCTGCTATCTGCCTCTCTCTCGTGCCTTTGTAGAGACCCCCAAACAAGTCCCCAGATTTGGCCAAAGCCCACTGTCCCCCATGACAAACATCTCACAAAGGTGTATTTCCAGGGCACTGGGGGGTACTTCAACTTTTGTTGAGTTTAGAAACTATCTGAGAGTCCAGCACCCTGCAGTGCCATCATCCACTGATTTTCCTTCCCTCCGACTGAACCTGGAAGACAGAATTTGCTCACCGAGTGTCAGGATGGAAGCACCCGTGACCCGAGATGACGCTCCACATCGCTATGTATTCATTGTTCTGATTGCCCATCCTCATCAGGACGTCCATGGGGTCCAATGCTTGTCTACAGAAAGCTCTCACCCTGCAAAGGAGGGCACATGCACCAAAGGGGTCTCAACAGAAATCAGTTTTGAGTTGAAATGACACCTGATGGAGATTGGTCCTTTACCCGAGATGCCACCCTGAGCTTCTGAATGCCGGGTGAGCAGAGGGGCTCCCAAGCATACAGACCTCGGCAAGCACCAGAGGAGGGGATGAATGAGTCTGCACCACGTACAGCAGAGAACTGCTAAGGGGAAGCACTGACAAGTTGTTTTGCCCCTGGGCAAAGGATGCAATGACAGAGCAGGATAAGATGGGACCCAGCAGACAGCACGAGGAGGACAGTAAAAGAGGAGAGGTCACTCGTTTCTTCCCAAACGAGAATTCCTTTCCCTTGTCTTAACCTCTGAGCAGGGATGTGGGACGAAGGCTGGATACAAATGGGATTATGTGTGATTAGGGATGACACTCTGCATAGTCCTTAATCCGGAGCTGGGATTGCCCTTCCTCATCAACGAGTGTGTGGGTTTAGCTCTGCTTAAAGAAAGGGATTCCCTCTGAAGGGGGCACCACACATCTGTCAAGGAATCAGAGGGGAGAAGGCTGCAACCACACATTTTGGAGATGTTTCCTGAATCTGTGCTGGGTTTGTGTACCACGCATTCCCATCCTTCGTTTGCTAATAGTGGGTGTGGAAAGGTGTCTCTGAACCTCTAGTCCTTTCTACACAAAGAGAAGAGGAGGAATATATGTTGACAGCCAAGGGCAGAGAGCTGCTAGGAGGGAAACAGTGAAAAGCTGCTGTGCCTGTCCAAGAGTACGAGGACAGAGCAGGACAAGGAAGGAAGGGCCTGTTAGATTGCGAGTGGCTACTCGAGGGGCTGGCAGAGCTTGCTGACATGCAAACTCGTCATGGAGCACAGATCCAAGCCACACAGAGCCCCGTCGAGCCCAAGGGAGGTTTTTGTCTCAGTTCCTCATCTGACTGTGTCACGCTGACATACCCATAACTACCTCCAATCTTGTAACCTGCGCCACACCTGGAAATGGCCTCATCTTCCCCAGGGACATTGGTGGTGGTTAAACAGCATATGGCGCTGGAGTTGGAAACGGTGAATCGGTCTGGGACTCCATTCCCTTCGATCCCCTCGCTGTGCCAGAGAAATTGTGGGGCCTGGCCCTGGTTTTGTGGGTCCCAGTGGACACAGTAGTGCCTGTGCTCACCGCTCAGTGTCCGAGAGAGACTGGCAGTGCTGCCCAGAGTCACGGACTTTGCGGGCGCTTGAGTCAGCGGGGATGCGAGAGGGAACCTGGAAGAATGACAGGAATTAATCCCGTATCCGCACTGAGCCTCTGGTTTTGTGGCAGGCAGGGCAGGACCAAAGGGCAAGGAACTGGAAAAAACACCTGTGGGAAGAGAACCAGGGATTCATAAAGCCCAGGATGTGGCTGACCCTCCCCTTCGGGGTGCCTGAGCAGTGTGTGAGCAGCACGAGGAGGAGCGGCGCCCAGGCCACGGTGGGAATTCAGACCAGCGCGGCTTCCCCAGGCAAACAGGTCTCTGGCTCGGACCCGCGGGGTCTCTCTGAACCCCCAGAGCTGAGATCAGCCCCTTCACGCAACTCTGCCCCTGCTCCCTGCCCACAGGGGCCAGCAGCTCCCGGCTGAGCTTGGCAGGAGGAGCGAGAGTATTCAAGAGGTCAGGAAGTGCAAGCACAGAGGAATTCAGATGTTACCAGGGCAAGGGCTGCCTGGGGACCTGCCGGGGGAAGTCAGAGACCATCAGCCCCCTGCCGTGACAGCTCTAATGAATACGTGTGTGTCAGGCCCAGCCTGGACCGGAAATGCCTTCCCTCTGCAGGGGTGTGCTCTGCAGGGCCCGGGGGAGGCTAATCCCTCCCTGGCCATTAGACGCCATTTATCACCTTGCACCTGTGGATCCCAGGCACCATCCTTGTCCCAGATGGCTCAACTGCAAGGGCCCAGATGGATCTCCTGGGCACAGGGGTACAGAGAGAGCTACTGCAACAGCACTGGTGCTTGGCCTGTCCTCGGCCCAAGGGGGTCTTCCCGACCAGTACTCGTCCCTTAAAGGACCTGGGAGGAGATGCACATTTAAGGCATATTGGGTTGGGGGAGCTTTAACTCTATTGCTGTCTCTGGGGCAGCCAGCATGGCCCTTTCCCCTCATAATATTACCTCTCCAGAAATCATCTCGGGGCAAATCAAGTGGCCTTAGTGAAAACGCTGGAACAGACACCGCTAAAACAGACCGAGCAGCATCCTGCCTTCCCCGTGCTCTCTCCTCTGTGTTATGACCACCCAGCCAAGCAGTAGGGCTGTGCGAAGCTTCAGGTGGTGATTCGATTCAGAGGAGATTTGGCCCAATTTGATGGCCAAATCTCCGAATCCAAATCAAATCAGGGGACCAATTGAAAGATCCGAATCAATACAAAGCTCTCCGAATCTTCAGAAAAGATTCGGAGAGCTTTGATGATTCGGGCAGTCCCCGGTGGCTGCAGCAGGGAGCTGCAGCTGACTCCGAACTGGTAAGTACTAGGGGCGGGGGACGGGGGGGGGCTGGGGGAGGGGACCATGGGGGGACCCCTGCCAACCCCCACAACCTTCCCGCTTTCCCAGTACCACCCCGCCCCACGCCTGCTCCCCCAGCCCCACCATGGCTGCCCCCCACATGGCTGCCTCCTCCCCTCCCCCCCCCCCCGGGCTCAGTACTTTAAAGAAAAGCCCCAGTGCTGACTGGGTGCTGCTGGGCAGGGGCGATCCCCGCTGCCCCCCACTGCCCCATGCTGCTGCTCCTGCACATGTGTGGGAGGAGGCACAGTGATGCATGTGTGTGTGTGAGAGGAGGCACAGGGGTGTGTGTGCGCATGTGTGTGCAAGCTGGCACAGGCAGTATCTGTGCGAGTGCATGTGTGGAAGCACAGGGGTGTGTGTATGTGTAAGTGCATGTCATAGAAGGCACAGGGGTGCAAGTGTGCACATGTGAGAATAGGCATGGGTGTGCGCATGTGTCTGTCTACATGTGAGGAGGCACAGGTGTGTGTATGTATGTGTATGCGTGAGAAGCACAGGTATGCATACGTGCATGTGTGCACGTGCGCGTGTGCATGTGTGTCTGAGGAGGCAAAGGGGTATGTGTGTGCTTGTGTGGGGAGGCACAGGGCTGTACGCATGTGTGCATGAGGAGGAAAAGGTGTGTGTGCATGTGAGAGGAGGCATGGGGGAGGGCAGCAAGGTGGGGAGTCAGCTCCAGCCTGCATGCACACCCACCCTACACACAAATCTGGAAGGCACATGCCCCCCATGTCCTACCCAGGAGCACATTCAGCAGCAGGGAACCAGTCCCCCTACAGCCCCCCTGCCCCCGGGCTCCATCCTGCTCCGACCAGGGCCACACACAGCCCTGGCTGGGCAGCAGCCCCAGCCCTGCCCAGCTCCCTCCCTCTGTCACTATGGGGGCCTCAATTTCTGCCCCGGTGCAAGGCTTAGCGGGGAGCTGCAGGAGGTGCTCTCCAGGCTTGTGTTTGACACTCGAGGCTTCTCCCCCACAATCCTTTTTAGCATTTGTTCTTCCAAGAGACACTTGGCCAACTTCTCAGATCAGATTTGGGGATCAGGCAAGGCCCCCGTAGGGCCTTGCCTCCTCACATGGAGAGTAGTAAAACACTAGAGTAGGTTAACCAGAGAGGCTGTGGGATCTACATCCTTGGAGGTTAAGGCCTCGGTAGAGAAAGCTTTGGCTGGGGTGATATAGCTGTGGGTGGACCTGTTGTAAGCAGGGGGTTGGACTAGCCAGGTGATCTCTTGAGGTCCCTTTCAGCCATCATTGTGTATGATGGGACAAGCCACGTGTCTTACAGGGAAGCTCTTTCCATCCCCATGCCTCAGCCCAGTCTGTCTGTCCACTGCAATCTCAGGGGTGTCCCTCCTGCCAGTACTGTGAAGCCCCACTCCTACCCCTTCAGAATAAAACCCATCATGAGCCACTTTTCCTCTATTATATTTTAATATAATCTTCTTGGGTGGAAGCAAAACAAGGCTCAAGCCATTCTCCAGACTGGGGGCAGGGAACCCAGCAATGGGACAAGGACAGCCCTCACTCCTGCCTAAAACAGACCATTCCAGTACAACCCTCCCTCCCATTCATATAAATTAAGTCTCTCTCTCCTGGGAAAGCAGCAGGTGTAGAAGAACAGCTCTAAAAATATAACATGTCTTGCATTAGGCCCCCAAAACACATCTTCAAAGTTCAACCCGCAACCATGCCTGCGGCCCTGCCCCCTCTACACGGAGGCCTTTGGGTGTGGGCGCACGTGAAGCTGTGCAGGCAGGTCTCTGAGAGGGGATGGGCAGGTCCTCGAGGAGCCTCCCCACAGCAAGGTCACTCCCGGGGCCAGTTAATGCTGACCTGGCCCGAGGCCTCCAGCACCTCCCGCTTGCAGTCGAAGTCGCCGTTGATGTGGCTGATGGACTGCTCCTCCACCACCCAGAGCTGGCAGCTGGTCTGCGGGATCAGTCGTGCATCATGGCTCACGTTGATCGCCGCTGTGAAGAGGAGACAGGAGGCAAAGCATGAGCGGGGTGGGAGGCAAAGCAGAGGCCATTTCCATACTGAAGGAGAATGGAAAGACCCCACGTTTTCCCCATCAGCCACTGCCAGGACAGGGCTGGGCAGTGAAGGGCACAACTGGGACCCAATGGGGACCCTGGCAGGAGGGCACTGCTTGTAGTATACAAACCCTCCCGTGGGACCCACGGGCCCACCCCCAGCCAAGTAACCCTTCTGCTACCCTTCAGCCCCTTGACAGGAACCCCATCCATGCCAGCCTGGATCTGACCCATGCACCTATTACTACCTTCCTCTGCCTGACAGATGGGACCCATGAGGCCACCCCAGCCCAGTATCGCCATCCACCCTTCGATCAATGGGCCCAGTATTCCCCCAACCCCGGCCTCCTCTGACCAGGGAGTGGACACCTCCCACAGCGCTGCTTCCACTCATCTCCATGTACGTGCTGACAGCATCACCCAAGGGATCAATTGACTCAATGCACAGATGATTTGTGGGTTCATTCTGGGGAAGTGACAGATCCCCAAAAGAAGCCAGGAGTCCTGAGCCACAGAGCCTTCCTCCCACCCCTTCCACCTACCCCCTTCCCTCAGCTAGAAACAGGACCCAGGAGTCCTCCCAAACCATGCCCCTCACTATGGCATGCTGGACAGCACTCCTTTCGAAGAGCCAGAGCAGGGCACAACCTGCAAGTCCTGGTCCTCACGCCTGCTCTGCTCTAACGCGCTTCCTTCCCAGAGCAGCGAACCCGACACAGCCCCGTTCCCATCCCCTGGGTCCATCAGCCTCCCTGCAGGTCAGCTCAGCAAACATCACACGGGCTGTCTGCCCCCCGGGTAGGAAAGAAAAGGGCCCTGAGATAAGTGGGGTGAAAGGAGCGTCCAATCCCTTCTCCTTCCCCAAAATGCCAGGATCCAACTCCCCACCCACCTCCCTCCACTAACAGCAGCTCAAGGTCCTGTGCTCCCACCCAGGGCAAGGGCAATGCGCTCCCACCCAGGGCAAGTCTCCGCTCCCCGCCCCAGCTCTCCCCTGCATGGCCAGACCCACGGCGCTCCCAGGGCCACAGCTCCAGCCTCTCCCTGACTTCTTCCTCAGTGGCCAGCCCTCACTCCTGCATTCCCAGCCTGTCTCCCCTTTGCCTCAGCCCTCACATCCTGATCAGCCCCCTGCACCCTCAGGCCCTAGCTCCTCCATACTCACCCTCTCCCCCTTGCCTGGAAGCCCCAGCCCCACACCTGACAGCCTGCAGATCTGCATGGTGAGGGCATGGCTCTCAAGGCTGAAGCGCCCCAGGCACTTGTGAGCATCCTGGTAGGGCAGGTGGATTTGTTTCGGCCACTTTCTCCTCCAAATCAGACTTGGTGATCTGGTGCAGAATGACACTAATTCTACAAGGCAGTGATGTAATGAATCTTGCAGCATTTCATTTTGAGCAAGATAACGGAGAATACCAAAGAGCGGCGGTTCCCCTACTGTAGTGCACTTCTTTGATAGTAAAATGTCTCTCTCTAAAGTACTCTATTGCTCATGTATGATAGTGGATTTACATGATTCTGCTTATACAAGTTTAACTTATTACACATTTATAGCTGGACAGTGTCAAGAAAATCCTGAGCCTTATAGTAGAATAGGGTAAGTCCTGCCTGGATCTTGTCTGTCATCAGGTATGAAAGGCCAGCTTGTTCCTCCTCTTCACTCTCCCCAAATCTTAACCTCCATCATCTTCATCTTCGTCTTCTTTGTACTCTCCTGGTGGACCAGCTTCATCTTCATCTGCTTCATCCTCCTCATCCCCTTCTGAAAGGCAGGTAAATTAATTCCTTACAGCTTTGCTTAAACCTCAAAGGCTTGTTTGTAAACTCATCTTAAATGAGCTTCTGAAATCTGACTCAATTCAGCTACAAAACCTTCTCCAGAAATCTTTAGAAAAAGGCAGGACTAGAAGTAACATCCCTCTTTTTCCTCTTTCTATAGGAAGAGAAAACACAGAACTGAATGTGCCACAGCATCGAATATGAGTTGATGGGTACAAAAAAAAAAAAGAAGCAGCTTTTAGTACCAGCAGTAACTGCTTTTATATAGTTATATCTCAGTGTAAAGATGTGTACTCATGTTTTCCTAAGTGCAGCTCTCCTTTCACCGTGCACAGCATCCATGACTACTCTCTTTGCAAGTGCATTGCCCCCCACCCCGCATTACCCAATAGGAGCAGTATGTGATACTGCCCTTCACCTGACACACGTAGCTGATTTGTGCTCCAGCACTTCCACAGTCACTTTAGTCTCAATTTTGTATTTAGATACTGACTGAATGGCATAACTAATGACTGCATGTTTACAGAAGTCACCCTCATCATCTTCATCTTCTGAGTTGGGGGCCTCATTACCTTCCTGATCAAATCAATCTAGGTAGGTGATCTCCTGAAGCAGCTCAAAAATCCTTTCCCTGTAATCCTTCAGGTTTGTGATGTCACAGCTGAAGAAGTCCAGGTCTTCAAGTTTTTAAGATTTTGCTGAAAATGAATTAAAATTGCTCACCGAGATGAAATAACTACTTGGTATGTCCAAGTACTGCAGTGCTGCCTCCTAAATGTCACTGATTTTGCTGGCTACCTCCCACCACCTCTTCTCCGTTGCTGTTTCCCTTTGTACAGAGCTCATGTAAGAAGTCTTCCTGGTGACAGTCAACATCCCTTCCCCATAAGATCAGACACTCTCTCTACACTCCCTTTGAAACAGGTTTGACCCACTTTCCATCTCATTAAAACGTGTGTCTTTGCTTCTGGATGCCCCAAAAGTACATCTGTCTTCAGAAATATGATCCTATAATCACCCAGGGAGATACAAAGCTCTCCCATTCTCTGAGGTCGGCACAGCCAACTGTCCCAGCGCCGATCCTGCCATGCCTGGTGCACAGACAGCTTTCCATGGCCTGAATGGGGCAGCTGTGGATGTGACAATAGAGGTAATCCTGCTTAGAGTAGATCTGGCATCTGTAGTCCATTATAGTCACTAGTCAGCCTGTGTGAGAGCATGAAGCATACCAAGTTTCAAGATCGGCGCAGGGGCTCGGGGGAACTGCACCTCAAGCTGCTGACAGGCAAAACTCGTGCCATGGGTGACAGTGTGTGTGTTGAGGCGCAACAGGGGTGACAGCTGCAGTGATGGTGGCCCCTGCTGCGGCCACGAGGCCTGCCAGCTGGCGAGGAGATCGGTGCAGGGCTTCTGGGCTCGGGGGCCTGCACCTCTGGCTGCTGACAGGCAAAACTCGTGACATGGGTGCTCGTGCAACTGTGGCTGTTTTGAGGCATGGGACCTGGGATCACCGCAGGCCTGGCTGCTACCAGTTACCAATTAATCATGATTCCCTCAGGGACCAGCTCAATACACAGCACCAAGAACAATCCACCGCCCCAAGACAGATGCCGTCAGTGCACTTAACAAAAGATGAAGCCCCTTCAGACTATCTACAGGAAAACCGGTCTCAGTTCTGCGCATCTCCATTTGATTTTGTAAGCATGACTGCCTGAGGCTGGCCACAACCAAAATGGCTCAGGATTAAAAAGTTAAGAGAAAATGTCAAGATGCCGTTTCATAGACACCTCGTTGTAAAAGGAAGAGGATTGGAAAAAAGAAAATAAAACCCCATAAAGGTTCGCCGTCACTGGCTTCCATGGGACTTTTGGTTTCAAGTCATGCTAGAGGCAGGGGATGGCATTTTCTGCACCACTGGAGCACCACTCCCAGCACCCAGTTCACAGAGGGAAAGAGCTACCTGGCTGTAGCTGCATGGAGGGCAGGGAGAAGAGCCCTCCTCTGCTCTCGGGCTGCGGGAGGTACAGGGGACAGACAGACCAGCCACGAGCCAATCTTGTCTCTGATGACTGAGCAGGACCCAGCAGCAATCCCCTTCTTGCCTCTAGCCATTAGGAAGGCCGGTTATGTGGTTGCGAGGGAAGGAGGGGAGGGGGCCATTGCCCCATCATGTGCTCTCTGGGCAGAGCTGAAATAACTCAGGGCCGGTGGGGGTGGGGAGGAGAAAGAAAAGAGGAATACTAATAATACCAGTAATCATCACAATAATAATCATAATAATAAAAGATCAAATCCAGAATAAACAGCCCCGAACTCCAGCTAATAAAGAGGCAAATTTTGACAAATGAGGGTTTTTATTCTTTCTGACCACCGGCTGGAGGAAATCAAAGTCAGCTACCCAGATTATGTTTTTTTTTAAATTTAAAGATGGATTTGGTGCCGCTACGACTTGTTTACAACCAAAGTTAAAAATAAATGAAGACCCATCATGCCAGCCATGCCAACACGGGAATGAGGCTGAAGTTGGCTGCTTATTCCCAGTTCCTTATTCCTTAGTCTCGGTTCCCTTTCAAAGCTAATCTAGACCCAATAAAAGCTTCTTATGAATGAATTACACATCCTGAAGTAAGTTTGTTCATGCCAGGCATCCATCTGACAGCCCCCCAGGCACTGTACTAAGTATCTGGGCTTGAATAAGGAATTGGCTTTGGGGCTGTGTTGCCTGCCAGCTCTGTGGTCCTGAGGGAGCCCTGGCACCCAGCTTGCTGGATTTACAAAGGACTTTTTCTATTTCCACCCCCTCCACTCACACACACACCTCATCAGTGACAGGCAAATCTGGTAATAGCTGGGATCGTGGCTGGAAATCCATTTTGGGCCACCCCACACCATCTGGGCCAGGCAAGACACTGGTCATCAATTCAGTCTGTAATCTCAGCCCAAATGCCGGGTCCTTAGTCAAGCATGTATACTTAGTACCATGGGAATGGGGGGCTGTTAGTTGGCAGCCTGGCAGGAAGAAACCACGCTCTGGTCTGGGCCAGACTGGTCAGTGGTGTCCGGGAGAGTCCCCCGGTGCCATAGAGGCATGGTGTGGGGTGGCCCAAGAAGGATTTCCATCTCTAATCCCAGCCCACAAGAAATTCCTTCCTTGAGCCTGTCTACTTGGTACAGTGGGGATGGGGGAACTGACCTAAACAGTATTTCCAGCTGTAACCCCAGCCCAAAACCAGGTCCTTATTTGGGTCCATGTACTTAGTACAGTGGGCGCGGGGGGCTGGCAGTTGGCAGCCTGGCATGCAAAAACTGCACTTTGGGCCAGGCAAGACTCCGGTTGGGGGGTGTGGGATAGTATCCAGTGCTAGAGGCATGGTGTGGGGTGGCCCGAAGAGGATTTCCTGTCGTCAACCCAGCCCAAAACCCAGTTCCTTATTCAAGCCCATATACTTAGGACAGTATTTGCAGGGGCGGCCAGCTCAGGGCCTGGCACAGCCAAACCGTGTCTTCAGTCGGGTAGGACAGCCAGGGGATGGTTTAGGCTGCTAAAGGGGGATGTAGCTCAGTGGTAGAGTGCATGCTTTGTCTGTATGAGGTCCTAGGTTCAATCCCCAGTATCTCTACTTTTCATGGGGCAGCAGGGCAGGCCCTACAGAGACAGGTCAGAAGGTCTCAACCTATTCAGCCTCCACAAGAGAAGACTGAGAGGGGATCTGGTGGCTGTTTACAAACTCCCCAGGGGGGACCAGAGAGAATTGGGGGAAGCTCTGTTCCCCCCAGGGTTACTAGGAATAACACCCTCAAACTGTTAGAGAAAAGGTTTGGGCTGGACATCAGGAAACATTATTTTAGTCTTAGGGCTGCCAGGCTCTGCAATGGGCTCCCAAGGGAGGTGGTGCTCTCCTACCTTGGGCATCTTCAAGAGGAGGCTGGGCAGATATTTGGCTGGGGTGACATGATCCTGGCACCCATTCGTGCCCATATATTTAGTACAGGGGCGGGGGGTGTCAGCTGGCAGCCAGCACGGCCAAGCCGCACTTTGGGCCGGGCAACGCTGTGGTCAAGGTGCTTCGGGACAGTCCCCTGTGGCGCCAACAGGCAGTTTGGGGTGGCCCGAGAAGTATTTTGCCCCACAATCCCATCATAATCTGACCTTTATTTAGGGCTCTGTCCTTGATGAAAAATATTATTTTGCATATTAATTAGTAAATATGCAATGAAATTCTCTCTTTTTAAAAATGTGTAATTCATTAATAACAAGCTTTGATTTGGTCTAGATTAGCTTTGAAAAAGGAACTGGGAATAAGCAACCACCTTCAGCCTGGTGGGCGGGATGGAGGAGCCGGGGCCCCGCAGACAGCTTTGGGCTTCTCCCCAGCACCCAAAAAAGCAGCCTGAGATTTATTTATTTATTTTTAAAAAGGATTTTTACCTCCCCAAAATCTCACCCCCGACACAACCACGAAATGCACGGAGGGCGAATTGCAGCAGGTGACTCAGACTCGGAGTTAACTGAAGGGGAGGGGAAAAGAAAAGTTGTTCACCTCCATCGAGCGCAGAAAACACCCCGGCTTTCAAAAACAGGAGTACTACATAGCCAGTCACAGTAATTACAATACTATATAAAGAATAATTATGACATAGCAGTACCGCAATAATAGCGATTAGCTGATGCCCAGCCCAGGGTTTCTAGCGCCCACGCAACTGTTTTGGAAGCTGGATGTGCAGAGCGCGTTGTGCACGCCCAACGGATTTTAAAAATCATTTCATTAATGTCATGATAATTTTAAAAATCATCTTATTAACGTCATGATGATCGTGCACCGCTAGAATGAAAAATAATTAGAATAGTAAGCAACATGAACGTTAATTAGCACTATGTAAATGTTCGGTAATTAATGAATAGCCACGTGTAAAAGGTAGCACTAAGCACCCGGAGGCGCGGAGAAGGCGGGTCCGCGGCTGTTCTGGGGCCGGGGTGGGGAGGGAAGGAGCAGGCGGCCCCGGGGCTCCCGCATGCCGGCTCGGGGCACGTGCAGCGCCGTGTGGGCGGGCGGGCGGCTCCGCGCTGCCTCCCCGGGCGCATCTCGAGCCCCTGCCCGAGCCCGGAGCGGAGCTGCGCCTCCCCCGCCGCTGCCCCCGGCCGCAGCGCCGCGCTCCTCCGCGCCCGCACAGCGGGTCCCGCGCACCCCGCCTAGGCCACGCCCCCTGGGGCGGAGCTCCGCGCTCCTCCGCGACCGCTCCTGCACTGCGTGTACGGCGCACGGCGCAGGCGCGCCTTCGCCCAGGCCACGCTCTCCGCGCCCGCAGGGCGGGGGCGGGACCAGGGAGGGGGCGGGCGCTTAATCTTTCCATGCCGGCGTTCATTGGCTGGGAGGCGCTGCGCGGGCCGGCAGCCGAGTGGGTGCGCTGGACGCCCGTCTGGGCTGAGAGCTTTTAAATACGACTGTAGCCGCCATAACGCGCCACGCGGTCGGGGAAGCTGGTGGCGGGCGGGTGTTGGGGCTGTGGCCCGGCGGCTCCGGGGGCCCTCGGCTCGGGGTGGGCTCAGGCCTCCAGGAGCAGAGTGACCAAGTGTTTCCCCAGCACCTGCGCGTCCCCCAGCCCTGCTGCGGCAGCGCGGCTGTGCGGAGGGCGCTTTCCTTAGATTTTTATTTATTTATTCACTATTTTTAAGCATTTCTCTTCAAAACGTGGGTTGGACGTTGTATCTAAACCAGACGGGCCAGAACGTCCTGTCGGGGTTTCTTAGCCGCAGCAAAAACATTCTTTTCCTTGTCAAAAATTCGAGTGAAACGAGTGTTTTCTGAGGGGCTGCCCTTGAGCCGCAAAGAGGGGCTCCCCGTGAGCTACAGCGCTGCGGGGGCGCTGGCTGAGTCGACACAGCCAGGTCTGCCACTTCTCTTGTGTTGAAACCGAAAGGTCCGGCTGGGCACTCAAACGCACCTGCGCTGGAGCAGCAAGTGGGGAAAATAAATACTGCCATTATGCTGAATTTGGTCTGTTTAAGATTTGAAGAGAGACCCCCTTGACTCTTACCTGTGTCGTGGAACTAAACGCCACGCTGACATTTCGTCCAAAATGCGCGTGCCAGTGTACCCCCGCCGTACAGGGACTGTTTTGCTTGTGCGTTGCTCGGGGGAAAGCTGCTTTTAAGGGAAGGAGCCATGGCTTCAGCATATGCCCTCTAGTACCTTACGCTCTGAAAGGGTTGATTTATTTATTCACTATTTTTAAGCATCTCTTTTCAAAACGTGGGTTGGACGTTGTATCTAAACCAGACGGGGGCCAGAACGTCCTGTTTCCCCGCGCCGAGCTGTAGAGGAATAAAGAGCAGCCAGGAGAAAAGTGACTCTGTGGGGGGATGGGCAATGGAGAGCGGCGTTCTCGGTAGTGCGAGTGGCTAGTACGATTGGAGGACCTAGATGATATAAGTAAAAAAAAAAAAAAGGTTTAGTGATTACTCCAAAGAAGGCAGCAGGGTTTGCCATGATCTGATACAAGGGTCTGGAACGGCGGGTCTGAACCTTCTTCAGTTGACGTACCCCTTGGTCTCCGAGTGAGACTTCACGTACCCCCGTTCAATGGGAAATTAATTTTTATGTCAAACTGTGTACTCGGGTATTATAAAAACAGCAAGATGCTCATACAAAGAGTTCTTCGTTTTAAACAAGGTTCATTTATTCAATGCACATAAAAAGTTGTACAAAAAAACACCACTTGATGTCAAATGGCAAAACGTGCCCAAACTTATTAGTGCAAACAGTGCTGCTGCTTACTATCAACCAACATTTTAATTCTAGGCGACATTTTCGAGAGCACCACATGCAAGTCAATTTAACTTCTTTGTCCTCCCAGATAGTCACTTCTTCACCTGGGAGTGAAATGTTCAACGAGTTTGGACTGAAATGTTCAACGAGTTTAGAATTGTGAACACATCTGCGAGGGATGGCAAACAACCCGCAAAGTTTGGACCTATGAAACACTGAAGCAGAATTAATCCATTTTCATGCAGAAACATTTCAATTAATCTCAAAGTTCAAATACTCTTGTCAGAACTTTTTGTCTGGATAACCAGCGTACTTCTGTGTGAAGCAGAAGTACAGTATGTCCAGACCCAACCTCTTCCTTCGCACAGCGCTTTGAACATGCAGTGATTCAATGCCCTTGCTCTGATCAAGTTGGCGGCCTGGGTCTATCTAAATGGAGCCAGCACAAGGATATTTCTTCTTGGGGTGATCAAGGGGGTTTCGTCTACAAAGGGATGCTCGTCAAGGTTTCTAATATGCTTGACTTGGTCTGGGGAACCCTTCAGATTCATGCTGGGACTACTAAACATCCGCCTAAAGGCTGGGACATCTTTATGAAAGCCATGACCGAGCTGAACATACATTCTGTTATGGGCAATGCCATGAATCGTGGTCATCTGGAACAGACCAAGAAACACGAACAGCACTGCCTAAGAAGCGAAAAACTGTCTCTAAAAGCCATTGGCTCTCCCTGTAAAGTTTTATGCTTTGAATTAAACTATTCTATACTGCTATAAAGTTTTTGTCTACAGAAGATTTTTTCATTGAAAACACGCGTACACATTTAAACAACAACAGATTCATTTACACAGTATCAGCTGAGTGTTTTACTTAGACAAAGCGTTCCTGAAAGTCATAGCAAGAAATACATGTCTGGGCCTGTTGAAACATGTTTTGAACAGGCCCAGCCACATGGAAATTGTTATATTTACTTTTTACAAAATGCATCACCCACCACCCTATCATTTTGTGCTAAATTGTTGGAATAATACAATTTCAAAATCTGTTCAAATGATAGCCCCTTGCTATGGTGGTGTAGGAAAAACACACAATGGTATCCGCAGGCGACAGACTGGGGGTCTTGTCTGAAAAGCAGTGTTGGTAGCCTTCTTGTTTAGAAACCACTTAATGCTTTGAGGAAAGAGAGCGCTGTTTGGGGGGTGCCCGTACAAGTCTAAAACTTCCCCGTGGTTCCGATCCTCCAGGTAAACAGCCAACCAGTGCTCTCCAGGTTGATGATGTGAGTGCGTGTTGACCACCAAGCTCAGGGGCCTTTTAGACAGTCGAGTCTTAGGAAGCCAATCGCAGGGGAAAACATCTAAGAAAGTTTCTTTGGCGTAAGGGTCTGAGAATAATACCTTGGCGAGCTGTTCGATGTCCATCTTCACATGTAGTCAGACAGAACCTTTCTCCTCTGATTTATTTCTATGACGTTGTCAAAGACCCCATACATGATCATGTTAACCGTCATGGGCAAAGCTGCAGCAAAGCGTATTTCTGCTCTCATGTTCCCGGTTTTAATCAGCGAATAATGATGTGGAATCAGAAAAAAAAGAAATGCCTTAAACTTTGATCATACGAGTTATAAGATGATATCTCCTCTGCAGCTGCTTCGCTCACCGTGGCCTTGAAGATAGCAGAAAAAAAGTATGTACAACTCTGATTTCCAAGTGCAAGAAAGAAGTGTTAGTTCTCGTGTTGTGAACTAACCTTGTCTCCCCCATAATTCCTATCCTGATAACAGCAAAGCAGTAATAAGCTAGTGTTTGTAGCTGCTTTTTCTAGCAAACTCCACTATATGATCACGTGAGTTGTAGCCACTGTAAAAAAGTATATAAGCCTCCTGATTTTGCACTTGGGGGAACCCCTTCCAAGTGCTTGGGAAATCCATGTCACTTTGGGGTCCCCCCTACAGCTGTAGTTTCATTTGAGTAAAAGCTTCTGCTGACCCGACCCAAAAATATGCTGCGTGTGTTTCCACGACAATGATCAGCACGTTCCTGGTCAGGAGACAGATGAAAGGCAAATAAGGTGTGCCCCAGAGCAAACTTCTTATGGTTGATTATCAGGGTCTGGTCTTTTGTATGTTTACCGGCTGTCTGTACCAGCTGCATGTATTCTTTCACGCAGTTACCGTTCGCAAAATCTGGTTGTAGGGGCTTTGTCGGGGTTTGTTCTTCATCGACGTAGAGGGGCACAAAATTAATATTGTAATGTTTAAAGTTAAAGGGGTTCTTAGCATAATTCCTGCTAAAGGAATCGTTATCCACAAACCCGATGACGATGGGTTTGGGCAATTGCCCCAAAAACAGATTCTCCTGATTGCTGACTCAGCTGCCAGCAGGAATGCTGAACATTTTCATACCCACGCTGTCTATGGGGTATTTAACGTTGGCCTTAAGCAAGGCCTCTGCGTGGGCCAGTCAGACACCCAAGGCTACCTTCACAAAAAGTGAGGCAGATGTGATTTTTAGTTTACATGGGCCATCCGCTGCAGTGCCCATCAAGCAGAAAGCATCTTTGCTGCATGTCAGTTTAATTTTCACATCCACACCATTCAGCAACAGTTTTTCTTGAAAAAACAAATTGCTATGGAGATGACCAAGCAGCTCTGTCTCTTTGTCTCCGGTCTGTCAGGTTTTCCCACTTCTGAAACCCATGATTATCGCCATCCCGCATGACCGTTTCATGATGCCTAGGTGTATCTTTGTAAAACAGCCCGGCAGGAAATTGGGTGGCGAGGGTGTCATTGCTGTAGTTGAGAACCGATTCGATGAAGGCTCGGTAGGGGTAACAGTTGTTGCTCTGGCTTATGAGACCATCTCCCAGAGTGACATCCCGCTGACTGAAGACAGAGGCTAGCGGATAATTCACCAGACCCACCGCTGCCCCGGCATCAAGATCAGTTCCATTGCCTTTTACAATCTTGCAGCAAAAGTACAGCAGCGTGTTGTTCAAATCCATGTAATCTTCGCCATTCCCAGCTATGAAAAAGTCAAGGGGACTGGACTCAGTAATAGCTGAAAGTGGGGGGATCTCAACATACAGGCTTTTCTCAATGCAGGTCTGCGTAGGGGCTATTTGAAACACATCGAGTTCGGATTTGGCACATTCTTCAGACCCACAGTGAACAAAGGCCATGGCGGTTAACATATATTTTTTTTCTTTCCTACAGGAGAGTGCCCCTTCTTTCTCCTAGGCTGCTTCTTGGTTTTTCATGTCTGGCAGCCCCGTCAACTTACCGTCTTCTTTTTAAGGGGTTCAGGAGGTCCTGCATGTCCAAAGTCTGGTGTGTCTCTCTCTTTTAAGGCTCTTTCTTTGAATATACATGAGGCTGGACCCCTCCTGCTTTGCTGGGTTGACCACCTTATCCAGGACAGCTCAGGAGATGTGACTGATCACATCTTTAGCTCTGTTTTCCACTGCATTTTTAGTGTGGGGCTTAGCAATTTCCAGACCCCTTCTCAAAAGTGGAACAGCTTTTCTAAAGAGGCTGCGAAATATGCCTCCCACACCAGCCGTGTACATCATGGGTACCCCCTGATATCCTGAAAGACCATACCCGGCCTGGGCTTTATAATAATTTCTGTACAAGTTAGGGTCCCCGTAGTTTTTTAGCATCACCGTCGTGCTTTTACTTATTTTAAAATCTCAAAGTGTTCCGGGGGCGTAGGTGAAGCTTAACGATCACGTCCCGAAGTGAAATGAGACGTGTTTGTTCAGATCTGTCCTTATTTCAATGCTGATTGTGTTTGTTGATGTGGTGCTGACTAATGGGGACATAATGCAGGTTGTCACATGTGATGGTGACAAACTTGTTCCCACAGAAAGGGACGCAGCATAGCAAAGAAACCAAAAACTCCTTGACAAGATGATGTTCCACAACGTCCATGTAGACATACAGAGAATTGAACCCACCAGTAATATCAGCTGTAAAGGGTTTTTTTTTAGCAGTGCACCCAGGTAGCAACCCCATAATATACGCTAGTTCACCACTGGTAGAAAAAGCATAGGAGTTATCACTGACTTTCAGTCTAATTTTTCTGCTCACCTGATCATAGAGCATAACTAATTCAGGTGGAGTCGGGTGGATGGTAATTGTATTGTTCATACGATCCAGGAACTCTTTGATGGTTGTATAATACCCCGGAGCCAGGAGGTACTCCCATTTTTTAGTCCCAGAACTGATTTTGAAAGGGGTGTCTTTGCTGATGCTGTTCCAGCTGTGCGGGTATTGTATTTCTGCTAAGCCTATCTCCCAGTTGCCCAGCAGATCCAGAGGTTTAACCAGCTGTATGGTAAAGTTCGAGCTGGTGTTCTTCAGAAAAATCCTGGCGCAAGCGCTGTTGGGCAAAGCAATGTAAAAGCCACCGTCACACATCTCGGCCTTCTGACTGAGGTACCCCTATATGTCACAAACTTGGGAGGCTTCCACCCAGCTGTTAAATTTGGCCGGCCACCCCAACCATTTCACCAGCAACTGCTTCTTTCTCCCCTTTCCTTTCGTTGCTAGAACTTTTTCAACCCTGTAAACTCTGTCCTGTTTGGGGTTCAATTTTTGTAGTTCTTCAGGGTAAAAAGAACCAGTTCCAGGGAACAGAAAACAGCCCTGGCCCGGCACAGGAAAATCTTTGCAGACGAGCTCCCACAAGGGTCCTGGAGCTTGAGGAAAAAGGCAGTGGAGCGCTCGGGGTCCCAGCTTCACCCCGGGGACCCAGCTCCTCCAGCACAGGGGAGACCAGGATCCCCCAGGCCCTGCGGTGCATTGGGAACCAGGTGGAGGAGGGAAGGGGCGCGGACATGGGAAGTGCAGGCCTCCATCCCCCGCCCGGCCCATGCAGGGCCTTACAATACAGAGGTGGGGACGAGGGGCACTGCCGGTGTGTGCCCGCTGGGGAGGCAAGGGCTGGAGCTGCAGGAAGGCCACCAGTTCCAGGCACACAACAGGAGAGAACAGTTTTCTTTTCCCCTCCTCTCCCGGGCCCATTCCTGTCCCAGCAGCACATCTTCTGCTCCTCCGTAAATGCCTACAGCTCTTTCTTCTCTTCCCTGGTTTGGTTGTATCAGGTCATGGTTTACACTATGGGCTTTGAATCCCACAGTCTAAATTCAAACCTCAGTTGAACAAGTGGATTTGGAACAAATACAGGGGAAAACAGTCATGGAAGTTCTTTAAAAAATGTCCTCCTTCACAAAGACAAATGGGCCCTAGCAGCACTGTTTGGGAGGAGCGGAGAAGGGGCGAGAGCAGGAGAGGAAGGGAGACGCAGTGGAAGTGCCCGGGTCGGGGCTGTCTCGCCCCAAGCCATGGGCTGCCTGCGGAGACCCGGGAGTGAAGGCGGCCCGCACAGAAGTTTCTGTCCCCAGGTTTCTGGCCCGGTCTCTGTCTCCAGGAGGGCCCTGTGGAGCGCGGGGCCAAGCGACTTCTGTCTGTGAGCAGCAGCTGGGCCCCAGCGGGGACAAAAATTTCAGATCCCACCACAGGAGCCCCAGGGATTTCAAGGGAAATCTCTCCTGGCATTAGGCAACTCCAGCCCGGAAGGACAGAGGCGAGGGTTTGGGGAAGGCTCGCAGTGGCAATGAGACATGGATTCCAGTGCCCAGAGCGTCCTGGCAAGACCCCCCACCATTCCCTGCCTGTGCCCCCGCCGCCAGCGCTTCCTGCCTTGTGCCCGGCCTCGGGGAGTTGGGGGGGAGCTGCTTGCCGTCATCTTCTTAGCAGTGTCTCAGTCTCCTAATGTGAAGGTCCTGATTTCAAGTCTCATAGAAAGCAGCTCTTTTGCCTGCTCCTAAAGCCCTGCCCTGGGCACCACCTCCTGCTCCATGGGCCCTCAGCCCTCACCCACAAGGCCCGCTGATACCAGCGCCTGGAGGCAAGTCCTGAGCCCTGCTGCTGCTCCCCGTGGGTCCCGAAGTGTCTCACCCCACGCCCGCAGCTGCACAGCCCGGCCTGAGCCACATGAACAGCAAGAAAGAGATGTCCTGGGGCTCAGACATACCTTGCTGCAGAGCGGGGCAGCCCAGGGAAGGGATCTCTCTGCTAGACCACTGCCGCAAAGAGGTACAGTAACAAAAGCATGGTGAATAGGAAAAGAAAACCAAACACGCCCAACGTGGGGCTCAAACCAACAACTGTGAGACTAAAAGTTGTATGCTCTACCGAGTAAGGTAGCTGGGCATGTACAAAGTCACATGGTGCAGCAGGCATGTGACAGCCCATGGGCAGGGTGGGACAGGGCTGGGCATGTGGAGGGCAGAGGTCGGCAAAGGACAGGGCAGCACCCCATGGTGGGAGCAGAGGTGCCAGGGGGGTGTGCGGGCCCTGGCCAAGAGGGCAGAGGAGCTCTGCAGCCAGAGGTGGTGCCTGGGAAGGTGCAAAAGAGTTACTTTCTCTCAGGCTTGGACTTGCTCTGCCTTCATTCACAACTCAGTGGCCCTGCGCTGTGCTGCCATCAGGCTGGGACATGCTGGGAAGTGTCCCAGCCCCTCTCCCCCTCGCAGGCTCTCACAGCCGGGGCAGTCTCTGTCCCTCGGCCCCCTGCGGTGCTGGAGCAGAGAGGGGACGGAAGGGTTTCCTGGTGGGGTGGGGTGGAGGTGTGGGTGGGGATGGAGGGGCTGCAGCAGAGCGGTGCGGAGTGGGGTGCAAAGACAAACAGGCCCTAGCAGCACTGTTTGAGGAGGTGTAGAGAAGGTGGGAGGGCAGAAGAGGAAGGGACACGCAGTGGATGTGCCCACGTCAGGGCTGTCTTGCCTCAAGCCATGAGTTGCCTGCCAGACCCAGGAGTGAATGGGGCGCCCACAGAAGTTTCTGTCCCCAGGAGGCCCGTGTGGAGCATGCAACCAGGCGACTTCTGTCTCTGAGCAGCAGCTGGACACGGGCAGGGGCAAAAGTGTCGGATCCTGGCACAACAGCCTCATGGACCAGGAGGGAAATCTCTCCTGGCATGAGGCAACCCCAGCTGGGCCAGACAGAGGCGGGGGGAGCAGTGTGGCGGCATTGACACCTGGATCCCGGCACCTGGATCCCCGTGCCACGAGCTCCCACCGCTCCCTTCCTGCGCTGTGTCCCCTCCTTGTGCCCGGGGCTCGCAGGGTCTGGGGGCTCTGTTTTACATCACTGTCTTAGCGCAGCCAGCAGCGCCTCCATTTCCTTATCTGAAGCTCGACAGTTGTAGCCTGAGCGAGGGCTGCGCGGGCAGTCCCTGCCGCAGCTCTTTTCCACGGGCAAGGCTGGGGCTGGGCTCTGTGTGTGCCCGGCTCTCTGCTGCGGGCAAGTCCCAGCCCTGCCCCGGCACAGTTTTTCCCTGCTTGAGGCCTGGAGACTCCCACGGCTTGTGGAAGGGCAGCGCTTGATCCCCAGGGTGGGCAGGACGGAGACAGGGGGAGCAGCGCAGTGGCAATGACACCCGGTGCCCGGAGCATACTGGCGAGACCCCCCACCGCTCCCTCCCTGCACCCCGTCCGCCAGCACTTCCCACCTTGTGCCCGGGCTCAGAGGGGTGCAGGGAGCTGTTTGCCATTGTCTTCTTCACACAGGCTGCAGCGCTTCAGTCTCCTAATCTGAAGGTCCCAAGTTGGAGTCTCAGAGACAGCAGCCCCTTCCCCAGCACCACCTCTGCTCCACGGGCCCTCAGCCCTCACTCCCAAGGTGCACTGATACCAGTGGTTGGAGGCAAGGCCAGAGCCCCACTCCTGATCCCTGTTGGACCCGAAATGTCTCAGCCCCCAGGCCCCGCGGGCTCTCGCCCCCACCTGTGGCTGCACAGCCCAGCCTCAGCCACATGAACGACAGGAGAGAGATGACCTGGGGCTGGGAGGTGTCTTGCTAGTGTATTTGTTCGCCAGGTTTAGTTTGGTAATATAGACAGATGGCAGTAGTTCTCCCTTCAAAAAGAGCATCCCCAGGCACCCGTGGAGAAGGCAGCGGGGTTCTGTTTAAAAAATCCGCCAGTTTCCCATCCATTTCTAACAGAGCCCTCCACTCGTGCTCCCAAATGGTCCTAATGGTAAACCCCTCTCACTTGAGATAATTGGTCTTGTGCAATGCCTGATAATTCAGAAACTCGAAGGTGGTCCCCGTCAATGGGTTCTGGTCTTTCTCATGGTAGCAAGTGACACAACCCTGGAAAAAGCATCCATTAAATTCAAACGCCGTAGGTTCCCCATCAATGTTGGCATTGCCGTCTAAAAAATAGGGGCCTACCTGAAATTCCCCACCCCGTAAGGCATATTGAATTTGAATATTTTCTTTCTCCGAAATGTACACTAGCCACTGAATAGATGGGGTTGGAAAACTTTTTTTCTGTCTGTGATAGTGGTCCGGGGGTAGAAGTGCTATTTTCTGCTGTTACAAAAATATAAGCCTGTACATGGCCATGCAGACAGAGGCCAGCGTGATATATTGGAAAGGATCTATGCAGTGTACTACATTTTGGAGTTCACCATCTACTTTCACTTGGTCTACCTGCCGTGTCATTTTCATAATCTCACCCTGTAGAGGCAGCATGCGTCTTTCAAACTGTTCACATCCTGCTGGCAATAATAGGCCAGCTGCTTTTTTGCATGTCAAAGGGCTTATCACGGGTGTTCAGATACCATTCTAAAAACGGTCCTTTCTCACCGGACATCATATTTTCAATGCCGTACTACTCCATCTTTGGGAGAGGCCCCACATCATTTTGGTTTTCTGCCGTGCTAAAAAAATGTGGGAAATAACCTTTGCAACCTTCAAACCCCATCACCTGTGGAAGCCTGCTAAGTTTCATTGGCAAAAAGTTTAAGGAATCTATGAAACGGATGCCTCACCTGGTCACTTCAATGCACACAAGTTTACTACCCCGGGTGATTAGTTTCACCTCCATTTTTTCCTTCAGTAACTGGCTAACAATGAAGTAACCATCGTAGCCTTTGGCGTTGTGAGCTATGAAGGTGTAGTCCTGGAACTTTGTATCCATAAAAACTTTAATAAAATCAGACAGACACGCTATACCCTTAAACTCCCAAGTGCTTTCTGGCTTTTGGGGCTCAGGTTTACAAGCCGTTTTGAGGGTTTTGCCTGCGGCTTTCTGAGTTTTTTTTTCCCCTGTCTTTAGCTCCATTGCAGAAATATAGTTGGGCTCATGCATCCCCATCTCCTGCACACATTCAAAATCATAAAAAATGTACCCCTTGCCTTCTTCAGGCTCTTTAATCTGGCGCATAAAGCACCAGTGCTTGTTTACATCTGTGACTTTCCCATAACACTGTTTGCACTGCCAACCCTTGCACTCATGCTTTTTGCCCATGTAAGATTTACACTCATTGCACAGAGTTTTAGTCAGACATTTGCTCTGCTTTTCAGAGGCCAGGGCCATGTGTCTTTCTAAGCACTCTTTGGAACAACAGTACAGCTTACAATTAGGGCACCTCTGTGTCCTGCCCATGTTTTCAGCACAGTTTGGGCTCAGGCAAAGACGACATTGGAACGTGCACGTGTGTACAATGTCTGACAAAGATCGCAATAATTTCTCATGCCAAACACCTTTTTCACATCCAAAATACCTTTTGATACATAGACATGCCTAATTTCCTGTGCAGTTCTTTGGCACCATCTAGCAGTTCAGCATCTCTGGCCCTTCTACGTTTTGTAACAGCCAATAGACTGCCTGCAAAGCACAGGTTAGTATCATAGGTATTCAAGTCGATTAAATACTTCCTCTTTTTAGCAATGATCTGGGAATAGGAGATATCGCTTATAACTCTACAGCTCCCACCTTCCCGGCCTCTCACAATGATTACAACGAGACAAAATGTCGTATCGAGCAATATTTCTCTTTGGCTTTGTAACAGTGTGCCCATCTCTGCTTGATGATTCAATCCTGCTCTGCCTTTGCCCGGGCAGCTGGTCTTACTCTCCAAGGAACCTCATGAAGACCCAGGAGGGTTCTTCGATTACCTTCTGGGTATCTCCCAAACTCGCCTGCCACGTCTTTGGATGGTCCTTCAGTGAAGGGGGTCCCCTCTAACGATGCCTCTAGAGTTGTAACGTGTCCTGGCAGATGTTCACAGGGCTCCAACCTCCTCTACACTCTGGCCATATGCCAACCTATGAGACAAGCTTCAGGATCTTTTGTGGCTAGCCCCTGTTGAGGTCTTCCTCAGTTCCCATGTGTCCTTTCTCACGGATGGACGCCTTGGGCTCTGACCAGACCCAGAGGGTCTGGTGATGCTGTCTCCAGGGTTGTCCCTCTCAATGCCCTGCGTGATCTACGACGGATGCTGTCGGTTGTCACCGCATTCTCACGTGGTCTTTCGTCTCCAAATGGGGTCTCTAATTCCTCGAGCCTGGTGTGGTGTGCTAGGCTAAACTGCTCTAGGCAGGGAACTAAAATAGATCCGACTAAGAAAGAAAAACATGAACAGAACACTCGCCACCAGAAAACCACATGCTGTGTGGTTTTCTGGAACAACCCAGCGTGAAAGAAAAAGGAATTAAAGACAAGACTACAAGAGGAATGAGACAAAAAGGAGAAAAAAAGAGAAGAGGAGTGACTGCAGGGAGAGTCCCGTGCTCCCTTCACCCCTAATGTCCCTAAACTAATGTGTCACCTGGGTCAGGGCTTGTGCCTTCACCCCAGCTGGGGCTTCTCAAATCCCCTCTGGGATCCGCCTCTTCCCTGCGGTCACTGCACCTGCCGCCTCCGGCAGGAGCTCCCTCACCGGCTCTTGCCATCACCACTGCCGGCCTCCCTGCTGGCTCCTCCTGATTCCTGCCGGTGTTCCCCAGCATGGGGATCTCCTGCAGTTCCTGCTGCCAGCGCTGCTGCCAGCCTCACAATAGGCCCTTGATCCCTGCTGGCCTTCCCCAGTGCAGGGATCTCCCACAGCTCCTACTATCACCGCTGCTGGCCACAGTGGCTGGATGTGCTCCACCCGGCAATTTCCTGCTGCTCCACCAGCACTCAGCATCCTCCTTCCCGTGCTCTCGGGGCCAATTTTTATCTTCACCAGGTGACATCTCTCTGTGATGTCACCTGGCTCCAGCTGGAGATGGGCACGGCTGATAAGCCACTCAGGCGGTTTTCCCTGGCATGCCTCCTCGCTTCTCTGGACCCCTGCAATAGGTAGGTTTTTTTCTTCTTTCACTTTCATCTGAGGTCTGCCTCTGGACGAGGCTTCCCCCTTGCCCAATCCTGCATCCCTGGGACAAACAGGTTACTGAACCACTCTAAAAACAGCTCTGGGGTCATCTGGTTTAAATTAATAGATCAAGAGTATAAACAGTTTGCCATGTTATCTGCCGGAATACATAACTGGGCATAGTCATTGCCTGTGAGTCTCTGGCGGAGTTCTGCTACAATTTCTTCCACCCCTCAGCTTATCGCTTCATGTGGCACGTGTAATGGCACACGCTCCAGAGTCACAAAACGGAACTCCTCAGTGTACCTCATCCCCCCAAACCTGGTTACAGACCACTCTTGCCTTCTCACCCGCACCATATGTACGTCTGATAAAACATCCTCTGCTGACTCAGGAGACAAGGGGGCGCTTGAGGTGTCCCCTAAATGGTCTTCTACACCAGATTCATTATCCCAACTCTCTGACCGTTCAGATCTTGGTTGTGAGGCAGGCCTAGGAGGCCTGGGAACATTTGAGGGGCCCTCTAAAGGGCTTCCTAAATCATAGTCACCATCTCCTCTCTCTGGCTCCACGGGTCCTGGTGAAGGGTCAGGCCTGGGAAGAGGGGAAGCGCTTGAGGGGCCTTCTAAAGTGCCATTACTAGGGGATCTCTTATTTTTTCTCAACCAGTGTTTAGTCTTCCCCATGCTCCTCTTTAACCAGGCCCTTACTTTTTGCCCTGTGATCCACTTGCTGGTTCGCCACCCATCCTTACCTCTGCGTTTACCAGGACTCCCCCTTACGATACAGGCCATGACTGCTGTCCGAGTTACACAGACTACCTCCTCTCTGAGTAAAATTTACCCTTTTGCTCCGGTAGTAATCATGATGTTTCAAAGTGCTCTACATTATAACTGTGCTAAAACAGTCACAATTAAAAGATAACTCCACCCTTTTAGTCTTAAAATATGTAGAGATCTGGACACACAGGTTAGCTTTTTTGTGGTCTGGTTTATCTTTACAACGCACCCCCGGTTCTTGGAAAATGCATAGCCCCTCCTATAGCATAAAAGCCCCTGTAAGAATATATATTTTAATCTGTTTTTATTTCCAGCAAAAACCTTTACAATATTTACTGGTTTATTATGTTAAACCTTCTCCTAAAAAGGGATTTTAATCATTTCTAGGGACCATTAACCCTTATTGGCTTTATCTTCACAACAGGCCTTTTGGTAAAAGAGAACTCCTTTAGTCTTAAAATATGCAGAGCTCTCAACATACTGGTCATCTTTTGGTCATCTTTTTTTTTGTGGTCTGGTTTATCTTTATAACATCTCCACCACCCCCACCCCATACAAAAGCTGTGAGAATATATATTTTTAAATTCAGTCTTTATTTCCATCAAACACTTTTACAGTATTTACAAGCTTATTTTGTTACCCCTTCTCTTGAAAGGGTTTGTTTTTTTTAATATTTCTAGTGACCATTAAATCTCTTTGGTTTTATCTTTACAAAAACCCCTACATATATGTGTTTAGAGACTCAAGGGTGTACTTGGTAGCTGTGTTGGTCTGAGACAAAAAGACATACAAAAAACTAGAACTCTTGGTTCCAAAATGATACCTTACATTACACCAACTGGATTTTTGGATTGCCGGGTTAGGGAATGCTGAGGCAAGAGACCGAGTCAGAGGGGGTATGGGCAACAGTTCAACAATGGTAAAGGGTTCATCACAGCGTCCAGCCCGTTGGAGCCCTAATCATAGGTGTTGTCATACTTTTCCTGAGATGACTGGTGGGAGTCCTCGCCACAAAAGGTTATGAACACCCCAATAATTGCTTTAAGTCTGTTAAAAGACTGTAGTAAGATCTGGAAAAGTCATGCTAAGCTGAGGCTTGTTCACAACAGTAAAAATCCAAAATCCTGATGCTGCATGCTGTCTATTGTTTCTGAAAAAACCATGAGAGATCCCATCAGTATATCTGCTATCCATAGGAATTTCAAGCTGGCTCCCAAGTATTTGGTTACTTCCCAATCTTAAATGTTTCCTGATTATCAGTTTCTTGAGATGTTCCAAACCAGATAACCCCTTGTCAATAGAAAAGACAATGATTTACACAATTGAGGATGCTTTGAAGCAGATGAACTGAGGGTATAAAAATCTGTAAAAAGTGTGGGTGCTTCAGAAGAAAAGGAAAAGGAAAAGAAGAAAAAAACTCCTGTGCTGACATCATCCCCTGTTGTTCTCAGGACGCTGGAAGAACAGATCATCTCCCTTCAAGGACTGTGCCTGTCAGCTTTGCAGCCCAAGTACCTTGGACTGGTGAGATCCCAGTGCTCTCTCTCTCTCTCTTTTCTCTCTAGGCATAAACTTCTGAACCTGAACGGTATTAGTTAAGCTTGAGCTAAGTTTCCCCAAATACTTAGTGAAACCAGGGTAGGACTGTAATTGTTTGTGTTTGTTTTTCTTTTGCATGTCTATTACTATTAGTACTATTATATATTTCATATGCTTAGCAATAAATAACTTTTATAGTCAAACTGGTAGTAACTGGGTACATTTTTCCTTCTCTACTTCTCCTTCCTCACGTGCTCTGCAGCAAAGCTTCTCTTACCTAAGCTAAAGATCCCTGTGAAGCCCAAAAGTACTGTGGGGTCTGCTCATCAAGAGGCCAAAGATTGGGACGTGCTGAGTTTGAAACACATAAGGGGATCTGCTTGTACAGGCTGATTGACCCAGCTTGACTCAGACGTGCCCTTATGAACTGAATGCTGGCCCATGAGGGTGTCAGCTGGACACCCAGCCGGATTCAGAGGGGTTCTGTTTACCTGTGTGCTTGTGTCTGACTGCAGTTTATTGCTGCTGTGATGAACTGATTCTTGGCATATGAGAGTGTCAGCCTGTCCATGCTGATCAACCCGGCCAGGTCAGACATGTCACGTTAATTTGTGTGTGTTTGTGTGTATGACTGATTTGGTGACTGGAGGAACCCAGCCCCATTGAGACTGCGTCCTGCAAGATAGCTCCATTGGGAGTGAGGGCTTGCAGAAGGGAGAGATACAGCTCCATATAGTAACACAAGCAGCACATTGACAGAATTACCAAGACCCTAGAAACATATCACTAATAAATGAGCACACCCTAAAGTAATGGGCAAATCTGGTAACAGCAGTGTGGTCCCGCAGGGCTCGGTCCTAGGACCGATACTCTTCAATGTTTTCATCAGTGACTTGGACGAGGGAGCGAAGCGTACTCTGTCCAACTCTGCGGATGATACAAAACTGTGGGGAGAAGTGCACACACCGGAGGGCAGGGAACAGCTACAGGCAGACCTGGACAGGTTGGACAAATGGGCAGAAATGTCTTCATCAGCGACTTGGACGTGGGAGTGAAATGTACTCTGTCCAAGTTTGCAGATGACACAAAGCTATGGGGAGAAGTGGACATGCCGGAGGGCAGGGAACAGCTGCAGGCAGACCTGGATAGGCTGGACAAGTGGGCAGAAAACAACAGGATGCAGTTCAACAAGGAGAAATGCAAAGTGCTGCACCTAGGGAGGAAATATGTCCAGCACACCTACAGCCTAGGGAATGACCTGCTGGGTGGCACGGAGGTGGAAAGCTTTGGAGCTGATTTGGGATGCAGTTCCCACCAAACCCAGGTACCCATCTTCTTGAAACTTGGCAGGCTTCATGCTCTCAGCAAAGACTAACATCCCTGCAAGTTTCATCCAAATCAGACAAAACCCAACAAAGTTATAGATATTTCATTGACTTCCCGTTATACCCTATGGCCGGATCTCCAAATCAGCTCCAAAGCTTCAGAGCCTCTTCGGCTGAATCAAAGCCGGAAACCAATCCAGAGCTCCGGATCGGATCCCTGGCATCTGAAGTGGCCAGATCTAAAGCCGAATTGAATAGCTGCCTATTCGCACCGGTCTACCAGCCACTCACTCCCCGTCCCAGGATCCTGACCCCCTTGCCAGCGCAGAGGAGGTGAAGCAAGGCAGGATCATTTGGTTGTTCCATTTATCGCCTCCATAACGTAACAGTCAGTCTGCAGGTCCACCCCTGCCTGGGAATATGGGAATTGTCCTGAAATCTGAAGGAAAGGATATTCTACCCCACCAGCCCCCTGCTTTCTGTGCCATGTCAAGGAGCTTTAAGCCTCCCTTAGAGACACCAAGACTGGGGAAAGCACTGCTCCTGGAGAGGACTGCTTCAGCCAAGAGCTAACAGTCTTGCTACAGCTCTTGCCAGGTGGTGTGACTAGCCTGGTGTGATGAGTCGTCCTGGAAAGTCCAGAGTGTGACATCCTAGCAGACAGTCAGAGTGAGGCAGATAGAGCATGTGGCAAGTGTGGACCCCAATTCTACATTCCCAGGAGGACTTATTCTCTACCACAGTTGGCTGTGACCCTGGAGAAATCTTTTTCTTTTATATTCTTGCTTGCCAAAAATAAAAAAGGGGTGGGGTATGTTGCATGCAAGATAATATGGTACTCCTGCGAGCAGGTGAGAATCCCCACCCTTTTCTTCAGCTCGGGACTTTGAGAACACTCAGATCCTGGCCAAAAACAGTTGCAACTTCACTCATACATTATCAGGCCATGCAGGACAGTGGTAGTGGGATGGTGTGACCACCTGTGTATTCAAGGAACCCATTTGTTCAAGCCCTCAAGGTTTCCCACACAGACAAGTGATGCCCTGATTCCAATCAGCACACTTTAGCCTGTCCCCTGCGGCCTTGGAAAATAGTTCATCTCTGTCCTCCATACAACATTTCCCCCCACCCTCACCACTCCAGGTCCGGACCCACTCCCCTGGTTATGGGTCCGGCCCTGCTCCTCCACTCTCTCACCTACATTGTGTCTACCCTACCCTGTCTCTCTCTCTAGGGAGGAGACAGAGGCAGTTTGAGCTCTGGGTGGCTTATCAGATGAGCAGGAGCTGAGGGGTGTGCCTTCAAACCAAGCAGATATCCCAGTTAGCTTTTCCAGCTGACCCAGCATGCCAGCAGGACCCGTCTCTCTGCCTCTAACATAAGGCTATTTGGCAGGGACAGCAGGAAGGCAGTGGTGCCACAGCTGGACTAGCATCCCAGGGTGTTACACCAAGGGTGTCTCTGGGTCCTTGGATTTTGTCTGGAGAAGAACAAGTGAAGCCAAAGCAAGTTCCTATGCATGAGACATGGTCTATTGTGATTCTACCAACCAGGGAATATTCCCCAGACATGATAACATGCTGCATTTCACCAAGACAATGTCCTCATACTTACTGTTAGGGTGACAATAATTTGGATTATTAGAGAGCACTGGATTTGCAGCTGAATACAAGGCATGACCTGTGGCCTAGCAGAGCTCCTGACTACAAGGCAGGATGCAAGCTAGACCAGCCATTTACTTATGCTAAGTAACCATTTTTACTGTGTCAACCATTTTCTGAGGAACAGGAGGCGGGACAAAGGAGGAGTGAATGTTAATGAGTATAAACCAGTCTATAACTGTAAGAAAAACCTATTGTTTGGAGCAGGACCCCGTCTCTAATGGCATGAGGCCCCTGTCCGAAGCTGTCTCCATTCTGAATAAAGCAGCTGCAAGTAATGTGTGCTGGTGTTTGCTCCCTGCCTGCTCTGGCTAACGAGTAACAGGATCCACACGTAACTGGACCGTCGTCTCCCTAGTCGTTGGGCGCCACATGGGGTCAGGGTCTAACACTTACTGTGACCTTGCACAGGACACAGGAACTGCCACAGCCTGCACCTCCTTCCCCCTGCCCCCATTTCCCCAAGAAAAGGCACTCTATTGCCCCCTGGCCACAGGCTCCTTCAAAAGGGCAGTGCCCTTGCTGCACAGCAGTACGTAGGAGTGAGGCCTTCAGTGTAACCAACTCTTTTTATTGAGATGTTGCAACAAGCCCTGGACAGTGGTGAACCCTTGGCAAAGGGAAGAGGCTGGGAACTCAGAGAGATCTGCCCTGGAAAGGCTTCTGGGCTCTTCTCAATTCACATCTCAGTTGAGGAGAGGGCACAGAGCCCAGCCACAGGGATACCATGTTCAGTACAACAGCTTTCTGATCAGAGACTGGATTAGAGAGAGTGCAGCTAAGGGCAGGAGGGCAGGGGAGTGACATGTACCAAGGCATGCATAACTCTGGAGGGAGGCTGAGAAGCAAAACCTGACAGATTGGTGGGAGAATATGGCAAAGCTCTTCCCACACACAAAGCAATAATGTAGCTTTTAGCCTGTGAGGATGTGCTGGTGGAATGCCAGGCTGAAGGTGTGGATGAAGCTCTTCCCCCACACAGATCACTGATGTGGCTTCTCCTCTCTGTGGATGCGCCAGAGTATGGCCAGGTTGGAGGAACAGGTAAACCTCTTCCCACATTCAGACCACTGATTTGGCTTCTCCCGTATGTAGATGCACTTGTTTGCTCAGTCTGGAGAAATCACTGCATTTTTTCCCACGCTCAGAGCAATGATGTGGCTTCGCCCCTGTGTGGATGCGCTGGTGTAGGGCCAGGTGGGAGGACTGGGTGAAGCTCTTCCCACATTCAGCGCACTTATGTGGCTTCTCCCCTGTGTGGATGCAGTCCTGTTTGGTCAGGCTAAAGGAATTGCTGAATCTTTTTCCACCTTCAGAACATTAACGTGGCTTCTCTCATTTGTGGATGCACTGGTGTACAGCCAGGTGTGAGGACTGGGTAAAGCTCTTCCCACATTCAGAGCACTGATGTGGCTTCTCCCCTGTGTGGATGCGCTGATGTTTGGTCAGTTTGGAGAATTCACGGAAACTCTTCCCACACTGAGAGCACTGATGTGGCTTCTCCCCTGTGTGGATGCGCTGGTGCATGACCAGGCTGGAGGAGTGGGTAAAGCTCTTCCCACACACAGAGCATAGATGTGGCTTCTCCCCTGTGTGGATACGCTGGTGTATAGTCAGATTGAATAATTCACGGAATCTCTTCCCACACTCAGAACACTGATGTGGCTTTTCCCCTGTGTGGATGCGCTGGTGTTTGGTCAGCCTGGAGGATTCACTGAATCTCTTCCCACAGTCAAGGCACTGATGTGGCTTCCCCCCTGTGTGTATGCGCCGGTGCACGGCCAAGCCGGAGGAGCGGGTAAAGCTCTTCTCACACACAGAGCACTGATATGGCTTCTCCCCTGTGTGGATGCGCTGATGGGAGGCTAGGTTGGAGGAGCGGGTAAAGCTCTTCCCACACTGACAGCATTGATGTGGCTTCTCCCCTGTGTGGATGCGCCGATGGTAGGCTAGGCTGGAGGAGTGGGTAAAGCTCTTCCCATACTGACAGCATTGATGTGGCTTCTCCCCTGTGTGGATGTGCTGGTGTTTGGTCAGGTGGGAGAATTCACAGACACTCTTCCCACACACACAGCACTGGTGTGGTTTCTTCCCTGCAAGGAGGCACTGGTGTTTGGACAAGTGGAAAGACTGGGTGAAGCTCTTCCCACACACACAGCAGTGATGTGTCTTCTGCCCTGTGTGGATGCACTGGTGTTTGGCTCGGTTGGTGGAACGTCTGAAACGCCTCCCACACTCAGGATACCGATGCTGTTTATCCCTCGCGTGAATGTGCTAGTGCTGAGCTAGGGAGAAGAAATGAGTGAAGGTCTTGCCACACGTGACACAACGGTACTGACAGTTTCCCCTATGCACATCTTGGTGCTTTCTTACTTCTGAGAGGCACACAAAGCTCCTCCCAAATCTGGTTAAGTGGTGTGGGAGCTCTCCAGAATTGATCTTGCAATGAGCAGCTTGGGCAAAGCCACAGGTGAAGCCCTTCCCACACCTGACGCATAGGTGGCGCTTTGCCCCAATGTAGCTTATCTTGTGCAGAGCCAGGAGTGAGAGGAAGCTAAAGCTTTTCCAGAACTCAGGGCAGGGGCGGCCTCTGCCCCTGGGCGCGGTGGGGAGCTCCTGCTGCCCTCTGAGGCCCTTCCTGCTGGCTCGCCTTAGATTCGGGGTCTCTCTCCAGAAGAACTTGGCTTCATGGCTCTTCAGCTCCACAAATCCTTCCCTGCGCCCAGGGCTCTGTCTGGCTTCTGTTCCTTCTTCACTCTCACCCCCAAGGAGAGATCGCATCTGGGTCATTGCTACATTCTCCTTCTGCTTTTGGGGGTTCCCCTGGCTCTGGAGCCATCGTTTGTCCTCAAGTCTCACGGACTCCGTCTTGCCCAAACTCCCTGGGGTAATCCCGGGTGACTCCAGAGTTGCAGGCCCTTCCTCTGCTCTGCTCAGCAGCCAGGCACCTCCTGCGTGGGGAAGAGGAACGCCAAGTTAGTTCCTGCCACTGCTATTCCCTCTGCTGCAACAGGCTTCCAAGCATGACTGGACCTGGGCACCTGCTTTCCTTAGAAGAACAAGGACTTCCTGCCCAACCCCAAGTGCTGGGCTTGAGGGAGGGACGAGCCCCTGTGGCAGGCTAATGTTCCCTGCTCAGTGGAGGTCAGAGCCACCTTCTCATCTGGTAGCAGGATGAACAGTCTCACAATGGATTTTGGGGGCTCAACAGCAGTCAAAGATGTGTGGGGAATATAGCCTTACATTACGCGAGCTGCTACTACTTGGTAGAAAAAGCCCATATGGTTCATCCCTCCTACTTTCAAAGCCTGCTTTGGGAGGGGAGGATTTAAGAGCTGTGGCTCTCCCTTTTGGAAGGCGCAGGGTTGTGTGTCCTACCTGATAACTGTAAAAGCTTGGCCATTTAAATTATTAAACTGCTAAAACAATACCTTTTGTATAAAAATGCAATATCATGGCTGGGACCATGTGAAAAAAAAACAAAACAATCCCAAATTGATCACATCTCCTGTGTTACATTCCTAATGTACCCAATGTTTATTATGCTAAGTCAGGCTACTCACTGACTGTATCTAACCCCAAATTAACTCATGCTTATTGTCCCTAGGGGCCTTTGATCCTCACTGCCTTGCATATGCATTTATTAATTAGGGTATATTTCTCTAAACAGGCAGTCAGTTTCTAAATGTTTATTATGCTAAACCAGGGCACTTTCCTGAAATTCAAACCTATTTATTCTTCTTCTTATCTCCATTTACATTTTAATAAACCTGCTTTGGTCCAGTAAGAGGTATCCCATACAGCCAAGGAAGCTTGTAAATCAAAACACCTCTCTCAAAACAGGCATTTAATGGCTGTCAAGCATCTCTCATAAATCATTTGATGCAGCTCCACTTTTAAAATAACTACCGAAAGACAATATTCTGTAATCAACTCCCTGAAGGCATCTCATTCAATCAATACCCATCCCATTCCAAAACTGATCAAATCTTGCAAACTTCACACACACACACACAGAGGATATAATTGTAATATGTTAATTCTGTCCTTGCCTGCTTTGTTCAAACTTTGATTAACCAACTATCTAGAAAAAATGCTTTGAAGCTATACAACTGAACAAGTATAACAAGGGCAAAGTGCCAGCAGATGGTGGGCATCTTCTCCAGGGGGAAAAGGGAAACTGTAACCTGCTCCCAGCTGGACTAAGGCAATGGATCCACGCTTTGAGAAGGCTGAAGACTTGAACTAGCTTTAGGCCTGCATGAGTAGCATCACTGGCTCTAATACGAAGACTGTGTGGTAATACAGCTCATTTATTTGATATTGGGAAAGAACCTTTGTCATTTGGTTTTGTAACCTGTTAGTAGCTAGTAAAGCAAGTCTTTCTGGTATTCATTAACGAAGTGTTGTGTCAATTTTTAAAGCACTAGGTTAAAAATCTGGTTTGTAAGTGCAACACTATCTGCTTCCAGGGAAAGTTCTGGGGCAGGGAACGAGCCTGTCGCAGGGCACCTCAGTGCCTGCTCCTAGGGAGTAGAAACTGCCAGGGAGAGAGAGCCCTGGCAGAACATAACCACAGCTGCGGGTTGCCAGGGCAACTAATGTGAGTCAGCTGCCTGTAGGAGGCAGGCCCTGGCCCTCATAAAGCCCAGGGCTGAGGACAGGCTGGCAGTTCCCTGCCAGCAGCCAGAGGGGCAGGAGCTGCTGCAGTTAGGATGCGGAGAGAAGCCTAACAGCAAGTACCGCTGTGACATGGAGCAACGTTGTTATAGCCATAGGGCGTGTGTTGAGTTGTAGCCAGGAGGCTTGCAGTATGTTTTGCTTTGCTATTACACCGGTGGTTTGGGTGAGGCTATAGGGGTTGGAGGAGGCCTCATAAAGGGGCCCCACGGGAGTGTGGGGGCCCCAGCGCCTGAGGAGGGCGCAGTGCTCTCATAGGGACCTACAGAGGGTGGGACCCTAGTGCCAGTGAGGGCGCAGGTTTCTCAGGGGGAACCCCAGTGGTATGGGAACCCCGGTGCCAGTGAAGGCGCAGCTTGCAGTGAGAAGTGCAACCAGTGGGTTGCGGGCGGGGAACATAGACCCCGGGTTGTGTGCGGGGTACGCAGACCCCAGCCCCAGAGAGGAGCAGCTTTGAGACGCCCCAGCGTGGGCACAACGAACCCCAGAGAGGGGGCCACATTATTAGGAAGCCCAGTAGGGGCACAGCAAGCCCCAGAGAGAGGGGGCCATATTATTAGGAAGCTCAGCGGGGGCACAGCGAGCCCCAGAGAGGGGGCGATATTATTGAGAAGCCCGGCGTGGGCGTGTAAGGTCCCAGAGAAGGGGGACTATTGAGAAGCCCAAGATGGGTGTAGCGAGCCTGGCTGTAGGCTAGTGTGGCAACAGCCCTCAGGCAAGGTGCTACGGTGGTCCCCGGCAAAGGGGGATAGCAGTGCGGTGAGCCGGGATCAGAGAGGGTAGCTGTGCGGTTGGCCTAAAGGACCGGAGACCCGCTAGAGGGTCCCTGTGCGGGACAACACTTTTAGAGAAGGCCCAGAGTGGGCTCGACGAGAGTCCCAGTGAGGGGCTGTGTATTAGAGAGCCCAGAGTGGGCTAGACTACAGGGGAGGCCCAGGAGTGGGCTAGATTACAGAGGAGGCCCGGGAGAGTGGGCAAGCTGATTTGTGACAGGACAACGTCTATCCCATCAGCGAAGCATGGGGCGTGGTATTAGGGGTTGGTAGGAGCCACGCGTAGCCCATAAGGCTAGGGTTCCTGGGGAGCGCCCATCATACCGGGAGACCCCCAGGGGGTCCGGGAACACACAGGGACAGAGGTCCTAATCAGCTGTGCCCAAGGAGGTGTAAGGCAGCCTCCCGAACTTACTGAACATCAAAGACGTGGCAGGCGAGAATAAGAGGCTGCCCTTGGGCCGGACTTGACACGGTGAGAGGGACCTCAGGGAGATCACAGCCCTCCTGAAGGACCCCGCCGTGACAGAGCCCATGGGGCTTTCCTCTGCTGATGAAGCACAGGAGGCCTGCACATCACCAGAATCTGCACTGGGACAAAGGCTTTGGCATTAACCTTCATGTGGACTTTGTGCTGAATCCCAGGTTCTGTGACACTCACGGTCCAGAGACAAAACACAATGGCACAAGCCTTGGGGGATTCACTTCCCCCTGCAACACGAAAGCTCGTGAATCGCACTCCCCCATAGAGCCATTCTGTAGTTAGAGGGGGGTAGAAGTGAACGACTGCTCGTCTCCACAGTCTGGAATTTCAGGGCACGGGAAAGCCACCTGCCTGCACACACTACAGCATAAACTAGTTGAGGTCAGCACCCTGGATGGGCAGCACAGGACAGGTCTGCAAGTTTCAGGCCCTGTCACTGTGGACAGGGAGCATTTCTGAAAGGGGATTTGGGGGAGGGGACAGCCACGACTCACCTAGCCACAGGTCCTCAGAGCTTGAGATTTCCCCATGGTCCTCATCACCGCAGACCCAGAGCTCCTCCTGTCTTTGCTGGATGCAGCAGATTAAGTTGGGTGTGGGGCCTTGATATCCTGTTTGGGGCAGTGGTTAAAGAGAGTTTGTGATTCAGTCCTGGTTGCAAAATAACCAACTGGGATCTGGGGAATGGATCCAGTGAACTCATGGATTCTACTGGAGCCTTAAAGCACAGGTGAGGGTGAACCCTTGGGATGAAAGAGACGGCACTGCAGGGAGAAGCATTTGATAGATGATGGCCTTTGTCACCCAGGTGGTGTGGGGACAGTAATAGGAAACAAATCACCAACAACCCTGAGGTTTTATAAAAAAGGGTGCAAGACCAACAGATTTCCCAGGGACGGAGGTGTTGGAAGGAAAATTGAACCTGGTTTTGTCAAGTTGACAGATCTCCCAGAAGTCTGTCCGTCTGTCCTTAATGCTCCGGGCCAACTATGCATGTGTTGCCAAGAGAGCAGGCACTGATTGGCTGAACATACCCAACCCATTCCTCACAATAGCCAGCAGGGAGTGGGAGGCGGCAGGCAGGGGGGACTGGCTGGGGTCAGGCCTGCCACACAGCGGGGTGCCTTGGGGGCGGTGGCCGGCAGGGATACAGGGGAGGGGAGGCAGGCAGGTGGAAATGGGCCAGACAGACTCAGAGTGGGGGAAGGGGAGTGTGGTGGAGTGGGGTTAGACCCAAACCAGTGGGGAAGAGGGGACAACGCGGTGGGACCTGAATTGATAGTGGCAGGGAATGGGGTCACCCCAAACTGGCGGCAGCGGGGAAGGGGGTCAGTCCCAAACCAGCGGCAAGTGGGGTCAAACAGGGTCAGGCCCGAACCAATCGCGGGGGGGGTCGCATCTGAATCGGCGGTGGTGGGAGGGCAGGGGGGAATGGGGTGGGACTCGAAGCGGTTCGGGGTGGAATTGGGTTGTAAACCAAGCTGGGGGGGCGGGACGGGGCGGGGCGGAAACGGGTTAAAACTGAACCGGCAGCACCAGGGAGGGGCGGGAAATGGGGTCTGACCTGAACTGGTGGGGGTGTGGGGGAGGGAATGGAGTTAGATCCGAACTGGTGGGGGTCCGGAGGGGGAAACTGGGTTGGACCGGAACCAGTGGCAAGGAGGGGGGAGCGGGCTTGGACCCGAAGTGATAGGGAAGGGGCAGAAAAGGGTTTGGACCTGCAGTGGCAGTGGGGGAGGGGAGCGGGTACATGCAAGGGTGGATGCAGAGCTCTGTCCCTGCCAGCCTCTCTCCAGCCCCCACCTCCCCACTGTCGTTCCTGAAGGGTGATCTGCAAGTATTATATAACAAGCTTCGCTAATACAGGCAGTCCTCGACTTACAACATCCAGTTACAAGGTTTCGCACTTGCAATGTTTATAAATTGACACCCTGTTTCAACGTTATGATGTCAGTTTCGACTTTACAACACTTGATCTGATGCAACGCCATGCCAGCGAACAAGAACAAGGAAAAGGAAGTGCTAGAAAAGCAATGTGAAGCTAAATACTTGAGCTCTGCACATTTTTGTTTTTATTTTGGAAATGTTTTCATGTTCCAGGTCAAATTAGCCAGATCAGTTACAAATCCTTTTGAACTGAGCAAAATTCAAATCTTTCAAAAACCGTATATGGCACTAGAACTGGCAAGTATCCTCCACCCCAGACATTTCAGCCCGCAGCTTTGGATGCTCCCAAATTGATTGGCAGGCATCCCATATGCAGGCCCAAACCGGAAGGACGTGGGTTCAGATGCCCCCAAGTCTCACCTGCCCTTGGAGCAGCATGAGGCCACAGGATGAAGCTAGGAGGACTTCCACACTTCCATAAAGGAGGGGTGTAGCCGAGATCCTCTCACTGGACACTGGCCAGCAGGAAGCTATTTACAAGTCTCTCGCAGGGAGTTCTTTCCACATTTGGACAGGGGTGCACACTCAACTACACACTGCCATTTAAATCTATTCTGGCTCAGGTACCAAGACCACTGCAGTGATTACACTCAATCCTAGCCCATATCAGATCAATGCAACTTGATCTTAGCCCACAAGAGGCCGAGAAACAACAGGCATTTGACAGGTCTTATCCTGCTCCTGGAATCTATGCAACTTCTGGAAACAGCAGAGCGAGCTTCAGAGCAAGTCTCCAAGTAAACACAGCCAAGCGAGAGCCTGCAGCCTGTTCAGATGAAGACATTAGGAAGCAATGTGAGCAGATGCTTCCAGGGACCTGGTGATAGAAGTACCCCAGGTCCAACACGTGTCCACATGTCACTAGAGACTGAGTGGAGGAAATTCAAATCCCAGGGGTGATAGTAGCAGACACTAAGACTTCCATTACCTTCTGCTGGGTTGCAACCAAATGAGGAGAAAGAGGATTTAGACATCACTGACTGAGCATGCTTGGAGTGTTACACGTGTGGGACAGGACAGGCTAGGCACAAAAAGGAGGAAATCAGAAGCATTTCCCAAGGAAGAGCTGGCAGTGAATTCTTTTGCCCAATTAACTGGAGATGACACAACCACATTGAAATCGGTAGACCCCCTTGCCAAGAAATGACTGCATATGGAAGCACCGGGGCTGCAAGAACAGGAACGACTCAGATGAAGGCAGCCAGCTCAAAAGGAGCACATGTTGATACGAAATGCCAGAGAGGCCTGGTCACCCATGGAGCCATGGGGGAGGATATGGATTTCAAGCATCAGGGAAAGGTTCACAGGGACGAGTGCTCAGAAGCAGGGAGAAGACAATAAGTGACACAGCTGACATGGCAACAGGGAGAAGCAGGAAACAGCTTTACCCAGGGAAATGAGGGCTTCACAGTTCCTGGTTCCTGGTCCTGGTCCTGGCTTCACAGCATCTGGTCCTGGTAAAGCACCTTGTCTGCATCTTTCAGGAGCTCCCACTCTGCCCGCGTGAAATACACAGCCACGTCCTCAAACACCTCCTGGAGCTGTAGCCACAAGCGTTAGCCCATCAGTGTCTCCTGCTCCAGCTGCCTTCAGCCCCCACCACCTTCCCCGCAATCCCTGTGTGACAGCTGTGTGCAGGATGTGCCATGACACACACATCTGCAAAATGCTCCATTTTTGGCTGACATGGGATGTGGGTGCAGCCTGTTGGAGCTCGTGCCCTGCTCACCTCCATGCTTTCCCCCTGCTTTGCCGGCCTGCCCTGCCCCTTCTGCAGCTGGCCCAGCTCAGGGCTCTGTGGCGCCCTCTCCCCCAGCCTTCCTGGGGAAGTCCTCAGCAGCTCCAGGTTTGCAGGCCCTTCTTCTTCAGGAAGCTGCTGATGAACTCTGCTCATGGTCTCTGCACCTGTGCGTAGGGAAGAACATGCACAGGTCAGCCCTGCTGCTCCTAGCACATGAAAGCCCTGTTGTCCGGTACTAGTCTCCGACTGCAGCAGCTGGAGGCTTTCCTGTGTGGAAGAGTGGGGAGACAGGACTCAATTTCCCACTGCTCTGGCTAGCAAAAGCTGGAGAGGACCCCCGTAGCTCTGTCCCGGGGCTGCAGAGCAGCAATCACAGCACTGTGTCAGGGCCCGCAGGTACCTTGCTCCCAGGGAAAGAAGCTGGAGGGATGGGGAGGGGGGCATGTTATCCCCTTGTTTTGAGGGAGTGGTGGGGAAATGCGAGGTTAGTGTTCCCCAGGAGGCGTGGCCTGTTCAGGGGGTGGGGGGGACAAGGAAAGCCACTTCCCCCAGCTGCATGTCCTGGCACAGAGACCTTCCCACTGGGGGGCTGCGCCTGCTGCTGCTGCTGGGAAAGGCAGAGCCACAGCGCCTCACCGGCTGCTGAGGAAGGGCCTCGTCCTGGGGCGACCTGGGCATGGAGGAGAAACAGTCAAAGAAGGGAGCACGGATTGGTGGACCGTGAATTGGGTCATTGCCTGTTCCCATGGCGGCAGGACAAGGCACAACCAAGATCAAGCCTCTCTCCCCTGGGTGCTGCACATACATCAAGACAGGCCGGGTGTCCCACCCACGGCTGCCCACCTACAGACATCAGAGCGCTGTCCCCGGCAAGGGGAGATGCTTGAACCTCTTCCCCACATGCAGGACAGCCCCCGAGACCCCCAGACCCAGGCCCAGGCCTGCACGTGGCCCCTCACCAGATCCCGTGTCTGGCAGCGGCTCCTCTCTGGGGCAACAAGGGGCCTGGTCCCGAGGCCTTGCGATTTCCCTCGGTGCTGCCTCCTCCGGAGAACTATCTGCAGGCTGGGCTCGCGCCTGCTCCAGCCAGAAATCGCCAGGCTGCTGTAGCGCCCCGGCGGGCTGCACCCTGCCCACGGTCACCTCCCCGGCCGCCACACTGACCGCGACCTGGGGACAAGACCAACCTGTCATGGGGGAGCTGGGCTGGGAGAGACGGGGCGGCAGGGACCACCCCGCAGGCACACGTTGATTCACTGACGCGCCGAGTGAAATACTTGCACGTGCAGCTTCGATGCCGGCACCTGCCCCAGCCGAAGCCCGTGTGATAGGGTCAGCGCCTCGGTGCAGGTCTCCATGCCGCGTCCGCGCACCCCGCTCCGCGCCTCCGTGGGCAGCACAGCCGGGGCCTGCAGCACCGCCCGCTCCGCCCGCTGCCCCTGCCTGCGGCGCCCGCGCAGCTCCCGCCCGCGGACACCGACCTCGCCGGGCCCTCGGCCTCCCGGCAGCGCAGCCCCAGCGCCAGGTCCTTGGCGTGGGGAGCTCGTGCCCTGGTCCCGCAGGCTGCAGGGGAGGAGGCGGCGCGGCGCGGCTCGGACCAGAGGACGGGCACGGACACCGAGACCGCCCCCGCCCGACCCCGCTCCGCGCACCTTGTTCTGGAGCCCCGCAGGGATTCCCGCCGACCTGGCGGCGCCTGCGCAGTGACTGCTCTACCTCTGCTGTCCCCGCCCCTCCCGGCCTGGGCATGCGCAGTGAGTCCTTTCTTGATGCTTCTCCGTCCCACTCTGCTGCCAGCTCATGCGCAGTGGGACGGCTCCTGCCTGTGCTACCTGTGCTGGTGTGCAAGGCTCGTTGCGCACAGCACCCGCCCCGCCCCGCCCTGCCCCGCCCCGCCGGCAGCTGGCGCGATGGGGCCGGGCCAGGTCGGGCCGTGCTGGAGCCACGCGCGGAACCGGCCCAGCTTGGTGCTGCTGCTGCCTGTGCCCTGTGCTGGGCCGGGGTTTGGGCAGCGTGCACGGCCTGGCCAGCCCCGTGTGCAGCCTGTGGTCACGGTACAGGCGGCATCAGGGCGAGGGCTGCGCCTCGCCCACAAAGACGCCTCGCCGCAGGCAGCACGGGGCTGGGAGCTGCCCTGGCCTGCCCCTCTGCTGCCGGCCGTGCTGGGGCAGCCCTTGTTCCATGGGCACAGCGAGCCCTGGGGCCGGCATGTGCTGCATGCCAGGGGAGATGGCGCAGAATTGCCCCGGTCCGGCCCACGCATTGCCCGGGCAATCCTCATCCAGCGTCGGATGAGCTTGAGGCCCCTGATCTATGTTATACCCCTGAATGCGATACTGACACAGAGCTGGGCCTGTTTCCTAACTAGCAGCTGACTGATGTCTGTTCTGTGGGGGAAAATAAAGCACCCAGAAGTGGCTCCTCTGGTCACTGAGTCACCCTGAGAATGAAGAGGAAAAGCCCTTGATAATGGTCTGTTTCCTGCTGCAGCACTGGTCTCCTTGAACATGTGGGTGTGCAGGGGCATGCATGGCCATAAGACCTGAGCCAGGCCTTGTGCAAAGGCAGCTAGAGCAGGGCACTGGGCCAGAGCCTGCACGACCTCTTGGGCATCTAACACTTGAACTGTCCCAAGAACGTCCCTGACTGAGTTGGTTCAGCGATGTCCCAGGTCCGAGGGGGCAATGTTCTGCTCCCCTCCATCGCAAACACGGTGAGGGGGGCTAGGGAACCTGGGATGCAGAGGGAGCATTTCTTGCTCTTTCAATCAAACTGGGAGCAAAGTTTCAGGACTGAGGCAAAATCTTAGCAGCACCTCAGGAGAGGAAGGAGGGGGAAAATACAAAAAGATCTTAGCAGAGGAAGGTGTCAATCTATCAGCCTCAGGATTATGACCCCAGCCTGCTCCTGCTGCACCATGCTGCTGCGGGTAAAAAAAAAGTGCTTCAAAAAGCAGCTTTGAGAGCCCCTGAGAGGAATGGGGGCTCAGACACTTCAGGAGCCACAGGGAGCAGAGGCAGGGCTCAGGCCTTGCTGCCCAGTGCTGGCATCTGCGCACCTTGGGGGCGAGGACTCAGGACCAGCGGAGCAGGAGGTAATGCCCACGTGAGTAGGCAAAACACCCGCCCTCTCTGAGGAACTCAGGACCTTCAGATTATGAGACTGACACGCTGCCGGCTGCACTAAGAGGGCTCTTCCATCGTGCCCTTGTCTGCCTGCAACTTAGAGCTTGGACATACTGGGAGCAGTAGATTCGCCTCCGCAACCTGGCAGTGCAACCCGTCATGCAGGCAAGCCCGGGAAGGGCTGGGACAGAGCTGCTCAGGAATGGCTTGTCCCTGATTTTAGGCTGCAGGGGCCTCACAGGAACAGGAGTCATTTTAACCAAGTCTTTGCCAGATGGAAACAGGCAGAGCCTGGAGGGGTCAGGCCTGGCTGTGGCTCTTGGTGCTGTGGCAGTGCCATACCGTGCAGAGCAGGGGAAGCTGCAGGGCAGGGCAGGGCCGATCTTGCATGGGAGGGAGGGAGGGAAAGAAGGTGGACAGGGCTCAGCGTGTGGAGGGGAAAGGTTGGCAAAGGACAGGACAGTGCCCGGTGTGGGGGGCAGAGGTGCCAGGGCTGTGTGGGGGCCTTGGCTGGGCGGGCTGAGGAACTCCACAGCCAGAGGAACAGGACTAAAGGGCGGCCCTCTCTGAGGCTTCAACGCCCATCCCCCATGTGTCATGTTGCGAGCAGGTCATCCTGCCTAAGGGCACAATAGAGAGGATGCAATCTGAGAGGAAGCCACAAAAGTCATGGAGAGATGGCGCTGCTCCCAGCTCCATGGGTGGAGGAGATGCAGCATCTCCCCTGTACACCCAACACCCTGTGCCCACCACAGCATCCCATGGAGAAGCAGGGCCCCGTGCACCAGTCCCAGCGGCCCCTCCACACAGCTCCCCGGGCAATTGTGGAGAGGGGAGACCAAGACTTCCCCTGGGAACCAAGTCTTGGAGAAAGTCCAGTGCTTCCATTTCCACCGAAGCAGGCAAGCCTGGGAAGGACTGGGACAGAGCTGCTCAGGAATGGATTGTCCCTGATTTTAGACTGCATTTAGGTGGATTTTAGGGAGCAGGAGTCATTTTAACCAAGTCTTTGCTGGCTGGAAACAGGCAAAGCCTGGAGGGGTCAGGCCTGGATGTGGCTGGCGGTGCTGCGGCACTGTCCTGCATGGAGCAGGGGGAGCTGCAGGGCAGGGCCATTCTTTCATGGGAGGGAGGGAAAGAAAAGGGAGGGAGACACAAAAGGGACAAGCTCAGTGACCTGTCTGGGTATTGAGTCCACACATCTACTGAGCTAACCAGCCAGCTGTGAAAGAACTATTGTGCGGAGCACAAAGAAACGGTGGCACTCCTGACTACACAATGTGCTTTGCCCAGGAGGGAGCTCCTGCAGAGCAGACGTGCCCACTGACCTTTCTCTGCTCTTACCTATCGGGCAAGGTTCTTCGCCCAAGGAAATGGGCTCTCTTGTGATATGAAAAGTAAACTAATATTCAAAAACACTGGAAACTCGGCTTCCATGTCCTGTACTCCTTTGTGTTTGGAGATTCCTCTGACTCTTGCCCAGCTGGGGAGGGGGGCATGGGACATGGGGAAGAGGGCAGGGCGGCCCAGGATGCTGGGAGCGGGGGGTTCGCCCTGCTGCCGCTTGCCCAGCCACAACGGGGGGGACCAGGGGCACAGTGAAGTGCAGCTTGGTCCGGGCGGAAGGGGGCAAGCAGTAGCAGGGCATAGACCCCACTCCCAGCGCTGCCATGCCCAAATCCCATGCCTTCCTGCCCCGGCTGGGTAGGTGGCAGCAGGGCATCGCCTGCTGGTTGCCCAGCCCGGGTGGGGGGAGCACAGGAAACAGGTGGGGGGCAGTGCAGCTCGACCTTGGCTGCCAGGCATCTGGCACTGCCTCTGGCCCATCGCATGGGCCTGGCCCAGCTGAGTGTGGCACTGTGTGCTTTCGGGTGGCTCTGGCTCGCTCTGTCACTCAGGACCTTGTGCCGCTCATGGGGGGCGCTTGTTGAGCTGGGATGGGTCCTGCATGCATGAAACAGGCCCTGCCCAATATTGCGTGGTGCCCGTGCACACAGGACGTGGTCTGGCATGACAGGCGGTCTCCGTGAGTGGGCCCAGGTGATGTGGCAGAGAAGCTGCTGGTGCTGAGCCGCACTGCTCCGTGGCGTGCGGGGGGATGTGCCAGGAGGTCCCAAGTGCCCCAGTGCTCACTGCTGCTACCAGTGGGCTCTGCAGGCGGGTATCTGGGCCTGGCAGGGGGGGAAGGCTGTGGTCCTGGGGGCAGCAGTCCATGGGATGTGGGGGGGAGGCTGTGCCCTGCTGGGGGGCAGAGGACCTACCCTTCCTGAGCAGCCCCCTCATACAGTCCCCACTCACCCGCAGTCCCCCCACAATCCACCCACACCTACCTCCTCGCGAGATCTCCCCACGCCCACCCCACCCCCTGTCCCACCTGCCTCCTGCAAACACCTGCTGGCCCCAGGCTCTACCCCTGTGGCTGCAGATCCGGGAGGAGCTGGGCAGGGTTATTTTGCCCCAAGTGGCACAACTTGCCCCACACCAAAGGGCATGTCCAGGTATGTGTGCTGAGGCAGAAATCATTGGCTCAGATATGTGCTGCTCCTATCTGAGCTGCTGCAAGCTTTTGGAGATATTATTCGCTTAAGCTCCCAACCTGGTAAGGGAACACCTGCGAATACTCCTGACCCCAACGGGGCTCGTTTCCCAGCTGAGACTCAAATAAGCAGGAGACGAGGGTGTGGTCTTTCCAGTTTATTCAGCCGAAGGTCCCCTGACCTTAGAAAGGCAGAGGGGCCCGGTTGCACTCCTACACACGTATTTATATTCTCTGGTTACGTGAGATTTTTGCATGCGCAAAACTTTAGCGGAAAATTACTAGTATTGCATAACTCTTCTTCAACCTGCGGTCATAAACTCCAATCACAATACAATTTTAAACAATTTACCAAATAAGGCACAGGTCTGCCATTAAGCTTGTCTATCATGCTTAGTTACTATGGGGGAAGTTGTGGGCACCTGAAGGTGCAGGCTGTGCTTCCTGTGTTGCTAGAGAAGGAAACCCTCTTCTCTGTGCACAATTTCTAACAATCCCTCCTTATGGCCAAAGGCCTATGGCCTGCTGGCCATTTCCCAGGTTTGCATGACATTGAGATTAATTACTTTTTGCGTAACGTGAACTACATGTGCTTTAATTACAGCAATTACTAGATAATAACTAAGAAAATTCTTAATCTCCACAAAATGTATTCTAAGATATACCTTCCCCACATTCCTAGACTTGAGGCGATCTATTCCATTACTGACCAGCTTCGCAAAGAGTTTACCCGTCATGCTGTGTCTTGAATTGTTTTTACTACGGCAGTTATATTGTCAGAGTGGTCAGGAATGTAGGTGCAGCAGGGTCTTCCTGTGATTAAAGCATATACTCCTCTTTCTCTAGCTAACAAATAGTCTAATGCTAGGTGATTTTCTAAAGTCATAGCATGGTTGGCAGAAGCCTGTCCTTGCAATAATTCAGTGCTCTCTGCTGTGCTATTGGCAACAAGCTCCAAGTTTTATTAGAGGTGGAGCATCCTATAAAACCTTCCATAAAGCTGTAAGGAGTTGCAGGGGGCAGAGACATTCCAGGGCAGGGACCCTTTTCTTTTAGTTTCTTTGGCCCCTACCACAGTATTGTTTGGCCATATTAGGGGTGTGGCATTAATGGTCAGTTTACAGCCTGGCTGCCATCCTAAAAATCTCTTTCCTCTTCCACGAGGATTTTCCCAACACACTTGGGCCGATAACATGGCATCTGAGAGCACTACTTCTTTAAAGTAAGGGTTACTTTGCCAGGTACTCACTCCAGTCTTATCTGTATCAGCCCATTATGGACTAGAGAAGTTTCCTTCTGTGGTACAAATACGTTAGAATTTAGACATAATGCCTTTTTGCAAAATGCTTCTGTATTCAACATGGCCTGCAAATGGCTTCTGCATTAGCTTCTGCACATAGATTGAAGCCTGCTTTACACCTAAAAACCTCACGACCATACCTTCTCGGTGACCTGGAGTTACATGGAGATAAGGGGTTACTAAAGGACATTAAGTTTGCCGCAGCTCCTCCTGTTAAAAGCACACAGGTGCTATAACATAACCCATAATAAATTGAGCATAGCCTGAAAGCTTTAACATCCTGTGGAAACTTAGACGTAACCATGAAAACTTTGACATCTTGCGGAAACTTAGACGAAACAGTAGAAGCTTGTAAAAGCTGTAAGACTGCCAATAGTTGCACGACACGCTAAGGTTCTTTGTTTAGATAAGCTATAAAAGGGACCCCCGGACAAAACCCGGGGTCGACTCAGCTTTGGGCGACTAGCCCCTTTGTCGATCTGTTTGCACAAACAATAAACTTAAAATGGACCCAGCCTGAGTGTGTGTGACTCTCTCCTTGAGGTAGATTGGAAAGGCCTCCAGGGGCACGAAACTAGCCGTTTGGGCAACGCTTCTGAGGGGATTAAAGGATAGGGTGGAAAGTTAGTGGAAGGGGCTGTTTGCCACATATCCAGCAATCAGATAAATTTAGGGCCTGTACTATGGTTATAATGGAAATCAGGTAACTGTTATCTTTCTACTGACCTTCCTGTTCTGTATCACTTTCCCACAAATAGGCGTTTGTCCTATGCGCCCTGAACAATAATCCTGTCAGGATAACTCACTGAAATGCCATTATTAACTTGTAATTTCCCCTGCTTCCACACTGCAATTCAAACACAAAATATGACAAGAAAGGTAATACAAAGCAATCCTAAAAACACATATATTAAATGTTCTTGCATTCCTGTTAAGGAGTCTGGACAGTCCACGATTCTCCAATTCTTTTTAGCCACAGGCGGCACAGAGGTCGGTTGGTCGTGACTTGCCAATGTCTCGTTTTCAGAACTGGGTTCGGTGACAGGTTTGAGGTGACTGTGATGAATCCAGCTTTCTTTCTCGGCAATTTTCACAGCAGTGTGCGTAGTAAGGAGAACTTGATATGGACCTTCCCAGACTGGAGCCAAGGCGGTTTTTTTTCTCACTGATGTTGTTTTACTCAAACCTAGCTTCCTGGTTGATGGGGGCGAAGATTACAGTCTAAAGGTACTGATTGAGCTAAAGCAGCTGACCTGTGTAAACACTGGAGAGACTCCTGTAAGGATAAAACATAACTAGTTAAAGCTTCATCTCTGCCGAGTAGACTAACGTGCGGATTTTCCCATTTTTGATATATAATAAGAGCGTGACTAAACAACAACTCATAGGGGGACAGGTTGAGAGGTCGCTGGGGTTTAGTTCTTATAGCGAACGGCACTATTGGTAATGCATCTGGCCACTTTAATTTGGTTTGGGAGCAGATCTTTCCTAAAAGGGATTTTATACTCGGATTCATACGCTCTACCTGATGCGAGGACTGGGGGTGATAGGGTGTGTGGAAGTGCGCTGCTATTCCAAGAACTCTGTAGACTTCTTTTAAAACAGTTTCCGTAAGGTGAGTTCCTCGGTCAGAGTTTCTCTCTTCTGGAATGCCGAAACGTGGAATTATTTCTTTTAATAAGTGGTTAACTACTGCCACTGAATCTGCTTTTCGAGTGGGGAAAGCTTCTGGCCATCCTGTTAGTTGATCTACTACTACTAGACAGTGCTTGAAATTTTCAGCCTTGGGCAAATTTATGTAGTCAATTTGAAGTTTTTCAAAGGGTAAATATGCCCATGGTTGGCCTCTTCGTAGTTTTTTTGTGCCCTCTGTACTTGTTGAAGGCTCTGCACTCTGAACATTGCAAAGTTATTTGTGCAGCTTCTAGATGTATACCTGGAGCAAACCAGGTGGATAGGATCTGTTCTGCTATTTCTCCTTTTCCTGAGTGGCTGCATCTGTGGGTATCCTGGGCCAGAGTTCGGAGTAAGGTGCGAGGAGCAATTGGTCTACCGTCTGGCACACGCCACACACTCCATCTTTTCTTTGCACAGCTTGCCACTTTTGGGTCCATATGGAAATTTTATCTGCTAGGACTTTGTCATAAACTACGGACAAGGGTGGAAGAACAACTTGAGATGTGAGAAGGCTTTCTTTAGTGCAGCGGCTCTAGCGGCAGCATCTGCAAGATGGTTTCCTTTAGCAATTTCGGAGTCCTCTCTGGACTGTCAGGGACAATGTATTCCCGCTAGTTCAGCTGGTAACATGATAGCCTTTAGCAGTTCTTGGACTTCGGTAGCATTACTGATTGCATGACCAGAGGACGTGATAAAACCTCTTTGTCGCCACAACTGTCCTATTGCATGACAGATCCCAAAAGCATATTTAGAGTCAGTATAGATAGTGACCCGGGAGGCTGTGGCCAATTTGCATGCACGTCGGAGCGCCACTAGCTCAGCGGCCTGGGCGCTGGTCTCTGCTGGCAGAGGTTGCACTTCCCATACCCAGTGATGGGTAACAACTGCATATCCTGCGTGCTGAATTCCTTCTTGAACGAATGAAGAGCCATCAGTGAAAAGCACATAATCAGGATTACTTAAGGGGACGTCTAATAAATCAGAACAAGGTGTCTCTTGGGCCTCTACCAACTGACAGCAGTCTGATGAGGGTCCCCATCCTCAGGATTCGGAAGTAAAGTGCCTGGATTTAGAACTGTACATCGCTGAAGTTGCACATTTTCTGCTGCTAACAGCAGTACTTCGTATGTGTTCAGACGCTGGTTAGAAAAGTGTTGGGTGTTGTGTTGTAACAGGAGAGCTTCCACCGCAGGAGGCACTTGAGCCACAAGAGGGTGTCTGTCCTAACACTAAATCTTGAGCTTTTTTAGACACGGAACTGCTGCCCTCGCTACAGGATCTAGCTGAGCAGAGTAGCACGCTATGGGACGGTTGGAAATTCCCCACGGCTGAGTTAAGACACCTGAAGCAATGCCTCGATTCTCATGAGTGAATAAGGTAAAGGGTCCTATCAGCACTTGCGTCTCAGCGCCACGGGGCACTCGCATGGATTTCCCAGTTACTCCCATCATTTTTTTAGTTCCTGAGACCGCAATTCCCGCCCTTTTTGGAGATTCTCCCAGTGAGGATAAATCTGCTCCCGTATCTATAAGACACTTATAAATTTTTCCTGCTACTTGAAGTGGGACATAAGGGGATGAAGGGGCACAGGTATACTCAAAAGATGAAGATTCCCCCAGATACATCATGTGGAAGAGGGAGTCATCATTTGAGGGGGGACTCATTTCATTGGGAGTCATCTATGTCCTGTGGCAAGCCTTGGGTCCAGGGGTCTGTAGGATCGGTGCTTGCAGCCCGGTTATTTTCCTGGGTTCCCCCCTTTTTTCCTCCGTAAGGGGGGGTCCCCTTGGGCGGTTCGGGCACTCTCGTTTCCAATGCCCCAATTGTTTGCAATAATTACACATATCATCAGGGGCCAGTTCCCTTGGGGTATTAGGCCTCCCTATAACTTCCTCTGCCTCTTCCTCTTCCCTTCGACTGGAACTGAGAGCTGAAAACAGCAGCCAAAAATTTAGCTTCTTCTTGTTTCATGATTAATTTTTTTTCAGCTTTTTGAACTTCCAGTCTCCGATCAAAGGCGTGATTAGCTAAGTCTACTAATTGTTGTATAGTTTTCGTGTTTCAATCAGAGTTATATTTGACTATGTATTTTTTTTTTAATATCTGTTACACAACCCCCTACAAAAGTGGATGTTACAATGGTTTGATTTTGCGGAGCCTGTATGTCGAAACTTCCTCCATGGATTGCAATGGCTTTCAGCAGCCTGCTGTAGAAATCTTGCGGATGCTCGTTCGGACCTTGTACCACAGAAGTTACCTTGGTCCAGTCAGTAGTTTTGCGTCCTGCCCTGTTTATTCTTTCTAACAAGGTTTGTCTACCTAATTGTAATCTTTCTTTTTCATGATTATCTCCGTTTATTTCCCAAATTGGGATACCAATAATCTATTTGTCGAGGATGGGGTTCCTCCAGGAACCCCTTCAAGTACCTTAACTTATCAACACTGAGGGATCCCAACACTGGCCACTGGAGGTCAGGGTTCTCATAAGTATAGCCAGGCCAGACACTAGTGCTTAAGGCTATAGCGCGCTTCTTACTCAATTGGCCATGTCCAGATAACTTATTCCAGTTACTTAACAATTCTCCAAGAGGACTCCTGGCGGGAATTGACCGTTTCGGTCCCGTTGTCACTCTTGGCGGACGTCCCTTTTCCCAGATAACCTGATACACTATAAATCTCCCCAAGGACCCTGCTTTCTTGGCTACCCTAGACCTAACCAATCTGGAAAGGCAGGTTCTAGGATGTCTCAAGCAGGTTGGAGAACTTATCCAGTTAGAAGGTCAGAGAAAGAGACGGTTCCTCAGTGCGCGAATTAAGACATAAAATGCGCCACAAAGATTTATCGCCTTGAAAGAGTCAAATGGGCATTTAACTAAAATTGCCTGTGTGCCCAGGTTTGAGGAACCGGCGAGCAGACTGGCCTATAACACATGAGACAAGACATACACAACATATAAAAGACCACACCATGCCAATAACATTGATTCATAGATTCATAGATTCATAGATGTTAGGGTCGGAAGGGACCTCAATAGATCATCGAGTCCGACCCCCTGCATAAGCAGGAAACAGTGCAGGGTTTAGATGACCCCAGCTAGATACTCATCCAACCTCCTCTTGAAGACCCCCAGGGTAGGGGAGAGCACCATCTCCCTTGGGAGCCCGTTCCAGACCTTGGCCACTCGAACTCTGAAGAAGTTCTTCCTTATGTCCAGTCTAAATCTACTCTCTGCTAGCTTGTGGCCGTTGTTTCTTGTAACCCCCGGGGGCGCCTTGGTGAATAAATACTCACCAATTCCCTTCTGTGCCCCCGTGATGAACTTAAAGGCAGCCTCAAGGTCGCCTCTCAACCTTCTCTTGCGGAGGCTGAAAAGGTCCAGTTTCTCTAGTCTCTTCTCATAGGGCTTGGTCTGCAAGCCCTTAACCATACGAGTTGCCCTTCTCTGGACCCTCTCCAGGTTATCCGCATCCTTCTTGAAGTGCGGCGCCCAGAATTGCACACAGTACTCCAACTGCGGTCTGACCAGCGCCCGATAGAGGGGAAGTATCACCTCCCTGGACCTATTCGTCATGCATCTGCTGATGCAAGATAAAGTGCCATTGGCTTTTCTGTTGGCTTCGTCACACTGCCAGCTCACGATCATCTTGGAGTCCACCAGGACTCCAAGATCCCTTTCCACCTCTGTGCCACCCAGCAGGTCATTCCCTAGGCTGTAGGTGTGCTGGACATTTTTCCTCCCTAGGTGCAGCACTTTGCATTTCTCCTTGTTGAACTGCATCCTGTTGTTTTCTGCCCACTTGTCCAACCTATCCAGGTCTGCTTGCAGCTGTTCCCTGCCCTCCAGCGTGTCCACTTCTCCTCATAGCTTTGTGTCATCTGCAAACTTGGACAGAGTACATTTGACTTCCTCGTCCAAGTCACTGATGAAGACATTAAAGAGTATCGGTCCAAGGACCGAGCCCTGTGGGACCCCACTGCCCACACCCTTCCAGGTCGAGACCGACCCATCCACCACGACTCTCTGGGTGCAGCCCTCTAGCCAATTCACCACCCACCGGACTGTGTAGTCATCCACATCACAGCCTCTTAGCTTGTTCACCAGTATGGGGTGGGATACCGTATTGAAGGCCTTCCTGAGTCTAAGTATACGACATCCACCCCTCCTCCTGTGTCCAGGCGTTTCGTAACCTGGTCATAGAAAGAGACTAGATTGGTCAGGCACGATCTGCCCGCCACAAACCTGTGCTGGTTTCCCCTCAGCATAATTTGCCCTGCTGGGCTCTCGCAAATGTGAGCCTTGATGATTTTTTCAAAGACTTTACCAAGGATGGAGGTGAGACTGACTGGCCTATAGTTGCCTGGGTCCTCCTTCCTCCCCTTTTCGAAAATGGGGACCACGTTAGCCCTTTTCCAGTCACCTTATCGTCCCGCCGTGTCTGCAGCCTCAACCCAAGACCCCCATGCTGAACTCACCTCTGTTATGGCCGGCCGGGGGATGGGTTCAGGCGGCAGCGGCAGCGCGATGAGCTGGGTGCTCCTGCCTGGCTCGCCAAATTTGTCGGAGAAATTATTCGCTTAAGCTCCCATCCTGGTAAGGGAACATCTGCGAATACTCCTGACCCCAACGGGGCTCGTTTCCCAGCTGAGACTCAAATAAGCAGGCGACGAGGGTGTGGTCTTTCCAGTTTATTCGGCCGGCGGTCCCCCAACCATAGGAAGGCAGAGGGCCCCGGTTGCACTCTCACACACGTATTTATATTCTCTGGTTACATGAGATTTTCGCATGCACAAAGCTTTAGCAGAAAATTACTAGTATTGCATGACCTTCTTTAACCTGCGGCGTAAGCTCCAATCACAATACAATTTTAAACAATTGACCAAATAAGGCACAGGTCTGCCATGAAGCTTGTCTATCATGCTTAGTTACTATGGGGGAAGTTGTGGGCACCCGAAGGTGCAGGCTGTGCTTCCTGTGTTACTAGAGAAGGAAACCCCCTTCTCTGCGCACAATTTCTAACACTGCAAACGCCTCCCGTCCCCCTGTCCCGCAGCTCCAGGACGTGGGGACAGACAGGCACAGACACCGTGTTGTTACACTGCAGTAGACATAGGTGCCTCTGTATACAAGGTACCGAGATCAGGATCTATATCTCTCCCCCTCTGCCCATGTCCCGCCTGGGTCTCTGGCCAAGTGCCCCGGGCTGGGCCGGGCCGGGCCGGGCCAGGCAGGACGAGGTGGGCGCGGGCAGGCAGCCGTGGTGGAGCTGCACTGCCCGCACCAGGCAGGTCCCCGTGTGTCCTGCGCATCCCCGGGGCTGGGCCGGGGGCAGTCGGGCAGCACCTCTGGTCCCGCTGCACCCTCAGGCTGCAGCATCCCTCCGAGACGTGCTCGGCTTCTCGCTCTGGTCTGGTGCGTTCAGGGCTTTGCTTTTCTCTCTGCCCTTCTGTTTTACTGTGTTGGTGTCAACTGAAATCGCAGGTCAGGTCCTGCCCATGGGCACGATCCGTTCTGCCCCGTGGTGGATTTTGTTGGCGGGGGGGCATGAGCAGCTCGGGTTTAAGTCTCGGGGCATTTTGGGGGGTTCTTGGGAGCTGCTGGGAGGAGCAGGACTGACTAGTACCACGGAGATGAGTTTTCTTTGGCACAGGCGCATGCAGAGCTAAGGGACACAGTTCCTGTCTTGGCTGCCTGGAGCTTGCCTTTTTATTTGCACTTCATTTTATTCTTTTAGAGCCACTGAGATGTTCGTGGGAGGTGGGAGCTGCAGGTGACTCTTCTCAGGCTTGGATGTGAGATTGCAGCAGTTCCTGCGTGCCCTGGTGTGACGGGGCTTGGGGATGGAGGCGGGGGTGGAGACAGAGCATCCTGTGCTCGGGGGCTCCTCCAGCCCCTCCTCAGCCACATGAAGGGAAGAGACTGTGGGGGGTCAGGTGCTAAGGCCCCTTCTCGTAGCCCTGCCTGCCTGGACTTTACAGCCAGCACACGATCGCACCATAAAATCCAGCTGCACTGAAGCGTTGCTGCATCCCCTGCTCCCCCCACCTGAAGCTCCCCTGGGCTGGGCTGGAGAGCAGATCCCTGCCTGCTTTCGGGGGAACGACACCTATAATTTGCCACGTACTTATTCCTGTTCACCTGACGGCTCGTAGTTCCTGACTGGTTTGCAAGAGAGCACCTCCTTTTTCCACAGCCCTTTTCTGTGGATGTCCAAATGTCCCTGCCCTTCTCTTCCGCAAGTGGATTTCTCTAAACCCGGTGTTTTCTCCTCCGCCTCCTTTTGGACACTGAAGCCTGTCAGGTTCCTCCCAGAAGAAATGTGTCAAGATAGATGGAGTTGAAGAGACCGCAATCGTGTACGGGGAGCTCGGGGGTGGGCTGCGAGGATGCGTGCCCTTCATGTGCCAGGCTGACGGGTGCAGGGAAAGACTCTGGATCTGCAGATAAAAAGTGGATCGGTTTTCTAGGATGAACCTGCGCCGTACTCTGGTTTGTCCTTTGTAGCTAGGTTGGGCTGGTGTAAATGGCAGTCGCCTCTTCCTGGATCCGTATTGAAGTGCAGTGTCCCTCCAGATCCTCCTTGCGAGAGATCCTTCAGGTGAGGAGTTGCTCGGTTTATCCCTGGCAGCCAAGTGTTTCTCTTTTCTTTTCTTTTCCCAGGATGGGAGGTGTTTGCTTGCCTCGCTTGGTAAAAAGCAACCAGAAGTTGCGCAGGATTTTAGCAGCGATGACTTGAAACCACGGCGAGCAGCGTGAGAACGGTGTACCGCGGCACTCACTGCAGAGGCCTGCGCTGCTCCCCTTAGTCAGGGCAAGCTGCTGTTCTCTAAAGAGGCTTCCTGATGGGAGGGATTCAGCAGCCAAGATTTGCTGAGGATGTGGCCAGATAATGAGGGACCCTCATCTTAATACACCCGGTAGTGAAGGGTGTAGGCTACACCACTAATAAATACTACTCATAACCATTGTCACCACATATTCAACGTATGTTTAATTGGTGCAGCAGGCTCTTTTCCACCCTGCAGAAGGACTGAGAAATGATGGTTCAAGGGAGACTGGTTTTATGAACTGAGGGATTTACTAGTGGAGGTGGGTGCGTACTGGTCTGGGTGGGAGCCTGGTTTTAATGATTGGCAGTGGATTTAGGGGAATGCTTTTTATTAGGGTGGCACCGCTAAAGATTTTTTGGGGCCGATACCGAAGGCTGATTATTGAGCTGTCAAAGCAGGCGTTAGGGATCTGATTGCTGCTTTGCAGCCCGGCAGCTTGGCCAGCAGCGTCTGGCTGGTAGGTGTGGGGGGAAGGGGTGTGAGGGAGGGAGGGAGTAGGGAAGGGGTTAGGGTTAGTTGGTCTAATACAGAATATCCCATTGATCCAAAGAGCCTTGTCTGCCCATGTCTTTAGACCAACACGGCTATAACCAACACCCCTGACACATGGAAGAGTTTGAATTTTGCCGTTTGAAGTGGAAACTTCACAACATGCTATTTAGTTGGTCTAATCAAACACATCACATTTACCCAAAGACCCTTGTCTTCATACAACCAAGGTTTTCCCTACCGTTTCTGTCTCCCTTGCGGCTTCTGGCACTGAAGGCTCGGAAGCTCAGTAGCTGCTGAGACCCCTTTCCTACAAGAATGCATCCCGCCCCCGTTGGAAACGTGCTGCACTCTCAGCGTCTAGCACGTCTGGTGGCAACGAGTCCCCGCTGTAACGACGTGCTGGGTGACCAAGACCTGCCTTTGCTGGTTTTAAACGTACTACCTGCTCGGACCATGCTGCGACTCCTCGTTCTTGTCTGGTGGGTCAGTAACTCGTCCTGACTGAGTCTCTCTCTCTGCAACTTTGTGGGTGCATCTATGGTGAGGTAGCACATCACTATGTTGCGGTACGGTGTGCTACGTGCTATGGTGACATGGTGATCACATGTGTCTACGTGATCACCAGCTACGTTGCCATAGCAGGGTGCTCCCAGGCCTAGTGCACTGCTACAGCCACGTAGCAATGACACGTACCTGCATGCTGCGTGCACGGTGCAGCCCCCGCCCGCACTGCGCCGTGCTTTAGGAGAAACGTACAGCACCCTGTAGGTGCACCCAGTGTGTGGTAAACCCTTGTCACATCCCTCTTCAGGCACCTCTCCCCTCAACTGAATAGGCCTGGCCTCTTTATTTGTAGGGATGTGAGGGAAGCCCCAGTGCCGCGGTGGGCCCCGGCCCCTCAGAGCTCAGCACCCAGGATGGGGACACAGGCCAGGCCCAGCTGACATGTGACCCGCTCGCAGAGGGTGCCATCTTTCTCATGGGCGCTGAGGCGAGACGAAGCAGTCGGCCGTGTGGGGGCGTGGGCTGCGGGAGCACACGTAGGACAGGCTGACCTTGAACTGGTACATCAGATACTGCCCCCCCACGAAGGCCACCTCCAGCCCCGTGCGGCACAGCAGGTGCAGCACGTAGGCCTGCATTAGCCCGTCCTGCTTGATGCGCTGGTGTCCGTCATGCTTCTTGCTGCTGCCCTCCCCGCCCTTCTCCTGGTGCTGCAGGCCGGGCAGCGTGGGGGGAGGAAGGGGAAGGTGATAGGCCTCAGAGCCAGTCCCGGGACGGCCCTGCCTGAGCCTCAGCGCCCCCCAGCACAGAAAGGACGGTCCCCAGGCGCCCGGCCTCAGCTGCAGCAGAGCAGCGCGCACAGGGAGCAGGGGCCTGCTTCCCCACGTCTGCTCCCACCAAGTCACACACGTGCTTTCTCCCACACTCGGGGCCCTGCTTGAGCCCGGCCTCACGCAGGTGGAGCCTGGGGTGGGGGCAGCTGGGAGCTCAGAGCCCTAGCAAGTGCTAACAAGGGGGTCCAGCCCCGCAGGCCAGGGCACGGCCCCTGCTCCTGCCCCACGGATCCAGCCCCAGGAGCCGCTCCTGTTTCCACACGGCCTTGGATGTAGCCTGGAGCAGAGCCACATCCCGGGCCAAGGACAGGCGCTGTGTCCGGGCAGCACCCACGTGTCGGGGGGGCCGTGGCACCGGGCAGCAGCACCAGGGCCCAAAGCTGCTCGTGCCAAGGGGCACTGGGCTGGGCTGGGGCCGGCTGCAGGGCTGGGCGTCCCCGCTTGCAGGGGCAGGACTGAGCCCAGGACCGTGCTGGGGAGCTGCCACATGGTGCCAGACCCAGGAGGCCCTTGCCCGGCTGCTGGGCGCTGCCTCCCCAGGGCAGCAGGGGAGAGGCCCCCCGGCCGTGGGGGTGGGCACGAGGCAGGGGCTGCCCGGCGTGGGGCTGGGGGTGCCCCAGGCCAGCTGTGCACAGACCAAGAGGGCAAGGGGCAGCCAGGCCCAGCTTCCCCTCACCCAACCACACACCTCTCCCCTGGGTCCGGACTCCCTCGGCCCTTGCACATGCAGGGCACACACCTTCTCTTCTCCAGGCCTGGACTACCCCGCCTCTTGCACACTCAGATCACACACCTTCTCTCCCCCAGGCCTGGACTCCCATGCCCCTTGCACACCCCTCCACATGAGCACAGAGCCCTGCTCCTCCTCTCCAGCCTCAGTTTCCCCAGGAGCAGGGGGTGGTGCCGGCGCAGTGGGGCTTGCACTGGGGGCAGCAGGAGCAGGCGGAGGTGACGGTCTGGTGCCCAACCCCTGGCCTCTCCCTCAGCTGCCCTTCCCCTCCCTCGGCCCCACTGTCCAGTTGCACCCACTCAGGGGCAGTCTGTGGGGGAGGGGGTGGGTGTGCACCTGTCCAACCTCCTGCACGGGGTGTGCATGTGTGTGTGCTTGCCGTCCTGCATGTGGGGGGGTTGCCCATCCTCCTGCACAGGGGTATGCACATGTGTGCCTTCCTGCACGGGGGGTATATGCATGCACACATGCATCCTTTCTGCACAGGGTGTGCATGTGTGTATATGCCCACCCTCCTGCATAGGGGGTGGGGTGCACACTGTCCTGCATCATGGGGTGGGTGTGTGTGCACACCCTTCCCAGACTGCTGGAGGTGGTGAGCTGGGGCAGAGAGGGGGAGCAGGGCCAGTCTTCCCCTGAAGTGGGGCATGATTTCTACCTGGCATCTCCTGAGTTCATCTTCTGCCACGCAGCTCCAGCAGGGCACTACCAGCCCACTCCTCCTCCTCTTCAGCCTCAGTTTCCCCTGCTGCAGCTGGAGCCCATTGTTCCTAGTCCTGTCCCTGACAGCCACAGAGAAATGCCTGTCTCCATCTTCTTTGTCATTGCCCCAAGACTGGGGTCAAACCCCGCTCAGTCTTCTCTTCTCCAGACTCAATCCCCTGAGCTCTTCCAGCCTCTCCCCCCCACCCCTGCCTCCCAGGCCCCTCATCCTTTGGGTCCCTCTTTGCTGGCCTCTGTCCACCTGCCCACCTCCTTCTGGAAGTGCGGGGTCCTGAACCGGACACAGGACTCCAGGGGAGTCTCCCCAGTGCTGGGGGATCCCTGCCTTTGGTTTGCAAGGGGCGCTCCTCCTCATGCTGCTCAGGAGGATGCTGATTTCTTTTACCACCAAAGCACACGGCTGGCTCGGATCCAGCCCACGGCCCCTGGTTCCCCCCACCTCATCTCTGCAGGGCTACAGCCTGGCTATGCGTTCCTCAGGCGAGATCGGTGAGTGCAATTATTCCCTCCCAAGTGTGGGGTTTTGCACTGGTCGCCCACGACTCAGTTTTCCTACTTTATTGGCCACGGGATCCTGATCTGAGTGGAATGGGCCAGGAACGCATTTGAATGTGAATTGTATAAATGGGACTGACACCACAACAGGCTCCATGTGAACTGTTACCACACAGGAAAGAGACCTGGGAGTGATTGTGGAGAGTTCAATAAGAGCATCAGCTCCATGCCCAGCCACCGTGAAGAAAGCAATGGAAAATGTGAGTGCTGATGAGGAAGGGAATTGTGAACAAGATCGAAAGCATCACGATGCCCCTTTATGAACCCATGGTGCACCCACACCTCGAATCCTGTGCCCAGGTCTGGTCCCCGCACGTCCAGCAGGATCTAGGGGAACTGGAGCAGGGCCAGAGACAACGGTACGGAGGGCCTTCCCTACGAGCAGGGACTAACGAGACCGGGTCTGCTCAGGTCAGCGTCCCCCAAGGTGCTGTTCTCGGACCCGGACTCTTCAATGTCTTCATAGACGACCTGGACACCCATCCCCCTACCCCATGACAGCCCCGTCCTGCTCCCAGGGTTAGCAACAACCTCTGGATTGTGGTGGATCATTTAGAAAGGGAAGGGGCTGGGAAGTCACACAGAGATCTGCCCTGGAAAGGTTGTGGGCCCAGGTCTGTTCCCACTGCACAGCTCGGGAGAGGACACAGAGATCAACCGCAGCGGGGGCACGTCCAGTTCTGGGCTGTAGTAGCAGGGGATGCATGAGAGAGAATCCAGCGAAGGGGAGGAGGGCAGGGGAGCAGCACGCACCCCGTGGGGCACAGCTCTGCACAGGCGGAGAAGCAAAACAGGCCAAAAAGGCTCCGGGGGTGGCAGAAGCAGCTCCTTGCAGACCCCACTGGGCATGGGCAGGTCTGGGAGAGGGGTGATGTGGTGGTGAGGAAAGGCGAGGTCAGGGAGGAGGGTAGGGAATGCACTCCTCCCTGCAACTCAGGGCTCATACACCAGACCCCTGGACCAGGAGGAAGGAGAAAGCTGGGAGGCAGCGAAGAAAAGTGCCCGGGTGTCACTTGAAGTCAGCTGTGTGGGGGAGGGCAGCCTAGCGTGAACGCACTTCTTCCCCTGGGAGTACTGTTAGAGACTGATGGGGAATGCACAGGCTCCCAGGCTGATGCAAAGATCACCTCCTCCTCCGCTCCTTCCCCTCCATCGGGCTGACCTCTGCCTGAGGCGTTTCCTCTTCACCCCCTTCCCCCACAATGACACCTTGGGGGCCAGCCTCTGGGCTCGGGACTCCCGCTGTGCCCTACAAGGGACAAAGCCTGGGGGACCTCCTTCTGCAGCCCACCAGCATGAGGGTGCTTGTCTGAACGCAGCCCTGCTGGGTGCTGAGCAGGCACACATCTCCAAGCCCTTCCTGCACTGCCGGCACAACTAGGGATGCTTCTGGGTGTGGATGTGCCGGTTCCAGGCTGGGTGGGAGAGGCGGGTGACGCCTTTCCAATACTCAGAGCACCCATGTCACTTCTCCCTGTGACATGCACCGGTGCTCGGCACAGGCTGCAGGAGTAGGTGAAGCTCTTCCCACGCTCAGAGCAGTGATGTGGCTTCTCCCCTGTGTGGATGCGGTGGTGCCGGGCCGGGCCGGGCCACGAGGGAAAGCTGCTCGAGCCCTGCTGCAGTGTGACACACAGGACACATCGGGCTCTCTAGGGGCCAGGCTGCAATGACACACACCCCCGTGCCCTGCCCGCTCCTACCCCGCGGGATGCACACCCTCTCGCAGCCCTGCTCCGACCGCCCACTACCCCTGGCCCCGCCCCTCCGCGCTGACCCGCCCCCCGCGCGTCCATCGCCCACAGCACACGACGGGGGTTCAACAGCCTCTCCGCCCCGGCCGCGCTCAGCCCGCCCACCTGCGCCGCGGCCAATGGGGAGCTTGCGCGTCACTACAGCGGGAGGGGGGCGGGGGGAGGAGCAAGGCGGTTCGCGCGTGCGCAGCGCAGCGCCGGCTGGGCGGCGGGGACGGGCCAGAGCGGCGGGAGGCGGCAGTCACGTGCCCGCGCTCAGGCCCCGCCCCGCGCCGCTGCCGGTAGGGCCGGGACTGCGTCCGTCGGCCCGGAAACGCGGCAGGAGCGGCGGGGGGCGGCGGAGGCAGCGTGTGGAGGCCGCCTCAGGCCCGCTTCCACACCCCGCCGCCCCGACACGAGGGAGGCCGGGTCTCTGCACGGGGGGGGGGGGGCAGCGCTGGAGTCCGGGCCCGGGACTGGCCTCGTGAGAGCGGGTCGTCCTCGGCTGCGAGGGGTTGCCCACGGGTGTGTGTACGGGGGCGGGGGCGTGGACCTCCACATATACACTTGTACACGTATACACATAGGTGTGCATGTCAGTATACATACATGGAAAGAGTGCGTGTGGCAGTGCACATACATGTCTGCCTGTTTGCGCACACCTGCATGCACACACACGCAGTATGCACCTGCAGGCACGCTGTACCCTATGTGCTACAGGTGCACTGTGTGTATACACCTACACATGCAGATGCGTGTGCATGCATGTACACACACACACACGTGCATGCATGTACATGGCTGCATGGGCTCACACACCGAGTGCGTGAGTAGGGGTGGGAGTCAGTCAGCTCTGTGAGGCATGTAAACACCTGCATGCGATTCACGAGGTTTCCGGCAGGAAGCCGTAGCATCAGAAGCTGTTCGTATCTGCTGTGGCAAGAGGTAGGGGTGGGAGTCAGTCTACTATTTTTCATAATGAAAAACAGTGAAATTAATTTTTGAAAAGCAGGTGCCACAAAACTCAGGCCAGTTGCAGACGGGCGCCTGGAGCCGAAAGAGGCTGAGAAACCCCCGTACTAGGTACAGGAAGCCACGATGATCGCTTTCTCGACAGCATCTTCAGTAGCACCTGGGTATATTTTTCATGCCTGTTAATGGGGACTGATTTCAGACACGCTCCAGTGAAGACATTAAGTAGGACTGAAATTGTCTCCTTGTTTCATTCAGCGTAGGCCTAAAGGCCTCAAGTTGCAGTTAGTTGGTTACTGAACAAACTGCCGGTTTTCAGGGAGTCTCCAGCGCTCGACGCTCCTCACCTCCCGCTCCAGCGCTCGGCGCTGTCTCCCCCGGGCACTGACGCTCCTGGTTATGCCTCTGGCTTTGCTTACACAAAAAGTTGAACCAGTTTAACTCTGGTTTACTCAATCTGGTCAATTTAAGTAGTGCACACCAATTCACAGGTGGTTTTCTTGGTGTAGCTTGTGTTGATAACTTTTTAAAACCAATTTTATTTAAATAGGCACAATATCTGGCTAGGTGAGGGTTGAAATGTCATTTCCCACACCCTTTGCATAGTCATAATTCACTAATTGAGAAATTAACTTTTTTTTCTTCTTCTTTCAGCGCTACGACTTGTTGTGAAGCATTTACAGCTGCTCCACTTATGCATATTTTCCAACAGGCAGGATCTTTTGAAAACGATACCTAATGTTATGTTATTAAAATGGCTATCCATACAAGGCAGAGTGTAAAAATGAAAATGCTGACAGGTATTTTTTAATCTTTTGAGATTTTAACTAACATTTCATTGATATTTATGTTTTATTAATTATCTCTGTAAGCAAATACAAATTGACGTATTATGCATCTACGAGACAAGGGTTGCTCAATTTCCATCCCCTGGGCCAAATGCAGCCCCATGGAGCCATCACATCTGGCTTGTGGGGCTCCCCATGGGTCTGGGGAATTGGCAGCAAGCGAGTGGTGGCCATGAACACAGCCTCCCCACCACTTCCCCTGCCAAATCCCCAAGCCCCAGTACCTGCATGGCTGGTCTGAGCCAAGCTATGCCTCTTTCCCCTGTGGGCCTGGGCCACGTTCCCCCACTTCGGGATCAGGGTTGGACCGTGTCCCCTTCCTTTCCTGCAGGGCCGGGTTGGGCCAGGCCACGCACTCTTTCCCTCCCTACGGGGTCACCTGGCTAGCCTTCTTTCCCTCTTGACAAGGATGGGTCAAGCTCCTTTCCCCATCAGGGCTGTGTTGAAGCCAGTTTGTCCCCCACCTGGCCAGATGGTGCCCACCCACGTGCCAGAGCAGGAACACCTGGATCCAGCCCGTGAATGTATTGGCCACTGGCAGTCTGCCCTGCTGTGTTGGGGCTGCACTGTACTATCGGTGGTCCATTAAACCAATTTTAAAGAAACGAGTCATGGAATCACAGATTATGCGATCATAATTTTATCACTACTTTATATTTTCCTTTCAAAGGAAAAACTAGAAGTACTCTGTGACAGGCTCACAGCCACAGGGGCTGCCATGACACCCCTAGCGGCCTTGCTGCTCCTGCCTGGCTCCAGCTCTAATGTCACTCTCTCTTCATTGTTCACCAGCCGTGCCTTGCTCTTAATATTACAGGTTGATTCAAGGAGGCTGCTAGCAGGCCTTAGAGTGAGCCCGAATCCAGTAAGTTTCCCCTGGGTCTGAGGCCCCATTGGCCACTATCCAGACATCCAACCTTGGTAGGTTCCTCTCGGCCTGACTACAGGTGCCCTACAGGGACCTAGCCTTAAGGGCAAACGGTGTGGTTCCTTTTCCTCCCCTACTCCACGCCCTAAGCCTCAGAGATGTTCTCCCTTTGATTTTCCTTCTTATGCACTCTGCCCCCTTGAGCTATTGGCTTTTGGATTTAATAAAGACATTTGAACTGAATTACTGACACGCTCAACCAAATTCTAACACAACATACAGGGCGCATCTACATGTGTCACTATGGCAACTTTACTGTGCTGTGTGTGTGGCACATGATTATTTTTAGCCGCTACTTCACCGTAGTGGCGCGCTATACCAGGGGGGTGTGTTGCAATGGGGAGGTAGCTGCTGTTTGCGTGTAGATGCCCATGGATGCTACATCGCCAATTTTGTTTCTTATACTGCTGTTTTTCCAAATGTTTCTAATAAATCAGAGAAAACTAGGGTTGAAAGGGGTTCCAGTAACTCATCTAGTCCAACCCCTTGCTAAAAGCAGGACCATCCTTAATTTGATCATGCCAGAGACTTGTCGAGCCGGGCCTTAAAATCCTCCAAGAGTCCACCACCCTCTAGATAAGCCGTCCCAGCACTTCACCAATCTCTTAGTCAGAAAGTTTTTCCTAATGTCCAGCTTGTTCACATCCCTTCTGTAGTAGGGGGCACAAAACTGAGCACAGTACTCCACATGTAACCTCACCAGTGCAGAAAAGTGGGGAATAATGACTTCCCTCAGTGCTGACAACACTCCTACTAATGCAGCCCAGTATGCTGTTAGCCTTCTTGGCAACAAGCACACACTGTTGGCACCTATTCAGCTTATTGTCCGCTGTAACCCCCAGGTCCTTTTCTGTGGAGCTGCTGCTTAGCCAGTTGGTCCCACGCCTGTAGCGGTGCATGAGACTGTTCTGTCTTAAGTTCAGGACTTTGCACTTCTTCTTCTGGAGCTTTGCCTTCTTCCCCTGCATGGCTGGTTTCAGGCCTGGCCATTCTTCCTTCCATGGGACTGCTGTGGGGACAGGCATGCCCCCAACCTGCCGCTGTAGTGGGGCCTCGTCAAGCCCCTTGGGCTCGGGTTGAGGCTGACAAAGCCCCCTTTCTGCGCTGTCTTGGGGCTGGCGTGCCCCCTGCCTCCCTCTGCACAGATGGATGGGGCCCTGGCATGCCTTTGTTTAGAGCGATGTTTGAGCACCCCGTGGTTTGAGCACCCGTTTGTGTAGAGTTATGTTCTACCTGTGATGATCTAGGAAGTATGCAAGAGGCAAGGATTTTTGGGTGTGATCACTTTTATTGGACCAACTGAATGGTTGGAATTAAGTTAGACAAGCTTTCAAACGCAAAACGTTCTTTGTCAGTGTTTTAGAGCAGTTGCTTAAAGCAGGTGTAGTCAATCTGGGGTATGCCTACCCCTGGAGGTAATTTGAAAGGTCCCAGGGAATGTACAGGGGCGGGCGCAGATGTAGCACACCTGCTGCCTCACAGGAGCAGGGCCAGGGCGGAGGGAGAGCGGGGCCCACAGAAGCTGCGCTGCCGCTGCTCTGCCACTCACCGTGCCCCTGCTCTGTCTGGCCCTTGCCACCCCCCGCCACGTCTGACCGTTCGCCACCCCCACCTGCTCCGCATCCGGCTGCTCCCACCCCCCTGGGGGTACACTTTTTAAAGAAGGGGCTGCCGGGGGTACACTTACTAAAAAAAAGGTTGAAAACTACTGGCTTAAACTCACTATATATCTGCTATTGGCTTTTGGATTTAATAAAGACATTTTAGCTGGATTTAATAAAGACATTTTCCTGACATACTCAATCAAACTCTAACACAACATGCAGTGTTGTTCTGGCTTTTGAAGACTGCCCAGAAACCTGTGCTTTTTTATTAATTGCTGATCATTTTACAGCTTTTAGAGAAAAAGGAAATTAGTTAAGCTCTTTCTGAGTAGTAAGATACTCATGTTTATTAAAAGCTTAATGAAATTTGGGACAATAACGAAATAATACCTTTAAAATATTTTTTAGAAGTTATGCATTTATATTAGGGGCGTACCGATAGAGATTTTTGGGGCCGATATTGCTAGCTGATCTTTAAGGAGGCATATTTGCTGATACCGATCTGGTTTCCGATACAGCTACCTCCAGCTGGTTAACTCCGGTCTGGTGGAAGGGGAAGGAGAAGGAGAAGGGGAAGGGGAAGGGGAAGGGGCGTGGCGGGGGTGCAGATCAACGCCGCCTATGGTGAGGGAGGAGGCAGAGGGAGGTGCTGCCCAGGCGGGGTGCAGGGGACGGAGCCAGAGCTCGTGATAGGGGGCCAGCTGTCACCGCTGCTTGCAACCCGGGAAGGCACTGGGGGGACATGTGCCCCCCTGGATCTGTGTGGGACGGGGCAGGCTGCAGCCAGGACCGCGTGGGGCTCTTCTCGGCAGGGGCTAGGCTTGGAGTGGGTGCCGGCAGTGCTGGGAGGATGCTGCATCCAGCCCAAATTTTGCCAGGGCTCTGCTTCCAGCGCCACCACCGCCAGCCACTCGGTGCAGCCCTGGCTCAACGCCCCACCTCCACCCATGCACCAGGAAAACCCGGGGCTGCATTGGGCTGCTGGCAGCGGTGGCACTGGGAGCACAGCGGTGGTGAAATCTGGGGTGGATGCAGCATCCTCCCAATGCCACCGGCGCCCTCTCCGAGCCCAGCCTCCACCGAGAAGAGCTCCACGCAGCCCCGGCTGCAGCCCACCCTGCCGTGCACAGATCCAAGGGGCGCGCCCCCCCCCCCCCCCGCCCGTGCCCTCCCAGAGTGCAGGTAGCAGTGGGAGCCACCTCCCCCCACCACAAGCTGGAGCTCCCCCTCTCCACCCTGCCTGGACAGCACCTGTCCCCACCCCCTCCATCACCAGCGGGAGCCTTGATCTGCCCCCCACATGCCGCTTTCCTCCCCTTCCACCACACTGGACTTGCCAGCTGAAGGCAGCTCTCCACGCTGCCAGATGTGCTCCTTGCTTCCTGAGTGCTGTGCTGTGACTGTACAGCACAGGCATTTATCAGCCAAATTATCAGCCCCATCGGGCCGATATCCGATACAGCCAGTTTTATTTGTACTGATACCGATCCGATATCAGACCAAGGTATCAGTGCACCTCTAGTTTATATGATCGCTCACAGCGCTGCTAAGTGGTGCAAATCACAAGCTCTCTTATTGTACCTGTAGGCTTTCATATATGACTGCAAAGTTGCTAACTTTTCTTATATACAAAAAACTAGAACTCTGGGTTCCAAAATGATACCTTTTATTAGACCAACTGGAAAATGGCAAGAAAACTGTCCTTTTCTGCAGGCTTTCGGGATCCAAGTCCCTTCGTTAGGCTCTGGGAAAAGTGTAGATGTTACAAGATGGTAAAACGTCCCCATAGGTAGGAAAGAAACTTCATTTTTGCACAGAGGGAGCTGAAGATGGAGGGCCGTCCCTCTGGGTCCTTGAGAATGTCTTTGTGAGCTGTGCTGAGTAGCTCTTTGATGTGTAGGAACTTTTCTTATAACCTTTCAAGTAAAAATGCGAATTAAACAGATGCTTGGCTTGCATGTTAACATCCTATTTGTCAAAGTTGTAGTTCTTGTGCTGCTCTTTCTCCAAATTTTCCTCATAAAGATTTTTCATAATCAGCTATTAATTAGTACTTTTGCTTTCAAGTAACAGTTCAAAAAAATCAAAATGTATTAGCTGAGAGACTGCTCATTTTCAAATAAGAACAAAAAATAATCTTGTATTTTAACTTTTTCCCCCTCCAGATATGTCAGTTGACCAGTTTAATAGTGGATGGGATTAAGTTGTCCTTTTGGTGATACCAAGCGTACATTAGGTTTGAGTGTAACCTCCTAAATCCCTGTTGTGCTGTGCTCTTAATGAATAGCTTCACCAAGGTTTTGGTGTTAACGTGCAAGACTATTTTATCAACCTTTGTTAATTATAGAGTTTTGAAATTGTGCTCTGTCACGATTGATATTTTCAAAACTGTACATGTATTCTTGATGATGTACTAGCAGTAAGATGCACCGATAAAGATGTTTTGGGCCGATACCGATGGCTGATTGTAGACCATCCATATTGGATGATACTGATCCAATTGCCAATATGCAGCCTGGCAGCTTGGAGAACGGCATTTGGCTGGTAAGTCTGTGGGGGTGAAGGGGTGTTGGGAAGGAAAGAGGCATGGGGGCGCAGATTGAGGTCCCCCGCAGTGAGAGAGGGAGTGGGGCTGGGGCAGGGGCAGGCACTGCCCAGCTGAAGTGGGGCAGGACGTGAGACGGAGCCGCAACTCATCCGAGGGTGGCAGGGAGGGAAGGGGTGGCTCCCACTCCTGCACGCGTCCCCAGGGCAGGCTTGTTTGGAGATTTTGGTGCCAGGAGATCAAGTGCTAGAATAAAGTCGTGTATTAAAGACCATTAAATCACTAGTACCACGTAGCATTCATTCAGGAGCTGTAAAGAATGAAATGACTGAGCTTGTCTTGCATTTAAAAGCTTTTCTAACTTGATCTTAACTACACAGTGGATCCAGTAAAAAATATCACCCTAAGAAACTCTTGCCTCTCTCCTAAGAAAAATACAGTCTCATTAAAATCACCTATTATAACAGAGGGTTGTAAACTATACCTTACTTTTAAAACAGGTCTGAATGGTGGTCGTGGCGATTATAAACCCATAATCCATAGACGAGTGCTATCTTCAACTGTTTGAAGAAGTAAACAGATAAAAAAAGGGGGACAAGCCAGTGCAGCTTTTGTAACGGGAAACAATTTGTCTCTAGTCTTTTCTTTCATTTGAACAAAACCGGTGGATGAAACTGCAGTGGAAGAGGTCACAGAATCAGAGAAAATGAGGGTTGGAAGGGACCTCAGGAGGTCGTCTAGTCCGAGCCCCTCATGAGGTGCAACTCCAGGTGTGCTTTGGCCCTCCTGATTTCGTCCCTGCATGCCAAGCAGTACTGTTATGCTCCTTCCTAGTCGTTGGTCCAACTTTCTACTTCTTGCACGCTGCCTTTTTGTGTTTTAGCGTGCTGAGAGTTCCCTGCTAAGCCGACCTGGTCATCTGCCATTCTTGGTAGTCTTTCTGCGCATTGAGATGGTTTATTCCTGTGCCCTCCGTCAGGTTTCTTTAAAATACAGCCAGCTCTCCTGGACTCCTTTTACTTTCCGATTGGCCTCCCAGGGGAGCCCGCCCATCAGCACTTCCTGAGTGAAGGGAAGTCTGCTTTTCTGAAGGGCGGGGCTCGTACCCTGCTGCCTGTCTGCCTCCTGATCCTGAACTCAGTCATCTCGTGGTTGGTGCTGCCCCCGGTGCCATTCACTGATTGATTCCCCACCAATTCTTCTCAGTTTGTCAGCAGGAGGTCAGGAAGAGCATGGCCCCTAGCTGGCCTCTGCACCGCTTGCACCAGGAGGTTGTCCCCAGCACTCTCCTGGTGTGCCTGTGCGCTGCTGTATTGCCTTCCCAGCAGATGTCGGGGATTGAAATCCCCCATGAGAACCGTGGCCCGTGATTGGTAAATCCGCTCGCTGTTTGAAGAAAGCCTCATCCACCACTTCCTCCTGGTCTGGTGGTCTGTAGCAGACACCCACCATGACATCACTCGTGTTGCTCTTCCCTCTGACCCGAACCCAGAGACTTCCTACAGACCTAGCTCCAGTTTCAGACCGGAGCTTTGAGCCGTTGTACAGATACTTGTGCGTGTGCAATTCCTCCGTCTCTCCTCCGCTGCTTGTCCTTCCTGAACAGTTTATATCCACCCATTGCAGTGCTCCAGCCATGCGCGCTGTCCCACCAAGTCTGTTATTCCAGTCATGTCATGGTTCTGTGACTGCAAGGACTTCCAAGTCTTATTGCTTATTTCCCAAGCTTCATGCATGTGTGTACAGACACCTGAGGACCTAGCTGATTGCTCTGCTTTCTCAGGAAGAATGAGAGGCTTTCCTTTTCCCTCATTTTCCTGCACTTCCTCCAGGTCACCTGCTTCCCCACTTACCTCAGGGCTTTGGTCTCCATCCTCCAGCGCACAGAGTTTAAATTTTAAAGCCTTCCTCACTAGGTTAGTGAGCCCGTCTGGAAATAAGTCGTTCCCTCTCTTCGTCCTGTGTCTCCCTAGCAATCCTTCTTGGAACAACTTCCCTTGGTTGAAGAAGCCAAAGCCTGCTGGTGTCACTGTCTGTGTCGCCATGCATTGATCTGCAAGATGCGTCTGCTTCCGATCAGGCCCTTCCCTTTGACCAGCAGTATTGAGGAGAACACCACCCGAGTCCCCTTCCTCTTCACCCTGGCACCCAGAGCCCTGTAGTCACTTTTGATCTGCTCAGGGTCGCCCCTGGCAGTATCACGGGTGCCGACATGGATGAGCAGCATGGAGGTAGCCAGAGCCTGGATGAGTGTGGGTAACTGCTCCGTGACCTCTCAGGTCCAGGCTCCAGGGAAGCAGCAGAGCTCCTGAGACAACAGGTCAGGCTGGCAGACGGACGCCTCTTCCCCTAGAGGAGGGAGTCTCCAGCCACCCCCACCCTTCCCTTCCTCTTGGTGGCAGTGGTCTCAACCCTCCCTCTCTTGGAAAGGCTTGGCCTGGCCTCTGCCACCGATGGAACATGCTCCTCCTCTGCTGCTGGGGCTTCACGTCTCTTCTCCAGGCAAACCGCTGCAGGTGGGCGTGAATATTTCTCCTTGCTGCAAGAGGTCACAAGCTTTCAGCTTCTGCCTTCCTTGGCGTTCAAGTCCTCTTCCTTCTCTAGTGCCGCCCTTGGCAGTCTTGTCACCACAGTAGAAGTATCCTCAAGCATCAAATTGATGAAGTTGTCATGGTGGAGGATGCTTTGGAGCCTCGCCACCTCCTCCTGTAGCTCTCTCGCCTGCTTCCCGAGGGGCACCACCTGAACGCGCGGCTCACATCACAGGCTCCCCCATCTCGCTGTCACTGAAAGGAACCTGCCAGCGGCAAACCCCGTGGGGTAGATGGTGAGCGCTCCTGCCTGGGTGGACACCTCACAGGTAGGAGCCCAGAGAGAGCTGGCAGTGGCAGTGGCTCGGGGATTTTGATGTCTTCCAGGCGTGTCGCTGGGTTTCTTAATCCGCTCCCTCTCTCTGCTCGCCCCTCTTTCCAAGCAGACCTTTCCTAGCAAACTCCCTTGTAAACTGGCCTCTGTGCTGCTCCTTGGTCCCAAAAGCTTCCCTTTCCCCTGCTAACCCGCTTCCTCTCTCCAAGTTTACGGTGAAGGAAGGTGAGGGAGAGCTTCCAGATAAATTACCTAGCAAACGCCGCCTCCAACTTCCCTCTCACTCTGGACTCCAGTTAAGCAAGGAGCACAAGAACTGGTCTAATTGCTGTGTATTAGCGACTTACACTAAATAGATGTAGATTAGGTACTCTCAATTAAAGAAAGGTCTTACATTAAAGGCTCCCCTTTAAAGAACGGGGGGCAAACTGACCTGTGAACTAACTTTAAAAAAACATATTATTTCTATATATAAATAGCTACATGTCTATATAACTGTACCTCTAACACAGTGGTTCCCAAACTGTAGGTCACAACCCCAAATGGGCTTGAAACATCAGCAGGCTGGGGTGGCAGGGGTGGGGGGCTATGGGTGGGGAGCGAGGGGTCATGCTGAGGAATGGGGCCATAAATGGATCGTGCTGAGGAAAGGTTTGGGAGGCACTGCTCTGACAGCCTGCCTTGTGACTGCCGTGGTTCGCTTGACAGTCCAAACCACACTTTTACAGTTACACCGCTCTTAGTCTTGTTACAAAGACTGTACTGTGCAGTGTGCACACCCGTCACCGTCACATTGAAACCTGCAAACTGACTTATGAACTGTTTGCAAACTGCCCCGTTTGCTGCCCCTGGTCACGCAGAGTCTCCTTTTCTCCCCTCCTGGCCCTTGTTAAGACTTTTGTCAGACAGAGGTAGCAGTCCCCCAGCTTGCAGCACTCCCAGCTCCTTAGAGCACGTGCCCAGACGTACACGCAGCCCCAGCTCACTTTCCTTCCAGGGGTTCGGGTCAGGTGCCTGGCTCCTCTTCCCTCGTCTCCTTTGCCCTGTTTGCTGCCCCTGTTCACCTTGTTTCTCTCTACTGAGCCTTTCAATGTACCTCAGTCTAACGTTTATCTTTAAATTCTCTTTTATTTAGAGCCCTTGCTTTCTGTACGTGCCTTCGTTGCATCCCAAGAAGGAAAGCTGCTGCATCATTGAACCAGTTAGTCTCCAGTGTGCCACCCTGCCCAGATTTCTTCCAAGGAAGGAGTAGTGGATGTGATCTCTGCAAAAAGAAAGCTTGTCTGGTAAAGAGCAATTTTCCTCTTTAAGTAGCTTTTGACATTAAAGCAAAGAACTCTCAATACCATATTTTATGTACTTTTGAAAAATGGGCTGTTTACTTCGTTCTGTCTGTGCGGGATATGCAGATTGAGGACTGTACTGTGTCATACACAAACATCTGCGACCCTGGGTAGAGTATGTAATGCTGTAAACGTTACAGTCCACGTGCTTGCACAGAGCATTGCATAGAAACTAGAAGAGTTTGTGCCAGAGCCAGGGGCACAGGAGTGGCTTTTTAAGAACTGTCCTTATGTCTGTTTCTTTTAGTTTGTAGAGGTTAAAACTTTCTGAAACATTATGCAAAGCTGAGGTATAGCACCCCTGCTAATACAGTATGTAAATATTCTCATTACATTTGGGGGGCATATTTCACCATTTTGACATATAGCAGTGCTATAGAGGGGCATGACAAGGAGCAATCTATACCTGCAGCAATGATGAAGCAGTTATATTTCAGACATAACATCATTCTTTGTAAAAATAGTCCTCACTCTCTCTAGGCTAAAACATCACGGCCACCTGTAAGGTTTGTTATGCTACAGTCAAAACTGCAGTTGAAAGGGATTTCTTCTTTCCTTTTAGTTTTGTTAACTTACGGAGGAGGAAATAATTTCAGTTCACTTTAGGAATCGGTCCCGTTCCTTTGCACCTGTTTTCCCTAAGTTAGTCCTTGGAACAATACCGGCTCAATTATAGTGAAGTAATATCATGCATTTTGAGCTTGTGGAATCCACAGACCGCGTAATTCTCTGCATTTCCTCCCCCTTCCTTGCATCCCACTTTTTGACAGTGTCCTTCTGCTGGAGCTATGCTGGAAAACCTTGCAACCTTGCGTGTGCGTGTGTGCGTGCATGTGTGTGCGTGTGCACACATGCTGCATGCAAAATCCTACACTTTGTTTAGTCTGCAGAACCTCTTCTGTTAGCTAACGCTCCAGGCTCCGCAAAGGTGCAGTGAGAGAGGAGCACTAGTAAGTACCTAAGGCAGAAAGCAAACAAGGGCTTTATCACTGGTCTTTAACTCCTATCAAAAGGGGAGGGAGGGAGAAGTCATTTAAACATGAGGCTTGAATGAAAATTAGCATGGATTAGTCACAGTTGTCCCAGGAGTCCTGTTATCTCAGGTCACAGGTACTTATGGTAGGGAGTGGGGTACTTTACCTGTAGGATCCCCAAGTGAAAGACTCTTGAGGGAGCCAAGAGGGGGAGGAAGAGTCCTGGGTCTGTTTTTAGCCAAAGGGAATTCCCCTTGAGGCATGGCAGGAGTAGTGTGTGTCTCCCTGTCTTTTCCCAGTGGATGAGCTCCTGGGCAGTTCATGCATGGAGGAAGGATGACTCTCTAGCCTGTTCCCCGCAGGTAAACGGCAACAAATTGAACTGATTTGGAGAAACAAGTGGGTTACGTCTGAGCAGCTTCCTTGCTTGCTAGTCAGTTGGCTGAAGAGTGGTTGATGCTGATGTTACTTAATACTAGATTTACCCTTCTGTGGCCCCTGGCAGAGAGATCGGGGCATTCATCCTCCACTTTGCACAGGCTGGAGGGAACAACCTGGCTCCCATCTTAGTTTTGAAGAACTTCATTGCTGAAAAATCAAATGCTCACGTGTTCCCTAAGGAACGTATCCATTCAAAGGCATGAAATATAAACGTATATTGTTACGTGCAAATGCTTTGCACAAGTACATTTGCTGGATGCATTTGGTATGTTCTTCAAGCAAGTAGTGTCGTTAGCTGTTAAATTCTTGACTCCTCTGTTAGGCTTGGGACAGAAATTACACACAAGCTGGTCTAAGAGATTGGAAACAGGTTCAGATCTGGAACACAACAGAAGGATGGTGCGCATAAGCCACTTTCAAGATTGCCGAAACAGGTTTAAGATAAGCCTGGATGGATGTAGTATTAGACTGAACTGATTTAGATTAAACTGGTTTATTGTACTTCTGACCCAGACCCTCTCCAGATTCATATTAACACATAGTCCCCCAGCATCCCTGGACCTCTGCCAGCCTGCAAGGGAAAAGCCACCTTTGCCCACGTTTTCCTCCATTAAAAGACAATCCACCCTTAAAGTTTGTTGATCCAGTTTTAAAGTTTGTTCGTGACCCTTTCATAGGCACTTGTGACCCCCTTTTGGGACACAACCCGCGAACTGAGAACCGCTGCGGTAGAGCAGCAGGGTCGGTCGCGGAGCGCGCTGCTGCGGAGCGGAGGGGCAGTGCCGCTCAACCCTGTGAGACGGGTCCCACGTACCAGATCAGACCTCTTTGTGGGCCAGATTAAGCCTGTGGGCTGGAGATTGCCACCCCCTCTTATAGCTCCTTTTCAGCTGGGGCTTTGTAGATGCTCCTGTTACCTTGTTTCTACATCGAAAGACTCGTGCTACACGGCAGGGTAGGCTTTCACCTCGTAGACTAAGTCAATCAGAGGTGCGTAAGCTTTTGTAAGCGAGCTCGCTTCATACCCCTTTCTTTTTCCTCCCTTCCCTACCCTTTGTTTTCCAGTAACTGCTCTCTGTTTAGAACCGCTGCTTCCTGAAACGTCTTGTTTGACAACAGAGCCGTCCAATTTCTGAGTGGCTGGGGCTGCAGCCCCCCTATCCGCATGCTGTAGGGGCTGCATGCCCACCAGAGCCGCCTCCTGCACGAGCTGAAAGGGGTCTGCAGGACCTCCCCAGCCACAGACTCCCTTGCACCAGGACTGTGCCGCCCTGCCTTGGCCCTAGTGCACAAGGGGTGGCGGGGGGAAGTGGGCACGCAGGAAGCAGATGCTGGGCTAGGGAAGGGGATTTTGGTGGGAGCAGCAGCAGCGAAGCGATGGGGCAAGCAGACTCGGGACTGGGAGTTTGGGAGCTGCACGCAGCCCACAGGCCGCCAGTCGGATGCCCGTAACTGGTTGGCTTTCTGTGGTTTACTCTCCTTATGTGCTGTCCCTATATTCATTTTAGTTCTCGTTGAGTTTTCCTTTTCTTACTCCTTCTTCGAAACATCTCCTAGGTTGATCCTGACGGTAAAACAAGCGTACCCGTTAAGATGACTGCGGGGAAAGTATCCTGTTTTCATCTACGCAGCCTGGTGAGTTCCACGATTTACATTTGAAAAGTACCTCTTACAGCACATGTCCTTAGAGCTGATTTTTTCTATTATATGATAAGCTTCTCATGGCTTTTCCCTCCCCCGATACGTGTGAAGTGGGTCTAGACTTTTGGGAGATCGCATGTTTTTCTGTCGAAAAACCACAGGGCGGGTCAGCACTGCTACTTAGGACGCCGTAACGTGCGACTTCTCGGAGCGTGTGACAAAGAGTTCCCGTTGACGTTACACGGTATTTAGTATTGCCAGCCCCACAACCAATGCTAGTTGTGCCATTGCATTGGTGCTGCGGCTGTTGCATTGGTTAGCAGCAGCCCCCGAACTGACAAGCTCCACACGTCTTCAAGGCTCCCAGGAGGCAGTTTCCGGACTGGTGTTATCACCGACCGACCGTGCTGGGCATGGCTTATGGCGCTAGCAGTGCCGCGGTGCTTGCAGCGGGCATGCTGACAGCCTCTTATCCCACGGAGAGCTCCTGACAGTCGGTCCGTTCCCGCTGGGGATTTAACAAGGCCTTGGTTGGCAGCGCCTTCCAAGACGGGCAGTTTTCCTGTGCGGGGACAGCCTCCCGCGTCCATCCCGCGTCTCCCTGGACGGAGCAGGGCCGGGCAGAAGCCACGCGCTACGGTTCGGAGGAGAGCAGTGCCGGGGCAGGGTTCAAGTCAGGATGTCGTCGTCACGCTGGGGCGTTTCTCCACCTTCCTGCCGAGAGCGTCTCGTCTCCGCTTCCTGTGCTCCAACAGCCAGCGCGGAGGCGAGAGAGGCAGGGAGGCGGTGAGGGGACGGGAACATGAGCAAGGCAGATGCCAGTGCTGTGGGCCCCACGGGGGGTGGGTGGCGTTGCCAGAGGGAGTTTTCCCTGGGGCCGGAGGCTGCTTGTGACAGCCGAGGGAGCGGGGCTCTCGTCTGACGGTCGGGTGCGAGCACGCTGGAACGATTCAAACGAGGCAAAGCACAGGCTCCGCGCCCCAAACTGGAAAGGTGTCGCTGCATTCGAGTTGTTCCTGCGCAGCGTTGAAGCGTGTTCACGCTCGGTGACGAAGCTCGTTCACCCTGCGTGATGAAGTACGTTCACACGCAACAGCGAAGCACGTGGACACGCAACGAAATGTGTGCACACAAACAGCGAAGCCTGTTCACGCGCAGCAGCGAGCGGTCTAACTGTTGTTAGGCGTGAGCTCGCTGAGAGCAACCGAGATGAAGCAGAGGAGAGGCCCCACACGCCAAACTGGAAAGGTTTTGCTCTGGTTCAATCCTCAGCTCGTTCACAGGCAGCAGTTAAAGCGTGTTCACGCTCAATGATGAGGCGTGTTCAAATGCAATTAGGTGCGTTCACACTCAGCGATTTAATAGCGTTGAAACGCGTTTACACGCAGCGTTTAAGCACATTCGCATAGACGAGTGACGCGCCTTCCCTTCCTCCTCAGGATTAGAGCTTAATAGCAGCTGCCCCTTTGAACCCTGCCCCTGGGGAAGGACTCCCAGCGTGCCTGTGTGCCGCTAAGAGCGCTGTCGCTGGGAGCAGGGCCCCGCTGGACTGGAGAGGGTTGATGCGAGACGCTGCCATCGTGGGGCTGAGGCTTCCTTGCAAAGGTGTGGAGCCTCTCAGTTGTTCACAGCTAGTTCACACCCAACCACGAGAACAATGCTTTTGCGTATGGCCACCAGCCACGAGGCGCCAGGCAAGCTGTTGTAGGGGGCAGTCTTGACTAGGAGCCTTGGGCCGGGAGACGGGGCTTGTGCGTCTCCCCTGCCCACGGGGGGCGCTCCTCCCACCGCACCGTCCATCTCCCCCTGCTCCAAGGCCACGCGACGACAAAACGATGCATGCGCTCACCACGTAGTTGGTGTGTAGCGCATCGTGCTCCAGAAGCCTCGCCTTGGTGTTGTGGCGGCCTCTGGCTCTTCCCAGGCCTTCCAGCTTTCAGTTGTGGCTCGCATCTGACCTCTGAGACGTACCGTACCGTACCGTACCGCCTGTGTTCAGTTTGGTTCGTTTTGCTTCATAACAGTGTGACGACAACATCCACAGCTTTCCAGCATCCTAAAGCCCCCGATTTCTGCTGTGACAGAGGATTTCCGTTGTAACAGAGCTGTTCGCAGGGGGTCACCAAGCAGGCTGCCCCTGACACCCCCCCCCTCAGCTGCACGCTGCTGACCGCGCTCTTCATCCAGGTGCAGGCAGAGGGACCGCTTTCCTCCGGGCAGGCCAGCCACCCCGTCCTTCTCGGACAAGTAGTAGCCTGCCTGCCAGACTGCCGGGGGCCCCTGCCCGGCACCAGCCCCCCCAGATGTCTCTGACGAAGCGACGAGATCTACTTTTTGACAGCAGCAAGTTCTCCCCGAGGGGAGGTGCACCGCTCCTGGAGGCACTGCAATACCAGGCCGATGCGTGGAGTGGATGGAGCAAGCTCCGAGTCCATCTCCCAGTTCCAAAAATCCATTTAATATAAAGTCCTCACATCGAGGACATATCAGATATTAAACTGATAAGAACAGATACTACACTTGATCTTAGCCAAAAGGCCGAGAAGCGATACCGTGAGCCCCTCGGAAACCTCGGGGCCCCCACGGGCAGCCCCCCCAAACACACCGCAAGCTGCCACGGAGGCCCCTCCGCTCACAGTCGTCACCTGCAGCTTCTGGCACCAGAAACCCACACGGAAAAGTCCTTCCGCAATATCTCGTGCCCAACTGGTCCGAAGCACCCCCCCCACCCTCCCCCACGTAGCCCAAAGGCCCCCCCATTCATGCCCTCTCAACACTGCCCTGCCTCTCGCCTCCTCCTCGCTGGCCATGAGAGGAGAGATGATTTGCTCAAAGCCGGAGTGAGCGCGATGACGACAGCGTCTCGCGGGGCGTTCCTCCAGCCCTGATCTCCCCGCCAGCAGCAGCACAGCAACAGCAGCAGCAGCAGCAGCAGCAGCAGCAAGCCCCTGAGCAGAGACGGGTACACTGGGAGCCCTTGTCAAAGGGGCAGGGATCAAAAGGGCAGCTGCTGATCCCTGAGGGGGAACGGGCTCTAATCCCCGAGGGGCAATGCGCTTCACTGGTCGGTGCCACCGTGCTTAGTGGCAGAGCGGGAATGTGCTTCAGTTGTGCTTGAACACAGTTAATCACTGAGTGTGAGCCCAACCGGTTGTATTTGAACAGGAACACCCTTAATTGTTGCCCGTGAGTGTGATTGTGCTTCAGTTGTGCTTGAACACCCGTTGATCACTGAGTGTGAGCCCACGCACCAGTATTTGAACGGGAACACCCTTGTTGCCTGTGAGACTGTGATTGTGCTTCAGTTGTGCTTGAACACCCGTTGATCACTGAGTGTGAGCCCACGCACCGGTATTTGAACGGGAACACCCTTAATTGTTGCCTGTGAGACTGTGATTGTGCTTCAGTTGTGCTTGAACACGCGTTAATCACTGAGTGTGAGCCCACCCACCAGTATAATGGGAACACCCTTAATTGTTGCCTGTGAGAGTGTGAATGTTTGCAGTTGTGCTTGAACACCCGTTAATCACTGAGCGTGAGCCCACCCACCGGTATTTGAACGGGAACACCCTTAATTGTTGCCTGTGAGAGTGTGAGTGTCTGCAGTTGTGATTGAACACCCGTTAATCACTGAGCGCAAACCCACCCACTGGTAGTGGAACAGGAACACCCTTAATTGTTGCCTGTGAGAGTGTGATTGTGCTTCAGTTGTGATTGAACACCCGTTAATCACTGAGCGCGAACCCACCCACCGGTAGTGGAACAGGAACACCCTTAATTGTTGCCTGTGAAGGAGCTGCAGACGACCGAAAGAGAGCAAAACCTTCCTTTCCGGTTTCGGCTGCGGCGCCTCTCCTTTGCTTCGTCTTAGTTGTTCTCAGCTAGCTCACAGCTAACAACTAGAACAGGCTTGCACGTGATTGCGCTTCACTGTTTCTGTGCACACGCTTAATTGTGTGTCAGTGGACATCCCTGTTGCGTGAAAATGCACCTGTTGTGCCTGGAAGGGTCCTGCGGTGGCACGCTCCGGTCCTTCCCCCGATGCCCGGTGGGTGCGGTGTGCGGGTGGTGGTTGTTGTTGTTCTCCCCCCGCAAGCTGTGAGCGTGTGTTGCTGAATCCTGTTGCTAATAAAGATGAAGCTGTTTGCCGTCCCACCAGTCGCTCTGCTGAACGCTGACTCGAGGACAGAAGCCCAGGGGCGTGGAGGTCTGAGTGAGTACCCCGTCCCAGGGACCCCGTGGCCAAGGCCAACACTGTATGGTGTCAGAAGTGACCTGTCGGAGTAGGCAGACCAAAGGCTCTCTACAGAAGCAAGCTTGCATACAGTTGAGCAAAAGCAAAGCTGCCATAGCACTTTGCAAAAGCAAAGCAAACCACCGGTGCAGTTTGCTCCACAGGAGGGCCATCAAGCTGCAAAGGGCAAAGTTTGCAAACGATGCGGAAGCACACGCAAGCCTAGATCCTGCCCAGCTTTTGGAGAAACCTGTTACAAATGCTCTGGAGCGAACCACTTTGCAGAAATGTGCAAATCAAAGGGAGGGGCTCCAAAATCTGCAAAAGGAGTCAGTACCCTCTGTATGGGCGTAGTGTCTGCCAAGCAGCACTCACCCACCGTTGATAAGCAGAGTGCCTGGGATAGCGCAGGTATAGCACAGGAGTTTTGATACGTTACAGTCTGCCTGGCCACTGACTCCCCAGCCCAGCCCAGCCCCTGGCTTCTTGACTTTTCATCCCATCCAGGAAGAGCGCACACCAAGTGCTGAAACCTCCTTAGCCTGACGAAGGGTTTTTGAACCCGAAAGCTTGCTTAATAACTATTCTCCAACTATTTGGGTTGGTCTAATACAAGATATCAAATTCACCCAAGGAACCTTGTCTGCCTGGGTCCTTAGACCAACACGGCTACAACCTACACCCCTGGTATAGCACAGTGATGACCGCTGGCTTGCCAGCTTATTTGAAGTTAGATACTGGAGCAGAGGCAAACGCTATTCCAGTAGCTGTAGCAAAAGCTTTGCAGGGAAAACTATGCAAGGCTCAAACTCATGTTACATTAGTCGCATTTGGCGGTGCACCCATGAAACCAAAAGGTGCAGGCATTGCAGGCTGCAAATCTGGTGCTAATGAATCTGATGTACCTTTCTACCTAACTGACAATAGTGACCCACCAAGACCTAGTAGGGTGGCTTGCACCACGTCGGACCTCATCAGACGAGTCCACGGAATGGCCCCGACAATACCCGCAACCAAGGCGGACCTTCTCAAACTATGTCCGGACGTTTTCGAAGGGGTGGGCCTATTTCCCGGTACCTACCACATCTGTGTCGACCCGGCAGTACCACCAGCGGTGTACGGGTGTAGAAAAATTCCCTGTGCAACCCTAGGCACGTAGAAGACTGCCCTCGAAACGCTGGAAGCTGTGAGAGTCCTTACGAAGTTGACTAAGCCCACGCACCCTGGGTCAATAGCCTCGTGATGGCACAAAAGAAGGATGGTTCGCTACCGCTTGGTTTATACCCGCGAGACCTCAACGAGGCAGTATCGAGGCAGCACTGTTCTATTCCCGCTGTAGAGGATGTGCAAAAGAGCTTGTCAGGTAAAAAGCTGTTCACCGTTCTTGATGAAGAGGACGGCTACAGGCAAGTCAAACCAGGCAAGGAATCAGCCGAGCTGCGTGCCACTTCAGTCGCCTTCCCTTTGGTGTCGAGTCGCCTAGCGAAGAATTCCCACAGAAGAACCGCGAGTGCTTTTGGGGACGTTCCAGGAATCCACATGGTCGCAGATGAACCGCGTTCCTACGTGGCAAAAACTCCCAGCAGTAATGTCTACAGGAGAAACAGAAGACACTTAAGGAAAGATCAGTCCTCAGTAGCAGCAGCAGAACAAGTTGATGCGCCCCAGGAGACGGCAGCAGAACAAGCATCGGAAGTAAAACCAGATCACCAAGAGCAAGAGTTTCGTTACATTTCAGAGGATCCACCAGTACCCACGGAGACACCTGATGGCACCACGGAAACAAAGAGTGAATGGGAGGTGAGGTTGCCTGTGAAGTAGAAGGTTTATGTAATGGGATCCAGACCCCTTTGGTGAGCCAAGTGCTAGCAACCTCTAGCTCCGCGGTCCTGAAATGTTCCCAGTTAAAGTAGCCGCTGAGGGACTTTCAACTACGGGAGAGGGAGCTCCCAGAGTGCAGAAGGGGGATGCGGTCCACGGCGTGCGCCTGGAAGGGGCCTGCGGTGGCACGCTCCAGTCCTTCCCCCCGATGCCCAGTGGGTGCGGTGTGCGGGTGGTGGGTTGTTGTTGTTCTCCCCGCAAGCTGTGAGCACGTGCATTGCTGAATCCTGTTCCTAATAAAGATAAAGCTGTCTCCCATCCCACCCGTCTGTGCTGAACGCTGGCTCAAGGACAGAAGCCCAGGGGCATGGAGGTCTGAGTGAGTACCCCGTCCCAGGAGCCCGGTGGCCACGGGCAAAGACTATAACGGCTGTGAGTGAAACAGACTCCTTGCAGACTAAGAAAATCAGAGGCACGTGAGCTTTTGTAAGCTAGCTCACTTCATCAGCAGGGATCCAGGTTTTCTCCAATTATAAAAAAATCCCCGATTTTTATATTTATATTTTTATATTTATATTTTTATATAGCGGGGTTTCATTTTAATCATAATGGGAAAATGTGGGGGTTCGAGGTTAGTGTTTTTTTAACTGAAAATTGGGGAATTGTTTTTCATCAGAGGCCCTGTTCATCGGCTGGTCAGACGGGAGTGCCGGAAGCAGCACTTCTGTCTCGAGCGGTGATGAGAATGGGAGGGGAGGAAAAAGCAGGTGCCGGCAGGGCCTGCGGTACCCTGCAGGTGTCAGTCAGCGGGGCTCGCGGCCCCGCTTTCTTTGTCCTTCCCCTTCCCTACCCTTTGGTATTCCAATCCCTGCTTTCGGTTTAGCATCATTGCTTCCTCCAGCTGCATCTCAGCATCCGAGGAAGCAAGCTGCTGCTTGCGAAAGCTGATGCATCCCTGGTTTAGTGACTCTAGGAAGGGCAGATCCGCACTGCAAATCTTCCCTGAATCCAGGCTAGCGCGGCCAGTTCCTCTCCCTGCTCGGATCCTTAAAGGAGCAGGCCGAAGGCAGGCCCTTAGGTCTGCAGGCCAGAGTGAAACCTGATGCCACGGCATATCAGAGTACGGTGGATGCTCATACTCTGGTTACTTGACGAAGCCGCGCCTTAGAAATGGGTGCTGTTGATTACTTAATATGTGCATTGTGTTTTTAAAAGACTTTCAGAAACGTATCGTGTTTTCCAGCAGGGCTGTCCAGTTGTTCAGAAGCACCTCTTACACCTCATCTCCGTAGACCTCATACTTTTATTTATACCAGAGACTTTTTGTAGCTTTTTTGGTTTTTTCCCTATTTCTGAATTGGGCCTTGACTTTTGGGGAGACCAGATTTTTCTGTCACGATTTGTGCTCAGCAGATAAGAGGGTGGTCAGTGCTTCTCTATAGGATACAGGAAGGTGCGACTTTTTTGAACGTATAACAAGGTGTTCGCTTTGACGTCACGCAGTATTAATACCAGCCCCGCAATACTATACTGGCAACTATAGGCCAGTCAGTCTCACCTCCATCCTCGGCAAAGTCTTTGCAAAAATTATCAAGGCTCACATTTGCGAGAGCCGGCAGGACAAATTCTGCTGAGGGGAAACCAGCACGGGTTCATGGCAAGCAGATCGTGCCTGACTAATCTAGTCTCTTTTTATGACCAGGTTACAAAACACCTGGACACAGGAGCAGGGGTTGACATCGTTTACTTAGACTTCAGGAAGGCCTTCGATACGGTATCCCACCCCATACTGGTGAACAAGTTAAGAGGCTGTGACTTGGATGACTGCACGGTCCGGTGGGTGGCGAGTTGGCTAGAGGGTCGCACCCAGAGAGTCGTGGTGGATGGGTCGGTTTCGACCTGGAAGGGTGTGGGCAGTGGGGTCCCGCAGGGCTCGGTCCTAGGACCGATACTCTTTAACCTCTTCATCAGCGACTTGGACGAGGGAGTGAAGTGTACTCTGTCCAAGTTTGCAGATGACACAAAGCTATGGGGAGAAGTGGACACGCCGGAGGGCAGGGAACAGCTGCAAGCAGACCTGGACAGGTTGGACAAGTGGGCAGAAAACAACAGGATGCAGTTCAACAAGGAGAAATGCAAAGTGCTGCACCTAGGGAGGAAAAATGTCCAGCACACCTACAGCCTAGGGAATGACCTGCTGGGTGGCACAGAAGCAGAAAGGGATCTTGGAGTCCTAGTGGACTCCAAGATGAACATGAGCCGGCAGTGTGATGAAGCCATCAGAAAAGCTAACGGCACTTTATCGTGCATCAGCAGATGCACGACGAACAGATCCAAGGAGGTGATACTTCCCCTCTATCGGGAGCTGGTCAGACCGCAGTTGGAGTACTGCGTGCAGTTTTGGGCGCCGCACTTCAAGAGGGATGTGGATAACCTGGAGAGGGTCCAGAGAAGGGCCGCTCGTATGGTTAAGGGCTTGCAGGCCAGGCCCTACGAGGAGAGACTAGAGAACCTGGACCTTTTCAGCCTCTGCAAGAGAAGGTTGAGAGGCGACCTTGTGGCTGCCTTTAAGTTCATCACGGGGGCACAGAAGGGAATTGGTGAGGTTTTATTCACCAAGGCGCCCCCGGGGGTTACAAGAAATAATGGCCACAAGCTAGCACAGAGCAGATTTAGACTGGACATTAGGAAGAACTTCCCAGTTCGAGTGGCCAAGGTCTGGAACGGGCTCCCAAGGGAGGTGGTGCTCTCCCCTACCCTGGGGGTCTTCAAGAAGAGGTTGGATAGGCATCTAGCTGGGGTCATCTAGACCCAGCACTCTTTCCTGCCTAGGCAGGGGGTCGGACTTGATGATCTATTGAGGTCCCTTGCGACCCTAACATCTATGAATCTGTGAATTGTTGTTATTTTTGTTGCTGTGGTTGTGACGTTTGCTGGCAGGTCCTGAAGTGACGAGTTCCGCGAAACTTCGAGGCCCCCAAAAGTCAGTTTCTGAACTGGTGTTATCGCTGACAGCTCTGGGCATTTCACGGGCCCAGCTTACCGTGCTGGCAGTGCCGCGGTATGTGCAGCGTACAGGGAGACTGACAGCCTCCCGTCCCGTTGAAGACTTCTGACTGTCAGTTCCAGCTTTGTATTTAACGCGCACTGCGTTGACACCGCCTTCCAGTAAGCACAGGGTCCCTGCGTGGGGTCGGTCCCCTGCTCGTGTCGCACCTGCTCCTGGAGGAAGTAGGGCCGGGCAGAGGAGAGGGCGGGCGGCCAGAGGCACGTCCCCTCGCCAGGGGAGGGTTCAAGTCAGGATGTCGTCATCACGTTGGGGCGTTGCACTGCCTTCATGCAGATCCTGCGTGTCTCTGTCTCGGTCTCGTCTCCTCTCCTCACGCAGCCAGCCAGGAGGCGAGAGGCAGGGAAGCGTTGAGGGGGCAGGAATCTTTGGGATACACGAGCGAGGGAGACGCCAGTGCCGAGGGCGGTGTTGCGAGAGGGATTTCTCCCCAGGTTGCTGGGCCCAGAGGCTGCTCGTGAGAGCCGAGAGGAAAGGGGCCTTTTCCAAAGGGGAGCAGCAGCTCCGTTGGGACGGCGGGGTGCGAGCACGCTGAGAACGCCTCAAATGAGGCAAAGCAGAGGCTCCGCGCCCCAAGCTGGAAAGGAGCTGCCACCTTCAAATCGTTCTCGGCTCGTGCCTGCACAGCCGTTAAGCGTGTTCACTCAGCCTTCGCTCTGTGCGATTAAGTGCATTTTCACGCAACAGGGATGTCCACTGACACACAATTAAGCGTGTGCACAGAAACAGTGAAGCGCAATCACGTGCAAGCCTGTTCTAGTTGTTAGCTGTGAGCTAGCTGAGAACAACTAAGACGAAGCAAAGGAGAGGCGCCGCAGCCGAAACCGGAAAGGAAGGTTTTGCTCTCTTTCGGTCGTCTGCAGCTCCTTCACAGGCAACAATTAAGGGTGTTCCTGTTCCACTACCGGTGGGTGGGTTCGCGCTCAGTGATTAACGGGTGTTCAATCACAACTGAAGCACAATCACACTCTCACAGGCAACAATTAAGGGTGTTCCTGTTCCACTACCAGTGGGTGGGTTTGCGCTCAGTGATTAACGGGTGTTCAATCACAACTGCAGACACTCACACTCTCACAGGCAACAATTAAGGGTGTTCCCGTTCAAATACCGGTGGGTGGGCTCACGCTCAGTGATTAACGGGTGTTCAAGCACAACTGCAAACATTCACACTCTCACAGGCAACAATTAAGGGTGTTCCCATTATACTGGTGGGTGGGCTCACACTCAGTGATTAACGCGTGTTCAAGCACAACTGAAGCACAATCACAGTCTCACAGGCAACAATTAAGGGTGTTCCCGTTCAAATACCGGTGCGTGGGCTCACACTCAGTGATCAACGGGTGTTCAAGCACAACTGAAGCACAATCACAGTCTCACAGGCAACAAGGGTGTTCCCGTTCAAATACTGGTGCGTGGGCTCACACTCAGTGATCAACGGGTGTTCAAGCACAACTGAAGCACAATCACACTCACGGGCAACAATTAAGGGTGTTCCTGTTCAAATACAACCGGTTGGGCTCACACTCAGTGATTAACTGTGTTCAAGCACAACTGAAGCACATTCCCGCTCTGCCACTAAGCACGGTGGCACCGACCAGTGAAGCGCATTGCCCCTCGGGGATTAGAGCCCGTTCCCCCTCAGGGATCAGCAGCTGCCCTTTTGATCCCTGCCCCTTTGACAAGGGCTCCCAGTGTACCCGTCTCTGCTCAGGGGCTTGCTGCTGCTGCTGCTGCTGCTGCTGCTGTTGCTGTGCTGCTGCTGGCGGGGAGATCAGGGCTGGAGGAACGCCCCGCGAGACGCTGTCGTCATCGCGCTCACTCCGGCTTTGAGCAAATCATCTCTCCTCTCATGGCCAGCGAGGAGGAGGCGAGAGGCAGGGCAGTGTTGAGAGGGCATGAATGGGGGGGCCTTTGGGCTACGTGGGGGAGGGTGGGGGGGGTGCTTCGGACCAGTTGGGCACGAGATATTGCGGAAGGACTTTTCCGTGTGGGTTTCTGGTGCCAGAAGCTGCAGGTGACGACTGTGAGCGGAGGGGCCTCCGTGGCAGCTTGCGGTGTGTTTGGGGGGGCTGCCCGTGGGGGCCCCGAGGTTTCCGAGGGGCTCACGGTATCGCTTCTCGGCCTTTTGGCTAAGATCAAGTGTAGTATCTGTTCTTATCAGTTTAATATCTGATATGTCCTCGATGTGAGGACTTTATATTAAATGGATTTTTGGAACTGGGAGATGGACTCGGAGCTTGCTCCATCCACTCCACGCATCGGCCTGGTATTGCAGTGCCTCCAGGAGCGGTGCACCTCCCCTCGGGGAGAACTTGCTGCTGTCAAAAAGTAGATCTCGTCGCTTCGTCAGAGACATCTGGGGGGGCTGGTGCCGGGCAGGGGCCCCCGGCAGTCTGGCAGGCAGGCTACTACTTGTCCGAGAAGGACGGGGTGGCTGGCCTGCCCGGAGGAAAGCGGTCCCTCTGCCTGCACCTGGATGAAGAGCGCGGTCAGCAGCGTGCAGCTGAGGGGGGGGGTGTCAGGGGCAGCCTGCTTGGTGACCCCCTGCGAACAGCTCTGTTACAACGGAAATCCTCTGTCACAGCAGAAATCGGGGGCTTTAGGATGCTGGAAAGCTGTGGATGTTGTCGTCACACTGTTATGAAGCAAAACGAACCAAACTGAACACAGGCGGTACGGTACGGTACGGTACGTCTCAGAGGTCAGATGCGAGCCACAACTGAAAGCTGGAAGGCCTGGGAAGAGCCAGAGGCCGCCACAACACCAAGGCGAGGCTTCTGGAGCACGATGCGCTACACACCAACTACGTGGTGAGCGCATGCATCGTTTTGTCGTCGCGTGGCCTTGGAGCAGGGGGAGATGGACGGTGCGGTGGGAGGAGCGCCCCCCGTGGGCAGGGGAGACGCACAAGCCCCGTCTCCCGGCCCAAGGCTCCTAGTCAAGACTGCCCCCTACAACAGCTTGCCTGGCGCCTCGTGGCTGGTGGCCATACGCAAAAGCATTGTTCTCGTGGTTGGGTGTGAACTAGCTGTGAACAACTGAGAGGCTCCACACCTTTGCAAGGAAGCCTCAGCCCCACGATGGCAGCGTCTCGCATCAACCCTCTCCAGTCCAGCGGGGCCCTGCTCCCAGCGACAGCGCTCTTAGCGGCACACAGGCACGCTGGGAGTCCTTCCCCAGGGGCAGGGTTCAAAGGGGCAGCTGCTATTAAGCTCTAATCCTGAGGAGGAAGGGAAGGCGCGTCACTCGTCTATGCGAATGTGCTTAAACGCTGCGTGTAAACGCGTTTCAACGCTATTAAATCGCTGAGTGTGAACGCACCTAATTGCATTTGAACACGCCTCATCATTGAGCGTGAACACGCTTTAACTGCTGCCTGTGAACGAGCTGAGGATTGAACCAGAGCAAAACCTTTCCAGTTTGGCGTGTGGGGCCTCTCCTCTGCTTCATCTCGGTTGCTCTCAGCGAGCTCACGCCTAACAACAGTTAGACCGCTCGCTGCTGCGCGTGAACAGGCTTCGCTGTTTGTGTGCACACATTTCGTTGCGTGTCCACGTGCTTCGCTGTTGCGTGTGAACGTACTTCATCACGCAGGGTGAACGAGCTTCGTCACCGAGCGTGAACACGCTTCAACGCTGCGCAGGAACAACTCGAATGCAGCGACACCTTTCCAGTTTGGGGCGCGGAGCCTGTGCTTTGCCTCGTTTGAATCGTTCCAGCGTGCTCGCACCCGACCGTCAGACGAGAGCCCCGCTCCCTCGGCTGTCACAAGCAGCCTCCGGCCCCAGGGAAAACTCCCTCTGGCAACGCCACCCACCCCCCGTGGGGCCCACAGCACTGGCATCTGCCTTGCTCATGTTCCCGTCCCCTCACCGCCTCCCTGCCTCTCTCGCCTCCGCGCTGGCTGTTGGAGCACAGGAAGCGGAGACGAGACGCTCTCGGCAGGAAGGTGGAGAAACGCCCCAGCGTGACGACGACATCCTGACTTGAACCCTGCCCCGGCACTGCTCTCCTCCGAACCGTAGCGCGTGGCTTCTGCCCGGCCCTGCTCCGTCCAGGGAGACGCGGGATGGACGCGGGAGGCTGTCCCCGCACAGGAAAACTGCCCGTCTTGGAAGGCGCTGCCAACCAAGGCCTTGTTAAATCCCCAGCGGGAACGGACCGACTGTCAGGAGCTCTCCGTGGGATAAGAGGCTGTCAGCATGCCCGCTGCAAGCACCGCGGCACTGCTAGCGCCATAAGCCATGCCCAGCACGGTCGGTCGGTGATAACACCAGTCCGGAAACTGCCTCCTGGGAGCCTTGAAGACGTGTGGAGCTTGTCAGTTCGGGGGCTGCTGCTAACCAATGCAACAGCCGCAGCACCAATGCAATGGCACAACTAGCATTGGTTGTGGGGCTGGCAATACTAAATACCGTGTAACGTCAACGGGAACTCTTTGTCACACGCTCCGAGAAGTCGCACGTTACGGCGTCCTAAGTAGCAGTGCTGACCCGCCCTGTGGTTTTTCGACAGAAAAACATGCGATCTCCCAAAAGTCTAGACCCACTTCACACGTATCGGGGGAGGGAAAAGCCATGAGAAGCTTATCATATAATAGAAAAAATCAGCTCTAAGGACATGTGCTGTAAGAGGTACTTTTCAAATGTAAATCGTGGAACTCACCAGGCTGCGTAGATGAAAACAGGATACTTTCCCCGCAGTCATCTTAACGGGTACGCTTGTTTTACCGTCAGGATCAACCTAGGAGATGTTTCGAAGAAGGAGTAAGAAAAGGAAAACTCAACGAGAACTAAAATGAATATAGGGACAGCACATAAGGAGAGTAAACCACAGAAAGCCAACCAGTTACGGGCATCCGACTGGCGGCCTGTGGGCTGCGTGCAGCTCCCAAACTCCCAGTCCCGAGTCTGCTTGCCCCATCGCTTCGCTGCTGCTGCTCCCACCAAAATCCCCTTCCCTAGCCCAGCATCTGCTTCCTGCGTGCCCACTTCCCCCCGCCACCCCTTGTGCACTAGGGCCAAGGCAGGGCGGCACAGTCCTGGTGCAAGGGAGTCTGTGGCTGGGGAGGTCCTGCAGACCCCTTTCAGCTCGTGCAGGAGGCGGCTCTGGTGGGCATGCAGCCCCTACAGCATGCGGATAGGGGGGCTGCAGCCCCAGCCACTCAGAAATTGGACGGCTCTGTTGTCAAACAAGACGTTTCAGGAAGCAGCGGTTCTAAACAGAGAGCAGTTACTGGAAAACAAAGGGTAGGGAAGGGAGGAAAAAGAAAGGGGTATGAAGCGAGCTCGCTTACAAAAGCTTACGCACCTCTGATTGACTTAGTCTACGAGGTGAAAGCCTACCCTGCCGTGTAGCACGAGTCTTTCGATGTAGAAACAAGGTAACAGGAGCATCTACAAAGCCCCAGCTGAAAAGGAGCTATAAGAGGGGGTGGCAATCTCCAGCCCACAGGCTTAATCTGGCCCACAAAGAGGTCTGATCTGGTACGTGGGACCCGTCTCACAGGGTTGAGCGGCACTGCCCCTCCGCTCCGCAGCAGCGCGCTCCGCGACCGACCCTGCTGCTCTACCGCAGCGGTTCTCAGTTCGCGGGTTGTGTCCCAAAAGGGGGTCACAAGTGCCTATGAAAGGGTCACGAACAAACTTTAAAACTGGATCAACAAACTTTAAGGGTGGATTGTCTTTTAATGGAGGAAAACGTGGGCAAAGGTGGCTTTTCCCTTGCAGGCTGGCAGAGGTCCAGGGATGCTGGGGGACTATGTGTTAATATGAATCTGGAGAGGGTCTGGGTCAGAAGTACAATAAACCAGTTTAATCTAAATCAGTTCAGTCTAATACTACATCCATCCAGGCTTATCTTAAACCTGTTTCGGCAATCTTGAAAGTGGCTTATGCGCACCATCCTTCTGTTGTGTTCCAGATCTGAACCTGTTTCCAATCTCTTAGACCAGCTTGTGTGTAATTTCTGTCCCAAGCCTAACAGAGGAGTCAAGAATTTAACAGCTAACGACACTACTTGCTTGAAGAACATACCAAATGCATCCAGCAAATGTACTTGTGCAAAGCATTTGCACGTAACAATATACGTTTATATTTCATGCCTTTGAATGGATACGTTCCTTAGGGAACACGTGAGCATTTGATTTTTCAGCAATGAAGTTCTTCAAAACTAAGATGGGAGCCAGGTTGTTCCCTCCAGCCTGTGCAAAGTGGAGGATGAATGCCCCGATCTCTCTGCCAGGGGCCACAGAAGGGTAAATCTAGTATTAAGTAACATCAGCATCAACCACTCTTCAGCCAACTGACTAGCAAGCAAGGAAGCTGCTCAGACGTAACCCACTTGTTTCTCCAAATCAGTTCAATTTGTTGCCGTTTACCTGCGGGGAACAGGCTAGAGAGTCATCCTTCCTCCATGCATGAACTGCCCAGGAGCTCATCCACTGGGAAAAGACAGGGAGACACACACTACTCCTGCCATGCCTCAAGGGGAATTCCCTTTGGCTAAAAACAGACCCAGGACTCTTCCTCCCCCTCTTGGCTCCCTCAAGAGTCTTTCACTTGGGGATCCTACAGGTAAAGTACCCCACTCCCTACCATAAGTACCTGTGACCTGAGATAACAGGACTCCTGGGACAACTGTGACTAATCCATGCTAATTTTCATTCAAGCCTCATGTTTAAATGACTTCTCCCTCCCTCCCCTTTTGATAGGAGTTAAAGACCAGTGATAAAGCCCTTGTTTGCTTTCTGCCTTAGGTACTTACTAGTGCTCCTCTCTCACTGCACCTTTGCGGAGCCTGGAGCGTTAGCTAACAGAAGAGGTTCTGCAGACTAAACAAAGTGTAGGATTTTGCATGCAGCATGTGTGCACACGCACACACATGCACGCACACACGCACACGCAAGGTTGCAAGGTTTTCCAGCATAGCTCCAGCAGAAGGACACTGTCAAAAAGTGGGATGCAAGGAAGGGGGAGGAAATGCAGAGAATTACGCGGTCTGTGGATTCCACAAGCTCAAAATGCATGATATTACTTCACTATAATTGAGCCGGTATTGTTCCAAGGACTAACTTAGGGAAAACAGGTGCAAAGGAACGGGACCGATTCCTAAAGTGAACTGAAATTATTTCCTCCTCCGTAAGTTAACAAAACTAAAAGGAAAGAAGAAATCCCTTTCAACTGCAGTTTTGACTGTAGCATAACAAACCTTACAGGTGGCCGTGATGTTTTAGCCTAGAGAGAGTGAGGACTATTTTTACAAAGAATGATGTTATGTCTGAAATATAACTGCTTCATCATTGCTGCAGGTATAGATTGCTCCTTGTCATGCCCCTCTATAGCACTGCTATATGTCAAAATGGTGAAATATGCCCCCCAAATGTAATGAGAATATTTACATACTGTATTAGCAGGGGTGCTATACCTCAGCTTTGCATAATGTTTCAGAAAGTTTTAACCTCTACAAACTAAAAGAAACAGACATAAGGACAGTTCTTAAAAAGCCACTCCTGTGCCCCTGGCTCTGGCACAAACTCTTCTAGTTTCTATGCAATGCTCTGTGCAAGCACGTGGACTGTAACGTTTACAGCATTACATACTCTACCCAGGGTCGCAGATGTTTGTGTATGACACAGTACAGTCCTCAATCTGCATATCCCGCACAGACAGAACGAAGTAAACAGCCCATTTTTCAAAAGTACATAAAATATGGTATTGAGAGTTCTTTGCTTTAATGTCAAAAGCTACTTAAAGAGGAAAATTGCTCTTTACCAGACAAGCTTTCTTTTTGCAGAGATCACATCCACTACTCCTTCCTTGGAAGAAATCTGGGCAGGGTGGCACACTGGAGACTAACTGGTTCAATGATGCAGCAGCTTTCCTTCTTGGGATGCAACGAAGGCACGTACAGAAAGCAAGGGCTCTAAATAAAAGAGAATTTAAAGATAAACGTTAGACTGAGGTACATTGAAAGGCTCAGTAGAGAGAAACAAGGTGAACAGGGGCAGCAAACAGGGCAAAGGAGACGAGGGAAGAGGAGCCAGGCACCTGACCCGAACCCCTGGAAGGAAAGTGAGCTGGGGCTGCGTGTACGTCTGGGCACGTGCTCTAAGGAGCTGGGAGTGCTGCAAGCTGGGGGACTGCTACCTCTGTCTGACAAAAGTCTTAACAAGGGCCAGGAGGGGAGAAAAGGAGACTCTGCGTGACCAGGGGCAGCAAACGGGGCAGTTTGCAAACAGTTCATAAGTCAGTTTGCAGGTTTCAATGTGACGGTGACGGGTGTGCACACTGCACAGTACAGTCTTTGTAACAAGACTAAGAGCGGTGTAACTGTAAAAGTGTGGTTTGGACTGTCAAGCGAACCACGGCAGTCACAAGGCAGGCTGTCAGAGCAGTGCCTCCCAAACCTTTCCTCAGCACGATCCATTTATGGCCCCATTCCTCAGCATGACCCCTCGCTCCCCACCCATAGCCCCCCACCCCTGCCACCCCAGCCTGCTGATGTTTCAAGCCCATTTGGGGTTGTGACCTACAGTTTGGGAACCACTGTGTTAGAGGTACAGTTATATAGACATGTAGCTATTTATATATAGAAATAATATGTTTTTTTAAAGTTAGTTCACAGGTCAGTTTGCCCCCCGTTCTTTAAAGGGGAGCCTTTAATGTAAGACCTTTCTTTAATTGAGAGTACCTAATCTACATCTATTTAGTGTAAGTCGCTAATACACAGCAATTAGACCAGTTCTTGTGCTCCTTGCTTAACTGGAGTCCAGAGTGAGAGGGAAGTTGGAGGCGGCGTTTGCTAGGTAATTTATCTGGAAGCTCTCCCTCACCTTCCTTCACCGTAAACTTGGAGAGAGGAAGCGGGTTAGCAGGGGAAAGGGAAGCTTTTGGGACCAAGGAGCAGCACAGAGGCCAGTTTACAAGGGAGTTTGCTAGGAAAGGTCTGCTTGGAAAGAGGGGCGAGCAGAGAGAGGGAGCGGATTAAGAAACCCAGCGACACGCCTGGAAGACATCAAAATCCCCGAGCCACTGCCACTGCCAGCTCTCTCTGGGCTCCTACCTGTGAGGTGTCCACCCAGGCAGGAGCGCTCACCATCTACCCCACGGGGTTTGCCGCTGGCAGGTTCCTTTCAGTGACAGCGAGATGGGGGAGCCTGTGATGTGAGCCGCGCGTTCAGGTGGTGCCCCTCGGGAAGCAGGCGAGAGAGCTACAGGAGGAGGTGGCGAGGCTCCAAAGCATCCTCCACCATGACAACTTCATCAATTTGATGCTTGAGGATACTTCTACTGTGGTGACAAGACTGCCAAGGGCGGCACTAGAGAAGGAAGAGGACTTGAACGCCAAGGAAGGCAGAAGCTGAAAGCTTGTGACCTCTTGCAGCAAGGAGAAATATTCACGCCCACCTGCAGCGGTTTGCCTGGAGAAGAGACGTGAAGCCCCAGCAGCAGAGGAGGAGCATGTTCCATCGGTGGCAGAGGCCAGGCCAAGCCTTTCCAAGAGAGGGAGGGTTGAGACCACTGCCACCAAGAGGAAGGGAAGGGTGGGGGTGGCTGGAGACTCCCTCCTCTAGGGGAAGAGGCGTCCGTCTGCCAGCCTGACCTGTTGTCTCAGGAGCTCTGCTGCTTCCCTGGAGCCTGGACCTGAGAGGTCACGGAGCAGTTACCCACACTCATCCAGGCTCTGGCTACCTCCATGCTGCTCATCCATGTCGGCACCCGTGATACTGCCAGGGGCGACCCTGAGCAGATCAAAAGTGACTACAGGGCTCTGGGTGCCAGGGTGAAGAGGAAGGGGACTCGGGTGGTGTTCTCCTCAATACTGCTGGTCAAAGGGAAGGGCCTGATCGGAAGCAGACGCATCTTGCAGATCAATGCATGGCGACACAGACAGTGACACCAGCAGGCTTTGGCTTCTTCAACCAAGGGAAGTTGTTCCAAGAAGGATTGCTAGGGAGACACAGGACGAAGAGAGGGAACGACTTATTTCCAGACGGGCTCACTAACCTAGTGAGGAAGGCTTTAAAATTTAAACTCTGTGCGCTGGAGGATGGAGACCAAAGCCCTGAGGTAAGTGGGGAAGCAGGTGACCTGGAGGAAGTGCAGGAAAATGAGGGAAAAGGAAAGCCTCTCATTCTTCCTGAGAAAGCAGAGCAATCAGCTAGGTCCTCAGGTGTCTGTACACACATGCATGAAGCTTGGGAAATAAGCAATAAGACTTGGAAGTCCTTGCAGTCACAGAACCATGACATGACTGGAATAACAGACTTGGTGGGACAGCGCGCATGGCTGGAGCACTGCAATGGGTGGATATAAACTGTTCAGGAAGGACAAGCAGCGGAGGAGAGACGGAGGAATTGCACACGCACAAGTATCTGTACAACGGCTCAAAGCTCCGGTCTGAAACTGGAGCTAGGTCTGTAGGAAGTCTCTGGGTTCGGGTCAGAGGGAAGAGCAACACGAGTGATGTCATGGTGGGTGTCTGCTACAGACCACCAGACCAGGAGGAAGTGGTGGATGAGGCTTTCTTCAAACAGCGAGCGGATTTACCAATCACGGGCCACGGTTCTCATGGGGGATTTCAATCCCCGACATCTGCTGGGAAGGCAATACAGCAGCGCACAGGCACACCAGGAGAGTGCTGGGGACAACCTCCTGGTGCAAGCGGTGCAGAGGCCAGCTAGGGGCCATGCTCTTCCTGACCTCCTGCTGACAAACTGAGAAGAATTGGTGGGGAATCAATCAGTGAATGGCACCGGGGGCAGCACCAACCACGAGATGACTGAGTTCAGGATCAGGAGGCAGACAGGCAGCAGGGTACGAGCCCCGCCCTTCAGAAAAGCAGACTTCCCTTCACTCAGGAAGTGCTGATGGGCGGGCTCCCCTGGGAGGCCAATCGGAAAGTAAAAGGAGTCCAGGAGAGCTGGCTGTATTTTAAAGAAACCTGACGGAGGGCACAGGAATAAACCATCTCAATGCGCAGAAAGACTACCAAGAATGGCAGATGACCAGGTCGGCTTAGCAGGGAACTCTCAGCACGCTAAAACACAAAAAGGCAGCGTGCAAGAAGTAGAAAGTTGGACCAACGACTAGGAAGGAGCATAACAGTACTGCTTGGCATGCAGGGACGAAATCAGGAGGGCCAAAGCACACCTGGAGTTGCACCTCATGAGGGGCTCGGACTAGACGACCTCCTGAGGTCCCTTCCAACCCTCATTTTCTCTGATTCTGTGACCTCTTCCACTGCAGTTTCATCCACCGGTTTTGTTCAAATGAAAGAAAAGACTAGAGACAAATTGTTTCCCGTTACAAAAGCTGCACTGGCTTGTCCCCCTTTTTTTATCTGTTTACTTCTTCAAACAGTTGAAGATAGCACTCGTCTATGGATTATGGGTTTATAATCGCCACGACCACCATTCAGACCTGTTTTAAAAGTAAGGTATAGTTTACAACCCTCTGTTATAATAGGTGATTTTAATGAGACTGTATTTTTCTTAGGAGAGAGGCAAGAGTTTCTTAGGGTGATATTTTTTACTGGATCCACTGTGTAGTTAAGATCAAGTTAGAAAAGCTTTTAAATGCAAGACAAGCTCAGTCATTTCATTCTTTACAGCTCCTGAATGAATGCTACGTGGTACTAGTGATTTAATGGTCTTTAATACACGACTTTATTCTAGCACTTGATCTCCTGGCACCAAAATCTCCAAACAAGCCTGCCCTGGGGACGCGTGCAGGAGTGGGAGCCACCCCTTCCCTCCCTGCCACCCTCGGATGAGTTGCGGCTCCGTCTCACGTCCTGCCCCACTTCAGCTGGGCAGTGCCTGCCCCTGCCCCAGCCCCACTCCCTCTCTCACTGCGGGGGACCTCAATCTGCGCCCCCATGCCTCTTTCCTTCCCAACACCCCTTCACCCCCACAGACTTACCAGCCAAATGCCGTTCTCCAAGCTGCCAGGCTGCATATTGGCAATTGGATCAGTATCATCCAATATGGATGGTCTACAATCAGCCATCGGTATCGGCCCAAAACATCTTTATCGGTGCATCTTACTGCTAGTACATCATCAAGAATACATGTACAGTTTTGAAAATATCAATCGTGACAGAGCACAATTTCAAAACTCTATAATTAACAAAGGTTGATAAAATAGTCTTGCACGTTAACACCAAAACCTTGGTGAAGCTATTCATTAAGAGCACAGCACAACAGGGATTTAGGAGGTTACACTCAAACCTAATGTACGCTTGGTATCACCAAAAGGACAACTTAATCCCATCCACTATTAAACTGGTCAACTGACATATCTGGAGGGGGAAAAAGTTAAAATACAAGATTATTTTTTGTTCTTATTTGAAAATGAGCAGTCTCTCAGCTAATACATTTTGATTTTTTTGAACTGTTACTTGAAAGCAAAAGTACTAATTAATAGCTGATTATGAAAAATCTTTATGAGGAAAATTTGGAGAAAGAGCAGCACAAGAACTACAACTTTGACAAATAGGATGTTAACATGCAAGCCAAGCATCTGTTTAATTCGCATTTTTACTTGAAAGGTTATAAGAAAAGTTCCTACACATCAAAGAGCTACTCAGCACAGCTCACAAAGACATTCTCAAGGACCCAGAGGGACGGCCCTCCATCTTCAGCTCCCTCTGTGCAAAAATGAAGTTTCTTTCCTACCTATGGGGACGTTTTACCATCTTGTAACATCTACACTTTTCCCAGAGCCTAACGAAGGGACTTGGATCCCGAAAGCCTGCAGAAAAGGACAGTTTTCTTGCCATTTTCCAGTTGGTCTAATAAAAGGTATCATTTTGGAACCCAGAGTTCTAGTTTTTTGTATATAAGAAAAGTTAGCAACTTTGCAGTCATATATGAAAGCCTACAGGTACAATAAGAGAGCTTGTGATTTGCACCACTTAGCAGCGCTGTGAGCGATCATATAAACTAGAGGTGCACTGATACCTTGGTCTGATATCGGATCGGTATCAGTACAAATAAAACTGGCTGTATCGGATATCGGCCCGATGGGGCTGATAATTTGGCTGATAAATGCCTGTGCTGTACAGTCACAGCACAGCACTCAGGAAGCAAGGAGCACATCTGGCAGCGTGGAGAGCTGCCTTCAGCTGGCAAGTCCAGTGTGGTGGAAGGGGAGGAAAGCGGCATGTGGGGGGCAGATCAAGGCTCCCGCTGGTGATGGAGGGGGTGGGGACAGGTGCTGTCCAGGCAGGGTGGAGAGGGGGAGCTCCAGCTTGTGGTGGGGGGAGGTGGCTCCCACTGCTACCTGCACTCTGGGAGGGCACGGGCGGGGGGGGGGGGGGGCGCGCCCCTTGGATCTGTGCACGGCAGGGTGGGCTGCAGCCGGGGCTGCGTGGAGCTCTTCTCGGTGGAGGCTGGGCTCGGAGAGGGCGCCGGTGGCATTGGGAGGATGCTGCATCCACCCCAGATTTCACCACCGCTGTGCTCCCAGTGCCACCGCTGCCAGCAGCCCAATGCAGCCCCGGGTTTTCCTGGTGCATGGGTGGAGGTGGGGCGTTGAGCCAGGGCTGCACCGAGTGGCTGGCGGTGGTGGCGCTGGAAGCAGAGCCCTGGCAAAATTTGGGCTGGATGCAGCATCCTCCCAGCACTGCCGGCACCCACTCCAAGCCTAGCCCCTGCCGAGAAGAGCCCCACGCGGTCCTGGCTGCAGCCTGCCCCGTCCCACACAGATCCAGGGGGGCACATGTCCCCCCAGTGCCTTCCCGGGTTGCAAGCAGCGGTGACAGCTGGCCCCCTATCACGAGCTCTGGCTCCGTCCCCTGCACCCCGCCTGGGCAGCACCTCCCTCTGCCTCCTCCCTCACCATAGGCGGCGTTGATCTGCACCCCCGCCACGCCCCTTCCCCTTCCCCTTCCCCTTCTCCTTCTCCTTCCCCTTCCACCAGACCGGAGTTAACCAGCTGGAGGTAGCTGTATCGGAAACCAGATCGGTATCAGCAAATATGCCTCCTTAAAGATCAGCTAGCAATATCGGCCCCAAAAATCTCTATCGGTACGCCCCTAATATAAATGCATAACTTCTAAAAAATATTTTAAAGGTATTATTTCGTTATTGTCCCAAATTTCATTAAGCTTTTAATAAACATGAGTATCTTACTACTCAGAAAGAGCTTAACTAATTTCCTTTTTCTCTAAAAGCTGTAAAATGATCAGCAATTAATAAAAAAGCACAGGTTTCTGGGCAGTCTTCAAAAGCCAGAACAACACTGCATGTTGTGTTAGAGTTTGATTGAGTATGTCAGGAAAATGTCTTTATTAAATCCAGCTAAAATGTCTTTATTAAATCCAAAAGCCAATAGCAGATATATAGTGAGTTTAAGCCAGTAGTTTTCAACCTTTTTTTTAGTAAGTGTACCCCCGGCAGCCCCTTCTTTAAAAAGTGTACCCCCAGGGGGGTGGGAGCAGCCGGATGCGGAGCAGGTGGGGGTGGCGAACGGTCAGACGTGGCGGGGGGTGGCAAGGGCCAGACAGAGCAGGGGCACGGTGAGTGGCAGAGCAGCGGCAGCGCAGCTTCTGTGGGCCCCGCTCTCCCTCCGCCCTGGCCCTGCTCCTGTGAGGCAGCAGGTGTGCTACATCTGCGCCCGCCCCTGTACATTCCCTGGGACCTTTCAAATTACCTCCAGGGGTAGGCATACCCCAGATTGACTACACCTGCTTTAAGCAACTGCTCTAAAACACTGACAAAGAACGTTTTGCGTTTGAAAGCTTGTCTAACTTAATTCCAACCATTCAGTTGGTCCAATAAAAGTGATCACACCCAAAAATCCTTGCCTCTTGCATACTTCCTAGATCATCACAGGTAGAACATAACTCTACACAAACGGGTGCTCAAACCACGGGGTGCTCAAACATCGCTCTAAACAAAGGCATGCCAGGGCCCCATCCATCTGTGCAGAGGGAGGCAGGGGGCACGCCAGCCCCAAGACAGCGCAGAAAGGGGGCTTTGTCAGCCTCAACCCGAGCCCAAGGGGCTTGACGAGGCCCCACTACAGCGGCAGGTTGGGGGCATGCCTGTCCCCACAGCAGTCCCATGGAAGGAAGAATGGCCAGGCCTGAAACCAGCCATGCAGGGGAAGAAGGCAAAGCTCCAGAAGAAGAAGTGCAAAGTCCTGAACTTAAGACAGAACAGTCTCATGCACCGCTACAGGCGTGGGACCAACTGGCTAAGCAGCAGCTCCACAGAAAAGGACCTGGGGGTTACAGCGGACAATAAGCTGAATAGGTGCCAACAGTGTGTGCTTGTTGCCAAGAAGGCTAACAGCATACTGGGCTGCATTAGTAGGAGTGTTGTCAGCACTGAGGGAAGTCATTATTCCCCACTTTTCTGCACTGGTGAGGTTACATGTGGAGTACTGTGCTCAGTTTTGTGCCCCCTACTACAGAAGGGATGTGAACAAGCTGGACATTAGGAAAAACTTTCTGACTAAGAGATTGGTGAAGTGCTGGGACGGCTTATCTAGAGGGTGGTGGACTCTTGGAGGATTTTAAGGCCCGGCTCGACAAGTCTCTGGCATGATCAAATTAAGGATGGTCCTGCTTTTAGCAAGGGGTTGGACTAGATGAGTTACTGGAACCCCTTTCAACCCTAGTTTTCTCTGATTTATTAGAAACATTTGGAAAAACAGCAGTATAAGAAACAAAATTGGCGATGTAGCATCCATGGGCATCTACACGCAAACAGCAGCTACCTCCCCATTGCAACACACCCCCCTGGTATAGCGCGCCACTACGGTGAAGTAGCGGCTAAAAATAATCATGTGCCACACACACAGCACAGTAAAGTTGCCATAGTGACACATGTAGATGCGCCCTGTATGTTGTGTTAGAATTTGGTTGAGCGTGTCAGTAATTCAGTTCAAATGTCTTTATTAAATCCAAAAGCCAATAGCTCAAGGGGGCAGAGTGCATAAGAAGGAAAATCAAAGGGAGAACATCTCTGAGGCTTAGGGCGTGGAGTAGGGGAGGAAAAGGAACCACACCGTTTGCCCTTAAGGCTAGGTCCCTGTAGGGCACCTGTAGTCAGGCCGAGAGGAACCTACCAAGGTTGGATGTCTGGATAGTGGCCAATGGGGCCTCAGACCCAGGGGAAACTTACTGGATTCGGGCTCACTCTAAGGCCTGCTAGCAGCCTCCTTGAATCAACCTGTAATATTAAGAGCAAGGCACGGCTGGTGAACAATGAAGAGAGAGTGACATTAGAGCTGGAGCCAGGCAGGAGCAGCAAGGCCGCTAGGGGTGTCATGGCAGCCCCTGTGGCTGTGAGCCTGTCACAGAGTACTTCTAGTTTTTCCTTTGAAAGGAAAATATAAAGTAGTGATAAAATTATGATCGCATAATCTGTGATTCCATGACTCGTTTCTTTAAAATTGGTTTAATGGACCACCGATAGTACAGTGCAGCCCCAACACAGCAGGGCAGACTGCCAGTGGCCAATACATTCACGGGCTGGATCCAGGTGTTCCTGCTCTGGCACGTGGGTGGGCACCATCTGGCCAGGTGGGGGACAAACTGGCTTCAACACAGCCCTGATGGGGAAAGGAGCTTGACCCATCCTTGTCAAGAGGGAAAGAAGGCTAGCCAGGTGACCCCGTAGGGAGGGAAAGAGTGCGTGGCCTGGCCCAACCCGGCCCTGCAGGAAAGGAAGGGGACACGGTCCAACCCTGATCCCGAAGTGGGGGAACGTGGCCCAGGCCCACAGGGGAAAGAGGCATAGCTTGGCTCAGACCAGCCATGCAGGTACTGGGGCTTGGGGATTTGGCAGGGGAAGTGGTGGGGAGGCTGTGTTCATGGCCACCACTCGCTTGCTGCCAATTCCCCAGACCCATGGGGAGCCCCACAAGCCAGATGTGATGGCTCCATGGGGCTGCATTTGGCCCAGGGGATGGAAATTGAGCAACCCTTGTCTCGTAGATGCATAATACGTCAATTTGTATTTGCTTACAGAGATAATTAATAAAACATAAATATCAATGAAATGTTAGTTAAAATCTCAAAAGATTAAAAAATACCTGTCAGCATTTTCATTTTTACACTCTGCCTTGTATGGATAGCCATTTTAATAACATAACATTAGGTATCGTTTTCAAAAGATCCTGCCTGTTGGAAAATATGCATAAGTGGAGCAGCTGTAAATGCTTCACAACAAGTCGTAGCGCTGAAAGAAGAAGAAAAAAAAGTTAATTTCTCAATTAGTGAATTATGACTATGCAAAGGGTGTGGGAAATGACATTTCAACCCTCACCTAGCCAGATATTGTGCCTATTTAAATAAAATTGGTTTTAAAAAGTTATCAACACAAGCTACACCAAGAAAACCACCTGTGAATTGGTGTGCACTACTTAAATTGACCAGATTGAGTAAACCAGAGTTAAACTGGTTCAACTTTTTGTGTAAGCAAAGCCAGAGGCATAACCAGGAGCGTCAGTGCCCGGGGGAGACAGCGCCGAGCGCTGGAGCGGGAGGTGAGGAGCGTCGAGCGCTGGAGACTCCCTGAAAACCGGCAGTTTGTTCAGTAACCAACTAACTGCAACTTGAGGCCTTTAGGCCTACGCTGAATGAAACAAGGAGACAATTTCAGTCCTACTTAATGTCTTCACTGGAGCGTGTCTGAAATCAGTCCCCATTAACAGGCATGAAAAATATACCCAGGTGCTACTGAAGATGCTGTCGAGAAAGCGATCATCGTGGCTTCCTGTACCTAGTACGGGGGTTTCTCAGCCTCTTTCGGCTCCAGGCGCCCGTCTGCAACTGGCCTGAGTTTTGTGGCACCTGCTTTTCAAAAATTAATTTCACTGTTTTTCATTATGAAAAATAGTAGACTGACTCCCACCCCTACCTCTTGCCACAGCAGATACGAACAGCTTCTGATGCTACGGCTTCCTGCCGGAAACCTCGTGAATCGCATGCAGGTGTTTACATGCCTCACAGAGCTGACTGACTCCCACCCCTACTCACGCACTCGGTGTGTGAGCCCATGCAGCCATGTACATGCATGCACGTGTGTGTGTGTGTGTACATGCATGCACACGCATCTGCATGTGTAGGTGTATACACACAGTGCACCTGTAGCACATAGGGTACAGCGTGCCTGCAGGTGCATACTGCGTGTGTGTGCATGCAGGTGTGCGCAAACAGGCAGACATGTATGTGCACTGCCACACGCACTCTTTCCATGTATGTATACTGACATGCACACCTATGTGTATACGTGTACAAGTGTATATGTGGAGGTCCACGCCCCCGCCCCCGTACACACACCCGTGGGCAACCCCTCGCAGCCGAGGACGACCCGCTCTCACGAGGCCAGTCCCGGGCCCGGACTCCAGCGCTGCCCCCCCCCCCCCGTGCAGAGACCCGGCCTCCCTCGTGTCGGGGCGGCGGGGTGTGGAAGCGGGCCTGAGGCGGCCTCCACACGCTGCCTCCGCCGCCCCCCGCCGCTCCTGCCGCGTTTCCGGGCCGACGGACGCAGTCCCGGCCCTACCGGCAGCGGCGCGGGGCGGGGCCTGAGCGCGGGCACGTGACTGCCGCCTCCCGCCGCTCTGGCCCGTCCCCGCCGCCCAGCCGGCGCTGCGCTGCGCACGCGCGAACCGCCTTGCTCCTCCCCCCGCCCCCCTCCCGCTGTAGTGACGCGCAAGCTCCCCATTGGCCGCGGCGCAGGTGGGCGGGCTGAGGGCGGGCGGGGCGGAGAGGCTGTTGAACCCCCGTCGTGTGCTGTGGGCGATGGACGCGCGGGGGGCGGGTCAGCGCGGAGGGGCGGGGCCAGGGGTAGTGGGCGGTCGGAGCAGGGCTGCGAGAGGGTGTGCATCCCGCGGGGTAGGAGCGGGCAGGGCACGGGGGTGTGTGTCATTGCAGCCTGGCCCCTAGAGAGCCCGATGTGTCCTGTGTGTCACACTGCAGCAGGGCTCGAGCAGCTTTCCCTCGTGGCCCGGCCCGGCCCGGCACCACCGCATCCACACAGGGGAGAAGCCACATCACTGCTCTGAGCGTGGGAAGAGCTTCACCTACTCCTGCAGCCTGTGCCGAGCACCGGTGCATGTCACAGGGAGAAGTGACATGGGTGCTCTGAGTATTGGAAAGGCGTCACCCGCCTCTCCCACCCAGCCTGGAACCGGCACATCCACACCCAGAAGCATCCCTAGTTGTGCCGGCAGTGCAGGAAGGGCTTGGAGATGTGTGCCTGCTCAGCACCCAGCAGGGCTGCGTTCAGACAAGCACCCTCATGCTGGTGGGCTGCAGAAGGAGGTCCCCCAGGCTTTGTCCCTTGTAGGGCACAGCGGGAGTCCCGAGCCCAGAGGCTGGCCCCCAAGGTGTCATTGTGGGGGAAGGGGGTGAAGAGGAAACGCCTCAGGCAGAGGTCAGCCCGATGGAGGGGAAGGAGCGGAGGAGGAGGTGATCTTTGCATCAGCCTGGGAGCCTGTGCATTCCCCATCAGTCTCTAACAGTACTCCCAGGGGAAGAAGTGCGTTCACGCTAGGCTGCCCTCCCCCACACAGCTGACTTCAAGTGACACCCGGGCACTTTTCTTCGCTGCCTCCCAGCTTTCTCCTTCCTCCTGGTCCAGGGGTCTGGTGTATGAGCCCTGAGTTGCAGGGAGGAGTGCATTCCCTACCCTCCTCCCTGACCTCGCCTTTCCTCACCACCACATCACCCCTCTCCCAGACCTGCCCATGCCCAGTGGGGTCTGCAAGGAGCTGCTTCTGCCACCCCCGGAGCCTTTTTGGCCTGTTTTGCTTCTCCGCCTGTGCAGAGCTGTGCCCCACGGGGTGCGTGCTGCTCCCCTGCCCTCCTCCCCTTCGCTGGATTCTCTCTCATGCATCCCCTGCTACTACAGCCCAGAACTGGACGTGCCCCCGCTGCGGTTGATCTCTGTGTCCTCTCCCGAGCTGTGCAGTGGGAACAGACCTGGGCCCACAACCTTTCCAGGGCAGATCTCTGTGTGACTTCCCAGCCCCTTCCCTTTCTAAATGATCCACCACAATCCAGAGGTTGTTGCTAACCCTGGGAGCAGGACGGGGCTGTCATGGGGTAGGGGGATGGGTGTCCAGGTCGTCTATGAAGACATTGAAGAGTCCGGGTCCGAGAACAGCACCTTGGGGGACGCTGACCTGAGCAGACCCGGTCTCGTTAGTCCCTGCTCGTAGGGAAGGCCCTCCGTACCGTTGTCTCTGGCCCTGCTCCAGTTCCCCTAGATCCTGCTGGACGTGCGGGGACCAGACCTGGGCACAGGATTCGAGGTGTGGGTGCACCATGGGTTCATAAAGGGGCATCGTGATGCTTTCGATCTTGTTCACAATTCCCTTCCTCATCAGCACTCACATTTTCCATTGCTTTCTTCACGGTGGCTGGGCATGGAGCTGATGCTCTTATTGAACTCTCCACAATCACTCCCAGGTCTCTTTCCTGTGTGGTAACAGTTCACATGGAGCCTGTTGTGGTGTCAGTCCCATTTATACAATTCACATTCAAATGCGTTCCTGGCCCATTCCACTCAGATCAGGATCCCGTGGCCAATAAAGTAGGAAAACTGAGTCGTGGGCGACCAGTGCAAAACCCCACACTTGGGAGGGAATAATTGCACTCACCGATCTCGCCTGAGGAACGCATAGCCAGGCTGTAGCCCTGCAGAGATGAGGTGGGGGGAACCAGGGGCCGTGGGCTGGATCCGAGCCAGCCGTGTGCTTTGGTGGTAAAAGAAATCAGCATCCTCCTGAGCAGCATGAGGAGGAGCGCCCCTTGCAAACCAAAGGCAGGGATCCCCCAGCACTGGGGAGACTCCCCTGGAGTCCTGTGTCCGGTTCAGGACCCCGCACTTCCAGAAGGAGGTGGGCAGGTGGACAGAGGCCAGCAAAGAGGGACCCAAAGGATGAGGGGCCTGGGAGGCAGGGGTGGGGGGGAGAGGCTGGAAGAGCTCAGGGGATTGAGTCTGGAGAAGAGAAGACTGAGCGGGGTTTGACCCCAGTCTTGGGGCAATGACAAAGAAGATGGAGACAGGCATTTCTCTGTGGCTGTCAGGGACAGGACTAGGAACAATGGGCTCCAGCTGCAGCAGGGGAAACTGAGGCTGAAGAGGAGGAGGAGTGGGCTGGTAGTGCCCTGCTGGAGCTGCGTGGCAGAAGATGAACTCAGGAGATGCCAGGTAGAAATCATGCCCCACTTCAGGGGAAGACTGGCCCTGCTCCCCCTCTCTGCCCCAGCTCACCACCTCCAGCAGTCTGGGAAGGGTGTGCACACACACCCACCCCATGATGCAGGACAGTGTGCACCCCACCCCCTATGCAGGAGGGTGGGCATATACACACATGCACACCCTGTGCAGAAAGGATGCATGTGTGCATGCATATACCCCCCGTGCAGGAAGGCACACATGTGCATACCCCTGTGCAGGAGGATGGGCAACCCCCCCACATGCAGGACGGCAAGCACACACACATGCACACCCCGTGCAGGAGGTTGGACAGGTGCACACCCACCCCCTCCCCCACAGACTGCCCCTGAGTGGGTGCAACTGGACAGTGGGGCCGAGGGAGGGGAAGGGCAGCTGAGGGAGAGGCCAGGGGTTGGGCACCAGACCGTCACCTCCGCCTGCTCCTGCTGCCCCCAGTGCAAGCCCCACTGCGCCGGCACCACCCCCTGCTCCTGGGGAAACTGAGGCTGGAGAGGAGGAGCAGGGCTCTGTGCTCATGTGGAGGGGTGTGCAAGGGGCATGGGAGTCCAGGCCTGGGGGAGAGAAGGTGTGTGATCTGAGTGTGCAAGAGGCGGGGTAGTCCAGGCCTGGAGAAGAGAAGGTGTGTGCCCTGCATGTGCAAGGGCCGAGGGAGTCCGGACCCAGGGGAGAGGTGTGTGGTTGGGTGAGGGGAAGCTGGGCCTGGCTGCCCCTTGCCCTCTTGGTCTGTGCACAGCTGGCCTGGGGCACCCCCAGCCCCACGCCGGGCAGCCCCTGCCTCGTGCCCACCCCCACGGCCGGGGGGCCTCTCCCCTGCTGCCCTGGGGAGGCAGCGCCCAGCAGCCGGGCAAGGGCCTCCTGGGTCTGGCACCATGTGGCAGCTCCCCAGCACGGTCCTGGGCTCAGTCCTGCCCCTGCAAGCGGGGACGCCCAGCCCTGCAGCCGGCCCCAGCCCAGCCCAGTGCCCCTTGGCACGAGCAGCTTTGGGCCCTGGTGCTGCTGCCCGGTGCCACGGCCCCCCCGACACGTGGGTGCTGCCCGGACACAGCGCCTGTCCTTGGCCCGGGATGTGGCTCTGCTCCAGGCTACATCCAAGGCCGTGTGGAAACAGGAGCGGCTCCTGGGGCTGGATCCGTGGGGCAGGAGCAGGGGCCGTGCCCTGGCCTGCGGGGCTGGACCCCCTTGTTAGCACTTGCTAGGGCTCTGAGCTCCCAGCTGCCCCCACCCCAGGCTCCACCTGCGTGAGGCCGGGCTCAAGCAGGGCCCCGAGTGTGGGAGAAAGCACGTGTGTGACTTGGTGGGAGCAGACGTGGGGAAGCAGGCCCCTGCTCCCTGTGCGCGCTGCTCTGCTGCAGCTGAGGCCGGGCGCCTGGGGACCGTCCTTTCTGTGCTGGGGGGCGCTGAGGCTCAGGCAGGGCCGTCCCGGGACTGGCTCTGAGGCTTACCACCTTCTCCTTCCCCCCCCGTGGTTTCAAGTCATCACTGCTAAAATGCTGCACAGCTTCTGGTTGATTTTTACCAAGCCAGGCTTGCAAACCCCTCCCAGCCTGGGAAAAGAAAAGAAAAGAAAAGAAAAGAAAAGAAAAGAAAAGAGAAACACTTGGCTGCCAGGGATAAACCAAGCAACTCCTCACCTGAAGGATCTCTCACAAGGAGGATCTGGAGGGACACTGCACTTCAATACAGATCCAGGAAGAGGCGATTGCCATTTACACCAGCCCAACCTAGCTACAAAGGACAAGCCAGAGTACGGCGCAGGTTCATCCTAGAAAACCGATCCACTTTTTATCTGCAGATCCAGAGTCTTTCCCTGCACCTTTCTTCTGGGAGGAACCTGACAGGCTTCAGTGTCCAAAAGGAGGGGGAGAAAACCCCGGGTTAGAGAAACCCACTTGCGGAAGAGAAGGGCAGGGACGTTTGGACATCCACGGAAAGGGGCTGGATGAAAGGAGGTGCTGTCCTGCAAACCACTCGGGAACTACGAGCCGTCAGGTGAACAGGAATAAGTAGGTGGCGAAGTACAGGCGTCGTTCCCCCGATGCGCATCCAGGAAAGCCGGCACGGACCTGCTCTCCAGCCCAGCCCAGCCCAGGGGAGCACTGGATGCAGCGACCCCTCAGCGCAGCTGGGTTTTATGGTGCGGTTGTGTGCTGGCTGTAAAGTCCAGGCAGGCAGGGCTACGAGAAGGGGCCTTAGCACCTGACCCCCCAGTCTCCTACCTTCACGTGGCTGAGGAGGGGCTGGAGGAGCCCCCCTCCGAGCACAGGACGCTGCCGGGCTCTTCCCCGGACCCCCGGGGGCTCCGGCCCTTCCCCCCACTGCGCAGCCCAGCCTGCCCCAGGGCCGGGCGGGATCCTGTGCGCGCGCGCGCGCGTGTGTGTGTGTGCATACATGTGTTTGTGCATGCATGTCTGTCTGCATCCGTATGTATGCATGTCTGCGTACACACGTGTACATGTCTGCATGCATGCATGTGTGCGCGTCCATGTGTTTGTGTGCAGGCACATATCTGTGTGCATGCAGGTGTGTGTGCAGGTGTGTCTGTGCACGTGCATGTATGTGCATGCATGCGTCTGTGTGCCTACATGTATGTGCGTGCATGTCTGCATGCATACACATGCATGTGTCTGTGTGCATTCATATGTGTGCATGTGTGTGTGCATGTGCACCTGTACATGCTTAGGTGTGCACGCACAAGTCTGCATGCACGAGTGTGCTTTTGGGTTTCTGCACACATGTGTGTGCAGGTGTATGTATCTATGTGTGTGCATGTCTACATGCATGTGTCTGTGCGTGTCTGTGTGTATGTGTTTGTGCATCCATGTATGTTCTTTCATGTCTGTGCATGTGTGTGAATGTCTGTGTGCATGTGTGCATGTCTGTGTGCGTATGTGAATGTGTCTGTGTGCATGTGTGTGTGCCTGCATGTGCCTGTGCGTGCATGTGTGCATGTGTGTGCGTGCATGTTTGTGGGGGTGTAGGCTGAAGCTGTGTTGGTCTAAGGACCCAGGCAGACAAGGTTCCTTGGGTGAATTGGATATCTTTTATGAAACCAACCCAAATAGTTGGAGACTAGTTATTAAGCAAGCTGTCGGGCTCAAAAACCCTTCGTCAGGCTAAGAGATGTCTGTGTGCATTCATATGTACCTCCGTGTGTCTGTTCATGAGTCTGCATGTCTACGTATCTGTGTGCACGTGAGTGCCTGCATGAGTGTGTGTGCATGCGTGTATGCATATGTGCATGTGTCTGTGTGCATGTGTGTATGCATGTGCACACGTGTTTGTGCGTGTGCTCCTCTCTGCATGTGCACATGCCTGTCTGTGCATGTGTGTCTGTGTTCATGGCAGGGAGAGTGTATTTGTGTCTGCGTGTCCATGTGCAGAGAGTGAGTGTGTAGAGTGCATGCCTGCCTACATGTGTGCATATGTCTGTCCATGTGTGTGCGTGTGCATGCATCTGTGTTAATGGCATGGAGAGCGTGTTAATGTGTGCACGTGCAGAGCGAGTGAGTAGAGCGCACACACATCTCTGTCTCTGTGTGCATGTGTCTGTGCGTGCGTGTGCCTGCATGTATGTGTGTGTGTTCATGGCAGGGAGAATATGCTTGTGCCTGTGTGCCCATGTGCAGAGAGATGGTGCGTCATGAAGGACACGTGCCCACGGCGGCGACGGGAGCGGGGCAGTGGTAGTGGGAGAGTGGCGGGGCTAAGCGGGAGCTCCCTCAGACGGCACTGGCGCTGGCATCCGTCGGGGGGTGGGGGGAGGTGGCGAGCGCTGGACAGGGGGCAGCGACCACCCACAGACCTTGCCAGCAGTGTGGGCAGTGCCTTGCCATCGCCCCTGTGCTAAGTAGAGTGTGTGCCTGTCTGTGTGCACGCCTGTGTGTGAGTGTGTGTGTATTAGCCATAATGGGGGAGGGGGGATTGGTAGCAGGGAGAAGAGGGGGGCATGTGCCTCCCACCCCCAGCCCAGCAGGGTCTTCTGTGACAAAAGGGGTTTGATCTGATCTTCTTATGCTGCTGCTCCTGTCCCTTTAGTAGCACACCGAGAGGGCATCGAATCATCAAACCCGGGACTGGAAGAGACGTCGGGGCCATCCAGTCACCCCTGCTCGAGGCGGGATCACCCCTACAAACCCGGCCAGCCAAGCATCAACCCTGCTCTCACGCCTTGGCAAGCATGGAGATTGCACAACTCTCCGGGTAGCCCCTTTCCGTGCTCAAAAATACCTGAAAAAATTGCCCTCATATAGTGCGAAAGGACTTGTATCGAACCTAAATGTCCCCTGCTGCAATTCTTGATTTCCTCTGAGTCTGTTTCTGTGGTTGAAGAAAACAGGACACGTCTCCGTCCTCTCCATGGCCACCGCTCAGGGATTTGAAGACATCGAGCTCTCGAGGACTAATCTCACAACACAGTCGTTCAACCAAGATCCGTCCTTCTTCCAATCCGTTCATCTAAAACGAAAGAGATAGCGCGGTTATGGTTAAGGAACCAGGCAGGAAAGGTAAAATGAGGATGGCAGAGAAGGAGCACTACCTCGAGGCGCAGTAAGCACCTGATATCCATGAAAGAGCCTCTTCAGCCGCAGCTCTGGTGCAAGGGCTGTTTGACCAAAGGCAGAAGAGGGAGATCCAGGGCACAGATCTGGTTAAACAGTTCTCCCTCCAGAAAGGGAAAAGGCTTGAAGAGAAACTGGGGGAAGTTGCCCATGAAAGCGGTGCAACGCTGAGACACTGGGAGGACCCACACGGTCAAAGGGCCGACAGTAGGCAGCAAGTAATACAGTGTATTCCCCAGTGCAGAGCTCGGAGCAGCGGGAGCCCCCGGCCTCCAGAAATAGAGGTTAGAGTCACCGCAGGGAGCACGTGTGAGACAGACCTGGGCCGTCTGTTCTTGTGCACAGACAAGAAATGGTGTTCGTTAGGACCTGGTGTTGGAGTCCCTTTCCTCACCCGCTGTCACAGTGCCCTGGAGGGAAACCCTGGCAGGGGCCAGTCCTGTGCGAAGTCCCTCATTGTGAGCACCATCAGGCCGCATGCAAGCCCAGCCCTGTCTCACACCTGGAGGCTGATGCAGCGGTGCGGCCGGACACGGCCGAGACGTGCACGCGGGGAGACCCGGAGAAGGTGACGCGCATCACAATGGCCCCTTCTAGAACCGGCTCGTCGCCGTGCGGCTCCTGGAGACGCGCACAGCAGTTGGACTGCTCCCGAGCCAACACTGCTTGGAGTCAGGTCACACCTGTGTCCTTGGTGTCACCCTGACCGCAAGGGTAAGTGTGGGCAAATGAGGGGGTGTTTGCACCCACACTTGGGGCGTCCTAGGGGTGGGTGACTTGTGGCTGGGGGAATTGTCACTTTTATGCTTTCGTTTCTTTCCTAAACATGACTTCAGTCTGCTTCAGTACAAGCCAAGGGCTGAAGACGAGGTGTGCTGGCCTGACATGGGGAGGCGGGGGGAGTGCTTGGAGCGATGCTATTTGGCTGGGCAGGCAAGGTGAGGGGTGCAGCGGAGCAGGCAGTGAGGATGCGGATGGTTGCTTTAGGGTTTCCATATTTCCAGGTCCAAAATGCAGGACACCTGTCACATGGCGGAGGGGGGACGGGGGATATGACAGTGGGGGGCAGAGACATGCCAGTGCCCTGTCCCTGCCCATGCTGTTGCCCCTCAGTGCCGAGCCAGAGCCCCCGCCAGCCCTGCTGCTGCCCCTCACCCCCAACCCACTGACCCCAGCCTGCCAGTGCCCCTCACCCCAAACTGCAGTACCCTGCCCCCCGGCCATGACGCTGTCCCTCGCTCCAGACATCAAGTAACTGGGAATGACTGGTTGTGGTTTCAACTTGCTCTTCAATATTTCTTTCATACAGCCACAGAAGACTGGACAGTCTTTTATCCCGGGAGAAAAATATGGGATCCTTTGGAAAGAGAGGAAGGTAAATCAAATAGAGATGCCAATTCTCACTGTCACACACTCATTTTGCCCTGTCTAATTTGAGAGATTCAGGTGTGAATTGAAGAATGCAGTGCTGAGGGGAGGGGAGGGGAAGGGCAGGGAGCTGCGCTGGAAAGGAGACGGCCCAGCCAGGTCTCTGCGCATAGCGGTGCAGTGAGCGCTGGAGCAGGGCCAGAAAAGGCAATATACTCCACGCAGGATTCGGAGAGAGCTCGTGCAGAAAGACCGAGCCCCGAGGCCCGCAGACACGCAACTACGCCTTACTTCACTTCCATTCCCGTCTTTACTCTAGGGAAGGAGAAGATGCTATTGCTGCTAACTTTGCCCTGGTTGAGCGCTGAGGAAAAGGGCCAAGCGCTCAACCCAGCGATACCAGTTTTTCTGTTGGCTTTTTTTGGTAATTGAACTGACCCCGAAATTCTGCTTCCAGTCTCATTGGTTGCCGTCCATTGACTCTGGGGGATTTACATAACCAAACCCTGATTATTAAAGTGTTTTGTGTTGGATGATAGCCTTGAAGGGTCTTCTTTGGGGTCTTCTTCTCCTTTAATGCCTTAGTAGTCCCATCGATGCACTGTTTCTCTTACAAGTTTCCTGCTTTAATCTATTTTAAAAATGTATTTCTATGCATTTAATTGGGTGTCCAGACTGGAATAAACTCCCCGCAGTGGTGGTTCATAGATGCAGGGTGGGAAAGGCCCCGAGCAGATCATCGAGTCCGACCCCCTGCCTGGGCAGGAATGAATACTGGGCTCATATGAGCCCTGGTAAGCTGAAGCTCATCTGACCCAGCTAGTTGTTATCCAGGCTCCTTGGAAAGACCCCCGAGGTAGGAGCCAGCACCGCTCCCCTTGGCAGCTGGTTCCAGATCCTGGCCGCCCTGACTGTGACCCTGCGGGGTGCAGTCACCTCCCCTGGAAATCTTCAGGAGCAGACGGGACGGTCACCTTGCCGCGGTGGCTTGAGCCCCGGTGTCTTGTCCTGCCTGGTGCAGGGGCTGGACCCGCTCTGTCGGCTTCTCCTGGATTTCAATTTCCAGTTTCTAAATGAGTTGATGCAAACGGTCTCCTAAAACTTCCTACTTAATATCATAACACTTTTCTTCTTGCCTTCCTGCTTCCTTTTTTTGTGAAGAGGTATGGCTCTGTGCCAGTGTGCTCACGGTCCATGTCTCCATGACGGCATGCTTTTGAACTTAAAGTAAGGACATACATTTATTTAATTTTAACTTTAGGATCTTCCCCATTGTTCTTTCCGCAGTTTGTGCACGCTCATCGGGCCACGCTTTATGCATACAAAGAAACGGCACAAATGCATTTTGAATTCTTTTCTCTTTTTTTCTCTCTGTTTTATTTTGGTTTTACTTCGAACGGTGTAGATGTGCTTAGCACCTAATCACCTTTGCTCCTTACACCAGTAGAAGTAATAATTTCCAATTAACTTGGTTTTGAACTCCTCAACAGGGCATCTCAGGAGGAGGGACAAGGATGGAGATGCATCCCTCTGCCATCCTGCCTCGAGCACTGCCGCACGCAGGAGCTGAGGCCCGAAGCAGGCAGCCAGACAGGGCAGCAGATGTTTGCCACAGCACAGTCAAGGGCCTGGGACGCTGTGTGGCGGCAGCAGCTGCGGCTGCAGCAGGCAGGCCAGGAGCGGGTAAGACCATCCACTGCTCGGTCTCCCCCACGCACAACCCACCCTCCCTTCTATGCCCCGGGGGCAAAAATGAGTAGTTAGACCCCTGTCTGCCCACTCTGGGACCTCCTCCATTTCAAAATCCTAGATGTTATCCTCCCTTTTGAAGAACCCTTTCCAAACTCACCATGTCCATTTGTAGCCTAACTGGTAAGAAAACCAATTACTCTTTCAACATCACAACCACATGGCAAATTGAGCTAGTACCGGCGGGGCTGTCTTTACCCATCCAGATCGGAAGTTGTTGCAGACTTTGAGAAGCCGTCAGAATTTGGCCGTCCCCCACGACCGTCCTGTTTGATCAGAAACCAGTTGTATTTGGAGACATCCTGAGGCGGAGGGTTGAGGCCCCATTTTGAATGCAAAGTGCTGAGTTTGATGATTGCTGAGGAGGCAGTTGCAAAGGATGCTGTCTTTATTCACAGAGACTTTTGTCATTCGTTTCCATAGCTACAAAAATGGGGTGCTTCTTTGCATCACAACTCATTGCCATTTGTTGCACACCAACACCATAGATTAAAAGTAACACCTCTTTGGTGCCTGCTGCCCAGAGGACTGCTGCTAGAGATGACTACCAGCTGTGATCTGGAGACATCCTCTGTGGCACCCCTGAAAGGTCCCCTGGGGCACCCCGACTGCCAATCCTTGATCTAGAACGTGTGCACTTTGACACGTGCTCTCACAGGGTAAGCTGTGGGCAATTTTGTGGACATAGCGTAAAACTTGTATGCTGTGAAAATGCTCCTTCCCGTTATCAGAGAGAATAGCTCCTGAAGTATGGAACATCTTCTGGATCGGTTTGATATTCCACAGCTAAAATATAAGCACATGCACGAGGTGGAGAGCACTCAGATCAAGTCACGCATGACACAGTGCATCTCAGTCTTAAGGTGCAGGCAGACATGACATTTGAAATGTCTCCAGGCATAGCTGGCTTGGGGCTGTTTCAAAAAGGGAACCACCGCAGGACATTGCACGGCCCCTGCAGTGGCCCTTGGCTGGAGCACTTGGAAATCTCCACGAGGCTGTCGCAATCGGTGACTTTGCTGCCCCTTTCCGCCTCCCCCCACAGGGCAGAGGAACGGAGGATGCTGCCAGTGCTGCTCCGCTCCCGTTCCCCCCTCCCCCAAACCCTCTCCCTTACTGACATGGGCTCGAGAGTGGGAGTGCGGGGAGGGCAGTGGTGGGGGTGTGGTGGTGTGGTAGGAGGTCACTCGGGGAGGGGGCATGGGGGTGTAGTGGTGAAGGAAACAAGGAGTCTAGTGCAGGGGCTTGCAGAGTTTGGTGGATTTGGGCTCTTGAACCCCCAGTCCCCTGTCCTCTCCATTTGTTGGTGGAGCAGAGGGGTAGACTGGGGTGTCAGGGGGATTGGGATAGAGAACCTGGCTCAGGTGGCGATACAGCGTCTGGGCTCTGGCTCCGTTCTGAATTGTGTTACTGAGTCCTTTAGTGACTGTGTGCACTCCCCTTCTCTGCCTTTCAGTCTGCTGAACAGAAAAACCAGTTCCTGTGATATTTGTGTCTCACTAAGGTGGTTTAAGGAGAGCAGCCGGTGCTTAGAGCACTTTAGCTGAGGCTGGCTTGTGTCTGAGGTTGGTGTTTGTACAGGGGAAGGTCCGTGGTGGGTATCTGATAGTATCGAAGTGGGAGTGTGTCTCAGCCTGACGTTAAGCAAGGAAACAAGATCCGTGTAATGTGCTGTATATGTCGTGTGTTTTGTGGCATAGAGTGGGAGGGTAGATACAAGCCAATGTTGTGTAGAGCTGATACAGAGCGCATACGACGGTCTGAAGGTGTTTTCTTGATTAATAGTGGGAAGGTGGCCCATGAAGAGAGAGGAAAGTGGAAGATCTGGTAGTTTGGGTAGGTGGAACTCATGTGACCAGTGGGTGGCTGGTACACACTATACATCAAGCGTGGGACATTATTATGAGAGCAAGTGCCTGGGATTGAAAACGCTGAAGATGTAGCATGAGCCGCTGTGAGGATTGTTGGACTATTGAAAGAAGGTGTGACTGCTCGAAGCCCTCTAGATTAGGTCGAATGTCCAGCAGTCAGATGCGGGGATATGGTGACCCTGACTATCGTCTGCCACGTCTTGATGTAAGAAGTCTTCTGTCAGGAGGATTGAATTCTAGACACCACTAAACATCAGGTCATAGAGACAATGAATCCTATGGCTCCGAACTTCCCTTGTAGCCCCTCGTAGTGACACTGGGATTTCAGTCCTACATGTAAACTGAAACTCGCAGGTCTCGCTCTTTTCAGAATTAGCTTGTATTTATTCAATTCTTGTTCTTTATTCTAGGACCTCACGTATCTCTGGGCACAAGACCTGGAGCTCATTAAATATCCCCAGGTAATCCGACGGCCACGTCCAATTCAGGTACGTCTTCCTTCCAGTCTCCCTTACCAAGTCAGAAAAACCAAGACTACCCGACCAGAAACTTGGGCTGTAGCCCTTCTGGGCAGTATCCTCTCTAACTCCCCTTGAAGTCAGAGAAAGTCGGGGGGGGGGTTGCACTTTATGTCAGTGAGCAATATACATCAACCCTCATCAAGACAGAATCCAAGGTTGAGGAAGTAGAAGGATTGTGGGTTAGGCTACATGGGGGGCAAGGAGAAAGGGATTTGGTGGTAGGGGTCTGCTACAGACCCCCACACCAAGGGGAAGAAATAGATGCAGGGCTGCTGAGGTAACTCTCGGAGACCATAAAAGCTAAAGAGGCAGTAGTCATGGGGGACCTAAACTACCCAGACATCTGCTGGGAGACGCAGACAGCAAGGTCCCATCGCTCACGCAGGTTTCTAACCTGTGTACAGGACCTCCACCTGACACAGGAGGTGCGTGGTCCCACTAGGGGGAATGCCATACTGGATCTGGTATTGGCAACGGGAGATGACATGATAGGGGACCTCCAGATCGGTAGCCATTTGGGAGACAGTGATCACCTAATAATAGAATTCAACATAAGAGGGCGAGTGGGTAAGGTAACTAGTAGGGTGAAAGTGCTAGACTTCAGGAAAGCTGATCTCATTGCACTCAGGCGATTAGTCAAGAACGCACTGCAGAGTAGGAGTTTTGAAGGGATGGGAGCCCAAGAAGGGTGGCTGTGCCTAAAGGAAACGATCCTTCGGGCACAAAGCAAGACGATCCACAAGCGATGCAAAAAAGGGAAAGGGGCCAGGAGGCTTCCATGGCTGACCAGAGAAATCCAGGGCAGCCTAAGGGCCAAAAGGGGAGCACATAAAAAGTGGAAACAGGGTGAGATCACTAAAGATGAATATACCTCCTCTGCTCGTGCTTGTAGGGAGGCAGTTAGGCGGGCCAAAGCTACCATGGAGCTGAGGATGACAACCCAAGTAAAAAACAACAAGAAATTGTTTTTTAGATATATTGGGAGTAAAAGGAAGGCCCAGGGAGGAATAGGACCCCTGCTAAATGGGCAGAAACAATTGGTGACAGATAGGGGGGACAAGGCTGAACTCCTCAACGAGTTCTTTGCCTCAGTGTTCCTAAGCGAGGGGCACGACAAGTCTCTCACTGGGGTTGTAGAGAGGCAGCAGCAAGGTGCCAGACTTCCATGCGTAGACCCTCAGGTGGTGCAGAGTCATTTGGAAGAACTGGATGCCTTTAAGTCGGCAGGCCCGGATGGGCTCCATCCGAGGGTGCTGAAGGCACTGGCCGACATCATTGCAGAGCCACTGGCAGGAATATTCGAACGCTCGTGGCGCACGGGCCAAGTCCCGGAGGACTGGAAAAGGGCCAACGTGGTCCCCATTTTCAAAAAGGGGAGGAAGGAGGACCCGGGCAACTATAGGCCAGTCAGTCTCACCTCCATCCTTGGTAAAGTCTTTGAAAAAATTATCAAGGCTCACATTTGTGAGAGCCCGGCAGGGCAAATTATGCTGAGGGGAAACCAGCACGGGTTTGTGGCGGGCAGATCGTGCCTGACCAACCTAGTCTCTTTCTATGACCAGGTTACGAAACGCCTGGACACAGGAGGAGGGGTGGATGTCGTATACTTAGACTTCAGGAAGGCCTTCGATACGGTATCCCACCCCATACTGGTGAACAAATTAAGAGGCTGTGATGTGGATGACTGCACAGTCCGGTGGGTGGCGAATTGGCTAGAGGGTCGCACCCAAAGAGTCGTGGTGGATGGGTTGGTCTCGACCTGGAAGGGTGTGGGCAGTTGGGTCCCGCAGGGCTCGGTCCTTGGACCGATACTGTTTAATGTCTTCATCAGTGACTTGGACGAGGGAGTCAAATGTACTCTGTCCAAGTTTGCAGATGACACAAAGCTATGGGGAGAAGTGGACATGCCGGAGGACAGGGAACAGCTGCAGGCAGACCTGGATAGGTTGGACAAGTGGGCAGAAAACAACAGGATGCAGTTCAACAAGGAGAAATGCAAAGTGCTGCACCTAGGGAGGAAAAATGTCCAGCACACCTACAGCCTAGGAATGACCTGCTGGGTGGCACGGAAGCAGAAAGGGATCTCGGAGTCCTAGTGGACTCTGAGCCGGCAGTGTGATGAAGCCATCAGAAAAGCTAACAGCACTTTATTGTGCGTCAGCAGATGCATGACGAATAGGTCCAGGGAGGTGATACTTCCCCTCTATCGGGCGCTGGTCAGACCGCAGTTGGAGTACTGCGTGCAGTTTTGGGCGCCGCACTTCAAGAAGGATGCGGATAACCTGGAGAGGGTCCAGAGAAGGGCAACTCGTATGGTTAAGGGCTTGCAGGCCAAGCCCTACGAGGAGAGACTAGAGAAACTGGACCTTTTCAGCCTCCGCAAGAGAAGGTTGAGAGGCGACCTTGTGGCTGCCTTTAAGTTCATCACGGGGGCACAGAAGGGAATTGGTGAGGATTTACTCACCAAGGCGCCCCTGGGGGTTACAAGAAACAATGGCCACAAGCTAGCAGAGAGCAGATTTAGATTGGACATTAGGAAGAACTTCTTCACAGTTCGAGTGGCCAAGGTCTGGAACGGGCTCCCAAGGGAGGTGGTGCTCTCCCCTACCCTGGGGGTCTTCAAGAGGAGGTTAGATGAGTATCTAGCTGGGGTCATCTAGACCCAGCACTCTTTCCTGCCTATGCAGGGGGTCGGACTCGATGGTCTATTGAGGTCCCTTCCGACCCTAACATCTATGAATCTATGAATCTATGAAAGTGCACGTGTTGTTCTGACTTGAGAGTCTGCAATTCTGTGTAGCCGCCGGCACAACAAGTCCTTTAAACAATAGAAACTGAAAAAAAAGCCTACTTGTTGCAGTTGGGGTTGAGCCGCCTTCCCCGGCAAGCCCTTCAGCTCCTTGCCGCAGTCCCGGTTGGTGCCTGGTGTTCCCTGAGACGCCTCTTCAGCTGGTCTCTCCCGGCTCAATATAGCTCCTGCGAGCTTCCCAGCCAGCTGGCTGCTGGCTCGTTGCTGCTGCGGCCGTATCGCCTGTCCTCCCAGGTTCCTGGACTCGTGACCTCCGCCCCTTGTTTTCATCTGGGTCCTTTCCTTTGTGAGGCTGCTGTAGTGTTACGGAGCTGCTGCTCTGCAACCGTGGCTCCCGGGGAACTCTTTTTTCTTTTGCTGTCTCCTGTTGGCACTTAGGAAGTATCCCCGCCATCTTCTCCTCCTCTCTACAGCAGCTCTAAGGTTTTCTACATTCAGGAGGAAGGTAGGCAGTTTACTGGCAGGAGCTAAGCTTTTCTTGGACGTTTCTAACACGTTGGCCTTGTGGGCAGCCAGGAAAGGATGGAGGAGCAAGTTCTAAGAGCTCCAAATGTGCGTTCCCAGCAATGAGAATAATATTGCCTTGAGAGAAAAAGGTGGGAGCAACTTGTGAGAGTAGGCAAAAGCCCGTAGGGGTTACAGACCCCGCAGAGTGTTTTTTAAAATGGAAATTTGGCTTCGAATCTCCTTCTTTATGGATGGTTGGTTTTTTTAAAAATAAGAATGATCTTTTAAAGAGTTTTCTTTTTAATTGACCGATACACATTTACAGCTGTAAATCTGATACCTGTTTTCTGAGAATAAAACGTCCTATTTTTATAATTCGTGTTTGTGAATCACCTGATAACATTTTTAGTTGCCTTATTCAGTTTGACGTGAAGTCCATTTATCCCAACATTTGTCAAGGATGAATGTGTTGTGAGTCTCCACAAAAAGCGAAGCAATTTCTGTCATTTTATCACTTGAAAACAAAGTGCCAAAGCGCTCCAGATTGGATTCCCTGTCCTGTTCCCATTCGGACCCTGCATGTCTTCGTACCTGAAAGGTGGATCCACACGTCCCAACTTTTTGAGTCGCCTTGCCTGTTTGTGCGAGTTCTGTAAAGGGCAATGTGCACGTACGGAGTTGGGTACATAGACACAAGGGTACTCAAACATCATTCGGATCAACGCTCAAAATCTTTAAGGAATTTCCTTAAAGGAAAAGGAAGTTTGGAGATGCGACTGGTGCCACCTTAGTCAGGGGGAGCACGTGCCCCGACAGTGACCAGTCAGTGGCCGGTCTCGCTGCCTGGGGGCAGACCCCCCATGGCCGATTGTGCTGACTGGAAAGTGGGCGCAGCACTCTCAGAAGTGGCTGCGGTGCTCCCAGAAGTGCCAGTGGCGCTTCAGCTGGCTCCCCCGCTCCCCGGATGGCCCTCGCAGGGCAGTCACGGGCACTCCCAGCTGCCCCCTCTTGTCCATCACCAAAGCAGGGACTATCTTTTATCAATCTCGAACTTTCCACCTCGGCTCTCGTCGCACACAAGTCACTGAATCACTCCCAGGGACCATTTCCCACTAATAACATATATTTGCCTCTCGAGTAATAATGATGGCTTGTTCCCATTAACTTGCCTGGGCTTGGATCAGGCTCCAGCCAGTGCAAGGGCACGTCTAAAAGTGCCAAGAAATATTGTACCTAGATGTAAAACTGGAAGTGGGACAATGGGAGACAAAATACATTGCTACCTCTGGGATATGCCTGGACTCGTGGGATTAACACCCTTCCTTCACAAGACGAGTTTGATTCCCCTTGGTCAAGCCTTAGTTTCTGTCTCCTCTACCGACATGCACTTCTGATAAGAGAGCTCCCCGCTCCAGCGCTGGGTGGACTTTGGGTTTGGACCCGGTGCAAAGGAGGCCACTGTGGACTCGTGCTGGTTCCTCTGTCCTGGATGTGTGTCTCCCCGCTAGCGCGTCCCAGCGCTGGTCTGTTTGGGAGAGGAGAGATGTGCTTGTCTCTGGGGTGCAGTTAGCTACGGAGATGGGGAGGGAGGATGTCAAGGTAATACTGTCCAATAGGAGAGCCGGTTGTTCACCATTGGTGCCATCTCTAGACCGGCCATCAAAATAACGACACTTCAGTAATTTGTGCTCTCCGATCATCTGTGTTCTCAAACGGCCAAACTGAATTAGAGTTTCAGAGTGGGGACTCTCCTTGTTTTCTGATTCATGTCAAGCTTTTGGTCTTTTGTTTCACAGGCTGCGGGGGACTGCAGAGCTAGCCTGGAGAAGGACATCTTTCTCATCCTCAGGGATTTGACCCATGCTGAAGGGTTTTTAAAATCTTACCGGGCCTTCCTGCCACCAGGCCAAGTCCTGGACCTTCTCCTCAGCAGGTAAGAGCCAAGAGCTGTGGAGGAAGCTGTAATAGCCTTGAGAGGTGGGGCATTGCGAGCAATGATGTCAGATAGTTTTGAAGAAGGCGTAATTAAGAAGCCAAATGATATGGATGTTTTTCTCACAAGCCTGACAAATTCAGTGTTTCAGTTGAAACTGGGTTGAAAATGCCTCCCCCATCCAAGCAATTTATCAAAGAAGGAGACCGAGAAGTAAAATGGACGGTTTGGTTCTTTAGCGGAAAGGTAGGACAGCTGGAGGCAAGCAGTCCTCCAAACAGCTGGACACACAGCTGGAAAAACCAGGCGGTCACCAATGCAGGCGGTCACTGTCCCTCCGCAGAACTCTTTGCTCCATGAATCGGGCTCTGCTGGATCAGGAGAGGGATTTCACAGGGCTAAAGGCACAAAGCATCGCTGTCCCTTCCTCCCCCTGCGCCACAATGCTCCCCCAGCTCTGCTCTCGTGGAGAGACAGCAGACCGACAGCTTTGGTTTTCAGGGAAAACCCTGGCTGAGCCGGACGAAGGGGATGAAAGACAATGATGTTCTTCATCTTTTTTCTCTAACATAGTTTGACTAGAGAAATCTTCATGTTTCATTGTCTGGGCAAGGTTCTGACGTAGACCGTCTTATTCTTCTGACAGAGACCGTTTTTTAAATAAATGTTGAAAGTATCCATTTTGATATTTAGGCATGGGCACCTGGAGATCCCACGAGCAGCGGGAGATGCCAGCCAGGCCAGACAAGAACTTGGGAAGTAAGTGTGGCTTTCTGCTGTACAGCAAAACCTCAGTCAGGATGCAGAGGATGTGGTAAACTTAATCAGCTCTATCTATCTATCTATCTATCTATCTATCTATCTATCTATCTATCTATCTATCTATCTATCTACATAGGCTGTCTCTCTCTATCTGGCTCTATCTATCTATCTAGAAATCTATCTATCTAGATAGAGAGAGAGAGAGAGAGAGACAGCCAGCCTTATTTGTATAAAGAAAGAATTAACTGTATGATGCCTACACGAATTGCCAGAGACTGGGATGCTGCCCCAAAACTGAACAGATGTAGTCTTTTATTTGTGGATCCATCATTTCTGGGAGAGCTAACAAAGCATTCAACACTAATAAACGTGGCCCAAATGTAGCAAGAAAAAAGAAAGCAAGAAAAGTAGGAAGCGAGAATAGCCAGGCGATTTGTGTTGTGTAAAGGTTGGGTTTGGGGCAGGATGTTTGTGTTTTGCCTGTGTCTCCTCTACTTGTTTGCCATAATACTGGACCAAATTGGAGGATGCTGCTATAGCTAAACAAAGTTATAATTGTCCTATATTTTGCGTCTTGAGGATACAATTCAGTATTCATTCCCTAGTTTGGATCAGTAATTAGGAGTGGTAAAACGGGTGTCAGTGAGATCAGACCATGATTAGGTAAAACGGTGCCCAGATCACAATTCCTTGCTGGCTCACAGCAGAAGGGATATATTCATCTACTTGATACAGGTTTGAATGACAAATATCACTGTGATAAAGCCTGACTATGACGGGATTTTGTCAATGTATTTGTTTTCAGCCCACTAGCCCTGCTGTTTTCCATGTGGCTGCACAACTTTGCGGAGGATTTTAGGGAGCCACCAAGTTTTAATACCTTGAACAAAGTTGTGGCATACCTGGAAAGGAACATGCCTGCCTCCCAGCCATTAAAAGAGGCAGAACAACTGCTGGTTACGTTTCAGCGAGAACAAGTTGAAAATGAGAGTAAGTTATATTTTTGCTCAAGCTATCACTACCTAATCTCCCAAACCTCACTAAAGAATTGCATTTTGGGGGGTTAATGTTACCAACATTCAGATGGCCAAGGTTGCTAATAGGTGTCTAATGAGGTTGTGTCCTGGGTTTGGTTTCAGTGGGCCAAGAAAATGTTCAGGTCTACGTTGAGATCCAACTGTTGCTCAAAGTGAGCACAAGTTTCCAGCCGGGTTCTTCTTGCATTTATTTCTTGTAGTCATATTTGAAAAAGGTCCTTAAACTTTGAGCGACAGACACCTCACTTGAATGAGAATGAAATGATCCAAATCTTGAAATAACGGAGAGTAATTACATTAAATTGTCTGTGTGCCAGGGAGTGCGGAGAGGGCAGGTCAGTGTCTCATTTGCGAGTGCGATAGGAACAGTTTGATAGCGATCACTTATTTTATGTGTTCATCAGGTTTGCTTGTGTTTATACAAAGCTGAACAATTTATTCTTTCAAAAGTTCATCATGCTTCTCCGTGAGCACATGTAAAGACTCGGTGCCGAGTCATTGTTGTAAGGGATTTGTTTAGTGAGAAACATGTAGACGGAGCTTTCTATATGCAGCCTGAACTCTACAGACCCCCTTGACGACTCTATGCAGCCTCCACCCATGTGGATTAGACTGCAAGGCTGGGACAAGAGATATTCCAAAGGGCTCTGACAGATGTGATTTGACTCCATAAAGTTAAGATAAAGAGAGCGAGAGGAGAGATTCCAGTTGTCGGGGAGAAGATTTTTGTAAACAATTGTTATAAAATGTCATTTCTGTGGCTTCTTTTCATCAAATATCCACACTTAACTAAGGCTGGTCCAGCCATTTTCACTCGCCTCATTTAGCTCCAAATAATTGGTGTATCTAGGCCAGCCCAGGGACCAGCTCGAGGACCAGCCCGGGGAGCAGGCCAAGGACCAGCCTGGGGAGCAGCCCAAGGACCAGCCCAAGTCCCAACCCAGGGACCAGCCCGGGGACTTGCCAGAGGGCTATCCCAGGGACCTGCCAGAGGGCCAGCCCAGGCACCTGCCCAAGGACCAGCCCAAGTACCAACCCAGGGACCAGCCCAGGGACCTGCCGGAGGGCCAGCCCAGGGACCTGCCTGAGGACCAGCCCGGGGACCTGCCTGAGGACCAGCCCAGAGTCCAGCCTCAGAAAAAGGTATGGTCTGGAAGCTTTTGTTCCAAGTATTCAATATGAAAAGGGTATGCGGAACTGCCGATATTTGTATTCTATGTGAAAATAGACTTTCCACATCCAGTATTCACTCCTGTCCCCGAGAAAGCTGTTCAGAGCTGTGACCAAACACAAGTGCATGGCTGCAAACAGCACAAGTGGCCCACTGGGTGAAAATCTGACCCCTCATTGCATGTGGTGTCAGATAAAGATGTTTCAAAATGAGGCATCTTCTGTAACGTGCGTGTGCTGGGGCTCCCAGCCTGTGGGTGTTTTCAGAGTGGGAGGGGACAAGGGAGCAGAAGGAGCTGAGTCTTGGGGTTTTTCAGCCCCCCTCTGCAGGCTGGGCCCAGTGTATTGCAGGCCTCCCAAGGTGGGGGGCTCCAGTTCCCCCACTCCACCACTCAGCACCAGCTGAGGAGCCCCAAGAACGAGCTCCCTGCGCTTCCTTTCCCCCCTGCCATGCTGAAACAGCCAACACTGCACAGAGCCTGGCCCTTGCTGTAGGAACCTGCTTGCAGGCTCCCAGCAGGCAGCTAGATCCCCACCCCCGGGACCAACAGTGACTTTCTGTTTGGTCTCGGGTAACGCTGTCACTCAGACCGCTTTGCAAACATTGCTCTGAGTTACAGCTGGGAGCTCCACTTCTCTCTGCACCCTTAGGACACGTCCACACACGCAGGCACTATTCCTAGGGCTGTGTGAAGCTTCGGTAGCTGATTCAATTTGGAGGAGATCCTTCCCGATTCAGCGGCAGAATCTCCAAATCCAAATCAAAACAGGAGACCAATTAAAAGGTCCAGATAAGCGGGGTTGTTACTCAAATTTGATCTTATGGTGACGGAACAGTCAAGATTTTGGAGCGTGCTGGCTGCTACGCCACAGCCAATCTTTGAATGAAGGTCCTCACCCAGCACATCCAGGCAGCGTCGGCTGCCACGACTTTGTGTAAGAAGAAAGAAAAAAGAGGGAGGCTTGCTGTTTTCGATGGTTGTTGACATTTGGCCTGTTTTGGATTTTTTTACCATGGTTAGCTCCACTTTGTGGGCATGGCCCTGTTAACGTGAGGCTACTGGCTTTCTATCTCCATTTTACTCCTGACTTATTATATTATTCTTATCATTAATTTTGGTGGGCTGCAGAAGGATGGCTCCCTGGTTTCTTCCAGGTGCCCTTGTACTGCACCACAGCCACTCACGGTTGGTTTTGTGCCCCTGCAGGTCTGTGTGCGGCGGAGGCAACCGGCTTTCCGTCGCATCTTCTCAAGAATTTTTTCTTGTTTCCAGGTCCCGGTAAGTACGGAGACTCCTCGGCGCCTCAGAAGGAGAGAGCTTCCTGCTCTCATCCTTTTCCCCTCCGGGGCATCGTCCCTGTTTTCTTTTCTCAACCCACTTCCTTTGAGCTCTCTCCGCGCCTCTCTCTCTCCTCCTCCTTCTTCCTTCCGGTTGTTGCTGGGGGCGGCTTGTCACTGCTCTCCGTCCCGCACCAGCCACCCCGAACTGACGGGAACTGATGAATCTGGGCGTCTTTCATCCTCCCGCATCCCAAGCTCTCACTCCTGGTTCGTCAGGCGAGAAGTGGTTGTGCTTGGAGCGCCTGCTCCGGCACTCCTTCTTGTCTTCGGGGTACTTCTCCTGGGTCCCTGTAATCTCCTCTGAGCAGGCAGCGTGATCTTCACTGCCAGAGACCAAATCAAATAGGAAGCCTCCAAATCGATTCGGAAAAATTTCGGCCCAATTTGGAGATTCGGCCATAAACTAAAGAGGCAGCAGTCCTCAAGGATGCTGGGCACATCTGCCTCCAGCTGGTGAGTCTGTTGTGGTGGGATGAGTGGGTAGGGAAAGGGCACGGGGGGGGGCAGATCAATGCCCCCACTGTGCGGGAGGGATTGGGGCTGGGGCTTGGACAAGCTTCCCAGCCGGGGCATGAGGACGTGTGAGTCTGAGATGGGGGTGAAGGGTGAAATGGCTTGCTCCAGGCAGACGGGGGTAAGCAGCAGCAGGGCATAACCCCACATCTATTACTACCATGCCCACATCCTGTGCCCGCACCACCCCGGCTGGGCAAGCAGCAGCAGCGCCCATATCCGGTGCTCCCCACACTCTGCCTGGGCAAGAGGCAGCAGTACCTGCATCCCACGGCCCCCACACCCTGTATGTGCATGGCCCTCTGTCTAGGACCTCTGGAGGTTTCTAGATGCCAGAGACTGGCAGGTGGGGGTGGGAGGTCTATGTTGTGTCAGGGCTGACCGTTTTCTTATGTAGAGCTGAGAGGAGAGTTGCATGGGATGGTTTAGATAGAGCTGCTCATGCTTCAGGCGGGGGGTGGATTAGATGGTCTCTGGAGGTCCCTTCCAGCCCTGCTTCTCTAGGACTCTCTCTGTGACTCTGCGGTACCAGCTCACACCTTCCAATGAAGTGAGCCGCGCTCTGTATGGGCAAGGCTCAGAGTGGAAACTTGAGGAAATTTAAAGGGCAACCAACAGGAAAAATAGCAAAAGACAGAGGAGTCTGCAAACACAAAGGAGTGGAGGAGATGGAAGCAGAGCGTCCAGTGGTTTGGAATATTGGCTTGACTTTTCAGATCACGAGACAGCCCATTTCCTTGGGTGAGGAGCCTTGCCCAATATGTAATAATAGAGGACGGTCAGTAGGCACATCCGCTCTGCAGGAGCTCCTTCCTGAGCAAAGCACATTGTGGAGCCTGGAAAGCCACTCTTTTGTTCAGCAGACGAGGCTCTTTGGGTACAAGTGGTATCTTTTATGACACCAACTAAATATCCATTGCAAACAGGAAAATTCGGTATCCTCCAAGTTTCAGGGGTGTTAGTTGTAAGTGGATGTCTTGATATGAATACTTCATTGCAAAGACCAAGTTCCTCCTGTAGGTAGGACACCACCACTAACAACATCGCAGAACCAGGTATAGACCCCGAAATGCCTGCTTGTGTTTGTGCTGTTTTGTTCCTACTGCTTGCATCATGTTTCTGACTTCTTCTCTTCATTTATTTTTTATTCTTTACCTCTCTCACTGCTCATCACCGTGTTCATCTGTACCTCCATGGACACACCTTGTGCACCATGACATCAACTGCATCTGCATTTTACTACCAGCAAAACAAAGACACCCGCATTGTGCAGTGCATTATAAATGACAGCGAAGGCGCTGAAAGCAAAATCATGGTAAGTGATGTGGAAGAGTTGTGTAAATTTATTACTGGATGTATTTTCACTCTGGATGACAATGTAGATGTTAAAGCGCACACCACTGGTAGGAATGGGCGTGTGTGCACAGGTAGGCAGACAGATACACTGCAGACCAGCTTGAAGGCAAGTCACTGAAAGATGCTGTATAGCAATAGATAGTATGTAGTTATACAAGGATCCTCAAGGGCATGAACTTCTAGATATCCTCATGTATTCTCCTTCAGTTTCTCTTCTAGAAAAGGAGAGCTGGAAGGGACCTCAGGGGGTCATCTAGTCTAACCCCCTGCTGAAGGCAGGACCAGTTCTGCCTCAACCTTCCCACTCAAGTTATGTCTAAGCTAGTCTTAATCCTGCACAAACCAACCTCCCACACAACCGCTATTCCCAGTGCCCCAAACACCAAGGGTAACTGTAACCTGCTACATAAATGACATACAGGAACAGTTGTAGTTCGCAGTATTTTTTGGCTGCAGTTTTAAAGACCTGAATCCCTGCAAGTGAACTATGGGTCTGACCCAAATCCTGTTGAAGGTGGGAAGAATCTTTCTGCTGATTTCAAAAGGGATTGCATTGAGCCCTGTGCTTTTTCACAACCCACTGCACTTCCACAGGAGCGTGGAAGCAAGAAACAAGGCCAAAAAACTTCACAGGTGTCAAAGAAAGTATTTGCCACCTCAGACTGTAACTCAGTTGGTGCCTGGGAGCAACATATAGGACAAGGATTTACGTGGAAGGGGATGGCTAGGAAGACGGGCACGTCACGTCTCCAAATGTTTGGTCGAGGGAATGACTCTGAGTTGCTGGTGCCCCAGCTAGTGCATGCCCTGTCTTTTTGAATGCAAACATACTGCACTGTCAGGTGTAGCGCAGTTTTCTGCTCAGCGGCAGCTACAAAGTCATTCCAAAAACATGACCTTTTCTCACTACTCTGAAACTTAGGGCCAGATCCAAAGGGAAACTGAAAACAGACTTCCATACACAAAGAAGCAAAATCATTCACTGCAAAATCCCTTTTCCAGCTGACTTGCCAGGACAGGACGGCAGACGTAATTAAAAAAATCTTGGAGGCGAACAACCGAGGAATGGAGGACTTGGCCAACTACGAACTTGTGCAGGTGCTGTCAAAGGACAAAGGTAAGAAAGCAAAACTTTTTACCAGTGAAAATAGCCTGCTTGTGCTTGCAGAAGAACATGCATATGACTCCATTTCAGAAAGAGTGGGCTGTTTTCACCTCCAAGCCAGGTGGAGGAGACCTCCCTCTTGATTACCTGGAGGAGTCAGCACACCTCTACTCCCCTTTGGGATGGCACGGGTGCAGGTGGGGAAGACTTGCAATGGGAGATCCAGCGCTGACATGTGTCCAGCTGTCTGAAGTCAGGGCCAAATGACAAAGAAGAGAGAGCTGGGAGCATCACCCGTACACTGACTGGTGCCCAGAAAGCCACAGGGACGACACAGGCCAGATCCACTCCCTGAAAGCCATCCTGCTTCGAAACTCGACGCCCTCTGCACCAGGACTTGGGGATGACTTGTGTCATCTCAGCATCGCAGCATTCATTGTGGCGCAGCACAGTACAGCCTCCCTCTTCTCCACTTAGTTTAGTATTGGCGGAAGCCAATTTTGGTCCTGATATGTCCAGTGCCCTTGTGAGTTATTCCGTCCTTGACTTCAACAACTTCCTGGACAAGACTGAAGTTTCCTAGATGTTTGCCATGGGCATGGCTTCTTTCTTGCCCCTGCAGGTGACCTGGGTCACAGGGCTATATCCCACTTCACCTCGTGTGCCTGAACATGCTCATCGGGGCAGGCTCTCCCTCTTGCTAGTACACTGTTTGGCACGCAGAGCTCCCTGGTTGCTTTCCAGCTCATTTTCTCCATGAAGTAACTTCTTAGGGGCTCAGTCTAGAAAGCGCTGGCAGCATCCTTGGCACTGAAGATGGGGCAGTGCTTGTCATGAGAAACAGTCCTTGTGGCTAGTCAAAGCTACCCAAGAAGAGACCCGTCAGGGTTTCATTTAGGCCTGGATTTTCCAGACAAACATTGACTGATTGGCACTTAAACACTACCTGTCCTTACTGGGGACAAAGGTTGCACAAGTTCTCTCAGTCATCTGTGTCGGGACTTCACCACCTGTGAGTTCGGAAGTATTTCCTCGTTTCCAGCTTCAATGTCCCCTGTTGGAAAGTAAGCCCGTTACTGTACCCGCTACAATCACAGAAAACTAAAGAACCTCTTTACAAGTAACAACCCTTTTGGAAGATTTCTAACACCCGCTCCATTTTCTCAGGATGACATAATCCAGGTCTTCCAACTTTTCCTGTCTAGGAAAATATTAGACCTTTCCTCGTTGTTGTTGCTCTTCTCCGGACTCCTTTTAGGTTGTCGGTTTCTCAGGAAGCATGATGCCTCGAACTGGCCCCAGTTCTCCAGCTAAGGCCTCCCCGATGCTGAACATAATTGAAAACCGGCTCACCTCCTTTGCATACAACATGCATATTAACACAGCCCCACACGCTCTTGTTCTTGTTTGGGTTTTGTAACAATATTACAGGGATGACTGAGATTTAGCTTGTGCTCGACTCCTGTAACTACTATATTATTCTTTCATTACTGTAAGACCATTTTCCTTAATATTCCCTCGAAGGTACAACCAATTTCCCCAATTCCTTTTTCCTTTAAACTTACGTTCCATGGGACCCTGGCCACCAGTTGTTTGAGCCTGTGCATGCCCCTGCTAATCTTTACTATTTATTTGAACTATTGTCATGCCAAAAGCCATACTTATGGTCAAAGACCCTACTAGGGAAAGCACTGTATCAATCCAGAGCATTACCCACAGAACAGCTTCACCTTCACAGAGGGCTACTGGATTGTAGGAATTGCACTTGCAGTGTTTGGCAAGCCCTAAGCCTGCTGGGTATCTTGAGTGGCAGGAGGAGAGTCTACCATCAATCCCTGACCATTGCGAGGTCAAAATATCATCACCATCAAATCAGCAGCAGTATCAGGCCTTGCCCTGGGTTTACCAGCCCTCTTTCAGAGCCAGTGAAGAGAGGGAGGATGCAAAGGGAGGGGAGAAAGCCAGGCTGAGCAGGCTTCTTTCTGCTCACCTCTGGCACCCAGCAACCCAGCGCCCCAGTGTGCCGCTCCCCACACACACCCCTCTCCAGAAAACAGCTGTCTCCCATTGCTAGCAGACAGGGACCTGTGAGCTCCGGGAGCAGCAATCTCCTCTGCTGCCAAAAGGCAAAGTCCAACCCCTGTTCTTGGTGCATGAGGAGGTAAAGGGGGTGTCTCAGCTGAATGGAAAAGAATTTGTCTTGCCCTAGTTGTTGAATAAAGAACCCAACACGTGCAAGCTGTAGACAACCACACATGGAAATGATGCTTTAAGGAAGCAAATCAAACGGTTGTCTTTCAACCTACACGTACAGCGCTGTGTGTATACATCGTGCTACTGTCTGTAGTCAGTGATCTCCGAGCCAGAAAACAGTTTCATTTAGTGCACAGGTAAGTTTGGTGTTCTCAGACTTCCAGACGCATGACTTTGGATGGTCCAACATCTTCTCATACTTTTGCTGCTGGTGGGAAAGGAGGTGTTATAACTAGTAAAAACCCAATTAAAGAACCTCATTTAGACTTCCAAGTGGCACGTGCCCAGCCAGAATGCACCTCTGAACGCTCCCCCATTTTTGCTTGTAGTGTTACTATCCAGAGTAAATCACTCGATGCTTCTTTGCTTTTCTCTTTCTGCAGAGCTCGTCTTCCCAGAAAGAGCCAATGTATTTTATGGAATGAGCAGCAAATGCCCTGCAGCCCTTTCACTCAAAAAAAAGGCACGTTTCAGTTTGTACCATGCCCAACAAAAAAGAGGCAGCACCTACAGAGATGATTCAGAGTCAGAATCCGACGAAGAACTGCCATAAATCCTGCTGTCAGGCTGGGGGACCCTGGGAACCTGCGGGGGGTTGGGGTGCAGGCATGGGAGGGATAGGGGGAAATGGGAGGGAGGTTTGTTTGAAGCGGGGGATGGGGTTAGGGTTTGCAATTGCAAAGAAGCAGACACCCGGGTGGGGGAAGGGGTATATTCCCTTCCCTCTGCCCCCCCAGCCCTGCCGGTGCCCCTCACTCCCAACCCACAGCCCCTCTCCCACCCCCACATACCTCCTGGTGCTCCTCCCTTGTCCTGCAGAGAATGAAAGAGGACATCAATCTCTTCTGCCATTGCCCCGAACCCCTGCCGCCTGCTCACCTCTGCCTGGAGCCCCCTCTCCTGCCCCTCTAGGGCCTCAATCTGGGCACGGGTGGGACAGGTAAGGGACCCCCAGCCCCCACGCTACCCCCAGTCCTGAGAGGTCCCTCCAGGCACCTCCCGCAGACAGGGGTCTGGGCACTGTTGACCCACCCAAGGGGCCTATCTGGGTGGACGCCTCCCAGGAGCTGCTGGCTGGAGGCAGCAGCAGGGCAGGGGCCTTGGCTGCGCTCCGTGTCACCCCATAATAGCACCCCTCCTCCTTCACTTACCTGAAGTCTCTGTCATAAGCCCCCACGTGCTCCTGCCCACGACTGGCCTGGAAACTGCCGCAAACTGCTCCCCTGTTGCAGTCCCTGTTCGCTGGCTGCCAGCTTCCATTGGCGTGCTTGTTTTCAAAATGATTTAGGAACGCTTCTGGGGTATCTCCGTGTTGGTTGTGAGAGAAGATTGGGGTGTTCGGGCTGAGGGGAGCAGCTGGGGCTGGCTAAGCTCCTGCGACTCCAGTGTTTGACTGCATGCTGAATCCGGCGAGACCGTGTTTGCACTTGAACCTGGCCTCTCAGGCATCATGCTCACGTTGGCGCTGGGCCTCGTTGTGCTGGCACTGGGCCTCCTTCTCCACCATCTCCATTCGCTTCAGCTCTAGCTCTTGCTTGGGCTTGCACTCCTCAGCTTCCAGCTGCAGCTGGGATTTGCAGAAGTCCCACTCAGAGGATGGCCCCTCGGGTTCTGCATGGACACGTGGAGGTGATCTTGCGGCCCGATCATCATCACACAGGATCTGAATCAGGTCTTCTCTCATTGGCTCCTTTCCCTCTCTTTCATCACCTCTTTCAAGTTGAGCACAGTCATGTGGTCATACTTGTCAGCCATTCCAGCTATCTACACTGCCCACTTGACCCAATGCCAAATTAGAGATTGTTTGCTCCAGGGTTTCCAGCGACTCTGTTCCCTTCCCCAAATGATGACTTCAAGACATCAGGATGTCAGATCCCACAACTTTCATGACACGTTGTGGGCCAGTAGATGGTGCTTCACATTGAGCCATCCACCTCACTGCGCCCAACCACCTTCCAGGCTGCAAGTGCCTCCGTGGGGGCACCTCACGTCCAGCCGACCCCACTCCTGGTGCACACCTGCAAGCCTGGGGGTCATGAAGCCACCATCCACAATCTGGACTGATGTTTGCCCTGTGCCCCATGGGAAACACAGGCCTAGTAGTCCTTGATGGTATTTGATCCACTGCAAGAACTTGGGGTGCTTCCCTGTCTGAAGCAGAAATAGTGGGTTCCCTTATTCCCCTGAACCAAGGGGATCCCAAGGCATAAAGTACACCCTCTCCCAACGAGTCTCCCACGCTTGGTACACAGGAGAAATGTATTGGTTACAAGGAGTAGGCTTGGAATAAGGCACAGGATAGCACAGTATCAGAGAAATCCCTTCGAGCATTCGGTGGCATGGTAGCCTTTGATCACACATCTGGGTTAATGCAGGCTATATATTTCGTTAGTAGGGCTGTGCACATTTTTCCCAGGTCTTTCATTTCAAAGCTGTTTCAATGCGTTTTGAGCTCAAAAGAGTGACATTGAAACAAAACAAAAGGATTTGAAACAGCTTCAAAAGGAAACGAGGGAACTCAAAACATTTAGACAGTTTCAAAGTCGTTTGAGTTTCGAAGCTGGGCTTACTTGGCTTCAGCACCACTCTCAGGTGACAGGGCAGCCTCCTTTCATGTGGCTCACAAATCTGGGGCTGGCATCCCTGGAAGGAGTCCGGCACAGGGTGGCAGCCTTCCCGGGGGTACAGGCTGCACCCAGCATTGGAGATAAATGCTGCTGCCTCCTGTCCCAGGCAGCAGCTGCAGCCTCCCCTCATCCGGCACAGATACAGGAGCTTGCACCCCCAGGAGTAGTGTGGCACAGCCCAGCAGTCCTCCCAGGGGTGCAAGCCCCTGGATCTCCACCCTGGACGAGAGGCTTCTTCTTTCATTTGGAATCCTTTTGTCTTGTTTCAATCTCACTCTTTTCAGCTTGAAACACTTTGAAACAGCTTTGAAATGAAACACCCCATGACATTTCTCACAGCCCTATTAACTAAATACGTTGCGTGCAGTGACTCAGATGTGTGATTAAAGGCTACCATGTCACAGTTTGCTTTAAGGGCTTTCTCTGATATTGCTCTATCCTGTTCCCTATCTAAATCCTGCTCCTTGTAACCAATAAAGTTCTCCTCTGCACCTAGCATGGGAGACACATTGGGAGAGGGTGTACTTTATGCCTTGGGATCCCCTTGGTTTGGTTGAGTAAGGGGGACCACAATTTCTGCTTCAGACAGGGAAGCACCCCAAGTTCTTGCAGTGGATCAAATACCATCAAGGACTACTAGGCCTGTGTTTCCCATGGGGCACAGGGCAAACATCAGTCCAGATTGTGGATGGTGGCTTCATGACCCCCAGGCTTGCAGGTGTGCACCAGGAGTGGGGTCGGCTGGACGTGAGGTGCCCCCATTGAGGCACTTGGAGCCTGGAAGGTGGTTGGGCGCAGTGAGGCAGATGGCTCAACACAGGAATACCTGCTACCGGCCCACCACGTGTCATGGTAGCTGTGGGATCTGACAACCTGCTGTCTTGAAGGCATCATTTGGGGAAGGGAACAGAGTCACTGGAAACCCTGGAGCAAACAATCTCTCATTTGGCATTGGGTCAAGTGGGCAGTGTAGATAGCTGGAATGGCTGACGAGTATGACCACATGACTGTGGTCAACTTGAAAGAGGTGATGAAAGAGAGGAAGGAGCAGAGGAGAGAAGACCTGATTCAGATCCTGTGTGATGATAACCAGGCCACAAGATCACCTCCGCGCGTCCATGCAGAACCCGAGGGGCCGTCCTCTGAGTGGGACTTGTGCAAATCCCAGCTGCAGCTGGAAGCTGAGGAGTGCAAGCTCAAGCATGAGCTGGAGCTGACGCAGATGGGGATAGTGGACAAGGAGGCCCAGTGCTAGCGCCAGCATGAGTATGATGCCCAAGATGCCAGGCACAAGTGCAAACATAATCTCTTAGGAGTCCAGCAAAGCTCGGTAGCCCTCCCGGTGGTGTGATCCCCTGGATCTGTGCCCTGGACGAGAGGAGGCTGTCCTGTCACCTGGGACCAGCACTGGGCATGGGGCGCAGCGAGCACCAGCGATAATTGCTGCTGCCGCCTGTCCCAGGCAGCACCTGCAGCCTCCCCTCTGCGATCCCTGCCAGGTCATATTGCCCACTAGGAGCCGGCGGGCTAGCTCCTCCTGCTTGTTCCCCATGCTCCTGGCACTGGCGTCCAGGCAGCTGAGGCCCCAGCTGACCCCCTCGATGTCCTGAGACGCTGTGAGAGAACCAGGCCATTAGCATTTTGCAAAGAAGTTTTGTTCGTGTCCTGCACAAGGCAGCTTTCCTGGGTGCAAGTCCCCGGGCAGACCTCTCGGGCTAAGGGGTCCGGACGGCAGATAGGTCCCTCCGTGCCCCTCAGGAGAGATTTCCCCCCACCCAGCGTGCCCTCCTCTGGGTGGGAATACTTACCCCCTGAGCACTTACCTCCTCCTCCGGTGTCTCTGTCGGAGTCTCCTGCTTGGGGTGGGGAGCTACCTGTAGTGCAGTGCCAGGGAGGAGTGGCCCAGCTCTGCGTGCGCTGGACCTGGAGACGACTGTTTTCCAGGTAGCTCCAGGGGGTTTTTGTGGCCAGTCTTCTTCGTGGCCACCTCCTCCCCCTTGTCCTCCCCATCCTTCTTCTCTGTGCCGTTTCCCTGGAGTAGGGCCCGGCGGTAGTTGTCCATGTGGTCTTCATAGGCCCCGATGTGCACAGCTGGCGTCCCTCCTGCTCAGGCTACTGCACTCGGCCCTCCAGGGACTCCAGCAAGGAGCACATCCCACAAGTGGGGGAGCGCCGCTGCCACCCCAGGCACCCCCGCCGTGCAGGGCCAGGGCTGCACGCTCTGTCTGCCTGGGGTCTGGGTGCGGGGAAGCTGAAGCTGACAGGCATGGTGATCCACTGCCACGGCTGCGAACTACGTCTCGTACTTACCTGGTCTCAGCAGCTGCTCTTCAGGCCCGTGGGCTCAGGCCGCTTGCTTGGAGCAGCCCTCTGGGCGCCCTGTACGTGCCCTTCTGCACGAGCTCCTGTGCAAACCGCTGCTTCCCAGTTGGGCTGCACCTGTTCGTGCGCTCTGTTCCCGGGGCTCCCGGGGGGGCTCAGCTAAGTAGGGACTTGCGGGGGGGGTTCCCTCCCGGGCTCCACTCAGCTGACATGTCCTGCCCAGCATGGCCCCAAACACACACGTGCACACACTCACTGACGCACACACTCACACTTCCTCATGCTGTACAAGCACCCCTGGGCTCACTTGCCCCCTCTCACGGCCGAGCTCCTACCTCCTGGCTCTTCGCTGGGGCGCCCGCGTGTTCGGCTCCCAGGGACACAACAGGCATGAACCCATGTGTCCCCCTGGGGAGCAGACCCAATAGCAATATTGACTAATGGAGGCCACTGGATGTTCCCCACCTCCCGTGTCTGGGACAGCACCGCACCTACTGCCGCGTTGGAGGCATCCGTATGCAATAGAAATGGTTTGGGGAAGTCGTGTGTGTACGCCCCTGGCTGGGTGCACAGAGCCTTTTTAACTGAGAAATGCCTGCTCCAGCTCAGGTGTCTCAGGTGTGCAGCCCCCCGCTCCCTCCCAGCCCTACCGGCATCCCTCACTCCTGACCTCCCCCAGCCCTGCTGGTGCTCCTCATTCCCAACCCACGTTTCCCTGCTCCCCCCGGTAACCCTAGATAGGGGGGCATCGGCAGAGGGGCAGGGGGCAGGGGATGTCTGCAGGGGAAGGGGGTGGGGGGTGCAATGCATGGGGGGTTGGGTGGGGAATGGGTAGGCACAATCTGGGAGGGTGGAGGGTAAGCACAATCCGCAGGAGGGATTATGGGTATGCAGGATCTGCAGGGGATTTCTGGGCTCCGGGAAGGTTTGGCAGGATCAGGTTTTTAGCCCCCAGCCTGGGTCAGTTCCGGTTTTCATCTACATGTGGCAAAAGCATGGACGTGCATCCAGACAGGGTCTGCAGAATGGCTGCGCAACCTCCATTCCTGAGATGGCCAACTGTATATAGTTAAAACATTTCTGTTTCTATTATTTAATGCAATAAAATATTTATCAGTTAAACAGTCTGGTTAAAGGTCATCTTTTTCAACAGTTGCACTCTCATGAACAAGGTGTCTTTTCAAAAGTCAAAATGCTTCTTAACAAGACGTACTTGCAATCCTACTGTTCCTTGTGCAACCCTACTGCTCTTCCTCCTCCCTTTGATTAAGCATTCATTAATATTGTACTGAAATTATGATAACATTAGGAGTTAGCTGGTGTTTTGTGTGTGGCTGGCCCTGGGATGTTCAGGCAGCCGCCAGGTGTTCAGACATCCCTCGGGGAAGTGAAAGTCATTGGAGTGAAAGCAGACACTTGGCTCTTGGACGGCTCCGGCGTCAGGACCCCAGCCTGCTGCTCAGAGCATGGCAGTAGGAAATGAAGAAAACCGAGAACCGTTTTCACAATTTGTTCCTCATCACATTTTTCAGAGATAACACTTGGTATTTGGGAAACAAGTACAGCAGAAAGCAGCATGGAGAACGAGCAGCCTCCTTCTCAGACTCTTGAGGGAAACCAATACCCAACGATTTCCAATTAGTTTGAGTTTTCTCCATTATTCTTCGGGCCATTATGGATGAGATAGATCTAGATACAGATATAATCAAGGATTGAGAAGGGTACGACTCCCAGCAGGAACACAGCTTTACAAAGTAAGACCTCGTTTTGGATTGTGTACAACCGCCACCTCCCCTTTCTTCTGTCCCCACCACCCCGTGGCCCTTTCTCATCTCTGAAGTGTCTGGAGTGGACATGTTGAACTCTTAAGTCAGCTCAAAGTTCAGCTTACCTCTGAAGTGTGGCCTGGTAGCTGCACCCACCCACAATTTCCACATCCATGTACTCTTACCTGCAAAAAGGCTCATCCTTGATGAACTGCGGTGCTTACACGAAGGTCTCTAATGACCAGAACCACAGGTCCAGGCCCCAAAGACTTGCACACCATCTTGATGCATTAAGCAGATGTTTGAACACAGTGCCCTGTGCCTCAGCACAGCTATAGACCCAGGTCCGTTTGGGCTAGTTGCAGCCAGCTCAGGTCTGAGTTATGACCTGTGAGTGCAGCCAACAGGAAAGTGCCGTTTTCTCCTCTCACACATGGACACAAAACCAGGGGAGCTAAACTCACTGACCATTTCCAGGAACAGTATTTATTTGTTGGTGAGATGAAGCATGAGCACTTTTAATCTGGAAAGAAAAAGTGTTCCAAAGTTAGGAGGAAGTGAAAAAGGGACGGTGAAAGAAGTGGTTATACCAGATACTGCAGGGCGATATCTTCTATTAGACCAAGTATAGTTGCAAAAAAAGTTATTATTTGCAAGCTTTCGGGCTCCCTCACCCTTCCTCAGGCAAAGGAGAAGGCACCGATTGTCCCACTTCTCCCAGGTAGAAATGTCTCTGTCCTGGATCCTGGCACTTCACCACCACTGGAGATGTCCCTGTTCCCACTCAGCTAGTAGATGAACAGGGGAGAATTGCATGAGGTTTGCTGAGGTTTGCCTGGGCTACGAGGGGTATGTGACAGTCTTAGATGCTGCAAGTGAGGCCCTGATCATCACTTTCTCAGCTACTTTCCTCCTCTCGTGGGTCTGGGGCCTGGGCACTGCGCTGTGCTGAGCAGGGCTTGGGACATGCGTGGCTGCTCTGGCACCAGTGCATGCAAGGTTGGAAGCAGCACAGGGCCAGGACAGTCCAGCTCAGCCATGTGATGCTGGTGCCTGGGGACGTGCACTGCAGACTTGTGCCTGTGGGGGCTGCAGGGAGCCCTGCACAAGCCCATGTAGCCCAGGGTTGGCAGTGCTGGGCTCTGCCCTTTCCTCCTCTGCTGGGAATCGCCCCCTGGACGTAAGGGCATCAGCAGGGCTGTGGTGGGTCAGACCAGTGGTCAGTCTCCCCCAAGCTCCTGCCTCCCACAGTGGCAAGCAGCGTATGCTTTAGAGCGGGGGTGGGCCCACTGACCACCTCGGGGTGGGGCTGCAGGTGGGTGGGAGCTGGCATGGGCACGGGCAGCAGCTTCAGCAGGAGCAGCTCAGCCATGGGGGTCCACCCCCACCAGCCCTGCCTCTGGGCCACTACCCCGAAGAGCGGCTTGGGCAGACGCCCCGATCCCCAGCAGAAACCTGCCAGTTGCATCCACAGGTGATGCCAGCGCCCTCCCAGCGCTGTTTCTGGCACACGGGCTGGGAGCTGGTGGAAGCTGTGGAGACGCGCTGTAGGTGCTTCATGGTTCAGGTGCAGCGGGGAGGGGGAGACAGAGGCAGCCCTGCCCACCCCCTGCCCATGAAGAGCTGGGGCTGTCCTGTGTCTCCTCCCCACCACCACTGCCCCGAGGGCCCAGGGTGGTCTGGAGGTGGTGCTGGCGGCAGCGGTGGGGAGGAGCTGCAGGGCAGCCTCAGTGTGGGCTCTGGGCAGCCACAGTCAAGCATGCCTGATGCCAGGTCCTGCTTTTTCCCAGCACCAGTTGCCACTGTGCCTCGTGGGCAGGGCCGCCTGCCTCTGTCTCTGCCTCCTTCCACCTCCCTCCCCGCAACAAAGTGTCCCGCACCTACAATACGTCCCCACAGCTTACACCAGCACTGGGAGTGTGTTGGCATCAGCTGTTCCCGCTGGGGATCAGGACATCTGCCCAGGTCTGCAGCTTTTACTGCTGCATTAGGGCATCAGCTGCAGCCCCGGGCAGCAGCCCTGATCCGCACCCAGCACCTGCCAGCAGCATCTAAAGCTGATGTTGGTGCAAGCCCAGTGCTGATTCTGGGGCATGGGGCAGGAGCTGGCGTAAGCTGCTGACAGGTCTGGCACATGCCCGCCTGCCTGGCACAATGCAATAACCAGAGCTGCCGGCTTCCTGTGGGTCAGATCCCATGACTTCGCAGCTGCCCACCAGCAGGCCAGATGCAGCCCACGGGCCATATTTTGCCCACCCCTGCATTAGAAAGAGAACACATGGACAGGGCATGTCTCGAGTGACTCACCCCCTGGCAGACCTTCAATGACGCAGGGAGGTCACCCGCCTGATGGGAGCCACGGGCTTGGGCAGTGTGACCCTGGAGCCAAGCACACACTTGAGGAAAGGAGAGTTGCCCCATGAGAATTTAGGGCTGTCCTGTCAGGGCTGGTCTGTTTAGGAAAACCTTGTCCACTTTCCCCACAGCCCTGGACCCATTCCTGGACCCAGTGGCATCCCCGGGGCCTGAAGCAGGGAGCCGAGCAGCCCAGAGCTGGGTCAGAATACAAGGGGGTCGGGGGGAAGGGGTCTAACGGTGGGGGTCTGCTACAGACCACCTAACCCGGGAGAAGAGCTGGACCAGGAATTTGCAGCTCAGCTCACGGAGGAAGTTAAGTCAAGGGATGTGGTCATCATGGGTGACCTAAACTACCCAGACATTTGCTGGGAAGAGCAGTCAGCCAGGTCTGACCGCTCGCGTAGGTTCCTAGCCGAATTGGCTGGAGGGCCGCACCCAGAGAGTGGTGGTGGACGGGTCATTTTCGACCTGGAGGGATGTGGGCAGTGGGGTCCCCAGGGCTCGGTCCTCGGGTCAACACCATTTAATATCTTTATTGGCGATTTGGACGAGGGGGTGCAAAGCACCTTGTTCAAGTTTGCAGATGACACTAAGATGTAGGGAGAAGTGAGCACGCTAGAAGGGAGGAATAGGCTGCAATTGGACCTAGACAGGTTACAGGGGTGGGCGGATGAGAACAGGATGGGTTTCAACACTGACAAGTGGAAGGTGCTGCACCTGGGGAGGAAGAACCAGCAGCAGACCTACAGGTTGAGGAACTCCCTTCTCGCCAGTGCAGAGGCAGAAAAGGATCTTGGAGTCATTACTGATGCCAAAATGAACATGGGCCGACAGTGTGGGGACACGGTCAGGAAGGCCAGCTACACCTTGTCATGCATCCACAGATGCATCACGAGCAGGTCCGAGGAGGTGATCCTCCCCCTCTACGCGGCACTGGTCAGGCCGCAGTTGGAGTACTGCGTCCAGTTCTGGGCGCCGCACTTCAGGAGGGATGTGGACAACATGGAGAGGGTCCAGAGTAGGGCCACCTGCATGATTAGGGGCAGCAGGGCAGGCCCTAAAAGGAGAGGCTACAAGACCTGAACCTGTTCAGCCTCCACAAGAGAAGGCTGAGAGGGGACCTGGTGATCTTCTATGAAGTGGCCAAGGGAGACCAGCAGGCAATGGGAGAGTCCCTGTTCCCCCGAGCACTACCAGGAGTAACGAGGAACAACGGCCATAAGTTGACTGAAAGTAGATTCAGGCTACACAAGAGGAGGCGCTACTTCACTGTCAGGGCGGCTAGGATCTGAAACCAACTTCCAAGGGAAGTGGTGCTTGCCCCTACCCTGCGGGTCTTCAAAAGGAGGCTAGACAGCCACCTAGCTGGGGTCATTTGACCCCAGCATCCTTTCCTGCCCAGGGCAGGGGGTCAGACTAGATGATCTGCTTAGGTCCGTTCCGACCTGACCAACTATGAAACTATACCCGAGCAGTGCTCTTTTAGTCCTCCCTAGTTTTTGTCCAAACTTCCACTTCTTGTAAGCTTCCTTTTAGTGTTTAAGTTCACTGAAGAGTTCTCTGCTAAGCCCGACTGGTCACCTGCCAGACCTGCTAGTCTTCCTGCACATCGGGGTGGTTTGTTTCTGCACCTTCAGTAAGGTTTCTTTAAAATACAACCAGATCTCCTGGAGTCCTCTCCCCCTCAGACGGGCCTCCCAGGGGATCCTGCCCATCAGTTCCCAGAGGGAGTCCAAGTCTGCTTTTCTGAAGTCCGGGGTCCTTACTCTGCTGCTCTCCTTCCTTCCTTCCTTCCTTTCCTTTCACGATCCTGAACTCAGTCGTCTCATGCTCACTGCTGCCCAACTTGCCATCCACTTCCACCAGTTCTTCCTTGTTCGTGAATAGTATATCAAGAAGAACACAACCTCTAGTTGGTCTCTCCAACACTTGCATCGGGTAAGTTGTCTTCAACGCTCTTCAAAAGCTTCCTCTGTGCATTATCTGAAGTGACTAGCTGTCCACCAGTGGATTGAGCTCCTCCTCCTCTGTTGCTAGAGCTCCGTATCTGTTCTCCAGGCAAACCACAGCACACGAGGATGACGACATTTTCTTGCTGCCAGAAGATACAAGCTTCCAGCTTCCACCTTCCTGGGAGTGGATGCCCTCTTCCTTTTCTAGCACCACCTCTGGCAGTCCTTCCTCCACAGTCCTAGAGGTTTCCTCCAACACCGAATCGATGAAGTCCTCATGGCGGAGGATGCTTCATAGCCTTTCTTACCTCCTCCTGTAGCTCTCCTGCCTTCTCCCTGAGGGACACCACCAGAAGGCACTGCTCACATTGCAGGCACTTCCCTACTTGGTTGACACTGGAAGGAGTTTGCAAGCCACAGTTTGCATAGCACCAAGCCAGGACCCGTGTGGGAGTCTCGACGGCGTGCAGTCCTGTTTGGACAGACACCTTGCAGGTGGAAGTAGAGGAAGAGCTGGACGTGGCAGTGGCTCTGGGAGCGCAACATCCTCCAGCCATGTCTCTGGGTCTTCATTCTGCTGCCTCTACTTTGTGTCTCTCTTTCCAAGCAGAGAAACCAAACCCTACCAAACTCCTCTGTAGCTGGCCTGTTTGCTGTTCCTTCATCTGAAGGGTTCCCTTTTCCCTGTCCTGTTTGCTTCCCTCTGTTTGCTGCTCCCCTGGTCGGTTGGACTGCCTCCTTACATACCTCTCCTGGGTCTGATGGCAAGTATATGGGTGAAATTAGAAAGCAAGTACACACCAGCACGAGCTATCTCAGAAAAAAATACGAAGGACAGGGATACACGGACACAATTAGGAGCACGTTCCTCACTGTCTTCGTGCTCAAGGAAACTCTGCCTAACACCTTTAAAAGGCCAACTTGGGAGCAACAATTCATAAGCTGGCTGGACACTAGGAACCAAGACTTAGCACCTCTATTGGTTTTATGGCACATTATAACCCACCTGCTTCCCTGGGAATTTCTAGTTCCCCTCACCTTTCACAACTCTACAGACAGCTTTTTACTATTGCTGGGCTTGCTTTTCTCCTCAGACCTGAAGAAGGATGTCTTGCATTCAGAAACGTGTCTAACTATCCTAACTATGCAGTTGGTCCAATAAAAAAATATCACCCAAAGAAATGATGTCCTCTGCTACAAGAACTTTAAGTTAGTGTAGCTATCAGTATATATGTGTGTACCTCATTAATACAGCTTCTGGGCAGCAAGTGCTTAAACCAACTTCTCATGCTTAAAATTGTACCTAAAAAGTATTTAAAAATGGTTTCCCCCTCCTCCATGAAAAAACAATATTTTCTTACATCTGTTACAGTATATTTAAATATATGCAAACTATAGGTAACAGTAACATCAAGACTGAGAAGTTTATCTTGTTAAAAAGTGCATAGAGTGAGGGTATCCCATCAAAAATAGCATGTGGGGAGTAGACAATTTAGCATGCAGCTCTCAGATTCAGTATCATACTAGTATGAGTTTCCAAGGTGAACTTTCTGTATTCACTGAAGAAAGAAACTTAACAGCATTGATTTTAATAGGTTACATTAAAGATTCAGAGATCCTTTTTCTTCCATGCCGCAAAGTATCATTCTGTTCCTTTCTTTTTAGTACAGAAATGTGTCAGATAGAAGGAATAATCTTGTTAGCCAATGATCATTTCAAGCCATTTGGGTATCCAGCATAAAAATACAGGTTCAGCCTCATTAATCATAATTCAGACAATGTAATTTAATTGGCATCCAGATATGCGGCATGTCCACTTAATGGGAATAATTGTCAGGGAACTGATTCTGTGCAATGCATTTTAATACTTCTAACAGCTGCGACAATTCTGGTTACACGGTATCTCTGGTTAGTGGTGGACTTCCCTTTGAGCTCTCTATTTGAAAGCCTTACCTCCCCATTGCCACGTTCCTCAAAGTTTGGGTAAATGTTGCATGTAACTACCCTCTGAGTCCGGTTTTACAAAGCCACTCTTTACTTTGGCACGCTGTAGGTTTGATGCTGGCTATTACAGGCCTGTTCACTGCATTCAAGAGAATGCTGCTAGCATAACTTGGTCCTTTTTTCACCTTGTGCTGGTTCTTATGAGCATGGGCCAGGTACAGAAGTTACACTTATTGTGTGGTAGGTGGTGAAAAAATGAACATCTGTACCACCTCCATGAGTGACTGGTGCCTCCTGAATCTGGGGGTGCACTCACAGAAGCTGCTGATGGTGGCGGTCCTGTTAGAGGGGGCACCAGCCCTACCGACAGCATCAGTGTCGGCTGTTGGGGAGGGCGCCGGCCCTGTCGGGGGGCACGTGCATGCCCGTGCACCCCCTACCAGTCACCTATGACCGCTTCCCATCCTGACTCAGGGTAGGTCACATTCTGCCAACATCTCGTGGAGCATTGTAGCACCCCACTCACCCCTCCTTGCAGAGCCGCGGTATAGCTTAGGCTAGAGCTCATCTCCTTTGCCCAAGTGTCAGGCTGGCCCTATGCCCAGGTTATCACTGACAAGAGTTAGCAAAGCCTCTGTCCTCAGGCCTGCCTGCATCCTCCCTCTAGGTAGCATAGATCCATCCACACAAAGAAAACGACTTATTGCTGAATTTCTCTTATTGCAGGAGTGGGCAAAATACAGCCCGCAGGCTGGATCCAGCCCACCAAGTAATTGTATCTGGCCTGTTGCAGGTCTTTTGGCACGGGTGGCAGCCCCAGCCTTGGTGCAGCCAATCCTGCCACCCCGGGCATAGAGGTGCTGCCTGGCATGGAGGACAGCCCACCCTATCCCCACACTTGGTTGTTGGGCATGTCAGAAGCTGTAGTCTGCAGGGCTGGGTGGTGTGGCACAGGTGGCATGGTGACCAGACTCGACTTCCCAGCAGCCCCCGCAGTGGCAGCTCCTTCTGGCTGCTGCTGCCAGTGTCTCTGCTACTGTCACCAGACACCGTTGTGACCCCATTGCCTGGGCACAGTGGGCTGTCTCCCCCACATCCACAGCCGGGGACACTGGATGGATGGGCAGGCAGGTGGGCAGGGTCTCCATGGGGAAGAAGGGGATGCTGGGATGCTCATCCCTGTGATGGACGCTAGTTCTGCAGGCAGCAACTGCCCATGGGACTGGCGCCCATCGCAGGGACATGGAGGGAGCAGATCATGGCTCTGCCCCAGGACCCAGCCCTGCACTGTCACTGCCCTGTGATCCCAGCCCTGGCTGCCCATCCTGCTCCCGGATGCTGCTCCTTGCCCACTCACAGCCCCATCCCATCTGGGCAGCCAAGCACCCCTGCCCCTGGGGGTCCTGGGCTGGTTTCCAAGGAGACTGACTACTTTCCTGCTTCATCCAGCACCCCCAGTGGTGGGCGTGGGGCAGATGGGCCCCGGGGCTGGATAGGATCAATTGGCATCTCCTCTGCTCTCCCATCCTCCCACCATGCTAGGTATTATAAATAGCCATGGGCCCTGAGGCAGGGTCAGCCCCCACCACAGCCCTCAACAGCTCACTAAAACTCCTTCTGCAGCCCTCCAGCCCAAATAATTGCCCACCCCTGTCTTCCTGCATATTGCCATGGGTGCATGTTGTGACAGCTAAAAAGTGTGCCCGTGTGATACAGGTGCTTGCTGAAGGCTCTATGAAGATTAGACCAAGTGTTTTTCTGTAATTGTTCAGATATTAAACTATATGTTGTTGCTAAAAGCCTAATTCAAGTTTAAGATGTAGTGAAGCCTTGTATAAAGGAAAGCCTAGTCAATTTAGCAAAGCCTAAAAGTGTAAGACCCTGTGGCGCAGTTAAAATGACCTTATCAAAGAAATGCAAAGCTTGTACTGCTAATTGGTCAGTCTAAGGACAGTTGAAGTAAAAGGAATCTGAGCAATCATTCGTTATCAGTATCATTCAGAAGCTATAAATGCGCTGGAATATTTGGAAACCATTCAGAAGGAAGATACAGCTCTGTGAAAAGGATTAGTTAGCTGTTGCCTAGATCAGTGGGCCTGTGGACCTCGAGGAGCCCAAGGACTGCATTCCAGGGTCCTTCACGGCACCCTTCAGACAGTGTCGTTCAGGGACGCCTGTCTTCGCTGAACTTTGTGGAAAAGAAGCTTGCTGTGTATCAGGCACCAGAGAAGACTTGCTGACGCGAATTGCTTTTGTCTGTCATTGTTTGTTTTGTTACTACGCGTAGTTGTGTTTGTGTGAAGTCAATAAATCTTTCTTACCTTTCTACCCCCGACCACACTCTTAATCCCAAACCCTCCGCAGGCTGCTGCTGGGCCATAAATTGACGTCATGAACAGGATTGAGAGGCTCTGGTCCGGAAAGAAAGGGCAGAATGGAGGGAGTTGCATGGGCCCTGTTAGTAGCTTTGCTTAAGGAGGTAACGGGGATGGAGAATCCCGGGTGGGATAACGATAGTTTGAGACCTGCCTGGAGTGACCCAGGAACTGTACCCGATCATTGGGCTAGGTTTGCTGCTGCTTCCCTAGCCCAAAAAGGGGTGTCTGTCATGGCTGCTGGCAACATGCCTGTGGTTAGGGGCTGAAGAAGTCGCCCAGCTCTGGGACAAGGTCACCCAGCTGCGTAAAGAGTTAGAAGACGTGAGAGAGTCTAACAGCGTGGCGTGCGAGGAGACACGGGCCGCTCAGAGCCGCTTGGACACTTTAGAAAGGAGGGAGAGGAAAATCATGATCGCGCATGTAGCCGCTTTCCTCCAGAAGAGGGCACAGTTAGCTCAGACTGTGGAGCCATCCTTCCACAAGATCAGACAATGTCTTTAGGAGCAGAGACCAGAAGTTGAGCTCTGGGAAGAGGGAGAGGAGGAGACTGGTGATGAGCCTGATGTTGAACTGCCACCGTATGTCCCTGCCCAGAGGGAGGAAACTAGCCAGGCCTTCCCTGTGGTATTAACCCATTTAGGGCCTCAAGGAGGGAATCCCCGAACAGAGCTACGTTCATTTACCTGGGTGGAAATAAGAGATATACAGGAACAACATAAGTCCAAGCCAGGAGAACCAGTGATAGACTGGCTAGTTCGAATGTATAGTGAAGGAGCTTCTGCAATTTCAGGGAGTAGGGCCGAAGCAGCCCAAATCATTCTGCGCCCCGAGCTCCAGTTAAATCAGTTTGCAAGAGGTGATGAAAATGTTATTTTGTTTTCTGCTGCACTCCAAGCCACTGCAGCCAGCTATGGTAATATGAAAGAAGAGCTTAGCCCTGCCCCTCGGGCATGGAATAACTTAGGGGAGGCTGTCCGCTGCTTGTATCAATTGGCATTAACTGAAATCATTCGTGCAGTGGACTCGCACGCCAGATACAGAGGTTGTGACAGCACCGCTGTGGAGGAGGTTTTGCCGACGAGCACCAACAGAGTGCACCTTGGCCTTGTTGGCCTTGGAGCCAGAGGCAGTAGATCACCCGGTAAGAGATGCAATACAGTGATTAGTGCAGCTTCTACCCATTTTGCAGAAGCCAGGGCTGGCTAAGTCGACAAAAACTGCTAAGGCCATGGCGGTGGCCTCAGCAAAAGACAAACCTCCTGATCCCCCTGAATTGTTGGGAAAAGCTGGAGAAGGTGGGCCCAACACCCGCGAGCAAAATTGTGGAAAGACTTGTTAGCTGCCGGTTTTAATAAAGTGCAAATTGATGGAGTGTCCACCAACGTTTTGCGAGGGCTGTGGGCTAAACACTGCAGTGAAAAAGCAAGCAAAAAAGCAATTCAATTAGGTAAAAGTAAAAGGTCAATTGATATGCTGTTAGACACTGGTGCCCAGATTTGTATTTTAGATTCTGCAGATTGGAAGGGGGAGAAAGGAACCCCTAATCAAGTAATTGGAGTTGGAGGCACCACACGACCAGGACATCTAGTCCAAGCAACCTTCGCATTACCTAATGGCTCTAAGGTAACAGCAGCCGCAGTAATACTTAAAAGGGGACCAAGCTTACTGGGACTTAATGTATTAAGAGGACAGCAGTTTGCCCTTGAACAAGAGAACTGGCAGTTTGGGTGTGCAGTGCCTCACTGAGAAACAAAAGAAACGGCTATAACAGCTGTAACTCGATGTAGCATGATCCCACTAACCCTGCCTCCCATGAAAGGAGTATGCAGACCCCAGTGTCGAACTGCCCCCGAGGCCACCCAACCCATCCAGTGTATCATAAGTCAGCAGTTAGAAGTGGGACTATTATCCGAACCCACTCCCCGCATAACAATCCAGTGTGGCCAGTGCGCAAGCCAAAAGGAGGGTGGCAGTTGACTATTAACTTTCGAGCTTTGAATGCTTATACTGACCCCTTAACAGCTGCTGTCCCATCGCTACCAGCCTTGACGGAAAGCATCCGATGTTATGGACTCGTGTGGATGGGATCCGTTGATATCAAAGACATGTTTTTTCCTATTCCCATCCAGGAGAGTCACTGGCCAGTATTTGCGTTTACGTGGCTAGGGCAGCAGTATACCTACACCGTGTTGCCCCAGGGATGGATACACAGCCCCACCCTGGCTCATGGAGTTTTAGCTACAATAGTTCATGAAGTTCAAGAAAAGTACCCTGACATATGCATATGGCTGTACATAGATGAAGTCATGGTAGGCAGTCAAGACAGAGAGGCTGCCCTCAAGGCCTTTAAATCATTGAAAGAGAAAGTGCTTACCTTTGGATTCACACTGTCTGAACAAAAAATCCAAAGGGTCGGGCCCCAGTGTGAATTTCTAGGAATAAAATGGCAGAATGGGGGGCCACAATACCAGCTGAGGAGCTGAGAAATATAGTAGAGACCTCGATTCCCACTAATGTGAAAGAACTGCAAGCCCAATTGGGAGCACTCAATTTTTAGCGTATGCATGTTCCTGAGTTCAGCGTATTGGCTTGTCCCTTGTATAATCTATGTAAGAAGAGAACTAAATGGAAATGGGGTCCTGAGTATAAATATGCCTTACAAGCCCTTAAAGAAGCAGTAACTGTTCATGCCTCTGTAGCAGCATGACGTCCTGAAGGAGAGCTTTGGCTCCATATAGGTGTCTCGGAAGGAGGACCACACTGGAGCCTGTGGCAGAAGGGGTCCTTGGAAGCAGAAGGAAAACCCCTTGGATTCTGGAGCCGAGGCTGGAGAGGGGCAGAAGCAAGGTATACTCTCTTAGCCCAGATGTTGTGTGCAGCAACAGCAGCCCTGGAAGCCACAGAAGCACTGAGAGGGGAATTACCCACAGTTATCACTACTCCAATACCTATCCTTGGAATAGCTGTGCCAGATCGCCGGCTACCACCTGGGGGGAGAGTCCAAGATACCATGGTCCAAAAGTGGATTTATTACATTTTCAGCCAAGTCCAACGAGTAACCCCAAAGGGACGCCCTGCATTAGTTAAAAGATTCACTGAAAGTACAATTAATGCTTATCCTGATCAAACAAGCTGCAGTGAACCTTCACCCATCAAAGAAGCACCTCCTTTCTCGCCTGAAATGGAGACCTCAGCTGATGATGAAGTCTGGTTCACAGATGGGTCTGCTCAAGGTCATGCCTGGAGAGCAGCTGCCTTGAGGATTCAAGATGGCAAGCAAGCAGTATCACACAGCCTCGGAAAAAGCACGCAGTATGTGCCGAGCTCCAAGCAGTGCTCGGTGTGGCTGTGTGGGAATTAACAGAAGGTCCACATCCTAGAAGGCCCATCTATATTTATAGCGACTCCTGGATGGTAGTAGAAGGATGTACTAAATAGCTACCCCTATGGAATAAAGAGGACTTTAAAAGACAAGGACAAGACATTTGGAGCCACGAAGAGTGGAAAGCCTTATGGGAGTTAGCCCAAGATAAACTTCCTCTACACATCCGACATGTGAGTGCAGCACATGGAAATAAGGCAGGAGAAGGCCCAGAGGCAATGTGGAATAGGCGAGTTGATCAGCTAACAAGAGAGGAGAGCGCTGAAACCTTGTATGTTGAAGAAAAAGATAAAGTGGCTAGTCCATCATGACCCAATTCCTCCTCCCACTGTACACCTGGGGAACGAGCCGCAGAATGGCTACATCAACAACATGGACACCCCGGGCGTGATGGAACTGCCCTCCTGGCTGCATCTTGGGACATTCATGTAACTAAGAAAGAAGCACAAGAAATAGTCAACGCATGCATCACTTGCCGTGAGGTAAAAATGCAATTAAAACCCTGCCCGACTGTCCCGCTGTCATTATGTGAAGGAAAGGTAGTGTGGCAGGTATGGCAATGTGTATAGGCCCCCTCCCTCGGACTTCCCGAAAGCGACAGTATGTGTTTGTAGCTGTAGAAGTTGTCACAGGAATGATGTTTGCCCACGCCTCAGCAAGAGCTACAGCCCAGGACACTTGTGCGGCACTGGAAACTTTGCTAGCAGAACTACAGAGCGATAATGGCCCCCACTTCCGCAATCATCTTGTGTATGACTGGACCGCGAAACATAGCATGTTATGGACATATCACATCCCATACCATCCGCAGTCTAACGGATTGGTAGAGCGAGCCAATGGCATCCTCAAATGCAATTTGCGGTTGGCCGCTGGCCCAGCTCTTAAAGACTGGGACTTGCACCTGGATCGAGCTATCAATTGGGCCAATAACCGACCCCGTCTGGGAGGTAGCTTTTGCAGCAGACCTTTGGATTGGGTGGTCCCCGCGAGTCGGCAGTAGAGTGACCTAGGGGTGATGACCCAGGAAAGCTCCAGGCAGGAGATCGAGTAGTAGTGAAGCATCCTCAAGGAGATATATGGGGGGGGGGGCGCTATTAGCAAAAGGTATGCATAATACATGGTGGGTATTTAAGTCAGATTCACCTAACAGGAGCCAAGCTCCTTGTTGTCTTGTTCCCACAGATTGGATCTGTCCACAAGTGCAGCCATAGCCATTTCTAATCGAGCCTGCCACTGAAGACGAGTCCTGTCATCAGTCTGAATCGACTGGCATCATGAAGTGGTGGACTGTTATGAGTGTACTCTTTTTATTAATGCCTTGTTGTGTCTCCTGGGTAGGGCATGTCTACTATCCTTCTTATTACCCAGATATTAATGAACTTGCTCCTGAAAACCTCAAGAAGTAGCCTGACCCTGAAGAACATCCCCCAGAAACGCATTCAGATGGCCTTCACGTGGTCCAGCTGCAGTGTTCATACTGGAAAAAACCTGCCACCCCGGAGCAAGTGACGTCCTGGTCTCTGAGTAGAAGATACAGGATAGTTGACTGGCAAGCTGGTAACTGTCAGTGCACCTGTGGCACCAGTTATTATCTTGGGTTCATTCCCTACCTGAAGGCTGGAAAGACTAACTGTGGGAGGGGAGGTGGTTGTTATAGCTCTGCTCGTTTGGGAGTTTGTTGTTACACACTTCCTGAGGAGGGCCCCGTTGAGCTCAACGCCCCTGAGTTTGTGTCCCCAATAGTGCATTCTGCATCTGTTCGGCCTCTTGAGCCACTGCGATGATGGGAGGATCTGCCCCCTCCCATTCCTATGGCTGACAACACTCTCCAATGATGGTGTGAGGCCCACCAGGTAGGAGAGCGCGTTACAGGTTGCAACAAAGTTATTACACGGTTTGTGAATCATACCTACACAGAGGCGTGGTGGAATGGTACCTACTTCAATACAACCAGTTAGGGGGGCTGTATCCGCAAGTCTCCACCACTTATCCTCATCCTTTTATACCAGTGGGGTTCCTAAAGCAAATCAGTGTTATGATCCTGCCCGGACAATGCCGATTTATTACCCCAATACAGCATCGTTCCCATGAGCGACAGTGGGAGCTCTTTCGCTCTCTGGGAGGTGAAGCATGGTTACAGGCTCTCAAAGTAAGAAGAATATATGTGATCTGTGAGAAAATGGGGTGTTCACTACTATCTCTGGCCGTTCCCCCATGGGAGGCCCCGACACCGTCCGTGTATAACTCCACACCCTGGTGGAGGTCACAAGTTAGGATCCCAACCCTCCTAAATGCTTCGTTGTTCACTGCCCGAATATTGTTCAGACCAGAACAATGGTATGTCTGAGCTACTTTTCCAAACTGTTCAGCAGGAGCTCGGGTAGCTGAAGGGTTGCTTAGATGGGAATGGCCAGTCATTTTCTGTTCCATAAGTGCACTTAAGTCCCGCAGACGAAGAGATACTCCAGGTTATCTTTGGAACGGACTTAACTCCGCTATGAATGTGTGGAACTTGGATAAATCCCAGAAAAACACTGAAGGAGTAGCCAATCTCTGACAGGTGGTAGGGCTGCTCACTAGGGGAGGCATGCTCGAAGGAAAAACCTTAGAGCACACTGACGAATTGCTAACTGATTTAGGATTAGAGACTGCCCATCTTGCCGAAGTCATGATGGACACTGCTTTTAAAGCAGATTTGGAGTACTGCATGTGCACAAGTCCAGTTATCATTAAATATGCATTTTCCCAGATAATAAACAACGTTAAAAATAGAGAATGGCCCCCTGGCTTAGAGCATCTTGGGATGCCTGCAACATTTAAAGAGAGATACCCCTATCAAAGTACCTGGATTACCACTTGGGAAGGCTGTGATAAAGGAAAAAGTTCATTCCTGGTGCAGGGGGTAAAAGAAGGAAACTGGACCACTGCTTATTTGCTAAACATGGGGCTAGGAGGAGGATGCCTTTGGGACTGGAATCTGCATCGCCCCATCTGAGAAATAGTTACCCCCGATGGCTCTTGGTATGTAGCACAGTCCCCCTTAGTTCCAATTAGTAGCACCTTGATTGGATTAGGGACCCTACGGAGAGGCTGGCCTCCTAGCCCACCTAACATGACCTGCGTATACGAGTTACCTAATGTGTCACATGTAACAATAGGGCAACGTGTTTGTTGGGAAGAACCAGGTCGTTTACTGCATTGAAATGGTACCACCTGAACTTTATGCAATTCGTGTTGCTTAGGAGCTAAAAGTGGAGCTGTCGCTCTACTGCAATTAAGTAACCATACTACTGCCCTAAAATGGCCAGAAATTTCCTCTGAGACTATACCTCTCAACCTTATGATACCTACTGCATGGGTATCAGATGTAGACATGCCACGGTTAAAAAACTAGAATGAAGTAAAAAATAAGCTGCAAAGCCTTGAGGCAAAGGCTTGGCAAGGCACTCAGTTGGCTCTCCTTGCTCGAGAGGGTGGACGAATCATCAGTCTAGTTGTCAACATGCCTGAGCCTTGTAAATGGTATGATGTAATCTGTACTATTTGTGTGTCACCAAGTGTCATTTCAACTACGTGGCTAACCATCTTGAGCATCATAATATTCTGCATTGCCCTAGTGGCAACAGCTAAATGGTGTTTCAATCATTGTTGTTGTAAATCTGTTCATGCTATGCAAGTTAAATTTATAGATCTCACCCCATTTACTGATGTAGCGCATGTAGCTTTAGCATCTCAATTGTAGCCATCATAGTGCTTCAGCAAGCAAGGGGTGGAGCGTGACAGCTAAAAAGTGTGCTTGTGTGATACAGGTGCTTGCTGAAGGCTCTATGAAGATTAGACCAAGTGTTTTTCTGTAATTGTTCAGATATTAAACTATATGTTGTTGCTAAAAGCCTAATTCAAGTTTAAGATGTAGTGAAGCCTTGTATAAAGTAAAGCCTAGTCAATTTAGCAAAGCCTAAAAGTAGTAAGACCCTGTGGCGCAGTTAAAATGACCTTATCAAAGAAATGCAAAGCTTATACTGCTAATTGGTCAGTCTAAGGACAGTTGAAGTAAAAGGAATCCGAGCGGTCGTTCGTTATCAGTATCATTCAGAAGGTATAAATGAGCTGGAATATTTAAAAAACATTCAGAAGGAAGATACAACTCTGTGAAAAGGATTAGTTAGCTGTTGCCTGGATCAGTGGGCCTGTGGACCTCGAGGAGCCCAAGGACTGCATTCCAGGGTCCTTCACGGCACCCTTCAGACAGTGTCGTTCAGGGACGCCTGACTTCGCTGAACTTTGTGGAAAAGAAGCTTGCTGTGTATCAGGCACCAGAGGAGACTGCTGATAAGTTGCCGACGTGAATTGCTTTTGTCTGTCATTGTTTGTGTTGTTACTACGCGTAGCTGTGTTTGTGTGAAGTCAATAAATCTTTCTTACCTTTCTACCCCCGACCAGACTCTCAATCCCGAACCCTCCGCAGGCTGCGGCTGGGACACATGTGAATGTGGGTGCAGGTGAATGCGGGTCTGCTGCTATTTTGCTTCTGCCCATAGTGAACCTGTCTTAAGAACTGATTCTTCTGCACTGATTTCTGGCAGTGGGCAAGTTCCCTAATAGAAGTAAAAAAATGTATTTGAACATGCTTGAAATCTACCTCAGCACACCTATGCATATATACTAATATGTAGCATCACGACTTATCTGGGGAAACCAAATGCATGTGTAAAATGTAGACTGTGAGAAGTACTTACACTGCCTGCGCTTAATACAGGATGCAGGACCAGAAATCCCTGAGTCCTGCTTACAGATATAACGTCCCAGAAACTTTGGATGCATTCAGCGGCCCATAAAGAAGCAGAGAGTGTTTCTCTGCTCTCATGTCTTAAAACCAGTTTCTAATAATCCTGGTCACCTGGTTTGGAAGCATTTGCAGCTAGCTGTTTTTTGTCAAGTCCTGCATGGTTTGTTTTATTAGCTACTGTTGTTTAATTGTTGCTTTTCCTGGCTATATGAACAGTAATATCCAGCGGTCTGGCTAACCTTCATGTAGTGTTCCCTTACTAGAGCAATCTCACAATAAAAAAATAATAACCCTCTGGGATACAGTGTCTATGATGTTCCCCTTAGGAAAAAAACTTCACATTTTTCAATGGGAGGAGAGGAAACTATTTCCCCACCTTCCCAATCTACTGCCTGCAAAGGCAGCAATGATTTGACTTTCCCTTCTGAACCTAGTTGATTTCCTAAACTCTGTACAGGAGTTTGCAAACCACCAGACAAACAGGGTCACTCTTCTGAAGCTCTCCTGATGAATCAGGCCACGTGTGAGGACACTGTGCAACCCGTGATGGTGCGGTTCGCCACAGCTCCACGTGACCATGGCAGGGACTCAGGTCCTGGGAGAAACAAGGGAGGGAGGAAGGAAGGGGCAGTGGGGGGGATATGAGGCTGCCACAGGCCACCCCCTGTGCTTATAGCCCTCAGGCCATTATGGCTGAGAAGCCCACCATGGGGCTGGGGCCAGAAATGCTGGGGTGTCGGGGGAGGGTGAATTGCCCGCTTCTCCCCCCTGCCAAAGCCTGGAGCCTAGCCAAGGTGCCAGTCCTCGCCCCCCCCCCCCCACTTAAAGTGCTTAAGATCACATGTCCCATTCAGTGGGATCATAAATCTGCATGGACATGTCCCTGCCATTTCTGTCAGGGCCATGCTGTGCTCCACAGGAGACTTGAGCCTAAGCACAGATACTCTGAATACTTGCATGTAAGCTGCTCCCTCTCCCCGCAAGGCACTCATGGAAAAGCATTGATACCCTTTATCGAGCTCAGCAAGCAGAAGGGTAAACAGCAGTTTTTTTCAGAGATCACCCCCAGGTCAGGGACAGGACAACCACTGCAGGAACAAGAGAAAATGCCCTCCTTGTCAAAAGCTGCCCTCCCTCATTCCCTCCCTCCCTGCCACTTCTCGAAAGGGACACACGTGGCAAAAGGATTCCTGCATCTGGCTGCCAGGCGGACTCCTGGGTCTGGACCTGGACAGGCTGGCAAGCAACTTAACAGCACTTTTTCCCCCTCCTGATCTGATGCATGGATGGGGTCCAATGGGCGCTGGCTGATTGTGATGGGGCAGGCTATGCACCATGGACTCCTGTTGCCACGGGCTGTGATACAGGTAGAGGGACAAATTGGATGGGGAAAATGGACAGGCCACAGGGTGCTTACGCCCAGGCTGCTGAGTCATATGACTGGGTGCTCCCGATGGCCACCCGCTGTTTGGAGGAGACACCCTGAGAGAGTCGCAATGCCAGAATAAGGAGTTAATGCACGTGGTTCTGGACCACTGCTGGTTGCCCAGTAGGCACAGGCCCCCCAGGTGGGTCCAGGCCAGTCCTGAAGGGGTGCAGCAGTGCTCAGAGCATGTGGGAGATCACAGCCCAGCAGCTCACCAGGCCAGGTGGTCACTGGGGCAACTTGTGAAAGCAAAGCCCAGTGGCCCCAGCTTATCTACTGGGAGAACTGGGGGTGAAGGGAGGAGCTCTTCCTTTCCCCATGGCCCCACTCCTGGTCCAGGCTTTACTGTGGGGGAGAGGGACAACCGCGGCAGGCATAGGCAACCCCATGGCTTGGTGTGGCTGCCTGACACGAGCCCCAGGCATTGGCGAGGGCTGGGGGTCCACGGTCCTTGAAGGGGGAGAAATGGCCAGCGGTCTTCTACGTCTGCTGCACCAATGCCTTCCAGCCTGCAGCTCTCTCAGAGAGACACTGAGTCCAGGATAGCACAGCTGTCCAGGTCCACAGGCGCTAACATGTGCTCTGCTTCTTCCTGACCTAAACAGGGTGCTTAGAGTAAAGCTCAAAAGTTAGAGCGCTTCCACTGTGGGCTTCTTGAACGCCTGTACTTAGCGATGACGAATGTTTAGGAGTCAAACTACTGCACCTACATCAAAACATGATCCTACAGAGGGAAGGACTTGTAAAAAAATGAGCTCCTTGGTCTGCATGCTATTTCCTAGCGTATCAGTTCCGCTCAATTTAAAATATTTTTCAGACTTTCAGGCCTACAAACACAACTAGAGCTGAAGAATCAAGTTAGGTCTCTTCTTCCTCCTGAATCATCACTGGTAAGAAAAGTTTCAGAGCTCAGATTCTGTCTTCAGTTATATCTGTCTTCAGATAATGCTATTAGTAGTATAGTTGCAATCCTGTTGCTTTCAACTGGCTTACACCTGGTTGCGTTACTTTTAAAAGTGTTTCAGGCATCGTGGTTTCAGACTTAGTCTGGAGAGGATCTAAATCAGTGATTCTCAATCGTGGTGCGGGGCCCTGTGGGGTGCTCTGGGATCCTTTTAAGGGTGCCACAGGGTGCTGCATAATATTAGCACTGTTAGGTGTGGAAACACCTAACATACAATTCACAAGATAAATCCAGATAGTTCATATAGAATTTCACATTGGCAAAAATATTCTGACCTGAGTTCTTTGCAGCAGACAAATTGCTCTAGTGTTTTTTTGTAGTCAAACATGAGTGAAAGCTAAGAGTTGGCATTTTCTGAGGGGGGCCTTGAGTCTAACAAGGGGTGTCTTAGTCTAATGTGGTTGATAACCACTGGTCTAAATGCTAAATTATCCTCTGTAGGCATTTTTGCAATAATTCCACAACACAGTGTGCCCCTTGTTTCTCTTTCACACTTCGAAACAAATTGCAACTCAAACAGTCCAAAATGTTCCATTTTGAATAGTGGCACCTATTCAGAAATATAGTTAAATGTGATTGTAAACCCATAAAAATGACCAGAAGAACACCAAGTACATTAATTGGATTTTGAGACATCACTATTCATTTCAAGACTATTTTCCAAAATATCAAATAGGCAGAACTATAGAAAAGACCTGATCCTACACACACTTTTTATGAGGCACAGTCCCACGGTGTTGCAGACAATCATACACACTGTGCATTTCTTTGCTCATGTGGTTTCTGGCTGACAGACAGTGACATACAACGCAGTCCAAGAAAATGCAATTATTTTGTGAAGATTGGAGCGAATAGCACAAAACCGCATTTTTTGTTCTTCTGAATGAAAATTAGATTTTCGTGCTGTGCTGTTGAAAAATAAACTGCTACCAGAATGTATTTAATATGCTTTTACAACTATGGCTCGAACAATGAGAGGATACGTGCATCAAACAGCATTAACTCCTTTTAATATGCTCATTGGGTCATCTGGCCTACCTATAGACGTGCTGGTTCATGTGCTAACTAGAACGCTCCAGCATCGCCCCATCGTCATGTGTGTTAAACCTCCCTGCAATTTAAAATAACTGTGGGAGAGCGTTTTAACTAATGCTCATCGATTAAGCTTTAGTTAAAGTGCCCCTGTGGCCATTTTAAAATGCAAGGATGGTGTGGGGAGAGTGGGGAGTGTTTTCATACATATTGAATGAAAAATAAGTAAAGTAAAAGATCCTACCTTTTTAGCTTTGCTGTTACAATACTTGTATATAGCAACAGCTCATGGAGAAAAGGAATTATAGAGCAGGGGAAGAGAAGACTGAATGAGAATCGTGCTGTAGTGCGGTTCGAGTGCTGTAGGGGAGACTTTAGAGAACATTGAGTATTTCCCGTACCTGGGAAGCCATCTCTTGCAGAAGGCTGACATTGATGAACCAATCCAACAACACCTTAAAAGTGAAAGTGCAGCCTTTTGAAACCTGAGGAAATGGATATTTGAAGATTGCACCATCAGATTCAAACCCAATCGCATGATTTATCAAGCAGTCATGATCCTCACCTTGCTGTACAGAGCTGAGACATGGGCAATGTACAGGAGACACCTCAAGTCACTGGCGACGTACCAACAATGCTGCCTGAAGAAGATCCTTCAAATCCAGTGGGAAGACAGACGCACGAACGTTAGAGTCCTTTCACAAGCAAGCATCGAGGCAATGATTATCTGACGTTAACTTTGCTGGGCCGGCCACGTCAGCCAGATGTCCAGCTCCAAACTCCTAAAACAAGTTTTATTCCCCCAGCTCAGTCAAGGTGTACCCTCAAGAGGAGGGCAGAGAAAGCACTTCAAAGGACATCCTCAAGGCCAACTTGAAAAAATATAACATTGACATCAACTCGCAGAAGACTATTGCCCAGGGCTGCTCCGAATGAAGGAAAAGCCTGCTGCAAAGATCTCAGGACTCTGAAACATTATGACCATAACAGGAGACACAAAAGGGGGAGCAGGAAAGACAGCGTGTCGCAAACTGAATCAAGAGTCCAGATCCACCTGCTGGAGTTGAAACAGTCGGCTGATCCTGGATTGGCCTTGTCAGCTATTTTTGGACCCACAGGTAAAGCAGTCATGGAAGACAGTCATCCTCGAATGCAAGGAATTGCCAATGATGAGACTGCTGTTCTTTCTGTGGGGGTCCAGGAAATATGCAGGAAGTAAGGTTTCTTGGGTGATAATCTTTTATTGGACCAACTGCATATTTGGGAGAGGTGGTAGACATGCTTTTGGGCACAAAGACTGGAAGTGGGGCATTTTGTGACTGGAAGCTTGTCTAACATCTCTTCCCAACTATACTGGTGGTCCAATAAAAGATATCACAAAGAAGTCTTACTTCTGAGATTTATGCCTTATTTTACTTTTATAGTCCCTGTTTGCTATAACAAAGTCCAGGTACAGTTAGGTCTAGGCAGATCTCCCTAAAGAGATTAATTTGTAAACTTACCTTTATAGCTCAACCACAGGGACTCCAAAATACTGTGCTTTGTCTATTGTATTTATCCTGAAAAACAGTCACAGACTCTTTTATGCAGCAAACTGCTGTGGAGCTAATGCAAAGCAAAATGATTCCCTTTCAGCATCAGACATTAGCTCTTTGTAGGTAATTGGACCCCTAAAGCAGGAGTTTAAGTCAGCAGAGCTGTGGCTTCCAGCGCAGAAGGTACTTGTTGCCTGTTTCCACTACACTCATCTAATGTGTTAGAGGTTTAATAAGATCAAAACCTCGTTAATATGATTGAATTTCTTTCACTTTCTTGAATTGGTGCAGTTCTTTTTTTCCTATGTGAGGACTGTGGTTTTGAATAAAATCATATCATTTCTCTCCAGAAGCATCATTGATCAATTCAAAATCTGAATAGGGAACAGATCACTCTAAAGATAGCCAAGTCAAGGCTCTTCCTCTATAGACTATTCTTTTCTGCCACTGCTGGAGACTGACCACTGGGGTGGATGGACCATTGGTTTGACACGGGATGGTGGTACTTGTATTCTTTAAAAAAACTTATTTTATGCATGCACAGTTGAGTCTTCTTTAGATATTAGCAGCTAAAAGAAACCAGCAGGTTGCAGAGCAACTGAAAATGAGCGGAGATGGGACAAGACCGGGAGTGAAACCCAAGGTCCCTATGTCTCCCCATGCTTCAACAAGCATCTGTGACACCCATTGGCCAAGTGCCCTGTCCACCTCTAGTGCTGGCCTTACCTCCTGCGAGGCATGGCTCACTCTGTGAGCACCATATGCATGTGGAAGTGTGGTCAGCAGATCTAACAGTTCCAACTGGACTGCTCTTAATAGGAACGCTGGTTCAAATGCACATGATGGCATTACTGGGTTTTTTTCAGGGTTTTTTTAAACGGGGAATTCTACATAAAACTGTAACATCATCAAGGAAGCAAAATCAAAGAGTCAAAAGGTAGGAAATGTCGGAATGAAGGTTACCTGTGCAACCTTCCTCTGCATGCATACGTGTTATGATATAGTCTTTCATTCCATGATTTATACATCAGTGGTCCTTAACCCTTTTGGATTCATAGATTGTCAGGCTGAAAGGGACCTTGGAAGATCATCGGGTCCAGCCCTCTGCACCAAGCAGGAAAGACAACTGGGCGTTAGGTGACCCCAGCAAGGTGCCTGTCCAGTCTCCTCTTGAAGACTTCCAGGGTGGGTGATTGCAACACGTCTGGAGGGAGCTTATTCTGCAGTCTGGACACCCTGAATGTGAAGTTTTTCCTAATGTTGAGCCTGAAGCAGTCTTCCAGCAGTTTGTAGCCATTGCTCCTAGTTTCCCCCATAGGTGCCCTGGTGAACAGTTGCTCACCGAGCCCCTGATGTACGCCCCTAGTGTAGTGGTCAGCTGCTACCAGGTCCCCTCTCAGCCTTCTTTTCTTCAGGCTGAAGATCCCAGATCCCTCAGCCTTTCTTCGTATGGCTTGCCGTGTAAGACTGATCATACGGGTGGCTCTTCTTTGAACTCTTTCAAGGCACCCCTCATTCAACCCAAGGCATCTCTCCATAACTTTTTTTTTAACTGACTGGCACTAAAAACTAATTTTGTAGATTATAATGCTTACCTCCTTGCAGAGGGGCCAGGCAGTAGGGATGGGGGATTGGCCAAACAGGGACAAGCTTGAGCCTGCCCTTATCTGCTTATCTCCTCACACCTCCCTTCTCACCCCACTCCTTGAGGCATCCTTCAAAGCATCTGGTGGCACCCCTGGATGCTGCAACACTCTGGTTGAGAATCGCTCTTATACTCTATTTTCCCCACAGGATCCGGTCTCATTCAGCACACAGGTTGGACCTATCCCGGGAAATATACAATATAGAGTTATGTAGTAATAAAGGGTCTTGTCCATGGGAGTCCTGGCTCATAGGTTGCAGGATTCGGAAGGGCGTGTAATGAATGCGGTAGACTTGCTCAGGGCAGAATCATCCCCAACTAAGCCACCCCAGTCAAATGTCTTGTCAACCTGCTCTTGAAAATTTCTAGGGGTGGAGATTGCCCTATAATTGCTACCAGGTTTTCTGGGTAGCCTGTTCCAATGCTTGCCCACTCTTATAGTCTGAAAGTGATTGCTAAACTCCTACTTCAATTTCTTCTGCTGCAGTTTCAAGCCATTATTGCTTCTAGTCTGGTCCTTTACAGGCACAGAAAGAGTCCATCTCCATCCCCTCTACAATCTCCCTTCAGGTGGTTGAAGGCTGCTATCAAATCCCCCCTCAATCTTCTCTTCTCCAGACTAAACAGACCTAGCTTTTTCAGCCTTTCCTCATAAGTCTTGTTTCCCAGGTGGATGATCCAGGATATAAGTAAAGGTCTTATGGTTAAATTAGTAGAATACTATCTGGAGACCTTGAATCTATCCCTGCCTCTGTCCCAGAGTTTTGGTGGCAATACACAAGTAACTTAAACTTTTCCCATGAGCACATTGCTCATTTGTTGTGCCCCAGCTTCAGGCTCGGAGGTCTGATTTCCAAATTGCGGAGCATTCAGATACGATCAAAGTCAGTGGAACTGTTCTTTGAATAGATAACGTGCTCTGAAGAGTCAGGCCCCAGATGTCTCGAATCAGTCTCCCAAAATTAGCAGATCTTAGTGATCATCTTAGTGTCTTACTATCTCAGTTCCTTATCTCTATCGTGGGGGTGATCTCAATGTCCCATGTCATTACGATGTTGTGAAAATAGAATAATAGATGTCTGAGGGGCTCTGAGATACCATAGTGATGAGAACCATAGAAAGCCCATTACGAACTTAATGATTCTTGGCTTCAGAGCAGGCTTTGAATAGTGTGCACTAAATAAAGCGGGGAACCTTGCATTGAATGACAAGGAGAAAAAACATGTTGAATAGGTACTTGTTAAGTGAGCACCATCCGTTTTATGAACTTAATGAGGGAGGAGGGTTCTGCGGAAAAATAGCCTGAGATCAAGTAATTAATGACCGTATCAGAAAGGATATGTGAAAAGGGGCCATCACACTAAGGTTGCACAGGCAGCTTTCACTTTGGCATTTCCTCACTTTTGAATGCTTGAGTTTGCAACCTTAATAAAGTTCTTTTAAAATAGCTTTTATGTGTAATTATTGTTATAATTATTTATACTTAGGGAACATATAGTGGCCCCAGTCTGGGCTTAGTCACTGGAAGCAGAAACTTTCTGTTATTGCTGACTTGGGCTGGATTTGAACCAGTAAACTATGTGAAGTGCATGAATGTCCACTTGGGGTCATAATGTTGGTGTGATTTGTTTCCCAAGACATAATAATATAAAACTATCCAAGATCTGACTTTGGGCGATATGACTGCAAGATGCAGTCAAGAGGTTGCCTTCCTCCCCTTTTCAAGAAGGGGAGGAAGGAGGATCCAGGCAACTACAGGCCAGTCAGTCTCACCTCCATCCGTGGTAAAGTCTTTGAAAAGATTATTAAGGCTCATATGTCAGAGCCCAGCAGGAAAAATTATGCTGAGGGGAAACCAGCACGGGTTCGTAGCAGGCAGATCATGCCTGACTAATCTAGTCTCTTTTTATGACCAAGTTACAAAACACCTGGATGCAGAAGTAGGGGTAGATATCATCTACATAGACTTCAGGAAGGCCTTTGATATGGTATCCCACCCCATACTGGTGAACAAGTTAAGAGGCTGTGACTTGGATGATTACACCATCCAGTGGGTGCAAATTGGCTAGAGGGTCGTACCCAGAGAGTGGTAGTGGATGGGTCGGTATCGACCTGGAAGGGTGTGGGCAGTGGGGTCCCACAGGGCTCGGTCCTAGGACTGGTACTCTTCAATATCTTCATCAGTGACTTGGACGAGGGAGTGAAGCGTACTCTGTCCAAGTTTGCAGATGACACAAAGCTATGGGGAGAAGTGGACACGCCAGAGGGCAGGGAACAGCTGCAAGCAGACCTGGACAGGTTGGACGAATGGGCAGAAAACAACAGGATGCAGTTCAACAAGGAGAAATGCAAAGTGCTGCACCTAGGGAGGAAAAATGTCCAGCACACCTACTGTCTAGGGAATGACCTGCTGGGTGGCACGGAAGCAGAAAGGGATCTCGGAGTCCTAGTGGACTCCAAGATGAACGTGAGCCGGCAGTGTGACGAAGCCATCAGAAAAGCCAATGGCACTTTATCGTGCGTCAGCAGATGCATGACGAATAGGTCCAGGGAGGTGATACTTCCCCTCTATCGGGCGCTGGTCAGACCGCAGTTGGAGTACTGAGTGCAATTTTGGGCGCCGCACTTCAAGAGGGATGTGGATAGCCTGGAGAGGGTCCAGAGAAGGGCCACTCGTATGGTTAAGGACTTGCAGGCCAGGCCCTACGAGGAGAGACTGGGGCACCTGGACCTCTTCACCCTCCGCAAGAGAAGGTTGAGAGGTGACCTTGTGGCTGCCTATAAGTTCATCATGGGGGAACAGAAGGGAATTTTTGAGGCTTTACTCATCAAGGCACCCCTGGGGGTTACAAGAAATAATGGGCACAAGCTAGCAGAGAGCAGATTTAGACTGGACATTAGGAAGAACTTCACAGTTCGAGTGGCCAAGGTCTGGAACGGGCTCCCAAGGGAGGTGGTGCTCTCCCCTACCCTGGGGGTCTTCAAGAGGAGGTTAGATAAGCATCTAGCTGGGGTCATCTAGACCCAGCACTCTTTCCTGCCTAGGCAGGGGGTCGGACTCGATGATCTATTGAGGTCCTTTCCGACCCTAACATCTATGAATCTATGCTATGGGCAGGGAGCCTCTGTTAATCGCTGTACATGTCCCCATGTCTTGCTTGTTCTCTAGTCACTACAAAAGCTATTTAGTATACTGTAAGGAACTAGTTAGCTCAGTGGTTCCCAAACTTTTTTATACTGTGGACTGGCATGGGAGCGGGACGGGGTGCTTGGAGCTAGCTGCCTCCCTCCTGGGGCTGCCCCGCTGCCTAGATTTAACCCCGCACATGACTGCTAGCGGCGGAAGCTGTTTGCCTGAGCTGACAGATGGGGTTCTGAGCAGGGGGCTCATGCCATGACCTGGCAGCCAACCCTTTGCAGCCTGGGTTAGTTAGTGTCAAAGCTCTTCTATTGTATAATCAAGCCTGCACATGCTAACATAATAGAGATGGTCTTTTCTTGTCCATGCAGCTGTGGATCCAGGTGTGGAGTGAGGGGGTGTGTGCCACACCCCACTTCAGCCATTTTGCACATGTGCAGTGAGCTCGAGAATATAAGAGCATAAGAATTGCCATTTACTGGTAGATCTGGGGTGGGCAAGTATTTGGGCTGGAGGGCCCCACTTAGGGAGTTTTGCTGAGCTGTTGAGGGTTGAGGGGTTGGGCGGGAACTGACCCAGACTTGAACAGTGGGTGTGGGGCGGGGGGTGCTGACCTGGCATGGCGCGGGGGTGTGGGAGGGGTTCAATCGGTCCTATCTGGTATTCCACCCTGCACCCATCGCTGGGGGTGCCTTATGGGGCAGGTGGAGTCTCCATGAAGATCAGCCCAGGACTGCTGCAGGCAGTCTGTGCTTGGCGGGGCAGATGGGATGGGCCCACAAGTGTGTGGGGTGCAGCGTCTCGGAGCAGGATGGGCAGGTGGGGCTGGGGCCAGGATCGTGGGGCAGTGACAGTGCAGGGCCCAGAGCCTCAATTTGCTCCCTGCATGGGCTGGGATATGCAGGGAGCAGCTGGCAGCTCTGCCCTGGGCAGTCACCGCCCTGCAATCCTGGCCCTGCCTGCCTGTCCCGCTCCTGGACGCTGCTCTGCACCTGCCCTTGGGCCCGTCCCATCCACCCCGCTGAGTGTGCCCTGCCTGTGGGGGTCCCAGGCTGGTCTTCATGGAGACCCTACCCACCTGCCAGCTACATCCGGTGCTCCCAGCAATGGGTGCAGAGCAGACTGGTAGTGGCAGCCAGGCAGAGTGAGCCACTGCTGTGGGGGCTGCTGGGATGGCAAGGCTGTTCTTGTATTGGGAGAGAGAGTCAACAGAAAATCTCTTTGCCGTTTAGTCTTTTGTAAACCCGTATGATGTCCCCCCTCAAGCATCTCTTTTCTACACTGAGAAGGCCTAGCATCTTTAGTCTCTGCTCATATGGGAGCTTCTCAGTACCCCTGAGCAGCTTTGTTGCTCTTCTCTGAGCTCAGCCCAGTTAGTGCAGGCTACAAGAGCCTCGTGCGTGCAGCGAGCTGTACAAGCTCCCCAACTGGTTGGTGTGAACTCTGGCCCACAGCAACTTGCTGCAGCTCCAGAGCTGGGGAGCGAGTGCCAGCACCTCTCATCCCATCTTTCCTCGTGCTGCTGAAGTCAGCAGGGAAGGAAGCAGAAGGCGAACAGCAGCAGCACCCCCCGCCTCCAGATCTGCCCTTGTGTTCGTGGGATCGAAGCCCGTTCTTTTGAAAACATACGTTCTCAGCTCCGACCGGGAAGTTCACAGCGCCACGGTGTGCGCTATGATGACACAGGGTCCTGGGTGCCACAGACTGGTTACAATACAAAACGGACATGTTTTCCTCAAGTACAAAACAGCCAAAATGAGCTCATCTCCAAGTAAATGAGTGACTGCCACTTGTCTCTTTTGAAGGCAGCTGAGATCAGGCTGGCTGTCTTATTCTTCCTTCCATGGTCTCATCTGAATTGAGCCGGGAGAATAGGGCCTTTTCAGTTCAGGAAGCTTATCTGTGGAGCTGACTCCCTGTGGACGCCTGCCATGGTTTCTCCGTAGCTGTCTCCAGTCTTTTTTTGTTCAGCTCAGTAGCTCTCTGACAGTTTTGGCTTCCCTTTGATAGTTCAGTTTTCTACAATGTCTGAGAGACTAAATAATAAAATTAATTGCATGAAAATAAATAACACAGTGGGATAAATTCATCCTGGTGTGATTCCACCAAGCTCAGAGAAGTTCAATCTGCCCCGATTTTGGTGCAATGTGTGTGGCAAAGTTGTGACTGACGTGAGAGTTTGGCAAACCCGGTGAATCTTTGCTGCAAAAGTGAAACTTTCTTTTCTAATTGAAGTAACGAAGTCATCCCATACCAGGGCAAACTGAAGTTTCATCAGCTGCCCACTCACATGATTCAGTAAGAGCTGCTGCTCACACTTCAGAGGCTCATTTAGTTATGTAAGGCAGAAGTGCTGCTGTGGATGTTGCTAATGACTCTTTTTTGGTGCTGCCATAAAAGGTGATACCGCAGCAAACAAAAATAGGGGGTAAAGCAAGCAAAAAAGTGTTCCTTTGCAATCAAAGTGCAAATATCACTTGGACTTTGATGACTCACTGCTGAGTAATATACTTTTGGGACTGCGCTATGAGCAAAGAAGTGTATTCATTTAAACAAAACTTGAACCAATGTAGCTGTGTTGTATGTGTTGGTTCCCAGTTGGCAGCATTTCAGCGTGACCAACAGACTTCAGCCTTATTGCCCTGCCAGACCCTTTAGTTTGTCACAAGGGCACACTGCTAACTCATATCCATCTTATTGTCCACTGTTACCCCCAGGTCCTTTTTTGCAGAGCTGGTGCCCAGACCCCCAGTTGGTACTGGGGCATGGGATTGCTCCATACGAAGTGCAGGACTTTACACTCCTTGTTGAACCTCATGAGACTCCTTTTGGCTCAATAGTCCAGTTTCTCTACATCACTCTGAATCCTAGCCCTGCCCTACAGTGTATCTACTACACCTCCCAGCTTGGTGCCATTCATGAACTTGCTGAGGGTGCACTGCATCCCATCTGCCAGACTGTTAATGCAGATACTGAAGATCAGCAGGGATCCTGGTTTTCTCTGATTTACAAAAAATCCCCAATTTTCAGTTAAAAAAAGTAAACTCAAATCCACATTCTTCCGTGATTTAAATGGAACACCACTATACACACACACACACACACATATAGTAGTGTTTCATTTTAATAATTGAAAAACATGGATTTGGGGTTACTTTTTTAACTGAAAATTGGGGATTTTTTAAAATCAGAGAAAACCAGGATCCCTGAAGATCAGAATAACATAGAGGAAAAAAACCCAGCCATCTTGAGGACTGGAGTGACAGAAATGAGATGGACTTCAATGGTACAAGATGCAAAGGCATGCATTTGGAGACTACTAACAAGAACAGTTTTAAACAGCAAATGAAGGGAAAGATGTGAGTGCGTTAGTCGAAGGATTGCAAGCCAGAAGTGTGATGCAGCCATGAAAAAGGCAACTGTGATTCTCAGATGTATCGGATAAGATACTTCCAGTAAAGATAAAAAATGTTTATACAAAATACAAGACTGTGGTAAGACCTCATGTGGAATAGCACGTACAGTTCTGGTCACCCATGTTTCAGAAGGATAAATTCAGGCGGGAATAGGAGGATAAGGGGAATGGCAAGATCTTGTGATTTAGTTTAGCAAAAAAAAAAAGGCTTCCTATAAATACACCATGGAGGTACTTGACAGGGAGGGAGAAGAGCTGTTTAAGTAGGAACTAAGGGATATAAACTGTCTATGAATAAATGTAGGCTGGCTATTAGAAACAGTTTTGATGTTCATTATAACTACCTCAGTAGTTATAATGGAGCCAAAATCCCAGATAATTTTAAGATGGAGTTTGATAAATATATGAAGGGATTATATGGTAATATTGTGGCCTGTAACAGTATCACTGACCCAGGAAGTCCTTTCCAGTCCCACATCCTACAGAGCAACTTTTTCTACGGAGGACAGGTGTAAGTCTGTCTTTGAACGGGAGATCTTTAAGGTCAGGGAACTTTTAGGTGGTTTAAGAAGGCTGTGTGTGAATTAGTTATTGGTATTATTACATTTAAGTCACAAGTGAAACATGACCCCGGTACTAGGACCTAGACGTGAAGTCCTAGATATTTTGTGGTCACTTGGGAGTCTAGTGGGTTCATTTGGCCAAATTCAAACAAATAATTGTGTTTTAAATGCAGTCAAACATACTTGCATTCTGCAGCCCTGCAGTCCACCTGCAGATTCAACCAAGGAAGGAGGCCTTCCGGTCATCAGCTGCTGTGTAGCTCCATGCTACCTTGTTAAACAATTAGTATAGATCACTATTAAATTAAATGACCCCATGTGTCATCCTTACCTAGCTCATCAGGGCACTGAAGAGCTTAATTTGTTAAAGTATGTGAAGTGGTTTGAGATCCTCTGATGGAAACTGCAGTGAAACCACAAAGTATTTTCAATTATTGTCATTCTTATATTATTGTTATAATGATTATTGCAAAGACCAAGGTTTAATTGGTTTGTGCTGCGGGTTATTTGTAGGAATGAGCCAAGCTGATAAAGAAGGAAATTCTTTCTGCTATCTCTGAGCAGAGGTGGTTGGCTGTGTTAGTCTCTGCTTATTTTATCTATCTAATCTAAAGCAGCTGTCTCTATGGTTTGGGATGGTGGTGGAGGAAGGGAGGAGGGGTAGCGGGCAAAGAACCTGATTCCATTGCAATGCGAGTGGTGGGCTACCCCAAATCTCTTGGGATAGAGAAGAAGCAGGTAGGTTGCAACTTTCAGTGGGAGAGCAGTGCAGAAAGGGAACTAGATTTTCGGCAATAGGCCAAGAAAGCCTGTATGATAAAGGCCCCTGGCAGACATAACTTTTTGCTGTGCTGCAAAGTTTGTAGCACAATAAAAATATAAAGTACTATAGACAGCCTCCTGGCTGAAGTGCGACAAAGGTCTGCTCTCTACAGAGGGGGCAATGGAGGGCTATCCATAACTCCCCTGCCCCCAGCAGTACCTGTCAAAAAGGCTTGTAAAAGTCCCTTTAATTTCTAGGAAAGCCCATAGCCTGGGACCTACAGCATCACTGCCCAGTGGTCTGGGATCATGGACTGTGGGTAGACAAGATTGTGGTGTGGTGATAGCCTGGGATCCTAGAGATGCCCCCCCAGCAGGGATGAAGCCCCAGGAGAATGGCCCCTTCTCACACTGATGACATGGTCACCCTTGTTTTCTGCAAGGTGTAAGGGGCAATCCCTACGCACAGGATCAGGGTGAGGGAGTGGACAAGGAGTCCCGAATAATGCACATTCATAGCTAAATAAAAGGCAATGACTACCAAAGGGGTGTCTTCAACCTAGATGGGTAAGATCAAATGCAAATATATTCCCTGTGACCAGTGCACATACAAGAGGTTAATTCAGCTCCACTTTTCTCTGCCTTCAACTCCTGTGAACAGATGAGCTCCAGAAAAGTCTGCTGGGAAGCAGATGACTACAGAGCCTGGGGCAGGCAGGCAGCAGCTCCAGGCAAATGGTTAGTATCAAGCTTCCCTTTGCCAGAGATAATGATAATAATAATAATGATAATTGGACAAAACCCCCCCCAAATGTTTTCTGGTCTCCTTTCTGTCTGGGCCCCGGGCGACTGCCTGGTTCACCCATGCCTGTGTCCGGCCTTGGACACAGGCAGGGCTTCCTACAGAGTGTCTGGGTGTTGGGTTATTCACTGGGCCACTTTTGCTTAAGTTACCTTATTTAGTTTGGTTTTTTCCACCTGCTAAACAGGATTGGATGCCAATCCACCCCTGCCTTCTGCGCAGCTGTCGTAGTATCTTACTGCCTGTTGAAAATAGAAGATGCAGCCATTGGCAATCTCTGACTTCCTCAGAAATGGACTGTTCTGTGCTCAGGTATTAAATGTGGGGATGACCTGGAAGAGTCGGTCCTGCCAGGGGAGAGTTTTCTTCTCTTGTAGAAAGGAGTATTGTGCAAATCTTATTCAAGATACTGAAAAGCGTTAGTGTTCACATATCCCAGCTAGTGTGTGCTAACTCCTCCAGGCTGTGTTTTTTTTTTTTTTTTTATTGCCCTTTACTTTCTGTACTTATAAAAGTTAGAGCCAGGTAACGTGTTACCTTTTTGATTGATTTGCATTTTCACTCAGCTTGTGGTGGTATCAACGACTGAACAAGGTGAAGACAATGAATGATCAGGTCTCTTTGGTTTTGCTTTTTGTTCCTTAGCTGTGCCACATTTGAGTCTATTCCCCCTACCTGTTTCTTCCTCTGGTAGTCTTTAACCCAGTTTTTTCAATATATGGGCAATAACATAAGTCTCTTTTATTTGTATGATATCACTCAGGAAAGTTAGAAATGGAAGCATTCCAGCTCTTTAAGACTTTGAGGCCACTGGGAATTATCTGAGTCTATTACAGCTGTGAATTCAAATTTGGCAAGCTATTATCATCTATGATTTGTATTACAGTCATGCCTAGAGGCGAGAATCTCATTGTGCTAGGCCTTGTTGAAACTGTAACAAAGGGACAGTCTCTGTGATTCTGTCTCTGTACTTGATTCAGGACTTAAAATTTCTGCAACTGTTCATTTATCGAGTTTATTAGCGGCTATAGCACTTGAACCATGTGGATTCTTTGTCAAATTTTGCACAATCTTCTTAACACTTTCATATTCAAATAGTGATAGGTCCTAGAAACCCCATTCAGGGATTGTGGCCATGTAAAAAAAAGAAGGTGGTCCTTACTTTAAAGAGCGTGCAGATTTCAGTATAAGAGAGACTACAGATGAATACAACAGAGGGGAGCAACATAGCAATGAAACCATTATGGTTAGCATAACAAATACTATTTATAGTACATCGGGTGCCTAACCATTGTTGAGTGTTATGTAAGGATGAGTTGTAATGACACACGAAGGAGAATAATCTGGCATTTTTTTGGCTGTTGAGAAGCTCTTCCTTTGCATAGAGGACAACCTGGAAGAAGATGCTATGATGCTGGAGGAGAAGATGGACTGATGGTAGAAAAACCATTGGCAGAACTGAATCCCAAACTGCTCCAGATTCATGTTGCTGTGGTTTTGACCAATGCATCTTCCTATGTAAGAGAAGTTAAGATCTCCCCGATCTTCAAGAGGGACACAGACCCATAATGTAAATCACAGACATTTTCTAATCAGTTTGGACTGGACAACAAGGGCATGTCCAGATGAGTGCGCATGTGCAGTTCGTGGTGCCACAGACCGCAGGCATTTGCAAGCATGTTCATTTGAAGTGCGGTGGGGTTTTTTGACGCTAGGAAATCCCAGTCTCAAAAAAAATCCATGCCAAGAAAGGTGGGGTGGTGCATGTGGCAGCAGTGTACTCTGCCGTGCTCTGGATGCCGGTCAGGCTCTGAGCACCCAGATCGCCACTGCTGGAGCCCAGGAGGCACCCAGGACTCCCGCTAAGGCTGCTGGAGCCAGTCCAGGTGCTGGCCCCAGCCTCCCCTACTCCACCCAGGGCAATTTGCTGTGTGCCTGAGCATGCATGCAGGGGTGTTCCCTGGGGACAAGTAGCAGTGGCACAACTACGTGGCACTGCTATTTGTCCCCAGGCAAATGCATGTGCATGCTCATCTGGACGCTCCCCAAGGTGTTAGCCAAAGGCTCTGTCCAGTCTCATTCTGTAGCTATTTCAACTATATCAATCAGATTTCATAAAAGGGAGATGTAAGATTCATTGGGTCAACAGGAGCTGAGTTCCTTACCCACGGGTAGCCTATAGTCAGATGAAGCGTTCGCATGCAAGGTAAGAGATGTGGGTTTGAACCCACTTAGGTTGAAGAGGGAATTGAAACCAGATTTTAAGTTGAATGAATGCTCGAAGGTTCTCCTCTAACAAAAAGCTGAGTATAACCACTAGCAGCCCCTCTTTAAAGGAACGGGTGAGCCAGTTGCCTGTTGAAGAACTTAGGGCCTGAGTCCAGCAAAGTTTTTGGACTATGAATCATCCTTTTCTGTAGGTGCCTCCCTGCAGTCCTGAGTTAGGTACCTAACCTCCGGTGGAGTGGGATTTATGACACACCCTTCTCTGCAGCATTTGCTGCGGGCTATTTTAGGCAGTCACTTGTCCGATTCCCATGCTGAAGTCCCTGCCTCTACCCGTGCATTGTGCGGGGAGCTCAGCTCTTCCCTTTCAGCATGGAACATGCCTGGGCTGGCAACTCTCAATGCTGCACTTTGATATATCTGTCAAGAGCCCTTGCAAGCCCTGAAACACAGAACTTGCTTCAACCCATCCAGGGTGCTTAAACATTCATTGAAAAATTCCCCCAAATTTAGGGGCCTCCCATAAGACAAACCTTGAATAAATTCGGGCATTTTAACTGCTTGCAGCTCACAGTCATCCTAATCCTTAAACCATTCCTTGCATTCTTCTCTTTCCCCCTTATAACCCACATACCTTAGGCACTTGCGTGCTCAATCACAATTTTTTTCCTTTTTCCTTCCTATTTCTTTTTTTTTTCTTTTACAGTTTGATATAAGTGAGGATGCAGATAACTTAATTTAGAATCCAGGTGTTAATTTACTACCTTTATTTAGTGCCCGTTTGCTGTTCCTTTTCTCCTCTCTGCATTTGAGTCTACTTGGCAATAATAAAAGAAAATTCCATTTGCTTCCCTTAATATTCTGGTTGTCTGGCTTCTCCACTCATTGTTAGCTGATCCCATGATAAGATTTATGTCCTGCCATCTGATCCTTTTGTATGAATCCAGTTTACAGCTATAAGGATTATAACTGTATTGTCCTTGGATTGCAAGCTCGTCTCTGTTGGAGGCAAATAAAAACATTTGTTTGCAAACCAAATGCATCAAGAAATGTCCATGTCTTGCTTCAGCTGTGTAACTTGCTTCCTAGTAGTTTGCAAACATCAGTGTTAATTTTAGCCTGGTAAGGCAACAGTGCCTACTCTGCATTTCATAAGCAGTTTTAATACTGCAGGCTTTTGTGATATCGCCCTTCTGCCACTGTCGTACAAATTTAGGCATAGCAAACCTGTACGCTCATGCTGAAACTTTGTAAGTCCTGAAACAGCATGTTAAAACAAGAGCTCACAGTCAGATCCACTGCAGCGTGGGATCAACAGAGAATTCAGAGTCTGATGTGGATACCTTGCAACTGGATACCCATGAGAATAGAAGAGTTGAACGGAAAGAGATTAAGCAGCTCATTGTACTTTTTCCCCCTGTGAAGTGTAAAGAACTGAAAGCTTCATTGTTTGGTAACCACTTTAAAGTTAAAGGGAAAGAAGAATTTCTTTAATAGAGTCCTCCAGTAAAACGTGTTATTTTCATTGAATCAAATGAGCTCATCCAGACCTGTAGGCATGAGTACGAAAACCCAAAAGCCAACCCTGCACCCCATACAAACTCCATTGTCCTCATTGTGATCACAGCTTCCCCACGGTGAACAGGTAGCTTCCTCACACAGTCCACACAAGTCAGCAGTGGGTCCTTCCCGCTCTGGGGCCTGGCTTTATTCATAAAAGGAATTCAGAATGAAACAATACCCCCTCCATGTTACCCCAGGCTTGGCTGCTCCTTGAAAGCTGTCCAGCCCACTTCCTACATCCTTTCTCTCTACGAAGCCATTCTTGCCTCACCTCTGTCTGCATGAGATAATGAACCACCTGCAACAGCGCGTAACCAGAACCAGTATAACATATTCCAGCTAGACTATTGTTTGCTAAGAGTTGAAGATTTCCAAAAAATGCTGCCAACCTGATGTACAAAATGAAACACTTTTTAGATTGTACGCTGTACCCCATTATACAGGCAGTCCTCGACCTACAACGTTTCGAGTTACAACGTTTCGCACTTACAACAGTTATAAATTGACACCCTGCTTCAACTTTATGACATCAGTTTCGACTTTACAACGCTTGATCCGATGCCACGCCACGCCAGCAAAAAAGTTTGCTGCGTCGCTCGTCTCCCTGGAGAACGTCTGTCCAAACTTCCTTGGACACTTTCTTTAAGAAAGCTGACAAGACTCCAGACAAACCCACAGCCGAGACTCCTGGGAAGACTCCAGCCAAGAGCCCTTCAAAAAGTCCAACCAAGAGCCTTTCAAAAAGTCCAGCAAAGTCACCTCAAAGCAGTCCTTCCAAATCAATATGATTTCTGTTTACAATATACATACATTAATGTAGCTATATTACTCATCTATAATTGATTGAGGACAAAATTCTGGGGCATTTTTGGTGAAAAATGGGTATCGGGCCTTGGTTTAGGAACCAATCCCCCATTTATAACATTGTTTCTTATGAGAAAATTGGTTCCGAGTTACATTTCGACTTAAGACGTGGTTTTCAGGAACCAATTGTGTCATAAGTCCGAGGACTGCCTGTATATACTTAAAATTCAAATCGTTTAAAGGCATTTGAGAGAGAGAAGCTGTGCAGTTTTGCTCTGAGTTTGGGATGGGAAGACAGAAGTTCCAGAGTTCAAATCCCAGCTGTGTCATGGTTTTGCTATGTATGTCCTTGGCATAGTCACTTAGCTTCCTCATTCTCCCTATCTACGAAATGAGTGTAACATTACTCACTCACAGGGTGCTTTCAGGATTCATTAATGCTTGTAAAGTGAGTTAGATGTCTCTTCGTATCCCAAATAAGAGGGCAACTGGGAGACAGCCTACTTGAAACCATTATTTGAGAATGCCACGTAAGCAACCAAGTCACAGGGCACGTGACCCCATCAGCAGAAAGATTATTATTAGTGCCAACGTAAGTATTTCTGGTGTTTTGTCTATAAGAGAGCCAAAGTCAGAGAATCAACAACTCCCATTGATTCAACACACAAATGACTCCAGAAGCAACCTGGGACAGAGTGTGGGGATATATCTAGGATATTTTAGACTGAAATGGCTTTGCCTTGAGCAGGAGGTTGGACTAGATGACCTCTCAAGTTCTCTTCTTATTCTATTCTTTAATTTTTCTGAGTGGCACATTATGTACCACATTCACCCCCAAGATGCAGAAGATCTAAAAAGTTGGATGCCAGAGTTGAGAGAAGTCAGTGCTAGGGACCAACCTGCGGTGTACTATAAAGCCTTGAGGTATATAACAAACAGTAGTCTAGAGAGAGACATGGTGATAGATACAGTTTGGGGAATTTAATCCTCTGATTAAAACACTCAATCCAGTTTCATCTATCTTGCTGTTGTTAAATACATTTTTTTTACCTGAGATTTCCTATTTCCTCCACAGCTTTCCACAGGTCACCAGCAATTTAAAAAGTGAAAGAAAAGTACCTCCCATTGGAGGAAACTTCTAACATGAGGTTGTCCAGGAGGCCTAAAACAATTTGCACCTCCAGTGTGGTTTTGATTTCAGTGTGACCTATTCTGTAAGAACCAATCTAAATCCCATACAAGTATCTGTGGACAACTATTCAGTGCTAGATTGTAATAAATAGGTCTGCATATTTATTACAGCTTCCTCCGCTGGATAAATGATTAAATTCACTGTTCTGTCAAGTGGAGATAAACACTCCTGCCCCCTCTTTATGTTTTAGGATACAGTGGTCTTGAGTGAGAAGCCTTTTGCTGTGAATGATATAATATGGACCAGCTATAAACATGGGTTAATGTTATCGAAAGGTTTACTATGCATTTCATGATGGATGAATTTAACCACAGTCATATAAACATAGCAATAAATATTTCACTGATATTCAGGGTAACTTTGCCAAACATACAAATCATTGATAACCTGTAGTGAACCATAGACTGTAGTGTTTTTTAGCATTATTTTTAGCATTAGTGTATCATAGAGTGTTTTTTAGCATTATTAGTGTTATTTAGCATCTAAAACATGTTCAAAGTTGTATGGGAACACCACAGGGATTTCACATTTTTACAGCTTGCCTAAACTGTACGATGTCTGTGAAACATTAACAGAAAACCCCAAGAATCAATGTCTGTCCGTGTTTCGCAGTTCCTGGTTGCTATTCATGTAATGCAGTAAGACAGCATTGCAGAGACATGGAAAAGATCAGGAACAGAATTGTTTCCTACAGTTTATTCTCCAGGGCTTTGTTCAGGCCATTTTTAAGTGACTCAAGCTACTGAAGTGATTCATGCAGTGACATTTTGGCAGGGCGTGAAATGCAATCTGGCAGAGGTGCGATGACTAAAGGTCTGATCCTCTCCCCTTGGAAAATCCATGGCAAAACTCCCGCTGGTTTTAACTGGAGCAGAATCAGGTCCTTGGAGGCATCTCATCGAAATGGCAACAGACGCCAAGCAACAGATGAAAAAAAATCTCATTCTCTTACACGTTACGTTCCCTTTTACTATCCCCCTATATTTACAATAACCCTCTTCGCAGCCAAGAATTTTTACATAGAAAAATGGGCTTCTTTGTGAATGTCCAACCGATAAAGCAGCCCTGGATTAACAGTCTTTCTTTCTGATGTCTCACTCAAGCTGGCTCTTTCAATACTTAGTCCTCTATGATGTTAATGTGAGCTCTCCAAAAGCATAAGTTAAAACAATCAATAAAGAAAGGAAAAACTAATTGATTTGGGTTTTTTAAATTTTTCTTTCACTAGAAGATGCTCATTAAACTTGGCCAGTCTGTGTTGAAAGACAAGTTTGTTGCATCTCATGATATAAAACTACAGTCCCTTGCACAACATTCACTCAGAGTGGTCTCTTCTTTTGCTTTTCTGTAGTTCCCGCATCTTTTTCTCTACCTACATCTACCAAGCCAAATTCCTGCTTCTTTTATGTAAATCTGGGGTAACTTCAGTTTCAACGGAGTTACGTTGGATTTCTTGGGACCTTATTACATGGTCATTTTGGATGACTTCTGGAGCCCATAACCCCTGGATTGACCGCACCTTAAACTGGTTGTAAGCACTCCTTACGCAGCTCAAAGTTACGCCACTCCAGGGCAGGATTAGCTCTGATCTGTGTTACCCGGCTCATGTTACACTAAACTGGGTTACCTGGGAGCAGGATTTGGCCTATTGAGCTCAGATATCCTGCAAATCTGTTTTCAGTATATTCCTCCAGATGCTGAAAAAAATTACCACCTCATTGAACTAGAACCCAGTTAGAAATAAAATTAAAAGGAAATGATTCACGAATAAACAGATGCTTATGTGTACTTCAAAACCACACCAGGCATGCGGTAGCTACATGGAGAACTAATCTCTGACCCTGCCTTAGGAAAGGCCTAAGGCAAAGGGGTTTTGCCTGTGGGGAGTAGAGAACAGTGCTCTGAGCAGTGGCTTATTTAAGTTTGCAGAACTTTGCTCTCTAAGTCCTATTTTATCTGAGTTTCCAAGTTGGGGTGAAAGGGTCAGAAAAATAGCTCTAGTTTTCCTTTTCATCTCTCCCTCTCAAGTTTAGAAAACTAGCCAAAAGAGATGTGAGATTTACCCAATTAAATAACAGAACAGGGTCATTTGTTCAGACTGGCAACAGGCAAGGGGCGATAACTACCCTCCTCCTAAATTCCAAAAATTCCATTCCCAATGGATGCCATATAGAAAATGAGGCATTTAAATCCCAAATAGTAAAATGTACTATATTACAGTGGCAGACAGTGAAAGCAAACCATGCTCTTTATGAATTCTGTGACTTTTGCAGTTCTTAACAATGTTTCACACTTGACAGGATGCCCAAGAAGACTTATTGCGGGCGAGATGTTTGCTTACCATTGCTATTCTGCTGATTTTACTATGCTTCTTTCTTTTATTGGCTTGCCAGTAATAAAAGTTATTTATTTATTTGTTATCCAAAGGTATAAGTACATGGCCAGGGACAGGGATCTGTCTCCCTCCAGCTTCTTTATCTCAGTGATGCCCCCCTGCCAGCTTTTGTGTTACCGTTCTCTGTTGCTGGGTAGTCTCTTGCAAATCATATATTTTGCTATGCTTAGCTGTTGTTATAGTTTCCTGTCCAAATGGGATGGTGTTTTTGGACAACGGGTTGTTCTTAGGGATTGTGTGGAGTGAAGCAAGGATAGGTGTGGGAGGCAGGGTGGGATAAGAAACAAAAGGAAGGCCTTGGTCTCTGGTGAGTAATGAAGCAGATAGGGGGTTTCTGTGAGAGAGTGGCCTTTGCTGGAGCGAGCGTAGAAACAGGGATGGATTTTGTATGATGCTGGCAATGGCAGAGACTAAAATCCTGTAATACAGAGACTCTTGGGGCTAAAGATTGAAAGAGGGGATTCTGACTTTTTAAACATATCTTCCCTGCATTCATGAATTAACTTATCTGCTCATTTAGAGGCCTAACACTTAAAATTAAGTATATATTTTTTGAATATCAAGGCTGCCTTTGCTATTAAGGAATGGGTCTTTCTGCCATTCCTTTTTATTTAACCTAGGCAACTGTAGGATTCATTTTTAAAGAGCCAGCTCCTCAGCTGATGTAGATCAACATCACTGCATTGGCTGACATGATGTACTCAAATCCCACTTTGAAAATGCAAGCATACTTTAATTTGTTTTCCACGTGGATAGCCATAACTTTTTGAGGAAGCAAAAAGCTTGAGATAATTGAGAAATCCCCCAGAATCTCTCCTAAAAATATTGCCATAAAGCAAAGCAGCTCAGTAGAAACTCCATCCCCAGAGCAAAGAATACAGCTCAGGATCAGCAGCATGCTTTACTATTCAGATATACCTGTTCAAACTCACCGATTGACTGCTGAATCAAAAGATGACCTTATTATTAAGCCGTGGATCCCATTTGCATTTCATGATTTCCAGAGCTATGCACAACATCCAAAATTTCTAGTCATGGTTTACTCAGTGTTTGCCTTGACCTGCTTATTCCTCCACCAAAGCAACTCTTAGTTGTTATTCTGTTATTTTCAAAGTCCTTGAGGATACAAAAGAATGTATTCATTGCCAGATGTTTTACCAAATACAAGGCCTTCAATGAAGCAGTGAGAGATGGTATTAAATTGGACTACAAGGAGATTCCTGGGAGCGGACAATCCATTTTTTGGTACCCTGACTGAGTGTCATCTTGCCCACGACTCCCAGAGTCATTAACAGAAAGTGCCAACAATGGGACCTGACTGTGATACCACACTGCTTCTCGTGCCATGTCTAGCACCACAGGGAAGAATGACAGCATTAGGCAGCATTTAGAAACGTCTCCAGTGCAACTTTTACCCTTTTCCCAGAATGAAGTGATTAAATGAGTGATTAAATATTGCAGAGGTAGCAAATGTACAAGCATGATTTTCAATTTTCATGATGAAACTGCAGACGCTGCTGAGATAAAACAAATGTCACTGGAAGTAAGGCTTGTTAAAATGAAGTATGAAATTCCTTATATCTGAGAGGCATTTGTGTGGATTACCCTAGTATTCAGTCTGAGTCTTGAAACCAATAAAGCATCAGCAAGTGCGTCTGAGTTTGGACCTGACCTTTTCAAATTAGTTGGCCAAGATGACAGTGGTTTCTCTAGGACGGCAGGTAGAGATAGACAGTCTAATATAAAGACATACTACAAAAACAGCATTTATGCATCTAGACTACATTTAAGACCTGATTTTCCCTTTATTGGAAAAAAGTTTTATATGGGTGTGACTCAGTTTTTACCCCAGTGTAACTGATAGCAGACTTAGACCCTCATTTTTTACTCCTCAGCCTCTCCCGCCCCATTAGCTATTTAGGCCTTACCTTGACTGCAGACATACTGTGCCCAGCAGTAGCACCCTCAGTTATCCCACACTGCTCTGTGTACACTACGTCCTACCTAGAAGCAGGGCAGCCACATCAATACGGCACTGTGCCCAGATTAACTGCCACTGTTATTCAGCAATACTAATTAATCCATCCTTGGCATCACGTGGACTCAGAGAGAAAGAATCATAGAAAATTAGGGTTGGAAAGGACCTCAGGAAATCATCTAGTCTAGCTGCCTGCTCAAGGCAGGACCAGCCCCAACTAGATCATCCCAGCCAAAGCTTTTGTCTACCCAAGTCTTTAAAACCTCCAAGGATGGAGTGTCCACCGACTCTCTAGGTAACCTGTTCCAGTGCTTTGTTACCCTCCCGGTGAAAAAGTTTTTCCTAATATCCCACCTAAACTTCCCTTGCTGCAACTTGACACTGCTTCCAGTTAGGGAGCTGCCTGTATGGATCAGCACAGCATGTCTGTGGGGGCTGCATGCAGGTACAATAAGTTTGTAGTCTACATATGGCCTTGATCTCTCTTGTTTGAATTTCCCCTTAGCAGTAGGCACCTTTAACAGAACCAAGGTATCCCATGCTTCCAAGAACGTGTCCGATCCCTTTTTGTGTCTGGCTAAATTGTCGGCTTCCACCGCACCTGGCAGCAACAAGATCCACACCTTCACGATATGCTGCACGAAAAAGAAATGCCTTGTGCTAGTTTTAAATGAACTGCTCACTTCATATGGCGACCCCTAGTTCTAGTATTGTCACCAGTGAATCCTTATTGAACTTTCTCTTTGCTGTTTGGAATTTGATAAACCCTTCTCGCATCCCCCCATCAACATCTCTTTTCTAAACTGACCAGGCCTGGCCTTTTCATCGAAGCGCCTCCATATCACTGAGCTTCCTTGTTGTTCTCCCTTTTTTTTAAGTTCAAATCCATGGTAGGCGTCCTACGTACAAGCCCCAAGCCCACAGGCCTTAGCATTCAGATGCTTCCTTGTCTTGCTTGCCCCCAACCCAAAGATGTGGGGAGACGGGCTGGGTTAACTGATGTGCCAAGTATGCTGTGCTTCAGGTTTCAGTATCTACAGTTTATTGGTGAGGTGCTGGCAGCCCTTGTACATGCTTATCTCCCATTCAGGAAAAGCACCAATCTTCCTTCTGTTTCCCCCCCTTAAGTGTATGGGTGTTGGTTGATCACAGACATTTGGCATACTTTAAAGTTGTAAAAACATTGCTGACAATGGTGACTAAATAGTGCCTGAAACTGTGTTAGCTACTACCTATTTTCCTAGGCTACACAGTGCCAAAACCAGATGGTCTGTCCTCTTTGCTGTACGTTTTAAAAGGAGGAAATAGAGGTTCTTAAATGACTACACAAAAATCAATTGCTTCAAGAGCTGATCTTTGAGGCTGGGGCTTAAGTGCCCAAGTCCTTCGCACAGGACACAGAGACCCTTTTGAGATAATATAAAAAGAATATGGACTTGAAAAGAGGCCGTGTAAATTCATTATGAGCACCAAGATAAATCAGAGCTCTTTCTTGGACACACTTACTCACTTCAAAGCACAGAGAAGGTGGGTGGAAAGGTCTGTTTGGGTTTCACTCAGTTCCCTGTCAAGCAAGGACTGGACAAGTCCATGTACTGCTGCTGCTGTGGTGATGGACTTCCCTGAACAACTCTCCTTCCCCATGCTTATGGAGCAAGTCTTAGGTGTCCAACAGCAAGTTAGGATCAAAGACAGATAATGTTTGACTAGATTCAGAAAACAGAGGGTTTTCTGAGTCCTACAAGGGGACTCAAATGATTGCTATATCTGTTATAATCTCTTAATAATAGCAAGAATAGAATAGAATAATAGTCTATAAATTTGGAAGTACTTTGACGTGGTCTCTCAGAGGCAACTAAGAAAAGGGGGGAAATGACTTTGTGCCCCTTTTATTTCCTTAGCCATGATCTACTAGCACTGGCAAGAATTGCACAGGTTGAAATAAATCCGTTTCTAGGTTGAGTGAGGGTTGCTCTTCCCACAGTTGTTAGAAACTGATATAATTAAGTAGGACAGCCTCCTAGTTTGGATGCAGCTATTCTCCGAAGCTATACAGGCACAAGCATCTTTTACCGGAATGACTGCTTCTGTACTAAGGCAGTGTTCAAGTGGTACAAGAACTAAGTATAGATCTTGCCTTCGCTAAATTGTCGCCACCATGCAGCACAGATGCTCTCTACATCAATTTGGAGCAGTTCATGTTGAATTGACTTGCTTGGTAAACTGTCTCATTAGAACCGAGTTATCTGTCTCAGGCACTTCACAAGAAAACGGGGAAGGAGAAAAGAAATCTGTCTTTGGCGTTGAGGTCACTCACATTCCTGCCAAAGCAACAGGGATCTTATATGAAACCTTGCTGAGTTAGGACACTGAATTTAGTGTCCTAAATTCAGCATTTAGGCAAAGCATTTGCAGGAAGCCATTCTGCTGAGGTGGCTCATTCCCTTTTCCTGGGGGCATGAGGTGCTTCCAGTTTTCCCAGCTCTTTCGACATTTAAGGTCAGGGTATATAATACCATGCCCAGTCCTTACCAATGCCTGCCTAAATACCAAGATGTAAAATGCTGTTGCCACTTCCTCTTGATAAAAATGTCATAGCACCATTGCTCCTTGCATAGTTCCCAATTCAAGAATAGACATGTGTGTATTTGTGGGAAATTGGGTTGCCAGATTTGTCTGTTATCCCTGCAGGAGTCAGGAGGTGAAAGAAGCAAGGACAGCCATTGGGAGAAGAGAATTGTGAAAATGCACAAGAGAAAGGTCAGAAAAGTTTTTTAAAAATCAGGACATGTCACAGATGTTGTCTGATGCATCATTTTAATGACAAATTTAGCCCTACCTTAGTTCCAGAAATATTTTTCAAGTACTAGGACTCTCATACATTTTCCCCCAAAGTACTTCTGCTTTAGAGGAAGTGTAGGAAGAAGTTATTCCTAGTGTATGCAATTCTTCCTTTTGCATTTGGCTTCAGACAAATCAGCTAGGACATATCTACACTGAGTTTCTCCATCAAACCTCTCAGTCCTGTGGTATTTATCACCAGTGCTGCTCCATTAGCAGCCGCTGTGGCCTCTCCCATCATGATAGCGTACGGGGCAGCCGTACACTCCTCCCCTCCCCATACTTACTGGCAGAGGGACCCCAGCAGCTTTGCTACTTGTTCCTGATCAGCTAGGTGGCAAAACCATGAGAAAAATATGCACTCTTTTATATGTGATGATGCACCTGACCATTTGCACCCCTTTATTGACAGGATTTGCCCATGGGAACAGGGCCCTGGAATAAGGTGCCAGTCACACTGCTACTTCTCAGACCAGAACCACCCTTGAATCTCTGCCTCCCTGTCTAAGGGCAGATGGTCACTGGGTTCAAACAAGGTGGGAAAGAACAATCAATTCTGGAAAGTGCTAATTTTTTGCCCTCAGACTCCCTCTAGCCCAGTTCAGACATGAGGCCCCCTCCATAGGCTCGAAGCACCCCTTGGAAAATGTCAGCTCTTAGCTGTCACTTGTTTTTCAGCTACAGAAAAATATTAGCGCAACCCTTGCCTTGCAAAGAACTCAGAGGGCATGCAGCAGGCCAGAAAGGTTTTCACACTAGAGATCCCCATTTGAAATCTCTGGGTTTATCTTGTGAATCGTGCCTGCACCACTACATAAGAACTGCCATCTAGTTGCCCCGTGTCCTGTGTCACACAGGGGCAGACAGCGGATGCTGAAAGGGAGAGCAAACCGGGGCTGAACACTGGTCCTCTCTCACTTGCAGCCTCCAGCATTTCAGATCTAGGACAGGGGTGTTCCACCTCTGGCCGGCAGGCCAAGTTTGACCCATGGAGCCTGGTATCCAGCCCACAGGGCTCCCCACAGGTTGGGGGATCTGGCGGCAAGGGAGTGGTGACAATTAATATGGCTGCTCCTCCCCTCTGCCAGATTCCCAGACCCTAAGCCCTGTGTGGCAAATTGGGGCTGGAACACACCCTCTTCCCCCTTCCTAGGCTGGATCAAGTCCAGGCCATGCGCTCTCTCCTGCTGCCCCTGAGCGGCCAGCTCAAGCCCCCTTTGCTCCTCTGGGGAGCCAGCTGCCCCTTCACATGGAGAGATAGGGCCCCACTGCAACACCACCAGATCTGGCCCACGGAGGCTCCCATCTAGCCTACTGAACAAAAAACATTGAGCACCGCTGGTCTAGGAAGTTCGGGGTCAGAGGCTGTGCCCCTAACTCCCATGCTCAATAGCTGCCGATGCCCCTTTCCTCCGAGAACGTGTCCAATCCCTTTTTGAACCTGGCCAAACTGTCGGCTTCCCCTGCATCCGGCAGCAATGAGTTGCCCACCTTCGTGACACTGGGTGAAAAAGAACTTCCTTGTGCTAGTTTTAAATTAACTACTCACCTTATGTGGTGACCCCTGGTTCTAGTATTGCAAGAGAGTCAACAGTGAACGCATCCTTATTTACTTCCTCTTTGCTGTTTGGAATTTGGTAAACCCTCCTCACGTCCCCGCTCCAACGTCTCTTTTCTGAATGCACCAGGCCTGGCTTCTTCATACCATCGAGTATCCTTATTGTTCTCCTTTTCTTTTTTAATCTTGTGTCTCGGGCCAAAGCAGCCAAATCAGTTGAGCAGAGCTCAATTGTTCAAGTCTGTGCAGTGCTACCACAGGCAAGTCTCCTTCCTCCCAGACTTTTCAGCCCCTGGGGCTTCAGATGCTCCCAAATCCATGGTAGGTGTCCTACGTACAAGCCCCAAGCCTTGGCATTCAGATGCCCCTTGATGTGCTCGCCCCTAGCTAAAAGGCCAAAGGAGCAAGCTAGAGGGAAAGCCCAAGAGCAATCCCCTTCACCATAAATTATGTCGCTGAGATCTTCCCATTGGGAGGGCTTAGCAGACTCTTGCAGGGGAGCCTACCCCAGTGCAATGGGTGGGTCTCCACTCTCAACAGCGCCAAGTTGCTCAAGGCCAGGAAGAAGGGGATCTCCCCTGCCAGGTACATATGGGCCAGGACTATCAGCACGGTATCTCCACTGCCAGGCAAGCTTGCTCTCCTCCGAGCTCACAGCTGGGCTGCCGCAGGCTCCTGCCTATGCTTTGCCCATGCAGCGAGCTGAGCTGTCCGTGCTCCCCATCTGTTTGGTGCAAGCTCTGTCCAGCGCCAACACCTCACCCCAGCTCTTCCACCCCTTCCCTTGCAGCCTCCAGCAGGGGTAGGCAGCCCCCAGCACGGGTGCCAGGCTGCAAGGCATTTTGCTTGGCACGCTCATCTCAGGGCAGACGGCAGGGAAGGGTCTGGGGGCTGCCCTGCTACAACATCGGCTCCCTGCCCTGGCACGCCGACATCTTATAGGCATTTTCAGCCAAACAAACATCACCACCCCTGAGCCAAGCAAACTCTGCCCCAAACCCCCTCGCTCGTCCCTGTCCTCCAAGCCCGAGTCCAGGCTAAAGGGGAAGCTGGGGGGCAACAAGCGGCTCATGCCCAGGCGGCAAAGAGCTGCCCACGTTGGAGTGGGCTGGTGGTCCTTGGCATGCTGCGGTGCCTGGTGGGAGAAGCAGTGAGCATCCCTTGGGGTCACTCAGCCCCTTGCCCTGTCCCTCCTGTCCCGGGGAAGCCCCAGCCCGTGTGCGGAGGAGCGGCAGGGCGCCGGGGAGGTCGCAGCCCGGCTCCTTCGCCCGGGGCTGCGGGGAGGAGCTCGCACCCCGCGGCCCGGAGGCGGAGCGGGAGGCGGGCACGGCTCGCCCAGGGGCTGGAGCCGGAGCCGGAGCCGGAGCCTGCAAGCAGCCGCGGCCGGGCAGCACCTTGCAGCGGCGGCAGCAGCAGGAGGTGAGTGCCGGTCCCCTTCCCCGCATGCAGCCCCGGGGCTCGGGAGGAGCTGAAGTTTGGGAGCCGCCTCCTCCGGCTCTCCCCGCGCAGCCCCGATGCTCCCGCAGCATCCGCCTGCGCGGCGCCGGGCGCTCCCCCGCCCCTGCGGCCGCGACCCGCACCTCTGCCCCGGCTCGCACGTTCCTTAGCTGCAGAATTGCTCTCGCGCGGCTCCGCGGTCAACGAAAAAAGCAAAAGCAGCGAGCCAAAAAAAAAGCTCTGGGGTCGCACCAGGAGCTGAAAAGCGTAGCAGCCCAGCCCGTGCCCGTGGCAGTGCCAGCTGGCCCCATCCGCTGACTGTGCAAATGGTGGTTTTTGCATCCTTCATCCCACCCTGCCACCTGGGGCTGGTACCCCAGTGCTGCTGAGAGCCGCTGCCTTGTCTCAGCTGAGGCAAGCGGGCTTCCCCAAGTGCCAGACCGAAGAGGTAGGTCCTACAGGTGTAATAAGGCGGAATGGGTGTGTTTTAGCCATGGCTGAACAGTGAGAGAAGAGCGGGTGTTGTGGGGAGAGGCGTGCGTCTGGTTTTCAGCAAGTCAGAGCACAAGAGGAAGAAAGTCTTGTCCTTTTCCCTGGGACTCAAAAGGTTGCATATTAGCATTCGCCTCTGTCCCATCCTTTGCGTGTGCCTTTACTCTGAATGTCTTTTTTATGCTTTGGGAGCTTTGTGATGTATTAGATCTCAGCCCGCAAGGTAAAGCAGATCCGTGGTGACTTTGGGAGCTGAGGCCACTCATTCTTACCTTTCATGGCTGGGCTCGGAAAGAGGCTTTGGGCTCATCTTAGCCTGGGTCCCCTGAGAGGACTTTGTTATAATCCTCTCTTCGCTTGGTGCCGGTTCTTTGTAGGAGTAGGAATGATTTTCCTGCAGAGGAGGGAGCTGGAAACCAGGAGAATCGTAACGCTGCCGTTCCAGCATCGATTACTTTTGCTTTTTACTGAGACAGAACTTCGCCTTCTGTCCACACAAGGCGAGAAATGCTGAAGTTCAGGGATGGAGGGTGACAGCGAGGTGGATAATTGGCACGTTTGAACCCCGTGGGGAGACCAGAGATTGCAAGTGGGATGCTAAAACTACCTCTCCTATAAATGACTTTGAAATCAACCCCAAAAATAAGTTTGAGGAAGAAACCAATCTTGCTGAATGAGGACGGTAGCCAGCTTGCTGACCAGCTGAAATACCTTCTTGGTGAATATTGTGTGTGACGTTACATTGCAAGAGGGGAAAATGTAGCAAGAGAGAAAATGTGAACCGAAAGACTTGAATTTCCCACACCACGAGGGGCCTGAACATTTTTCCTTGCAATTAATTGACTGCATTAGATGAACATGCATTTTGGCATGTTTACTTTTATCTGTTTTAAATGCAGTCCAACCATGTGACCCAAAGGGTCACGATATTAACCATTCCTCCTATTTACTTGATATCATATGGTGTATTTTTTGTTCCTGGTGACCACACCACAGCTGATAACAGCCCCTCAACTGGGCATCCGCCAGGCTCCTGTGTTTGGGTCTCATTGGGCCTTGTCCCAGAAAACTCAGTCTAAACTGAGCGTGTCCAGGAAGGACATGAGAAGGAGAAATGGTCTCAAGTTTAGTCACAGAGGTTTGTGGTTCATGTAGGACTGTAAGTTCCTTTATTTTTAAATGTTATCTCATTTTTTTTCTGGGGGTGGGAACGTGCATGTTGCAGAAGTTGTTTGGATGAAATGCTTTCTTTTGGGAGGCACTGTGGTGTCCCACATGGTTTTGCAGGCCTGTTACAATATGCTCACGATAATCATCCAGGTTTTGGACTGATTGTGTGATCTGGAGCTCCAAATGTTTTGGTTTTGGTTATTGAAGCTATCCAGCTCCTTTTTGATCTTTCCATCTAATCTGGCATGCAGGTTAAACAATAACCTTCTTGGATGGTTTCTTTTCTCATACAGCCTGTGCTCTTTGGACCTGACGTACCACTCCCTCGCTCTGCTTCTGGGCTGATGTAACACTGAAATCAAGGGTGTTAGACGGGTGGGAGAGTGGAATAAACAGTGATGAATTAGGCCTGGTGGTTTTGGTTTTAAAAGCTAACACAACTGTCTCCTCCTGTCTGCCAGTGCTGTGTGTCTTGTGTCTACCTAGAAAAAAAATAAACCAGGTCAAAAGGAGGCAACAGTGTAAATTCACCCAGTTTTATTTCTTAATCTGAAGTTATTAACAGTAAACACTTGCAACCTGCCCTGGGAGGAGAGGTGTGGTTTGGACTAGCAGCTGTGCAGAACAATATGTAGTTGGGTTCCCTGAGTACAAAGGTTAAAAGGACCAGAGAGGATGGGAGAAAGGTGTATTTTTTTTAAACAGATGGGAAACCTGAGTTGTAGAGAGGAAGTGACTTCCTTGAATTTACACAGTAGGTTGGTTGGTTGCAGAGCTGGGAGTCTTTTGAGTTCCAGTTCAGTGCCTTAAGTGCAAGACCAGTTTCTCCAGTTACGTGGATGAATCACTGCTGAGAAATCAGTGTAGTTGACATAAAAAACAAATCCCCCAAAGGCTATAGCAAAGACTTCATTGAGCTGTTCTTTCTGTTGCTGGTGGCATTGCTGACCTTTCTTTAAAAAAAAAAAAGAAGCTAGATTGGGGAAAAATGCAAAAATCTAGAACTCTTGGTTCGGAGATGATACCTTTTATTACACGAAGTGAGAAAATGCAAAGAAAATGATCTTTTTTCTGCAAGCTTTTGGGCTCACACGCCCTTCATCAGGCTCAGGGCAAGTTAAAGATGGGAAAAGGTCTCCAGGTTGTAGCCGGCCTGGTCTAGAGGGAAAAGGAACCAGAACTCAAGGTGGAGGTGATTTCTTTTGCAAAAATCTCTAATAAGATCTGATAAGGTCTAATAAGATATCACCTCTACCACGAGTTCTGATTCAGACAGGGGAAAAGATAGTCTTGCTTATATAAGGAAGCCAAGATTCCCTAGTCATTGAAATACCTGATAGCTCAAATGATGTAAAAACATTTCAAGCTACCCCCCTCTCACCAGACTTCTTTCACTGTCTGACAGCTTATGTTGTATTCATGAAGTGGGGGATGGGGGTAAATATTTTTCATTTAAAAAAGAAAAAGTGGGGTTTGTTGTTGTGGTTTTTGTTTTCTATTTGCATATGGAAAGCTTTGTGTGCTGTGAATCTCATAACCTTTTCAGGAACTGTTTATGCTAAACATGGGCCTGAAATAATCCTCTCTGGATCGTTTCCAAATTTGCATAAATTCCCCACATCTTGTTTTGAAGCAGGCAGAAACCACTGATCATCTCGTCTGAAAATTTCACCCAGTGATTCCTGCGGTGGAAGGATTTGTGTAGCAGGGAATTTGAGTAAACACTATTGATCCCAGTTAACTTCCGGATGAATTAGAGCTATCTTTTTAGAAAGACATCCAATCTCAATTAAAAAAAATACCTCCCCGCCAAAAAAATAAAACCTCCAAAAATTCCATGTGAGGGTGAATTTGCCACTACCCTCGGTAACGGTTCTGAGAATTGAAGATCTTGTTATCTTATTTCAGTCTTATTTGTGAAACTCGTGAATTCTGATCTGGACTGACTTGCCCGATCATCTTTAGCTCGTGCTAATTCAGGTTAAAGGAATATTTTAAGCCGCTATCCCAAATGTCAAGGGTTCCTACCTCTTAAGCTTCTGATTTAGGCCATGGCACCAATTATTTCAGTCTCTCTTACACCAGCATAACTTCACCCGAAGCCTGCGGTGCTAATAGAGCTGACAGGTCTATGGAACATGTGCTATAGTTTGGACCTTGGTAGCTTTAAGTAGCTCTAATAGGAATTTCGAGCTGCAGCTCACATTGAAGCCCGAGCCGGGGTCCAAGGGAACTGATATGTATGTAAAGACAGACTCAGACTCTGATCCAGTGTGTCAAGGGAAATAACCAGATATCACAATATCCAGTTTGAAGAGGTCCAGATGACATCCTTTCAAGATGCTGCTGTATTAAAGCAGCCACCTCAACTTGAACTTCGGTGACCCTCCATATTAAAAGCTAAAGTTAACAGGCAAGTACCACGCTTCAGTCAACTAGGAGTATATAGTCTAAAAAGCATCAGAGGCAAATTGATGCATCCAGCTTTGAAAAGCAGTATTGATTTGTTCATTAACATTAATAAGGCTCTCAATTGTCAAGCCCCGTTATGTTTTGCGGCTTTTCTGGAAGCAGAGCCATTTACGTGTTGTAACCTGAAAGCTGCACGAAGAACTGGCTTGGGGGGAAATATTCATTTCCTTCATAAACCACAGGGCACATTAACTGGCTAGAACCTGGATTTCCTCCTGTGTAACATGTTTTTAATGGACCAGTAACCTCCAAGGAGCTAGTGCTGGTAGTGTTTACTAGTTAAAATACACTTTAATGAGATTATATCAGATATGGTCTATAGCAACATAGTTCAGGGTCACCAGCAAAGGGCAGGGGAATAGGTTTATCTGCTTTGCTGCTGAATAAAAGGCTGGAAATCTCGTACATATTTTTAGTGCTTGGAGGTACCCCCCACCCCTTACACTATAGATTCAGGTCTTGTCCTAACCTGGAAAAAATGTTGGCTGACTGGAGATCTGGTAGGATTACAACATTAGGGCACCACAGAAGTAAAACCAGGCTAACTGAGTGGGGAAGGGATTTTTATTCATACTTCTTGTATAGCAGTGGTTATTTTTGGTTTGCTGACAGGTAACCCAGATGCTTGGGGGGGGGAGATGTTTTCTTTAAGAGTTTTATAGTCTTGTCCTTTCAAGGAAAAGAATGTACCTTTAAAGAGAGTCAGGCCTTTTGTAGATATGATTTTGAAGAATGAAAAACCATTCTCTTTTTTTTTGCTTTTAGTGATGTGGTCTCTGAACACTATAATAAGACTTGTGCTCTTAGCTCAATCCAAGTGCTCTCAATGTCCTGATGGACCCTTGTGCTCAAAAAGAGTGGGTGCTGGGTATCTGTCATGCTTCTCTTTGCTATACTAATTGCTCTATTTTGTCAAGTTCAGTAACACCCTTAATGTTAGAGGGTTTTCTGAGGACTTTGAGGTCTTGTGCCCTTGTGGTCTGTTCCCAAAAATAGAAGTAGCCGGCTAGTCTTAGAGCATCCATGTGAGGGGGGAAAAAGTTGTAACACTAGAAATGAAAATCCTGTATCCTGTCATTATTTAGTCACTGACTCTTATAACGAATAGTCACTCAATAAATCCTGTCCCCTGCCATGAATGTTTGGTTGAATTTTATTGTCAGATTGTCTAGAAGACTTAAATCTCTGTTTAACCACAGATGCCCCCAGCAGGTCTCAAACCTGATCTGAAAAGGCTACCTCTAAGGGCAAGAAGGGAGTTCAACCTTGGTGCCTAGGTCTCTTGAATTCTGGTTGCTGGGGGTCGTATTGGCTCATGGATGGTGACAGTATAATAGCTACCGGGGTGAGTAGGAGAAATGAATGGTGACGGGGCTGTAAGGGTGCAGGTAAAGGCATGATGGGCTCAGAAGCACGATCTACGCAATCAGGCTTCCTGCCATGCCACACGTAGCAGGCCTAGAGAGCATCTTTCTGGCAGTAGAAAGGAGCTTAAAAATGCAACCCAATTAAACACTTAAACTAGAATATAAAAAAGAGCCCTAGATGTATTTATTTCTAACTCTCATGATTTTTGAGGCTCGAACTTACGACTTGAATGTGCAGAGTTAGTAAAAGTGTCTTTAAAATGAAAGTAATGAAGATGCAGTAACAACATGGCTTGGCACTCAGAAGCGCTAGACTTTCACTTGGATCTTTTCTGAGTATCCTTAGGGAAAGCCATAGATATATCAAACAGTTGAAGAAAGTGCTGTGGTACAAGAAACGAACGTGTCGGGTTGCAGCTGCATTGACCCATTAAAACCATCCACTATTTCATTTCTGACTGTCACATTTCTTATCCCTTTACATCAGCCCATACATCTGTGTAATAAGGTAATTAGTGAAACACTTAAGGCCCTTTTCAGTTTCTGTATTTTGGTGTTTAATCCATCACCTGTGGACTTCAGACTCCAGCTTAGCAGAGATAACAGTTACAAAGGATTTCATGAATCTTGCCTCTTTGTTAAGAAGTCCTTCCTGCTCCATCCAGCCGGCACAAAAAGACAGAGAGAGTGTGGGAACATAATTGCTGCTTCAGGGCCTATCCTAATCCTTTGCTGATGTTCCCAGACAAGATTTGGAAGAGATCTGAAAGCACAGCATCACACTGACCCTGTACCTTGATGTGTGTGCATCTCTAGTGTTTGATAGCTTCAGGCTGGTTTCTCCCTTGAATCTTGAAGGATTATCAATTAAAGCCCTGACACTAATCATTTGCAGCTTGAAAAAGGAAAGTGTTAGTGGTTTGCCTTCATGTAGGTATGTCTGCATACGTACGGTCTCCTGCAACTTCTGCTCTCTTCTCCCAAAAACTGTGCCTGGTTTTCTGTATGCTTTTTACATTCACTATTTGTTTCTTGCCTACTTTTTCCCTCCTAAAAGACTCTCCAAAAACCGAAGCTATCCAGTTTTGTGCTAGTTGAGACATCAGAACCAATTAATTTGGAGGCAGTGATTGATTTTCTTTTCGCTTTGTTTTTGTGTGCGTTTGTTTTAAAGCTCTGAGTTAAAATTTAAGTTAACAAAAACAGACACCTGAGAAGCACTTGGAAGGGGCAAGGTTTCTTGGATGAATATCCAACATCCTTTATTCTTTTAAGTAAAGACACAGTTTGCTCTTTGCATGTAAGCACCCCCCCCCGTCCTCCTACCAACCATCTAGCAGCAAAACTAAGGAAGACCCAACTTAATATTTTTAAGGGCAAAAAGGCAGATTGAAGTAAGACACAAACCCCAAAACATCTCTGGCCTCCTTGAAAAAAGTGCAAAAGGTGGCAACAAACCAATTGTGGCTGTTTTTGTTAAAAATTAAAAAGTACGCCCATATTACAGCACGTTTTAGTGCTGGGTTCAAAAGAAACGATTTCTAGTTATATATAGTCATTCATATTTGACTTGCTACAACCGGGAGTGGGGTTTTAAACTGCCTTAGGCCTTTGATGTCAATTGACTCATTTCACCATCATAATACAGGTTCTGGTTTTTAGCTGAAAGTAATACTCACTGGAGAATGTCTCCTGTCCCTTTTCCCAATTCCCCTGCCCGCCCCCAACATATTTTGCAGGTCTTTAAAACTTTAAAAGGCAAAAAATATTGTCTGCTCTATATTGCTGAGTTCTGTGTTGCTTTCCTCCTTGTCTATCTTGCACCCAAGTATGCGTGGGCTGCTGCAGAACAGCACTTGGAGCTGAATGCATTTGCTGAAGTTGGGCTGAGAATAGCCCTGCATACACTGAAAACCTCTTTCACAACTTTAAGCCCGTGGCTACTGACAGAAATGGAAATCCTCATGCCTTATGCAGCCCTGGAGCGGCCGGAGCAGGACTGGGCCACTTGTGGTGGCCGCTGCAGCCACTTTAGGACATAAGCTGGCGTGCGGGCTCATCCGTGGGCTCAGTCTGGCCCTTAGACAGGCCTGTGGGGTGTGTTGAGTTTGATATCCTGCCTTCGGGACTGAACGACAGGCTTTGAGGAGCTGATTGGGGTCTGCTGTGATCACAGGGGAAAGTTCTTCCTAATCTCGGGAAGTTCGTGGCAGACTGGAAGCAGGATGATTTATATACCTTCTAGCTATACCAGTGGTTCTCAACCACTTTAGCTCCGAGGCATCCCTCCGAAAATGCCAGCTCTTAGTTTTCACTCATATTTTTAACTACAGAAAAATAACACAGCGGCTTTTCTGCTGCCAAGATCTCAGGAAGATCGCAACTATGGATTTCTACTTGAAACATTTGGGTTTATCTGGTGAATTGTGCTTGCAAACCTAAGTGCTGACATTTTGTGGCATCCCGTGGCACCCTTGAAACGATTTCAAGGCGCCCCAGAGTGCCACATCACTGTCCTATATTTTTATACGGGCAAATAATATCCACCTTTACATTGACATTAAATGCCCACGTGCTTTTTGAGTCCTCCTAATGTCTTTACTTCAGTATCCAGCCATGCTGTAATTCTGTGGGTTTAATATTTTGTGCTTTTATGTATTTATTTTAAATCTTGGGACTACAAATAGCCTGGGCCGTCAGAAGCACTTATAATTAAAGATAAACCTACCTGCAGTTTGGTAATGGGGATTGGACCCTTGCAATTCCCTCTCTCCTAGACAAATACCTTCATTTTGCCTTATTGTTTTTCATGCAGTTTTGCCATTGCTCTTATTTAGCCAAGGTAACCCTTGGATGTGAGTGCAGTGTAGTCTCAAAGTGATACGTTGCAGCCCTCGAAAGAGGCAGCTTTTCCCTGCAAGCTTCACTCTCTGAATCTAAATTCATAATGAGCCAAACCTGGATTCGCATAAGGAGAATTTCTATAGCTGACCTTGACTCTGTCAGATTAGCAAAATGGGCAGATGAAAAGCTTTCTCCCTGTGAATCTGGCGTGTGATTTAGAGATATTTTTTTTTAGCAGCTCTAGCTGTGTGTGTGGTTATCTGCAGCTGCTCTCCTTTTGGTCGGCTTTGACTCAAACATTCATATTCTAATGTGCATTTGAACTTGAATTAACTCTTAGGCCTGTCCGGACAGCAAGAGCAAAGGGTCATTCTTTCCTGTCTTATAGGAACCTTCTCAAATTAGGCTTCTTTGGAAAGTTGATATCTAAATCATATGCTACAGATCCCTTTGGGAAAGCAAGGGAAGTCCTTTATGGTTTTGCATGTGTAGGAGCAGCTCGAGGTTTTTTTTATCTTCACAATTTTATAAAAATCCTCCTTAGATAAAAGGTATGTTTGAACTAGACTTTTGAATTGGACCGGACATGTTCAGTGTACTGTTAAAGTCTATAAAGACTGTCATGAGAGGGGACCGTCTACTCTCCTCTCAACATAACATCCAGAAATGATATCTGCAGAATACTGAAATAGTTTAAATATTTGTAGTGGTGTTAAGGTGCGGCTGGCTTCAACCTCCCCCAAAAATCTGGATCTTAAGGCTTCGGGGCCCGTTCCAAACCTGGCAGATCCCCAGGCCTCTCTTTGGGCAGCCCAAGCCCTGTGCACTACCAACAGCTCGCCTTAGTTGTCTCTCTCTGGGATCCATGATTGTGTATTTGCGTGTGCATGGGAGAGAGACTTTTTCACTTTTTTATATACAATAAAATTAATATAAAAAGTATATCTATAATAAAAATTAATAAAAGTATATTTATAAAAAAGTGAATCCCTCCAACCAATTAAAAGCCATGGGGCTATTCATGAAAGCAAACAATAACCAAAGAAGAATGATTAAAATTAAACGCAGGATGGGGAAGATCCTTGTGCCTTCCTTGAGAGAGGTGGGGAGAGAAAGAGAGAGAGGGTCTGGGGCGGAGGGTCAACTCTCTATAGGATCAGAAAAAGACACGGTGTGATCCTACCATGTCCTTTCCTCCGCTCCTCCCTCAGCCTGCCCGTTTTCCGTACTTATAATTGCTTTTTGACTTGGTGATACCGGCTAGATCTGAGGTCTGTGGATCTCTCTCTTGAGCGTAACACAGGGTTTCCTCCCGAAGGTATTTATTAGTAATGATCATTATCGGTCCCGGCTTTTGTAACTTTTCCCAGGTCCCCTGCAGAGGTGTTTCTTTCAACTGGACTCCGAGATGAATCTGAACAGAGAGGATGGCTCACGCTCTTCATGATTGCATTATATCTTGGCTTTTAATGTTGTGTGGGGCCTTGGCCAGTGGGGTGCTTTAGAAATCAAATGGTTGTTTCTGGCAGAGGCAAAACCTCAGGGTACTAGCTGCTTCCGGTGTTGTACTTGCATTGCAAGCTGGTTAGGACAGAGACCTTTTGATACAGGGCTTCTGTTATCGGGATTTTTGCACCTATTCATAGTGATGATAATCTGAAGGCTGGATAGTCTGGACAAATTTGGAGAGTCTGATTCTTGGCTGCCTTCTGTCTTGTATAGGCCTTTTGACCTGGGTGAAAAGCAGTACCAAAGAAGGATGGAGAAGTCCTGTCCTTCCCATGATAGTGTAAAATGATGGGCCAGATGCTGTAATCGGTGGAGAATCAATCTGGTGAGCGACTGTTGGGGGTAATGTGATGACGATCAAAGGCAAAGCAGTTCACCTGTGTGTACTCAGATCTGGCTGTATTTTGCAATTCAGGACCAAGATGAAGCATTTACAAGGCAGCAGGGAAGTGTTAGGGAAGACTCGCAGGCTAAGGCGGGCATGGAAGCCCTTCATTAATCAGATTTTTATTGTAGAGAGTCTTACTTTGACACGTCTGGTCACTGTTGCTGGAGAAGTAACCTATTGCTTTCAACAGGACTACAGCTGGAATATGTTACTAGTCCTCAGCAAGTCCCATGGGGAAGAAGAGCCAGTGTTTTCAAGGTATTTCTATGCAGAGAGATGAAGGTAGACGTCTATGCACTTCTATACGTCCCATAGAGTCTAGTTACTCCTGAAATCAAGAAGACGAGTTAACTACAACCAAGGAGCTTCTGAAAGTGCTGCTGGGTGCCTGTGTACCCCTTTATAAATCTGGTTTTCAAGTTATTCACTAGTGCGAGTAGGGGAGGGGCAGATTTTATTCTTTGGTGATTTTTTTTTTTTAAAGCAACCGAAGTCTTTGATCCTCCCTGCCTTGCAGTAGATAAACTGGAGGGCTTTCTGAGGGGTGCAACAGAAATGCCGGGGGCCCGAGGGATTGCTTCACCAGCGGAGATAAAAAGAGGAAAGCAAGTGTAATTTTTGTAATGAGGGGGGAAGGACCACAAGTAATGTCTGAAGGCTGTGTATGCTAAGCAGGGAAGGGAGCTGTGCACACGAGTCATATTGCACGCGTGTGCAGTCCCCACGGTATTCAGCAGCTCCCCTTCCACGGGTAACGATCTGCACGGAAGTAAATGGTGGTGGGGCAGTGCCGTGGAGTGGTACATGCTAGTGTCACTGGATGAGCAAGAGAGGACTTTAGCTGAACCCTGGGGAGAGGAATTCCTTGTAGTCAGGTCTAATATTCTCTGGGGTGACTATTTTACACTGAGGGAGGAAGCTGCATTTATTAAAACATTTAAACCTAGATTGGCCAAACCACGAGAATATCTGATATTCTTAACATAATGCCTAATATCTGCTGCTCTGCTCTCTGCTGAGCACATGGCCAGAACACATTAAAAACCATGCACAAAAACACACCATCTACAGCTAGGGTTGCCACCCTCCTGGATTGGCCGGGAGTCTACCAGAATCGGCATCGATCTCCCAGTGACTATTGAAAGCAATCTGGGAGATTTCAATAGGTAGGCTATTTTAAGAAAATAAATGAATATCATGAATGCACAGAATTCATCCAGAAGTTCATTCATTGTTAAAACGCCACGGTGTCATCTGATTGCGTTTTTCTTTTCCTCGGCAGCGTCATGACATACTATGTGATGTAAATGACATGACGTCATGCTGCAAAAAAACCAAAAAAATCTCCTGGACTGAAGCTTCAGAGTTGGCAACCCTATATACAACCCAAGTGTGTGTGTGTCGCACAGTAAATTGGTGGCACAAACATGATGCACAGTTTGCGTCACCTTACACATGGGGCTGAGCGGTCCTCCCAGCTTATGTGCTTGGTTATTGTGCACTGACAAGATCTTGTTCAAGATTTCCAGGATTGCTCGTGTTTCAGATCTAGGGTGACCAGGATTTCCAAGCAGAAGGATGTCACAAGGAGGTAGGGACAGTGCTTTGGGAGCAGGGGAAAGAAGGTAAAGGTGGTCTGCAGCAGCACAGCTGGGCTAGGAGTGACGTGGAGGAAGGATCTCACAAGCAGAACTAGCTCCGTGTAAGCTTGGCCGTGATGTGCAGTGCACTCTGTTTCCTCGCTGCTCTGTTTGGGATAGCGGTGCTCAACTTTTTGGCCAGATAAGGGGTGTGGAGCCGGTCTGTGGGCTGCATTAGGCCCTGTGCTGCCTCCACCCAGCCCCGCACTGGTCCTGTGTGTCAGGACTCTGGGGCCCTATGCCACCTCTGCCTAGCCCCACATGCCAGGATTGGGTCCTTTGCTGCCCTGTGCCCCTAGGCTGTTGCATTGAGCCATAGTCCATGGGGAGCCCCACAGGCTGGATGACATGGTGCCAAGGGCCAGATCTGGCCTGTGGGCCAGGGGTTGAACCCCCTTGGTTTGGGAGAAGGCACAGGAGGTGGCAGGGCATCTGGGTGCTAGACAGCCAGAATGCTGCTGGGTTTGATGGACTCCACCAGCACCAACAAAAGGTTGTGACTGTATTTGTTAAAATTGAACATTGACTGTCCCCTGCCATGAGCAAGATGATGGCGGTGAGGGAGGGGTGTCTTCTAGCCACTTGGGAGACCTGTTTATTGGATTGAGCATTTGGGGGCCCTGCCTTCTACTTGACTTCAGGCCAACATAGCTAACTACATCTCCTGGAGACCTGTCCCACTGGAGTTGTATACAAATGAGACCGGGCATCTGCCTTCAATTACCTGGGAAAGTTTTTCAAATTCATACTGAAAAGCATAGTCATGGGACTAGGGGGGTGGGCAAGAATAAATGGCGGCGGTTCAACTAGATACTCTTCAGCTGTACACTCAAGCAAAGCGATGTAAACACATTTAAGCATGTTACGTGCTTCAGCAGAAGTTAAGGGAGCCAATTATCATGTCGCAGCATGGGCTTGAAAATTGGAGAGATGAGCCAATCTAGTTCACTATATGGAGATGTGCCAATCTAGTTCACTATATGGAGATGCGCCAATCTAGTTCACTGTATTGTGCCAATCTAGTTCACTATATGGAGATGTGGCAATCTAGTTCACTATATGGAGATGCGCCAATCTAGTTCACTGTATTGTGCCAATCTAGTTCACTATATGGAGATGCACCAATCTAGTTCACTGTATTGTGCCAATCTAGTTCACTATATTGTGCCAATCTAGTTCGCTATATGGAGATGAGCCAATCTAGTTCACCATAATTCATTTGAGCACGTGCTCTCGATGGACTAGGGAAACTAGAATAAGGAACCTGACTCTCCATGGCCCTCAACCACATGTAGTCCTTTATCCCAGTAGCAGGTGAGGTAAGTGGGTGCCAAATGGTAGCATTTTGGTTAAGTGGTATTTTATCTTGGCTTGGCACAGTGACTGTACGTTGTGCAGGGCAATAGTAAAAGGTATAAGCTTTCGAATTAGAGAAGCAAGAGACTTCCTCAGGGGCAGAGGAAGAAGAGAGAGAGACAAAGAAGTCTGAAAAGTGTTAAAGACCTTGGGGAATCTCTGTGTCCAGAGGCAGGAGGGGTCTGCAGGAGGGGAAGCAGGTGCTTGTGAGTGAGGGGCTTCACGCAGGGCCGGTTGCTAGTACTTCCATGACTTCTGCTTTTCAAACAGTTTGCATCCAGATCTGGGCCCTACAACTCAACCCCAATAGTAATCTGTAAGGGGAAGACTCTTGGCACGGCGTCTCAGTCCAAAGCAGAACTAACCTGTTGCTTTGCATGGGAAGTGAGCAGAGGACAGGAGGCAGCACCGTCCAGGGTAGAATATTATTTATATGCTCATTTCTCTGCCCCTAACTTACCACGTGACTGCCTAAATCACTTAAGCTCTGCATGCTTCAGTTTATACTTCTGTGAAGGGAGAGGATTGATAAATGTTGTTTTTAGATATTTGTATTCTCCTCTTCATAAAAAAACCTTTTGAGCTTAATGGAAAGGAAGCAGCAGTGGGTTTTTTTAGGGGTAGTGGTTGTAGCCATGTTGGGCTAAGGACATTGGCAGACAAGGTGCTTTGGGTAAATCCTATATATTTTATTAGACCAACTAAGATAGTTGGTATTGTTAGACATTTTAGCAGTTATTTTAGACATTCTTGGTGTGGGTGAAGGGACACTTAGACATCTATTACAGAAAGTATTTCTATAATTCACTTAAAAAGCCCCAAAAAACAATGTGATTCTGTCTAAATTCATTCTCTTATTCTTATTGGACTTTCTCTTACATTCCTCAAGTGTTGTAGACATTTCTTCAGGTATCCAGGTTGTAGCCATGTAGGGTGAGAGGAGAAGGCACTCAGGACTAAAGAAATGATTTTTTGCAAAAATCTCGTTGGTCTAATAAAAGATATCATCTCTACTCCGAGTCCTGGTAGACAGTTCTTAGCACTTGTCTAGTTTCCTTTTTTTGCAGAAACTTCTGCTGTTTTGTCTCCAAACTGTTTTGTGTTTCCAGACGTGTAAGACACATCAGCTGTCTTTCAAAATCCAAAAAATGACAGGAAGATGAGAAGAACGTACAGCTACTAACAGGAACCATAAATAGTGGAGGGTCGCTAGATTTCTGTGCTATCACGTGTATAAAACTACCATTTCCTCGCACTCTTATGTTAAAACAGATCCATTGCCACAAGGCGCTTCATCAAGGTGAATGTCAGAACGAGGGCTTATAATAACGATGTGTTCATAACTATGATGTGCTTGTGGAGTGAAGAACATTTCCATGCCTCGTAGGAAGCTGGGTGCCTTTTTGAATGCTGCATGCCCAAAAACGATGAGCCCTGGATTTCATTTTAAAAAGGCAGTGTGCAAACACTAACATTTGAAAACAAAATACAAACTACCTAAGCTTTGCTTGGCTTTAGGAGGAAGACAGTGCATGGTCTTAATAGGCTCCCACAAAAGACCTGCCTGCTTAGCCCACGTTTGGGGCTTGCAATGCAGTGAGGCCTGCAGCTTGACTTGCAGCTGGATGCTTCTGGCGCTGGTAGCTGGCCCTGATGAGAGCTTATTCAAACTGTTTTCATTGCCCTCAGACAGGAATGTTGTGTTCTTTGTCCCACCTCCTAAAAGGCAAACCTGTGTTTGAGTACTTGAAATGAACTCTTGAGCAAATCTATCCTATCTGAAGTCTTTTATATACAGCAAATTTGCCCAGATCTTGCTATTGTAGTTATTAACAAAAGAGTAAAATTACATTGGTATAAACCCCTAACATGGGGCCATTACATGGGAAGCTAGGTATTTGTATGTGTATTAACCATCTCTTTCCTGCAGAGATGCCACTGTATGAATAGCAGCACGTATGATTATCCAGGTATAATAACTGTGTTGTAATTTCTGGCATGGTGAACAGGAGCTTTTGGATGTAGCTTGCGTGAAGGGCCCTTCTTAGAAGAAGGCTTTCTTGCATAGATTTATTTGGACTCACTGCAGGAGCCAAACCAGGTGTTGTGAGTATATTGGAGCATGATGCAAACTTAAGTTTTATGTCATTTTGCAGAGACCGCTCATTAGACCCTATGGTTTATGCCCTTGCCTCTAAACCCATTAATAAACGATCCCGTTCCCCACTGTTTCTGCTTTTAGCATTTCAGTAGCTAAAAGAGGCTACTGAAGAGCAATGACAGGGAAGAAAAGGTAATTTCATGAATCTCATTTTAAAGCTACCTTCCTCCTCCAGGAAATTCAGCTTTATGGCTGGAAACCCCCATCATTAACCAGCTCTCTTATGCTTGGGTATGTAAAGGACCTCCCATTGTCTGGAGACCCCTGGGGTGTTCAGCTCATTCACATGTGCATATGTAATGGTCATACAGTGTGTGTAATGCATTTCCCTTTGTGCTGGCTCCATGGAGGAGATGAGTCTGCTACAGTCATCGATGATGGGAGTTTAGCTTGGGCTTTCCTGACTCTGTCTCTGCTCTGGAGGTCATATTTTAATTACTAGTGATGACTGAGTTGGCACTTCTTACCCAGGTACTATTGTAAAAAAAAAACAAACAAAGCAAAACAAAACTCTTATTTATTTCTGAAATTAATTACATAAAAAGTTCATGTTCCAAAAATGTTACAACGGTCGGGTGGGGGGACAGGGACTCATTTAGTAAATCCCGGTGAGACTAACAGCAGATGCTGTAAGTAATTGCTTTTCTAAATTAAGTACCTGATGTATTCCAAGGCACTAGGTAAAATGAGAGAAATGGCCTGCATACCGATTCTTATAATTGGATGGATCCTGATTCAACAAGGTATTTAAGTATGTGTCTAACTAGAACCAGGTGAATAGTCTCAGAAGTCTCAGACGCAGGAGGAGGGGTGGATGTCGTATACTTAGACTTCAGGAAGGCCTTCGATACGGTATCCCACCCCATACTGGTGAACAAGTTAAGAGGCTGTGATGTGGATGACTGCACGGTCCGGTGGGTGGCGAATTGGCTAGAGGGTCGCACCCAAAGAGTCGTGGTAGATGGGTCGGTCTCGACCTGGAAGGGTGTGGGCAGTGGGGTCCCGCAGGGTTCGGTCCTTGGACCGATACTCTTTAATGTCTTCATCAGCGACTTGGACGAGGGAGTCAAATGTACTCTGTCCAAGTTTGCAGATGACACAAAGCTACGGGGAGAAGTGGACACGCTGGAGGGCAGGGAACAGCTGCAGGCAGACCTGGACAGGTTGCACAAGTGGGCAGAAAACAACAGGATGCAGTTCAACAAGGAGAAATGCAAAGTGCTGCACCTAGGGAGGAAAAATGTCCAGAACACCTACAGCCTAGGGAATGACCTGCTGGGTGGCACAGAGGTGGAAAGGGATCTCGGAGTCCTAGTGGACTCCAAGATGAACATGAGCCGGCAGTGTGACGAAGCCATCAGAAAAGCCAATGGCACTTTATCGTGCATCAGCAGATGCATGACAAATAGGTCCAGGGAGGTGATACTTCCCCTCTATCGGGCGCTGGTCAGACCGCAGTTGGAGTACTGCGTGCAGTTTTGGGCGCCGCACTTCAAGAAGGATGTGGATAACCTGGAGAGGGTCCAGAGAAGGGCCACTCGTATGGTCAAGGGCCTGCAGACCAAGCCCTACGAGGAGAGACTAGAGAAACTGGACCTTTTCAGCCTCCGCAAGAGAAGGTTGAGAGGCGACCTTGTGGCTGCCTATAAGTTCATCACGGGGGCACAGAAGGGAATTGGTGAGGTTTTATTCACCAAAGCGCCCCCAGGGGTTACAAGAAACAATGGCCACAAGCTAGCAGAGAGCAGATTTAGACTGGACATAAGGAAGAACTTCTTCCCAGTTCGAGTGGCCAAGGTCTGGAACGGGCTCCCAAGGGAGGTGGTGCTCTCCCCTACCCTGGGGGTCTTCAAGAAGAGGTTGGATAGGCATCTAGCTGGGGTCATCTAGACCCAGCACTCTTTCCTGCCTATGGAGGGGGTCGGACTTGATGATCTATTGAGGTCCCTTCCGACCCTAACATCTATGAATCTAACATCTATAAGTTAATGGGGCTGCTTAAGTGTGGGGAAAATTTAAACGTGTGCTTAAATAATATCTCGCTCGACTAGTACATCAGCATGGCACAACTCTGGGAAGTGACTCTACTTATGGCCTTATGGTGTTCCCTGCTTGTCTTGGGGCGGTGTGTCTGCGTTGCGGTAGGTAAAATCTTGGTTTTTTCAGCGGTCAAAAGATGTGTGGCTGTGAGGGAGGAGGTGCCATTTCTGCTTGCTTTATAATAGAACTGCCCCCAAAAAGGTAATCTGCCAAAGGAAATGAGGGATGGGGGAGAATTGGGATGTGAGAGCCCGATGCTGATTGGAATAAGCATGAATTTGAACATTAAAGTTTCACCGGGGATTTTTCCAAATGCCTGTCTTCTGGTTGGTGTAAACTTGTTGGCCCCAATTAAGTACTCGTGGCTCATATTGCCTCTAGTGGTTGTATTGTACACAAGTGATAAGATGGGGAGAGGCAGGAACTGAGAGGAGTGATAGAGAAATGAAGGGCCTCCATGGTCTTGTGCCTCCACAAGGGACGTGTGCCAAGTGGCTGAACTATGAACTAGCTCAGGATAGTGCTACATACATTTGCACGGGTATAAATGGCCATACCAAGTGTGAGGCAGTGCAGGATGCAGTTGAGAGGGTTGTTAAGAGTTTAAGCAACAAAAGACAGCTCGAGGAATACAAGGCAAGAATGGGTTTGTAGGACCTTTCTCTGCAGAGTACAGGCTTGGCTTCTTGCAAATACTTGGTGGTTATTGCTTGGAAATCCTCCCACATCTCTGGATAGTCAACCTAGCCATTAAGCTGATGCTTAAAATTAAAAGCCTAATAAGTAGGTCTGGAAAGTATTCTTTATTTTTCCAGTTCTCTTCGGAGAAGATTGAGTTAGATGTGCTCCTGGCCTTAAATGTCACACTGGGTGCGTCTATGCATCACCACGTTTTAGTATTTCCTTTTGGAAATACTAAAGCACGGCGCAGTATGGGTGGTTACTGCGCCATGCGCACAGATTTCGCCAGCGTGCACCGCTACGGCAATGTAGCTGGTGATCGCATGTAGGCCCACGGTCACTGAATTATCTAAGCATGCTAATTTTTTTGGTAATCGGACCTGAGATGATCTTAAAATGGGGGAGGGGGAGAAATAAAATCTGCAGGCCTGGTTCTTGACCACAAGCTCCCACCTAAATCTGTAAAGAGGCCACGCTGCAGATCCTCCACGTGCGGATGCCGTTGGGGTTTGGGTGCATGGTCCGCATGCTTGTGAGCATGTCCTCTCTGATTCGGTTGTGGTGTCCACAAGGCTGGGGAGTGGAGTATTATTACATCAGGAACTTGTTGCGGGGTGGGAGTGGGGTTTCCTAGCTCATCTTATGCCATGTGTGCACCTCTGGGGACCCAATTCCAAACAGGTCACAATCTGACCCTTATTTTATAAGTCTTGTTTATCAGCGACTAACTTCTGCTTCACAGCTGCTGTGGACTATTAGAAGATCCAGGTCTGTTTGGACCGCAAAAAAAAGAAGTTTAGGGTAATGCAGCAATGAGACACAGCACATTTCCCATAAGCCTTTCTGCGTGTCCTGGAAGTGAAGTTCAACCTGACGTTTTCCCTGCTCCTGACAAATGAAGAAGGCAGGCGTGAAGATCGGGTGAACTTTTCCTGTAATGCTTGGACTTGGTCAGGCATCTTCTTGGTGCAGATTGGGTGAACCTTTCCTATAATGCCTGCTGAGGCTGTTACTACAGCTGGCATTAACTTGTCTGGAGGCTGCCTTTCAAGTCCATCCAAGAGCCAGGCACCATGGAAGATGAAATACAGGACTGCAAAGATGCTGAAACACTGAAAATCAGCAGGGTCCAGGGCGTAGGGCCCAGACTGGGATATGAGACCTGTATTATCTTTATGGTTGACTGCAGGATCTCTTGTTGTGACCTTGGAGAAAAGCCGTTTTGCTTTTCTTTCCTCTCCCACCACTGATCTTGTCTGTCTCTTGTTGTGTTTTAGCCCCATCGGACTTCATTCTTCATTGGGACTCCTTGACATTATGGTAACCCCTCAAACAACAGCTTTTGGAATATGTTCCTTTTCTAAACAAATAGTTTATTTTCAGATTAAATTCATCCAATCTAGTTCCTGGAGGAAATAAAACATCACTATAAATTCCTTGTTCAGTGTGGTACCCAACAGGTAACTGAAAAATAAGTGAGCTCCTTAATCTAGTGCTTATAGTTAATGATTTTGTGGGAAATGCAATTTATCACCCCTCTGTGCACTTCGGGATGGGTGTTTAAGGGGACTGCTGTAATATTAGCTCTGAAGCTTTAGCAATTTGCTTGAATAGTGATTTGCTTCTGCTCTCTTAAAATAGCTCTGGAGAATCTCCTTCCAAGACTACCATCAAGAAGGCACATAATAAAACAGATCAGCATTAAGGAGCAGATTCTGATGATGTGGCCCATATAGACAGCCTTGAAATATAGCAAAGCAATACAGAAGCCTCTTATTAGAAACGAGGAATTGATCACATGCTGCGTATCACTTTGAAGGCCAAAGGGAAAAGGGAAGATTTTTTTCCTCCAGAAAACTGCTCCATCCAAACTTTTCCAAACAATTTGGTTTCTTTCTCTTGGACCAGGTTTGTGTGCCATCTTCTTTGCATGCACCTATGGTCAGACCTTTTTTAACCTCAATCTTTCAAGTCCCTTCTTAAAACACAGCTTGCACCCCCTCCCCCCCATCATCTTTATGTGTCTTACCAATGAATGCAAATTCATTATTCTCCTCCTTCATTCGGGTTCCTGTCTGTAATCATCACTCACAGCATTGTCTGCCTTGACTCGGAGTGGTCTCTCTAAGACAAAGACCCCGGCCTTTTGTTTGCTGTTTATTGCCATGCAGATTTATGAGGCAGCTAGACTAGATCGACTTTATTAACAGTGAGCCGCTCTTTCCTCCCGCGTCTGGCTCCAAAGTTGCGCTCTGTACAGCTAGCAGGATTATTCCTTTGGCTCAAATTATCGGGGTTTATAACCATGCTTGATTTCCTTGGTTTGATCCACAGCAACACCAGTCATCCTCAACACCGTTGCCTTTTAGGGAGCTGAATGGAGTAAGAAGACATGTCGCGTTGGTGCGTAGCTTTTAATAGCCCGGCTCGGACTTACTTTTATCTCAACTTTGAATCTTTTTAAAGACAATATTTTCAAAACGTGATCACAATGTTAAGCATTTGTGAAGTAAAGAGTAGGCACATCTGCTCTGCTCCAAAGGGTTTCCTATCTGAAGAATGCACGCTTGTAAATGGGACTACCCTAGGCTGTTTCACTGTTTGCTTTTTGGCGAGTCTGTCGTCTTTTTGCCCTTTGCAGTCTTACATCTCTTTTAAAAAAAAAAACAACAAAAAACCCCAACTAATTTCAGGAGTCAACACAAGCCTATTAACTAATCCACGGAAATTTCTTTGACATTTGATAACTCTGTGTGATGCGAACAAAGAAGGCTTTGTTGCATTGACATCAGCGCTATCTTGTTGTTTCAGCAGCGCGTTCGCGGAGCTGTACGCTTCTGTTCCAAAATGAGTCATATTTCAATCCCCAAAAGACCAACTGTCAAGCTTCCCCTTGGCTATTATTTCTTTCTTGCTTTATTTAATCGCCCTGCCAAGGAGCTGTTCTGACGGCCCAGAGGTTTTGTGCTGAATACTGCAGAGGCCGCCGTGATTACTTCAGCGGTTGGCTTGCAGAGAACGAAGGGTTGATCCCGATTAGCTGTGGAGCCACCCACCACCCCCAGATCCCATCAGGATCAGAGTCGTAATCCTGCTGTCATCGGCGACTCCAGGAGGATCACAGGGAAGTAGGGCTGGAAGGGCCCTCAGGAGGTCACCTAGTCCAGCCCCCTTGCTCAAGGCAGGATCGTCCCTGACTAAACCAGCTCAGCCAAGTGTCTTTTGAAAGTTATAGGATCGCAGGAAATTAAGGCTGGAAGTGCTTCCCAAGGAATAAGCTGTCAATAGCAACGTGGTGATACCCATAAGAGAGGAGGACCCAGCTACGGGAATGCATATGCATCCTTATATGAATAAGAATGATCTTCCCATCCCATTGCTCTCGCAGTGATAACTTTTGTTAAGTGTTGTAATCAAATTGTGCTAATAATTTATCCTAGGGAAGCTCCGGGCAAAAAAAATGTCAGCGGGCTTGGGGTGCTTTTAAATATCCTACTGTGATTTCCTGATTTCCGTGGGGAGCCCTGCTCAAGAGATGATCAGGGATGTCTCCAAACTGCCTCCTTTCATTCTGCGTATTGTCCTCCGGCTGCAGTCCTGCCCTTCAAATCTGCATCCGTCAAGGATGTGAGAGCCCAGTGCATTACCCCTGTCTGAGGCTGCGATGCCTCTGCCTTGCAAAATGATGGCTGCTTTTGCAAACTGTGCTTCTAGGAACTTAAAGATGCCATCCATGGAAACAGTAAAATGACCAGCTGTGGCTTAGGCCTAGGATAAATCGTAGTCAGCTGATGTGACATCAAGCGAGATGGATCCTGTCTGTGTGGAGTGCCAAGTGCTGCCTAACTTCTTCTTAGGGTCCTTTGCTAGCCAAGTCATATTGTGTGATGTAGGCAAATGAGGTTTGAGCAGATCGATTTGCACTAATAGAGCTTTACCCCTGCTTTAGACCTCTTCCCAGAGGAGCCACTAAAGTAGACTGGTTAAAGAAACAAATTCACTCTGTTGGAAAACCATCCCCCAGAAGGACAGATACAGGGGTAGAGGTGTCCTACCATCTCCATCTCCACTGCTACTATTACTTGATCCCAGTTTTAATAGCTGACAGTTGGAAGGGAGGACTCTCCTTAATGAGACCCTGGGGATCGCTGGGTAGTTATTGATGATGTTACATCTCTGCAGCTGGACATGGTTTGAGGCTGACTGGTTTGGCGTGCGAGCGCTGCCTGATGTTACCATTTTTTTGGTTATTCCCCTTTTTTTTAGCAGGAAAAAACCTGCCACATTTGGCGCTCCCCAGAATATTCATTTTTTTGAAGCAGGTGAACTGAATAGCTGCAAAATAAGCCGATGGGAGCCCCATTTCAGAGATCATCAGCAACTCAAGCTCTCTTATGACAGTCTCAAAGGGTGCTCTCAGGTATTTTTTAGGCACGGCTTTCTGTTTGCAGGGTGGGCAAGGTTATATAACACTGTGGGATGCACAGAATTCCCACTATAGTCAATGAGCAGCTTTGTTGTATAAGGACCAGGTGCCGGTGTCCAGACAGATCCCTGTATCCCAGCACAGTCTTGATGAAGGGGTCTACGAGTGCAATCACCAGTTCGTTTTGCACTTCAGTTGCAGCTCCGGACCTGTAAGTCTTGGGTCTCTGCACAGTGGGAATCATGAATGAAAAACTGGCTAAATGACAAACTTTCCCCCCCTTTTCTGGGTTTTTGGTGATATTGCCCTAGTCTCAGAGATCTAGAAATCAGAAATAGCTAAGAATCGGTAGAACTGGTTGGAAAACAGGTGTTTCATTTTGTGAGAAAAAGCACTATTTTTTGAAAGCCCGCTTTCTCTTCCCAGGTTTGTCCTGAATTGGAACAAAAAGTCCTTTCAAATTTTTTATCTCAAAGTCAGTTTTGAAGACTTTCTTTTTTTGGAAAGCATTGTTGTAGCCTTAGTGAAACAGGGTTTTTTTTTTTTGTCCTAGGAACTCAATGGGAAGTTATCCAAACATATCAATACAGGCCTGCGAATTGATTCAATGTTTGCCAAATTGGTATTTTTTCTATTAAATACAATATATTTTTTGATCAGTTCAGATAATAAAAATGATGGTGACTCCTTTGGAGACTGTTTTCTGAGCATCTTCCCGGCGGGCCCCAAGGTGTTAAAAGAAAAGGTCAGAAATACTGATGTCAGTCTCAGGATACAAAGGAAACAGAAAACTATGGTTAGGTGGTGGATTTTTTTTTTTTTAAGGGGGTTGCCAAGAAACATTTTAAATGGTGCCCTGTAAACCTTGCCCAGCAGGAAATGATCTCTCTTGCCAAGGTGCGAGAGCTCCACTTCTGCATCTCAGTGAAGCATAGCTTCAAAGTCTGCTTGGACCGGGTTCAATGTCAATGCTGAATGTCATGCCACAGCAATCTAAGAGTCTCGCTCAGCTGGAGTCGAGGCACCGAGCCTTGCACTCTCTATTCCCTTCCTGCACCATTTTCCCCACCAGGACCGGCTCTGCTTGCTCATGCATCCAAACCGAGTTCTCCCATCACAGCCAGGCTTTGGGGGTGGGAGAGGGCACTCTCTACTTTTTTGGCTGTGATGGAAATTGGATGCAGTGGGTTTTCTCCTTAACTAAAATAAGGAGCAGGGTAATTCCTGTGTTCAAATACTGTGACGCTTTATATTCTTTAGTGACGAAACGATCAGTAAAGCTAACCACACTCTTTCATGCATTAGCAGGTGCATGACAAATAGGTCCTGAGAGGTGATACTTTCCATCTACGCAGCACTGGTCAGGCTGCAGCTGGAGTACTGCATCCAGTTTTGGACTGCAGAAGGGATGTGGACTGTTAGACCCCAACTCCATGCGGCGCCCAACAACTAGTGAGACGACGATCCCATTGCCTATGGATCCAGTTGCTCAGGGAACAAGCGGGGAGCAAACACCAGCACATATTGCTTGCAACAGCTTTATTCAAAATGGAGACGGCTTTGGACTAGCTTCCAAAAAACCGGGGAGCTGCAGTGAATATTGTTTTTTTTCCCCATATTTATACACCTTGGTTTATACTCATTAACATTTACTCCACCTTTGCCCCTCCTTTGTTCCACCCATCTCTCCTCCTATCTCAAGCTCTGCCTCTGTTTACTTCATTAGCATTAAATTGCCTATGCATTTCATTTATTTGCATGCCTTTTTGTTACGAGCGCATGCGTAAGACCATGAACCCTGCTTCTCCCGGTCACTTGCCGTTTCTTGCTGACTCCTTCATCTCCAAGGTCTTGCTTCTGCTTTATCTCCTGACGATAGCTGGTGGGCTGCATCTTGTTCTTCTTACACCAGGCTTGTCCAGCATACGGCCCACGGGCTGCCATGCGGCCTGCCGAGACATTTTATCTGGCCCGTGGAGCTGGCGGTGGCAGTGGAGCCACGGCGGCGCAGAGTACAGAGGTGCAGCCGCAGAGCACAGAGCCGCGGTGGTGGCGCGGAGCGCGGTGCACAAGGTGGCGGCGGTGGCGCAGAGCCGCGGCCACGCAGAGCAAAAACCCATCAACTGAATTAGACAAGAGTAAGGGAAGGAGGGGAGACTGGCACGGGGAAAAGAAGCCACACTCGGAGGTCAGAACAGGGGCTTACCTCTCCTCACACCTAATGCTGTCTATGCTGCCTCTGAGTATGGAAGTCAGAAAGCTGGGTGGTAATATTGGCTTTTCCACTGAAACCTTATTGCAGCCAGGATTTCACTTGGCCTCTTTTCTTCCTCTGCTCTATCATTTAAAATGAGCAAATGATACTTAGATGCTGCTGATTTCAAATAGTGGGTTGAAAGGCATTTTCAAATGGTGGGTTGGAGGCAGGGGGCATCGTGTGTGTTTTCATGTGTGCGAGCACACACACACGCACACATGCACACGGCTGGCATTCAGCCTGGCAGGGTGGTGGGAGCAGTCCCAGCAGCTGGATCCTGGTAAGTCTATGGGGGATGCAGGCTGGAGGGCCAGGGCCAGGGCCAGGGACTGACCTGGGGTTGGTGTGGGTGTGTGAGGGGGGACGGGTGCCTGTTGGCGCTCGGAGAATCTGTCTGGACACTGGGGTTTCAGCAAGGGCAGGGCATGGACATATCGCTGCCCCCCCACAATCATATTACCACTCCCCTCCCTCCTACCCCCCACCAACCCCACCCCAGTGTCCTCTTTTTTGAAACTGGAAAAATGGTAACCCTGCATCTAGTAAGCAGGATCCTGTTGGTAACTTCACATTGCAATGCAACGTCCTGACACGGCCAACGTGCTTTCAGGGGCTGGTTCCTCTGCGGAGCTGCGTGGATACGATGCCGACTCGGAAAGCCTCGTGTTTCTGTTTTGAAGACACATCCACCCTGTTTTTGTTTGCGCACCGGTTACTGTATCGAATAGCAGACCTTCCCCAGTGGCAGGTCTGATTGAGGGACCTAATGGTCAGGGCACAGTTGTTGTCTCATTCATCAAATAGCCACGTGTTTCCTGGTTTGAGAGGGGAGTTTGCATATTGTCACAGTTCCAGGGGCTGCAGCTGTGTCAATCCAGCATGATATATGGGCTTGTGTCTTTTTCTAGGAGAGCATGCTTTTCGAAGGTAAATTTAGCCTACATAAATGCTGAACTCGAAGGATGCTTTTCAGGGGTTGGGGGGGGGAGGGGTTTAAACAGCAGGTGAATGTTGCTGGTCTTTGTGACATGACCCTATTTTATTTTGACTATTTAGATGCAAATTGCTTTTTTTCTTCCTCTTAACACCATCTGTTATCCCGGAGGCTTTGACTATACATGGGGTGTATGTTTGGTGGGGGAAGGAGCAGATCTCTGGAGCTTCTAGAGTAGCATAAAGAATCTGATTTCATCCACCACGAGAGACTTGAGCTCTTGTTTTATTGATCACTTGTTATGCATGCTACACAATTAATAGTGGATAGGAGAAGATGCAGCCAAAAATAAGAATAAGCCTCTTCTCTTGGGGTCCTCACTGAGATTTGATTTTTTTTTTTTTTTTTTCCCAATGCACGTTTCTACATCGTGTGTGGTCTTGGCAGGTAGCAAATGCATCACCTGACAGGTGCTTTGTGTATTTATATGCCTTTTTGTCTTGTATTTTGGTCACATTCAAAGACATGGGTAGAGATTAGCTAGATGCATCTTCATAAGTGCATTTGGTCTGTAATTATGTTTATTTTATACCACCATGATAATGCGAACTCAGATTTACATTGCATAATGTGCTGTGTGTGTGCTGTATGTGGTTTTTATATAGGCTAGCAGATCAGTGTACCTTCAAGGATATTAATGGCCCCCAGTGATATAAAGCTTCCTCATCCTTGTACTGTAAAAACAAGATAAATAATAGCTAAATTTGCCATGTATAAATCTAGATATAAAAGCATATGCTGTCTGAGCTGCTTTCCAATCTGTACCACCCTCACTTGGCCTTGAATATTGTCCCCACTCTCCTTCTCTTGCCTGATCCCCAGTTCAGCAAAACACTTAAGCACATATTTTAATTCTATTAGAAGTCAATAAGACTGTTTCCCAATGGGATTTAAGCACGTGCTTAAGTGGCTTTTTCCCCCCGCAGCTTCTGCAGCGGCTCTGTTGTAAGAAGGCACCGTTGCAAACAGCATGACAGCTTTCAGATAGGTGCCAGATGATAGACTTAAGGGCACTATGTGTCCTATCCTTGTGGTGTCCTTTCCTCTGCAGTAGCCCCACCGGTGGATACTGCTACCCCATTTAGTTACGGTATCATTGTTTTTCTGTCCGTCTTTGGTAATCCCTCGCAGTCAGAGATCATGGTCTTTCATGACTGTCTTATCTGTGGATCTGAAGATGGCTGATGGGCTGATCTGGGATTGAGAGGCTGCTGCAACCAAGGCACGTGTTTCTGTGCAGGGTGGGTGATTCAGTCCGTGACACGCTGTTTCTGCTACTCCTGCTTTTTCATCTGTTGTCATTGTAAGGTTTCAAAATACTGAGATCCCTGCAGCAGACTCTTCCTCCATTTGGGGTGATCCTGGGTCATACTCTCCCACGAGTTGATGTCAAAGTTACTTGTTTTTCAAGCTGGCCTTGAGGACATCCTTGAAGCCCTTGCTCTGCCCTCCTCTTGGGCGTACACCTTGATTGAGCTGGGAGAATAAATTTGCTTTGGGTGTCCTGGAGTTGGATACCCAGATGACGTGACTGGCCCAGCGAAGTTGGGCGATCATCGCCTCAATGCTTGTGGGGTTTGCTTGCAAAAGGACCCTAATGTTGGTGTGTCTATCTTCCCACTGTATTTGAAGGATTTTCTGCAGGCAGTGTTCCTGGTACCTCTCCAATGACTGGAGGTGTCTCCTGTACATTGTCCATATCTCAGCTTCATCCAGTAAGGGGTGATCACAATTGCTTGATAAATCATGAGCTTGGTTTTGGATCTGATGTCATGATCTTTGAACACCCGTTTCCTCAGGCATCCAAAGGCTGCACTTGCCCATTTGATGTGATTTCATAGACATTCACTTTCATACAAATGAAAACTAGGAGTAATGGTCACAGTCTGGACACCCTAGTTGTGAAGTAGTTTTTCCTAACGTTAAGCCGGAAACGATCTTCCAGGAGTTTGTGACCATTACGCCTAGTTTTCCCCAAGGGTGCCCTGGTGAACAGTTGGTCACTGAGCCCTAGATGCACACTTCTGGTGTAGCGGTCAGCTGCTACCAAGTCCCCTCTCAGCCTTCTCTTTTTCAGGCTGAAGAGTCCCGGGTCCCTCAACCTTTCCTTATATAGCTTGCCGTGCAAGTCTCTGATCATATGGTTAGCCCTTCTCTGGACCCTCTCAAGTTTTACCACATCCTTGTGAAGGTGCAGAGCCCAGAACTGGACGCAGTCCTCCAGCTGTGGTCTCACCAGTGCCGAGAAGAGCCAAGTCGAGCAGGAGAGTCACTTCTTTGCAATGGTTTTGCTGGAGATGCATTGACTGATGCATGCCAGCGTATTGTTGGCCCTGCTGGCTACAGCATTGCACTGCCGGCTCATGTTCATACTGTGTCCAATTATTACCCCCAGGTCTTGGTGACAAATGATGGGGGATCTTCAGTCCTGCTGCCTGATGAGAGGCAGCAGTTGCACAAGCACCCATGGCATGAGTTTTGCCTGTGAACAGCTGTGGGTGCAGGGCCCCAGAGCCCAGAGTCCTGCTGAACCTATCTCATTGAAACTTGGCAGGCTTCATAGCCTCAGCAGGGGCTAGCAAGCCTGCAGTTTTGACCTCGCTGTGGCTTCACACATACAAGTGACAGGAGTTTGGCCCTCAAGATTTTGGGGTGCAGTTTCTCTGAACCCCCTACACCTATCTCCTTGAAACCTGGCAGGCTTCATGCCCTCAGAAGGGGAGGGGCTACCATTTCTGCAAGTTTCATCGAACTCAGGTAAGAAATGACAAAGTTATAGCCTGTTTTGACCTTCCCCATTATATCCTATGGGCGAAATGTCAAAACAGGCTCGAAACGCAAAACTGTTTTGACGGGACGATACGGAACAGCTGTTTCAACTCGAAACAAAAGTCGAAACAAAATGCTGTTCTGTTGAACCGTCGAAACGCTGGTTGAAACGAAACGCTTCTGTTTCTCACAGCCGTAGTAGAAACCCTTCGTGTCCACGTCCATATACTGACATAGGAACCCTTCATGTCTTGCTAGCTGCAACTCCAAGTGCACTTTGGCCATCCTGACTTCATCCCTGCATGCCCGAGCAATGTTCTTATACTCCTCCCTGGTCATTTCTTCAAGTTTCCACTTCCTGTAAATTTTCTTTTTGTGATTTAGTTTCCTGAAGAGTTGTTGTTAAGCCGAGCTGGTCTTCTGCCATACTTGCTAGACTTTTTGCTCGTCGGGATGGTTTGTTCCTACACTCTCAGTAAGGTTTCTTTAAAATACAGCCAGCTCTCCTGGACTCCTCTCCCCAACAGACTGGCTTCCCAGGGGATCCTGCTCGTTCCCTGAGTGAGTCAAAATCTGCTTTTCTGAAATCCAGGGTCCTTACTCTGCTGCTCTCCTTCCTTCCTTCCTTCCTTTCCTCAGGAACCTGAACTCAATCGTCTCACGGTCCCTGCTGCTCAAGTTGTCCTCCACCACTACATTCCCCACCAATTCTTCCCTGTTTATAAGAAGAGCACAGCCTCTAGTTTGCCTTTCCAGCACTTGCACCAAAAAGTTGTCCCCAGCACTCTCCAAAAACTTCTTGGCTTGACTGCCATGTTGTCCTCTCAGCAGATGTCAGGGTGATTGAAGTCCCCCATGAGAAGAGTGATGGAGTGATGATAATGCAGCTTTGCTTAACTCCTTTCTTCACCTCAAAGGGGTCTGTGATAGATCTACTACTGAGAGCCATTGCTCACGTACCATCATGGAGTGGGCAAAGAACATCAATGAATTTCAGTGGGCCTCCATAGAAGGATCCTCCACAGCGCGTCTCTGACACCCAAAGGCTTTTGTGTTGTCAAAGAAGACAATTTAGAGTTTATGCTGTTTCCTGCAGCTGGTGAGCTGTGAAAATCATGTTAGTTTTGCCTCCTGATGCCCTAAACCCACACTGAGATTTTGGGAGGAACTCTTCAGCAAGTAGAAGGAGATGGTTTAGGAGGGTTCTTGCAATGGTCTTTCCTGTGGTGGACAGCAAGCAGATCCCCCTGTAATTTCCTCTTGGACTTATCTCCTTTCTTGAAGATTGGCACAATCATAGCGTCCCTGAGGTCATCTGGGATTTCCTCATCATTTCAAATCCTTAAGTTGCGGGCATGGGGCGGTGATGTGAGCTCCTTTCCCTCCTGCTGGAAGATTTTGGTGGAGAGTTCATCAGCTGCAGATGCCTTGTTCTTCATCTGCTTGATGGCTTTCCTCACCTCACCAAGTGTTGGAGGGTTTCTGAGAGAGTCTCTGCCTGGGTGTTGCAGGATGGATTTGAGACTGCTTTCCATGCCAGAGTCTTGATTTTGAGGAGGTCTTCAGAAGACTTCTTCCAATGAGCATTGATGGCATCCCTTTCCGTAACCAGATCTTCTCCATACTCCTCCCTCCATGTTTTTCTGTACTGTCTCTATTTCTAGGTCTTCCTTTACTCCCCCCAGCTGCCCCTTCCACATCTCTTCATTATCTCTTTTCCTCAATCCTTCCACTTCGTCCTTTTTCTGAGTCCGCTCAGTTGCTTCCTTGTTCTCTTCCCCAACTAGCAATGAGTCTTGTTCCAAAGCTGAACCTTCCCAAACCTCAGCATTGTTCCTCAGCTGGGAATTGGGCTCTTCTCTGGCACCCCAGCATCTGGTCCTGTGCTCCTTCCTTCCCTCCTTCCCATCCATTGCCTCAGCAAGTGGGTTGGTTTGTGGATCACCACTTGTTATGGGACAGCCTAGCAGGAGCCTATACGGTCCTGCTATGAGCAGGAGGTTGGACTAGATGACCTCCCGAGGTCCCTTTCAACCCTAATTTTCTATGATACAGAAGAAATGGAACTAATGGTTGTAGTTGACATGCAGGTTGCAGGTTGATTCTGGTTTATTAGCATGAGATTTGCCCCCTGTATGGTGTGCTTAGCACATAGGAAGCCTGGTGGGAATGATGGGTGAGAACCTGGCTGGAATATGGATAATGGAGAGTTGGCTACAAGAGGTCTGACAGAAAGGTCCTGACTACTTAGGGTCCACAAAGCAAGCTTTTTTCCATATTGGCTGTTCACTAACTAATGTAGGGATCCCTTCCCCCCTCTGCTTCCTCTCCTCTCTTCCCTAGTGAGATAGCAGCATAGGGAAGTGGGTGGCATCCTTATCACAAAAGTGCATTTCTGTTTGGTTCACAGTGTAATTCCCTCCTTTACAGCAAGCGGCTGGGGGCTGGGGTGGCACGGGTGCTAAGGCACATGGTTGATAGGCGAGAGGTTACAAGCTCAAGGCCTTAGCAGAAGCACTCCCAGTGCAGTCCTGTCATATTCAAATGAATTTGCAAATACTGCTAAACACCTTATCACAAGGGCACAAAAAGAAAGGAAGTGAGTAGCTAAAAGATACCATACACGAAAATTAGCTCGTAGCATAATTTCTAGGAGGTAATCTGCAGCATAATAGGATTATTGGCCTGATTTAATTACGCTAGAATATAACTGGATAAATGTTAACACTCATTTAGCTTTGGATTGTTGCAGCGGCATAATTGCGTCTTGCATTAGAAATGCTAAGGTCCTGTTTTACCCTGTTTTTTTGTCCCCCTGAAAGCCTTTGGCATTAATTAACTGAAATTAATTAAAATGAGATACAGGCCATGCCTAGATTTTAAAACACTCTCTGGGCTTAAAAACACTTTGGCTAATGCACGTTTTAATCGGGACAGTCTTCCTAGCCTGGATGTCGTTATCTCAAGTGAAAGTAAATAAAGCTGTGGATAGGTGCCTTTGTATTCATTTCTGTGTCCCGACTCTGTTTCGAAGAGTTTGGAAATATGAACAGAAAATAACAAAGTCGCATCCTATTTGAAAAGTAGCAGTTAAGCAATTTTAAGGAAATAATCCAAAACAAAAAAAAAATGGTGGGAGGAATGAGTAGGAAGCAGTAGAGCTGGGGTTGTGGGTGGTATCTGGCTTGATATCTAGTTCATGGGCTGCAGTTTGGAGACAGGATTTGAGGTGGAAACCGAAGACTGTAGTATGGTTTGCTCTAACACGTACCGATAGGTTCTTATGAGACTCCGTACAAAATAGATGTTGAGGGCTAGCAGCAGGGTCCAGCTTTTGGGGACCCCATGCAGAGGTTCAGCTTCAGGCCTGTACTAGACAACCATGCAAAAATGGATTGCAGGGGGCGAGACAGCTGCCGGGTATGTAGTTGCATGGCAACTCGGAAAGCAGCTTTTCCTGCTATCGCTGCACAGAGGCCTTTTGTAGCATCCCAAGGGTCCACCTTCTGGCAAGTAGCATGAACCCTAAAACAAAATGCAATGCAGCGGGGACCCGATGCAACTGCCGTAATACCACCTCTGTTCATCCATCTCCAGCTGAAATGTCCTAATTCAAGCTCTGGCTCAGATGATGCAGAATGCTATTCTTACTATAGGCAGACAAGGTTCATATTATAGGTTTTGGCATTCTTATTATAGGTCCTTTTCAGTTTGGGACTGGACCAGGATCAAAACCTACAGGTGTAGGTTTAGTTCTGGAAACTCAAGTCCACCCTCCTTAAATTTGGATGAGAGGTTTTGAATGCTGTAACAGTGAGAAGGACGTAGCAGTGCTGCTGGGCTGCCTTAGTGCCTTGCTAAATGGCAAAAGGGGCCAATACAGGATGAAACTGTGCTTAGGCTATTGCATTTAGTTTGGGACATCTTAATATTAGGAACCTATTAGCACTGGGGAGAAAGTTTACGGGAAAGCAACAGCAAATGACTTTTTTTGTAAGAACATGGCAAATATGCATAACTTGGCCGAGGGAGTGATGACCATCTGCAGATATCTAAAGTGTGAAAATGCAAAGAATGAAGGAGAATTGAACTGCGGTTGGGGGAAGCACGGAGAACATGCTGTAGGGATCAGTGCTGCCCTGGCCGGGGAATGGACTGACAAAACTGTGGCAGGGTTATGTTTCTTCCAAGAGTCTGTCTGGTTGGAGATCTCCTTCCTAAGACGTCGGGTTACTTTACGATTTCTTGCAGGAAATCTCTTGCCGGAGGTAAGTAGCTCCTACTTGAATCTTATGCATTACATTACATTTCACTCCTCGGGCTGTGGAAGGGCCCTGTCAGAGACTCCTGCATACCTGTCCCCTGAGAAGGCATTAGATAGGTCCTGCCTAACAAATACCACCTATGCATTGTGCAGTGGGCAGTATATATCAGATGCCCTTGAATTTTTCCTGTAGGGTTTCAGTCTGCAAGAATACAGCTGAATCCTGGGCAGCACAAGCTGAAAGGGTTTTTTTTTTTCCCTTGGACTCTAACCTTTGTCACTCAAAGTCAGGTTAATCTAGGCTCCCCTCCTCCTGTTACCAAATGGGTAGGTAATTGTACCCGCTTGAGGGACAGCGTCCCTGTCTCGCTCCTGAGCTCTGTCTCCAATTGTATGTTCCTGTTTTGCAAGTTTTGTTAGAACAAAGCATTTTGGTTCCTCACTTGGGAGGAAAGACCTGGTCAACACCAGAAAAGACTTTATTTGGCTACTGAGTGCAATAAGTGCACTTTGAGTGAATTAGCTAAAAGAAAATCGTACAGCAAAAGAACTTTATTTCTAGAAGATTTAGTGGTAACTGATACCTAGACCCTATATAGGAAGGTAAAACTTACTGGCAGCCTGGCTGTTGTTGAAATCCAGACCGTGCTGAACTTTGCACTGTGTGCCAGGGTTGTTGCTAATTTTATTATGTAGACACCTGTCCAGAAGGAACTGGATTGACACGGCCGCCTTGGGTGCTGGCAGGGCTGCGCAGGGAGGTATGCTTCGACCCTGCCTGCCTGGTGCTTACACAAGTGATTTTCACAAGCACAATCTGTTACTGAACTACGTTGAAGATCCATGCTGCTAGCTACAGCCGTCAAAAACGGGGGTAGTTTAACAAGAATATGGGTGCCTAAAGTAACCACGCCTCTGAATGATCATAGTGCTCCTTTCTTTGGAGAGGCTCAGTTTATGGGCAGAGACCGTGGTACAGTGGTGCATGGTTGGCTGTTTATATTGCACTGGTTCCTTCGAACCCCAGTCACAGACCGCGTTGCTCATACACACACAATCCTCGTCCCAGTGAGCTTGCGTCATAGGGCAAGGCATATATGTCTTGGGACACTGTCCATCATTGACTTTCTGTGCCCCTAAACTACTCGGTGCCTCAGTTTACTGATCTGTAAAATGGGCATAATGCCACTAGCCTCCTACTGGATGAAATCAAAGTGGTTCTAATGTGTCCCATCAGATAGGGCCTGTTCGGCTAGCAGGTGCTGAAGAGTCTCTTAGCTTAAATGGGAAGGAGTTGCCCTTTTTGGAGTAGGAGGTTCTGGGTTCGAGTCCTGTTGTCATCTATGGCTGCAGGTTTTGTTATATTTAGCTCTTTCAGAGATGTTTTTGACAGCTTTAGATTTGTTGTCACGCTCACAGGTCCTTAGACACAAGTGTAGGTCATTACAGCAGAATCCTCCTAACCAACGGGGAGAACTGAGGCAGATCCTGGGCACCAGGCTTTCCAAACTGCAAGTCAGCCTGGAAATGTGCGTGTGAAACCCTGTGGACTTTGGTAGGGCTCGACCCGCAGACTGGTAGCTGCAAACGTCAATCCAAGTGGCACCATAAAGAGAGCAATGAGGCATCGTAAAGCTGTACTCTGCTCGCTTCATTTGTTAGTTGTACCTTCAGCTTTCAATTATTGATGCTGTTGATTCTTCACCTGCCAGGAAACGTTCTGCCCTGCGCTTGGTAAAAGTAACAAAGTTTGGAGTAATGCGAGCCCTCGCAGCCTGGCGGATATAGCTGTGCATGCATGGATTATAAATTCTGTGTAATGGTGATGTTTACTAGATTATCATAAGAAACCCCTCGTTAATGCCCTCCTCACCGCTACAGCCTGTTAAAAGCTAAATTGGCTGGAAACCCTAGGACATTTGAGTCGCTTTAGCTCGCTTTATTGTCTGCCGTGAAATTCTATTAGGTTATTAATGGTGTCATAGTGGATGGAATAAGTACCGTAAATGTAACATATTTATATGCGCAGTTTTTAATCAGTTTGTCCCCACTGACACAACATTTGCTGCTCCTTTTCAGTTAGTGGCTTGCTGAATGAATTCCCTTCCATTGTCTCCTCATCCAGTGGATGCGAGCGACTGTGGACGTTTTGTGCGAGGCCCTTTTGATCGTACAAATTCCACAATTCTTTCTTCTAACTTTGAAGAAAAATCAAGAGACTTTAAAGAAACAATAGGGACTGACACTAGTTCCTATGTTTAATTAAAAGCACTGTCACGCTAACAGCCCTGGCCAGCCAGCAGAAGGGAATGCGATGCTTTTGCCAGCTCGTTACATAAACACTGTTGAACTCCGCGCTCGCTCCAGTCGGTCGTCCCACTGAAGACAATGGGGCCATTCATGGTAGCAAGAGCTGTGCTCCGTTACAGATGCTTACAGGTTTATGTTTCCACTTAGTGCCAAACAGTTGGGCTGTCTCCCAGCAGCCCGAATTAAGCCACTTTGCCAACCAGCACAGCTTGCTCTTGGGGCGTTGCCCGTCTCCTCCTGTGCTCCCCTAGCTCACTGGGCACAAAGTGCAGCCACATCCCACGTGCTCAACATCGCCTCATCGATAGACTTTGCACTGCAAGCTTCCCTTACCCCCAAGGGGACTTGCTGTGTCAGGGATGCTGTTTGGGGCTGGGTGAAACCCTCCAGTGGGAGCCTCCCTACCTGGTGCCTGCAGCGAGCGCTGCGGCAGGGACACGAGGAGATGCCGCTGGAGGCAGGTGAAGCCAAGCAGGTCCCCTGGCGGCTGCAGCAGCGGCACCAGATCCCTTCCAAACTCTTCATTCCTCGTATGTTAAGGACCCCTCTCTTTTTATAATGGTCTTTATGGTCCACCAGTTTAGCTCGCCTTTGATCTGCAGTTCATCTCTGTGTTAGCTGCTCCTGGGAAGGAAGCTCCTATTTCATTGCCCTGCATATTGTTTTTGACTCATTCCCATGATGTTATCTTTGTTTTTGCTTTGATCTTAAACCGACTAATCCAGCCCTAGGCCCCTAGCGTATTAATAAAGCTTCTAGTTTTTTAATGGGAGAAAAATATGTGTTGTTTTAGATGAGATGATGCACCCCCTTTTTGCAAAATGCTAGTTCCACCCATGGCAATGCTGCTTTTGGGGATGAAGTCAGTGAACAGAGCGCTCCTCAAAGATGCTAGCCAGGAAAACATTATAACTCCCATTAACAGAATGGGTACACGACTACTGTCGGCATAGGCTTCCCATACCCGTGCTCCTGCCTGTGCTGCATATGGTGATATTATTAAACGTGACCATTTTCCATTTGTGTTGTCGCAGGAACAGCTTCCACCTGCATTGGGAAAATAATAATGCTGCCTTCAAAACCACTTGCAAACAAAATATGACTACAGAGTTTTAGGATTGACGGGGCTTTTTAAATTTGTGGAGGTTTGATGGTCACCGAAGGAATCTGAAAATCTGGCGGATGGCAAATGTTGGATAATCACCAAGCTCTTGGTGAGCCAGGTTCATTTTGCAGCTCCTGAGAGAGACTCTGAACGATGAATAGGAACAGAGGTTGCTTTTTGAGGGTCGTGCGCTGGCTGAAGCACAGGACCAGACTCGGCTCAGTTATACCGCGTGACTCGACGGTAGTGACTGGAGTGGTTAGTTCAGATTCACACCAGCGTAGCTAGGATTCGAAAGGAGCTTGGATCTACATGTGAACTTCGAGCCTGAGGCCCATCTTGCCTTTTGCAGCTGAAAGACAATTAATAATTCAGGTGCCTCTGGTGCGACTGCTGCTTATCTGCAATTTGGATTTATTGCTAAGTCCCTCACCAACACACGGCCTTTATTATGCGTGTGGTTTAATTAAAGGAGCTCCTACCGGTATCTTCTGTGCTCTGAGGGTGAGACTTGGATGAAGAACGAAAAGCCTTTCGCCGGGAAATCTCTTGGGTTTTGTTTCTGTGCATCCTAGGGAGCGACGGGGAGGGGGTTGTGAAGTGTGAATTGGTTTTTTTCCCCTGCTGAGGGCTCTGGCTACTCTTTTTCTAGTCTGACTTTTGCAGCTGAAAATCGAAACCCTTCCCTGCCGTTCCTGTTAGCTCAAGTGAAATGAAAGCCAAGGCCGGGCTTCAAGCCGGGTAGCAAAAGAGGAGCCTGCACTGACATTTGCAGCGGCAGCAAAGACAACTTGCTTGTTCTGGCATGGAAGTAGCACAGGCGCAGCGTTTCAGTGAATGGAGGGGAAATGCTGAGGATTGCTTGCCTGCTGCGGTAACTTGGCTCTCAGAGCGTCCATTTGGGTATTTCTGCTATATTACTGTTGGCATGGCTGTTTGGGAATGGAGCATGCACTTAAAATATGCATTTGGGATGAGGCAGATAGATCGGTCAATGAGAGGATGAAGGCGATTTGGACAAAGAGGTTGCCTTTTTTATCTCTCCAGTCTTGTTAGGGTTTAGGCACCTTACTTGAGTGCTAGGCCCTTAACTAATAGATATAATGCAGATTAATTCCATGGAGAGAGTTTCTTGGAATTGAATCATGGCAGGGTTTTGGAAACGTGTGGGTTATTGCAGCAGTGTCTGCATGTGGGCAGACCCAGTGGTAGTCAGGAGGACTGAACCTGGGAAGCTGATCATAAAACCTTAAGCCCCAAACACCTGAGCTGAAGAATAACTCTGAGCTGCCACTGTGTAGGAAGCTATTATGATTAGTAACATCCTCCACTAAAGGAGATGTGGGCACATGTACGCTGCCTAATCTTTGTCAGGGCAGGAGCCTCGTTTTACAGACTCTATGGCAGTGCTTCCCAACCTTTCCAGACTTAAAGCCCCAGTCTGGAAAATGGTAGCTCTTACCTTTTGCTGGGTTTAACAGAACAGTATCAGCAATTTGTCTGAGACAGAGGACCCGGAAAGCCCTCACGCAACAGGTCAGAGTGTTTTTGACACTGGATTCCTATTTGAAATGTCTGGCTTCACCTTGTGAAACATATGCAGGTGTTTGCAGACCTAACAGTGCTAATTATTGCACTGTGCCCAGCAACACCCTTAAAGAGATCTTGGGACACTCCAGGGTCCTGCAACCACCGATTGAGAATCATAGGTCTACAGCCAAATAGGGCCACGGCAGGGCCAGGCTGACCTGCAAACTGCAGGCCCAGAGACTTTCATCTTGTGACTTCCGTCATTAGCCCCAAAATGTGTGGATGAACTTTAGTGTTTTTGAAAGATGTCCTGTCTTGCCTGAAGGACTCCAGGGCTAAGTACAAACAGATAAAAAGCCTGAGGCTGAATCCATTCAATCTTTGCAGGTTAGTCTAAGCTGCCAAGATTGAAGCAGGTGAACAGATATTCGCTTTTGATTTTGGAAATGCAGCCACATGCCTGCAGTGGCCCAGGCTAGAAGCTGGGAGGTGCGGGGGGTGCTAGAGCATGTCTCCCAGCTCAGCTGGAGGTGCACAGCATCTGGGGATGCCAGGGGACTGTTCATTAACTTGGCTTTGGAGGGAATCTGTAAACCGCTTTAACCTAAATCGGTTCAGTCTGATACTACATCCATCCAGGTTTATCTTAAACTGGTTTGGGCCATTTTGAAAGTGGTTTATGTGCACTGAACTTCTGTTATGTTACAGATCTGAACCAGTTTCCAATCACTTATACTGTTTTATGTGCAACTTCTGTCCATAGCCCAAGTGGAGGGACTTCTCCGTATCCCTTGTTCAATTCAAATTACTCTTAAACGGCTTATTAAAAAAGATAAAGAAAAAAGCTGGCAGGGGAGCCACACTGCAGTCAGTCGCTAGCACTCTGCAACAGATTCCCCCCACCCCCTGCATGGATTGGCATTGCCGTAGCAGATGGGTTCTGCTTCAAGTATGAAGTTATTTTGGGTGATCAAAAATGTCCCTGTAATATTAAAACAGCTAACCCTTCTTCGCATGGCATGAAAGGTGAGTTACGGGTGTGAGGTGGTAAGACGCCCCTTCCCTAGAGTCTGCCTATGCTTCATCCTTGGGCTGTACACGTTGAGCCCAGGCTGATGGGTTGTTTGTGCTTGGCTTTCATTGGTGACCCAGGCTTGGTACTCGCACTGCAGTAACTGGCCGCAGAGTGAGGTTTTGGCAGGCATCGTCTCTGGTTTAACATCCGGTTTGTTGTCTGTCTCTCTGCCTCTCACAGTACTTACACCACCACTGCCCTTGGCTGCAGGCCTGCTTTGAAGATGCATGTGTAAGGGGTCCATGCCCTTCTTGCCCTTTCCTCTCCTCTGCTCTGCTCTCCTCCCACCCTTCCCCAATTTCTTCTGGCCACAAATAACCAGGTGATCAGGTAGGGGGCATAAATATGCTACCCATGCACGTTCACCCAGCATGGGTCAGGGTCGGAGAGCCACATTTATTTATAGAAAGGTGAAGTAAGGCCAGTGAGTGAGTGGTCTTTCTGAGCTGAGATGAAACTGCAGACTTGGTGTGGTTCACCACTGGGATTCAGATGAGGCCATGACACATGTGGGGGCAATCTCCACTGCTTCCTGTTGCAGCACTGAATACAGCTGTAGGGACAGTTGCTCTTCCAAAGAGGAAACAGTATATTTTAATGCCTGTGTGTGTCTGCGCGTCTGCACTCCAGTACCCTGGTATAACTGATCCCGGTTAAACTCATGCAGCCCCCTGGGCTCGATGAGGGGCATGGAGCTGGTCCTCGGGTTAGATTGGGCCCACAGACATACCAGATCCAGTGCATAGGGCTGGGCTGGTTGTGTGTGCCATATGCAGCTTATGGGGCTAATCTAAGACGCACAGCTGGATCATAGGGCTCCATGGGCCACATCTGGCCTGCAGGCTGGATCTCTGACACCCCTGAAATACATGTTTGTGGATCAGAGCATAGCAGATACAGAAATCTCAACACAAGGCTTAATTGGGTGGATCATAATCAGCATGGTGACTTTAATATCTTGTCATTTGGGGATACGGTCAAGATGACCACCGACCGTACTAACAATGGCAAAACAGCGCCTCAGAAATGTCTGACTTTTGTAGTGGGGGAGAGGAGAATTGGTGAGCTAATCTCTGGGTTTCTCATTACTACAGTTTTATTTCATTTAGAAGTTGCAGCGAGTGAGCAACTCTCAGAGTCTGTCGTCCAGCCTGCATGAATTATAGATTGGCCTTTTATGAGCTCCACGTTGACTCAGCTATCGGTATGCGTTGGACAGAGAGATATCTTTATGGTATGTGGTGTAGCGTAAGTTTTGGCTCTGCTGCAGATTTTAATTGCTTTCTGTCTCGCAATTAGTCTTGCTAGCCTGGCTACAGAAAAAATAATACAAGTAAACACAAGCCAGCCTGATGCTAGACCCTTGAAATTTGAGGGTTGGAGAACGGCCAGATGAAAATGACTTGGCCGGCCAACAGAAGGTCTTTTGTTAGAGGCCAAATGTTTAATTTTTTTTTAATTCAGGTGATGTTGGTACCTAGAGGGCTCATGTTAGGTAGTAGTGAGACCCATAGTAAGAGGCAGGCCCCAATCTCAATGGCATACAAGCTTAAAACTAGTAGCACATCCTGATCCATCTCTTCCTCTCATCAGCACGCACAAATGAGGTAGAATTCCCTTCTGGCATACAGTTCATATTTTGGGCCTGTAACGGCCCAAGTCAGCAGCAGTTTGCTAATTGGTGTGGATAACTTTTGGATTTAGGGTGTCTGGAAGGCCCTCAGGGTGAAATTCTGCTCTGATATGCTGTCGCTGCTGGAGAAAACCTTTCTGTATCTCTTACTCTCTCATCTGGAGCTGTCTGGCTCACCTGCTCACCCATTCATAACCGCATACCACCCCCAGGGCTGGAACGTGTCAAGTCCGTTCTCTTCTGTAACGTGTCTTTAGTCCCCTGGCATAATCGACTTTGGCTAACCAGTATGAAGAGATTTAAAAAGTTTCAAGAGCACCATAACTAGCTGTGTTTGCAACTCATAGCAGTCCTAAGCTTTCCTCTTTTTAGTACATGCCAGAATGTATTTTAAGACTGCTTTGTGCTGAGCCATATGGGCTTCTGACTTCTAATACTGCAAAGTAACCACAGAAACAATAGCATTAGACCGTAGAGATGCCTTTTGTGGGGTTTGGTTTGAGTGCTGGCATTTTAATATATGGTAATTGAGAGTAATCATGTCTGCCTCTAAGATGTATCCCTCATCTGTCTGGAGTTGAAAGGTTCTTCTGCTGTGTAATTATGTTTCCATTGTCGTTAATCATGCCATTGAAATGTAAAAACAGTTCCTTGTGGAGCAGTCCACTATTGCAAACAGCACAATCAAAAGCAAGGGAAATGGGGTTGCATGGCTTTTGTCCATCTGGATTGCTTGGAGCAGAGATGATTCAGTGACTCTGACGTGATGCTACCGGGAGCCAAACAGGGTGTAAAACAAGGCAGATCCTTTCAAAGGAAGAGGGCAGCTAAGTCAGCTATGGATTGAAGATGACTTAGGTGGTTGCTGGACTCTGGGGAGATGACTGTCCGCAGGCATGCAGCATAACTCACGCAAGATGGAGCGTTTGGTTTTGGCCGGGAAGGTAGGGGAGTGGGCTTGGGGATGCTGATGAATTCCTGTCTGTTTGGCAGTGCCCACTTTCTGCGCTTTAATCATCTCTTGGCTCCAGATGCATGGATTTTGCTCTGTTTCGGGAGAACATCCTAGGCAGAACCTCGAAGACCTTTGGAAAAGCCGTCTCTAGAACGTGGACCGTGATCCTGAGCAGGCATCCGGGACCGAAATCCCGGCACCTGCAGGGAAGTGGCTGTGGAGCTTGGGCTTGCTGATCCAGAATCGACTCTCATAACTGGAGGTTGGGCTAGATTCGGTGATTTTAACTTTGTGGGCTTTAGGGGTGTCCCCCCCTCCATGCAATAATCTGGTAATGCCAAGTGTTGCAAAACCATCGCGCGACTCGGGATTTCCAAGTCAGAATAACTCAGACTCGCGATTTCCTGATTCAACCCTCAGATCTCCAGATTTTCCCAGCTGGTAAGTAGAGGGGAAGGGGCAGGGGCAGGGGCAGCGGCAGGGGGGAAGGAGATTTGAGTCCCCCGTGGTGAGGGAGGGAGTGGGGCAGGAGCAGGGGTCTGGGGCCGGGGTGGATCATCCAGAGGCGCAGGGCAGGGGTGCATGGGGGCACATGTCCCCTGCGGGTCAGAGGTGAGATACCTGCTGCAAACTGGGGCTCTGCACCCTGCTGCCTTGCCCCAGGAGCTCAACCACACGATGCCATTGCCACCTGCCAGGCAGACGGGGGACACGGTGCCCGTAGGCTGCCCAGTGGCAGGAGGCTCACTGGGGTCGTGCAGCTCAGCTCCCAGGGCAAGGCAGTAGGGCGCCCCAGCTCACAGCGGGCAGCCCACATCTGACCCGCAGGAAACATGTGCCCCCACGCCTCCCCCGGGGGTGCACGCTGCTGCGGGGGAGTCGCACCCCTCGTCTGCACCCCTGTCTCTGTCTGTCTGCTCCTCACTCCCAAGCCACAGCCCCCCCAGCCCTGCTGGAGCTTCTTACTCCTGACCCACAGCCCCCCGCATCCTGCCAGGCCATGTGGGGACCCCCCTGTCCAGGCCCCAACCCACACCCACAGTCCCCAACACCTTCACAAATCACCCTGCCACACACACACACTTCAGAAATAACATCTCATGATTTACGTGCCAATCTCTTGATTTTTGCAAGAGTTCATCTTGTGATTTTCGGCATGGTGGGGCTGGCAATACTGATAATCTCACGGAGACTAGACTAACCGGCCCCCTCTCATGCTCTGTGTGTGTGGGGGGTAATAGCAATTCAAGAAACCAGGGGTATGTGTGGCTGTGGTGAGGAAGTATTTGGTTGGCTCCAGGGGACAAGTGCTGCAGCTGATGCTTCTTCATCTGAGGAAGCATGTCAAAGGGAGCAAATATGTTCGTATTGCCCAAACTTCCCCCCTTTTACTCATGGGTACTAGCCATAACTCTTTTTTTCCATTGGGGGGTCTTAAAGCATTTGCCCCTTCCTGTGGGGAAGGGGCGTATTACGGATGGGGAAGCAGAGGCAGAGGGAGGGGACTCCACCTCCCCAGGCTTTCACAGCAATTTGGTGGCTGAGCTGCACATAGGACACCCAGGTGTCCTGTCTCCTAGTCTTGCATATTAGCCCTAAGACTGTGCGCCCTGTATCTTGACTTGAATTGGCCTCTCTTCTCCTCCTCTACCCCTTCCCTCTTTTCCCTCCACCGTTGTGCTGCCCGTTGTCCAAGATCCCTCCTTCCTGTTGCTTTCTCTTGTCCTGTCCCTCCGCTAATCTGTTCTCTCTCCCCTGTCCTCAGTCAATTCTTCCTTATATCCTTATGTTGCCCAGCAGATGGGTAGTGGGTGGGGTGCTGCCTTGTCCTCCTCGTTGCTCCCTGACTCTGTGCCGCACTCAGGTGCCATGGGGGAGAGGGGGTCAGCAAGGAGGTGGCTTTTCCTGCCTATTCACCAGTCCCGATAACTCCCAGAAACCATGGGTGCTTGTACACGTGACGGGGGTGTAGTCCTCAGGGTTTTATTCTATGCTTCCTACATTGAAATGGCGGGTTTTTAATTGAAACCCACTGTTTCAATTTTTCCATCACTTTACAATGAGGGGCATGATCCTGTTTTTTGTTGGAGCTGGAGCCTGCCCATGGTCGGGATGCTGGTGGGCCAAGCGGCTCCTGAGCGGTGGGGAGCCTTGGTCCTTCTCTCTATGGTGGCAGCATCCCTGGGGGCCGCCCAGGCAGGCTGCTAGCAAGCTGGGTGCTTCCCCAGGTTGGAGGAAGCACCCAGCCCATGGGCGACTGGTGCCTCCTGAGTCTGGGGGGCACCTGCAGAAGCCAGCAATGCCATCGGGGACGGCGAGCACCCGCAGAAGTTGGCGTCGGCATCTGGGGCGCAAGCTGACAGCTGCATGGATGCACTTTGCAACATTACAAACTAAACTACATCCAGATGTAGTTTAGTTTGCAACCATGCAAAGTCGTTTAAAACCCCCAAAAGTCTTGCATGTGTACAGTGTGTTGCCATTAAGCCACACAGTGACATTTTGGTCACGTGTGCATGTTAATGGCATCACGTGTACAAGTGCCCCAGGAGACTGAACTTCAGAGGAAGGAAACTTTGATTGCTTCTCCTGTCTCTGTCTCAGCTGGGAGCAAGTAGAAAGTGGCAGCGCCTACAAATGCAACTATCACTAGAGAGGACCAAGGTGGCAGATATGTGGCCACTGATGCGTGGCAGGGAAGATACCATGGGGTGATTTTCAGCCCAGGTGGTTGTACTTACCTTGGAGGGGGAGATCCCCTTCTTCTCAGCCTAGAATGACTGGGTGTAGCTGGAGGGTGAAGACCTGTCCCTGGCACTACAGGCAGGCTGACCCCTGCAAGAGTCTGCAAATGCCTCTAAATGTGAGGATCTCAGCTACACAATTTATGGTGGTGGGAGTTGCTTTCCTTTCCCTCTAGCTTGCTCCTTTGGCATTTTGGCTAGGGGCAAGTGAGACTAAGGGGCATCTGAACTCCAAGGCCTCTAGGCTTGAGGCTTGCACATAGGTTGCCTGCCATGGATTTGGGGGTATCTGAAACCCCAGGCTGAAGATCCTGGGATAGAGGAGACTAGTACCGCACAGATTTGAATGGTTGAGCTCTGCTCAGTTGCTGCAATTCAGAACTGATTTGGCTGCTTTGGCCCGAGACATGAAATTAAAAAACATAAAAAAAGTGAACTTCCTCCTAACCATTTGCTTCCTCTTGACTCTGCGTGTGAAAGCAAAGCCCTCTGCAGTCTGTGCAGGTCCCTTTGCAGGTTTCGGCTGTGCCTTTTGTGAGCTGCTGGTGACACGAAACGGTTCCTTGTCAGCGAGGCCTCAGGGGTTTCCATGTCGGGTGGGATCGCTGCCCGCAGACCGCCGTCTTGACAAAGAAACCTCCCTCCTCCAAGTGTCCTGGTCTCTGCATCCTCCACTGTCTGCCTTGCCATCCACTCCTGCTCGGTCCCACGTGCACGTGGGGGAATGGCATGAGGCTTGTGGCCCGCGGAGGACCAGATGCTGAAACACACCCAGACAGATGGAGAGCCCCAGGGGCAAAAGCTTCTCCTGGAAGTCATGGTAGTAACCCTGAGGCAGGTGGTGTGCAGTAATTGCCCTTTTCCGTGCTGCTTCCTTATGACAGGAATTGCTGCTCTGAGACTGAATTCAGTGGCTCGCCTGGTGTCCTGTCTGGGCGTTGAAAACCTGAGGGTAGTCAGTTGCTGCTCTTGGAAACTTGTGCCTGGAGTTTGATATACAGACACTGAGCACACGTTTCTCTGCCCACGAGGACCCCGAGTCTTTCTCAGGCTCTTCGGCGACTGCCACCTCCCTCCTGGAGCATGGCCTGGTCCTCGGGAGCCCTCTGCTGGCACGCAGCCCGGCTAGGTTGGGACGTCCCAACCATGCATCCTTCCCAAGGAAAACATCTTCAGAAGGAGCAATTAAAAAAAAAATTAAACTAAAACAAGTTTGCATTTTCTCCCCTTGTGCAGTGGGACAGGTTCTTGGTCTCAACATTAGTGCAGAAGTAATAGCTCCCGACTTGGGTTTCCTCATTGCTTGCAGAACCGGAGAGCGGCCTGGCTAGTTGTTATTTTATTCTTGTTTGGAAACTAAGTTTTCATGAAAAGCTTGAACCCCCCCATCAGCTCTTGTTTCCAGGCAGGCTGTATAAAAATTGCCCTTACTCCCATTTGGTGAGAGGCATGATTAATTGAGGCCACTGAGTTATTCTGCATGGTTTTTCTGCATAGCTGTTTTGTTTAAACCTGCGCTTGAATTACTGTGTGCATTTGGGGGATGTAGCCTGATGAAAGGAAATGTCCCAAAGCAATAAAACAAAGAGCATTTAAACTTGGTCTTGACATTGGAAATAAACTTTGGACAGATTTAGTGTTAAGTTTGTAAACCTGAATCCTTAGCTGCGTATTAATACAAGGGGAACGTTGCTGTGGGACCACACTTTGCTTGCTAAAAGAAGTATTGCATGCAAGTTGGTGATCTGTAGTTGAGCTGCAAGACAGGACTGACTCATGGGTGGCTGGTTTGCAGGATCAGTTTGTGCATTTGCTAGCTACAATCACAAAAGGGATGACTGATTCTCTTTCTTGATCCCCAGTGACAGCTTCTTCAGCTGAAGATGTCCAATAATGGTATTGAAACAGAAGACAAACCTCCTGCCCCGCCAATGAGAAACACCAGCACTATGATCGGATCTGGAAGCAAAGACACCGGCTCTTTAAACCACGGCTCGAAGCCTTTGCCTCCCAATCCTGAAGAAAAGAAAAAGAGAGACCGATTTTACCGATCAATCTTACCGGGAGATAAAAGTACAGTAGTTTGATATATCTTTTTATTTCCTTCCACAAACTTCCTTTCCGCGTGACGCTAAGAGTCAGATTTTGGCTGGGAAGTGATCCTTATGACTCTTTGGAGGCTCATTCAGGACACGTAATATTTGTTGAATATGAAACTGTATTGGTCATGTTGGAAGTATGTGGTTGTGGTTTGGGAATCTATTTTCCTAATAATTAACCACGTTCTCTTGCCATTCTTCCCTTCCCGTTTCTGTTTCTCATGCGATCGGTGTGTGAGGGGAGCGCGTGGACTATGCAGATGACATCAAGTGACTGTCCCTGGAAACAGGGAATTGGCCCTCTTTTTCAGCGGTTGTCTGAAGTGACTTTTCCTAGTTGCAACTATTGCAGCTAAAGGAAGCCTTGGCCCGCTGTGGTCGTGACACTGAGAGCAGACTAGTACAGTACAAGTGTGCCTGAAGGGCCATCTCCCACCAGGCCTGTTATATGTTGCTACCTGTCTTTGCCCTAAATCGCTGAATGTTTCAGATGTGATCTGTCATTTTGTTCTATTTTAAAACTTCAAGGTGGACATCATCTACCCACTACTACAAAAAATCCATCGGTATAATTTATCACCTAATTTCCTCCAAGTTGAAGGAGCTCCTTCTGCTGTAATGGGGAAGAGAATAGATGGCAATGGGGAAAGAACTATGTCCTGTACATGCAAATTTAATTTCTACCATTAGGATATTTTAAAGACTGCGCATTTATCATGTGAATCTCTTGAAATGATAGATGTTTTCCAGTCCTTAATCTGTCCTGTTTCCTTTTATATCCATAACCTATTTTAGGGAACCTTGTCCTTTATAATACATGATCTCTCCGCTTCTCGGAGGATTGATAGTGTGCCCATCACCCTGGCATCTGACTCCTACATCAATGGCTCTTTCTCTAGTTTTTATATGTTTGGTTATCTCTGCTTTCACTCTTACAATCGGGTGTTGGACTCCTTTGTTCTGGTTATTAATGTAGTCCTATGATTTCTTCCTGCTCTCCATTCTCCGAATGGTGAAGATTCAGATTTGTAAAGCTGCTGCGAAGGAAACTGGTATATGTTCTCACATACTACACATGCTCTTCCCCCTTAAAAAATCAACTCCTGGAAATTTTAGTGCTCATGAGATGAGAAATAGTTTTTGCCAATTATAAGCTGCATGCAACTGCTAGGAAGCAGACCAATGAGCAGGCTCTTCTTTCTAGCTGCTGCTACTCAGTGTGCATCTACATGAGATGCTAACTGCACAATAGCCTAATAACACTGCACAGTATTGTGCTAGGCAAAACCCATGCAAATACGCTACTGTGCAGTAGTTTTAGGCAACTGCACAGTTAGCATCTGAAAAAACCCATGTGCTGAGGCTACTGTGCAGTAGCGTGTTGATTTAGTATTTTGCTATCCAAGTACTAAAGTTAATGCACAGTAACTACGGCTCATTAATGAACATGTAGACGTACCCAGTAACTACAAAGGAGGATCTTTTTTCTTTATTCTGCTTTTCAAAAATAAGGTGTGTATTATATTTTGGGGAATGTTGTATGTGGGAAAATATGGTGCCGGCTCCACAGCACCCTGTCCCTGTCTGCTCTGTACTGAGGGCTGCTTTCCTATACCTCCTTACGGCAGCCTCTACTTATCAAGCACCACGAAAAGCATGGCCAATGTGAAGGAAAAACGAGTCATTCGATGGTGAGAGTGAGCGGAGCTGCATGTGAGATATGAATGCAAGACTGGTGGGGGTTTTTTGCAGTGCTGTGGTTGCTATACAGCAGGGCTGTCCGGCTCTTGTGGCTGTTGTGGCAGACACAGTTTATTTTGGGGCAGGGCAGAGCAGATGGAGGGTCCTGCTAAGCTTGCTGGCCATGCAACGGGGGGAGCAGGGGAGCTAGTGCTGTCTATGCAGGGTGGTCCTGGGGAGCTTGCGTAGCATGTGGCCCATGGCTTGTGACCAGCATGGCATGGGGTCTCTGGATGCTCAGCCGGATGAGAACAGTACCAAATACTAAATGCTGGGCCAGTGGGAAGTGTTTCTCAGTGGACTTCTTTGGTTGAGGAATTGTCACTGGCAGGTATTGGTAGGGTCAAATACTGGAATTATATATTGGGATCCTCCTCCTCTGTTCCCTTTCACATCTGCCCGTGTAATCTAGCACAACACAGAATAAGAAGTTTTGGTAATCCCGGAGATCTGCACCAGTCCTTGGCTGCCCCAGGCGAGTGGTGGCCCACAAAGGCTAAGCTTTATAAGTAAAACAGATGTTTTCCAGGTTTAAAAGGCAGGGCTGAACACCTGTGGAAGTCATGTAAATAAGAAGACTATTTAGGTAGCTCATACTGCTTAGTCCATTAAGAACATAGAAACGCTCATTTGGTGGAAACACTGTGCCCTTTCATGGTCCATTGGGGTGACATGTCCACTTACCTAAAACAAGCTCTGATGAGCCAACGTACATACTATTTTATATTAGTATAGTTTAAGTATTTGAGTGCTGGTTTACTTAATCCAGGCGTGTTTAGGTATTTTTACAGCATCCAAAGTTGCAGGCTGGGGCTGTGTAGGATCGGTCGAAAGCTACAGGACATTGTCCCCGCTGGCAGTAGCAGGAGCTTGGAGGTTAGACTGCAAACCACAGTATCTGTCCCAGAGCTCTGAATATAACTTGAGATATGATATGATAAGCAATAGGAAGAAGATACCTAAAAGAAAGACCAAGCTTGCATGGTTGCTTGCTGGAGGTAGGTAGGCACCCCAAGGATTCTGGTTGAAGTCTGAGGTGCAGGAAGCCTGATCGGCTCGCTCATCATCAAGCACGTCCAGCTCCAGTCACGGTTTCGTTTCTGCCTGTGAGCTACACACAGAAAAAGAATGAAATCGTCAGTGCAGGTGCAGTTGCATTATTCATTCTTGATTGAAAACCGCGCATATCATTTGATGTAACTGAGGCACATCCAAGCTGCACCCCTGCTTATGTGAGGCTGCTTCTTGAATATGCATTTTTGTGTTTAATCTGAATTTGTAAGCAGCTGCGGGAGTCATCAGGACAGAATTCATTGATGCTGTCTGAGAAGGCATGCTGGGGTCGCTCATTAGTGAGACGTTTTCCCCCAGCAGATGTGGAATCTGGGTGCTAAATGCACCTACATAAGTAGGTCCAATTCAGGAGGTCCAAATATAGAGGCATGAAGAGTTCTGGGCTATGAATTTGGGGTGGTAAATGGCATAATGCTCCTTAGCTCTTTTGGAGCCCATCCTCCTTCAGACTGGTTTTGGGATCCTATCCAAAGGGTTTTGGTTGTCTTAGCACGGTTCTTAGCCGTGTCCCTCTCTTTTCTATCCCTTGTTGGCAACATGCAGTTTTCTCTGCCTTTTGCTGGATACAGCTGCTGTCCTGCCTGCTGCAGATGTTCAACATCTGGTAACCAGCTGGTGTTTCTGGTCCTTCCCAGCTTCCCTCTGTGCTGGCTCCTCTGCTTCATCTGTTTCTTTTATTCCTCCCTTCATGAAAGCCACCATTATTTTGTGCACGCTACAATAAACCCTATGTGTGATTTCTTTTCTGGCTTTATTTGAATCCTTCAGGCATGATATTCTGCAGTTACACCAGTTCAGTATAACCTGGAATAACTCCATGTATATCAGTGGCATTGCACTAGATCGCTATGGGTATAATGGAGAGCAGAACATGGCCCTCTAAAGCCACAAGATTCAAGTACTTCCAAGTAGTTTCACTTGAAAAATGCTTTAAATGGTTGCAATGTGGAGAATTAGAATAGTGGCTCTTCAGGATATATGGTGTTTTAAAAAAACCCTACATTTTGGTGCTATGCATATTGAAAAGCCCCTGTATTGGGGGAAAGTCTGTCGTAAAAGAACTACCCATTGGCCAAGTACAGAGATTACACCTTTACCGGTATAAATGATTGGAAACTGGTTTGTACCCATAATAGAACAGAAGTTCGGCACATACAGATTGGTTTAAAAATAGTGGAGCCTGGTCTAAGATTTGCCTTTCCCACCAAAGGGTGAATGTGTTTTGTTTGCTACTGATCGAAACTGTGCCACATATAGAAAATCATGTAACACAATCACGTAACGTGGATTGATTCCTCTTCCAGCTTTTTGAATGTCTGTATTTTAGTCTATAGACAGACAAGATAACGGCTGGAAAACGAGCAATTTAGGGCCAACTCCCGCTTGTGCCCTGGTTATTCACTCTCCCTGTCTGTACCAAAAATGCTGAAGTCAGTAGATTTGATCAGTGCATCCAACGCTCACTCCAGTTTGCAGAGGATAGTATGTTTTAAAAGTAAAATGCATAAAATGTATTATACAATTGGTAGGGCTTTGTTAGACTCCTTAGGGATGATCTTGGTATGTTTTTAAAAAATTGATTCCAGGCATCTCAGAGTTTAATTATTTTTGCTCTTTCCTGCCTGTTGTTCCTCTGTTTTACCCACCGTTCCGATTCTGTTGCCATCGTGAAATACTGTTGTGCTTTCAAATTATTTGGTCAGACCCAACTTGGTAGATTCTTTAATTTTGGAACATGGTTTTAAACTTGTTTGGCGATAATATTTAGAGGTGCACTGATATATTGGATTGGCACCGATAACAGGAAAATTAACATTATCAGCAGTCGGCTTTTTTTGGTCCGTGTAGCTGATCATGTCACTGATAAATGCTGTGTGCATGCGTGCAGCCGCAGCACTCATGGGGCCGGAAGTGCAGTTTGGAGAGCAGCGTCTGGCTGTTAAGTCTGTCTGGGGGAAGGTGGGGGGGAGGGGAGGGAAGGGGCATGGGGGGGGTGCAGATCGAGGCCCCCACGGTGAGGGAGGAAGTAGGGCTGGGGCAGGATGCAGGGTGGAGCTGTGGGCTGCTCATTCGGGGGGGCATGGGGGGTGCATGGGGGGTGGGGGCGGTTCCCTGCTGCTGCATGCACCCCTAGGGGAGGCATGGGGGGCATGTGCTCCCAAGATTTTTGCATGGGGCAAGGACAGACTGTCTGCTGTGGGCTTGGGGCCAGGAGCTGTGTTGGCCTCTTCCTGGTGGGGTGACTGGGTTGGGGCTGCACTCGGGGTAAGCTCAGCTGTGCGGAGCGGGCAGTGGCATGGGGGGCTGCAGGGAACTTTGGGGTGGCCATAGCCCCGCAAGCCTCCCACTAGTGCCACTGCCACCTGTCCTGCTCCTGCCCACCTCGAACCAAGCCCTGTGCTGGGAAGAGGCTGGTGCAGCCCTTGGATCTGAGCCCATAGTGGGCAGCCTGCCTTCATCTCACACACAAATCCAGAGGGGGCATGCCCCCCATGCCTCTCCTGGGGGTGAGCGCAGTGGTGGGGAGCCACCCCAGTCCCCACTTGCTCTGCCTCTTGGACACCAGCTGGGCAGCCCCTGCCCCACTCCTTCCCTCACCATGGCTGGCCTCGATCTGCTTTCCCCCCACCCCTTCAGCCCCCTTCCCCCTGACTTACCAGCTGGACGCTGCTGGGTTGCATATCTGCTCGGTATCGGCCAAGAAAATCTTTATCAGTGCACCCCTAATAATATTATATCATATTCTTTTCTTAATTGATTGTCCGAGAAGATTATTTGCCAGCATAACGTGCTTGCCTTGAATGGTTCTGTTTTTTTAATCACTTAGGTGGAGGGGGTGTTTGACGAGAGCCGGTATTTGCCAATTGATCTCTTTGATCTCCAGTATGGACATACGCAGTATAGACAACTTTTATCTTTTGTTAATAGCAGTGTATGAGTAGGTGATATGAAACAGCTCTGTCTTGTTGGGATGGATTGGTGATGGTTTTTAAGCTGGTTTCGCTCTGTGCCAGATTTGTTCAACTGCTGTAAATGTGTCCAGTTATTCCTACCCCTGGTTCATCTGGAGTAAATGGGGCACATTTTCAAAAATGCTCAGCACCCAATAGCTGCTGTTTCTGGTCTGATTCTCAGAGGGCTTTTACCCAATGTCCACCCAATACGTCCCCCTGAAAATCTGGTCCTGACTGGTGCTGAGCCTCTCTGAAGAGTTGGCCTGTGCTATCTTGTGTTACCTGCATTATGCTGTACTAGACTGGGGTGGTCAACCCCCAGCCTGTGGGCCAGATGGCTGGGGTTGCCTGGGGCCTGATCCCGATGTGTGGGACTGGGGCAGCATGGGGCCTGATCCTGCACACTGACCCCACAGGTGATCTGGTCCACAGACTGGTCCTGTGCCACTCATCTAGCCTGTGCAAAGGTTGAGCACCGCTGTACTAGACTGAATGATGTGGTACGTTGACCAGCTGCTTTCAATTCAGATGAAATACTTAGAGATCACTTGTGGCTTAAGGGCGTGGGTTACTCACAGGGTTCTTCATTGGTGGTAGGGTTTGGTTTCACAGGGACCTGTGAGCTGCCGGGGAAGGCGTTTTGTTCTTGATGGATTTTGCTTTCCTCCCTGACAGCCAATAAGAAGAAGGAGAAAGAACGACCAGAGATATCCCTCCCTTCAGATTTCGAGCACACGATTCACGTTGGGTTTGATGCTGTCACAGGTGAATTCACGGTAAGTGAATTAGAAGAGCATTGCATGGCCGTGCTTGTCGTTGGAGGACGCAGGGCATATTAAACGTACCTAAAGTAGTATTCAAAGAGACCCTGATTATCATCGAGCTGAACCTCTTGCAAAATATAGGCCACAGATTCCCACTTGGTGGAGAGCCAGACTACTTGAAGTTTGGCCTGTTCAAACTTGGCACTAATATATTCCAGAAGGTTGGACTACAGGTAAGTTTTCCACTTTCTGGTGTGGTGGGGAGTGACGCAGCTTTTTTCGCAGAATAGAAATGATCAATCTCTTCTTGTTAGAGCCATGTCTTCTCTGAACTCCAGATCTCTTCTTAGGAGGCAGGCAGCTGCAAACAAATGCCCATGCTAGCGTGTAGGACGTGATCTCTGAAGGCTGGCAGTGATTTCAATTTATTCTTTTCTTTTTTTAAACTTCTGTACAAATCGCTGGGGAGATGAGATCACATTTGCCCATGCTTGGTTCTGAATTTGATTGTGAGATACGATTGAACAGCAGCGGCACCACACAGATTGTTTGCAAGGATGATCGTGTTTGGCTTTCTCTCTTTAATAAACTTCACTTCCAGGGCCTTTGGGTGCCCTCACTCTATTCTTGCTCACAGTCACACTGTGCATGGCTGCCTGTGGTACTCATCAGCTAGCCAAGATGAAGCAGTCAGGCAAAGCAGCTGACTGGTAGATCCATCAGTCTTTTAATGAGTGGGGTCGAACTCTCTGGAGTAGGGAGTCTGGTACCTGGGACACTGGAGTAGCAACAAATAGGAATATCAAATGAGCTAGTGTTGACGGCTGACAAATGTCAGGGCTGGGCTGGGGTCCCCAGGCTTATCTTGCTTGTAGCTGAAGACATTTCCGTGGTGAAATTCTGTTTTAATATTTGGGATGAACATCTCCATAAGATGCCATTAGGATTACTCTACCATCACGACCAATGAGGCATAGGAACATGGGACTGGAAAGGGCTACCTGGGCCATCAAGCCCAGTTTCCTCCCAGTCAAGACAGTGCATTACAATAGTATTAGGAAGCATTGAGTGGCACCATAGCTCCGCTGGCGTGGAGTTGCATGGTGGCAGAGGGTTTGCCAATGTGCGTCAGTTTGCAGGGTCACAATTAAGGCTTCAAACCTTGCCCCTTGGGAGACAAATAAGTTGTTGGTCCACCAGGCTTTCCCAGATGCTGTCAATAATCCCCTTGAGCTTGAGTGAGAGAACTAAATGTTGCACGCCTCCAGGTTTTAAATATTCTTGATGTGAATAGGCTGGTGGTAACTGCCTGAAACATCTCCCCCAGGGTATGCCAGAGCAATGGGCTCGGTTACTGCAGACATCAAACATCACCAAATCGGAGCAGAAGAAAAATCCCCAAGCCGTGCTCGATGTGCTGGAATTTTACAACTCCAAGAAGATCTCCAACAGCCAGAAGTACATGAGTTTCACAGGTAGGTGGTCAGTCTTATTCTGCTGTTCAACTAGGCTTCCTGGTAGCCCCAGGCATTTAAAATCAATTTGAAGAGTCACTTTTACAAAGGCAAGGCAGCTGAGTCTCCGGCACAGCGAACAGCCCCCTTCCTTTGAAATCTAGCCCAAGAACCTGGTAATCACTTTGACAGATCTGGGTGTGAAACAGAAGAGGTGTCAGCTGGGCAGATCCCAAAACATGTAGTGCCTTGTGGATTAACACTGGTAAGTGGATCGCAGAGCTCTGGAGTTGTGGTCTTAGTGAGAAGAGTCCCTTTGGGATGCGGTATTCACATTTTACACCAGCTTGGCTTTAAGATGTAGCTGCACCGATATGGCATCCTCTCCAGCTGCTCCAGGGCACATGCTGGATCTGGTCCGTGGGTGCCATCTGGACCGGCCCATGGGGCCAGATGAGTTTGGCACCCCTGGCTACAGTGGACAAGACTGTCACATGAGTCTGCATTGCTCAGTGATCTTTGTTCATGATGGGGTCTCCTCATTGTACCGACAGGGTTTCTAGTACTCTGCATATGAATGAAAGCGCTGGCTCGGTTTCAGTTGCACTGATGCCTCTGGGGAATTGCACCCCTAACACCAGGGAAGAGCTTGCCCTGATTGTGCTTGCAGAGTGTTAGATTGTTATTGTACAGGATGGCAGCCTGCTTGGGGAAGTCCTTCGCACATCTTATTCCCTCAAGAAAACCCCCTCGGCGTATCAAGAGCCTGCAGGAGCTCCAAGCCGTAGATCGCTTGTGGGCAGCAACTCCACATAGTCAGACTTCTTGACAAAATGACCTCCTGTTCTCTTAAACTGAATCGGATTTGAAATGATTAATTTGTTTCTGGGGCTCCATCAGCTTCTGCTTCTCTCCACATGGCTGTGCATAGGGATTACAAAGGGCTGGAGTAGTTGGGACGCTTTTTGAACCTGGTTGGGAAGACAGTGAACAGTGTCTTGTAATCTGTCCAGGCTTTCTTGGAGCGCAGGGAATTAGTGCTGCGCGTGGCCCTGGAGAGGTGTCCAGAGCACTGAGGCAGGTGTCCAGACTCCCTGTACACTGGATGAGGATATTTAGGTGCGCTTTGGACTAGGACTCAAAGCAGTCAGCACGCTGAGCAGGGAATAGTCTCCCTGCGGTCGCCGATAGGAAGCACCAAGGATGGAAATGTGTTTTTAAACAGGCCCCTTGTGCTGTAACGTGTCTTGATTCAGTCTGGATCTAGAGTCCAGAACCTCTTTCTAAGGGAAGTTGCCTACAACCCTCCTTTCACAAGCCAAGCAGGGACCAGTCCTTTCCTCGAACATACAACTGGAGGAGGAGGTGGCAGCGGTGTCCCCCATGAGCAGGATCCTAGTGGTTGGACTACTTCCCCAGGGAGCGAGGGAGCTCGATTTAGTTTTATCACCACCATGTCCAAGAGGTTGCAGACCTACCTCCCTCACGTCCCAGAAGACTGCCCTACCCACCTGGCTGGAAGCAGGGTAGGCACGGAGGCACCTTCTACCCACCCCTCCATTGTGGTGCAAAGGGCACAGCTTCAGAGTATTCACAACTCGCTGGAAGTGGGCACACCTGGGTCCCAGTATGCGGTCTGCAAAAACCTCCTGCCTTGCCAGGAAACAGGCGCTGGCTAAAATGTCATTAGCCCTTTCCTGGACCAAACTCTTAGACCCCTTAGTCACCCTGCGCTGGGGTTCACCCTCCCTAAAATGGGGATAATTCCTTTCCCCACAGCAGTTTACTATGTTTCTGCAGTTCTTGCCACAGTTTATTGCAGCCTGGGCCTCTAGGCATGGTTGCATTGCAAAGCACTCTCATAATAATTGCAGTGGTATCTGTTTCTCTGTTTCAGATAAATCTGCAGAGGATTATAATTCATCAAATACAGTGGTAAGTTTTTTGTTGGCATTCATTTGGTTTTTCAAAGGTGCATAAAACAACGTTATAATCATTTTGCATTTAATCCTGGCTTGTTTTTTTCAAGCCTGGGGCATTCTAGACACCCGAAATATAGCTAAACAATATATTTAATGTATTTAAAGTCTTTTTAAAACATACGAAAACTATGGTATCTGTCATTCTGATCTAAAAATGCGTATTTCTTTCCTTTCAGTTTTTCCTATAAACTCTCTGTGGCTGGAATATAAGACACTAGACTCAAATGACTTTTATTATTAGTTAATTTACTACATTCATAGAAGTGGATCTTTTTTGTAGTAGTGACACTGGTGAGCAGCAGTGTAAATAGGTCTACAAAAGAAAGTCCAGCCTGGTTTTTTCAGTGTACCAGGTAGATTTTATAGGTATTCAATCCATAAATGTCTTGTGATCTAACCAAACCATTAAAAGCCCACATGATCTGATCCCACCACTGTCAATGATTAACTGCATTCTTCTCAGGGAGGTCTTTTCTTTTCTTTGACCTTTACTCCTCTTCCCACCCCCATGCACATACACAGCACATATGGATGCAACCAGTATTCGCCTTTTATTGGGAGGATACAGTTAAGTAAGTGTGGATATTGCAACAGCCTTCAGGTTGGAAGAAGAGTTGTAGGGGAGGGAAATGATCTGGAGGGTGACACTAGGAAGCTGGGGCAAAGCTCCAGGGGTGTTTTTACATGTGGTTGGGCGGTGGGAAAGTGCTTTAATTAGAGCCACTCTAATTAAAGCACCCACAGTGTATCGTATATCAGCGACCCTGCACTTCAAAATGACAGCAGGATGCTTGAACTGAAGCTTTAGTTCGAACTTTAGTTAAAGCCCCGGCACTGCCCATTTTGAAGCACTGTTGCATGAGATGCAGAGACTGGCTGCTAATTAGCTAATTAGCATGCTCCAGCAGACTCGATTAATCAAGTCTGCTCTGACGTGCTGTAACAGAGCAGCCTCCCGGCATGTCTACAGACACCCCATGTGCTCAGGGAATTTTGCAACAGCTTCGAACACATAATGCGCCTCGTGGCTGTAAGCAGCAGGGCTGAATGCAGCACGCTTAAAATAAAGATCCAAATTGCTGCCATGGTGGTGGCGTGTATGGTGGTGGCAATAAATGGTGTCCCCTTATTAATACACAGAGCTCTATGCATGAGACAGATATTCATAGAAAACAGTGTGTGCGTGCTCTCTGAGAGCTTGCTTACCTCTCAAATGCAACAGCTCCACCTCTCAGGCTCCCTCACTCCTGTCCCATTATGGAGAGGGACTGGTTTGCTCTCCCTTTGTTCCAGGGCAAGGCATCCTTACCTGTGCTTTGGTCTCTCCCACAAAGGGAAAGCAAAACTTCCAAGTATTTCATCTTGTGAAAATGTGTGTTGACCTTGGTAACTTAAAATAAAAAGGATAGGTATTGGTAACATCACTAGTCCTGAATTGGTGTTAGAGCTGTTATCTTACCAGTGTGAGGCAGGGGCTGATTCTGTGAGGTGCTGAGTACCCCCATTTCTCTAAGCTCAGAGACAGATACTCCGTGCCTTGTAGGATCAGGCCCTTCAGTCACTTAATGACTTACCCTTCAGCACTCTAATGTTGACGGGGTCTGGAGACTTCAGAGATTTGAGGTTAGTTTAATTTAGTACGACTCTTTTAAGGTAACTTTAGAAAGCTCTTTCCCCTGCAAGGCACTGCCGGGACCCTGAAAATTGGAGCTAGAAGCCAACTCAGAGCTCCAAGATGTGTAATGGGCTAGGAGAAATATGCACTTTTGTCAGAAATGAATGCTTCTATGCAATTCTTGGACATTTCAGCTATATCCATTTTCCAAAAAAGTTAAAGGGACATCGGGTCTGATCGGTTTATTATGTATTTATTGATTAGATGTATATCCCACCACATCCAAAAGGCAACTTGCGGTAGACAAGTGACCCACATACAGGATTCCCAAAACAACACCCCAGAAACAGAGAACCCCAATTCCCAAGTCACCCCAACCACCACCTCCCTGCCGGGACCCCCACTCAAGCAAACCCTGCCAGCAATCCCAACCACACGCCCCAACTGTGACTTGCATCCAGATACAAGAAACCTCTTCCTGCTCCCTGCCCACCCAGTTGATAGTTTATGGGGTTTTACAGCAACATGGACTCTGGTTCTTTCTCTTGCTGTCCCATATAAACATGGGAAATGTCCTTTTCATTTCCCTTGTATTGTTAAAGTGTATGGAAAAACAGATTTTTTAAATCAGTCTTTTATTTTATAGTTCTGGTGTCACCGTATCAATTATACATTAATAAAAACCAAAAGTAATATGTTGCCTGTATCTATGTGAGTAGTATTTACCATTAAGAATATCTATATAAAAAAATAGGGATAGGCATTACTTTACGTAGCATCTAAAAAGAAGGTAGATCCCTGCAGCAATACACATTTCTGAAATAGGATCTGCTGTTATGAGGCATGGATCACAACACCAAATCTCATGTCCGCCTTACTTTCTCTTAACTTTGAGAGAGCTTTTGAATTTATATTCAGTGTTTGGGCCCATCTCTGATCTTAGTATGGAAAAAAAAGGGCACCTATACATGTGATGGACGTCTCTCTGATGGGTGGTAATTAGCATGCGTCAAAGCAGACTCAATTAATCATGTCTGCTGTGAGTCTGTTGGAGCATGCTAATTAGCGCCCTTCAACAGCCTCCACATCTTGTGTATTTAGTGTTCCTGCATTTTAAAATCGCGGCGGGTTCTGCAAGCTTGAGTTAAAGTGCCTCGCTACCATTTTGAAGTGTGGGACACTGAATACACATGATGCTGCCGGTACTTTAATTAGCGTGGCTCTCAGAGCTGCTCTAATTAAGGTGCCCCCACTGTAGAGCATGTGTATAGACACCCAAATGTACTGAACTTTCCCCACTTTGATACAGGGGGTGCATCTAGGTAATTAATGCAACACAATAAGCTCCGGAGCAGCTCAAGCTGGAGTCAACTGCTCCTGGGCGCAACGTCTACAGGTGTGCCTGGGACTGCAGCAGTTTGAGCTGGGGTGGAGAAGCCCTAGGCTGGCAGGGGGCACAGAGGGTGGCAGTGTTGGGTGGCGGAGGGGCTGGTGGGAGCCAAGGGTCTGGCTCCTGGCTGGCTGGGCTTACCGGGTATAGCTTGCTTCTGGTGGTCACTGTCTATGTGCGTGTTTAACCACACTTACTGACTCCGCTGTACGATAGTACTGTCCCCAACAGTGAGTTAATTTTACTGTGCCCTAATACCAGCGCATGATTAGACGGTAGCACTTTACTGCAGAGCTAATTAATCTATTCCACAGTAAAGCGTACATGTAGACGCACCCATGGGGAAGTTGCCATTTGCCCCTTTGGGAGAGAGAAGGAAAACCCCTTTTCTTCCTTTCTTGTGCCCCTGCAAGTGCAGTGCAGCAGTAGGATGCCTGGGACATATGTCATGTGTCATTTGGTATCGCTGTGAGAGAGGATGTAGAGGTGCTTAGGCCCGAGTGAACCCAGCCAGCCATTAATGTGAAAATGCGGTAGTCTGATTTCTTAGCAGGTGAGATCGCACTGAGCAAAGGAAGTGAATCTGTACCCAGAACATTGTTTTTATTACTCTAGTTATTAAAATCTGTGCGGTGCTTCTGCCAAAGCTTGTTTTGTTGGCAAAGCAACGTGCTGTCACTGCGCTAACAATCTGTCCTCTTGTTATTCCTGACACTTAGTGTTGTCCTGGAGGGAGAAGCTGCTGGAAAAAACAATTTTTTTCCCCCTCTGCAAATGGCAAGTGGAGGTTACCATTATTAATATATTTAAGGGAAAAAAGGCAGTCAATCTGTTGTCTATTTTGCTCCCGAGTCTTGAGGAACTGATCACAGAGTCCCTAGGCTGGATGTCCCTGTTCCCTGTAGCGTCTGGGTACCAAGAGCTATTTTCCTCTGTTGTTGAGTGACTGAGGACCATGGCTCCATGTTGACTTGTTGTGCTTCTCAGCTGTGCTGAATGTCCAGTTCTAATCTTTTCCAGGCTGTTAGCCGCTGGTGGCTGGTGACTGACCTAGGTGTCCTGGTTAGCAGCTTCAGGTCAGTCTTGACATTGCAACAACCTGCAGGTTGGAAGAAGAGTTGTAGGGGAGGGGAATGATCTGAAGGGCGACACTAGGAAGCTTTGACGAAGCTCCAGGGGTATTTTTACACTTGCTGTGCAGGGGGAGTGGGGGGCACTTTAATTGGAACAGCTCCAGGAGCCACTCTAATTAAAGCACCCATAGTATCTCATGTGTCAGCCTCCCTGTGCTTCAAAAGGTGGTAGGGGTGCTTTAACTAAAGCTCATTCGGCGTGCTTTAATTAAAGTGCCCCTGCTGCCCATTTTGAAATGTGTGGACACTGATACACAAGACGTGGAGGCTGGCACGCTCCAGCAGACTCGATTAATCAAGTCTGCTCTGACGGGCTGTAACAGAGCAGCCTCCTGGCATGTCTATGGGCACCCCATGTCACACGCACGTGTGCTGCCCTTTGCCGCAAGGCCCCTTGGAGAATCAAAGGCTGAACCCCCTTTTTCTCCTGGGGATCAGGTGGTATGAAGGCGTGTGACCAGCATCCTGCACTGTGCACTAGGGCATTGGTTCTCATCGTTTGGATCCCACACTTCGCTGCGTCCGACCCGGAGCACAGATTTGTAGCCTAGCTCCCTTATGGTGCTTTTGGCAGACGTGCCCCAGAATTGAGTTTTGCCTGTGCTAATTTGGCCGATTTCTTACACCCCATATGCAGCGCTTCTGGGGGCCGGCCCGGGGAACTGATTGAGAACCGCTGTGCTATGGGCATCCCTTTAGGGCATCCCCCACTCAGTTATCTATGCTGGTTTGTGCCACACTCCACTCCACTTCTCTTTGTAAAATAAAGTGTGGGGGAGACACCTTCTTCCCCAGTGCTAGACCTCTCCTCGGTGGTCCTCTGCCAGGCCTGATATAAATTGCACCTCACAGACAGATTATACTCTTCTGCATCCCCCAGTGGAGTGTCCCTGGCCTCCCTACCTGTCAGCCTTTCCCTCCACGTAGGTTATGCTGTATGTGTATGCCTACCATGCTTATTTTGCATAGGGGTAGAAAAGCAGAGGGGAAAAAGCCCAATAAAATCTTTCCAGGCTGGGTTAAGGTACGTTTGGCAATTAACCCCTTCCATGGTGGGTTCTTTAGAAGGGCATAGATAAGCTCATCCCATGCGTGTGGGTCTGTGTTGCTGCACTACATTGGACCTAGTTAGCCAGTTTAAAAGAGCTTCTGTCTCTGGGGCTGTCAGTCTAGGCCCTTTTTAAATAAGCTCTGCCAAGCTGCTGGAGAGAGAAGCTACTAGCCCTACAGTACATTTTCCATCTCCTCTCTCCTGCATGTAGCCAGCTTGATTTTCCCAGAGGAGCACAAGCTAAACAAAACCGCCTGAAGCAATAAACCCACTGTTTAGAGCACCACGGGCAAAAAGTGCTCATGCACATGGAATTAGGATGCCTTCTGGCTGGGCAGGGAGCCAGTTCAAGTTTCCTAACGTGGCTTTGGATATCCAAGTAACCACCAGAGTCACCGATTGGGAGCACTGTAAAGAAGAGTCATGCTGCCTCTGGGCAGGGAGAGGCCAAGGTAGATGGGCCTGATTTAACAATGAGGCAGATTTTAAATAGCAAGAGCCATGTGAAATATGGGAGCTGGGCACACCGCCTCTGAATTGGTCTGAAGTTTGGATGAATCTTTCTTATAAACCCAGATGAACCAACTAAAATGTCTCTCCCCTTCAAGACTGGCAATGTACTTTGCAGCAGGTCAAATTCTGAGCCTGATGCAGAAGCCCCTGGACTGTGCAGCCGGGGCACAAATCTAGGGTTAGCTTCTTGGGCACCGAATGTCACAGGGTAGACGTCGAATCTGATTATTTTTGTGGGGAGCAATTTCTTCTACAGCTGGTGTTACAGTAGTGCTTGCGTGTCCCACAGACATCTGGGCCTGTTGTGCTTTGTGTTTTACAAGTGCTCAGTGACGCAGTTCCTGTCGGGAGAGCTTGCAGTCTAAATAAATGGGAGAACATATTATCCCCATTAGAGGAGGTCCTGGCACAGAGCTCTTTGTACGCTGGAAAAGCTTGTGTCCCACTTGTAAGATCAATCTCTCTCAGCAGCCACATGCAATTGTAGTCCTTTGACTTGGCAGTGTGGCCCCGTGTAATGAAGACAAATTACATCAAAGCATAGATCTAATTTTAGTTCCCTTTGCGCAGTCTGAACCTGTGCAAAAATTCACTGACTTCATGAGACTTCATTGCAGACACGTTTCAGGGGCCATAGTGTCAGCTGACAACTAGGGCTACATGAAGCTTCTGTAGCTGATTCGATTCGGAGGAGATTTGGCCCGATTTGGGGACCTAATCTCCAAATCCAAATCTAATTGGGAGACCAGGTAAAAGCTCCGAATCTATTTGAAGCATTTGAATTGATTTGGAAAAGCTTTGGAAAAGATTTGTCCCATTCAAAGATTCGGCCATAGACTAAACAGGCAGCTGAGAGCTGCCTCCAGCTGCTAAGTCTGTTGGGGTTGGGGGAGGAGGGAGGGAAGGGGCATGGGGGGAGGGAGGGATTGGGGCTGGGGCTAGGACAAGCTGCCCAGATGGGGCTGGTGGGTGCATTACTTGGGGAGGGGGACAGGGGGGCATGGGATGCAGGTGGGGCAGGACTGGGAACGGGCGCTCTGCCCTGCTGCTGCTTGCCCAGCTGGGGCACGGGGAGACGGGATGTGGGTGCAGCTCTCTCCAGGTGGAAGGGGGTAAGCAGCAGCAGGGCATAGCCCAGATGTGGGCAGCGCTCAGCACCCTGCTGAGTTGTGCTGCACCCATGCCATGGGACAGCTGCTACATGGCTGACAGGCAGGGGGGGCGATCCCTGCTGACCCCCACTGCCCCGCGCTGTGTGGGGGGGCCCTGCCACGAGCTCCCAGAGGGCCCAATCATGGCTGCTGCAGCCAGTGAGTGCAGGGCTTTTTTTTTTTAAGTGCCAGAACTAGGCTGGGGTTGGGCGGGGGTTGGGACTGGACAGGGCAGCCACAGGGGCTTTTCCCACAGCTCCCCCGCCCGGGCAGAGGCCGGCACAGCCGGAGGAGTCGTGGGAGAACCTGCAGCCGCCCGGCTTTGCCTGCCTGTCCCTGGCCGATCCGAATCACCGAATCTCTCTGAGTCAGCGCCGCATCTTCCGAAGCTGATTCTGCTGAATCGACCAATCTCCGAATCAAATCGCTGTCCTCCGAATCAGTTGAATCTGAATCCGAATTGAATACTTCTCTATTCGCACAGGCCTAATGACAACTTGATGTTAACGTCACCTTTGTTGTAGTTGTGGCTGAGGACCAAGGAAGAATGGACCCCTGTTTTTGTAATGCAATTTCTATAACCAGCTAGCAACATCTAGACAGAAATATCTGCTACCAAGGCCCTGACGCATAATACTGCCAGCGTTACACATCAGGGCTCAACAGAGAAGGTTTGAGCCAGCAGGTGGTAATTGCATCTGGTGTGTGATTTGTGGGGCCTGATGTGCTAATGTCCAGGCGAATAACTTTTTGCCCACATGACTATAACACTGACTTCACCAAGGCCACTTGTTTATGCGTTTCCAGGCTCAGGCTCTTGAAACAGTTCCACTTTTATTACACTGCAAAAGCCCGTTAACCTGACTGGGTGTTTTGAGCCTGTTGTGATTAAAGGGTTTCTATGTTAGAAGCTTAATTCCTTTTCCGTGAAGAGCGATAAACTTTATTTTAAAACAACTTTGGTGCTGAAAGTCGTGTTGTGTTTTTGACCCGAATTGCAGAACGTGAAGGCGAGTGTGTCCGAGACCCCTGCGGTACCACCAGTTTCAGAAGATGAAGATGATGAGGATGATGCTGCTCCACCCCCAGTAATAGCTCCACGCCCCGAGCACACAAAATCGGTAAGCACGTGAACCACGTTAACGCCCTTCCCACACATTTCACCCCATCTGTACTAGACAGCGGGTCAGTCTGCCCCAGACCGTGGGCTTTATGCAGCTTCTGTCCCATTCCTGGGAACAGCAAACAAACTGTGATTCAGGGATCCAGTTCCTATTCCCTTGCTCAGGGGAAGGAATAATTTACTTCCAAATGAGCTGCTTCATGCTGTTACATAGTGCTCTTGACTTGCTAAGGCTTTTTCATGTGGGAATGTTTCTTTCACTGCTTACAACATGCTACTACAAAGGAAATGCAGGTAGTGCATGGAGGTGGGGGTTTATTTTTAATCCTTCCTTTATTAAAATGTCTGTGCATTTCTCCCAACACAACAGATATACACTCGCTCCGTGATAGAGCCCCTTCCTCCGCCTCCCACCAGAGATGTGGCCACCTCTCCAATCTCCTCGCCCTCTGAAAACAGCACGACCCCGCCTGACGCGCAGACAAGGAACGCAGAGAAACAGAAGAAAAAACCAAAAATGTCAGATGAAGAGATCCTGGAAAAATTAAGTATGTTGCCTTTTATAAAGTCCATGTTCCACTTCTGGTCAGGGATGTCCAGGGTCATTTCTGTTCCTGAAGCTTTAATGAGCAGAGACCTGTGACAGTTACTTTCGGAGACTTCTTACTTAAGATGTCGCCTTAGGAGACTGTTCTGTCTGTGGTCTTTGGGCGCAAATGTAAGTGCTGAGAGGCCGATCTTCAGGCATGCTGAGTTCCTGTGATTCCCATGGGACCTAGAGCTGCTCAGACTTTGAAAACCAGGCCCTGAATATATATGCATATTGAAACGTGAATGTTGAAGTCATCCTAGATGTTGCTATTTTCTCAATTTGGGGCTGAGTATATTTAAAAGTGTCAGACTCGAGGTGAGCAAAACTGATTGGCATAATTAAAAAATAAATACTAAATTTAAATCCAGCAAATTTAAATCTGGGGCTTGCAGGGAGCGGATCGCAGCTTTGCCCCGGGCTCCAGCCTCATGCTGTCACCGCTCCAAGATCCCAGCCCCTTCCGCCTATCCATCCCGCTCCTGGACGCTGCTCCCTGCCCACCTGTGACCCCATCCCATTCACCCAGCCATGTGCCCTGCCCATGCAGGTCCTGCACCCAGTGGTGGGTGCAGAGCAGATGGGCTGGAGCGCCTCAGCAGTGGGGCTGGGTTCGGCGGCGGTGGCAGTCAGGAAGAGCTCCACCGTGGGGGCTGCCAGGAGGCAAGTCTGGCCTCCACACCACCCCAGCCCTGCTGTGTACCTGAGGAAGCAGGACCAGTTGCATGTGCCATGGCCTGGGCTGCCCCATGCACCTGGGCTGGGCAGGACCGAGGGACCTGCTGTGGGCTGGACAAAATCCCTTGGCGGGTCAGATCTGCCCCACGGGCATATTTTGCCCACCTCTCCAGTAGCTGCTTTGGAATATGTCTAGGACCATTGTCTCTTTATGTCCAAATAGCTATGACTTATTCCAAACTTATAAACTTTTAAAAAAGCTACTTAAGTTGTAACCTGGGTGCTTTTACTAGTTAAAGATACAGCACAATGAAAACCAGCAGGAAACCCTCAGAAAAATGCCAGCTTTTCTATCCTGTAAGACACTGACCTCTGCCAGCATTTACAAGTTTGCGTATAATGTAACACGATAACTCAGCCAAGATAGTAATCCTGTGATGAGGACCTCGCCTTCTCTGGCTTTTAAACCATACCAATTAGATTTCTTGATTATTTTAGAGCAATTGCACATCTGTCTGTGAAACACAAATATCATGTGAAACGTGGATTAACAACCAAACTGGGGAAAATACATAGAGCTCAAAGATGACTCAAGTACAAGGGGACACCTCGTTATTTAGAAGTTGCCCCTTTCCAGGCCTAACATTGCAAACCCAAACTCTGGGGGCTAGTTTGTGTTAATGTTGAGGGGCATGTTGCACAGCTCAGAGTTAATGAGACTGAGCCTTGAAGTGCTGTTGGCAAAGACATGAATGTCGTGCACCAAAAAGCATCTGTCTAGAACCACTTCACTAATCTAAGGAAATAGGAGTGAAACCCCTGCAAAGGCACTACAGCTGTTGCAAGGCTGATGTGCATACATAATACAGCACTTTGTTTTAAGTAGTTATGTGTTCTGCATTTGGTCAGCAACACCTCCACAGCTGCAAGCTTTGGTTGGGGCCTGAAGCTTTGCCACATGTTAACTCCTGAGCGTAGTGCAGCCCAGGAGGACCTCTGAGGTTGTTGGCACTAGGCTGGGCTAAAATCAGCCCTGGGGTAACTGGGCGAATTCCATTGAGGGCAATAGTGATGTGTAGGGGGTGCACGGGGGTGCACATGCGCCCCCTGAGAGCACTGGTGCACCCCCTGACAGCAGCGTTCCCCGCGTAGGTGATGGGCAGGTGGGCAGGCGGGAGTGCTGGTGAGAACCAGCCAGGGAATGGGGGTACCAGGAGAAGTGATCCCCGTGGTCCCCTAGCAGCCGATCGTGCCGACTGGGGGGGTTCCCCCATGGCTGATTATGCTGGCACTTCCATGTCAGTGCGATTGGCCACGGGGGGACCCCCTCAGTTGCTCAGTCTGTGTGTGTGTGGGGGGGGGGGGGGGGGGAGACAAGCGCCCCCCCCGACTCAGGAGGCACCAGTTGCCCATGATTGAGGGAGTGGAGCTGCGTTTGCTCATCCGAGGTCTGACCTGGTAGTAGGACCTTCCAGTGCAATGCAGGACCTTCCGACTAAAAATATACAGAGATTAAAAGAAAATGGCCCGTTTAAAAACCTCTTGGCACTTAGTTCTTCTGTTCGCTTACAGAGCCCTTCTGCAAAGCTCAATTAATCCTCAGCCTCCATGGGGAAGGGAAGAGTTACCCCATTTTATTGAAGCAGAGATTAAGACCAGGGTTTTTGACGGTCCTGTCTGGATGCTGTCGTTGCCCAAATTCTGCGCAGGGGCTATGCTGCTGCAGCCTGAGCCCCTGGTGCAGGCCCAAGGCAGGGGGAGAAGAGGGGTCTTGGCTGCTCACTCAGCAGCTCATCGTCTGGGGAAGGAAAGCGTCACATCTCTAATTGCGGTGTCAGTCCCTGTGTTTGTGTAGCTCGGCTCCCCTCCCCGCGTTCTCCCTCATTACCTCTGTCTGCCCCAGATCCTGTGGGTTTGGCCACTTTCCAGCAGCGTCTGAAAATAGCCTGCTTTTTTTTTTTAGTTGAACATGGCTCGCCACTGGGTGCCTGGGCCTAATTACCATATGCAGAATAACTTTGCATATGCTAATCTGTATCTAGTTAATATTTCTGCTCAGCCCTGCGGCCCTTTTGGAAATCTCTCCGTATGTTGATGGCTCAGGTAGCCTGCATGCTCCAACTTAGAAAACGCCCTTAGTTTCCCAGTTCTTGTGTCTGTCACGCAGGCGCTGTTCTAGGAGCTATTTGTACTTTTATGAGCCTTTGTTTCTCCTCCGTTTCTCAGTCTCGATTGGGGGAGCGCTCATTCAGGCATCAGCCCACATTTGTATAGCCCCTTGGAAAAAAACTTAACAGATTGATTTTTTTTTTAATGGGAATTCACCTGTATGTTTAATCACAGTATGGCAGGGAGGAGGGTCAGATTCAGCGAAGAGCCGACTGCCAGCTTGCTTGCTTAACACCTTTGCTGTCGGCCAAATGGGATACCCAGAGTTGGGGACCGAAAGCCCTCGGGCTCTGTAGCCTCAGGGCAGCCTGCCAGACAGACTGGGAGCCAGGGCTCCAGCCCCTTTCATGGAGAAGTTGGAAACTTTGGGCATCCCTCCCCAATGGGAACAAAACCAAATCCTCTGTGAGATGGAATTGCAACCCCTGTCCTCGCCAGCTCTGTTAAATACAAGTCCAGCCCTGCATCTCAGCAATCTCCCTGGTGCGGAGGAAGATGGTAATGTGCCTCTCCAGCTCAGCTGCCACACAGGCAGAGATGAGCTGACATCGCTGTAAGAGACTCTGGCAGTGCTGCTGAAAGTCTGCGAGCTGCGAAAGCTTGGGAAGCAGCTGCGCAGGCTGTTATCGACTGCGTCTTGAACCTCCGCTTCTCAAACAGATTAGCCTCCTCAGCTATGGATAGTCATAACACTTAACCACTTCCAAAGGCAGAGGGTGTGTCAGCCCTTAGGCTGTAAGTGTTACATGTGCAAGCTCCAGTAGCGAGCTAATTCACAGTAAATGCGACTGCTATTGGAAAAGGTGAAAGTTGCAATAATTTTGCTACACCTGTTTAGGTACAGGAGCCAGCATGCATAAGTCGCATCATAATAGCTGTTATGTGTGCCATTTAATGTAGATATCTTTGTTACATCCATCGGTACCCCTAGGAGAACACCTAACTGCCCCATCTTTGGTGAAGTCCCTGCTGTAAAGTCTCTAGCAGGGGTCCTGGGCCCAGTTTTTAGGACGATTATAGTGACACTGTGCTGGTACAAAAGGCAGATCTGGCCAGCTCACCACATCATAGAGTATCCAAAAATATCTGCTCCAGGCCAAGTTGCCTCTGAGCCCCCAAGCAAGCAAAAGGATGTGAGTGGAGTGCGTCTAAAAAAAGAGCTTGTGCATCGTATTTCAGCAGTGTTGCCTATGCAGACTCTTTCTTCCTAACGAGCTAGATCTCTTGAGCCTGGGCTCTGCAATGAATGCCATACAGGTGGCTTCTAAACTTTTGCAGGTCTTGAAAGTCTGCAGGTGTCTGCGTGCTTGCAGGGCCGGTCTGTGCAATGTTCTGTCTTTGCTTGGGCTCCCGGGGTGTAAGTAGCATTGCCTCTTGCATTGACGCGGAAAGAGAACTGTTTTTAACCTGGTGTTTTCTCCCTTTTTCAGGAAGCATCGTGAGCGTGGGTGACCCCAAGAAGAAATACACACACTTTGAAAAGATTGGACAAGGGTTAGTGTCTGCCTCCCATCCCACCTCTCCTCCTGCACTGTCAGCATAAGGAAGGCAGAAAAGCCAAGCAGAGTTTGTCTTCTGGAAACACTGTGATGTTTTCCTTCCTCCGTCTCTTCCCTCCACTGGCATACTCTTGAGTCATGGTGACTGGGACTTTGCATGATTGTGTTTAATATAAAAATATATATCATTAGATGATCTTGTTGCTAAATATACCAGGGTGTAAGAAAGAACCACTTATTTTCTCTGAACAAAACAATTTTCAAATTATAGATTTGCTTTCAGAATTAACCCTCTATGCTCAGGCCTGGTTTTGCATTCCCCTCGCAGGGGTGTATGTGTATATAGGGTCTCTTGGAGAGGTGATTTGAATCCTTTGTTTACTGAAAAATGACTTAGTTTTTGAGGCCAGTTATCAAACCACTGTAACGATTATTTCATCTCTGGTGAGCCTGCAGAGTGCACATACTTTCCATATAAAGTATTTGGACTCAGCCCTTCCCCTCAGCTATTAAAGGCAGTGGGAGATTTGCCACCGACTCCAGTGGGTTCAGAATCATGTTCTCTCCCCCCGTGGCCACATCTCTCTTGATTTGGTCTGCCCTGCCATCTTTATCATCTTGGGGTAGCCTGGACACCAGGCCTGCTGCAGTTGTGCCACTTTTAGGTTGAATCAAACTATGTTCTTCACAGTGTTGCATAACTGGAGTCACTGCCGCTGTCCCAGAATGTGGTGCGATTAATTCAACCGTGGTTAAGACCAAGACCATAACCATGTCAGGAGACTGTTGTGTTTGTAGTCAGGTCCCCGGCAATCTTTTTAACCACTGAGATTTGCTTGTAAGCATTGCAGATTGTTACTTATGCTTGGAAATGTGTGTGGTAGAGTGGGAAGGAAATATGCGTTCGAGAAAGTTTTATGGATTCAGAAAAGTGTGGGTGGGTGTCTGTGTGTGTGTGTTTCTCACTTTCGCTCTTTAATTCTAATAATGTCTCTCTTTTTTTTTTTCTTCTTACCCCCTTCATCCTTGCTTAGAGCCTCAGGCACAGTTTATACTGCGATGGATGTAGCTACGGGACAGGAGGTAAGAGCTACCAAGTCGCTGCACCCGGTTGCTTGGAATCGTGCCCTAAAACAGGGGTGGCCCGTTTGTGGCACGTGGGAGCAGGGAGCAGAAAGCAGAGCAACAGAACGGGCAGGGGAAGGGGATTGGCGTGGCACTCAGAGAGGGCACGGCTTAATTTGTGACACCTGCCAAAAGGTTGGCCCCTACTGCCCTAAAAGATCTATCTAATGCTGCAAAATAAGGACTTTCTTTCAAGGGTTCATGGTGATTTAGCTTTCAGTCATAATGATTATTTGCGGGGTCCTGTACGGCATGGTCTAGTAGACTGAGCACAGAACAGCAGGCACCAAGAGTGTCCAAAGTCTACTCCCAGCATCCTTCTCATCTGGAGGGGTTTTCTCGGCATCTATGGAAGCTGGAAGTGCATTCATGTACATGTGAATATAGTCCTGATGTTAACATATAGCCTCTCTGAGCAAATCCTGTCCTTCTCCTGTATCACCTACACTGACTCTAAATGCCAGAAGCCGAGATAACTCCTGTTTCCCCTTCCCAGTCTGTGTCCATTTACTTGTCTCTCCTTAAATTGAGAGCCCTGATAGGCAGCGAATGTCCCTTTCTGCACCTCCACAAATAGTCCTCACTGCATATTCATTATTCAAAATAATTTGTGGAAGTTTGTAGCATCACTGGTCCCTGGAACGTGGATCTATTTTGCATTTATACAAAATCATGAATTATAGACCAGCAAACTTTGCTTTTGGCTTTTTTGCTGATGCTGTATTAGGAACTGGTAATGGGTGAGATGAGAAAGCAGTAATACTGCTCGACTTCAGCTCTTTGTGAAGGGGGAGACATAGTGGCCAGCTTGTTTTCCTAAGGCTAACAATTGTAAAGCATTGTAAAGCATTGCAGTAGTCTGAAGAATTATATAATGCGTATTATATGAAACCCTTATGTTGCCTCTTAGGATTCAATACTTGATTTCCATATAGATATTTCTACTCATTATACACCCCATTAAACCACGGACTTTCATAGATGTTAGGGTCGGAAGGGACCTCAATAGATCATCGAGTCCGACCCCCAAATAACTTCCAATTTAAATAACTTCCATCGGCTCCAGGTTGTCATCAATCTAGGCACGCTCAGGTCTTTGATTTTTAAATCTGCATCTCTGAAATCCTTCACGGAAGCAAGGGGTTTTTTTTATGATATTTTTTATTGGGCCAACTGTATAGTTGGGAGAGATGGTCCAATTAAGCACATTGCTTCTCACATTTCTGCACCCTCACGGCTACAGTAACACTTCTTCCCTATCCTTCTACTCTGTTAACCTATTCTTTGGTATGCGGGCTTCAAGTAGTTCTTTGTCACTGCTGTAAATCTTCCCTATTAGTCTTAAGCTCAATGAAATTGAAAGGCAGTAGATTTAAAACTAATTAAGGGAAATTATTATTCAATGTACAACTACCCTGTGCAATGTCTTGTCACAATATATGGCAAGCCAGGGTGTTAACAAGATTACAAAGACTCTTGTGTCTTTATGAATAATTAGTATCCGATGTGCAATTTGCCCTCTTGTTTTAGTTTAGCTCTTGCTAATTTGGAAGGGATGCCTGTGCGTGCGTGTGGGAAGGCATAAGCCAAACTCCCATCAAGGTGAGGAAGAAATCCACCATGAATATAGTTTCTGGTTTCATGCACCCTGAGGGTTAGTGTAGGGGTTTCTCCTTGACTTCTGGCTCATTGAGGATTGAAGCGAGGATCCTCCTGACATAATTCAAAGTGTGTCACCACTGGCTGTTTTATTGACAGCAGCTTGATAGCATTGTCAGTACTGCTGCAAAGCAGTGCAATCTGTCTCCTCGTCCCTCCTCCTCTTTCTCTGGTGTTTTGGGGTGCTCTGCACATATTGCCTTTCACTGTCATGCTGAAGTGCCCTCTGTACAGGTACTTGCCTGCTTTTGTGCACTTGACTTGCTGGCTCCCTCCCATCTCGGCCACGCTTTCTCCGCAGGCAGCTCTGGTGTATGATTATGCTTCCATCTCTTTATCTTTGCCTAAATATTGTACAAAATGCAATTGGGGTGTAACAGCTGTCAAATTGATTCTGTTGTGCTGAGTTAGTCCTATTGATTTCCCTGAGTGAGAGGCTGTGCTTTGTGAGCAAGGGAATTTGGTCCCATATGCTGGCATTGTGATTACTTGGGTTTCATTAACAGCACATTACACCAGATTTCTGTTTGTATGCATATGGATATGGGTCTGTGTAACGACGGGCTGTGTAAAGCAAGAGGATGCCAATTAATTAGAGTTTACTTCCACTCCCAAGGTAACACTAGGGATGGAGTTGAATCAAACTCCCGGGTCTGGACACCCTCAAAGTTTGCATGTGAATGTTGTTGCTCCATCTCCTAGCTCTGGTTATAACCTTGTGAACATTTTACTGTGGGGAACAGCCCTCAAGCGACATGATTTTGACCCAGACATTTCTTGAAGCATGGCTTCCACCCAAAGCAAGAGGCCGATCCAAAATGAAATGATGCGAGTGACATTCCTTAATGGGTCAGCGTTGGCTAAATCAGTCAGTGTTGTAGCGAGCAGCTGTTTGTTGCCTTGCCAAGAGTACTCAGGAGGAAAGCCATCCAACCATGACACAGGCCTCCGGTATGGAAGTATTGCCAGTACGTTTTTGGCTTGCTGAACGTGAACATGTCTGGAAATCAGAGAATCATAAAAAATGAGGGCTGGAAGGGACCTCGAGAGGTCACATCTGGTCCAACCCCCTGATCAAAGCAGGGCCAGCCCCAGCTAAATCATCCCAGCCAAAGCTGTGTCTAGCCAGGTCTTAAAAACCTCCAAGGATGGAGAGTCCACCACCTCTCTGGGTAACCGGTTCCAGTGTTTTACTACCCTCCTAGTGAGAAAATTCTTCCTAATATCTACCTTAAACTTCCCTTGCTGCAACTTGAGCCCATTGCTGCTTGTTCTGTCATCAGCCCCCACTGAGTGCAGACCGGCTCCAGCCTGGTTTGGAAATTGAAATGTGCTGGAAGCACTTGTCCTCTTACCAAACTGCTCGGTCACCCTTGAGAGTAAAACTGGCCTTAAACTTTATTTGAAGTAGGATGCAAGAAGGCCAGATTAGAAACTGGCAGGTTTTGAGGTGACTTAATACATCTTTACTTTTTAATTTGTTTCCTCTCCTTATTGTAGGTTGCAATCAAACAGATGAATTTGCAGCAGCAGCCCAAGAAAGAGCTGATCATCAATGAAATCCTCGTCATGAGGGAAAATAAAAACCCCAACATTGTCAACTACCTGGACAGGTGCGCTCCGATTCCAGATCTGGCTATAGGGCCACTGACTGTCCCTTTCCAAGGCGACTCTGCTTGAATTCAAACCAGGCTGATAAGCCAGACACTTTATAGTTAGTCTGCCGTGCCAGTAGTGAGAGTTCATTTCCTAAGAGACAGTTTTAAAAAATCCACTTTAGCACTTTAAGTTCCCTTTAAAAATGATACCATCAAATGCTTTAGCAAGACTCAGGCAGGTTTCCACATTGCGCCCCTTTCCCTTGCCAAAATGCTGCCCCGTGAGCAATTTCCTCTCTGCCACCAGAAGAGAAATGGAAACTGAGCTGTGCCGTTCGCCTTTGCTGTCTCTTCCGCTGGGGCTGTGATGTGAATGATGCTGGCATGCTCCGTTTGTGCAGAAATCTCCCTGCCAGGCTCCCAGGGTAAACTGTCCTGCTAGCTGTTTCTTACACTGATTTTTATTTCCAGTTGAGCTCAGTTGGCTTGTTTCTTCCCTGAGTCATAACAGCATAATTGGCAATTATGGGAAAAAAACATGCCCTTGGCCCCTGATGAGGTATGAGCAAAGTGCAGGGAAGGGCGGGAGCAGCTGCAAGGAGATGCATTCCCCCAAGCCATGCACCGGGGGCTGGGGCTGTGCTTGCACGGCCCAAAGACTGAGCATAGCTAGAGCTCAGAGGGGCGCTGACCTCTCTTCACAGGCAGCAGGACCTCTCCCTTCTCCGAGCCGACTCGCATGGGATTATGCCCTTGGAAAGAATAAATTGTCTGCCACTGCTTGGCCTCTCAAGGCCTGGTGCCTAGTTCACGCCTGACACTGTGCTAGGTGTGTGGTACAACCCTGGTGGGGGTGTCTAGCACAGAACTGAGTCTTACTGCATGCCTACAGGGTTGAAGTGTTGTAGCCTTGATGGTCCAGGGAATATGTGAGGATGAAGAGGAGAGTCCCTTGATGGATAAATGAATCCAAGATGTCACCAGACAGACCTTGCTTCTCACTTACCTGCACTAGACTTACCTGTACTGGTTTCTAAACAGATAATACGAAATCAGTAAATGCAGGGGGGGAGAAGGAGTGTTAAAACCCCCTTAGTGCCAACCCCCTGGTGAGGTGGTCTCACAACTTCTAAGGAGCATATTAAGCTGTCAATAGAAAAATCCCTGGCTTACAGAAAGTTGGACGTGTGGGGGTGTCATACAAAGACTCGCAAATTCTTGACTTTCAGGTGTTAGTGCAAAATAAGTGCAAGAAGGCCTGTCACTTCCTAATAAAGCATTGAGGACTTTTCCTCCGTAAACTCAGGTTTACGATGATTGGTATTGATGTAGTGCTTTTTTTCCTCTTGGGGGACAGGAGGACATAGGATCTTAAAACAGCTTCTGAGCCCCTCGGCACTCCTAAGATGCCTTAAAGAGGAGTTGGGCCTGATTTTCCCACCCAGACTTGTACTGAGAAAATCTTATTTGGGACCTATTTTAGAAGGACTCTACAGCATGAATCAGGGTTGCCACATCCGACTTTAAATGACATGCCCAAGGTCACATGGTGAATCAGTATCAGGGAACAGAATTTGGGTGCACTGACTCCAGCCCTGTGTCTTAAACACAAGTCCTTTTTATGTCTGTAAAGTCTGCAATGAACAGCTGAGTAACTAATACTATCTTATGCTGTGCGGAGAGATCAGAGTGATCTGGGGGGGAACCAGGCTGCTCCCTCTGATTTGCCGTTACTCAGCTGGAGCTGGCAGGAAGCACTAATTAATTCTGCATCCATGCCCCTTGTGTAAGATCTATCAATTATTTAGGTAGCCAGGCCCTGGATTGTGCACGTGGCTGCTGATTGGCACAGCTTCACATTCGCAGCAGGGCTCTTGGCTGCCTTCATCAGCCGCTCACCAAGTCAGCATACAGCCAAGGCTAGCTGTGCTGTGCAGCGCATGGGCTTTCCATTCTATTCTTCACCCTTGTTCTTGCTCTCGCTGTCCAGGCTATGAGGGCACTTATGGCAGGGAAGGGAAAAGCAACTTCTCAACCACCTTTGCTGATCTGGTGGAGGTGTATCTGAAAGGAGAGGTATCCATTTATTTGGAAGGAGAGTGAGCAAGATCCCCCAGCTTGTAAGTGAGAGAGGTAGTGTCCTTGAGGGTCTGTCTGGAGGAGAGTGACCCAAATTTCATGGGGCAAGCAGGGCATCTGAGCTAACGAATGGTTTCATCCTTACAGTCCCCTCCTCGGTGCTGTGCAGAGCCACTGGCGGCTCAGCCCCTATAGCTATGGGATATACTGCTGAGGAACAGCGGGTGCCTGGACTCTGTCTACAGGCTATATTCTTTGCAGATACCCCTAAGTGAGTGCATCTGCACATGAGAGCCCTGCGCACCCTAGCTACACAGAAAAGGCTCCTTGGTGCCCAATCCTGTGCTTAAGCCATTAGGCCCTATTTGTCCTCCTTTAACTAAGGAGAATCCCCTTGATTCAAGTGTTTCAAGGTCTGTGCCACTTTGGAACAAGCCCCCACTCCATTAAACAGTCCTACATAGCCTTAGAGTCATTGTTGTGTCTCTCTCGAACCCAAATTGTGCCTTAACCCATCTTGATCCTGCCTATAGGAAGTTTCTAGCTAATCACTGCCCAGGCCCTCACTTTGCTTTCTGTCCTTGACAAGTCCCTGAGATTTATTAGTGACTCCAAGTCTGTCTGTTATTCTCTGGTCTTGAAGATGCAGAAGGATTGATGCTTCTGATGAGGCCTGAGAGTCCCCAAAATGACACTTATGCAGTGTCAGCATCAGCACAGCAGATTTTCACTTGATTCTGATCTTTTGTTTGTCTGTCTGTTGACCCTGTCTGCTTGCCAGCTCGATTGGATGCAAAAGCTCCTGCTGATAAAATGGGTACAGCTCAGGAGTTTTTCAGCCTCTTATAACTTTAAAAAAACACAAAGAGAGAGGTGGGAGCAAGAAAAAAATGGGCAGTGCTTATTTTCCCCTATACCGAGCAGATCTTCTTGATGCCAGATCTTTGAACTGGCCCAAGATGCTCACAAATGTCCGTGTGGTTGCATTGTGGTTTGTAATGCTGGGGAAGTCTGTTAACTATGCTGTGTGGGAAGGCAAGTGGCAAAGCACAGCTCTCCGAAAACGGGGGGTGACTAGACACAGGTGAACTGGTCATGGGTCTGCTCCCCCAGAAAATTTCAGGGAATCATAGGATCAAAAAATGAGGGTTGAAGGGACCTCAGGAGGTCACATCTAATCCAACCCCCTAGGACCAGCCCCAATTAGATCATCCCAGCCAACGCTTTGTCTAGCCTGGTTTTAAAAACCTCCAAGGATGGAGACTCCCCAACCTCTCTGGGTAACCTGTTCCAGTGCTTTATTACTCTCCTGGTGAGAAAGTTTTTACTAATATCTAACCTAAACGTCCCTCGTGGCAACTTGAGCCCATTGCTCCTTGTTCTGTCATCTGCCCCCACTGAGAACAGTCTTGCTCCATCCTCGTTGGAGCCCCCTCCAGGTCCTTGAAAGCTGTTATTAAATCCCCGTTCAGTTTTCTCTTCGTCCTGAGGTTGTCTTTGCTCATTGCAAACTGCTTCCCCTGCCACAGTGTCTACTGCAAGCTAGGAAATGTTGGTTGTGTGTCTGCTCCTTATGCTGGATTAAAATCTGGGGTAAATTACTCCATAGTAATAATTGCATTGTGCACCCACACCCTAACATTGTAAACTCTACGGGATGTCTTTTAGCTGTGTGTGTCCATCCAAGGCACACAACGTGCTTCAAATCACTTGAGTACCGTGTGTTTATCTCAGATCTCAAGCACAGCTGCATTGGCTATTAGTGACTAGAGTCCAACGCTTTTAAAATAACTTTTCTCGAAGCTTATTTCAGCTATGGAAATACTTTTTTTTTTTTCTCCGACTTTTACAGTTACCTTGTAGGAGATGAGCTGTGGGTAGTTATGGAGTATTTGGCAGGAGGCTCCCTCACAGATGTTGTAACGGAGACCTGCATGGATGAAGGACAAATCGCAGCAGTGTGCCGAGAGGTGAGGTAACGCTCTGTAATTGAGAATGAATGGTGATCATCAAATACATATTGAAAGGTTCCCATGAAGTACCCTTGGCTCAGCAGCACGACTGTGGCTTTGAACTAGGTATCTCTTGTATTTCCACAGGCCATATCTGAACTGCCATAAAAATGGCTAGACCTAATTTAAGAAAAACAGTGAAATGAGAGCAGAATAGGCCAGCAACTGTATACACAACCTGTGGTACAAACGTTCTCGAATTCTGGATTGACTCCTATCAATTACTTGGATTTCTGCATATCCACAAGCCTTTATGTAAAATAATCTTGCCTTTTAGTGTCCGGGGGGTGGCACATTCACTTGCCCTTGGTTAAAAATATTGTGGCACAAACAGGTTTTTGCCGTGATGGCAAAATTATTGCTGGTCCGATTCTGCGGCCTGTTATGCAAGTGGTCAGGCTAGATGACCTGTTGGTTTTAAAACCTGTTATCTCAGTTACCTGCAATGATTGTGTTTCCCCATTGCATCGTGATAATTCATTTTTATGCTGTATTAAATCTCTCCATTTACTTGCACTGAGGGGCAGGTCAATCCAGGAGGATTATGAGCTAAGGAGAAGCTTTTTAGGCAAGAATGGGGAATTAAGCATCCATCCTCCATTGGCTCTTAATGGGGGATAGGTACCCAAATGTCCCACGTGCCTCTGAAAGACCTTCCTCCCCAATCTCTGTGCAGTCCTGCAGTTTTGCTTTCCTCTTGCCCTGATGAATGAGTGGCATTCCTGTTGTTTAAACCATGGAAATCTTAAGGCTTTGTTGTAGGCTCTGGAGTGCTGCTGGGGCTGGTGTCACGTTGGCCGTGGACCCCGTCATTCTGGCGTAGTCCATACGTGTGAGCGGGGAGGTGTGCCAGAGCCCAGACCTGGCCCCTACGCAATGCACATTGCCCTCTCTCCACTTGTGAGAGAGGCTTTTTCCCTTTTAAACAGCTAGAGCAGCTTCGTCCCATCCACACACCTTTGAAGACTATAAGCTGGGTCAAGAAGAGCCATGGACTCTCTGCTACCACCTGGGTTTTAACGGGCCAGCTCACCTCTAGTGAAGGATTTTTGGGGTTTTTTTTGTATAAATGCTGGGATAGAAGGTGAACTTTCATTTTTACCCAGGAGAACTTCTATAATCTTTTCTCCAATGCCTGATGAACTGTGTTTGTGCCCAAAAGCTTGCAATTAAAGACTTTGTTTTGCAAAAGTCTTCTTGGTCTAATAAAAGGTTCATCTCTATTATGAGTCCTGATTGGGATATTGGAGAGCCATTTGTTAGGGCTTGTGCAGCAAGGCAGTGTCCTGCCAGAGGAACCCAGGAACAATGTTGTCTTTGTCCATATTCAGTCTGACCTACTTCTCATAAACAACTCAATTCTCTGCGTTAGTGTTCGGAGACCTGCACGCTATTCATTTGAACGTTTCTGGGGTGGTCTTTCTTTTCAGGGCCATCTCAGCTCCCCCAGGTAGTCAGTGGGTCTCAATCACTTGGGACCTCTAACCCCCCACCCCCCAAAACCAACCCCTCCCTCCAAAAAACACCAAACTCCAAAGCAATCCCAGCATAATGTGGTAGCACATTAATGTCATAACTCTCATAACGATTCAGGTCCATTGATTATACCCTAATCGGCCTTATCTCCAACCTCATGGATTGTTTTACAGCAGAAAGACAGCTGTGTTAGTTAGCTGTGTTAGTCTGATGCTGTATCACATAGTTAGCTGTGTTATTCAGAAGTCAAGTAGGACCCAGGGTAGATTTACAGCTTATAGGGGTAGGGTGTGTGTGTGCGTGTAATCTCTTGCTCGCTCACACGCACGCACACATGCTTCAACCCGTGGAAGTTTTCTAAGCAGCAAATTGAGCTTCCAAGTGCTAAAGCTTCTGCAATATATAGAGTTGTACTTTGGTTAGTCTATAAGGTGCAACTCTACCCTGCCTTCAAAGTACCAGCATTGGCAAAGCCGGTTTGATGTGGAGGTAAGCTACATTGCCTAGGCTGATATAAATTTTAAGCCTGCATTTGGAACACCTCTCTTTAGACTTGACTGATGAGTTGCTTTTTTTCCTAATGCTATTTTCTTACGTTGTTGACAGGCTTTGATTCAAATTAAAACACTGTCTTGTGGCCTTTCTCACAGTGTCTTCAGGCTCTGGAATTCCTGCATTCAAGTCAAGTCATTCACCGAGACATCAAAAGCGACAACATACTGCTTGGCATGGATGGCTCTGTCAAACTAAGTACGCGTGAGGGAGCTTGGGTGATGGCTTTAATTATCAGGCCGCCCATTAAAATGTGTATTGTCTTCTTGATGCATGGGGGTGGTACAAGGAGTCTATCATTAACATTTGTCAAGTACTTCCCCACTGCGCAGACCAGAGACATGTTTATACAGGTGTTAACGTGGCATCTGTTTGCATTAACGAAAGGTGCAGCCATGAATCCCTGCGCCTTGAGATCATGGCTTTCAATACAGGTGGGCTTTGCCCGAGTCAACCATTTTTTGTTTGGTGTATTTAATGTACCTTTGCTCTAACCCAACAAAATCTTCTCCCTGCCCCAATTCATTATTTGTAGCCTAAGCAAATGTATTATGGAAAATGGTAAAGGGGGAAGGAAAGACATCGTTATTTTTCCGTTTTCCCAAACTATTAGCTCTCCTTGGCACAATCTGGGCTTTAAGAGCTGACCTGGATTCTTTTCTCTGTGCACCTTGTCACCAGTAATAAAGATTTTGCAACCATATGTGGCCCTTAGCAATACTGGGCTTGCACAGGGGTGATTGCTGGGAGCCTAGCAAACAATTTTGTTAGTGCATTAGACAGAAGTTAGTCCAGCTTCTCCTCACCTGGATGTATGCCTGTTCAAGTTTACCAGGAGATGCACATCTTCTTTTAGTAAGTTAGAGCAGCAGACACGACTCCTAAATCCATGCAGGGAACAGATCTGCTGAGTAAGGAGGTGCCATATTTTTTACATAATTGCTTCTCAGAGTGGAAAATATTCCAGCAGATTAACTATGCACCAAGCTATGAATAGCTACCTAGAGAGCCAGGTCTGCGATTGTCTGTGTTAGATAACAACGGTTCTTTCAAACTGCATTTTATTATCCGCTGTTTGGGGGCAGAGTTTGAAAAGTTTCTCTGAAAATAAAAGCCATGACCTTCCAGATTGAAGTGGAGCCACTGAGACCAGCAAACTCCCTCAGGTTTACAAGCCAGAGATGGTTTTTCTTTTTGCTAGCGTTACTGCGAGCTCAGCCTGAGATCTGAAAAATAAGCTGAGAATCCTGTCTGAAACAAGGTCTACAGTCAGAAAGTGGCTGGTAATCATGTTTATGGTGCATGAGACCAGGAGAGAAACCAGCTTGTGTTGCCTCTGTAGGGCTTGCGGATGTTGACTTTTTACCTCTTGTTTTATGCAAAAAGAAAAAAAAAAGGTCCATTTCTACAGAGCTGCTTTTGATCAGAAGAGCATGCTGTGTGCAAAAGTACAGTGAGGTTTTTTGGTGTTTTTTTTTTTAGCCTGCACATAAATGTTCACACAGCAAATCAAATGCAGACGGGTTGAATGACACTTCTACTGTGGAAACTGCATGTTGGCTGAAAGAGCACAGACAGAACAAGCTATTTTCATAATGCCAGATTGGAACTAGCACCCGTTAACTTTCGTGGTGGTGTACATGCAGAATAACAGCACGTCCTTTTACATTTTGAAGGCACTGCAAGTGCAGCAGGATCTAGTTAATTCTTCACTCCAAGGGACTTGGTAATAACTAATTACCCATGAGTGACTCATTATCAGTAGTTCTCCATTTTCAACCTTTTCCTGCTGTGTTTTGCAAGGTCTAGCAAGCCCCGGTAAAGAATGGCATTTGACATTTTTCCTTCATTATACTATTATAAATATTCCAAGCTGAAGAGAGTATCCAGTGCTTTTTGTGAGGATCAGCTGGCTTGATGAGAGCTATGGAGGGCATAGGTCAGTACCTTTTAAGATGACTAATAAGCAGGTGCCACTTCCATTGCATGGAAATGACTGTATTTTAACAGATGACATTAAGAAATCAATAGGACCCTGGTGGGATTTCAGTGCACCGACTAATAAGACCAAGATGTCAAGTTATTCCACTGACTAATGAACCAGATTTTACTGTTGGTCAAGTTTTACAGTGTCCCTGCAAAGGAAACGCTTCCCCCTTTCACACAGGGTCACAGGGTGTTGGCTTGAGTATGGGTCAGCTGTGGGATCAGGATCTGTCCAGTTTTGTCTTATGCTTTAGCCATGAAGCCTATGTACATCGCCTAACTATAACGATAAGTTATCCAGAATAGGTTCAGGTTTGTTTGAAACTAATGCTCTAGCATGAGCACATACATCGTATGGATAAACCAGCTGAGCTATAAGTAACCACGCTCCCTAACATTTTCTTTTTTCTTTTTTTTTTTGCAGCCGACTTTGGCTTCTGTGCTCAGATTACCCCAGAGCAGAGCAAGCGCAGCACGATGGTGGGAACACCGTACTGGATGGCTCCTGAGGTGGTGACGCGGAAAGCTTATGGCCCCAAAGTGGACATCTGGTCTCTGGGCATCATGGCTATCGAAATGATCGAGGGCGAGCCCCCGTATCTCAACGAGAACCCGCTGAGAGTAAGCCAGCGCCGGGCCGTTTCAGTGCTCAGTGGGTCAGAGCAGAACGGGCATGGTGCTACTGGACCGTCCTAAGGTTCCTCGGGATATCTCCGTTTTCAGCCCTAGGCAGAGGCAGGCTCGTTAGGCTCTTCTCTGAGCCCATCTACTAAACTGGGTCAGCAGTAATGCAAGAATATCCTCTCCTGCAGTGTTTTTCCACAGCCCTTGCCTTGCCCAGGCTAGAAATAGGTATGAGACAATTTTAAATGTTTTCAGAACGTGTGAAATTTTAGTTTCAGAAAGGAGTCTTCCTTTCTGAGGCAGCTGACTCATCCGTGACATGCTGTCCTGCCGTGGCCCACTTCAGAGCATGGCCCTTACCCCTTTGTAAGGTGGCAGGGGCCAGATCTTACACAATGACCCACAGCCACAAGTTGGGAGTAGTGTGGAGCCAGAGCAGTTGTGCAAGCCTATATTGGGCCTGGCTTCTTAAAGCCCTGAACCCAGGCTGTCTCAGTCTTTCCCACTCTGATTCTCATGCTCTGACAAAGGTGGATGTGGTTGCAAGCTCTGCCAGAAACTTTGAAAGTAAAGCCCCTTTCCTAGCTCTGAAAACTCCTTTCCGTGTTGAGTTTTACTTGATCTGAATGTAGGGCCCAAACTTCCTGTCCCCTTATAACATATGCACCAGCCTTGCACTCGGCATCTGAAATGCTCTTCCCCCTACATCCGCCCTCGCACCCCAACTTCTCCCTCTCCCAATGGAGGAACATCAGTTTCTCCCTGTCTTACTGGTACGTGGCTCCTTAAAGGTGAAGACTGTCTAGCCTGGTGTGAGCCCTTGAAGCAAAGCTCGAAGGGGAGGTGGCAAGGAAGAAAAAAGTCAAGGAAGTGGTGTTGCATTACTGTCCTCATTTCACGTAATGCAACCTTTTGACCTCCTTTAATTTGAGTTGCCCTAATTCCCAGGCTCCTGTGAGAGATTCATTGCTTTACAGGATCTGATCAGCGCGTCTGAAAAACCTTCAGGCTGCCTGGCAGCATCTAACTAGCTTTTTCTCCTTACTGCTTTTCAAACGCATGCTTTTTCTTCCAAATCCTTGAGTTGGCAGCCTGAGCCTTTCAGATGTACTTGGTGAAGAGCTGGTCTGTTTGCAATGGTCTGTTTTACCCTAGTGGCAAAATAGTTGCTCGCGCAAGGGAACTGAGTATCCCTTTACAACCCCTCTTTCGTAGGGGCTCTTGGCACCTGGCAGGATTGGGGTCCAAGGGCTTGTCTCCAGAGGGAGATGTTACTGGCAGAGCTGTATTGGTCTAGCTACACTGCTGTAATTGCACTGGTGAGAGTTGCCATATGGACGTCCTTTCTCCAGCATGAGGATTATTCTGCTGATACAGTTAAGCCAGTTAAATTTCTGACGGAGGTGCAGCATGGGCGGTTTCTCTTCTTGCAGACCGCTCTGGGTTGTAGGGTCCAAATCCAGATTATCAAAATAAAACACTAAAGGACTGGATCATGCTGAAGCAATGAGGTGGGAGGGGTGTGTGCCCCTCTTCCTAGGATCTCTTGAGCATATATTAACAACCTTTACAGAAGCAAGACCCCTCTGCTTTACCTGTGGCAGGTTAGGGTGCTATGTCTAGTGTTGTGGCAAGTTGACTGCAGTTTTGCTAAGAGTAGATGTGTATAGGATGGCTTGGATAGGGCTGATCCTGCCTCAGGCAGGGGGTTGGACTAGATGTGACCCCCAGAGGTCCCTTCCAGCCCCACTTCTGTATGATTTCGAAGGCTGGCAGCACTTGTGTGTGAGAAAATCACTGCAGTGATTGGGCATCTAAACAGGTTGCTCCTAACCGAGCATGCAGGGGAAACAGGAGCCATAGTGAGGTGTAGAGGGGGAGTGGGACTCGAAACAGGAGTGAATTTCAATCCCTGCTCTGTTATATTTGGTTTCCTTGATGCTTGTTTGCTTCAGGCCCTGTATCTCATCGCTACCAATGGCACCCCAGAGCTGCAGAACCCAGAAAAGCTGTCGCCCATATTCAGAGACTTCCTGAACCGTTGCCTGGAGATGGACGTGGAGAAGAGGGGCTCTGCTAAAGAGCTGCTGCAGGTAACATGGCCAGGGGGCACAGGCAGGTGCAAAGTGGCTCCCGGAGAAGGTCCCGGGGTGGGCTGGTGAAGATTTTGTCTCCAGATTGTGGTGTTAGGTCCAATCCCTTTTAGCCCCAGCCTATTGGGCACAGCCACGAGCAATGATCTGCTTGCCTGTGTCAAAATGAGTGCTCCCATCCTCATCCTGCAGACTGCTGAGCCCCTTGGGGAGGTGCTGGGAGCCAGCTATTCCCATGGCTTTTTCAGCTCCACAGGAGCAAGCCCTGGCTGTGCTTGTACTTTGCCCCCCACCTTATTTGCTCCATGCTTTCCTTCCCTTGAATGCTTCAGACCACAGACCTTCTGGTGAAAATGCCACATCTCAAACCCTGCTGTTGCTGTCCTTAGCTCCGACCGTGATGTGGAGAAAGTTCCCTTTGCAGCCCTCACCCCTCCTTGCTTCCCTCTTGAATTCAGCTTTGCCTTGTGCCTACTCCTCCCAAGACCTCTGCTCATGCATCAATCCGAAACCATTAATATGTGGTTGAATTATAGCATATCCCGTGTCTTTGTTCAGACCCTGCAGCTTTGTTGTATTGCAACAAGGACTCTCCGAACTCACCTCGCTGAGCCCCATGGGTTTGTTGGAGGCAAGGATTTTGCGGGGTGGCCTCTTTAATTGGACCAACTGCAGAGTTGGGATAAAGTTAGAGAAGCTTTTGAATGCAAAGCCACTGTCTTCAGATCTGGAGAAAAACGCTTTGCATTCAATAACTTGCTTGACTTTCAGTGGGTCCAATAAAAGATATCATCTCAAACAATCCTTGCCTCTCGCATAATTCCTGGACTGTCACAGCTATAACGTCACTCTAACACTACCACAGTATGGTGTTGTTGAAGGCGTGCGCACAGTCAGGAGTTTGCAACTTTGCAAACCAGGAACTTGAGCTGGGTTAGCTCAAAAGGTTTGTGGCTTTACCAATTCTTTGTAACCTGAGAGTTGAGCTCATCATTAGACTATAAACTGTGCGGGCTTCCTGTAGCTTCATTGCAGTTGTTTCCTGCTGTTGCTGGACTTCACAGATGTCCTCAATAATTGTCATCTCCTTTTCTCCTAGCACCAATTCCTGAAGATCGCAAAACCCCTCGCTAGTCTGACGCCCCTGATTACTGCAGCAAAGGAGGCAGCCAAGAACAACCATTAGAACAAAATCCTTGTAGTCATTGTGCCAAGCCTGTTAGAAGTTCATTTCAAAGACTGAATATTTGCCCTCCTCCTTCTTCAGGGTGCACAAGACTTTTTGGCCCTGTGAGAACGGCTGGCAGAAGTAGTATTTGTTGAATGTTAAAGGGATACGTGATGGGGACGTTGTTGATCTTAAGTAGCAAATCATCTTTCCTCCTTCTTGCTGGGAAAAGAATATTTTGTATTGACAGGTTGTCATGAAAACCTCTGAGCCTGACCTGACACGTAGCACAGCCAGTTTGTTTTCCTATTTCTTAATGTGTTTTATTTTTGAAAAACTAATGTGGAGCCTTAGACCATGTTTATTTTAATAAATTAAAATCTCGCGCTGGCTGGACTTCCCTCGCCTCTACCAAGCTCTGTTGTTCCACTACTGAGACTCCTGCATGCTTTGGATTACTTGAATGATGGAGCAGCCAGCAGAAACGGGAATAGCTTTAGTCATTGAAGGGGATGCCAGAGCATGCAATGCCCAGATGCTGCTTCGTCCTGCCGGACACACCTGGAAGAGAGCTGAAATAGTTTGATAAGGCTTCCTGCTGCCACTGGAAGATTTCAGTCATGGGTGGCTTGTGTGCCATGTCTTGTAAATAAGCTTCTCAATTACATTATCATCTTTCAGTTCTCATCTCTGGGCCTGTAGACTCCGGTGCTCAGTGCTACCAGCTAATCGATTGTTTCCGAAACTAAACTTGCTGGCAAGCTATGGGAGACTGTGCCAAAGAATGGGGCAGAGCTGCTTTAAAATGACTTTATTTGTATAGCAAGGTTTGGTAGAGCATTGCCCTAGGTTGTAAAACAGTAATACACTGGTTGCCATGATAAAGTCAACATTTGCCTGCAGTTACCACATGGTGATACTTGAGAAAGTATTATTTGGTAGGCCCAGGAGAAACAGCCTTATCTTGGAGGCTGCTGCCATTAAGTATCCATGAGGACAGTTTCTGAAGTGAGGGAGGGCCTCGTTGTCTTCAGCGGGAGGACTGAAAGGGTGAAATCCTCTGGCTGCCACAGTTTGTAAAGTATCTGGTGACCTGGCTCTGCATCTGAGTGGAGAAATCTGTGTCCTGGGCTACACTCAGCTGTACATTGGTTTTAATAAAATGATTGCTGCATTTCTTAATGTGGGAGATGTGAAGGGTTCACTTTGTTTGTCATAAGTAAACTCCTGTCAAGTTAGACTGTGGTATTTGCCACCAAGTGCCTGGATGTGATGGGTGAAGTGGTGCGAGCAAGGATTTCTTACACTCCATCCTATGGAGCTGCTGTTGTGTTACGAAGTGGGTCATCAGGAATCGGCTGCTTTGGCTCCACAGCAGGTAAACTGGGAGTTGGATGCATGTGTGAAAGGAAAATACCCGTATTAAAACTGGGGGAGCTGTTTGCCTTGCTCTCCAGGGTCGTTTGTACACGCCACGTTTTTTGCCCTTTCTTGCACTGCAACAACGTGACTGTTCGTACGAGTGTTTTCTGGATGCTTTAAAAGTCTAAACTAAAATTCGTCGGACATAGTTTAGTTGGGCTTGCTGTGAATTAAAGCATTGTGTTCATGGATTCGTTGCATGCAAACGCGAAGACACTCTAAGATGTGTAATGAGCCTCTTGTTCCACCAGTTGGTGCTGTGACTTTTTTGTAGTTTCCTTCAAATTGCTGCCACTTTCAAATTGCTTCCACTTTTTTTTTTCTTTTCTTGTGCCATTTTCCGGCTCCCTGCTCCCCCGGCTGCGTGGCAGGGCATGGGGCAGGCGGGCAGCGTGGAACCATCCCGCTTTTCAGCACCGGCCCTGGACTTAATTAGTTCAAAAACCTAGTGTGTGAAAACACTGATGTGATGCTCCAAAATAAACAAGTTTACATTTTATAAAGCTGTTTAAATTAATGAGGATTAAACCCTGTGACGTGTACAGGCCCCACAGGCTGCTTCCTTGCTGCAGCTCACTTGTGTGCGCTGGTGCGAGTTGCACTGACTTATGAAATCGCACATTTTGGGGGTTGTATCAGGTTCCCAGTGAAGTGGCAATATCACATGGCAGCTCGGTTCAGCTCCTGAAAGCCAGTACAGCCTTCTCTCTGATCCTTCCTCTTCTTTCTCTAATCTGATCTGATTGTCTTCCCCTCTCCTTTTACCATGACACATGGCTGTCATCATCTGAAATAACCTGCAGGGCATGCAGGATGTGATGGACTGATTATGGTTTTGGTTTTCCTACGTTGATGCCTCGCCTATTGGCTTGCATTTGAAAGAAACATCAATGCTTTCTCCGTGATGCTGCTTTGCAGTATCCCTTGTCCCTTGCAGTGTCTCGGTATCTAGGTGGAAGGAAATATCACATGGGGTTTCCCAAGGATCTGTCTTGGGTCCACCACTGTTTAACATCTTCATTAATGATTTAGACAATGGGATTAAGTACATGTTTAGCAGATTTGCGGATGACACCAAGCTGAGTAGAGTTGCAGACACTCCAGAGGTTAGCTCTAGGATCCAAAATGACCTGGATAAATGGTCTGAAATGAATCAGATGAAATTCAGCAAAGACAAGTATGAAGTCCTGCACTTGGGATGGAATAACTTCATGCACAAATACAGACTAGGGAATGACTGACTAGGATGCAGTGCTGCAGGGAAGGACCTGGGGGGTTACAGTAGATGGTAAGCTGAGTGTGAGCCAAGAGCGTTTCCTTGTTGCAAATAAAAGGGGGGAAAAAAAGAGAAATTAAGTTGTACTGGGTTGTATTAACAGGAGAGTCTCTTGCAAGTCAAGGGCAGTGATTCTTCTGCTGTGTTTGCCACTGGGGTCTCACCGGGAGTGTTGTGTCCAGTTTTGGGCACTGTACTTCAAGAAGGATGTGGACATGGACAGATTGGATGGAGTCCAGCAGAGTGACAAAGATGATTAGAGGTCTGGGAAACATGGCTTATGAGGAAAGGGTGAAAGAACTAGGATTGTTTAGTCTGGAGGAGACAACTAAGGCAGGGATTCGATAACAGTCTTCAAATACATGAAGGGTGATTTACAGAGAAGATGGGGATGGGCTTTTCTCAATGGATGTAGGGAATAGGACAAGGAACAATGACCTTAAACTTCAGCAGAGGACATTTAGGTGGGAGTTTAGGAAGAACTTTCTGACTGAGGATGGTTAAGCATTGGAAGAGGCTGCCTGGAGAAACTGAAGTCTCCATCCTTGGAAGTTTTCAAGGGCAGGTGAGAGACACCTAGCTAGGATGGTTTTAGTCAGGGATTCATAGATGTTAGGGGCTGGAAGGGACTTGCAAGATCATCAGGTCCAGCCCCCAGCACTAGGCAGGGATGATCCAGCCTGGAGCCAGGGGGCTGGACCAGGTGACTTAATGACCCCTACATTCCTATAATGCTGAAAATGTAAGCGGCTCCTTTGCCTTTCTGGCTGCTCTGACACCGGGACACTTTCTAACACTACCACGTCTGTTGTGAATTGTGTCTTGTTAGGCAGACTTATCTGCCGGCAAACGTCTAGCCCAACATTACTCCCCTCCGAGGTCAGCCTACTTCTGGGATGGACCAGAGGCGTTTCTAATGTTCTCATGATGTGATGGTCTGAGTCCTCATTCCTGCCCCGCAAATTGAAACGCAACATACTCATTGTTCAGAATCAGATTGTGATTTTCAAATCTGGCGATTAAAACCGTGCAATCGTTCACTTTTTTTTGCAATAGGCCAGGCTTTTCCTGGTTGGCTGTCTGACCAAGCTTGGATTGAGGGGTAGGTTCCTTGGGCAGAGGGGTGAATAATAGCAAACCCTCCCCCACAGTCTTAGGAGAAGTATGATTTGGTGACCCTCTGGCATTTGGAAGGAAAAACTATAGCTTTTGCATAATTCTCTTCGATGAATGAGAGTTGATGTCTTTATCTTTTCCCAGGTGCTTTCTTCTTGGCATAGCAGGAAATGGATTCGAGGTTCAACTTGGTGGTGCTCAACTTCTGGCCTGTGGAGCTCCCCACAGGTCCAGAGATTCGGCAGCAGGAAGAATGGTCACTCAGGGTCACTCTGTAGCCAGATCCAGCATGGAGGGCTGGGCCTTGCACGAGATCAGGCCAGCACATGGATCACACCTGCAGACTGATCCTGCTTGCAGGATCAGGCCTGTGAACTGCCTCTAGCCCATAGGGTTAGACGGTTGAGCACCACTGCTGTAAATCATGGTAGCTCCTGCTTCTCAAGAGTCCTACAGCTCTTAAATACTGGGGATCTGGATCTGTCCTATACAAGACTTTTCAAGTCTGAGGCCAGGGGGCTGAGGAGACCCAGAGGACCTTGCTAAATCAGCCCACATGCAGGCTTGTATGCTGGTAGCCAAGTTTCCCCTGACCAATGTAGAAAAAGATTATCTTTGTCTATGGTGAACTATGCTTCAGACTCTCTGTTGCCTATGTTGACTGCAGTCAGAAAAAAAAATAACACTTTTGTCTCTTAGTGGACTTCTAACCCATGACAGTGCTTCACTCTTTTAATAGCTTCTTGTGAGAGATTGGCTTGAGGCTCACTGAAAGGATGTTCAATGCGTGCCACCTTCTCGCAAGCCAAGTCTAATGACGATTTCGTGGCACCTGATCTGCTCGCATGGGCCAGGCTGGTGCAGAACACGTGTCTTTCCAGCTCTGATTTTTAAGCTAACTACCTTAGGTGTAAAGCAAGCAAGTGCTACTTGTGTTTGTCTCCAAATAATATTGAAACTCCTGCTTCAGCTTTACTTTCAGGATGTGTGCAGATTTGTGTAGCAACCTATGTTTCCTCCCTTCCCCATTTGCTTCTCACCTCCTGTGTCCTGTTCTCAGTGTTTTCAGTACTTGCAGCTAGATTTGGATAAATGCCCGTATCATTACTGCTTGGGTTTAATGGCCACTGATCTCCTTCTTGCTAGTGATGTTCTCCGAACTTCTGGGAAGTTCACTCCCCCCCTCATCCTCCTTGATTTGTTTTCTGAGAACATTATTTCCTTATGTGCTTAAAACTATTAGACAAGTCCTTACACGAACATTGGAAGATAAAAGCGCATCATTTAATCTACATGCTTTGTTTGTTTCTTTTTACCTATTGTTTTTAAATTAAATGATTTCCACAATCCTTTCGTATCTTATGAGTTTACTGAGCAAGGCTGCTTAAGTGCAGCACTTAATTAGTTGCCTGTTATTGGACATTTATATTTAATCGGCTCCTTTGCGTTAGCTGGTTAGAACACAAAATGCTTGGTTGGAATATTTGCCTTTTGGAAAGTCAGGCTCTTTTCCGGCATATCCATCCTATTAAGTCACATTAAAAACGATAAGAAAAGCTGCAAATCATCAGCTTCCAAAAGTGTTGAAAGAAACCAGGCTGATACCAATCTGAGTAGTTTGCCCCGATCCCAAGCCCACTGGTTGGGAAGACTTCCACGGGTCTTATTGAATTTCCAAACTGGCACTTGCAGTATAAGAATAGAGAAGCTGATGTTGTTGCACCAAAAGTGAGCTTTTAGGGGCAGCTGCTAATAGCTTCTACAGTATTAATGGAAATATCATACTAATAACTATTCACTTCTCACTAAAAAAAGAATTATCCTAATGAGTCCGAAAGAGAGAGAATTTATGTGCCTTTAGAAAAAGGCTCTGTAACTGAGAAAGACATCAGGAGTGTAAGTGAAGAGCCAACTCTGTTCCAGCTTTGACAGCCCAGCTTCAGACACTTGCGGCATGTCTTAATTAATAGAATATCTCACTCTTCAGACCATAAATCTGTCCTATCATTTGCTACTACCTCTTCTTGAGACAAGACATATCCCTTACTGGGGTGGAATATCCCTTTTAAACGAAGGATTCTTCTTGAGAAGACCTGGGTTTCCAGAGAGACATTTTGGGGCTGTTGGTTGTAGCCGTGTTGGTCTAAGGATGTAGACAGACATGGTTCTTTGGGTCAATGTGGTATCTTCTATTAGACCAACTAAATAGTTGGAAAACATGTTTTTTGCAAGCTTTTGGGTACAAACACCCTTCTTCACATGGAGCATGAGTCACTTGTCTTGCAAAAATGTCAAGTTATTTGACTTTTTTCGCCCGATCTTGAAGTAAGGAAGGCAGAGCTTGAGAGAAAACTTGGAGTAAATGGAACAGATCCTCCTCCATGTCTAAGCACTTGGAACAGTCAGCATGGATTTACCAGGGGCAAGTCATGCCTGACCAACCTGATTGCCTTCGATGAGGAGATGAATGGCTCTGTGGATGATGGGAGACTAATCGATGTGGTATACCTTGATTTTAGCAAGGTTTTTAAAACAGTTTCCTACACCATTCTTGCAGGCAAGCTAAGGAACTACAGCCTGGATGAATGGACTGTAAGGGGGATAGAAAACTGGCTGGACCATCGAGTTCAGAGTAATCAGAGTAATCAATGGCTCAATGTCTAGTTGGCAGCTGGTATCAAGTGGTGTGTCCCGGGGGTCGGTCCTGGGGCCAGTTTTGTTCATGAACGACCTGGAAGATAGGATGGAGTGCACCCTCAGCAAGTCTGCAGATGACAGAAGCTGGGGGGAGTAGTAGTACTACTCTGGAGGGTACGACTAGGATTCAGAGTGACCTCGACAAATTTGAGGATTGAGCCAAAAGTAATCTCTTGAGGTTCAATGAGCACAATGCAAAATCCTGCAACTAGGGCAGAACAATCCCATGCACAGGTGCAGGCTGGGGGTGACTGGCTGGGCAGCAGCTCTGCAGAAAAGGACCTGGGGGTGACAGGGGACAAGAAGATGGATATGAGCCAGCAGTGTGCCCTGGTTGCCAAAACAGCTAACAGCAGATAGGGCTGCATTGGTCGGTGTGTTGCTAGTAGGTCAAGGAACATGATTATCCCCTCCATTCAGCATGGGGGAGGCCACATCTGGAGTGCTGTGTTCAGTGTTGGGCCCCCACTACAGAAAGCACGTGGACAAATTGGAGAGAGTCCAACAGAGGGCAACAAAAATGATTCAGGGGCTGGGGACATGACTTGTGAGGGAACTGGGTTTATTTAGTCTAGAGAAGAGGAGACTAAGAGGGGATTTAATAGCAGCCTTCAACTCCCTGCAGGGAGGTTGCAAAGGGGATGGAGCTGGGCTGTTTTTAGTGGTGGTAGAAGACAGGACAAGGAGCAATGGGCTTACGTTGTAGCAAGGGAAGTTCAGGTTAGATATTAGGAAGAGTTTTCTCACTAGGAGGGTAGTAAAACACTGAAACAGGTTACCCAGAGAGATGGTGGAAGCTCCTTCTTTGGAGGTTTTCAAAACCTGACTAGACAAAACCTTTGCTGGGATGATATAATTGGGGCTGGTCCTGCTTTGAGCAGGGGGTTGGACTAGATGTGACCTCCAGAGGTCCTTTCAAACCCTAACTTTCTACGATCCTAAATACTTTAGGTTAGAACAGGGCTCAATACTGCCAGTAATGGCAAAGGCAGCCTCAGTGTGTTTCAGTGTCCAACCCGACACCCCTTAAAGGGGCCTGGTTTGTAGAAAGTGCAAAAAATCAAGGCATTCACTATGAAGTCACTTGGTAAATCTTGGCAACAATCACAACAGCTATCCAAATATAGCTCAAACTGTTGCAGCCTAGGATAAACCGGAAATATTTATAGCAAAAATTTTCTGGGGTTGTGAGAGAAGAGTTTGATATGATGATCTATGTGTTAGCACAGGAGGCTTTTCTTTTTTAGGCTTTTTTTTTCCTTTGAAATAGTTTGCCTTTCACATGTTGACAGGCTCAGATGAAGATCCCAGAAGAATTTTCTCAGTTCTGTAATTACTATGTGAAATTCACTGCAAAACATATGAGCTCAGATGACCCACAAAAAAATAGCGGAACTGTATTTAATTGTGTGCATCTCCTAAAATTAGTAAAGATGAAGTCAGACATACAAACACCCATCTAACATAAAAATAACATAGGCTGGTTGGTTTGTTTGCATAGGCTGTGATTTATTTCCTTTCCACAATGCCTACAACTTTGTTGCTCGTCAGAGATGGCCACATGCAACATATGGGCAATCCCCTACTTCAGGACCTAACTGCTGCCAATGAAAGCTTATAGAATTAAGTATACCAACCTTGATACTGAAAGGCAGGAACTACTAAAAGGGAACACAAATAGATGGGAGATTTTCATGGAAACTTATGAGCCAACAGAGACTGTTTTAGGTGAACGGTGGAGGTTTTAGGTGAACGGTATTCTCACACAGCATCTTGAAATAAGAGAGACCATTTGTTTTTGAAAGGCAGGATGGAGAAAAGGCTCTTTCCTCATAGTAAGTAAGTGAGGAATTGCAGTTAGGGAGCTGAGTGTTCATTATTCTGCACCTTTATTTTCTCTTTTGCCCACTAAGCAGCAGAAACTGCTCTTACCGTATTTTCCCATATATAATGAGCCACCCCGTTTCTAGCAGCTAGATTTTTAAGGGCGGGGGGGGGGGGAAGTGGCTGTTTGTATGCAAGAAAATGACACAGAGAATTAAGAATTAAAGAACCAGGTTTCCAAAACGTGAACTTGCAGGGGACCAACAACCAGCTGACCGAGGAAGCCGAGCGAACGCCTTGCCAGGTTCCTGCATGTCAAGAGGATCAAGCGTCCCGCGAGAGAGAGATTGGGAATGGGAAAAGTAATGTGATCTCAAGAGGTCCCTCAGACCAGTCGAGAGCAGACTGGAGATGGAGGAGTCCAAAAAGTGAACGGCAGCCGTCCCAGGTGAGGCACGTGCCACGAGTGTGAGCGAATTCAGAAAACTCAAGAAACCAACCTAATTCAGCTGAAAGGATACCTGGGAAGTGCAGGGACTGTGCTGAGAAACTGGAGAGAGGTCCCAGGGTCGATTTTTGTGACGGCCTGAGACCGTGGAGGCTGTGCACACAGGGCTGGTGGGACACCGAGACAGCCCCATAGCTGCCCTTCAAAGCTTTCCATGCCTTCTGTTCACCATCCTCTCCATAGGGCTTGACACGGACCTTAGTCATGCCACTTTTATTTTTACCGAAAACTTTTAGTGAACGGTGGTGGTTTTCTGACCTCACCCTTAGTTTGCTGCCAAACCTGTCTGGAAGTATGAGGGTTTCTTTTACAATGAACTCCTTGGCCTTTTCTTTGTCTCTTTCTAATGGTTTCATTAACTTGTATTCTTGTGCCGCAAGATTTGTTACTAATGTATGAGGCTGGCTCCACAAATGACAATAAAACACTATTAAAATTCCAATAACTTGCTAACTGGTGCCCGTAAAGGAAAATCAGGCCTTTGTCTTCCACTAAACTCCCAATTGCATTCAGTTATCTAGGTGTCCGTTATAATGCTGACGTGTCAATGTGAGAGTGAAATCACTGCTATGGGATTCCTGGGGACATGCCTATCACTGCTCTTTTTTAAGGTCTCTTAGGCAATGGCATAGTTACCGTATTGATTGTGATCCGATAGCATTTCATTTCCCCACCATCTCCCTTTAGATTGACAGCTCTTTTGGGCAGGGCCTTTTTTGTACTCTTGGTAGTCTTTGATCTTGGTCAGAGCCTATGGATGGTACAAATAATCAGGAAAAAGGATGCGACCTCCTGCGTTTGCAAGGTTATGCTGCAGTGGAAGAGACAAACTGTTTTGGAGAGGGTCAGCTGCAACCCTATCTACTGCAGTGCCATAATTCTGCCCATCTCACTAAGGCAGGCCTTACCCTAATGAGGCTAAATAAGCCAGAGAGAGGTACTAGTTAATAGTCTGCACTCAGGCAGAAGGCAATGTAGAGATACACTTTATAGCCCAGAGGTTCCCCTCCTTTTTCTTATTGTGCACCCCCTTCTTGACTTACCAGATGCCCACGTAACCCTACCAGCATACGTTTAATATTTTAACCCCCTAACTAATTATTATTATAATTAAAATTAAACCTGCTATTACACAGTTTCTCCAGCATACCCACCAGATGCCTTGTGTGCCTCGAGGGGCATGTGTACCACAGTTTGGGAACCCCTGTTACAGACTAACTAAATCAGAGATGCATAGGCTTTTGTGAGCAAGATGCTATGACCAGACATGCGAAAAGTGCATATGAGCATCTGATGAAGTGAGCTCTTACTCACTAAAGCTTATGCATCTGATTCGGTTACTCTATAAGGTGCCTCTCTTCCCTGCCTTCCATATGACCCAGATCACACGCCAGCAGGGACTCCAGGGCCCTGGGTCCTACAGGGATGAGAAAGGAAAGGAAAGCTCATCCAGTGAACTCTTTCCTAACCACCCGGGCAGGTTACAAAGCACAGGATGGGAAAAGCTGAAGCACATTTGGAAAGGAAAGGCGATGCTGACTTAAAAGCTGCTCTGCAAATTCCAAGTGGACACAGCTAAGCCACGTGTAGGCTGGGCATTGGTGCAGTATCGTGATTGGTGCTTCCCTCTCCAAACTGCTTTGCTAATCAGCCTCTGCAACCCCGGTGAGGTGGTGTCCCAGAAGTGTAACATCCAAGGAATGCAACCAGGGAAGTCCTCTCTCACCCTCCCCACCTCCTTCTGCCTCCTTTGCAGGAGCGTGGATCATGGAGGACAAGGGGTTCTGGGTACTGTAATTTTCTAGAGTAGCAGTGGAGTTTGCTGCTGACGGGGGATGCCCCATTTTTTTTTCTGCCAAAGCACATGTCAAGAGGGCAAAAAAAAGTACTGATTTTGGTAGCAAAAAATGGGGGTCATTACACTATATCAGAATGCTTTGTACTCCAGTACGCACACCGCCTGGGCCAGATGCTTCTTTGACCCCTTCTTGTATCCAAAGTGGGGGATGGGAGGCATGCCACCTTATGCTTCTCTGTTACCCCTCTTACAGAGGTGGGGAGGGAAAGGTGAGGTGTGGAGGGACCTGCTAACCTTTGACCAAGAGACACATTAAAGTCCAAGGTGAATTTACTTTGGATGCAAATCCCTGTATGTGCAAAGTGGCACCTTCTTCATTGGAAGTTTTTAAGCAGGGTCTGGACAAACGTGTGGAATGGTTTAGGAATATCCTATCCTGAACCTGCACCAGGGGATGGGACCGGATGACTCCTGAATTCTTCCCAACTTGGTGTTTCTGTATGGACACGTGCCTAATGTCTGCTAGAGGTGACACATCCAACACGAGTATCACCCATGGTGAGTCTCACGTGGCACTTCCAATGGTCCTCCTCGTACCAGAGGGCAAGTCCAATAAAGCTGGCTGAATTGGTTTAATGGGCCCTCTTAACTGCCCTTTCTGAGGGGCCAGCAGTCCCTATGCATTTGTCTGGTGCTAATGCAGCCTTACCCCATGTGATCCTAGCATGATGAGTTCTGAATTAATAGCATTTAAATGATGGTGGCAGCCAGAATCAAGACACAGAGGTACTAGGTGCAAGCTTATGGGGACATGTACAGCAGCGGTTGGCAAGCTATGGCCTATGGGCTGAATCTGGCCTGTGGACCTGAGGGTCTTTGGCAGTGTTTGGCCATGCCACAGTGCGTGGTAGGGGGCTTTGCTGACATGGGGCTTCACCTTTGTCTGGGCAGCAGGGAGAAGCAGTGGTGTGGCAGTGGCCAAGTCCTGGTGTTGACCCAGTTGGGACCTAAAGAAGGTCATTCCAGTTTGCCATGGCAAAAAGGCTTTCACCTGGAAAACACCCTTGGAGAACACAGCTTTATAAATGCTAGTGGGCAAATAGTCTGGCCCTCGCTGTATTGCATACTATACTGGGCCTCTCAAACACTACATCCTTGACAAAAAAGGGCTTCTTTGCAGTTTGCCCAAGCAAGAAACACAGGCCATGTGAGCCCTGCCCAAGGCAGTTGGGAGGGAGAATCCAGTGCCTAGTTACTTCCCTTGCAAAAGGATGAGCCTGAACTTAATGAAACAGCTGTGATCATGGAGAAGCAGGTGCTCGGGGCCGTTCAATCTAGTATGTGCTCAAATGCAATCCTCATTCACTTCCCTCCAAAACTGTTGAGCTCCCCCATCCCTGCCCCCCATATCTTAGCCTCAAGGCCAAGTCACAGAAAAGCAGCTGGAAGGAGGATATCCCACCCACTTTAAAAAAAAAATTTTTTACATGAACTTTTTAAAAGGGTCCTGAGCAGGCTGGAACAAGATTGCACTTGTGTCCCTAAGTCCACCTCTTAATTGTCCATTAGGAGTTCTGTATGGCAAGGGATGGGTGTGGGCTTAAACAGATAGCAGCCTCCCTTGATGTGATGATAGGGTCCAGTGAAGGGTGCTTGTTCTTTCAGGTGAGAACATTTAATTCAAACTTTTAGCTAGTGACTTGTGAAGAACAGGTTATTTAAACTCTGGAGCCTCTTCTTGTTTGGGTGTACTTGCAGTGTGACTTGATGCCCCAAGTGGTGTTGAGGGCCCAAAGGCTTTCCACTGAAGGTTGATAGCTAGGACCAAGAATTTCCCAAACGACTGACTTTCCTTTTTAGTTGGTGCCTGACTTGAGCTGCCTTTGTACAAGGGAAGGGGCTTATTTTCAGACATAGCTAAAACTGGGACTCTTAAAAGTATCTCAAATTACGTGCCTCAAAATTGAAGAGCCTTAAAAACCCATGTCTGCCTCTAGAAGGGCTCTTGATAAAGTCTAAAACATCAGATCACGTACTCACTGGCCACGTCTACACGAGTAGCGGACTGCGCAGTAACCATGCAGTAGCTTCCCCGCATGGTTTTTTTCCTGACACTACTGTGCAGTAGCATCACGTCACGGTTAGTGCCTCCCAACTGTGCAGTAGTAACGATCCAGCGTGCAGTAGCATCTTGTGTAGACGTGGCCACTGTTTTCTCCCTTCTAAGTACTGGGCTATCTAGAGCAGGGTCCTGTTGTGATGTTACAACAAGGTGGAGGCAAGTGCACTGGCAACCTATTGCATGGAAATGTAATCTTGCAGGAAAGGCACGGACCTGGGAGATAGGGCATCTGCCAGGAAAATGTCTTTGGACCAGCTGATGAGGAAGAAGTTAAGAAGTGTGGGCCACTGCTCGGGGTCTGGGTTTTTAAGGCTGCTCATTACAACCAGTGGGTTTTCCTGGGTGTGGGAGAGCCCTTGCATCTGGCTGTTGGTCTCAGCCTCATTTCCCTCCTGATTGTAATGCAACCTAATAATTGCTGGCTTTCCTGGAGTGCCGTGAAGCTGAATATTGGTGTGCTGGAAATGGGCCGAGAGATTGGCGGAGGGAAGGAGCTAGGGCAGGTGCTGGGCCTACATTTCTAAAATCTTTTAAATACCCAATGCCCATCAGATTTGGGTCTCACCCTCCCTGATTCCCTTTGAAGGCAGTGCTAGTGCTCTGGGGACAGCAGAGAAGGTCCTCTTGGTTTTCAAGTCAGAGCATGCGATGCTTTAGTCTCGAGAGCCCTCTGGTGGCTTGTCTATTAAGTCTTTTCACCCTCAAAATGTTTGCCACTGTGCCGTTTCCTCTCCAGTTTTCCTCTTCTTGCAGCTGTGCTTCTAATGCCCAAAGTCTGGCTCTTGGGCACTTAGTGAGGGGCAAGTTTAATGAGAGGCAGTATGCTCCAGTGGGTACAGCAGTAGACCAGGAGTCTGGAGCAGGTTACCCAGAGACTATGGATCCTTTGACTCTAGCTGACTTCCTGCCCTTTGGGCAGGGGGGCTGGACCTGATGATCTTGCGAGGTCCCTTCCAGCCCTAATATCTATGAAGCACACTGTGTAATCTGGGGCAGCTGGTCACTGGGGGCAATGGGCAAAGCCATCAGCCCCATGAGATGTGGCAGCAGTGTTGGTGACACCTTTTTTCAGGGGGTGCACGTGTACCCCCTATACGTCGCCAGTGGGTGGCTGGGACACAGGAAAAGGTTGCAGCATGGCAGGTGCACCTGAGTGACCTAGAATAGGTGCTGGTGTGGGAGTGGGCTGCTGTGGTAAAGGCACGGGATCCCATCTGGGCCAGCTGTGTGTAGGCAGCATGCTCACTGATGACACTTTGTGGATGTGCACACCTGATGTGGTTGCACTGAGGGTGGCTTGGGTATGCGCCCATGCTGCAGCTGCACATCTCGAGGCAGAGCCGCAACTGAGCAGGGAAGCACTGAGGAGGGAACGCACAGGCCAAGTAACTCTGTGCAGGCAGACATGCATTTCTGGGGGTCTAACTCCAGGTAGGGAGGGGGAATGGGCTGAGCCGGAGAGTGTTAGGGGGACTTGGTCAGGTCAGGGTTGAGTTTGCATTTTGCAGAGGGTGGCAGTCACTGTGGAGTGGGGGTCAGAGCTAGGCTGCAAGGGGAGAGGCCATGCTAAGGGAGAGGGTTGCAGAAGCACAAACACTCCTTGTCCTGCCTCGTCTCTCCATTACTGAGCTGTGTCCCTGGCTTTCCTTTTGAAAGTGAGGAGGAAAGGGAGGGAGGGGAGGCCTTCCTACAAATACTTCCAGTGACTGAGTTTTTCTATTGAGAATATGGCAGTTGCACAAGAAAGGGCAGAAGGGGCCTGTGTGTCGGGGTGGGTGGGATCAGGGTAGGGGTGGCTGAGCCAGTGGAGAGTGGTGGCAGTGGAAGGGGCCTGGGGGCAGGTGAGGATCTCGTTTGCAGCCCTGCTACTTCTCCTGGGCCCCCGCACTCTCTGACACCGTTGCATTTGCCCAGAAGCATCGGGTGCTGCATGCACAGAAGTCCCTCCATGCAATAATAAAGGCACTGCTACTTGCCGCCACAGGGAGCAGTGTATGTTTGGAGCTATTGCAAAAAGTGGAGCTTCCTGAGGTCACCCCCCAAATCATCCCTGCTACAACTCTCCACGGCAGCTCAGCAAATCTACTGCGGGAGCCGTGCCTCTTCCTGCAGTGCCTGGCGTGCAGGCCGGCTGCCAGTGCAAGCAGAGCTGGACGCTGAACAGTGCTGGGTCACCGCCGGTTCTGAAAAACCCATGGCTTTGTGTGAATATGTGTGTACACACACACACACACATACACACACACACTCATGAATATAGATGCACGCATGGATATATGTACATGCATGCATATGTGCATGCATGCATACACATGCATGCATACATATATGTACACACACACGCACACACACACACACACACTCTTGAGGAAAAAACAGCTTTGTTTAAATGTAGACATGTTATCCACTTGACTAAAATCTAGAAACAAAGGTTGGGGGAGGGGGGGGTTTGGTTGGAAAAAAATAGAAAAAAACCCCTTTGTTTTGGCTTAGGATTTTTTTCCAGGTTTGTTTTGGATAGGACAACAGGACAAAACCTACCCAGTCCCCAAGACATTTATGAAACATCTATGAAAAAACACTTCCCCAAACAGCTATGAAAAAACATTTTAAGGTATCTGGATTTCCATTTTACCATTAAAAAAAAAAAAAATTCTCCATCTCCAAAAAAAGCACCCCCCCCCACCCCCGAAATTTCACCCAGCTCTACCCAGAACACAAAGAATAAGCTTTCCTTTTTGGATCTGATACGATAGATCCAGACTTCTCAACAAGCCGTTAATTCTGTTTAATTTAATTCACCCCCCATCATAAAGCGTTAGTATAGTTTATGACTATTTGCATAGTTGTGAGTTCATAATGAAAAAGCTACTTTTAGACTCTGGCTTTCCACATGAGCTGCATGGAAGAGCAGGTGGTTCTGTGGGTAAGGGGATGCTCATTGCCATAATTAGCTGTATTTTGGAAACTGCTTCCTCTCCACTCTTTGTGCTTGCAGATGGCAAATGGATGTGCAGGATCTGCCCCGAATAACAGACTGAAGTGGGGCAGCTTTCTGTGAGCCCTTTCACCTCAGGGCTCCCAGGTTTGGCTCCAGCCTTGGGATGGTGCCGACCAGTCAAGACCTGGGAGCTGATTGGGTCAACATACGATCTTGGAGGTGACATCCAGCAGTTAAGAGTCAGGGATGGGAGAGCTGGAGTTTTGCTTCCTGTTTCTGACTCTGCCACTGACTTGCTGCATCAGCCTCGGGTAAGTCTCTCTGTCTCACTGTGTGTCCCAGCTCCTTTAAAATGCGGTAATGTTTTGTCAGCTCTGTAAAGCACTCGGATACGCAGCACAGCTGGCGTGGGTGGGGGTGTGCCAGGGCAGAGCCTGCAGTGGTATTTCTTGTGAACCCCTCTGGACATTGCATTTATTACAGTTGCTTGCAATCTCCAAGGATTGGCTTGGACCCAGGAGGCCCCCCCCTAGTCCTGTGTTCGTGGCACTGGCCTTCTCAGCAGATCCAGGACTGGAGGAACCAGAGAGGGACCCAAGCTGCCACAGCCTAGACATGCTACTCTCGCAAGCCTGAGGCATGTGGCTGGGGGCATTGCGGGGGAGCTGGCACCACTCCTTGTGCAACTGCTACTGTGGATATACAGATACCTCTGCTGTCATTGGCGTCTTTCATTGATGTGGCATTGAGGATCCGGCATGTCAGGCACTTATTAGGCTGCATAAATGTCTTTGTTAACTTCTATAGTGTTCCTCCACGCTGCTCTCATATGCCCGAGTCCCGTAATATCCCTTCCTACCAGCATGGGGGCAGGAGCGTCTTCCATCACTCCTATCTCCACCTCCATTCCCCAGTCCCTCCATTGGATGGGGAGAGGTGCTACCTGTACCTTGAATGGCTGGCACCCCACCCCTTCGATGGTCAGGGTCTTTCCAGGGATTATATCTGAGGGCGAAACAAGGTTGGCATCGATCAATGACACACTGGCCCCTGAGTCCACTTTCCCGATGGTGGTTCTCTCGTGTACTATTGCCTCCTCCCTGTGGGAGGCTGTCACCTCCTCTGGGTTTGTAATCCTGTAGATACAGGTACGCCCCTCAGAGTGACTCGGGGTTCCCTCCCCAATGTGTACAGCTGCTTGTTTTTTGAAGTTACTCAGGATCACTTCTGGATCCCCTCTGTCTTTGTATGGGTGAAGTCCTTGGGGGCCACTCTGGGGAATGCAGCTGGTGTTGCCTGGGGCTGAGCATCCCTGGCTTCAACTCCTTGCTGCAACTGGAGTAGCATGAGCTTGTGTGCATTGCTCATCCTCCAGCTTGCACTGCTTGGCCTCGTGCTGGCACTTGCATGCCTTGGCTTCCAACTCCATGGGCCAGAGCTTGAACTGTGCCTCTTTGGCTTCTCACTCCAGGGTCAGGAGCCGTGATCGCTCCTGGAGCAGTTCTAGCTCTATGGGGCTCCCTCCCTGAAGCCCATTGGAAGGGGTGCCTCCGCCTTCGCTCCCACTTGGAATTGGAGCAGGAGTTCCCTGAGCTTGATCCCTATCTCACAGGGACTTAATCAGGTCCTTTTTCCTTTGCCCTGTTGGGATTTGGAGGCCCCTCTCAGACAATTTCTCTACTAGTTTGTACACGGTCAGGTTGGTGTAGCTGTTGGTCATTCTAGCTACCCTGTCCAGTTGACCTGATGCCAAATCAAAGGCTTGTTTGCTCAAAGGTTTACAGTGACTGTACTTTCTTCCCCCAGATTATGCCTTCCAGACAACGGTCTGTGGTCTCCCACCGCTACCACCATGTTTGGTGGCACTGTAGGGTGTGCTACTATGCAAAGCCACCCATCTCACTGTGCTGGGCCCAAAACCACACCTTGGGAGTCTCCCATGAGGTGCCTCCTGGGGTACCTACCACTGGTTGTCCCACTTCCTGGAGAACATCTGCAAGCCTGGGGTAATACTGCCACCACCCGGGCACTAGTCTCTGTTAAGGCTCTGTGCAACCTGGGGTACACAGATGCTGCAAGCTTTGGGGGTGCTTTGCCCACTGGTAATATTTCTGGATGCTTTTTGCCTGAAATCTCCCAGGGTAACCTCAGGATCGACTGAGGGAAACATAAACAGCTAAGCCGAACAAAGGGAGTGAAAAGGCCTGTCCCTTAGGAATTCACAGCCAGGCACGCTGTAACTTGAAAACTTTATTGATCAGAGGGAGAGAGAGTGGCTGCGGGGCGTAGAACAAAGGAGTAGAAAAAACACCTTGAGCAAACTAAAATAATTTGAGCCTTACAGATATTGGGTTCGGGGATCCTTTTAATACACGTCTGAATTACTGAGTTCTAATCTACTAGCTAGTTTCCAGGTTTTTACTCACTGATTCATCCACAGAGTCCTTGGAGGCTATTGCTTGTGTCTTGTTCTAAAATGCCACCCGAGAGCGAGAGAGAGCTCCCACTCCCCTCAGGAATTTTTGCAGCCCAGTAGCCTGGTTGACCAGGTTAAAACCAAAGAGCATGCAAGTGAAAGAGAGAGAGGGGTGTAGTTGGACTGACCCAAGTAGGGACAGACAGAGGGGGATTTCTTCACAATGCTCACCTGGGCATCAGTCACCATTGGCTTAGAGATGTCCAAGGATGCATCCTTACTATTCAATTTAATATTTCCCAGTAGATCTGTTCCCCATGAATCTGTGTAATCCCTGTTTGAACCTGGTTATATTATGTGTCTATTTAACCTCTGTGGCAGCAGGTTCCACAAGTGTAAAGATGTACTTCTTGTTTGTTTTAAACCTGTCTCTGGTTTATTTCAGTGGGTGCCTCCTAATTCTTGTAGTCTGGGACTTGGTGTATAACAGTTCCCTCTTCACTTTGTCTACTATTCATGATTTTATAGACCTTTATCTCAGTGTTTCTCAACCTGTGGGTCACAATCCAAAAGTGGGTTGCAAGAATATATGAAAGGGTCGCGAACAAAAAATGAATTCTCCTCTAAAGGAGAAAGACGTGGGAAACCTTGGGTTTTCCCTTGCATGCTGGCAGAGCTCCAGCCTGCAAGGGGCTGCTTGGGGCTGGGGGAAGCAGGAGAGGGGTGATCAGCAGGGATTGGGGGAAGAAAGAGGAGGTGCACAGGCCTACATGCACATGGCCAAGCAGCATAAGAACAGCTCCTGCAGCTCCCTGCAGATACGTCTATGGGGCAGGGGGGGAAGAGGGGCATAGACAAAAACTCTGGGAAGCTGGGGGGGGCCCCAGGCAACTTGATTGGGGGGCGGTATGGGGACACATACTCATCTCAGATTTGTGTACTCACAGCGGGCATGGGGCTGCAACCTGGCTGGACTGGCACGGGCAGGATCCACCTCCATGGCCTGGCGTGAAGGACCCAGTGTGGGAGGTAGAGTGGGGCAGCAAAACTTTTTGCTGCCACTGCTGGGACCTCTGCACCAACTGTGCTGCCAGCAGTGGGAGGAGTAATGGATGGTGGGGAGGCCACGCTGCCCACACCTCCTCCCACTGCCAGCTGCTCATATACTGGGCTGTGGCTCTACCCGCTGCAGCTCTACTCTGGAAAGGATGACAGGCAGCGTGGGTGGCCTGAGAGGCATGGAGGCAGCGGCTGGGCTTTGGCAGCAGGGTACAGCTGTGACCCGGTGCACAAGTGGCTGGTGGTTGGAGGAGGTGAGAGAAGCATGGCCTCTCTTCCCCAGTCCTTTACTTCTCATGCTGCTGCCAGTGCAGCTGGTACAGGAGTCCTGGTGGTGGTGGCAGTGGCAGCAACAAGTCTCACAGCTCCACTCTGCCCTCCCGTGGTAGGTCCCATCTGCTGGGCTGCAGAGGTGGCTCCTATCCCTGCCAGTCTGGCCAGGCTGCAACCCTGTGCCCACTGTGGGTGCACACATCTCTTGGGGGCACATGCCCCCCCATGTTCTGCTCCTGCCCCACCCACCCACCTCTTGTTCCACATACTGGGGGGCTGGGGCCTATGGCCAGGAGGCAGCAGGTCAGGAGTGAAGGGCACCAGCAGGGCTGGATGGGTGGGGGGCTGTGGGTTGGAAGCAGTGGGCACCAGCAGGGCCAGGGGGGCTGTTTTCTACTTTAACTATTTACTGGGTCGGAACTAGCCATCAATGCTTACAGATGGACCCTGATACAAAAAAGTTTGAGAACCACTGCACTATGCGGGTGAACTACAGTGGCATAATGAAATGTCCTGTTTTCAATCTCCTTAATTATGCCCAATGTTTTATTAGCTCATGGAGCTAATCTTTTTAGCAAACTATCAACAATGACTGACTCCAGGGAACCTTTCTTGAGTTGTAATGCCTAGATCACAACCCAGCACTTCGTATCTATAGTTGAGGTTATTTTCCTCCCTGTGCATTATTTTCATGTAACCCGGGCCGTACTCCAAGAGGTACCCCCTCTCCAATTGAAGGGATCAAAGCAGGTGCACAAGCGTGGTGGGAGGTGTAGGGACTCTCCTCCCCCTATAGAGCAGAGCCAGACCACCACTGGGGACTTAACCATATACCTTTTAATGAAAGAACAGTACTGGGAACATAACAGGCATAAACCAGGTGGTATAGGGAACACTACAATGCCCTGAGGGGGCAGGATTCAACAAAGGTTAGACACATACAATCATTGACAAAAGACAGGGTTAACAAAATATAAAACACAAACAGCAGAGCAAACAATACTGGTTGGGGAAATATAAAAGGCACAAAATACAAAATGTCAAATAACAAGGAGTAGAGGGTCTAGCTAAGTACCTGGAGGGGGGGAAAGAGGGAAAACACAATGACCCCTTTCCACTGCAGCAAGGATTTCTCCCTGTTACTTCACTCACCCCAAGTCACCACAGCTGGGGCTTGAATTCGGATCTCCCGCATGGTAGGTAGAAACTCTACTACACAACTACCAGTGCTGGCCCTGCTCCAGGCTGCTAGGGGTCTTGGCCTTCCCGGAGCCCCGGTCTCACATCGAGCTGCCTGGACTCTTATTGGAGGAGCTGGAAGCAGGGATGGGACCCTCTCAGGTCGCCGCTCAGATCCTTGCTGGAGCAGGGAAGCCTTTCCTGCTGGTCACAGCCTCTCGTAGGGGATCCTGGAGCCCAGCGGGGAGCCTCTCCTGCCGGCTGCATGCTGTGCTGCTGAAGGTCCAACTCCCGCCTGCAGGTCCCACTCCTTCAGGCTCTTCTGGGGCAACTGCTCCTGCCCTGCTGGCCCAGCTCTTGCCAGCTCTTTGAAGCTCCTTCCTCATGGTCCCTCGCTGGTCTCTCTTGAGTCAGCCGTGCTGTCCCTTTTATCCCCCTCCAGGTGACCCAAGGGGCCAATCAGGGGACATGGAGGGTGAGTCTCTGGGGCCTGATTGGTGAGTAGAGGGAATCCCAAGTCCTCCAATCATCTTGTACCCCTTCAAAACCCCTGGGCTAAGTCACTGCCAGCTAGCCTGTCACATGCACTTGTCAATATTGACGTTTATCTGCCGCTTTTTCCCACTAAACTGGAGAAACGGTTTGCAATTAAATAAAATGCAATAAGGAAAAAGTCAATGTCCTACATTTAGGATGGGATGAACATATGCACAAAGAAAGACTTGGGAAATGACTAGTTAGGCTGCAGTTCCGTGTTACTTTTGAGTTTGGACCACAGCAGCCCAAGTGCTATGATGGAGAGAGCTGGGCGGAGACCTTTAATTAACTCCTTCCCCCCCCCCCCCTCCAGTTTTACAGCCTACAACAAATTAAAGAGGAGGAACAGAGTAAAGGATCCACTGCAGTCCATGGAAACGTTCTTACCGGGCTGTCCCATTTCTGGATCTTAGAGAAGTATCCATCATGTTGGTTTGCTGCAGAGGTAAGGGCAAGAGAACGATCATTGCCAAAGTTTAAGAGATGAAGCCTTGCATTCTAGATAAATGACCTCACCTGAAATACGGGGAGGAGAATCATAGAAAGGGGATCTGGAAGGGGATCTTCACCTTTTGAAAGACACACCTCTGATAGTACACAAGGACAGATACAGTTTCCCTTCAGCAAGTTTCTCCTCTGTGACCTCTTCAGCAGTAGACTAAGAAGAGCAGGAAGATAAGTTAGAGGGGATGTTTTCAAGCAATCACATCATTTTCTCGCATAAGGCTTTGACAGGAAGCGCATGTCTGTGACTGTAATTGCTGAAAAAATTGGGGGAAAGCCTTATAACGAGCTGCAGAGCTGCACAAAATTCAAATGTTACACATCTCATTATTCAGCAATCAGAACTAGGCTGGGATGTCCTTGGGAGAGTGGCAGGCACAGTACTCTGGCGATGACTTAGATGCTGGCTTCCTGCCCAGCCACCACCCACCTGACCCCCAATGTCAGCATAAAGACTTTGGAGAAATTTAAACTTTTCCAATAAGGATCTTATGCTGTTTTCTTTCTTGTGCTGATGATAAGAAGCTACAAGCAGGAGTAACGTTGTGCAAATCACTGTGAGCCCCTGGGAGGTTGCTTGGGTGTGTTAGACCTTCCTCTGTAGTGAGGGGCAAGACCCTCTTCCTGGGATGTCCTGAGCATATGTTAACAACCATTTACAGAACCAGGACGTTGGCTGCCATGGTCCCCTTGCTTTATCTGTGGCAAGTTTGGGTGTTATGTCTTGTGATGTGTCAGGGCTGACTGTGTAGCTTTGTGAAGAAGTTAGACAATGGATTTATTTGCACGGGATGGTTCGGATAGGGATAATCCTGGCTCAGGCAGGGGTTTAGGACTAGATGACCTGGAAGTCCCTTCCAGCCCCACTTCTCCATGATCTGGTGAGCTCCTGGCAATACCTCTGAGCTGCAGGGAGGCCAGTAGCATGCTTACCTCCATGAGGCAATAGCACTGCAAAGCTGTACACTCCTTTAGGGCCTTGTCACATGTTACACTTAGCATGCGTTACCTGCATTTAAAACACTGGCGTCCGGATATTCCTCATAGCATGGCTAAGTTAGGACTTCTCTGGTGAGGAGCATCTCTGGATGGTATTACCTAACGTGCTGAGCTAATGTCTGAGTGGTCTGCGGGGGAAATACCAGCAGGAGACTGGTGAGGTGTGGAGGCTGGGAATGATGAACAGCTGTTTGTCAAGTCCCTTTCATGGCACCTTGCAGCGCCGGTTCAAGACTCCAGCATGATGAGAAGGCTGGAACTGACACACACCTGATTGCCAATCCTTGTTCTTGCATGGTACTGGAGCAGGTTCAAGACTCTCATGCGGTGGGAGGCCTGGGACCAATAAGCAGCTGTTTGTCAGTCCCATACCCAGCCTCTGCAGACCACTGGAGTCTTCAAGAGCTCTGGTGCTTCCTAGGCCAGAACCTCAGACCCAGCCAGTCCCAAATGAGATCATGGTAAGTCATCCCCAGAACCTGCTGCAAGCTCAGAGCAGCACCCTGGTCCCAGCTGGGCCAGGTGAGGCAATCAGGGCTGCCAGTCCCCTGCAGACACAGGCAGCAGGTACCACCTGCTCCAGCCCTTAAAAGCCAGGCCCAACCTGCAGTCTTCTTGTACGGGCAAAGGCAAATGTTCTTGCTTCTGACTCTTGTGCACTTTCTGGCTGGTCTTCTGGTTTTGACTCCTGGCTCTGACTCTGGTTTCCGATCCTGGTAAGACCCTCAGCATCGCCTGGCTCCACCTGCACCTGTGGCTTTCAGCTTCTCACCCCAGTTAACCCTTGGCTTACCCTGTCTTCAGCTTTGGCTTCTGACCCTGGCCTGTCCTGACTTTGGCTATGGCTTCCAAACCCAGTTTTGACACCAGCCCCCTGCACTAGGTCAGATGGCCCACACCCTGGTGAATAACACTTAGGATGCGTTTTATTTAAATCATAGTCAGCATTGCCCTGCGACTGCTCAGGAAACTAACTCCTACTAATGCAGATTATGATCCAAAAAAACCATGTCCAGCATGTAATGTGTTACAAGGCCCTTACATGTGGGTTTGCTTCGGGCAAATATGATGGGCCTCTCATTGAATGTTGCCATGCCCATCAAAATCTGTTCAGTGAACGCTCCTACAGTGGCTGCCATACCTAGAACAAGGAAATGGCCATTTCCTAACTCACACCCTGCGAGTATGAGAGCGATTGGGCCCGGGTCTCTGTAAGTCTCACCCAGTATACTGCTCAGTGAAACGAACCACGAGAGTGAGCAGGTGGGTCCTTTGGAGGGGCCTATAGACAAGTCCCTTCATTGCTGGATTAGTCATGGTGTTAAAGACACTGTCTTAGCATGAAACCCTCCTTTTCACTGGGCTGGGGATCAGGATGGGACTCCCCAGCATGCCGGCCAAAGGGCGGGCTGGTCTGGGGTGGCTTAGTGGTTGTACTCAGAGTTTACTCTTCAGAAGACCTGGCTTTGAGAACTGGTTCCAGTTTCTTATTGCACTGATGAACTGGGGCTGTGGTTACCTCCTTTAGGGCGACACAACTCTGCTAAATCCAAGAGTGTTGCCCCCTGGCCAACAGAGGAGCAGCCCTGCCTGTCTCTAGAGAAGGGTAATGCTTGCGATCCCCAGCCTCCACAAGGGTATTGGATAATAAGGGAGCAAAATGGGAATCTGTGGCTTTCTGACTGGGACAATGCAGGAGCCCTTGGCAAAAAAGCAGGGAACAGCAGGAATGAAAGAGATGAGAAAGGGTCTGTGCTTAGGTGACACTACCTAGAATAGCTTTGGGCTTCACTCTGTGCAGCTGCCTCTAGTGTTGTCACGTTGGGGTGACCTTGAGCAAACATCTCCTTGTGGTTCAGGTGACTCCTCTCCTGTGAGGGAAAAGGAACAGACCCATTTAGGAGAGCCAACAGAAACCCAGGTTTCCAAACTCTGACAAATTGTGTGCCGCCAATTTAAAACAATACAACCACCAGGAAATTTTTTGTCATATAAGGTAATTATAATAAATCTGTTTATGTGAACTACTGACAGCTTGTCTGCGTACCGCCGGTGGTACGTGTCCCACGGATTGGGAACCGCTGCACTCTTTAGTAAATCGTGTTCCCACCATTTCGGTGCCACGTGTCCTATTACTAAGAAGTGCTCATCTTTGTAGCATCCCAGCATCTTCCATATGTTAAGCAACATGACTTAAGCTCTCCCAGGAATCGTTAGGTTTTCCACCCTCCACCCCAGGGAAAAATGGGACATGAAGTTGAGCGTTACGTCTCAGGAGGTGTGTGGAGCTTTAATGAGCGTGTTACCTGGGGCAGGTCAAAGAAGCACAACGTACAGCGGGATTGCAAATTGATGCAGTCTGTGGTGGTCCTTAATTCCTGACGCTGGCCATTGCAGTGTCTCAGCACAGTCCCCTGAGAAAGCCCCGTCTCCCGTGCTGCATCGCCAGTCCGCAAACAGATCCTCCCTGTTGCACAGGAAAGTTTCCTTCCCATCACACTAAACACACTGTTCTGATGGGGATAGCAGGACCTCTTTGAAGCAATCAAAGGTCTGGGCTCTATCATGTCTTTTCAGCACATGGGTATTGGCCCTGCGCCCATCACAATTTCGTATGGCACGTGACCATAACAAGCCCCCAGTCTGGTGGCAGCTGCAGGGCTAGGGAGGGGCTGGCTGTTAACAGCAATGGTGTTTCCCATTGTTGCCCCTGGGGAGGGAGGCTGAGGCTGATGAGGGGATACTTGCTGGATCTCCACTGCCTCCACCCTTTACTGAGCACCCAGGATTCATGCCCCCACCCTTAGTTAAGTTGTTGGTTAATAATAGAGGCTTGGAGGATCCTAGGAAAGGTCTAGCCCCTAGGTTAGAGAGATGGGCAAAAGCCCCACAATCCTTGCTAATCACAGTCTTTGCTAATCACGGTGGGGAGGAAATTCCTTTCTGACCCCAACTTTGGCGGTAAGCAGAAGAGGAGGCCCCTCTAGCCAGGATGCTTGGGATGTAGAAGCACCTGCTTTTTGATGCAGAGTTGGGTCCAAAAACCTTTTTTTGGAAATAATTAGAATTGCCACTAGAGGGCTGTGGAGTCACTTGAGGCCATGTCAGACCATTAGTTTTGAAGCAGGACTCATTCAAATGGACAGGGAGTTCTGCCGGAAAATTAGCATGTGGCCTGGTTTACTGAGAGTTGTAGAGCAACCTCAGCATCAAAGAGGTGCCCAGGGCTCTGCAGCTGGCCGAGGGGGCCTGCATTATTGTGGGTTTTGGTGCTTGACAGCAAGACAACTCCTGCTTTGCTGAGGAGTTCAGACCATGATCTGGGATGATTCAAAGGGTTCAGATGAATGGGGTGGGCCCACTGGGTTCTCCATTGCAGACTGGGGCCTTTGGCCAATGCTGAATTGCATGTCAGGAATAGCAAATTTGCCGCTTTCCTGATGTCGCAAAGCCCATGATGCTCAGCCAGTGCTGTCACGTCATGGGTTAGGGCTTGGAACTGAATCGGTTTGGGGTTTTATTTTCTCCCCCTCTTCTAAATCTGTATCTAAAACGTGGCCTTTTTGGGGTGCTGTTATCTGTCAGGAGGCCGAGTCACCTGTTGTGAGGCTTTGGCTTAGAGCAGGGTTGCCAAAAGATCCAGCCTATGGGCTGGATCTGGCCCGCAGAGCTCCATCATCTTGCCCCCTGCGCTGCTTCTGGGTCTCAAGTTGACCCAAAGGGCACATGTGGCACATGTCTGGCTGGCCCCCAGCCTGTGGCCTCAGCCAGTCAGGGATGCATGCTGCATGTGGGACCCTCTTTGGCCACTCCAGTGCTCCCCTCAGGCTGCTCTGGGGTGGGTGCTATGTGCAGCATGTGTCCTGGACTGGTTGGAGTGGGCGTTGCATGCAGTGTGTGCTGGACCAGGCGCATATGGACTGGATGAGCCCGAGTGGGTGCTGCATCCGGCACACAGGCAGGGGAGAAGGGAGGTCTGTGGTCCTGATTCAGTGCATGGGGCTGTCTAGGTGCCATTCATCTGGCCTGTGGACCAGCCCCGCACCATTTATCCAGCCCATGGACCAGAGGAGCCTGATGCCCCGGGCTTAGAGCATTCTGTGATCGTGTGCGTCAGCAAAAGTCAAAGTACAGCAGCATGAGAGCCTCCATCGGTGGGGCAAGGCAGGTGCCCTGTCACGGTGGAAGAAGATGGACCTTCTGATAGGATGCAAAGCCTCTGTTTTGCACCGTGCCAGCACTGCAGTGTCACCTACTCCAGTCCAAATGCAAACCCGGGGACTCCCAGACTCTTATTAGAGTTCAAGGCTAACGGCTGCGAGGATCACGGCACAGCCCATGCCACATGCCCTCCTGTGAGCACTGATAACATAAGACAGCACTTGGTTTATGGCCTCATAAACTGAAGGGCCCAATTCTCAGCTGGAGTCAGCACCGTACCTAGACTCCTGGTGGCCCCAGGCAAACTTTTAGTAACGGGCTCCCCTTTGCCAGAGATAACGATGATGATCATAATAATAAAAATTATCATTTTCGGGCCCTCTTTCTGTCCGGGCCTCAGGAGGCCGCCTGGTTCACCTATGCCTGTGCCTGGCCCGGTTGGAGTAAGGTGGTGTAGCTGCGTTGAGATCTGTGGAGCGGTGCTGATCGGTGCCAGCTGAGGCCTGGATCCGGTTTATGAAGCCAAGAAGTTCAGTTCATTTCCTGGTTGGAAAGGGTTTATGAGCTTCTTGAGTTACCAGATGGTGGTTTATCACTGATTTTTAGATCAGAGATAAACCAGTGACCTCTGATCTGAAGATACAGAGAAGTTGGAAGAGCCTCCACCCATAGCACATGTGAATCACAAGCGCAGACCAGCGCTCGAGGGTCCTGGGCTAATGTCTTTTCCCACTTCCCTCCTGCACCCAGAGAAAGGACAAAACAGAGGATGCCCAATGCCAAGGGTGGTGTAAGAAGAGAATAGGGATTTTTTGAGCTTGTGTTTTTGTTGCCAATTTAAATTTGGGTTTTCTTCTTTTTGCAGCTTCTGGCCTCTCAGCCTGCCAGGACGCTTCGCACACGTGGTGTGTGCTGGAGTCATCACTCAGCACTGTTTCACCCGCCACCAGCACGGCCCACGCTGCCACTGCACTGTTCACACGTTTGCCTGAAGAGCAGCTGGTCCATCCTGAGCCTGGGAACAGCAGTGGTGATGCCGCTTGCAAGGGAGAAATAATCCAAGGCGTTGGCTGAACTGTTACTTAGGCCCGTGCCAGAGGCATCAGAGTGCTTGTCTTCAAAGGCAGCCAAATGCTTGTGGTCCTCTTGGACTTCTCCCTGCATCAATGGCAAGAAATGCTTCCTGCTTTCTGTGGCTGCCTAGAAATGACCTGGGCCACAGGGATGTCCTTCCAGGTGAAACTGCAGATAGCTCCCAGGCTCATCCCAAAGGGAGCTACCAAGAAACTGAGCCTAGCCTGGCTCCCTCGCCCACTGAGACGCCCGGTGACACATTGCCCTCCTGCTCTGTGGTCCGCCTGCTCCTTTCCAGGCTTAAATGAAAGTCCCAGTTCTCCGAGGCACATAACAGGTAGGGGCAGCAAAGACCACCTCTCCCCTGGGGACCCTCCAGGACAGCAGAGCTCAGCAGGGCTGCTCCAGCTAGGTGGGAGAAGGGCATTTTCAGTAGCTTAGGAGGGAATCAAACACCTGGGAATGGCCCCCAACAGCACTTGGGTCTCAATGCAAAGTGATCTCCCTTCCCTTGGTAAGGTGATCTGATGCTATGGTGATGGGCACAGAGTTAAAAAAGGCCGGTGGTAGAAAAGGATCGCCTGAGGGATGAAGCAGCTTGGGGAGATAGGAGGTGAAGAGCTAAAAAGGTGGGAAAAGAGGAGGAAAGATAAAACACCCACAGCCCTTCGCCCCCTGTCCCTGGGGAGGTGGTGAGGATGGAGCTGCTTGAGCGGCGCTCGGTGTTTGTGCATGACGCTCTGAGGGTGCTGAACCATGTTTAGAAATGGGTCCTTAATCCACAGGGCAGGACTCCTAATCTGGCTAGAGCCGCCAATGCCAGGCCAAGCCCATCCCTGGTATAACCCCACAGACGGCACCAAGGATGAACATGGCCTGTGGGTGCTTCCTTGCCTTGCTCCTCCTTGGCTGCTGTACCTTCTCTCTTTGGGAAGGGCAGTCCATCTCGGCTCTGGGTCTGCTTCCTCCCAGGTGCCCGTAGCAGCATCAGCCACGGGCATTTGCTCCATGTGGCTGTGTATCACTTCTCAGCAGAAATGTCAGATCCAGCTTAAAAGTGACCTAAATAAGGGCCTGTTTTTGCCCCCCAGTGGTGTATGAAAAATGGCCTGGAACCCAGCTTTTCAAACACCTCGCTTGTGTTTTTTCTTTAAATAAATTCCAGAGATTTCTGGAAAACTCAGACTGTTAAAGATCCTGAATGAGCATCACTGGCCATTAGGGCTCATTTATAGCCACTGAGTCCTCAACTCTGGCCTCCTGCGTAACACAGGCCATCACATTTCATCCTGCGGAGGAGCCTAATGCCTTCTGACAAAAGCCCAGCTAAAAAGACAGCCTCTCTCCATTGCAAGTTTGCCTTCTCGTTGCTTTTGCTGATGTGCTTGCTCTCCAGTGATCTCTGGGACTGTAAGGGCAGAACAGGCCTGATTTACCCTAGTTATCATCTCTCTGATGGTCCCTTTCAATATGGGTTATTTGGATTTTTTTTTTTTTAAGCAAACCAAAGCAAAAAATGCCCCCCAAAGCCTTTGGTGACAGACCAGTGGAGTGTATGTAAGTGCCAGTGAAGAACCCCGGTTTACTCCTTCCAGCCCAGTAATAGTTTGAAATCTTGATTTGACCTATTGTATTTTCAAACAAGAGTGCCCGCACCTGCTAGAGGAAATGTCTCTTGTTGCTCTTTTAATTTCATCACAAATTTTGACCTCCCTAAATTTACATTTTCCTGCCGTATTTATTGGGTCCAAGGATCTGATGGTAAAACAAGCGGTGCTACTTAGATTCCACCAATTCCCCGTGATCCCTTCCAGCCCTACTTCTCTGTGATTCTAGCTCTCCAGTTGGTGCCACTTGTCTCAGAGTGAGGTTGCTCCATCTTTGGGCGAAGAGAGGAGAAATCAGTGTCTGCGAGTGTGTCTACATGAGACGCTAACTGTGCAGTACCCTAATAACACCGCACAATAGTGTGCCGGGCAAAACCCATGCTAATATGCTACTGCACAGTACTATTAGGCTACTTTGCAGTAAGCGTCACTAAATAGCTGTGCGCCGGTGCTACTGTGCACGTTACTGCTTATTGATTTAGTACTAGGTTAAACAAATACTAAACTTAATGCGCAGTCACTATGGTGCATTAATGAACGTGTAGACATGCCCTGTGACAACAAAGACAAACATACTGCTCAATTCATGTTTCTAAAGCTGCACTCTGGGGGAGCAGGGTCGGAGGTCTTTGGACTCTCGGGGAGTGAAGAGGTCTAAGAGGAAGTGTTGGGTAGGGGCTGCATGGCTTTCTAGTCTGAGACCCTTCCCAAGCGTCTGTCCCAAAGGCCGTGGCAGGTTCACACTCACAAGCCACTCATTGTGGGTTACTAACCATAAAGGCACAAATTATTTTTGTTTTGCTGCCTTTTCCCTCCCCAGGCTCCTTCCTGACAGGATTTCAGTATTAGAGCTGAAAACGTGAAAAAATGATAAACATTTATGTTCTGTTCCTAAAATCGAGAACGATGTCTTCTCCACCGGCAGCTTAAAAAAGAAGGATGAGGTTTTGCCAGGGAGTAGTTATGATCAGGTTGTATTAAGATCAGCAGGGATGTCTCTTCCCTTCCCCTCTCCCAAATCTTCTTTAGACGATTTCCTCCTATGGAGTGCTTTTGGAGGGCTCCTTCTGCCAGGGTTTTAATGCCAATATTTTCATGAATCAAACTTCAGTTCTGATGTGTCGTTTCCCCCCCATCTTCCCTTAGAGACGGACTGAAAGCAGCTGCCCATGCCGGATAGGTTTGTTGCATTGTGTTTTAATTTGCAGCCTTTTTGGACCAAATTTCTTGAAGTCTCTCCCCAGTGACTCCTCCCTCTGGGGGTGGGGTTCCTCCATCAGCATCTCTTTTAATACTTTGTGAAAGACAGCGGTGCCACCATTCACTGACAGGAGAGTGGCAGGGAAAGGTCACGGCAATTCAAGTAAATCAGCAGAAGAAAATAAACCTCCTCCATGTGCTTAAAGAAAAGGTGAGTTAGCACGTTCCTTATGGCTGTAGAGATGCTGTCTATGCTGGACTGAATGCAGACGCTGATGCTCTTTCTTGCCTGTCCTAATGTTGGGCTGGGAGGGAGTTTCTTCTGATTGCTTTTCCTCCCACCCTGCCCCCCTTTCTCTTTCTTTACACTTCTGGAGCGCGTTGGATGCGATCCGACAGCTGAGTGACCTGCCTTCCGCATGAACCGCGACGAGAAACAATGCTTAAAGATCCAGAGAGTGGAAAGAACCGGTTACAAAGCTTTAGCCAGAGAGTGAATGGGAGATTTGATAGTAGCTCCAAGCTGCCGAACAGTCCCAGTGAGATCGGAGCCAGCCAAACCTGTTGAGAAAAGAAAGGTCTGATAACTGGCAGAAGTGATGGGGGGGGGTGACACTTTCTTATTCAGATTGCAATGGGGTGGTTAGTGGTAGAGAGTTTGTAGAGAGCCTTTATAATGCTGGGAATAAAAGACTGTTTCCATAGTAAGGAAAAGAAAAGAAAGAGAGAAAGCAAGTGAGCAAGAGAGAGCAAAGTGCCTCCCTTTCTATCTGCCTGCCTAGCATGTGAGGGGGGTGTTGGATGCAGGAATAAAAAGCCTGTGAAAGACTCACGTCTGTGAGCACTGTAAATTGTGGGCATCTATGTATAAAAGCAGAAGCCCGCATGTGAAGCTGAACAATGCAATGTAACTTTTTTTTCCTGCATGAAATTGGTGCTCCCAAGGTTCGGATGCACAAGTGGACTTTTTGAGTGGATGCCTGGGATGTAAAAAAAAAGTCTGGGCCAAATAGTGCTTTCCATTTCACAGGGGTAAACCCGGAGTATAAGTGATTTCAGCGGAGCGGTATCTGGTTTAGACCTCTGCCCCTGGCAACCGGATTCAGCCCTGGAATTAATTTGCTTTCTACTGTCAAAACAGGAAGGCTTAATTTAAGGGTATAAATAAAACATGCAAATAGATGACATGCTTCTTGCCTGGGAAAGTGAACCTTTATGTAGGATGACCCCCTTGGAGGGTGTAGCTCAGGGGAGCTCCATGAGACCTAAGGCAGATTGCACCAGCTTGGCTCCGGCTCTGTCTCTAGCTGCTGGCTGCCCTTGCTCTTCAGGCTGAGAATTCACCAGCTTGCCATCCCTCCTCCCCTCAAAGACATTGCCATGAGGTGTAAGACTCCTGAATGAGAGGATTTGAGGGAACAGAAATAAGTTGTGCACAGCAAAATTTCATCAGCCAAAAGCTTTGCAAGGGAAAAACGGCGCTGTCAAAACCTCTAACGGAAGCAGCTTGTTCAAATGTAATCAGAAATCAAAGTAAAGGTGGCGTGGAAATAAGCACGTCCTTTCAATTTTTCTCATTGCCAAATATAAGCGTTGCCTAGAAATGTGAAATGTCATTTGGAGATGTGCAGAAACAGCCTTTTTATTGTTGACCAGTTTTGCAGTGTCCTTGTGTCTGATATAAGGATTTATTCCCCTGGAAACTTTGATTTCTAAATCCACCGGCATTGGGTGGAGCCTCAAGCCCCGGTTACTTAACCTGCTAAACAGTCTTTACCTCGACCGTCCTTTACGTGAAGTTTAAAGCTGAGCTGGACACTCAACCTCGTATTAGGGTAAAATGGGGCAGTCTGAGGAGCCCATGTGAGGAGCGCGTCCTAGAGACCCGGGCTTGCTGGGTGGTACGGAGGCAAGGGGCACCTTCTCTCCATCATCTCTTCAGCTCCTTGCAAACTCCATCTTAAGATGGATATTTATTTGCTTTGCCTCAGTCTCAGGATTTCTCTCTTCCCCCTGCCTGAGTTACTTGTGTAGCTGAGGGCCAGAACTTGGTCCTGCACAAAGTCACAGTGAAAGGGATAAGTCAAGGCTGGGGAGGATAAAACTTCTCCAGCTTCAAATTCTGCTGATCCCTGCAGGTCCCTTTCTACCTGCTCACATTGCCCAGATCCTAACGCTTCCTCCTGCACCGATGCAGGGACCTGGCCTGGGGATGGGAGCAAGACCCTGTCTGCTGAGCTACTCTTCGATTGAGCTAAAGGCCTTCGATATGGTATCCCACCCCATACTGGTGAACAAGTTAAGAGGCTGTGATGTGGATGACTACACAGTCCGGTGGGTGGCGAATTGGCTAGAGGGTCGCACCCAAAGAGTCGTGGTAGATGGGTCAGTCTCGACCTGGAAGGGTGTGGGCAGTGGGGTCCCGCAGGGCTCGGTCCTTGGACTGATACTCTTTAATGTCTTCATCAGCGACTTGGACGAGGGAGTCAAATGTACTCTGTCCAAGTTTGCAGATGACACAAAGCTATGGGGAGAAGTGGACACGCCAGAGGGCAGGGAACAGCTGCAGGCAGACCTGGACAGGTTGGACAAGTGGGCAGAAAACAACAGGATGCAGTTCAACAAGGAGAAATGCAAAGTGCTACACCTAGGGAGGAAAAATGTCCAGCACACCTACAGCCTAGGGAATGACCTGCTGGGTGGCACAGAGGTGGAAAGGGATCTCGGAGTCCTAGTGGACTCCAAGTTGAACATGAGCCAGCAGTGTGACGAAGCCATCAGAAAAGCCAATGGCACTTTATCGTGCATCAGCAGATGCATGACGAATAGGTCCAGGGAGGTGATACTTCCCCTCTATCGGGCGTTGGTCAGACCGCAGTTGGAGTACTGCGTGCAATTCTGGGCGCCACACTTCAAGAAGGATGCGGATAACCTAGAGAGGGTCCAGAGAAGGGCAACTCGTATGGTCAAGGGCCTGCAGACCAAGCCCTACGAGGAGAGACTAGAGAAACCGGACCTTTTCAGCCTCCGCAAGAGAAGGTTGAGAGGCGACCTTGTGGCTGCCTTTAAGTTCATCACGGGGGCACAGAAGGGAATTGGTGAGGTTTTATTCACCAAGGCGCCCCCGGGGGTTACAAGAAACAATGGCCACAAGCTAGCAGAGAGCAGATTTAGACTGGACATTAGGAAGAACTTCACAGTTTGAGTGGCCAAGGTCTGGAACGGGCTCCCAAGGGAGGTGGTGCTCTCCCCTACCCTGGGGGTTTTCAAGAGGTTAGATAGGCATCTAGCTGGGGTCATCTAAACTCTGCACTGTTTCCTGCTTAGGCAGGGGGTCGGACTCGATGATCTATTGAGGTCCCTTCCGACCCTAACATCTATGAATCTATGAATCTATGAATCTATGAATCTTGATGTCTAGTGTAGGAGGCTGGGCCTGTCTCCACAGCTCCATCAGCTCTTGCCCATCCCTGACAGTGTTTGCAATATTTGTCTTGCCCAGCCCCAGGCAGGCTTTGCACTAGCAATTTGCACAGAAGCCAAGGACGAGACTCTGACCACGACCCCAACAAATACCAACTCATGACAAAGGCTGCAGGTTGGCTCTAGGCTGGTACCAGGTCTGACTTGCCTGAAATTGCAGTCCAAGCTGTACAGCAAACTAGATGCCACTGGGGATGGAAGTGATCTTACGGGGTATCTAGTCCAAGCCCCTACCCAGCAGCCTGATGCATTAATCCTCAGCCGTCCAGGCAGACAGGTCCTGAAAACTGCAGTGAGAGCGATGTCACGTCTTACCTGGGTGGATGGGAGCAGACTATTGCTCTGGGCAGAACAGTGTCATAGCCGAATCCTAGTGACATCATGACACGCGCTCATGATGTCAGTGAGAGGCAGTACATTGCTCACTCTCTGCCTCAGTTCCCATCTCTGCGGTGGGGATATTAATGGGTCCTTCCTCCCATCCTTTGCCCTTTCTATGTGGGCTGTAAAGCCTTTCATCTCTCCTGTGTTGGTATGGTGCCTCCGGCAGCAGGGCTGTGATCTGAGGTGCAGCCCTTCTGGTTTTACATTTGTAGCATAATAATAATAATTAGGGACCATTCACCTTCTTCATGATGGCAGGAAGCACCATTATCTGTTAGAGTGCTTTAAGTGGCTGTTTATCATCCAACTTGCCCTGGAAAGTCTCCAGAAGGTGGGAATAAAAGAGGCTTTCTGAAAATCTGGTGGGGGGGAGGAATTGGCAGGAGCAATTTTTTTTAAAAGACCATTTATTTCTTAAAATGCACTTGATATCACATGAACCTTTGCTCAATATTTGTTTTAATTGCTTCCTGTCTGAAAATAGAAACTCAATCCTTTAATGAGGGTTATGTAGGGTCAAGAGTGCTTTCACACGTGTCTCTGCTCTGCTTAGACATTTTTCAAGCTCTTTGAAAGGACAAAGTCCAAATCTTACAGAGGATGCTTACCAGTTAAACCAGCCCATTTTTCCCACCACCAACCCCTTCATACATCCCTACTGGCAGTATAAGCCCCAGCCATGCTTCAACCCTCCCACCCATCTTTCTTCCTTGATCTACATCCTACCAAAGTAGCCTACCTGTAGCCACTGACATTAGTAGCCATTCAAGGGGTCTATGGAAAGAGTTGGCACAATCTCCTAGCCTCCCATGTTAATCCACGTCCCACAGTCACTTGCAGGTGTCAAGCTGAGGAATAAATGTGTAAAGTTTGGGTCTATGGCACCATTTGGGGCTGTCTTGTGGGTTATAGGTGCAAATCAAGTGGGAAGTACTAGCTTCTCCTGCACTTTTTTTCCATCTGAATTTTATAGTTCATTTAATTGTGCTCTGTTCACCTCTCCCTGGTGGATTCCAGACAGCAACAAGGCCCTATGGGACTGCTCTTCCACTCGAAGAGCGGGGAAGCTCGCTACCATCACCGAATGAATTAAAATGGGATGCTTGGTGTTACCTGGGGTGGACCCACAGATCTCCGCTATCTTCCCTTTATGGGACAGTCCTATCCCTTTGTGTCCCACTGCACATCCCCTATAGATCCACCTTCTATGGGGTCTGATATAAGTGGAGCAGGTTGTCTTTGGAAAGTGATGTGTTGCTGATGGGCTGGAATAAAGCGAAGACTACCTGGCAGTTAAGAGGGGATTTAACATAGATCCAGGAAGCGTCAGACCATGAAGGTGCCAAGGGGATCATCAGTGAGAAAGAAGTCATTTCCTCTATGCGGGGATGACTTTGGGGGCTGGACACACAGTGCAATGACAAGGCTGCACTGATTCCAAACTTAGGGGTGCGCAGCCTTTAGAAAGACTCGAGATGTGGGTTTAAGCCTGTGAGAGGCTTATATAGCTTAATACTCAACAGTGCCTAAGTAGCCATATTTTACCGACTGAATGTGGATCAGAACTGAATAAGGTCATTTTCTCAGCAGGTGTAAATCCATCTATTCAGCAGAGCTAGGCAGACTTATACCTGCTATGGATCCGTTGCCTTGGGTGCAGTCGGGGACATTGCTAGATCTCTCCATGCTTGTTGTGAGTGGAAGAAAGACGCGTATGAAAATCCAGGCAGGGTTAGATGGGAGAAACTGGGGGGCAGAGCAGAAGGAGAGGGAAAAGGAGGGGTGAAGAATAAACCATAGACACGACCAGGTGGGAAGACTAGCAGTCATCTACCCTTCTCCCACGCTCATCTATGTGCTGTTTTTTAATTACTGGTGCAGCTGAAGTGCAAGCACAGATGGTGAAGGCCAAACCCTCAGTGGGTGGGAATGGGGGCAGCTGCCTAACAGCCCATACAACTAAGCCGTTTTCCACTAGCTGGAGAGCTGATCCCAAGGTCTCTGGGGAGGAGGTGTGAAGTCTTAGGGCATTTACCATCCTTGGCCCCTGGCAAATGTTTTGGAGCATGGGGTTTGATGGAATACAGCAGCTTTCAGGTTTCTGTAGCTACCGTGCACACATCAGCCCCATCCTGCATCTGATCCATGTACACAGTCCCCTTTACAAATGCAGAGCTGGGTTTCAACAGCCAGTAGACTAGAATTAGATACTCAATCTCACTGCTCCCCGTTATAGCCTAGTCTACTGGAGGAAATGAAAAAGGTTCAACCTCACATCCTAATAATATATGAATAAATCACTTTCCATAGGATAAATATTGATGGAGCTATTGGGTCCTGTGCCTGAGATCTCATCCATGAGCGTGGACCTGTTAAGTCTCTACACAGAGCTGTTGAAGCCCAGCTCTGCATTTGAAAAGGGGACTGTCCACATGGATCAGATGAAGGATGGGGCTGATGTGTGCGTGGTAGCTACAGAAACTTGAAAGCTGCTGTACTCCCTCCGTGGGAGCGTTTATAGTGTGATTTCCCCTGATGAAAGGGTCAGGGGCAAAGGTAGGTGCTGGTGGCAGCTGGAAGCACTGAGTAGGACTAGCTGTTTTAGGGCTCTCAAAGCCAGCTCAAGCCCTATATGCCATAATGATCAGCTACGTTTGGTTTAGCCAGGAGCTATCCGGCAGCAAAGCAACGTTTGCCACTTTGGTTGTGCGACTGCCATGGCTGCTCGAGAGGAATAATTCATTTCAGGCCATGCAGATATGTTGTGTGTGGTCTGTTTTCAGTCTAGTTGCCGGCTCCCAGCAGCCAGTACCAGCAGCTTTGCGGGAAGATGAAAGAAACCAAATGCTGCAGTGGCTTTTATGGAATAACGGCCCCTTGGAGTAGGCGATTTCCCAGCCAGAAAAGGTAGCAAAGGTCTAAACTAGCCAAACCTAGTAGAACAGTAAAGGTATGAAGGGGGCATCATATCTGACCCCTTCAGACTCTCCCACCTACTCACCCAAGCCCCTGATTTTAGCTGGATTAATGGAGAGTGACTGTGGGCACATCCCCAGAGCATGATTTAAACTTGTGCCTCTGGGGCTGGGGTAGGAGACTTTACCCCTTGTGCCACCCAAGAAAGTGGACAGTGTCCTACTGCAGTTCCTAACAGGGAAGCCACAAATGCTGGGCACTTCAAGCATTAAGCAACTAATCCAAGGCATGGGCCATCCCCACTCTGTAGGTAAGGACACTGAGATCAGAGAGGTGAGATTAGTTAGCCAAGGTCAATGGCAGAGTGAGAAAGAGCATGCATTTCTCAGCCCTCCCCACTGCCACCCTCACCAGTGCACTCCCTCCCGGCTCTCGGGTTTGTCTGAGACTTTGGTAAAGCACCTGGGCATGCAGCAATGCCGGGGCCTCATGTGGCTCAGTAGGCATCAAGCCTGAAGAGCTTGGAAAGCAAATGGGTTTGTTTTCCAGGGAAAGGGGCCAGGTGTGTCCATGCTCAGAGGTTATGGGGGAGCTTGGCTGGACAAGCCGGGTCTGGGGAGCAGTCTGGGGGTGTAAGGAGAATGTGTTCCCCTCTGCACTAACATTTCCGTTGTGCCTCACATTTTCAGAGCAAACCTTCATGACCACAGGCAAGGCCAAATAGAGCTGTGCAAGGCCAGGGGATACAATCTGAGCACCTCCTTGCTATATGTCCGAGCCCTCCTTGTTCCTGTAGACATCCCTCCAGCTCAGTGACATGGAGTGGGGGAGCCCCAGGCTGCTTTCTGTGATGTGAGAGGCAGGGAGACAAACAGCAGCTCTCCGGAGTTCATGGGAGCCCCAAGGCAGACCAAGAAACCAAGCTGGGACGTTGCTGAGTTGCCCGCAGTAGGATTTATCACCCTTCTCGTGTCCTGCAGGAGCTTTATTCTGCCTCCTGTGAGCACAGCATGGATGCTGCAGGTGCGTTCTGCATCTCCCCAGCCCACTCTCACATACGAGGGGCACCCCAGCAACAGCCGCATCGGTCAGTGGGGGCCTCTGAAACCTCTTCTACCACAAACACAGTGAGCCTGAGCTGGGCCTCAGCTTGATGACAGCACTGTAAGCCAGGAGCATCTCCATGGCCATCGATGAAAGGATACTGGCTGACAGAGATGGGGATTGGGCTTGCTACAGTCTGCCCCGGCTGTTAAGTAAATGGCACCCCTGTGTAATTCCACCGACGTCTGTGAGCCTGATCTGTATTGTGCTTCCCCTGGATCGGAGTCTGATGGGGGCAACTGCCCTGTTTACCCCAGATAGCAGAGCTGGGACTGTAGGTTGCAGTAGTCGCTCTAGGGCTGTATTTGGCTTGGGGGCTCTGTAGAGCTGACAATACCTGGTGAGGTATTGCCATGCTGCACCAGCTTAGGTCTGCTCCAGTGTGACCTGCGAGAGTCTGAATACTGGAAAAAGTGATCCAGATCCAGGACTGGGCAGCTGCGTGTGCCCATTTTCCTGCCTAAAGTTTTCTGTTACAGCTGCCAGAGTCTCTTTCTTTCAAGTCTTTATCCACCCTGCTTATCTGGCCCCTTTTACCATTGTAGCTGAGCTGCTCCTGCTCCTTATCTTCCATTTTAATGTCACGGCTCTGCCTCTCTCTTGGCAGGTCACCTTGAGGAAGTCATTGTCCTCCTCCTGCCTCAGTTTGCCCATCTGTAGAATGGGAATTCTGATGACACCAACCTCCTTTGCTTTGAGATCTGGGGTGGGATGTGCTCCAGGAGCGCTGGGGGGTGGGATCCTCACACCCCTTTGGGGAATGAGGGCCCAGGGTGCCTTACTTTCCCTAGGCCACCTGATGTCTGACACAGAGACTCGGCTGCAGGTCTCCTGCATCTAATGCCCCCTGCGCTGGAAAAGCCATTCTCCTTTCCTATGCCCAGGTGATTGGCTTCTCAGACAGCCCACGACCCAAGCAGCCTCGCGGTACTTCTTTGTGCCATGCTTTTCAGAGACCTCCTAAGGCACAATCTGCATTTGGGCACTGACTCTTCCTCAAAACCTGGGGGTGTCAGAGGTTGAGCTGCAGTCGCTGCCTGGCAGAACATCTCTCCTGATCTTCCAATGGCTGCAAGGCCGCATGGGGTGTTGGCTTATTGGTTTAACTACACAAATGCTCATGAATGACCTTGGGTCAGTTGTGAGTCTTCAGCATAGCAACCTGGTTTCTCTCTGTGCGGGGCATGTTAATGATTCTTGTGGCTGCAGGTATTTATAAGGTGCTTATCACTGGGGAGTGGGGATGGTGACAGTGCTGAAGGTGCTTTGCCCAGGACTTTGGAGCATGCTCGGGGGTCTAGGTGCTCTGGTATAAGACAGTGTGGTTCAGAGGAAGACTGTGAGCATTTTCCTTTTTTCTCCCCTGAAAAGCTAAGGAGCCCTGAATGCATGTGCGAAGCTACAGTGCTAACGGGGAGCAGATGAGCAGAGTGGATAAGGGCTTTGGAGGCAATCTCTGCAAGGGGAAGCTGGGAAAGCGATGTGATGCTGTGTGCGGCAAGCGGATGCCTTTCACAAGCAATTAATTGCTGCTGGCTTCTAGTGTGCACCTGATCATGGATTTTCTCCTGGACCTTACACGGTGAAAGTTCAGCTCTGCCCTTTTATGGCTCATAGCTTATCTCCCCATCTGGGTTATCTATGAAGCAGCACTCTGCCATGTGCAATCAATTAGGGCAGGTGTAATTCTAGCTCAGGTCCTTCCTTGTCTCCTTCAGCTTTCCTGCTGAAAATAATGAACCCAAGGAGTTAATAATTTAGGATAATTTCATGGCCCATAGCATGCACATCTCTACCTAGGCTTCCAGAAGATTAAAACTTCTTTAGCAAAAATGAGCCCTGCAGACTTATCTTACTTCCTCCGGGGGTCTGGAAGAGACCTTGGAAATAAAAATCCCATGCGCTATATTCTTTTCGGATGCCAAAATATTAGGGTTTCTCGGCTGTACCAGCCACACTTTTCTCTTTCTGTTGTGCACCAGTCTCCTGGCTCCACACCCAATCCAGTGGTTGGTTTCCACCTTAGAAGTGGCTGCATTTCCACTACCGTTTGCATGTGACGCTTGTGAAATGCTCTGGGATCCCTTTGAGGTGGCAGGGACTATAAATACAAACAGCTTCTTTTCATGCTATCCTCCAGGGGGGATCATTAGCCATTTGAAATGCCAGCACACAACTGACCGGGCTGCCAGCTGCCCACCCACATGGTTCCAAGTATAATCTCCTCGAGCCAGCCCAAGAATACGATCGCTAATATAGCAGGTGCAGTTAAATATAGAGATGGGGCAGGGCAGTAACAAAGTCAGGGTGAAGCACAAGACTCCCGCCGGCCTCCCTAAGAAACGGCAGGTTTGTGCGCCCTGGTTTGTGTTTGCCTGGAGAAAGATTATCACCTCGGCAGCTAAGCCCTGCTTTTCAAGGGCACTGATGCTGATGGAGTGTTTCCCTGGCTTCTGTTGTTGTCAAGGGTATTTGGGGAGCGGAAAGCTTTGCTTCCATACCGTGGGGCCGCTTTGCAGGAAGTGCCAATGAAATCTTTAAGGATGTACTTTTTCCATGCCGAATTCAAGGAGGGGTTGGATGCTTGGCTGAAGTGCAAGAATATTCCGAGTTAGGATGGGTGTGCGCGTGCATGAGATGGTGCGTGTGCAGGTGGAGATCCAGGGGGCTGCACTGGTACACCTGCACCCCTCTTTCCACCCAAAGTTTAAAACCAGCTACCTGGCAGTGGCAGCAGCATGTCTAGCCAGGCAGTGCTGCGGGAGTCAATTTTTAACTCTGAGGCTCATTATAATCTACCTGATCTTTCCAAACTCTTCATCCTACCCTCTCTTCTTTTTAAGGGTCTTGCTGTTCCCCCAATCAAGCTATCCTTTGTTCTGCAATTCTGCTGTCTGTTAGCTGCTCCTGGTAATGAAGCTGCTAGTTCACAGTCCTGCAGATTGTTTTTAACTCATTATAATGAAATTATATTTGGTTTTGCTTCAAACTGAAAGGGAAGAATCCAGCCCTAGGCCCCTGCTATGTTAGTAAAGCTTCTAGTTTCTTTTTAACAGAACAAAAATGTGTTGTTTTTATATGTGAAGATGTACCTCACCATCTGCACCCCCCTTTTCAAATTCTGGATCTGTCCCCGTGTGTATGTGTGTGTTTGTGTGGTTTTTGGAAGGTATATAAGCCCTAAGGCTTCTGGGATTCAGTTTACCTTGAGTTATTAGAAGTTGGGAGGAAATTTCCCTGTGAGAAGGCTATTCCCTGTGTGGTGCTAGGCACCGCTGGTGATGACATACCAGAGGAGATGGACACTTTTCTGATCCAGTCTGGTGATTTTTTTCTGCCAGCAAAAGTTCATACTTAAGGAAGAATCATTCGACATCTTTCTGCACCTTGCACTTCTTGTCCCTACATTTATAAGCCTTATTATGTGAGCTGTAATAGAAACCCATCAGCCAATCAGGGTGTAGCTAGATTAAAGAAAGGGAGCAAGACCTGCTTTGCTAATTTTCTAATTAGAGCTAAGCTAAAATGGACAAATTATTCAGATACGCATATGTAGTGCAGCCCCCCTATTTAAAATGCACGGGATTAAGATGGCAGCACATTGATACCTGGCTCCTGGTATCACAGGGCTTTGTTCTGAGCATATTGCTGCATGGTCCACGGGGAGAACAAGGTTGTCTATGTTGCCCTTCATGTGATTGAAACACTTGCAGCTCTGCATTAAACGACAAAAATCAGACTTCATGTTTCAGGTCTCCTCTTGGGGTCAAGAACTTTATTTCTACCCCCCCTTGATGCATAATCAGTTAGAGCTGTTCTGAGTTTCTTGCCTCCCTTTGGGACATCTGAGTCTCTGCATTTGTAAAGGGGACTGTCTGCATGGATCAGATGCATCCTGCACAGCTGGGAAAACTGGGCACTAGTGAGGCAGGTCAGCGGGCTGAGGTGGTGCTGCGAACTCTCTATCCCAGATGTCTCCATGGCAGATCTCGTGCTCATGTCCAGGCTCACCTGTGTTCCCCTAGGACAGGTTGGTAAGGACAAGGCAGGGGTGACTGCTGTTTCTTTGCAGCCTGGAGTACAGCTCACTTCTGGGGTCACCTGGGCATCTCTTAATTAATCAATTCCCTACCATTGCCTCGTGTATTTGGGGGTATCTCAGCCTCTCCTGCTCCCTGTCCATAGTACACACGTTACTGCGCTGAGACTGAAATGCTTTATTCTGGGTCATCTGGATCATGGTCAGCCACAATGAAGTGTCACTCACTGCTCATGAAATAAAGAGGAGCAGATGATTTAACAGTCCCACCTGGTCTTAAAACATTGTAGATCGGTAGCAGCCATGATGTAGCTGCAGGCACTGACTTGTGCAAGGGAGAGGCTGTTGTCACAACTTGTGTGTGGGAAGCAGAGACCCAGCCCTGACACCCTGGTAAATTTTGGTAGAAGAAAGCAGAGGCAATGACTAGCTGAGATGTCTGTGGGGACTGAAGGCAGAGCCTCTGGATGGAAAAGCCAGAGCCTCCATTTGTACTCACGCAAAGGGCCACAGCCCAGATTTTTAAGATATAGGTACTTCCTCTTACTGAAATCAATAGGTATTAGGCCTCTAATTATTAGATTTGTTTCATTCACACACACAGACGCACTCAAGTTTAGGGCTGGAAGGGACCTCGTGAGATCATCGGGTCCAGCCCCACTGCTCTGGGCAGGAAAGATGCACCTTAATGATGTTCAGCTGTGATTAGTAGAGCTATGAATAGCAGAGGATATTACATTTAAACTCTGCTTAACTTGTAACTTCAACTGTATGCATACATGTGTACCAGGCCTTGCACCCGCTAATCAGAGTGTAGCTAAGTTAAAGAAAGGGAGCAAGACTTGCTTTGCTAATTTTCTAATGAAACTCAAATTCATTTGTAACTTGAAATGTCTACATACATACATACCAGGCCTTGTCTACACGGCTTCCTGGTTCAAGTGTGTGTCTTTTCTACTTCATTGCCTTCTCTTCCTCCTCTAGGCAACACGCTCAGTTGCTGTCTCTGAAGTTTGTACCATGTTACAGTGAATACCTTTTAAAAGTCTGATTCAAGTCTTTCATTTTGGAGGTTGTAGCAGCTAAAGACCTTCCATAGTCACGCCACTAAAAGGGGACAAAGACTTAAACTCAGCCAAGATGGAAAATGCAGGGATGACAACAGGCTGTGTGCTTCCTATAGGGGGTAGGGAGAGGGTTAGGGACTTTAGGTACTTACTATTTCCTGTGTTTTCCGATGCCCCTAGAAGCAGCGTGACCAGCCTGGTTGTCAGGTCTCTCTCCTACATAAGGAGGTTCTTGTCTGGCAGACAAATGCTCCCTGGGCTCAAACTGAAGGCGACCAAATGGCCTTTGATAAACATGAAATTTGGCAAATTTTGGCTTTTTGAAACATTTGCAAGCCAACCCCATTGCTTGCAATGGCACCCCATGTCACTGGTAGAGTATCTCTCGAGGAACCTTGTGGATAGGAGATATATGGTGCATGTGCCAAAAATGCAGTATAACAACAATAAATGCCTAAGTGAAGTATGATGCAGGCTAGGCAACACTCATGCAATGGTACAGAACTGGAAAGTGGTGTGAATGAGAAGTCAGATCTGCCAAAGAAGCAAGGCAAACACAGGTTATTTAAAAGCATTGATGTGGCCGATAGCAACAAACAGCCGAGAAACTTGGACACTTGCAAAGGACTCAGAAAGAAAACCATAAGCATTTGAGACAATGTGCTATACAAGGATATTGAATGTTTCCTGGAGCCCCCAAAATATCCATTCAAGAGATACTTGATAAGACTGGGACCAAACCTGAATTCATGCAAATGGTGAAAAAGAAGAAGCTGGAATATTATGGGCACATGCCAAGAACAGAGGAAGATGGCTTAGACGAGGATATCAGTGAAGGTTGTGTGCCAGGGAAGAGAGAGAGGAATCAGTCGATTTAAATTACATATAAACCCAGTGGTGAACTGACAAAGGACAGAGACAACTGGAGAGCATTTATCTATGGTGTTGCTAACACCTTTCCTAAGGATGGCACTTGATACGCCGGGGAGATTAGCTTTTTCCACATATGGATACACACCTTCCACCAAGACCGCCTAGTGCTTGGGTGACATCAGCTCAAGAAGGAAGAGCAGGTGGCTGAAGATGAACCCGAACAAGACAGAAGTTAAACTGAAGAACAGAAGAAAGGTCTCTGAAATGTTCGCAGCCACCGCGCTGTCTCCTTTCATGGAAGATACGCACCTGCTGCAAGGTCAGGTGCATTGAGGACTGTTTCTAGATTCATGGCTGATGCTAATCTGTCCCATAGCCACTTCCGTGAACAACACTTTCTGGCATCTCTGGTGCGTGAGGAGGCTGAATCCTGTCCTGACATCTCTCGATGAGCCATATCTTCCCCTCCCATCTGGAGGGCAGCATCTCTGGGCATGAAGCCATCCGTGGTTGGGAGAACTCCAGCTAGTACAGAAAGCTTTCGTGTGTCTCCTTAGCAACACAAGCTGCTCACACCTCGCCTCCGCACAATGCCCCGGCTTTCCGCATATTGAATGCAACGAAACATTTCAGCCCTTCTCTTCATTCGGCTTAATGGCCTGAGCCCAGCACATCCAAAAGATCATCCCTACAGATCTGGCAGGGGCTACTTGGCTGCTTTGTGGCAAGGAAACTTCGTAAAATAGGGGAAAAGAGAGCCCGTGAGGGAGACGGAGCATTCCCAGGCACTGCTCCAAGAACATGGAAAGCACTTCCCTAGGACCTAGGAGCCATTATGAACCTTGCAGCATACTAGTCCAAGCGCCAGGAGCAAGTCTGTGACCCCTGAAAACCCAGAGCAGCTACCAGTTTTCCTCCCCTAATTCTTCGCTATATGCATGCTTTCCCAGATTTCTTTTTCAACATGAATACAAGGACTTGAATTCAGTTGAATCAAGCCAAAACCCACACACTCATGAAAGACGTTTTTTTTTTTTGGTCTGGTATTCATCATCGCCTGTATTGAAAACATTTGTTTTCCTCTTAGCGCGCGTGGAGGGAAATCTGCATATTTTAGCCATGTTGGATGCTTTCCCCAAGGTGATGATTTTTCTTTGCTGCCAATGCCCAAAGCTCATTTATGCACATTTTTCTCAACTGCTGAGTGCCTTAGCTAATACCCTGTCCTGACCAGTGTTTGTTGCTGCAGGCTGCAATGTGCTTTGGAGTCAAAGGCCATGACTGATATTAAAAAGAAGGCACAATGTGATCTGATGCTTGATCCTTTGGGCAGGGGGCTGGACTCGATGATCTTCTGAGGTCCTTTCCAGCTCTGATGTCTATGAAATCTATGAAATCCTGACAATCAACACAGCAGAGCTTCTTTTGGTTGTGCGGCATAGCTTAGAGATGGGGACTGCACTGAAACCCCCTGGTCTTGGCACCCTTAAAGATGGATGAATAATTCCCTGTCTTTCTAAAGGCCAGACTAAATCCCAGGCCTGGACACTGAGCCTGGCAGGGTAGATGTGGCTTACACCTCTGGCCAAGGTTGTTCAACCTGCTGATTTTGGGTGTCTGTGTTCCTGGGTGCCCAAGTGGAGACAGCCTAGAAAGCCCTCACCTTCTGGAAATCAGTGCCTTTTAATGTGTGTCCAAATGGGTACTCTTGGTTTGCCTCCACCGTGATGATATCAAATCCCAGTACCAAAGGTGCCTGAGCACATCTTGCCCCTGCTTCAAACCCAGGTGTTTATGAGTAAAGCTGCTCTAGGCTTGTCCCTGTGGCTGCTCTTAGACATGTCACAGACTGAGAGTGCGTGAGCTGGCAGAGAGAGGCACCCAGAGCAGCCTCCCTGCCATGCTGCCAGGTTTAATGTGTGCCCATGGGTGTATAGGGGTGGGAGATGTTTCAGCCTCTCTGTGCTGCCATGCACTGCTGCCACGGTGTAGACAAACCCATAGCATTTACTACTCACTTTAGGAAACATTCATGAAGCCCCAAGCTCACACAGCACAGGGGCTGACTTGTAAGCATGCAATGCAAAAGAAATTTGGAAAGAAGAGGCAGGGGGAAGACAAGTGGGTGACAAAGTTTCACATGGCTTCAAACTTTTGAATGAGCTTTTCACACCGTTCTGGTCAAAACACCCAGCTCCCAGCCCTGGCCTCACCTTGGCTGCATTTGCATATACGAGGCAGTAGGATTTGGGGGGGCCACCTCCCTCGGGCCTTAGTGATGGGCTCAAAAGCCATGCCCTATTGATGGTTTTGCTGGGAGCTGGGGGGAATCGTGTCTTTCCTTCCTGATTCTGGCACAGAACAACTCTTAGTCCATTAGATCAGCTGGCTTTGGGTTACCTGAAGAGCTGGAATCAGCAGCCCTCTCAATAAGGCATCAGCGCTCTGTTAACGGGGTGGCTAAATTCAGCCCTCTTGACACCCATCCAGCTGATGAAGCTGATGGCTTTGGCACATAGTCTTGTAGAGAAAGGAGCCTGGTTTTGCTTGACTGCGCGTCCACTGCCAGGAAACGCCCAATCCAAGCTGGGTGGCTTAATAAAGATGCTCCGTTTCCCATAGCAGAGTTATTCATCTTTCTATTCATCACTCAGCTTCCAACAGTGGGAAACCAGCAGTCCAGTTAAAAAGCCTGCAGTTAAAGGGATTCTTATCTGCCAGAAAACACAGTGTTTCTTTGCAAGGCAAAGTCCTGAGGTCTCCGGGTGAACAGCATCAGGAGGCGCATGTTGTCCTTTTTCTCTTTCATGCCGCGGTTCCAGGCCATCCTTAAGTTTTTTGCAAATGCCCCCTGGCCCTAGAAAAATCCTAGTTTGGGTCCGAACCTGGAACCCAACTCTGCGACTCGGGCCTCTCACTACCCCTCAGTGACAGCTGAACAGCGCTGAATCCTGGATGATGCCTTCGTTATGTAGCCCAGGTGTACATGGGTTTGTACTCCCCTCTCCAATTGAGGGAGATATTGGCAGGGCGGTGTGCTGCGGAGGGACACAACAGCCCAGTGGCTGCCTCAGTCCCCTATAGAGTCAGGCCCGGCCAATCAATTACTTAACTATGTATAAATTTATTTTTACAACACAACCAATAAAGGGTAAGGACATAGATTATATATATCTGTACACATTTACAAAACAATAAACCTTATACCATATATATATATTTGTACATATTATATATATATATATATATATATATATATATATACACATACACACACACATCCCCAATTATTATTAAAAAATACAGATGAACCCAGAACAAAGGATACTGATCAGGTAACCTTATAACTCTATAAATATACAGACTATTACTTCAACTTATTCCCATAAACTATAAGGCACAGTCTACAAATATAACTAGCAATCCTTAGACTACCTGGGTACCCTCCAGGGCAGGGGACCCAGTCCCAAGGTACCACTACAGGAAAGGAGGTTGAGGAAAGAAAAGGAGAAGGAGACCCCAAAGACTCCTAAGCCCCCTCCCCCAGCTATGAGATTTTTGCCCGAATAAAGAATAAACGCTGCAGGTTTCAGCTGAGGCTGCAGTTAAAATACTTTAGACCCATCTGAAGCCGTTTCTCCTCTTTATTCATTCCAGAAAGGGGCTGTGCGATCCACTCATGTGATATTCTGTCTAATCGTTCTCTGAGAACGATTGCACATAAAGAGGGAAGGCTGGTACAGTTAAAAGGCTGATCATTTGAATAGGCAGAACTGGACCTCGGCGGCTCTTGCGTGGCTTTGCAGTCTTATCCAGAAAGAGATTGGCCAAGTTGGGTCCGTGGGTGGGGGAAGGTGTGGCGAACTAAGCTGCAGTTTGTTAGAAATGGCATTGCTGAGCTTTCTTTCTTTTTTTAAAAAATTTCCTGGCTTTCTTCCTAGCTGGCTTCAGTCTGCAATCGCTTCTCGTACCAGCGGAACGGGCTAGAGGCTGATGTGATGCCAGCTCCATGGACTGCAAGGTCTGTTACTCACTCCCATTTTTCTTTCGTTCAATGGGGACTTGACGCTTTCCATTATGAGTGAAAGAATAAAGGCTTGCCAGTGAGACAGGCCAGTGGCTATGAGGGAGGCTCTTCCCTCCATCTCTTTAGAGCAAGGGAGAGAGATTTACTGAGAGAGCTGACAGCCGTGGCGTGGGACAGCACAGCCTCCATATGCTTCCCAAGAGCCGATGACCGCACTTGCTTAACGGTGAAGAGCGCACGGTCTTCACTCTCCCACTTGGGAGGGCAGAGATCACTTCTCTCTGATGGATGAAAGGGTGGGGGAGGCTCATGTGCTCCTTTTTCATGGTTACAGAGACTCTTTGCTATGCCCCAGCGTCTCAAATGAGGGTGGCTAATGTTTGGCATCTGGCTCCCTGTTTACAGATGGCCTCCAAGTGCCGTGTGCCCCAGTAGCTACCAGGGAAACCCAGCCAGTCTCCACATTAAGCCATCTTAAGTGGGGCTGGCACAAACTCTAAGCATTGGCCTCAGAAGTCAGTGGAGAGACTTTTTCCATAGAGGCATCTCACTTGAAACACCCCATTTCATCAGTCTGGGCCTTTATTTGCCTCATTTCTTTAAAGGCAATTGGCTATGCTAGGTCCCAGTTCAGCAAGACAGCACCAGTAAGGATTATTTACATGCTTAATTTTAATTGCATGCCTAGTTGCTTTCCTAAATTAGAGCTAAGGGTGGAAGTAGCTCTATTTAACTATCGCACTTAACAGATTTAACATAATAAGTGAACATCTAGCTGGTGGACAAGCATCTAGCTGGGGTCGTCTGACCCCAGCACGCTTTGCTGCCCAGGGCAGGGGGCCGGACTTGATGACCTACTGAGGTCCCTTCCGACCCTAACATCTATGAATCTATGAATAATCACTTGCCTTGGGTTAATGGTATTTGTATCCGTATTTATCTTTCCCCTCCAACTTCTCTGAAGCAAGTAGCGTGTAGCCATGATAGGAGGATACAACAACTGACCACTGATCACTGCTCCCTTCTGGAGAAAAATGAATTTTTGCTATTTTATTTTAAAGCTTCCTGATCATTGTGCTCTAGCTGGCTGACCTTATACCCATTAGTTTGGGTTTAAATCATTTCATTTTCCATTCTCCTGCTTTCACAGGCTTAATTTTTAGTCTTGTCAAGGCCTACACACTTCCTGATTAAGGCTTCATCTAATGCAGATCAGTTGATCTGAATCTGTGCTATGAAAATGTACCCCTGGAAGTCCCCCTTCCTATTTTGTTCCCACTGGGCACATCCACATGTGCATTTTGCTATGCAGTAGATTAATTTGCTGGGCAATAGAGCATCACCATCTACATGTGCATGGCAATTAGGCTGGTGTAGACTAATTTACTGCACTGTTGGATACCAATGAAACCAGTGCTATCCAACAATGGAATAAATTACTGTGCTTAAACGCATGTGTAGACGTTGATGTCTGGACTAATTTACTCTTGCTCAAAATGCACCACAGTTTATTTAGTCACATTAATTGCACATATAGGCACGCCCACTGTGTGCTATTAATTGATTCAATATTATTTTATTGGCTCGAAAAAGGCTAAAAATTCTGGAAATTCCAAGTAAATGTTCCACTTTAAAAATGGCACCTTACAAACCTTAACTCAGCCCTGTATCTCTTTCTCCAGGAAAACCCAAACACAGGAGACAAGTCTGCAGAGCAACCATTGGATAGATAGAGCCTAATGTGGTGAGTAGCTTCAATAAAACATCTCCCTCATCTTCATTTCCCTGAACTTCTTTATCACTGGCTGAATGAGCCTCTGTTCATGAATTGGACATCTTGGCAGGACCAGTCAAATAATATTGAGTCAATTAGTGCATAGATAATAGCTTGCTTCTGGGTGTATTGCAAGGTCTAGTGGCTTGGTGAGAATAAGGGTTAGGTAGGCTGTTGCTGTAGAGGCATCATTTGAGATTGGGGGCTGCTTGTAAACCAGGACAGACTGCCAACTTGAATGTGAAACAAGAAATCATCCACAGCTTGGACTGTGTTAAGTATGGTCTCAATAGAGACTGGATTTTTATCCCAGTACCTGGACCAGCTTTTATAACCTCTATGCTCCTCAATGAGTTAACTGCTTTGTTATCCTTTTTGATCTCTTCTACTGACCTTTGCTTTTCTTAGCAGTGCCCTTGCCTTTCCTCCCATTTTCCCTATCCTTTGACCAGATGGGCCTATAACCATATACCTATTTATTTAATACCCCTGCCCTCTGTGAGTCCATTCATAGCATCTGATGAAGTAAGCTGCAGCCTACAAAAGCTCATGCCTCTGTGAATGAGTTAGTCTATAAGCACCATCGTGCCCTCATAGCAGGGTGGCATGACATGGGTGGCTTGGCAGACTAACATGGATAACTGCCTTAATTTCTTATGTCATTGGGCTGGACCAGGGGTCCATTTTAAGCAAATAAAAAGATAATCTCTGTCCCAAAAAGCTTTTGATCTAGGATTCTGATAAAGCATCTCAGGTGAATAAATAGGTAGGTATGGGGACAGGGGGGTCAGGTAACAGTAAATACAGACATGGTATCAGAAGCCTTCATCTTACAGCTGCAGCTGGCTGCTAGTTGAACCAGTACATGCTTTCACCAGTGAGAGAGACAACAAATCCTATCCATAAAGACCACAGTAGATTTGCTTTGCATTGTTGCAGCAAAATACCGTAAGTACTACTGCCTTCTCCAGTCTACCCTGAAATATCAGAGCAAGAAAGGCTTTTGCATCTCTGTACTAGCTAGTAGGGCTGTGCAAAACAGTACTGTTTTGTTTTGACTTCTGTTTCGCTGTTTCGACGCATTTCATTTTGAATTTTGTTTAGTTTCGAAACTGCTGTTGGATTTTGCAAACTGTTTTGCTGTTTTGATGCTGTTTTGACATTTCACCCATAGGCTATAATGGGGAAGCATGAAACTGCCTATAACTTTGTCAGTTCTTGCCTGATTCAGATGAAACTTACAGGGATGGTAGCCCCTTCTGAGGCCGTGAAGTCTGCCAGCTTTCAAGGAGATAGGTGCAGGGGTTTCCAGAACACTGTACCTCAAGCTGCTGACAAGCAAAACTCCTGACATGGGTGACACTGTGTGTGTGTTAAGGCACAGTGGGGTGAAAACTGCAGGGATAGTATCCCCTGCTGAGGCCACAAAGACTGCCAGCTTTCAAGGAGATAGGTGCTGGGGTTTCTGGGAAACTGCACCTCGGGTTTCTGACAAGCAAAACTCAGGACATGGGTGGCAGGAAGCAGGGCAGTTCAAACAATGCTGCCTTTTATGCTGTTTTTCCATCCCTCCCCCAGAGCACTGGGATTGGAAAGACCTCAGGGAAGGATGACAGTCACTGGCCAGCTACACATGTCAATATGAGAGCAGTCCTTCCCACCTCTTCCCCCCTCTTCCTCTTCCCTCTCCTTACTTTCTGTTTCTTTTCAGGCAAGCCCGGATTGAGCTTCAAAACTTGAAATGTTTCAAAACTTTCGAAATGTTTTGACTGCGCTCGTTTTGTTTTGAGGCTGTTTCGAAGCCCTTCATTTCATTTCGATTTCGCTGTTTCAAGCTCAGAACAAGTCAAAACAGCATTGAAACGAAACAGCCGGCAAAATTTCGCACAGCCCTGCTAGCTAGAGTCCTGCCACAGACAGCTGTCTAGCATCGCAAAGCAGCATTATACAGTGAGATGCAATGTAACAAAGTTGAGATTCTTGGCCTTTCAGTCATTTTTAAAGGTCTCAGCCCTGCTGCACCAGCCACTGGTCACTTATATAATCAAATCACAGCCTCTGTCCCAAAGAGCCTCCATTCCAAGGTGAAACAGTATGTGGCTAGATGCACAGGAAGCAATGAAGCATCAGTGACTTGGGATCACCCTGTCTGAGCTTACAAGACGCCACAGGGTCAGGCCCCTGCTGACCCGGATCACATTCCAGAAATGGCACTGTCCCCGCTGTTATGCATGAAACCCAAAGCCAACTCTAGAGGGAAGCCATGCCAGTACGTTGGAGATAGGACCTCTTAACACCCTTCTTTGCAGTCCAAATACCTCAATATAAGCTATAGGCGCATAAGACAGGTTCCATGGGTAAACGTTGGGTGATCCTGTGCTTAACCGTGTTTTCCATTTCGTTCCAAATTGAATGCAATTCCCACGTTGGAAGAGTGAGTGGTGATAGTGTGGTTCTAATGACCATATCCTCTTATAGAGCCACTTCTTGCTCTATTAATAGGATTATGATGATGGTGGGCACGTCTACACATGAAATTAATCTGACGCAATAAACTCTGGCTCAGTGTGCACTGGAGTTTATTGTTCTCAGGTGCCACATTTACATGTGCTCCCAGGACTGCAGCATGTTGAGCTAGGCAGGAGCAGCCCCAGGCTGGCAGGCTGACCCCCTGGCTCCCCTGCCAGCCAGGGCTGCACTGCTTTGGAGGGGCTGGCTGGGGAATGAGGGCTCTCCAGTGCAGGGTTAAACAGCAGGCAGCCCCACACTGTAGCACCCTCATGTCCCAGACAGCCCCAGTCACTGTTTACACATGTTTGCAGCAGAGTAAATAACTCCACCATAGAATAGTCCTTGTATTTGGCAGTACTAGCCTATGGCAGAGTTAATTAGCTTACCCTGGCCTAATAGCGCCACTCGTGTAGACGGTGCTGCTTTACTGCAGACCAAACTAAGTTACTCCTAAGTAAAACTCCAGTGTAGACACACCCTGTTTGGTTAAATCTTATTGATTTATCTTCTCTTTATCTTCTCTTATTAAATCTTATCTTATTGGTGCAAGCAGTGGCATAAAAATACTTGTACTTATGTAACGGACCAAATTGTCCGGGATAAACCAGTGTCTCTGTTGGGGTGTAGCAGAGCTATGCCGAGTTTACACCTGATGAGGATCAAGACTCAGTCGTTAAAAGGGTTTATTAACCCCTTGAAATGGACTGATCCTTGCAAATGAGCCAGCGTGGCGCTCTCGGGCATTCTGATAGGAATCCACGTGGCGGGAAAGTTCTTTGTTCGTTGGGCAGCAGCTATTGGGAACCATTCGGAGGGAAAACCAGGTCTCCAGGCAAAGAAAGAAAGAGAAGTGCTCAGGTAAACAGAGACGATGGGTTGAGGGACACAAGCTGTGAAGTGACTGTAGAGTCTGCAGTGGGGGGAGATCAAAACCGCACCGAGGAAGTAGGAAAAAAAGCGAAAGAGCCATGCCACGGGAGTCAGCAATGAACTGCAATTTCATCTTAGGGTTGAGAGGGGACTGCACATGATCTAGCGGTGTGATGGGCCTCTAACGTACCCCGTGAAATACTGGCTTGTGAAGGTGAACTACAGGCTGGGGAGCTAATGTCAGACCCCCGAGAGGTAGCCCTTCATTCCCTACTGCTCAGCCCAGGCACAAAAGCCTGTTAGGTAGCAGTAGGGAGGACTTGATTTTAATATTAGTAAAACTTAGGGAGGGTTCTCCAGCATTGTCTGCTTGCCAGTCTCCAAGAGAGGATGTTGGGCTCGAGGAACCTTTGATCCGGCCTGTATGGCTGTTTGTATGTTGTCATTTATCAAAACAGACTTGGGCTCCTTTCCACCCAACACACAGAGATTACGCACTTAAGTAGTTTGCTCCACTGGAGCCTGAGCACCCTGAGTGTTCATGTTTTCAGCTGCTTAAACAGTGTGATATTTAGTTGAGGCCTGATTCCTTGCATGTGAATAACATCCCACCAGAGTCATAGGGGTAGGTTGCAGAGACTTCATGAGGCTCCCCAGATTTGTAGATGTGGGGGCTCCAAAACCATCTTGAGAGTGCAGAAAGTACAGGCTCAATTTAGTGGTGTTCATCAGGCAAGTTCCCACTTTTGTTTAACTGTCTGACCCTGCACCCATGGCAAAATGTCCACTCGTTTCAGTGGTTCAGGATCAGGCCCTAAGGCCTTGGACACATGGGGCTCCTATACACATGTAGGGAGCCTGCTCCGATGCACTGGAAATCCAGCGTGTTGGAGCAGACTTGATGAATCGAGTCTGCTGGAGTGCAGAAATTAATGTGATCCAGCAGACCCTAGTGTCATGTGTATCAGCGTCTCTGTGCTGAAAAATGGTGGCAGGGTGCTTTGAACTAAAGCTCATTTGACAAACTTTAGTTCAAAGTACCCCACTGCCATTTTTTAGCAGGGGGATGCTGATACATGTGACGCTTGGGTGCTTTTAATGAGCATGGCTCACTAATTAAAGTGCTCCCCCTACGCCTCCCGGAGCATGTGTAAAAATGCCCACGATGTGCTATTATTGATGTAATTTAAATCACGCCTGTACTGTCCTGGGCTGGCTTCCACACTAGGCACTATAGATCGTCTCACCACTGGGCTGCAGAGAGCTGGGAATCGTCTCCTTGCATTGAGCAAAAGGCTATTCCAAGATAGAAATGGACACACAACACCTACAGTACAGCGGTGTGACTGACTCCAGTGTAGATGTACCCCTGGTTTTCCCTGGGATAACTCTATACCACGTTTGAATCAGTTACAACGGTTTAGGGTTATAAGCTGTGTGTCTGCTCCTTTTTATCACAGGATAAGGCTAGGTTACGCTCATATGTGCCGAGCAAAGATTGAGTTAAACCTGAGAAATGACCTAATTCCATAGTATTCAGGAATAAGAAGTGGCAGCTAATGGAAAAATGCCAATGACAGAAGCTGTGCGAATGGAATAAGAGCATTACATCTACTGCCACGTCCCTGGATCGGTAGAAGGCAGGGCAGGGTAGCACCTTAGAGACTAACTGTTGCACAGAGAGAAGAGCTTTCATAGGCAGCAACTTACTTCATCAGATGCCGTGAAAACATTGTGGACAGGCTGACATCCATCTCCTGGGTGGAGATAAATCACACCTGTCTGCAATCACATGGAGCACTGCGTGCACTATGTAAAGAATGAATAATGGTGTTCAGGGTTGTCTGTGATATTCGGTATCTGCCTTAAAGCTACAGACTCTGGAGAAAACAGGAATACTTGAGCATCTCAGCTTTGGTGAAAAAAACCATTTCTGGCCTGGGGCTGCCTATAAATGTGCTGGTTCTCATTCTAATTACAACGTGTTGGAGCAGACTTGATTAACGAGGGTTTATTCGATTAATCGAGTCTGCTCCATGTTCTAATTAGAATGCTCCAGCATTGCCTCTCTGTCACGTATATTAAGCCCCCCTGAATTTTAAACTGGCTGCAGGGGCGCTTTAACTAAAGCTTGTCAAATGAGCTTTAATTAAAACACCCCTGCTGACATTTCAAAACATGGAGGGCTTAATACACGTGATGGCGGGCTGTTTTAAGTAGAGCGGCTGTTAGGGATCTGCTCTAATTAAAACGGCCGCTCCCCACCCCCAGACACATGTATAGGTACCCTTGGTGTTTGCAGAATAAAATTTGACTATATGACCTGAGTATAACCTAAATGCAAACACTGGCAAGCATACAAGAATGAAAACATTATTAATTTGTAAAAATGGAGTGATTTAAATAATCAGTCTCCTGTTTCCTGAGGCCTGGCTTCTGATTTCTGAATGCTTGGCATTGATCATGCTGTAATAACCCATTTGTTTTATTTCAAGTTTTGCTTGCAACAAATAGAGACGCAGCCTGCTTGGATTCCTATCACTGCTGCAGCGATTAGTTTATCATAGAGGTCTTTAGGCAGAGTTGGGCAAATTATTTGTAACAAACAATTTTTTTAACAAATTTGATCTCTCACTGGGTGCAAAGTTTCCATGAACCCAACCGGATGGTTTTGAACTGATCCACTATTGCCAATAATCTACCAGATAAATTTCTGCCAGCAAACTTTGGTCTCTAGATCATTTGCAAGCAGTTCATTGCATGGGGATTGTATAATGAAGGAGACTGTAAATTGCACATTTCTGTGTTAATGATGATGATGATGATAGCTCTATTTTATAGATTAAATAAGGAGCCGGGTGTCTGAGCAACTGGCTGAATCTTGCAGGAGACAAGCAGGAGACTTGCATTTCTGCGTGCAGATCTGCCTAGGTAATATGGCGTGAGTAACACACCGAACTATCCAACGTAACAGGAAACCTTTTATCAGCTATATCAGTGCTCTGGAGAGACGCTTCTTAATGGCGCCTCTTGTTACTTCAACAGGAGTGTTTTCTTGCGTTATGTTCTTATTACCGTCTTGGTGCAAAAACGATTCTTTCACTGGTTTGCAGTGCTGTGCCATTGGCATTGCTCTTGCTGTAGTCAGTTCACATATTTGTCATTATTCCTGAAGTTGCTTGCTTAACATTCAACCTATTAGTTGATCTCCTGTGTCAGCGACTCTCAACTGCGGTGTTGTGGCACCTTGGGGTGCTATGAGTCTTTCAAAAGGCGTTGAATGTGCTTTGCTGGGAGCCCAGTTCCCACACCTCAAAAAAGATATAGAAGAACTAGAGAAGGTCCAGAGAATGGCAGCAAGGATGGTCAGAGGTATGGAGAGACTTCCATAGGAGAAGAGACTAAAGAGGCCGGGCCTATTCAATTTAGACAGAGATGCTTGAGAAGGGACTTGACGAGGGTTTACAAAAACTAAATGGCAGAGAGAAAATAAACAGGGATTTATTATTTGCTACCTCTCACAATAACCAGTGGGTGCATCTACACAAGATGCTACATCACTGTAGCAATGAGGTACGGCGACATGGCATCGGTGGGCATGAACTGTAATGCCAATGGTTTGGTGCGGTAGCACCGAGCTATTGTGCAGTTGGGTCAGAAATGACCCATGCACCACTGGGACTGCGCAGTCATTTAGTACTTGCTTTAGCTTTAGCAAGTATTACATTGGGAGGATGGGTGTAGACGCACCCAGTAGGTAGTAAGTTAAAAACTAACAAAGGAAGTGCTTTTCCATACAGCGTGTCATTAAAGCGTGATACTCTTTGCCACAAGATGCACTGGAAGTGGACAGTTTAGCCATATTCAAAAAGGGGTTGGGGATGTTCTTGGAGGAAAGGGGCATCAGTAGCTGTTGAGCATAGGAGGTAGGGACATGGCCTCTGAACCAGAACTTCCTAGACCTTAAATGCTGGAAGCTGCAAATGAGAGAGGAACAGTAGAAAAAACCCTGGTCATCCCCAGTTCGCTCTCCATCCCTAACTCCTGTGCTCAGTAGCTACTGATGCCCCTTTACTCCAAGAACGTGCCCAATCCCTTTTTTGAATAGGCTAATCTGTCCGGTTCCCTTGCATCTGATGGCTATGGTCCGACACAGTAAATAGCAGTTCTTATGTGGATGGGTGGGCAGCTGGAGAGATGGATACGGGGCTGTGGGGCTGCATTTTTCAGCTTAGCTCATTCCCTCACCCCACTGCTCCTCCCATTCCTCTGGGGTCAGTAGGAGGGCCACAAGTGCGCATGTCTTCAGTCGCAGCATCCGAGCCCCTGGAAGAGCAGCATGTGCCCCTCCCCCCAGGTACAGACTAGGGGCTGGGAGGGGGCAGATAATGGAAAAAAAAACTGGGCACGGTGGGGTGAAGTCCTGCCCCACTGCCCTCACTTGGCACAAGCTTGATTGTAGCACAATGGCTCTCAGCTCGGGTGCTGCTAAATCCGAAAAAGGTACGAAGGGAGCCTTGAGGCTAAAAACGTTGAGAGCCACTTTTCTGCGTCCTCATCTTTCTGGGTGCCTAAAGCCTGGCTTATGCTTGAAAATTGCACTGGTCCAATGATTTTAGTTGGTGGGGGGTGATTTTTAATGACATACCAATACATTGCTTAAGGTGGAGGCTATCATAGTGGCATAAAGGCACCATATGGAGCAGCAAGGGAAATTTAGCTTGGGTATTAGGGGGAACTTTCTCGCTATGAGAGGGGCTCAGCGTTGGAGCAAGCTACCTGGAGAGGCGGGTTTTGGGAGTGTGCAGGAGCATGTTAAACAAACAGTTGGATGAGATGGTTTAGTCAGGGATGATCCTGCCCAGAGCAGGTGGCTGGACTAGATGACCTCCTGAAGCCCCTGCCAGCCCTCTTTTTTGTGACTCTGTGCTATCCTATTCATTCTCCTCCCTGCGCTGAAATAGTTATATCCATGTAGACGTTTTCCTATCGGTAGCACTGCATTTATACTAACTGCTTGTCAGTGTTGGAAACAGGGCTAGATGGGCCATCGGTCTGAACCTTTATGGCACTTTTTATAGTATTAGGGTTGTGCCACTTGATTATATTGCCATGCAGAAAGCTGTTCTGTTTGTATGTGTCGACAAACCCCAAATCTCAATTAAAAAAAAAATGTATTTCAATTTATTAAGGATTCTGGCTAAATGCCATGCTCCCACAGCTGCCATAACACACATACAACCATAATATAAATAAGTTTGAACAAAGTAACCGAGCTACAAATATTATAGTAAGAATAGAGCCCGCCAACATAAAAACATTATTAATCTAAATATCGTAGTAAATCAAGACATGCATCTATAATATTGCTGTACATAGGTTCACAGTTGAGACAATACAATCAAATTTAATGTTAAAATGTGTCACTTGTGTCAGTAATAAGGATATTTAGCTCTAATCGCCTCAGCTTTGTAAGCAAAAATTGCAAGATGGTTTACTATATCTGGATTTGTTTGCTGGAGAAAACAGATTAATTTCTCTCTGCTTGAGAAATGTATTGATTCCTGCCAGCACGGTAATAAATAGGTTCTCCTTATGTCATTACATAAAGAACATTTTAATACATAGTGGATAGTATCTTCCAAAGCTCCTAGACAGGCTGGGCAACATCTTTTATCCCTTGGGATGGAAAATCTACGTCCAGCCAAAACAGCTGTGGGCATCTCTTCGGTCCTGAGTCTAGTCAAAGAGGAGTGCCATTTATTATTGAGACAGTAAATACCTTTCTGCCCCCCAATCTAATTCCAATCTAATTCCCAAAGAGTATATAAAGGGGCAATGCGAGTTGCCCCAGCCACTGCAAAATCACTCTGCCTGGCAATATCTTGTATCCTCTGGAAAACACGAACCTTTTCAATGGCGGGGAGAAAGATCTTTCATTATCTTTGAGATAGTATTCCATCCCAGAAAGTGCAAAAGTGCTGGAAAGAAAAGCTAACCAGGGTGATTGGGGAGGAGGGGGATTATGAATATCTTCTACGTAGCATAATTTAAGCAGACGAGATGGTAAAAGGGGCCGGATTTTAAACCCAAATCCTGCCATTGTAATAATAATATTAGTTAAAATAGAATCCATTCCTGTCTCTCATCTCAAAAAAGATGCAGGAGTTGAGGGAGGAAGAGCCAGAAGAGGAGTTGAGGGAGGAAGTTGAGGGAGGAAGAGCCACAAGAGCCCCAAGAAACTTGCCCTGAGGTATGTCTGCTCAAAGTTACTAGCAGCATAACCCCATACTTCAGAGCCATATAAGATCTGAAAGATAACTTTGGCTTTATATGCTGATATAAGACTGATCGTCCTTCCGTGGTTTCCTAACACTTCTTGATAGACCCCGAATCTCGAAGTTCTGCTTGTTCATAAAGGCATCCGTGCTTCCTGTAACCCATCTATTTGTGCATGGACCTCTTTCTGAGGATGCTGTGTTCATTGAAAACAATGGCCTGGCTATGTAACCTGGCTGCTAGTGCACACAAAACCCAACTCGTATTCAAAATGGTAAAGCTCAGTTAAAACAGGTTGTTACAGTTAAAACAAGCACAAAGAGCCCCTGCTCTGTTGACCATGCTTATCCATGGAGATATGCAGGTATGCACCAACAAGTTTGTCACATGAACAGGGCTACAACTATTATCTCCTTTCTCCGCTAGCACAAACCAATTTTAACGTATTGTGGGTGGACTTTATGGCCTGGGAGGCTCTTTCCAGGCCTATCTTCCTATTTCCAGCATCCTTGCCTATTGCATGCATTGGCCTTTTCCACGCTCCAGATTGTTGCATGGGCTTACTGCATCAAGGTTTTGTGGAGCATTAAAATTTGGTTGTGGGCTTAGTTTTGTGGTCTTGTTTGAGCTGCTTCAAAGTGTCTCAAAATGTAAAAGCAAAGCTATTTTGCAAAACGTTTAGAAAGCTGCGAAACTGTTTGCATTTTTTTCCCAAAATTTTTCATGAGGATTTTCACCTTGGTAATGAAAAAAATCGAAATGTTTTTTAAAAATAATTTTTTGGGGGGAAATAGTTCTTTCACTGTTTTAGTAGACTTTCCCCCACCAATTTTCACTGTGGGAGTGGGGAAAAGTAAAAATATGCCAATGAGTAAGCTGTACGCGGTCATTCATATAGGCCAGGTAGTGTGTGTTGTTTGACTTTCAGTGCAAATTAGCTGTTAAAGAACCATCTGAGGAGGTCTCAGGGCAGGGGGGAGGGCACGTGGGCAGCCATCTGAGGGCATAGCCGTGGATGCTATGTGATGTGAGTTGTCCTGCGAGGCAGGAAGCCCCCTGAGAGCTTGTATCTTCTTTCAGAGAGACGATGAGATAAGCCCTCTCCAATGGACCACAGTACCATCAACTTCAAGCAGCTCAAGCTGGGCAAGCTGAAGGTGGTACGTCGGCGCCTGCTCCAGAGGTATGAACACCAGCCTTTCATCTCCTGCCTGGCTGGGCTCTACAGCTGCCGGTGGAAGCGGTACCAGCGCAAGAAGGTTGAGCCAGGAAAATGCTGCTGCAAAATGGTATGTTTGCCCAACCCCATTGCGAGCTTTCATTTGCTTGCTGGGACAAGCCCACCCCACAGTTCCTTCTGGAGGGGACTAGGGGGCAAATGATTTATATTCACTGATCCTATTAGGGTTGGGATACAGAAAGGATAGGCTTGAATTTGGTCCCAGCTGCTTGGTTTGCTGTAGACCTGTTTGCACAGGATAAGATGGCATGGCACCATAAAAGGGCCCTACCATACTTGGAACAGAAGCTGTCTTCTTGGTCTCGGTTGTACAGGGCTTAGCACAGTGGAGGTCCTGGGCCATGACTGGTATGCCTAGGTGTTGACCATGATCCAGATAGTCCCAAGTGTGACAGCAGTAAAGAGTCACAGGGGTCGTTGTCTGCCCAAGCTGAACAAGAAACTCCACCAGATCACTTGTTATATCTCCCAGTAAAGAAGTTGTGCAAAGGACAGAAACAAATAGGTTAAATCCGAGGAGGACGTTCCAACGATGGGATTGTTGGATTGTGTCTCTTGGGGGAAGTCAGCAGAGGTCCCAGTTGCTTGAGTGATCTAAGTTGTTCTTAGGAAAAGCGCTGATGAGTACACTATGGGGAATGTTTTCAGAGATGGATGAGCAGACTCAATACAGTCGTGTCCATCTCTCACCTTGGGACCCAACGGAGGTTTGCATACACCTGCAGCGTGCGCTGCCTGTTGCTGCATAGGTAAGGTTTAACCACCCGGCCTCTCTTTCTCTCCCCAGTGGGAGTGTGTGTTTTTCCCGGTTCTCATTGGAGCATTCTGCCTTTCCTTGGTTTTTTTGTACATGTGGGGGGAAGCGAAGAATGACTACAACAACTTTGACTGGTAAGTGCCATGCTTCTGCCCTTCAAAATGAGGTTTTCTATAGCTACTTGTCTGAGAGAGCATAGGCTAATGGGCAGAGAGCATGAAGCTGTCTATCAGGAATGCCTGAAGTCTGGCCTCTGCTGTGTAACCTCCTATGTGACCCGGGATGAGTCACGTTGGGCCTGGCCCAAATGAGGTGCCTTTAAAGGGAGCTGCGAACGCAGCATTTCCTGGGAGAGGGTTGGCATGTTTGACCCTTAACCAACATATGCATCAGCTTCCCTATCTGTAAACAGAGGCTCATTCTTCCTTCTCCCTTCCAACTGTGAGGATTAGTTATTTAACGTACCCAGGGCCTTTGGAAGGGATTGAGTATCGCATATTATTCTGAGGATGCCTCAAGGGTCCAGCTGTTTCTGGCTTAATGACTGTCTCTCAGGGTGACTACATCCTGCAGCACAGGCCAAGATGTTTTTTTCAGGAACCAAGCTACAAAGCCAAAAGCTGCAGTGGTGTTTAGCATCGTGTGCTGCTCTTGCCAGGTTACCCAGATGTATTGTCAGCGGGCTGTGGTGGTGCTGGTTGGACTGAAATGCTTGCAGTATAAAGGCCAATATTCATACACGGTGTGTGAGGCAGACTCCTAATGCCATGTTTAGGAAGGGGCCTGATTTTTTAGGTGTGCTGAGCATCTCGGCTTTGCTTGGCTACTGCACAGAGGTACGCGTGGGGATGCAGAAAACTAATGTCAGGTCCTCAAGGGAGAAAATCTGGGTTATGAATTATAAATGAAACAGAAATAAGATCCCTCTGGAAGCCAAAATGATCTGTCCAATGTGCTTCTCAATTAACTGAAGGTAGATGTCTAACACTACTCAATTATGCCGGGGACAGTCAATTAACTATCCCTAGCCTAATCCCACTGATCCTCCCTTCTCTTTCCTCCCTTCCTGCCCTTTCCCTGCTACCATGTATTCTTCCTCTCCCCGTGGCTCTGTCAGACTCCTCACCTGTGAATATCTTTTATATCTTTCATAGTTTCCAAGCTGAACTGGGTGGGACTGACAGGGTTCCCCCCACCCAGTGGAAATTGTGATTTGTGTTATACCAGTACCTGAAGCACTTTAATTTTCAGGGTCCCATTCTACCTGGTGTTGTATGCACATAGTGAGAGGTAGTGCCAGCCCTGAAAAGCTTCCAGTCCAAACCGCCAGGAAACCTCATCTCCATTGGGCAACGGAGGACCCAAGATGTAATGAGTGACTTGCTTAGGGGGTCTCTGATAGAGCCAGGAATGGAGTCCAGATGTGCTGAGTCCCAGCCTAGTGCCCTAACCATGAGAACATCCTTCCTATTGCATTCAAATAGTCAAGCATCACAATCGTTGTGGGGCCAGGAGACCTGCTAGCTAGTAGTGGAAGGGGGGATGAAGGAGTGAAAGGGACCGAAAGACTCTCTTCTACCCCTTCTGCTTTCTCTTGACATGTTTCCGCTTCATCTAAAAGGATTAAAGAGCTGAGCTGGCAATTTAGGATTTGTCCTTTTGACTGTCGAGCACAGCACAGCAGTGGGATTACCACAGCCAACCAGCATAGGGAGATTTGCATATTCATGGCACAAGTCTTGAGAAATAATCAGATGATGATTATGCAAATCCTTGCACTCTGCAGTATACATGTAGCAATGATGTAAATCAGGTGCCTAAAGCCAGTTACAATTAAATAAACTCCAGGGTTATGGGTTAAATGACTGTCACTCATCTATGCCTTTGGGTACCTGCAAGGAAACCCCCTTCTCACCCCTCACTCAGAGATTTGTAGCTTATTTAGCTCATCTGCTTGTCACGTGGCTCCTTTTCAAATAAACAGAAGGTCCTTGTGCCTTTCCCCACTCAGGCTTAGAGCTGATTGAGGCATGGACTAGCTTCACCATGGGAAAAAACAGTCTAATCCAGCCACCAGGGCCAAGTTCCTGCACCACTTGGGAGAACAGCTGGCTTCTGCTGCAGTTGTGGTGCCGGGCCTGGTACCCCAAAGATAGAGCCTTGCCCTGCTGAAAATCTATTTGCAGCACTGTTGGGATTCCTCTTCTAACCCTTTGCTGTAAATCTTCCTGCTGGCTCCCTCTTTTCTGTTGTATGAAACAGAAGCCACTTGTCTTCACTTTCATGCACAGCTTATCCCCACACCGTGTATTTTTTCCCATTCTCTGTTATTAGCTCCTATCTTTGATCAGCCCACGATACCTTTTGTATTGCTTTGTCTCATGGGTGGAAGAGCTCCTTATACACATCTGCAGAAATGATGCTTTCTGCTCCTTCAAACCCCCCTAAACACCCTTTCTGGCTGGGATGCCCATAGACACTTGACAACTGCTCTGCCATCCCATTGCTTCTTTGCACTCTCCCATCTATCTGTACCCATATGGTTTTTTGTATCATTAGACTGTCAGCCAGGGGTGGGTGAAATACATCCCGCCGGCTGGATGTGGTCCGCCAGCCATTCTATCTGGCCCACGGGGCCCCTAAAAAATACAGAAAATTAATATTTATCTGCCCCTGGCTGCCTGTCATGCGGCCCTCAATGGCTTGCCAAAACTCAGTAAGTGGCCCTCCGCCTGAAAAAATTGCCCACCCCTGCTGCAACCTCCCTGGGGCAGGGATCTTTGCTTGTACAGCGCCTGGCACATTGGGTCTTGGTGTGTTTTTACTACCTCTAGTCACAGCTGGTTGGTATATGTTCTGATATATGGTTTTACATTTTGTTCAGAAAATATTGATTTGTCCGTGTTTGTGGGAATTGGCAGAGGTCATTGCAGGACCCCTGGCACAGCTTTACGAGCACTCGTGGTGCTCTGGTGAGGTGCCAGAGGACTGGAAAAGGGCCAATGTGGTTCCCATTTTCAAAAAAGGGAGGAAGGAGGACCCAGGGAACTATAGGCACGTTAGTCTTACCTCTGTCCTGGGGAAGCTCTTTGAGAAAATTATCCAGGTGCATATCTGCGAGGGACTAGCAGGGGAGGTTATGCTTAGGGACAATCAACATGGGTTCATTCAAGGCAGGTCCTGTCAGACCAACCTGGTGGCCTTCTACAACCAGGTCACAAAAGCCTTGAACACAGGTGTCGCAGTGGACGTAGTCTTTCTGGACTTTAGGAAGGCCTTTGACACTGTCTCTCACCCCATCCTCATTAAAAAATTAGGCGACTCTGGTGTCAACGCCTACACAGTTAAATGGGTCACTAATTGCCTGGAGGGCTGCACCCAGAGAGTGGTGGTGGACGAGTTATTTTCAACCTGGCGAGATGTGGGCAGTGGGGTCCCCCAGGGCTCAGTCCTCGGGCCTGTACTACTCAACATCTTCATCAGTGACTTGGACGAGGGGGTGCAAAGCACCTTGTTCAAGTTCGCAGATGACACTAAGATGTGGGGAGAAGTGGGCATGCTAGAAGGGAGGAATAGGCTGCAATTAGATCTGGACAGGTTACAGAGGTGGGTGGATGAGAACAGGATAGGTTTCAATACAGACAAGTGCAAGGTACTGCACCTGGGGAGAAAGAACCAGCAGCAGACCTACAGGCTGGGGAACTCCCTTCTCATCAGTGCAGAGGCAGAAAAGGTTCTTGGAGTCATTATTGATGCCAAAATGAACATGGGCCGACAGTGTGGGGACGCGGTCAGGAAGGCCAACCGTACCTTGTCGTGCATCCACAGATGCATCTCAAGCAGGTCCAAGGAGGTGATCCTGCCCCTCTATGCGGCACTGGTCAGGCCGCAGCTGGAGTACTGTGTCCAGGTCTGGGCACCGCACTTCAGGAGGGATGCGGACAGCATTGAGAGGGTGCCACTCATATTAATGGGGGCAGCAGGGCAGACCCTGTGAGGAGAAGCTAAGGGACCTGAACCTGTTCAGCCTCCACAAGAGAAGGCTGAGAGGGGATCTGGTGGCCTCCTACAAACTTGCCAAGGGAGACCAGCAGGCAATGGGAGAGTACCTGCTTCCCTAAACACTACAGGGAGTAACAAGGAATAACGGCCATAAGTTGACTGAGAGTAGATTCAGGCTAGACATCAGGAAGCACTAATTTACGGTCAGGGTGCCTAGGGGCTGGAACCAACTTCCAAGGGAAGTGGTGCTTGCCCCTACCCTGGGGGTCTTCAAAAGGAGGCTAGACAATCACCTAGCCAGGGTCTTTTGACCCCAGCATCCTTTCCTGCCCATGGCAGGGGGTGGGACTTGATGATCTACTTAGGTCCCTTCCGACCCTACCAACTATGAAACCATGTGGGAGCAACATGCACGAGTTTCAACAAGGATGGGACTTCTAGCCTCAACAAGAGAGACATCCGTTCCCAAGCAGCATACAGCAGGGGTGTCAAACTTGCCCTGAGCTCCATGCCCCACCTGAATGACAGGGCTCCTCCCGGGCCAGATCTGTGGTGCCGGGGGTGCAGCAGTATTGGAGGTCCAGGGATGGTGAAACCAGGTGGCAGTGGTGGGGCACTGATGGCCATGTCTGGCAGGGCCCCTGGGTCCTGGGGCAGGCCACACCTTTCTCTAGCCACATCCCCAACTCTTGGTAGCTGGCTCCTAGCCCAGTGGGCTGGATGCCAAATGTTTGACACCCCTGGCCTATATCATTAAGATATCCCTAATGGAAGGTCATGGTTTTTCAACTAAGTCTCCCTTACGTTAGGTGAGTATTTTAGCTCCTTGCCTATTGGCTTTTCTGGGATGTACTGGCTGTATATTTTCCTTTGGTCTTGGGAGACCAGGGAGATGGTGCCTTTGGTGGGTCACTGGGTACCACCACAACTTCTTGAATGGCTGAGGAGTCCAATACATGGGCTATCAAGACTAGAAATACTTTGTTGGATCAGCTTGCATGTTTGCAGGACCAGGAAGCATGCCCATGCCTTGCTCCCAGAGCAATGTACAGGACTGCTTTTTATCTCTACCTTGTTCTTTGAAAGTGCTTTGGTTGCACATGGAAATGGGATTCCAGTAAGTCCAACATTTCCTCCCACTAGAAGATACTTAGTTGTATTTCTTCTTGAGGGCTGACTGGAGGGGATGGAAAGGGCAGTTTTTCTTATTGAACTCTACCTAGTTAAATGTAATACTTAATAATTTCACCAAATTTATAAGATTTTCTTGTTTTTTAGGTATAACTATGGAAATTTAGGCTTCTGGTTTCTCTGGTCTGTTGTCCTTCTGATTTTGGCTTCAGTCTTTTTTATATACATTGCCCTCTTACTGGTAAGTAGCATTACTTGTGAGCAAATCTCTGGCCTGGCAACTAGTTATGGGCCAAGCAAATGGGTGTTGGATCTGGATGTAGCATAGGCTAAGGTGTTTGGCACCTTTAACATTTTCAAATGTTTTAGCACCGTGAAACAATGGCACTACATCGCAAGAAGAGTCACTGTCTTCTTCCTACCTTGAGCTAGAAACTTCAGTATAGGAAGGAAAGCATTCTCCCTAATAATGCTTTGCTGCTTCTTGCTCTGCTGTAGAGTTTCTAAATACCAGGCATCCTGGTTTTCTCTGCTAAAAAAAAAAATCCTCAAATTTTAGATAAAAAAAAAAGGTACCCAAAATCCACATTTTTCCATGATTAAAATGAAACACCGCTTATATATATATATATATATATATATATATATATATATACACATAAGCTTTTGGGTTCAAAAACCCAAACCTTCGCTTGCTTAATAAAATTGAATAATTGTTTTCCAGCTATTTAAGTTGGTCTAATAAAAGATATCAGATTCACCCAAATAACCTTGTCTGCCTATGTCCTTAGACCAACACGGCTACAACCTACACCCCTGAAACACTCTAAGACTTTCAGACATTACAGAGATGGGGCCACAGAAATCCCTGACAATTTAAGATGTGCTGGGAACTGTTTCTAGGTGGATGTGTAGGAGATATTCATTTGCCCCTTGGGCAGCCCAGGAAGCCTCTGAGACTGTCAAGGAGGAGCAAGGCTGGTTTCTATTGCTCTACAGAAGGTGTCATGAAGCAGCAGACCCTTTCTATTGTTGCCTGCCCTGTGTGCTGCAAAACCACGTCACTGTGTCTAATTCAGTGCTGTGTCTTCATGCATCTATTTGAGGAGCGGTGGGTGTTGGGAGGCACGAAGCCCTGAGGTCTCATTGCTGCTTTCTAAATGGGATTAAGTTAAGAAGGAAATGAGAGCATGGAAAATAATCAAGGGAGGGGAAAAAACACAGGCACACATACCACCTATACCGCTGCCCTTTCAGAGCCCCTGGTGGGTGGCGTCTGGTGGAGGGACAAAAAACAACTGTCAGCATCTTATCCCTGCAAGTGTGAAACCTGACTCCCTCTGATAAGCCCAGGATTGCTTCAGCGGAGCTCAACCCTCATGGAAGCTCTTATCACTGACTTTATCCCAAGCTTTTTCAGCCCTAACCCTCTTTTTGAAGGGGGTTCATCTCCTCCCCTCCACTTTGTGAAGTGGTTTTCAAAGCCTGAAACAGAGCAGTCCCTGCTGGGTTTAAATAGCCGATGGGGTTAATTCAATGACAGGTTCCTTTGAGCTTGTGACAACTCCATAGATGAGCGCTCTAAAGGCACGGGGAAAGATGAGACTGGCAGTATCAAAGATACGGTCCTGATCCGTTCACAGATTTGATATGGTCTGTCTATGCTGAATGGTTCTTTTTTAATTTTGTTCTTAACTGAGATAGTCGTCACAACCACTAATGCAACTGCAGCTATGTAATAAAAATGCCTTAAGCTACTAGCGCATAGTTCCTGTATAAGAGTGATTCCTGCCTAAGATTGATCCTAGTGCTGTTGTGATGTGCACGTTGCAGGGTTTGTACTGCTTTGGCCATACTGGTACAGTTTGTCTATAAGATGCTGGTCTGCCTCATCTGCTGCCTGACTTCAGACTACTGTGGATAACCTCCTCTCTCCGGTATAGTTAAGTCAAGGCAGCTTTACTGTGTGGACAAATTGAGATGGGTCCACACCTAGAGGCAGCTACTGGCCTTCAAAATAGGCTGTGAATTACAGTGACACAGCGCTGTGACCATGCAGCCTGCTTGTTATATGCATGGCATCTAAGAGGGTGACTCCATTGGGCTTCTCTTTTAGTAACTCCAGTCTTATCAACCTCTTTTTCCAAGAAGACATTCGAAGAGGGAACTGGGTAACATTTAGAGGGAAATGTGGTTTTTTTTTAAATCAAGCATTTGAAATGCTCCATTATTGGGGCTTTGTTAGAACATGGTTCACTCAAATATCAAACATCTCCTTGGAAAAAGAGACCTCTGTAAAAGAGTCTGTCTCTCTCACAGCTCTTTGTCCAAGACAAGGAAGATATGACACTTTTGCCATTTCTAAGGATGATCTAAGCTGAAAAAAACCACGACAGTCTCTTTATCTATCACAAAGTAGTCAAAGAGAGTTGACTCTGATTTTTCTCCACCCTCGTCAGGTCACCTTTAAGCCATGAGGCTGACCTTCTGATGACGTGTGCATGGGAGAGACTGGGCCTTAGGTTTGCTGTCTCTGTAGGAATGTGGTTGGACGTTGGTATAGCCTGTGGGGTGGCACAGGATAGTGAGGTTTGAAGGTGTAGGACACAAACAATGACTCATGTGGCAGCCGTTTTGACCCCCCAATAACGCCACATACTAAACTCTCAAGGCTGACCAGTACTCCTGAGCTTAGTGAGACCTGCAGGGACAGCAATGAAGGAGGAGGAAGAACATATGGCCAGTGGTGGAAATGACTGGGTTGGGACTCTTTGCTTAAAGCCAATTCTGCTGTGTCTTCCCTAACTAGGTATTCCTGCTTTCACCTGCCTCACACCCCTTCTGATATGGATTCTTTCTTCCATCAGAAGATGATGTCAAAGGAAGCAACATGGGTGAAATCAGTGGTCCAGGTCAAAGCAGCATTGGTTTAGTTGCGTTGGATTGTAGGTTGGATGTAGAAGAACCTGCTTGGAGATTTAAGGGTGTTTTTTTTCCATAGAAACCTGTGTAGGGACTGGGAGGAGACCAGTCTTCCAGGTCCAGTTGCATGCATATAGGGGGACAGTGTTGCAGAGTCCTCTGGCAAAGAACCTGTGCTCCAAAAAGGGGTTATCAGGATCCCAGGCAACAAGGCCCTTATTCTTTCACCCAGGGATCTTGCATACAACCGGCTGATCCAGCCATCCAGAACCACCTATCCCCTGCCATGTTGCTGGTGCTCTGTTATATATGATGGACAAACTGGAACACAGGGAAGATGAAACTTGAATGGACATGATGAGTCTTTGGGAGGATAGGGGAGAGTCCAGTTCAGCTTTCTACATCCCAGCTGTAGTTTCTACATCATCCTCTCTCTCATATATCAGCAGCCACTTAACTAGGTAGCAGCCACTTCTGTCTTCCCTAGTAAATACCATTTCTTTTGCGTACGACACACAGCCTTTTAAAAAAAAGGCTGCTAAAAATTGCAACGTGTATTATATATAAGGAAAAACGGTAAGAGCAGTTTCTGCCCTTACTGTGCAAAAGCCAAACTACAGCTTGCATGTCATCCACAGGGACTAGAACAATGGAAGGTCTTTTTTTCTTTATTCTGTCTTTCAAAACCAGCATTGGTCCTATGTTGGGGTACATTGTATGCAAGAAAATAGGGTATCATCATTGCATTGTTGTTTTTATTTCCGTTATCTCAGTGCCTGGTGCCCTGAGTCATGCTCCAGGCCATCAGCACACTGGGTGCTGTACACGCGATTGGGTTGTGTCTGGTAGAGACAGTACATCGTGTTTTGCAGTCAGATAAGCTGAACTATTCCCCTACCAGCATCTGTTCTACTTGTGAACGGCTTCTAGCTCAACATGCTGATCAGTCTGTGGAGGGATTTAATAGCTTTGGGGGCCAGCAAAGATCTGGGCTGGCTTCCTGTGCATCACAGGATGTAGAATTTCATTGTTTCATCCAGGACCCCTATTTCTAGCCCAGTGATTTTTGGTTGACCAATAGCTCTTTGAGTAGGTCTCATAGATTTCATAGACATTAGGGATGGAAGGGACCTCAGGAGATCATTGAGTCCAGGCCCCTGCCCCAAGGGCAGGAAGTCAGTTGGGGTCAAAGGATCTCAGCAAGATAAACATCCAAATGTCTCTTAAAGGAGTCCAGAGTAGGTACTTGCACCATCTCCGGCGGCAGTCTGTTCCAGACCTTGGGGGCTCAGACAGTAAAGAAGTTTTTCCTTATGTCCAGCCTGAAACGGTCTTGGAGGAGTTTGTAACTGTTTGACCTTGTCATCCCATGGTGTGCTCTGGTGAACAGACGTTCCCCTAGATCCTGATGCACACCCCTTATATACTTATAGCTGCCACCAGGTCCCCCCTGAGCCCGTGCTTTTCCAGGCTGAAGAGTCCCACGGCTCTCAGCCTCTCATCGCAAGGCCTGTTCTCCTGCCCTTTGATCATGCGCGTGGCTCTCCTCCGGACTCTCTCGAGCTTCTCCACATCCTTTTTAAATTGTGGAGCCCAGAATTGGACGCAGTACTCCAGCTGCGGCCTCACCAAGGCCGAGTATAGCGGGAGGACGACATCCTGGGATTTGCTTGAGAAGCATCTATGGATGCAAGCCAGTGTTTTGCTCACTTTACCAGCTGCAACATCACATTGGTGGCTCATGTTCATCTTGTGGTCAATCATGACTCCCAAGTCCCTTTCAGCCATGGTGGTCTTACCCCTTAGCAGCAAAGAGGTTGGGAGACATTGCATTGAAGGGAGAGAAGAGACATGCTCTTTCTCAGTGATACGAAAGGCAACAGAGAATTTTCCTCTGACCGGTGCAGCCCCTTGTAACCAAAGGGCTCTGGGGATGTAACCCATGGCAATGCAGCAGGGCTAGACGTTTCAATGATCGGGAGACTGAGTCTATTTATTCTTCCCCTAGCTAATGGATGAAGTCCTTTTGGCTACAGCAGGATTCATGTCTTTAGAGCCCTGTGTGAAGTCCCATCCCCTGTGTTAGCATGGGTTACAGAGATGCAGGGAGTCTTCAGAAACCCATGGTTTCAGCTAAGTAGCCACATAAGAGAAAATATAGCTCATATAGGACCATGACTGGCTTTCACATAATAGAGACTTGCAGTCAATCACGCACTGGGCTCAAATAGGATTCTGCCAGACTGCAAGTATCCCACCTCAGACATGACTGACAGGAAGAAAAAAGCAGTGCAAAAGTCTGGTTGGGGACAGTTCAGTCAGCTGCTGTCTCAATGGGACATATGTGAATTTCTGCAACTTTGCCACTGAACTAAATGGGCAACTGGACATCAATAAAGCTGCAACTATTTGCATCAGGCCTGAATTTGGTCCAAAGCTTTTGAATTTGTTAGATGGATTTGCTAATCCCAAGAGATACTGGGATGGGCATCAAATTAAAGCTTAGTGGTAGTTGGGCCTGACCATCCCAGCCCATCGCCATTTCCTACAATGGTGTTATCTGCTCGTCAGGCTAATGAGTTCAGCCTTTGTGAGGGTAGCAATGAATGAGTGGTGTGCAGGTAGGGGAGTCTTTTAGGTTTGTACTCGTAGTATTGATAGGGTCACCGCCAGCGGAAGATGCTTTTATTTATTTTGTTAGTACAGACGTAGCTGGGGCTTCATAGCCATATACTATTGGTTGGGGGGCTGTTCAGCTCTTCAGGGGAGTGTAAAAAGTGGCACAGAAAGGGTGAAGGATAGATTAGCGAGGCTGGAGTCCAGGAAGCGTAACAGGTATGTGGCATGTGCAATATTACAAGAGCCCAGCATTACTTTGTCTCCAGCAGTGACTGCTGACCAGGACTCCTACAGGACATTAGTTTTGCCCTTGGAGCACGAAACCTGACTTATTCTTCTCTTTGCCCGCAAATGTACAGGTGCTGGTGTTAGTCATAAACTTGTGCTGTTCCTAGATGCGCTGCCCTGGAGTGATAGATGCAGATATTTTACCCCTAGGAGGCAGATCCATGGCTCTATGAGGCTAAGCCAAGGCAGTGACTGCTTGGCAATGCCCAGGTATTTGAGTGCTTCAGTCCCTACTTCGGGTTTTCCACTGAGAGTCTCTCTCTTAGTCCTCTTACTGATAGCACCTGCATGTAAGATATCTCTCCTGGCTAAATATAACTCCTAATCAGCACCAGCCTGGAAGCAGAGCATGCTTTAATTGGATCATAAGTGACCCATGTTGTCTCACTGTAGGTGAAGTACTGGGGGAGGGGAGCACCCAGCTCCTGGAAGCTACTGCCCTATAAACTTTGCATCCAGCTGGAGGTAGCACTGACCTTGCATAGGACAGCCAAAGACAGGACCTCTCCCCATCTCTGCTGTAGGGGATGCACAAGGGAAGAAGGAGGCATGCACCACACAGGGTGTAGATATGTGTGGGAGGTGGGGAGGATACCAGAGAACAATTGCCCCACACCACCACTTGCATAATATGTCCCTCCTTTGCCCCCCCGCAAGGACATGCTTCCTTCAGGAGGTGTTTCCCTTATCCCTGACTCAGTCCTGCCACAGTTTAAGGTTCCCCACCACGGCTGAAGTTGTTCTAGGGCTACCTTAGCCATCTGTACCATGCCTGAATCCTAATCGCACAAAAGGGTACTAGAGGCATCTCTTTGTTACTTATCTCATTGAGCTGTGATTTCTTCCTGGAAAGATAGCAGAGCCTCATGCCCTTGGGATCTACCTTGCACTTGCTTTGTGGGCCCCCATTATGGGGTTTAAACACAGCTCACAGAATGTGCTGTACCAGCCCCACCTGGCCAAGACGCTTTCTCTTAGAGGTGCCTTCTTTCTGCCATGCCTCTGCTTTGCATTTGCTTGGTTGAATGCACTGTTTGCATTTCTTCTCCTTGGGCAGTGACTTTATGCAGAGATCTGCTGCATGGGTGACGTGCCTCTAGCCATCCAGATGGAAAAGCCATAGGGCGTAGGACTTGTGTGTTAAGGATAAAAAGAAGGAAGAGCTGCATTCATGTTGTTCTTGTTTCTGACAGATGTTGATGCAGTTCACAGATGGTTGCTCATCCCCCTTTTTCCATTAAATTGTTCCCCAAGACTCACTTAAGCAGTACTTGCTACTCCCCTGACCAGGGATGGTAGTTGCTGGGGGTCGCACAGACATATGGTTAAACTGGGAGACCTCTGTAGGAAGGGCTTCCTGGGCAGTACGGGCTTGGTAATGCTTGATTCAAAATGTGCCGTGCAGTATAATTCCACACCTGTCTTCAGAGACGTATGGTCTTGAGAACAGACGTCACCGGACAGCATTTAACCAGGTTCTAATGGGATGAAACACTTGCAAATGTACGTGTTGGTTTGATTTCACAGGTCCTAGCAATGTGTTTGCTGTCGGAAGGCCAGCAGTTGTACCTGCACTGGAGTCACAAGGTGGGAAGAGTTGAGTCATTCGGGCAATTCTCGCTTTGGCACAGTTAGATCATGTCAGTGCTGTTTCCCTACACAAAGACCAAAATAACCGTCTTCTGGGCGACATGACCGTTCTTCTCAGTTAAGAAATTTGAACAGAAGCAACAAAATGTGTGTGTGTGTGTGCACGTGAGTGAGAGAGAGAGAAAGTGCAAACCAAATAGCTGACCTCCCTGCAGATAGAAGGTGAGGTTTTCTAAAGCACAGTGACTTGTGCTCCCAAATCCTGTTGGTGCTTTAGAGAATCTGGACTAGACTTGCCAAGGAGCTGGTGCAGTCCCCAACCTTGGAAGTCTTCAAGAGGAGACTGGACAGACACCAGAGCAGGGAGGTTGGACTTGATGATCTTTTGAGGTCCCTTCCAGCCCTTCATTTCTGTGATTCTGTGATCCCACCCAGGTTCCTTAAATGCATAGAGGCATGGTACATGCAAAACCATTTTCAAATGTCCTCCGCTGCCAAGGCCGCTCTGGATTTCATCTTCCAAGGGAAATTTTCAGAACGATGTCATGGGCGTTATTCAAATGCAGCCTTCACCTAAGCTTATGTGAGAATGTAAAATGGATCCAGATCCTACACTGATTAGACAGATGATTGTGTCACTTGAATTTCTCCCCCATTTAACATGTATAATTCTATTATTCCCTTTCAAAGCTGAAAATACAAAAGACATCTAGTTTTTTGTGGCAGTCATTTGAGGGTGGATGCCTGAACTGCTTAAGGAATTGGGGATTGGCTGTAAAGCCTGTGATTGGCACGCTAGCTGACACATCCAGCCCAGATGGGTAATGTTTGAAAGTCCTTCCTATCAATGGCTCTTTAGTGCTATATGCAGAATGGGTTGGGCTCCTAGTGCCATTGATAGCTGAACTTGTTTCTCAGTACAAGGGATGCGCATTGATATCATTGGCTCTTTTGGTTGCAACTGGTGCAAATAAGTTCAAGAAAGAGGTTAGGCTACTTCTGGTTGTGCTGGCAGGACCTTTTGTCCATAAGTTTGAACATAGGATCATAGGGCTGGAAGGGTCTTCATGAAGTCATCTAGTCCAGCCCCCTACTCAAGCCAGGATTTTCCCTGACTAAGCCAAGTCTCTGTCCAACCTGCTCTTGAAAACTTCCAAGGACGGCGATTCCACAACTTTTCTAGGTAGCCCGTTCCAGTCCTCGACCACCTCAGAAAGTTCCTCATCTCCAGCCTAAATTTCCCCCGCTGAAGCTTGAGGCCATTGCTCCTAGTCCCATCCCCTATGGCCAATGCTACATCTTATCTGTAATCACCCTTCATGCATTTGAAGACTGTTATCAAATCCTTCCCCAGTTCTCTCTACTCCAGACTATAAATACCCCTACTTCTTTCAACCTTCCCTCGTAGTCCATGCTTCCCAGGCCCCTAATCATTTTTGTTGCTCTGTGAACATGCAAAAAATCAGTGATGAATTTGTTCCTGGAATAGCCTTTAACAACTGTGAGGCAGCTGACTATACTTCTGGCAGGGGGGTTACTCTTGCAAGGGATACATGGTTTCCAAAGCTATTACACAAATCAGGTATTTTATAAGCTCCCACTTTCAGCGGGTGAAACATGCTGTCTTCTTCAAAAGTACCGGGCATTGCCAGCTTGGCTGCTTCTAAGTTTTCAGGGAGTTTTAGCAAATAACGTAGTCCTCTCCAGATATTTTAACAAGGCCTGAACCTCTGGCTCGGCGGACACTTCCCTACTCTTCTACTTTAACCATCTCATCCCTGAGCTACACGGTTGGGAAGCAGCACAAGGTTGTCTGTATTGCTGCTGAGCATTTTGTCTCTGCTTCTGGGTGGGAAGATATACATATCCTTTCCAAGAGTGCTGATTGACTGGGAAAATCATTTAGAGAGGGCAAATCTCTAGAACAGTTTACCAGTGACATAAGAGACCACTCATAATTTGGGTCTGATGTTGGCTGACCTAAAGCATCACCCAAGTCATACTCAGTCACAACAGGTCCAACCAATGAGAACCTCTACCCCCCAGTAGCAGCCTGTTTTTACCCCCGTTTGATTTTTCTGCCTCTAACCCACCTGGGCCAGCCCAGATAGCCATGTACTGTGCTATCGTGTAGAAGATATTCTAGAGTTCAAGCCACATTTATAACCCACCAGGCAACAAGAAGTGAGGGCAGCGTGTGCAGAAGTATGAATTGCAATTGCCATGCAGACATCCTGCAGCTATGTGATGTCCTGTTTTCCCCTCCAGATCGGGACTTGCGTTGTACTGGGATTCTCCATAGCTGCCATCGCTGCATTATCTGAACTGTGGGGGGATCAGTGGAAAACGGTCCACCTCTCATTCCAGGTAAGAAAGGAGGGAAACTCCATGTCCCCAAAGGCAGAGACGGGAAAGCAAGAGTTCATTTTGTTTCCATTGATGCATTTTCCCATTAGACAATGCAGTTTACTCGGAATCAGATTTTCCGCACGAAAATGCCAGTTTCAGTTATGTTTTATTTGCCCGCTCAGAGGCATAGACATGAAAAAAAGTTTTGCTCCAAGACGTAGCTTTTTTTTCCTTGCAATATCCCGCATACCCTAGTTCTGGAAGGCGGCGTGTAGAAAGACATTATTTCCAGATTCAGGCCCGATACCTGGCTAAATGAGCAACCGGACATCAGTAGAGCTGCAGCCATCTGCACGAGGTCTGAATTTGGCCCAAAGCCTTTGAATTTGGGGCAGGGGGCTGGGCTCAATGATCTTCCGAGGCCCCTTCCAGCCCTTATGTCTATGAAATCTATTCAATTTATTAGGTAAATTCTGCCTTGATTTACACCTCGAATAATCTTAAGTGATTTTGGGATGAGCATCAAATTATAGTAGCTTTGAAAGGGTTAACACCGGACTCTGCCCCTCCTGCTTGCTGGCAGGGAGAGAGAAGCTGGGGGCCATTTTATAACATGGCATCTTCATGCTTCTATTCCTCCTTGCTGCTATCCTGGCAAAGAAAACCAATTTCCCGTCTTTAAGGCATATACCCCAATTGTGGGAGGCTGATTTTTTTTTGAGAAAAAGGGTGTGTGTGCAGTACAGTAAATTCACAGCCCCATGTTTCCCTTCCCATTTTGCACCAGATGTTTCAATCCGAATGGTCAGTATGGCTTGTTTGTGGGTTTGTTGGTAGTGACAGTCCACTTCAGCTGGTTTGCAGGAGATCAGGACCTCCTGGCCTGTAGCATCTACTGGGGCTGGACCCTCATGCTGCATGTCCCGATTACCCTGCCCCAGGCATTACTGCGTGCTGTTTTCCTTCCAGTGGAGGTGTCAAGTTATTGTCTGCATCCAAGGGCCTGGATCTCTCTGAGACTTTTCTGCCTGTCTCCGGCTTTGACCAGCTCCTTCAAAGTGACTGCCTCTGATGGCACAAAGCAGGGCTGTGTCCGGTTCCCAGGGGCCACAAGCTTTGGGGCTGCACTAGTGCAGAGTTACATTATGCATGCACATGCCTCCCCACCTCTTGCATGGTGTATGGGCGGTAGGATCTCAGCCCATGCAGTGCAGCACCCACCTCACCTGCAGCTCCCTACGCTCCCCCGATGCACCGTGGTGCATGGGGGCTTGGGGCTGCCAGCTCACCCAGCTCTGCAAGCTGCTCCATGCTGTCCCACTCCATCCTGTGGGGCAGGTTCCAGTAGCTGAAGCCGGGGAAAGGCGGAGGAGCCCAGCACATGGCCCAGGGGCAGCATGTGAGCTCCTTGTGGGTTGCATGTGGCCTGTGGGCTGCCAGTTGCCTGGTACAGACTTTGCTGACACACTGCTGCCGGGGGGCAGAGAACAGTGATGGTCCTTGATCTTGAGGGACAAGTAGCAGGGAAGACCTCTCTGCAGGCTGGTGCCAATGCCTCCGACGCTGCAACAAGATCAGTGGCAATGGCTGTGACTGGATGTCATGGGGGATCCCCGTGGACCACAGTAGAAGGCCTCTATGTTGAGGACTCTTCTCTGTGTAGCTACAAACCTGACAAGTGCCTGACAGACACTCCTTTGAAGACCATCTGCAAGTCCTCAGGGGCTTCTACCGCACAGCTCAAGAGGGAAGCGACAGGGCACCAGACCTCTTTGAGGCAGACATCTCCTTACTCTTGGTCACCATGCCAAAGACCCTCTGAGCCCCTAAGGAAGAAGTGGAGGCTCCATGGGGTTAGCCCATCACTGCTTCCTCAACAGGGAGACTTGCATCCACCTTGAGGCAGGTGGTTCAAGGGTTCAGCCTAGATCTATGCCTGAGGGATGCCTACTCTTTTCTCCACTCCATTTTGGGGCAATTCCTACTATTTCCAGGGGGTTTGGAGCAGCATCCTGTTGGATGGCCCTGTCCAAGAGAGATTCAAGCTCTTCTCCATCCCAGCCTACCTTCCCCACCCCCTTTCAGCTAGATCAGCTCATCATCTCTCCGTGCAGGGTCTCATGGTGTCCTCACATGCTACAGGGGCTAAGTTCCTTAATGGCCTAATGCTTGTATTTCCACCAGTGGAAGAATTGTCTCCTGTCTCCCACCCCCGCCATCCTGGACTCGTAGTGATGAGTCCCCATTTTAAGACCTTAGCACCATAGTTTTTTTTATACCATCCCTTAGCAAAGACACCCTTCTTAGCAGCGGTCACTTTTGCCCATGTAGTAAGGCAGTGGAGGGCATTCACAGTAGACCCGCTGTCTTCTACAAGGACACGGTTGTGGTCAGGAGCTCCCAAAAAGGCAAGAGGAGAGACTTCACTCCTTGGATGTATTTGGAGCTGTTTTCTTCCACCTGAGAGACCCAAATCATTTCAGGGTCTCGCTGCCTTTGCCGCCACATTGTCTCTATTGATTACCAACCTGAATCTTGGACTATATTCAGCCATGCTCTCCTCTGGCTAGTGTACAACATCCCGGTCAGGTCCAAGAGCACTTCACTAGGTATCAAGAAGCTTCTACAGCTTCTTTCAGATGTTTTCCCATTGGCGAAATATGTAAAGCAGTTAACTGGGGACTGTATGGACTCTCCCCCAGTGCTATTCGCTTGCACATGCATTGAGGCCAGATGCCTATTTTAGCAGAGCTGTCTGACAACTGTTAATTAGCGAGGCTCTGAGCACCTGCCCACACATCAGGTTGTTGTGTGCGAGGCACTAGAAATAGGATAATTATGGACAAACACTTGAAGAGCTAAAAATAGCTTCCTTACAGTAACTGCAGTTCCTTGTGCTGCGTTGACTTTGTCTATATGTATGCAACCGCCCATCCTCCTCCTCTATGGCTACAGCTTTCTATTCCTGGTTTCTATATGGGTGAAAGAATTGCAGGAAAGTTGGCCCAGCTCAGCCCTTTATGGCCTTAAGTGAGCGGGGAACAAAGAGTCAGGGTCCAGGAATAGCCTGAATCAGCATTACGGGTGAAAAGACTCCATTCTTGAGTGCAGATGCTTGCCCGTGCCACCAGCACAGTGATAATGGCACAGAGGGGTGGCATCTTTGAAAGAATGGCAGTCGTGCTAAGGCATGCAGCCACTTGGCTTAGCATTTTTTCATTTGGTGCGATTTTGTTTGATGTGTCACCTCTCTCCCCTGGTAAAACCAGTGGAAACTGATTTTCCATGGAGAATTTCCAGAGGTTCATGCATTTCCCAACCTGTTGTAGAAGTTACTCTCCATCAAATGTCTGCGAGTCCAGATATAGAGATGGAGAAATGGGTAAAAATAAGCTTCCTCAGCAGCAGCTCATACCCAGTTTTGGAATCAAACTTGAGCTCAGCATTTGAAAGGGTGTTTGGAGGTGTCGAGACAGTGTCTTCTATAGGAAGTTTGAGGCTGGGTCTGTTAGCACTGCAGCTGATGGAGTGACTCTGTGGATTTGCATTGGTTTTGGCTATTATTGTATGGACTAACCCAGGCCTGTCCACATCCCCTGCCTACATGATGCATGGGCTGCATGCCCCCTGGTTGCATGCCACACCAGGTCATGTGCCCCTACCCCTTGCCATGCTGCACGGTGGGCACTTCCCCATTGCACTGTGCCAGCACTCCCATGCCACCGGCTTCCCCGCTGCTGCACCTATGCTCTGGATCCCCAGGGTGCTCTGGCTGTGGGCTTTCTCAGCCCCAGGGGGTGCCCTGCTCTGCCCTTCCACCCTTAGGTGTAGGGGCAGGAGACAGAAGCTGAAAGAGCAAGGGGGAGCCTGGAGACTCTGAAGACAGCAGCAGGAGAGTGATGGAGGGAGCTGGGGGCCCGGAGGCTGCAGGTGAACCCTTTGGAGGCCACCAGTTAGACAGCCTTGGAGTAACGGAAAGAAAAAGATGCAGCATAAAACCATTTTGAGCTTGGATAGTGTTTTTTCCTACTGTGAATTTTGGCAGGTCCAGGTTTTAAAATGGACCAAGTGTCAGAATAGCACGAAAGAAAAAGTGGTAGATGCTCTGCTACGTTTTTCCAGTTCTCTGCAGAAGCAACTCCCTTGACTTCCATGGAGTCACACCGGCATACATGGCAGTGAAGAACTTAACCCTCTCAGGGCAAAGCAAAAGGGAATAGTTTTGTGAGATTTCCAAGCCACTTTTGTATATTCATGATATGCTCAGTGAAGCTTCTGACCCTTTGAAAGTTTATCCTTTTGAGTCAGAACTCATTTATGCAGGCGACAGCCGGTCCTCTTGAATAGTCAGCTGATGAGACATGAGCATTACAGCAGCTGGCTATTTTGTGCTGGAAAAGCAAGAAAGATTCCCAAGGTCACTAACTTGAAGCTTAAAAATAAAGAAACAGCTAGAAATGCATTTGAATCCAAGTGGAATGGAGCTAAAAAGCCTGGGACCAAGTGCTTTAGTTGAATGAAGAGGAGTGAAGGCTTTTGTGCATTGCAAATTTATGCTGCAGACTATTAATGAATTAGACCAGGAACATCACAGAATGGTGAGCTTCAAAGGGGTCTCAAGGGTTAACTCCCTGGAGGACTGATTGGGCAAACAGGATTAATTGGAGCTATTACAATGACACTAGTTAATGTGATTATACTGTTAAGGATTAAATGTCATCACTCATTTTGGGGCTATAATTACCCTTTAGAGATCACTCTTTCTTTACAAGTACATTCAAGGGGGGGAATATTAAGGAAGGAGAAGAGTTTTTAGGATGTAAAGCACCCCTGGCACAGGATCAAATGGCCACAAATTGGCTACTGAGTGGAAGCTAGATGGTGTCCAGATATCAAAAGCATAAAGTTTTGCAATGATCTTCCCAGTCAGGTTAGTGGGGCCAAAGAACCGGAACCGGTTTGAATAACTTTATGGAAAGATAAGACAAGGGGTTCCTAGTTAAGCAATCAGCATGTGCAGTATCGGGAATCAAGTAAGTGCAGGCCCTGGTCATGGGTATGCCTTTGTCGACTTGTAGCTAATCCCATGCTTCAGGACTTTTGCTGATCCACAGCGGGGGGCAGGAGGGAATCTTTTCTTCCCTTCATTAATACTGGAGGAACGGGGGATGCCATTTTGCCTTGCAGTCAAGCTCTACATTAGACACAACTAAGACGGGGAAGGTGTGGACTGGGGTACACCCAAATACTTAGAAACCTCAGGTTTCTGGCTAGAAACCCTTGTTTCTTCTGCTTGGGGTAATACCAGTCGCCACATTTGGGGCCAGAAGGAATTTTACTCTGAGGCCACGTTATTAAGGACCTGGGGTGGGTTTTGTTTTCCTCCCCGGTGCAGGGGAAAGAGTCTCTTTCTGGCAAGACATTGGCAGTGCCCTCCGCTCCCTTGGCTCTCAGCTGTGGGTTCTTGCGAGCTGTACCTGGGGTCCTGGGTCTTGTGCTTTTCAGTGGTGTATTGGGGTTTCATGTGATGATTTGAGGGATTCCTTGGCTTAGTGATTACCTGAGTGGGACTGGACTTGATGGACCTGGGGACCCCTTCCAGCTCTATGTTCCTCTTGTCTCGAGGATGGCCACCCAATCTTAGTAAGCAGTGACATTTGCAACGTGGTCTCTGGACTTGCATGCTATGGCAATGGGAGCATAGAAAAAGCAAATGGGGAGCTCAGCACCACACAATGAGCCCTTGGGGGAAGAACTGTATTGTGATCGGCCCTCCTGAACTAGCTTTTGCTGATTCGGGAGGATCATGCTGATTCTCCTTGGCTGGAACAGCTGACCCTCCATGGGATACAGAAAATCAAGGGGAGAGGCATTTTCTAAGGGTTGCCAAGAGGTGCTGCATGCACGCAAGCCAGGTGTGGACTTGGAGAAGAAGCTTAGCAGTGACCCTTGGATGTGGAGGGATAGCTCGACTGGCTGTATCAGTAGTAGGGTTCAAACATACCAGGGCTAAGTAGGAACTGTTTGTTTCTGCAGCTTTTCACAGCAATGCTTTGTCTTCCAACCAGGTCACAGCTCCCTATCTCCACGTTGGCGCCATAGCAGCCATGGTCTTTCTGTCCTGGCCCGTGGCTCTGCATGCTGTCCGGATGGATAGAAAAGGTACAGGAGGTCTGTGGGGGTGTCCTCGACTCTGTTTTGTGTTCTTGGGAGAGATGGGGATACAGGCCACGCTTCTCAGGAATGGGGAATGGGTTTGCATGGCTCAGTTTCAGATGTCTTTCAAGGGGTCTCATTCTTGGAAGGTGGTTGCCCAGGCCCTCCAAACCCTCCCCTTCCCATGCCAATGCCCTGGGTAGACATTTCCAGCAAGAAAATTTCCCATACCAATGCAGTTTGGCTCAGGGATGCTGTTGCTGTCACATGCTTATGACCATGTGGGAACATGATCGCATAGGAGCGCCAGCCCTTGAGTTGTCCTTGCTGCAGACACCTGCGCCCCAGCTGTGCGGGGCCTTTGAACAACCCAGCAAGACTTGGGTCCTACAGTCGCATCCCTTAGGTCGCTCCCCTATGGTCCAGCTCCATTAGGGCTTAGTGAAGGGGTTACAGGCCAGGGCTAATGAGGAAGCCTTTTTCATGGGAGCCCCTTGGTGCTGCCTGAGCAGCCTGTGACATTGTAAGAGTTTGTAGGAACTCAGGGTAAGGTGAATTGGGGAGGGAGGCACGGTCCAAGTCCCTTCTTTTTTGTGTCTCTTTGGGCTGCTCCTCTGGTGACAGGTGGCTGCATTAGCAGCTCAGCAGAATCAGCAGGTGGCCAGACAGGGATCAGAGTAGCCACAGTGCCAAGATGGGCATGTTTTCTCTTCCCATTCCTCCTCTCAAGGGACCCATAAACACTGTTTACAAGCTTCCTCTTCCTCCAGGCCTTTGAGCAAGGCCTCCTCCTCTGCAGCTCCATCATCAAAGTGAGGGATGTCTGCCTGGTCCGTCCCTGGGTGATTTAATGATAGGTTCCCCTGGGGCCTTGGCTGTATCTTCAGCTTGGCCAGCCAAAGTTGGACGCAGGATGGACTCTTATTAACTAGCAGTCTAATGTCTTAGGGAGAACTTTGCTCCTGGCATAAAGATAATGGCGCACACTGAAAAGCCACCTGGTGTGCGAGGCATTAGGACAACCCACGCGTGCCTCTGGCTCTAGCCCTTCTGGTGCTGTCATGTTTGCAAGTCCCCTGTGCACATTACCACAAAGGGGCAATTGCAGCTTTGCATTTCAAGCTTCAGCACCAGCGGTCCTTTCCCTTTCCACAGTGATTTTCCTTAGTATAAAGAGCAATAAGCATGAAGGAGGCAACTGAGATGGTGCATGTGGGGAGGCCTGAGCACTGTAGCTGCTAAGGAAGTGATTTGCCTTCCTTTATTTATTGCTCAGGGAAGTATTGTCTAGCCCAGGGGTGGCCAACCAGGAGCACGAGTGCCGTAAGTGGTACGGACAGCCTCTGTGCATACAATCGTAGACAATGAGGTTTGAAGAGACCTCAGGAGGTCACACCTAGTCCAGCCCCCTGCTCAAAGCAGGACCAGCCCCAACTACATCAACCCAGCCAAAGCTTTGTGGAGCTGGTACTTAAAAACCTCCAAGGATGGAGATTGCACAACCTCACTGGGTAACCTCTTCCAGTGCTTCACACCCTTCCTTGTGTGAAAGTTTTTCCTAATACCTAGCCTCAACTTCCCCTGCTGCAACTTGAGCCCATTGCTCCTTGTTCTGTCATCTGCCCCCACTGAGAACAGTTCAACTCCATCCCCTTTGCCCCTTTGCAACCACGCTTCAGGGAGTTGAAGGCTGCTATAGAAAGGCTGCAGGGCACGTAGACGACTGGAGAGGGGACAGCAAGCAGAGCAGGAGATCAGGCAGGGAAAGGCAATCAGAGTGGTGCTCAGAGAGGGTGTGGGGCTAATTTGCGGCATGCCTGACAAAAAGGTTGGACCCACTGCTTTAGTCACTTGAGCAAAAGTCCAGGGGCTAAGAGCTTCTGGCTTTAGCACGGTCTCCTTCTTTCTGACTCAGTTCCCCAGCTATTTTATTTGCATTTGCCTGCTTCCTGGAGGAATTGTGAGCATTAATTAGCTGTGGTATATAAAGAAAATTAATATTTATAACTGCTACCATGATATGTTATCATATCATTTTAATTATGCCATCATTAGACCCTGATCTTAGCAGCTCTCCCTGATACTGCTCACGGGGACAGCCAAGTGTCTGAGTAAGTGTTCCTTTGTACCCCAAATTATGGTACAGGGAGTAGAAACGTGAGATCCTTGTCTCCCAGCTCAGTGTTCGTGCCTCAGCTGAGGGGAGAGCAGGTGGAACAGCCTCAGTGTAGGCTTGAAGACAGCTTGTGCGGTGCAATAGGAACACGAGTCAGATGCTTCCCGAGTGACTTGCAAACACAGTGCCACCCATTCAGCAGCATGCGCTTGGCAGGGATATCTGCACAAGAGTGCTTTAAGAGCCAGTAGCTTATCTGTGGTGGAGCAAATGGCTGCTGCCCACTGACACAGCATCTAAAGATGGAGGCAGATACCCGGGCCCATAGAGGCCAAGGAAACCCAAGGACATGGGACCCAGAGCAGGCCACTCCAACACACTGGAACTGACCCCTGCTTTGGGAAAGGATGGACAACAACCTGACCTGCAAGGCAAGCATCTGCCCTCGGGTGCAGAGTGATGGAGGTCTCGGCTGCAGCATCCTCCTTTTCCATGCAAGTGAAACTTAAAACACTGCTTGGCATTACTTTGATAATTTAATGTCCAGCCTGAAAATAGGACCTTTCTTCTGAGGTTGGGTAAATTTCGCTATGCCCATTTTACAGTTGGGAAAACCGAGGCAGAGATTGAGACTTACTCAAGGTCACACTGCAAGTTAGTTGCAGACCCCAAAGCATAAACTAGGCATCCTGAATCCCAGCAATTTGCTCTGGCCACAGGGCAACACTCCTTTCCTGGACTGGCCTGTGGCACTATCTGGTGATAAAATGAAGAATAAAGGAAAGAAGGCAGTTGGGGGGAAGAGGAGTCGATGATTCATATGATCAGTCTTGGCCCAAGCTCTTTGATAGGACATTGATATAAAACAAACTGCAAGGCAAACTCCAATCTTATCAAATGTAATAACTTCCTCCTTTGAATTCTTGGATTCTTTTAGTTGTTCAGATGATAATTATTGGCCCCTACCTGGCTCTCCTTGTCTTTCTTCTCTTGATACCTCTGGGGATGTACTCTCCCTGCATCAGAGACGTGGGGACGCTGGGACCCAAGCCAACTCTCATCGGACACAGAGGCGCGCCAATGGTAGGTCTGGGGAAGGCGTTCTGTCTCCTTCTTGTATTAGGTGGATTGCAGCTGTTATTTTATTTTTTCCCCCAAGAGCTTCATGGTGAGTCTGTGAGGGGAACATATTTGATTTGGAAAAGTCCTGCATGCTTTTCGTGCCAGGACCCATCAGCATCCCTACAGCAACATGGGCATAGGTTGTAGCTGTGTTGGTCTGAGGACATAGGCAGACAGTGTTCTTTGGCTAAATCTGATCTCTTTTATTAGACCAACTGAAATAGTTGGAAAAATGCTTCTTTGCAAGCTTTTGGGTATTGTGCCTGACAAAGTTCGAGTATTGTGCCTGATACCAGAAAGCTTGCAAAGAAGAATTTTTCCAGCTATTTGAGTTGGTCTATTATAGATATATCCAAATAACTTTGTCTGCCTACAGCAGTATGGCATTTCAGAGTCAAAGCCTACAGCCACTACAATGTTGCATGCAGCATGCAAAGGGGCAAGGGGTGGGACAAGGGGGGAAGTTTGATATTGCTGTTGGGCAAAGGATCAGGGAGCAGGCCTAGATTGCAGCAAAAGAGGGAGGCAGCGCTGGAGGTATTAGCTGGCTGAGCCTGGCAGGCGAGGAACAGAAGCTAAAACTTTACATGGAAGAAGATGAGAAGCCAATGCAGTGACTCCAAAAAGGACAAGGTGGGGGATGAGGATGTTTTTGGTAGCAGTGTGTCAGGCGGGATGGGCAGAGATGGGAGAGTGGAGGCGACTGTAGTCAAGGTAGAGAATGGGACTCACATCTAGAAAGTCACTGCGGCATGATTTGGTGAGAAGCTGGGTGTGAGCTGATGAGAGGAAGGAACCTAAATCAACCTCTCTTTGCACAGCAGGAAGGGTGGATATGTTGTTAACAGCAGAGAAATGGAAGAGTGTGGGAAGGTGAGAATGGAAATGAAGATCCACCTCAATGCTGGAGGCTGAAGGAGGAACATAAAACATGAAAGAGGGCTTCCACTCTGCTTAAATATTGCTTAAAATTGTTTTATGGACTAGGTCTTTCCCTGCCCTCCATCAAGTTTTAAAATGATCTTGAATCTTAGAGCCTTTGATGGACCTGGAAGGAAGTGGAACAGGTTTTCACTTGGTGGCCAAAGTTATCTTTAACAAAGTAATGATTTATTGCATGTGCACACATGCGTGTATGTGTTATCAAGCAACACTGCATCCTAAAGATACCTTCTGAACACAGCATGTCCTTGTGCCTTTTCTTACTAGATGGCTCCAGAAAATACTGAGATGTCATTTCAGAAGGCCATTGAATATGGGGTGAGCGGGCTTGAGACAGATGTCACTATCAGGTAAGGGGTAAGGCATGGAAACACATGCCTATGTGCTTAATTTGAGTGGGAGTTTTGTAAAGGGCAAAAGTCTTCTGCTGTTACAGTGACCCCAGATTTGCTCTGCTGAAGTCCAAGACCCACCCCAGAATTACACTGGTGTAAGGAAGAGTGCAATTTGGCTCAATGTCACCGCATGTTTATTCTCGGGAAGCTGGCCCTAAGATCGTTACATCCATTTTACAGGTGGGGACACTGAGGCACAGAGAGAAGTGACTTCTCTAAAGTCAGCAAGCCATTGGCAGAGATCGGAGTAAAACCCAGGCTTCCTGAGTCTCAGTGCAGTGCCCTGACCCACATTGCCTCCAATAAGGCCATAAGGCCTTCTACTCCCGGCACGGTGATCCGAAGGGAGGCCTGCTGTTTACATCACTTGCATGTAATTGGCTACACTCCCTGAACGAAGCTGTCCGCCCAGTGAACGGTCCTCTCTCTTTGCACTAGTTACGATGGGATTCCCTTCCTGATGCATGACGGCAGCTTGAAAAGGACCACAAACATCCAGGAAGTCGTTCCCCACAATGCTACTCAAGATGCAGCCATGTTTTCTTGGGACACCCTAAAAGACCTGAATGCTGGGAAGTGGTTTTTGGAGGTAGGACTTGTTCAAGGGCTTTCCTTGAGTCCCTCTGTTGGACAGGGTGTGGCTTAGGACAGGCATCCATCTTACTCCCACTAAAGTCAATAGAAGTGTTTGGATGTGGCTTAATAATTATGCAGAAGCTCACGGGCTCCCTTGACACCGTGGGCCGCACTATGCAGCTCTACCCTCTGGTGCAAGAAGCTGGGCCCCGAGTTAGCTCTGAGCAGCCTACATTGCACTGCGGGCACTGCTGGGACCAGAGGGTCACACACAGACTCGGCTCCCGGGATGGGGTTTATCCATGGGGGAACTGCACAAAAGTTTGGTATCGGGCTTCTGCTCCTTAATAGCAACGGTGAAATTGACAGCTGCTAGTCAGTTTCACCACTAGGAATGGGTGGCAATGCTTGCACGACCCTAGGTGTGCCCACCCACGTCTCCTGTCCTGGGTGCCCCTTAGTGTGGCCGCACTTATACTTTCATTGTCCTGACCCAGTTTTTTGAACGTGGCCGCCTCCCAGCTGCTAGGAATCCAAGACCTGGGCTCATAATATTAAGTAGGGATTAATGGAGAGAATGCCTTAATACCGACAAGGGGCAGGAGACGAGAACTAGAGCAGCCCCCTAGGGAAGTGCAAGCTTCTACCCTGCGGAGCAACAATGCCAGGTTATTTCTGTCATCGAGATGTATGACCTATTTGCATGCTGCCCTCTCCGCCAGGATGAATTCATGTATTTCCCTGGGTATCTGTTTCTTTCTAGGACAGACCCTTCTCCTATATGGGTGCACTGTCAGTGGCAGAACAGAAACAGGCCATGAATCAGTCCATTTACAAACTAAGTCATTTCTTAAGCCTGGCCGAGCGTCAGAATAAACTCGTGATCTTTGATCTCTACCGTCCCCCGGAGCAGCATCCGTACAGGAACACGTGGATCAACAGGACGCTGGAAGTGATCAGCGACTCGGGGATTAAGCCCCATCTGGTATGACGATGTCGCTCCTCCTTCCTGGTGCCATGTGTAGGTTCAGGTGTAGCTAGGGCATGAGGGGGTGTCAACCAGTGTCACACCACTGACTTCACCACCAAGGATGTGGCTCATCCAGTTTTATTGACGGACTTCCCCAGGGACCCAGCACCTTTTAAAGACATAATTCCCAAAGGCCAGACTCTAGCATCCTTCCCTTTCCCAGCCACTCATTGAGTAGCACCACTGCTTTTATGGGCATTATTAGTTGTGAGGCAGGGCCCTGAGTGAAGTGTAAGATTCATGGTAGGCGACACAAATCTTAATGAACATGTGCCAGATGCTGTGAGATCCCACAATGAAAGGATCACACGACAAGGGCCACAGAGGGTCTGCCTGGGTCTGTCTATCATGTTTTAATGACCCCAGCAGTATTCCTGCCCAGAGCAAGGGGGCTGGACCCAATGATCTTGCAAGGTCTCTTCCAGCCCTAAATTTCTGTGAATCGGTGAATGTGGGAGGCAGGGGCTGCTGAGTAATGTCAGCCTTAGCTCACTCCCTGTTGCTGTCACCCACAGGTCCTGTGGCTGGAGGATGAGATGAGGTCCTTTGTTCAGTCCGTAGCTCCTGGGTTTCAGCAAACAGTGGGGAGAACGGTCCCGGTTGATGAGCTATTGAGATATAATATTGTGAAGCTCAATCTGGTTTACACCCAAATGTCCAGTGAAGATATCCGGTAGGTTGCAGCTTGAGCCTTAAATGTAGTAGGCAACCCAGGGCATGGTGCAGAGCCCAGATGGGCGGCGCTGCCTCTCTGCAGCCTCCGAGGTGTATGTTTTAGATGCGTGGCCCCGCTTATGGCTGTGCCATCACAAACGCATTGCTGACTGAGTGATGAACCTGGCATCCGTATGGAGGTGGGATGAACCTGACATCTGTATGGATGTGCAATGAACCTGGCATCTGTATGATTCAGGGCATGTAACTCCAACCCCCGCTGAAGCCCACCTCATGCTAACTGACACTTTGCCAAGACCACCATGAATGGTAGAAGTAATTGAAACCCCCCAGGTGTCCTGACTCCCTGCTTTTCCAGCAACTGCACTGGGTTTTGGACTGGTCCCTAAGTCAGCAGGTGTTGAACCCAATGTATGTTAACGCGTGACATGAGCAACACAGCTGTCTGGCCTCCTTTAATTCTAGTTATGCCCATGGCCAAGCTTCAACCTGCTTGTGTTCGAATTTCTTGGTGAATTGGGAATAATTTTATTTCTTTGTCAGCATCCAGCTCGATTGCAGCCTTCCCCTATGCTCCAGACAGCTATTCTAACAGCACTTAAATAAGAGCGCGTGAGAAGGTCTCATGTTTTGCACAATGAGAATCTGCTCATTTTTAATAATGTCACCACGACACGGTAAGGTCTCAGCTAGTAACCATCCCCCTCTGGCGGCTGGCTAGAGGAGAGAAAACACGTTTCTAGTAAGGAGGAAGTCTTGGAAAATCTCACATGTGAAGGTGTTGGATTTCATTCATTATTTTTCCCAAACAATTCTTTTTTCCCAGAAAACTCAGCTCTGATACATGTTCTCCCTTAGTGAGTGGAATTGCTGCTTTTCCTTGCATGCACTTCACTTGTCCCAAATCCTAGCACTTGATCATTTCAGAAAGGAAAACCCTTCAGCATTTTCTAATGCTAATTAGAGTGACTAACATTTAGCGTCCTACTGTGTGCAGTTTAATTTAACAGTGGCAAAGGCTGACATTTTTAATAAAGCTTTTTGGAACAAGTGCCTTGCTCCTTGTTCAGGGGCAGTTTGGAAATGATTAAAGATTGGGCAAGTGGTCCGTAGACCACTGAGTACAATACAGATATAAGTAGCAGGTTTTATAGATGATTATAAACACATCAATAGAAAGTGGTATCAATACTCATAGGTCAGGCTTATAGGCAAACTTTTGACCCATTGGGCTGTACAGCAATTGATTAACCATTTGATGAAACAGCTAATGATGATGTATTAACCTATATAAATTGAATCTATATAAGACAGATCTACAGATCTATATCTCTAGATATAGATAGATATAGCTATCTATCTATAGATCTACAGATCTATCTTCTATATAGATATAAGATATAGATCTATAATCTTATATAGATTTATAGATCTATAGAGATATAGAGATATAGATATATCTTGTAAAACATATATTATTATGATTTTATTATGTATGCTATCCGTTCATTATGCTTTAATGTATATAAGTGTAAATGCATATATAAGTGTGTCAAGGTTCCTTGGGTGAATTTGATATCTTTTATTAGACCAACCCAAATAGTTGGAGAATAGTTATTAAGCAAGCTTTCGAGTATGTAAGTGTGTAATATTTGAATGGCAGACACAAAGAACCCTGTTGTTGTACTTGCCATTCAAATGTGATTATCCTCAGAGGACCATTCGTTGTTAACGTGGCGAATCAGAACAAACCCCATGTCTGTACATAACCAATTGATTGGCAACTCTTGGCCCCTTTGCTCCCACTCTGTCTCCTTTCCAAGAAGCCACCACAGCTAATTGCCACCCAGAACTTCCCTGGCACATGCCAGATGGAAACCGCGCACCCTTAATGTTTTTTACATGCACTGGTGTTTTAAAGGACATACGCCGATGCCAACATCACCACCAACCTCTATGTCATCGATGAGCCGTGGCTCTTCTCTCTGGCTTGGTGTGCCGGTGCCCACTCGGTAACCACCAACGCCGCACACTCCCTGAAGGACCTTGACCAGCCTCTTTTCCTTATGGTAAGACAAAAAGCTCTTCCAGCAGTGAGGGGCTTCAAAGACCCTGACTGGAGATGTTGTTCATGGTCACTATGCAATATGGTGGGGCAGGAGAGGTGGAGGGGAGCCTTGTAACACAAGGCAAGGTGTTGCCTTGGGTTGGTGCCTTGCTCTGGTCTTCACCACTGATGCTCTCTGTCTTTTCCACCTTCCCTGGGAACACTCCAGCCCTAGCAATATGGGGCAGTGTAAAGGGCCCCTGCAGGGGATCACTAGCTACCCTGACCTCTTCATACCAGGCAGTCTGGTACAAGGGGGTGCCAGACTGCTTGGCTTCCCAGATCTGACCCACAGATCATGATGATGCTCAAGGGCAACCAGCACGGTTTCATTAGGGGCAGGTCATGTCAGACCAACCTGATTGTCTTTTATGATCAGGTCACAAAAGCATTGGATGCAGGTGTCGCCGCAGATGTAGTCTTTCTGGACTTCAGCAAGGCCTTTGACACTGTTTCCCACCCCATCCTCATTAAAAAACTAGGTGACTGTGGCATTGATGCCTACACGGTCAGATGGATTGCTAATTGGCTGAAGGGTCGTACTCAGAGGGTGGTGGTGGACGGGTCATATTCGACCTGGGGGGAAGTGGGCAGCAGAGTCCCCCAGGGCTCAGTCCTTGGGCCCGCACTGTTCAATTCCTTTATTAGCGATTTGGACGATGGGGTGAAAAGCAACCTGTTCAAATTTGCTGATGATACCAAAATTTGGGGTGGGGTGGGCACGCTAGGAGGGAGGGAAAGACTGCAGCAAGACCTGGATAGGTTGCAGGGGTGGGCTAACAAAAACAGGATGGGTTTCAATACGGACAAGTGCAGGGTGCTGCACGTGGGCAGTAGTAACCAGCAGCACACTTATAAGATGGGAAACTCCCTTTTTGAGAGCACGGAGGCAGAAAGGGATCTTGGAGTCATCATTGACTCCAAGATGAACATGGACCGACAATGCGAGGTCACAGTCGGCAGGGCTAACCGGACCCTATCGTGCATCCACAGGTGCATCTCAAGTAGGGCCAAGGAGGTGATCCTCCCCCTCTACACAACACTGGTCAGGCCACAGCTGGAGTACTGTGTCCAGTTCTGGGCACTCCGCTTCAAGAGGGATGTGGACAACACTGAGAGGGTCCAGAGGAGGGCCACCCGCATGATCCAGGGACAGCAGGGCAGACCCTACAATGAGAGGCTATGGGACCTGAACCTGTTCAGCCTTCACAAGAGAAGGCTGAGGGGGGACCTGGTGACCGTCTATAAACTCACTAGGGGGGACCAGAAGGGTTTGGGGGAGACCTTGTTTCCCCTAGCGTCCCCCGGGATAACAAGGAATAACGGCCACAAGTTGTTGGAGAGTAGGTTTAGATTAGACACCCATAGGAACTACTTCACGGTTAGGGTAGCTAGGATCTGGAACCAACTTCCAAGGGAAGTGGTGCTGGCTCCTACCCTGGGGGTCTTTAAGAAGCGGCTCAATGCCTACCTGGCTGGGATCATTTGAGCCAGTCTTCTTCCTGCCCAGGCAGGGGGTCGGACTTGAAGATCTCCAAGGTCCCTTCCGACCCGACTTCTATGATTCTATGATCAACAATGGGTTAGATCTAGTGCCCATATTCTGAGTACCAGCAGAAATGAGACTGAATGTACCATTGGCAAGATGGGCCCAGCCCAGAGCAGGGATGCACTAGAGGCAGGTCTTGGTGGGGCTTAAAGACTCAGGCCTCAAGTAAAGGGAGAAGGAGCCCATGGTGTGGGCCACAGCCCACTGCCTGCCGAGCGAGGCCGTCTGGACAGAAGTTTCCCAAGCAGCAGCCGGTTCATTCAGTTGAGTTGAATCTCATGGCAAGACCTTGGTGCCATCTGCTCCGTGTGAGTACGGGGTGAGCTGCATCACTGCTCCTCAGTGCTGCCTGTGTTTCTCTTGCAGACGCCAAGAGACTACAGAACCATGTGGGTCCTCACAGACGTGCTGTCCATCCTCCTCATTGCACTCATTTTCGCTCTGCATTGGTAAGTACTGTGCTGCTCGAATCCCCTCCCAGCTGCCCTTTTGCTGGGAGTCCTTGTGCACGCTTCCACCCTAATCTGCACACGTCTAGTGGTAAAGCCAACCCTGCCCCTCCACCTGACACGTGGGTGGTACCAGCACGCTGACGGCATCCTTCTTCTTAGGCAGCTTTTCCAGAATGAAAGAGGGTGAGAGGCAGCAAATCCTTTTGGAAAAAGGGGTTTCAGTTCCTAAGTTTCCTAAGTACCGTGGAGACCATTTCCTTGGTGCCACATGGTCCCTTCAGGGCTCCAGTTATAGCATGCCTGGCTGTGCACAAACACAGGACAGCAAAGACGGGCGTTGTCCCAGAGTTTATACCAAAAAATGACTGGGGGATTGAGAGAGACAGAGACAGAGAAAGAGAAAGAGTGTACATGCATGCACGTGGGGGTGTGTGGAGTGTAGGGAAATTTCACCTGACATTTCGTTTTAAAGCTGTTTTGATGTGTTTTGAGCTCGAAACAGTGAAATTGAAATGGAACAAAAGCCTTTGAAACAGCTTCAAAACGAAACAAGGGAACTCAAAATGTTTTGAAAGTTTCAAAACGTTTCGAGTTTTGGAGCCAGGTTTACCGGCTTCGGCACCGGTTCCAGCCGGCAGCACCAGCCTTCTGTCACCTGGCAAGCAGAATGGGGGCTCCCCGCACCCCTGGGAGGGCTGCAGGGGCTGTGCCAGACTCCTCCCGGGGGTGCAGGCCTCTGATCTGCCTGCCAGATGACAGACAGGTGGTGGGCACAGCCCGCACCCAGCACCAGGAAGATCAGGGCTGCTGCTGGCCCTGGGTGTCAGCAACTGGCTCCTGTTACCCAGCAGGGAGATCAGGGTCCACGCACCCCCGGGAGGACTCTAGCACAGTCCTGCAGCCCTCCCAAGGGTGCGGGGAGCCCCCAGTCTGCCTGCCAGATGAGAGGAGCTGGGTGCTGCCTCCTGGGACCAGCGGCAGAAGCATTCTTCCCCGTGCTGGTCCCAGGTGGTAGCACCTGCCTTCTCTCATCTGGCTGGCAGATCCAGGGGTCACACCTCCAGGAGGACTTGGGCACAGCCCCAGCAGCCCTCCCAGGGGTGCCAGCGGGCCCCCATCTGCCTGCCTGCTGCATTTTATGTTTCCCCATAATAACCTATGGGCAAAACATCGAAACAGCATCGAAACAGCAAAACAGTTTTTTGACGAAATGAAACGGAACAGTGCTTTTGAAACTAAACAAAACTTGAAACGAAACATTGTTCTGTCGAATCATCGAAACGGAAGTCGAATGAGAATGATGCTGTTTCGCACAGCCCTCGTGGAGTGCAGTGTGCCAGTGAGCCCATGCAGATCAGCACCACCAGGCAGAGCATTTAGTCCTTCCAGAGGCTGGACCCAGCCTTAGCCTCACCAGGCCATCTCCATGCATTTTGCTTTTCCCAGGTGGAGGGAGCAGAGCTGCTCCTGCTGCTCCAACAACAGTGGCACGGTGCTGGAGAACAGCACGTACAACAAGTTTCGGACTGGTGAGTCAGGCCTGTGGGGCCGTGGCAGCTGTGTATTCCCCTGGGTGGGTGCGTACTCACTGAACGTGGGGCACTTCCGTGTTGCACAGCATGGCAGGGGGATGCGGCACCTTGCAAGCCCTGCCCATGTCAAAGGCAGTGCCCAGTCGGCGCAGCAGCAAAGGGGACCTGGTCATTCAGGCTGGGCAGTCCAAGGTGGCTGAAGGAGATGCCAACCACATTACTCCCATGTGTGGTGTTGGCTAAGCTGGTGGGCCATCATCTAACCAGACCGGTGGGCTTAGGTTCAGGTGGACCTTCACCTTCTCAGTACTTAATAGCCAAGGCCCAGCAGCCCCCTCTCACCAGGGCAGTGCTGCACCATTTGGGATGCTTGAAAACACATTGGCAAACCCACCTAACCAAAACTTGCCCTGGCAGAGAAAAGCATGTCCTTTCTCACCGTCTTGGTTACTTCACACTGAGCTGCTGAACCAACAGGATGCCCAGGGCTGGCAGCAGTCCCATGAACAGCCTCTCTCTTTCAGAGCTCAATGATTTGCCATCTGTGCTGGTCTAAGGGAGCAAGCCCCAAGGTGTGGATACCCGGCCCACGGCGCAGAGAATGGATGTTGCCCAGAAGCTAAAGCTGCACGAAGGCATTGGCCTGGGTACTCAGCACAGGGTGACTGCAAGTAACTGAAGTGAGAGGGGCCACCCTCATGCCTGCTGAGAGGTCCCAGCTTAGGACTGGAGATTGGCAGGGGAATATGGATAAGCCCAAGATGCCTCACACCTCTGGCCCACACCTTGATGCCCATGAGATGCCCTTCTCTTCCTACATGCCTCGGACTCCTCCTAGATGGCTCTTCCTGGTGGGAGCCCTTGGAGGTTGCTTGGGAAGTCGGATGGATGGGCAAGCATGTGCAGCCAGAAACTGAGACATAAGAGGAAGGGGGTCTTGAGACAGAGCTGGGCCTGTCTCAGTGCCCCCACCCACCCTTTTAATATCAGAAAAAGTCTCATGGAAATGTGGCTTTTCCCAAGTGCATAACACCCGTGTTTTTTTAAATGTATTTTTATGTGGAGAACTAGAGCCACTCTGTACAGAGCACTTCGGCCAAGCTCCCTGAAATCACCTGCTTTCAGGTGAGAAGCTGCATGTCACCGTCCCCCTTGCTGCGGTGAGGTGCGGCCCCAGCTACAGCCTTGAGGGTTGGGTAGGGTGGCAGCCAGCTCATCGGGGGTGTTGCGAGGGGTCAGGAGGTAGCGGATTTGATCCAAACTCCATCTAAGTCAGTAAGTGCCACACCACTGGTCTTACTGGGATTTGGGCCGGGCCCAAGAAGAGCATGTGGTTTCAATGGGTTAGCACCTCCTTCACAGTAGGGCCCCAGTGTGGTTGCGGTGACGGCACCACTGGTGGAAGGGCCCTGCTGCATGACACTCCTCTCGCTTGCCACTCCTTGGGAAAGAGGGCGGCTGGGATTGCTGAAGAGCTTTGGACACCCAGTTCCCACTGACACCAGTGGGAAACGGGTGTGTAAAGCCCCAAGGCACCATGCAGATCCGCACCCTCGCATCCCAGAGGGCCGGGGTGGCAGAGGCATGCCTTCCACCTGGTCGCCTCCAGTAAGCACCTGAATCCCCCAGTCTCAGCCCTGCAGTTTCCCAGCAGATTGAGCATGTTACAGAGAACTTGTCCCATGTTTCACCTTGCTTGCCCCTCCTCTGGGCTGTGCCCTGTGTCTCCTGCCTCTCCTGGCAACCCCCGCTTCAGACCTTGGCATGGTCAAGGCTGCTCCATACGGTGTGCATCTGAATAGTCCACATGTGCTGCTGCAGCAGCATGTGAAGGCTGCGTGTCTTGGTGCCGTATGGGGCGGGGGATGGAGTTGAGAGTCCCGTGTCTGCCCACAACATAGGTACAGCCTAGGGAGAGGGGCGATGCCACATTTCACTCCACCCTGCTCCGCCTCAGCCCTGCCAGGAGAGAGGAAGAAGCACATCTCCTCTTAGGGCAGCCTCCCCAGAGAGGCCAAGCATGTGGGGACTCACTCATGGTCTTGGAAATGGGGGCTCAGCGCTTTGGAGAGGTGACCCCCATGACTATAAACCTAGCGCACAATCTGTGCTGCACTGACTTGCCCATGAGTCCCACCCCCCAAACCTTTCCCCTTCAGAGCATCCCTTATCATTGGCCCTAAATCCAGGTGGTTGCTGGATTCCCATGGTGGGCCTCAGCCCTCGGTTTCCCCTCTCTGCGCGGGGAGGGGGGTCAGCGCTTTCTAGGACTAAGCCATACAACCTGTACTTGAACATGCAATGACGCGTTTCTTTGTAAACGGCGGCTGCTATTTTAAATAAAGTTGAGCTCATGCGCTCGGGTGCTGTTATGAGTTATAAGTTAGGCATTGCAACACCTATGTTCTTCCCGGATTTCAGCTGATGGCAAGACATGGTGAATAAATGCATTTTGCTAGCACTCCGCTGGGGGTTGACAGATTTGCAGGCCCTCACGGCTGAGACTTGCACTCAGAGGCCCGTGTTGCATTAAGTCAATGGCTTGACATACCTCTTAGGAAGACCTCGCGTCTCACTTGAAAGGCATCAATGATTTGAGAGTCCATCATGTTCCTTGCAAATTTATTCCAGTGGCTAATTACCCTCACTCCACCTCCCACTGGAGTTCAATTTGCACCTCATAGGCAGCCCCAGTGAGCTATAATTAGCTACCAGCCATTGGAGTCTGTTGATACCATGGCTTTTCTCCCGAGGGGGGTCATTGCAAGCAATGATCTCCCCATTGCCTTCTCGTCATTAAGCCAAAGTGAAGAAGCTCTTTCAATCGCTCAGTGAAGAGCCTCCCGTGCACGGTTTTATTTTATTTTTTTTATTAGAGTATTTCACCGGGACAGAAGTTTTCATGTTACACCACTTGTGTGAATACAAACAAACAGGCTCTAAGACACACACGGTATGACACACACATGGATTCCAAACGGACTTCGGACACAGGAAACACACGCTCAGGATAATTACGACTGGGAGCACGAGCGGTACATGTTAACGAGGCCGTTGCATGACAACCTGCACAGCGGTGAATGGCTCTAGGTGGCACAACCATTGAGAACAGTGATATGTTGTACTGTCTACTGCGCGTGAGAGCACTAGACAGCTGGACACTGCTGGAGACCTCTGGAGTAGGCAGCTGGAAGGGAAGAGTACCTGGTTTGGGACAGGGCAGCAGGCTGCAGTGGGTCACTGGTGAAATATTAAACATTGCAATTGATAGGGGGAGTTTCACCTGGAAAGTGCCAATGATGGTGGCGATGCAGGGAGCTCAGTTCTGCTTTCATGCTGCTTTTATCTCAGTGCAAGGCACACAGCTTCAGGTGAGTTGCTTTGATTGACTCTGGTGGGAGCTGGAGCAAAATTGCATCCCAGTGGCTGTATTCGGCTGGTGGAACAACCTGGGCTGGGGAGGAGGTGGGAGGGAGGATCACTTCTTTAACCCCAGGATGGTACTGTGTCTCCTGCACTATAGCAGGAGTTAATTTGGTACTGGCCCCTTGGGAAGTCTTGCTTTTTGTGCATAATGAGGCCGTGACAATGAACAGTATGTGCTGAGAGCAGAGGAATGGAGGGAAAGCAGAACAGGGGAAGCAGATGAGGAAGTTACTGGGATTAGGACATCGTAGAGTTAAAAAAGGAGATTGCTTTTATCAAACTAGCCCAGCTCACCCAAAGGTACCAAGAGAACCAAGCCCATTTCTATGGAAAGCCACTCAGCATTAGTGGCACCAGGACCAAAATTGTCCTACGGCCTCGCCTGATGCCACGTACTTTCAAACTCATTCCTTTCTAGCGCATCCTGTTGGGAGCCACACAACCCTTTGAGCCCTGTCTGCACTTTACCTGGTGACACACGGAGTCCCTGTGCCATCATTTAGGTGCAGCAAAGCCAGCCTTTGGGTAGGATGCGTAAGGTCCCTTCCATCTTTAAGATGTTTGATCGCAACAGCCCCAGAGGTGAAGGGCTTGACTGGCAGGTGGCAAACCTGCTGTGCAAACCAGAGACCAGACCCAAAACCCGTTGAAGTTGGTCGATTCCCACCTCACCAGAGGACCCAACTGATTGAGGTCTTTTGTTACAGATATAGGACACAAGAGATGATCAGATGTGCTGAATGCATGAATTCTGTTTAGACTTAGATTTCGGGGCCTTTCCAGTTTAACCTGCTGTGCTCTCTCTGGTTGTACGTGGCCCCACCTTGTTCTAACAAACACATCCTTTGCAGTTATCTCTATTGCTCATCCATGCAACATGAAACCTCCTAAAACAGAAGGTGATGTCCCTACCTGCCGCTGAAACCCAGTGCTGCTGGGAGAAGAGACTCAGGGGCCATCTCAGGGGCATCTTGTGTATAGGAGGCCACTTGTAGGATCAGGTGGACATAGCCTGTGATCTTGGGGAGGATTATAGAGGTGTTGAGCTCTTTGTATGAGGCGAGTAACAAGTTGTTTCCTCTGCATTGGGAAACACTTGGATTTGTATTGCCAGGGCCAATTTTTTAGCCTTCATTGCACCTGTCTGTCAGCAGCATCCTCACCTGCTCAGAAGGGCTACATTTAAAAGGGAGAGATGTTTCTACAACACGCAGCTCAGCTTTGGATCTAGATGTTCCCCAGAGCTTGGGGCTGGCTGGCAGTAAAGTCTTGGTTTAGTTAACGGAAAGATGGAAGCCAGTCAAAATTGGGATTGGGAGGGTTTCAGCCTACCATTGCTGGGGCAAATCAGACAAGAAGGACTGTTACTAGATTGGTACCCAGGGTTTATTCTTCACTTCCAGCATCTCTGCCCTCCTCTGTCACCTCGGACTGATGTTACACAATAACTGTGCAGTGAGCGCAGCTGAAATGCATGCAACGCTGCACTGCATTTGCTTTGCAAAGAAAGGAACGGCAGTGCGCCTGAAACATGCAGGGTTGCACGCACCATGGCATGGTTCAGTTGAGGTTTTCCAGACCTGGGGACCTAAAGCTGGGCACCCTTTCTTCTATGTGTAGCCTTCTAGCTACAACTCACGCTCCTCCTAGGTGCAGTCTGAAAGTGGGGGGTCAGTTGATCTCAGCAGCTTCATTCCCAGGCTGCTCCACCAGGATTGGGTGCTGAGCTTTAGGCTGCTCTCAGGTTAGAAAATCTTGACCTATGGCCATTCACCCTCAGTCTTGTCCTTTTGAAGATGCATCTCTGAGCGAGTCTACTGGGTTAGTCCTCTGGAGCTGAGCAAGGCCTTCCTATTGACTTGCCCCAGAGTCAGCCTGCCAGAAACCAGCGTTTTTGTGTTTTGTTTTTTTAACTTTTCTTTTTTTTTTTAAAATTAAATAAATAAAAGAATAAGAACCAGAACTTCAAAACTTGGTCTTTAAATACTTCCAGCAAAATGCGCCCAATCTTCAGTGCATTCACAATACCACCTGTTTTACATGTGGTTTGTCCTGTTCTATATGTGTTTTTTTTCACCTACTTTTAATCCTATTTTAATGCACTTTTTTTTTTTTACCCCCTGAACATAGTTTCTTTTTTTTTTTTTAAGAACAGAAAATGGATGGTCTTTTGTAACAGCCAAAATAAGCCCTGGGCTGCTCACAGGATCTGGCTTCATGCTGGAGTAGGGCTGCATTAGTGATCTGCAAGTCTTTGAGGCCTGGAACATCTCAGAAACCTGTAACATCTGCATCAGTTTCTCCTTATGAAGAGTGATTCATCTTTTCCTCACAGTCCTTCACCAGTTCATTCTCTTGGTGCCACGATAAATATCCTGTTGGAGTTTCTCTGTTGCTCAGTCACTGTCTGAGAGCGGTGGCGTCACCTGGAAAGCTTTGAGGTCTAGAACGCAGCGGGGTTCAACAGCTGGAGAGGGGGAGTTTGGAGGTCATCGTCATAGATAGTCATCCTCGCTGGAAGGGGAGGTGGGGTTCGAGCCCTCCATGTCAGAGTCTGAAGAGCTGCCATGTGGAGTCCGGCTCATTTTCCACATCTGGGAGGAAAAGGTCTTCCCCCAGCTGCAGGGATACCCCACCGGCCCCAGCTGGTGAATTAGCTCCAGGGTCACCTGCCAGGGGCTTCTTTCAATTCACTTGCTCCCCTTTGCACTCCTCTGTTTGCTCATGGCTGTTAACATCTGACTGATGTAGGACGTCAGGAGGTCGTCCATCTTGTAGCCCTGGCAGAAAGCGAGGGGACATGAGACATGTCACCCACCTCTACAGCCTTACACCTGCTTGCTCGTTCATGCTGCCTGAAAGCAACTATTTCCAAGCCCATCCCCAACCACCCCTGTCTTCTCCCCACCTTCCCACCCCCATTTCCAAGCCTACCCCCAACCTCCCTATCCTCTCCCCACCTTCCCACCCCCATTTCCAAGCCCATCCCCAACCATCCCTGTCCTCTCCCACCTTCCAACCCCATTTCCAAGCCCATCCTCAACCACCCCTGCCCTCTCCCCACCTTCCCACCCCCATTTCCAAGCCCATCCCCAACCACCCCTGCCCTCTCCCCACTTTCCCACCCCCATTTCCAAGCCCATCCTCAACCATCCCTGTCCTCTCCCCACCTTCCCACCCCCATTTCCAAACCCATCCCCAACCACTCCTGCCCTCTCCCCACCTTCCCACCCCCATTTCCAAGCCCATACCCAACCATCCCTGTCCTCTCCCCACCTTCCCACCCCCATTTCCAAGCCCATCCTCAACCATCCCTGTCCTCTCCCCACCTTCCCACCCCCATTTCCAAGCCCATCCCCAACCATCCCTGTCCTCTCCCCACCTTCCCACCCCCATTTCCAAGCCCATCCCCAACCACCCCTGCCCTCTCCCCACCTTCCCACCCCCATTTCCAAGCTCATCCCCAACCACCCCTGCCCTCTCCCCACCTTCCTACCCCTATTTCCAAGCCCATCCCCAACCATTCCTGTCCTCTCCCCACCTTCCCACCCCCATTTCCAAGCCCATCCCCAACCATCCCTGTCCTCTCCCCACCTTCCCACCTTTGCATGTGTTCCCCAGGGGATGCCCCGCACCCCAACCCTTGCCCAAAACAAGAAGCCAGCCACGGTCCCTGAAAAAGTGCCAAATTCACAGCCAATGAACGGAGTTGTTTTTTCACACAAGACTCCATCAAACTGTGAGACTTGGGGCACAGGAATCAGTTGAGGCAAAGGGATTCAAAGTGGCACCAGATGTGTCTGTGGATCTCAAGACTATCCAGAGTATCCAGTGACAACACAACTGCTGGCGGGGATCCTGAACCTCATAACTGGAGCTTCAGTTGATAGCTACCCATTAAAGGGGAATGGCTGGCTCTAACGAGGCAGACAGATTATCCCACACTGCCCAACACTGGAGTTTTTAGAGTTTCCTGGTCCCGGCTGCAATTGGAGACAGGGCATTGAGCTCTGGGTCTTACACCGTCTGGTAATGCCTGTATGTTTATGCAATGCCTGGGCGCAGGATCTGGGGAATAGATTCAAGGCCCCATCTGGGCCCACAGCACATCTGCTCTTCACTGTGCCATAGTCCAGTATCAAAATCCACAGCTGTGCACTGCTGCGATGGCAATGCAGCCTGCTTGCTGCCTATTTCTGCTACATGTGTTTTTAAGCCACCCTGAGAGGCATTGGGTGTTGGCTACAGCCAACACTGGAGATTTGACTGGGCTGTGCCACTGCTCCTGCTGGGACCAAAGCTGGAGGTTGCTGGCAGGAGGGTCTTGCCCGTTTGCTCAGACCGATGCCATATTTGGGGTCAGGAAGAAATTTTACTCCATCGTCAGATTGGTATGTACTGGGGTAGTGGGGAGGGTTGCCTTCCCCTGTAGTGGGGGGCATGGCCCTGGGGATCTCTCAAGCATATTAACAACCTTTTATAGAAGCAGGATGTTGGCTGCCGGGGTCCCCCTGCTTTACCTGTGGCAGGTTAGCATGTGATGTCTGTGTTGTATTGCGGTTGATAGTGGTCTTAGGTAGAGTTGAGATTATGGATTGTCTGGCATGGTTTGGATCAGGATGATCCTGCCTCAGGCAGGGGATTGGCCTAGATGACCTCTGGAGGTCCCTTCCAGCCAGCTTCTCTATGAATCTATGGATCTATGACTCAGTTGGCTGGCAAAACGTCCAACCATCTCACCACCCTGGCTCCACTGGAAGGAGTCAGCAGATGCGGTGGCAACCAAGTCCACTGCAACAGCTGCAGACGTATCTGTGCTGCCATTCGTGTACTAATCTACCACTGATGCAAAACAAAGCAGCTCCACTGACTTCAAAGGTGCTACCACCACTTATAGTTTCATAGTTTCATTGTAGCTAGGGTCAGGAGGGACCTGAACAGATCATCTCGCCTGACCCCCTGCCACAGGCAGGAATGGATGCTGGGTTCACAAGACCCCAGACAGGTGATCGTCCAACCTCCTCTTGAATGGTCGCGAGGACCACTTCCCTGGGAAGTTGGTTGCAGATTTTGGCCGCCCTAACTGTAAAATATTGCCTTCTGATCTCCAACCTAAACCTATTCTCCATCAGCTTATGACCATTGTTTCTCATCATCACAGGTGGTGCTGGGGAGAAAAGGGCTCTACCTGTTTGCTGTTGATCCCCCCAGATGAGCTTGTAGGCAGCCACCAGGTCCCCCCTCAGCCTTCTCTTGCTGAGGCTGAACAGGTTCAGGTCCCTCGGTCTCTCCTCGTAGGGCCTGTCCTGCTGCCCTCTCACCAAGCGGGTGGCCCTCCTCCGAACCCTCTCCAGGCTGGCCACATCCCTCTTGAAGTGCGGCGCCCAGTACTGGACGCAGTACTCCAACTGTGGCCTGACCAAAGTCTCATAGAGGGGGAGGATCGCCTCTCTGGACCGGCTTGAGATGCACCTTTGGATGCATGACAAGGTACGGATGGCCTTGCTGGCTGTGGTCTGGCATTGGCGGCTCACGTTCATCTTGGAGTCAATAATGACTCCGAGATCCCTTTCCACCTCTGTGCTTTCAAGAAGGGAACTCCCCGGCCTGTATGTGCGCTGTGGACTCCTTCTCCCAAGGTGCAGCACCCTGCATTTGTCTACAATGAACCCCATCCTATTCTCATCTGCCCACTTTTGTAGTCTGTCTAAATCTAGTTGCAGCCTCTCTCTCCCTTCAAGTGTGTCCACCTCGCCCCTCATCTTAGTGTCATCAGCAAACTTGGACAGCGTGCTTTCCACCCCTCATCCAAGTCGCTGATGAAGATGTTAAACAGTGCGGGCCCGAGGACCGAGCCCTGGGGTACCCCACTGCTCACATCTCACCAGGTTGAGTACAACCTGTCCACCACTACTCTCTGGGCGCGCCCCATCAGCCAATTTTTTACCCATCCAACTGTGCAGGCATCAATGCCGCAGTCGCTTAATTTATTGATGAGGATGGGGTGAGAGGCAGTGTCAAAGGCCTTCTTAAAGTCCAGAAAGACTACGTCCACGGCGACACCATCATCCAAGGATTTAGTGACTTGGTCATAAAAGGCAATCAGGTTGGTCTGGCAGGACCTGCCTTTGAAGCCATGCTGATTGCCCCTGAGCATGATCTCCCCCGCAGGCCCCCACACATGTGCTCCTTGATGATCCTCTCCAAGAGCTTCCCCCACTTGCCCCATGGGCGGGCCTGGCCTCCGTGAGCAGATCATTAGCTCCACCCTGTGCTGATACACATGCTGCCATGTGCTGTATTATGCATGTCCGACCACTATGCCTTTCTTCCGCTCAATCTATCTCCATCCCTCCCACTCTCTGAGCAGCCTGGACCAGCCACTTTAAACCCGGCCAATTCCAGAAATGTGCTGTTCTCTTCCACAAGGCAAAATTTTTCTCCCCACACTGCCCCAACTCTTCTTACCAGGGATGTCTCACAGAGCAGCTTGCTCCCCCTCACCAGGTTGCCAATGGTGATGTGGAAGTACGTGTTGCCGCTGCTCCAGTTGGAAATCTTGGTGAAGGGGTGAGTGATGAGGATATCCTGCCAGGGGCAGAAGCACAGACACTCAGTGCATCCTGATAGCTGCATCTTAATCCTGTCCTTCGGCATTTTCCACCACAAAGACCCAGGAACATTTATGGAAGTGGGAAAGTGCAACCCAGCTGCCCCACCTAAGGGTGCTGAGCACAAGAGCCAGCTACTGCAAGGGAAGCCAGCATGTCAGCTGCTTTGCCATCACTGCCTGCATGTAAGCTCCTATCCTGTGATAAAAGCAAGGCTGCCAATCCCACTTTTATTACTGAGGGGTAAACCTCTTCCCACTGGACATGGGTTGGGAGTGCACACAGGCAGCTGACATGCAGTATTAGCACCCCAGCGACGACCTGACCTTATGCCCATTCCCTGATAAATCAGGAGGAAAAGACTGCTGTGTTTCAGACACTTGCTCTGAACTCCTGCGGGAGACAGGAGGCTGGACTCGATGGGATGGGAGGGGTGAATGTCATACATAGGAGCTCACAGAGGCCGGCTCTCCTTGGGCCGGATCCACGGCTCCCTAACATGGAAGGGCTGGGGAAGGAATTATTGCTTTACTCAGGCTTGGTGATGGTGCATGGGCAGTCCCCACCCTCCTCCTCTCGAAGGACAATTGTATAACACATCTTAGTGGCTGGATGTTGTGCTTGTATTCAATTTTCCAGGTCTCTATTTCACCCTGAGAAGCCTGTTTATAGCCTCTTAGGCCTCCCTACATCTCCCTCTCCCCCATCGGCAGTCGAGGGGGCTTGCAGAGTTATTGTGTCATCATGTAGCCAAGCTGCAGATGCAGGTTACACACATCCTTGCAACTAAGGTGTCACAATGAATGCAGTGGCTGTTGCAGAGCCTGATGGTCCCCTCCTATTTAGAGTCCTGGATGCATGGGAGCCAAACCTCTAGTCTTTTCCAGAGGCACCATAAGGTGAGGCCAAACCTCACGCAGTCGAGAGCTGCAGGCCCTGCTGAGGAGGGGGAAGAGATGGGGACAGGGCCCTGCTCTCCTCTGGGCTACCCCACTGAGCACATGGACTACTGCACTGTATTGTCCAAAGGGAGACTACATGGCTAGCAGCCAGTGTTACCACCCCTAAAGGCTGGCAGGAGCCACAGCGAACCCCACCTCATGCTGAAGAGCCCCAGAAGTGCTGCTGCAATGAATACAGATCTGGATTTTCACCCCACCTTCTGTATCCCCTTAGGACCTGGGGTAATGATTGTTTTTTGGGGGGAAGCACAGCAAACCACAGCTGTCATGTCCCCAGTTGGGCACATCCCATTACACACTGCCCTGTGCCTTTGACAATCAGGCTGCTTTTCTGCGACCCCTCCAGGCCTTTCTCCCCACAACAGGTTTGGGAACATGGGCCTAGCATGGGGATAATAAATCTCCTTTTCTCCCTCCCTCAGTCCAGCCAGCATGTAAATGCCTAGGGCATGGACCATCTTGTCCTAAGTGCCTATATGTCATCGCACGCAACAGGACATTGACTGTAGCAGGATGCCCTGCCCCTTGCAGTCCATTCCTTGCCCACGGTGCCCAGCTCACCTTGTTTTTGGGATCGATGAGGCTGACTCCATGCTTGTTGATGGCAATTAAAAGGATCTCTGGGTAATTTGGCTCTGTGGTTTGCTGTAATAAAGGACATGATGTGACAGGGGGAACAGAAAGAGCAACAAGAGCGGTTTCGGTGCTCAGGGGTACCCTTCAGAGAAACTTCAAGTGAATCAGAGCCTCTTTGCTGGTACGGGGAGAGCCGTCCAGTTAATTACTGACCCTCAACCCACCCATGTGCACCCAAGTGAGTGAAGAAAGAAGTTATTGGTGGCTTCAAGCTCTGTGCTTTTCTGTTCCTTCCCCTCCTGGGTTTGCTGTTGGAGGCAGCGGGGAAGGGAACTGGTCCAGTGACACTGGGGCATGGTGGAAAGCTCCAGCTGGCCCCTCTCTCTTCACAGCCCTTGTGCCCTGGGCTAAATTGAGCATTTCCCTTTGCTCTGCCTGACTTTGCTCCTAGTCTGGTCAGTCCTGGCAGAAGACGTTTGACCCGACATGGAACCAAGTCCCAGCCAGAGGCTCAATCTGTCCTGCACCCTAATCCCCTGTTGGTAAAACAGGGATGCCATCATTCCCTTCTCTGTGCTGGACTGCAAGTGAGGACTGATGCATTGATGGCCCAGATGCTGCCTATGACAAGTGCCATCTGGGGATGTAAAGAGGAGTGAGATGAGGTCCTGCTCTGCTAAAGTGAGTTTCTGACTGCTGTGCCCCACTGGCAACCTCTGCTGTGACGCCAAGTCGCTGCAAGAGAGGTCCTCCATGGTTCCCCCTTCCAGCACACACCTGGAGAGTGATTGTGGAGCCCACCATTTCCCTGTGTCCCCGCTCCTCCCTCCCTGTACCTTCACTTCAAAGAAAGCTGATCCAAATGTAGGCCACTTGAAGACAATCTTCAGGAAGGCAAGCTTGGCATCTTCTCTCGATTTGCCCGCGTGCTTATTGTAATATGCCACGATGGACTGCAACAGAAAGCACACAGGGGCTATCACAGGGCTCCTGAGGCCACCAAGAATGCTGATGTGTTAATGCAAAGGGCAGCTGGTTACATAGAGAGCTTATGGGTGCTACCAGAAACCAAAAAACTTTGCCATCAAGTCTTCTGTGTTAATGGAGAGCCGCTGGGCACTCCTCTGGGTATCAGCCATTAAGCTGACAGAAACATGCCTGTAGGGAGTCTGTAGGGCTTTCAGACCACGGAGGTTTCATTTGTTTCCTGAGGGCTTTTGCTGCTGTGAAGCAGAGTGGTCTAGTGGAGGAGGAATGAACCTAGGCTACCGGAGCTGTGGGTCAGTTCCCAGCTCTGATGTGCTAAGCCCTTTTGTGGCTCCAGACACCTCAGTTTTCCCCCTGGGAAATGGGAAGCATCAATATCCCTTTCTCCCTCCCTGTCTGGCTTGCATGTACATGCCTTGGGGTATAGGCTGTCTTCTCCTGAGTGCTTGTGTGTCATTGCACACATTGGGACAGTGACCGTAGCAAGGCCTCTCTTCTGCTAGTAGTAACAGCTACAGAGGGTGCAAGTGTAGCCCCTTGGTGGGGTGCATTACTGGTTCCCTTGCTGTGGCTGATCAGTATTGGCCCTGAGGATGGTACAGCCCCAAGCAGAAACCTTAGCTGAGTAAGATGACCGCTGTTACACAAGAGTATCCAGGAGTTGGGCTATGGGAATGGCTTAGTGTGGCTCACCCGTTTCCAGTCATCTGGAGCGAGCTGCCGGATGAGGTCCTGAGGCACCAGCTCCTTCAAGAGCTTGGGTATGCTGGGGAAGTAGGACTTGTCGTCCTCAAACTTCACACGGTAGATGAGCGCGGCCAGCTGCAAGACCTCCTCCCGGCTGCACTTGTGGTAGCCCCGCAGGTACTTGGGTAATTCCTGCACAAGAAAGCCATTGGCAGCATGATGGGGCAGCTGCCATCACCCAGCACCTCCTAAATGACTGTGTGTCCCAGGAGAGGGTGGCTACTTGAAAGGATATGCTGGCTTGTCCCAAGAGGTAATTGCTCAGGGAAGCCAAAGGTAGCTCAGAGGCTAGTGGCACTAGTGCAGGGGTTTTCCATCCTGCAGGGAGTGGCTGGGGAAAGGCAGGGCAGTGGTGCTTCCTTGGAGGTTGCAATCCCCCAGTCGAGACCCCTGGCTTGGTCATCAGAGGCCAGGGCAGGGGATGTTGGATACAACTGGTGCTCATGTGAGCTTGCTCCCCGCCTTTGAAACAAGCCTGAGTCCAACATTTCTGGATATCATGGCTACAACCATTACCAATTTTCGGAGCCAACTGAGGTCCCCCCAACCATTGCAGGCTCATGGCATACCTGATAATAGTGGAAAATAGAGTCAGCCATGGGATCCTTGCCAGGCATGGTGTTTGTCCACAGTTTCTTCATGAAGAACACTTGGTAGGTGAGAGAAGGCACTATACCTGGAGAAAGGAATCAGGCTTGTAATAGATGCTTGGATCACTAGATGGCAGCTTTCACCACCATCCCAGAGACTCTCCTTGCAGTCTGGGACTGGAAAAGCAGGAGGGCTAAAGCAGGGGAACAGAAGTGCGATGGCTTTAAAGCTACCTGCTGGGGCTGGTGCCCCATTTGCCCCACCCTAGCTATACTACTGCTCCAGGGGAAGGCACTCCTCAATGTCATGGTCCAGTCCCTTCTGACCGGGCAGTCCTCAGTCCTCCTGACCTGTACAATCACAAAACATCCCTGATTCTTGCCAAGACTCATCCAGTCCTCTGACTATTAACCCCATATGCTGCTCAGCTATATGTTACTGCCAGGTTTGATCCAGAACAGAGCAAGAGTGACTACAAAGCTCTGGGTTGGAGGGTGTGAGACAGGGGCATAGGTTTAGTTTTCACTTCTCCTTCCAGTCACTAGTCCAGCTTGCGAAGGGACACTTGTATCCTAGAGATCAATGTACGGTTGTACAATGTGGCCTGTAGAGCTCTGGCTTCGTCAGCCATGAGGTGGCATCCTAAGAAGATGACCTGCAGAAAGCTGAGATGCCCGTTGCCTAATAAAGAAGGGGAAGAGCAGCTTTGCTCATAGATATGCTAATCTACTGAAGACGGTTTTAAACTAAGGTGAAAGATGGATGGAAACAAAAGCCCAGAGGAGCGAGGATCACAATTTTGAAAAAAGGCTTATGCAGCAGAAGGAAGATGGGAATCTAGCAAGGTTGTAAGAGGGAAATTAGTGGGGCAACCAACTAGTTCCCTCAGACTAAGGCAAGATGTAATGGGAATAAGGTCAGAGAACTTTAAGTTATTTATGACATTAGCAGATGACTTCCAGCTGGGTGGTTTAGCAGATCCATAAGAGAACAGAATGACGGCCTTGCAAATTGGAAAAATGGTTTGAAAAAAGCAGAATGAAATTCAATAAGGACAAGTGCAAAGTCCTGCACTTAGGAAGGAACAATCAAATGCCCAAATACAAACTGGGGAACAACCGGTTAGGCTGCAGTACTGTAGAGAAGGATATGGGGGTTATGACGGGTCACAAGCTCAGGATGAGCTGACAGTATAATACTGCTTCAAAAATAAGTGCACGTAGCAGGCAGAGATGTTTTAACAGGAGGGCCGAATGCAACATTTTCACTCTATTCATCATTGGTGAGGCCCTGCCTGGATCTTGAGCCCAGTTTTAAGCATCATAATTAAAAAAAAAAAAAAAAGATGTGAACAAAGTGGAGAAAGTTCAGAGAAGAAATGAGTTAAAGTCTAGAAAACCTGACACCTGAAGAAGGTGAGAAGAATCAGGATGATTTAGTCTGGAGAAGAGAAGACTGAGGGGGGATTTGATAACAGGCTGCAAATACAAAACAAGGACTGCTAGAAAGAAGACGGCAATCGCTTGTTCTCCGGGTTCGTGGAAAACTGGACAAGGAGGAATGAGCTTAAATTGTAAGAAGGGATGTTTAGCCTGGGTAGCAGAAAGACCTTTCTAACTACAAGGGTGGTTACGCACTGGGGAAGACTGCCTAGAGAGGCTGTGGGGTTTCACTCACTGGGAGGTTTTAGATGCTGGTTAGATAAAGACTTCGTTGGGATGGTTAGATAGACGTGATTCTGCCTAGCAAGGGCTAGGACTACATCGTCTCCTGAGATCCCCTCCCCTTCCATGATGCCTAGAGACTCCTGAGTGGAAATAGGAATAAGATTAGAGTGGGTCCAGTAGAGTTAATGGGCCCCACAAGGCAGTAACATCGACTCCCGAAGCAAAATTAAGTACTTTCTAACTAAATGTGTAGGTTGCTAGATCTTGGAGAAATACTGGTTGTTGATTAAATTGCACTTGCTCAGAGAAACCAGGCAGCCAAGAGTAAATTTATACGAGCAGATCTTTTCCTACAGGCAGAATTGCAAGCCCAAAACATTACACGATGCTGAACACATGACAGTATAGTCTTTATAAACTACCGGGAAGAGAAGCATCTTTTAAATGGTTACCAGGGCCCTGAGACATCAGACCAGCCTTGTGCCAGGGAGAGGAGACAGCACAAACTGCAAAATGCCATAATTACCATCTTTTGCCGGTCTTGCTTTCTTTATCCAGTCTGTAAGGTGTCTGACAAAGTCGAAGAAGAAGTCTCCTTCTGGGACACTGATGACCTATGAAAATACAACCAAGTAAAAATTCGCTACCTGCCCTGCTTGCAGAGGCAGGAAATCAGCAGCATTTGAATTAAATCATGATTGAAGCAGGAAGCAAGACTTTCTTTTATGTTGGCGTCTCTTTTGATGCAGTCACGGACTTACTTCTTGCCGCAGCCCAGCTGAATCCCTCCCTCTGACTCTGGAGGATAACTCCTTCTCGTATATTTTACCCAAGCTGGTTTTTAAGATCTAAGGAACCCACAGATCTCCTTGATGCTATTTCAGCAGTGCCCTTTGTCTGATGTTATGCATCATTTCTCCTCTTGCTCAACTTGAAACCATTCATCTCTCTTCATTATGATGCTCTCTGTAATTCCTGAGTCACTAGCTTCTGGGACACCCTGTGCTCATTCAAGCCCTCATAAACTGGTTTCTGCAGCGGCCTGGCTATTCTGTTGATCACCTTGGACTGTGCTTTTAGCCCAGAAGGAAATATAATATTGCAGATAGGATGACAGGGGCTGGGATGCCCTTGCTTGGGCAGCTGACAATCCCATTGTTCTTTCTAGCTCTCATAAAGATCTGCTTTAATTTATTCATTGCACTATATATTATGGCCCTCTTCTTGGCACTCTGTAACAGACCCTCTGCCCTGTGTACTGCTGACGCCAGCAAAGCAATCAGATACAATTAGCAGGCAAGATGCCGCACAGATTAACGGCTCGGCCCTGTAACCCTGACCCACGCCAGGACTGCCACAAAGCTCAGGTGAGATGGCAGGATCAGGTCGGGATGTTGGATGGGATGTGCCATAGTGTCCAACCCTGGCTGGTTGCAGTCCCACTGACTTGCACTGGGATCAGGTTCCCTGGGAATGAGCATGCGAACCCATCTGTACAGTTATGCTATCAGCAATAACCCCTGCCTTAAGGCCCAGTTCTGTGGTTGGCAAGAGTTGTCCATATAGCTATTAGTAACCCTTCTGGCTTGCACAGGGCTGCTGGACTGCACCTATTAACTGACACCTGAATGGGGTCAGGCCCTTGGAGGCATTCAGCACTCCTTGGGAGCGGTGTAACTTGGTGCCGATCCACTGGTTTTAGTGGCCCCCCACCGATTTACACCCCCTGGGGAGGTGGCCGGGCAAGCGCCTGGAGCTGTCCCATTACCTCCATGGGACACTTACCTTGTCCGAGATTTTGACAAAGAGGCTGAAGCCCTCCGAGGACTTCAGCAGCAGGCGGTTGGAAATGTTCTGGCAGAAATCCTTGGCTTTGGTGCTGGACTCCACTTCAAATGCCTGCAGGGCAGATGGAAAAACCCACAGCTCAGCCCCTTTCCCCATTTCTGCATCTCCCTCTCTCCTGGAAAACCTGGCAGTGCCTGCATGCTGGCTCACACAGGATCCCCTGGTGCTAATGTCTTTTGTGCCAGGTGGGAAAGGAGATGCCCACCCTACATATAAGCAGATTGCAGTCCCCCTCGCAGACCTGAGCAGCACTTACCGCCTTGCCTTTTGGCTTTGAAGCCTCCCAAACCCAGCACACTCCTGCCTCCTCCAAGGTTAAACACTCCAGAACTGATGCTAGCCTGCGTGAGGCATTCATTAGGGAAAGCTGCTGTCTGCTCTGAGATGAATTTAGGTTTCCCCTCCATTCACAGATTGTCAGGGGCTGGAAGGGACCTGAGAAGATCATCGAGTCCAGCGCCCTGCACCAAGCAGGAAAGACAGATGGGGTCGAGTGACCCCAGCAAGGTGACCATCCAGTCTCCTCTTGAAGCTTTCCAAGGTAGGTGATTGCACCACCTCTGGAGGGAGCTTATTCCACAGTCTGGACACCCTGACAGTGAAGAAGTTTTTCCTAATGTTGAGCCTGAAACGGTCTTCTAGTAGTTTGCAACCATTACTCCTGTTTTCCCCAAGGGTGCCCTGGTGAACAGTTGCTCACCAAGCCCTTGATGTATGCCTCTGATGTAGCAATAAGCTGCTACCAAGTCCCCTCTCAGCCTCCTCTTTTTCAGGCTGAAGAGTCCTAGGTCCCTCAGCCTTTCCTTATATGGGTGCCACGCAAGCCTCTGATCATATGGGTGGCTCTTCTCTGGACTCTCTCAAGCTTTTCCACATCCTTGTTGAAGTGCGGCGCCCAGCACTGGATGCAGTACTCCAGCTGCGGTCTCACCAATGACAAGTACAGCGGAAGAATCACTTCCTTGGTTTTGCCGGAGATGCACCGATTGATGCACACCAGGGTATTGCTAGCCTTGCTGGCTACAGAGTCGCACTGTGTGCATATGTTCATGTTCATCCTGTGGTCTATTATTACCCCCAGGTCCCTTTCATTCATAGTGCTGGTCAGGCTGGCATTGCCAAGCCTGTAGGTGTGCAGGCTTACCTCATCGGTGTCATCGGGGAAGTAAACTTTGTGGAAAATCTGGGTGGTTTTGTGTTGAATCGCCTCCACTTCAACCAGATGGGGGGGATACTTCCTGGAACCATTCCTGTAACACAGGAGGGTTACAATGACAACAGCATCCCAGAAAGCACAGCACATATACCCTTGTAGTCCCCACAGCATGCTGGGGCAAGCAAAGGATGAGACCACAGGTGGATTCAACAAACAGAAAGGTAACACAATGCTACAGGCTCTCTGTTGTACTTATCCTGATAGGAAGGCAACGCAGCAGATCAGCTGCCTGGACACTGAGAGGCAAATATCAACTTCTAACAGGGAATAATATGATGTCCAATACTTCAGTATACTATTATGTAACTTTTCATTCAAAATACTTAATCAAAGGAAAGTACTGCACTTTCTCACATACCATATCCCTCCAAATAAGACACGCGTCTTGCTTTGGGGAAGGCAGAAGGAAAGAAAAAAGAATTGCTCCAGAGTTACGGCTGCGTAGACTAGGGATAGAGCCTAATCTTCAGCTCACTCACCCGCCCTGTCCTGATTAACCAAAAGCTGAATCCCTAGCTGCTGCTGTAGACTGGTTTCCACGAGGGGATCTACAATTTTGAAAAGAGCTAAAAGCCATCTCCAGAAGAGAGACTAGAAGCAGGTAACAGACAGCAAAATTGCCCAAAGAAAGGTTAACTTGATTAGTGGACCATCGAGACTATTAAAAAAAAGAGACTATCATTAACACCTGTGGAGTGAAGAGCAATGAGCCTTTAAATCAACTGACTCTCTCAGTTGCCTGACTAGAAATGCCACTGCTGCTGCCGGGGGGAGAAGGAATCGAAGTGGGGTGCTTCTATTCTAGGGAGAAAATCAGCTTCCCCACTTAAGACGTGCACCCCAATTGGGGGGGGGGGGGAGGCAATTTTGGGGGAAAAGGCACATATGGTATGTGAGGAAATATGGTAGGTAACATTACATCCCGTTTCACACATGGGAACCAGAAAGGTAAAAGTGGGTTTTCAAAGACACCAGTGGCTGTTAAGAACTGACTGGTCCCTGGAAGACAATGGCTCAGGTACTTGACTGTCATCCCTTGCCTTCAAAAATCACCCCCCAAAATGACTTGTTGACAAGCTGCTTTCAGCACCATACCTCAGTGCCTTCTGCAGTCTCTGGATGCAGTCGCCAGCGAGAGGGTGGTGTTTCCGGGACTGGAGAAACCGCTGGACGTGGGGCAGGAGAATATTACTGGGAGGGAAAAGGCCCGTACACAGCCACAGCAGTTCCCAGCCTTTCTCTTCACTATACCTAAGGGAAAAGATACCCAACTGGAAGATCAAACATTCACTTCTGGAGCACACAGTCACTGAAGGGCCTGATTCTCTATTATATTATGTCCCCTTTAACATTGCTCTGGCAGAGTGAAAAGGGCAAGAAAGTGGCTACCGACGTGATTTCGCCCAACTTTAAGGGATTGCAAGATTCAGACTCTGTCATGGTGAGGGAGGAATCAGGGGTGATGCCCAGATTACAGGTGCAGGTGGCAGAGAAGGTGCTGGGGGCGAGGATGCCAGTTGTGACAGAGAACAGGTAGAAATATAGGTCATATTAAATGGGATGACATCCACTGAGGAGGAAACATCTCCAGCTGGGAGGCAGGACTGAAGGGGCAGCAATATCTCAAGAGCAGACAGACAAATGCATGTATCACCAGCTGAGATAAAACGATGTTAAAAGTCTTTCAAGGGGCCAGGGAGACTTGAAGACCCATCCGCCCTCGTGCAATCCCACGCTGTGTCCTGAACACCCACAGCAACAGGACCCAGGGAAGGGCTGTGGGCTTACTTAATGTGGTTGTCCGTGAGCTGCTTGAGGACCTGACAGTAGATCTCATCCTTCAGGGGCTCAGCCTTCAAGGCGCCTTCAAATATTTGGTCCGTTAGCTCGTTGACTGAGCGGGTTCTTTTGGATGGGTAGTCCCCCATATACTTGAGCACAGGTGCATGGCAACAGTTAAGGACAGGCTAGCGAGGAGGCTTAGGGAGCTAACTCTGCCAAAAACCCAATTATAGGGGTCCTACCTGTCACCCCAGTGGTGGCTGCATTATAGTGGTACAGAGTCCAGCAACCCTTTCGATCGCAAACTTTCCTCTTCAGGTGTCACCAGCTGCAGAGACTTGGCATGGCTGAATACATAGTCTGAGAAAGGCTGCTGCTACTTCATCAGACCGTGAAAGCACCACTGAAGTAGTATAATGAAGGACTACATCTTCAGCTCATGTTAGTGACCAATAAAGCCACAAGGATTTACACCATTTAAAGAGCTGGCCCAGGATGTTTTATTGCAACTACTGTATTTTCTTGCATACTAAATAAGACATGCACCTTGCTTTGGGAAGGCAGAACAAAGAATTCCCCCCCCCCCGCCCCTCCCTGAATCGTGACTACATTTTGGCCGCATGGAGGAGGGGCAGAGTCTAATTTCCAACCCTTTCCTATTCACCCAAAAGCTAGAGGCTTATCTCTGTCATAGCCATGGCCAAATTGGCAGCAGCTTTTGGCCAAAATTTGACAGTAGCTGTGACAGGGCAAAAACTCCAGATTTTTGTGGACTAGCAGGCTGCATCCCTCTTGTCTGCAGCTGGGAGGGGGCCAGCCCCTGGCAGCCAGCTCAGTGTCCGATGTCTCCCTTCTAGCATGGAAATCATATTCCTTGCTTAAAATGCACCCCCACAATTTTGGGTGGCTATTTTTTAGAGGAACAGTATTTGTAGTCTGCAAGTACATATGGCATTGCATACTATACCTGGTAGCCATGTTATGAATTATCTTGTGATGTTTGGGGAACCAGGGGAAAAAAAAAAATCACAAAAAAAAAAAAAATCACAAAAATGTCCTCTCATTTGGATTATTGTTATTATTGTAGTTCTTATTATTGAATGGCTCCAGTGTGAAATCTGGATGCTTAGTGTTAGACACCAAAAATACTTCAATGCAGGTTTGGACAAGGCATGTATAAGGGTAAACCTGGACCTATCCCTGTTTGCATTTGGACAGGCCCTTCAAGTTCAGGGCCATTTGGGGCCAGGATTAGGTTTGGTTCTGTTTCTAATTATTCTGACTTGTGTCAAGCCTTACAGTGCATGACCCACAGCTCACTGCAGTCACTGTGAATCGTTCCACTAACTTCATGGACTATGGTTCAGGCCCACAAAGTGTTTGCCCTGATGGGGTGGATTGCTTTCTTCTGCAGGGGAAGGATATCAATGAATGCCATGCAGGCCTCCTGGGACAGCTCCTCGCTGCCCTGGATTTTCTTCAGCAAGGGCTGCTTGACTGGCTCCCGCGTGTAGCACCACAGCTTGTCTTTCCCTCGGTTCTTGGTGATCATCACCCGGCTCAGGGTGTGCTTGGGAGGTGGCCTGGTGGTGACAGCAAAGTAAAGAAAAAACAGCTGTGATGATGAGTGATGAGATCCCTCCCAGGACTAGCTGGGCTTGAACCTGGGAAAGCTGCCTACACCTGTCTTCTGAACTCAGACACCCAACATAAGGCCCCCAGATCTACACCTGGGCACTCCTAGTATTCACTGACATTTATAGGAGTTATTCCTTCAACTTCAGTGGTCAGTGGATCAGCCTAAACTGAGTATCAGGCTGCAGCTCTAGACAGTTGTTATTTTTATTACTCTAAAATAAAAACGGATGTCAATTTATTACGTGTATCAATTATAGACCAGGGTTACATCACCCTATGCGCTGCATAAGCACACAATGAAAGTGTAGTCTCTGCCCCAGAGAGCTTACAGTCCAAGACAGCAGCCAACAAATGCACATGGATAGATGGACAGACAGAAGAAGCAAGGAAGCCGTACTGGTCAGCCCAGCAGGCAGTGCAGTCTGAAATCCAACTACTGCCAACACATCATGGTTGCACATGGGACTTGCCAAACTGGATTAGACTAATGGCTGGGCTGTCTGTGAGCTGGGATTTGGAAATTTGCAGCAGGCTGTCTCCTAATTCTTCGGAGCCAAGAGGAAGGTCCCCACAATAATGCACCTGCCAACTGCAGTGTCATGCTGCAAAGGCAATTCACAGATTTTAAGGCCAGAGGGGAACACAGATAATTGCACCTAGTTATCCCTCTGCTGTGCCTAACATGGAAAAGGCCTTATTAACTTCTGCTGTTCTGCAAAGATTATACAGAATGTAACATCCCAAAGCAGGCTGGGCTAATTCGTGGCCCGTGGGCTGCACATGGGCAGTGAGGGGCTAATTTGCAGCTTACAGGTTCCCACCTGGGCACTGCCCCTCACATTGCTGCTGCCAGCATCTCTGGGCTCCCCATCCCTCCTCTGGGTTCTGCTTCCTGTCTGCACCCCTGGAAGCAGGGTGGGTCCATCTGCATGGTTCAGGGAGCCCGAAGCATGGAGGTGCCTAAGGTGCCTGCTCAGTAAGGGTCACTCGTGTGGCATGACGGGCTGGTGCTGGCGGTGTGCTGCGAGGGCCATGCAATGCGTGGCCCCCCACCGCTCCAAAGCTGAACAGCTCTGCCTTAAAGCACGAGCTGTAGCCACACAAAGCAATGCACAAGATGATTTCTAAAGCTTTCCCCCTGTACTTCTGAAGAGAAGGGTTTGAATCTGCTCTGCCTCTGGAAGAAACTCCTGCCTGCTACCCATTGTGAAGAGGAGAGTGGTAAAGTGTCACCTAAAATAATCATAGGAAAATTCTTCCAAGGTGTACGGCTTCACCCTTTCTTCGCTGTCCGAAATTGACTGCTGGGCTGATCGAATGACATCTTGCCTCTGGTCAGGGGTCATCGTGACAAGTGCCTAGTGAACAAAGATTATCATTATTCATTATTTAATGGAAGATCTCCATTATTCAATGTGTTTCAGGTGGATGAATGCTGGCGTATCTAGAGAGGTGACGCAGACATGGTATGAAAAGAGCAAATGACCCAATAATGAAAAACAACAGCTCTTAGCTTCAAATGAATGATCAGCACCTGCACTCAATATCAGAGTGATTGCTCATCCTCAGGCATTTCTTAATTATTAACACAACAGGTCTCTAAGGTTCCCACAGCCTCAACAGAGAGAAGGTCTTGTTGACCATCCTCGCTGCCCTACACTGCTGCACCGACCCACTTCCCAGTCCATTATACCATTAAACAAACAGACTTCACTATTTATCTAAGAGATTCATGCATTTTCAAAGTCAAGCAAGTGGTTTTCAAACTGGAAAAGCTGGAAAAGCTGATAGGTCAATGCGGGCAGATGGCATCTGGTTCTTCCCGCAATAACCTGCCAGCTGCCTTAGTCATTCTTCTTCTCATAGCATCATCATCATCTTCACCATCAGTGAGATGATGGGCTGGACCCAAAGCTCTCTGAAGACCATGGAAAGGCTCCTTTTGGCTTCAGTGGGCTCTGTAGGAGAGCCATACTAAGCTGCACCTTTCAGTAGGGGGCTTACCACAATCTCCAGAGGAGGCATGGTGACAGTAGGCAGAACATAAACAGAATCTGTTGGGAAATCTCCTCTCTGTTTGGTCCTTTCATTGACGCCATTAGCCCATCCTGAGTTCATTACTTGTTCTCCAGTGTCTTGGTCCAGAATGATCAGGTCTCCTTTAAGGAAGCTGAGGAATCCAGATTCTTCTCCCACTGCAAGAGAAATGGCCACGATTATTTTCCAAGTCCCTTTGGAGGAATCTGTTTGGCTACAGGTCTGCCTAGCTGCATATCCCATGCACCTGTCACAGGTATATCTGATCCTACAAAGAGCTGTGAGGAGACTGCTATATAAATACTCAGTACAAATGGTCAGTTATAGGGATACACCGATGTGGCGGTCAGTCGTGTCACCACCACAGCGTGGGGTTGGCAACAATAGCGGTTTCCCAGCTAAGCACCCAGGGTCCTTGAAGGGCTCGTACCACCTGTGCCAATGCTCACAGTGCTGATAGCCAAGTTAAAACTATGTCTGTCTGTGCTACAATCCTGCCTCCTATTGCAGTGCGGACAGACCCACAGAAACACCGAGGCTGGGATTTTCAAAGGAGCCCAAGAGAGATAAGATGCCAAATCCCATTGGCTTCTGACACAAATTAGGTACCTCATACCTTTGGGCACTTTTAAGAACCCTGCCCAATGGACATCTTGCATTGGTTTGAAGATTTTCAGGCCAGCAGAAACAATGACAACCATTGAATCGGATTTGTATAGTGGAGAAGGCAGGGTAGATTTGCACCTTATAGACTAACTAAGTCAGAGGTGGATGAGCTTTTGCAAGAAGTGGCTCCCTTCAGTCACAGTGGGCATGTCTATGAGCATGCAGCAATAAACTCTGGTGCATATCATGCTGGAGCTTATTGTCCCTGGGTGCACCATTTGAATGTGAGCCCGGGACCGCACAATGTTGAGCTGGGTCAGAGCAGACCGGTCTGGCGAGGGCCAGGGGGCCAGCCTGCCAGCCCACGGCTGCTCTGACCTGGCTCGACATGCTGCAGAGGGGCTGGCTGGGGCATGAAGGTGCTCCAGTGCAGGGGTAGCTGGCAGGCAGCCCCGCACTGAAGCATCCTCATGTCTCAGCCAACCATGTCAGTGTCTACACATGTGCTGCTGTGGAGTAAAAAATGCTACAGCAGGATAATACTCATATTTCCGAGTACTACACTAATGTTGAGTTTATTCGTTTCCTGCAGCCTAATAGGGCCGCACATGTAGACATGAGACATTTACTGCGGAGCTAATTAGTCTACTCCTGAGTAGATGTCTCATGTAGATGTGCCCAGTAACCTCAAGGCTACCTGCTATGGCTGAGGTAGGACACAGATTTTAGAAAGACATCCACACTCGGTTTGGAAGAAGGATAAACAAAATGTCTTGCCAGGCCCTTTCTTTGGAAGGGAAACCAAACAGTGAATCCAAACAGTTCTTCCCAGGGGTCCATTTTAGAGACAGGGGGGACTGACAGACAATACATTCAGCAAACTACCAAGTAGGCTCCTGACCATGTCTTATACAAAGATGTTGCACCTGAGGTTCAAAGCAGGAGGACCTCCATGGTGCCCTTGGAAACGTCAATCGTCCTACAGCCAGAGTCGGGTTGGTCTGCATACTCACCGGGATTTGGGTTGTCTTGGAGAGTGACCACATATTTTGACCTTTTCCTTAGTCCTTCTAAAAAGATCACCACAAGGTCTCGGATGTCCTCTGCATTGTTGGAGGTGAAGGTGTATTCATCCCCTTTAATGGTGGCCATGGTGAAGCTCTGCCCTTGGAGTTTTCCCCCTCTAAAACAGGGATTGTTGGAAACACATTAAGTAAAAGTGCAGCATCCAGACATCAGGAGGCAAAGGTCCCCAATTAATCAGCAAATTTGCATCTGTAGCTGTTGCCAGGACAAACTGACCCTTGTAAATCTAGTCATGTACTGAACATGGTCAACGTGGGCTCCCCTGTATATAAACACTTCCAGACATGTGGGCATCTCAGATCTGCCTGCCCCCACCCCAGCGCAATTAAGTGTTGCACACTTGCCAACACAATTAAGCTGGCTTGCTATGAAAACCTGGGCCTATTGCTATGCTGAAAGAGATTCACAGACTTTCAGTCTGAAGGAAACCACTATGATCATTTTATCTGATACATGCTGCAGATCAGAGGCCATTTTTATTTATCATGCTGGATGGACAGTTGTTTTCATCTGAGAAGGCATGATGCAGAAGAGGGGGAAAAAGAATTATTGCCTGAATACAGGGGAAAAAGCTGAGCATACCTAGAATCAGATGTGAAATCCAGTGGTTGGTACTAAATAAAAAGTTATGGGGCCAGGTCCCATTCCATCTGTTAGGTGCTTATATGAGCTTAGACACTTCACTGTGATCCTATGCACTCTTCTGAGTCCCTGAAAAGCCATTAACACATCCACTTTTGTAATACACCATCATCTTAGCCTTAAGACTAAGTCACAAGAATCAGTGAGAGACAAGGTGACCCATTCACCATTTGCGTGGATGGTTTTTCAGGAACTCAAGAAGTGCATCTACACGTTTTACTGCACAGTAGCGTAGTTCACTATGCAGTAAGACTGTCAAGACTGTCTACATGTGCATATGCTTACTGCACAGTAAACTTCTCTAACTGTGAGTAAATTTGCTACCTACAACTGTAAGCAGCAAATTTACTTGCAATTACTTACTACACAGCAGTGCTCATGTAAATGCCTGATCGGGAGCAAATCTGCTCCTGATCAGCCGGCCCCCAGGGGGTGGAAGATTGCTCCCTGCCCCTGGGAGCTGCTTGCTGCTGAGGTGGCTCTGCCACTGGAGCCCAGGTGGGGACTATGTCCCCCTGCCCCGGCAGGAGGAAGTTCTAAGCCCCCTGCTCCAAGATTACAATTAGGGAGCGGGGGGCTGGGAGATCCTTATCCCCCAGCACCAGGTCTGTGACTTCAGGGCCAGCGCAACTGCAGGGCTGGTGCTGGGAGATTCTTATCTGTGACTGTGGGCCCTGCACTGAGAGATCTCCCCGTGGTCAGAGAGCTGGCACAGGGAGACAAGGCTCTCCTAGTGCCGGCCCTGTGACCAGAGCAGGGGCTGGGAAGTGGGTGATCGAGGAATAGGGCTTGGAAAGAGAGACAGGGGTGGGATAGGTCCCAGACCCCTGCCCCAATCCACCAGTGGGGCAGCTAACAGTGACCCTCTCCCCTGCAGCTCTTTCCAAGTCCCCTGCCCCTGATTGGGAAGCTGAGGCCAGGAGCTCCCTGCTGCAAGGGCAGGTGGACACTGTCCCTGCCTCGGCAGCAGGCAGTCCCCGGGGCAGGGTGTAATGTCCCAGCCCCAACCAGGAGGCAGCTGTCTCCTGGCCCCGTACTCCCTGTCAACCCCCGGTCTAGCACCCAGGAGGGGCCTAGAGCTCCCCTAGTGGCAGCAGGGGCCAATTGCAGGGCCCTAGGAATTGGAAGCAGTTTGATGCCAGCAGCAAATCTACTCCAGCTTCCTTGCACGTGTAGACACCTGCCTGGGAGAGTTTACTCATGAGTAATTTACTCGTGAGTGAACTGCTCCCACATCAAATCCATGTTTAGACACTAGGGCTATGTGAAGCTTCGGGTGCTGATTGATTCATAGATTCATATGAATCTATGATTCAGAGGAGATTTGGCCCGATTCGGTGGCCAAATCTCCAAATCTGAATCGAATCCAGGGACCAGTTAAAAGGTCTGAATTTATTCGGAAATGATTCGGAGAACTTCAGTGATTTGGGCCGTCTCCACTGGCTGCAGCCAGTGAGTTGGGCCTTTTTTTCCCAAAGAGCTGGGGCGGGTGGGGCAGCCATTGAGAGTGGGTGGGGGATGGGGCCTGAGTGATTCGGAGATTTGGCAGCAGCTGAATCTCCGAATCAATTCGGGACAGTGATTTGAATCACTGAATCGAATCACTGTCCCGTGAATCAGGCGAATCCGAATCTGAAGTGAATACTAGCCGCTTTGCACAGGCCTAAGTTCCCCAGCTAAATAAAAGCAGGTGCTTCAGCTTCCATTGGTTTCAAAACATGCCTAAATATGGATTCAGGCATCTGACTCTAAGCACCAAGTAAAGAAATGTTATCCTTTTTTCATGGGCTGCATAAGGTGAAGCATCAGGTTTCTCAGTGGTATTAATGTCCCTGAAGATTGCAGGTGCAGAAAGGTAGAGCCCAAGTGCTGGGCAGCAGGACGCTCTAAGCCTGCCCTACTGATCCACTGGCATATTTGTGGCAATGCAGTAGAGGAAGCAGGAGATACATTGCCACCCACTGATTCACTCTACCTTGGCATCGCGACCTGAGTAAAGCTTCTGGAAAGTCAAAATGACAGCAATCTATATCAACCCGCTGTTAAACCAACACTGTGACCCACTGACTCAGTTTGCTCCTTACTTGCTGCTCGAGACAGCGGTGATCTCTGGGAAGGAGAGTTCCAGGAGGACCTGCTCTTGTTCATCCACAAAGTACACCCCAGTCCAGTTGACAGCTACAATCACATCATTCTTGGGCAGACTTGGCCCTGGGTTGAAAGTAATGTGGACAAGAAGACACAACTGTCAGCCTGCCAAAGCTTGTAGGTCTTACAGATCTCAAATTCAGTTGCAAAAGGCAATATTCAGGGATATTCCTGCAGGGGAATGGACTACGTGACCTCATGAGGTCCCTTCCAACCCATTTTCCATTGGTCTTTTTCATTGTGGGAACTGCTCAGACCTTCATAGCTTGGGACATTTATAGCTGGCTACAGCAGGGCCAGCAGGACCCAAAGCTGTGTCTCCAAAAACATGGATAGATCACTCATTTCTAGCTCCCATGATTCTCCTTTTTTTAGTGATGCTCACCCTATGGCAACCTGTTTTGTTGGGTTACCTGAAAATTTGAAAGCTTCATAGAATCTAGAAAACAGCAAAGGCCACTTGAAACGTGCAAAATCCACCACCTCCTCCTTGACTTTTTTGGGGTCTGCTCTCTTCTGAGTATAAATTCCCTATAGGAGAAGCAAACCACAGCCAGCATTGAAAACACATATTCACGTGAGGCCAGGAAGAGATCAAATTAAGAACAAGTCAATGGAATTAGGCTGATTTACACCACCTTGGAGTCAAGAGACCTTTGGCATCAAAACAAGTCCAAGGGTTTTTAAGAAACTCCCAGGCAAAGCAGTTGGAGCCTCAGACCTTGAATTATTAAGGCCAAGATGGACACAGATCTAGAAAGTCCAGCAAGGGAACCAAGCCTGGTCTGGGTTCAGGTAAGGCAAGGGCTAGATGACCCAGTAGGACTTTTCCATACTTGGATGGATGAGAGACAAGTCATGGGAGTCGTGGCACCCAATTCTTCCTTAGTATGAACAAGGGACAGTTCTACTGATGCTAGGTGCATTTTGCTTGGATAAAACTGATCCGGTACCAAAGCACTTCTCAAAACCTGTCAGGAACTCCTTTTTGCTCTGCCCCTCTCCCAAGGCTAGACAATCCAGCAGCATGGATGTGATATCAAGTGCCCCGCTGACTGGATCTCTGGAAAAATCAATAGGTCCAGCTGCCTATAGGAGAATTGCTCTGCTTTCTCCACATGGCAGTGTCAACAGCATCCACTTAGTATTCCAGCAAGCATTCAGGTGACTTATCTATTTATACAGCACCTGACAATAGAGGTGACCATATGGACTTGGTCTTGTAATCATAGCTGTATTTTAAGTAATGATGTGACAGTCCCATGTTCTGAAGGACAATTCCCAGAGATGGAGATTCCTTAAAAAGCAAAGATCTTATGGCCTTTCAGGTGTCCTTTCCAAAACCAATGCTACTGTTGAATATAATAAAATATCCCCTTTCCTCCACCTGTGAGGCAACCTGCATCAGACATATCTACAAGCTCTGATTTAAATTGATGCCCAGGTGGGGAATGCTGCTTTCTTTTTTAGCTTTGGACAGGGCTGATCACCGTCTCCCAAAGACTGACACATATCCAGTGTGGAGATAATGCTCCCTTTGCAGCCTCTTTCTACTCAAGAGCCACTGCCTACCTTCTTATGTGCAGCTATAATGAGCTGAGCCCATTTCTCCACGGTTTTCGAAGCAGTAATCTCCCTGTCGGGGATGTAGGAGGGGATCAAGTTGAGGAGTCGCTCCAGAACCATCTCGGTCCCATAGTCCACATAGTACTGTTCGGAAGCCAGCTCTGCCAGATCTTCTTCCTAAGGGGATCAATAGACCAACAGCATAGGGGGATTGTTGTGACCATTTTCCTGGAGCCGACTGAATGCCTTGCTGACGCAGCCTCATTGCTCCTCCAGATCAGGGGTCACATTTCAGTACACCTCCTTTAAAATTTGCATAAATATCTGCCATGTCGTATCTAATTTTGGCTCTGCAATTTAGTAAGTTCTTATCCCAGATATTTAGGACATCCTTCTGATGTAGTTCTGGGCCCACATGCCTACCAGTGATGGCTGCTATAGTCAAATGCCTTGCAGTTGATGGATAATGGGAGAGTTTCCAAAAACTCTCTTATGAGTTTTATCAAGAGGTGTTAGCACCTTACCTCTCCTGACTGTATCACCTCCTTTTGATTAACCAGTGTTAGCACCCATTGCTGAGCATGTGAATGTGGATAACATGCATGTGAATGCGGATAACATATTCTCACATGCCTTGACCCCACAGCTTTGTCTAAACCCAGAGGAATGATCTGTAGCTGAGAACTGGTGTTAGCAACTTTTGCATTTGAACCAATGCTAAAAACCACAGGCCAGGTTCTGTTCCACCTATTAAGCATGTGAGTAGACTTGGGGGCCTAAGTGCGATTCATATTCTACCTTCCTCACATCCCTGAAAAATGGCTTATGCAAAAAGCACGTGGGTCTTCCTCCTTGTGGCAGGACATGGTCCTGGCCCCTGCTACACTCCCACTGAAACAGCCCAGCAGGTGGGGGAACTCATCTGTCTGAGTCCAGACATGTAGTGTGGCTCGGGCAGCTGGGAGAGCACAGCTGTTGGCAATCAAGGAGCGCGAGAACCCATGCTCCGGAGAACTGGCTCTGGTCGGCCCATGGCTGGCAGTGGGCAGTTTAAAGGGAGGACACCAAGGGAAGTCTGACATTCAGCATCCCCAGGGAAAAAACCTGACCAGAGGCAGCAGGGAGGGGGAGGAACCCTGAAAAAGCAGCCCAGCACACCGGACCCTCAGGAGCTGTGGAGATTGGGGCAAGCCCCAAGGACAGATTGATCTTTCTGCCCACAAGAGATAAGTAAACAGGGAGAAAGGGGAAGGATGGAAATCCTGTAATTGCAGAAGCCCGAGCTGGTAATCCAGGGGAATGATGCCCATGAGAAGCGGTTGGGCAAGCCCATCGAGGCAGTAGGGAGTGGGAGAAAAAGAGAGCAGATTAGTTTGTGGAGGCAAGCAGGGACAGAGGTGATCCTGAAGCTGCCAGCATAAAGAAACAGAGTACATGCGTCCTGTTGGTGAGCGAAGAGCCGAACAGGGGCATGCTGGCAGCACAGACCCAGTAGTGGGGAGAAGAGCCCCAAGGGAGGTACTGGTTAATTTTGAGTTCTAAAAGAACAGAGTGAGAGAGGACCTGGCTAGGGTCCCTATCTTTGATTTAAATCCCTCTGCACTAAGAAAGGGGGAGGGGAAGAACCCTTTTCCCAACGATTTGATTTAAAGCTAAAAGGTGGGAAGACGCCCAACAAGCCCCAAAGAGGATAACAGAAGAGGTCAAAACCAGAGGCCTGAAGACCTACAAGGGAAAACCCCAAGGGATCCCAGAGAAATAATGCTGCTTTGATTTGAAAAGAGTATTCATAGAGTGACGGGGCTGAGGAGGAACCAGAACAAGCTACCGCAAGCTGAAGATCAGACATAGAGAGAGAGAGAGGCCCAGACAGTCTCCGCTCATCATCCACGGAGAACAGTGACCACCCACCTGACAGGAAACGGACATGGTATACGGGAGGTTGGAGCCCTGCAGAAGATCCATGATGGGATCAGACAGACATGCAAGCCAGAATGTCCATCCTCCCGGACATAATTTCCATTAAGTCATGGCAGGCGAGTGTGGGGCATACGCTGCAGTCTGAATAATGCTGCGCGGTTCCAAGGAGAGAATACAACCTGCTCACACTCACTGTTTTTTTGTGTCTCAAGTGTTAGATGATGTTGGGTTACAAAAGTAGAGGAATTCATGCAAAAGGGGAGAAAAGAATCATACTTGGGTGGCTAAGTCCACTTAGATGTCCAATAGGTGGAACGGAATTTGCCCCTGCATAGTAGAAAGCATGTTCACCACAGCGTGAAAGATGGTAGTTAAAACTTAAGTAGGCTCAAATACTGAACACATCTGTCCTCATCTATACTTGTACTTGAGTTGTCTGACACCTTCAGTCTGTAATGGATAATTTTGCTAGCATAGATGAGGCGTAGTGGGTACTGTATCTTCTTGCATACCACACTCCCTTGTTTTTAGAAGGCAGAATGTAGAAGAAAACGGCCGCAAGACTAGGCCCCAGACTCTTGTAAGGGCAGAAGCAAATCTGCTACTGTATTACTATAAACAGCTATCTAAATAATAACGTTCTTATAAATAATAAAATTTTTCCACACCACAAGCCTCATCATAATATCATAGCCTGCATGCATCAGGTCCCTTGCCCTCAGCCATCTCAGTGGCTCTTCAACCAAAAGCTACTGCCTCACCAGCAGCTGTGAGAGGGTTAACATTGGACTCTGCCCCAGGGAGAAGTGGCAGCCACCTTGGTGGCCATGAGTCACAGCATCTGCTCGCTCTGCTCTGCCCTGTTTCTATTGCAGCGAAGAATATCAGCTTCCCTGTTTAAGACACACACCACAGTTTGGGAGGGCTGATTTGGAAGGGAAATGGTATATGTGGTATGAGAACAAATACAGTATACATGGGCTCTGTCTCCTTATATCCCTTGCCTGTGCAACGTCATAACCTTTCTTCATAAAGAAGGATAACTGCTGAAGAACAGATACGCATAATATCATTTTGTACTGTGCCTTTCACACCACCCATATCTCAAATCATGTCAGAGGGAGACTGGGAGCAAGATGTACAGCAAAGAGCAAAGGACAGGTTGAGATGCAGAGTCAATGTTTTGTTTGCCTTGGATACACTGATGATGGCACATTTTATGGGCGCACAAGAGAAATCACATGAGGATGATCACAGGCAAGAAGGAGGAGGAGGGGAGAAACCAGGAGAGAGATCTTGAATTAAGCAAGTGGATGAATTTAATACCAAGGGAAAGAGATCTTAGTTAAAATGTACTGGGCTTTTAATGTAGGAATTTGGCTTCTGCATGTAGGAAAGTCTCGGTGCTGTGTCCCGGTGCTGACCCAACCAGCCAGAGGGACAGCAAAGGCATCATCCACACTATTTGCCCACACAAAGAAAACAGAGCATGCACATGCTTGCTTCTCCCAGGCATGGATTGCCACTGCTGCAGACTCACCTTGTCACAACGGTATTCCCCGAACTTCACCCCCCGCACGACCTGCTGGTAAATGAGGTTCGTGGCCACGTTGTCTTCATTCGGGTTGTGCCAAGGGGTGAAAATCTCCTTCCTGAAGAAGAGCCTCCAAGGTGCGTTGCGCTCCTGAGCGCCCTGCTCCTTGGCGTATTGCTCACACTGAGACACGGCATCCATCACGTGGTCGTTGCCACTTCCCAGGGAAGAGACCTGCCAGGGCAGGAGGTGGGGACAGAAAAGGTGCATTGTGGGCACTGTGAACCACTGCAGTTTTAGCACCAGTGTTGCTGCCCCCTGTGAAAGGGGGAAACAAGTGAATGAATGGGGCCAGGTTATGTTGCACAAAGGCAGCAAGGTGACAGGACCCATTATTCATTTTTGGCTATTTTTATTTATAGAGCCCCACTCATGGGCCAGGACCCCTCAGTGCCAGGAGCTGTACAAACACGTGAACAAAAAGACAGTTCCTAGCCTAAAGAGTTGACCATCCCTACCACCTCTACCTCCCTTCTGGGCCCTTTTGCATGGCCACTTGCTCCCCCGAACACACCTAAATGAACAATTCTGTCTCACTGAGTGTGACACATAGCAGGGCTGTCCTCAGGTCAGCAGGCTCCCCACCACCCTCCGACAAGGGCCATGTCTAACCTGTACGACTGAGCCCCATTGATTGCTTATAGATGGCACGACTAGAAGAAGCAGCCAGTCCTAAACGTTACATATTTGATTTTAAACTATACCTGGTGTAAGGGACCTGAAGAAGCGTGAAAACAGACAGCTACATCTTTTCCCAAGGGCTACAAGGATACTCAGACATGCAGCAGGCTTTGGTAACAGGCCAAAGATGGCCCAAGGGAGATGCAGCTCTCTGAGGCTGAGATATTACTTTCAAATTGTATCTTCTCTTTTACCCTAACCTTTATTTTAGGGAGGCCTTTCCTTCATTAGTGCATTATTGCATTATTGACATGGTGGATATGTCTACACTGCACAAAACAGTGCATCCTTAACTCAGGTCAGACAACCTGAATCAGTTAACTTGGGTTAACCAGCAAGTAGGATAAGGCAGCCACTTCTAACTTAGGTTAGCTGCTTGAATTCCACCCAGGTTCAATTTGAGCTGATTTAAAACCCAAGTTGTCTCCTTTTTGGTTTTATTTTAACTTGGGTTAGCTAACTCAGGCCAGCTCACTCAAGAATACAGCTTTTTTTGGCTGTGTAGATATAGAACAATAGAAAAATAGGGCAGGAAGGGCCCTCAGGAGGTCATTTAGTCCAGTCCCCTGCCCAATACCCATTGCTGACCTAGGGTTGGGATCCCTGCTGCAGTCACAAGAAAGTATTGCCATCTCAAAGATGCGGACTGACTAAGGAGAGCCACCCTCCCTGTCTTCTAAAGGTCTTGTTAGGGGTCCAAGTCGGCACGTACCTTGTCGAATAGTGCAATGTAAAGTGAAAACCCAAACCGGTCCTTCAGGCTGATCTTGTCGGCCAGGGAATTACAGAGCTCTTTCGCTGTTGTCGCTGAGTCAGTTAGCAGCGTCTTCGTCGTCCCATCCATAAATGTAACGGGCAGCATGATGGGCTTCTTGGACTTGGTGGCCTAGCACATCAAAGTCAAACTCTTTAAAGGCATCCTAAGTTGAACTAGGTCCAGGCTACGTGCCCCAAGGCAAGTTTAACCTCCTTTCTGTTTCCTCTACTAACACCCATGGCTGCATTTGTAATGATTCTGCTATGTATTTCTCCCCAGCATAATGTAGCGGCAGCATCTGGGGAGGGATCAGTACCTGCATCTCCCAGGTTTTTTAAAATTTTATTTCTAGAGTTGAAAGTCAGAATTTTAGATGCTTTTCACTAGTTATTGGATCAAGCCCTTGAGACATGCACGTTATTGAAAAAGAGTTGGAGCTGGTTAAAGCTAGAGAGGAAATTGTTCTGTAAATCCTCTACAAGAAAAAATAAAGGAGGTGAGATAACCATCACAGACAGACACGGGGGAACATCTGAAAGGACACTGTTCAGCCATATGTTCTGCGTGAGGAACAAATCGTTTCTGCCAGTAGCATAATTTTGGGCCGGGGTGGGCTGGAGGTGGGGGGTGAGGCACGTAGGGCACCAGCTCCAGGCACTGATTTAGAGGGAGAAGCAAGGGGCATGTGTAGACAAAACATGGGCCCTAAATTGAAGTGGTGGGTTTAATTTAGGGCCCTTTAAATCCCCGTGTCTTGCACACACCCAAACTTACCTGCCTCTCTGGCGGCAGGGAGCATTTAACTCACTTTAAAGTGCACACGTGCCCCTCGTTTTGTCTACACACGGCCCAAGATACATCCCCCCAGGGAACCAATGCTGCTGGTGCAGCAGCCCCTGTACAGGAAGCTTGTACTGAAGTGGCAGCAGCCCACACCACTGCTATAACTTTTGCACCGGGAAGCAAACACTCACTTCCACCCCCAGCCCATGCCACCCAAGGTTACACCTCTGGTTTCTGCCTCTGAGCTGCTAATCCTCAGAGAGCCTGAGCCCCAACTCCCTGCTCAGGGCATGGTGAGATTGTTGCAAATACAAGTGCATTTACTATTAGAAGTGGCAGGGAAATGCGTTTCATTCACCACTGAGCAGTTTAAAAAAAAATGGGATTTCTGGAAAAGGGCTCAGGTTCATGTCAAAAGCATAAAAAAGCAAATATTAAAAGCATTGCCACCAGCCCCTTTTTTGTTGTGAGAAACAGAAAAAATATTCCCACCAAAAACCTTAAACAAAGTCAGAGAGAAACGGCTGGTTTCTGGTGTGCGTTTCCGTTTTGTTAAAATCACATTTTTTTGTCAAAATAATATTTCCACGAAATCCTTCTGACCGGCCTGTTGGGTGTAGGGGAGAAGAGGCGGGCAACTCAGCAAACTGTACCTGCAACTCCAACCAGCTGGGAGGCTGCGTCCTCGTCCCGTTTACAAACGTCCTCCTCAGTCTCTCTTCGCAATACGGAGCGTAACCGGGAGGCCCTCCATTGATGAAGTTCCTTAAATACTGTTGTGACAGAGGATGTGTTGTTTAGACGCAGGGCGCCGCTGTTCATTTGAAAACAAGTCAGCGTCGCATTTTAAAGGCCCTCCTTTCAAAATTGTGTTGTGCAAAGGCCAGAAAATTGGGGCTGAATGAAATGGACTGTATGCAATGGGCAGTGAAAAGAAAAATAGTGAATGTAACCCATTACACACCTGCACATACCCACACACAGAATAATCACTATCCACATGTACGTGCCTGCACATACACCCCCCCTCAATATTCACACACATGTGCACACACAGTACTCAGTATCCACACACACACGTGCACAAATACACACAATACTCAATATCCACACACGTGTGCACTCACACACACACAATACTTAATATTCACACACATGCGTGCACACACAGTACTCAATATTCACACACACGTGCATACAAACATACACATACACAATACTCAATATCCACACACGCGTGAGAGCACACACACAATCTTCAAGATTCACACACATGCACACACACAATACGCAATATCCACACAAACATGCGTGTGCGCGTACACACTACTCAATATCCACACACACGTGTGCACTCACACACACAATACTTAATATTCACACACATGTGTGCACACACAGCACTCAATATCCACACACACGTGCGCGCGCACACAATCTTCAAGATTCACACACATTCACACACAATGCGCAATATCCACACACACATGCGTGTGTGCGTACGCACTATGCAATATCCGCACAGTGTGCACACCCCCAGTATTCACACACACATTCAATATCCACATCTGCATGCGCGCGCACACACACACACACACATTACTCAATATCCATACACATGTGCAAGCACACACACACACACACACACACACTGCTCAGCTATCAAGGTGACATGTCTTAGTAAGAGATTAAATACATAGTTATTTATTTAAAAACGCATCATAAAAAGATCCAATTCTGGGCTCTAAGCACTTGCAACCATATTATTGTAAAGACAATTAAGGCTTCCTAATATGACAGATTAATTCAGACAGAAAAACACTCTATAAATCACTTCAATTGATAAGTTTCTATAAAAATGCAAATAGAAATCTGTATAAATCATGTCATACAGATCTCCCATAAATAACTTTGATAGAAAAATGGACAGGTCTATAAATCATACCTCATAGAGATGGCCTACAGATAACTACAACAGACAGACAGCTCTATGAATTAGAACATGGGGATGCTCTATAAGTAACTTAGGTTGACAGCGAGATTAGATAGCAGGGTGCTGCTGAGCACCACCTATAAAATCCACAAACACGCACTAGTGGCTTCAGAACTGCTGCACGAAGCGTGGGGATAAGAAAGAATTTTTCTAACTCTCAAATAAATCTGAATAATGCACTTGCCAAACTGAAGCTTTCACAAGAGCTAATAAGAATAATAAGAATAAAAGCTTTGAATATTTTTGCAAAGGAAAAAAAGGAGAAAGGAAGACAGAGAAATGACAGTTTCCAGCCCTCAGCTCCATGGGTTTTGCTGGAATTTGATGAAGCCAACATTTCCATGATAATATGCTTGTTTTTAGAACTATTAATGTTTTAAGCCCTGACTCGGCCCCTGCATCCATTCCGGTTCCTGCAGAGACTTGTGGGGAGCTCCTTGCAGGTCCGGGGTGTTGCTTTTTTCCAGAATCAAGGCGTTAAAGACCAACCTCCAAGTGGGTCCCTAACCATGCAGACTGCAACAGGGTTGCCCCACAGCCCAGATCAGAAAGTGCAGAATCCTGGCTTCGTTAACATCCAGAGCTTTGCCCCTGATGAAACGGAGCCAGGGTTTCAGCCACAAGATGAATTTTCAGGTCTTGATGAATTAATTTTGAGAAAAGCTGTCCTCTCCTAAAAGAAGCCCTTCTCTATTAAATATTTAAGCACAGGCCATCTCCTGACTTGCTTTCTCAGACCTTGTTTCCAGACATAGTTTGATTTTCTGCTGTTTCACAGATGATTTATCGGCCTTATCAGATTTCCCCTGGCAAGGGCTTGTGGATGATGAAAGGATGGCTATTGCTGTAGTCAGCTCCTCGTTTGAGCACTCAGAACCTCATTCAAAATCCACCAAAGTCAAGAGAAAGGCTTGAACTTTGCTGGTGAGTGGATCAGGCCCCAGAGGGAAATGGGGGTTTAGCTTGAGCAAAGACTGCAAGCTCCTTCAAGGGGCTGAGTCCTGATCTAGCCAAGCATCCAATGAGGGGCTTGACTTTAAGTACTTGAGCTGTCTTGTTGCAGAAAAAGGATCATAGATATTTAGGACCTTTGGAAATCAAGGGTCTAAATATGGGTTTTGGCCAAGATTTAAGAAAAAAAAAGAAAGGAGAACTAAAGAAGTGGCTTGATTTTGGAGCTCCCAGGCACTTCTGAAGGGTTTGCTGCCCAGCATGGCTTAAAACAAAGCTGTTCATTTAAACATGTGAATGTGGACTAAGAGCAGAGGCTACCAGACGGATACATAAGGGAGCAGGTGCTCTCAGGGTAATATGCATGGCGTTAAATCCTGGCATTCATAAAGCAACAGATCCGGAGTGAACGTAAGACCTTTAAGTTACCGTGGGTTTATACATGTCTTTGCAGACACATACATATGCACACGCAAATAAATGTAAACTTTTTGTAAACTTACTATATTGTCTCAGCAAAAAGCAAAACCCAACTACAGGGGGAGAGTATTGTTAACACGAACATTTCAATTAATGGACTTTCTAGATAACCAAATCTTTAGGGAGTATGTGCGTATTTCCGAATCACTTATTTTTCATACTGGTAATTAGATGACTTGATTAGAAGGTTAGTTTTTGGTTTCCAATTCAGTAAAGTATGTGCTTAGTTTTAACCTCAGTTAGGCTTACATTACAGCATAGTCAGTAGACTTTATATATTATATACAGTATAATATGATATATATGATATTGTATATTATATGTTATTGCATATTAGTTATTATACATTGATACAGTTGAATTTTCCTTTAAGATCAGAACCTGGTTTGGAACAATTCATTCTGACACAAATTAAAGATCTGGATTCCTTCGGCTATGAAACCAAAATGAACTGTCGGTCCCAGACTTGGAACAGGAAATGATTAAAAAGTTGTGTCATAAAAGTGATGCTTTACCTTCACAAACTTTTCAGAGGGAGCGAAGCATCCCACACACAGGGACATGAGGATCCAGCCTCTGGCATGGCTGCTTTTGGAAGGATTCTGGGTCAGCTGCTTGCAGATTTGACAGTAGATTTCATCCCTGCGGCAAAAATCACAAATAAATCCCAGGCCCAGCACTGCTGCTCCCCTTTCTCTATATGGAGCACTGATATGCCTAACCCTAAATGGCTATTAGGCATCTCTGAAGTGTCTCCATTGGCTGTAGAGGGGCCTGAGGTACCTAACCTGATCAGACTGAGCTGTTCCCCCTCTTCCCCCAGGCAGGTAACCTGAGGTGTTACAGTATCGAAATGCAGGTGCATAAAGACCTAATTTTACCCCCGGCCATGGTCAGTCACCTCTGGAGCCCAGTGCTCACTTTGCAGAAGTGCTGAGAACTCACAAGTGCAACAGAGGTCAGCGGGAGCTGTGCTTTAAACGTGTAAACGTGCATGGGATGTTGACTACTCCGCAAAATCAAGTCCTAAACATCTGCGTTTGGGAATCCAAAATTAGTCTACAATGTTGACCTTGATCTCTCTTTGTCTCAGTTCCCTATGTGCAAAATGCAGGTCATGATACACTCTACTTTGAGTGAAGAAGCATTCAGATAATACACTGATAAGCCTCATATAAAAGCCCTTGAGGAAAAGAATAATTCTTGCCTTCAGAGCAGAGATGAATAAGGTTCAGTAGATGAGGCATGGGGCCATGCTGTGAACAATGAGGGTATACAAAAAAGGGAAGAGGCGTTCCTCAAGGGAACGCCCATCATTGTGTGTGTTGAATAGGGTCCCACCTTAAAGACGGCATGCCATAATGACCCTCAAAAAGCATATCTAGAAGGGTGCTGACCTAAGGATGCTCAGACAACCATCGCTGGCCTTTCTTACCTTGTGATTGCTCAACTTAACAATCCTTATAGTTCCCTTTGACTATTGTTTTTTAGCATGCAAGAAATAAAATCTATCCTTCTTATGAAAGGTGGCACAGCAAATAATGGGGTAATGGCTTGAATAAAAATAAGCGATGGAAAGAATGAATGACAGTCAATGGGGTCGAAGGCTGGATCCAAAGCCCTCCAAATTTGACAGCCTTAATCCTGGCTGCTTCACTGATCTAAAAGGTCTTCAGATCAAGCCTGAAATGAATATCTAAGAAGATCACGCTATATAGGCTCTGGTCGTACAAAGCAGTTGAAAGGGCAACGGAACAGTTCTGCTGGACTACAGAGATTAGCAACAAAGCTGAGCAGGAGGTTCATCGTTCTGTACTGATATCTAACCTTAATCCTGGCCTGAGGATGCCATTACCAATAATGAAATGGAGCTTCTCCAAGTTGGAGGTAGGCCGGTCTTCGAGCATGCTGTTGCCTTGGAGGGTGGACTCACCATCATGAAGTCTCTTGGTAACCTGTCAACCAGAGACATTGTTCTTGTTGTGTACAACTCGTTGCTGTGGCTCTCACCTCCTCCACCTGTTCCCCCCCAGATCTAGCTGGGACAGTTCTCAGAAAGCATGAATGGGTTTACAAATTTGCTGTCTTTGATCTAGCAGAGGTCTGGCCTTAGTTTGCTACTGCTGAAGACACACCAGGTTTGCCTACTTAGTCTACCTACCATATCTTCACTAATGTATCTCCTTTAGTTTTGCCCATATTTTCCCACAATATTGGGTGCACCTACACGTGTGCTTGACTGCGTAGTAAGCACTGTTACTAATCTTATTTCTGGCCATTACCAAGAATAATTGCCATTACTGCAAAGTCGTGGTGGCACACGGGGCATTTCTAACCCTACTATGTAGTAGCATTAGCGTCACGGTACATGCCCACCAATGCTACGTCACCAAAGTGCTGAGCTATGGCAACGTAGCGTCTTGTGTAGACGTGCCCAGTGTGCTTAGGACAAAGCCTAAAGCCTAAAGCTAAATCAATTTATGTCAGAGGAGGCTCTGGCCTTTCAACTCTTTTCTACTCCATATATATTATTAAAAAAACACAACGGTATACAACAAGCAGAGACAACAATGTGTCTGGAAGCACGCAAGCATGTTTGTGGTGGTAATAATCGATATTCATTTGCTCTGGGAGTGCATGGGGATAAAAAAGAAGGATGGGACCAGGGGGTGACGGGACAGGTTTTCTACCTTAAAGAGCATATGGGAAGGATTTTGAAAAGCACGGAGCACTGATCTAACTGCTCACATGGACAGGGGAGCAGAGATAGCCCAATGCTGAGTGAGTTTGAAAAGCCCACCATGGCCATCTAAGCTGGAAGGGAAGGCAAAATTATTAAGCACAGGCAACAGAGGCCAAAACAGCATGGCAGGAGGCCTCTCTAGCTAGAAGGCCATGCAGATGAAGGGATGTGAGAGAGGTGCTTGATGGATGGAGAGTGGAAGCTGCTCCACACAAAGGGAACTGCGGGAAGGAAGGCATGAATGACTCAGAGACACACGAAGCCAACCTTTCCCCTTAAACACTCCTTAAATCTTTCAGGCACCCGGAGATACAGGTAGCACCAAACCAAGAGGAGGTCTGGCTGCATTTTGTCTAGAGAGAAGCAGAAGAGAGTCAGTGCGCCCTGGAGAGCATCCAATACTGTTTGTGCTTTCTGTCTGCAACACGTTTGCTCTCACCTCTTCAGTCAGCTTGGACTTCTTCTTGAGAGTCAAGGAGACCAGTTTGTGCCTCACACTGTTCTTCTTGTGTCCATCGATGCTCTGAGAAAGAAAGAGGAATTGGGTGTCAAGTATAGCCCTGGTGAGTAGGCTTCCTGTGATACGGACTCAATCATTTTTCAAAATCGCATCATTGCCAGGGCATTCAGAGCACTAATTCGATAGTGCAGCGATGGGCCAGAACCGCCACCCAAAATCCACACTCTCTGAACCATGGTAACATGGATCTGATGAAAGGGTGGGGCTAGATAGCTCTTGAGGTCCTTTCCAGCCCTGGGAGTCTATGATTTTCTGAGTTTCGGAGGGGGTGTCTCTCTCTGTAAGGGTCCAAATAAAAAAAACCCTGTCCTGGATCAACCTGGATGTGGGGAAAATTTGAAAATGGGGCCAAACGACATGGCTCAGATGCAACCCTAATGCTTACTATATTTACTTGCATGACTCGCAAAAAATAGCTGCTGGAAATTGGACTGTGTGTGTTCGATGAGGAAAAGCAGGGAGCAGAGGGCTCATTCCTGTAGGAGCTGAACTGTCCACTGAACTTGGAGAGCAGCCAGTGGTGCAGGCCAAGTCAGTGGAGGACCTACCCAGCTCAGGAAGTGGGACTAGGTTCAGCTCAGCTAGTAGCATCAACTGAAGGCTCAATCCTGCTGGAGCTAAACTGCCCAGCTCCATTTCCAAGCTGGTGGGCACTGCATCCTGCAGCTAGGGGTTAAGAGAGCAGTCACAGGTTTTTGCTTCCCACCACCCACTACTGCAGCTGCCTGTATTGTCCCTGTTAAAATACCACACTTACCTGTATTCTCAAGGAAAGAGCATTTTTATTTCATCCCACCTTCCAAAAACAGGGTGCATGTCTTATTTGGGGGCATGAGGTATGTAAGACAATGTGGTAGTCATTTTAGAGATGGCTACCTGTGTAAATCCCCCTGTCTTTTATCAATTTAATCGAGGAGATATTTGTACCACTTCGCCAAATCAAAAGTACAGTGGTAATGTCTGAAAGAAACAGTTTGGGCTTGGTCCTACTCCACCTATTATGTGCCTACGTGTGATCCTATTCCACCTTGCTCGAGTCCCTTGAAAAAACATTTAGGCACCAACATCTAAGCCTTAAGACCAAGTCATAGAAAGCAGTGAGCAGGAGGAGCATCCATTCTTTTTTTGCACTAGCTGTTCTTCAGGACTTAAGCAGCGTGGAACAAGCTCACACTTAGGTGCTCAAGTCCGTATAATGTCTAATAGGTGGAACAGAATCTGGCCCTAAGGGTCGATGATAAAATGCCTTGTTAAAATTTACTTCTCTTTGCTAGATGGGTACCAGGCAATGGACAAACCCCCCTTTTTGTGCAACAAGAAAATTAATCATAGATAATTATAGAGAAGAAAGGCTGCTTCTACATGTATATTTTAACTTAATTCAGCTGCACTGGAGATTTATTATCCTGATCAGAAACTTTAACAAAATCACTACACTGGATCATTATTTCTCAGCTTGTGTCTCCAGTGATGTGCTTCGTATATTCAGATCAGTGAAGGGTCAAATTTTTTGGCATCGGAACCACAAATTAAGCCCCACACCCTCCCCAAGTGCCACTCTGATCCCATTCCCCTACCCCATCTGCTGCTCTGCTTCCTGCTCTCTGCCCTATCTGCCACTGCTCTGCCTGTACCCTCCCCAGTCTGTCAAGGGACACGCACAGAGGCTGCCTATGTCACTTATGGCACGTGCGCTACGGGATGGCCACCTCTGATTTAGATCTACAAAAAACAGAGAGACATTCATTCTCATGTGGCTCATGGCATAATTCAGAAACACTTCCTAAGGACAGTAGTACCATTTAGTGTAATACACTACCAGCAAGCCAGAGCCTAAAATGTTTAATGGGGTCTTCTGTAAGACAGAGTCTCAAAGATAAAAGCATATGAACTGTCAGAGTGCAATGGCCTATCCTGCCTGAGGTCCTGTTTTTGAGGCTGTCAAAGCAAGACTCTCCCAATGAATTATCACAGTTCTGTAATGCAGCTAATGATGAAATCCTATTTAACATTGAAAGATTTTTTTTCTGACCTCATAGTGGGTTTGTTTCACAGTACGATCACAAATCACCCCACCTTCTACTCCAAGTTTAAAGTCTACTTCTTTGCCCTGCCTTCTCTAACGTCACCAGAGCAGAATGAAGCAAAACTGCATGACACGCAGAATTCTCCGCGCTGGGGAGAAGGTAAGATTGAGAATAAACCCCAGGTCCCACCGGCTGTTTGATTGGCCTTAACGAAGAATAAAGAAAAAGCTTCTCTCACCAACATGTATCTCTCACCTCTCCTTCCCCCTGTAGGGCCTGCAGTTCTTTTTTATAGGTCTTCTTCCCTAGAGTCTCATAGATTTTGGTCATCACGGGAATCTTCTCACTGCCATCACTCATTGCTGTGTGGTACTTAGGCTCAGGAAGGTCTCCCATGAAACGAAGGATAGTGATCCACACTGCGAGGGCTGCCTATTTGGAATAAAAGTTTAACTTCTTGAGTTTTTAGCCTAGACAGTTGTAATGTAATGAATCCACGTTAACTGGTGATTAGACACTTTGCTATACAAATCAGCTAGTAGAAACTTTGCAACCATACAGATAATGCCTAGAAGTCCTGCTCAAACAGCGCAGACAGGCACCACTTGAGCAAAAGGAGGATCTTGTCGAGCTATTAGGAGTTTACAGTCTATGACAAACAGTCAAGTGATTTTGAAGGCATCTAGTATAGGGTAGTACTGAATATGTGGGAAAAAATGACAAAACATGCACAAAATGAAAATAAAACTAAAATTGTGCATTACAGACCAAAATCTTTTAAATAATCTACTCCTCCAAGTCAGAGAGGTGAAACATGAAGAGGTGAAATGATTTACCTGTATCACAAAGGGGTTTGTACCAGCTAAGATTTTTTTTGTCCAATAGTTCACCAGATATATGAATGGAAAGGCTGGCAGAACATGAAGGAAAGCTGGATCTAGCTTTTTACAAAATCTAGCATCATTGAGGAGTTTGGGCTCAGTTCTTGTGCACAGACTTTTGTCCACCCTCGAGGAATCGATGTCTGTCCTGTTCTTACCAGACAGGTCACATGAGTCCTTTTGAGACCTTTGGGCACCTATACATACCATGGGTTTTAATCCTCATTAAATTAAAGAGGTTTATAAAATTTAAACTTGTTTATTTTGGAGCATCACATCAGTGTTTGCATGCACTAGGCTTTAAAACAAATTAAGTTTTGGAGCATTGCATCAGTATTTGCATGCATTAGGTTTTCAAACAAATTAAGCCCAGTCTCTGGCCGGTGCCACAGGAGAGCGCGATGGTCCAACGTTAACCCCCCCAGCCTGGAGCCCCGCTAACTCATGCCCTATCCCCATGCCCATGCCACAGGGAGCTAGCAAACTGTACAAGAAAAAAAAAAGTGTAAGCAATTCAAAAGCGAAAGCAATTCGAAGGGGTGAACTACAAAAAGTCGCAGCCATCCGGTGGACAAAGAGGCTTATTATACATCTTTGAGTGACTTTTAAGGCTGTGCGAGGCTTCGGACAGAGCTTTGGATCCAGAAAAGATCTGGACACTTTGGAGTCTGAAGCAGCACATCCGGGTCGAAGTGCTGCCCAAAGCGGTTCAGAGCCGCCTCGGAGATCCGGCCATGGGGTATAATGGGGAAACAATAAAATAGCTAAAACTTTGTTGTTTTTTGTCCAATTTGGATGAAATTTTCAGGGTGGCAGACTCTGCAGAGAGCATGAAGCCTGCCAAGTTTCAAGAAGATCGGTACAGAGATTTAGGGGGAACAGCACCCTAAATTCTTGAAAGCAGAAGTCATGTCACGTCTAGGTGTTACAACATAGCGGGGTGAAAACTGCAAGGCTGGTAGCTCTTACTGAGGCTACAAAGCCTGCCAAGTTTCAAGAAGATCAGTGCAGGGGTTTGGGGGGAACTGCACCCCAAGCTGTGGACAAGCAAAACTCGTGCTATGGGTGCTTATGGGACTGACTGTGTCTGTCTTGGGCAGGGAGGGGAGACACTGCTGCAGTCCTAGCTGCTAAGCGGCTGTGTTCCCAGTTACCAATTAATCAATCATGATTCACTCAGGGACCAGGGATTCAGGGACCAGCTCAATACACAGGACCTAGTTACTACATAACGACTCAACGAGCATCAATTAGCACCTACAAAACCAGGCTGAGGAAAGGAAAGACTCAATACAGACAATCAGCTGCCCCAAGACAGACACAGTCTTGGCATGAGTTTTGTCTGTCAGCAGCTGGGGATGCAGGGCACCAGACTCCCTCTGCACTGATCTTGTCCACAGCTGGCAGATGTCACAGCAGGGGCCACCATCCCTGCAGCTGTCACCCCTCTGCGCCTTAGCACACGCAGGATCACCCATGGCATGAGTTTGCTTGTCCGCAGCTTGAGGTGCAGTTCCCCCCAAACCCCTGCACTTAACTTCCTGAAACTTGGCAGGTGTCATGCGCTCAGCAGACACTACCATCCCTGCAAGTTTCATCCAAATCAGAGAAAACAACAAAGGTATAGATATTTCCTGGATTCCGCATTATACCCTATGGCCGGATCTCCGAGGCAGCTCCAAAGCTTCAGAGCCACTTCGGCCGGATCAAGGAGGAAACCTGGTCCGGGGCGCCGGATCGCATCGCAGCCATCCGAAGCAGCCGGATCTGAAGCCGGATCAGATTGCTGCTGACTCACACAGGCCTAGCACCTTTGTGTTTGCATGCAATGAATCCATGGAAGTGGCACTTTGATTCCCAGTAAACTACATCTGAGGAGTTTTAGTTTAATGCACCAGGACTTTTAAAGTATCGAGAAATCCCACTCGTGCAAACAGTCATGCAGTTCCAGCACAAGAAAGGGCAAAAATATGGCATGTACAACGGCTTTGGTGACAGCTTCAGTACAGATACCAAGGAAAAAGATTGACTCAATATTTTGCCCTCTGGCAGTATCTTAGGGCTGAGGCATACTGCTAGGACTGTGGAAGCCCAGAATGAATTGATGCTACATATTTACACCTGCTTGGTGAACAAGGACTTTACTCACTACTGAGCTGTAGTCAAACTGGTGGACTCCGCTGGGCTAGAATCCAGCTGGTGTCCTAGATAGGAGGGGCTCACTCGTCTCATACCAGTCCCCTGAGCTAGGCAGCCCCATTTCTCGTGTGCAGAACTGGTTTTTATTCCCTCTCTTACCAACTGGTCGCCTTCATCCTCATGATACAGAAGAGGCTGCTTGAGAGGCCGGCGGATGTAGGTGTGTGTTGTCGTGCCCTGGAAGTACGTGGCTGCAAACTTGGCAAACTTGTACTCTGAGAGGTCTTCCTCCTCTTCCTCAGGGAGGGGCAAAGCTGCATCTAAATCTTCTTCCTCCAGCTCCTTCTGGACACGCTCGAGGTCCTAGAGAGAGAAGAAAACAGGGACCCTCCATTTGGCTTTGTGGTTTTAAAAGATCTTTCTTTTTGGACTTGACCTTGCTCCTAGTTTTGGCACTGATTTCATGGGTTGATATCAGCCCCTAAGGAAAGAATGGGCACGAAGGAGTGAACACAGCCCTGGCACTGGACTCCACATGGTCTCATTGGCTGTAGTACATCAGGATGGCTACCCCTGCACACAACCTGAGTGACTAAAAGGGGCAGCAGGCCCCTCTTTAAGTCCACTTGGGGCACTAACTATAGGCAGGTCTACACTAAAGCCTGCGGCTTTTTCTCCAAATGCTTCTCCTAATTCCTGATACTAGCTTGTCTCCTGGTTCCTGAATGTGGCTCCTGCACTTTGCCTTTTCCTCTGTTCCAGTCTTCATTTTGAACCTTCGGGTCAGACACCCCATGCACTGCTTCATTCCCACAACTCCCTTTGCAGTCACTAGTTTCAATGGGGCTGGTCCCAAGCAAGGGCAGCATATAGTTCATTGTGCTAGGGATAACTGCTGGGCTGGGTCCCAAAGGCAGCAGTAGGTGGGGCAAGCATGGAAGAGTTAATATAAACTTTCCAAAAACTAGGCATCATAGAACGATCATGCTAAACTAAGGGAGGATGGGCCTCAATAGCCACAGACTTCAAACTGTCCCAAACTATGAATATGCTGCTAATGGGTTTAACTTCTCAGCAGCCCCTGGCAGCCCCATATATTGCTGTACGCCACCTGCACTGTACCTCAAAGCCATTGGGCGCCTGTCCTTCCTGGCCTGGAAGTGAGGTAGTTGTACCGAGGAATCCAAACATTTTGTCCACCATGTCCGAGTCGTTCACTGGCTCGTTTCGGGCTTTCTCCATCTTTTCTAAGAATTCCTTCTTCCGGCGGGCTTCCTCCTTTTCTTTCACCTCCCTCTCAGCATCTTCCCGGGCCAACTGAGCCAGGCGCACCTAGAGGAGCACAGTTCAAAGATGACTCTATATATTGCTCTCTCCAACAAGCTGGAACTCAAGCATGATGTCCTGGCTTTAGAAAAGCGGGCTGATTAAGCACTAGATAGATACTTGGGATGAACCACTTACATCTCTGTGACTCATACAATACGGGTAGAACAATATTTCTTCCTTCCTCTTTTTTTAATGCTCACTCAGAGCATATCCACCTAGGCAGCGGGACTGTCTCGCACTCTCTATGTATGTTCTTCACCTAGCATATGGTATCCCAAACTGAGCTGGGGCCTTTATAATTACCATAAAAATAACAACAACAATGCAATAATTACAATCATCACCCATTTTTTTTTGCCTCCCTACCTACCATCTGACACCTCCAGGGAAGGAGTCCTACCTCATCAACACATCAAAGAGCTACTCAAACACAGCTCACAAAGACACTCTCATGGACCCAGAGGGACAGACTTCCATCTTCAGCTCCCTCTGTGCAAAAATGAAATTTATTTCCAACCTATGGGGACTTTTTACCATCTTGTACCATCTACACTTTTCCCAGAGCCTGACGAAGGGACTTTGATTCCTGAAAGCTTGCAGAAAAGGACAATTTTCTTGCCATTTTCCAGTTGGTCTAATAAAAGCTATCATGTTGAAACCAAGAGTTCTAGTTTTTTTGTATGCCGATCATCACCCATGGCATTCGGATGCAGCGGTTTGGAAATTCAGGGGCAGCTTGTTCAAGTTAAAGCACTTTACTGTTTCATAGTTTCATAGTAGCTAGGGTCAGGAGGGACCTGAACAGATCATCTCACCTGACCCTCTGCCACAGGCAGGAATGGATGCTGGGTTCACAAGACCCCAGAGAGGTGATCGTCCAACCTCCTCTTGAATTTGCCCAAGGTAGGGGCAAGGACGTCCCTGGGAAGTTGATTCCAGATTTTGGCCACCCTAACTGTAAAATATTGCCTTCTGATCTCTAACCTAAACCTATTCTCCATCAGCTTGTGACCATTGTTCCTCGTCACCCCAGGTGGTGCTGGGGAGAAAAGGGCTCTACCTGTTTGAGGTTGATCTCCCCTGATGAGCTTGTAGGCAGCTACTAGGTCCCCCCTCAGCCTCCCTACTGAATTAAATGCACATGATACAAGCCATATAGCTAGGCGTTATGCTGTTGTTTGGGATTCTGCCTCCAAATTTATTTTACTCTGTCCCTCAAGTCTTTCAGCAGGGGTAGAATCAGACCCTCAAACACAGAGAGAAACTGTGAAAGAGAGGAGTCATAAAGTACTTGGTGCTTCTTTTCAGCTTCCTCTTTGGCTTTCTTGGCGCTCATCTCCTTTCGGAGACGCTCCTCTTCTGCCAGCCGAAGTTTCTCTGCTTCCAGGCGGCGGCGATACTGGGGAAAGAAATGCAAACTGGCTTTGACGAACACAGGTGACATTTTTATTTGTCCCCTGAAGAGCCCGCAATACAAAACCACCTCACTTCTTCCATCCCATGTACTAGCAAACAGCCATTCTTGAACGGTACTTACTTCTCCCTTCAGGCGCTTATACAGCCTTCGGGCAATCATGCCCCTGGCATAGGCCTGGATCGTGAGGACAGCCCAAAGCCGATGGCGGAAAGCCCTACGCACAAGGTAACCGCGGCATTGTGCCTGGAAGTCGATGATGCGCCTACGAGCCATGTGGTACTGCTTGTGCAGCTTGTGTGAACGGTAGAGGGCCTGGAGCCTCAGGAACCCGATCTTCATCTGCAAGGGAAAGAGGGTTAAGACCCCACGCCTATTGAAGATCTTGCCTGGTCTAATCAGGGTGCCTTCTCCAAGCACTTTTCTCACTGCTGTAAAGAAAAACAAGCTGATATCAGCAACAACCATACACAGCCGGGAGCTGCCTGGAGGCAGCAGAGGGGGAATAAAAAAAAGGGCTGTAGGATTTGAGGCTGGATCCAAAGCCCACCAAAAGAAAGGAAAGCTTTTCCACTGACTTCAGGAGGTTTCCAACCCAGGCCAATGGTTTCTACAGTTGTCATACATAGATTTGCCTTCCCTTGAGAAGTTGGCTCTGCACAAAGCCCTAGGACCATTGAGAGAGAGGCCCAGCACCTCCATGAGCAGAGTCCCTCCCCAGTCCTTGCTCCTACAGCGTCTTCCACATCATGGAGCCCTTACGTTGACTCAGTCATTGACAGCTTTTAGGCTGAGCTTTTGCCTGCGGGATCATACTGCATAAAAACAGCCATCCCTCAGCTGATCTGATGCCTTGGAGCAGCCTTTGAAGGTCTCCTGCAGGGTCAGGGGACCCACACAGTGTACCCACGTGCCATCCTGTCCTCTCTTTGCAGTTCTCTGCTAGGCTTGGGGATGCTAAAGAGAGCAGAGGGCCGCACGTGGTGGTGGCAGCGGTGGCTGCAGCTGTAAAGCCGAAGGGCCAAATTGAGATCAAGCGCACTTCCAAGAGGAGAGCTGCACTTCTGCCAGCTGTCTCGGTCCTGGAGCCTGCAGCCTCATGAGGAACAGTGCAAGTCTTTGGGTATGTCCTACACCATGTCCCAAGTGCTAGCACATCTGCTCCTGCTTGCACACGCCAAGTCTGGAAATATGGTGATGAAACCATTCCAGGTGTGCCGATACGGTGGCCTCATTAGGCGTGCTGGAGACAGAACAGCTTCTGGAAGCACCCCCAGAGCACCTTCACTGCTGCATTTTGGGGTTTAATGATGCGTGCAGGATGTGCGATCAGGAATGCTCCCTTCTGAAAGCACTTGGGACACTGTGGAAACGTACCCTGGGAGGCCCCAGGTGCCCATCTGGTATAAAACGGGTCCAACTCATGACAGGTTTGAGGAGGATGACCGAATAGGAGGCTATTCCCTTTGCTGGAGCCTGCAGCAGCAAGAGAATAACGTGCTCCTTTGTTCCTCCCTTCCTTTGACACACACGGGCCAGTTCTTTCCTCTCGGGCCTCTCCTCCAGGGAGAATTCAAGCAGACATGGGAAAAAGTGAACACCGAGGGCCTGCAGTGAATAGCATTATCAAGGCAGTAGAGGGCACACAGCAATGCCTGCCACACTTACGGCTCCGTAATTCTTCCGGCAGTTGTGTCCTCGCCAGTACCTCTGAATCATCAGGGCCGAGTTTCTCACTTTCAGGAAATTGGACCTGGAAAGGCATTTCAGTCACTTGTCTTTGCTGTCCTGCTCCCTGCAGTTACCCCTCTGGTGAGCGAGGAGAGCTGGCCTCATTCTTTAGATAGTTCAGGCTGGGCAACCTTCACTCCCTTCAGCTCTGCTGTCTCCCTGCCAATGCCTGCCCCCCCCCCCGGCCTTCCTTTCCTTTGCCAGATGAAGGATGGGGTTACAGGACCAGTACTGCGTTCCTCTACCTCTTCTCTGTGCTTCAGCCAAACCAAGTGATGGCAAGAGGGAGAGCCATTCAATTGTGGTGCAATGGGAGGTGAGCGAGGCTCAGGACCCCTTACCTGCTGTGCGACTCCTTGGACCCATGTCCTTTACACCACCTCTTCTGCCTTTTCCCCTTGCCAGGCTAGCTTCATCTGCACCAAGTTGCCTACCCTCCAGGCATCTGGGGGCCTTTTTGGCAGGGACCCCTGGGCCCGGGCGCAGCTGGCCCGTGCGTTAATCCACCTATGCCCTGAGCCCTGCACCCATTTGGGATCTCTCTTATTTCTAGTCTTGCACTGCAGTCTCTTCAAGATAAAGGACCAGATGTTCAGGGGGCGTTTGCTGGTCTTGCTCCCTAACTCTCACAAACCTACCCCTTGCACTCCAGTCTCTCCAAGATAAAGGACCAGATGTTTAGGGGGTGTTTGCTGGTCTTGCTCCCTAACTCTCACAAACCTACCCCTTGCACTGCAGTCTCTCCAAGATAAAGGACCAGATGTTCAGGGGATGTTCTCCAGTCTTGCTCCCTTAACTCTCACAAACCTACCCCTTGCACTGCAGTCTCTCCAAGATAAAGGACCAGATGTTCAGGGGGTGTTTGCTGGTCTTGTTCCCTTAACTCTCACAAACCTACCCCTTGCACTGCAGTCTCTCCAAGATAAAGGACCAGATGTTCAGGGGGTGTTCTCCAGTCTTGTTCCCTTAACTCTCACAAACCTACCCCTTGCACTGCAGTCTCTCCAAGATAAAGGACCAGATGTTCAGGGGGTGTTCTCCAGTCTTGTTCCCTTAACTCTCACAAACCTACCCCTTGCACTGCAGTCTCTCCAGGATAAAGGACCAGATGTTCAGGGGGTATTTGCTGGTCTTGCTCCCTTAACTCTCACAAACCTATCCCCAGCTGATGATCTGGCCGTCTCCATTTTCCATGAAGTGCTTTGCACACTGAACAGGGTGGATTTGCCTAACATCATGCAGCAAATCATGTCACAGTCAAGGTCAGGCTAGACCTCCATGGTACAAATAATCTGGCATCCTCTTAGCAACCTTGTCAGCCTAGCCTGAGAATCAGCAATCCTGCAGCAAAATCTGACCTGCATTACCGTGTCCTGGCAGTCATCACGTTTCCTTGTGCGCCGATCCCTGTTCTAACCTATGTGCATCACCTTGCACAGATAAGGAGAGAGCAACGGATCAGATGCACTGCTACGGGGCAGAGTAAGCTAATGGCAGCTGAGGACGAGACAATACTGTTTAATCAGGGGGCGGTAGGCTGCAGGGCACTGTGCTCGGGAGTCACACCAACCCATCCTCCAGTATTCAGTGAGCTTTCCCCCTGCATCCCATACCTGTCTTTAAATCCACGCACCACCTTCTGGATGAGGATGACCTTGTCTGTGATGGCCTTGTCCCTTTCAATCTCCAGCAGCATGTCGTGGTGATCCTGAGGAATGAAACGGCACAACAGCTACACCTTAACAGTTGTGGATGAGGAGCTGGTTGGAAGCTCCTCTTCTGAAAGGTCCTTCCCACCCAGCCACACCTCTGAGGATGTCCCACTTCACCATTCACCACGTCCAGGGCCGTGTGGTCCAGCCACCCTCTTCTGATCGAGGAGAAAGGGACTAGGACCTTTTCACTTCATTAGTGCCCCATCTGAAAAGGCCAGGAGGTGTGACCCCTGCATACCTGCGTATGGCCCACAGACAGGACGCTAGTAATGGCTAAATGAGTCTTTCTGTGGTTCAGTTAGCAGAGGTTGCTACCGGGCACCTGATGTGCTGGCGTTTCACTTCACACTAGTTAACAGGACAGTGCAAGGTTCAGGACCCAGGAGAACCTCATGACCAGGGATCTCTAGTTTAAAAAAAAATCCCCAATTTTTGGTTTAAAAATTAGTAATCCCAAATCCACGTTTTCCCATGATTAAAATGAAACACCACTAATAGATAGCTATAGATAGTGGTGTTGCATTTTAATCATGGGAAAATGTGCATTTGGGGTTACATATCCAGGTTGCAGATGTATTGGTCTAGAGGAAAAAGCAATCAGGACTCATGGTAGAGGTGATATCTTTTATTAGACAAACTAGATTTTTGCAAAAAAAAAAAAAAAAAAAAATTAATTGCAATTAAAGCTTGCAATTCAAGACATTGTTTTTTGCAAAAATATAGTTGGTCTAATTTTTAGACCAACTAGATTTTTGCAAAAGAAAAAAAAATCTTTAATTGCAAGCTTTAATTGCAATTGAAAAAATTTTTTTGCAAAACTGTTTTGCAAAAGTCTAGTTGGTCTAATAAACAATATCACCTCTGCCACGAGTCCTGATTTGGGGTTACTTTTTCTTAACTGAAAATTGGGGATTGTTTTAAATCAGAAAAAACCAGGATCCCTGCTCATGACAGAGCTGGGAATAATGTCTGGGCCTCCTGATTCTCAGTCCATTGCTCAGATGAAGTGTAAAGGCTGCACTGTCTCAGGACAATAAGGAGGGCTCAGGGTAAAACCTCGCCCCTTCACTCTGAGCTTCCTTGTTTGACAGTCAAGTCTCGCAGTCGTAGCCGGCTTTGGTTCCTTTCCTGGCCGCTGGCTATGATGGCTACTTACATACACCCGCACACGTTTCCTGTTTCATCTGACCTTGTTCTGCCCTTCACAACCTCTTCATTTCCCTGCTTCCTGCTCTGACAGCTGCGGGGGCCTGATAACGCTCTCTGGAAAGGAAAACTAATGGGATATCATAACTGGTTTCTAAGAAATAGATTGGAGGGGGGTGGGGAGAGTGGCATTTAAAAATCAGCCAGCAAGATTACATCTGAGAAACACTACAGTAAAGTCATCCAGCTCTGAGCCCGTTCCTTGCTGGGTCTGCCTGGTTTTCCTACAGGGATTTAGAGATTCATCTTGAGATTATGGGAACAGGAGAAAGACAGCTCTTTGTTACTCTGCTCTTGTCCCCATAGGCAACATCCTGGCAACATAAGGCAGCACTGCGCTGCCTTGGTTGATCTACAGAGAGCTGTGATAGTGGCCCCCAACCTGCTGATTGCCCCCTCAAAGGCCATGTGCTGAAGAGATGTATTGTAGGTAAGATCTCTCGGTCATGCCCAGTGGGTCTCTGACCAGGCTGATCCTTTTCTGTCCCCTGTGCAAGCTTTCACAGAGGGTCACCATAGCCTTGAAGCCCGGGATAGCAATCTGCCCCATGGGAACCTGACAAAAGCCTTTGGAAGAGCCCTGGGACACGTTGGTAGATGTTGGGTATCTGTGCTACTCCATTGATCTCTAATTGCCTAGGAGAGACTGGACTCTTCAGGCCAATGAGCCTTGATTGCAGCTTACGCTGCTCTTTTGGAGCTGTCCCATGGCCCGAGCATGGGGGTGGGGGAGTGAAAAGAAAACTTGACTCTCTCAACATCTCCATGGACATCAGTGAGCTACGGAGCATCTCTCATCCAACCCCAGATCTTCAGGAACCACTTCAGAGTGGCCTTGAAACCTCTCCTTAGGGAGTTAATTGCTATGTAACGGCAATGGAGTCGCTAGCTTCCCCTCTGGAGGGAGAAGAAGTGGCTAAGCAGCCACAAAGCTGGCCTGCAGCTCCTGCAGCAGAGAGGCCTGCCCTACCCCAGATGTGACCAGTGCCCTATGTGTAGGCGTTCACAGGATTTCACTCTAATCCTAATCCCCAGCCCACACCAAATTTGTAACCAAACACCAGCTACTTGAGCCAGTCTTTATCAAGCCAGGCCAGAGACTTGAGCTATGGATGGGGCTTACCTCTAGTAATGGAGCCCACTAGAGGAGGATTATTTGATTCCTTCAAAGCTAAAGACCCTGGGAGGACCGTACCTTCAGGAATATTTTTGTCTTCCCAATCTGCCAGTCATCATCTTTCCCTAGCACAGCTTCAGCGATCCGCTGGCATGTCCCACGCAGGTCCCCCTAGGAGAAGGCAGTCATTGGGATCTGCCAGTCACAAGCTGGACATGAACATCTGCCTGCTATCAATGCAGGGCTGCATTCTGCTTGGGCTTCCACCTATTTTACGCTGCTGTAATTTTGGTGATTGTAACAGAGTAATCCTCACGTGCAGGTTTCCTTCTACCACCTGAGCTAGAAGCACAGCTTGAAGCTGAGCATCTGACACCCAGGCTCAATTCTTTATCCACGATGCTGTCACTGCCGACTGTAGTGTGTGCACAGTGTATATGCAGTCATGGAGGAAGACCTGTATCTCTTAGGGGCACAACGTACTGGAGAGAGACAGAGTCTGGATGCACTGTGCTTCCAGTAAGATACCAGTGGACGGGCTGCAGGGTAAAAATGGCTTGTAATGGGAGGAAACATGTACCTGCTTATATGCCGGCTTCACCCCTGGCATGAGGACGCGGTATCTGTCCACAAACTCTACGAAGGTGTAGCGGATGGGATAGCCAGCTCGGCGGATCCGGATCGTCTCCATCATCCCTGAGTACCTCAGCTGGCGAACACACAGCTCCCGGTCAAACAACTGAGGAAGGAAACAACAGATGGGAATCAGAGAGGGTCTTGTTTGCATTTCAAAACTCGCTGACCTGCCAAAGGGTGCAAGCACCAGAGCCCAGCTAAGGATAGGCTGGATGTAGCAGATCTGCTGGAGCCTCAGAGAGGACAAAAGGGCAGGCGACAGATTGGACCTTTGCCCTATAGTCCTGAAGCATTCAGGATCACAGTTTTTTACAACCCTAATCCTAAAAGGGGCTGAGTGCATTCAATTCAGCCCTTTGGTTTAATACCTACTTAAGAACAGAAGAGCTGCTGTACTGGTCTTGGGTCCATCTAAGCCCAGTAGTATCCTGTTCCTCATGGTATCAGATGCTAAGGGGCAGAGTTTTACAGCAGGGCATATCCAGAAGGATCTGCCCCTCTCCCTCTTACAGCTTCCAGCAGTGGAATAGAGAAACCTACTGGGATATACTATACTATAAAGAACTAAAAGGTCCAGGCAAAGCTTTTTAGACACTGCTCATATGAAAGACCTTTCCTTACAGAAGAGATGAACCCATTTTGGGTTGCTTTCAGGGCAGTGGTAACAGAAACCTAAGCTGTAACTGAGCGTGAAGAGTATGAAGTGCTCTTATTGATTTTGATGTTCTTGTTCATTAACTCTGGATGCACAGTCAAAGCTTTAGGCATCCGGGTGCCCACACAAGTATCTGAGCACCTCCAAAGTTTTTATGTATCGAACCTACCCATGCCCCTGGCAGGGTAGGGAGGTATTTCATTATAGATGGGGAGTGCCAGGAGGTATCAGCCCTGAGGAGTTTGGCTTTTAAGACATCAGGCCAAACACAGAGAAGGGGCCTAAACCAGTCCAGTATCTGAATGGGTATCTGGGAATGAAGAGTATCTGGGAATGAAGTGAAGCCTGTCTTGGAAGAGCTGGAGCACAGGTGGGATTTCATAGGATTGATAGACCTGAGTGATGGAGCCGGCCTAATCACCTGCTGGCAAAACCTTCTTACCAAGGCACCTTTTCTCTCTTGTTGCCTCCAGGGATGTGAGAGACAACAGTTAATCAAAGCGATTACAGACAGATCAGCTGACGCACAGGGATGGTAAATGAGCAAGCTACTGTTGGCTCAATGAATCAATACAAGGGATCCCAGCCTCCCTTGGAGGTATTGGTGTTGGCTGCAGCAAAGGCTGGAGATTATTGACTGGGGGGTGCCAGTGCTTCTGCTGGGGCCAAAGGCAGAGGTTGCTGGCTACAGGGTCTTGCCCTCCACTCAGGGACAAACTGATCACCATACTTGGGGTGAGGAAGGACCCATGGTCATATTGGTATGGACGGTGAGGGTTTTTGCCTTCCTCTGTAACGGGGGACGTGGCCCTCTATCAGTGATTTGAGTAATCTTAACAAGCTTTTATAGAAGCAGGACGTTGGCTGCCATAGTTCCCCTGCTTTATGTATGACCGGTGAGGGTTTTATGTTGTGTTGTGTCAGGGTTGAGCATTGATGATGCATAGGGGGTGCACATGGGTGCGCTTGCACCTCTTGAGATCAGCCGTGCGCTCCCTGGAAGTGCCAGCGGCGAAACCAGAAGCGCAATTGAGGCTTTGCTGCTGGCTCGGTGATCGGGAGGCACCAGTTGCTCATGGGGTTGAGAGTAGTTTTGTGTAGAGTTTAGATTATGGTTGTATGGCATGGTTTGGATAGGGCTGATCCTGCCTCAGGCGGGGGGTTGGACTACATGACCTCTGGAGGACTCTTCCAGCCCCACTTCTCTAGTCTATGATTCCACGATCACAGAGATTCATCATGAATAGTTGCATACGGCAGCATCAAGTTGGCCAGTAGCATCAGTGATCTCAGGATTAGTCCCCAATTCAGGAACTAAGGAGTTAAGCATGTGCATTACTTGGAGAGTATGAACAGCATCCTTGCAATCAATGAGGCAACTCAGGGGCTTAAGGACTTTCGTGAATCCAGGCCTCACTGAGCTACTGTATTATACAGTGCCAGCAGTTTATTGATTTTCTTTTCTTTCCTCCCACACACTATTTAATTAATCGCATTCATTTCCTTCAGACCAACTACAGCAGCACGCAAAGAGGCAGAGACAGCAGGGCACGGGAACTCGTCTGACTAAGAGGAATCCCCCTGACAGCTGCAAAAAATCAAAGTCTTCTTCCAAAGTAAATTTTAGGGATGGAAGGAGGTGGCTCCCCCACTCCCAGCAAGCTAGGGCCACATTTTAAAATCCTGTGGAATAACAAATGGCCAGGACTTTCCATTGGCCTTTCACTTCCTGCCGTCCTGTTTCCTATCGTGATTGCAGCACTTTATCGCTCGGGGCAGAAAATGAACTCCCAGGCAAATGTTTTTCTTGCGCTGCCCTATGTTCCATTACCTGATTTCTTTTTCTTTTCAGATCTGAACGTTTAAAGCCAATTCTGAAAATAAACCTTTTTCCCTTTTAGTGCAAAATCCCATTATAACAGTGTACCGCATTGCCACTGACCGGCAAGATCAGCCCCACTGAAGTCTCTTTTGGATCCATCTTGTTGTTCTCCTGTTCGCTCTCCCACTTCATAAGTTATTCTGCTCTGCTAAGCTGCTCTTAGCCGTTGTTGGGAAGGGCAGCATATACACTGAACAAACCACCACGTTAATAAATATAATTCTTTTGCTTTTGGATTAAGTTTCATTCTGCTAAATGGGTCTACTGACATCAGGTAGCTGCTGCTGTGAGTGGCAAGATCTGGTCCTTAAACTGCTGTGAAAAAGATGCAAGATCCTTTTCTGCCTTTCTTACCAAATTTTGTCCCCCATCCCTAATTCTCCACAGTTAAATTCTGTCCGCAAATGGTAAGCCAGGATAGAGGTATAACCGAGGGCAAAATGTTGCCCTTGTCTGTGTAACTTGAAAAGACACCAGTCGTGGATAAAATAACTTTCAGGGACAATCAGTAAACAGAAAATGTAATAAGTAAAACGCCCGCTCCATATATTAGCAAACACCAGTGATTGTTCCTAATTCCTGGGTCCAGTCCTGAGAGCTGAGCACGCTCACGTGGAGTTCGATATCTCAGAGTACCTGTGCACCCGGGGGTCCCAGCAGAAATTTGGCCTGGATGGCAGAACCGGGGTCTGGTATTTACGGGTGTTTCCTTTCCTTTCATTCAGTAATGAAAACCTGTCCTGAAAGTGCACATTGATTTTGAAGAAGCCAGGGCAAATGCAAATAAATGTGTCGCTGTTTTACAGCATATCCGTGATGGTTGAGTAATTATTTTTCTTGATTTATGGCTGCTGGCACAATCCACTGAGTAAAAACACACATTTAACGTTCTGCTAACAGAGATGGATGAACGGGCTGTTATATGTTCACCAGATTAAGATGTAAAATGTGAGCAGGCCTCTCTCTATCATTTACTCTCCATGTCCTCGGGGTTTGTCGTTGAAAATGCCCCTTATCTTTCAGCCATCCCTTTTAATTTCCCAAATCCTGCTCAGTCCTACAAGTCTGACTCCCAAAAACGTCAAACAGGGATGAAGCCAAGGAGGTTCTTAGAGAAACTAAAGAAGATTCAATTGAAATCTCCCCCCAGAAAACCCTACTGAAGGAGATCATCCCTATAAAACATGTAAACTAGTGGTTTTCAAATGGGGGGGTGCACTCTCCAGGGGATGTGAAGAAACATTCGGGGGGGGACGCCATGCGCAAGGCATATTTTACTTTTACAAAATGATTATTCTTATATAACAAGAACGTGATATTTGACAGCATCACATGCTGAAACAGTACGAGTGAACCTTTTGCCAAGGATTTCACCGGTGTAGCAATGTATTTAATGAAGCCAGCGATCATTTCCCTAGCAACAACTACATTATTTCCTGGCTTCCGGGTTAGTCTATCCTATTTACTCTTACAACTTAAAAAAAAGACAACAAGCATTTGTGCATTGCAGTTTATTCTGCTGGTGAGTTCAGTATTTTTCATACGATTACAGGGTGCAAATGGATCGGGGTCGGTTAAAAAAAACCTCTCCACAAATTGATAAACTGTCTGCAGCAAACAGGCACACCCTTCACATGAACTGGTAAGTACAATCTCCGTGCATTGGAAACTTAGAGGGGTAGGTCATTTAATTAGGTAATTTAAGTCATTTCAGTCTCTGTCAATTTAAGAAAGCATATTTTGCATGTTTGCTTTCTGTCTGGATTGAGGCAGGGTGGAGGCATGAATAAAACCGTACCTCAAAGGGGGACTCAGCTCAAAAAGTTTGAAAACTGCTGGTTTCAATTATCCTGGAAAACTGAACACAAGATGATATTCCTGCTCCAGGGTGCTGCATCTCGATTTAAACATTTGATAGAAAGCCTCTATTTCTCTCTAGAAATCTATAGGGGCTTTCCATAAGGGTCCCATACGGTGGCTCTATGGCTCACTCAGCTGAACCGAGGGGTCCCAGAAGCAGGCTGCATGATTTGCATGAGATGTGCCAAGAGGACAGTGCCCTGCGAGCCCTCCTGCAGTAGGAGAAGCCCTTCGTGACCTCAAAGCAGGTGTCCAAGTCGGGGTTCAAGCAACTTGGATGAAAGCCTGACCCCACTGAAATCAGAGGGAGTTTTGCTTCCAGCTTTAATGGCTCCTCCCTATCGTACCATAGCAAGAAAAGATGAAACCGGCACTTACCAGGGGCTTCTTATATTCATTGGGTTTGATGCAGCGGACGAAGAAGGGCTGGCACACGCTGAGGGTTCGCATCAGCAGCTCCAGTGAGCGCTTGAATTGGCTGCTGAGCGTCGGCGAGCGCTTCCTCGTCTCCGCTCCCTGGAAAAGAGAGGAACCCCAACCGATCTGTCTCAGGAAATGAAAGGATAACACAGCTTTTCCCCTCTGGCCGGCTCACTGTGAACCTCCTCCGCAGCTGGAGGGGGCTTGGGGAGGGGCTCTAAACTGCAGGGAAGTGCGAGGAAGCAACCAGGGAGCATGAGGCCACTACAGAAATGGTATAACATTGGGGCAGGACTGAGATAGCTATGTTTCTGGAAACTGCGCAGTGTGGCAGGGAGCATCCCTGGTGCTTTCAGCGTTATGTGTTGCTGTAGGCTGGGCCAAACCCATGGCTGGTTTCAGTCAACCCAGCTCTATTTATATCGACTGGTCTTCCCTCTACTAGCTCTGCATAGCATGTGAGGCATGAGACCCAGGCAGCCAAAGTTGGCTTCTGAAGTCTGTGCCTAGTGAGGACTAGAGAAAGTCCCTGTGCATGCACCTGCACTACCTCTTGGGGCTTCACTGGAAAGGGAAAACCATAGTTTTTTTCTCCTATGGGCTAAAATGCTGCTAGCTGCAGAGCTGAGGTATCCTATGGGGGTCAAACTAGAGGATCTAACACCCCCCGTCCCTTGCATTAAGATCTGGTAAGACTTGGGCCATGCATCTATGCAGGGGATTAAAAGGGCAGCACAGCACCCTGTGTCTACGTTGGCATAGGTTACATGGACCCCGGGTGCAGCCTGCTCCACCATGCCAGCAGTGATGTAACTCGGGGCTAGTGTCAGGCCAAGCTTTTAATATTGGCCCTAGCTCTTTTGTTGGACCCATTGGGCCAATCAAGTCATTAAATCCTACTAGGGTATTTCACAGCAACTCCAAATCAAGGATTTCTGGACCCCCAGGGAAAGCTGGCAACACCTATCTATTCTCTGCAGTTTCCACCAATGTGGATTGATGCAGGGAGCGCCTTACCTGTGTTTAGAAGGGGTTAGTAACACGACTCATGTTAACTTATGGTGAGCGTGGAGGATTTTGTGAATGTCTTCCCAAAATGTAAAACCTATACAAGGCCTGGATCCCTGCCTGAGGGCTTGTTCAAAGAAATAGCTACATTCCCCCCTGTGAGTCCCTTTTTGCATGGTGAAGACTAGATGGAGCATAGGTTTCAAAAGTTTTGCAAGGTTTGGGCTAAGGGAAATGCAGCAAAATTTTATCTGAACCACCTTTATCAATGACTTTTTATCATGAATAATGGTGGGGTAGGGCATCAACTTCTCCAACAGTTTGATATTTATCCATCACATTGAAAAGCCCAATAAATTCCATATCCCCTGGCATGTCACATACTCAGGGCGTCTACTGCATATCTACATAGTGTCTCACATTTTAAGGCAGTTTATAGGAGTAGAAGGCAATGCTACTGGCTTGTAGGATGAGTTGGGTATCATGACACCTAACTCCTGAAAAAGAAGCTGGTTTTGTCATGGGACAGCCAAGGTTGCCATGAGAGAGTCTACACCTATGTCATGGGATGGTCTAATCATTATGGGTTTCTGAAAGGAGAGTAGGTTGGGATTTCCCAAACGCCTTATTCAGGATCCTTATTCTGCTGTACCTTCTCCAAAGGCCTGGTGTGCTATGCTGGGCAGTGTCCAACGGTCACAGGTACAACTGGCCACCATCTTCATTGGTGTGGCTGCTATGTTTCTCTAAGACCCAAAACTAATTTCTCTTTCTAGTGTTAAAAGTACCCGTGGCCCTTGTCTTTGGGCACTGCATTACATAGGCAACCGGCAATCCGTCGGATGTCATCACGGGTGAAGATTTTGCGCGCTGCAAAACTATCAGGGCTGTTACACAATGGTGATCACAAATTTCCATACAACCAAACCCAATCAACACAAAGACAAAGGCATCATGGAGGTCCACAAGAGCAAGTGAACAGTTAAAACCCAGCTCATGCACACACCAGAAAAACCCAACACCACTAGGAAAATAGAGCTTACTGGAACAGCTATTATCTTTCCCAGCAAACCTCCCCTCAAGGACACATTACTAACATGTTTAATTTATGTTGACAGACACAGTTCTGACCCCTCCGAGTTCTGTCTAGTTGGTGATATTATCCTGTTCACAAAGATTGATTGGAGGAGGGCAGACTGAATCAGCAATAATCCTGCTCCGATAGGCAGGAGTTTGAATGCTTTGATTAATGTCATCTTATAGCTCTGCTAATTCAGGGGATGTGGTCACCTCGAGAGCAGCACTTGCAGGCTGGTTGCTCGAGGGGTTATAAATAGATACTGTGATAGGAACCAGACTCAATCAATTCCCACTTTGGAAGTGATTGGGTATTACAATCGTTCTGGCCAGCCTGGGAGAGGCTCTTGGTCACCGGTGGTTTATAAGCCTTCTGCCACTTTCCTACACTGGGGGACGCTGGGGCTGCTCGTGGTGGAGGGCACTTCTACTTTCCAGATTGCTTCCCAGCTCTTGCTCAACATTGGGTTCCCCACTTGCCACGTGCACAGGGGCAGGCAGCTGGTTTCAGTCTCAGACGCTCTCCCGGTTCATCGCTGAAAGTTGTAAGACAATTAATTCAGGTTCTGAATGCTCTATACACGGGCAGGGCTTACAAGGCCCAGGCCGGTATCAAATCAAATGAGAGCATCTGATGGGACTGCAGCATCTCATTGGTCCACACAGCCTCTGGGCCTCTCATCCAAAGGCTGCTATGAATGCTAAAATGCTATAAAGACTACCCTCAGGGATCCTAAATGGCATTTAAACTACACAGCCCATCTAAGACAAGCTCTTGGGTCAGGTTTTCCATCTACTTTTGCCAGTGTAGCTCCACTGAATGCAGGATCTAATGGTATATATTGTTATATATCATTGCATATGGCATATAGCAATATATATATATACACACACACACATTTGTGTGAGGTGCTGAGTGAGGGAGCCAATGAGGCCCACAGACTACACAGTGAAGGGATCTGGGGTCTATTCCCAACTCAACTACTGGGCTGCTGGATCTTGGGCGAGTCACTCCCCCTCCTGATATTACTAGTAGTAATGCAGTAGCATCTGGAGAGGCCAGCTGAGAGGCATACCCCATCAGGCTAGGCCTTGTATCTTCCCAGGGAAAGGGAGCTCCTGCCTTGAAGGCCTTGTAAGATGACCGGACAAGATAGAGACAGAGTGGGAGGGGAAACTGAGGCACAGAGCACTGATGCAACCTATTCTAGGGCAGTCACAGAGTAACAATCTCATGCCATAATTATTACATGGCCTCTCAGTGCCTCCATTTCCTCAGCTGAAATTGGGTAATTATGCAAAGGTCATTGTGGTAACTCCTACCACAGCTACTCCACGGTCAAGGCTCTATTGGGTTGCAAACTGTCTGGACACATGGGGAACCTATACATGAGCAGACTTGATTAATTGAGGTGGTAATTACCGCTCCAGCTTGTTTGACACCTCTGCTGCCATTTTTAAGTGTGGGGACACTGATACATGAGATGTTCTGGGTGCTTTAATTAGAGTGGCTCTAATTAAAGCATCCCCCCCCATACACACTCCCGGAGCACGTGTATAAACACCCTTAATGAAGAGACAGCCCTTGCCTCAAAGAGCTCACAAACTTGCAAAGTGTTTCAACACTGTGTTTTTCCTTTGTGCCTACTATTTTTAACTAATTCCTTGGAAAATAAGATTATTTTAAGCCAGAAGAAAGAGAGAGAGAGAGAAAAGAAATGGGCTTTATTTCTTGTGTTGCTTGCTTCAACCAGAAGCCCAGGAAGAGGCTTTTCTGACACATTCTCTACGTTTGCAGCCCATTACGTCTCAGTCCAGAAGGGATTTTTTGGTGTGATGCAAATTTACAAACGTAGAGATGGGCCCAGCGTAAATTATACCGTCCCAACACCACTTGTATTTTGGACGGCAAATTCAAAATTGGGCGCAAATGGATGGGAATTGTTTCAACCAGGGTCTCTTCTCTTCGTCGCCCATGCTGGAAATCGAAGTCCAGATCCCCTGGGACACTGCAACCCCAGGAAGGGTTGGAATTCAGATCTGAATTTTGAAAGTCAGGCCCATCTCTGATATAACCCCCCTGATACTGGAGGATTATAATGGAAATGGAGATATGACAACAATGCTAATACCACAAACATAACTCTATTACACAATATGCTATCCTATGACCATTCATCTAACAGGAAAGATTTGGAAAGCTGTCAGGACCGGAGTGAAGGCACAAGGTTAGTGTAGGAGGATCACAGATCCAGTCTGGATAAGCACCCAAAAGCTTGATACTTACTGTAAGAGGTCTTCTGGAGCTGCAGGATTAAGTCTGAGCTATTTCGAGAACAAGCCACAAGCTGGCTTGGAAGAAGACTGGCACTTCCAACAGAGCCGGGAATATAATCAAACCATTTCTTCCTTTGTATGTCAGCACTTCCTGTCCCCAATGGACCTCTGAAAGGCTGGGCCAAGTGAACGTGACATTGGCCCAGATCCTCAACTCATGGAAATGAGCACTGTTACACTGGAGCTACACTGATTTGCACCAGTTGAAATTTTGGCCCATCAAAATGTCAAATGAGAGCTTACCAAAGTTATTCAAGAGCTCAGGAAAAAAAGAGTTTGGGTTCAAAGCACAAAGTTTTGGCCTGGTTCTGATTTTATCCCAACCCCTTTTTTTAAATCATTGCTGGATCCTTTGCTGCACCTAAGTGCTCCTTTGTTGAATGCAACAAATGCACAAAACGCACAACACTCCTGCATCGGACCAACAAATCCGAACCATGTCCGTGGTCATTTAAAACAGGTCCTTAACAAACAACACAGGGAAAGGAAAGAACCAGCCGAGAGCACAGCACAGTACTTAGCGGAGAGAAAGCAACATACAACAGAGGAACTCGTGTATTTATTTTACCTTTGGAGTGGGTGCTGGCGACTGGCCATAAGTACTGGATGCATAGCCACAGAGAAACTAGAGGGAGCAAAGGCAAAAAGAAGAGACAGAGAACAGAAAAAAAAAAAACAGTGAAAAGGAGGAATACCTGAGAAGGGAGCTCTGAGCTTGTAAAACCTCAAGACTTGGCACTAGCCGTATGTCAACAGAAAAAAGAGCTAACTCTTAGGGACTTTTCTATCCCTGTCCTCACCCCTTCCATTGGCCAACTTTTCTTCCTTCTCCTTCTCCTCTGTTTTTTTCCTTTTGGTGAAAGATGCTTCTTCCTGCAGCTCTTGTTGCTTGGAACAACCTTCCTATACCTTTCCATCTCACCGTGGAGTCTCCAAACTGAGACGTTTCTAAGAGCAGGCTAGGAAAACGCTTGGATGAAATGGGTTAGACAGGACTGATCCTGCCTTGAGCAGAGGGTTGGAGCAGATGACCTCTTGATGTACCTACCCGCTCTATTTTTCCTGTGATCCCTTTTCAAAATCCTTTGAGGAAGCACATCTGCTCTCCTTTGTTTTCCATAGTTTTAGTAGTACGCTGGCTAGAAAGCACTGAAATCAAAATGTCACCAAACCTCCAATTAAATTTCCCTAACTCTTTTCCCTCTTTCCTCCTACGTTTAGCTAAGTCGGTCAGAAATTTTCCGCAGAAATACTTTTTTTTTTTTGTGCAAAAAAAAAAAAAAGTAAAATTGCTAACTCTTGTTCTTTCCCCATCAGCCAGCTCTAGCTTTTAATCTTGCATTCCCAGTTACTAGTAATGTACCCCTCTAACTATCCCAGCTAACTTTATCAAATGCTTTGCTGTACAGGCCCCAACCTAGGGAGGTAGTCCGTCTCCTCAATCCCCACCGAATCTGATATCTTGCAAGAATAAGCTGTAGGAAAGACACTATATACAGCAAGGCTCCAACTGTGCAAACACACGTGCAAATACTTCATATGACAGGACAGGTTGTGGACAGAAAGTTACTTGCATGCATAAATGCTAGCCTGGAATTGCATTGTCTTGTAGCAACACTTAGCATTCAACCCCCAGGCTATGCTTTGTGCTAAGATTAGGTTGATCAAATGTCATGCTTTAAAGCAGAACCAGAGGTTTGCATCTATGTACAGCCTTGCACTAATGACTAGATGCATTATGTCTTTTCCTAGCTCCCACTAAGGCATCCAAGTAATTGTTGCTGGAGACAGGATATTAGATTTGATTGATCGGTGGCTAGCTCTGTTACAGAAACTTCTATGTGAGTTTCTTTTGGCAAGCACATCCATAAATTGTTTCATGAAGGCTCAGCACCAGGACTACATGCAAACCACAAAGAAACTCTCAGCCCAAGCTTTTGGGCGCAGAAGCAAGGTACTGCACGAAGTTGGCACGCTTGCATTGATGCTCGGTGGCTTGTTCTTAGTGGATACAGCACAAGTGAGTCATTTCAAAGCCAAATAACGTTGATTCAGGGGAGACACCAACATTATTTCAAACCATTAAAAACAGGTTCATTTTCTTGCAGTTTTGTTTCACCACTTTTTTTAAGGTCCAAAAACGGCCCGGGGCTTTCGGAGGCCTCTTCCCAATGGTATGGTCGGTAAGCAGGGCTGTCACACAACATTTTTTCTGCTGCAGTTTCTTATCGGTCAGGAACGATCAAATCTCTTACTCAAAAAAGAAGAGCAGAGATGATTAGCATACCGAGGGGTGAAGACCGACCTTAGGGACAGAGTCAGAAGAAGGTCAGCACCCCCACAGATGGCTAACACTGGAAGAGAAGGGATTGTTTCAAGAAAGCCCCTGGATATTTGCATCGTTCTCAATGTTTGCACCAGAGGCAAGGCCAGGTTGGGGGGACAGATCACAACTCTACTTTAGAGCTGGCTGACAGCAGCAGCTGAAACTTAATCGTGGTCTCCTGCTGTACGTATCCCTGAAGGAGTCTCAGCGACTGTGGATCCTAAGGATCATCTCTGCAAAGTCAAAAGCCTACTCAGTTTTAAACTGGAGTTTTCTGTTCAGTCCACAACTGAGCAAGAAATCATTTCCAAGGTGAACTGCAAAACTCTGGTTGCCAATTAAGAGGCAAGGATGCAACACAGAAAAAGAAAAATGTCGCTGAAAATTTTCAAAATGCGCTGTGATCGTTTTGCAAGACATTTAAAAGTAGTTCCCCAGTTTCACGTGCATGAATGCTATCATCACGATCAGTAGGTGAACGGATCTATTCCCTATTTTGCTCCTGCTGAGTTTTGTCTGGGGGGGCAGTGGGAATGGGAAATATATTTGGAAAGTGCCTAAATATAATTTTCAGAAGCATCCTGGGTACGCAGGAAACTGGTGAAGTGGACTGGTATTAGGAACCTCATTTATGATATGTTGGCACTTATTGAAAATCCCACTGTTAGGAGTGGAAGTCACATAAACTGTCAGTGGGACAGAGTCCTAAGTGCTTTGGAAAATATAACGCAGGTTTCTAAGTCATGTAGTTGCTTCGGAAAATATTGCCCCTAAATCTTCTGAAATCTCATGATAACACTGAATTGAGGAAAGCAGGATTTGGCCATTAGGTAACACACATAAAGAGGTCAATGTACAAGTGCGGCCCATTTAACATTTTAAAAACTAAATTTGTGAAAAGCAAGTTTTCTTTTCTTTTGGGACTCAGGGTTGTTGAGCCACAGCAAAGCCAAGGTAGACTGCAGATGCTCAGGAAAAGATCTCAATTGTCTGCATTATCAGAGAAACAGTCTATGATCCCTTAATTAAAGCAGAGAAATAGTTTATGATCCCTTAGTTAAAGCTGGTGTTGCAGTGTTGCAAATTCACTGGGGGACAGAGTTCACGTTTTATTTGAACCTTTCTACTAGGAGGATCCAATTATTCAAAACTCACATAATTAACAATGGGCATTTTGCATGGAGTTGATATATGCTCACTCAGGGGATCGTGGTTTAGGAACAGAATAAGCTTTACTAAGCTTCAATGGTCCCAACTTTCACCAGCCCCTCTCAATCTTACCCTCAGTGATTGCTTGGAGTCAAATGAAGCTATGTATTACTTCACTCTTCATCTGGTTGGTACCTGTTCAATACCTTTTTGCAGTCTTAGAATATAACCTCTTGGTTTTCTTCCGTTTTATAACTCGTTTGCTACCCAGTGGTAGCTATTTCTTTATCTTATGAAATTTATAAAATAATAATCCCCATAGCTCCAAACAGCACAGCGTTTTGATTAAGAGCAATTATCTCCTGATACAATAGTTAATGACTTGGTCTACTGATCTGTAACTACTAGAGAAAACATATTCAGAACTGTTAATTATTTAACACTGTTCAGTCACTCCACGACAACCACAGGTGAGGAAAGTACAACATGCAGTATCATCCCTACATGCTTCCTCACTCCTTCAACCTCCCACCCAAGAAACCCAACTATTTGTGAATAGACTGTAAACTATCTCTTCAGGTGTGTATTACCATAGCCACATCAGCTTGGAAGATCTGCTTGATGAATTTGTTTCTTGAAGAATGAACCAGCTGAATGATGTCTCCATGGAGCGTGTCCCTGTTTTTCTCCAAAAACCCTACAAGAATAATGGAACAACATGTACCAGTGACGTACAGAAATACAGCTAATACCTGCACGGCAGCAAACTGCCCACCTCTGTCACCTGCTAGTCTTGTAGCAATGGTGAGTAAACTACTTCATATGCAACCCAAAGCCCACTAGAGTCCATGGAAGTCCTTCTATTGACTTCGACAAGCTGCAGAGCAGCGGTGAAAACCTAGCCTTCGGCTTTCCATTGCTGTTGTAGCTATTATTAATAACCTTGCTTATAGTAGGTCTAAGGGACTAGTTGGGAAAAGGGCCCCATGGGCACACAGAATAGCAGGCTGTTCACTCTGCAAGAAGTTTACAGTCAAAATAGGAACAAGCTACAGTCTACATAGTCTATTTAGTTACAGTCTAAATAGCCAAAATAGGAACAAGAAGCCGCATAACGTAAAAGCAGAGTGAATGATATGCCGATGGCTAACATCAAGTTAGTGCCATGACTGAGGGGGGTTTGATGTCAGTTTAGTTAGGAAGAGATTAAATAAATGAAAAGATATTTGACAAGGAAGGTATGAAGGAGATGGCACATGTGGTGGGAAGGAAGCACATGTGTTGTGTGAAGCTGGGGGGGTGGGTTTAGTTGGAAGGGGGCTAGCAAACTGGAAACACATGAGAAGAGCGAGCTGTGAGGAGGGACAGAAGAAGTGAGATGAGTGTGTTGTGAGAGGTGGGGTGAAGACATTGAGAGAAGCTTTGTACACATTGAATGTTGCACACCCAATCATTTCCATGCACAGCTGAATTTGCACATCCGTAAGCCAGGTGTGGCTGGCTTGTCCATCTAGTTCTGTCATTCCCATGCTTGGCTGACGGAGCACCTCTCTCCATCTCACAGACATACTTTAAAACACAGCCCACGATGGTAAGCGAACAGCACATTTGGTCAGATAATCTTACTGCTATTCAATCTGTCCAGGTGCTGCTCACATGCAAACAGTGGGATTATCCTAATACTTTTTGGCACAAGTGTTGAAACTCCTGGCTACCAACCCTTAACCTCAGCTATGGCCAGATGGTCAAGGCTGTCATTTAGGCTCTATGCTCTTCCAAAAAATGGGGTCAAGTTTTTAAAATCAAAGTCTCCAATGTATAATTGGTATGCATGCAATATAAATGATTATTAATGTCTTATTCATTAAATAAATCAGTCGTGTATCTATTTACTTCATATTCTTGTATTTATTTCCTTTGCAGTAGTCTTTGCAGGCCCCATTTGAGGCACGGTCAACTTTGTGCTAAGGCCCAGACAGATGCAAGTTAGCGCTACAACACTGCCTGCAGTGGTGTAGCAAGCTTCTTCAGCACCTGGGGCAGGTGCTGGACATGTAGGGCAGCAGCAGGACACGTAGGGTAATGCTGATATTGGTTGCCTGTTGCAAATAAATGCGACCTGATTTTCGAAGGTGCTGAGGACCCACCACTGCTATTGACTTCAAGGGACTTGGTGAGTGCTCAACAGCTCTGGAAATAAGGCACTTAGTGAGGTCCTTAAGGGTTGATAGCCACCTTTGGGATGGCTGACCCAAGCTCATTTCTCCTCCTTGTGCTTTGCCCCCCGCAGAGGGCCCTGAAGTCTGGTGGGGCCTGGTGTTTCAAGCATGGCACTGCTGTGTTAATGGCAGGTCACGGTACAACAGGAACAGGTGTCGGCACACCTGAGCAAGCTGTCCTCTGGCTAGTCCTGGTACTGTAGTAGCAAAGCCGTGGCAGTATGGACGTCAACCACTGAATCTGGACTGGGGTCCTGCTCAGGATGATGTGGTTTGTGCTGAAATCCATACTGCTGCAGCTGCACTAATATTAGTACCTGATGCAGGAAAATTAAAGTGGAGCTGGACATGTCTGCGTGTGCTGCAACCACATCTCTGAGGGGTTGACATAGCCAGACTCTCTCATGTATGCACATGCATGCACACCCCCCCCACACACATTTTTCCCAGGCAATCAGATCTGGCAGGAACAACACCACAAATTATTTCTATTTCCAGGATTTTCTCCTCCCAGGACCCTTCTTCAACCCTTTGGCTTCAACAGCGAAAATCACCCCACAACCAGCCAAGCAATTTCCAAAGCAAATCTCCTTTACCTTTTGTTTCATAGTAGACTATCCCAGCAAAGTGGTTAATCCCAAACTGGGTTTCGTAGTTATTCTTTGGAGGAATGTAGTTGGTGTTAAGCTTGTGCTGGGAATTCAGCTTATACAGCATTGTGGTATCTGTACCCTACACACGTAAGAAAAAGCCCAAAACATAATTACCGCTGGTCCTATGGAAATAGGTTTCACAAGATCATTTTGTTCCTTTTTTACAACAGTGGAGCAGATGCATTGGGAGGAAACTTGAGAAAGATAATTCAAAGGCAAATGCCTTTGGTATTTCATATATGAAATAGCACTGGGTAGAAGACTATGCTTAATGGCATGATATTTTTCTCCATGACCCTTGACGCAGGTGATTCCAGAGAGCTCATCAGATCCCACTGCAAATAAGCCTTAGCCACCATAAGTACTGATTTGTTTGCAACAATGACAGTACATACAATCAGCCCATTCTAGCCCATCTAGGATGCTCTTTAGAGATTGATTTAACTCTGAATATCCCCAGTCCGTTCGCAGGACATTAACCGAGATGGCAGCAAACGCATCCAGTTGGTTATATTTATCCAATGAGGGAACAGAAACAATACCACGTGACTGAAGCATCCCATCATACAATGTTAGTTTCATAAACACAGGTACCACCACCCATGCGCTAAGCTGTGTTCACATGCAACTTGGGGCAGATGATTTGGTGCAGTAAATCTGTAATAACCTGAGATGGTCTGCAAACTCAGAGAGGTGTGGAAGTGAGGGAGCTGCTAGAACAAGCCGTTGGCCCAAAGCATACCTTAGGGAACTTGCTCTCCTCATCAATGAGCGAGATGATATTCATGGGTTTGACGGCAATCATATCCAGGGCATCCTGGTTGTCAGTGAACTCTATGTGCTGCCAGTTGATATTCTCCAGGTTGTATTCCTCCTGCTCCAGCTTGAAGACGTGGCGCACAAAGAACTGCTGCAGATTCTCATTTGCAAAGTTAATGCACAGCTGCTCGAAGCTGGGGAGGGAGGGGTGACGGAGAGTCAACTTGGAGTCACAGCACCCACCTTGTTTCCTGCTTTCTAAGGGAATGCTCAAGCATTAGGCGAGATAGATATTGGCTGAGCTGTAACTAAAAAAGAAGCGAACCCGTTACCGGACAACTAGCACTATATGGGCTGTTTCTGATGATATCCCATCCATGTCTTGGCCTGCCTCAGCTCAATCTAGCTTAGCCTGCAAAATTTGGTCGGAGTGCATAGTAAGGTAGACTAGTTTGGGGTGCTGAGGAAGAGAGAGGGCCCTGCAATGTTCCCTCCAGCTTTGTACCTGTTCACAGTGAAGTTCTCAAAGCCGAAGATATCAAGAAGCCCGATGGACCTCCTGACATTTTTGAGTTCTTGGGAGGGAGGCCTGTAAATGGCAGCATTAATCTTCTCTACAATCCACACAAAAAGTCGCCCATAGATTCCCTGAAAAAAACAAAGAGATGTTGCTCAAGGAAACACAGCTGGTGGGCATCTGACACCAGCTTCACTCTGCCTCTCATCTAGGAGGGGATCAACTCTCCTCAATAAGGACCCAGGATCTGGACTTTCCATCAATGCACTTGTCTCCCAGAAGACCACCATGCTGGTTTAAATCTGTAATAACCACCTCGCAGTTCAGGAGCAATCTGCTTACAGGTACAGGTTAAAGGCAACCAAAAGCAAATTCCCAGATCTGAACCCTCTCAAACATTGGTGGGGCTTGAATCTACAGATCTAGTTTGTATTCACAGGCTCACAGAATCACAGGTTGGAAGGCAAATGTTGAAATACCCATCTATACTGCTGACAGTGCCCCCCTTTCTACCTGGCACGATTACCTATAGCAGGTAGATCAGTAGAGATAGGCCTTATTGCTCAGCAAATTTAGGGTGCTTTGTCCAGATACGACACTATTTTGTTAAATATCATAGCATTGGCCAATCAGCACTAATTGGTGCTGGCTCGGCATTACGGGGGTTGCAGGCATTACTTTCTGTTACAGAATTCAAGACAGCACTTACACGGGGAACTCGTGGACCCAAGAGTCCAGCACCTCAATAGCTAAGGATCTGACCTGGGGGTTGGCTCAGTGTCATTTCCTTGAGGTTCAGGAAAGCTCAGATCTGCGGTTCTGGCTCCTCCCTTGAATCCTGTGTGAGTCCAGATTTCAAACCTCCTGAGGAGGAGGTGTTCAGGTGTGGGACTCCACTGTAGGTCCATCTCAGCCTACTGCACAGAGCTCTGTCCTGTGCACAACATCTACATTGTGTCCCCATCTTATCCTGGTAGGGTCACTCTGAGCCACAGCCCACCCGCTCCTGAGCTGAACCCAAAAATGCACTGGTCAACCCAGTTCAGGGATGCCCTCCTGCAGTCCATCTCCAGCACATATTTCTGAGTCTGGCAAGTGTGAGTTGCAGTGGGTAGGCAGGATGTTCTCAGACGTCTCCCTTCTGGGAGTCATTGGGGACACAATGTAGACATACCCTGGGTGCATCTCACAAGAAGCACTCGCTCACTTATCAGTTGCAATGACTTCCAGGCCAGCAGGAACCACCGAAGATGTGAGCTGAGCTCCAATGCAACATTGGCCGCACTGGAGTATGACCGTTATGACCATTTTCCCCAAGGACTGGTACATGGAGCTCCATCACCTCCGTGCAAGGGAGAATCCAAAAAAAAAATGGTAGGTTTTTTTTATTGCAATGAGAATGAGTGTGCCTTGGGCATTACCTTTACAAAAGCGTCCCTCACATCCAGTGCCTGCTCCATGCTGAGCGGGGTGGAGACTGTCTCTCCTCTGGTGATGATGGTACGGCTAGTAAGGCAGTTCTTCACATCCTGAGGCTCCACCTGACCAACCAAACACAGTTGTCACAAGGACCGGGGCGATCCTGCTTCAGACAGGGGGCTGCACTAAATGACCTCCGGATGTCCCTTCCAATCCTCTCTATGCTTCTATGATACCTACATCTGCAATGGTTCAGTTTAGGGGGAAATTGGTAATAAATAATTTGCTTTCAAATACAAACAGGCACTGGTGGAGCCAGGTCCAAACTGACCACCTAGGCATCTCAAAATGTAGGTGCCTGGCCCCAGGAATATGATCCAGATGGACAGGATTAGGGACCTAGGACCCTTACACTGTGAATGGGAGGTCCTGGGCACCACCCAGGGGCAATTGAGACTGCACACATGCTGAGTGGGGAGAGATCAACCGCAAGCTGTTATGAAACACTAAGCACATTGGTGTGTCTGGACTCCTGCTTCACCTCAAAGCATAGGCCTCCCTCGGTCCCCTTTGGATCCAGAGTGCCTGAGGGCTGCTTTAATTGACATTACACTCTCTTCTAGTCTGGCCACTGAAGATGACTGGGACCTGCTGGTAGGTGCAACATAGGATGGTGCCACGCCAGCCAGGTTTGTGTCACCTGGAAAACTCCTTATACACTGGTGTGTTCCCCAGAGGGAAGATCCAGCCAGTTTAGGGACACCTTATGCTGCCAGAGTAAAGCAGCAGGACCATACCTGGTCCCTTCGCCCATGCACAGAACATCCAATGTGATGGGATTCGCAATAAAAAGCATTAGCAATCAGAGGAGCAAACCCGCACGGTAATAATATGGGGGAGCAACTGACCTCCAGCAATGAAGCTGCAGTGATTAAGGATGCAGACTGCAGAACCTCGCAGGCATCCAGGTTATCGTACGTCCGTGCTGCAGGGGGAAGATGGCAAGGAAAACCAGTACAGAAGTTGCCTGTGTGGCCATTCCCTTTTCATTCAGGTCATGCAGGCTTTTCATAATATCTCTCCTGCCCTTCTGCTGCAAGGACAGGCTGGAGTTGGGGCATAGAGCCGATGGCTCAGCTATGGATTGGGGGGGAAGAGGCAGAAACCCTTCCCCGTGCCTCAGTGTCCCATCTTTTAGAGGGGGTAATAGCACTTCTCTTCACACAGGGGTGTAGTGATGATAAACACTTTAGGGCTTGCAAATGGATCAGATTTTACTTTACTGGAAGCCACAGAAGTCATTAAGGGCAGAGAGATTTAGATCCCACTTCAAAAAGACTATAGCAGTCTGACTCACAGAGGCTGTTCCCACTGACAGTGGGAAAGTCAAGGGATAACCTCAACTCTGGCTATAGCCTCCATGGGGCATGGGCAAGGTCTTTCAAGCTTAGCTTAAGTCTTGCCACATAGAATATGTTGTATGACTTCATCTGCCTGACTTCAGTGTCTGGGAGGTGTGACATCATCTGAGTTATTTCATCATCCAAAATAAACCACCAGGCAACTCTTACCTTCGTACCGCAGGTTGCCCATGTGCAGTATGGCAGCCAGAAGCTTTGAGATCTCCCAGTTCTCAGTGTCCGTGAACATCAGGACTTTCATGGCGGAGCGAATGTTTGCATACTCCTTACTGTCATCTCTGCCGTCGCAGGTGGTGCAGTTACCCTGGAAAGGAAAAGCGGTCATCACCTGGCGCATGTGGCGCACCTAAGAAGCTGTGTGCACTCAATAGTAACAGGTATAACAGATCTCTGATTTCCCACTGAAATCAATAGAACAAATCTCATAAATCCTCAGTCCTTCCTCAGCCAACTTTCACCTGAAGTCAGGGAGCCTCTCGGCTAGACTCATAAAGGTTGGAGAAAACTCAACCTTCTGCAGAGATGCGTGACTCTCTGGGTCTAAAGCACGCCAAAAAGATTTCCCTCCGTCTTCTTCTTGTAAACCTCCCATAATGAAAAAGCAGCGAGTAAAAACTGCCTACTTGTAAGGGCCTCTATTTATATGTATACTATGGAGCACGGTTCAAACAGTGGTTCAACCTACAGTGGTATCACTGTCAGTGGCTACCCATCATCTGGTTGAGAGAAGGGCACAGTGGAGGAAGGGCTGGAGGAAATCAAAGGAAGACAGAGACAGGGGATCCATGTGAGAGGTCCCACTGGGCTGGGGCATGCACCTAAAGTCATGGCAGACTTCACAGTGCTAGGCTTTCTTGTAGCTCTAGGTATCAGAGGCACCTTCTGTCATCTCCAGCTGTACGGCTGCTAATCAGCCTTGCTAATGACAACTCGCTAATTGGTCATTCATGCCTTCACTGCTTCCTGCTTGGGCTATGGCATTAAAATGTATGTGGGCTTAAGAGCACAGCCACAGGTGGTGAAGAATGCAAGAGGCCACCTACTCGGTGACGCCAGCTACCAAGTGCAGCCCCTGGTCTGGATGCAAGCTTGTAATGAGCCTCCGAACAACCCCATGTGAACTACACAATTTCAGGGCATGTTTTTCCCCACTCCCTCGTTAGGACAAGCCACAGGATCCAAGCTATTCCCTCATCTCCCCCGCCGGACCTTGTTCTGCCACTCTCACCATAGCAAGGTAGTTATAATCAGTGGCTCTCCCAAGACCTAGCTTCTTTTTCTGTTCTGGTGTCATTCCTTTCAGCATACAGTAAAACACGTGGTAATTCCTCTCATCATGGGCCTGAAGGAGAAGAGGACATGGTTAGTACTGCTAGGAAGACGAAGCTGATGAATGCCACGAGCCTCTCCGGTTCCCCCAGAAGAGCCTCACCTGTCGGCAGACGCGGGACTTCTCCAGCAGGTACTGCTCGATCTTCGCCCCTTCAATGGCACCCCGCTTGTTGAAATGGATGTCGATGTATTTACCGAACCGGCTGGAGTTGTCATTACGAATCGTCTTTGCATTGCCAAAAGCTGTGGGTAACAACACAAGGGGGCAAAACTGAGACCTGTAACCAGCTCAGGAAGGAGCCTGTGTGTTTGCTCCAGGGTGACAAAAAGCAAAAAACTCAATGGAGACAGGACGGCTCGGGAAGGTGGGAATAGGCTACAAGAGCCTTTTGCCCTGCAGGTCCTCAGATCCAGTCCAACGGAGATGTTTCTGCAGAGCTGCTTCCAGGTACAAAATAGAGGCAAGGGGGAAAGGTAGGAAAGACTCAACATTTGCACCCCAGCCAGGAGGTGGTGCGATGATCTGAGCAATGGATGAGAGAGCGGGATGATTTTGGGTGGGCATTAGTGGGGCAAGTTCAGAGAGCCCCAACAGGAGGCAAAAGCATGATCTTGTAAGGTCCCTTCCAGCCCCTAAAACCTATGAATTTATGAATTACTATATCTGAGGTGGGAGACAATAAACACGGGGGAGAGCAACTAGGACTTGGGACAGAAAACAGGGGGTGGATCCTCCCTGGAAACTAACCACTGGAGGGCACTTTTCTCCCATAAGCCTACCACGAATACATGGCATTAGAGAGACGAATTAGTTGTAGTAGTAACTCAAGGAATCCAGAGCTCAAATAAAGCGTACGGTGCAGCACGATCTACATACATAGAGTATTGAATGGAAAATCAAACTGAATGGGATGCGTGTGTTTTTTTTTCTTATGGCCAAGAAATATGAAGATTTTTCTCCCTCCATTTGGGCTGTCATTCTGATGTATTTGTATGGTTGTAGTGCCTAGGAACTCCAGTCTGGGACCACAAACCCCTTGGACAGCTGGGTGTTAACAAACAGAACAGACAGACAGTCCCTGCTGCAGAGAGCTGACCATCTTGCCTATAGATGTTCCCATAAAAAGTGCACCTATTGAATGCATATTTTGCACATGACAATAAAGTGGGCTGCCTGGCACAGAGTGCCAACAGCTGGTATAAAAAGGGCAACACCACAGACCCCCCATCTCATTCCCTTCTGTGCAAGAAGATACAGCAATGCTTATTTGCTAAAAGCTTCAAACCACTGCATTGGGAAAAGAAGGCTAATTCATTTACCCCACAAATTAAAGACCCAACACTGAATGCCCTTAAATATTATTACTGCACTGATACTGAGTGTGTTCTCACTGAAATAAGATGGTCCTCTTGTTATAGATTTCATAGACTTCATAGACGTTCGGACTGGAAGGGACCTCAGACGATCATCGAGTCCAGCCCCCTGCCCGAAGGGCAGGAAGTCAGCTGGGGTCATTGGATCCCAGCAGGATAAACATCCAAATTTCTTTTGAAGGCGTTCAAAGTAGGTGCTTGAACCACCTTCAGGGGCAGGCTATTCCAGACTTTGGGGGCTCAGACAGTAAAGAAGTTCTTCCTTATGTCCAACCTGAAACGGTCTTGCAGGAGTTTATAACCATTCGACCTTGTCATCCCTTGGGTGAACAGATGTCCATTACCTAGCTGTCCCATGGGTTGCCTTCCCACAGCTACCATGATGCATGGCATCATATTTTCCAAAACGCCAAATTTGGCCCAAATGATACATCTCTGTGAAATTTTTTGCTGTCACCAAATCTCTACATTTTGAGAGAAAAGGGTGGCGCGTGAAAAAATGTGCCTGCATCTGCTGTTAAGCAGTTGCAGTTCTGGCCCTTGCTGGGAAGAAACCATGTAAAAAGTAGTTTCTTCGTAGTTCCCCACTAATGCCCATCCAATGATTTGTGTATTTTTTATGATAGCAAGAGTCTTGCACCTCACCCAGCATGTCCTCAGGGCTCACCTTCCAATATGGGGTTTGCCTCCAGCACCTGCTGCTCAATCCAAGAATGCTGCCCACTGATGGCAGCCAGGAACTGGAGAATCAGTTTGGTGCTCTCCGTCTTCCCCGCACCGGATTCACCACTAAAGTTGGAAGGAACATATAGAAGTAAATGTCCCCCTACCACCACAGCCTGGACCTTGAACTCTGCATCCAAGCAGACTGGAAACCCCCCAGGCCTCTGTTCTCAGCATAGGTAAACCCAAGCCACTGGATTTGGATTTTCAGCACACCAAACGTGGGGAGCTGCTTGAACAAGGAGATTGTGTGAAGCTGATTACAGGAGTAGAAGCCCACGGCACCATTAGGATCTACATCTGATTTCAGATCAGGAGCAAGCTGCTTGGAGCTAAAGTTTGCGTCATGCCTATCCCCATCTTCCACATCATTACAAAGCCAGTTCAGCTCCTTATGTAGAGTTTAGACTGTTGTTTATATAAGGCTGATCCTGTCTCAGGGAGGGGGTTGGACTAGATGATCTCTGTAGCCCTCCAGCCCTACTTCTCCATGACTCTGTGATTCCTATCTGCAGACTCTAAACATCAAGGACACATCTATGCCACATCTGGTCCGTAACAGGAAGCAATCCAGAGAAGCATGACACATGCACTACATGCTAAAATGGATGCAATGAAGCACCACAGAGCAGGCTGTGCATACACTAATATGTTCAGTGTCTTGGGTGTGTTATTGGTGCATGCCCAGTGTTGGGTTACATGCACTTCTGTGCTCATGGAGTGGATGTGCCATGCTTAGCAGTTTCCACTGACAGTCTAGACACACCCCAAGACGCAAGAGAAGTCAACAGAAGTGAGAGATTTCCCAAATGATGCTCTGTAGGGCATGGGTTCATGATTCAGGGAGAATTGGTTGCTTGCATTGAAATAAGCTCTTGCCCTTGATTCAAGCCACCCGTCTGCATTAGAAGAGGGTGACAATCTCTCTATACTTGTAAGACATTACCTTCCCATCGAAGCTGGTTTTATAGAGACCACAGAGATTTCATGCTGTTGGAGCAAATCCATGGGAAAAGTAAATATGAGAGGAGTTCTGCCAGACCTTCTCTTTGCTGAAATCAGACCCGTATTATGAAAGAGTTTGGGAGCCCCATGATCCTAGCATCCAGGATTATCTCATAGAGCAGGTTGTCCCACTGATTTTAGAAGACCTACTCCAGAGTAAGGTGTTGCTCACATGATGGGCATAATGGGGCTGTTTGGTAGCACAAGTGGTTAACCCCAGGATAAATGATGGCTGGATGCAGGGATTCGTGGGTGTGATGCTATCATGGGGGTTACATCAGGGGCCAAACAAGGTGATTGAGATGGTCCTTCTGGTCTTGAACTCTATAGGTCTCTGCATCAGTAATTAAGGAATAAACAGGATGAACTATAAAGGGAAAGCTGCAAACAAAAATCAGGAGAATAACCAAAGGAATGGTAGAAGTTTCATTATTTGCAACGTTAAATCTAGGACTGATAAAAAGTAGGCACCGGATCACCTAAAAGGTCTTGTCTTGTCCACCTTTAACTCCAATAGTAGAACACAATTATTAAAGCCAATCCATGGACCTTGAACCCTCTCAACCCTATGTGACTCCCCACCAGGAGCCAGGCAGCATGGAGATACCAACCTAGCCTATGCTCCACGATGTGGATAAATGTTCTCTCAATCTTAATCTCCAGTGTTAGCTACCTTGGTCTCTCCACAAGCAATGAAGTCATGGGTGCTCAGCAGCTTATGCAGGCTGGACTCTTGGGTTCAACACTCCCAAACACACCTTATGATGCAGCACTGATCCTTATTGTTGCGCTGCATGTTGAAGTAACAATTGTCAGCAATTGCGAAGATATGTGGTGGCATCTCCCCGATCTTCTTGTTGGTGTACAGGCGTATCTGCTCAGGCGAGTAGATGGGTAAGAGCTGGTAGGGGTTCACTGCCACCAGGATGGATCCTGTATACGTCTAGAGGAGAAACACACCACGTTTTATCGGGACCAGTTGCAACCTGTGGCCATCGCAGCAAAAACATGGCCAGAGCTAGCAGACACCCAGGTTGATCACATGCATCCGTCCACTGCCTGGATGACGCAGGTATGCTATATCACAGATACTCTGGAGCTGCTCTGGACAAGGCCTTTGGTCCACCTCCTACAACACTGTGTAATGTTACTGTATAACAGTCCCTTAAGACCTGGCCTTATTTTGTTACAGAGGCGAGAGACTGCAAGGAGCCTTTTCCCTAGGACAGATGTGCGAAGAGCAGCCTTCACTTGTCAGACGTGCTGGGGAGCAGGCAGGTCAGGCCAACAACACTTGTGACCTCCAAGTAGGAGACTCTGGGCATGGGATCGTCATAAACTCATCCCTAATGAGTCCTGGCAGGGTAGCTCTGCTGTTAGCACACAGGGTGGCTCATTAAAAGCCGCTTCTCGCTAAGCTTCTCCCTAATATCTCTAGAGGGGATGTTTAGTGATGTCTCTAGGCAGCACAGGAAATGGTGCCTCCCTTTTCTCGTCCATTCTCCCATAGACTATTATTACATGAAATGATTATGGCCATTGACTGTGATCAAAGCTGCACATCCTAAGACAAAGGTGGGGTGAGCAGTAGTGCTAAGATTCATGCGGGCACCACAATGCAGCATCTCTAACAAATGCAACCATCGCCATCAGGGAAGTGCAGCAGCAGTCAGTGTTCAGGGCAGAAAAAAATCCCCTTGTAATCTTCCACTCTGAAGATCTCTATGGTTTTCGAGGGTTTCTCCCAAGACTGGGCAGATTGGTACACACTGTGTGGGTTTTGCTTTTCTGAGATTGCTTGACTGTATTTTAACCACCTTTGCAGCAGCAGGATGTTGGCTGTTGTGGTCCCCTTCCTTTACCTGTGGCAGGTTTGGGTGTTACGTCTTGTGTTGTGTCAGGGTTCATTGAGTACTTTTGCTCCAAGTTTAGACAGTGTTTTGGATAGGGATGATCCTCCCTCGGGCAAGGGGTTGGATTAGGTTGAGGTCCCTTCCACCCCTACTCTCTATGACCCTATGACTTCATTCTGGCCGGTGAAGGAATCTAGTGGGAAAATATCCCTATGCTTCCCATTTGAAAACAGCCTCCAGACCTAACTGCACATCCTAAGTAGTTAACCCCAGGATAAATGCCTATGCTCCATGATAAAAGACAAGGCAAGAGTTACATATCCTGATCCAAAAGCCGAGGTAGAAAAATCAGTGTCAAAATCCTTCCTATCCTGGTGGAACCAGGAATGAAAAGGCCAATGCTGCCAGTGCTGCAGAGCTGGTCATTTAAATGCAAAATAAAAGGCCCTATATCTTTTTATTAGCATGCTGTAATGTCAGCAGATGGGCCTTTGGCATGAAGAAGAAAAGCAGCACATGCAATGAAAACCTCCTGTGAGCAGCCTTCAAGTCCTCTTTGGGGTCCGATGGACTTTTAACAGTGGTGGGAGCCAGCTGGGAACGGAGCAATGGTGGGTACTTTGCAGTGGGAAACAGACCCTTTGCACCATGACCAGTGGTGTTTTTGCAGTGGGCTCCAAGCAATTAAAATGAACTGGTCTCTTACAATCCAAGTAAAGGCTCATTTTCATTTAGGTCAGACTGGAAAACTAATTACTAGCATCGGTGGCTGCCGGCCAAGTTTATTCTACACCGGGGTGGGCAAAATGCGGCCCGTGGGCTGGATGTGGCCCGCCAGGCCATTCTATCCAGCCCGCGGGGTCCGTAAAAAATTTAGAAAAGTAATATTTATCTGCCCCTGGCTGCCTGTCATGCGGCCCTTGATGGCTGGCTCAGTAAGCGGCCCTCCACACGAAATAATTGCCCAGCCCTGTTCTGCACTGTCCTGCTAGATGCCTTGCTCTCCATTTTGAAGGGCTATTTCTAGAGCTAGAGCCCTGTGATCCATTCAGTCCTTCCCATCTATTCAGACTCCTAAAAAGGATGCCAATTCTGGACATCTTTGTGGCAACAACATCGTCCACTGGAGCAGAACTGAGACCTCCCCAAACCCATTTCACAGCCAAGAAAGGCTGAAAACTTTCAGACTGCATCCTAGGCTGGATTTGAACTCACAGTAAAGGCAGAGACAAGATATGATAGCTCTCTGCAAAATGCATCACAGCTGTAACCAGCAGGGAGGGAGAGGAGGACAATCTGGCACAAAAATGAATGAGACCCATGGATAAATTCAGGCTGAAAATGAAGTTTCTAACCACCGGAGGAGTGAGATTCTGAAAGGAAAACAGCCTAAATCATGTTAAAATGGAGCTTGGTATATTTATGAATAGTCTAAGTTTCTCATACTGCTATATACATTGCCAAGATTTAGAAATGACAATACACCTATAAGGTGATGTCAGGGACATTTCTAACAGTACTGCTCACCCCACCTTTGTTTTAGGATGTGCAGCTAGGATCACAGTCAACGGCCATAATCATTTTATGTAATAATAGTCCATGGGACAATGGACGAGAAAAGACAGGCACCGTTTCCTGTGCCGCCTAGAGACATTGCTAAGCATCCGCTCTAGAGATATTATTTTTTGGTCTCAATAAAACCAACTTACTTTCTACAGGAGTTTTTGACACCCCTGAGTTTCAACCTTGGACAGGAACATCTCTGCCCTGGACAAGCCCCGTGAGGCCGAATACAGCCAAAGGTGCTTTTAAAGAAGTTAACCATTAGCAGTGGGAATGCTTTCTGCATGTTCCCACTGACCTTTCACTGGTAAGCACTGGGGGCCTGCGTCAGCACAAACTCCTGGGTTATCTCAAGAGGCAAGCGTGCGTTCAGTTTCCCGCTAGTTGATGAATACACACTGCTCGCCCAATTTTAGCAGAAGGCGGCATGTATGACTTCAGCCACCGAGTTAAAGAGGGGCCAAAGGGCAGGCACAAGAAAATATTTGTTACTCTGGTTTATAGGTCCGTTAGTGGGTCAGTGTAAAGCCCTTCTGTTTTGGAGCAAAGATCAGCTTGGTTTTACTTGCAGGGGGTCTGCTAACTGCTTGCAACAGGAAAGACTGTTTCCTTGCAAATTCCTTACTTCCTGTGTGACCTATATTTTAACGAACCATGCAACAAATCTGCTCTGAGCCTCGTTCCCACAACGCCGGCTAACTTCAAGTGGAGGTTTTGCTGCTCAAGCAACGCAGGATAAAGACACTTCCAACCACCCCTGCTCTTTGTGCAGTGAAACGCCCCTGCTATTCAGCAGTTAAGCTGAGTGCATGCAAGCGTGAGCCATGCAAAACAGCCCTTGCTTAGGTCTTTCTATTTTGTTGCAGGTGCCTGTTTCACCTGAGCGGAGGCATGACAAAGAAGTGGTCGCAGCTCATCACATTCACAGGCGGAGCACTTGGTATTGCCAAGAAGGCGCCGTGGTTCTGCCTTTACGGCCAAGAGTGCCAGTGCTTTTGATGCATTCGCGGGGTAGCAGTGGAAATGCAGTGCAATGGTTACTTGATGGTTCGTGTAAGTGGGATGGCCAGGGGATGACGTGACAATGCACAGCACTAATGAATGACGGCTTGACAGATCTGTGCGTTGTACTTACCCTCCCGCCGCAATTAGTCTGAGGGTTAAAAAGTAAGGGAGGAGAGAAAGGAAAATACATACTTCATTAGAGTTACTAAAGTCAGTCTCCAAGTCAAGGAGAAGCTTTTCACCTGAGCCAGCTTAGCAAGGCCAGACTTTAGAGAAGACCCCCCTGTCCCTGGCTGCAGGATTTGTTCTTGATTTGAAAATCCCAGGAACCAATTTAAACAGGGAAGATGTCTATGTATCATACTGAGTTTGGAAAGGTGAGAGCAAATTTTACTTCTGCTGGCAGGGGTTGGTCCTTGCTACCTGGGCCACATCGGTCACTGTGTATGCAGCTTTGCAAAATTGTCACGAGCAAAGATAAGAAACCCCTTCGCTGCTGGTCATTAAAAGAAAAATCCCCCCTCCACATTTTCCACTACGCTTCAGTCCTTATCAGAGTGACTGCTACAAATAGTTGTCAGCTCAGGAGCCGTTCCTGTTTACAGGTGTACTTGCTACCCTCCGATAGCCTGGTGAGGTGTTTACTGCTAGGAACTTGAGCAGAGAAGCCAGCGTATTAACAGAAAGTTAATTTTCATTTTGCAAATGCAAGCTTTCAAACTGGAAAGCTGATCTGAAGACATAGGCCCCTCCAATCAGGCAGCAGGGATGTGCCAGCTGACCCGTGCATCTAATACCAGCTAAACAATGCAGCTCAAATGGCAATGATCCACAAAAAAAACCAAAAAACCCACAAAAAAAATTTTCACCCACTATCCACAGAGCAAGGATGACCTGGGGGAATGATTGCAATATCATCACAATCTTTTCTGAAACGCGCACACACAAAAGATTTTGTTGAATAAATCATGGGGGTCTTCAAGAGGAGGCTGGACAGATATTTGGCTGGGGTGTTATGACCCCGGCACCCGTTCCTGCCCGGGGCGGGGGGTCGGACCGATGATCTGTTTAGGTCTCTTCCAACCCTAAGCACTATGATTTATGCCCAGGTTTATTTACTCAATTATTTGCTCCAAATCATTGGAATACATGAATAGCTATCTTTTCTCTTGCTATTCCTTTCGCTCTCTTTTCTAAGTTTTGGAGATTGGTAGGAATAAGTGTTCCTCTCTCAGCCATCTCACTGCTGCAGGATGGAAGCAGTGCATGGGTGAGTGGTGATGTACTTTAGCAAGTGCTGGAAAGCCTGGAGTTGTGAAAATGTCCTTTCTATTTAGGAGTTACACTCCTAACAAGAGAGAGATACCTGGGCTGGATGTCACCCTTCTAATAAAAAAGTGAACGTGTTGGTTAGAGGCACAGACATCCAGCAAGTGCCCAAAACTGCCATAAGTCTCCTTTTAAAGAGAGATGGCCAGCTTCCTGCTGGGCATTTTGGGCAATAGTTGGGCAATATTTCTGAGCACATGTGCACAACATGGCTGCAAGCCATGCTCTTAACACAGATTGAGCAGCTACAGTCCAAATGTATTTATGTATAATTACATAATAATAATAATAATCTACTGTTAAATATTATAATATATCATGATATAATATATTACATTATATATTACTATACTGTATAATAAAGGATATTCATACTATGTGATAAATAATGAATACAATTGGACTGTGTGTTATGCAATGTTTTTATAATAATAATATTATCCTTTTATTGTTGCATAATAACAATAGTAATAATATCATTTTATTATTGCATAATAATAATAACAATAATATTATCCCTTTATTATTGCATAGAGCTCTGTGCATGAAACACTGGGCGGAAAGACACCAAGTAGATTTTCCCACTCCTGTGTCTATACTGGGGACCATTCATAGTCCTCGAACCCTACTGGGGGCCAGACTAGTGCTCATAAGGGCTCCAGCCTTTGCAGGAGACGGACAATGTGAGTTGAACCCAACTTGAGGATGGTAGGGTGCCCCTGGGCTCCAAGAGGCATGGTCCCTGGCACTGGTGAATGACCAGCCTGAGACTATACCTTCCTGGCACAGCAGCATCTTCATGGGACAGTCCTCTGTCTCCCACCATCTTAGTTGTTGTTGGTTTTCTTTGTTGCTTTTCTTTCTCCGACTCTCTCTAAAATCCCCTTCCCTTTGCTCTTCCTGTGCACCAAACCAAGGGTTGAAGCATGTCTATATAGGTCCTTCCCGTTCCATCTTCCACGTCCTGGTCACCCTACCCTACAGCTGACACACAGAAGCCACCACCTTTCCCACCATAGAGAAACCTCCTTACACAGCCTACTAACACCATGTCTGCTGCGTGCCAAGAACGCTGTTGCTGAGCCATAGTCAATGTTCTGCCTGGAACAGGTTGATGCGATAGTGGTGAATTATTTTGTCATGGAAAAAAAAATGTGTTTGTGATGCTCCTGAAACTCTACCAAAATATTCTGTCTGGAAAAATGCCTCAAGGCTAGTTTCACAAGATGGAGGGAGGTGCCTTCCCTGATCATCAATAGGTCAGTGTTTAGGGCACTTACCCCAATTCTCCACTCATTTTAGAGCAGGGGTTGGACCCCAGTCTCCCATACCTAACCAGGGAGACAAACGCCAGGCTAGAGGCTATTATGGGAGGGAATATTCCTTGATCTCACCTGCTGCGCTGTTCCATTTCATATAAGCCACTTCAATATTCAGCTCAAGAGAAAAAGGGAATGGCTTTCTAACCTGGTGGTTAGGACATATGGCCGTACTGCAAGCGAGGCACCTTCCCTCAATGACTATTTCAATATTGCATGCCTAGTTGAGCAGCCTTAGAACAGACATACTAGATTGCAGACGTGGCCGATGGGGTGCTCCTGTGGGCCAGAGCGTAGGGCTGAGAGCCTGGACCTGTGCACCAGGGCTCTCTGAGGTGGGACAATGCTCCTACTGGGACTTAAAGCTGGGGGGTCCTGGCTAGAAAATCTTGCCCTTCCACTCAGAGTCATATTGATGGCCACATCTGGGGTCAGGAAGGAGTTTTACGTGTGGTCAGATTGGTATGGACTGTGGGGGGGGGGTTGCCTTCCTCTTTAGTGGGGGCATGGCCCTCTACCCAGATCACTGGAGCATGTGTTGACAACATTTCATAGAAGCAGGACGTTGGCTGATCTGGTCCTCCTGCTTTACCTGCAGGTCAGGATATGATGTCTTCTGCTATTTTAAGGTTGATGGTTATTTTATTCAGAGGTTAGATTATGGATTGTATAGGATGGTTTGGATAGGGCTGATCCTGCCGCAGGCAGGGGGCTGGACTAGATCACAGATGGAGGTCTCTTCCAGCCCTACTTCTCTATGAGTCTATGAAGTCCTGTTTTCCAGTTATGGCTCTGACTCCAATTCCTTTTAAGGTCTGGGACAAGTGATTTGGGCCACTATTGTCAAATTCAACTGCATAAATTTAGGCTTTTAAAATAAACAACGCAATTATGAGACGTGCGGCATGCTTGTAACATCTATTTGCTCATCCAGGTGCTTAAAACAGAACTGGTCACTCAGTATTGTAAATGTTGGCTATTAACTTTCCCTTTCCCTCCATTTCCCCATACACAAAAGGGGAAACTACTAATGACCTACATACATTGCAGGCTGCGGAAAGCACTTGGCTCATTACTTTCACTGATGCTCATAAAACATCCACACACATAAGGTGAGAACAATATTGGAACCCAGAGGACATCTACTCTAAGAAATATAAGACAGCCGCAAAGATGGTGTGAAGACATGACTGCAAAGTCGCAGATCATTACCTTAATCAAGACAATTATTTGTTCCTCATAAACCAGCTTGCTTTACCAATCTTCTTAAATGCATGTGCTAATCCAAGGCTGCGTCAACCCTTTCCATCCCATCACATTTTCTTCTAATAAAACAAAAATATGAATCCTTTATTCTACTCAAAGCTGCCAGGAGCTTTTCAGAAGGACATTTTCTCGTAACCCCACAACCCTTGTTTCTATTCCCAACCTTGAAAATATATGCAATGCAGTATCTACCAATGCACTGTGGACTAGTTCCTGCAAAACTGAAGGTGTGTCATTCAAAAACAAGGCTTATTACTAACTAGATTGTGACTGCAACTGGTACCTTGCTGATTTAATCTACAAAGATCATATTGTCTCATGACATATGAGAAAAGGAGAAAAGGACCTGGGGGTTACTGTGGACAATAAGCTGAATATGAACCAACAGTGTGCCCTTGTTGCCAAGAAGGCTAATGGTATACTGGGCTGCACTGGTAGGTGTGTTGCCAGCAGGCCCAAGGAAGTAATTATTCCCCTCTATTTAGTACTGGTGAGGCCACACCTGGAGTACCACGTCCAGTTTTGGGCCCTACTACAGAAAGGATGCGGACAAATTGGAGAGCAATGAAAATGGTTGGGGGCTGGGGCACATGACTGGTGAAGAGAGACTGAAGGAACTGGGCTTATTTAGTCTGCAAAAGAGAAAACTGAGAGGGGATTTAACAGCAGCCTTTAGCCCTGAAGGGGATTGCAAAGAGGATGGAGCTGGACTAGTCTCAGTGGGAGCGGATGACAGAACAAGGAGCAATGGGCTCAAGCTGCAGTGAGGGAAGTTGAGGTTAGATATTAGGAAACACTTTCTCACCAGGAGGGTAGTAAAGCACTGGAACAGGCTCCCCAGAGGTGGTGCAATCTCCATCCTTGGAGGTTTTTAAGACGCAGCTAGACAAAGCCTTGGCTGGGACGATGTAGTTGGGGCTGGTCCTGCTTTGAGCAGGGGGCTGGACTAGATGTGACCTCCTGAGGTCCCTTTCAACTCCAATTTTCTGATTTTTATGATTTTATGACATGGGCCAGACAACTGAGCAGTTGCTGGATACAAGACTAATATTTGTATGACAACTGGAAAAAGTTCAAATAACATTTTTCTTGTGTGCCTCTGACTCCATCACAGGCAAGGAGTGGATGTGCCAAAATACCAAAAGAAAAGGTTTATCTGGTTATTATTCCAGTCTACCTGGAAGGACCGAACCAAAACCAGGCACTGGAATGCCCTCTAACTTGAGAAAGAGATACAGGAAAAGACAGGGTAGATTGGCAGAGACTAAATCATGCAGAGAGGTTGAGCTTTCATAGGCTACATACAGCCTACTTCATCAAATGGTCAAGATACTCACCTAGGCTGTGTGAGATTTAGGCTCAAGTCTCTCCTTGGCCTGATTCAAGACAGGCACTCCAAACCCAGGTAAACCTCCCTACCTGATAGCCATTCTTTTGTGCCTCCCTTCCACCCTGGACCCAAGAAAACTTTCCCAGTGGTTTTTATCAAAACGGTTACAGTCCAGGGCAAAGTTGTCGGTGAGTCAGCATTACCTGACCCCACTAAAAATAATTTCAGAAAAAGTTTCCCAAATAGTTCTAGTGCGTGCCATTCAGATTTAGCTGTACAAAGAGATGTGGTTCTAGATGTGAGGAAAGCTAGTCTTGTGAGATCTCCAGTTGGCTTTGCTGACCTAAGGGTTTTAGATATTGGGAACCTTGCAAAACTAAGCATCCAAACGTTTGGGTGCTCCTCTGAATGAAATCTCGGGAACCCTTCAGGATAAAGGCAACTCTTTTATTTAGCAGACAGACGTAACAATGGGATCCAAAAGTAGGAAGCTGAAACTAGACACACTTCTGCTAGAAGCGAGGAACACGTTTTTCAGTGAGAGTAATTAAGCATTGGAACAATTTACCTCGGGATATGGTGACTTCTCCATCATTTGCCGTCTGTAACTCAAGACTGTGGGGACCTTTTTTAAAGGATGCTACAGTTCAAACAGAAATTATAAGCTTGCTGGAAAAATTCCTGGCTGAGGAACTCTGGCCTGTGTTATATAAGATAAGAGATCAAAGTCATTTATTTTCAGGGTCCCTATGGTTTTAAAAATCCATCAGTCCATGAATCTCTCCTCTCTCAATGAAACCTTCCAATAGCTTGTAAAAAAAAAGTCTGCAGGTGCACAAAGCAAGGAACATGGACTGCTGAATGCTTAAATATGATTTACAAGTTCTCCTGTATTGCCCAGTTCAAACCTCTTTGCATGGACTGACTGTCTGGCCCCATCAGCTAGCAGCACCCAGGCACACGCTGTGGGTAGATTTCATTTCACGAATAAAAATGGACATCCCATGCCCCCACAAGGATCCTGACAGTCCACAGTCTGTTAAAACAGAAGGCAGGAACAGACATTACATATAAACCGGTTTAAGTGATGAGAAACTGGCTTAAACTTGTAACAGAACAGATGTTCCGTGCAAATACACCAGTTTGAAAATAGCTGGAACCGGTTTGAGATAAACCTGGTAGTGTCAGACTTAACTGATTTGGGTCAAACCAAAGACTGATTTGGGTCTTTCAGCATCCGGCACAGGGTGGCAAAGGCCTGCAGCAAGATAGCAGCCCTGGACTTCAGGAGGGAGGATTTAATTGAGCTAAGGAGACTAGTCGGGGAGGCACTGAGGTCCTGGAGGGATGAGGAGTTGGGAGTCCAAGAAGAGTGGCCGTTCCTGAAGGAGACGATCCTCCAAGCTCAAAGGGTGGCAACCTATTATGGATTAAAGGGGGTAAGAGTGCTCAAAATCCCCCATAACTCACCAAAAGCATCCAGGAACGTCTCAAAGCCAAAAAGGAGGCATACACCCAATGGAAGGGAGGGGCCATCACCAGGGAGGACTATACCTCTGTTGCTCGGGATTGTAGAGGGACTGTTAGGAAGGCCAAGGTGGAGATGGAACTGGGACTAGCGACCCAGATCAAGGATAACAAGAAATCCTTTTTTAAATACATAGTGGGTAAAAAGAAGGTACCGGGTAACGTAGGGCCTCTGCAGGACACACTAGGAAATCTGGTGGTCTCACCAGACGACAAAGCTAACCTATTTAATTATTTCTTTGCCTCCATTTTTCTGAGCAGGGACCAGGTCATTCTCCACACCGGGATCCCCGATGGTCCCAGGGGAGGCGCAGCCAGGCCCAGGGTCAGAGAGGACCTAGTCAGGGAACTTCTGGTGGGACTGGATGTGTTGAAATCAACAGGTCCTGTTGATCTCCACCCCAGAGTACTGAAGGAATTAGCAGAGGTCATTGCAGGACCCGTGACACAGATTTATGAGCACTTGTGGTGCTCTGGTGTGGTGCCAGAGGACTGGACAAGGGCCAATGTGGTTCCCATTTTCAAAAAAGGGAGGAAGGACAACCCAGGAAATTATAGGCCTGTTAGTCTTACTCAATCCTGGGGAAGCTATTTGAGAAAATTATCCAGGTGCACATCTGCGAGGGGCAAGCAGGGGAGTATATGCTTAGGGACAATCAACATGGGTTCATTAGAGGCAGGTCCTGTCAGACCAACCTGGTGGCCTTCTATGACCAGGTCACAAAATCCTTGGATGCAGGTGTTGAGGTGGATGTAGTCTTTCTGGACTTTAGGAAGCCTTGGGCACTGTCTCTTACCCCATTGTCATTAAAAAATTAGGAGATTGTGGTGTTGATGCCTACACAGTCAGATGGGTCACCAATTGGCTGGAGGGCTGTACCCAAAGAGTGGTGGTGGACAGGTCATTTTTGACTTGGAGGGATGTGGGCAGTGTGGTCCCCCAGGGCTTGGTCCTCGGACCCGCACTGTTCAACATCTTCATCAGCAACTTGGACGAGGGGGTGCAAAGCACCCTGTTCAAATTTGCTGATGACACTAAGATGTGGGGAGAAGTGGGCATGCTTGAAGGAAGGGACAGGCTATAACTAGATCTGGACAGGTTACAGGGGTGGGAGGATGAGAACAGGATGGTATTCAATACTGACAAGTACAAGGTGCTGCACCTGGGGAGGAAGGACCAGCAGCAGACTTACAGGCTGGGGAACTCCCTTCTCATCAGCACAGAGGTAGAAAAAGATCTTGGAGTCATTATAGACTCCAAGATGAACATGGGCCGCCAATGTGGGGACGCGGTCAGGAAGGCCAACCGCACCTTGTCATGCATCCACAGATACATCACAAGCAGGTCCAAGGAGGTGATCCTCCCCCTCTATGCGACACTGGTCAGGCCACAGTTGGAGTACTGCATCCAGGTCTGGGCACTGCACTTCAGGAGGGATGTGGACAGCATGGAGAGGGTCCAGAGGAGGGCCACTCACATGATCAGGGGGCAGCAGGGCAGGCCCTATGAGGAGAGGCTAAGGGACCTGAACCTGTTCAGCCTCCACAAGAGAAGGCTGAGAGGGGATCTGGTGCCCATCTATAAACTGGCCAAAGGAGACCAGCAGGCAATGAGAGAGTCCCTGTTCCCCTGAGCCCTACTGGGAGTAACAAGGAATAACGGCCATAAGTTGACGGAGAGTAGATTTAAGCTAGATATCAGGAGGCACTACTTCACTGTCAGGGCGGCTAGGATCTGGAACCAACTTCCAAGGGAAGTGGTGCTCACTCCTACTGGGGGTCTTCAAAAGGAGGCTAGATAGACACCTTGCCGGGGTCATTTGACCCCAGCATCCTTTCCTGCCCATGGCAGGGGGTCGGACTAGATGATCTGCTCAGGTCCCTTCTGACCCAACCAACTATGAAACTATGAAAACAGTTTATACATCGTCTGTCCCAGACCCCTTGCCTTTTTAAGTTAAACCAGATGCCCCCGGCATGCTCTTTGGGCTGGGCAGGGCTCTCTGCTCCACAGCAGGGCTGTCCCCTCCCCTGTGCTCCCTGGCTGGAGCTCCGGCTGAGACTGCAGGTGTCTGCCTCATTTCCCCCTGCTCCCTCCTCACCCCGCCACGCCCTGCTAAGCAGAGGTTCCCCCATCCCCGCTGCCTTACACAGACACCTCTCACCATTAGCTAGCAGACCACATGCTGGCTACAGTCCAAGCTGTGGCAGACGGGACAAAGGCCGAATCAACAGGTAGCTGGTAGTCTCCCTCTGTTGTTTTCTTAATGGGGTGATAAACACTGTGTTATCAATTTCCTGCTGGGCTGGTCAGGAGAGGGGGGAACCCCTCCCTAATCAGAGCATCCTGCTGGCCAAACTGCCCTCAGCTCAGCAATGCACAAGGGAAGGGAGGGCTGCTCTAGTGTCCCCCAGCTTCTAGCCTGAGCCACTGCAGGCATGTGCCTGCATTTTTTTCAGACCAGAGGGGATGTCTTTTCAGTCACAAACTGGTTTAGACTAGCCAGATTAGACTAACCTGCAAAGATTGCATCCATTCAGGCTCAGGCTTTTTGAATGTACGTCCCTAGCCTTAGAGAATAAATAGTCCAGACAGGCACGAGTTTTTGTAGACAACAACCTCCTTTGTCATTTGAAATGGATTCATCTTCACAACGAAGTCATAGGACCTGATGAAGTAGGCTGCCACCTGTCAAAGCTCATGCCTATCTGAATGCCCATGCACTGCATTTGATTCCCAATTATACTCTCCAGTAAACACATGCAGCTCCAATTAACATCAGGGAAGATGAACAGGTGTCACTTAAGGAAGGGCTGCAGCGGTGTGGAATTGCTAGAACCAGCAGCCCACCATAAGGCGGCAAGAAGCCAGCTTGACTTCGGGTGAGGTTTGCAAGCAGGGCCGGACACAGGCATGTGTGAACCAGGTGGCCACCCAGGGCCCAGGCAGAAAGGGGGCCCCAAAATGGTAACTTTTATTATCATTATTATTATCGTTATCTCTGGCAAAGGGGGGCCACACTACTAAAAGTTCACCTGGGGCTGCCAGGAGTCTAGGCATGGTGCTGTTTGCAAGGCTGGTTTAGTGGCCCTGTTGGGTAGGGCATCCCCCAAGAGTCATGCCTGTTGATTTTACAATGGTTCTGCAGAATCCAGCTGCGTTTCAAATGGTATTAAGGCAGACACTGCCTGTCAGTAGCATCAGCACACTAAGAAAACTTTACAGCAATAAAAAAAACAAACTCCAGACATTAAGAAAAATACCACAGCAATGACCATCCCTTCCCCAACCCCCCGAAAGAACTGACAAAACCCCAAATACACAGAAATTCAGGATCATTGCTTCATCCCTGCCCCACAACCCAGGGTTATCTCCTTTAATGGCTCCCCACTTCCAGAGATCGCTGCCTTCTTATCAAGTTGCAAGACCTCATTCAGCTTTTGGTCTCTCACTGTTGTCACCTCAGTGATACCACAGTCTGATGTGGTTTTGAGTCTTTGGCTATTTCCCCCGTGCATAAAACCTACAGCAAGGCTGGCAAAACAAGGGAGCAGAGGCAAGTGCAGGGAGTTCATTCCTCATCCCCTCAGCCACGGCACCTTTAACTTCCACGTGGACAGCCAGAACCTCAGGCATCCTCTCACCCAAACACTAGTACTCATTGCGATGCAGGTGTCCCCTACTTAGTGGTGCCAGCTTTAGGTGTTAATCCTCGTACGGCTCAAAGAGAGAGGTAAGAGTGCTCCCCATTTAGCCTCGCTAAAGGACTCCAATTTAATTACCATGCAGCAAATAAACTCCTCCTTTAACTCATGTATCCCCCCTACAATGACATCTCATGCCCTGTTTGAATAGCATGTAAAGTCTTGCCACGCACAAGCATACTCAGTGAGTGTCTACATGAGATGCTGATGGCGCAGTAGACTAATTCTACTTCACATTAGCACAGCATGAAAAAACCATGCTAACGTGCAGCAGAATTAGTCTACTGCGCATTAGCGTCACTTAAAAAGCATGCGCCTAATGCACAGTAGCGCTGATTACAGTGCACTAAGTTAGTACCTGTGATTTACAGGTACTAAAAGTTAATGTGCCGTAATTACGGCACATTAATGCATGTGTAGCTGTGCCCAGTTAGGGGCTTCTGGCTTGGATTGGGTCAGGCGAGAACAGAAATAAGCACTGCTTAGCTGGGGCAAGGTAGCTGTCTTGGGATCGACACTCACATAGATGAGGTGCTCCCGGTAGCGGATGAGCAGATTCCGCAGGATCCCGGCCTCGTTCAGGTCGCCCAGACGGATCATGTCCTCCACCCCATGGATCGAGGTTGGGTGCATGGGCTTGATGTGGCTGGCATTTTGAGGGGAAATCCAGTGCTCCTGCAAGGAGAAAGGGGAAACGGGTCCAAGGTGACATTCTGGGGGTAGCACGGTGACAAGAGACAAAAGCACCTCCATAGATGGGGAACCGACAGGATACGTGCGGTAAAGCATTGTTTCTCAATGCTTGGCAGCCGTTACGGTTTACAGTAGCAGTCAAGGGAGCTGTCTTAGCTGTCTGCAAGACCAGGACACAGCCATCCTGCTAAGCCAGAGTGTGGCCCTCTGGACAGAAAACATCTAGGACAGCCTGAGTGTATCAAGGAGAATGCAGACCCCTACTCAGATGGATGCATGTATTGAAAGCATTTAGAAATACGGGCACTTGGTTTACGGCCACTTTGGTTCCTTACAGATGCCTGCATTTTGACATCATTTTGACATCATACGTGGCTGGATGTACGTTCCTTACAGACGCCTGCATTTTGACATCACTGACGATCTCATAGGACTCACTGCAACAAGGTATTGCTGAAGTCACGTAGCTTAGCAGGATCCAAAAACAGAGAATGTGGTATTTATGGCCTTGATTCTCCTTGACGTTTAGGCTGCTTCACTCAGCTCTGGTAGCATAAAGGGGCTTTGAAAGGCTGAGTGCGTGGCATGCAAGCCTACTTTAAGGCTCTTTACGGCCTCTTTACAAAGTTACGCAGTTATTCTCCAGCCTTGTTACACCATTCTGGCAGCATCAGCAAAAGAGTCAGGCCTCATGCCAATAAGAACGTGCACGGTTATATTGAATAGGATTAAAGTGAGATATTGAGGAAGACTAGAGTTTCAGGTGTCAGGGTATGAATGGAGGGATTGAGACTGGAGGGATTTGGCAGATTCTCTGAAACACTTGAAGAGACAGGATATTATGCTAGAAGGATCACTATTCTGAATGCCATTCCTATCACAGGTAAAGCCGAGCTAGATGAGTGTGTTAAAAATCATCTGTCCTCTCCTGGAGCTGCATTTCTGAAAAAATCCCGTTCTTTATCTTTACAGTGGAGACCCATCTCTTGATCTGTGCATGTTCAGCTGCTGGAACAACAAAGACTTATCTTACTTGGGACCTGTAAGAGCTGTTGTAATACATCATAGCCCAAATCTGGATATCTTTCAGTAGCACTCAAAGACCTTCCTATTTGGGCCAGCATTGAGCAAACAAAGCCTGGCTGAGATATGGTTTGGGGGAGGGTCTGTGTCTTATCTGGATAGTGTAGTACACAGTTAAGGTGTTTTGTTCTCTTGTTGCTCTCCTGTTTTACAAGGGACTCTGTTCTCTTATTGTAAGCTCTGTTCTGTTCCCGAGCCTTTGTTGGTAAAGATGGCATATACATCGAATAAATAAGCAAATAAATCAATACTGCTATATCAAAGAAATCTCGGGACTCGTTTACTTTTATGATCTCGGGGGCCAGTTCTGCTGGGTTTTGCAGACCACTCCATTCAACCCTGCCTTGGTTCCCTCCCCCCACCCATCTGCAGACTGATATCAAATTAAGCAACTTTATCATCCCTGGGTGACCAGAAAAGGAGGTTCAGAAACTCCTTCTTGGCTGCAGAGAGAAAAATAAGGTGGATTTTAAAACAGTTCAACCGGGAGCTCATGTTTTGCTGCTGTACTGCATCATGTGGCCGTCTAAGCTATTTTGAAAGGGAACAAGAAAATGTTGCAGATCGCTGCTCATGAAGAGATCTGTGGGAATTTGAGAACAGGATTGATACACAGGATTGATATTAGAAGAGAGGAACAAGTAGCAGGAACAGAGTTCGCTAAAAACACCCCCCCCCCCCACCCCAAGATACTTTTGTGGCTTCTAGCACCAGAATAGGTTAGTAAGCTCTCACTCTGCAACATGTTTTTCCTTAAAATACCCTCATGATAAAGGGCAGTACTAGTATACCCATTTTACAGATGGGCTAAGGAAGAATAAATGGGCCTGGGCACAGCGACGTTGAATATTCCCAGACCTAGGCTAGATACTACGAAATGTTAAAAAAGGGAGGGGTGTCTGAACTTCCATTGCTCTCCCAGGTTTTCAGGCCTATGTCTTTCACTCCCCAAAAGAGTACCCTAACCACCAGGTTAGGCTGGGCTGAAGGCACTACCATTGCCATAAACTGTGTAGAGAGGAATAAGAGTCCTGGATCTGGAAACAAAGCCCCCAGAGGGGGCCTGATGCTGTATCCCAGAGACAGGGGCACTCTCCTGGGTGCTGGGCCCTGATTCTGGCAGTGTCACAGTTGTGACAAGGCTGTGGTTGTGTAGCAGTGACCATGGGTGCTACACTTAATACTGTGAGGGTGTACTGGGTGTGCTCAGAGCAGGCCTCCTGGGCCCCTTGGGCAGCTAAAGCATAGTGTCTAATTTTTGTTATGTGCCTGACAGTTTTGAAATGTGGGGCGCTGCATACATGACATGCCAGTGGCGATGCACAGGGGGTGCAAGCAGGTGCACGTGCACCCCTATGAAAAGGCGCCGTTGAAAAGACCACCTGTGGGTGGTTGCGGCTTGCTATCCATGCCACCGACACCACTGGCAGCATCTACGGGAGCTCCCCAGCTTACCGCCATGGTGCTCTTGCCACTGTGCCCCGCCAGCCTCCGGAGGCCTGCGTCATTCATGTGACATGTTGTGGCATTTTAATTAGAGCAGCTCCCGAAAGCCGCTTTAATTAAAATGTCCCCTTCCCCACCGGAGCACGTGTATAGGGAACCCTACATTCCTACTAAGTACCCAACTTAGGTACCTAAGGCCTCTTCTGGATCTTGCCCCAGGCCACTAAAATATGTGATGGAGCAGGGGACTGACCTGGGTCTCCTAAGTCCCATCCTAGGCCCTAACACTTGAATCACCCTTCTTCTTTAAGCCTCTGCCACACATTAACTGGTTAATCGCACAATAAATTTAGACCAGCCACACATGCAAAGTAATTCTTGCACCATAATAGTGTCCAAAAGAGTAAACTGGTTTTTATCCAGCTTTAGTTTAAATATGTGGCAGGGCCATAATAGTGAACACTAGCAGTAATACAACTAGAAACAGGCAAAAGCTTAAACAAAACTTTTTAACTGGGTGTGAAATAGAAGTGGCATCCATTAACAACGTGGTGTGGCTGCATGATCTGGCCACAGCCCTCCTTGCCCCTTCCTCCTTGCCCTTTTGTTTGTTATAACTTACTGCACTTTCTTTTCTTCCATGTATGAGCTTTGGGGCAGGGATGATGTCCTATTACGTGGTCCCGGTCCACCGGAGAAAATGGAAATAATCCTATTCACTGTAATAGGCTTAGGATCAAGCTGAGCACCTGTCCAACTTCTACTCCAACTCCCAATCATTCATGGTAATTAGGGGCCGAACATGCAACAGTAACAGAAGCAATTAACACAGTCCTCTGTGCCTTCATACGTACATTGTCTTCATCATCCACCACCTGGATCTGTCCGGAGTCACAAAGTTTGACCACCGCGCCAATGGGAACATCGAATTCCCGGCCAGTTTTGAGGTCCATCCAGACATAGTCCCCCTAAAACAAACCAAAGGAAAGGGAGGGTGAGGGTAAGCAGAAGAACTCAGCACCACAGGTTCACATAGGAAGACTAAACCTCTGCAGTTAGGTTCATTTCTGGAAGTTTAGCTCCAAAACAGGGTGAGTATGAATGCCCTCCACGACCTTCCAGGCATTATCTTTCTCCTCCTAGGTTGGTAACAAAGATACTAAAAGAGAGGCTATGAACATTTACTGTGGTGGGATCAGCTGTGCTGGGATGTCCTGGTCTGCTCAACTAGCTGGTTCAGACATCAGCTGGGGCCACTGTCCCATTGGGTTGGGCCTGGCCACTCCTGGAGCTTCGGGGGCACACTTCTGCGGGACAAGAGCCCTGGATGCTTGGCTACAACCTGGGGTGTGCATCTAAATGTTTGGGGAACCATTTGTGGGGTCCCTGCTCCACATTTGCAGACGGGCACCTGGGATCAGGGCCGGGCAGCATGAAATGTGTCCCAGGAATCCCCTGCAGAGGAATTCCTGGGCCACACATCTATAAGCATGGAGCAGGGACCCCATCCCCAAGCCTGCAGACACATGACTCAAGAATCCCCTGCAGGGGAATTGCCAGGGCACACCTAGTGCATCAAAAGTGTACAGACCTCCCCTGTGATAAAGCAGCAAAACCTGTTACTAGGAGTTGTTGTGCGGCCCTTTGTAGTCATTTGTGGTGCAACAAGAAGCAAGGACATCTGGACACTTGTGTTTTGTCCCCCCATGAAAAGCATTATGGAGGGACAATCACAAACTCTGTAGCCCAAATCAAACAACAGCACTCAAATGCATGCTCCCACCCTCCTCCACAATGGGCACCCTGACCACTGCTAACCAAAATGAGAACCCATTTCACACTTATACACACATGACATCTAGTTTGCTCCTTTATAAATAGGTGCAGTTTCAAAATACATAATACACAAAGGGTGGGAGTGAGGTTGAAAGAAAACCAAGAGGGGTCATAAATTCAGTTTGATTTGAACCCCAAGCTTCCAAGGATCAAAGGCATGGTCAAATGGTCACCTCTGCAGGTCATTAAGTCATCAGGACCATCCAAACTGGTGCACAAGTTAGTGGTATGACGATGGTAAGACCGTTGGAGCAAGAACCAAAGTTATCTCAACAAAGTTTTGTGCACTGGGGACAAGAGAAGGCATTGAGCAGAATCGGAGCACATTCACCGGAGGAATCACATAAGCAAGCTAGGTACACATATCCGTAACAATCTCCATTGCAAGTCAATCAGGTATTTCAAATTGCTTACCACTCTCCAGTATTTTCTTGAGGGAATGTGTTATACAAATTAGATTTATAACCAACCAGGGCTATTCCTGAACGATATTGTTCAGCGTGAAGATCTGCACATGAAACAGCATGCTGACAAATTTACTGTTGCGTTGTGCTCATATGCATGGGGAGAAAATATTACTTGGTGGGGCTGGTGCAGGGTGCAGCGTGGACCGTACTGCCTGACCCTCTCCCCTCCATGCTGCATGGCCGTAATGGGGCCAGTGCACGTTGCTGCTGCTGTACACAGCCGAGAAGCGCGTGGCGGGAACACCGGGCACTGCACTACAGCGGCAGGGCACGGAGGTGGCACAACTGGAGCCGCGTTTGAGGGGGCTAAGCCCTGTCAGCCCTAGCCTTCCACTGCCTATGGTTGTACTCACCCTCCCACAGATGCAAAGAGAGGATATTAATTTGGTGTTTCACCAGTCAGACCTTTGATCTGAAGTCAGCTCGTCCTCTTCAGTGGAACAGCTTATTCAGAGTGGAAGCAATATAAAAATAACTGACTGCAGAGAGGGACGGCGTGGCTAGAAAGCACGACGGTGTTCAAGTATATAACCCTGAATTTCATGCCGGGAAAAAACTCTGACGGGAGATTTGTCTGAATATGGTAGGGGCGGGCAATTATTTCAGGTGGAGGGCCGCTTACTGAGTTTTGGCAAGCCATCGAGGACTGTATGACAGGCAGCCAGGGGCAGATAAATATTAATTTTCTACATTTTTTAGGGGCCCCGCGGGCCGGTTAGGATGGCCTGGTGGGCTGCATCGGCTTGCAGGCCGCATTTTGCCCACTCCCTGGAATATGGGCTGCAGGATACATGTGTAGATCATGTACATAGGTTTTAAATTAATCATATGCAAGGTACAACCAACCGCATTTAGACTAGAAATTAGAAGGAACTTTCTCACTATGACAGTAGTTAAGCATTGGAACAGGCTACCCGGAGAAGTTCTGGAGTATCCATCCTGGGAAGCTTTTAAAAGCAAGTTAGTTGCGCACTTGGATAAGATGGTTTACATAGGGCTGATCCTGCCTTGAGCAGGAGGTTGGGCCAGTTGACCTCCTGAGGTCCCTTCCAGCCCTAATGACTGTCCTATGATCCCATGTAGCTCTTGTGGGACAACATCTGATTCTCTCCCTGCTCTGACCCTGTTCTAGGGAGGTGCTGAGCTTGCTCCAGATCCTCTGCCAGCCCTGGAAACTGGTTCAATACCTTGCAGGGTTGAGCTTTCCGCAGCTACGTCTCTAGTCTTCAAACAAAAAAGCAGTAAAACACCATCAAGCACAGATGCCTCATGTCTTTACAGGGCTGGAGATAATGGGTAATCTCTTGAGCGCCATATGGACCTACATTTATCCTCTGGAATTGAGTAAGAGAGGCACTGTACTTCAGAGGGCTCCCAAACATGTTGTGATGGATCTTCCATCCCTGGCAAGTACCAGCAACATGGGCGTCTCTTCTGTTTCCTCCCTGAGGTCTTGGTTTTCCTCTTTGGTGTATTTTATCCTTTGTATTTGAATGTTATTTTATAAATGTCTATCCAGATTGATCAAAGTATCGTTCAGAGCAGGCAGATGACATAGGTGATCACTTGAAGACCAACCCCCTCAACACACCAAAAGCCTGTAAGCTATTGAGGCTGGGGGATTGTCCACCGGTGGCTCTCAGGAGCCTGGGTGCATATGCGTTTGCTACCAAGCAGAGCTAGGTCAGAGAAGCTGGAGCTACCAACCTGTTGTCTGAACCAGAAGTCTCTGCACACAAATGTCTTCTGTGGCTACCTGCCTGGGGAGTCACTGAAGCTTTAGGGAGGGAAGGTAACATCTTCAAACATGCCACCCAATATACCCAATATAGACAGAGATCTACACGACTATACATCACGTGAGATCACTGCCCCCACTGAGCATTCAGACAGGGGGAGTCAGGCCTCCAAAGTCACCACCTCCAATCTGAAATCATGAGGAGCTGCTTTGCCTGCTGCGGTCCGACCCTTTCAGTTCTCATTTTCAATTTTTTCTGAACAGGTTACGACCAAGGTTTTTTCGATTGATCCTCTCCGTGCCAGACTGCAAGACTCATGGTGGAATCAGGGGAGTTGTTCCAGGCAGACATCCCTCCAACTCCAGCTTCCTGATCGATCATGCAAAGCCAAGCATGATCACAGACAGACTTTTTGCTGAACTACTGATTGCTGAAGTCATCATTCTGCTGCCCACTCAGGCAAACTCACATTGTTTTCAGCACCAGCTTTGTTGAGCAAGGATTGGGAAATCTGGCCCGACGGCAACAAACCAAGCCAAATTCAGCCCCAACACAGGCGGCTCCCTTGTTGAGTATACAGCACTTGAGAGGAGAGGTGTCAAACATCCAGGCCGCGGGATGAGTCTTGCTCATGGAGCCATGTCATCCCTTCCCATGGCCAAGAATTTGGCAGCAGGATGAACAAGGGCAGCATTAAAACCTGAGGCTCCCTGAGCTGACACAGTGGAGCCCCATTGGGGATTTGTTTCAGCGGTGGTGGGGTGAGCGATTGCATTGTTCATCCTCATGGTAGCCTCAGCTCACATGGCCGATCAAGCACCCGCAGGAGTTCAAGTTGCTGTTACAGGTGGGTCCAGATCTGGACTGAAGGTCCCAGCCCAACTTGGGGTAGGGCAAATGAGTTTGACACCACTGCCTTAGAGCATCACTGGTTTATATACCCCTATGCACACACCTCATACAGCGTAATGGCAAGTCATCCAGTTATACTGCTTTGACAGTTAAACCGCATGCTGATTTAATCTATGCTACTCGTCACCACTGAGTTTTGTGTTGCTCCACAGATGCCATCTATGCAAATTAGCTGGTGGGCATATTTGCATCTATCCTGCATGCGTATGTTGGCTTAAAGGCTTCATCTAAGGCTGACGGCCCTAGTGAATAACCTCTTGGGCGTACAAAGGGCAGCAACGGCAGCAGCGGGGAGAATTTCACCATACGCACTGCTGTGCTAGTAGGCTTTATCACAATCTGGGATGGAGACTTCTCTGGAAAGCAAGTCGTTGAGAGCACGGTCAGTGAGGCAGCCTCCCTTGGCCTTGTATTCTCCCACCAGTCTTCCCTATTCTGCCTTTTTCCAGCTCGTTATCTGTTCCTCCTGTGATACTCTGCTGCTAGGGAGGGGAATAGCACAAGGAGAGGTTGGAAGGCCTCATACTGCCTCTACAACTCCTTGCTGCCCAACTAGGTGTGTGAGGTGGTGTGTGAGGTGCTAGCTGGACTGTGAGAGTGGCTGCAAAAGTCATTAATGTGACAAAATACAGCGTTGGCTATCTGACAACCTCCTGAATCCTTTATATGTGAATAGCTGGGGTTATCTGACCTGAGCAGTCTTTCCTGCCCAAGCATAGGGGGGCTGGACCTGATGATCTTGTGAGGTCCCTTCTAGCCCCAAACATCTATGAATCTATGAACTCTTTTCAGCCTTTCAGATCACATTACAATGGCACCCACTATATAGCACCCAAAGATGAAGTAATGCGACTCCAGTTGGCGTCAGTGAAAGTTGCACGACCACAGTTCCCTACAACGCTCTGAAATGTTAAGACCCGATTCTCAGTTGGCATCAATCAACATGAATGCACGATCTTCATCATAATACTTGTTCACCATTGTAAAATCCATTAAATTCCTCGGGTGAAGGAGACCACAGAAGTCAAGTGGGATTGACAAAACTATGCTAGTTTCCATCAACTCAAGATCTGCCCCTTCGAATCTCAGTTATAATATAATCAAAATCTCTTCAGAAGTGACAGGGGAAAAAGTGTTCTTAAAAGCAAAAGAATCAAAAAGCATGCATCACATTCAAAAGCTTGTCTATCTCAACCATGCAATTGGTCCAATGAAAAGGTATCTTCCAGAAAAGTCCCTCCCTCCCACCTATTTCTGGGATCATCATGGCCACAACGTCACTCCAATGCTACCATATTAGCTACTTTATTCTTACGCTTGAGAACCTGGTAGAACAGGAACAGAAAAGTATGTATTATTGGTGATGTATGGCTTCATTTTCCATTTTCCATTCACTTATATTAATACTTCAGATATCTACTTTGTTCGGAGGACCTGAAAGCATTTACAGTGAGCGGTGGACAGTGCAATCCCCACTGTATTGCTGGGCAAAGCAATGCCCGGAGAGGTTAAGTAACTTGATCGTGGTCACCCAGTAGGTCAAGGGAATAGCCAAGTGTAGGACCCAGATCTTATATCCTCTGTCCTTAGTCACTGGAGAACGCTCTTGACAGTTCAGAAGTAGAAGAAAAAATGCATTTTATCAAAACCAGAAAGTTTCTTTAGGCTACCCTGTTAGAGCCATGTTCACATAAGTACTGATGTGGCCTAGCTTTATGCACCCCCTATATCACCAGGCCCTTGAGAGAAAAACATAGCCAAATATCACAAAGTCAAATGCAGTTTATATGCTCTGTATTATATGATGTGATATGTCAATCCCCAGAGTCATTCTGGGAGCCAAGAAAGATTTGAAGAGCCAGTGACACCAAAATTAAATACTCACAAGCATAGATGTCAATAAATGTTACTAACTAATTAAAAATACCAATAAGATATAAATGACCAAGCAGCACAGGTAAGGCTTCTCAAGCAAATGATTAAAATTTGTAAAATGTGCACTCCTCTCAAGAAATAATAATTGTGTTAACATTTGAGAGCATTCAAAATTAATGTCTTGAAGTCCTAAAGTCTTATAAAACCTCTCTGAGGGTGGCCAGCTGGTTAGGGAAACAGACTTCTCACCTAGGTTTCAAATTAAGTTTTAACAGAGCCCTTATCTCAGCTCATCTGCAGACGGGCTATTCGGCAAGACCTGCAGTTCAAGGCTGAAGAGCAAAGATTCGTAAGGGGGAACCCAGATTTTTATATGCTATTGCCCAGCTCAGTATCAAACAGCTTGTTAAATAAGGCCAGCATTTTTTTAAATATTCCCAACAGATTCTACTCTAACCAATATTCATATGACTATTTTTATCCCCTGTTGAAGCTACATCTTGTCTTAAACCAGATCTAATTGGCATAAAAAACCACTAAAAGTACATTGAGCAACCTTTAGCTTACTTCTTTTAACCTGTCTTGCTCACACTTCTAAAACTAGTCTCACCTCTGACATTCCTGCTTTCCCATTTCCTCTGCCTCTCCTTCTCTTACCCAAACTTTGGTCAAGCAAATGCAAGCAAAAACTATACCATATTGCTATTAAGACTACCTACTGTAGTCTAGAGGTCATGTATTACGACATCAAAAATAAAATAAGTGGTTGGACTAGCTAGCAGACAGGACATTCATTTCCTAGAAGCACCCTCTACATATCAATTTGATCTAGATTTATCTATACCCACCAAAATGGCAGTCCCGACTAACCCAGCGGGACCAAAAAGAACTGCACGGCTCAATTGCATCAATCACTACAAATATGCATTGACCTCTTTCCTCTTCCTTTTACTGGGCCCACTGAAGTCAATGGTAGTCTTTCCATCAGCTTCAATAGGTTTTGTCTCAGGTCCCACAGGAATGAACAAAGCAAAGGGTATTTCATAGTGATTTCTAGTTTGCCCATTAATCAGTTCCATTCGACTGGTCAGTAATCTTCGTATAATGTGGCTCATACTGATGACATTTTAGGATAGACAGCATTGCACCCAAAAGCCCAAGAAATCTTTTAATCACTAGGCACTTTCTAAAAACTCATGGGCTCTTCCTGCCCCGAGGAGTTCACAATCTAAGGACAGACAGACAGAGATATAGGAAGGGGGAACAATAGGTAATTTATATACAGGTCAACTCAATTCACTGCACTCAGTAAAGAAGTGGATCTGTAAGAGGAACTTAAATGTGGACAGACAAGGGACTCTGCAAAAATGCTCAGGGAGGCTGTATGATGCAGAGGGGGCCATGACGAATGAAGCAATGATGTGAGCGTGTGAGAAAGCTTCACAAATACTATAAGGACTAAGCCACAACATGATCTAGAGTCCAAGGAGTTTGCAAGTCACCAGCAGTGCTTAGAGCCGGTGAGCCCTTTCTTACCGATAGGAGAGTCGAGGGTTTCAGTGCTTGGTTCACATTCCGGAGCAGAGTCCACTTGCCCTGGTCTTTCTCTGGGCTGTCCATCTCCTCGGGGCAGGGCTGCATGATGCTGGTGGCTTCGGTCTCTTTAGCATTCCCAAAAGGCTGCTGCAAAATGTGGTCCTTTCCCCCGGCTCCTACCTATATAGTCCACGCGCTGGGAAGGGAACCCAGGATCTTGAGGGGTGTCAGCTGTCTGGCTTTCTCCCTCCTGTTACAGGACAGCGATTGTAACCATCCCCTCCTGCTGCAGGACACTCTCTTTCCCGGTTCACAATAAGGTGGTCAACAAAGATCCTCTCTTAAGAGAAGAGTTGCCGGATATCAGTTTAAGTAAAGCTTTACCCCTGGCTCACCAGGTGCTTGCGAGTGGTCTCTTCTATATTACTTTGCCTTGGAGGATCCTGTACCCCAAATGGAGAACAGTCCCCTTCTTCACTTAATGCGCTCCTGGCCTTTCCAGCCACGGGTGATCCTTAGTAGGAGAAACAGAAGTAGCTGCAATCAACAATTCTGCCTTTAGGCCATCTGGAAAAGCAAGTGTAAAAAGAAAGGCAAGTCTCTTCATTTCACCAAGACTTCTTTCCTTTTCCTTCCTTTCTCAGTCCACTAATGTGTTGGCAGCTTGCGGGCTTCCAGGCTTCAGGTGCAGAATACGCTTGGGTACTTATTAATCCACAAATGCAGTCAGTCAGTCCCCATATAACACATGGCATTTAATTAACCTAATACCTTCACAAGCCAAATTAACCAAAGCACAGGGGGAACTCAAAACCAGAGGCCATCTGCATTTCTTTCTAACTGATCACCTCCCGCACTTCCATAGCAACCGAATTTTAAATAATTGAGTGGAAGGTGTTCGGAGCAGCATTTCTTGTGCAGCTGTATGGTGTAAGTGAGGCTAGGCCACCGGCTGAAATCACCTGAAAGTGCAAATTGTAGCAGTCAATCCCTTGCAGTTTGTTGTCCAGGAGGAGAGTTCTCATAAGGACTTCTCACATGAGTAGATGTTGAAGGTTGGGACCTGATAACATCTTTCCTCTGAGGCCCCAAAGTATTTCATAGATGCAAATTATGACAGGGAAATCCTACAGTCCCTGCAGATCACACCCCGCTAGAGATATTGGCTGTAGCCGTGTTGAGCTAAGGACATAAGCAGGCAAGGTTGTTTGGGTAGATGTGTTATCTTTTATTAGACCAACTAAATAGTTGGAAAAGTTGTTCTTTGCAAGCTTTCAGGCACAAATGTACTTCTTCAGGCATTGGGAGACTCTGCCAGCGTTATGTGTCCTTCAAGGTAGAAGAGAACTGTGCTAGCACACCCCTCCTCAGACGGCCTGTCCTGGCTGGCTGCCAAGAGGGTCCAGATGTTCACTAGGATTCCCCACATTTGGGAAAGTCTTGGTTGCCTATACAGGGTATTTCTAAACACTTTGCACCTCTGAAGGTCTTCAGCGGGGCATAAATTTTGGCCGCTCATCCCCTACAGACCAGACCTGCGGTACACAGCGAACATCCATCAAGCAATCAACAAGCAGTCAAGCCCAGGAGCCCCAAACCTAAGCCCTTACTCATTTATTAGTCAACACTTCAAGATTCCCCAGGCTTCATATTCAACTTGTGGGACAGCGGAAATCGCTTTGGTGGGAACCCTTACAGAAGGTCTATGATTTGAAGAGGACTTCACATGTCTCCCTGAGGGCTTTCAGTGACCAGAGGCAACCAACATCCACTGGTGTCTAACCCAGGTTTGGGTTCTTCTGCCTGTAGGTTACTAGCAATAACATCTGCAATAAAATCCCTGGGTACAGGCATCTGACCAAATAAGACTTTACCCTGATGTCAGAGAACACGTGTGATGAGATGTATCAGCACAGGTTAGGTTCACTCCTAAATTAACCTTTGTGCAAAGTCCTGCATACTGGTGCTGCCGGAGAGCAGTGCACGGGCACAGGGAGATTATACATTGCAGCCATCCTCATGTGCTAAGCCAGAGGTAGCCTGAAATAAAATCTAAGTCTTGAACCCAGCTCCTTTGGTCTAATTGCTAGGGTGCTCTGTCCCTCCTGTGGGATGAATGAGTAATAAGCACATTACCTCTTGTACATCTTTCTCTACCACCTCCTTTCCTGTGTATAATAACGCACTTAGCTTTTAGCTGAGGATAAGTATGGGGGCCTTTCTTCTCTTGGAGCATCTCACCTAAATGCAATTTCTTTTGGTAACAGCACAATCCTTCTAACGCAGGAGACAGCAACCTATGGCCCACGAGCCACATCTGCCCTGTGGAACCACTGGATCTGGCTTGTGGACACGGGGTTTTGGTGGCATTCAGTGGAGGGGCGCGGGTACTTTTGACTTCAGTTGCTTTCCCCTTGTTGTCACTGGGAGAAGCAGCAGTGGTGGCTGGACCTTAGCCATCCAGCTTACCCATCCACCACCCTATGACCTAGGCCCCCAGCTGGAAAAGGTTGCCTACCCCTATTTGAACATATAATGCCAGTGAAGAAGAGGCACCTCTGCATCACTTATTTTCCTTTCAATGCCATTGCCTTAGTGTTCTCTGAACTTTGAGTGGGTAGAGACTCCTTGGATATTAGGGCACAGGTCTCAATCAACCAGAGGCACCTGAATCTAAGAGATATGACCCTCTCTTTTCCCAACACAGACCTTAGCACATTGCTTCTGTAGCACACCCAGTCCCCGTCCCTTCCTGTCCATTCTGCAATCTGGCCCCTCCAGTCTCCTGCACGGAGGTGGAGAGCCATACTGCTAAACCACCTTGCAGATCTACGTTGTTCTTTAAAAAAAAAAAGTGCTGTGTGTAGAGTGGGGGAATAAGGACATAGGCCAAGGGGACTAAGGGAACATGGACAATGGAGGAAAACAAGCCTGCAGCTGGCTGTCAGCCAGTCAGCATGGCCGCCCGTTTTATATTACGGCTCACTGTAGTAACACTAGACTCTCCTACACAAAGATCGATGTGTGAGCGCCCAGGCCACTGGACACTGAGGATCTGATTATGTGTTATCTCTATTACAACAGCACCTACAGAGGCCCACTGGCTGCATGGAGAATTGACCTCGGGGAGGACCACTGTCCTTGTGACTGCAGTGTCTCATGGACAGTCCCAAGCCAGCTTTAAATGAGCTGGCCCTTACCCTGGTAGCAGTAGAGCTTCAGTACCTATGCTCAGCACGAGCTGCAAACCCTTCTGAGAAGCTGGATAAATCCTCAGGCAATTAGCTCATGCTGAGCTCTGTGCTACTGCTGTTAAGACTGTTACTGGTGCCTGAGCTCACTAGTTTAAATTGGCCCAGATCCTATTCCACCTCTAAGATGCCTAAGTCACACTTACACAGTGACAGCTCTTAGTCATCTAAGGTCGTCAAGCACAATCTTATTCTAGACTTACACTCATTACGGCCTGACAAGATCCCTAGGTGACTAGACTTGGCCTACTCGACATGCTCAGTAGCAACCCAAAATGGCCATCTAAACATGCAACTCATACCTAAGGTCTGGTGTGATCTAGTTTTGCCTGGGAAGGGTAAACACTGCTGGAGTTCCTGATTCCAAAGACAGATCAAACCTAGGCCGAGTGATGGCTTGGAGCTGAGGCCAGGCAGCAGCTCTATGCAGGAAGAGGCAGCCCACCTGCCCACCTTTGGCTTAGTAACTTAGTGCGTAGGGCACCTGCCTAGGAAATGGGAGACCTGGTCAGCCTCAGGGCATTTGACTTCTCATCTCTGACTTCCCAGGGAACTGCCCCACCCTCCAGGGTATGGGCTATAGACGTCTTGGCCCATTGAAGAGCCACAAGGAAAAGCTTCAGGGTCCCAGAAGGAGAATAAGCAAGAAGCTTGCTACCCTGGAGGGAAGGACCCCCTGGATTTTGCTCTGTCCCCCATGCTGTTTGTGAATTCTACCCCATTTTCTTGCTTACAACATGCTCCAGAATATAATACACACCCTGGTTTCTGAAAGGCAGAAAGAAGAAAAAAGGATCTTCCCGTGTGTGTTTACATGAGACACTTTACTGTGCATTAGATTAGTCTAATGCACAATAAAGCATCATTGTCTACACGTGCACGGCAATTACTGTGCAGTATATTAGTCTAGTGCACCATTTTCTAGTACCTGTAAATGCAGGTGCTAGAAATAAGCAAATTAAACTAATGAACTGAAGCATGCATGTAAATGCTGACCGGGAGCAGCCTAGGCAGCAGGGAGCCGCAGGGGACAGAGACGCTGCCTACAAGCCCTGTGTAGATGGGGACCTGTCCCGATCTCCACTTGGCTGGCAGAGCTGTCCCGGCTGCTGGGCAGCTGTTTCCCTGCCCTGTGGAGATGAGGTCCTGATCTCCACAGGGCAGGGAGGCAGCTGCCTGGCAGCTAGGACAGCTCTCCCCCACCCCATGGAGATCGGGACCAGCCCCTGGGTCCCCTGCCAGCCTGGGGCTGGCACCTGTGGAAGCCTAGTGCTCCCCTTGGCTGCTGCAGGGGGCAGAGCAGGGCAGGAGCAGCCCTAAACTGAACTGCTCCCATTGGGAGTAAATTTGCTCTTGATGGGTGTGCATGCTACTGTGTGCTGGAGGCACAGTTTAATGCACCTGAATTTTCTGTGCAGAAAATTCAGGTGCATTAATTGCACCTGTACATGCACCCTCCTTCTAGTGAGCAACTGAGTAGCAGCAGTGCGGGAGCTAAGCCTGCTCAACGCACGTATTCCCTGTGAGTCGTGTACAGATTTTATTTTAGCTTTTAATTGGCAGAACCTGCTCTTACCATATTTCTTACATATAATGCACACTGCAACTTCCAGCAGTTGATTCTTGGGGGAAAAGCCTGTGTTGTATGCAAGAAAATAGCTATAGGCAGTCTCAAGAGAAGGAAGCAGAAGACAGGGCACCCTGCCTCCCCCCCTGAGGAGCACTGACCTCACTGAGACACAGAATCACACTCCCTGGCACTTGCTCTTCTTATCAGAGATCACACAGGGTATCTATGGCAGAGCTGGCCACTGGTCCTCACTCCTGTGAGTGGCAAGCCAGTGCCTTCAGCACAAGACTGTCCTTTCTGTCTTCTCAGCTCACAGGGAAACTTGCACTTGGTCATGTTGCACTTTTCTTCAGGGCAAGTTCCCACTGCATTTGGTATTCCTTGGACATGTTTACAAATGCTGTGGAGTGGGTTTACTTTAGAGTAAATTACTCCAGAGTAAACCCAACCTGGGCAGGCATCTACACATGCAGGGATTGGCAGCAATCTGCTCCCACCCCCTCCAGCCCTGCACTGGCCCCTGCAGCAGCCAGGGAGAGCTCTAGGATCCCCCTGGGTGCTAGGCCAGGCGCTGGCAGGGAGCACAGGGCCAGAAGACAGCTGTCTCCTTGTGGGGGCTGGGAGATTGCTCCCTGCCACCACAGGGCTGCCCGCTGCTGAGGCAGAATCCACCACAAGAGCCCAAGCAGGGATGATGTCCCTCTGCCCTGGCAAGCACAGACCTGTGGCTGGGAGCAACCTCCGCAGTCCTCACTTTGTGATCGGAGAATGGGGGCTGAATGCTCTCTGCTGCCGGGGCCTGGGGACATTGTCCCTGCCAGGCTCTATTGCCCCAGCAGCAGGCAGATCCCATGGACAGGGAGCAATCTCCCACCCCCCACTGCCCAGCTGACTAGGAGCAAATTTGCTCTTGGTCAGCTGTCTACACGTGCTGTATGGTGCAGTAAGTAATCACAAGTAAATTTGCTACTTGTATTTACAGGTAGCAAATTTACTTGCCATCATAACAAATTACTGCACAGTAAGTGCCTGTACATGTAGATGGTGACCCTTACTATGCAGTAATTTGCTTTAATCTCGAGTAAAGTGCCTCCTGTAGGCGCACCCCTTGTAGAGCTTTTAGGCCTCTGTTTGATGGATGGGAAGGCCACTGCTTTTGCAGAAAGCCCAAACAGACATGCTTTGTGCCTGGAACTGTCCTCCCCTACCCAAAGCCAAGCATGGAGCATTCTCTGTAGCAGTGACCACAGCACCTGTACAGAGTTTTTGCCCAGTAGCTCACCAACCAACTTCCTATATGCTTCCTCCCAGCTTGCCCCTTCAACTTTATCTCCACACTCCAGCACTGACAACCGTACTGGAGACACGAGACCCCTCCCTGCATATATTCTATACTGCTGCCCTTCACTCCTGCAAAGGAACCAAGGCAGTTCACCTGTTTCTTGGGGCTTGTCTGTGTCTGCCCAAGGGGTGAAGCATGTCCAAGGCAGTTACACATCCAGTCCATCACTACATTATGACTACACAGGCATGTTCCAGACAAGTGGGCAAATGTCTCTGGTGTTTAAGAGGATATTAAGTTCATCTGGAGGAAGTGGGCTGCATTCTGTTTTTAATTTTTAAGGCTGGACTACTAACTCAGGCTTATATAGTCCCCACCACCCTCAGTGGATGTTCACAGATATCAATAGGAGGTTTCCACAGAGATGAAGGAGAAAGAATGGCTTGTGTGTTGTAATTAAAGGCCAGATGTACCAAGGTCAATAAGAAGAACTGGAAGTAGGCGCCTAGCAAGATTAAGTGAGATATGTAGGATAGGCCCCTAAAGTCCATGTCTTAAGAAGCTCTGTGCAGAGATACTGTAAGCTCCAAAACCAGAAACATTACATATCCCTCAGCATAGCCCTGTCCCTCAGCTAATCAGCTCTGCTGGATGAGTCTAGTCCACCATAACGTCACTTGGAGAGCAAATTGCAATTTAGACCCCTGTTTTCCCCACCACAGGACATTTTCTCAATGCAGAATGTTTTTTTAACTAAGTACCACTGGAGTGACACTAAGAAGGTGTTACACTAAGAATTTGCCATGAGGTCCAAATTGTGCCTGCCTGGTCGGATTCTCCTCTCATTGACACTGGTGCATCTCCACTGACCTCTGATTTACACCATCAGAAACCAGAGGAGAACCAGGGCTACTTGTTCCTATTCCATGCATCCATCTCAAGCTGTACAGCTGCCATTAGCACTGACGAGAACTGCGGGGCAAAACCATGTATTTCTATTTAAGAATCCATCCCTGAAACAGGAAGCCTCCACCTGACAACACTGCAAGCCCGACAGAAAGCTGACATCACCAGTATTCTCCTTTTCCCATTTCATGGACAAGAGAGAATCTCTTTCTAATTTCTGGTGGCATCATGGACACCACCTGTGAGCCCAGGTAACGTGCTACAGGTGAAGACTGTCAGCAACAAAGGGATGGCTGCAAACGGATAGTTAAATAATTCAATAATCGATGCAGCGTTAGCTCATCCTGTAACACTGATACTTTGGCAGCAGTTGAAGAAGGAAAAAAAAAGTCCTGGATGATCTGATAGGCCTGATTTTATTTTCTCTCCTTGAGGAGAAGGTGAAGTTCCTGCTGCAGAGAATAAAGGATGGCAGGAGAGTTGGGATATATGAGTTCAGCCTATTTAATTCCCAGTCAGCCTTGAACTTAGTTCCTGGTCTATTGAAAGGAGCTTCCTATTGATTGCTCTGCATTTCTTGACTCAGTCACTGTCTTTACATGGTAGGTGTAGAGATGGGATCTGCCACAGAACCATTTATCAGTCCATAATGCCTTTTAGACAGAGGGCCGAATTAGTGTTTAGGACAAAGGATAGACTCCTGCATAGACTTTTTGACTTTACATGTAAGTTAGCTCCCAGGTGACAATTCAATTAGTCTAACTAAGTTATTACTTCGCCTCACAGAGCATACTACTCTTCTACCCCTGGACCATCACAGCTACATCACTGCCACCACTATCTCCAGCCCAGGCAGCTGACTTGTCAAGGTCTGGTTGCTAAAGTCAATACATAAGGCACAGAGCTTCTGAGTGAAGAGTGATTAGCCTGACTGATAAAGTGTTAAAGGAAAGTGTGACAAGTTAGCCGTGGTTTAGGATAGCATTCTGGATGAGAATGGGAAACAGGGACAAAGAACACCACAATGGAGATGCACATTTACAACAATAGGAAGACATCCACATCAGAAGACCCTGGAAGGTATGGTACAGCTCAGAGGAGTAACAGGGAGGAATCAATAAGACATGTCTCTGACAGTCTGAGTGTCCTGAACAGGCAAAGGAGAAAATGCTATCTGGGGGCGCTTGTGCACGTGATGCCATTGACATGTACACGTGACAAAAATATCACTTTGAGTGGCTTAATGGCATCACAACGTACATGTGCAAGACTCTGGGGGGGTTTAAATTACTTTGTATCATTGCAAACTAAACTACATCCAGATGTAGTTTAGTTTGCAAGGTTGCAAATTGCAACAATGCAGCTGTCAGCTCATCCCCTGGCTTTGGGAGAGGCGGATAGGCTCCATAGAAAAAAGGGATCTAGCCCCTCACCACTTCTACCTTCAACAGGCACCTGATGAAGGCAGAAGTGGCAAGGAGCCTGATCCGTTTTTTTGGATTTTTTTTTGGTGGAGCCTGCCCACCTCTCCTATTGCCGGGGGGCAAGCTGCCGGTGGGCTGAGTAACCCCTGAGCTGCAGAAGGCCCTGGTCCTTCTCTCTGTGGTGGTGGCACCCCCTGGGGCTGCCCAGGCAGACTGCTAGTGAGCTGGGTGCTGCCCCAGCTCGGTGTCAGAGAAGAGTTGGATCAGGCCAGGTGGTACCTCCGAACTGGGTCAGCACCTGGCCCACTAGCAGCCCACCCAGGCAGCCTTGGGGGCACTGCTGCTGCAGAGGGAAGGATTGAGGCCCCCTGCAGCTCGTCCCGGCTGTGAGAGAGGTGGACAGGCTCTGCTGAAAAAAAGAATCGGGCCCGTCACTGCTTCTGCCTTCAGCAGGCTCCTGCAGCTGGCAGAATAGCTAGGGCCACCCGGAAACGAGCTGGCTCACCCCTGGGGCAGTGCAGGAAGGCAGCGGGATAGCAGCTGGGTTTGCTGGTGGCTGGATGGTGCACAGGGTGCTGGAAGCCAGGGTGGGCTGGCCAGGTGCTGCCACAGCTCGGAGATGCCTGATCCAACATTTCCCCAAGCCCGCCCAGGCTTCCAGCACTCCATGCACAATCCCCATCACCTTCTCCGATTGCCAACAAACCCAGCTGCCTTCCTGCACTGCCCTAGGAGCAAGCCAGCCCATTCCCAGGCAGCCCCAGGCATCCTGCCAGCTGCAGGACTCTGCTTTCAAGCAGAAGTGGCAAGGGACCCAATCCTTGCTGTTGTGGAGCCTCTCCCCCTTCCCCTCCATCGCGGAGGAAAGAATCAGGGTCCTGCACAGCTCAAGGGCTGCTTGGCCCACCAGCAACTTGCCCCCGGCCGCAGGCAGGCTCTGGCTCCAACAACGACAACAAAAAACAAATTGGTACCCTTGCTCTAATGTGATGGAAAAATTTATGGAGAAACGTTTTAGTTCTCAGGGTTTTATCTATGCCCCACCATTTCAATTTAGGGGGCATAAAATAATACCTTGGGGATTAAACCCCCGTCATGTGTACAAGTGCCCTGGAACTGTAAGACTTATTTTACAACAGCCAAGCCAAGAAATACCAATCTAGTTTAATACTTATTAAAGCTAGACCTAGAGGCATTGTGTTGTAGTTTTGCTGAACACATCTGCTCACAGGAGCTGTTGGATTTGATCTCCACCTTCTTTTCAGGCTAAATAAGGGAGCAAATAAATGGCCCTTTGGTTTGTGATAGCTGAAACAATGGGAAGGACTTCCTCCTGGAAGAAGTCAGTCCACAAGACCCTGAATTTTGCTGGTAGTTCAGGTCGAAAGGGGAAAACAAAGGGTTTTAATCCATTTTTTTTTCTCTCTCTGCAGAATGTTTGCGTTTCAGACTGTTCTGAGACAAAGTTGAAAAAAAATGTATCATCTTCTTAGACGCAGCCTAAGAAAAAAATATATCAATCTTGTAGCATTTGGCTGGGATAACTGCTGAAGGGAGGCCATTGGCACAGTGGCACTGGAGACTGTAGAGAAAACCAATGGACTGAAGTTAGTCTATAAATGGCGAACACTTTTAATGAAAAACAAAATATTCTCTGTTATTTTGAACACTGTCACCAAGTCCTTCAAAATGGGGGAGAATCAACAGAGATGGAAAGTTCCCATCGAAAATGTCACTTGAATCTATAAGCACCAACATTTTGACCTGTTTCTTTTCTATCCCATAGGGCAGCAATTCTCAACGTGGGGTACCACAAAATCCCTTTAAGGGTGTGCGCGGTGCCATGCAATGTTAGCATTGTTAGGTGGGCAAATACCTACACGATTCACAAGATACACTCGGATTTCAAACAGGAATCCAGTGTCAAAAACACTGTGCCCTGTTGCGGGTCAAAAACCATTGCTATAGGTGTTCAGATTCCATCTTCATCATACTAATAACTGACTCCTTCCAGTTACAATCATGGCTGACATCTGTTATATGTCTCGTTCAATCTCTCGGGGCCTTAATGCATGTTGCATTTACCCTGCTGTGATTTACACTTCCTTTGGACACACAAGAAAATGACACTTAGGAAGAATTTTCTTGCTAGGAGGGTAGTAAAATATTGCAACAGATTACCCAGGTTACCTCCATTTGCAGGTATCAAATTTAGGCATGATTAGCTTGAAATTGCCATTTTTAAAGTGCATTAAGGGCACGCATGTGTAGACACATGCCTTAATGCACCTTAAATTTAGGCTAATGCACCATAAGGCATCTTGTGTAGATGCACCTAATGTGTTATGTGGGCTGCACCCACACAACTTACTTCCTGTGTATCCAGTTAACGGGATGTCACATGGGCTGTAGCAGTGTGCTGATTGGGCTGCATGTGGCCTGCAGGTCATGGGTTGAGAACCACTGTGCTAGAGTAAACTGTGGATACGCACAATCCCTTTGCTGGCATAATTTACACTGGGGTAATTTTATCCCTGTTTCTTTCAGGAGTGCTTGTACATTGGAATGAGCAAAAATGTTGTTCAAATAAATCCATTTTTTTCCTTGGAAAATAAACTGAATCAAGTCACCTTGGCCACATTTGATTGCAGAAGTAAAATAGGATTTTCCAACCAGCTTTAATCAAAGACTAGTCCACTTTCTTGACAACTGCCCTGTAAATCTTTCTAGACGTTTACTTTGAGATTCAGGATCCGCAAAAAAAATTATCTTTTCAGAATCCCAGTTTTCATCATTAGTTTAAAGTCTGATCTACACCTAGTTTTCGTGCCATAACTATGTTACTTTTAAGTATGCCTTTTTTTAAAATCTGTGAGGCAAGGATTTCTTAGGGTGATCTCTTTTATTAGGACAGTTAGACAAGCTTGTGAATGCAAGACATTCTTCCTCAGGTCCTCCTTTTTTATATGTACAATTATGCCAGTACATACTGTAGTGTGGTCACAGTTATACTGCTATAACATGTCTTTTCCTAACTAGGAACAAGGTAAGCCAGTATAAGCACATTTAACCCCATATCACTGCCTTCATGCTAAAGGTTTGTGTCGTTTCATCTACAGCAGCAGTTTGCCATTGCTTTAATTCCAGCGGTATAATGGCAGTAGAGCAACTTGCATGAGCCGACACAGCATAAAGGTGAAGTTATGCTTTATACTTAGGCCACACTAAATCTGTGGCCTAAATTGCACATTGAAGATTAATACCCTTTCTTACCTGACTTGCCACTAGAAGGTAGACAAGTAGGGACATGGGTAGAAACCAGGACCCCTGGGTTCTATCCCAGCTTTGAAGTGGTGCATCCTGGGATGCTGGAGGACTGCAGACTAAAGTTACCCTGATAGGAGCTGTGTAGCACTGCACAGAATTAACACTCGCCTAAAGTGGCGTAACTTTGGGATGCCCAGAAGGCACTCAGCAGGAGTTAACATGCTTTACCGTGAAGACACTCACGTTTTAAGTGCCATTAGTATGGTCCAAGTGTAACATAGTACTTTATCCTGACATTGCAGAGTGGCTGTGTTCCTCCCGATGGAAATATGAGAGTGAGGGAGACCCAAGTGCCACCCCTTGGTAACATTACTGCTATTTGAATGCCAAGTAAAATAAAGCCAACACTGCCCTTTCCATCACGCTCTATTTGCTTTTACAATGGTGCATTGTCTTGGCTACTACAGAGTGTGTGTGGGCGGGGAGGGACCTTAAACCATGAAAAGATCAGGCTTCAGCTCAGTAAGTAACCTGCAAGTGGGGTGTGTGATGTGTCTGTCCCAAAGAGAATGAAGTTATATGATCTGCAGATACCATCATAGTGCATCTAAAAGACAAACTTCTAAGAGAAACAACAGAGGAAGAGTTTGTGTTTCATTTTTAAAAATTGGAAATGCTTGTGGTTTTATCACAGGTCTTTTGATATTGGGGTGGGGGGTTCAGCACCAACTCCTGGAAGTTTGCACGAGAATCTTAGCTTTCTTTAAAAAAAAAAAATGGAAGTAAGTTTCTAGCCTTTTGTGATGGGGGAGAAAAGCTTGAAAAAGTGAAGCATAAGACTTAGAAGCTAAAAAAAACACACTGATAAGTCAAAACAAATCTCATGATTTCTTGTAGGCTGCGTCATGATTTTCCAACATTTATTAGAGTTGGCAGTACTTGTTACATTGCGAGGTCTGGGAGAAAAACCCAGGAAGGTTGTCAGATGAGCTTTAAAAAAAAGTACAGAGGAGAAGCCCTCGTGAAGAACATTGCGTTAGTTGCCTGAGCATTGTCAAAGCTCCCCTTCCCATCTGGCTTGGAAAATCGCCCAAATGGTACTTCACCCATTAGAGGAAGGAGATGGAAAACGGCCAATCCGCTCTGTGACCTGCTCTGCAGCATACTAGCAGCCCCCTCTACCGTATATGTTTAGAATTGCTGAACACAGTAACAGTAATCCATGATGAGGTTTCTTCACATCACAGATGTGTAGAAAACCCTGGGCTGGAAGGGCCCTCTGGAGGTCATCTAGTCCAACCTCCAGTGCAAGGCAGGAGCATCCTTGTCTAAACCAGCTCATCCCCTGCTCCTAAAAACCATCAATGCTGGAGAGTCCACAATCTCCCTAGGCAATCTCTTCCAATGCTTAACCATCCTCCGAGTTGGAAAGTTCTTCACAGTATCCAATCTAAATCTCCTTTATTGCAATTTAAGCCCATTACTTTGTGTCCCGGCCCTTGTGGACACAGAGAACGATTGAATGCCATCCTTTTTTTAACATCTCTTTCTGTAGTTGAAGCCTGTTATTGATCTGGAATTAAACTATCCACCTAGCAATGCCCTGAAGAAGAGAAAGGGGGAGAGAGAAGGTGGAGATGAACAGACATTTTATGCGCAGTTTTTCGTGCTATTGTAACTTGACAAGTGTGAATCTGTGAATCAGATTATTGAGTGAATCTGTGACAAAAAGTCTTTGCCAGGCTGTAAGGCACTCAGAGAAGGGCAACCAAAATAATTAAGGGCGGGAGGGGTTCATTTACAAGGAGCGAGTGAAAGAATGACATAGCTAGTCTAGCTAGGCAAAAGCAACAGGATGGGGAAGGGGGAAGATTTGACCTATGAAAAGGGAGTGAAATGATTCAGGGTGGGCCAAGAGAGGAGTGTATTGCAGTTTGTATTACCATAGCACCTAGAGGTATCAAACAAGACGGCTGCCCCATCATGGCAGGAAATAAATACATACCCAGGCCAAGGGACTGTCACTGCCCTGAAGCTTGACAGGTAGGGGGCGGGGGAACGAACTTTAATTTTTTAGCACCTAATTTGAGATACGTTCAAGAGAATTGATATTCAGAATGGCCTCAACAACAGACTACTGAAAAAAATCAGGCCTTCTGAGCTGTTTGAAGTTGCATGGGCAGATCCTGAGGCCTTCCCTTCAGTGTAACCGCTAGGCATTTAAAAATTGTTTTTGGCTTAAATAGGCACAATATTCTTCTTAGCTAGGACTCAGTGCCACAAGAGATCATTGCCAATAAAGGTTGGTAAGGATTCTCCAAAGGCTTAGACCGGTGGTTCTCAACCTTCGTAAGTCCCAAGCCACCCTATGAGACTCGAGGCATGCTGCAGAAAATGCCGGCTCTTAATTTTCACTCATTTTTTGACTACAGAAAAATACTAGGCGATTCTTCTGTTGCAAAGAACTCAGGAAGACCAAAATATATCAGCATGCTTTTAACACCCTGGGTTTCTATGTGAAATTTTTTGAATCAGGTCTTTATGCCTCACAGTGCTAAAATTGTGTGGCACCCTACAGCACCCTTGTAAGGATCTTGTGGCACCCTCGGGTTTCATGTCATCCTGCTTGAGAATCGCTGGTACAGACAGTCATAGGAATATCACTCAGAGGTACCCTAATGAGAAGAAAAATCCAGAAAAGGCAATATATCCTCATGAACATAAGAACTGCCATATACCGGGTCAGACCATAGGTCCATCTTGCCTGGTATCACGTTACACAGTCCCCATCCCTTTTGTGTTCTGCAATTTTGGTCCACGGACCCACCAAGTCCTGGGACCTCCTGGTCTAGCTCCTGGTGCCTCTGGCTAAGCTGGTCATCTATAAGGCCAGGAAGGAGGCTCTGGCTTGGAGGAGTCCAGGCGAGCGTGAGGCTGCTTCCCTGGCACTGCTCCATTCACATCTCTGGACAGAGTTTCACTGGTCGGTGTCCACAGGCTCCCTCGACTGCTTCAGCGATCAGTGGCTGCTGGCCAGTGTGCTCTGTTCAGTGTCCCCTTATGATGCCCTAGTTATATGGGCAACTGGTGGCACTTTAGTCGGGGGGGGGCATGTGTCCCCCAAGCAACCAGTCAGTGACTGGGGGCGGGTCCTCAGGGGGGGTCCCCCCCATGGCCAATCTCGCTGACAGGGGAGGGGTCCCCCCATGGCCAATCTCAACAACTGGGGGCAGGGGTGGTCCCCCATGGCAAAACTCACCAAAGCTTCTGGAAGTGGCCGTGGTGCTACATCCTGTGCTCCTACTCCCCAGCACCTAAGCAGGGAGTGTGGCTAGTCAGGAGGTGCACCAGTGCTCTCCGGGGGTACACATGCACCCCCGTGCACCTCCTATGCATCACCACTGCCTAGTTATTTCCCTACGACCTCATCCCGGTCATGTTTTCTTTTTTGTTGTCCCAAGCAATTAGCTGGTGTCTCTCCAGTGGCCTCCCTTCTTAAGGGGGCTTATAGATTTTGTGATGGGCTGAGACCTATGACATCAGGGCGTATCAAACAGACCTGTCACACAGTCCCCATCCTTTTTTTGTTATGGACTTCCCATCCATGGCCCTACCAAGTCCCAGGACCTCCTGGTCAACCTCCTTCTGGCTCTGGCCAAGTTGGCCATCTATGGGACCAGGAAGGAGGCTCTGGCTGGGAGGAAACCGGGCAAGTGTGGGGCTGCTTTCCTGGTACTTCTCCGCTCACGTCTCCAAGAAGAGTTTCAATGGTCAGTGTCCACAGGCTCCCTTGACTCCTTTAGGGGGGCAGTGGGTGCTAGCCGGTGTGCTCTGCCTCCAAATCCATTTTTCTTAACCTATGACTTCACTGCCATTCCTGTTTTCTTTGTTGTTGTCCCAAGAAGTTAACTGATGTGTCCCCACTGGCCTCCCTTCTTAAAGGGGACTTACAGAATTTGTGAAGGGCTATGGCCCATGAACGTTTTTGGCACATCAAATAGGCCTGTCACACAGTCCTTGCCCCTTTTTTTTTGTTAGGCACTACCTGTCCATGGCCCCACTAAGCTCTGGGACCTTCTGGTCAACCACCTCCTGGCTCTGGACAAACTGGCCAGTGTTCTCTTCTCAGTATCCCTTTCCAGTTCCCTTGCTATTGGTGGTGATGCAGAAGGGGTGCAAGGGGGTGGACGTGCCCCCCCTGAGAGCACAGGTGCACCCCCTGTCAGGCTGCACTCCCTGTTCAGCTGATGGGCAGGGGGGACAGGAGGGAGCACCAGTGCCCCCCTGTGAGTGCCGGCTGAGGAGTGCGAGAGCCGGATGTAGATTGCAGCTGCTTCCAGAAGCACCGCAGCCACTTCCAGGAGTGCTGCAGCCACTTTCAGGAGCAGCACAGCCACTCACCAGTTGGTAAGTTTTGCTTCGGCAAGATTGGCCATGGGGGACCACCCCACTGACTGGTCACTGGGGGGGGTGGGGGGGAGGCATGTGCCCCCCCTGACTGAAGCGGCACCAGTCGCCCCTATTTATTAACATATGACCTCGCTCTCGTTCCTGTTTTCTCTTTAGTTTCCCCAACGCATCAGTTGATGTGTCCCCAGTGGCCTCCCTTTTTAAAGGAAGCTTATAGTTTTTTGTGATTAGCCAAAGCTCACAACCCCGTGACACATCAAATATACCTGTGATGCATGGTGGCAGACAGGGGATACTGAAAAGGAGAGTGAGCAGGCTATGACCAGGGTTAGGTCATAGCCTGGTCATAAGGGTTTTTCCCCTGTTCCTCTCCTACTTACCACCTCTAGCATTTAGGGTCTAGGAGGTTCTGATTCAGAAGCTGTATCCCTGACTTCCACGCTCAATAGCTCCTGATGCCCCTTTTCTCCAAGAATTTGTCCAATCCCCTTTTGAATATGGCTAAACTGTCAGCCCCCCACAACATTTTGTACAAATGAGTTCCGTACTTGAATGACACACTGCACGAAAAAGAGCTTCCTTTTGTTAGTTTTAAACTTGCTACCTACGACTTTCATTGTATGACCCCTAGTTCTTGTGGTTGTGAGAAACAGTAAATAATAAATCCCTTTTTACTTTCTCCTCACCATTTAGCATTTTGTAAACCCTTATCACGTCTCCCCTCAAGCATCTCTTTTCCAAACTGAATAGGCCCAGCCTTTTTAGTCTCTCCTCCTATGGAAGCCCCTCCATGCCACTAAGCTTCCTTGTTGCCTTCCTCTGGACTTGCATATCTTTTTTGAGGTGTGGGGACCAGAACTGGACATAGTATTCAAAGTGTGGCCACACCATGTATTTATGGCTCATGGCTTTAGGACAGCAGATGCTAGGTGCTTGGGATGATAGCAGTATTTTTTTCCATAGGCATTTTATTACCTAGCTGTCCATTAAGTGGATTTCATACAGTCTTCTAAAAGATTAAATATTGACTTCTATTGGAAATGGGGTATCACATTAGGTAGGCAGTTGATCTAATATAAGAAACTCCTGTGATGCTGTGCAAGTACTCTGTGCTCTACCTTTGTACAGCAGTGGGCACTGTGGGTCCTGGTCTGGGATAGGGGATTGTAGGTGCTGTCATAAAAATAATAATGAAACAAGTAATACAACACTATGTACTAGGTTACATGTTCCCGTGCTCAATGCCCCTCCACTGCAGCCTTTTTAGCTGAACAGAATCAGTCCATGAAAGGTGGGTCAAATTTCATTTTAGGAACACAAGACTAGAAGGGGACTCAGACATCCCATCCCATGTTTGGAGGCAATTAGTCACACAAAAAATTCCCCTAAATCACTTCTTCAACCCCCCACCCCCCTCCAATAAATTGGTGTTTGTTTACTACCAAGTATAAAGTTTCAGCTGTATCAAAACTTGCCGATAAAGTAATTTCAATAAGGTGATTCCAGTGCTTTGAATTAAATGACTTTGAAATGTTCCTTCCACAACAGTTCAGGATTTTGACTCTTCGTGTGACTTCAAGATAAAAACCAAAAATTAAGAAGTTGGATTTTCCTGTGGGAGGGAGATTCTGTTTTCAATCAGCTCTATTTAAAAGGAAAATATATTTTTCCCCTTTGTCTCCAAGCTACAGTGACCGTGTTCTACTTGGCAAAGCTAACAGATAGGAGTTTTCTTAGCTATTCATCGTCAAATATTCAGGATTTTGCAATATTCAGGAAATTTTAAGAATTGCTTTATTTTTTAATGAAACCTTTCACTGGTACACATTTTCAAAGCAAATGTCAGGCATTTCCACAGTCCCTCTATGGAGTTCTGGAAGCATTTCAGGGTTTGCTGGGTTGTGAATTTGACATGTATTTGCCATTGAGGATGCACTATAACATAGAGTAATGTCGGTAGACATCAAACAGCAGCTTTTTTCCATCATCACTCACCATGAAGTAATTAAAATACACACACAACCAGCCACTAGCCTGGCTCATTGTAAAAAGGGACATTTAAGCTGGTGAGACAGCCACAAGATAGTGGCTAAACTAACAGAACTAAAATAAGGAGAACTGATTTTCTGTTGCTCTGCCCCTTGCATCAATGGAAAACAAGTATAAAATATAATCACATGACAACAGCCGTGTTTTGCATTCACTTAGCACTGTGCAGACAAACACACAAAATACAAGGTAACAGACAGGGCTGGAAGGGATGTCCTGAGTCAGAGCGTCCAGTCCCCAGCTATCACAAGCACCATATCCCATAGACCTCTTTGTCTCAAGTTCCATCTACATTTTAGATGTCCTCGCTCCTGGGAGTGGAAAGCTGTTCCAGGGACCATCAGGCTCCTGAAGCCCATCCCTATCATTAACTCTCTGGTGAGGAACAGACATTTGAACCTCCCACTATACACCCAACTTCCTTTGTCTGTACAGCTAGGAATGCTTCCAACCTTTGTGAAATATGGTTCAAAGCACCTGTATGGCTAAGGACAGAAATTACACATAATGGAGTGTAAGTGATGGGAAAGCGGGTCAAATCTGTAACACAACAGAAGTTCAGTGCACACAAACTGCTTTCAAAATGGCTGAAACCAGTTTAAGATAAGCCGGGATGGATATGGTATCAGACTTAACTGATTTAGGTTAAACTGGTTTATTGCACTTCTGTCCCAGATCCCTTCCAGATGCAAGGTAACTCACAGTCCCCTAGCATCCCAGGATGCTTTGCATCTTTCTCACAACCCCCCGACCCCACTTGCAGGGTGGGCAGGCTAGCCTTGGTCCAAGCTGTCTGCTCCAGCCAAGCAGGGAAGCGTGCTCTAGTGCCCACCACAGCTTCTGGCATAGGCCACTGCAGGCACATGGCTACATTTCCAGAATCAAAAGTGAATGCATGTTCACTTGCTTATTAGTTCAATCTGTGCAGCTTAAACTAACCTGCAAAGATTGAATTGATTCAGCCTTGGGCTTTTGGCCCATCTGTACATAACCTAGAAGACATAAGTCAGTGAGTTTTAACCAAAACATGAGCCAAGCCTCAAATGGAAATACATAGTTGTCACCTTTCTGAGTTCTCTGCAACCGAAAAACAGATCTATCTTTTTCTGTAGGCAAAAAAGTGTGAAAACTGAGAGCTGGGATTTTCCGAGGGAAGCCTTGAGTTTAACCAGGGTGTGCCTTGAATCTAAAAATGTTAAGAACCATTGACCTAAGTTGGGGTGAGGTGTCGGAGTAGTTAATATGTCTTGCTAACAGTTCCTAGTTGTGAATTCCAGCATGACTTTGGATTTGGGCCAAAGGTTGCCCCCGGTTCACCCAGCTGCAAATGGGTACTGTGTTTTTGAGCTGGAGAGTGAGGGGAAGCCAGATGTGGTGCTGGGCACATCAGTCTCTTGCAGGCTGCTGGCTATAAAAAGGGGTGCACCTTAACCCATAGCTTTATGGGCCACAAAGCTCAGCAAGGTCCTTGACCCCCAGGCTGGTTGTGATTAGGATGACAGGACATAACCTCTAGTTGTGAGAGAGATGGTTCAGAGCTGTGAGCAGTCTGAGCTAATGAGGAAGAAGGAGCAGGATTACTGACTTTCTGTCCTGCCGCAACAAAGGAGGTATTGACACAGCTGGGGCTGTTTGCCTCCATGCCAGCTTTGCCCAAGACACCAGGTGCTATACTATGGTCCTGGGAGATACCATAGGTATCAGAGGCCTTTTCTTTTCAGAATCCTTATGCAAACAGATGCCAGATTTCAGCACGTTGTCGGGGGCTGACAGCATGAGAGAAAGAGGAAGGATGGTTAGTGGTACCTGGAAGACCAAAATTTCTACTCTGTTTTGCCAGACACTTGAAGTGACCCTGAGCCAGATGCTGAGCCTCTGTACCCTCAGCCTGTAAAAGAGCAGCATCATCTACCCGCACAGGACAGATAAATCTGTAAAAGATTCTGGGGCCCTCAGACCCCTGGTGAAGGGAAGCATATGAGGACTTAGACTATTGCACATATAGAAGTGTCTCAAGCTGGCAGATCTATTCTCATCACCCCTATTAAAAGAGTGCCTCTGAAGGGCCCATTGCATTCGGTACTGCACAAACACTCGTTCAAAACAGCCTGTGGCCATGGATCAAAAAAGAATAAAGGATCTCACAGGCCAATATTTCCTGGAGGGTAACCTATCAAAAACCAAGAGTGTGAGTATTACAGACAAGTCTACAAAAGAAAGCAGGATGCATTCAAGCTTGGGCGAAGCCTACTCCCTGCATCTTCAGCATGCTTTGTGCAATTCATGTTCCTTGGCCAAAACACTGCAAGAATCCCAGTCAGAACATCTCCCTTGCCGGCAGCTGCTTTCTCTGCACACAGCTACCGTGGCGCTTTAATTGCCCCATAAATTTGATTGAAGGGATTTGTGGCCGAGTGCTGTTAAAATGCCACACGTCTTGAGCACCGCAGCTAATGAATAGCTCCCAACGATTCACGTTTCAATCTATATGCAAATGTGCCCTCTGGTTGGCTCATGGTGGACTTTTCATTGCCATGTTATTGCTATCCGGGGATGCCTCAGACTCGTAGATCACACAGGTACAAGACAGAAAATGGGAGAAGACTTAAATTATTTAGCATTTATGAGGAAAAGAATATAAACAGTGGGCTTGTGTTTGGGCTTTTGGAATACCACGGTCACAAATCAGCCCTGGGAAGGCCTATAATAATGCGTGATATTTTTTTCCCCCCTCCCTGCTATCAAAACATATGCAACACTCCATCTTTTAGAGATGCAAAGCTGAATGCACATTATCCAGTATTATCCAGGAACAGCACAGTTCACATCAGCTGTGCATGAAAATGGAGACTGGTTAATCAGGCTTGGGGATGCCTATGAACAGGCTGTGAGACTTCGCTGTAGGTCTCTCTCATTTCATTCTCATTAGGAACAGAGGATGAGAAGAGACTTGGGTTAAGGAGGTTTAGTCCCTCTACCTAGACAGATGCCTTTCATCCATGAAGCTCCCTGTATCCCTCTTATCTGGAAACTGCATACAATTCTGGTCAAGAGATAAATTCAAATTGGGATGGGTGCAAAGAAGGGCTGTCATGATGAGCAGGGAGTGGGGAGCTTATCTTATGAGAGGAGAGCAGCCTGGAAAAATATAGGCTGAAACAGGACAGGACTGCCCTTGCTGAGCACATGGTGGGGGTTTAACACCAGCAAGGGAGAAGAGCTATTTTAGCAGAAGGACAGTGATCACAAAAGAACAACTGTGTATGAAATGACCTAGAATCATTTTAAACTTTTCAAAGGATGGATAAAGGTAAAAAGAAGAGCACAGGAATAATTTGAAGTATGTATGTATACACGCAGTGATGATAATAGCGAAGAGAGACAATGGCATATTGGGTTGTATTAACAAAAGTGTCCTTTGCAAATTGAAGTGGATTGGGGTTTCAGGCTTTAACCCAGAGGACCATCTTGGGTTTAACACTGCACATGTTCAGGGAACAAGGGCATGGATTGGTGCAAGCTTCAGCGCTGCATCAGGTCTGACTTTGCTGTCATGCAGTCAGCATTTCTCACTCCCGCAGGACGATCAATCCTGTTGTTTTTTCCTGCCTCACACCATCACCACCACCAAATGTGTATTTCTTTGGACTGTGCTAGTTCAGCAAAAGACCAGGAATTAAATGGCATCTGGAGCGTTATAGTTTATGTATCTATTAAAAACCCTGTGAATGAATAAGATACTGTCAAAGGAAATTAAAAGTCTGATAGTTAACAAGTTACAACAATCCTGTGTATGTATCCACCAATTAGTCTGGCCCTACAGGCAGAGGAACTCCTGATGCAAGATGGCTGCAGAGAGGGACTGACTGTTGCTCAGGCTGTCCCCAAGAGATGCAGGTAGAGAGCTAAAGGGGACTTGTTGGGAACTTGAAGGGAAGTTACTGACCGGGGGGGGGGGGGGGGGGGGGGGGGGGGAGGGGGGGGGGAGAGTTGTAGACTTTTGAGTTTAAAGTAGCGGCTTGCCTTTTTTATTCTAGTTTATATCAGAGGACCAGGTGTGGCTGACAAGGGGAGGAAAGGAGGCCACAGGGGTGCCAGAGGGGCACATGAGGTTTGAGCCCTGCTGGAGCAAAGGCACAGGTGGCCTGAGGCTGAGAGCTGGAGCCAGAGCCCAGAGCGGGCAATGTAGGCAGCCAGGGGGTATCAAGAGACTGAGACTGAAAGGCAAGGCAAGGCCAGAGCCAGTGGGCCTAAGCCACTGGTCTACAGCCAGAGTAACCTACAGACTAAGGCTAAGGAGGCCAAAGCCTGTACAAGGGAGTGACTGGCAAATAAGTGGCATCTGTGAGGCATGGGCATGGCCACAAATAGCTCTTAAAGCAACTGGTGCCCTGGGGCACAGATGGGGCCAGAAGGGCCCGACTTAGTATTTGAGAGGTAGGACTGCCATCAGCTGGGTCTAAGAGGGACCTTCTGGCCAAAGAACAAATGAAGGCTTGCTCTGAGACTTTGGAGCAGCCTCCCTTTTGTACAATCAAATTATTCCATCAAGGTATGGCAGGAGAGACAATATGTAAGTTATCCAAGGAATGGGGCAGGAGTCATGTGACCACCAGGAGGCATCACAGCCACTCTTGGGGCCTGGTTCTGTCACTATAACACAGCCTGGAATAAAGGTAGAATGAAAGAAAAAGTTCCTTCCTTGGACCCTTCCTAAGGAACTGGGCAGCAGCAGTGAGGGAGCCCCGCCTGTTCCTTGCCCTGCTCCCTGTGCAGATTTGACTTTCATTTTTGCTAGTAACTGGCAGAAATTGCTCTTACTGTATTTCACACGTAATGTGCATTGCAAGTCTCAGCAGCTGTTTTTTTAATGGGAGAGGGCACGCATGTGTTGTATGTAAGAAAATATGGTATTTCCAGATCAAGAAATGTACTGCTCTCATACTAAATTTGCAAACATCAAGGAAGAGTTGCAGATGTTCTGTGGAGCCAAGCTAGCTCATCAGCTTAGCCTGCCAAGAATTTAAAAGGCCCTGCTCTTTGATAGTTTTCTCCACTGGATACCAAGAAAGTTGCCATGACCAATTTGCCAGTGACTAAAGCTGACAAGTTTGGCTCCCAGACATGCCTCTGCTGTGGAACAATATTTGCTTTTCTTCTAACTTATTTGAGTGGAAGGTACTGAGAACGGCATGCCTTGTACATTTTGTGCTCCTGACTCAGAGCTGCATGCTCCCAACTTGCACTTTGGTCCCATGTACCATTCCCCAAAGACGGATCCAACAAGACATTTCCATAAGTCTATTTCTAATGTATAGTACTTTTGAATTTGAGTAACTACTTGATCTACACCCATGAAGGGAATCATGTCACCAATATCATAGGAACTAAACAAATTCTGACACCATTTGAGGGTCGAGCTTTGTCTTTTTTTGGCGTACGTGTATTTAAGCCATGGATGAGGGTTCTTTCAAGGAAGGGAAATGAAAAGATAAGCTGGCAGGAACAAGGGTTGGAAAAAAGAAATGTTAAATCGCTAGAGTTTTTCAAAGAATGGCATGGGTGTGTTCCTAAAGCCTTTGATTGAACTCAATTGTTGACACTATCTTTCTTCTTGCTGGCAAATAAACTCCATTCCAAAGCCAGCAGCTCCCTGGAGCACACATTGTGCAGATATAAGTCACAGAGCAGACCCTTAGCTGGTATGAACTGGAATAGCTCTACTGACATCAAAGGAGCTTCAGCCATTTATACCAGCTGGGGATCTGGCCCCACGAATTTAAAACAGAAGGCTCCTGGCTCACACTCCCAGCATCACCTTAGCTTATCACAGAGAAGATTGACTTTTGATCTTTTATAAGTAAAATACAAGAAAAGGACAGTTTCTTTGAGTGTCTAGATGAGTACAGTGTCCGACTTGGTGGTTAGAGAAACCCTTGTTTTTGGGTTGCAGAAGTGGAGGAAGAGTTTATATTTCAGTCTGTTGTGGAATGAGATGAAAACATAGTATTTTCCAGCCACCTGGAATAGATGTTTCCTGAAAAAAAATTGGAAAGAAAAAATAAAACGTCCCACATTTTGTGTGGAAATTCTCTTTGTTTTTGACAAAAGCGAGAATAAAGACACTGTAAATTTCTGAAAATCAGTTTCAGTATTTTGACTGAATTATGGAAAATGTAGAGCAAAGCTGTCAACAAAATGGTATTTGGAAGAAGGCTGTTCGTCATGTTAGAAAGCGTGACCGCATTTCTGACTCTTGAATTCCTTTTTCCTGAATTCCCTATTCATTTTGGACGCTGCTTCTTTAAAATTTAAGAATTTTGCCCGAAAGACTACTAAATAAAAACTGAGGGAGGACTTTGGCTCTTTGTTTTTTTAAGCAATCTTAAACATTGATCCCTCACTGCTTTATGACAGCCCTTTAAGTGAATGGGATCTTTTATAAAGGATGTATATGGGATCAATCAATGGGACTTTAAAAGAATTATCAGAGATTTTCTAGGTTTGTCATATACACTCATGATGGTATTTGAACCATGGGATGATATTACTTTGTTGGTTACTGTGTTGTAAGGCTTGTTCCCCTGCATTCCAATATTAATTCTGGAAAACAGCTATGGTTTCAATTCCACTGAAGCATCCTAGAAATTCATCCTCTGGGTTTCAGACCAGCGGCTGGAATTGCCACTGTTTTGCTCCAGTTCCACATCGCTGCAACACCACATGAGCAGAGGCAGATCTTGAAGTGCCAGCCCAGGTTTTACAGCACACCTTGATCTAAAAAGTCCGACCTAGGTTTCATACAACACCTACTGCCTCCTAGGACAGACACCGAGGGGCTTCTACAAGTGCAAGTCAACACGGATCCAAAATCTGGATTCAGATAATACTCTGGAGTGAATTCTTGGGCTGGACTGATGGGTACCTAGTATAAGGGCCACAAAAGTCGGTGGCCATTAGCTGCCTCTGACCTAGCAGATGAGTGGCAGTTCAGTCTTGAAGAACAAAGAGCAGCCCTGGGGCTGCTATAATTTGATTCCTGGAATCTTTTTTGATAGCCAGCGATTGCTGGACATTGATCCAACCATGTCACTTTTACTCAGCCACAGCCCTTGTGACACCGAACCATAGGAGGACTTCCCCATCCTTGACCAGCACGTAAAGGCTGCTGGACACCACTGGAGAATCACAAAGCAGAGTTACTAGTGTGCTAGAGATATGGGGCACTACATAATCCTGAGCTCACTGTGGCAGCATAAACGCTCCTCTAGAATGACTGTATACATTTCCGCCAATACATGCAAACAGATGGTCGCAAAAGCCTTTCAATGAGACAGTCTGCAGCAACAAAAAAACCAGGAATATTCCAATCTGAAACACGCTGATTTTGCACGTCAACAGCTTGGGTGACTGTTCTTATTTCCGCTGCCACTTTCCTGGGCCTCACAAATAAATCAGTCAAAGGCAAGTTTGCAATATGTGCTCCGCATGATTTATGCCGATGAAAGGAGAAATGAATCCCTTATCTAATCTACCGAGGCACAGTCTGCTTTTCTCGTGCCTGATGCTGTTGGGAGCTCAATGCGATGCTGTCAGGCACTTGAGCGCTCCATTTGATCTTCGGTGTACCTGACAAGCCAATTCTAGACACAGCTGATCAAAAGCTTCAAGTGGTGCTCTTGATGACAAGGGTGAGAAGGTTGCTCCCCATGGTCACCTGGTTAAGTGTTAAGCTACCACAGTACTTACTGCTCTGCCCCGGTCCTGCAGAAGTACGTCCTTTTCTGGGCCAGGGTCCAAGTGTATTGAAATGCTCATCTTCTGAAGGCCAAAACACATGCTGAAGAGTTTGCCCGGGGCAGAGGGGACCTTGCAGGGCTATATCCCAACTAAGAGCAGTCCAGCAGCCTTTGCATTAGAAAGCAGCTTGGAGCGCTTATACACGTTATGCGTTGCTTCGATACACGTCACGAAATGGCGCCAAACGTCTCCATTTCGCTAGGTTAGTCATGTGTGAAAATACACGTTGACGTCCTTTTATTGCGGTAGATTTTGATTTATCATGGTAAATTAGACCAATTCTTTAGTTCTCTTAGTATGCCCCATTAGACACAACCAAAGCAGAACTGAATCCCCAGGCAAGTGCGAATCAGAGTCAATCCCGGGCTTGATTATTTCTCCAAAGAAAGGCTGTGCTCTTTTCTTTGCATAGCAAACATCTGCCCCCACCTTCCCCACCCACCCTCATCTGGCTCTGGACAAGCAACGTAAGTAGAGCATCATGCGAGGTTAATCCAGGCTACACAGAGTGATGATTTCCTCTAAGCCAATCAAGGACTAAGGCTATTGGGTACAAGATGTGAATCTTTCAACTGGTCACTCCAAAAGAAACGAAATGGGATAAAACTTGCCTGGCCTCACAACAGACCTTTCATCAGCCAACAAGGCAATGCCCACGAATTAGCAACTCTCAAGTCTGAGGAACGTCCGGCTTACCTGTCGTAGAATGACCATGTTTCCTATGCAAACACATCAGCAATCACCGCTCATGGACCTAAAACAGAGAAGAAAATTGAGCGTCAAATAAATTGACAAAGTTCCCGCCTCAGTGGTGCCTGGTTTACAAGCCATAACCTTTCGAAGGTGGGGCCCGGGAGCAGTTACAAACAGGAGATATGGCTGTAGAATTAATGGCTTTATACCATTAGGTCCAGATAGCAAGCGCTAATCCCCAAATATATCCACGTTAATACCCATACGCTGATGAATTAGATGAGCCAGTTCCCAGGAGTGATTAGTGCACGTTCTTTGCTCAGTCTTCCTTTTTTTGTTTTTTTGGTTTTTTGCAAGAAGCGCAAACTGACCATGTGCAAACCAACTCGCAGGAAGTCAGCCAATGAACAGCCTAGCAAAGAGAGCATGATGATGAACTGTTATTTGTTTAAATGGGATCCTGCTCTGTGTATAAACGAGTGGAGGAATCCTGCTCTCAGACAACTTCCAAGCAAGGCTGAAAAATTATCAACCAGCCCCATGGAAACTGTTTTGCAGAGAAAAAATGTTTTCAGTTGCATTAAGATTTGTGCCAGAGTGTCTGCTTTCTTTAGAAAAGGCTGAGTCTGCTGAAAAACCGAACAACTGATAACCAACATTTTTCATTTGGACTGGTAAGGAACCCTCTGCTATCAGAAATGTGTTCCTCTGTATAGACCTGAATGAAATCTTAATAAGGCAAGTAGACTGAATTTCTTTTAGGCTGGTTTTTCCAGACCTCAGATCAAACCCTTTCCAATTGGCCAATATCCTTTTAAAAGAGCGGCCGCAGTCATTTATCCCTGTTAACACTTGGAGCCTGCACCGAGGTCTATGAAAGGCTGAAACCTTCAAGGCAAAATGCTCGAAGCCCAGTGGGGCCCTTACAAAGCTCCTCCTACTTCAATAGATAAATAGCTATTCACAGCTCAGTCTATAGGCATGTAGGAAGTGTCTCTCAGCCCAGCAAGAGCATTAAAATACACTTAATGCCCAGTGTTGAGGTTTCATTGAGATGTGCTCAGTATAAGCACCCAGGAAGCAGCGGCATGTGACGCCTTAAACATCCCGGACTAAAAGGGACCAAAGGGGCTATTTCAATTCCCTTTGCAACATGGAGAAATTATTGTATTTTCTTGCATACAGAACATACCCTTCTTCCAAAAATCAGCTGCTGGAAATTGAAGTGCATGTTATAAGCAAGACAATATGGTAATCACAGTTTCTGCAGCATAAGCCTTTTCTGGGGGTGGGGAGGGGGTGGTGGTAATGCTGCACGTGCTCCCTAGGCAGCAGCACAATGAACACACTGGGCTCCCTTGCTGCTGCTACTCAGTTACTTGCTGTACGTACCCATTTTTTCAAGGAAAACACTTTGTCTTCATGGTGCTCTTCATAAACAAGGTGCATTTAGGGGCCTGTTGTACTTGAAAAAATACAGTGCGTCTCTCCTAACCGCACCGCTTGTGCCGGCACTAGATAGCTAAAGATATCTAGATGTTTCCTGGCTGGAAAGTCTCAATCTTCTATCAATAGTTACACTGATCACCAAATTGGGAGTCCCTGCATCAGACTGGCGAGGGCTGTGAGGAATTTTGCCGCCCCCTTTAGGGTGCAGCATTGTCTCTTCCAGTGATCCTCTAGGCATAGCCAACTAATCCCCTATCATTGCAGTGGTAGGGTATTGGAAGTGACCTAGTCCCTCCTGCTTTTACCCAAGGCATGCCATAGAAGTTGGCACCTATTACCCAGAGAGGTTGTGAAATCTCCATCCTTGGAGGTTTAAGACCTGCCTGGCTAGACAAAACTTTGGCTGGGATGATATAGTTGGGGATGGTGCTGCTTTTCAGCAGGGAGTTGGACTAGATGATCTCCTGAAGTCACTTCCAACCCTCATTTTCCATGATCCTATGGGCCTGATGCAATTGCATCCGGTGCACTAAACTGGGATGTTAGTGGCAATTCAGGAGTGTCAGCCAGAAGCAAGAAAAGGGGGCTGCTGGCTTGGAAATGGCAGCCAACCTTCAGACTTAGCTCTGTTAATTGGCCCACCTTACCTGAGAAGTTGCAGGCACCTATTGTAAGTTGCTTCTGGTCTTCCCCCCTGTAGTTGCGCATAAGATTTGAAGTGGGGATTTTGAGGAATTGTTAAACAGTTGCTTGCAAACATAAGAGATTGGGCTTGATGGCTCCAGGAAGCCCCTTCCAGTCTTACTTCCTATATCTATCACCCATTGAAGGCAGTGGGAGCCGGGCATCTAAATGTCTTTCAAAGTCTGTTCCCTGAAGGAACTAGCTGGCAGATAAGGTGAGTGTTAGGGCTCCTTTGCAACATCCAGATTTGAGGCTGCAGTTGTGGTCTTTAAATGCAGTTCATCTGCTTTAAGAAAGACTGGGCTGGTTTCATTGCCAGCAGACTGATTGTGCATCATTGTTCATGCGACAATAATTGCATGTAGGGTGCAACCTAGGAATTGCACATATCTGAATAGAGCTGATGGGGTAAGGATAATGCCATTCAAGAAACAGGAGAATGCGAGGAAGTCCACTGGTAGAGGCATTTTCTTACCAGTTTCCACTGGGTACAGCTAAAAGTAATTAGAAATAGTCCAAGGAGAGAAGCAAAAATGATCAAAGGTTTTGAAAACATTATTTTGAGGACATATTGAAAGCACCAGTAAAAGAAGAGAAAGCTTGGGGGTGGAGGTTCATAACAGTCCTTCACTGTGTTATAAAGAGGATAGCAATCAATTATTCTCGCCTGCCGCTGGGGGAAGGGCAAGAGATTGGATTGATTTAAAAGAAAAAATATTTAAATGAGATAATAGGATGAGCTTTTCAACTATAAATCAGAAAACCCCTGCATCAGGCTACCTAGATATGTGGAAATGCCTTTACTGGAGGTTCCCAAGAATGAGTTAGACAATATCTATCTATGTCTGAACCTGCCTCAGTGTGGGTGGTTGGACCGGTCCTTTCCAGCTCTACATTTCTAATATTCAGCAATTCTGGAAGGCCATGCCATGCCCTAGCTAACCAGATTAGGAGCCAGAAGGCTTGGCTCTATCTAGTCCTGGATCTGTCACTGACCTGGTATGGACAAGCCTCAATGCCTCGTTTCCTTATCCATAAAGTGAGCATCATTATTTCTACACGATGGTTATAGTCAATACTCGAAGGGAAAGGCTCAACATCATTACTTCTTGGCATGTTAGCTAGGCAGGTGGGTTGAATTATCTAGTATTATTTTGTGGCAGTGCACCCCTGCTTATTGCTAGTAATCCCTGTGCGGCGTTTCTCTCACACTGCAGATGAGACACTGCATGAGAGGTATAAGAAGTAAGTGTAGCAGGTTCAGAGTTATTGCTTAGCTCATAAAGTCTTTAAACATAATACAGTCCTTTATCCCCAGGGCACACTTGTCCCTCAGGCATCTTCCTACATCAGTCACTCCTCAAATGTTAACATAGTTAACACCATCAAGGTCCGAGTCCTCTGCAGAAGGTGCCTCTGGCTTACTGCTGCCGCTTCCTCACTGCAATCTTTCCTCTTGGGCTGGCTGTGACTTACATCTCTGTCATGATGCTGCTGTTCCCAGTCTTACAACCCCTGGGTCTCTCCCCAGACCCTGAGAGTCCCATATCCAGTATTGTAGCCACTGGCCAGGCCACTCTGTCTCACCTTCGGTCTGCCTGTCTCCCCAGCTTCTCCTCCCTGGGAGCCTTTTAACTTCCTGTGGCCACTAATTATCTCTCTCAACTGGCCCAGTCCTGCCGAGCAGCCTGTACTCAGCATTACTGCCCATAATGCCTCTGGCTCCAATGGTCTGCTAAAACCTGCTATAGTAACAGTGTCCAGAACATCTGTAGATTTACAGAAGCAGATCTCAGCAATGTCCCTTTGTCCTCTCATCTTTCCAAGGCGGATAACAAATGAGTCCCATGAAGTTTACTCTGACATCTTCCAGATGGCAAGGCACAATGAGATCCCACCTGCTCCATGTGATCTGTGGTGCTTTGCGAATGACTTGGAACCAGACTCGTAAAGATATGTTGGTGTCTAACTCCCTTGAATTTCAATAGGAGTTAGGAGCCTAACTACCTTTAAATTTCTGGCCCTCTGTGCTTTTATCCCATTGTCTCTGGTCAAAAATTCCTCTTTTCTACCATGCTCTAAAGTCACTTGTTAGCTGTATTGCAACAGTGTTTTGTGAATAGGGTGGCCAACATAGAGGACAGTCTGGTTGTCCTCTGTTGATACAAAACCAGATGCCTTTATGTCCTCTATTTTTCTCTTGAAATAGAGGACATAAAGGCGTCCAATTTTGTATCAGAGGACAGAGGACAACCGGACTTTGCTCTATGATGGCCATCTTATTTGTGAATGTAGGGTAGTGATTCTCAACCAGGATGCCATGGTATTCTGGGTTGCTTTCGGGTGCCATGCAAATGTTAAGACTGGTAAGTGTGCAAACATGATTCACAAGATAAATTCAGAGATTTCAAACAGGAAGCCAGTGTCAAAACCATTCTGACTTGTGGGCTGAATTCTTTACAACACAAGAGCTGCTCCATTATCTTTCTGTAGCCAGAAATTAAATGAAAACTAAGAACTGACATTTTTGAGGGGGGCCTTGAGTCGAAAAAAGTTTGAGAGCCACTGACAAAGGCCTAATTTTCAGGACTAGGAAAAGACCTGAGAAGAGACAGGCGGAGAACCGTGTGGACTCCCCTTTCTAGTCCTCCCTGGGGAAAATGTAGGAAGAAGCGGGGCTGAATTTTCAACCTAGCAGTATTAGGCACCCATCAGTCCTTCTGGATCGTGGTGCATGTGTGAGAAGTAACTGGGACCTAGGCAGGAGCATGGAAGAGTGGAGGCTGCCAACACCTTCCATCCCTACTTTAGACCACTGAGACAGACTCCAAAAGCCAGACCAAGTCTGGACATTCAATACTTTGAAGGCTGTAGTTATATGTCAGGGGTGGGAAAAATGCAGCCAGTGGGCCTGATACGGCCCACCAGGCCGTTCTACCCAGCCTGCGGGGCCCCTAAAAAATTTAGAAAATTAATATTTATCTGCCCCTGGCTGCCTGTCATGTGGCCCTCGATGGCTTACCAAAACTCAGTAAGCAGCCTTCTGCCTGAAATAATTGCCCGCCCCTGTTATATGTGCATCTGGGAACTGAACCCAGGTTGCCTGCATAGGGTATTTGTCCCGTCTAAGCCTGAACACCTTGTGAAGCTGGCCGCTGCTGTATTCATCTAGGTCTAACTGCAACTAGAGAGTTACAGTGAGAACAACATTCAAGCATCTTGATTTATTGGTAATTGGTGAGGTGTTGTCAGTTGGCTACAAAGACAGAGGTTTCTTAATTGTCCCCAGAAGTGCTTGGCATGATTCATAGACGTCAGGGGCTGGAAGGGACCTTACAAGATCATTGGGTCCAAACCCCCCTGCACTTGGGCAGAAAGACTGCTGGGGCAAGATGACCCCAGCCAGGGAAGATGAGGAACTAGACAGACAGTTCACCAACAGGTTGGTGGTCCATCCACAGCTCTTGTATGCAGATTAAATGGAGAAGTTGTGAAGGGAGGAAATGATTCACCCTTGCCTCCTAATACTTCCATTTACACCACAGCAAGCTTAGGGCAAACATGCTACTGCCAATATACATGAAAAGGAGAATCTGGACTTGGTATTAGCATAATATACCTACTTTGTCTGCATGCCCATGACCACCCTGAGTGATTGGCAGAGGTCATAGGGTTCGCCCAACCACTAAGACTTAACTAATTTCTCAACCTCCGGGTCAAGCAGGGGGCAGGTTATAGAGGCTTGCTCAGAAGTGGACTCTGCCCAAACTGAACTTGTTTTCTGCCCTGCCTTCTCCAGGACAGGTAACTTGGCAGCTTGCACCAGTACAAAGGTCTTGCAAATGTTGGGGACTGAAAAATGTGTCTCTGAGGACAAAGTTATTTGTTACATGTTCCTGACTGGTCTGATTCTCTGGTGCGCTCATGTTCCTTTGCCATCCCTTTGATATTTTTAGTGGACCATTATCCCTTATGGCAGGATTTGCAAAGGCTGCTACCACTCATTCATATAGGCAAGGGCAAAGGCTGCCACCGAGACTTTCAAGCCAAGCTGGATTGAAGCTTGACAGTGGAGCATATCTACTTTACTAAATCCTAAGGGATTTCAGACTCGTTAGCAACCAAAACCAACCAGAGCTGTACTGCAGATAAAGAAAACTCAGAAAATATAGACAAGGATATTCACACAGGTTTTTTGTTTTTTTTTTAAACTTTAATCTGCCTTGGCTGGCACTATTCAGTGCTGTCTGCCCATCATGAGCTGATTTCAATCACATGGCTGGCCGTACTTTATCTGGACCCCCTCCAGTGAACTAATTCTCAATAGCACTTGCTAATTAACCACTGGTTAGGAGGAATTCTGGTCTTCGTGCTAAGTGCAAATTCTATTCCATTCCCCCTGAAGGTCCTAGCTTCAACTAATTTTCCATCTGCAAATTTATTTTAAAAAGATAATTATCTTCAGGAGAAGTTGCATTGACAGGCAGTGGCATTTACTGGCAACCTAACCTATGAACCTAGAGAACACCCTTGATGTTCGACATTTTTGATTAACTAGTAAGCTATGAGTGATCAACAGGGATAGATATTTGTTCACCAGCTTAGATCTACTTCACTTGACTGGTGCACGGCAAATCCAGCAGTCCTCTTTAAAATGCACCACGTTGGCACAGAGATGAATGGCACTGATACTCTCTGGAAAATACCATGCTCGCTCGCTGTCCTTAGAAGGAGCAGTTTGATTTGGCATAGGGATTTTCTCAGGGGATTTTAGTGTTCGCCTGATATAAACTGAGTCTAAGGGGTCAGCTCTGCATCACTGAAATCAAATGTCTTTGACTTAATAAAAACAGGTTTAGGTTCAAGAGACCTAGCCATGGGTCTTGAACAGAGTTACTTCCAGCTGTGTGTAGTTAACCCTGAAAGCCTGAAGCGATGGCAGCAAAGTCACAGCTGCGATGAGAATGCATTTAGGTTCCTTCAATATAAATAAGAGCTGTGCAAGCTGATGGACTCTGAGCATGCCTGAGACTGTGAAATCAACCCTGCCGCTCATGGCATCCCTTAGCAGTCTGATCATAGATCTATTTGCCAGCAAAAAGCAAGGTCATTTTCTAGTACTGGGAATATACTTTCAGAGGTTCAGTGGCTCTAACCTGCTGCCTTTTGGCTTTCTTGGACATTCATGTGCTGGAAAGCACATACTGTTTATTTAGACAGTAGTATCTAGCACCCTAGCCAATTCAGGCCCAGAAGGGCCAATTTGATTATCTAATGCGACTAGTTTGACTAAAGGCAGGGTAGATTTGCACTTTATAGACTAACTAAATTAGTGCTGTACGATATAGCACAAGCATTTGTAACAGTGGGTTGACTTCATGGGATGCTGTGAAGGGATGGCAGGAAGAGCAGTGATTAGTATACAACAGGTAGGGAAGGAAAAAGGAGGGGGCATTGCTGAGAGGCAAGGTGGGTAGGAAAGACGGGGGGAGGAATAAAAGCAGTTAACCTTTGAGGGATACAAGCTAACCCAGGCAATGAGATAAAAATCTGTAGGCTCGGTTTAGACCATATTTAACTCAATCCCATCTGTAGCCGATTTCTTGCTCTGCAATTTCTCATGCAAGCCAGCTCTTAAGGTTTTGCTGCATAAGAACAGCTACTCCGAGGTCAGCGATGGGATTTCCAGGAAGGTGAAAGCGTTCTGCCACAGGCATCTCCGTCCTTCTGGAGTTGATGCTTGGATGCTTCTCTTGCTGCAGTGATCTGACCCCAGCTGACTCTCTGCCCCTTGGGTAGGGGGCTGGACCCGATGATCTCGTGAGGTCCCTTCCAGCCCTGATATCTATGAAATCTATGATGCAAGACCGGTGTCATTCATTCTTTCCCGTAAGGATCTACTGTCCTTCTGCTGTCCAGTGTAGACAGCAAAGGAGCACTGTAAGCAAGTAATGACTTATAGGACATTGGTAGAGGTATGGGTAAATGAACCTTGGATGTTATAACCTGTGTTAATCGGTCCAGTGATGATATGACTTGTGTTCATGAGAGGCCACCACTGGCATCTGCATGTGAAGCAGGGTTTGGTGCCTTGGTAAGAATAAGTCAGGTAGTCTGTTGCTGGAGAGATGCTGTTTGTGGCTGGGGGCTGCCTATGAGCTAGGACAGGTTTGTCCCCCACAGCTGCCTTGAGATGGCCATCATTTTCCAGGAGGGGTTGAAGGGCATTAATGATGTGGACAAGGTATTCAAGCTGGGGCCATAGGTGACAACCAGAGGGATTCTGTTGTCCTGGTGTGCCTTATTTTGGCTAAAGCATGTCCTCTAGAAAAAAAGATCCTGATCTGAAGTCACTCGAAGGGAAGGAATCCACTGCTTCCCTGGGCAATTTGGCCCAAAGGTTAGTCACACTCACTCTTAAAGAAAATATGACTTCCTGCTGGAATGTGTCTGGTTTCAGCTTGTAGCCAGCACTTCTGATACTGTTCTTTGCTAGGTTAGGAAGATCCCTAGTGTCCAGTGCTCTCCATGAAGGTACTTTGGCACGAACCACATCTCCTCTTATTCTTCTTTTTGATATGCTAAAAAAAAAAAAAAAAAGCTGTCTCAGCTTCAAAATGTTCTCTTCAGTTCATTTTTGAGAAGCTCTTCTGTATGTTTGCAAAATCCTGTTGAAGATATAGACCCTAGAACTAGGCCTAGGGGTCCAATAGGGTCCAGCAGTGCTGTATGTTAGGTTAAGTCACTTCCCTCTCCATCGCTCCCTGGATTATGCATCCATGGAGTACATTTGCCCTTTTTGCCACCATGGGAGCTCCAGTTGAGCTGTTTGTCCACCATGCCCGCCAGCTCCAGTCATGGCCTTCCAGGCTACAGCCTCTGTTTTGTATCTAGAGCCTACACTTTCCATTGCAATCCAGTTTGGATAAATGGCCCAATTTACAGAGGGAACCCAATTGGTTTGTGTAGCTACCCTGCCCTCAGGGCCTCATTCTCCAGGGTGCTGTGTCAGTCTATACTAAAAGGCAGCCCCTGCCCATAGGGGCTTTCATACAACCTAAGGGAAAATAGGGTTTATGAGAAGCTGGGAGTTGAAGGTGGCAGCAGAGGCAGGGACAGTAATCTGCTGTTGTTCTACATCTCAATATCCCCTCACCTGCACTGGTCCGGGGGGTGGGGGTGCGTGGAAAAGCTGTATCTATTCCCCCAGATGCTCAGTGCTCTGTGCCAAGCAGTGTGGGCCATGAGTAGGACCCCCAGGATGTGTTTCCAGCCCCAATCCTGGTAATACATAGCAGGTACACAGGGGAAGATGATGGCAATTCACATAGGTTCATTCTAGCACTCTCAAAGCACAGCCCTCATTGCCTCCATACAGGACAGATGGCCCTGAGGTAAGGGCCAGAAACATGGTGCTAACTATATTTTATTAGCATTGGGCTTCATAGACTCAAACCCTTAGGCTAGGTACAGACAGTTAAAAAGCCCGAGGCTGAATTGATTCAGTCTTTGGAGGTTAGTCTAAGCTGCCCAGATTAAATTGCAACAGAAGTGAGCAGATATTTACCTTTGATTCAGGAAATACAGCCACATGCCTGCAGTAACTCAGGCTAGAGCATAACTCTCTGGCTATATGTTCACTTCCTCTTTCTGCTACCCCAAGGTCTCTGGGAGTTGCAATCCACAATTATAGCACCAGGACTCTGCAGGTTTTTTCATCACTTCCTCTTCCTGCTTCCAGGTGCCTCTGGGATGTGTAGTACACATTCGCAGCCAGCAGCAATTGTGAACGGGAGGAGAGGTGTTTAACCCCCCTCCCTGGCCCTAGACCCCAGTTAGGGTTTGCCAGGGGCAGGGGGCAGTACGCCCCCCATAGACTGGGCTGCATCCCCCATGGTGCTTTCCACCCCACTCTCCCCCTTGTCAGCCAGCCCTCACTGCTTGGGCTAGGAAGCAGAGGGACAAGGCCATCCCTGCTTTCTGGAGCAGACAGCACAGCCCAGCCCAGAGCTGCAAGGCATCCTGGGATGCTAAGGGACTGCAATTTAACTTGAACCAGGAAGGGGTCTGGGACAGAAGTTTCATAAACCGGTTTGACTGAAATCAGTTAAGTCTGATACTACATTCAACCAGGTTTATCTTAAACTAGTTTCAGCCATTTGGAAACTGGGTTATGTGCACTGAACTTGTGTTCTGTTGCAGGTTTAAACTGGTTTATATGTAACTTCTGTCCATAGACTTACACACTAATATCTTCTAGTAGATTCTGGCTATTAGAACTGGTGCCTAAAAATTAATGAAGTACCAACTCTGTACAAAGTTTCTTAATGGGACGCTGCATGGGCTTTTTACTTGGCCATCACTTATTAGAACTACTGATTATTGCAATCAGAAGTGTTCTGCCTGACTTAATTCCGACAGCCGAGAGACAATACAAACTTGTTTTAAACCAGAGCCAGGTCTTTGGGAAGGGGATGATATCAGCTGCTGCCTGCGAGAGCAGGAACCATGGTGTCCCAGGAAAGCCTGTCTTGCCCTATGCTCCTAATGATCTGCTTCCGTACAGGCTTCCCACGGACCCTGGATAAGTTGCTCAGGGCCAGATTCTATTCTTTTTGTTGTGCATCTGAGTGCATTTAAGTGCTTAAATGCTATTTTATTCTATCCTGTTCGAATCCCTGAAAATCCATTAATGCATTTACTTTGGTAACACACCAGCCTCTTACCCTTATGACTGAGTCACAGAAAAGCAGTGAAGAGGACGAAGGCCGACTCACCCTTCATATTAATCATTTTCCAGGGACTTGAGCTGGGTGGAATAGAATCATCCTTAGGTGCTTAAGTCCTAATTGGTGGACTAGATCTAGTCCTTAGTCTCTCTGTGCCTCATTTCCCCCAGCTGAGGAAACAGGGACAGACCTTCCCTATTTCAGCAGGAACTTGGGAAAAAAAATGGGAAAAGGGAAGCTCAGGTGCTATAATAATGGGGCTAGGGCAGCACATGGGATAGACAGTTCCTATGAATACAATGGGAACTGTCAAGGAGTGCCACAAAGGGACAAGGATACCTGTACACAGCAGATCTGCTTTCTAGGTGTGTGCAGAGTCATGTTTGTCCAACCCAGTGAAAAAAAGTAAGCTGTTACTGCTTTTTCTTCCTGTTACCCCTCGGAGCCAAATAGAGCAACAGGGCTGTGAGCTAATTGTTCTCTTCCTTCTTTACTCAGGGTAAGGACAGGCAAACAAATGACAGCCTGTTATAAAACGGGGCAGGAACTTACTGTCAATCAGGTGCTGTATGCTGACTGCCTTGGGCCTGCCTTTTACCCTGCAGAAGATGGAAGATAACCCATGGTAACTTACCCCTGGTTCGTTCTAGGCTAAGACATTTGCAGCTCAGCTTCCACTTACTTGAGGGTAAGAGTGTTCAAACAGACATTTACTATGGATCAGCTGATGCTCCCTTGTAACTCACTGTTATTTGTTCCTTTGCCCAGACTGTAATTTCTAATCCATCCAACCTATGCAAAGCTAAGAAGTCAGCGGAAGCTGCCCAGGGGTTACCAAGGATATATTTTGGGCCACGAGTATTTTTAAGTGGGAAAGGAGGAACAATCCCAGCTAGGATCAGAGGGTGCATCTATACAAGATGCTAACAGAGCAGTAGACTAATTCTACCATGCATTAGTGCAGCATGGTGAAAGTTGTGCTGATATGCTAATGCTCAGTAGAATTTATTTACTACGTATTAGCATCATCTAAAAGATGTGTGCCAGTGCGACTGCACAGTAGTGCCAAATATTATATAAACTTGATGCGCAGTAATTCTGGCGTATTAATGCATGTGTAGATGCACCCAGAGACACCAAGTCTGCAACGCTAGCAGAGAGAATTACTCCCAGTAGTGAACACCTCTGAAGAATCATTTCACAAGTGTCATTCTATTATGATGATTTATCATGATTTATTGTGTAGCTCCCAGAGCTAGGACCTTCACAGAGGGAAAGGCTGGCACCATCTGTCCTGCCTGAAATAATTTAGAAGCTACATTTGAGTCCTAACATCATAACCAAGTTGGCTACCAGCAGGAAGAGTAAAGGGGTTATGGCAGTAGTTACATGGATAGTCAGTTTAGGCATGGGCATTAAGGGGATTTGGTTAACGCTTCTGTTATCTTAAAATATATTTATAAAAACAAAAGATGGATCTTAGGTATTGACCCATCTTGGCTTGCACAACGTGTGTGTCACTGAAAACTTTAGGACTTCCTCAGGAGAGGGAATGATTTGAAGAGAAATATTACTCTATGCACAGAGAGCAATATGAAGAAGGGACTGGACAGTTGGAGACATATTGAATGAAGTGTCACAGCCAGCTTGTTGAGTAGGAAATTATTATGTATTCCTTCTGTCACGGGAACACATTGCTATCTGACCCAAAGGGAAAACAGGCCCTATTATCTATTATCTATCTTGTCTGCCTAGGCACGAAGAGGGACTGCTTTCTACTATGTTTGTACAGTTTCTAGTGCAGTGGCTTGAGTTAACTCCTAACTTTGAGACAGGGAGATCAGGCACAGATTATAAAAGTCTTGGAGTCATCAAAAGGACCTGGAAAGGACCTCAGGAGGTCATCAAGTCCAGCCCCCTGCTCCTGTCTAAACTACCTTATCCAAGTGTTTGTCTAACTTGATCTTAAAGGATGGAGATGCCACAGCCTCCCTGGGCAGCCTGCTCCAATGTTTGACCACCCTCAAAGTGAACAAGTTCTTCCTAATCTGCAACCTACATTTCTTTGGTTGCAATAGAAGACCATTACTTCTTGTCTTAGCCCCTGGAGCCACACAGAATAGTCTATCACCATCTTTTATATAACCACCCTTCAGGTATTTGAAGATCGTTATCACCCCCCCCCCCCATCACCTTGTCTTCTCTTTTCCAGACCCAAATTGATGGCTAGAGAATAGTTGCTTTTAGATTAAATATTGCATTAAGACAATGGTCCAGGGGAACGGCAAGAGTGAATTGGTTTCTAAAGTCTCTGGCAAAGATTCACGTTCTCATCATTGTATCAGACATACATCTTGAAAACATGTAGTGACAAAACGGGCATCGCATTCCCTGAAAACCCATGACAAGATAGGAACATGCAGACTTAGCCTCAGGTCAAAATGACCAGCTGTAATTTGGCGAGAAATTCATGGTTTTGGTGGAATGACCCAATCCGGAGACTGGAAGTGCCCAAAGTAAAGTACCGGCCAATTACCAAAATAGGATGTATACACATGATTTGTTTAAAGGAGCAAGGATTATGCTGACAGGGCAGAACGTGGACAGTGTGATGATGACAGGAAGACCAATCAATGGTACCCGGAAATGAAAAGTCATTGGGAAAAAAAGAATACAGAAGGTGAGATCCCGAGGCCACTGTGGGTCAAGGACGCACCCCTGCCGATCAAATCCACCCCATCATGGGATGGGTGGGGGTGGGCATTGGCACCCAACCTCCAAGGCTGCTAATGTCCTTCAAGCAAGAAACACGAGGTGGTGCTCACATACTGGCCAGACATATTGTCTCCCCATGAAACAATATGTCTGATAAACGAGTAGAACTATACAGTCATTTTGCTTGCTTTGTTTGCATTAATCTTATCCGCTACCACTATGTTTCAAAAAAAATTCTTTTCTTATTGAATGGAGGTGTTGTGTTCAGCCTCATTCAGAAAGGTTGGGCCTGCCTGGAACAAGGTATCAGGACTGGTTTCAAAATCCAGTGCCAACACAAATAACCCCCGTTTTTCCAAGCTTTCCTTGTAAATTGTGTTTCCTAGGTCTTGAATCATTGCCTATAAAGCAAGTGACCCCCTGCTGGCACAATACAAAGGTTAATAATGTTATGTGGCATCACAGGAATTACAGATGGAAAAGGCCTTTTAAACGATGTCCCCGACTGTGTTTGATTACTCTTCAATGCTTTTATCAATCCAAATATATTAATATATTATAAATATATATATATATATATTTCTATTATTTACTTATATTTAAAGTAAAATATGAAGTGAGATACATATATACATATAATACATACATACATACATACATATATATATATATACATACATACATACATACATATATATATATATATGTTTGTGATAGAAGCCCCATTTCTCAACCCTGAAAGAAAAACCCTCCTAAAAATCAGGCTAGTTGAGAAATCATTTGATCTTCAGCCCAGATTTTCTTTTGCTGCTTCTAATTTAGGGACATATATAACCACCAGTGGTATAATATCCAAGCAGTTCACAATCTTTAATGTGTTTAACCACACAACATCCTTGCAAGGCAGGAAGCTCTATCATTCTTCTGTTTTACAGGTGGGGATCTGAGGTTCAGGGAGCCTAAGGGCCTTATCTAAGGTCAGACAGGAGGTCTGTGGCACAGCAAGGACTCAAACCTAAGGACTCAAACTGAGATCAAGTGATCTCAGCGAGGTGTCTGTCCAGTCTCCTCTTGAAGACTTCCAAGGCTGGGGACTGCACTATTCCAGATTCTGGTCACCTGTACTGTAAAGAAGTTCTTCCTTACATCCAAACTAAAATCATCCTTTAACAGTTTATGGCCATTGCTTCTTGTCTTCCCTTAGGGTTCCCTATTGAACAGTTTTTCTCCCAGCTCCTGATATTCACCCCTTACATACTTATAGACAGCGACTAAGTCCCCCCTCAATCTTCTCTTCCCCGGGTTGAAAAGTCCCAGATCCCTTAGTCTTTCCTCATAAGGTTTGTCCTCCAGGCCCTTAATCATTCTTGTGGTCCTTCTCTGGACCCTTTCAAGATTTTACCTGTCTCTTTTGAAGTCCAGTGCCGAGAACTGGACACAGTTCTCCAGCTGAGGTCTTGCCAATGGTGAGTATAGAGGCAAGTATCACTTCCTTAGCCCTACTTGCGATGCATCAGCTAATGCATCCCAGTATGCCACTAGCTCTGCTGACTACAGCATCGCATTGGTGGCTCATGTTCATCCTGTGATCAACCATAACCCCGAGGTCCCTTTTAGCCATCATGCTGGCCAGGAAATCTCCTCCTAACCTATATTCATGTTGCTGGTTACTTCTCCCCAGATGAAGCACTCTGCATTTATCCTTATTGAACTGCATCCAGTTCCATTCCATCCACCGTCCGCATGCTATCCCCCAGCATGACTGCTTCTCCCCATAACTTAGTATCATCTGCAAACTTGGCCAGCCTGCTTTCCACATCCTCATCTAAATTGTTGATAAAGATATTGAACAGCATGGGGTCAAGAAGTAAACACTGAAGAACACCACTGGCCATCTCCCGATGATACAGACCTATTCACTAACACTCCCGGAGTTTGATCCCTTACCCAGTTCCCAACCCACCTGACTGTGGACTCTGCCAGCCCACAATCCCCCAGTTATTTTATAACAACATCATAGGAGACCATGTTGAAGGCCTTTTTAAAATCCAAGTATATGACATCAACTACATCTCCCACATCTAAGCAGTTCGTTACTTGATCATAGAAGGAGACAGGGTTGGTCAGACATGACCTGCCCGCAATGAAACCATGTTGGCTATCCTTCAGCATCATGCCTTCTGCCAGTCTCTCACAAATGGATTTCTTGATAATTTTTCCCAAAATTTTACCCAGTATCAAGGTTGAACTGACCAGCCTATAGTTTCCCAGATTCTCCCTCCTACCCTTCTTAAAGACTGGCACCATTTGGCACTTTCCAGTCTTCTGGGACCTCTTCCGAGCACCATGAGTCTTCAGATACCTTTGCCAATGGTCCTGCAATACCTCAGCCAAGCCCTCAGATACCACCGCATCTGTACTGAAGAGCACACCCGGGATCGCCACCTCACCAATCTTAAAAAGGTTTTCACCCAGCAAGGACACTCCTCTAGAGAGGTAGATCGCACGTTTGAAAGAGCCACCTGGATACCACGTGAAGAACTGCTGCAGTACAGAAGAAAAACACCCACAAATCGCACACCGCTGGTTATGACCTATCACCCATCCCTTGAACCTGTACGGAAAATCCTCAAAAAATTGCAACCCATATTAGAAAAAGACCCTATTCTTAAAAAGATCTTCCCAGAGCCACCCATCCTAGCCTTCAGACAAGCACTGAGCCTCGCCAACCTCATCACCAGAAGCAAACTTCCTCAACCCCAGAACACACCAAAAGGATCCAGACCGTGCCAGGACAAGAAATGCAAAACCTGCCCCCACATCTCCACCACCCCCACTATTACTACACCCCACAACAGAGCCATCAGCATCCCAGGATCTTACAGCTGCACCTCCAGAAATGTGATATACCTCATCCAATGCACCAAATGCCCTGATGGAAGATATGTAGGAGAGACCAGACAACAACTGCGCACCAGCATGAACGCACACCGGAAATCCATCAAAGACAGAAACACCCAATTACCGGTGGGGGCACATTTCTCACAGGAGGGCCACTCTCTCTCCAATCTCTCAGTCCTGATCCTCAAGGGAAACTTACACAACACTTCCCAGAGACGAGCCTGAGCTCCATTTCATCAACCTGCTGGATACTAGAGACCAGGGACTAAACATAGACATTGGATTTTTGATACATTACAATCTGCCTGGCAACCGACTCCCCCGCCCAGCCCAGCCCAGCCCCTGGCTTCTTTACTTGTCATCCCATCCAGGAAGAGCACACACCGACTGCTGCAGCTTCCTTAGCCTGATGAAGGGTTTTTGAACCCGAAAGCTTGCTTAATAACTATTCTCCAACCATTTAGGTTGGTCTAATAAAAGATATCAAATTCACCCAAGGAACCTTGTCAGCCAATTTCCTCAGCACTCTTGGGTGTAGTCCATCCAGTCCTGTCAACTGGAAGACATTCAGCCACTCTAAGTGCTCTGTACCAGTTTGACACTGACCATTGGTTGGCAATCGCACCCCCACCCCCATCCATCCAGTATCGAACCAGGTGGGTGACCACCATTTGCATGCAGAAACACTGTTGCAAAATATTCATTAAAGAGTTTGGCTTTCTGCTGACTGTCTGTTATCAGCATGCCCATCCCATTCTGCAATGGCCCCATATTTCCCTTGGTCTTCCTCCTACTCCCTATATACCTAAAGAAGAACTTCTTATTGTCCTTGATTTTGAGCAGCAACCTGAACTTAGTTGCCACCCTTGCCTTCCTTATCCTCTCCCTACAAATGCAGGCTACATTTGTGTATTCCTCCTTGGTGACTACACCTTGTTTCCTCTGTCTGTAAGCCTCTGTTTTCTTTTTTAAGCACTCATTGACTCCTCTGATAAGCCAAGAGGGCTTCCCAGCACCTTTACTACCTTTCCTGCATACAGGAATGGATCTTTTCTGTGCTCTAAGTATCATTCCTTTGAGGAACAACCACCCTTCCTGAACTCTCTTCCCCTCCAGTCCCTCTTCCCATAGGGTTTCTCCCAGTATTTTCTTAAGCCAATTGAAGTCAGCCTTCCTGAAGTCAAGCACCTCTGCCCTACTAGCTTACTTCCCTGCCCTGTTATGGATAATGAATTCTATCATCTCATGATCACTATCTCCCAGATTACCCTCAATCCTCAGATCTCCCACCAGGTCATCCCCTTTGACCAGAACCAAATCCAGTAAAGCCTTCCCCCTGGTCAGCCCGTTCACCTCCTGTACTAAATAAAGTTTGTCCATGCAGGTCAGAAACATATGTGACTGGTCAGATCTGGCCGAGTACTCCTCCCACCAGACTTCAGGGTAATTGAGGTCACCCATGCCCACCATGTCCCTTGAATTGCAGCCTCTATCAGTTCTCTGGAGATCTAGCTCCTCCTCCTGGTGTGGAGGTCTGTAGAAGATGCCAACCATCAAGTCCCCTTCTCCTTGTCTCCCCTGTATCTTGACCCACAGGGTCTTGAGTCACCCTTCTTTCAAAGCAATTTGAATCTCCAAGGAGGCATACTGCTGCTTTACATAGAGAGCTATGCCTCCTCCCTTCTTCCTGACCCAATCCCTTCTGTGCAGCCTGTAGCCCTCTATGCATACAGCCCAGTCATGCGTGACATCCAACCCAGTCTCCATTATTCCAACAAGGTCATATTCCCTATTTGCTAAGAGAAGTGCCAGTTCCTCCTGCTTATTCTTCATACTTCTAGCATTTGGGTATAGACACTTAATCCCCCATTGGTAACCCCCAGGTCCCCACTGCCCCAACGTCATTCCAGCCTCTTGACACCTTTGTGACTGCCCTCTCTACACCCTTCTTATTTGGCTGTCCCCTGGCTTGCATTCCCATCTGCACACTCATCCCCGAATGCACCTAATTTAAAGCCCTCTCCCCCAAGGGCTTCATTATATACTGGAGGGTAGGGCTAGGATTGAGCGTAACCTAGACAAATTGGAGGATTGGACCAAAAGGCATCTCATGAGGTTTAACAAGGACAAGTGCAAAGTCCTGTACAATCCCATGCACCACTACAGGCTGGAGGCTGACTGGCTGGGCAGTATCTCTGCAGAAAGGACCTGGGGTTATAGTGGACAATAAGCTGAATATGAGCCAGCAGTGTGCCCTTGTTCCCAAGAAGGCTAGCAGCATCCTGGGCTGCATTGGTAGGAGCACTGCCAGCAGATTGAGGGAAGTGATTCTTCCGCTGTATTTGGCAGTGGTGAGGCCACATCTGGAGTCCTGTGTCCATTTTGGGCCCCCACTACAGAAAGGTTGTAAACAAATTAGAGAAAGCAACAAAATAGTTAGGGGGTTGGGGCAAACGACTTGTGAGGAGAGGTGGAGGGAACTGGGTTTATTTAGTCTGGAGAAGAGAAGACTGAGAGGGGATTTAATAGCAGCTTTCAACTAACTCCACGGGGGGTCAAAAAAGGATGGAGTTGGACCGTTTTCAGTGGGGGCAGATGACAGAACAAGGAGAAATGGGCTCCAGTTGCAACAAGGGAAGTTTAGGTTAGATATTAGGAAGAACTTTCTCACTAGGAGGATAGTAAAGCACTGAAACAGGCTACCAAGAGAGGTGGTGCAATCTCCATCCTTGGAGGTTTTTGAAAACCCAGCTAGACAAAGCCCTGACTGGGATGCTGCAGCTGGGGATGATCCTGCTTTGAGCAGGGGGTTGGACTAGATGTGACCTCTGAGGTTCCTTTCAAACCTAATTTTCTATGATTTACACTAACTCCTGCCTCAAAGAGATTACAGGCAATGACACAAGACATAATAAAAGGGATGAGACCAAGTGCATCATCATACCAAATGGGAGAGGATACCTTAGCACAGACTAATTCTTGGCCAATCAGCAGTACAATCACAATTTCTGATTAATAGTAAATTATTCCTCATTTCCAGTTTTCCAAGCAAGCTGACTCTGGATTTCATGAACATAAAGTTCCACCTTTAATTATTCTTTTAAATTATTTTTTCCATTCTTGATTATAGTTGAAGGAGAAAAGATAAAGCGGTGATCTCTTTGCTGTTTTAAAGATGATCAGAGTTTTACCATTGACTTCAGTAAGAAAAGGGTTTCACCCTGATTATTTTGGACACTTCTCACTTCCCTCTCTTTCTAGAGCCATGGAAAGTTATTTGCATAGGAGTATTGGTAAACATCTCCATTTGTAAACATCTCCATTAAAAAAGGTTGAGTCTAGTTAAATGATATCCAGGTACGTCATTGTATTATAAAGTCATGGAGAAGTGGGGCTGGAAGAAACCTCCAGAGGTCATCTAGTCCAACCCCCAGCATTTTCTGTATGCAAACCATCCTATGCAACTCATAATGTAACCTCTTAGTAAAACTACAGTCACCAGTGATACAACACAATCCAAAATACTCTAACCTGCCACAGGTAAAGCAGGGGGACCATGGCAGCTTATGTCCTGCTTCTGTAAATGGTTGTTAATATACATTCAAGGGCTCTCACGTAGAGAGCCACATCCTGCTCCAGAGGAAGGCAAACGCTCTCCCCACCCCAGTCTGGACCAATTGCTTTGCTGATGCTCCCTTGATTAGAAAGTTGCTCTGCTTACATTTTAATTGGAGGTGTTATACTATCGGATCAGCTTGAGGACATGAAGATAGGTTACAGCTAGAATAAGACGAGAACCCCAGCCCCACAGAGGAGGTCATGATACCAGTAAGCTGCTGAAAATGTTGGAATTATTCACAGCACGTGATCCAAACAGCCATGGCAGACTATTTGTGGACTTAACACAGCAAGGTGACGTGGGTAGCTTGAAGGACCTTTGGCTTCAATGCACTGATCCAGTGGTCAATGAAGTGAATGGGTGCCACTGAACTGAATGGCCTTTAGAACAAGCTCATACTGATCAAGACTATGGTGTTGGCCCTGTTCATAATAAATATGGAGTAATCTAGATGCCAGTACTCAGCATGTGAGGAGGAAAAACTGATGGAGAAGAAATGCAGGGTCATAAATACGTGTTGGTGCAGAGGTATTTATCTTTCTAGTCTGATTCCAGCTAAATATGTGCTTGAGAGAGAAAACACAGATGGGAAAAACCTGGGGGAAGTTGAGCAAGTTTGTACTGTAAAGAGGACTGGCTGAAAAGCAAGACAAGCTTATGGTAGGGTTAACAGGGGTGGGCAAAATGCAGCCCACGGGCCGGATGCAGCCCACCAGCATATTCTATCCAGCCCGCGGGGTCCCTAAAAAAAATAGAAAATTAATATTTATCTGCCCCTGGCTGCCTGTCATGCGGCCCTCGATGGAGTGCCAAAACTCAGTAAGCAGCCCTCCAGAAATAATTGCCCACCCCTTGGTTAAGATCATCCTAAAGTTAAGGGCAACGTAGCCACCACAAAGGGGGCTTGGAGAATTGCTGCTGGGTCTCCTCAGCCATATTACCAACAAAAGCAAAAATCCCTCACTTAACAACAGTCACATCACTGGCTGGGATGGTGTGGGTGCTAAGGCACATAGTTGATAGCCCAGAAGTCACAAGGTCAAGACCATGGCTGAAATTCTTGAGGTGTGGCCTGTTGATTCCAACAAAATTTGTGAATTTGGCTTGATATTTTGTCACAAGGCCATGAAAAAGGAAGGTTGCTAGAATGAGGAGAGCGCTGCCTGTCTTTTTGGACTGTTTGGTCTCGTTTCTTTGTACCCATCTGCCGTCTTAGACTCAGAGGTCTTTGGGGCAGAGATGTCTCCATTATGTTTGTACGGCACCTACTGCAGTGAGCTTCAGGACAGGGTCTGGGGCTCCTTGGTGCTTGGATAATACAAATGAATTAATTTTCTTAACAGATTGGGATGCCACAGATTACTGGAGAAAACAGAACTGGGAACAAAACTAAGTAGGAGTTTACAAGCCCCACCTTGCAGCACTGACTCCTTCTGGGAGCGTATAGGGTTTGTGGGGTGGGTATGGGGTGGGTTCCCCAGGTGTCCCCCATAACCACCCACCCCATATCCACCCATATTTTCCTGGAGGTGACCCCCAGCCTCTACATAATGAACTGTCTTGTAGGCCTGCACTTAGGAGAACTGGCTGCATTTCTATCTACTTGTCTATGGCCTTCACCACTGTAAAATCCAAGCCCCTTATAAAACCCATGAATGGATTATATCCATTCATAGTCCGTGCTGATATAACACTGTGCGTCTTATTCTTGTATTCAGTGAAATATGGAGCCCAGTGGGAGATGCATGCGGGCCCTGTCATAAGCTGGCAGCTTGGCTACAAAACATGCATCACAATTATCTGTCACAGAGCAAATGTGGGATCTCAGCCCCACAAATACCAACTTCTGCTACCGAAGATAAAGACGACATCCTTTACCTGAAAGAAAGTAATGCACTGTTAATAAATGAGGCAAACGATCACAAGCTCCAAGCTGGCATATTACAATACCCCAGGGCAAAGCAGCATAATAGCTCCGGTTCATGCCAAAGGCACCTGCGAGCAGCAAGTAGATAAGGTTACATATTCCCTTTCAGACAGATGTAACTGTGCAGAGCGCTGAGAGGAATCTGGAGAAATTGCTGCTAGCCCTTCTCTGCTCCTGGTTCATTAAAACCGAATCGCAGCATATGCATGCAATATAAATTAAATTTAGTTAAACCAGCAAGACCAGCAAGTTCACAGGGAAGGCTCTACTGTTAGCCGTGGGAAGGGATACTTAAATGAGGTTCCTCCCAGGGTGAAGTTTAGGCCGGCATTCCAGTCTGTGCAAAGTCCAGCGGCTGCAAACAGCTACAAGACGTCCCCTTTATTACCCTGATTGTGAATGCTACTGAGACGTGGAAGAATTATACTGCATGCACTGTCAAGGTTGCTAGGCTGTCTGGAACAAAGGCCACCATCTAGCCACTGGCCAAATACATTATTCAAGTACACCTCGAGTTTTAAAACCTACGTTTTTCCTTTGAAATGACAGATTGCATCCATTTCCTTCCTGCTAGCTGCTGTCAGCACATCACACTTAGCATTTCTTCACAGTCACGTGTTTCATTTGAGTCGCTCAGAGAAAACAAACTCAAAAGCCGATGCACCGAGCTTGTGAGTCAGTGGGTGCCTCTGAAACCGAATGGAGCAATTCTCGTTGCTGGTCTGCTGATAAATGGGCGCGAGCTACTAGTGAGGATGATAGGGTCAGATGACAAAGGGGCAGGGTGGCACTGGATGCGAGATTGCTCAGCACTGAAAATGGGGAGCAGATTTTCTGATGAGGTCAAAGGCCTTGGGGTTGGAGATCTTTTGAAAGACTGTTTCTTCTTTCTATGACAGTTGAGGTCTTCTGCTCTAAATTGCCTTTCCAGGTCCAAGGAGATGCAATGGGCTCCTTTGTGGCTCTGCCTTTCCCCTTGTGCCCTTAGAGCTAATATGAACAGGATGTATCCACATGTCTGGCTGCTTCCTCCACAACACCTAGTCCAAGCAAGGCTTTCCATAAGCCACATAGGGCATATACAGATGAGCATCCATATGCATTTCCCAAGGGACAAATAGCAGCGGCACATAGTTGTGCCACTGCTACTTGTCTCCTGGATAAGTGCATGCTCTGGCACATGGAAAGTTGCCCCAGGTGGGGTTAGGGAGGCTGAGGCCAGCATCTGGGCTGGCCCCAGCAGCCTTACCTGGGGCTCTTGGGGGGCTTCCCAGGGCTCCAGCAGGAGTGATCTGGCACGCAGAGCCTGGCCAGCAGCTGAAGTGTACCTCCACTTGGCTAGGCTCTGGTTTCGGGTGGCGCACACTGCCACCATTCGAGCTTTTTTCAGGCACAGGTTTTTTTGATACCAGGATCTCCCGGTGTCAAAAACCCCTGCAATGCTGCAAATTAGTAGCACAGCAAATGCCTGCATGTGCGGCACGTGCAGTTTGTGACACCACATACTGCACATGTGCATTCATCCGGATGCGCCTGTAGAGGCCAGAGGCTCTATGAAGACAGTTTGTTATCTATGTATTTATGTGGCCCTTCTCACCATAACTGCTTAGTATGTCATACCCATGAATGGATTTGGCCTTACAACATGCTTGGCAAGTAGGAAGCACTCTTAACATTACAAATAAGGAAGAAAGAGACAGAGGGTGCATTAAGTGGCTTGTCCAAGGTCACACAGGGAGTCTGTAACTGAGGTGGGAATTAAACCTCAGGTCTCCCAAAATACAGGCTAGTGTCCTAGCCACAGGGCTAAACTGCCTTTCTGCCCTTAGCTTACTAAAGACTGATTTAACTCAATGTACACATTCAGACACCAGAATCACTGAAACCATACAGATACTAGAGAGAGGCAAGGATAGATGGCATTGATCCCATCCTGCTACCCTATGTCCAATAGCAGCTAAAAACCAGGCCCCAATCCACCTTGGAAATGCAAAGAATCAATGCATTTCATGGATTAATCTGAGATGTGTCAGGAAATCAGCATCAATTTTTAAACCTCTGGCAGCAAGTTCAATAGATCTGCCCTGCATTCAGTCCCTTTGATGCTCTGCCGCAAACAAAGGAGCAGAACACAAGCCCTGACCTTTTCTCCCTCCCCGTGCTAAGACACAACAATACACTGCCTGGGCATCCGATACAGGTTGGTTGTGCTAAAATAGGCAGGGCCTCCAAAGGAGAGTTAGTTTCCTTTTGTGCTGTAGCCTCTGCCCATAGCTGCCACGGTGACAAAAATGAATCAAATAAAGGATCGTGTCACAATGCAGTCAGGTGGAATTTCAGCATAAAAGAGTCGTGGCAGGATAAAGTGGTCCATACCACTTGCTTTTCTGACTGATGCCACTGATTGATCCGCCGATCTTTGGGAAGAGGCTATCCATCCTAATTGAGATCCGGACCCCATTATATCTGGCCCTGCACATGCAGGGGTATTGAAGGGTATTGTATGAATGAATGCCTGGTGGATCCAAATGACAAAGGAAACACGATGCCTGTAACTGTGAGGGTAATGAACGTGAAGGGAAAGTGACAGATTCTTCATCCCTGGATGTCTTCAGATCAGGACTGAGTGCCTTTGTAGATGATAGGCAGACAAGGTTCCTTGGGTGAATCTGATATCTTTTATTAGACCAACCCAAATAGTTGGAGAATACTTATTAAGCAAGCTTTAGATGATATACACTTGCCAAAGGGAAGTTAGCGGCTCAATACGGGGGTGATGGAGCCTACCTGGTAAAGGGAATCAAGCTAGACTGCCCAGCGGCCCTGTCGAGCCCTGAAAGCTATGAATCTAGGAACACATCACGAGAGATTTTCCAGAGTGAGAGATGGGGAGATGTCTGTGGCCCTTGTAGAAATAGAGAATGAAAGGAAAGGGAGCAGGAGCCCATCTGCCCTAAGAAAAAAAAAGATTGATAAGAGACCAACAACTCGAAGGGCTCAGTTGTTTTTTATGCAGCCAAGACTCTGACCAATTTTTGTTTGAGCAAGGATGGTGTTAATACACACACCACCCTGAAATAGTCCAAAAGGAATAAAAATTTTGTCTTCTCTGGTGCCTTTCATCTACTGCTCTCCAGCACTTTGCTAACATAAATGAACTCATCATTTCAAGACCGTTGGCAGGAATTGCTCCTCCTATTGCAGGAGGCCCCCGTCACGAACCAGAAGACTGTTGTGTTGGTGCTATGAACATCCCGAGATAAAGAGGGCCCTCGTCCCAGACAGCTTAGGCTCCTTTTACTGAGAAGGAAGCAGCAGAGGTGTACCAAGCCATGTCTGTGCCTTGGACAATGGCGGTAGACAGGGCAGCACTAACTATGGCCATCATTTTTGTGAACCCTCTAAATTGGTGCCAGCTCTAGTTATGCTACTGGGAAGTGGAGACGCAGGAGAACTACTGCAATAAAATGTCAAACATCAGTACAAAACTTTAGACACCCAAATCTATACCTAGGCTGGGAACCTACATAAATGGCTTGATTTTCCCCCCTCTAACTGCAGGAGTTCAGAAGGGGCAAGAACCCTAATTATTTGCAGGAGGGTAATACCTAAAGGCCTCTGCTGAGATCAGAGGTGCAGAGTGCTAGGTGCTGTCCATTTACAGAATAGGAAGCAGTCCATACCCTGGCAAATTTATAAGCTGAACAGAGAAGAATAAGAGGGGAAACAGGGCCAGAGAAGTCAAGTAATTTGTTCCATGTCATGTTTTGGGTCATAAATAAGAGCAGAGAAATAAATTAAGTCAGTTTTATTTGATTGCTCCATTCCCATCCCTGCTATTTTCCAATATTCAGGTCTTACTGTAGTCTTTAATACTGATATGCACTGTGATGGTGGCACACTGAAACCCAGCCCCTGCCCTAAAGACCTTATAGTCCAGTTTGCATACCTAAGTTTAAAAACCACAATTGTTCCTGTGACACTAGATTTTTTTCCCCCTTCCACTTCTTCACCTAACTTTTACAAAACATCTGTATTTTAATATTGAATTAAGAGCAGGTTGCAGGTGCCAGGTTGGATGCTGGGCTGACTGCAGTCTCTTCTTTGCATGGAAGAGATAGAAAGACAGCAGCAGGAAAACCTTTCCCCCAAGTGTGACATGGAGGGATCATCTTTAAGAGGGAGAGGAAGTGCAGTCTATATGCCCTGAATAGTCTTTAAGCTCTGTATTGTGGATATTAGGACTGATTACAACTGATACCAGACAAATTTGTCTGAAGCAGCTGGTCCTGGTGAACGTATCTCACCTTTGCTCTCTCCGCTAGGATCTGACCCTACAGGTTTCTCCCACATTGGACCGAGTATCTGTGCAATGTCCCTGGACAACTTTGATCTTTCCCTGTTGGATGAAAACACCACTGATTTCACAGGGGCAGAAAAAAAAAGGGAGCATAGATTACATGAAAAAAATTGTTCACTGTCAGGACAACTCCCCTTCTGAATGGACAGGGGCATCTTAGCCTGCAACAGAGGCAGGGGGCCTACCCTATGCATCCCACTGCCTGGATTACTGCAATTTCTTAGACACCTCTTTGGAAACATCTAGCAATGGAGTTTGTGTCTGGGAGGTGATTACTTCATTTTCTCCACATCTTCCCCCCAAAATCAGCCTCCCAAAACTGAGGTGTGCATTAATTGGGGGAACTGATTTTCTGCCCGGTATACAAGCACCCTGCTTTGATTCCCTTTTCATGGTGCAGTAGCTGTGGCATTACTATTTAGGCAGCTCAGGGAGTCAATTGACTTATTGTTCTCTACTCCACAGGTGTTAAGGACCATCTCTCCTTTTTTCTGGCTGCTAGCTACTCTTGGTTTCTGTCCTCCTATTTCACAGCCCGAGCAGGAAAAGAAGGGCAAAGCAGCTGAAGATTAGGCTTTCCTCCTGATCTATGCAGCCATAACTCTGCATAGAAAAAACACTTTTTTCTTCATTCTGCCTTTCAATAACAAGATGCACATTATAGTCAGGGGTGAGTTGTGTGTCAGAAAATACAGTAATCCTCACCTTACACCTGCCACAACAAACCTCCCCTTCAGTTGCTCCTGGATTTGCCACTGGTTTAATGTTTAATGTTTAATGTTCTGGCCCTGGATAGTGATGGTCTACAGAACAGGTCCAGCAGAGGCAATGGTGGTACAGAAGTGACAGCTCCCAATCTTCACAGATAAACTGAGATGGACAGGTTGAACCATGGGCCTCCAGAGCTAAAGGCACAAGTTGCTAGAGCTTGAACTAGACAGCCAAGTCTGCCCCAGGACCCCAGGGGCACAAGAAACCTGAAACTATCCCCCTGTGTGGGGCACTGGATCTCTGTTCCCAAATGGTTTACAAAAAAGAAAAAAAAAATCCAACCAGATTTGATTTCTTGCTAAACAATGGACACATTTTATTGAGCTCTCCCCCCTTCTTCCCACACACTTTCAGACCAGATCTGTAACATAGAAGTTCAATAGCATGCCAATCTAGTAGGGTTACCTTTTGCACGTGGCATGGAAATCCTGAAGTGCCACTGGGAAACAGGACCGTTTCTCATCCCAGATACTATCCCTGTCTTGTGCGCAAGTTTCATACCCATGGACTCACTGCACAAGATGGTCTTTGTCACTCATAATCCACAGTGTAAAGCCATAGGAAAGCTCTAGGATTCCCAGGAAACAGTATTTGTTGGTCATTGTTAGAGAAAGGAGACTGTTATTCAATCACATTCCCAATGACCAGGGATCCGGGTTTTCTGTTTGCTGCAGAAAAATTGCAGATTTCTTCTTTAAGGGAGAAAAATCAGAGGAAACTGCAGGTTTCCCCTTGCAGGCTGGAAGAGTTTCAGCCTGCAAGGTGCTGCGGGGAGTGGGGGCACAATGTGTGTGCGTGCGTGCATGCGTGCACTTGGTAGCCAAGCAGCGGTGGAGAGCAGCTCCCGCAGGTCCCTCCCAGTAAGTCTATGGGGGTGGGGAGCACACATAATGTGGCAAAGGGAGGCAGGGAGGTCAAGTCAATGTGGCAGGGGGAGCAAGTGCCCCTTGAGATTTCTGTGCCCACAGTGGAGCACGGGGCTACAGCCAGGTTGGACCAGCTCCAGGCAGGAGCTATCTTTGCAGTACAGAGGGCAGGACCTGACACAGGAGGGAGCACCATGCTGCCATGGCCTCCAAGGTGAGGTGTGGTGGCGGCATGGAGATGTGCCCCCCAGTGCTGCCAGGTTGGCATAGGGCACCTCAGCTTGGCGGCCATGGCAGCATGCTGCTCCCTCCCATGCTGGGTCCCGCCCATTGGGCCATGGAGGTAGCTCCTGCCCAGAGCTGGTCCAGCCTGGCTGCAGCTCTGCACCCCACTGTGGGTGCAAAATTTTTTTTGGGGGGGGCATGTTCCCCCTTCACTCCCCCACTACATTTCCTGTACCCCTTCTGCCCCCCACATTGCCTGTGCCCACACCTCCTCTTCCCCTTTCTCCAACACACCCACTCCCTTCTTCACATACTGGGGGCTGGGGGGCAGTGGGTCAGGAGTGAGGGGTACTAGCAAGGCCAGGGGCTGTGGATCAGGAGTGAGGGGCACTGGCAGGGTAGGGGAGGAGGGGGCTGTGGCTTGGGAGTGAGGGGCAATGGCATGGGCAGGGGCAGGGCACTGGCATATTAGGGCTGCTCAGCACCACAAGGCAACAGAGGGAGGCAGGGGACAGCTGCAGCTGAACCCACATCCTGGTGAACAAAGGGGGCAGGGGGAGCTCTGATTTTCTATGATAAAAACAAAAAACAAAATCAAATGCCAAAATATATAGATATTTTAAATTTATTTTATTGAGGCACTTGTGGGCTTCCAGCTTGCTTTCAAATTGTAAATGTATCAATAAAACATTGTGTTGAACTGGTACCTATAAATATAAATTATATATAATATGGTGGCATCTCATTTTAATCACAGAAGAAAACCACCAATTTCGTGGGGGGTTGATCAGAGAATTTGGGATTTTTATACACAGAAAACCAAGGTCCCTGCCAATGACAAAGGCTTTGGAGAGAAGTGTGGGGCCAAATCACACATCTTCAATACTCCTGACTAGGCACCTAGTTTGCTGCCCAAATACCTTTAAAAATGCCCCATACTGGACACCACCTACTGCATAATGGCAAGACTGAAGCTGTATGGCCTGCTCTGAGCCATGCAAGGGAGATAGACAAGGGAGCAGACTGCGCCGGCTGGTTTACTTCTTCCCATCCTAGCAGGGCTCTCCGATCTCTTCTTGGCTATTCCTTCTCGCACTTTAAGTTCCTTAGCTGTGAAGAGGTTTCACCCGCTCTGGTCTATCTGCCATTCATAGATGTCCGGAAGCAGCACAGTGCTCTGAAGAGAGCATGGGAAGAAAGGAAAGCTGGGCTGCCTGCACCTCAGGACTCCAGTCTACCATCAAAAGGGGCAGGAGGGTTCATCGACTGACCTTTCATGGCTCTGTCAAATGGAAAGTCTACAAAAAATACACTCCCCTCCTTCCCTGAGAGGCTTTATCTATTAAAGTACAAGTCAGATCTCAATTATATAGGCTCCATATAAGTCCACCACCACTGAGCTAGAGCTGCATGGCAAGACCCCCCTCCGGCCCAGTCCCCTCTGCTCTCCCAGTCTTGGCCCATCAGCACCGTGAACGATTGCCTCTTTCTTCTTTCCCACAGGATGCAGCAACTGCATGGACCCCACTCTTTCAACCGCATGGACCCTGCTGTTTCTTAAGCTGATCCACAAGTCCCGTATCAAATCTAGGTTTTAGTCTGAGGCGCTGTCTACAGAGACTCCCCCCAAACTGAGCCAAGAGTCCCTTTGGCTGCCTCCTTCCCCTGCCCTGAACAGCCTGGAACAGATGTGAGCACCCCTCCAGCACTTCTCCTGAGACAAAGACCCTGACTGCAGTCCTAGACTAACACTTAGGGACATCCTTGAGCCACCCTAATGGCCAGCCACCAATATACCCAGCAGAACAAGGAGGCAGGGCTCACTCTATCAGTGCTAGACACAGGCTCATGCAGGAATTCACATCAACATGCCCATAGATGTGCCATTATTTCCTTTGGGCTGGATCCAATAAAGGACATACACACCTATCAGATCTAGCCCCTCTGGGAACTCAGGTAGAAAGACAATTTTAATGTCAAGAATTTAGATGTCTCCAGGTTTTGGACTTATACCTGAGCCCTGCTGTGGGTTCCTATGTCCTTTATTAGATGTAGCCTATTGGGCCCAGCTCCCTTGTCCATGAATGGGTATAGCCACGCTCCTCTTCCCCATCTTTGTCCATTTTCACTGTGAAAATGGCGATTTTAGCTGTGTGCAAGAATACATGTCACAAAAGTCTCACGATAAAAAATAATCCTGGTGGAACAATTGGCCACGCTAACAATAAAAACATGTCGGAGGTGGTCTAATTTGCCACAATACATCGAAACCTACCATGATAAAGAGATGACAACGTGTATTTTCACACGTGACGAAGCTAGTAAGATGGCAATATTTGGTGCTGTTTCGTAATGTGCATTTAAACAATACGCAGCTTATACAAGCGCCCCGTAGGGTTCAAGATAGGGCCTGCGTCTTAGTAGGGGTGTACCGCCCCGTGCATAATGAAGTCCTGAAACTTAGCTGGGGCATCTAGTTGCCAATGTAAGCAGTAATAATAGCCTGTAATCTCTGCACAGTAGAGACCATCCCTTCTGTGCTAGCTGAAAGGGAACCCCAGTCCTCACAGACGTCCAGGCCTGTCTTTCTCAGAGAAAGCAGTGTCCCATGAGCACAGAACATCTCCATGACAGCTTGCCCACCACACACCAATTGCATGGCACTGTCTTCAGCTGTTCCCAAAGCAAATAATAAATGATTGCACCCAAAACTTTGCTTCACAAGAAAAGGGAGTCAGTGGAGCAGGTTTCGTAGAGGGGAAGTAACACAGCAATTGCAACCTGGCAGTGCTTTGTCAACCCAAGATCATAACTAGTGCCCAAACCAAATGCCACTGAGGTCCCAGTCCTGCACCTGGGCTAGTAGCACACCAGCTTTGTACCATGCAGAGATAGTCTTTTAAAAAAATGCCAGAATGTGTTTCTCCCAATTTTACCCCTTCTTCTATCAGGCCTGAAAGCTGTTCTCTGCAGATCAAGAAAAGGCTCTGAAAGCTTGCAAGCTGACAATGGCTTCATTAATCGCAGCATAATCCTTCCCATGGCAACCCAAGGATTGTGAAGTCACAAGTTAGCAAGCATGAGACTGACACACAGCACTCGGAAGAGCTGGCCCGTGCAAACCAGGAAGCAACAGATTCATCGCAAGGGATGAAAACCAGGGAGGGGGAAATGCAAAACTGTACATGAAAAAGTCAGCTATCACTGAAAGACCCAGACTGTCTGAAAAGCATCGGTGAGGACGCAAATTTGCAAAGAATATCCATTTAGGTAAAGCTATTTATAAGTCAGTGGAGCTCAGACACCGCCAGGCAGCAGCTAATGACATCCTAAACCTTAAACCACTATTCAATCGATTCAGCACCTCTAACGGGCCCAGCTACTGGAGTCTATAAGCAGCGCTCCATTATGGGTGTTATCTTCACTACACCTTTCTTAGGATAGGGATATCTTATCCCCATTTCAAGGAAGGGAGGTTAAGGGAAGTGCCCAGGGTCTCACAAAGTGTCTGTAGCACAGCTGAGACTTGAACCCAGATACCTAACCATAGCTTTGGCCATACAAGACCATCCTACTTTTTCAGAGGCTGCTTCCTGTGACCCACAAGCACTCCAGCTACCACAGGGAGCCACCGGGCCCTCAGCTCAAGCTAATAGGGGCTGACAGATAGCCACACACAGTAATGGGGCCCTGAGGAGAATATAGCCAATGTTTCAGTGAACAGTTTCAGGATGGGCCAAATGTTTTACCCTTAAGTGAACAGGGAGGGATTAGGCCCTCTTTCTCCCTGGGCTGCAAGCACCTATGGAGTCACTTGCACACGAGCATGGCAGCCTGGGGGTGCAGGAGCATCCAGTTCCCTTTGCGGAGGGTTTTAGAGACCCACCGGGCCATCCCAGTTTGAAGAGACATAGGACTCCTCCTCCCATCCTCCCTAGCTGGCACTCGAACCATACTACCTCCACAGCCTGTAAGGACTGGAAAGATCTCCAGGGCCAAGATGCCAAAGGATGTTACCCCTTGAGATCTAGTACAGAAGTTCAACTCACTGGTATAACCTAAATCAATTAGATTTGAGGGCACATCGAACCAGGTCTATTTTAGACCAGGTTCTGCATTTTTAGACTGGTCTATGTGCACCGACCTTTTGTATGATTACAGGTTTAGACCTAGTTCCCTTAGACCAGTTTAATTGCAATGTCTGTACTTGGCCTAAGAGACCCTGCATAACCAGAACTGTCCAGCGCTGAAACCATATGGGGGTGATATTCCCGGTGTTCGGTGGAAATGTTCCCGTGGGGGAGGTTATGCTAGAGTTGCTCCCGGCAGAGGCAAGATGGTGCTGGATCGACTCTCGGGCCCGAGCCAGTCTCCAAGCATCGATGTTCTTGCTTTCACCATGAAGGGAGCGCAAGTTCTTGGGAGTTCAATCCGAGCAGGTGCCTCTGAAATGGCGATGTTTTAAAGTGTATTCACCATTTGGGACCTTTACTCTACTCCAGGCTTAACTGCAGCGCTGGTAAAAGCTTTGGGGTTCGGTCTGCAGGGGCTTGTGTCAGGTCTCCCTTCCCCCCCAGACGCACAGACACCGGCAGTGGCCATGGCCCGGGAACACAGAACGAGAAGCAACATTCATTCTTCTCCGCAAACAAATTCAGCCTCCTTGTTGTTATTAAGTGACCCAAGCAAAATTAAGCAGATGCATGGGCATGACTTCCCTCTCTAATCCTGGCTGCAGAAGCAAACTCAGACAATGAAGCCTGCACAAACATGGCTTTGAATATCTCCGGGATGGTCTGTTTTGCAAGCGGGGTGGATATAAATGATGGCATCAGACCCAGCTTTTCTATCAGCATATTTTTAAGACTAATAGTACTATGCTGTTTCCGGTTGTTCGGCTGGACTACAATTATTACCACTTGAACTCTTTTCTGCCTTCAGTCAAGTGCTGGAGACCCCTGAAGAGATTATGGACATGATACGTCTAAAAGGGGAAGGGAGGATTCACTGCTGCAATCCTGGTGTCATTTAAATCAGCAAACTCATCTAATAATAATAGCCCCGATCTGTCAACGGCAGAGTGCGCCGAAGCCACCTGCTCTATTGTTTATCGCCTTAAAGGCACCTATCTTTATAAAACAATGCCTTCATCCCCTGCCCTGAGGTTGCACTGCTTTTGGAAAAGATCTGTTCAAGGGTGACGGGGACAGCAAAGCCACCCCGAGCAGTGCCCCAGGGGCAAACAGTAACTGCACGACAGTAACAGCGGCATGATTCAGGTCTGAGGAGCGAAAAGGAAGCAGCCCCCCATAAGCATTTCCAGCTCCGAGGACCTGCCGCTCTAAGAGGCTTTCCAGCAAATCCTTAGCAGTCAAGCAATCCAGACACCCCGCGCTGTGCAGCTCCAGGCTCGCTCTGGGGACCGACTTACCTTCGCAGGACGTGCAACCACCACCTTCTCTACCGAGAGCTGCAATTAGTCCAGCTTTCAGTCTGCCCAGAGAAAACGTGCCGGGTAAATGAACAGCCCTCGCCTGGAAGGAGTTAAAGTGCCGCCTCTCCTCCTTGCCTGCCGCTGCTTTGCTCACTGTACCTGATACAGTGCAATCGCCTGCCCATTCATACCCCTGATCCTTCTTACCAAGGGGAGGAGCTCAGGAGAGATTACAGAGCTGATGCTTGGGACTGTGCAGACACAAGGGGCTGGGGAAGGGAGTCCCTGTGTTTTAAAGGGCAAGGGGAACACTAGGTGAGTGTCAGCATATATATATATATATATATATATATATATATATATATATATACACACACACACACACACATATATATATACACATACATACATACATACATATATATATATACACACACACACATATATATACACACAAAGTATATATATATGTATATGTGTTTATATGTGTATGTGTGTGTGCATATATGTATATATGTGTGTATATGTGTGTGTATACACACACACACACACATATACACACACATATATATACACACATACAGTTTCAAAGCTCGACTCTGCTTTCCTGGACTTGGTGGCAACTCCGTGCTTTTGTTATTAGGGGGTGTCATACTGTAGTAGGACCGAGGATCTTGGTCAAGGTCAGCGGCCTGATAAAAACAGGTCACAAAGGGCCTCGAAAAAGGAAACAAGTGTCATGAAGAAAGCAGGGCTACCCCCAGCTCAGTAGAAGTGCAGCGCTTCATGCCCACAGCTGCATCCCTAAGGTAAAATATATGCTTTAATCAAACCAGATGCACCATACCCAGCACCATACCTAGATTCCCGGTGGCCCCAGGGAAATGTTTAGTATCCAGCTTCCCTTTGCCGGAGATAATGATAATAACAACACAAAAATTATCACTTTTGGGCCCCCTTTCTGTACAGGCCTCGGGCAGCCGCCCAGTTCACCCATGCCCGTGGCTTCCAGCTTGAATTTGCATGGTAAGAAGATCCAGGATGCGAAAGACTTTTGAAGATAGTTAATCATCTTTGCTGGAGCTACAGCACGGCTTTCATTTTAGAACTTGGGTGCCCAAAACTGCTCCTGCAGAGCCTAAATGGCAGTGATATCTCGTGCTGCTCGGCACCCAAAGGTCCCATTAGAATTGGGGGCTGGGGGTGGAAGTCGGGCTACCTACATGTAGGGGCTTCAGTGTGCAGTTGGGAGCCAAACTGCAGGCAATGAAGTTTGAAAGTTTTGGCCTAAGCTTATAAGTAGACATGAAGGAATTCAGCAGTGTCAGGCATGTGAATGCCAGGAAATTTAGAGCTCAGATGCTGTGAACAACCTTAACTCTGACTGTGAAACAGCGTGAACTGTCAGACATCTGTTGATTACTAAGGATCACAGGAAAGTAGGGCAGGAAGGGACCTCCTGAGGTCATCTAGTCTAGCCCCCTGCTCAAGGCAGAATCATCTCTGACTAAACCTAGACTGAGAGCTTGTTGAAAAGGGTTTTGAATGAAAAGGCCTTTTACTGAAGTTAAAAAAAAAACAACAGCAAAAAACCCCCAAAACGAACCACCCCCACCACCCGCAAAAAAAAAAAAAAAGGAGACTCTTTTTTCCTGGGGGAAAAAATCCCAAACGGTTAATTTTGTTAGGTTGTTTTTGTTTTTAAATAGGAAGGGGGAATGTCTGAATTCTCTTTTTTACTTTGGTTTTTGTAAAGATTGAGTACATCAACCCATTGAGAGGACATTTCCAATTAAAGTTGAATTTTGTTTTTAAACAAACAGACAAACCAAAAAAACACAACAAAACAACCCCCCCCAAACCCAGGCCTAGTTCAAATATTTGTAAATGAAACTACTTTGACATTTTGGAATTGTTTGGCTGGAGATGAAGAAAAGGGAAGAATTGGATGCCACTTTAATAGCAACTAGAGGAAATTCTTTGGCTTTTGTTGCGTTGCAAGTCAGACTCGAAGGTCTAAAAGAGCTTTAGTCTATAAAGAACTACGTTGCCAGTGATTTTGGGTGCCCAAATTAAGATGTTGTAAAGGGACTTGATTTTTAGACAGAGACACCAACATTAGTGTCCTCTTGTAAGCAAACACCATGAGCGCTGCAACAGTGAGCATCCCACATCAACTTTACTGGGCTGGCCACATTGGATGTCTAACTCCAAAATCCTAAAGCAAGTTTTATTCTCCCAGCTCGGTCAAGGCAGAGTCAAGAGAAGGGCAGTCAAGTCAAGGCAAGTCAAGAGAAGTCAAGTCAAGAGAAGGGCAGAGAAGGTGCCTCAAGGATGCTCTCATGGCCAGCTTGAAGAAAATACGACAGCGATATCAACTCTTGGGACACTATCACTCAGGAGCACCCCAAATGGAGGAAGATCCTGCTGCAATGATCTCAATACTTTGAAGCCTCATGATGACAACAGGAGACAGAAAAGTGGGAGTAGCAGAAACAGTGCATCATGGAGCAAATCAAGAACCTAGAGCCACCCATCCTGCATGGAAACATGTACCCAAGCTGCAACAGAGCTTGTCGATCCTGGAAAGGCATTGTCAGCCGACTCTGGACTCACAGATAAGACAATCATGGACGACAGTGATCCTCAACTTTGAAGGATTGCCAATGATGATGATGAAGCACTTGCCGCCTGGAAATCAAGCCTCCACTGTGGCGTTTCATTGAGCACCCAACAATGGAGGCCCACCCCAAGCCATAGAGGCTCCTTGGCCAACAAGTATAACAGCTGCAAGGCAGGAGATGAGGGGAAATAGTGGCTGCATGAAAGAAAGTCGGCTTCTGTGTATTAAATACAACTACCGCAGGGCATGCGATTCCCTAGCTGCCTGGTTCAGACTGAGGAATACAGTGTTAACACAAGCCTCAGGTTGAAGAGAGCAGTCCTTGAATGAATTGTCGACTGCACCAGAGATTGTTTGGACCCTGGCAGAGAAGGGGTTACACACGCTAGGAAATTAATGACAAAGAGGGGACATGAGCCGTGTCTTCCACAGGGACCATAAATCACTAAGCAGAGATTCCTCTTCATCTCCCATGCCCCCGACATGACTGAAACGCATTGCCTGAATGCATGTGGCCATGACTCCCTTACGCTGGTGGGGGCCAGCCACCATAAACGACCAGCTCCCACCTGACAGGGTCCTCCATGCTCCCTGTACATGGCCGTGGTCCGATACAGATGCAGTTATGATAGTTTTTCACAGGGGCAAATGGGGATCAACGAGAGCCACTTCCACATAGTGATCCCTGGTAACATCTCTGATGTTTAAGAGCTCCCAAATAAAAAAAAAAACACCAAAAAAAAGCAAGGTCAAATGAGGGTCTCTGCCAAGAGGTGGTGATATGCTCTTGGCAATGCAGAAAATACAATTCAGATCTGTGTTTGGTGGCAAAAGCTCAAAACTTTGTTGTTCTTGGACAATGCAGCAGTTGGTCAAACTAACAGTCAGTCCAACTTAGCAAAGTTTGTCCTTGGTGGGTAAAGATGCCGTATATCATTCACGCTCCCCCAAATCTTCTATAAGGTCAGGTCTCACAACCCCAGTGTTCATATTTGCCTGCCCCCCACCCCATCTCATACAAATTCTTCTTCTCTCTCTCTCCATCAAGATGCTCATCTCTACTCATTTTTTTTGTGCAAACTCTACACACCTACATTTTGTTTTTTATCTCTGTCTCGTGAGCGAGTTCTTACTTTTTATGCTAGTCCTCAAGTTTTTCAGCTGCTGTTTTCCTATTCCCTTCTTTGAATCAGAATCTTTGTACTCATTAGTGTGTTTTGATTTTATTTGATTTTTAAATTGGGTCACCCAGCAATCATGAGACCCATTTGCCCCATACTGCATTTCAGCACTGTAGTTATAGCTTAGCATAACTATGCCCTAGCACAACCAGCACTTCTACTGGCAGGAAGGATGTGATCTGACACTGCCTTTCCTATCACCTCCTCCACTGTGGTGGGGAACACCTTAAAATGTTGGTGGAGAAGACAGTGGATGAGTCTACACAAGATGCATTGGCCTAATATACTGGGAAGTAGTGTCTCACAGCAAAAACCATGCTAATAGCATTAGCCTAATAACACTGTGCAGTAGGCTAAGTGTCACTAAATAACTGCGCCAGTGCTACTGTGCAGTAACTCTAGGTACTGTACATTTAGTTAGCACTTTATTAAGGAAGTACTAAACTAAATGCACAGTACCTAAGGCGCATTAATGAACATGTAGACATGCCCAGTGAGTACAGTAATGCTCACCTGACAACCAACAGTGGCTAAGGGACAAACACAAGGGGAACTTTTACACATGTTCTGGGGGTAGGAAGGGCAACACTTTAATTACACTGGCTCTGAGAGCTGCGGTCATTAAAACACTGCAGAGTCTCATGTATCAGAGTCCCCCCGCCGCGCTTAAAAATGGTGACAGGGGCACTTGACCTAAAGCTCGCCAAATGAATGGTTGCAAAATGCTGCAACCATTTCTAAGTGGGGGGGATGCTGATACACGAGATGCAGAAGGCTGCTGGAGCACGGTGATTGCCATGCTCCAGCAGACTCGATTAATCAAGCAATTACAGCCTGTCGGAGCAGCTTCTGCACTTGTGTACAGGCACCCAAGGATGTACTGGAAACATGCATGGTGCAGGTGAATTGATGAAGAGCCTAAGGGACCGCGAAGGGATTTTATCTTTGTCTCTTCTTATGGGGGCTGTCCTGTGACAGTGTCAACAGTCTCCTTCCTCTAGTACTGGCCAAGGAGCAATACTAGATGAAAGACAACAATAGTACCCCTAAAACCACCCTCCCTCACTTCCTCTCCTTCACTGGGGGCCTTTTGTCTGGAACAGCCCCTCTTGTGCTTCTTAGAGAAGACTAAAGGAATAGTACCCTTCTCAAGAGGCAAATTCAGCCACTGCCATTAAAAAAAAAAGATGTTAAAGGCAGAAAAGGTCATTTATGATCATCTGGGTTGATCGCACCTCATCCAGTTACACTCAGACAGCTTCTGCTGACCCATTGGCCTGATCACAAGGGCAGAATTAGGCCCAAAATGTTAAGCACCTCATTGCCATCCTACAGCAAGCCTTGATAGGAGCCCAAAAGCAATGCCCAGTCTCAACTAGGCAGTACCAACCAAGCAGTTGGCACTACAGGGCAAGCCAGCAGCTGTCTAGGACATGGTGTCGGACCCGGTCCTCCACATTCAGAGCCTGGGTTCAGCGAGTGTCTGAATCAGACCAGTTCAAGGCTCCTCAGCTAGTACTCAGCCCAGACTCCCTCACTCTTGGGTCTTTGGGTAAATAGCAGGTCCTGCTGGGCTCAAGACATGTTGTGAGGGAAGGAAGGAGCCAAGTGAGTTTATTGCCTTTCAATTAATGCTGATATCTCCTCCCAGGTGGGTTCTCTCCATCCTGATATATTTTGTCCCCTTCTGGCAGGTCCTGACTGCTGCTTCCTCATGCTTGGGGCCAGCAGAAGGAGGCAGGATGCCTGGCTAGGACCAGGGATGAACTATACTGGCCGTGAGGAAGCTATTGGGGTTACGGGAATGGCAGAAATCAAGCCAGCCTTGCAAATGAGATCCAGCACCCCCACCTTGTGGACATGGGAGAAAATTTCATTCTCCCTGGTCTCAGGCAGAGCACAGTGAGATTTGGGCACGCACCGGGCAAACACCCATTTGCTTCTCGTTAAATATGGCAATCCTCCAACAGTTCCTCCAGCTCGCATGCAAGGGCTCCGGTGTCTCTTGTCCCAACGATGTGCCCCTCTCCCTTCTCACAAGTGAAGCTCACTTCAGCACAAGGTCGATGCAACACTTCAGTCCCCATCAAGCTTTTGTTTGAGGGTTGAAAAGGATGTAGGTTGGGCCTAGCCTTCGTCATGACTGCACAGCAAGATGGATTTGCTGCAAGTGGTCAGAGAGGAACAAAGTCAGCAGAGGGTAGAGAAAGGGGAGGGAGCGGATGAGGAGGAAACAAAGGGCAGAGGATGTGACAGGAAGTCAAGGACAGACAAAGTACAAGAAGTGACTCCCTACATCATGAAGTCCAGTTTCCAGGCACTACATCATATCACCCCTTCATCAGCTGACCAACCTCTATCCTAAACTAGTTGGGAGTTTTGCCCCAACTACCAGTGGGAGGCTGTTTTACAACCTTTCAGCTCTGAGATTCAGCAACTTTCATCCAATTTCCAGCTCAAATTCATTCGTGGCCAGTTTACACTCACCTGGGCTTATGACAACGCTGACCCTTTGCTTACATAGTTCTCTCTCTCTCTCCATGGTGTTTATCCTAGACATATTTAATGAGCGTAATTGTCACCTCTTTGCCTGCCTTATTCAGCTGAGCAGGCCATACTATTTTCTCTGCTCTGGTAAAACAGGACCATCTGTTCCCCTGATCATCAGCCTTGCAACCCTTCTCTGTACCTCTTCCTATTTGAATGGGCTTCTCATACGGAGACACTCAAATTGTGCCCAGCATTTCAAATAAGAGTATATCAGCATCTTTACAATGATGTTGATACTAGACATCCCTCATCTGGTACATCCTAGCCTAGAGTCACATTTGCCTTTGTCATAGCCACACCACGTTGGTGGTTCATAGTCACCCTATGGTCAACTAACACACTGCTGTTTTCTCCTCTTCTGTCATTTCCAACCAACAAACAGCTTACAGTAGAAATCCTTGGTCATGGTCCCAAACCGCATGATCTTGCACTTCATACTATTAGATTTCATCTTATTTCTATTACTCCAGTCCTCAAAATCATCCATTTCTTCTGCTACGATATCCTCTGCATTCACAAGTGCCTCCCAACTGTGTGTTGTCAGCCATTTTCATTAGCCCACTCTTACATTTTATGTTTAGGCCGTTAGTGAAAATACACAATAACAATTAATTAAATAAAGGAAAAGGATAAGCCTTTTCTTACTACTTGGCTTCATGATCTGATGGACAGCCTACTTTCACCTTTCAGGTGTTGTGTCAAGTTTCCTATCAATTTGTTAAATACTTTGGAATCCTTTGGGATTAAAAAAAGGTACTGCATCAATATAAAGGGCTGTTGCTACTAGATCATATTAACCATATTATCCAGAGACGCTGAAGCCTTACGTATCAAATCAGAAGTGAAGTGATAAGCAGTAACAGCTACTATTATATATTGAACTCCAGCCTCCCAGGTCACAAGAATCATGGAAAATTAGGGTTGAAAGGGACCTCAGGAGGTCACATCTAGTCCAACCCTTGCTCAAAGAAGGACCACCCCCAACTAGATGATCCCAGCCAAAGCTTTTTCTGGCTGGGTCTTAAAAACCTCCAAGGATGGAGGGTCCATCACTTCCCTGGGTAGCCTGTTGCAATGCTTTACTACCCTCCTAGTGAGAAAGATTTTCCCCAGTATCTAACCTAAACTTCCCTTGCTGCAGCTTGAGCCCATTGCTCCTTGTTCTGTCATCTGCCACCACTGAGGACAGTCCAGCTCCATCCTCTTTGCAACCGCCCATCGTGTAGTTCAAGGATCAGCAGGATACAGATCTGTCCCCACTCTCCTTGTGATGAGTCCCACTCCAGGGCTGAGTACATACAATAAAAAATCCTGAGGCTGAATCAATTCAATCTCCAAAGTTTTGTCTAAACTGCATAGATTGAACAGATAAGCAAGTGAACAGACATTCACTTTTGATTGCAGAAATTCAGCCACATGCCTGCAGTGGCCCAGGCCAGAAGCCGGGGCAGGGGGTGGGGGGCAGTAGAGCATGCCTTCCCGGTCTGCTGGAGCCGATGGCTTGAATCTGGAGGGGATCTGGGACAGAAGTTCAATAAACCGATTTAACCTAAATTAGTTAAGTCTGATACTAGATCCATCCAGGTTTATCTTACACTGTTACCATTTTGAAAGTGGTTTATGTGCACTGAACTTCTGTTGCATTATAGATTTGAACTGGTTTGCAATCACTTATACTGGTTTATGTGTCATTTCTGTCCCTAGCCCAGCTGGAACAGCCCGGGCCCTCCTAGCACATTTTCTCACAGATTACCAGCACGACCAGTAGCTTTAATTCAATTCCCAAACCACCCAGGCAGTCGCTTGCTACTGCCAATACAAACCGCCTGCATCTACCAAGCTGGTAAATCTCTGCCTGCCATTGCACATTGATCACCACACAAGAGAGACAATGGCTCAGGTACCAGTTGAAGGTCACTATCACAGACCTTATGAAACAAAAAGGGCAAAGGGGATCCTTTGGGGGACCTGCATTTCCAAGAGAGGCCAGATCTCCACCCAAGAGCTTGGTACTGAGGCCATCCAGCAGGACCGATGGTGGGGGTGCAGGTGCAGGCACTTCCTATTGCACCCCCTGGGAGGACAGAGCCTTTGCTCACAGGTTAGGCTCAGCCAGGATGTTTGCAAGGACTAAGCCCTGCTGCATCCCCCTTGCTCTTTGCAGGGCTCCTTCTCCGGGGCGGTCCCTTCCCCTGAGCCTGGGGCAGAGCAGCTTGGGGGTGCGATTGGCTTGCTCTAAAGTGGGACGTGGGGCTGGGGAGCCCCAGGCAGAGGGCCCTCTGGAAATGTCTCAGTCTCAGTAAGGACCCTGCAAATTGACTAAACTCCACTGACTGCAGTGTGCATTTACTGCAGTTACAAGCCCAAATGTGGGTTTAAACTCTGTAGGCTTTCCTGAACTGGTTTGGGGGAGGAGAAGCTGCCAGGGGCTGCTGAAGAGTGAAGTCTCCTCCAAGGGAGAAGCAGTGCAGATAGCAAAAAGGGAAGCTCAGGTAGAGGAGAGAGGGAGGGAGAATTGTCCCAGTGTCTGGGAACTCCTCTTTCCTCCTTTTCTTCCCCTTTTTCTTTCTTGAGGTGTTTCACATTGCATTTGGTGGTTTTTTTCCTGTTTTCTGCATTAAATGGGTTTTTTTTGGTTACACTGTTTGCTGGGGGGTTGTTTGTGTGGGACGCTCTAGTAATTAAGTCAGTGTTCCCAGGTTTCTGGGGAGGGGGCTGGAGTCACAAGTATAAATTGATGAGGGACCCCAAAATGTGAACCCAGCCCTGGTGCTGCCGCCCAGCAGAAGGATTACAGAACTAAGGCAACTTTCTCGGGCTCCTTCAGTTTGGCCGATGGGAACAAGCATCTGCTGATGACATGGTGGTTTATCCTGCTTTGTTTTTCTGGCTTTACAAGCTACCCAATTATTTCCAAGAAACCAAAGGGATCCTAAATTGGCCTGCGAAGCAAGCCTCTCCCCTGGTTTGGATGGGAGTTTTCCAATCGACTGGGATAACCCTGGTTCCTGGTGGATGGGTGAAGGCACCAGCATTTCCTCACATGGCATATACACGGAGCAGCCGCTGCTCGTGCAATGTGCAGTGAAAAAGGTGGCAGTTGTTTCTCAGCCACGGCACTGAACGGCAGTCTCCCGGCCAGACTGAACAGCACCGTGAGCCCAGGATTAAACGCCGCAAGTGCACGATGGGGTTTTTAATGAGGGGTGTCTGTGAGAGGGCAAGAGCACCACAAGCAGGGAGACCTGAGTAGAAAGGTCCAAGGTCCAATGTGATCTGCTGGCTTTTTTGGTGATGCAGCTCATACATCAGCCATGGTTGCAGCAGACAAAGAGCTGTATCTACATTTGATCCTCCTTGTAAGCTCTTGGGAAAGGCACAGCCTGATCTCAGAGTTGGTCTCTAACACCTTTTCACCTTTACATTAATGGGATTGAAGGTGTCCCTTTGTAAAGAAGGCCATCACCTCCCACTGGTCTCAGGAAGATGTGACTCAAGGTGCCCTTACAGGAGATGGCAGTTCTTGAGCTCCAAGATTAGGAGACCAAAACCAGTGAGGGGGTCAATGATATCGGGATAGGGAGCAAGGAGGGAACAGGAGCAGACGGGGGTGGACTGGAAAGGTGGCATGTTAGAAGAGACGGAGAAGTGGCTGGGGTCAGCTGGGGAAGACGGAGGGGACAAGTTTGAGGGTGAACAAGGCCTGGGGGATACAGGACAAGGGGAAGTGTAGAACCACTGGCATGGCTGGTTGAGTGCTCGTGGAGCTCGGGTCAGGTCCCAGAGGACTGGGAAAGGGTTAATGTGACCCTATTTTCGCGAAGGGGAGAAAGGAGGATCCGAGTAATTATAGCCAGTCAGTCTCACCTCCATGCTTGGAAAGGTCTTAGAAAAGATTATGAAGGATCATATTTGTGGGAGTGCAGGAGGAAAAATAATGCAGCAGGACAACCAGCATGGATTTGTGGCAGATAGATCATGCCTGACCAGTCTGGTTTTGCTTCATGACAGGGTCACAAAACGCTTAGACACCAAAGTAGAGATGGATGTCATTTTCTTGGACTTCAGCAAGGCCTTTGATACGGTATCTCATCCCATTCTCATAAATAAATTAAGAAGCTGTGACAGATGTTTACATGGTCTGGTGGGTGGCAGATTGGCGTAGCGGTCTCACCCAGAGAGTGGTAGTAGATGTGTCGGTATCGACCTGGAAGGACGTGGGTAGTGGGGTCCCGCAGGGCTCAGTCCTTGGACCTGTACTCTTCAATGTCTTCATCAGTGACTTGGATGTGGGAGTGAGGCGTACTCTGTCCAAGTTTGTGGACGATACTAAATTGTGGGGTGAAGCACACACTCCAGAGGGTAGTGAACGATTGCAGGCAGACCTGGACAGGTTGGAAAACTGGGCAGTACACAATAAGATATTGTGCACAAGGACAAGTGCAGAGTGCTGCACCTAGGGTGCAAAAATATCCAGCACACTGACTGGCTGGGAAGTGACCCTCTCAGCAGCACCGAAGTGCAAAGGGATCTCAGAGTCATAGTGGACTCCAAGATGAACGCGTCGTCAGTGTGATGAAATCATCAGCAAAGCTAACTGCACTTTATCGTGCATCAGCAGATGCACGACGAATAGATCTAAGGAGGTGATACTTCCCCTCTATGCGGCATTAGTTAGACCACAGTTGGAGTACTGCATCCAGTTTTGGGCACTGCACTTCATGAAGGATGTTGATAGACTCGAGAGGGTCCAGAGGAGAGCCACTTGTATGGTTAGGGGCTTACAGGATGAGCCCTATGAGGACAGACTGAGGGACCTGGACCTCTTCAGCCTCCGCAAGAGAAGGCTGAGAGCAGATCTTGTGGCCACCTTCAAATTCATTAGGGGGGGCGCAGCAAGGGATCGGAGATGCTCTGTTCATCGGGCGCCTCTTGGGGTAACAAGGAACAATGGTCACAGACTGACAGAGAGCAGATTTAGGCTAGATATCAGAAAAAACTTCTTCACGGTAAGAGTGGCCAACATTTGGAATGGGTTTCCAAGGGAGGTGGTGCTTTCCCCTGCCTTGGGGGTCTTTAAGAGATGGCTGGATAGACACCTGGCTGGGGTCATCTGACCCAGCACTCTTTCCTGCCCAGGCAGGGGGTCAGACTCGATGATCTGTTGAGGTCCCTCCCAACCCTAACATCTATGAATCTATGAAGCGTGTAAGGAACACGGGGCCTGAGAAGAACAATAAAGTTGCTTAAAGGGCTGAGGCTGGATCCTGTTTCAGCTATTAGGCATGTAAGCATAATCCTACTCCACCTCATTCAAATCCCAAAAAGCACCCCCTTCTTTTTCTCCTTGCAGCTCTTTGCCTGAAAGCTAAGATGAAGGTGCACCAAAGGGTGTCAGGCAGGGTGGCGTAGGATTGCACTTAATATATCACTCGGCTGACTAACAGGTGGATTAGGGTCTGCCCCCACAGTACCTCTCATTTAGCCTGCAAGAAATGCAAAGATCTAGAACTCTTGGTTCAGAGATGATACTTTTTATTAGACCATCCTTTTATTTTGCTTACACCCCTACCTACCCATGTTCATCTACTGGAGCACAGACTATCAAATGAAACGCAGACATCCCACAGCATCTGCTGCATGTATTACACGTTATGAAACAATCATGCAACAGAAGAAGACTCCTTGCCACTTCATGGTCTAGCACAGGGGTCGGCAGCTTATTCCAGCAGCAGGACAAGAATGACCCTGCTAGGGTGGGAAGCGGGCAGGCATGGGGACCTAGCTGCTCCAGCATGGGGACCTCTCCCTGTCCCTGCTCAGCTGCAGCTTTGCCTGGCAAACGCCCCCCTCCACCAGAGGCCACGCTGCTTAACTGCAGATAGAGCTCCCCCTCTGCCACAGCCCCAGGCAGCCGACCGCAGCAAGGCACAGAGAGAGCCCCCGCCAATGCGTGCCACCGAAGCTAGGCCCATGCGCTAGATCCAAAGGCTCCATGGGCCCAATCTGCCCTGTAGACCATACGTAGCTGAACCCTGGCCTGGTGGATAGATGTTAACCTGTGACTGAAGAGTCAGGATGCAGTCCTAGCTCTGCCACTGACCAGCAATGTGACCTTGGGCAAGTCCCTTTGCCCTTCTGCTGCCCTGCCCACACTTTGCACGCGCGCACACACACACACACACATATATATATTACATTATTATTATTGCATGTTTCCTCCAATGGCAGCTCTTTGGGAAAGGACCTCTTTCTCACTTTGCCAGCCCAGACCTACCACAATAGGGTTTGATTCCAGTTGGCACTGCTAGCTGCTGCTCTAAGACTAGCAGGACGGTCACTTGCCAATCAACAGGAGTGATTCTTCCACTTTAATCAGCACCGGTGAGGCCTCACCTGGAGCACTGTGCCCAGTTTTGGGCCCCATGTGTCAAGAAGGTTGTGAACAGTTTGGAAAGAGTCCAGTGTAGTGCGATTAGGAGCCTGAGCAGCAAGACTTAAGAGGAAATGCTAAAAGAACTAGGGTTATTTAGTTTGAAGGAGAGAGAAAGTGAGAGGGGATTGGATAATAGTCTCCAGATACATGAAGGGCAATTACAGAGAGCATGGAGATGGGCTTTTCTCTATGGCCAAAGAGGACAAGGCTAGGAGCAGTGGGCTCAAGCTGCAGCAGTGGGAGTTTAGGCTAGAGATTAGGAGGAATTTTCTGACTGCGACAGTGGTGAAGTATTGGAAATGGTTACCTAGAGCAACTCGACTCTCCATCCTTGGAAGTTTTCAGGAGCAGGTTGGACAAACACCTGGCTGAGATGATTTATTCAGGGATGATCCTGCCTTGGACAGGAGACTGGAGTAGACGACCTTGTGAGGTCCCTTCCAGCCCTACTTCCCCATGATCCTATTCCTATAAAGAATTGTCTTGCGGTGGGCACTTGCAAGTCGTTGCTTCTCTTCTCAGTGTAAATGGCCCATCGGACCATTTCTTTCTCGTCTTCTGCAGTGTAGGAGGATGTTCTGCTGCATAATTCAAAGTAGGAGACCACACAGCTCTATCTATCTTTTCTGCTTGTTTTAGTACATTGAAATTACTCTATCACACCCCAGACATCCTCTTGGCTGGGCTCCTGAACCTTATGTTCTCTATAGTTTATTAGCTGCCTTCGCATCCACTCTTCAGAATGGCATCATTTATTTTTCCAGTGTTGTGAGAACAAATCTTATGGAAATCAGCATGAGGTTTGGCAGGAACGCAGCGCTCTGATGGATTTAGCCTGCTGTATCCTCCAATTTGGGCTCTTTCAGTGGATCAGAGAACTCGAATGCACCGCTCTTATTTCACAAGGTTAGATCCTTTTCCAGAGTTTCTGGGAATTCAATTGACATCAACATTTCTGGCATTTGAAGCAACAGTATTTGGCACTTTTCTGTTTTCCACTGTTCTTGTTTGCAAGGAACACGCAAAAGTGCTGTTTCGTGGCGTTTGCTTATGCATCAATTCCCTGTGTAAATTGTTCGGTATCTCCTCTGCTTTAAAACTTCATTGCTGGGCCTTAGGTGCCTGTACATGAGCCAGGTGGCTTCTCTGATACGCTGCAATTACAGCGCATGGGAGCAGCCTCAATTAATTGATTAATCGTGGTAATTACCATGCTCCCGCCAGCCTCTGCGTCTCGTGTATCAGCATCCCTGCACTTCACAACGGTGGCAGGGGTGCTTTAACTAAAACTCATTCGACAAACTTTAGATGAAGTGCCCCTGCCACCATTTTGAAGCGCAAGGACACTGATACGTGAGACGTTCTGGTGCTGTAATTAGTGGCTCTTGGAGCCACTCTAATTAAAGCATCCCCACCCCCCACCCCAGAGCACATGTGAAAATGCCTTAAGAAACTAAATGCAAGGAGACTCATTTTCAACCTCCCAGTCCTCCTTCCAACAGAGATTGCTTAAGTGGGGTGCTACAGAGGGAACTCACTTTTGCTAGCGACATTTTTGGCTCATATCATGTTTTTGTAGGTAAACTGCAGAGATCTAAAAGGATTGGGTTAAATCCTGGATAGGAAGTGCATCCATGAATTTTGATTTAAGCAAGGCCAAATACAGCTGCTACCATCACTTGATGAGGACTTCTATTGACAGGGAACTCAGTCAGAAAAGTAAAACAAAAAAGTTTTAAAAAAATTAAATAAAAGCCCACATGAGGGCTGCCCTGCTTCTTTTAGGCCTCAACCGATGAAACCAGTTTGAGGCTACTCTCTTTGTCATCATGAAGGAGCATAAAAGCTGCCCACAAGCCACGTGATGAAGCATCTCCTGGGTCTTGCCACCTATTATGATAGGACGTGTGGAGTCATTAGCTCTCCAAATGTCCATGTAAGCGTGAATTAGGGACCATGAAGTATTTCAGTTAGTCTTACAAAATCTCTTTGGTTGCTGGACAGCCTGTAGACATTGAGTGTTTTGGTTTAGAGGATCCAAATGGGGCCCACTAGTCAGACTTGAGCATTTTTTCCATCCTTGTCAAGCGCTGGAAAATCCACGTTGCACCTGCTTTTGAAGCATACCCTCACCTGACCCTGACGAGCGAGTCAGAAAAAGCAGCAAGAAGGATGCACCCACTTTTTCATTAATGGTTTTCTAGGGACGCGAGCAGGGTGAACTGGAACTGCATTTACACACCGTCTACATACGTACTTAGTGACTTTAGCAATGTCAGGCCATCTCCACTCGGCTGCTAACTAACAACCTAGATTAAAAAATATTGGCTACGACTCTTGCCCCGTGTGAGCTCCCATATCCTCGAACACTTCCCCATCCTGAACTTGAACTTCTCTACACTCGGCTTCCTAGGTACTTGAAGCGAGCAAGGTAAATCATGTGTCTGATGTTACATGTCTGCTTGCAATGCTGTTCTGGACGTTGCAGAACGCATCTCATCAGGACACAAGCTTCCCCGGTCCCCGCCAATACGACGTGGTGCAGCCCAACTCCATTTTCTCCGCTTTGAAGGAAGAACTTTAAGCAAGTTAATGAAATAACAAATCTACAGCTGGTGGAGAAACCATCTCCCCCCATCCAAGTTGGCAAAGAAACCGATTCAAAATGGAGCTCACTGTATTAAAACATGCAGAAAGATGAGAAAAAAAACCACAACCCACATGGCAGGCCTGGGTTCGTGAAAGACCACGTTACCTTGAAGTGACGGAGTCCAAAGAAAATATACACAATTTATTTATAGAAGGTTTACATCTGTACAAGTTTGGCATTATGCTTGGACTGCTTGTTGATCTCATACAATGCGACACGTCAATGCTTTTCATGTAGGAAGACACTGTCCTGTCCCGTTTTAACACGTGCACGTCATGAAGCTTGATGAACCAAGTGCCATCATGATTCTTCATATACAGTGAAATTATTGGCAGAAGAAACAGGCAACAAATCAAAGGCATCTCTTAGGCGATCGCTTTAGAGCGCTCATCTTCAAAAGCAAGAGCTAACTTAGTTTTACAGACGTTGAAAGTTAGCAAAGTTAACAATGGCATTTCAGTAACTCCTCTCCCAAATCATTTTTAAAGAGAAAAGACGAGAGCCTAAGAAATCATGTAATAAAGGGTGTTCCCGTTATCTCCTTGAAAGGGAAAAAAACATTTTCTTCTAGAATTTAGGAGGCTTTAAAAAAAAGCAAAACTGAACAAAAAGGCAAAAAGGATTACAAATATTAAGACATTTTGGTCCTGATATATATATATATATTTGATGGAAAAGGCTGTAAACAACCATCTCTCCTGTCGCTATGGCTTGTTTCTCTGTAAGGGATAGGCAAAATAGTCTGTGCGCTCTGTGACTTTCCCTGGTTAAAGGGTCCTGATAGCCTTAGGTGCAGAGCAAGCCTCTCAAAGCAGCTTCAATGGGGCTGCTCTGGATTGACGGGCTATTCAGCAAGAGTAAGGGATGTGCAATCTGGCCCAGAGGCTGCACATTTCCTGGCCAAAGCTGCTCTAGCAATGGGGCCAGTATCACTTTCTATTCAGCGTATAGTAACCTCAGCCTGGAAGGCACCTCTATCAAGTCCAGGCCTTGACTTCTAGAGGTGACCAGCTCCTACCTTGCCTTTCATACACAGACCAAGCTCTATCTTTAAAGCAGTTTGGTTTGGGGGTGTTTTTCATCCCCACTCTTCTTTGTGGAAGACTGTTGCAGAAGCTCAAACTGAGGCTTAGAAACCTCCTAATTTCCATCCTGAACTGCCAGTTCATGACCAGTTTACACCCACTTGTTCTCGTGCCAACACTATCCTATAGCTTGAACAGCTGTGCTCCATCCCTGGGGTTTACCTCCCCGATGTATTTGTGGAGAGCCATCATGTCCCCTCTCCGCCTGCACGTCTGTAGGCTACACAAGCCCAGCTGTTTTAACGTCCTCTCTACTCCCCTGATCGTAGACAGCAGTCGGTGTGGCCTGGAGAGAAATTGGACTGCTATTGCCAAAGTGATCTCTAGACACAAGCCCTGAGCATGAAATGTGGACCCGAATCTGAATGCCTCTGAATGTCGGGGTCAGCTGGACCCAAGGTTTTGCTGCAGCCAAGCAGCGCCCAAATCTCAACTTCTTCATTGACTGGAGGTCTTCAGATCTGGGAAGTAAAGCCCCAGTGTCAAAAGTACTGAACGCCTACAGTTCCCAATGGTATATTGGTGGGAGTTGAGGATGCTCAACACCATGCAGGAATGGTTAGCACATGGCGGGGGGACGCTGCGGGCCAGAACCTGCCTCCAATCCTGCAGAACCACAAGTAAGGCCTAAGCAAATCACCAGACAGGCCAATGTGCCAGCAATACCCACAACAGATTAACGCCACTGCTCTGGAAAGCTGTACAGAGGGCTCCTTTAACTGGCACCCCGCTAATAAAGACCTCTGTTGAGCTACTTTGGCTGCTTCTTGAAGCACATGTAGTTGAAATGAGAATGAAGGAAACATACTCCACGTGGCAGGAAAATCACCCGTTTAGCAGGACTTTGTGCATCTTGAAAAACCGTCTTGCCAAATCAACACAGAAATGTAGTGCTTCAGGCACAAAATTGCCTGCTCTGATGAAAGGGCTCATTCCGCTTTACTTTCCCGTTGAAATACGACTCAGGTTGGTCCGGGGGTGAAAAACCATTTCTAAAGCTGTCCTAAACCAATTTATAAAACAAAGTTATCAATGTCTGTCCATGAAGCAGTACAATACTCATCTCCATATGTTGCCTGTGGCCAACAGCAAAAGGCTTGGTTCTCGTTAACCACTTAGAAGGTTTAAACGGAAAATTCTCCCATCTTACAATTATTAAAGGCACATTGAGAAAGCTGTAATGCATTGAAACCTGCCTTTGCCAGACACTCAAGGAAGAGACTAGGATCCACTGCTTTGCTTCCCAAAAATGATCCCCTAAAAAGAGCCCAGTTCTGCTACCAATGGGAACAAATGACACAACTTTAATATAGTTTGCATGGTAAACCAGATGGCAGATCAAGGCCCAGAGACACAGCAGAATTGTCAGTATCTGTGAAATACTTCAGGGTGAGCCAGCTCCAATAAGGAGGGGTCTCTCAAATAAGTAATCAGTGTACTGGTAATTAAAAGTGATAACCAGCCTCTACAATGAATTATGTCCTTGTCTTTTCAAGGTGTGCTAGGACCAGTTTTCCTCTTCCTTCCTTCATGGCAAGGTAGAAGCTACAATGCCAGTATAAAAACACATAAGAGAAGAATTAGGTCTAGTTTGTAAAAAATTATGAAGGATAGAGGTGCTGGGTACTCAAATTATACACTGAAAACCTGTACCAGTTGGTTGCGATGGCCCCTACTGAGCAACGCTCTCCAAACACTGGCTCTGCTAGCTTCAGGCTTTCATGACCGATGCCTCGGTATCCCCTCTTTGTCTGAACATGGCATCTCTTGCTGGACCTTGGTATGCCACTGTTGGCTACCTGCTCTGTGCTGTGTGTGGTCCAAATTGCTATGGATGTTGGCTTTTTCTATATCCCACTCTCACAGTTATCAGTGAAAGACTCGGGTTGATACTTGGCAAGATAGATCATGTGGAGACAGCAGATCCTAGATGAAACATCCATAATCTTTGTCTTGTCAAGCGGTACCAGTTTGGCTGGGCTTTAGAAAGACCGTGGAAATACCTTGATACTTTCTTCATCCGGTTGCCTTACGGCCAACGTACAAACCCATGCTAAGAACACATACAAACTTCCAGGTCAACTGTTATCTACTTCTTGAATGTGTTTCTACAGATAATGATGCAAATGAGACTCTGGTGGAAATGACGGTCTATATGGCTGTCTAAAACCCAAGCAGGTTGACTTAAGATGCATAGTGCTTGGGAGGACCAAGAGGTCCGCCTGCGTGTGCGTGTGTGGGACACCCCCATGTAAACAAACAGCATTGTGGCATCTCGCTCTGGCTGTCACAGAATGTATTACACGCTCAGCCCTGTCACACCAGCACACACTTCTTTAGTATGGGCTGCAAAGGATGCCTCATCTGAAGAAAAAAATGGTTTTGGTTCCCCAAAAAGGCACCTTTTCTTTTTTTTTTTTAAAACATTGAAAACACAAGACTGGCCCTTTTAACTGGGATGCATGCATAGTTCATACAACTTGCAGACAGTATATATGCTGTATATAATGTATACACATATATGGCCCTAGAAGAAGAGTCTGTGAGTAGCTAGACATTGGTGAGGATGCTACTGCTGACAAGCTTCACGGCGATGGTTCCTGGAAGGTCGTTGGACTGCTTGTTGCCCTTGTCTTGGAGATGTAAGGTGTGTATGGACTGGACGTCATTGGGATCAGCTGTTAGAGCCACCTGACCCAGGAACTCGTCACTCAGAAGGTTGTGGTTCCAGATCTAGGGAAGCAAAACACAAATGGGGGGTGTGACTTGTGGGCCACGCAAGCTCTTTCCAAGTTGGGCCGTGAACATGAAGCTAGGACACATAGGGTTGCCTTTCCAGCTCTATTCTACTATCTCCATTACAACAACAGGGGCCCCCCAAATATGTCTGGGGCTCCATGGTGCTGTACATGCACCTGGCACGAGATGGACCTTGCTTGTAAGAGCTTGCAATCAAAATACACCAAACAATACAGGTTGGGAGGAAGAAAGTGCTGTTGTTTTCACTTTACAGATAGGGGACTGGGACAAAGCCAGTAATATTGCTCCGTAAGTACCATACTTACTTGCACACCACATATACCTTTTCTCGCAGACTCACCCCTGCAAAATCAGAGCATGTGTCTTAAAAGGGAAAGCTGATTTGTCTGAGAAAAGGTTTGAAATTGTGGCCAGGAAGACCTCCGTGATGCATGACATGTCCTTAAGCCCAGCTTTCAGGTGAAGAGCCTGGCAAAATAACACTTTGTACTTAACTTCTGTGGCTCTCAACTGTTAAATAACCAAACCTTGCAAGACCCCAGTGAGGTCAATGTACCTACTACCCAGATAAAGGGACTGAGGCACAGAAGGATTTAAGGAGCTGGCCTAAGCAGAAGAATAAGAAATAGCTGTCACTACTCATGGCCTAGAGACTGTCCCCTGATTACCTGAACAATGACGGGCTGTCCTGGCTTCTTGCGATAGAAGAGCCCTTTAACATCAAACTCTGGAGAGAGGGTGTTTTTCTTCACTGGAGATCGAATTTTTTCACCTTCACATTTAATGATCACGTATGGGTCAGCAGCTGGCAAAAGGAAGAGAATTAATGTCTGGCAGAAACTAATGTTCTCCTTTGGTCCTGGGGTCCTTTGTGCAGTGGTTATACCCTGCAACCCACAAACGAAGGCAGGCAACCAGCCCTGATCAAGAGGGACAGTGATGCATGATCACCTTGGCCATGCTCTTTAAGACCTACAGATGTACAGCGCTCAATCTCATTCCTCTCACGTGTGCTGCCAGCCTTGTGCAGGAGCCAGTGTCTGAGCAACTGCTTGGCAATGCTTCCCAAGCAGCGAAATGACATCGCTGCAACACTTAGGCCAAGGTGTTCCAGTAGAATTAGAGATTTTGGATGATCCAACCCGAAATACTTCACAGATCCCTGATTCCCAGTGAGCAAATTCTCCGCACGTTCTGATAGTTATGTCAACTATAAGCTGACTCCAGCTGGACACCCAAAATCACTTTGGAAAACCTTGACAGTCACTCAAAGAAGTGCAGACCAAACTGAGGGACACACTGCAGAGACATGAAGGGCCCACCTGGCTGCCAGTGCTACACACCTCAGTGAGAAAGAAAAGCTCATTTGGACCGGAGTGCTTGCCCCGTCGTTCTGCTCAGTGAAGTACCACCAAGGGTTAAGCCTCTGCTCCAGCGCCTAACGAGCTACTCTCCTAGCTGGGTAGCAAGACAAGCTTTGGTCCAGCTATTTCACTTCAAGGGACTGTCCCAGCACATGATCTATGCTCAACACATGGGGCTTCTAGGTTGCGAGCAGCTCCTGGTCCATTTTCACCTCCAGCTTTCTGCCCTGCTGACTCAGGCCCTGGCTCCTGGTCCTTGACTCCTCACCCTGCTGGAGTTAACCCAACATCCCTGATGCTTCCAGTCCCAGAATCAGAGAATCACAGAAAAAAAAATGATTTGCATCATCTACATCTCAATCCTGACAGCACTTGGGCAAATGTTATACTTTCAGTGTGTATTAGACCCACTTGTGCCAATGAGCTTAGACACGCTTGAAGTCTAACACGTACTGAAGGATTTGCAGGACTCTAAATCATACTCGTAGCCAGATGTTTGTCTACAGTAGTGGTACTCAACCTTTTGGCCCCATGGGTACAGACTCGGTGTGGGTCAGATAGGCCCTGAAGGCCAGCATCATCCCCTCCCTGCCCTGTGCACTGGGGTTGGGCCCTGGGGACTTGGCACTGCCCCCTCCCACCCCCTGCACATTGGTATTAAGTCCTGGGGGCCTGGCACTGCCCCTTTCCACCTCCCACACCCAGATTGGGCCTTTGGGGCCCAGCATCGCATGCTGGGATCAGGTGCCGGGTTCAGCAGACAGGGCTTGGAGCTACCCGTAGGTCTGGAGATTTGGCAGCAAGGAAGTGGTGGCACCACTCTCCTGGTACCAAATTTCTAGCCCCACAGGGAGCCCCACCGGCCAGATGACATGATGTTGTGAGATGGATCTAGTCCATGGGTTGAAGGTTGAGCACCCCTGTCCTACGGCAAGAGACAGGAAGGAAGAGGAAACCACAGAGAAAGTGAAAAAGAACCAACCAGGGCTATAGGATGGGAAGTGTCAACTCAAGCCCCCTCAAACAGCTGTTGAATGATTGCAGTGACTGAAACCCATACCGTCCTACCTGGCTGCACTTATTGAGCATTGCACATGTCACAAGAACATAGGACAAGCTCCCTAGGCAGCTTGCTTCACTGCCCTACTGTTCTTGTGGGCAACACGGGAGACACAAGGCCTAAGGAAGGGTTTGAACGTGGAGGGAAAGTACTCTGTGCATTAGGTGTGGACAAGAGTGGAAGGAGAAGGGGGTAGAGCCAAGGTGGAGAAAGTTAAGAAAGAGTTGGATGGAGTAGGAATATGCATGGTCTGGAAGGGAAGGGCAAGAGCTTACAGTTGCTTTGCTGGGGCCCGAGGGAGTTTCAAGGAGCAGTGTGCTACGCAGACACATCCATGAACAAGGAAGACCATTGTAGCAGCTGTGCTGGGGATGGACGGGAACAGGCAGGCTGCACGGGCAGCAGGCCAGTCAAGGACAGCAAGGAGACAACTGTGTCGCAGTCAAGTGTTTGAGTCGCCGGGGCAGAGAACGGTCCCTTGTGAATCAATGCTTCCCCAGGAGGATAGAGGACCAGGCTGCCGGGTTTTCAGGGAACCGATCTTTGTTGCAGGGTTTCAGCAGCCAGTTCATGTGTGTGCTGCTGGCTTGGATAGATACAAAGGAAACCCAGCCATGTGGCAGCGCTTCATCTAGGAACATGCTGGGAAAGCTCGGGAGCATACCAGCTCGTATCTAAGGGCCAAGCAGCCATTGTTCTTGGAGCTTTCTCCCAGAGGAAACGTTCAGCTGGCTTCCCCATTACCTCCTCGATAACTTTCCCCCAGCTCCCTGCTTTACAGATTAGAAACAGCTGCACAGCTATGCTTTCCAAATCCGCCTGCTCTTTCGAGAGGAACCATGCAATGCTCAAATTCCACCGGGCGCAGCCAAATTCCACCCCGTAAATCACTCCCTCGGAAACCTCCTACAAGAGTTGGGTTGGGGCACGGGAGAGAAATAATCACTTGGGAAACCACAGCGAGCTGCAGCGTGCAGGCCAGGAAGACCCCTTTACGCCGATCTCAGCGGCGCTACACTGGTTGAGAAGGGGTGCAGACTTCATGGATTAAAGCAGTGAAACTTGAGCAGCTGCATGTAGGTGAGAAAAGCCACTTCTCCAGAGGCAAGCGGCATTGTGGTAAAATAAGTAAATATTGTGGCCACAAGACTAATCTCAACAGATCCTTGGACTTGAGAGCTTTGATGTTTAGGAGCTGCCTTGACTAATCTCCTTCCCCAACATGTCTGCAGCCCAGCAAAAGAACATGTGAAATTGTGCGAATCCATGAAAACCAGGGAGATGTATGAAGGGCAGGAGAAAGCCCTAGCCCTGCATCGTTCTCACTTCACGTTGATTTGGAAATGACTTTCACCCCATTAGCATCTGTCCTACGTGGGTTCTCACACCAGGCTCAAAGGTGTAGTATCCAGGCGCCTAATCAAAAATGGAAGGGGAATGAGTGGTGCAGGAATGGTGGGGGGAAAATAACTTGACCAAGGATAATCTGCAGGTCAGTGGCAGTGTTGGGACTAGAAGCCAAGTCTTTATATGCCTAGAGGTGGGTCATAGCCATTAGGTAACTGATCCTAGCTTGCATTAAATGGAGTTGCTCCTGATTTACCTCAGCATAATCAAGGCTCCCGCCCTTGGTTTTGATGACCATGGAGTTTGCCCAGCAACTCTGTTGTGCCCTGCATGGGTCATGCCTGCAGGTAACAAATCTCCCTGCACTGTTTGAAGCCATCAGCTGACAAGACCTCAAGATCACTGCTAGACACAAGGGCCATCCTCTGCTTGCAGGATGCACAGCACCATGTTGCCAAAAGGGTCTGTGCTTGTGTGCCCCAACGAAGGGCAAACATCTGCCCACAAACTGAATATGAAGCTGAGGGAACTGGGCTTATTTCGTCTAGAGAAGAGAAGACTGAGAAGGGATTTAATAGCAGCCTTCAACTACCTGAAATGGGAATTTGAAAGAGGATGGAGCTGGACTTTTTTTAGTGGTGGCAGATGACAGAACAAGGAGCAATGGGCTCAAGCTGCAGCAAGGGAAGTTGAAGTTAGATATTAGGAAAAACTTTCTCACTAGGATGGAAGTAAAACACTGGAACAGGTTACCCAGAGACATTGTGGACTCTCCATCCTTGGAGGTTTTTAAGACCCGACTAGACAAAGCCTTGGGTGAGATGATCTAGTTGGAGCTGGTCCTGCTTTGAGCAGGGGGTTGGACTAGATGTGACCTCCTGAGGTCCCTTCAACCCTCATTTTCTATGACTATGAGTCTATGCCATTTGATCCCTGTTGAGCCTCCTGCCCTTTAAGGCTTCCTTCCCTTGTTTGTGACCTAGCGTGATGATACGACTACCCAAAGCCATTCTGTTAACATCCAAGGATCTAAGCGTAGGGCAGGATTGGAGGCATTTATAGGTCTTTCCACCCATACGGGCCCTTGGAAGTTTACAGACCTATACTGACTGCTGGGGAAGTCTACGGGAACGGTGGAAACCTTATCTCCCCAGACTGTCTCCTGAAGAGGACGTTGGTTGGATTCTCCACTGCATCATGTCTCATGTAGAGATATACACCCACACTGTCCAGATGTGAATGACCTCATAAGATACAGACTCACCTCTGCAGAGATGCAATGCAATCTCAATGTATACAGGTGTGAAATAACCACTTAAAAGTCAAATCGTATCCCTCTATTGTATTTCAGAGGTGCCCAGCACCATGATCTCCAAACACAAGGTGGGCATTTTGTGTGTCCTGTAGGTCTGAAATGTAACCTGCTAACCAAAAGGGCTTGGTCCTAAACCCTTCCAGTCAAAACAGCCAGGTCCCGGTTCCTTGGTGCCTAGACAGAACATGAAATAAAAGGCCAATACCTCCTTGGGAATCCAGATTCTTGAGCCCAGCCGCTGCTAGGACATGGATTTGGGACACCATTTGTGGATAGCCACACATTCTGCTCCAGCAGGTGTGAGGAGGCTCATCCAAGGTCAGCTCTCTGCAAAGGAGATCAATGGCAAGTAAATCTTCACTGTTACCAAGCCCAGAGTTCGTGGGCCTTGAGCTTCTCTCTCACGTTGGCACACCATCGCTCTGTGGTCAGAGGCAGATCCCAAGATTTTTCAGGACATCTTTGGGGTTGGACGTGAGGCATCTCAGTTCCTGACACTGGGTCACCAGTGAAAGGAAGATGATGCAAACCCCCGCTATGGGTTTCGTGACCGAAAAGTTAATCCTGTTGAGCGGTGGGGAAAACCAGGCAGGGGGCTGGGGCTCCACACCACATGCAGTGTGGGAGGGAGCCCCATTTTAGCAGCAAGTTCTACCCCGTTTCCCCAGTTACTGCTTTTATCTGGTCCCCATCCCCAGAGCACACAAGCACCTAATCTCTTTTAGTATGTGTCCTCTGAAGAACCCAGAACGAGGAGATAGGAAAATTCATAAGCTCTTTCTAAAGATGGGGACCTGGATCACTGATGGTCAAAGTGAGCTGCCCCAGGAGATGCAGAGAGTCTGTGGCAGAGCAGGGATTGAAACTGGGCATCCTGAGTCCCAGGCTGTAATCAATGGATCACCCTTCCCTTCCCCACTAACTTCACCTCGGTTTAGACACCAGGTCTTTAACCCATTAGATCACCCAGATACCCATCATCAACAACCAGCAGCTGCTCAAGTGGTTTGCGAGGAGGCTTTGCTCTGGGGGTTGCTGGCTACCCCTCCCTGCCTATCTGCTACATGTGTCAGGGAATTTTTAAACTTTCCTCAAAGGCCAATGCCTTGGCTGGGATGATGTAGTTGGGGCTGGTCCTGCTTTGAGCAGGGGGTTGGACTAGATGTGACCTCCTGAGGTCCCTTCCTACCCTCATTTTCCCTACTTGAGTGCTGGCTGCAGCCAAGGCTGGGGATTGTGACTGGGTGTGCCAATGCTCCCACTGGGATTTAAATCCGGCGGTTCCTGGCTAGAGCGTCTTGTCCCTTTATTCAGGGTCAGAACGACACCACATTTAGGGTCAGGAAGGAATTTCCCCCCCATGATCAGATCGGTACAGACTATGGGGGTTTGGGCATAGCCCTTTACCTGGGATCTCTTGAACATATATTAACAAGCTTTTATAGAAGCAGGACTTTGGCTGCCGGGGTTCCTCTGCATTACCTGGGGCAGGCTAGGGTGTTATGTCTGTTGGCTCAGGGTACTCTCATGTAGTATTTAGATTATGGATTGTACAGGATGGTTTGGATAGGGCTGATCCTGCCTAGCTTAGGGCCCTACTTCTCTATGTTAAAGGTGCCCAATCACCAGGTGCCAGGCACCTACACCATTTCAGCCCAGAGGCTGGCACCACCAGCTGCTGTGGAGAAGGGGGGAAGGCTCCTCACCGGCAGTCTGAAGGCACATCTGTGAAGATCCTGAGCAGGAACTCCCCTTCGTGGCCGGGGTCGAAGGTGGTTGGGATGATGACGTAGCGGCCCTCCTTCAGGTCCGTCCGCAGGAACACGCTCCGGGAGTTGATGAAGATTGAGCTGGCCACTTTCTGCTGCAGCATGTGCATCCGGTAGCTCCGGTTCAGCTCCACCTGGGCAGAGATCACAGCAGGGTGCGCAGACCCCGGGTGTATGAGAGCGCTTGTCATGATGCATTTGGTGACTGTGTTTGCAGGGGACGAAAGCCCTGATGCGTGGCTCTAAAAGCAAGAGTCTTTAGGGCTTGAGCTACAAGCTGGCTCCATGAGCTTAATGGCAGCAGCAGGCTCATGAACCTCTGTATACAGTGCAGTCACTAAAGGGAGACCAAGCATCACACAAGGATTAGTACAGGGTATATACACACACTCACACCTGTGGAGGGGGCTGCAGTGTGCCTTTTCTATTGGCAGGGGCAATCTCTCTGCTTTGGGGGTGTTAGTGTGTATGTGTGTTACTCCGCTTTTCCGCTAGCTCTCCTAACCCATCCTACTTCAATGGAGCTAACAAATGGAGCGCCTAATTTCTTAGAAGGCAAAGTAGATATGTACCTTTATAGACGAACTAAATAAGAGATATATACAGAGCACAGCCTTTCATGAAGCCAAGCTCACTTCATTAGATGTTACAAAAGGATGTGCAGAAAACAGGGTACAGCTACTCCTCGCTTAACGTCGTAGTTACGTTCCTGAAAATGCGACTTTAAGCAAAACGATGTTGAGCGAATCCAATTTCCCCGTAAGAATGAATGTAAATAGGGAGGTTAGTATCCAGGAAATTGTTTTTTGCCAGGCGAAAGACATTATATACAGCCCCCTTCCCCTGATGCACGCTCAGGGAGAGAAGCGGGAGGCAGAGGGCCAACTCCCCGCTGCCGTGCGCACTCCCAGGGGGCAGGGGGGACCAGAGCCCCCCAGATCTGTACCCAGGGCAGACACAAGCTGTGGGCTCCCACCCTGCTTCAGTCCTCCGGGGATCTGCAGCTCTGCAGGCATGACCCGGCGTGGCTGGGGACAGCGGGACCATGCAAGGATATCCGCACCACTGCGAGCTCCCCCCCCCCCGCTACCCTGGCGATGCACCCCCTGCTCATGCTGCTGTTTTGAGGGGCACAGCCCTGCACCACTGCCCTCACTGCAGCCCTGTGCACAGGAGGTGCATTGCCAGGGCAAGCATCTGGCAAGGAGATCCCCATATGGCTCTGCTGCTGCCTGCCATGCTGGGTCTTGCTCACCAAACTGGGGGGGAGCAAAGCAAGGCAGAGCTGGCAGCAGCTGCAGCTCTGCCTACAGGGCCCTCAATCCCCGTCTCCCCCCACACTTCCCTGCAGCTGCTCTGCAGGCTGCCTGGGGCCATGCGCATGTACATACATGCACGTGGTGCCCCTATCTCACTGCCTGTCTCTCAAGCCGGCAGCGGCCAAACAATGTTATAATGAAACATTGCCCAACTTTAAATGAGTATGTTCCCTAATACATCAGCAACGTAATAACGGAAGTACGTTAACCGGGACGATGTTAAGTGAGGAGTACCTGTATAGGAAGGAGGGAGAAATCAGAATGCAAAAGGCAGGGGGAAGGGGAGAGATAGCAAGAGGGGGCAATGCTGGGAAAGAAAAGCGAATGAGCAGTAAGGGGGTCACAAAAGCTAGTCCAGGTAATAAGATAAGTATCCACAGTGCCTGTTTAAATCAGACTTAACAGGGGGAAGCTCTCAGAGCCATCACCCCCCCACTTCTAATCCCTTTAACCAGAGGCAGTCATAATCCAGGCCCGGGGCCCTAATACTGCAACCTACCTTATGGATATCAAACCCGATGGCCAAGTTCTCTCCTTTGCCCTCCTTGCGGCTTGTCCGTTTTGGCTTCTGCTGGATGGAGATAAGCACTTCGTCTTCTGCCTTCTTCACGTCAAACACGTACTAGAAGTAACAACACAGCCCAGAACGGGGATGGTGAGAGGCTTTCTGATCCCAGGGGCAACACTGATGGCACAAAGCAGTGGGCTGGGAAAGGCTGAGCCCTACTGAGGGTCACCACAGCTTGTTCCCTGCTGGAAATAACCTGGGTTTGAACCCAGCAAGTGGATGTTTCTTCAGCAGACTGAGGTCTGGTCTACCCTGCAAGGGCTTGCAGAAATAGGATGTGGAAAGGTCACCCCTCCCCTACTACCACAGCTATGCCACTTTGCAGACAGAAGGAGGCTCCTGCTGTCTTACCTAATGTCCAGAGGAAATGTATAATTATGGTACCAGACAACCCTTTTTGCTGTCCCACAATGCATCTCCATTAGGGGTGTTCTGCTAGCCTACCTCCAGGGGCGCAGGTCTAAGGGGCAGCCACTCTGTAATGTAGACAGGCCCTAAATTAGTGGGACTTGCTTCTATGTGACATCCCAGCACTGTTTGGGGAAAGCTGGCAGCTGGAGAAGCAGGGGATGGTGAGCGGGAAAAGCTGTACAAAATTCATCTAGGCCCTGTAGTGCCTGAAAACCCCACCGTCTTTAATGAACTTATCCTCCCATGAGATAAGGGAGAGCTGTTTCCTGAGGAAGCAATGATGTTCAGAGACTGAGGTCACGCAGGAAAGCTACAGCCCAGCGGGGACCTGGTGTCCAGGTCTCTCAAATGTAAGGTTAAAGCCGCACCTGCTAATCCATCCTTCTGCTCCCTGCCCAAGGGCTGTGCCTGTGTTAATTTGGGATGGAGACACCATGCCAAATCCTCATTGCTAGCTCCAAACAGAGCTTGCAGCACAGTAACAACAGCTGAAGAGATGCCACTGGAAGCCACGAAACTCTGATTGGAGCCCTATCTGGCTGCTTTGTTAGACAAAACCTTCCCATTGCGTCTGGCAGCCATTTCAGCCTTCAATCTCCTGGACGGAGCAGGCTCATATAACCCTTTGAGGTCCAAAGGTGACCTCCAGCAGGCGTCCCCAGCTCCCTGGCTCCGTACCTGGGGGTTCTGCAGGAAGGTGTCCTTGTGATTGATGCAGCCCCCGCTACGGTTCTTCAAGGGGTCGTCGTGTCTAGTCCAGGCCCCCTGCAGCACCGACTCTTCCCAGGTCTTGTGGATGCTCAGGTATGACGTGTTTATGAGCCGGCACTTGATGATGTCAGTGTAGTATCTGCAGAAGTCTTCAAACGTCATCCTACGACAAGAGTGAGAATGGGGGCCTGAGTCGCATGGGGTAGGTCAGCTGTGATACAGAGGCTGCCTCAAGTAGCTGAGGGTCTACAGCAAAACTATTACTGGTAGGAGCAATGAGAACTACCCTCTAGCTCAGGACTCTCCAACTTCTGAGTGGCTGTGGGCACATGCTGCACAGGCTTCCTGGGGTCCCCACCATGGGACCCCTGAACCTCCCTGCCGCACATGGCCCATGGACGATGCTCTGGACACCCCTGCTCTAGCTCTAGTGGTCGAGCCTGGCAGCTTTGGGACCAAAGGAATAGGGATCTCGTCCTGGTTCCCCATGCTTACGTACATTATCTACCCCCAGTATTATATACAGGGCACATGCATAAACAACTCTGCTGACCCTCTCAGAAGGCTCTGAACCCAGGGCACTAAAGATGGGGGTCTCCAAAGAGCTAAAAGGAGTTAGTTAAACAGCCAAATCCCCAAAGGACAATGAGCTGAAAACCTTGTTTCCAGCTCAGACACTAAAGAGCAGTGGTTCTCAACCTCATGAGACTGGAGGCCCCCTTGGAAAACATCAGCTTTTCGTTTTCATTCATTTTTTTTGACTAGGGAAAAATAAAAGAGCAATTCTTCTGTTGCAAATTGCTCAGGAGGACCACAATAGGGCAGAATGCTTTTAACACTATAAATTTATATGGGAAAACTGGGTTCAACCTTTAAATCATGCTGCACACCCAACAGTGCTAATACTGGTGTGGCACCCTGGCTGAGAATCACTGCGCTAGAGTGAGTCAAAGACACACACTGCCGAGATGAAGGCCTGACACGGTCCCTTGGAGCTATAAATCTGACTTGTCACTGGTGTCTGTAAGGCCTGGATGATTTTCCAGTCTCCCTTTGCTAGGTATGGCGGGTTCACTCCAGTTCAGTGGGAAATGGGTGGAAGTAACTTCTTACCCTGTCTTGTCCTTCACCATGTACAAAGCCCAATGGGGGGACTCACCAAAATTCTCCATCATCTTCCACCGTCATCCCCATCTTCTCTCTCTCGCTTTTGCTCACTTTTTTCCACTCTTCAGAGCTGTGGAGGGGAAGGGGACTGTTAATGTGAGTTTAAAAGGGTACAAATGGGCTGGGGTTCCCAGTGGTCAGCAGCCTATATAGTACATGCTGGTGCATCATAAGGGGTAGACCTAGGCCTATGAAAAGCTAACCTATTAGTGCATCCCAGGTGACAGAGAGCTGCTCCGGCAGGGCACAGAGGGGAATCTCAGGATGGCAGAAGGCTAGTGCAGCCTGGCTAGTGGCCGTGGCACTGTCAGCAGAGAGGGGTGGCACCACCGCCGGCACTTTTTGCAAGGGTGCACTGCCAATCTCAGGGGGTGCACATGCACCAGCGTGCACCCGCTATGTGTCGCCAATGACCCAGTGCCTCTGAGGAAGGCTTAAAAACCCCCCTGACACATGTAGCAGCAGGAGAGAGAAAAAGATCCCTCCCAGCCCCTTGTGGCAACCAGCTCAGCCCAGAAGCCTGGGAAATGCTAAGGAAATCCTATGCCTAGATCATCCCCAACCAGTGACTGTCCAACCTCTTCCTGAACACCTCCGTGATGGAGAGTCCACAACCTCCCTAGGCACCTACTGCACTGCCTCGCTCTTCTAACTGTTTAGTTCAGACTAGTGCTGCTGGCTAGGTCAGCTGCCAAGGATGAGGCTAACGATAAGAGGGTTCAGAGCTCACATTTCCCTCCACCCCTGTGTCTCGAACTCGGCTGGGTTTGCTGGTTGCGTCTCATGGAGGCTACCCACTCAGCCAGCTGTGGCAGAGGAGCTTGTAAATTCAAGCTGGGTACTATAGGATGACCTGGTAGAGCCCTGGCTGCAGCCTCAGCAGCATAAAGTTGTCAAAAAGTTGGTGGCAGAGAAAGACTCCCTGTGACCTGCCATCTCCATACCATTAACTCCCAGAGGAAGGGTGTCAGGGCTCAGGGAGTGATGGAGCTGGTTCATGGTTCTCCATCTGACCCCCAAACAGAACTGGGGTCTTCTGGGGTGTCATAAGCCAAGTTCAGCTCGGGATCATTTGGCTGGTCCATCATTGAAGGGCTTAACCCTGACTTAACCCTCTCCTTTCCACTCCCTCGTCACTTATAAACTGGCTGAAGATCTGACCCAAGCCTTGACGGACTAGACATGGTCTGAGAGGCTCCTGGTGTAGGAATAAGCTCTTCCCAATCCCATTGCAAACTGCTACTACAGCCACGAAGAGATCTACAGCAGTGGACCACTGGATAAACTGAACGTAATGTTGTTGGCTGAAATATCGCATAGAACTAGAAACAGTTTCCACTACCAAAAGACAACAAGTTTCCCAAAGTTTGTCAGTAAGGGCCCATCTCATCCACCTGCCAAGCCTCTTGTCTCACCACAGGCCCCACAAACATAAAGGGTTTGGCTAAGACTTGTCAGGGGTTGGGGAACCCCAACCTGTCCTAGGAAAGCTCACAGTCGCCTCCATGCAGCGTGGCCACCATCTTACTCACGTATCGCTCCACGGGCCGGTCCACTCCCGCTCCCCCCAGGGATTCCTCATACGGATCATGTCCAGCTTCTCCGATTTGAAGAAGGACAGCAAGCCATGGCCCAGACGCACCTTCCGCACATCCGTCACCGCGTAGGCATGGCCCTTCACCAGGCCACAGTCCAGGCGAGCTTCCATGTCAGCTGCTGAGGTCGCCTGACCAGGGGAAGACGCAGTCAAGGGAAAAACAGAAATGATTAGGACTTTGCACACTAGAAAAGTTATTTTTCTCTCTGTCGTGACCTGGATCTACCCTGGAGATCTTCAAAAGAAGACTGGACGCACACTTTGTTGGGGTTTTTGACCCCAGCAGTCTTTCCTGCCCACAGCAAAGGGGCTGGACCCAACGATCTCATGAGGTCCCTTCCAGCCCTAAACTTCGGTGAATCAGTGACAGAAAACCAGGCCACTATGAAGTCCAAGGTGGTTATATCTGGTCTGGCATGATAGTCATCATCACTAGCTCATCACCACTGGGGAGAGATGATGTTACCTGCAGTATTTGAGTTAGGTGGCTGGGGCACTACCAGGATTGCTGCTAACTAGGCTCTGTGGCCTGATGGGGCCAAGACTGGATGAATGGTGGAGGCTAAAACACCCTCATGCTTCAGGACAGGGCTGGGGTCAACTGGCTGGATGGGGTAAGGGCATCCTGAATGCCAACTTCGGGCCATGCAAGAGGACGCTCTTGATGCAGAAGGCGAATGCACACTCAGAGCTGCCAGTTCACCCCAGTTCATGGACTGAGTGCAAGCCGCTCTCATTCATTCACTGTCATATCACCAGCTTTCCCCATGGGGCTGCCAGGCTCTTTGTGCAGGGGCATCCTGGCTCCGGCACCTGCACACAGGATGAATGCTGACTCTTTGGGGATGGGCAGTCTGGGCTCCCTGTCCCTTGTCAGGGCGTGACTGTGGTCTCATGGAAGCCAATGCCAGCCGATTCCCAGCCTCTGCATAGGACAAGCCCTTGCCATGGGTCCCAAGCACACGGCTGTTGGCCGTCTCCCATCCAGCAGCGTTCAGGCCAACACAAAGCACAAGACGAGAGTTTCCAGATGACAGTGAGGGTCTAGATTCGCTCTCCAAGCTGAATGGCAACTTGCTGCACCTGAGACCCCTGTGCCAGCACTGCCCCCGGCATAAGGTGCTGCTCACGGGGGTAAGGGGCGGCCCACCAAAGCTGCCTACATGGTGTGGGCCACCAACACCATGCCCTGCACTTGCACCATGCCCTGCACATGCCACCAGATCTCCATGATCCCTAAACACCAGTGGATCTCCAGAAGGTTGCAGCTGCCTGCCAAGAGGCCTTTGTCCTCCCTCTGGGCCCTGAATCACCAGGATCTCCCAGGCCAGGGCTGCCTCCCTGGGGGCCCCTCCACAAAGGGGTTCCTGCAGTGCAAAGAGGACCATAGGGGCTGCCATAACATCACCTTGCTGTCTTCCTACATCTAGAGCAGGCTGTGCATGTGTGTCCCTGTGTGCATGTACCCACATGGGATTTTCTCTATCCCAAACTCTGGTCCTCTTTCTTCTTCACCCTCCACGGACAGATACCAGCCCCATGGGAGATGAGCCCCCTATGGTAGCCCAAGTAGGGGAGTGCCACTGAAGTAGCTGAAGGCCCCCCATGTGTGCATATGGCAGCTAAGGTTGCTGCCCCGCTGCGTTCAGCAAGCGCTGACACCTCCAGAGGAGGGAAGAAGGGAGACGGTAGGATGTCCGGTAGGGAATGACGTAACAGATAAATGCTGGGCACCGGGCTGGCTTCCCCAATAAACAGTATCAGACAGTAACCAAATTGGACAGTGAAGAGCTGACTTTGGAGGGACTGCAGCATCAGGCTCATATTTGGTCTACTGAGATTGCAAGCTCTTGGGAACAGGAACCCTCTTTCCATGTCGTGCATTCGGCGCCCAGCACGAGACCCAGACCCTGAACTGAGACCTCTCGCCTGGTCTGCAGTGCAATCACCGACACCCTCCATTCCTTACTTTGATGGAGCAGCTGATGAGCCCTCCCCGATTGTGCACCTTGAGCACACGCTCGAAGAGGAGGTTGCGCTTGGCTTCATCGTTGATGTAGTCCCCTTCGGTCAGGTCGATGGGCTCCGAGATGCCACCTGTAAAATCTACGAGTGCATCGGCTGTGTTGCCTCCATCGAGGGCCTCGTAACAGCCCGACAACCTGAGGGGAGGAAGCAGGGAAGGAGAAAAGGAGGTGGCCTGAAATCACACAAAGCTCACAGCAGGAGCAAGGAGAGGCCCAACAGTGTCGCTATAAACTGGGTTCTTCCCGCTTTATAGACTTGCTTGGCATAGTAAGCAGGCTGGAGAAGTGACTTTTTGCTGTGACTCTTCCTCCCTCCCTTTTACCCCAGGTCTAACTAAAAGACAGATCCCAACCAAAAACCACATGCCCATAACTAACAAAGCTGAGCCAACTCTTCACCAAAGGCTTCACCCCCATCCACCGGTTCAGCTGCTTTGAGCCTGTAGACACTTTTCAGGATGTGGATTGTCTCTTTCCATGGTTGCCTCAACCAGGCATAGTGGGACTCTGATCCCAGTGGGACTTTTGAGTGCGTCCATAATACAATAACAGTCTTTAAGAACCACCAGCCACCCCAGAGCTTCACTGAAAACTCCAAGCAACACTTTCCTGAAGTTTAGAAAAGTTTGGAGAATGTCCCTTGCCCTGTAGTTTTGAATAAATGGGATCTAGAGATAAGGCTGAAGTGTCCAGCTCAAGGGGAAATGACAAGCACAGGAGGTCTCACAACATATTTGAATGTTTGCAGGACCTGCAAAGCAGTTAAACTTTCTGGTCCCCATCTGAACAGCTGCCCTAGGCAAGTGTCTTCTCTTGTTGAACATTTCTAGTGAATTAATACCAACGCAAGACAGAGGTGTCTGTGGCATAGGAGTGGAGTCAGGAGGTCAGTTCTATCCACAGATGTTTTGGAAACCAAACAACTCAAACCAGTGTGAACTATGGTTGCTCAGAGCCTTTGCGAACCAAGAGAATGATACAGAGGCTCAGGCGTGCAAATTCAAAGATATGGACCTTGATCTCTTGAATCTCTCTTCATTTTGCAAACAGGAAAGTATAAGGTTTTTATATATATTTTTGCCATGGTTACATTCGTTAGGCCCTTGGAGATTTGTGATGTGGCCAGCAGCTCCTCCAACAGCTTCCATTCCAGTGAGTTCTCCTCCTCTTGCACGCTGGTGACGACCGGAGTGGAAGTTGTAGGTGCTTCCCCCAAACAGCAGGTGGTTTTTGATGGGTAGGTCTTCCTACATCCCAGTGCCAAGTGCCATAAAACCACAAGAAGAAATGCAAAAATCTAAAACGCTTGGTTCAGAGATGATACCTTTTATTCGACCAACTGGGAAACTGCAAAAAAAAAATCTAGATTTCTGCATTTCTTGTCTCAGACCAACACGGCTACCAACTGCATCCCATAAACCCACAAGGCACTATGGGCTGTCATGCAAAGAACACGGGAAAACACTGGACCTTCCCAGTACCAGAGCAGTACTCTAACCACTATTACCACTGCCTCCAATAGGGGTAAACACAGGGAGCACCCGCCACTGCTACCAGTCAGTCCCCGGGGTTACAGCCACCCATGTACCTACTTGGCATAGGCCTTTTCCACCAGTGCACACCAGAACTCGTTCTTGGAGTTGGAGTGGCAATAGATGAGCTGGTTGTGAAGCGTCGGCAGACGGTCGTCGATCACCACGTCCAGCCACTCGCCGAAGCGCCAGAACTGGAAGTGGAAAATCCCGGCGTAGCTCTCGGGCTTCTCGGGATTCCACTCCTGCTCCTTCCAGTCCGGGATGACCTGGGGGTCAAGGGAAGGGACAATCTGGTTACCTGCCTGTTATGGAAAAGCAATTCTTTGCTCCACCGTGTTAAGTGTGAAATGAATATCATTGCAAATGGGGGAGCAGGAGAGTGGGGGTCTCTGAATAGCCCACCTAGCCCAGGATCCCTTCTCAGCTCCTTGCCAAGGCTGAATGTGTCCACACGAGGGTGGAGCTGCCTGCAAACAGGCTCAACAGGGGCTGCAGCGGGTTCTTATAGCAAGGGTTTGTTACAAGGAAGTTTTGGCCCTGACTCCGGTGCGACGCCACCAGAGTCAGTGCAGATTTACACTGGTGGAAGAGAGGAGAATCAGGCCCCTGGCACCTGAATCCTATTTATTTACAGCATTATCTGGAAGGGCCCTGGAGCCACCCACTTAGCAGTATAATGTGCAATGCTGATGAGCCCTAAATAATGATGTCAATCTGATTAGGCCACAAGGACGAGAGGCATGGGGGGTCTTGGTGATAAGCACAGCCTCCACAGAGCAGCTCCACAGCTACTGCAGAGCTTGGGAAGGTGCCAGAGCCGATAGGAAAATGGCTCGAAGAATCATTAGCTTGATTAGTGGAACATCAAGAGCATTATAAAGGAGAGACAATCGTTACCGCCCGTGGAGTGATGAACAAGGAACCATTACATCGAATGACTTCCTCAGCTGCCTGATTACAGGGGTATAGGTTGTCGCCATTCAGGAAGAGCGCACACCAACTGCAGATGCGTCCTCAGCCTGATGAAGGGTGTTTATACCCAAAAGCTTGCAAAGAAGAATTTTTCCTACTATGTGAGTTGGTCTAATAAAAGATACCAGGTTTACCCAAATAACCTTGTCAGCTGCCTGAGGAAGTAATGCCCCTGTTGCCACACTGCGGAGCAGGAATCAAAGCAGGCTGCTTCTATTCTGGACAGAAAATCAGCTTCCCTGCTTAAAGGGTGCACCGCACCTTTGGGAGACTGATTTTTTGGGGAAAGGTGTGCATGGTATGCTAGTAAATACAGCGCCCTCTCTTCAGAACTCCTCATGTTTTCCACGGCGGCAGCAGAGGCCATCCAAATGTTGGTGTTAAGTGTTCATGGGAGTGGAGAGACACCTTGAGATATTAATGAGGCCATCAGTATGACAGTGCATCAGCTTAACTTGATCCCAGAATGAGCCCTGATCAATACAGACTGCACGACGGGAACACTGAGAACCGGGCGCTCTCAGAAGCACGGTACTTTCCAAGAGTGGCTTCTGCTAATAAAGATGCCTCTTTCTCCTTCTGGGAAGCTGCCAGCAAAGGATCAGATAGCACAGAGCAAAATCCCCCCATGAGTCTCTCTTGACTGCAGGCTGTGTTAATAAATTACCGTGGCATTAATCAACTCACTATTAATGCAGGCCCTGGGAACTGGTCAAAAGCTTAGCACGGATGGCTTTTCATGGCAGAGAGCAGCCAACCAAGGCAAGCGGATGTGTTAGCTCTGACACCTGCCTAATGTAAGTGCTGTAAGGAAACATCAAGGTTGGACACCTCCGTTTCCACCTCTTCGACCTAAAATACTAGTGAAAATATTCAGCACCATGAATTCAGCAGCAGCTTCATGGCATTGGGAGCAAGGCTGGGGACTCAGAGACCAGGAGGAACTTGGCCAGCTTTCCCAAGCAGCCCTCCCAATGTGCCTTGTCCCAAGCAGCCTTCCCAATGTGCCTTGCCCCAAGCAGCCTTCTCAATGTGCCTTGTCCCAAGCAGCCTTCCCAATGTGCCTTGCCCCAAGCAGCCTTCTCAATGTGCCTTGTCCCAAGCAACCTTCCCAATGTGCCTTGTCTCTGATCCACAGTGGCCACCTGTGAAGGGGAGAGGAGAGCTGAGGGCTCCAAGGCCAAAGTGGCTCCCGGTCTCTTAGATGATCAGGTCATCAAGTGGTTGTGACCTGGATGCTGGGACCTGGGCTGATGCTACCAACTGGGCTCACGCTGGGCCATGAATAGCTCTGATGTTGTGAAGGCCACTCACCGTAGCTGACTGGGGCTGACTGATCCAGTGACCCAGAGATGGAAGAGCGGTTTACCACCCAAAACAGTGCCAGGTTGACGTGGGACACTTGAAGGAGTGAGTGCTCCCAGAAACCCCAAACCTGCAGAAGGAGCCATTATGCACCTGGACATCACTTAATCTACAGGGAAGTCATTGTGAACTGCTCTCCTCCTCAATGCTGAGCTTTCAGAGAGCTGGTTTCAGCATCACTTGGGAGACCTCAGAAGAGCCTGTACTGACTGCCTGTGGTCAAGGCAAACAGCAGTCAGGAAATGTCACCCTGAAAGCCCAGTAGCGACCAACCCAACAGGGCCTGGATACAGGCGAGAAGCCAACACAGGATGAGTGTGCTTTCAGCTAAGTGGTGTGAGAAACACCACGGCACTTGCTTTTTGTGGAGGTGTGGGAACACGCTAATCAGCCAAGCAATAAAACAGTCCCCTGGGAAGCAGCGGATGGGAAAAGTAGTCATTTAAGAGCTGCAAATGGAGTCCTTGGCTTAGATGTGGTCTTCACAAAATTGTTTTGCTGGCACAGCGCTGTCGGAGAAAATTATCGCTCCCAGCACCACCACGACTCTCCTGGCAGCATCCCTCCATGCAGGGACAGCAGCATGGGGTACCTGAGTTTGCAATGCAGGTTGTGGCTTCCCCAGCCTGCTCCGGGGATCATTTACACCTGTGCAAAGCAGAAGGGGAAATCCTGGTAGCTAGACCCCTCCACTCACCACTTGCCTGCTTTGTTCCTGACGCCACATGGGCAGGGGGATGGGAGGGCAGGGGAGCGGAGGGTGATGGGTGTGCGGGGGGAGAACTGCGTTGTGATCAGGGTATCACCAGCAAAGCGCTGGGATGGAAAGTCAGTAGGACGCAGGCAGCTTGGGGGGATCTGGGGAGCCCAGGCCTGCAGTGCTGCGGTGTCTGCACTTGAAGGGATCCCTGCTGCATTGCTGCCGTTGCTCTCCAATGCGCCGAGGCATCGTGTCGGCAATGCTCAGCGTGCCAGCACCTCCGTGTAGGTCCCGGCTCTCCAGTGATGCCCTCGAATAGACACTCCCCTCCTCTCGGCTCCAACCTGCCATACTCCCCAACCCAGCCAGCCATACTCCCCTTATTCCATCTCAGCCTCACCCACTTGTGACCCTGTTTCCCCCCTTTCTACACCCCATATGCCTAGTATATTATCCTACTGCACAGCCCCCATTTCAGATCCCCCTCCCCAGCTTACTCCAACTTTGGACAGCTTCCATGAGACATTACGGGAGTCAATGTGGTATGTACCTGGAGGCTGGGGGCCAGGTGGACCTAGAGGGAGCAGAAACCAGAGGCAGACAGGGAGGCCTGTGCCCCTGCAGAGCTTTGGCACTGAAGCAGCAGCTGGGATCCTTGCGGCCCTTCTGTCATTACAGCGCGACACAGAGGGATTTGAGGACAAATCCCAGAGCAGCCTTAGCTGTGGAGTTGCTACAAACACCTCCAGCATCCAGGGTTAAGACTTGCTTAGTAACCAGGGCAGCCAGCAGTGCCCTGACACACACACGCAGTGTGCAAGGAGGGCTGTGGGCACACACACAGCTGGGGTCCAGCTGGTAAATGTGGAGGCATACCTCAAGTCATTTGCTACAGGAAGGTGGGCTGGAAGAGACACAAGACGGCTAGAGAAACGTAGTGGGAATGGTATGGGCAAGGCCTGCTGGGCCCTGCTTGGTTATCTGCAAGCAAGCTGAGGAAGTACGGGCTGGATGAATGGACTGTAAGGTGGATAGAAAGCTAGCTGGATCATCAGGCTCAGAGGGTAGTAATCAATGGCTCGATGTCTAGTTGGCAGCTGGCATCAAGTGGCATGCCCCAGGGGTTTGGTTCAATATCTTCATTAACAATTTGGAAGATGGGATGGAGTGCACCCCCAGCAAGTTCATGGATAACATCAAGCTGGGGGGAGTAGTAGATACACTGGAGGGTAGGGCTAGGATTCAGAGTGACTTAGATAAATTGGAGGATTGGGCCAAAAGAAATCTCATGAGGTTCAACAAGGACAAGTGCAAAGTCCTGCACTTAGGAGGGAGCAATCCCATGCACCGGTGCAGGCTGGGGGTGACTGGCTGGGCAGCAGCTCTGCAGAAAAGGACCTGGGGGGACAATGGACAATACGATGGGTATGAGCCAGCAGTGTGCCCTTGTTGCCAAGAAGGCTAATGGCATCCTGGGCTGCATTGGTAGGAGCGTTGCAGGCAGATCAAGGGAAGTGATTCTTCTGCTCTTTTCAGTACTGGTGAGGCCACATCTGGAGTCCTGTGCCCAGTTTTGGGCCCCCGCTACAGAAAGGATATGGACAAGTTGGAGAGAGTCCAGTGGAGGGCAATGAAGATGGTTCAGGGGCTGGGGCACAGGACTTATGAGGAAAGTCTGGGGGAGCTAGGCTTATTTGGCCTAGAGAAGAGAAGACTGAGTGGGAATTTGATAGCAGCCTGTAACTACCTGCAGGGCAGGTCAATAGAGGATGGAGATGGGCTGTTCTCAGCGGTGGCAGATAACTGAACAAGGAGCAATGGGCTCAAGCCACAGCAAGGGAGGTTTAGGTTGGATATTAGGAAAAACTAGGAGAGTGGTAAAGCACTGCAATGGGCTACCTAGAGAGGTGGTGGAATATCCAGCCTTGGAGGTTTTTAAGGTCTGGCTTGACAAAGCCTTGCCGGGGATGATGTAGTTGGGGCTGGTCCTGCTTCAAGCAGTGGGCTGGACTAGATGCGACCTCCTGAGGTCCCTCCCAACCCTAATTTTCTATGATTTTATAATTTGACCTACCCCTCAGCCCACACCCTGGAGCTCAGGGTCACCTAGGCCAACATATGCATCACCTGGGCCAACATATGCATCACCTGGGCCAACATATGCATCACTGACCTGCCATTCACCCTGGGACAGCCCCTCTATTCTCACCGTGACTTTGGCACAGTCAGAGAAGAGGCTGCTTTGGAGAGTTCACCCAGGAACCATGGGAATTAGCGAGTGCTGTGTGAACAAATCAGGTAAGTCACCTCCCCAGTCCCGGCTCTTTGGCTTACGGGGCTCCCAAAACCTGGACACGTGACCCTCCGTTTAGGATCAAGATTCCCAGCAGAAGGCGTGGGGTAAGTAAAGCAGGGATGCCGTCAATGTGAGTCCCCAGACCTGATCTTCAATGTGATCTTTTCCCACCCTCCCCGTTTAAAAAATTACCAATTAGGAGACAAGACATCTGTGACCCTGGAGAAATGATCCTGTGTGGAAGGAAGAATAACAGGATGTAATTTCCTACCAGCAGGTGAGGAGCAGGGCTCTCCCATGGGGAGCCCACAGCTCTGACGGGGAAGGTTTCACACGGGGCCTATCATGTGAGATCTGGGGAGAGTATGGGTGAAACCCTCCTCTGCAGAGGATTTGGACAAGGTCAAGGCCTTGCACGTGGCCAGATCCTCAGCTTGCATAAACTGACACACCTAGGCACTCACAAACACATACACTCACACATCAAAAAGGCCTAAACATCCAAATAAGCATCCTACACAGGGGCCAGCACCCTTTTTCAGGCTGCGGGCTGGTATAACTCAGCTCCAATCCAACATGGACCGCATATCTCCGATGGTGCATCAGTGGCAGGGGGGGGCTTTCCTCACCTCCCACTCCAGGGCCAGGCAGCTGGGAGCTGGAAGCTGTGCCCAGGCTGCAGCCAGGGCACAGGGGACTGGGGGGAGTGATGGCAGTGCAGATGCAGCTCCCAGCTGCCTGGCTCTGGTGTGGACTCATGGAAAGACCCTGGCACTAATGCACTGCTGAAACCACTCGACCTGTGTTGGGCTGGGAGAAGCACCGGTGGTGCAGGTGCAGCTGGAAGCTGTCGAGCCCCAGTGTAGCTCCTTGCTGCCTGGCACGAACATGAGCACAGGAGCGGGCATAGGCAAAGCTCCCCAGCTCTGCCAGCAGGACCCAGTGGCTCCGCGGGCCAGACATGGCCCATGGGCTGTGTGTTGCCAACCCCTGCTCTACACGATATGTTTACAAACTTTGTGATTTATTAGAGGGAGCCGGGAGGGGGGAAAAAAAAAAATCACCTAGAAAAATACTTGTGGGTTGAAACACATGGTGGCTTCTCCTTTATTGTGTATATGCTATGGGCATTTTAAACAGAGACATTGGGTCAATGGTAGACACACACAGTCTCTGCTGCAGAGGATCCATAAGGACAAGGCTTTTATATTGCACTGCACACACATGCACACCCAGCAGCGTGGAAGTCAATGAAGGAACAGCAGAGGACCCGTACAGAGCTGTGACCAGAGCATCAGTGACCAAGGCTTTGTAGTGGCTAGGGTGAGGAGGACAGGGTGAGGGTGACACTAGACACATAGTGGGTTTCTATTAGAAACTCACATAAAGCATAGCCCAGGGCTCCAGGACTAAAGATGGGAGGCTCCTCTTCCTGTCGATCGGGTGCACCCTTGCACAAGAGCCTGGCTGTGAACAGAGACAGGTGAGATGCAGAGCGGGAGACGAATGAATGCAGGCTGCCACCAAATTCTGCAGCAGCACAGGGGTGACCATGGACATGCTCCTGGTGGGACCAGTCTGCCTCCCAGCACTGTGGGGAATGCATCTCTTTGCAGCCCAGGACAGGTGGGGTAGCCCCAACATGCCTACCTCTCCAGCATGTTTCTGCCCCAAACCGCTGCCAAGAAATCCAGTGCTTCCTGCTCCACTTGCTTCCACTGTCGTCTGGCACAAAGTCCCAACCTCACTTTTGACAAAGGGGCGAACTCTTCCCCCTCCTTTACAGTGCAACTTTCCTATATCAGAGGAACCGCGAGTGATGAGGATGAAGCGGAGGTGGGTTTGTCACCACTGAGACCCTTCCGAGGTCTTGGTTTGCATGCAGAGTATATAGCTTTAGAACAACTCTTAATGCTGCGTCCTCCAAACACTTGCTCTCAGGTGCACCTTGATTGAGGACCAGGGGACCAGCAATAATGATCCTTAGCACTTCCCTAGACTTCCTGCACTTTTTGACAAAGGAGGGTAACATAGCACCACCCCCAATTTACAGATGAGGCAAACTGAGGCACAGAGCAGCCCACTGACAGCAGTATAGCCAGGAAAACCATGATCAACTGACTTCCAACCCTGCAGCCTTCCCTCTAGACCATGCAGCTTCTGTGGACACCTAGGACAAAGCTCTGTGCCTAGTTTAAGTGTTAGCAGGGGACTCTTTGGGACAGAAGAAGTGCCTTAGCCTATGGCTTGAAACATCCTGTCCAAAGTCACAGCACTGTACACCAGGTTATTAATTAATATAGCTCTCTGTGCTTTCATATACCTGTACTGTACATGCATGTATTCTACAAAGGGGGAGCACTGAAAAAGACTCACACCTGGGCCTGGCCTATAAAGGGTTATATATGTTCAGAAAACCTCTTGCTTCTGCTCTCAGAGTTTCTCCAGCTCTGGATGCTGTGGTGGATTGATTTTCCAAATGATTTCAGCTAGGAAAATCCCCAGGCAGTAACAGTGCTCTGCTTGTGTCCCAGTAATGCAAAGGCAGAGAGAGGCGCTTGCTGCTTGCAGGGAAGAGATGAGCCACTGAGATTAACAGCAGGCTAAATCCTCAAGTTCTCGCCCAGGGCTGGACCACCGGGTCTGCACAGCTGTCCTGGGGCTCGGGGTGCATTCATTTCATGGGTGATAGGAGACTCCTTTTGAGCCTGATGTTCAGAGAGGCAGAGCCCTGCAGCTCCAGCGGAAGGCAAAGCAAACCCTGCAGATGCTTCACGGGACTCAGGGAGGCATCTTGGAGAATAGTGTCCCCCCAAATAAAATCACTCAACACTTGTGCAGAGGCTGGCTTTGAGCTTCAAATGCAAAGTACTGCTCTCCCTGGGGCCGTCCCTTTCTTCACAGGGCTATCGGGTGGATGGGACTTGGAGTATTTTCACTGGACCGTGGCTGGCTGAGATGGAGCAACCAAACAAGCGTGCCTGCTCCTCGCTCGGCCGAAGAGCTTGCAGGGCTGAACTCTAGTGTGCAACACGGTGCCCGAAGGCTCCCAAAGCAAGAGCCCGCTCCATCACATCAGCTGCAAGCTGCGGCACGCACCAGGGGGCATTGCTCCATGGGCATGTGGGTGGGGGATCCACTTTACTGTTACTTGGCTAATCTCAACATGATAAAGTCAGCTGCCTGTCAACGGGACACCGGTTCTTGTGGTGCTGTCCCTTTCATAAAAAAAAGAAGTGACTGATCAAAGCAAAAAGAAAGAAACACGGAGGGAGAGATCCCAGGCGGGGGCAAGGAGGCACCGGGAGTTGCCCAGGATGGGTGGTGGGGGATCAGCCTTTGAATATGATGGAGCATTTGAGGTGGGTGGGTTCGAGGCCATCGGCGAAGGCCAGCAGGAAGTACATCACCTTGCGGATCTTGGCCAGCTCGTTCAGCCTTTCCCCGAACTCCTGGGCGTCTGCCTCGTTGTACTCCACCTCCTTGCCCCCCGGCTTCTTCCAGAAGATGCCAGCCGGCTCCAGCAGCTGCCGGGTCATGAGGTTGGTGAGGTCGGGGGTCCAGTGCTGGGAGATGCCCGCCACCGTGACCTTGCCGGGTTTCCCCAGCCGGACCCTCCAGCGGAGGAAGCGCAGGTTGTGCTGGCGGACGAAGTCCACCCGGTAGACGTACTCGTGGAGCCGCAGCAGCTTCTCGCCGTCCTGCGGCCGCTCGTTCCTCTGCTGCAGGCTCTGCACCCGCAGCCGCATGCACTTGGTGAGCTGCTCGTCCAGGACGAAGGGCAGCTCCAGGTCCGAGGCGTCGGCAGCCATCGCCTCCGCTTCTCTCCTCCCCGGCTAACTTCTCGGCAGCGTCTGACTCTCCGAATGGGCTGCCCTGGGGAAAAAAATGCCAGCCCAGAGCTTCGGCGCCCCGCCTCGCCGCTCCCAGCGGTGCTAGGCAACCCGGGTCAATGATGCAAAGAGCCCTGGGGGGTTTCCTCTGGGTGCCCTCTCGTCTCATTTGCAGAGGAGGAGCAGATCCTGCCACCGCTCGCTAATCTATAGGGAAGGGATCTCTGATGTCAAGCTCCCTGACAACCGCTCCCGTGCAAGCTGGAGCACAGTTGTTTATAGTGAATCGAGGGCTCTTGCAGCCAGGCCACCGTGGCAAAGCTGGGGTGGGGGGGAGGCAGGATGCCCCATCCGCTCTTGCCCTGCGAGCAATGAAATCTGGAAACGAAGCCCTGTGCCCGTGTCAATGAACGGGCCCGAGGAAACTGGGATCAATGTTGAGCGCGGCCCTAAGGTGGCTTCATTGCTTCAAAAGACTCATGGGTATAGGAAGGGCTGGCAAAACTGGAATGACCGAGTCTGGAGAAGATTGGGGGGGGGGGGGAGTTGATAGTGGTCTTCAAATACCTGAAGGGTGGTTACAAAGAGGGTAGGAATAGCTGGTTTTCTGTAGCGGCAGGGGACAGGCTATGAAGTAATGGTTTTAAATTGCAACAGGAAATTCAGGTTGGACATTAGGAAAGGCTCTCTCGGTACGAAGCGATTCAGCAATGAAACAGGGTACTAGAGAAGCTGTGGAGTCTGCATCCTTGGAAGTGTTTAAGAGCAGCTTAGTTGAGCACTTGGCTGGGGTGGTTTCGACAGGAATGATCCTGCCGCAATCCAAAGGGTGGACGTGCTGCCCTCCTGAGGTGCCTGCCAGCCCCATCAAGCCAGGATCCTGATCTTCAGGACTTTGCCCACGTGGGTGGGAGCAAGTGCGCCGGCTCCATGCTCTGTGAACATCACGGGACAGTCCTGATGCCGATGAGTCTGTCCTGTCCCATTGTGGGACAATCAAAGGGCCCGCATTTCAAACATCGGAGCAGTGTAGCGTGTGACAGAAACATGGGGCACGGTATCACCATGCAGGATACCACAGCCTCACATCCTAGTATTATCAGCTCATTACTCACTAGGGCTGTGCAAAACACCATCATTTCGTTTCGACTCCCATTTCACCGTTTCAACGGGACGGTGTTTCGTTTCACTGTTGCGTTTTGTTTCGAAGCACCGTCCCATTTCGTTTCGTCGAAACTGCTTCGACGTGTTGCCTATAGGCTATCATGGGGAATTACAAAAATGCCTAAGACGTTGTCCTTTCTTGCCCGATTTAGATGAAAATTACAGGGATCGTATAGACCCTTCTGAGGGCATGAAGTCTGCCAAGTTTCAAGGAGATAGGTGCAGAGGTTTCTTGGAAACTGCACCTCAAACTGCAAAAAGCAAAACTCGTGACACTCGCCGGCCGGCGCGCAGATTCAGGGAGGGCTGCAGGGCTGTGCTGGACTCCTCCTGGCAGCGCGGGCCCTCGGATCTGCATCGGATGACAGGAAGCTGCTGCTGCCACCTGGGACTGGCGCTGGGCGCATCCTGCACCCAGCACCAGGAGAGACTGAGGCTGCTGCTGGCCTTAGGCAGCAGCAGCAACCTCCTGTCATCCAGCCCAGTGGCAGGAGGCAGGGGAGAGCCAGGGCTGCACTCCCAGTGGCTCTGCAGCCCTATGGAGCTCAGCACGGCACTGGGAGGTGGAGCACAGCCCTGGCTCCCTCCTGCCTCCCGACACTGAGCTGCTTCGAAACTCAAAACCTTTCTGTCATATTGAATGTAATATTTGAATGCTTATAATAAATGCCCATTAGCCAGTTTAGGAAAAAAGCAAGGTTCATCTTCTTATCTAGGCCATTGTTTTGGCCTATGTGCAGAAGGTCCTGGTTCTTGAATTTTATCTTTAGAGGCCTTTAACAAAGTTAACTTAAAAACGACCCTTAAGCAAACATCCCGAGAGATCAAATTCTAGGGGCTTTTGAACAGGTTGGAAAGAGAGGTCACTGCAGTGGTGTGGAAAATCCCCCAAAGAAACTGAACAGTCAGTGGACACAAACTGATTGCCAAGCAAAAGAACCTGTAAAGTAAGATCCGAGCCCAAATTTGGGAGTAGTGACAGGTTTGGGTAGGAGGGGCCCAAGACGGCAACTCACCCAATAAAACCTGTAACCTACTGTCCCAATTTGGAGGTAACCTCACTTGCAGAACAACGAAGGAAGAATCGCAAATGTAGGCCGGATCAGACCAATCACCTGAACCACCCTCTCCATGAACACGAATCTCTTAGTTCACGCTGAAGCCTGAGTGGGACCGAAGGAAGGGGACTTGTTCCTATCACTTCTGAGGCCAGCCCATTGAACCGTACTACTGAGGCCAACCCATTAAATTGTACTACTGAGGAATGAAACCATATCTAGGTGTTCGGCTTCTCTGAATTGTAGGATTGTAAGTATAATATAGTAATAACTTTTCTGGGTCAAATTATATAGTTAGTTGTAATTGTAATTGTTTTAAAGAAGTGCATTTGGAGCATTGTTTCTGATACATGTAGTTATTGTGTTCTTAATGTTTGTGGTATTTCTTAAAGCTAAACAGTGTTATATGCGTAACAAAGAAATTTAAAATAAAATTGTGTTGTATGAATTAAGTGTGCAATCATTGTGAAATCGTGCAAGTAGCTAACTACTCCCCCAGCCAGTGCATCAAACAAATCAGTAAGTTGTGTGGGATCTTCTCTATTCCATAACTCACTAGAGACAGTTTCAAGTGCCCTCATTTAATTTCCAAGCCGTTTTGAAGCTTTTCGCTTGATTTCGAATTTGCTGTTTCGAGCTCGAAGCAGCTTCGAAACGAAACACTTGCAAAGCCCTACTACGCACAATGCTGACATGCAGCCATGCACCAGCATCACTCCACCCTTCATCATTCGCCACTGGACCAACAGGGCAAAAGTGCTCTCAGATCCTATTAATAAAGAATAAAAAAAAAAGGAAAAGAATAAGAAAAACAATCAAGAGCTCGTGCGTGAAAAGCCACCGAGACTGGGAGCTCAAAGTCCTGCATCATGTGACCGTGAACACTTTGGAGAACGTCATGTTTTCACTATGTAAAAGAGCCAGGACCAGACGTGAGGTCGAAGAAACCAGCCCCTTTTCTGCTGTTTGCTCCGCTGGTGTGCTAGCACATAAACAGCTTTCGCAGCAACTTTTCAACCAGCCAGGGGTTTGCAAGTTAAATGTGTATTTGATTACCCTGGAGAAAATGCCATAGCTGTGCTGTGCACAGTAAAGGCACAAGGACTTTGCAGAGTGATCTGAACTGCCACTGGTCTTTTACCTCCTCACTTGTCAATGAAACAGGGCAGGACACGGTGGGTCAGAGTGGGGACTGTGCTGGTCCGGAGCGTTTCCCCTGCCCGGCACTGAGATTTCAAGCTACAAGCAATAGTTAAATAATGCAGCGGCAGCATTCGGAGTGCTGCTCTTGCTAGAGAGTTGCTCTTCCCCCCACAGCGCACCCCTCGGCGAGGGTTTGAACATGACCCTGTGCTGAATCCTAGTCCAACTTCCACTGAGCAAACCCCTGAGCTCCTCGACACATCAGCCACAACCCCCGTCCTGTGGACATGCCAGTGGAGGAAAGGGAAGTGCCAGGCAGGACATTCACGGCGTCCCCTCTTGGAGCTGAATGTGGGACAATCTGACCGGACACAGGATCCTCCTCATGAAGTGGCCAAGAGGTCGGATGCCAGGCCCCCTGGCATCCATAGAAAGCCATCTCAGGGGCATGTGCCACCCCAGCACAGATGCATTAGACTCACTTGACTAGTTTCCCCCCAACTAAATGCTCCCAGCCCCTTGAAGACACAGAGGGAATCCACCGAGGAGCTAATGCAGGGATTCTTCCCTACCAGGGTGCCAGGGCACTCTGGGGTGCCACCAGATCCTTTGAAAGGTGCCCTGATCTGTGAGGACATAAGCAGATAAGCTAAGCACATAAGTGCAGGCTCAGGTTTGTCCTTGCCTGGCCCCTTCGCAAGGAGCTAAGCACCTGTAATTTATGAATTAGCTTTTGAAATTGGTTGACGCTCAATTCACAAAAGCTACGGAGTTGGGGGGACCTTGAGTCCCATGAGGTTGAGAGCCACTGAGCTAATGCCACCATGGGCCGATATTCCTGTAGGGCTTTGCGGGAAGAGGTGCATCCGATACCCTTTTCCAACCTTCCTTATTCTGGTCAACCAGCGTTTCGGTAGCGTTCATCACAGCAGCCCCCAGTACCAATGCACGCACGGGGCTGCTGCTCGCCCCAGTCACCGCGGCTCTCTACCCGCTGCTAGGAGGAGAAACCCCGGGGACTCAAAGGCACGTGGCGCATGACACATGCACTCTGCCAAGGCAGAGGATGAGTCGGAAGCTGCTTCCCAATTACATCCATAACAGGCCTCTCAGGGACCTGGGGGGAGGAAAGGAAAGTGCATGAAATGCCAGTCTCTGGGGGAACACGCAGTGCTGCTCCATCTTGTTCCTTTGGAGGAATTCGTCCCCCAGTTCAGCCCCATCGAAAAAACTCTGTTTATCGGTCCTCTCAAAACCCAGGGAGGTGCAGACATTTTCCACCCAATCTAAAATAGTTGTGGGCGCAGGAGGTCCAGTTCTGGTCTCTCGGGCTTGGAGGCTGTCAAGACCCGGCTAGACAAAGCCTTGGCTGGGATGCTCTAGTTGGGGATGGTCCTGCTTTGAGCAAGGGGTAGGACTAGATGATCTCCTGGGGTCCCTTCCAACCTTCATTTTCTATGATTTCATGATTTTCTATGATTTTAAACCAGGCCCAGTGAGATCAATGGAGTCAAACCAGTGTTGGGGCAGAATCTGGCCTGAGACCCCCAACCTGTTCCTTCGGTGACCTTGACTATCTAGGTGAACATTTCCTCATACCCTGGAGCCTAGATCCGGGTGGGTTTCTTTTGAGACAAAACGGGTTGCCAGCTTGTTGGTTAAGTGCACAAGCCACTTAAATGTATTTAGTCTGTAAATTAATGGTACAGTACTCCATTAACTGCCCCAGACACAGCGAAGGGGAAATAGCTCGAAGTGCTGCTATTAGCAGCTTTGAAAATGATGGGAACTACTCGGTGTCTCATACTTACTGCACATTGCCCGCAGGTCACGAGCGGTTGTGCTGATTTTGGGAGGAGCATGGAGCAAGGAAGCACTCAATGTAAGGCAGTGATTATCAGCCAGGGTGTTGCAGTACCCCAGGGTGCTGCACGATCCTTTTAAAGGAGCCATTAAAAGGTATGCATATAAACACCTACCCAATTCACAAGATAAAGCCAGAGATTTCAAACAGGACTCTGCAGCGTCAAAAATACTCTGACCTCTTGCGGTCTTCCTGAGCTCCTTGCAACAGAGGAACTGCTCTATCATTTTTACATCGTCAAGCAATGAGCATAAACTTCGAGATGGCATTTTCCAAGGGGTGCCTCAAGTCTCACGTGGCATGCCTTTAGCACAGCAAAGGGTGCCCTGAGTCTGAAAAGGTGGAGAATATGGTGTGCCGCTTGTGGCATTCAAATGCCAGTCCTAGGGAAGTGGTCCTTGCTCCTACCTTGGGTAAATTCAAAAAGAAGTTGGACGAACACCTGTCTGGGGTTGTGTGATCCCAGCGTGTGCTCCTGCCAGTGGCGGGGAGTCAGACTAGCCCACTGATGACAATGGTTATTGTCTCCTTAGGTCTCCGCAGCCACTTTGGTCCCCACGCGCTCTCTTAGGCACGGCAATGCTCCTAAACCCATAGCCCTGGCTTACAGAAAACAATGGCAGAGCACTTGCCATAGGGAGATCTCAAAGCACCTGACATCGGCATTGTTTCACAGATGGGGAAACTGAGGCAGAGGTGGGCACTGTCATTCAACAGGCCACTAGCAGAGCTAAAAACAGTGGCTAGGTCTCCTGCGTTTCAGCCACATGGGCATCCCACGCCACAGGCTCCTCTGGCACCCCAAGCTGTCACAGCCGTGGCACCTGGGGCAGGAAGCAGAAGCTGGAGAAGGGGGGAGCCCGGAGACAGTGGCTGCTGCTGCAACCAGGGCAATAGGGGTGGCCAGGCGAGAACCTGGGGTCAAAGATTAACCCCTCACAGGCCACATATGACCCGTGGGCTGCCAGCTGGACAGCTCTGGGCTAAGCCACATAAAATTGATTAAGGGTGATGGGTTCCCCTCTTGTTCTGCAAGCCTTTCTAAAAAGGATGCCTCAACCAGGCCGAGTCAAATTCTAGCAACCTTGTGATACACCCAAGGTCAGACAAGAGGATCCAGTGCTTCCTTCTGGCCTTAAAAACCTGGATTCTCACTAAGGTGTGAATCTGGCCAGATCCCCTAATGGCTACAACCCGGTCCAGGTTACTAGGAGGAAGAGGATGCTAGCTGCTGCCCCAGGCTTGAAAACAATCCTGTCCAAATAAAAAGAGGATAAAAGCAGCAGGTAGGCAGGAGCCCCGGGGAATCGCTGGCTTGGAAAATGATGAGCTACCAACGCACACAACACAGCGCGCCAAGGGAGGAGTTGCGGTGAGACCGGCGAGCTGAAATAATGAGCTCTCTAATGGGCCCCAGTCCTGGTCGATCGGCATCCTCCAGGGCAGGGCTGGAAGTGAATGGCAAAGGGGAAATGAGGTTGGTACAGCGCTTAGCCTCCTCCAAGCACGTTTGAAACAACAACAAACAGCAGGGATCTTGCATCACACAGAAACGGGCCTGAAAGGCTGGGAGATGGAGGGGAGAAAAGTCCTCGCTGACGGTCCAGAGCGCACCCAGTTCTCAGACCACAGAGAGCCCGCACGGGACCGCAGCTCTTGAGCCTGCTTCAAATACGAACCCCCAAAGCAGAGCGCTGGCTCGCTTGGTGCTAGCGGGCTCAGCCGACCTGCTTGGAGCAGGTCTAACCAGGTGTTAAACGGCAAGCGTCGAGCCTGGGCTGCTGCATCAGAAGAAAGGTGAGATCAGTGGAAACCTTAAGCTTCACTGGGCTTTGAGCAGACTCTTACCCAGCACATCCAGTCCTGCAGCAATGAGGGCCCGTTCAGCTCTGCCGCTTAGTCTATATTGCACAAACCCCCCCGGTGACAGGTTCCCATCCCACGAGAGACTTCAGCTTTTAGGAAGAGTACATCCTACATGCATGAACAGAGCTGGACTAGAGGACCCTTGAGGTCCCTTCCAGCTCTATGATTCCCCTGGGATCTTAATAAAGAAACCTTGATAGACAATAAGCAACCACCCCAGAGAGCTAGAGTACAAGAGACGCTGTTAGAGGCCACCTAGTCCAAGCCCCTGCTCAAGGCAGGCACATCCCTATCCAAACCATCCCATACGAGTGTTGTCTAAACAATTCCTAAAACTCCAGAAACAACTGTCACGCAACCACAAGGATCATAGCTCAAGGACACCGATGCCATCCTCACCCGCCACAGGTAAAGCAAGGGGACAAGGGCATTGTCAACATCCTGCCACGGCAAGGATGTTATATATATGATAACCAAGGAAGAGAACCAGGCTCCCTACTACAGAGCAAGGCAATCCTGCCCCATAGTCGGTACCCATCTGACCACGGGGGAAATCCCTTCCCGACCGCAAACGTGGTGATCAGTTTGATCCTGAGCAACAGGGCAATGCTCTCTAATCAGGAACTGCGGGGTTTCAGGTCCAGCAGGAGCATGGGCCTGCTCCAGCAAAGGTGCATTAGACTGCGATACAGCATTTGAAGGGAAGACGGCAGCAAAACTTCTTTCTCACTCCCAAGATCACAACCAGGACACCAGGGCTTGTTGCATCTCTAACAACAGCCCAAAAGTGCAGGGAGGAGCAGCAAACGTCTCCCGAAGGGAACCCAGCTAACGAGCTGCTTGCCCCGAGCAGGGCCCTTGCAATACAGGGGCAAGCTCAGATCAGAACAGCCAAAGCTCGAGCTGCGGGGAGTCAGGTGCCCTGCTCTGTGACCAGAGACCCCGCATCCTCTCCCAGCAGCCATGACCTGGCAGGGCTGTGATCTGGGCAGGGCTCCACCTGAGCAAAGTCAACGTATCATGCTAGGGCACATGTGCTGCTTCCCTCCACTGCCTTTAGTGGGCACTGGCACCAGCACTGGGAAAGCCTTGTGCCAGCTACTGTCTGTGGCACAGCCTTACTGGCACCTGGAGCCTTTGCCTGTCTGAACAGATCCTTGCTCAACCTCCTATGTCCTTTGCAGAGGCTTAAATACAGCAGCCGGCGCTTGTGCAGGGCTAAGCCACAGTCCTTGTTTGTTAGCTGTGCCATCTCCCCTTTCAAGGCTGTGGTAGGAGGAGCAGGCAGCACATGAGATATGCCATATCTCCCCCTTGTAGTTAACACTGCCAAGGGAACGTCTGCCTTGGGCTCTGTGCCCAAGCAGCGCAAAGCCAGACACCACCAAGAAGGAGGGCATAGTGCAAATAATGAGGGAGAGACTGAAGATGAGGCCCAGTCAAAAGCCCAGATCTAAATGCTCTGCACCTCTCGTGATTTGAAATCCATGTTCCCTGTGAGCTGCTCTGGGAGTGTGGGGAGGTGCTCATGTTAATGGATTGAAATCAAGGCCTGGCCATAATTTTGAGGATGCTCACAAGCACCAGACGGGGGGATCAGACCAATAGTACGTGAACCGTGCTGACACAGGGCATGCTCTCCAATTCACCTCGGTTCACTGAGATGAGGAATGGTACCCCAGGACCCGTGTCAGCCTCCAAGGCTGTTGCTGAGCTTCCCCAGCCCAGTGCAGCTGCTCCGCCGGGCTAAGCAGGCTCCTTACCTTCTGCCACAAGGCCTCCCGGGAGGCCAGAGATGAGCAGGCGGCCACGAACCAGCAGTTCCCCACCTGGCCCTGGTGCAAGTCATGGGAACTGATTCCATCCACGAAGAGGTAAGGGTCGTCGCAGATCTCCTGGGGAGTGGAGAGGAGACAGACAAGGTCAGTGGGGAGAAGAGCTGGGTGCAACAGGGTCTGCATGTCTGATCCCTATCACGCCACACCCCCAAATTGCAGGTTAGCCCTGTGGGGTGACATAATCACCCTATATGGAGCCCAGGGCCAACTTCTGCTCCAGGATGAGCTGGTGGCAATCAAATCCTTCAATGGGAGTGCTCCAGACATCCCCCAGTTCACTAAGGTAAGTATAAGCACACATTTAACCTTCAGCTCATGGGGAGCCCTGTTGATTTAGTAGCACAACTCATGAACTTGGGTACTGGAGGCTGTATTGGGAACATACCCAGATCCAACCCAGCACCATCAAGGGGGAATGGAGCTTGCTGGAGTGTTACACGGCTGCAGAAAGTGTTAGGCAGTACTGACGCCTTGCTGGAGTATGAATTAATACAACCACTGATTGGTACATATACAAACCACACAGAGGCCCTCCTAATAGCATGAACCAAAGCCGGCCTCACCGGAGCTGAACTGGACATACCACGTATGGCTGGCAGGGAAGTGATGGGAAAGGAGTTAGTCTTTATAGGTGCCATCATACAGAAGATGGCTTAGACCAGTACAGGACACCAGAAGAGATCAGAACGACCAGGCAAAGAGGGGTCCCTAGCAGGTGGGTAGGTTGCACTATTTGGTGAGAAGTAGGATGTGGCTGCTCTCACCTAATCATGGTTTAGTAACAAGTGAGAATTAGGATGTGAATGCTCTAAACATGTTTAATGGTGTATAAAAATGGGCGTGGGAACCCGCAATACTTTGCACTGGGTTCAGGCCATTGGTTCTCAACCTTTCGAGACTTGAGGCACCGCTCGGAAAACACCATCTCTGAGTTGTCTTTTTTGTCCCTTTGATTACAGAAAAAATACTAGAGCAATTCTTCTGTAGCAAAGAAAGCCTCCAACAGGTCAAAATGTCCCTGACGCTATGGATTCCTATTAGAAATCTCTGGGGTTATCTTGCAAATCCTGTTTGCACGACTAATCGTGCTAATCTTGTGTGGCATCCCGTGGCACCCTTGAAAGGATCTCAAGGCTGTGCTGTGACAACCTGGTTGAGGGGTGCCTTGAGTCTAAAGAAAGGTTCAGGACCGCTGCTTTGATGCCACTCTGTATGTAAGTAGGCTACAGATAATTTCCTCTCTTTATTGTCCACACAGGGAAATGGACTGGTAAAATTACAGTGGTCTAATGATATAAGTGCACTATGATAACCATTCCAGCATAACTCCCTGTGTGGCCACTGTACTCTGGGATAAAAACGACGGTTCAGCTATAAGTACTCCTCTGTAAAAGTATAATAGAATTACATCTTTATAGTGCTGCCAGGCAATTCCCCAGCGGAAACAAGTCTTTTAGGTTTTTGTTGCAAGTCAGTCGTCACATCAGCCCTTTTCTTGCTGTGGCTGTTTTGTGACTTCCCCCCTCCATCTTCCCATGTCTGACCTCTTTGCAAAAACTACCTGAGGCCTAGAAAACCTGACGTGAGGAAAGGCTGGAAGAACTGGATGCGTTTATTCTGGAGAAAAGACTACTTGGTGGGAGGCGGTTAGGATTTGATAATAGTCTTCAAGTACATGAAAGGGTGGTTAATAAGAGGATGGTGATCATCTACTCTCTTACAGGAGAAGAAATAATGAGCTAAAATTGCAACAAGGAAAATTTAAGTTGGATATGATGGGAGACTTAGGGGCCTGGGGCACATGATTTTTAGGAGAGGCTGAGGGAACTGGGCTTATTTAGTCTGGAGAAGAGAGGACGGAGGATTTAATAGTAGTCATCATCTCCCTGCAGCTGGGTGCAAAGAGGATGGAGCTGGACTGGTCTCAGTGGGGGCAGATGACAGGACAAGGAGCAATGGGCTCAACTTGCAACAAGGGAAGTTGAGGTTGGATATTAGGAAGAACTTTTTCACTAGGAGGGCAGTAAAACACTGGGACAGGTTACCCAGAGAGGTGGTGGACTCTCCATCCTTGGAGGTTTTGAAGACCCGGCTAGACAAAACCTTGGCTGGGATGATGTAGTTGGGGCTGGTCCTGCTTTGAGCAGGGGCTTGGACTAGATGTGATCTCCTGAGGTCCCTGCCAACCCTCATTTTCTATGATTCAATGATGAAGCATTTTCTAATGAAGAGGGTGGTCAAACATTGAAACAAGCTACTGAGAGAGGCTGGGGAATCTCCATCCTTGGACATTTTTACAAGTAGGTTAGACAGATGCTTGCCTGGGATAGCTGAGACGATCCTGTCTTGAGCGGGGGACAGGACTAGACCACCTCGTGTGGTCCCTTCCCAGCCCTATTTTTGTACAATCCTGGTATGGGATACAGTAGTCCAGCAGTGCTCTCATCAAATGCCAAACAGGGATATCATGGTGTGGACTCATAGGTTTGAAGGCATCCCCACATTCAGTGGCCCCCACCTTTCACCAGCCCACAGGCAACAGGACTGAGCACATCACATACTGCAGACACCTCCCTGCTTTGCTCTCCCTGTCAGGCTGCAGAAACACGTATCTCTTGAAAGCAACATTTCCTGCAGCCTACGTTGTAGGAAACGCAACCATGGGCTGAAGGCTACTCATCTCACCTGCATAACACAGGTCGAAGGATCTCACACACACACACACATCTCTGCAGCCAGGCCAGAATTTCTCCTATCCTTAAGAGCCAATCTTTTAGAAAGATGCAATCCTATTTAAAAAAAAACCTGATTTCAACCGATGGGCAACCCAACCACACCCCTACAGCATTGGCCTGGAAGCTAATTACCCTCCCTAGCACAGACCTGGGTTGCATTTCTAGCCTCAAAACATCTGGCTTCAGCTTCCAGCTGTTGGATCCAGCCCGTGTCTGCTGGATGTAGACAATGACCGTGTCAACGAGAGCTGAGCACTGAGCCTCTATTATTTTCCTGCTCCGTTGTGGATTTCCACAGCAAATACGAGACCGATCATGTGTTGCGTAACAGAAAACAGCTGTGAAAACCATGAAATCGGAGCTTCCCGCTGGCTCTCAGCCTAGGAGGCAAATGCAGACAAGGGGGGATGTGATAGGCGATATGAGCTGGGGCTGGCGAGAGCACCGGGGACCGCAGCTGCCGGTGTGCCCCTCACGGGTCAGGCCCCTCTGCAGAGCTAGGAGGGAGGCAGGAGGAAGCAGACAGAGACCTGGAGCTCAGCGGTCTGGGTCTCCCGGAGAAATCAGTGCAGCTTTCCTGGGGGACATAGGGGTAGGAGGTGCTGGGTCTTCTCTCTCCCCCTTCAGCTCCCCAGACCTTTGTCCTTTCCCTGCCCTGTGGTCTGGGTTGCAGAGCAGACGCCCGAGAGGCTTGCAGCTTCCAGGAATGGAGAAGAGCCTAAGCCGGAGGAGAAAGGTGTCACTCCCTATCGCCGAGAGGTCCTTTCTACACAACTGCTTTCCAAGGACCTGTCCCCCCCTTGTTACACCTAGGCTGCAGCAGCGAGGGCCTTTTTATCTACCCTGGAGATCCTCAAAAGGAGACTGGATGCACACCGTGCTGGGGCGATTTGACCCCAGCAGTCTTTCCTACCCAAGGCAGGGGGGATCTCATGAGGTCCCTTCCAGCCCGAAACTTCTGTGCACCTGTGTACCCCAACCCAAGAGAGAGGCAAATCTAGCCCCGAGCATCCCTCTTCCCTTGGCAGAGCTCAAGTCACTGCCATCACTTGGGATCGTCACTAGAGGGAGACAAGAGCACGGGCACCGAGCCCGTGCATCGCACCAGCACAGGAACAGGCTGGTGGGGAGGATGCTATGATATTAAATTTACTAGGGACTGGAAAGCAGAGCAAGGAGGAACCTGCCCTCTCTGCTTTTACACAGGGTGGCCCAATCCCACCTCAATCCCCCCTTAGCAAATGGCTCCAGCAAGTGCCACCTGCAGCATGACCCCTTCTGTGTGCCTTCAACTGTGTTTCCTACCTGTAGGGCCTAATTCTGCTCTCACCGCCCATGGTGACTCCAGGGTAACCTGCAAGTCAGGGAAATCACCCTGCATTGACTGCTCCTGGCTTCAGCATCTAAGCATGGAGACGACCTTACTGGGAAGTCCTCAGTGGTGCCTCATGCAGGAGCCAAGCGGGCATTGATCTTGTGTCCACGCCAGCATGGGCAGGGAGCCAGTTTCCAGCTTGAAGGAAAGCACCTGAGCTGGAGCCTGTGTGCCCGTTCGGGCTGGCAGCCCCAGGCGTCGCGAGGACGCGTGTCGGGCACGTACTCTAGAGGGAAAAGACAGATGTGGATTTGGTCCCCCACTAATGAAGCTAATCAGCTGCTCCTTCCCCCTCTGCACGCGGTCTGTCGCTGGTAATTACAGTCTCTCCCTGGTGCATTTTAGTAGGGAAACAATTGATAATCTGATCAGACAGGGATCTGGTCAGGCTCCTGTCCACAACGTGAGTAATCAGCTCCTGTTTAAAGCAGACTCCTCCAGCTGCATCGGGAAGATTCAAGGAGCCGCAGCGCTTCACTGCCAGTTAAATGGGTCACGCCAGGCCAGGGGCTCACTGACACAATCCCTGGCCGTGTAACTGTGCCCAGTGGGCGCCGTGGCCGAGACCTGCCAAGTAGGCTGGGGCTTTAGCTCCAAGGTACAGCAAAGACCACATCTTCCTGGCAGAGGCAGCGCTGCTACAGCAGGCGTTACGTTCCCTTCCCCTCTGCAGAAAAAAAACCCTTTCCCGAAGTGCACTTTCAGCCCGAATGGGCACACCGGGTTGAGCTCAGGTGCTTTCCTTCAAGCTGGAAAGTGGCCCCCTGCCTACACTGGTGTGGACACAAGCTAAATGCCGGCTCAGCTGCTCGCAGTCTTGTAAAGTCTTGCAAAACCCATAATTCCTTCTGACCCCAATGCCTTCTCCCGCAGTGCCTGGGGAAGAGCCCTGGAGCAACTCAGCTCGCTGCAGCATGGAGACCCAACAGCATATGCCCTCCAAAGTCCTAGTGAGGCCCTTCTCAGGACAACGCCAGTGAAGATGCTGAGTTGCATCGGCAGCAAACACACTCCTCATCTCCCCAGACCAATCTGCCTTGCAGCTCTTTTGTTCGTCCAACTCCCATTAAAATGAACGAGGAGTTGCAGAGACCATGGGATGAGGTCCTGCTCATCTCTGACCCAGGGACTAGCGCTATTTGTACAGCCTGGGGCTTACCTTCACCACCTCCCACTTGCCCTGCAGCTCTGAGAGGGGAACTCTGCCTTTCCTCCCCTGGGGAGCCCTTCTGCCAAGCAGCAGATCACTCTCTCCTCCCTGCGGGCAGGATGAGGAGGGGAGCACACAAATGCATGGCCCCGGCAGGGGGGCCCTGAACTCCTGCCCTGCCCATTAGAGGATGCTGCCTTGCTCAGCTCACCGTGTCCTCTGCATCTACCAAGAAGCATCTTACTGACATTGAAAAGCCAGAAAGTCTGCCCACCGCGCCATCCTGAACCCCAAAACCGGCCACTCTTTCTATTGCAAGAGTGCCTAGAGCAGCGATGCTCAGCCAGGCTGCCCTGGCACCCTGGGAGGTCCTAAGTGCCCTAGGATGCCACACAATATTCATGCTGTGAGGTATGCACATGTTACACACAATTCACAAGATAAACCCAGAGATTTCAAAGAGAAATCATGGTGCCGACCACTCTGACCTGCTGTGGCCTTTCCAAGTTCTTGGCAGCAGAAGAAGTATGCTAGTGTTTTTTGGGTAGTCAAGAAATGAGTGAAAAAATAAGAGCTTGCATTTTCTAAGGAGGGACCTTAAGTCTAAAAAAGGTTGAGAGCCACTGGTCTAGAGGCTCCAGCTAGGGTAGGCCCATGCTGCGCCAGGTGCTGTACAACCGGAGAATGAGAGATGGGCTGAGCCCAAGAGCTCTGAAGATGAGCTGGACAGAGGAAAGCAAGGAAAGGCCAACCTTAGGTTTGCAAGGTTGCAAGACTGCACAGAAGCCCTGGCTCCTATGAAATCCTGTATTCCCATTTGTTTCTAACCCAATGCCCTTTCAGAGCGCATCATCTGCTTGTCCTGCCCTTTATAGAGGGGTCAGGGGATCCAAGAGTCCCAAGGACCTAAAGAAGCAGGTAAGATCTTATCAACTACAGGGTGTGGGACCCTCTGTTGCCCACCCTGAGTGCTGCTAAATCCCATCACCCGTGGCACCTGGTGACAGCAAGAAAGGCAGCAGCTGCAATAGGGGGTCTGTGTTAACCCCCTGGGTGCTGGCTGCACAGATGCCTCCTCCTCCCCACAACAGCCCCAAGAGCAGAAGTGTCTCTCTCTGGCCTTGAGGCTGATCGGGGATTGGCGCTACTGGGACCCAACCTGAGCTTGACCACACCTTCACAGGCCAGATCCAATCTTTTTGTAGGCCAAATCCAGCCCGCGACCTGTAGGTTATCGATCCCTACTGCACACCAGCTTTGCTTCCCCCTCCTCCTGGTTTCTGTGCAGAGAGAAACTTGAGCAGAACAGGAAAGCAGGGCCAGAGATTAAGCACTTCCACAACAAGAGGCTCGATGTACTGATAAGAGGCCCCTGGCGAGAGGCTCAGTGTACAGATAAGAGGCCCTGCGTACAGCCACGCGTGTAGCGCTGCAGCAGCCGAAGCCCCCAATGGAAACCGCACCGGGCATGGAGCGTGGGGTGCGTGGTTCACCCACTCCCCCTTCTCCCCTACGTTGGATGACGATTCACCCAGAACAACTCATCCCTGCCCGCTTCTGCTGATCTCCTTCAACCCACCCCGTCGAACGGATGCTGTAATTGCTTCCAGTCCCCTGGGCAATAGCTCCTGAAAGCCGAGTGCTGCTTGATCCAGATTGCAGCGCGGTCTGGTTCGTGCCAGGCTACCTGCCAGCAGGGGAAAGCACCAGGTGAAGCCCAGCAGCGTCTGCTGGCCAGGGTTGCTTTCATTAACGAGGCTGTGCAAAGAGCAGACTGGGGAGAGGAGGCTGCCAAGAAGGACCCAGACCGTCTCAACCAGCAGCTGCCATTTCGCGGGATCGGGGGGAGTCACCTGCACGGTTCAGAGCCTCTTCCCCCAGTGCCACTGCCCTCGCCTGGCCGCTCTGCACCAAGGGGGGACCCTGCCGCATTGGTGCGTCTGCACAAGAGTTAGCACAGGTGTTACCCTCAACCCTGTCCTGTCCACACAGCCAACCTGCTGCCCCAAGTCTGGTGGCCTTTTTGGCCAGTCCCGCCTGGGACAAAGGGCAGGTCAGGGGTGCTGCTGGTAACTTGCTCGTTTGGTAGTGACGATCTGGCGGCTAAATCAACCACTCGAGTGCTGGCAGTGGCATCTTCTGCATACCTATAACAGAAGCCCACCAAAGCCAGGAGCCCCAACACTGACCTCTGCCTGGATGATGGATTGCAACCCGGGATGGTCTCGGTAGAGCCGAGCCTGCTGACGGCCTAGATCAGTGGTGCTTAACCTCCGGCACGCAGGCTAAATCCAGACTGCCGGGTGGTGTCACCTGGCCCATGGGTCTCTCCACAGGGCTGGAAGTTGAGTGGCAGCATTCATCGCTGTGGTTGACAGAGGTACGGGCTGCACCAGTGTGTGCCAGATCGCTGGCTTAAATCCCCTCACCTCCTTCCAGCTGCAGAAACCCCATAGGCCCTGCTCCACGTCTCCATAGGGGAGCCTAGAAAGCCCAGCCCTTCCCCATGCCACCCCTGGCTACTCCTTCCAGCTGTTGCTGAATTACTACGACTAAATAGCAACTAAAGAATGTTTTTTGCAAAACTCTTGATGGTCTAATAAAAGATGCCATCTCTACTACGAGTCCTGATTGCCTTTTACTACTAACTGGGAAGTTCCTGGCAGGTGGAGTCCAGACCCCTGCCCTCCCCTCTCCACCCCCATGAGAGCTTGGAAGCAGGGGGATGTTTTTTGTGGTGATGATGATGATTACTAACAGAGATGTCCTGGTCTGAGAGCATCCCCGATTGACCCAATGTGCTAATCCTACAGCCCTCCCTGCTACAGCCCTACTGCTCTTCCTTGCTCTAGCAGCACCCCGTAGGCCGGTCTCCTGCTGATTTGGGGATCCCAACTGGTGCCTAAACTGATCTGAGTTGGGTGGTAACTGTATGGTATGTGCTAGGGTCTCTCTTTGGTGGCTGGCAGAAGGATTGTGTTGGCCATCCTGATCCTGAGACTGTAATTATAGATGATGAGCTTGAGGGATCTGATTTTGCCTTTTGTCTGCAAATAATTCAGTTGGCGTCAATTTAAAGCAAGTGTAATCTCAGTGACTTCCGTGCTCAAGGATAAAAAAAGAAGACTGGTTTTCTCCTTGGACAAAGTCTTTCATCCTAGGATCCTACAGACAGACGTATAAAACCACTGTCCCACACTAAGGACCTGTGAAGTATCGGAGTTAATACTTTGCCAGGGACAATCAGGACTAATTTGAGATAGCTGTCATGCAAACTGGGACTGACTGCCCCAGCCTGGTTTTCAAAGCCCAGGACAGTCAACCCCAGATTCAACCCGTCCTCCGTTTTTAGCCAAAGTGTGTGAAGGATCAGGAAGCAGAGCCTGGCTGGTGCAGAGACCACAGCTTAATTCAGTCTCCGAGCCCAAGCACAGGATGACCTCAAAATTGTCCTCCTGCCTAAGGCCACGATGAAACAAAACAGCCTCGGTTTCCCCCTATAGCCTTGGCTCAGAGAAATATGCACCAGGCTTTTACAGAATAGGCATTTCTATCTAAACAACATTCATTAGCTCCAGGGACAGCCAGGGCTAAGATTTCACACTTCATTAAGAGTCCCTACCTCCTTTCTTCTGCATCCTCTAATAGTAGCCTTGCAATGCACCCGTCTAGGATTGCCTGTCAGTTCAGGGCTGATTCACAAGCTTTGGCATTGATGACTTGGAGTCCCTTTTACCAACCTCCTTATTCAGGAGCTCCCTTTGTAATGGCTCCCCTCTTCTAACACCCCCAACTGCAGGACCAAATGTTTCCCAGTGTAGATTAATTCCCAGCAACCTAACCCACCCTATTACAGCAAACAGCTTCTCTGAATGACCTTTTCTCCCAGTCCTGACAAAATAGGCAAGTCAAATTGCGGAAAGGACCAAGCACTTGTCTTCCTTGAATTAAGCAAGAGTTGCAGAAAGGACCAAGCACTTGTTTTCCATGAACTGTATGGCAGGGGTGGCAGGACGGCAGGTCCAGGAGGGGACAGGCAAGGCAAGAAGCAGAAAGCCAAGCAGCAAATTGGGCAGGAAGCAGAGGAAAGGAAGCAGGAAGCAGAGCAGCAGATCAGATAGGAAGCAGAGGGCTGGGGGTGAAAAACAGCAATAGATCAGGCAGGGGATGAGGATGGGAGTGATACTCGGGGAGGGCCCGGGACGAATGTGTGGTATGCCTGGCATAAAAGTTGGCCCCCACTGCTCTGTGGCTTCTCCAATTCAAGACTCAAGATGGGAGCCATCCGAAATTGCTAATCACTACTGAAAATCTCAGCCCAGAAACACCTGTGTCTGCAAAAGGGAACCGGAGAGTGTGTTCTGGTGAAGTGAGCAGACGGGACTAGTTTCTGAAGGGCTCTTTCAAAACCCAAACCAGCCCACATCCCCAATCAGCTTCCTGGAGCCTCCATCACGTACCCGGGCAGAAAGCCCCGCGGAGTTGGCTTTGGTTACAGAAATGACTCTGGGGTTTGCAAACAGACCCGAAAAGTCACTTTTCAAGCTCGGCAACCTGAATGGTGAGTCATAAAGAGTCTTCTGCGCTCGGCATCTGACTTGCAAGCAGAAACCCAGGCCAAAGCAATAAAAGCACAGAGGGCTGCAGGGGAGTGGAAATGCTGCACAGAGCACGCTGCGCTCCTCTGGGAGCCAGCACTCGACAGGCAAGGAGAGCGAGAGAAGAAAAAGGGATGAACTTCTCCCGAACTCAGCACTCCCCTTCCTCCCGCTGGTCTGGTCAGTAAACCCCATCCATTACCGACCAGGACACTTTTCAGGCCTCTGCCCAGCAGAGAAGAGGCTTGGAGGCTCACCCAGAGTTAGCTGTAAGAGATGGAAAGACTCGGATTTCCTGGGCTGGGGATTAGACTCGCACACGCACCGAGAGATCATCTACTTCTTGGCCACGTTCCCAAAGACAAATGGTTTTGATCTATGTAGCTGCAGAGGCATTAGCGCTATGTTGCTGCACTCCTCAGCAGCAGCTCGCTTCACAAGGCAGGGCATCCTTAAACCCGCGTTCAAGAGAAACTGAGGCTCAGAGATCATGACTCACTCACACCCTTCTGACCGGTCACGAGCAAAACCCCGGTGCCTCAAATCCCCCGTGACCACTAGGCCCTGCTGTAATCTAACTGCTTTGTAGTGAGACCACATGCTGGATTTAGAGGACTGACAAAAGCCGGCATGGCCCCCGGTCCTTATTAAGCATCCTCTCCTTTGCTCCAGCCTGGAAGTGTTTTCCTGTGCCCTAAAGCTTTCTCTCTCTTCCCTTTAGCGTAGGGACACGATGGGAGCGGGACCTCACTTACCCTTAGCCAGTGCAACCATTGTAAAGGGACCTCCTGCACTGGCCAACTTGGAGCAAAGAGGACACTTGGCCAACTTGGAGCAGTGGGGGCCAATGCCACCAATTACCCCTGCACCCTCTCTGAGTGCCACTCTTATCCCCTTCCTATGCCCGATCTGCTGCTCTGCTTTCTGCTTCGTGCCTGATCTCCTGTTCTGCTTCATGTTTCCTACCATACCTGCTGCTGTGCTAGCCGTTCCCTTTCGCACGTGTAGACAGGGGTGTATGGTATACATCCCAGACAGGGGTGTATAGGAGCCGTGGTCTTGGCCCTGGCGCCACTGAAACGCTGCGTCCAGTTCTGGTGTTCACGATTCAAGAATATACCGAAAGATTGGGGACAGTTTGAGGAAGAACCTGGAACGCCACGTCGCTTATCAAAGGGGAGACTAAGGGGCGAGTGGATCACGATCTACCAGTACCTCTGTGGGGAACAGGATTTTGATGGAGATCTCTTCAGTCAGAGAAACAGATAGGATCCAATACTAATAGCAAAAATAATGTGATACCCAATGGTTGGAAAGGCAAGTCAGATAGATCCAGGCTCAGAATAGGCTGCAAATTTTAAACAGGGATTAACCATCGGAGCAACCAACCCAGGGCAGCCAGGGCATTCTCCTTTGCTGGATATTTTTAAGCCCCGACTGGTTTCCTGGACAGGGGAAGTCGTAGGGACTGTGTTGCACAGCGGGTCAGAGGAGAGGATGGCAGCGGTGCCTCCTGAGCTTAAAATCGCCGAGGCTGTGAGATTTCTCACGCTTCCTGCCGAGCGCTGTTGGAGGGGTTGCCACACAGCAAAGACTTCCTCCCATTGCTTTCTCTCTGTCATCCCCGCTAGTGGCTCCTGAGGTCAAGGGTTGGTTTTGCTGCATGACATTGTTTTGCTTCCTCTCCAGCGATGACGCACGAGGCGACCCGCAGAGCCAGCCCTTGCAAAGCCTGCACACACGGCCCTGCGAAGTCAAGGGTCAGGTCCGCCAGCAAAGCCACTGCAGTAGCAGGATCAGAGCTGGCCCCACTGTCACCCTCGAATCCCAGTGACTGCAGAGAAGCCACCGTGCCCAGAGCTAGTTAGACATCACTACAAAAGTCCACCCCTAAAAGCCCTAAAAGTACAAAATTATAATCCCTGAAGACAAGAAGGGCTGGCTCCCAGCGTTATGGTCATAAGCAGGGCTGAAAAGCAGCAGCTGCCTTGCTGATCAGCTTATCTTTGCCTTCTTTAATTGCCTGGCAGAGGTACGGTCAAGATTAAATAAAGCATCCAGGCGGAGCGGGGACGCACCTTTATCAGCAGCCCACAAGACACCGGGCAGAGGGCTAAAGCGAGTGTTTTCATGCATGGCTGAAAACGAAGGGACCGGAGATCAGGAGCAAATTAACTGGCATTCAGACTCGCCCAGGAGCGTGCGTGACCTGGAGGAGACGCAACTCCATGCAGCAGCGGGCACGGCATTGCCTTTATCTGCACACGCACAGAGCACCGATGCTGACCTCAGACTCGGCTGCGCCAGGGCGTCCCACGGGAGTTCAGGACGGGGCATTTCGAGCCATGCAGCAAAGGAGTCTCCACTCTCCAACAGACTCGGGAAAGGAAGTCTTGAGTCAAGGTCTATCACCACGTGCCTGTCTTGAGATGCTCCAGTGCTCCCGCATATCTCCAGGGAGCACGCCTGTGCTTTCAGCTAGGCACCTGCTTCAATACTTGCTGAACCGGGGCCCGAAAAGACTGGGGACTGCTATGCAGACTGCCCTGCCTCCCACAAGCTACAGTCACTTCTGTAAGGGGTAAAACAGCAGCTCCGCTTGGACCTGAAGGCTCGTGGCATCTCTGAAGATGAAGCCCTCGTGGTTACCGTATTTTCTTGCATAGCTCACACCCTCAAAATAAAACATGCCCCTCATTTTTGGAAGGCAGGATCAGGGAGAAAAAAAGGAACACCTTTTTCCTGGGTGACCATGACACGGAGTAAGTCCTCCTGGAAACAGTGCCCGAGAGGTGTGACATCCTAGGAGACAGTCTGGGTAAGCCAGCAAGCATGGCAAGACAAGCAACAACGCTAGGCCCGGACCTTTGCAAGGGCTGCAGCAAGACTGTTACTTCTTTCCCATAAATAGCAATTTATATAAGTTCCTGTAAATAATAAAGTGTCGTTTCCGCATCACAAACCTCAGCACAATACCATTAGGCTGCATGCTCCCTTGCCCTCAATCAGCTCAGTGGCTCTTTGCCTAAAAGCTACAATGAAATGCTGTCCTGCCTGTGCCCGTAAGATAAATAGGATCCTTTACTCGGTTTTTTTCTCTCTGTCTTGTGCACATCAGGGCCAAAAGACTGTATTGTAAAGACTGTACAGCACCTAGCACCATGGAGCCAGGAGCCTACAGGAGAGTGCTAGGGGGTGGGCTGCGGGAGCAGGGAGATGCTTACCATGCTCCAGGTGGGGACCCGAGGTGCTGGGTGACCGTGGCATGTGGCAGAGACCATTGCAAAGTCCTGGGAGGTGACAGATTGCTACAACAACCTACTGGCAGGAATGGCGAGAGCAGGACAGGTCAGCGGTGCAGTCCTCTCTGAGGACAGCAGCATGGCTTTGGCTCTCTCGCTTTACCCTTGATTGGCCTCCATCCTTTATCCGCTTCCTCTTCTCTTGTGGGTATCGAGATCTGATCTTTAAGGCAGATGCTTGCAGACAGGCAGATACCAGGTACGGGTCTGAGTGAATTAGTTCGCTGACTCTCGGGACCCCGCCGGTCTGATTGTGTCACCCTCACTCACATCAACACGCCGAAGTGAACAGAGCTATGCACACAAGGGCTTAATAACAGGAATCAAGTGCCATCAGGAGGGGAGGACAGATGCCGCAAGGATAAGCTCTGCTCCTGGAGCACCTCCTGGGCCCTGATGCCAAGGGGAAGCAGGGAACTGGACAGCACGGGAGAAGAACCTGCCACTCGCAGCAAAAGAAAACTATAATAAAACAAAATCAGGGAGAACCAGCAGTGGTTGTGCATCGCCGGCAAGCTAAACAGTACGAGAGCAAGAATAAAAGGAGTGAAATGCCGTGAGGATAGCAAGGTATGTACTGGCTGAGACGTGAGCCAAGGTGGAAAAGCCTGCTCCAGTCCATAGGTGCGACCAAGCAGAAGGCTTTGGTCCAGCCGCAACAAATTCGCGATGAGGGAGAGTGGAAGCAGAGGAAGGGCGGAGAGGGCAGGGATCGAACTCCTGACCACACCACACCTCAGCTGCTCTGGGACAACGAACCCACTGTGAGATGCAATGACCAAAAAGGGAGTCCTGCTCCCATCAGCTCCCAAGGCTCGTCCCCTCGGCGGGGCAGCTGCACTTCTCCTCCCAGTTCTCTCTCCAGTGCACTAAGAGACCGTGTTGGGGGCAGGTCTTGCCTGACCAATCTCATTTCCTTCTATGACCAGGAGACACATCGTCTGGACAAAAGGGAAGAGGGTGATATCATATATCTGCACTTTAAAAAAAGCCTTTGACCTGGTGTCCCATGATGTCCTCATGGAAAAAGTGGCCAGCTGCGGCCTTGGCTACACCACAGTCCGATGGCCGGAGAACTGGCTCCGAGGTCAGCCCCAGAGGGTGGTAGTTGACGGAGCTGAATCAACACAGCACTTGGTGACCAGTGGTGTCCCACAAGGCTTCGTTCTCGGACCTGTATTCTTTAACATCTTTATAAACTATCTGGACACTGGTGTCAAAAACGGCCTGGCCAAGTTTGCAGACAGCACCAAACTTTGAAAAAGAGCATCCACACTTAAGGATAAGCTGGTGAGCCAGGCCGACCTCGGTAGGCTTGTAAGGTGGGCGGATGAAAACCTAGTGGCATTCAATACAGAGAAATGCAAAGCGCTCCACCTTGGGGAAACAAAATCCTGCATCATGATTATAGGCTCAGCAGTGCTACACTCGCTAGCACCACGACCAAAAGAGACTTGGGGGTCATGACTGACCACAAGATGAACGTGAGCCACCAATGCCATACTGCAGCCGGCAAAGCAAACAAAACTCTGATCTGCATCCACTGATGCTTCTCAAACAAGTCCCAGGATGTCATTCTCCCCTTGTACTCGGCCTTGGCGAGGCTGCAGCTGGGGTACTGCATCCAATTCTGGGCTTTACAATTCAAGAAGGATGTGAGGAAGCTGGAGAGGGTGCAGAGAGCCACGTGCATGATCAGAGGGCAGGAAAACAGACCTTATGATGAGAGGCTGAGAGCCATGGGGCTCTTTAGCCTGGAGAAGTGCAGGCTCAGGGGGGACCTGGTGGCTGCCTATAAGTACATCAGGGTTGTGCATCAGGATCTGGGGGTATGCCTGTTCACCAGAGCGCCCCAAGGGATGACAAGGTTGAACGGTCACAAACTTCTCCAAGACCATTTCAGGCTGGCCATAAGGAAAAACTTCTTTACTGTCCAAGCCCCAAGGCCTGGAATAGCCTGCCGCCAGAGGTGGTGCAAGCACCTACTCTGAACTCCTTTAAGAAACATTTGGACGTCTATCTCGCTGGGATCTTTTGACCCCAGCTGACTTCTTGCCCCTTGGGCAGGGGGCTGGATCCGATGATCTTGCAAGGTCCCTTCCAGCCCTAATGTCTATGAAATCTATGAAATGTAGTAAATCCTGATACAAGTAGCTGCATTGAGGCAAGTTAAGTACAGTCCTACCTCGGGCCTCTGTCAGCCCAAGAAACACAGACGGTGGAGAAAGTGTTTGGTCAAGGGGGTGAGCCTGCACGTATTCTCCCCTTTCGCTCCAGCCAGGTTGACATCATTGAGTCAAGTGAAACCAGAGACTGGTGGAAAATGCTTTCTCCCCTGATTATTACAAGGATCACGCTGTATCCAAACAGCTGCCAGCCGCGTCTCTGAAACCAGACATTATCGCCTCCCAACACCAAAGCAAGCCTGGGGGGTCCTCTGGGCAATGGAAACAAATGCAGATCTCTGAAGGACACAGGCCACCCACTCAGCAGCAAGTGCACTGCTGCTTTTTGTGTCTCCTCATGCTTTCTTTCTGTTTCCAGGGACTCTTTTTACTTATCTGTCTCACTTTTGGCCCAGGCCTGGGAGCCCAGACTCTTCACAATGCTTGCCTGTTTGCATGGAGGAAAATCAAGGCCGGTCTACTCCTCGGCTGGTGACCCTGTAGCTATACAGTTTAGACTGACCCAAACCCCGGTGTGGAAGCACTTACACTAGCACAAAGGTGTGTGCTTAACTGTATTTGTGGAAATACAAACCTTGGATGAGCAGTATGAAGGGGATCATAGCAGACGCCAAGCTAGGGAGTTCCTATCTGCCGTGCCTGGCTGAAAGGCAAGTTTTGTCTTTGGAAAGACACTTTGCCTATAGTCCTCTTGCCCTTTGCTCTTACAGGTGCTACAGAGCACTCAGAGGCCAGGACAGAAATGTAGTAAATCCTGATATAAGTAGCTGCACCCACCTGTGTCAGTAGGGGTTATTGCTGAGGGACAGTGGTGAGAGAGGGCAGAGTTAAGGGTAACTTGTGAGGATGGTGTGTACCTTGATATTACATGGGTTTCGAGGCCTGTGGCTCTCCACATTCGGGGACAGCCCAAGGCATCACTTGGCAATGTAACTAGGTGTCCACTTGGGGACATTTAAATTTCTTATTTCTTTTTTAAATTACCATCAGCCCCCATGAACCTCAGGCCAGCTTGCTCCTCCTGGCTCCTTGGCTACCATCATTGCAGTTGCAAGGAGCCCCAGCTGCCGGCCAACCCCACCAAAACCTCTCTGCCGGTCCAACTTAGCCCAGGGCATCCCTCCCCTAATTGGGGGTGAGCTCCACATGGGACCCTACAAAGTGAAGGCCGGGGCAGGCACTAGCATAGAGTCAGTGGGGAGCCTTTGTGGGGAGGGGAAGGCAGCTTGGATGGGCATGATGGGGCAGAGGTGAAGCCCTCCCATCATCCTCGGCCGCTCAGCTCTGCTCCCTCCTTCCCAACGGTGTCCTGTTCTTCACCTCCCAGGTGCGCTCCTATCTGACCCCATATTCCTTCTTCCCTCCTCCCCACACGCACCGCTTTAACCCATCCATCCTACCCCATGCCCTGGCCCCCCATGCTTTGGGACCTCTTCCCCCCACCCCGGCTCTTCCACCAGGATGATGTGACACAGCACTTGCCTTCTCCCCATTCAATCGCTGCTGCCTCCCCTGACAGCTCCAAGTCAATTCAGAGCCTCCCAGTGAATTTCAGTGCGCCTGAAAAATGCCACTCAGCCCCAAAATGCTGCTCTCTGCACTAAGTTTCCAAAAAAGCACGGCACAGAGAAGGCAGGGAGCAGACTCCCTCCAACACCTGCCCGAGGGAGGGCTTGAACTCGCAGTGCATGGGTGCAAGCACCCCAGCACGTCACCTTGAACACCTCCCCCCCCCAAATCACTGTGCTGGAAAGCTGCTTAGAAACCCACTTGTGATGGCAGGGCACTCACGTGTTGCTCACCCAGGCTTTGTTTGGAGGCCCAGCAGCTTGGCACAAGCCCACCCAGAGCTCCCAGCTTTACCTACCCTTCACCCACTTGCACCATCTCTCCCCTCATGGCTAGCAGGTGCTGGGCACCCCCAAGCAATCAAGCCCAGGAGGATGAGGATCAGAACCACAGTCTGAACCCGGGTGTGCACAAACCCCTCCTCCAATAAATGCACACCCTCCACCCCCACCCCTGCATGAAAGAGGGGTTCTCCAAACAGCTGTTTTTTTAGGGTGGTTGCATCCCAGGAAACCCTTAGTCAAGCAACCTCAAAACACGCTCAAAGACCCAAATACACCTAGTCAGGTGTTAGCTTAGGAAAACAGGCAACGGACATACCAGTCCCCATCAGGTCTCATCCTTATGACCTTGCCCTGCAAGAGCCCTGGTCTGGCCTAACCAAGCACAACTCCCATGGAGAGCAGGGAAATTTTACCTGCGCCCGAGGACTGAATTTGGCCCATTGTGGCTAGAAGAAAGAAAAGAAAAGGATGTTTCCTCTCTTGGGTGGGTGTCAGCTTTGCATTCAGCCAGGCCTACCTGGGCCATGCAAAACTGGCTTTATTTTCAGTGGGCAGGCACAATGGACCATACTGCCATGAAAGGCTGCCTGAGCATCCAGTCATTTAGGCCAGAGATGCTATGTGAGCCTAAGCCCTGCCATTTGTAAATCCGTATCATCTTCTGCATGTAGGACTCCTTTTTTTTTCACTAGCAGTAATCGCTTAGAGGTCTTCGTCGAGATACTGTGCTAATTGCAATACAAGACCAAAGAGGCTCTAATGAGTTTGCAGCCTAAGGAGTCAACATGAGCAAAGGCTGGGAAAGAAGCACAGAGCAGGTTAAGTGGCTTATCCAAGGTCACAGAGAAGGGATGTGCAAGAGCCATGTCTCCGGTTCAACATCTGGAGCCACTGCCCTGAGCTGCCTCATACCAGGATAGCCAGCTGACAACTCCAGGAAGTTTTAAGAGCCACCGATGCTGCTCCAGGCAGCTCTAATCCCTGTTGATTTAGCAATGAGCACAATAAGCAGCAGTTTTTGTTCAGCTAATCATATTTTTAAGTGTTTACAGTGAATGGGGAAACACTTCCCCATCTCCCCATTGAGGAGGACGTGAACTCCTCCTCCTGCCTTAGCTTTCCCCAGGAATCAGCTTACTGGCATTGCTGCATCATCTCACAGATAAATACAAAGGCAAAAATAGCCAAGCAAGCCAAGAGCAATTACAGGACTTAACAGGTGTTCCCTCTGCAAAGTCCTGGCAACCACAGCCGAGCTCTGGGCCAAGAAGAAGAGAGGCCGCCATCCTGGAAGAACAAGGGCTAAGCCGATCCAGGAAACTGTGATTCCAGATGTGGATGGAAGATGTACACAGCAGCAGTCTGGCCTGGAGGGATTATTAATGAGGGCAGGAGTCATTGCGGGACCGGGCCCCGGGTTGTGACCGTGGTTGTCAGCTGGTTTGACGGTTTCCACTGGAAGTCTCCAAGTCTAAACAGCGCTCAAGGGCTTGGAGACCCAGCAGGACACTCCTGGAGTCCTGAATCCAAGCCACCCACACAAGCGGGGAAGAAGCAAAGCTTAGGAGGCCCAGACCTGATTGCATGTCAGCCACACAGCAGTGGAAGTCTATTGAGTTCAGTGAAGCTAGTCCCGAGATACACCCGGGCATGCAAGCAGTAAGCTGGACCACGTGGATCTGGAAAGGCTCCCCCTTAGCTCGGGACCTGATGCAGTATGGCACCGAGCTCATACATGCTGTGTGCCTTAAGCAGGGCAGAATATCAACACTCAATTAGGCAAATGCCCCAGAATATCCCTAATGGTACATACCTGGTACCCTCACGGACTACACTGAGCCTGCATCTCTGCAAGGTTGGCCCAAGGGCAACAGTCACTTTGGAGAGTACCATATTTTAGAGATACAGGTTGTAGCTGTGTTGCTCTAAGGACACAGGCAGACAAGGTTCTTCGGGTAAATCTGGTATCTTTTATTAGACTACCTCAAATAATTGGAAAAAAGTCTTCTTTGCAAATACCCTTCATCAGGCTGAGAATGGGTCTGCAGCTGGTCTGTGCTCTTTTTCCATCCAGGAAGAGCAGACACTTTCTCTAACATACAGGCAGGCACGGTTCTTTGGGTAAATATGATATCTTTTATTGGACCAACTAAAATAGTTGGAAAAAATCTTTGCAAGCTTTCGGGTATAAACACCCTTCGTTAGGTTGAGGAAGTGACTGCAGTTGGTCTGTGCTCTTCCTGGATGGAAAAAGAGCACAGACTAACTGCAGACCCTTTCTCAGCCTGATGAAGAGTATTTGCAAAGAAGATTTTTTTCCAACTATTTGAGGTAGTCTAATAAAAGATACTGGATTTACCCAAAGAAACCTTTATTTTAGAGACAATTTTACCACTGAAATTAAAGGCGCTTTAGGGCTTCGCTGCAGCTCGTCCTCAGCAGACCGTGGCGCCTAGGCATGGTCCGATGCACGCAGCTGCAAGGCCTGGCCTTATCTTTTTGCTTATGGGAAGAAGGGAGGTCTATAAACAAACTGTACAAAGTCAGAGCACAACAGGACAGCAGGGAACATTTGCAAGGACAAGCTGGCTGGGAAAGCAGCCACGTGCGTGGCCAGCTCTATAAAGCCGCGGTGTTTTGCTTCTACATCCGTGCAAGACTGTCTAGCTGCCAGATATGGCTCTGCAGCCAGTCTCTGTTAATACAGTTGTCCCTACTCCTGACACCAGCATCCCATGCTGACACCAGTCACTGCCCTGCTGAGTGGCAGCAGATGTCTGGGGCCTCACAAGTTGGCTCAACTAGAGGAGAAGTCAGTGAGGTGGAAGCTGTACAGAACCCATTGGATCCCTTCCAGCCCCTAACAACTATGAAACGATGGGGGTTGGGATGATCTGTAAGGTCCCTTCCAGCTCTTAACAACTATGAAACTGTGCATGCACACCTTGCAGGGATCACAGCCCAACACCAGTCCCCATCCCCAGGAAGCAGCTTTGCCCTCAAAATCAACTCTAATCAGGCTGAAACTCCCCGCTGCTTGCATGGCTTCCTCTACCTGGGATTTCATTTAACTAGACACAGCAGGTCTCCCAAAGATTGAAAGCTTGCTCACCAGCTTGCGGGGTGCGGGGGAAGCATGGAAGACTATGGATTAAGCATAACAGGCAGGGGTAGCTGCCATAACAAGTGCGACAGTGCTTAATAATGCAGGATGCTCCCTGCCGGTTGGAGTCAGATCTTCTGAAAGCTGTCATTGCCTCTACTGATAAAAGGTTTCCCTTTTTTTAGCTTGAACAGATGCTTGTGCTTTCTCTCTGCTACTTCCATGAAGGTATAAGAGGTCTTGCCAGGAACTTGGGCCAGGTGAAGCATGTGGCTTGGGTCCTTAGTGCCTGCTTAGGTCCTAAGTGCCTTAGATCCTAGTGGCTTAGGTCCTAAGTGCCTGCTCCTGGAGTCAGGTGATGGGATCAGCAGCTCAGCTTTCATTCAAAAAGAAGGATGGATTCTATGGGTCATGGGTGACGGTGCCTCCTCAGTGTGGTGCCAAACAGGGGCACAGACAATCCTTCAGCTGAGCTTCAAGGAGAAGTGACTCAGACCCTTGCACTGCTCCGCGGCAGTTTTCACTGCAGTGCAGATGACAAGCGGAAAGGACCTGCCCTCAGTGACACGGACCTGACCCGTGCTGGTTCCCTCCTCAGTGCTCTGAATAAAGGACGCACGTAAATCAGTAGCTAAGAGCAAAGGCAAAAGGCGACCCCCTTTTAGCAAAGGCCTGTCAGGAGGAGGAGTGGTTGGGCTATTCCCCGGATAGCAGCAGAGCAGCCTGGGCATTGGAAATCAGGAGCAGAAGGTGGGAAGGAAACCGCATACCTCACTGTCAGAAAAGTTTAAATAGGAAGGGAGACGTCTGACTCAGGGGAGACCAAGAGGGGACCCTTAAAACTCCCTGCAGATTCAGTGAGCGCTGACTGGACAGTCTGACTACAGCTACAAGAGGCGGCAGCTGGCTCCGCAACAAAAGACCCATCTCCAAAAGCTACCTCTGCAAATCTGCAATCAGAGACCTCCACAGGAGAGGGTGACAGCAGCTCTCCAGTCCCTACATCCTGCCAGCTCCATGGAGCACTTGGCGCTAAGGATGCTGGACTTTCCTAGGATGGCACGGCCCACATCCTAGTCCTGGCGAAGGACCTCTTTGCGCAAGGTGCAATGCCAAACCTCCCTCCCCACAAAACCCCCCCAAAAACACAAAAAACCCAACACAGAATGAAGTCCTGGCTCCAGTGAAATGACTGGCAAAGCTGCCATTGACTTTGCTGCGGCAGCTTTCCTCCAAGCATCCTGCCCAAGGAATGTGCAAGCTGAGAAGACCAGCAAACCCTAAAAGGCAAGGGAGATGTCTGCATAGCCTGGCCACAGTGTCTGTATCTGTAAAGACAGCTTTTCATATGCTGTGCGTGTCGCATTTCCTTCAGGCCAAGACCCAGGATATCTTACAACACCTTCAGCTCTCCTGTGAAATATGAATTTCCATTTCCACCTAGGAGAAATTTTACAATCTTTCCATTCTCCTATGCCTGAAGAAGGGTGTGTGCGCCCGAAAGCTTGCAAATAAGCATTTTTTTTTTTTTGCAAATATCTAGTTGGTCTAATAAAAGATATCACTCCTGCCACAAGTTCTGATCCCATTTCACACACACACACACACACACACACACACACACACACACTGACCACCGCCAGGGGGGTCACAACAATGATTTATTACCCTTAGTGCTTCTAAGGTTTCAACCAAGTCAATGGGAGTGAAGGTTTTGCAATACAGGGATCAGAAGCCACTCAGCTTCTTTCTTCCTGCCAGATCTGCATCCATTGAACAGGCCGTCTATACCCACTTTCCCTCTCCCCGCTTCAGTGTAGCCCACCAGTGGGCCTGGCCCCATTCTGCTTTTGCCTGGAATGGAGCTATACCTCTGTTCCCCAGCTAAGGATTCGGTTCACACGGACACTTGCAAGCCCCTTATGGCATAGTGGACCAATGGCCAGGACTTGCCTCCCCTCCGTCAAGTCAGTGATACCTGGGCACAACAGGTGGAAAGTGATTCCAGAGCATGAGGGTACAACGATGCCACAAAGGAGCCATAGGAAAGACTAGTCCCAAATTCAGGTTTATCTAGATGGGAAGGCCCCAATCCAGCTCCCACTGAAGGAAGTGTCAAATCTACCCCTTACAGCCCTCATAAAGAGCAGCCCCAGGCCTCGCATCCTACAGCTTTCACTCCCCCTTGTGAAAATCTGTGTCCCTTCCCACCGAGAGCTGGTAGAAATCCAGCCAGACCCAGCGCCAGTAATTAAGGCTCATTTTTCAATCAGTGAGCACAGAGCACTTCGCCTCTGTAATAAATTTGGAGGTGGCTGCCTGAAAGGGAACCTGCCGCGGCTTTATGAAACTGCTCGGAGGGGGGTCTGGAAACTTAAAAGAAAAAGAAGGTTGTAAATCCGTGTTTCCAAGCACAAAAAAAGCCTTCTGGATCAAAGCAGCAGCAAGGAGGAAACACAGTCCCAAATTCCCTCCTGCGTTGTTTCTAGCCTGAGATGACCACTCAAAACATGAAGGGACCCATTGTCCGAAGCCTGGGAATGGCCAATTCTAACATGCTACAGAAACCACTCAGCATTGCTGGCTCAGCCAGAGAAAGTCTAAGAGTGAGAACGGTCACAGCTCAGGTCAGGAGTCTCTGCCCTGCAGGAAGGGATGCTGGCAAATGCACGAGCAGGAAGGGATGCTGGCAAATGCACCCCTGCGGCCGGGAAGGGATGCTGGCATATGCATGCACAGGTTAACTGTGGATTGGAGGCACTGCTCCGATTTCTGCAGCTCACACTTCCACCTAATGCAAAGATCAATGCTCAATGGCAGGCATCTCCAAACCGGGCCCAGCTCTGGGTGGCATTAGCCCCTTGTCAAAGGTTGGGGGGGGGGGAAAGGGGGGGTTGGATTTAATAAATCAGCCCAAACGGGACAAAATATTGCAAGTGGCTTTATCTTTTAAAAGTCTTCAGCGTCTCTTCTAACACCTTTCAATAAGGACCTTTTTTTCTTCTTCATAACTGGTGGTTAAAAGAGTGAGGAATAGATTTTAGCTTGGGGCTGTGTTGTACTAAGCACAGTTCAGCTCCAATAAAAGCAAAAGGCTGGGCAACCTTCCCACCAAGCGATAGCTACACAACACGACAGACTCCTGAGCTCAGTGACTCGGCATCCCATACAGCCCTAATTTTGGGACCCTCCTTCTCATCTAGCCATGAAAACAAAGGATGTTGTGGTCCCCAAAGCCTGCTGGGCGAGCAGAAGTGAGTACACACCCTACTTGCTTTGGCTGCCTCCTCTTATACATTCAGACCAACTACGCTGTGATTGGAACTGCCTCTGTATGAGTGTTCACGACTTACAGCAATGGGACTAGGTCCCTAATCAAGCCTTTCACCAGCCATCACAGAATTCAAGAGAAATAACGCTGCGCACAGCCCCTAGAAGTAGCAAAACAGAATAAGGAAAGACAGCTACATTTTAAAGTGCCAGATCAAAGCAACAGCAATCAGGACTCGTGCTAAAGGTGATATCTTTTATGACACCAACTAGATTTTTGCAAAAAAGCATTGCAAAAATCTAGTTGGTCTCATATAAGATATCACCTCTACCACAAGTTCTGATTTTTTTTTGCTTCTAGACCAATATGGCTACAACCTGGATATCAGATCAAAGCAACCGAAGTTAGGCCCAGTGTCTGCATGTCGTAGGGGACCGATGCTTGCAGACATGGAGACCCCATTGCCGGCACCTTAAGAAGCCTGTCGCAAGCTCTGCAAAGGCCAGTTTCTACTGCCCAGCCCTCTCCTTTGTTTCCTTTCCATACAGGTTTAGCAGGGTTTTCCACATATCAGGCAGCCGGGCTCACTCCGTTCCAGCAAAGCAAACACAAAAAAATCAATACCAGACTGTCTTCAGAGCCTGGTCCCAGCCCAAAGAGCCTCTTTGTGCACTGAAACCGGGGTGGCCGGGGTGTGAAAGGAAAAGCTGACTGAATTCAGCTCTTCCACAGGCTTTACACAAAGCCTAATTATTCCCCCCGCATTCCCCTCCCCACTGCCTGCTTCCAGAGGCCCCAGGATTGCTCTTCAGAGGCCAGCTGGCTTTGTGGAGACAGGCTTGCAGGGGCGAGGGGGGAGAAGGCTGCTCAGACTGCCCTGCCATAGGGCTCTATTGTCATGCAGCCTCCCTGTGCTGTGCGCCTGATCAGCCAGCCCCAGCAACCAGGGGGAGGGGGGAGAGTGTGCGTGCGTGTGGAGATAGGTCACTCCCTATTTGCTGCATTACAAAAAAGGGGATACGGGAGTGCAAAAGAGCAGGAGCCCCTTGCCCCCAGGGACTGCCACCCCCACACCACAGCCCTCCATAAGCCCTTCCACCCCCTGGCAAGTGCCATGTAGAGCTGAGATTCCCCACCCAGGCTCAAGTCTCCGTGAGGAGTGTGACGTGGGTCCCTGAAGCTACAGCTCGGCTTCCCATTCACTTGGGCAGCTCTGGCAGTTCTCAATCCATCTCGCCACCCCTCTCTCAAGGCCCTGAATGTGGGGCGTGACCTGGGTCCTGGTCACACTGTGGCAGCAGTATGTCCTGCTCCATCGGCTCCAAACCCTGGTGAGTCTGCAAAAGTGAGGTCCCCCCAGGATCACCCGAGTGACTGCTTGTTAGCAGACCAGAAAGAGCGGTCTTGAGAACATCTGTTGGGGACAAGAGTGACCTGCTGGCATATTAGGCGCACATGCATGGGAGTGGGTGGGCCAGGAGCACTGCTAAGAAACGTGCCACCTGATCCACTTGTCCCCCTCTGCACATGCCAACACTCAGAAACTGGGAAGCACGACCGCTACGGCACAGCCCTGAGCCCCAACCTAAAGCCCCACTTACGTTCGGGCGCTTCCACTGGATGCCCTGGATGCGAGACTTGTAGAAGAGGGAGTCCTCGGTGGCCGGGAAGAGCGGGTCCTCAAAGAGCTGCTTCCGCCGCTGGCAGCTCTTCTTCAGGGATGCATACCGCTGATTCTCGTACGCCTTCACCGAGGAGAACATCCTTCACCGCCGGCCCTGGGGGACAAAAGCAACATGGATGGCATGGATCCTGGGCAGAGGCAACGGTAGATCAGGCTCCTCCTTTCTACTGAGAAGATGCATCTTAAAATGAAGGGAGAGAGATCATCTTACTACGCCAAAGCCTGCCTCACTAAACCCCAGGGCAAAGGGGTCCCATTAATGTTACGCCTTGCCCTGAGGGATCAGATACCACAGTGATGGCCACAGGATAAGAAGCAGAGTCACACCTGAAGCCTCCCCTGTGCTAGTGAAACACAAGCCCAGTGGGAGGTCCCCATGAAAGGATGGGGTGTGCAAGAAGCTTCACCGGGGCTTGGACCCATGGAGAAGTGTTACCCTGAGACCATGCACGACCCTCACTCCCATCTATTCTTCAGTCCCATGCCCCGACATAGCTCCCTGGGCTCATCCATCAGGCTCCAGCTCTGCTTGACACCCACCACCACTGCCCTGTCCTGCAGGTCGCACACTCTGGTCTTCCAGATGGGCTATTGTGCAGCACAGCCCCACCATTTTCAAGGGCACAGGCTCCTACTGCCTTGTCTCCTCCTAAACTATGATTAAATCAGGCCCCACATAGCCACCTCCATGCTCCTCCTGACTGCAGGAACATAAGAAGTGTCCCTTACCGGACCCAAGGAGACGGACATGGTCCCAGAGGATAGCAATGCAGAACAGACATGTGTAAAGACCTTAGCTCATGGGCTCCACCACCCCGGTCCTTTCTGCCCCAGATTAGATCCAAGCACATGCAGCAAAGATGCTGGGCTTTAACAGAGAGTTTATTGGATACCCCAGCTTGGTTGATTTTTAATTAAAAAGGCCTCCTGGCACAGAGCCTTATGTTTCTAGATTAATTACAGTCTCACAGCAAGCAGCTAAATTCCTGGCCACAGAGGAGACGAGGAAATTATGTCCTACACGCACCCAAGAGAAACAGCATCTGAACGTGTTGCCTTTGGTTGTCCATCAGCCCAGCGGCTTCGAGGCACTGATACCAGCTCCTTTGATCAGGAGTCTAGGGCCTCGCATCCACCTCTGCCCTCTTCGCTGTTGCCTGTGGGGTGGCAGTCACCTTCCTTAGGACCCTCTCTGCATCACTCTGGGGACAGAGGGAAATGCATGGGGGTCCTGATGGTGGGCAGTGAACGAGCTATTCTGGTAAAAGATCTGGGGAGCCACTAACCGATGGACACGCTGATAGAACAAGAAGCTGCATAAGAGACAAGTGATTTGTATGAAACTGGGAAGACATCTCTGGTGGTGAGGATACAATCAAGACGCTGGGTGTGGAAATCCAGGTACAAAACCTCATTGCTCCTCATTGCTACACTTACTCACTGCTAAGTTTTCCAAGCTGACTTGTGCCAAGATCACGGTTCCCTACTGCAGCATACACATTGCTAAAGTGTGCTGTAACACCTATGACAGCACGGTTGTAAGGAGTCTAATTGAGAATTATGTCCTTGCTATAAAGTCAGCCCCTGGGTCCATTTGCAAATGCTATAGTAGAACTGTCCTATCAAATGCTATCAGGCTGCTGACAGCATTTGATAGGACAGAACTACTACTACCACTTTTGTAATCCTAAAATGCTATACGAAAGTAGCCGTAGCAGTACCATCCTGGCAAAGGCTGTCAGGCTGTTGTGCATTTCTGATCCCATCTTACCTCAAGGATGCAATGAGAATTGCCTAATCCTTGTTAAACAACTGATCGATTGATTAAACGCCCATTGGCCGTTTATGAATCCTTTGTAAATGCTACCGTGAAAGCGAGACCCGTTTTTCTCTTTTACTGGAAGCATTTCAGGACCTCAGCAGAGCTGTGCAGATTTCCATTAGCATCGTCTCTAAATGGATTTCTGTTCTCTTGGCACGGAGCACAGCTCTGAATGTAGAACAGCTCTCCCTCCGAAGGCCTGCAGGATAGCAAATGTCATGTTTATATTTGAAAAAGGTTCCTGGGATGCTCTGGGGAACTGCAGGCCGGTAAACCTGATCTCTGCACCTGGCAACTTGGATGAATAGATAATTGCATACAGAATAATAAAACACCTGGAAGATTGCAATATAAAGTCAAAACCTCTGCAATTTCTGCAATGGGGGAAAAAAATGTATTTTGCTAATCTCTTAGAGTGCTTTGGACATGCCAAGAAAGTCAGCAGATAAAGTATCAGGTGATGTCATCCAGACAAACTTCCAAAAGACCTGAGACGAGATCCAGTGGGAGATGCAGCTACACCAGGGGTGGACAAAGTGCGGCCCACGGGCCGGCAGCGGACTCCAATTAGAGCTACAATCTGCAGGCTTCACGCTCTGGGCAGGGGCGGGCAGGCAGCGGATCACAGCTCTGCCCCGGATTGGGACCAGGCTGTCACCACTACAAGGAGCCGGGGCAGAGCCGTGATCCGCTGCCTGCGCGCCCCTGTCTGGACCGTGTAGGCTGCAGATCTCAGCTCTGCCCTGGCCCCATCGCAAGATCCCACCGGCTCCAAAGAAGCCCCCTGCCCTGCCCTGCCCTGCCCTGCCCTGCCAGTGCGGCTGGGGCCAGTCTCCATGGCAACCCCAGCCTTGTGCTATCACAGTGCAGGTGCAGCTGGGGTCTCCATGGAGACCGGCCCCAGCCATGAGGGCAAGTCCAGCCGCCATTTTGCCCACTCCTGAGCTACACCAATGGAGTTGTCATGGGGCAAGAGCCAGCATCCCCACTGGTCAGAAACTGGAGAGGGAGGAAGCAAAAAGGAGGATCAAACGGCCAGATTTCATCATGGAGGTTGAAATTAGTGGCCTCAAGGATCTGCACATACCAGGGCTCAGACTAAGTCCCATTAGTGATCTCAAGCGAAGCAATGAAAAAACAAAATTTGCATATGAAACAAGGTGACTTTGGGAAGTCTGGCCTATTTGTTGTGCCATGACGGCAGGCTGAACCCCCCAGGACTAGCCATTGAGGGTAGAGGCCACTAGGAGCACAGCAACTGAGTTCGTGGCGTGAGCGGTGACAAAACGGGAAAGGGAAGGAAGGGGGAAAGTCACAGCAGGTAACAGCCAAGGTGCTCGCAGGACCCCGAGCACAGAGCTCTCGCCAACCTAGGTGAGTCAAGGTCGGAGGAGGCTATAAGGTATGTCAGAGACCGAACGCAGAAAAGTGAAAGGGCAAGACGATGGCAAACGACATTTAATAATAACAAATGCCAAGCGGAGGGAAATGTTTCGCCAGCTGCTGCAAAAGCAGGAGGAAGTGCTCTGTCATGCAACGCTGCCACGCTTACTGCAACCAAAACCACACACACGCGCACTCAAAAGGGGACTGGTTAGTTAAACGGACGCCAAGACTACCCAGAGTGATCGCAATCAAATCATAACAAACTTGTTTGAAGAAACCAAGACATCCTGTTTCAGGGTTTGAGCCAGTCGGTTAGGCTATAAACAGACATCCCACTTGAGGTGGTTTCGACTGATCCCAATCAAAACCAGGGACAAAAAGAGGAGAGAAGCCTAGCTTTTCATAGGAACAAAGTCCTATGTCCCAGGATGCTACAGGGGTACCAACCCATTATCCCACTTCAGGGATGTATTTGGTGGCCGTGTTGGTTTGAGACAAAAAGAAATGCAAAAATCTAGATCTCTTGGTTCAGAGATGATACGTTTTATTAGACCAACTAAGAAACTGGGTTTTTTGCTCACTGTCTGCTTCCGGCAACAGTGAAAGGGGTAACCCTTTCACAACCACTGCCACATTGGCAGCAGCTTTTGGCTGATCTGCCAAAAGCTCCTGCCAATTTGGAGCGGGTATAAAAGGGTGAACACTTGACTCCACCCCGGGTGGATGCTAGCCTGGAGAGAAGCAGCAGCCATGATAGCAAAGCAGCTCCTGATCTGGTGAAGAAAAACCAGCTCCCCGGCTTAACACACGCACCTCGGTTTTCAAAGGCTGATTTTTGGGGAAAGAGTACACCTGGTCGGTTGGTAAATACGGTATTTCCTGCTCCCGGGCTGTTCTGCTTTCAGTACAGACAGCCCAAGAGCCGGACCAGCCACCTGACCTGCAGGAAGGGAGCATCTTATTTAAAGACTACAGAAACTCAACAGCAGTCCTCCTGGAAAAGCACAGCTCAGACTGCTGCTGTACCACGCGCAGCGCCGTGGGGAACTCTGTCCAGTGACTCAGACTGCACCCGGAAGCTCGTCCTTGGTCCACGCAGCAGCCCTGTACATTTGGGTTCAACGGTCCTAAGCACGGGTGTCACAGGGACCTGGGTTGGGAGCTCTGCCCTTCCACTTGCTCCAGGGCTTTCGAGAGTCACGGCACCTGTCTGTGGCTCAGTGGCCCCATGGGGTTATGCAGTCCGTACCGACCACCCCAGAGCATTGCAAGGATGCAGCCACGAGCGCTGGTCAAGAGCCTCAGGTGAAAGGTGTCCCACTGAGCTGGCTTGTGTTTGCATCTGCAGCTCTCTGCTGGAGAGGCAGGAATTCAGAGCCGTATCTGGTTCCCAGTAAAACGAATGATTCATTTGCTCTTGGCCTCAAAGGGAGGTGGGTTGGGATTATAGTACTATGCCAGCCCCAGGCAAGACCAGGAATTTCTTGTTGGCACTGTTTAGCCTTGGTCACGCTCTACTCTTGGGTCTGCATCATTGCACACTTGAGCATATGCAAAGGCAGGGGTTGGGGGAGGAGGGCAGGGATATTCGGAGAGAACAGTGAGAAAGAGAGAGATCGGTGATTTGACCCCAGCAGGCTTTCCTGCCCAGAGCGGGGAGGGGAGCTGGACTCGAGGATCTCACGAGGTCCCTTCCAGCCCTGAACTTCTGTGCATCTGTGATTCGATCTGTAGAGAGGAAATCCTGAGCAGGAAGTGTCACACCGCAGTCATATGAGCACAGCTCTTCACTGGTCCCCGACTACCGGAGGGCACAGGAAACCCTAAGAAGGCAGAGACGATAAGCAACGACCAGGCGCTCTTTCAGAGCTGTACTACACTCGTGTCTAACAGCACCAGTTATAAGCAGGAGTAGTGCTAGGTGCTGTATCAACGGTCCTGTCCTTCTTTGTAGGCATCACAGCTTTGCACAGAGGTTGGAAGAGACCAAGGTTGTTAAGCCTGGACCTGGTTATGGGGATCTCGGGCCTAACACGTGACACAGCAGAGGAGAAGTTAGAGATTTTTTGCTTGCAAATATAAGAAGTGAGCGGTAGAGAGCTGAGCACAAATGGGGAGTTGAGCAAGAGGATGGGCAGGGTGTGACTAAGGGCTAGCGGGGGGGCTGGAAAGCACAGACAAGGAGCTAGCTGGACTGGGAGCCAGCTCAGGGATGCAGGCCGGGGTGATGAGGCCCAAGCAATGGTGTAGGAGGCCCTTCTTTGCTTCTGTGCAGATACGCTCGAGGCAATGCTGCATTAGCCAAGGCCAGCCACAGTACCGAGACAGGCGATGATGACTGCTTGGATGAGAGCCACAGTGGTGTGGAGAGGAAAGGGCATCTCTTAGAGACATTGCACAGAAAACCCCAGCAAGATTTAGGCCTGGCTAGGATGTGGGAGCTGGGGCGTTTCTGAAAAAAAAGACATGCTCTGGCATGGCCAGAAGTTATGGGCTCCAGGCAGGAGTTGCTGGGTAACATTTTATGGCCAACATCGGTCAGAGCAGAGGACCGCGATGTCCAGATGCCGTGGACAAGACATCGGCTCTGCCTCTAAGCCAAGATGCTCTGGAGGGAGCAGAAAGCTCTGGGTTGCACTTCTGAGTGCAAAGGAAAGTTTGCAACAGAGGACTCTTCCCTCCTAAAGCTCCCTGCCATACCCTTCAACCACTGGCCTAATGCCGCATGGCAGGATCCTCCAGATTGTGATCTACCCTCCTGTTTGGCACCACACCCCCTGGCCCTGGGGATGTGATACCTTCGGGAACAAGCTTTCCTATCACATGCATGGCTGAAACCTTGCAGCAGGGTTTGCAATTTGTGCCTGCCAGCCTGCAGCATGGGCCTCTCTTATAACACACAAGCTCCCCCTCCATTTTCAAGGGGTGCAGCAGGCTTCACTTCCTGTCCTAAACTGCTGCTGAGCACTGTGGAACAGCTGACGTGTTCCACCCCAGAGGCAGCCGCACCATGGGGCTGGAAGAAGAGCAATTCGGGTCTGTACAGCACTGCAGGACAGCAGATGCAGTGCAAACATGGTGCTTGGTGCCAAAACTGCTGGAAGCGGAGCTGGGTTGCAAAGGGAAGCCTTGAGGGAGACGAGAAAAAGGAAGCTGCTGTTCAAGGCAATATCCATACAACGTACAAAACCAAACCATTCAAGGGAAGAGCGAGCAGCAGCCTGACTGGCTCCAGTCTCCTGCAAAAAGCCAGAGACACTTTCATTCCCTGCCCTCTGTCATGCTTTAAGCCTGCCGGGTGGCTAGGCCCTGGGCAGCCTCGTTGGTTTTCCTCTTTGTGCACAAGGCTGACGAGATCAAGTTCAGAAACCTTCAGGATTATCAGAAACAGGCACAGCCAGGGATGTGGCCAAATGAACACAACATGAGACAGGGAAGAAAACAGCCAAAGCCATAAGATCCTGGCAGGGACTGGCTACACATCCTCTGGGCACGGGACCAAAGGGCACAGAGAGCCTGACTCAGAGCTGGGGCACTGGAAGGGTTAAATGGCAAGCTAATGGCCAGGCTAATGATCAAAGGTGTTTCTGTAGGCTGCTCAGAGGCTATTCCACTGCCCTCGCGGGAATATTACAGCTCCAGCTCTCCTACAGCAGAGCACCCAGCTCTGGCCATGGCGTTAGCGTGATCTGGCATCATGATACACGGTGCCAGCGGGCACCGCTCCTCGCCCACGCCAGAGTTCAGAGCTGCAAGGGGCGCTGCACTGCTTGCAGTAGCTGTTCGGCTGTCAGAGCAGAAGGAAAATATCCTATCTCCATTGGTATCTGTGAAAACTTGCTGCGGACTAGACCCAGGCTTTCTATAGCCCGTGGTCCGCACTCTCCCAATACAAACTGTGTGTTTCCACCGAACAAACAAGACTCTCAGCAACGCAGGGAAAACACTGTGCACAGATCGCCCTGCTTTGTGTTCCTCTCCCCACCTGTTTGCTTGCGCCTTCACAGGGTTGCATGAGTCACCTGTTTTGTTTCCCCACCTGTTTGGGGTTTGTTTTGTTTTTTTTTACAAGGGCTTGGGTGTTGCCAGGTCCAGGGTGCAGTAAAATAAACTGCTTTGCCCTGTTTTTAAACCAGGACATGGGATCTACAGATCCCCGAGGCCAGGGCGTCCCTTGAACTCGTCTGCCGCGCCCTTGACAGACAAAAGGCCAGGCCTGGTGACTCTTAGCCAACCCAGCCAAGTGACAAGCGGGTTCAAATCCCATTGCAATCAACAGGTGTTCAGAGCATCCCTCAGACCTTAATCCTACTTGAACCATACCCAAGCAGCAGTCTCTGGCCCAATACACTGCACTTCGTGATGAGGTGGAAAGGACGTAATGCAAAGGACAGGGTAAAAGAGCAATCACAAGAAGTTAGTGAACTGCAGACTAGCCACATCTGCTATGTCCATGCTAGGTGGACGGCTGACCTGGCCAGGGCGGGGGAAGATACCAGGTGCTCTTGAATGCAGCCCGAGCAAAAGCTTATGGAGGGCAACTCAAAGCGTCCTGTTCAACCCAATATCCTAAAGACCGTAGTCTGCAGTTGGGAGACCCTGTCCTAGTCCCAGCAGGAAGACAGAAGAGCTGCCACACAGCAGCTCCTGTGCGTGCTAAAGGGCCTGGCAAGGATGCTGCAAACACACATGGTACAAAATACTGTCCTCCCCATGACAGCGGCAGGCCAAAGCCCCTCAGGACACAGCATGCAGGGCAGTGCTGAGGCTGGACAGCACACAGGCTCACAGGCCAAGACATCAATAAACTACATGGTAGCCCGTATTTCAGCCAAAACGCCAAGCAAGGTGGATAAAAATCAATTTTATGTCTTTTTTAAAATAAAAAAATCTGTTGTTTTTTTTACTTTAAATCAGATTTTTTAATTTAATCACATTTTAAAATTTCTTTGTTAAGATGCTTTTTTTAAAAATCAAAACAAACAAAAACCTATATACAGTTTTAATTTAAGATATGTTAAAGCTCAAAGATCTCATCATGGACTGTGGATTACAGCTTCTAATTATATACTATTTGAGACGTATGTAACGTTTTTCAGAAAAGTTTTATAAATAGGTCACAACAGGCTAGGGACCATATTTGGGGCTCACTCCCATGGGGTTCCCAGAGGCTGCTCTATAGGTTTGTAAAGACTAAAGAAAACCACTCTACCGCATGGGACTCAGGGCTCAGTCTAGATGATCCCATTAAGCATCTCTGTGATGCTTAGTTTCAGGTCTCAACCTGTGGATGTGTGTCTGCAGAGATAACACCCTTGTTAACAACAGTATATGGGGATGAGAGATAACAGAGCTGCTCGCTTACCACCAGCCCTCTTGTCTCTCTCCAAGTTTGTGCACACAGTCAAGCCCTTACCTCTCCATACAAGTGCAAAGTTTCAAGAAGTTAAATGAACACAGGATATCGAACAACAAGAATGCACTTTTTGTAGAAAACAGTGATTAAATCAAGGCTTCCTGATTTAATTTGCTTTAAATCAAATCCACCCTGACGCCAAGGAGCCTCATATGAGCTGCTGCCCCAAGCAAAGGGGACATCTAAAGATGTGTCAGTACAAGGCAGGGTCACTGGCCGGCAATCCTCCCCCAGTGCATTGGACTCTGCGATCTGGAAGGATGTCCTCCCACTCCGGTGCCAGTCACAGGATACCCTGAGAGAGGAACTTTCACGAGCCACCGAGATGCCTCCGCAGTTCCTCTGAACAGGAACAGAAATATTCAGGAAGAAGAAAGGACTCGGGGACAAATGAGTACAAATGGCCCCAGAGGCTGGAAGTCAGGGCTGCACCTCAGGAGACCTGGGCTCTAGTCCCAGCTCTGCCACTGACCCACTCTGTGACCTTGAACAAGTCACTTTGCCTCTGTGCTTCAACTTCTCTCCCCTGTAAAAAATGGATAAACATTACTGCCCATTTATATAATGGATCCCGACTTCCTTTGCAAAGCACCTCGGGCTCTGGGGAATGAGAAGCACAGCTTAATGACAAATGATGATTACTAGTCTAATTAACGACAAAATCACCTACGCAGTGTCCTGAGAACATTAAGTGACAATCCATCACTGGCGTTATTCCCCTTAACGTGCTCCCTTGTGGTTTATACTTGAGTAACTCAGCAGTCACCCAGCAGCGACTCTAGCACACAGAGCTGGCTGGGGAGCAGGGTGGGATTCACAGCGTCTGATGCCCACGAAAAATCTTCGTGCATATTGGAAATAAGAGGTCACGTTTCCGAATCGGGACCCATTCGAGTGCTTGATCGGCGACGCTGTGTCATCAAGTGGCTCTTGGACACGTGTCGTTAGTCCGTGATGGATGGACTCCGCTACCACTCAAGAAGATCCTCCTTGAGCACAGCGAGAAAGGCTTCTTGTTTGGAAGCAGCGAGACGGGGGCAGAGAGAAATGGGGTGGGCAGGGCCCAAGCCTTTGCAGCCCTGTCTAAACAAGTGTCTAATCTGCACTTAAAAACTAACAAGGATGGAGCCTCCACAACCTGTCCCGCTAATCCACCCTGGTGCCTGAACCACCCTCAAAGCAAGGACGTTCTCAACAATCAATCTAAGGGCTGTTACTACGAGGACTTTTTTTGCCAGAGCCCTCCCAGAATTGACGTGGCAACTCGTCCGATGTGGTATGAAGTGAACTTTAATAGTTACCCCTAGGCTTTATTACAAGTTCCCTCCCCATAACATGACCTGGCAAGTGGTTTCTTCAGACGTTACAGTGATAACTTTCGGGGGTACCAGTCTCGGGTCCTCCACCTGGTGTGTGAGATCTTCATTTCTGGCTCCCCGTTGCTCGAGCAGGGACCCAGCAGCTGCGTCTGTCCTCCCATGGTCACAGCATACTAACACACACGTTCCTTTGTTTCTCCATTACTTTTTTAAACATCCCAAATTGTCCAATTGTGTCAACCCTGGCACTGCACCAGGCATAGGGAAACTGGTGTGCCTTGCCCACCTAGCGCCCAGTGACAGCAATCACATCTCCCAGTGCCACAACATGCTCTGTTCAATTTTGTTGCTTAGTTCAAAAAGCCTTAGCATAACTCAGTTTGTTCTCTATGGGACTCCTTGCTGTAATTTAAGGCCATGAGATGTAGGTTAGAGCTCAGTCCTGCCATCACAGTGGAGTCCAGAGGACCTCGCCACACTTGCTACGTCCAATGGGCTCAGAAGGACGTACCTGATATGAGAACCCCCTTGCAGACGCACAGAAAGAGCCTGGCTCCAAGAGTTTACCATCTAGGTAGGTCACCAATGATGGTGAATGGAGACATCTCAGCACTACCTATTCGGCAAAGGCCTCAATGAGGGAAGAACTGATCCCAGAGCCATGTACACTGAGTCTAGGTAAGCACACCGCCTTTCTTTTTTCGTTCCAAACCCATGCACCGTACCCCCGTTATGAAGGGGAACTGAGGCACTGAGACGAGTCACAAGGTCACAAAGCAAGCACACATCACAGATAACCCGAGTGGCACCCGCTGCCCTAACCGGCCTTCAGTTCTTAAGCCTGTCTTTATATCAGCTTGGACCAATGTTCCCAGTAGAAAGATCTTTGATCTTATGCGCCAGGGTTAAAGCCAAGGCAGACCCTGCAAAAGTCACTGATTTTTGCCTCTACATCCAGGACCATTGCCATTTGAAAATAACCACAGATTTGAAGGACTTGCATACAGTACCATAGCAAGTGGGGGGCCAGTGGGATGACTGCCCCAGGTGCCAAAGCGAAGAGGTGCCAACAGGCACTGCCCAGTTGAGGAGGGGTGCAGGACAGAGCCGCGAGTGGCTTGTTTGGGGTTAGGGGGAGGGCAGCTGGGGCTAGGGGGAGGGCAGCTCCCACCACTGCATGCACTTCCTGGCAAGCATGGGGGGGCATGTGCCCCCCGGATCTGTGCGCAGGGTGAGGGTAGGCTGCCGCTGCGGACTTTGCCCTGCATGCCAAACTTCCTTGCCACGTTACTGCTTGCATATGAGAGCTGTCCTTGGCAGAAACCGAGACGTGCCTCCATCCTTGCATTGAAACATAAAGAATCACTGCTCCGGGACTGAGATTTGCTGTTGGACGCAAACTCCAAGGCAGTGGGAAGAGACTAGGACATTGTGCCAACAGCAGACATGTTTGCTGCATTGTTTGTGGAGGGTTTGGAAAACACATGTCTGGCAAGGGCTCGGTTTTCCAAGAGAACTGTGCTCATTCCCTGGTGCCCAGATCTCAGCCCACAGTAAAGTTCCCATCAAGACACGGGACGTTTTCCAACCAGTCCCGCTCCCCTTCATGGTGCAGAGGTCCCCAGTCCTGGTGCTGGGTAGTGTATTACCCTAGAGGTGGGTGGTGAATCGCAGCACAGGCCTCCGTGCACCAAAACCTCCCGACTTCCAAGCCTGACTTTGGCACACAGCAACCTTTAACACACTTCGGTAATGCAGAGCACCTCTCAAGCTTGACTGTGCAGCCTCACAGCACCACCATCGTGCCCATCTTACAGAGGGAAATGCTGAGCCTCGGGGCAAAGTTCTGCATTATATTTAGTACATACTAAGGACACTTTAAACATGAGCATCCGCACATTAAAAGCTTGTTAACTTGCGTTAAGCGCCTGTTGGGCAACTCAAAGTTGTGCCACTTCAGGCGGGGGTTAACTTTGGGCCGTGCAACTTAGCTTGTATTACGGTAACTTCAATCTGCTCCACGGAGATAAAATAAGCAATTTGCAGTCCCCCAGCATCCCAGAGTGCATCGCTTCCAGCCCCACAGGCAACCTCCCAAGCAGAAACAGAGGCCAGGTCTTCTGGCTTATACTCACACCCCTTATCGCCAGTCCTCTAGTAGCAAGTCAGAGCTGTGCAGGGGAGAAACGAATTAATCCTTAACGGGAGACCGCGCACAGCTTTAATGCAGCTTAACATGCCACAGATTCAGTCTGGGCTAAGCATAACGTGTAACTTCGCTCTGAGAGAGAAACAGAAAGAGAAACAGGGCAAGTTTCCCGCCGCAGGCAAGGAAAACGAGAAGTCAAGGCCCTGACGCCCAGCCCTGGGGCTGCCCTAGACGAGTCCGTTCCAAAGCTGTCCCCGGTCGGTCTCGCTTCCTGCGATGACGGCTGCTGCTCTGGCTCCTAACGCCGCAGAGGTGCATTTTCAGTCGAACCCTGTTTCCACTGGAAATCTGAGAAATATCATCAGTGTGCGCCACCACATTTCTGCTGGGCTTCAGTAGGGCCAGTGTGGTTGTAGACCAGGGGTGCTCAACCTGCAGCACTGCCGGCCAGATCCAGCCTGGGGCACTGTGTTATCCTGCCCGCCAGGATCCTCTGGAAATTGGCAGTAGGGGAGCAGTGGCATTGCTTCCCTGCTGCCAAATGTCTGGACCCATGAGAGCCCTGCCATCTGTGCGCTGGAGCTGGCACCCAGTCTCAGTGAGCAGGGCCAGGCAGGGACAGCACCGGGCTGCTGTAGAGGCTGGTAGGGGGTGGCATCAGGTGTCCAAAACCCAATGCCGACATGTAGGGGATTAGAAAGCGTGGTGGCAGGCCCCCAGGGCCCAATTCTGGCATGCAGGGGGCAGGAGGGCATGGTGCCAGGCCCCCAGGGCCCAATCCTGACATGCAGAAGGGGGAGGAGGGCATGGTGCCAGGCCCCCAGGGCCTAATCCTGACATGCAGAAGGGGGAGGAGGGCATGGTGCCAGGCCGCCAAGACCCAATCCTGGCATGCAGGGGGGGAGGAGGGCATGGTGCCAGGCCCCCAGGGCCCAGTCCCAGCGTGCAGCATCCAAGTCACTGGGTCCCAATCCTGGCATGGCAGGAAGGAGCAGTGCTGGATCCTGCTGCCCAAGGGAATGAGAGAGGGAGATGCTTGGTCCCCCAAAGCCCAGTGCATAGGGGGCAGGAGAGGATGGTGCCAGGCCACTGGGGCCCAATCCCAGCATGCAGGCGGAGGGATGGGGCAGTGCCAGGCAGGGCCTGATCCAGCTCACAGACAGGCCCCACACCATTCATCTGGTACGCAGAGCTAAAAGGTTGAGCGCCACTGTTGTATACTAGCTGTAAACGTAGTGCCCCTGCAATCAGGGAACATTGTTTTCAGAAGTGTTTGATACAGAGAAAAATCTCAATGGGCCTGATCTCAAACCCACTGCGATCAATGACAAACCTCTGGATCAGTCCCCATTAGCAGCAGTAACTGCACCATTATTACCGCACGGAGCAGCGCGCTTACAGATATCGATCCAGATTATGCTCTACTTATTATGAAGCACCTAAATACCACCTACCCTCCTCCACTGCCTGCGTCCCACTAAAAAACAACGGGGAACGGGGTGCTCCTCTTCTTCACTGCTTCTGCCTCAGCCTTCAGGATGAGCTGGGAGAAAAATAGTCACGATGAGGATTTTTCCAGGGTTCGAGCAAGGTGGAGCAGGATTGCACAGAGACACCCAAGTGCCACACAGAGGCCCGGATGGACGGACCAGGATCCAGCCCCTCGTCCACCAGAATGGCGTGTCGTGGTGAATACGCATGGCTGAGGGGCGGTTTCATACGGCTGCTTGACCGTGACAAGCAGGGCCCATAGTTTGATCTGCGTGATGCATGTTGATAAGCAAGGGTCCTACTCACCATTGCCCTGCTGCTTCTTTGCAAGTGCTCAGCTGGCACCGGAGACCTCGTGCAGCTGGGTCAGACAGCTCGCGGCTGTTTCTGGGGTGGATCAAGGGAGAAAAGGGCTCCTCCGTGACTCTACCTATACAGGGCTCTGAAGCAGGGACAAAACCTGGTGCAGCTGGTCCCAGCAGCCCTTTGTACCTCCTCCAAAGGCCAGTGAGAGCCTTTCTGGGGGGCGACGCCAGTCTCTTCTGAGCAGGTTTGGCAGTGCGGGAAGCACACTGCAGCGGCAGGTCTTGTGCTCCACGCACAATGTCTGCAGCGGCAGGATATCCTCAGCCCGGGAGGCATTTCCTCCCCGGGATCCAACATGGGGTGCCTCATTTGTACTCCTTTGCAAGCTGCCAGGGCCCTGGACACGCAGGCAGCCCTGGGAACACTGTCCCACTCAGTTTGCTTTCCCTGTGGACACACAGCGCCACTTCTGAGATGAGGCGGATTGCGCTGTTGGGGTCTGGGACCAGATCCAGACCCCATTAACGGCAGCAGGAAGTTTGCTTCCACGTTGTGGTTACCGAACACTTCTGCTGTGCTGAAGTGTTCAGCAGCTGTCCCTTGTGCCCTTCCAAGTGTTCAGTAAGTAGTGCACTGCCCGAATGTTTAGTAAGCACTAGCCCCACTGAGCTCAGAGGGTCTCCAAATATCGTGCAAGGAAAAAAACATGGAGGGGAAAAAAAATCTGACATTTTATAATGACGAGGCAGGGATGTCCCCACCACTGATCAAGGGAACCCTACCAGAACAAGCTCCGCTAGATGTCACATAGCACTGGTCATTGCCAGATGGCACAACAGAAATGACGCCGATTTTACAAGTAGAAAAATGGAGAAGTGCAGCTTAAGTGACATGCTCAAGGCCACCCAGCCAGTCAGTAGAAGAGCCAGGGTTAACAGCCTAGCGCTCTACCTACCAGGCCACATTGGGATCCAGTCTCTGACTGCAGATGACTCTGTCACATACCTCATTGGGATCATCTGCTGAGCCCACCTGGGAGAGCTTACTGTCCTAGGTTATAGCATCTCCCTACCTAAGATCCAATTGACTTGGTTATCAAATCATGAATATTTATGTGCCTACCCACCAGGGAAACCCATTCTCCAGCTCTTAGACCGCCCCCTCCCCAACATGCACATGCACACACACACACACAGACCCACCTAGTAAATCTCAGCTGGACACTTCCAAAAAGATGCATCAAAAAGATGCCTCTGATGGAGTGTAAAGGCGCTAATCAGCTGCAAATCTGCAAGTGTTAATAGCTATATCAGCCAACGAGAATGCAGCTTCCTTTGGAAAAGAAACTGAAGGACAAATGGAAAAGTCTATTAAATGTTGATGATTTCAATCCAGCCAGCCCAGGGCAATGTAACTAGAGGAGACGGACATGGGGAGAAGAGGCACAGGGTGCAATGGCTACCAGTCACTGGTAGATGACAGGCAGGGCTGAGACCACAGCCTGGACTTCCCAAGTCACCCCCTGCACTCGTCCGCTGGACCCCACCGCCCCCACAACAGTGCCGGGCACAGCCCACTGGGAGACTCAGGGGTTTGGAGGAGACACCAGAAGGAGGAAAGGCAGGACTGCAACCAACCCAGGCAAAGCAGCACACCTCCCTGAGCAAGCAAGTAGCCCAGGAGCCAGGCACCGAAGTGAACGTCTTTGGTACAAAAATGGGTGGTGAAAACAGCAAGGAGAGGTCCATCGCTGGGGTAACCAGGAGAAGCAGCCCCTTGAAAAACACGCCGCCTTCCTAGGCAGCTTCCCCCCTGCCATGCCCACACTGCCAAAATCCCTATCTCCGCCTTCAGACTGGCTTCCTGCCAAGCCAGTTAATAATTACAATAAGCAACAGGATGCAGAAGAGGGAGCAAAGTCAATGAAATGCAAACTGGATCAGAGCTGGAATTGCCAGGGCTCCCCACCAAACCACAGCCCCGGCCACGTACGGGAACCTCCTCCAGAGCCCTGCACAGACGTGGCCCCCGTCTCAGTGCCGTCCTTCCCATTTAAAGGCAAGGCACAACTAAGTATTGCAGACACCTGGAAGGTTGTTATATTCAAGATGCCTGGGGTCTATTACCTGGCTCTCATATGAATACTGTGGGGAGAGACTAGACAGCCACCTTCTACCCAAAGGCCCCTAAGGGAATAAGGCAGGAGACCTCTAAATCCACTTCCTACCATGGGGTAAGTCCATGGATCAATCCTGCTGGCACAGAGCAGAACCTGGCCCAAGATCCAAGCCCTAAAGAGCTTGTTGGGCACTTGGGAGATCTGGTTATTTATCAGCCCCAAGCCAGCCCTACCTGGGGTTTTGCTGTGAGCAAAGACTGGGATTATTTGCAGGCTGCTGGCAGTGTCCAGAGCTGGCCTGAGTCTCCAGGACCTGTCTGGTTCAGGCCCATGAGGATTACCCCAAATCACACAGCCCAAGCCTTTGTAGGCATGATTATGGCACTCAGAGGTGTTCCTCGGCCCGCTGAACATCAGGAGGGACACAGCAATAGTGTGCATCGGGGGGAAACTGGGTGTCAGGTAAGTCATGGACACTGGAGACTATGACTGGGACGTTTAGGATAAAACACCCCAGACTGTTTCAGACAATCCCAGTGCAAATAACCACAACGTGCCTACTCCTTTGGTGACCCTCCAATTATTTATACTGGCAAGCAAGACAGCAGATTATAGGCAACATGAGCCAAAAAGTAGCGACAGGCCCAGAAGGGAGCTCCTGGGTGACAGTCCAGCCAGTTCCCTACTATCGCAGGCACCACAGCGCATAAAGTGACCCACATCCATCTTTCAGAGGAGCTCTGCTTCTGGCCCACCACTCCCCTTGCAGGCCTGTTCCCTCTTCTGGTGGTAAAAACCTTCTTCTAGCCTCCAGCCCACTCAAGACCACCTTATGACCACTGGTACTTATGCCAACACTGCCCCTGAACTTACCTAGCACTTGGGCAGGAGAAGCAGCACGGCCATGCCAGCGCTCCACCCCAAGCGAGAAGCAGACTTCATCAATGCGACACTGCCTAGGTTAGCACAGTTATACTGCCCTGCTCTCCTCTTGGTAAAGCCAACCCCATTTCCCATCTACTTCCAGGTGGGAGCGCATCCATAAAGATTTTCTTGGCCAATACCGATGGTCAATTGTTAAGCAGTCACATTGGCTGATACCAATTGGATGACTTGATTTACAGGGATGCAGCTGGGCAGCTTGGAGAGCAACATCTGGCCGGTAAGTCTGCGGGGCGAAGAGGAGTAGGGAAGGGAAGAGGGGTGGTTTTGGCATGGGCAGATCGAGACCCCCACTATGAGGGAGGGAGTGGGGTAGGGGCAGGTGCCACCCAGCCAGGGTGGTAAATGTGACCCTGGGAGCAGGGCAGGTGGCTTGTCTGGGGGCATTGGGAGTGGGGTGGCTCCCTGCCACTGTGTACACCCTCAGTGAAGGCATGGGGGGAATTTGCCCCCCAGATTTGTGTGCAGGGCAAAGGCAGGCTGCGGGCTTGGGGCTAGGGGTGGCACCAGCCTCTTCCCAGTGCGGGGGACTGGGCTGGGGCTGTGCTCGGAGCAGGTGGGTGGCAACAGTGCTGGGGGGGGCTATGGAGTGGCTACCGTGAATTTTAAGGTGGCTGTAGCCCACCCTGTAGCCCCCTTCCCAGTGCCATCACCACCCACCCCGCCCCCACCCACTTGGAAACCCCTCCCTCCCCCCCAGGGCAGGAGGCCAGTGCAGTCCCTGGCCACAAGCCCACAACCTGCCCTTACCCTGCACACAAATGAGGGGCACATGCGTCCCATGCCTCCCCCAGGGGTACATCATGCAGTGGCAGTGAGCCACCCCTCCCTCCCCCCCAGGTGAACTGCCCACAGCTCTGCCCTGCTCCTGAGGTCACATTCACTGCCCTGGCTGGGTACTGCCTGCCCCTGCCCTACTCCCTCCCTCACCATGGGGTGCCTCAATCTTCCCGCTCCCCGTCCCTTCCCCACACAGACTTACCAGCTAGATGCTGCTCTCCATGCTGCTGGGCTGCGCTCCTGGCCGCGTGCATTCTGTGGCTGCACGCATGCACGTGGCATTTATCGGTGGCCTTATCAGCTACAGCAGTCAAAAAAAGATGATTGCTGATAATGTTAATTTTCCTTTTATTGGTGCCGGTCCAATATGGACCGATACTTCGGTGCACCTCTACTTCCAGGTCCTTCGTTCGTCTTTTCTTCGGCAGCTATTCTGAAGCCTGGTGTTTCTCTAGAGCTCAGACTTCCAGACCACAGGCACTGTATTTGCTGTTCTCCACCCCAATGGTATCACCCCTGGTGACCAGAGCTGCCCCTTGGTAGCTCTCTTACAGGTCTAGCATGGGGAGGAAGATCCCTTCAGTTTTCCCCGCTACCCCAGATGCAGCCATTTCCATCTCAGATCTCTTGCCTTTAGCCCCATTCAAAGCTACGATTCTTGTTGAAAACAGAGAGAAAGTTGCACCCGGAGGGGTCACTGCTTTAAGATCTAAAGACACCACTAACCATTGTACTGATGAACAAGGGCACAGCAACCACCCCCATCACAGGGACGCACACACCTCCCTGATCAGCTGTACAAAAGCCCCAGGCTGCCTGCAAGACAGCGGCAGTACCTTGATCCCTGTGCTGAAGCCTCTCTTTGCAGCTGCAGTCTCTCCACACCAAATCTGCTCTTCAAATGAAGCTGGCAGCAGAAGGTGCCAGGTGGGCTGGGGCTTGCACATGCCACCTCCCAATCTGACCTTTCGTAGCAACCTGTCCCCTATGCTAGCACACTGGGTGTGTGTTCCCATGATAACAACTAACAGCAGCCACCCATCAGTCAATATCTATACTGAGTCACCACGGTGACCGGCTCTGTCTCAGCACCCCTCCCACCCACAGGTAGGGCAGGGCTCCCTATCAGTCCACCACCACCACCGGATCATTTTCCCCTCATTTACAGCATTAGGGATAGCTGCATGGATTGATTTTAGATCGCCAGTAAATGATCTAATTGGGCAATCGTTCAAAATGGGTTGCACCATCTGAAAAGTTGCACCACAATTGCAACTGCTTGGCTACAACACCACGGGCGCATCTACACAAGACATTTATTCTGGTGGCCTAATTAGCTCTGCAGTAAACGTCTCGGCACGTACATATGCAATGCTATTAGGATGGAGGGAACTAATTAACTCTGCCGTAGGCTAATACTTGTTAACACAAGTGCTGTCCTTGTAATTGATTCTGCAGCAGCACATGTGTACACGCTGATGAGGCTGGCTGGGGTGTGAGAGTGCTTCATTGCAGGGGCTGCCTGCTGGCTAGCCATGTACCGGACTCGTGCACCAGTCACCCCTCCACAGCATGCCGAGCTGGGCTGGAGCAGCCTCAAGCTGGCAGGCCGACCCCCTGGGTCCCCTGCCAGCTGGGGCCGCTCTGCCCCGGCTCAACATGCCGCAGTCCTGGGCGCACGTTCAAATGTGGCACCTGGGAGAAATAAACTGCAGAGCAAACCACTCCAGAGTTTATTGCTGTGAATTAACTGCATGTGTAGACGCGCCCCATGGCTTGCATCTGATATTCCAAGGTGGTCTCCCACCCAAGTACCAGCTGGGTCTGGACTGCTTATCTCCCGAGGTCAGACAAGATAAGGTCTCTTTTGTCCAGCATAGCCACTTACTCTGACTCAGTCATCACACAGCCGCAGTCCCCTGCCCTGGAGCTTTCTCTGTTTAACAAGCAAGTCCTCTGTAGGAAATGGCTTCATAAGTGATGACTGTGAAACTCAAGCTGAGCTGGACCTACTCACAAAAGTTAAAATACAAAATACTGATGACAATTTAGTGCAAGAGGATGTAAGTTTGCAGCTGGACCTTCTGAAAAGAAATAATGAGGCATCACATTCAGCTTATCTTACTATATGTATGATGATTTTAAGCAGACTCCTATTTGCCTGGTATGTAACTATGTGAAATGTCTCTGCTTGATTAATTAGTACAGTAAATATTTCTTGGCAATTAATTTGTGTTTATGCGGAGGAAGATACATTCCCCATATGGACTTTGATAGGTGTCTCCTCCTGATTTACTTAGTGGCTCCCTTGATCTTCCAAGGACAACTCCTCAAAAACCTTGTGTTTTTCCTGGCTGTTAATCAATTCCTTAATATGTCCCAACTTAATTGAAATGGGTAATCTCGGTTACTGAGGAAGGTGACTCAATCAAAATGGGGACTTTCTGATAACCAATAATGAACAGTTTGACTAACAGGATTTTCCTGTTAATTACTAGAGGTGCACGGACACATCGGTCCATATTGTATCAACACTGATACAAGGAAAATTGACATTACCGGCAATCGGCTTTTTTTGGCTGATCTGGCCAATAATGTTGCTGATAAATGCCGCCTGCATGTGTGCAGCCACGGCATGCACGCGGCCAGGAGTGCAGGCCAGCAGCTTGGAGAGTAGTGTCTGGCTGGTAAGTCCGTGGGGGAGGGAAAGGTCATGGGGGTGGGAGAACAGCTCAAGAGTGGGACTGGAGCAGGGGCAGGGGCAGGCGCTGCACAGCTGGGATGGGGCGGGACACAGGACGGAGCCAGTGGCTTGTCCAGGAGGCATGGCGGGGGGCACATGCCCCCCCCCCCGATGTGTACATGGGGTGAGGGCAGGCTGCTCGCTGCGTGCTCGGGACTGGGGCTACGCCAGTCTCTTCCCAGCGGCTGTGCTTGGGCTGGGCAAGGTGGGGTGGGGCAGGGTGGGGGCTCTATGGCGAATTTTGGGGTGGCTCTAGCCCCCCCATACACCCTCCTCCCAGCATCGCCGCTGCTCACCCTGCCCTGCCATACCCAGCTCGAGCGCAACCACTGGGAAGAGGCTGGGGCAGCCCTAGCCCCAAGCCCACAGCAGGTAGCCTGTCCTCACTCTGCGCACAGAATGGGGGGGGCATGTGTCCCCCACGTCTCTCCTGGGGGTGCATGCAGTAGTGGGGAGCCACCCCCCACCTCCCTGTACCCCTGGACAAGCCACCTGCCCCATCCTGCATCCCACCCCACCCCAGCTGGGCAGCACCTGCCCCTGCCCCAGCCCCACTCCCTCCCTCACCGCAGGGGGACCTTGATCTGCGCCCCTCCCATGCCCCCTCCCCACTGCACAGATTTACCAGCTCTGCTCTGCAAGCTGCTGGGCTGCATATCAGCAATTGGATTGGTATTGGCCCATATGGCCGGTCAATAATTGGCCATCGGTATCAGCCCAAAAAATCTTAATTGGTGCCCCCCTATTAATTATGGCTTGGGATTCCCTCGTGATTTATACAACTACAAGAACGCTTTGAAGATGCTGAGCTAAATGGAATAAAAAGGGAATGAAACCGATAAGGGGGCGTGCTTCAAGAACGAGAAATCATGGACAGGAACAGCTGCTGCGCCCGGCTGGTCTTCTAGCGAATGCACGTGCACCTTAAGAAGCTGACAAGACTGAGACCGCCTCTTTGCCTGTATCGGTGAGATATCCTGAATCCCATTTCGAGACTTAACAGCCAGGGCAGAGGGGACCCTTCAGTCATCTCATCTGACCTCCTGTCTATCACAAGCCATTACATTTAACCTGTGTAGCCCTGTGTCAAGCCCAAAGGTTTTAGTTTGACAGTCCTCAGGAAGCTCAAATGCCTGCAAGCTATAGGCAGCAGAGAGAAAGAGAGGCCTCCGGCCCCTGAGACCCCTGCAGCAGCAGGGAAGATGTTAGGTGAGAGATGCCCAATGATCCAAGCAGGTGAATCATGCATGCTCCACGCTGTGCAGCAAGGTGAAAGGCCCCTCGAGGTCCCCGACCTGACATGCTGATCTGGGAGGGTCTACGTGAACAAGACATACCAGATAGGCACCTGACAAAGGGAATTCCCTGTACCCTCTCCCAGCACCAGGGGATCCTGGCCCATGAACTAAATACCCACAAGGAACCTGGCTTTCCTCCATCCCCTTGCACCGGAGGATAGCAAGGCCCCCAGGCATTGACTCTGCAGACAGATGGCTTCCTCCGAGACTCTGTGTCCACCCAGAGATCACTCCTGGCCTGCAGGACCAGTTGTTCAGAGATCAGCTTAAACCCAAACCCCTGGTCCAAGCCACCGTCCAGCCTTTGCAGCAATCGGATGCAAAGTCTGTAGGTTAAATCTGTCTCTGCTGGTGTTGTTTAGCATGGGAGGGCAGTGAACACACATAAGGGTCCTGAGGAGGAGGAGGAGGAAGCAGGTATGGCCTGACAGGATCACCTAAGCCGAGATTCAGCAGGGTTTAGACCTCTGACTCCCATTCATGTATGTCAATGGATGTTAAGCCTCTACCTCCCTTTAAGGATTTCAGCCTCAGCTCCTTCCCTGTCAAAGGCTGGGGTCATAACCTCCCCAGGGTGGGGGGTCTGTTGCCTACTATAGCAATTGCAGCATCTCCCATGGGATGCAAGGGCAGGGAGAAGTATTCAACTCTGTTAGTCTCAAGCTATGCAGAAGGCAGGGCATTTGCCCCTTACAGACAGCAAGATCCTTCTCTATAGGCATTTTTAGACACGCAAGCATCATTAATTAATCGAGTTAAGCGAGTTAAACAAATTAATCAAGTTAGGCGCCGTTAATTCATCAAGATTCATCGAGTCTGCTCCGAAGCGGCAGATCTCCAGTGCATCACGGGACTAAAAAGTCTGTCTATACATGCCCAGTGGGATCATTATCCTATAGCAATCAACAGGATCAAAAAGGGCTGGGATCAGGGCTCTGCTCTTGCTACTCTGGTTCAAATACAGACATAGTTAGGAGCTCTACTGAGTAGGCAAGAGTTCCTGAGATAACACCCACCCCCCAACACACACACACACACACACACACACACACACACACACACACACACGCACACACACCCTTTGTCTTCACTACACAATTATCATTGGCCTTTACCCAAGTTTTAGATCCTCCCGCTCCCCTCCAAACTCTGACCCAGACCATCATGGGTAAAAACCCAGGCTTGCTGTGTTCCCTTAGTCCTCCAGTGCCTTCCCACAATCCCTGCTCTCCTCAATATGACAGAAAGACTCCTAGAGCCTCTTGGCATAAGGCACCCGGGGGTATACCCTGACAGGCGCAGGCAATGCCGAGGACACACTAACATGGGTAAAGTTTTGCTGTGGAAACACTCCCAACCCAGCGCAGACTAATCCCAGCGCCTATCATCCAGATTACGGCACATTTTGGAGTGGGGAAGCCAAACAATGCTCATATACAAGGTAAAGCACAGAGTCCACAGGATCCTTGAAGGATGCTGAACAGGATATACCTTCTTCTAGTAAGGGTACAGCCTGGGCCTGACCGTGGGGGGGTCATCTACTGTACCTACTGCATTCCTGCATACGAACCTCAAGTCACCAGGACTTCTGGAGACAAGCCGGATGGCATTTCTCCATACAGGGGAGTGGCTTCCCTGTTTCATGCACCCAATATTAATGCAAACAGCCTAATTCACCACCCTGCTGACAAAAAAAAAACCAGAAAAGAAAAAGTCAGCAGAAAGACAAGGGAGAGATTTTGTCTGCTGCAGCCTTGCCCAAATCCACACACCAGGCTCGCTGCACACGGCTGCCCTGGGCAACCTGCCTCCTTGCAAAATAAGAGTTTGAACTTGCAGCCTTCCCCTCGGCGGGCTGCCACTCACCCCGCTGCACCCGCGTGCTCCCGTGAGAACGGCGGGAGCGAACCCTTCATTGGTGCTGGGCGAAGCAGCTAGCACGCCCCGGAGCAATACTCCGGCATCCCGAGAAAACTGGCAAGACCGGCTCCGCAGCGCCATGAGCATCAGGCATGCAAATGCTTCATCTGACAAGCCCTTGCCAACTGGTGTGTGGCAAGAAGCTGCTGTCAAAGGCTGGAATAAAGAATAAAAACCTTGCCTTTGTCCTGAACGGGGACGAGGACGAGGATGCTGGCACGAAGTGACAGGAGAATGACTGGAACAAAACTGAGCCATCTGTTTCCTGCACCCACAACCCAGATTTAAAATGACAGCTTAATCTGCTCTGGGACCACACAGGTCTGACCTTCTCTGCTAAAGGAGGTGATTTTTTTTACCTGAAGCCAAACCCAGAGCTGGTGATAGTGCTAAAGTGCCTTCCCTTCACAGCAGTGTAAGAGTGATGCAGTTGTGATGGTCCAGAAATGATGTGAGAGGCAAGGATTTCTTAGGGTGCTGCCTTTTATTGGACCCACTATGTCGTTGGGATAAAGTCTTGAATGCAAGACTCTCTTTGTCAAGTATCAGCCATTCAAAAGCTTGTCTAACTTCATTCCAGCGACACAGTGGGCACGTCTACATGTGCGCTGTAATGCGCAGTAGCCTATTTTACTGCACATTCGAGCATCATGACAAAAACTTTGCTAGTGCGTTAATGCTCGGCAAAATTAAGCTACTAAGCATTAAACATCACTAAAAGAGCATGCATTTTTCACTACTAAGTATTAGGGCATGCATTTAGTTAGTACCTCACATTAGAGTTTCCAAAATTAATGTGCAGTAGCAAAAGCACATTCATGAACGTGTAGACATAACCAGTGGGTCCAATAATAGATAACACTTAAGAAATCCTTCTCTTCATGGGACTTTTTACCTTAGGTTAACTCACATACATTAGCTACCGCAAGACAGAGCGCACACCTCCCATTTCTCAACCGTAGGAACAAAGGTCAAGGCTAACTGGCCTCAAATGCATAATTATTGCATGAGATACCACCTGGCTCATGTTTTGCATGCATCAATCTCAAAGCAACAAGAGGTCAGCATTGTTACCTTCACCTTAAAGCAGGGGACAAGCGGGGTCTGTGGAGGTGACCCAACTCACCTGCGGTTATCCAGCAGGTCACCGGCCCTCATCTTCCAGGGCCAAACTCAGCCCCCTTATCCAGCAGGCCACTTCTCAAATGGGTAAGGTGGTTTGGGTGCCTTCCTGTGCACTCCTTACTTTAAGCCCCTCTGGGTTTATAAATGCTCAGTTTTAGGATCATTAAATCCCCGTAATGTCTGTTTAGCCTTAAGTTACTGATACATGCCCTGAATCACCCAAATGTGGTTTGTGCTTTTAGGGGTGTAGGTTGTCGCCGTGTTGGTCTAAGGGCATAGGTAGACAAGGCTCTTTGGGTAAATTCAGTATCTCTTATTAGACCAACTCAAATAGTTGGAAAAAATGTTCTTTGCAAGCTTTCAGGTACAACTATAAAGGGTAATTGTAGCCAAAAGCTTGCAAAAAAGAATTTTTTCCAACTATTTGAGTTGGTCTAATAAGAGATATCGGATTATACCAACTATTTGATTTTTCCAACTATTTGAGTTGGTCTAATAAAAGACACTGGATTTACCCAAAGGACTGTGTCTGTATTTGCTTTTGGGAATCTAGATGGGTTACACTCGACAGGGCCCTCTCTTCAAGAGCCTCCCCAAGCATCACCCACAAATAAGTTCCCTCTTTTCCTTGCCTGGAGGTCATGCATGCCCAGATCTCTTCTCCCGTGCAATCAACCCAAAGAAGTGGCTTCCCCCAATTATCTCAATAAACACCAAGGCTGTCTCAGTACAGACCTTCTTCCCAGTACTGAACATTGTGAAGAAACAGGCTTAACATTGATTTACGCTGCCTGGAATGACGAAAGATGAGCCAGAAGATAGCCAGAGCTGGATCAGGGCCTAAAAACAGCTCCTCCATTCCCAACATCCTTCAAAGCCCTGGTCTGTCGGACTTGGCCTTGCTGACGGGGGTCCTTGCCAAGTCTCCGATGCCAAGGTCTAGGTTTGTGAGCTGCACAGCAGCCCCAGGCCAAGAAGAGTGATTAATAAAAACCAAGGAGAAAGGTACGGATGCTTGCTCGCTGCACCAAACTGCAAGCGACAGCCAGACATTAAGGAGACAGACAAGATACCCCGAGTGTCTTTCCAGCGAGACAGGGATTATTCTTTATGCTTCTGACCACTTCCCTCCCCCATCCCATTTCTTCCAGCATGAAGTCCTTCCCCCCTGTTCTCTAAGACAGGATTTTCTTATCTCCACTGCAGCCAAACCCGGAAGCAGGAGCATTGACCTTTCTGCCTGCTGAGCATCTGCGCTAGATTTAGAGCAGAAAAGCCAACATTTAAGGGGCCCCAGCGAGGCGGGCGAAATACTAGAGCAGTTCTTCTGTTGCAGAGAAGCCAGACCACAACAGGGTTGGAGACTATGGCTGCCTGTTTGAAATCACCGGGTGGTGTATCTTGCAGGAGGCAGTGGTAGTCTGAAGTCAATCAGAAAGCAGGGTAAGCCATCTGTAGGTATTTGAGTCGCTCTAATAAAAGGTATCAGATTTACCCAAACAACCTTGTCCTTAGACCAGCATGGCTACAACCTACACCCCTGTAGGTATTTGCATGCTTAACAGCAGCACCCTGCTGTACCCTTAATAGGATCTTACAGCTATAGCACCCTGGTTGAGAATCACTGCTGTAGGCAATCAACAGGCAGCAGTTTGCCTCTGGATAACGAGAATAGCTCCCCCATGGGAGCAGGCTCCCTGCTGCCTTTGTGCTCCCCCAGCAAACACCTAGGAGCGTCACCCGAGGCTAGTCCTGGATACCAGGACTACCACTGAGGGTGTTTTGGTCCTTGCCTACAGATTCAAAGCCTCCCCACGCGGACAGCACAGCATCACCCCCACCCAATTTTGGGAAGAGAAAAGGAGATTCCAACTATCTTCCTGCCAGACTTGGTGGGTTGGACCCTGGAAAAAAAAAATCAATCCTTAGCGCACAATCACGTATGGCAGCATCCTTGTTGCAAGGGCTGTGTAGGCAATGCTCGCTGAATGAAGAAAAGCGGTCCTTGGGAAAGAAAAGCATGTGAGCAAATAACCAGGGGCTGTAGAGTAAGGAGTATGTGCAGGCGGGCAGAGTTAAGGTTACATGTACCGTCTCAAATTCATCTGGCCTGAATGCAATGTGAACATCTTATAGCCTGATCCCAAGTCCTGACACCAGGGGAACCTTTCCATTCACACCCCGGAGGTTAGGCTTTGTCCTTAACTGTCTAGGGCAATGGTTCCCAATCCGTGGCACACATCCCACCAGTGGTACCCACACAACCTGTCAGTGGCACGCTTTAACAGAACTATTATAATGACTTTATATGACAAAAATGTGCTGGTGGCACTTAAGGTTGTATCGTTTTAAATAGGTGGAGCACAATCTGTCAAGTTTGGGAACCGCTGGGCTAGGGGATTGACTGTAGTTTCCTTAAGAGGGCTTTAATCAATGTGCAAAGTGAATCTGGGGGGGTGGCGAGGGTCCCCAGGACTCACGAGGGGCATTATGTTTCTGTGACACTGTAGCTGCAGCCGGCCTTGGGCTGGCTAACGTGATGGGAGACACAAGTGCTTGAGCCTGGTAGGGGGAATTATCACGGGAAGGGGAAGGCACGTCCAGGCCCTGGCTATCGGGTGACCACATCCTACCTTCCCTCTCATACACAGATCAAAGCCCACTTTAAGACCGGTTTGGTTTGGGGATATTTTTCATCCCCATTCCTCTTTGTGGAAAGCTGCTCCAGAAGCTCCCTTTGATGCTTAGAAACTTCCTCTTACTTTCCAGCCTAACTGTATCCACACCTGGTTTACACCCCTTGGTTTCTGTGCCAACACTGCCCTTCAGCTTCAATAGTTCCCCTCCCTCCCTAGTGCTCAGCCTGATGTATTTATTGAATGCAATCAGATCCCTTCATTCGACCAACTCTTTTAGCCCCTCTTGCAGAAGAGACTCCACTCCCCTGATCATCGTAGCAGCCCTTCTCTGCACCTGGCCCAGTTTGCATTCATCCTTCTTGAGCATGGGTGATTAAAGTGTAACTGATATTCCAAGCAAGGTTTCACCAAGGCTTTGCTAATACTTCTCTGTCTCCACTGAGAACACCTGGCCTGATAGAGCAGATAGACACAGGCTTGCATTTTTTCTCATGCCTGCATCATACAGCAACTTGAGTCATCCAGTGATCAGCTAATGCACCAAGATCTCTCTCCTGCCCTGAGCAATTGCTGGGTTCCAGGTGATAGCAGTCTTTCTTGTTATTAGACCTTCAGTGGAGGATATTGCACTTTGTCTGACAAGCTCATCCCATACCTATTGCTACACTCTTCGAGGTCCGACCTGTCTCGCATTATATTCTGGCCCTCTGAACTGATACTGCCCTCTCCCCTGAAAACGCTTCCTACCCACCTGACAGCTCTGCTAATCCTGAAGTTCTCCAGTTTAACAATCATTTCCCATGCAAGCCAGCATCAAATGCTTCGCTGAAGTCCTGAGAGAGAAGGTCTACATTCCCTTTGTCTGGAAAAAGCAATTCTTTTAGTCTGGCACGATGCACCTTGCAGCATTTTTGCCTCATTTTCCGTGGACCTGCATGTCTTTAACGATCCCCCCAATGCCTTGCACAAAAGCCTCATAGACTATTGAGGCCAGACTGCCAGGACTACCCCTTTCCCAGCTCCTCAGACCCAGCCTGAAGCAATCCGGCACTTCCTGTAATGTAGATACATATATCTTAAACAGATCCAGAAAGTTGGAGGAACACGTGTCTAAGTATCAAGCCAGGCACAAGTTAAACCATGCGGGGCACAGGGCAGCAGCTACCTGGCAAAGGGACGCCAGAATAGAAAGGCAGGGGAAAGCAAGCAGAGTGGGAGACTACAACACCGACTGCAAGCTCTGGGGTGGAGCTTGACTTCATGAACGTTTGCTGAAATGGCCCGTGATAGTAGCCAGGCAAGCAAGAGCTGCCTTCACAGCGGTACAGCCCTGCACTCACAATCGTGCTCGCGTTCATCCTCCCGGCTCGGCCGCCAAAGAAACCAGAATGACACCCCGTGTTTCAATCAACGTCCGGCCTAGGCAGGAAACCTTCATTGCCTTCCCATGCCAACACGCAATCATGCACATAAAGATGCGGAGAACATACAGGTTGCATACATGCATGGTAGCGTTAGAGTGATGTTGTAGCCGTCACAGCCCAGGAATTACTGCAGAGACAAGGGGTGTTGGTTGTAGCCGTGTTGGTCTAGGCAGGCGAGTTTCTTTGGATAGATGTGAGATCTTTTATTAGATGAACTGAATAGTTAGCTGGTCTAATAAAAGATCTCACATCTACCCAAAGAACCTCACCTGCAGAGACCAGGACCAGGACACCTTTAATTGGACCAATTGGGATAGAGGGAGACAAGCTTTCAAATGCTTGTCTAGGTGTCCTGAAGAATGTCTTGCATTTGAAAGCTTGTCTCCCTCCATCCCAACACTGCAGTTGGTCCAATAAAAGATGTTAACCAAAGAAATCCTTAAAAGTGCCTCAGATGCTGCTGCCTCTACAAGACGTATTTAGGACTGCTCAACTCTGTGTCGTTGATCTGTACTGCTAACAGGCACTGGAGATCCTCCGTTAGTTCAGGAATGGCTATCTCCTCCTCTTCCAGGGTGCTGGGAGGGGGTATCAGCAAGGGCTGAACTCAGGAGGGGTCACTGCAAAGCACAGATCTCGACCGCATGGACAACAGAGCAGGGCTTATCAGCTGTGAATAGCAGCAGGCAGCCTGGCTCTGGGAGATTAGCCACAGACCAGGGCAGACACACGCTTGGCCACTGTGTTACGGGGAACAACCCACAGAGGAGCTGACGGGAGCCTGCTTGGGCTTTGCATATGGTCAGGCCCCTACTTTGACCTTGCAGTGCTGTTCCCCTGCAGGCCCGAGGCCAAGAGGCTCTGGAGGCAGCAGGACTTCCAGCAAGTGGTACCACCTGTGCCCAGGCCATTGCAGCCTGAGCAATCTGTTCCCCGGGCCAGCCGGCTTCTGCTGACTCCAGCACAAAGCAGCCGCACATGGGAGATTACCATGCTAATGAGTACCAAGCACATCCGGCAGCACGCTCGGGAACTAACCCACAGCCAGTGGCAGAAAGCACAACCATAAAACCTGCAAGCGGGAACACTTCCTGGCCACCAGATAAAAGATCAGTTGTGCCAGGGGTTCCCACCAGCGTAACACGAATGCACTGGCATCTGCTACGCATGCGCGACCCACCAGTACACACACACCGGCATCTGCTACGCATGCACGACCCACCAGTACACACACACTGACATCTGTTACGCATGCATGACCCACCAGTACACACACACCGGCATCTGCTACGCGTGCACAACCCACCAGTACACACACACCAGCATCTGCTTCGCATGCACAACCCACCAGTACACACACACCGGCATCTGCCACGCATGCGTGACCCACCAGTACACACACACCAGCGTCTGCTACGCATGCATGACCCACCAGTACACACACACCGGCATCTGCTACACGTACACAACCCATCAGTACACACACCCCAGCATCTGCTCCACATGCACAACCCACCAGTACACACACACTGGCATTTGCTACACATGCACAACCCACCAGTACACACACCCCAGCATCTGCTATGCATGCATGACCCACCAGTACACACACACCAGCATCTGCTCCACATGCACAACCCACCAGTACACACACACCGGCATCTGCTATGCATGCACATCCCACCAGTACACAAACACCGGCATCTGCTATGTATGCACAACCCACCAGTACACACACACCGGCACCTGCTCCACATGCACAACCCACCAGTACACACACCCTAGCATCTGCTACACATGCACAACTCGCCAGTACACATACACCGGCATCTGCTCCACATGCACAACCCACCAGTGCGCACACACCCGCATCTGCTACACACATGCACACAGTTGCATACAGTGTTAAAGTGGTCACCTAGAAGGCAAAGCATCCACAGGAAAGACTGCAGCACTGACCCCCTTCCCCGCCCCTCCATCTTTAGCATTCTGGATGCAGCAAGAAGAGCAGCCAGGGAGTTTAATAGGATTTTTTTTCCTGCTTAATGCCCTACTTTCCCCCCCATGCTTTCCGTCTCTCACGCTTGGGTACTCCCTCCTGCGTGTTCCCCCCCCAGCTTCCTGCCAAGGTTTCATAATGCTGGGGTGAAAATCTTCCACCTCATCAATCAGGTGTCAGGACATCAACCTGAGACATCAAACATTTGAGCCCCAGGCAACAGATACCTGCAGGACATCAGAGGGGGAAGGCAGGTCTATTATTACCTGTTGTCATCCGTACACGGACAGCTCGCCCAGTTGCAAGTGACTTCAGAGAGTGCCTGGACTAGAGCAGATCAGGAGTTTCCTGATGCAATGTTTCCCTCTTGGATTATGCGGGTTGGTCAGGAAGATTTCACGGGTCCGGAGGTGGGGGCGGGATTTCAGGGGCAGATCAAGCCCACTGCAAAACAGTGGAGATCCCAGCGGGCAAGACACTCCGCTGGGACCCTGCTTTGAAAGATTATTTTGGAGCCCAAGCAAGTGCCGACCACTGACTGGCCTGTTTTGGGGTGGGGCGTCTCGCTGTAGCTTTTCTGCAAGGAGTTTCACAAGGGTTTGGTGTTGTCCCAAAACCTCACATTCTTCTCAGCACAGATCCCAGCTTCCTGGCCAGCCCCAGTCTCCGCAAGGCGTCCTCGCCAGGAGTTTTCCTCCCACTCAGCTCCGCCAGCGGGTGCTGTAAACCGCAGAGCCCCGCTTCCAGGGGGGCCGAGACTCGGCAGCTCCCCTCGGCTTCGGGTGGACTTGTGTAGGGGGGGCTCAGCATCTCTGAGCATCCCGGTGCTGTCTACAGCAGGGGGACCACTGCTGTCCTGAGACAGGGCAATGCTCAGGGATGAAGACGTGTCTAGACGGGGACCTGCATTAGGTTTTTTCCCCTCGAAATATCCCACCCCTGCTACCATGGGTAACAGACACCCAGAGGCCCCGATTCAGCAATGCAGTTGATTGCGTGCCTAACTTGCAAGACGCCCACCCCCAGGGGAGACACCCACGTGCTTTAGGAGCATGAGCCGCACAGCTCGGGAGGCTGGATGGGCACCCAGCCCCCTTTATGCCCGCTCCCCCCGCAGAAGGCTGCTGCCCCTAGGTGCCATGCTCGGCTCCTAGCCCAATGCTTCCCCTTAGCATCCAAAGGGAGCAGATTTCAGAGCACTCATCCTCTACCACGGCTCAGGCAGGATCTACACCAGCCCAGCCAAACGTTTGCCTAACTCACTCTTGAAAACGGCCAGGGATGGAAACTCCACGGCCTTCCTAGCCACTCCACTGTGGCTGGAAAGGGCTTCCTGATCCCCAGCCTAAGCCTCTCCCCTCGTGTTCTCAGCCCATCACTTCTAAACCTGGCCCCTGTGGACAAAGAGAAGGATCGACTGGCCTCCAGACCAGACCCTGGGGTGCGGCTGCTGGATCCCTCTGGCCCGCTGTGGGCGATTGGTGCAGGAGACATCCCCAGAGGCCACAGCAACGGGCACATGTGAAACCCCCGCACAGGCGATGCCAGGGACACTTGCACATCAGCCTCCCACCCAAAGGAGCTGGCAGTTCTGCAAAGGGAAGGGGAAGCAGCACTAGGGGAGCACTCGCTTCTGCTTCCCCTTCCCCGGGAGCCCCAGCGCATGCAGAACTTGCAGGGCAGCAGAGAGAGGGGGCTCTCCGCAGGCACCTGCCTCCTCTGGCCGGGCAATCACCTGGCACTGAGACTGCTCCCCCCATGCCACAACCAGCCTCCAGAGACGCAGCCACATCCCCTGCCCCTCTGGCCTGGCAGCGGGTGACCCTGGAAGGGGGGGAACACCAGCTTCAGCAACAAGCTCTCTACTGCCGCGCATCCCCAGGCAGGACCCATTGCCCGCACGCCTGTAATGCGAACACATGTGCCTATTCAAACACTTAAGTGCCAACACATATAAATACGTATGGATAGGCAAGCACACATATATGCACGCGCACACATATATGCACACGCACATATGCATGTGCACGCATATACGCATATATGCATGCACATGCATATCTGCACACATACATATGCATGCATACACATACATATGCACGTGCACACATATGCACACACATACACATGCACACATATGCATGTGTGCACATACATGCACACATATATGCACGTGCACACATATGCACTCACATACACACGCATACATATATGCATGCACACACATACGCACGCACACATATACGCACATATATGCATGTGCACACATATGCACGTGCACACATACATGCACACAAACATATGCACGTGCACACATGTATATGCAGGCACACATACATGCACACATGCACACATACACATATATGCACGTGCACACATATGCACACATACACATATATGCACGTGCACACATATGCACACATACACATATATGCACGTGCACACATATGCACACATACATATACACGCGCACACATATGCACACACACATGCACACACACATATATATACACACGCACACACGTATATGCATGCACACACATACACGCACACATACATATGCACGCGCACACATACACGCACACACATATGCATGCACGCACACATATATGCACATACACATATGCACGCGCACACATTTATGCACGCCTGCACACACAAGCACACGTGCACACAGACCTGCACGCGCACGCCGACCCCCCGACACGCAGGCAAAACCGACAACCCACCCGCAGGCACATGCAGAGGCTCACACGCGAACACACCCGCACCTGCACACGCGCACACCTTGGTGCAGGCGCCGCTGCACAGTGCAACGCCGAAGCCGGCCCGGGTGAGCGCACCGTGGTGCCAACCCCACGCGCGTGTGTGTGAGTGTGTGTGTGTGCCCGGCCCGCAGGACCCCGCTCACCTGCCCTGGCCGGGACCCCGCCGCCGCTGCAGCCACAGCCCGCCGCGCAAAGCGCCGCCCCGCACCGCCCGGCCCGGCCCGGCCCGGCCCCCGGGCGGGGAGAGGAGGGAGAGGAGGCGCCCGCGCCTGCGCTGCGCAGCCCGGCCCGGGGGAGCAGCGGGGCTGGGGCACCCGGGGCAGGGAGCAAGACCGGCCAGCCCCTGCCCCAGGGGCTGAGGAGCAAGCAGAGGCAGCAGGAGAGGGGAAACTGAGGCACAGGGGGCTGCACCAGGGGTGGCCAACTCTGCCTCCGCGGGCTGGCTCTGAAGGTCGCACGTGCGCGCCCCATCCAGCACTGGGACCCCACGTCCAGCCGGGCTGGGTCTCCGAGGGCTGGAGCGCGTGGTGCCGCGGGCATCTTTGCCATCCCCCCCCGTGACACCCGAGCCCACAGGGACCCTCTGGGTGCAGCAGATCCACAGCCCCAGGTGGAGGGGGCATGGCAGGCCTGAAAACGCAGAGCCCCAGCCCAGCAGACGGCATCAAACTGCTGCGAGGCCTGGCTTGCCAGCAACCCCTTTCCTTCTTGCGGACCGGGAGGGAGACATAGATTCATAGATTCATAGATGTTAGGGTCGGAAGGGACCTCAATAGATCATCAAGTCCGACCCCCTGCATAGGCAGGAAAGAGTGCTGGGTCTAAATGACCCCAGCTAGATACTCGTCTAACCTCCTCTTGAAGACCCCCAGGGTAGGGGAGAGCACCACCAAACGGCCGAGTTCGATACGGTCCCTGCCCTAGGATGCGGATTCTAAGCACTGGGATTAATTTGAGAAGCTCCCCTCAGCCCCCAAAACTGGGACAGGGAGAAACTTTTAACAGTAAATCTCTTCTGGCACCCTTACGGCTGTTAGGGGCAAGTTATTAGGGCCCAGGACGGCTGCCTCGGTTGAGGATGGGTTCCAGTTACATCCACGAGAGCCGGGGAAGTTGCAACCGGCACCGTCCTTTTAGGGCACCTCTAAGAACAGCCTCCTGGATGTTGAGTGGGAGCATCCCATTAAGTAGGAGGCAAGTGTGTGCACTCTGGGACTGTACCTCACCAGGCCTGGATACCACTCCCAGCTATGCTGGTGACCTCCCACGAGTCACGTCCCCTTTCTGTGCCTCGGTTTTCCCATCTGTAAAATGGGCATACTAATACCGACTGCCTCCGTCGAGCACTTGGGGATCTACTCATGCAAGAGAGTTATGATAAACTCTTAAAATTAACTATGGGAAGTGAAAATGTCAGCTTGAAGGCCTCACCACCTTCTCCTGTCATGCTCCGGGGGTGCAGACTAATTCAGGACCCGAGTCAGCTGTGACAATCAAAGGGACGTCGTAGCATGATTATGTGCAGGGTAATGTCTAGGCATGCAAAAAGACGCCTAATTTCAGGCTGTGCAAGGCCTGCATAGGCAAGAAAGGCCTATAGCAGCTTGACTTGTTGCATTGTCCTGACTGCTACTTTTAAGAGCAAACGCCATCTCCTTCCCATCCGCACAGAACCTCTCAGCTGCGTGCAGCGGTGCTTTCGACTTCGCCTAGAGTCTGCCCTTGAATAGGTCACCCGTGACTCACCCTCTTGGCAGTGAGGACGCGAGCTAAATCACTCAAACACTGGTGTCCCTCTGGTGCCCCCCAACCATTCCTCTGCGTGCCCAGGGCACACACGCTCTCCGGGGAAGACCCTGAGCAGCTCAGCTCCCTGCAGCGTGGAAAACAGTGCCACTAGTGGGGCTGCCACCAGTGAGGAAACGGTAACTGGAAGCGTGTCCGCTCACACCCAGGCCAGCTGCAGCAGAGATCCCCAATGAGAGGCCAACTTGGCCGTGCAAGATGGATAGGTAAGTGAAAAAGAGGAGTGGAGGCAGCTCCAAAGAGCGCAGACCACGCTCCAAGCAGCAAACACCCACTTTAATTTATTTAGCGGCCTGGAAGAGATTTCCTTTGAACAAATACAGGCAGCAGCTCTCCAGCTGCTTTCAGCGGGCGTGAAATCCCCACCGAAGCAGACTTTACCCAGCAAACGAGCCCTGCGGTCCTTGAGGCTGAAATGTCAGCGACGGCGTCATTTTCCTGATCTGAAGCTCAGCGGGAACTGAACATCAGACAAACCCGATGTATTTTGATGTCCTGCTGCTGCTGCTGAGCGACGTGCAAATGTGCCGTGTGCCGAGGTCCTGTGAAAACGGTGGACGGTGGCTCGGGGAGGAAAGAGGAGATAAGTTCCCCTTACAAACTCTGAGCCATAAAGGGAGCGGATAAGCGACCTAGGAAAAAGTCAGAGTTCAGTGGCCGTGTGAGATAAGGCAGAGGGGTAGATACTCAGTAGATGATTCATTCGGCAAATACGAGGGAGTTGGCTTCAGTCGAAGGGTGACCTGTGTTCCTCCTTCCTTTCTTGAATAAATGTGTCTTGCCCCTGTTTGTTCTGGGGTTTGTGCAACACCCTAGGGCTGGATTCTCCTCTCAGGGGTGTTTCCACACCTGTGGGTGCATCCCCACGGGGAAGTCGGGAAGCAAAGCTATCGGTTTGTCATGCCCCGGGACCCCATGCTGCCGTCCTGTGCGGACTCTCTTAGGGCTTGTGGCAGCTGCTTGTCCCAGCCTGGGCATATCCACCGCTACTGATGCTTCACTGCAGAGCCAGAAGCTCACCTGTGAGATGGCGCTGGACTCATTCCCAGGGCCTGCTTTCAAACCCTTGGTCTCTGGTGGGTCTGGGAGCAGGTCAGGCAAGTCTGGAGCAGCCTTGTGAGTGAACTTAGGGTTCTGGAGCAGTTTTTGCTCAAACCCTCCAGCGCTGGCTCCTACTGCCACAGAGCAGCCTGTAATGTGCCCTAAGGATGCCCTGGCACGAGGTGCCCGGCTTCACCATCCAGCCCCATGGTCTCCTCTGCCAATGGGCAACACCAAAGGCTGCAAAGGAAGAGGCAAGGTATCCGGCAGTAATAACTTTCACACGCAGAGGGAAGCCCTGCTGTAACTATAAACCTGGGTTTGGGGGGGCTGGGGAGTCAGAGTGCAAACCACATCACTGCCACTGACTTCGGTAGCTGGGCTGTACTCATTGCCTGACGGGCTCAGGCAGCCATTAGCAGCTATAATGACTCTGGATGTTCCTGATAGGCATATCAATGACCCGACTTTCTTTTTTCGTTGCATTTTGCTCAACTAAAGATGTTTGGCTTCTCCAACCCGTCCCAGCGGACATCTGCCTGCATTACAGCACTGCAGTAAATAAGAAGGATACAGTCATTCTAGTGATTATACAGCTGTTCTGGCTTGCATCTGCCATCAAAGTCGGAGGGGAGGGAGAGGAGCGCCCAGCACTCTCCATCTCTTGAGGTGTGGCTTCTCTTGGTACCTTGCTCCAGTGGCCAGTCCCCTTGTTAAAAATGACCCCAGGAAAATTCAGAATATTTGCCTTGACAGCAGCCTATGGCACATCAGTAGTAAATTCTGCCTTTCCCTTTTCCATATAGTAACAGCATAGTCCCCCTAGTTGCTTGATTTATTTTGGCAGGCACTCAGATGCCTCCATGATAGGAATCATACAGGTGCCTAGACAGAAATATTTTTTTAATGTATTTATTAATCTTTATGTCTTTTTTATGTATTTATTAATATTTATGTATCTATTAATTGAAACTCCTCATTCTTCAAGCCACTTGCCAGACAGAGAGACAAGTTGCAGGCCACAATGAATGCTGAATTATTTGCTGTCAAAAAATTAGATGCTTGAGGAAACTCAAGGCAAGGCCAAGGTTGTTCAAGGTAATGTCCCGTCACTAATGCCAGAGGCGGTCGATTAATTAGCTGCTCTCTCAGCTGATGCCATCGTGTCCGAAAGAGCAAGAGCTACCTGCAAAGGAAACAAAACTGCAGCGGGGGCAGCCCTGTGGACAAGGCAGCTCTCAGATGAGATGCTAATGTCTGTCCTTGATCAAGACGGAGCAATGTAAGAAGGCTAAGGCTGGAAAGGACTGTGGTAGTGGTCTGCTGGACATCCAGAAACCCATCTAGAAACACCTTCAGGTCCAAGAACTCCTGACTAACTAGCGCGTCTTTTAGAAAGATACCTGGTCCTGGCTGGGGGCGTTGGTTGCAGCCGTGGTGGTCTAGGGACATAAGCAGGCGAGGATCTTTGGGTAGATGCGATATCTTTTATTAGACCAACTAAATAGTTGGAAAGATTGTTCTTTGCAAGCTTTTGGGCACAAACGCCCTTCTTCAGGCAGAGGGAGAATGAAGACTTTACATCTCTTGGGCAGCCGTGCCAAGCGCTATCTGTCCCCCCTCTCAGAAATGCACATCTCATTTGAATGCTTGTGATTTTCCCTTCCATCTCTTGGATCCAGTCATGCTTTCCTTGCTGGATTTACAAGCACCCTCGTATCACAGCTTTCCTCCCTGCACCTAGCGTTCCTGTTTTTGTGTTCATTCTTCAGCCAGTTCACCTGGGATGTCTTCGTTAGGCACATTAAGGGTTTTTTATTTTCTATTCAGCATGTAACAGCAGATACTAGGATGAAGCCTCCACCGCCCCAAGCTGGGATCTTATTCCTTAGCATTCATCACGCTGGGGCTGTGCTATGACTTGAATGGAAAATCACTTGTTTTTTGTGGGGGATCATCTTTTTTTCCTCTGGGAACAGCACAACTGGTTTCTGGGCAGAGGAGGCCTGTCTCCCACTGTCACAGGCAGTGCAAAGACCCGCTCCAATGGCCCTGGTTCTGCAGCATCCTTCTTGCAAAGCCTTGGCCAGGATGATGTAGTTGGGGCTGGTCCTGCTTGGAGCAGGGGTTGGACTAGATGCGACCTCCTGAGGTCCCTGCCAACCCTCTGTACCACAGCAGAGGTTAGTGTGGATTCCTGTTTCTAGAAACACCCTATAGGTAATTATTCCCCCAGAGCTTCAATGGTATAATGCCCACTACTCGCGGGTCCTTCCTCAGTCCCACACACCAACAGATCCACGCTCCATTTCATGTAGGAATATAAACCCACCATCTGTCAGGAGTGGTCCAGTTACAGCTGATCGTGCCATGGGGCAGAGGGTGGACTTGATGACATCTTGCAGTGCCCACCCACTCTATTTGCTATTACTGTGCCAGCTCCTGTCTTGATGGGGAATCACAATCCATCTTCGGCAAGAGTGGCTTGTCATATTGAATGAAATAGTTTGAATGTTTGTAAAGGTTGCCCATTAGCCAGTTTCAGGAAGAAGATAAGATTTATCTCCTTACCTAGTTCATTGTTTTGGGACTACGTGCAAAAGGTCCTGACTTTGCTTAAAGTCTTAATTTAAATTTCATCTTTTAGAAATCTTTTACAAAGAGAGCAAGTATCCTGAATTCCAAGAGATCAAACCCTGGGGCCTTTTGACCAGGTTGGTAAGAAAAGGGCATTTGCAGTGATATGGAAGTTTCCCACAGGTAATTTAAAATGCTCAACGAAGGTAAAAGAATCTGTTGAGTAAGATCCGAGCCCAAATTTGGGAGCAGTGATATATTGAGTAGGAGGAGCCCACTGATGGCAGCTCGCTCAATAAAAACTGTAACTTACTGTCCCAATTTGGAGGTGACTATACTTGTAGAACAACGAAGGAAAAATCGCAAGTATAGCCCGGGTCCAGATTGATCACCTGAACCACCCTCTCCGTGAACACGAATCTCTTAGTTCACACTGAAGCCGCACCTGAAAGGGACTGAAGGAAGGGGACTTAGTCCTATCACTGCTGAAGCCAGCCTATTGAATTGTATTGCTGAGCCCATTTCATTGAACCGTACTACTGAGGCCAACCCATTAAATCGTACTACTGAGGAATGAAACCATATTTTGGTATTTGGCTTCTTGGAATTCTAGGATTGTAAGTATATTATGAAAAATAATAGTATTGATTCAAATTTAACTTTTAGTTGTAATTGTAGTTTTTGTAACACTAATTCTTATAGTATTGTTTGGGAAGGAAGTGCATTCGGAGCATTGTTTCTGATATATGTAATTATTGTGTTTTTAATGTTTGTGGGGTTTCTTAAAGCTAAGCAGTGTTATATACGTAGCAAAGAGTTTTAAAATACAATTGTGTTGTATGAATTAAGTGTGTAATCATTGTGAAATCGTGCAATCAGTTAACTACTCCCCTAGCCAGTGCATCAAAACGAATCAGTAAATTGTGTGGGATTTTCTCTATTCCATAACCCACTAGAGACATGGCTTACAACAGAAAATAACTTCAAACTAAGAGGTTTTCACACAGCTTGAATTCCAGCTTTTGTCTCGGGAGTGTACCAGAGCGCATGCCTTGTGGGGAGCTGGGTGCAATGCTTATTTATTCAGCCATTAGATGTCTAATGCAGCGTTTACTGTAATGCCTGTCCTTCGCAGGTGCTCATGGAGAAGAATGATCTGCTTTACAAACAGGAATCCCGGTTTCCTCCGATTTAAAAAAATCCCTGGTTTTTGGTTTTAAAAAGTAACCCCAAATCCACATTTTTCAATCAGAGAAAACCAAGATCCATGCTTATAAACCTCTCTCCCACCAGCCTCCTCCTTATATTGAGCGGTCCAGGGATGACGCAGAGAGAAACTATCTCTAACTTGCAAGGTGAGCAAGTACGATCTGGAGTCATTGATAGAAAATAAACCTGAGCCCCAGAGTGCTATTTTCACAGGGTCGCCTTTCCCCAGGGAACTGCACTTTGCTGCAAAGTATATTCCTGACCAATTGGGATCAATTTCTCACTCAGAAGGAAAGCCAGAAAAATTAGATCTTTTTGCACATGGGAAACCTCAGTGTATTGAAACCCCCTCCAAGAATAGCTCCTGTGTTGACCCAATGGCTACAAGATGATTGCAATAAGGTTTGCTGTGGATTCTCCATGGACACACACACAAACACGCATGCACACACGGTGACTCACACACACACACACACACACACACACACAGTTTGACTCACACAAAGTTAATAAATCACCTACAGTTAAGTGTTCATTGATACTCCGGGGCTGCTGGGAAATCCAAAAACCATTAATTTCTGCACTTAACTGGCCATATCTGTGCTTCTTTCTGAACAGTAATAAATCAAAGTGTCTTCTAATGGACTGGCTACTCTTCAGTGGGTTATGGGCCTTGAATAACAGCAAAAAGCTTGCTCAAAGATGAATAAAAACTATACCGAGTGATAGGTATTACAGCAGCTGAGATCAGGGATAATGGCACGGCTTGTTGGCACAAGACAGTCCCTTCTCTAACAGGCTTCCAAGTAACTGGAGGAGACAGGCAAAGGAAGGATTATCCTCACAGGGGACAGGAGCAGACAGTGTGTGTGTGCACTGCAGGTCTTGCTGCGGTGTAGTATAAATGGATCTGAGCTAGCTTGGGTATCTGTAGGTCTATCTTGCCCAGTATCCTTGGACACGCAGGGGCAGGGAGTGGATGCTGCAAGAGAGAGTCGACCTGGTATGGCCAGGGTTTTTCCCACTGCTCCTATCTCACTTGCAGCCTCCAGCATTTAAGGTCTAGGAAGCTGTGATTCAGAGGGTGCATCCCTAACTCTGGTGCTCAATAGCTGCTGATGCCCCTTTCCCAACACCGCGCCTAGACTCCTGGCAAACTTTTAGTATCAGGCCCTGCTTTGCTAAAGACAGTGATAATAATAATCAGACAATGGAAAGAAAATTGCTATTTTTGGGCCCTGTGCGGCCACCCGATTCACCTATGCCCGTGTCCGGGTCTGCCCTTTCCTCCAAGAACGTGTCCAGCCCCCTTTTGAATCTGGCTAAACTGGCGGCATCCGGTGGCAACCAGTTGCACACTTGAATGACAGGCTGTGCGAAAAAGAACTTCCTTTTGTTCGTTTTAAACTCACTACCTATGAGTTTCACTTTATGACTCATAATTCTCCCGGTCCTAAAAGAAATGGAGCCCGGGTCTGGAATAAAACACTATAAAAAAAAATAGGAAATGCAATTAAAGAAATTCTTTTGCAAAAATCTTGTTGGTCTAATAAAAGATATCCTCTCTACTATGAGTCCAGAATGAAATTTGGCCTTCCTGCCAGTGCTCAGGTCTCAGTTCAGCCCCCCTGACCTTACTCTCGGCTACATATATTTTTGGAATAGCCAGTAGTATCCTAATTTCTTGTCCCCACCATTGTTCAGTCTTCTGTCTGTCGGGGGCATGTCGGACATCAAGCAGGGAGAGGCCGATGGGAGCTGCCAGGGGGAAATCAGTGGGCGATGAGAGGGTGGAAGTGCATGCTCTCCTTGGGGTCCCTAGTGACTGAGAGTGTCAGGGCACAGGTGAACATAAGCGGTGTAGCCCTGGCAAAGGATCCTGATCTAATCCACTGTTACACACCCGCAGCTCCTTCAGCATGGTTCAGAGCAAAGCGGCTACGTCTTTAATCCTGCTTCTCCCGTCCGCTTCCAGGCAGCACTGACATGGAGCAGATGAAAAGGGGGGTGATAAGGCATCAGCTTAACACCTCGTGTGTGTGAGCAAGGATGGATTTCCTTTACGCTGGAAGAAAGATGAGTGTGCTCAACCTGCAGCCCTAACCAAGAGTTTACACCATCTTGTAACACTCAAATCAGGAGCCATCTGCATCCTGAGATATTCTTTGCTGAGCTTGCCTTGCATTGAAATGCTGACGGTGCCATCTAGCGGGTTTTCTAGCTCATGTTCATGCTCTGTTAATGCAGCTCTTTCATCAACTCCTTGGAGTGTTGCTAAAAGCACCGCTTACCTGCCAGGATAGCATGGAGAGCTGCTGGAGCAGCTCATTTGCTCTCTGCTTAATTCAAACTTGGCCTGCTCTAGCCCTGCAAAGGGAGAGCAGAAAAATGGGAAATGCTGGGAACGTGGCGAAACAGAAGAATTGGCCTAGAGTGTGTGCAGGGGAGGGACACGGGCCGGCGACGTTCTTTGGGTACATCTGATATCTTTTATTAGACCAACTCAAATAGCTGGAAAAAATTTTCTTAGTAAGCTTTTGGGCACAAACGCCCTTCATCAGGCTGAGGAAGCACCCGCAGATGGTCTGTGCTCTTCCTGGATGGAGTGGTAAGGCAGCCAGAGGCCAGTACATATGCAAGAAAGCCAGTCAATTAAAATGTAAATTGAGGTGGACAGTAGATGAGACACAGGCAGGGGTGGGAATCTTTATCCCAGCCTCAGTGCCTAGTATCCTTCCCCAGCTCCTGATCCATTCACTAACTACACACGATGAGTGTGGAGAGGCTGGTCTCAGGGTCTTGCAGACAAAACCCGCCCAGCCCAAGGAGCTCAGGAGAGGAAGTGGTGCAGAAAAGCTCCATTTAGCTGTTGCTCTGGCATGCACCGTTGAACCTGACTGTGCCCGTGTGCCCATATCATCTACAGCCTGCGCCCAGCTAAGTCACAAGCTCCTCACCAGTCAGGAAGCCCCTTCATTCCTTGCTTCCTTGCTCTTGGTGGGGTGAGACCCAGCGTGCACAACGTGGGCAGGGGCAGAGGGAGGCAATTGTGAACCATCTCTCCAGGCAGCTGGGGATGGTGCAGAGCATCTCACTAAGGCTACAACATCAGGGGACCTCCCTCGCCCGTGCTTTGAATGACAGCCCGCTGAAAGAGCAGCAGAAGAAACTTGAGGTTGGAGATATAAGGAAGTTTCTGACTATGAAGGTGGTTAAGCACTGGAACAGGCTGCCTGGAAAAGCTGTGGGATCTCCATCCCGGGACATTTTCAAGAGTAAGTTAAACCAACCCTTGACTAGGATGGTTTAATCAGGGATGATCCTATGACTGGAATGACCCCTGACCCTCTCTTCCCAACTTTCTTCCTGCCCCAGGCTCACAGACAGGCTGGCCTGAGCCAGGATTGTAAAAAGAAGAGATGGACCACTAACCTGGGATTTAAGGAATCAAAACTCATGGCAGAGGTGACATCTTTTATTAGACCAACTAGATATTTGCAAACAAAATTCATTATTGGCAAGCTTTCGGGCACAGGCACCCTTCACCAGCCATAGGAGACTGCAAAGAGTGTAAAAGTTGTCTTGGGTAGAAATGAAAATTCATATTTCATAGGAGAGCTGAAGGTGTGGCAAAGTCTCTTGCTTGGAACAGTCGTTTTGTGCAGATTCAGCTCAGAGAAAATTTGGAAAATATTTATTTTTGCAAATATCTACCCGATCTAATAAAAGATATCACTCCTGCCACGCGTTTTGATTCCTTTTGCCTCCAGACCAATCCAGCTACAACCTGCATACCTGACAACCTGGGATTTAGGAGTTTAAGGTTCAATTGCCTGCCCTGCAATCAGGCTTTCAGCCCGATCTTGGGCAAGCCCCTGAAGTCTGAAATCAGTGGGAGTTTGGTGCCTAATCTCTTTGAGGGTCTGAGCCCTAGGGCTACTTCTCTGTCCACCTCTTAGGCATCTAAGTGGCTTTAGGCACCCAAGTATGATCCACTTCACCCTGCTTGAATGTTCAGAAACCAGGTAACACAAACGGCGGTGGAGCTGCCTGCCGACAGCTGCTTTTTTGTGACAGTCGCAGGGCTGAGACACAGCACGTGCCCAGAGGAGGAGCGTTCAACACTTCTTCAGGAACAGGATCAGAGCTGGGGACCTGTGTCCACCTAGATGCTGCTTAAGTAGGTGGGATAGGCTCTGAGCCTTGGTGTCTCCGATCATTCACTCCCCATCTGTCAACTGGGGATGAGCACTTTCCTCCCTTGCAGAAGTGCTGCGAGGCTAAACAGATAAAAGACGGTGGGTCACTGAGCTTGTCTAGCATTCCAGCCTGCAAGGAGCTGTGGGGAGCAGGGGGTGTCACGTGCATGTGCACTCGCACACGTGCATGAGGCTGGGAACACAACCAGGCGTCCTGGATAGCAGGTAAGTATAAGTGGGGTTGGGGACATGGGGGGTTGAAGAGGATTGAGGATTGAAGAGCCCTCCATCTGTTCAGTTTTCTGTGTCAGCTCCAGAAGGAAGGAGGCCCTTAATGAGAACCAAGATGACTGTCAAAAAATTGGAGAGCACAGTTGGGGCAACGATACACCCTTGCTTGACTCCAGTTCAGATGACAAACAGGTCTGTCTCCAATCCACCACATAGGACAGCTTTGGTCTTCTGGTCATGAAGAAGCCTCAGGACCTTGGTGTACATCCAAATCTGGCCAGTACTTTCCACAAGGCCTTGCAGTTGATGGAATCAAAGGCCTTAGTGTGGTCAGGGAAGGCCATATGCAGGTCCCGATGTTGTTTCTGACACTTTTCTTGACAAAGCTCATGTCAGTTGTCCCAAAGGGTGGATTGAAACTAACTGAGATTCAGGCAGGACTTCCTTAGCAAGAGGTAGAAGATGGTTCAGGAGCATGCAAACAAGGATCTTCCCTGCTGTGGAAAGGAGGGCAATACCTTGAAAGCTCCCACATACATACTTACTTACCTCCTTTCTTGAAGACAGTTGTGCTATTGGTATTCCTTAGGTCCCCGGGGACCTCTTTGTTATTCTAAATTCATAGAATAAATTCATGGAGTCTCAGCACCAGTTGCTCACCACTAGCCTTGCAGATCTCAGCACGTATGCCATCTGGCCATCTGGTTGCAGTAGCCTTGCTGTTTTTGGTTTCCTTGATGGCACACCAGACTTCTTCTAGGATAGGAAAGTTGGTGAGGGATCCCTATTCAGGGTGTGGGGGGATGGACTCAGCGGTGGTATCTGCCACAGTTGAGTCATAGTTCAGGAGTGCCTCAAAGTGGTCTTTCCACCTAGCTTGGATAGCTCCATTGTCTCTGAGGAGCATCAAGCCATCCTGTGAATGCAGGAAAGTAGGGCCATGGGAAGTTAGGCAGTAAATGATTTTCATTGCCTGGAAAATGTTACATGTCACATTTGTCAGCATAGAGCTGGATCCCTTGGTCTTTGTCTTGCCACCACTGATTGTGGCAGATGAACTTCACTGTTGACAAGTGCAAAATAATTTACAGGGTGGGGGGAAATAACCTCAGCTCTAGATACACAGTTCTGGGCTGTGATCTAGCTGCTGTGAATTGGAAAAGATACCATGGAGTCACTGTAGACCGTTCTCTAAAAACATCAGGCCCATGAGCAGTGGCAACCAAAACAGCTAAGAAAACAGGCATCATTAAAAAGGAATTGAAAACAAAACAGAAAACATAATTATGCTACTGGATAAATCCATGGCGCACCCATATCTTGAATAGGGCATGCAGTTCATAGAAATCATAGAGGAAAAGGGCTGGAAAGGACTTCCAAAGTTATCTCCAACTCTCCGCCTGATACAGTATCTTCCCTATCCAAATCATCCCATACACATCCCTTGTTTAACCTCTTAGCAAAACGACTGTACAGTGAACCCCGACACAACACAAGACATAACACCCAAACTTGTTACAGGTAAAGCAGGTCTTCATTTGTGGTCTCCACCTCTCAAAAAGGATGTAGTGAAACTAAAAAGGTACAGAATGGGCAAAGATGATCAGAGGTAGGGAGCAGCTGTCCTACCAGAAGTTATTAAAAAGGCTAGGACTCCTGTTTGGAAAGGAGAGGGGCTGATGGGGGATATGATAGAGGTACCTAAGCCGGCTTGCTCCATGACCTTGCTCTGCTTGTCATTTTAGCCTTGATTTAGACTTTGACCCTCTGGTTTCAACCTGGCTATGCCTTGGGACCATTGGTTATTGGTGCACGTTAACCACTAGGCAGACTGCTTACACCTCAGTACATGACATAAGCAAACTTGGAGATTTCACCGCGCCGCCCCATTTCCAGATCCCAGATGAAAATGTTGAAAAAAATGGGGCCCAGCACAGATCCCTCTGGGACCCCACAATTAATCTCTCTCCATCCGGAAAGGTGGCCTCACCCTTTGCTTCCTATCTTTTAACCAGATCTCAGTCCACAAAAGACCCTTCCCTACAATCCCATGGCAGCTCCATTTTTTAAAACGCCTTTGGATGAGGGGCTTGGTCAAAAGATTTTTGAAAGTGGCAATTAGACCCTCCTTCTCCCCAGGCTTGTTAACACATGCAAAAGACTCCAGCAGATTGAGGCAGGATTTCCCTTTATAAAAAGCATGCTGACTCTCCCCAACAGATCATGTTTGTCCACGTGACTGTGGACTTTATTCTTTATTATATTACTTATTCACAGTATTTCCTTCATCCACCCACATAGGTGCTTTGTCAAAGAAGGAGATCAAGTTCATCTGATACAATTTATTCTTAGTCGATGCAAGCTGGCTGCTTGTGATCAGCCTTTCCTCCTCCAGATGTTTGCAAATAGACTTCTCTCGGATATGCTTCAGTACCTTCCTGGGTATTGATTCATAGATGTAGATTCATAGATTCATAGATGTTAGTTAGGGTCGGAAGGGACCTCAATAGATCATCAAGTCCGACCCCCTGCATAAGCAGGAAAGAGTGCTGGGTCTAGATGACCCCAGCTAGATACTCGTCTAACCTCCTCTTGAAGACCCCCAGGGTAGGGGAGAGCACCACCTCCCTTGGGAGCCCGTTCCAGACCTTGGCCACTCGAACTGTGAAAAAGTTCTTCCTAATGTCCAGTCTAAATCTGCTCTCTGCTAGCTTGTGGCCATTGTTTCTTGTAACCCCCGGGGGCGCCTTGGTGAATAAAACCTCACCAATTCCCTTCTGTGCCCCCGTGATGAACTTAAAGGCAGCCACAAGGTCGCCTCTCAACCTTCTCTTGCGGAGGCTGAAAAGGTCCAGTTTCTCTAGTCTCTCCTCATAGGGCTTGGTCTGCAGGCCCTTGACCATACGAGTTGCCCTTCTCTGGACCCTCTCCAGGTTATCCGCATCCTTCTTGAAGTGTGGCACCCAGAATTGCACGCGGTACTCCAACTGCGGTCTGACCAACGCCCTGTTGAGGCGTGCCTAACTGATTTATACTGCCTTGGGTCCTCCTTTTTGTCTTTTTTAAAGAGGGGCACTACACTGCCCCTTTCCCAGTCCTTTGGTACCTGGCCCATCTCCCACAACTTCATGAAGATCATTGCCATGGGCTCCAAGATCTCCTCTGCCAGTTCCTTGAGTACCCTGGGGCGATGTTCATCAGGCCCTGGCTACCTGAATACATTCAGACCCAGCAAAAGCTTGCTGACCATTTCTTCTGTTATTTCCTCCCTCAGCTTGCCCCATCCCTTATCCAGACAATGCTTATTAGGTGTCTGGTTGCAACTTCATTTTTTTTGCAAAGACTGAGGCAAAGTACCTGTTAAGTAGCTCTGCCTTCTTTGCATCTTCTGTTAAGAGTTGCCCCTGGTTATTTAACAGTGGACTCACAGCTTCCTTGTTCTTTCTTATCTGGCCAAGCTACTTATAGACCTCTTCTTGTCCTTACCCTCCTTTGCCAGGTGCAGCTTCTTCTTTATCTTTGCCTTCCTGATTTTGTCCCTGCAGGTTCTTGCTATTCCCTGGTACATGCCCTTGGTGACCTGCCCATTCTTCCATTGCCTGTATGCCTTCTTTTTGCATTTCTGGCATGCTAGAAGCTCCTTGTGCAGCCACATCCTTCTTGGTACAGTGGTCCTAAAATCCCCATCCCTGGGGCCCTGTACTCCCTGCTCTCTAGACTGCCGAGTCCTCTGCATCGTGCCCGCAGATGTGCCATCCTCTGCCTCCTTCTCAGCTGTGCCAGTGCAGAGGGCTTGAAAGCAGCTGCTGACTTTGTTCTGCTCCTCTTGAAGTCTGGAGACCCTCTTTCTTTGAGTAGTCACATGCTGCCGCTTCTCCTCATTTCCCTTTGGCCTCTCCAGTACGAGCTTTTCATAACTGCTGTCCAAATAATCTTCCTTTTCCTTGATATAAATGCAACATGGGTACCCGAGCTTCCAACCTTCGAATCCTGTCCTCTGGGGCAGACACCAGCTTACACTCGGTGCAGATGAAGCGGCCTTGAGCCTCTGGGAGGAACGTGAACATGGCACATTTCACACAGGTCACATCTGCTGACCCAGCCTCCACACATGCCTCCTTTGCTCCCTGGAGGACATCTCGGGTGTAAGCAAAACCCACACACCAAAGCCCCACACCTGTGCCCTCATGCCCACACTATCCTGCCCGCTGGCTCCTTGCTAGAGTGAACTCCTTAGGCAAACTCCCTCTCTGGTTGCTGCTTACCCTCTTCACAAGAGGTTGCCTCCTTTAAATAGGGACCTACTTAATTAGGGTTCCTATATTTCCAGTATCAAAAAAAAGGACACCTGTGAGGGGGAGGGAGGATGGAGAAGGGGGGGAGGTATATGATGGGTGGCGGGTCAGTGACATGCCCATGCCCTGCCCCTGCCCCTCCAGCCCTGCTGCCCACACAGCTCACATGCACGCGCATGCATGCACACACACACACACACTGTGTCTCTTACCTGGGAGCTTGCCAGGGCCCGCGCACAGAGCACGTGACTCCCGACAGCCAATCACCTTGCCTGCTGCTCCCAGCCCAAAGCAGTCCCAAGCTGCTAGGCCCCACGAGAGCAGAGGAAGAGCAAAAACCCAGACGTTTGCTTGCATTTTAAAATCCTGCCCTGACATGAGGACAGGGGGCCAAAAAAGAGGACATGTCTGGGAAAACCCGGATGTATGGTAACCCTAAACTTAATTCACAATTTCGCAGATCTCGCGAAAACCACAAAATCAGGCGTTGCTCATGACGTCTGCAAAATCAAAAAAACCCTAGCTTGCTAAAAATAAAATGCCAGCTCCCCAGTGGGAGCCAGTGGTCCTTATAGTCTGCTGGGAGGGAGGAGTGCTGCCAGTGTGAAGGAGAGCAACCATGATGGCAGCCTCCCCCCCTCCACCCATCCCTCACTGCTGATTGGCTCTGGCCTTCTCCACCAGTCAGTGGAGAAGGATGGGAACACATGGGGGACAGCCCTTTCAGCCAATCAGTGGCAAGGGGTGGGGCCACCAGAGCCAGTCATTGCAGAGGGGCAGGCTCACCGTGAAAAGGCTGCAAAATTGGCTCCGCTCACCACAACTTGGGTAGATCCCTACTTACAAGCCTGCCTAGCCTAGCTCCACTCCTCAGTTAGCTAAACCAACCTCCTACAGAGCAAGCCCCGTCAATCTGTCACTCCAAAGGGGAGGGAAAAATAACCCCTACAAAACCCCGAAATACCAGGTGCTAACTAGTCTAATCCTCCGGCTCCAATCAGACACCCAGTTACCAGCCCCCAGAAAAGCCTCCTGAAGGCAGTCCTACTGCCGAGACACTTCTCACAGCCACTCCCCCCCTGCTTAGTCCCATCGGTGGTATTGCACGGGACGTCCATCTAAAACCTCTGGGCGCTGTAACAATTCAGACAAGATGAGTGCAGGCTGTTTAATTATGAACCCTTAAAAAGCGGGACTGATGGAAGGCCTTGGAGGAGGTGGGGGAAGACTTGAAGTAGCAGCCACTGGCAGGTGGGACTTTGGGGGCATGAGGGGCTGGACTGCAAGGCCATAAGGGAAGGCCTGGCAGCATCAAAGGGGCAGGAGGACATTTCACTGGGCTCTGTCCCCCATATCCTGAGGGGGCTTCCCCAAAAGACATTCTGTCTCCTCTAATGCAGCTTGAGTTTGGCCAAATACCAGACTCCCCGCAGTTGCTTGCACGTCTTTGCCAACAGCCTTTGTAACATCCGGTGAATGGATTTTGCGGTCCTCCCAAGGCTCCAACACAAAATACATGTCCGCATCCCAAAGCCTAAGAAAGAAGTGTGTTAACTTTAGCTCATTGGGGAAGTCATGTCTGTTTAGTTTCAGCTCAAGCCCCTCCATCACGCTCCCTGGGAACGGTCACCCCTCTGGCGGAGCTGAAAGTGGCTCTGAGTTGCGGAGGAGTCGGAGATTGAATGGACTGAATGATCCCCAGCGCTTCGTGATGTTGTATTAAGACACCCCATCGTGCATTATGACGAGGCGCGGGTCTTGAGGTGTAAGACATGTCTCTGCTTGAGATGGGGGGGCACACTCAAATCCTCCAACTTCTGTCATTGGATTTGGGATATGGATCTAGGTCATCTCCTCCTACAAGAGCTTGGGGCTGAATGATATCTACTGAGACAGGTCTGTCTTGTGTAAACTGAAAACAACTATTTAAATGTTCTTCTGGGCAAGGTTGAGAGACCACTGGTCTATCAAATAATGATAGACCTCACCCTCTCTAGGTGCTGATCTGCTTAGCACTGTCAGGGCTGGAAATGGCCATGCCTCTTGGGTTGGGCAGCTCCTGTGAAAGGGTTTTGAAGTGACATTCGGTCACCTCAAGGGGCCACTCAGTGCCTCATTCCACTTTAGAAAAGTAATATTTATCTGCCCTGGGCTGTCTGTCATGCGGCCCTCGATGGCTTGCCAAAACTCAGTTAGCGGCCCTCCGCCCGAAATAATTGCCTGCCCCTGCATTAGACTGAGCTGCATGCTTACGGCATATTCTTGGGTATCTGTGCAAAGAAACTGCTTCTCTGCTGCACGAGCTGGGCCAGAAGGACGATCTTCTGGTTTCGCCTATATTGTGCAAGCTTCAGGCTGTCCATTGCTTGGTCCTGCTGTCTTTTCTCTGCAAGCTTTTCATCGGAGATATAGCTGTGGGCATATGTTACATTTTTAGTGTCGCAAGAAGTGATCGGGGGAAATAATGTCCATCTAATTCATTGCAACCCTTCCCACTATTGTCAATGGGAACGGCTGGCCCTTTGACAGAGCTGAATGTGGTTCTGGGTTGGGAGGCGGGAAATATGAACGACCCTCAGCACATTAGGAAACCAGGAAACACCAGGTGCTAACTAGGTGCAGAGCCCTTGCATAGGATACCACAGGTGCAGAGCCCTTGCATAGGATACCACAGTAGGGTCACATATGCAGCTCTTCAGAGAGGGACTGAGCAAGGCAAGTCCTATGCCCTTGGGGTCCAGCATCCTTTTTTGGCAACTGAGGTTTTTGACCTTGGAGCATGGCAAGTTACAGGCCTAAGGACCAACTCCTTGAAGGCACCAAAAAGAGTTGAGAGGCACCTCGTGGGGTTTTTCAAGGGCAAGTGTGTGATGACTTCCCCTGGAGACAGAAGGAAATGGAAATTTCTTGCACAGCTCAGCTTGGAGTCGGGTGCTAAGGTGGCTATTTGAGGCTTGGCTCCAACCCCCTTTCTAGCCTGAAATAGGACTGACATCAGGTACAAAGGAGGGGTGCTCCTCTTCCCTGGGGGCAAAGCCTTAAACAGGTCTCCTGAGGGGGGAAAAGGGGAGCCTGCAGGGAAAGAGGCAGAAGGGAGAAGGGAGATGACTTTGGTGTTGGGGGATCTGTACCGTTCAAGCAGTTTCTTCTCAAAAGCCCTCTGCTTCTTAAACTTGGAGCTGTTTTCCCAGCTGTCCACCGGATCTAAAGTCTGCCGAGCTCTTTCAATCCGCCTACAGAACCATTGGAAAATTTGCTCTCTGGCTTTTTGGCTGAATCGCCCACCAACCCTGACCCCCTTTTCAACACAGGCAGCATAGGATGGGCTGTAGCACAGGACCCCCTCATCTGGGCAGCAACAAGGCTGCTGGGGCTGACGTTTCCCTGAGTAAAAACCTTCCCCAGAGATGGAGACGTCATGTCATCCTTGCAAGACATCAGAGGTGAGCGGTACCTCCCTCCACACCCAAGTTCCTTAAAGTGTTTAAAGTCTGAAATGAGGGGCAGGTTCAGATCCTTCATTTTTTCATTCCCTTTCTGAATACAGCCCTGAGCCTTCTTCACTTAGACCCCGATGCAGCAAAGCCCTTCAATTTATCCATGCCTGTTGGCTTGGACGGCATCTGCGAGATGGTTTTGAAATGACATTTTGGCCACCTCATGTAGCCATTCAGTGCTTCCTTCTCTTTCTGGATACAAGCCTTCCTCACTTAGACCCCGAGCCTTCCTCGCTTAGACCCTGATCCAGCAAATCACTTCAATGGATTAAATTGAATCTGTGAAAAGTCTCCATTGACAACAACAGACCGACCAACATGGCTCATGTTAGGCACCTGCCTATGTGGAGGGCTGGACTGACATAGTAATAAAGGAGAAAACTCGTGATGGCCCTGGAAGGGAGCTTGGTTCTGGTTTTCCTAGGGAAAGGCACATTAGAGTGAGCCCCACGCTTACTTCTTGATTTCCAGCAATGGGAACTTTTCTCTCTGCTGCTCAGTCTGGCCCCCGATGATCTCCACCTGCTTTCCCTCCTCTGCAGCAAGCGGAGGAAACTCGTAATAGTCCTCGTCCTGCAGTTTTTTCTCTGCCAGATTCGGACTGTAGATGGCACTTCTTCTATAGGGAAGGCTCGATGTGTCCCTCTCAGAGATTGGCAGCTGCTCGGGTTCACTCTTCATCTGCATCGGGATTGTGGGAGGATGTTACTTTGGAAATAACATAATTCCCAGCTCTGAAAACTCAGAAGGGGGAAAGCTGGTGGTGGGAAAAAAACCCACCTAGGAGGTCATTATTGGTTGATCACAACTGAGTTTTTCTAGTGAGCGGCCTTGACACAGGGTAGATTCCCCAGGGCTTTCTGAAGGGCAAAGTGTCATTTGGCTATGGATTAGAGAGGAAAGCACTTAAATGGGTTTTGTTTGTCTTTTCTGTTGGGGTGGCTTTTCCCAGGGCTGGTTTGCTGGCACGTTTGACTGTCCCCCTTAGTACAATCTGTGCAATGCAACAGCTCCAGCATGGCGCATGCGCACATGCACATACACACACACATTTATGAAAGGGTCCGTCTTTTACCTGGTCATCCAAGGCTGCCTTACCACTCTCCTTTCCTTCTTTTTGGTCCCTTAGACTTCTTGTACTGGGGGCAACAACCCTAGAAAGAACCACACAAACGTGCTTTGGCTATGGGCACACGTTACATTTATAGCAGCCCCAAAAGTGACCGCCCAGATGTTCGTGCTGTTTGTAGCACCACACAACTGGCATATCTGCCACATACGTGTTCCCTTTTCAAAGAGGAACTTCCCAGCAGTGCTGTCTTTTGTAGTGCCACGTGTAATATGTAGACAGGGACGTGTAGCGCTGCAGGGAGTCTCTCAGACCCCCAGCATCCCACAGTCCTCCACTTTCTTTACCCCTCTCCAAGGTGGTGGGGGGAAGCAGAGCAGCTGGCTCCCTGGCTGCCCACCCAGGCCCAACGATCTGTCAGGGATAGCGCCACCAGTGGAAGCAACAGCAAAGCCAGTGCTCCCATGATGATGGCAGACAGCTGCCCCTGCCACCAACATCGAGGGAGCGCTGGTTCCTGCAGAGTTGGCTGAAAGGCTGCCACGACACAGAGACTGCCCCCAAGTGATGGTAACACTGGCATTAACTCAGGGTAGCTTTTGTGCCACCTGGCTGGAGTGCGTGCCTTTGGGATGACCGTGCAGCCCTCCAGCCAGGGGGCTGGGCACGTGTAACAGCGCCTTGTAGCACTACAAAAGAACGTGCACCCGTGGCCTGATGTTTCCAATAGAGAAATGTGCCGAATTCATTCAGCAGTACTCTAACAGGGCCAGGAAATGTCAATCGATGGATTGATTAGATTATGGTATATCCCGCCCTGTCCTAAAGGCTCAGAGCATCTAACAACAGCCAGACAAAACCTACACATAGGAGTCCCCGAATAACACTCCACCATGTGAGACCTCCCTTTCCCCCAGGTAGAGCTGTCTATAGTGTCATCAGTCCACAACTTCTTACAGAGATGTGGACTGTAATTTTGATCAAAAATTGATCAAATTGATCCCCTAAAATTGATCAAATGGTTTGATTAATTAGGCTGATTTCCACAAGCTTTAATGAGACTCTCGGCTTCGCTCCGGCTGGCATCAAAGGGCACTGGCCATGTTAATAGCCACTGGGTGCATCTACACATGCACTCGCCTTGAGGCAAAAACTCTGGTGCAGTTTGCGCCAGAGTCAGCTGCTCCTGGGCACAGTGTTTACATGTGCACCTAGGTTCACAGCAATTTGAGCTGGGACGGAGCAGCCCCTGGGCTGACAAGAGGCCTGAGGGGGGTGAAGCCCAGGGTCCAGGTGGCAGAGGGGTGGATGGGGCATGAGGGTGCTACAGTGCAGGGCTAGCTGTCAGGCAGCCCTGGCATTGCAGTTCCCTTGTACCCCAACCAGCCCTGGTCATCATCTACACACACATTGCGGCAACATAAATGACTCCACTGTAGGATAGTCCTTGTCCTGGACAGTACTATCCTACAGTGGAGTTAGTTAATTTACTGCACCCTAGTATGGGTGCGTGTGTAGACTGCGATGCTTTACTGCGGAGCTAGTTAGTCAGCTCCTCGGTAAAGCACAAGGGTAGATGCACTCATCGAGTGATTTTGTTACTGGATTTTTACATAAATCCTTTTACTTGCAGATCCTGGAGGATGTTCTGTGATCGGCTTTTGAAAGACACGTCCTTACTGTGCTCCAGACGAGGTAGCCACCTTGGCTTGAGGTCAGGCAGAAGGCAGGGCAGGGAGAGACTGGCTGGTTCAGAAAGGAATGAATGTTCATGGACTCATAGAGAAGTGGGGCTGGAAGGGGCCTCCAGAGGTCACATCTCGTCCAACCTCCTGCCTGAGGCAGGATCAGCCCTATGCAAACCATCCCGTACAAACCCATTGTCTACCCTCTTCGCAAAACTACAGCCACCCCTGACACAACACAAGACATAACACCGAAACCTGCCACAGGTGCAGCAGGAGAACAACTGAGTTTGTCAGACGATGAAGCAGGTGGCTGCCTACAAAGCTCATGCCTCTCTGAACCAATTGCTGCATTGGTCCTGGGGCCAGTTGTGCTTTGCAGCAATTTGAGCCCATTGCTCCTTGTCCTGTCATCTGCCCCCACTGAGAACAGTCCAGCTCCATCCTCTTTGCACCCCCTGGAGGGAGTTGAAGGCTGCTATTCAATCCCCCTCGGTCTTCTCTTCTGCAGACTACATCAGCCCAGTTCCCCCAGCCTGTCCTCACAAGTCATGTCCCCCAGCCCCCAACCATTTTCATTGCCCTCCACTGGACTCTCTCCAACGTGTCCACAAACTTCTACATCTTCTATTTAAATCTTATTGCCAGTGCCTAATGTGCCCTACAGATGATGTCTTTTGTGGTTAAGGGGTGTCTGACCAGCAGCTCTGATTTAAGCCAGGAGATCCATACAGCAAATTTCTACCCCCCAGGAAGAAGCTGGTAGGAGACCCACTTTCATAAGGCACTTTCCAGGCCCTTTACAGCTCTTTTATGGCAAACAACAAAATAGCCCTTACACAATTGTGTTATTTTTTTTTGCTTTTAAAGGAGTGTCCCCCACCATCAGCATCATTGGTGATGCGTAGGGGGTGCATGCGGGTGTACCCCCTGAGATGGGCTGTGCACCCCCTGGAAGCGCCAGTCGCAAAACCGGAAGTGCACTGCAATCACCCGCCATATATTAAATTATATTAGCAATGTCCAGCCATGTGGCAGATCCGACTGGCTGAATGACCCTCGGCACTTTATGATGCAGTATTAAGACACCACATAGGGCATTATGAGACACAGGCCTTATGGCACCGGAGTCTACAACACAAAGTGTGTTAGATGTTCTCTCAATTAGGCTCCATATACTATTCTTTTTCCTTCAGAAATCTTTTTAAAATAGGCATCATCCTGTGTTTTGAGCTGCACCTCTGTGGAAGAGCTAAGAGGACAAAGGGAAGAAGAAGGAAAAATAATACGTATCTTGGGCCTTGCTCTCTTCGGGCCCTTGTACACCATGTGGGTTGTTTAGATACACATTACCAAATGGCACCAAAAATTGCCATTTTGCTAGGTTAGTCACGTGTGAAAACACACATTGACATTTTTTATCACAGTAGGTTATCGTGGCAAGTTAGACCACCTCCAACATGTTTTAGTTTTACCGCGGCCAACTGTTTCACCAGGTTGAGTTTTATCGTGAAACATTCATTACGGGTATTCTCGCCCACAGCTCAAATTGCCCTTTTCCCCAGTTCTGCCCTCGAGTGTTTTTTACTAGTACTAGTACATTAACCAATGATGAGTGTTAAATGCGTTACGTGCACAATAGGAACGGGACTCATCGCGGTGCATCGAGAGAGTGAAATAAACCCAGAGAATATCTTTAGCTAGAAAAAGCCAACATCATGTGCCTGACGAAGGGTTTTTGAACCCGAAAGCTTGCTTAATAACTATTCTCCAACCATTTGGGTTGGTTTAATAAAAGATATCCAATTCACCCAAGGAACCTTGTCTGCCAACGTCATGTGCAGGCACCCATAGGCCTACCTACAGCAAAGCACATCAACGCAGGCTTAGGTTTAAGCATGTGAGAAGTCCCCATTGACATCCACAGGCTGACTGACATGACTCATGTGCTGCGTGTGCCTATGTGAAAGCCTGGACTGATGTAGTGAAAAAAGAGAAAACCCATGACTGCTCTGGGAGGGAGTTCAGTCCAGGCCTTCGCAGGAAGGAGAATGGTAGAGTGAGTGGCACACTTACTTCCGCCTGGCTTCCCGCCGTAGGACCTTTTCTTTATGCTCTTGAACCTGGCACAAGGCGATGGCCTTCTGCTTTCCCATATTGACAGCCAACTTCAGGCGTGCAGAAAACTCCTGGTCCCAGCGTCTTCTCTCTAACAGCTTCTTGTTGGCAATGGCGTTCTTCCTCAGGATGAGGTTCAGTTGGCCAACCTGAGGGCCTGGCAACCACTCAAGTTCCCTCTTTACCTATATTGGGTTTATATGGAGATGTGAATATATGGAAATAACCTACGTCCTGGCTCTGGAAACCCAGAATGATCCAAGCTGGTGGTAGAAAAAAAATGCCCAGAAGGTCATTATTGTTTGCATTACAACAGCGATTTTTTGGTGAGTCGCCTCATCACAGGGTAGATTTCCCCCAGCTTGCTGAAGGGTATTTTGGTTTGTAAGATGGTATCACTCAGGCCCCTTCCAGACATATAGGTAAAGGTGCAATGGGATCTGATGCACGAGCCACACAATCGTGCTTCCTGCCATGGCTGTGATCCCATCACACCATATTGCCAGTGCAGGAGGGAACCCAGGATCACGATCCCAGGCTCCCATGATTGAGAACCCGCTTAGCTGCCAGGGCTCCCGGACACAGGTGCACACCTGGCCATGCCTTCAATTAATGGTGTGATAAGAACCAGCCACAAAGTTATTACACATTTTTTGTGGAGCACCTTTGTGGCTTATTCCTTGTTTTATGGTGCCATTCATTGCTTTAACATGTAGCTCGGTTACAATTTAAGAAACGATTCACTGGTTAATCACGCCTTACGTGTAATATGTGACAGAGGCGTCAGCCATGGGATAGTTAGGAAAGCACTGAAACAGTGTTGTTTTTCTTTTCTGTTGGGGTGGGTTTTGCTAGAGGGTTGGTGATTTTTTGGCATGTTTGACTTGTTCCAGGTGGTATGATCTGTGCAATAAAAATACCTCCAAGTGCAGAAGACCCCCCTCCCCCAATACTTATTAAAGGGTCAGATTTTTACCTGGTTGTCCAAGGCTGTCTTATAACGCTCCTGGTCTTCTTTTATTTTTCTTAGATATTTTGCATTTTGGGCAGCAACTCTGCAAAGAAGCATGCAAACATACTTTGGCTGTGGGCATGTGTTACATTTATCGTGTGTAAAGTGACCACACACTCGAGGGTGCCACAGGAAAGGACCAAGTCTACTACCATTGGCACTTCTCAGGACAGCTGGAGACAGATGTGTAGAGCATGACCCTTTATCACCACTGTCCCAGAAGAGATGGAGACCAAGGCAACAGGGCGGGAGCCAGACTTACTCTTCTGCCAGCCGTACTTGATCCAAGTGAGCAATGAACACTTTCTTGAGTCTTAAAGACATTTCCTTCTCTCTCTTCTCCATTATTTGCTGCCATCGATCTTTTTCTGTAAGCCAGGGAAGAGGACTTGGTATCCTTTCTCTAGCAATGCCAAATCTCTGAAAGAAAAGAAACATTTTTCAATTAAAAGAGACAGAAGACGATTCTGTGAAGATATGGGGTCAGTTCCCTAAAAACACACCTTGCAAAATGACCTCAGACAGGGAGGCTTGTGGGCAGTATCTGCAGAGAGGGAAATCGCCCCAATACTGCCCACACTGTCGTGGCTGCATTTTCACAAGGGTCTCACAAATTGTTCCTCATAGCACATCTACCACAATGTTAACCTACTGCCAAGCCAGATAGTGTTTCCTTACACAGGATGCAAGGATATTTCCTTCCACAGCAGGATTGAATGAAATGGTGCTGATAACACCAAGGTCTTGGGTTCGATCCCCACACTAGCCACCCTGGGCGGGGGCTGGACCTACCCAGGTCCCTTCCAGCCCCTAACAACAGCTATGAAACTATGAAAATCCCCATAGCCTATCTTGCACAGGTCATAAGGAGTCAACGTGGTATCTGCTGGCCTTGACATCTGAGCCGCACTGCTCAAAACAGCAATATCCATCCTTGGAAAATTCGGACATTGAAAATATTGGTATCATAATCTTTCTGGGTTTCAGCCACGCGCCCATTTCTGATGCCTTTTAAACATGTTACGGATGCTATAAATGCTTGTAGAAAACAAATACGCAGCAGCGCCGGAAAAGGAATGAAGCGATTTTCCCCCTTTTTTTTAAAAACAAAAAAATGTGCTTACATGCTGTTTTCTGGGCTTTTCATTTTCCTTCCTTTTTTGATGGGCAACTGTCACATTACAGGCAGAAAGGGTTTTCCTGTGCTTTCTGTCCTGTATGATTTTCATCTATTGTGGGAGGAAAAGAAAATATAATGAATTTGAAAGAGGTTTGAACAGGAAAAAAATAATGTCACTGAACACTCGCCCCTTCCCCGCTGCTGGTTTTCTCTATGCTCTGTAGACTTGATGAAGAAGGTCTTGCATTTGAAAGCTTATCTGACTTTATCCCTATTACTTAATTGGTCCCATGAAAGGTAGCACCCTAAGAAATTCTCACCTCTTGCATAATTTCTGGACCATCACAGCTACAATATCACTCTTACACTACTGAACGCTGCAAAAACCGTCCCGTGATTATGGGTTTCTGCTCAGGACGTTCAATTTAAATGCTTCGTTGTACAATGAAATAGATATTTGGCACAGATAAGGCCAGAATTAGGGGCCACTGAAATTAAAACTAAACACTGAATGGGCTTTATATTGGGCCTGCCATGCTGAAGTGTTTATAATTGCTCTACAACATTAAACTACTAGCCATATGTAAACACGCAAAGATTAGTCCACCTGACATCATCCTTGCTAATATGTATAGTCAACAGCCAGAGACCCATTAGCTTTAGACTTGGCTTTTCCTTCCAGATGTGTAAAACTGATTCCTACACGGTGGACTACCATCTTCCACTTGTGGACCAAAGAAACGAGGCGCAAAGAGAGGAAGGGACTTGCCAGGGTCATACAGCACTCAGTGGCAGAGCTGAGACTAAACCCCTGTTCTCCGGCTCCCCAAGTCCCAGGGTCCTACTTGCTGGGACAAGGGTCTCCCCGGAAAACTAGGGGTGGCCATCAACCAGGGGGCTGTGTTCAGTGTAAATTCAGTGTTGCACAGAGGCCCTTGCCAAGGCTTTATCTACTGCTTGAGCCCTTGCCGGAGGGCTGGGATGGACACAAGGGCATGTGCCTGTTGCCCTTGCTGGAGTGAACGACACCTGGGGAAGGAAAGAGCTCCCACGTGCAGAGATATTTGCGGCAGGTCTTCGAACTCTGCACGCAGTGGTTTGTAAGGCCTGCAGTTCCCATGAAGGGAAGGAGAAAAGCCAACTGATGCAAGGGGGCTCTTCCCGTTGTCTTCTCCTGGCTTTTGACCAGGATCCCAAACCAGGACGTCTCTCTGCAGGATCTCTCTTTCTCAGAATAACCAAGCAGGACATGCAGCAACCTTCCTGCTTCCTCTTTGGAAACATTCAAAACCCAGCTCTCCCTACAGAGAGAAACCAGTTCCCTTAAGGCTTCCAGATGCAGGCAGTACCTGGTCCCGAAGAACGGCCTCCAAGAGATTCATATCTTGAAATTTCTGAACAACCATGCGCCCTTCTTCCTTCTCTGTGCTCCCCTTCTCCGAAAACCTCTTCCTCAGATGCTCCCAGCACAGGGAGCACGGTTCCTGCAGGCCAACAGATGCATTTAAAGGTGGCGCGTTATTTTTCTCTCTTAATTTCTCCCCCTCGAGCCTCTCTCCAAGTAAAAGGCATGTGCATGAGCCTTCAAGAAAATCTAGCCCCCTTCTGTTAATGGAGAAAGAAACAGAGCAGGGGAAAGTTGTTTTGTGCTTGTTGAGAGCAGCTGGAGGCACCACGGCTGTGGGCTGGCCAAAGGGCACTGGGCGCACGCCCTTGTGTCCGTTTCAGCCCCCCAAGTACGGGCTTTAGCCTTACTGGGCTTTATCATTGTGCTCCTTTGGCCTCATCTGCGGTATATCTGCACCACAAAGAAAAACCTCACTACTCTTCCTTTCATCACTTGGCAATCAAAGAAAGAAGGAAATAGGGTCACTGGAGAGGAGCCTGGACCATGTGCCGATAAGCGTCCCCGAGACAGGGAGCCTAAAAGCTCTGGGAAGATATTTGGGGCTGCTCAGAAGCAGCTACATTGGCTTATTTCCAGGAGTTGGGCTACCTATGTTGGAGTGAATGGGAGGGACATGCATCATGGTGTGACATCCTTCAAGGTGTGACCCAGAGACATGGGGCCAGGCCCAGAGACCCTTTGAAAATCTCCCCTTTGTAACCACAGTACGACTTGGACCCTTCCTGTCTGGTTTGGTCTGCAGCAGGTTGCCGTATTCAGAACGAGCCTCTCAGCCGCTTGCTGTGGCCCTAACTTCAAAGGACCCCACTTCTCCACTCAGCTGTGGCACGTCTGTGGTCCTACACCTGTGATCGGAGAGGCGTTCCCATCGGGAATGAAGGCTGCCGTATCTGGGCAGTCCCAGGCAGGTGCGTGCTGCGGTGCTGCACACCCCGTGCTAGTTCCCAACCTCTCATCTTCACAGAAGGGCAAGAACCCAAACCCTACAAAGAAACCATGCTGGACCGGGTTATCCCAACTAGGTCAGGAACAGTTTGGCTGTTAGGTAAGAAAACTTGGCACCTAAAGCCAGACAGGTAACCCACTGAACTGCCGAAGATATTGAAGATGCTACCAGATTCCCTTGCAGGCTGCATCCAGATGTGTATGAGTGTGCACTTGCAGCAGCACAAATTGGTGCATGCCTCCGTCCATGTGACAAATTGTCCTGCAACGGGCAAACCGCCCTTGCCCAGCTCCTCAGCTGGAGAGTTGGAGGCTGGGGTCAGCACTGGTACTAGTCCCTGCAGACTTACCTGGTGGCCTGAAGCAGCAGGGGCACAGGTTGGGCAGCACAGAGACGTGGCCCATAGCCAGACCACTGCTTTGGATGGCCTGGCCTCCGTGTGTGCAGGCACATGCTTGTTGTGCATGCATTGCACCCCTTTTTTCCATTTTTTTTTTTAGCAACTGGGAAATCCCAGCAGCAAATGTTGGCCCTGTGCTGCGAAACTGCAGTGTGGGGCACATTTTAACATGTGCCACAAAGCTTGTCTGGATGTGGCCTTAGTAGTTATGCAGTTTTCATTGTTAGGATTCCTAAAATCAGAACACAAAGGGGGAACACTTAAGCATATATTGACAACATTTTATAGAAACAAGGCATTTTGTGGGTCCCCTCCTTTACCTGTGGCAGTCTTACATAGTATTTCGATTATGGATTGTATAGGATGGTTGGGATAGGGATGATCCTGCCCCATGCAGGGGGTTGGACTAGATGACCTGGAAGGGACCTCCAGAGCCCGACTTCTCTAAGAGTCTATGATCTAGGTCAGATTCACCAGCACAGAGATGCAACAACATCAGAGAAAAGTCTGGTGTATCTAGAACCAGATATGTACAAACAGTAAATCCTTTATGATTGCATGAGCTGGACCTGGACTGTGCTTCACAAGCAACAAAAGGTCCAATATAAGCTCTAAAAACCAGTCACGTCCTGTTAGACCGAACAGCCGCAGAGGGTCAGTGCTACAAATCAATACACACATATCAAAAAGAAGGTGACACGAAAGGTCAATTAAATCCATGTACTGTACCTTTCGTGCTGTGACCTGGCTCTTACAGGGAGAGGATGCCATTTTGGGAGTGGGATCATGGATTATTTCCTTTTCTGAAGGATGCTGACCCTTTGCCGTCTTCGATCTAAAAACACACAACACACGAGGAATAGCAGTTTGTTACAAATGAGGAGTTTGCAGCTGATCTGCTGGCATCGCTGTCGACTGCAGAGATGTAAAAGGCGGATAAAAAGGCGAATATCACGACGTACAAAGAGGTGGACTGAGACCAAATGGGGACCAAATGCTGCATCCTCCAAAAAACTAGGACAGGGCTCCAAAAGACTCTCAAGGAGCCCTTCCTTTCTTCCCCTAGCTGGTATCATGGCAAGACTCAAAGCCCTGAAGAAAAGGTAATGCCAGGCTGAAGCCCATATGGTTTCTGCAGTAACAGGAGCCGTCCAGCTGCAGGCTCCAGCTCTTCTTGCTTACAGCTGACAACTTGGTCCCCCACAAACCCTATGCTATAAAGACGGCAAAGGATTCGGGTACCACAGCGACCAGCACAATATGGAAACCAGTGCTGTATTGACTCACAATATAACATTTCATAGCAGCAGGACGTTGGCTGCCGCAGTTCCCCTGCTTTATCTATGTTATGCCAGGGCGTTAGGTGTATGTTGTGTCAGGGTCGATGGTAGTTTTACATAGTTTAGCTGTGGAGGGTGTAGGATGGTTTGGATCCTGCCTCAGGCAGGGGGTTAGACTAGATGACTTCTGGAGGTCCCTTCCACTACTACTCCTCTGTGACTCTACACCACATGTATCTCCATGCCATATCCACCCTCCAAAATTGGGGTGCATGTCTTAAACAGGGAAGCTGATTTTCCTTTGCTGGAACAGAAGCAGGGTCTACATGGTTTTAATGGCTGCCAACCTGGTTGTCACTTCTCTCGGACCCGGCAAGGACAAGGGGGACAGTTCCGGCATAAGCCTCTCCCAGCAGTAGGTGATGCCTTCCAAAAACTTTCTGCCTTATTTGAGGGGCAGGAATATGGCAATTTGCATTGCTCGTCTTTAAACAGCTTGATTTGGATTAGTAGCTGGCTTCGTTCTAAGCTACACATTTATAGCTACTTATCACCTCTTAATGGGCACTGTGGATGAACACAGGTGACGGCCTACCTCCCAAAACTTCTACTCCAAGCCTGCTTCTTGATAGCTCTAGTCACATCGAGCAGATCTGAGGAGCAGTTTCAAGACTAGCTGACTTAAGAACCTACTTGCCATTTTCAAACGTGACTTAGAAGCAAGCCTAAGTCTTAATAAAAGCTATCTAGGCACAAAAAGGGGCAAGGTTCAATGGGACGTAGGTGCCTCACTGACAGGGTGTTTCAGGAAACCCAGTATGCATCTGTCTGGATCTTTGGAAACCCTTGAAAATTTGGCCTAAAGTCACATTTGAAAATGGCAGCCAATGAACTTTGGAAACGTTTATCCTTCGTCTAGTGTTATAATGAGTTTTCTTTCTTAGCATTCGCAATTAAGAAGGAGGATGCAACCAAGGGGAAAACCTTCCCCACAAACGTACCAAGTTGGGACACAGGAAACCACATAACCAACATTTCCCATTTTCTCCAAGGGAATCTCACCTTTTAAAGCCGCTGTTTTGCTCTGCAGTCTTCTCCACTGAATCGCTGCAGACGAGCATCGCCGCTTTGGCAGGAGCGAGACTCCGCTGGGACCGAAGATGCTCCTTGGGAAGAGTTTCTGTAAGCATGAAACACGAAGAAAAGCCTCAAGAACGGCTTCTCTCTGATCGCTCAGGGCAGCAAAACACTGCAGGGAAGCCAGGCCAGAAAGTGCTGCCCTGCTCTAAAGGGTCCCGAGGCAGCGATTCTCAGCTCCTTGGAAGCAAGTGGCTCTGCAAGGGTTAGTGCCTATCTGACATTCATAACATGGGTTTTTTCCCTGCAAATCTTGGCTTCTCCAGTGCAGCATTGCACCCCAGGGTCTATGTTTTTTGTGCTTTCCTATGTTCCCAAGGGAATAGGACAGCCAGTTCCTCTGGGAGTCTGCAGACCACCACCTAGAGCCAACTATCAGAAATCAATTCTTGAGGCTGGGCTTGATCCTCAGCTGGTCTAAACTGTGTAGCCCTAGGATCCAGGCCATTATATTTTCCTTTGCAAAAAATGATCAGGGCAGAAAAATAAGCACAACCTTCCTGTGAGGGCTATAAGCAAGGACTTAGGAGCTGCAAGGAAGTAAATCAATATGAATAGGAGTGATTTAGCACCGCCAGGCACATGGGCCTCCCACCAAACTCAAGGAGAGCTGCACCTCTCCAAGACCTCCCCAGTGATCCTCTTGCAATTCACCCTTGTCACCGAAAAATCAGCCAGTTGGTCTTTGCGTTTCTTCTAATTGGGCTGTACATTTCCACCTGTACACTGATGGGCTGGTCTGATTTGATCCCCAGGCCATCGGGACACCAGAACATAGACGGCACCTCTTGGAGCTGAGACTACACCGGGAAGTTATCGTGTCAATACTATGAGTTAAGGTGTCAATTTAAAAATGTTTGTAGCCTGCAGACAGTTGGCCCAGGATGACATTTCCCCATCAAAGAAAAGCAAGCGAGGGATCCGCCTGACACTCACCCCTCTCCTTTTGCACAATACAGTCTGGGTAACAGGGCTGAGTGGAAAGAGCACGTTAGCTATATCTGACTGAATTTCAACTGCCAGCTTCCTGAGTGATGCCTTTCCCCGATCGATGCCATGCTTTATTTGCAGTACTGTGGCTACTTCCAATGCTACAATAGGCGTTGCGCTACACTACACCTAAGATCTGGCTCCAACCATCTAACAAGAAGACAAATCATCGGTATCCGTATCCAGCTATCGTTATTCAGCCTACCTTTCTTGTCTGCATTATGATAATGATCTTCCCCTCTTGGAATTAGCTGTTTTTCTTTGTTGGCCATTTCATTCTCTGCTTGGATGGTTTCCAGGCCTGCTGGCTTATCAGCTTCCTTATACCCAAGGCTGGAAGCAAGCAAAAGATTTGAGTTTATCTTGTAAAGCAGCATCTGATTAGACATCACCATGTTCCTGCTGCAGGCTGCACTAATAGTCGGGTCACACCTGAACTGTAGAGCTATGTAGGATTGTGCAGGGAGCACCTTTTAGGCTAACCGGTTGAGAGAGGCATGCGCTTTCACAGGGAACAATCTACCTGATCAGACCCACAACGGCTCCTGCCTTTCTGAGCCAGTTAGTCTCCAAGGTGCCAACCTGCTGTACCTTCTGCATGACGTCAGACTGACAAGGCTACCACATCTGGAAGGAGGTGGCTTTCAAAAGGTGCTCATAAACTATTCTGAAGGAATAGGCAAGTACAAGAATTGCTATAAAAAAAGGCCAGTCTGGATGGGAGCTTCCTTCCCGAGGTGCAAGGCAGAAAGAATTGAATCTACCGAAATACTGCGAGTCGCTTAGCGCTGTCTAGGACAGTTTATGCTGTAAGGTGCCAAAGCTCAACACTGCAGGTTTGCATTGCAGGAGTCTGGGGTTAATTTATCACATATTATTGCCTGTAAATGCATACTCTTGATGAACACTGTCGACAGGCAACATCCTGAAATGTTCTTACTCAGAGCCCAATCTTGACACTCTTACACGCGCTGAGCAGATCCGGGTAGCAGTTTCAAGACCATCAGATGAAGCTCAATATTGAAGGCTTGAACTGTATGAGCTTGGGATATGGGGCATCCATGCTTTCTTTTGCCCTCAGGCATCACGTACTCTGCAGACACCCCACGCTTGATTATATTGCAACCCTTCTCTCAGTGCTCAGCTTAACACTCCCACCCATTTGGAGCTGGGCTCCCTTAGTAGTTCTGCCTGCAAGGGGTAGACCCTTATGCTAAGCCGCTTTTGCAAAGTGCAAGCTGAGCTGAACAAGTAGTCCACAAACTGGAAAGGAAGCAAATGTACTTACCTTGGCAACTTCCGAGGTCTGGCCACATGGGAAGAAGTGGTGGGTGTCCTTGAACCCAACCCTCTTGAAAGGGGTGAAGTAGCTCGTTGGAAAGTTATTGAGTCTTCTGCCACAGTCCTCAGCAAAGGCACCTGACACAATATAGATGATTCTGCAGAAGTTAGCAGGCAGGAAGCATGCAAGGCAAACCTTCCTACTTCTACAACAACCTCCTGCTACTAGATCAACACAGATGCTGGGTATAAATATGCACTCACCCTGGCCTTCCCACATCTTGCTAGGCAGGGTGGTGCCATTAGACTGATGAAAGACCGACACGAAGTACTCCCTGAACTTATTGATGTGGCTCTGAACTTAGAAGAGACCTCTAGGATCTAATGCAACCATAGAATAATGGAAAATTGGGGTTGGAAGAGACCTCAGGAGGTCATCTAGTCCAATCAAAGAAGGACCATCCCCAACTAGATCATCCAAGCCAAGGCTCTGTGTACCCAGGCCCTAATACACTCTAAGGATGGAGTTTGCACAGCCTCTCTGCATAACCTGTTCCAGTGCTTTACTAACCTCAAGAGAAAGCTTTTCCTAATTTCTGACCTAAACTTCCCTTGCTGCAAACTGAGCCCATTGCTCCTTGTTCTCTCATCTGCCACCGCTGAAAACAACCCAGCTCCGTCCTCTTTGCAACCCCCTGCAGGGAGCTGAAGGCTGCTATTAAATCCCCCCTCAATCTTCTCTTCTCCTGCACTGCATGTAATAAGAATAATGGGAGGACAAAGCAACAAGACCTCCATAGAAGACTAGCTGTGCGCCCCAGGTAGATCGCCACCTGCCTTGCAGCCCGTACTGGTGGGCACTGCTCTGGCAGCCTCATAACTGAAGTGGACCTTCAAGGGGGAAGAGGCACGTGGCTCTGGCAGGAACCACCTGATGAGCTGGTGAGTTCACAGAGCTCACTGTGCAGGTGCTGCACAGCCACGGAGGATGCAAGTAGAGCTCCTGTACCCCTGGATGCACCCCTGGGCAGCTCCGGTAGTCAGAAGAAACTAGCTGAACTGGCCACACTAACACTGTCCAGGACAATGACTGACTTACCTTCCGAAGCATGCTGGCCAGGTTCCTACTCCCATCCGTGGCTTGCAGGAACTCTCTGCAAAAGGTCATGGTCACTATTTTGTTCTGGATACCCAGAACACCAATCCCCCTGAGTGGGAATGTCACTGGCTGTCCATGAATCATCAGGCGATAGAAATACAGGACAGTCTCCCTTATGCAATCTTCTATTTCCTTCTTTTTCAAGGCAGTCTTCAAAGATAGAGTCGTTATATTCAGAGGAACAACTGGATATTCATCTAGAAATCAGTAGCCAGAGGACATAATGAGATGTGTATAGTTAATGGATGAGAGCAACAAAAAGGCACACAGATGCTACTTCATCATAGAGATGGCTGTGAATAAGTTAATCCCATTTTGCACTCTTGGGGCATCTTCGAGGGAGATGCCAACAAAACTGAATAAAGCCTCACAACGTCCTGGGATGTCAATCCACCCATTTAATCAGCCATTGTGGTATCTGACCTGTGTAACACCTTCATTAAGAAGGATCTCAGAGCTGTGTAGAAACAACCTGAAGCTGCCTAACAAATAGTGATGGACGTCAGGGGAGGAAGAAAAGCACGCCACAACCATTGGATGAGGACTGGAGTTTCAGGTGAACATGGAGGTAGACTATGGGTGTGGAGACCTCTCTGATACAGTGAAAGGGGGCCACTGTTAACACCAAGCAGTCAGAACTTGAAGTTTGCAGCTCATTTAAGAGACGCAGTGTTGAACTTCTCCACTGTTTTTCTGCCAATGTAACTATGGACTCTTTCACACGCACAAGCCCAGTAAAACGGGGGAGAGAATTACTGCTTCTGCCTTCAGCAGGCTCCTGAGGCCGGCAGGAACTGGCTCCACCTGGGAATGGGCTGGCTGATTAAAACATGCAAATTCAGCATCATGATAATAACAGGCGTGCACGATCTCAGGGAGCAGAAGTGAAAGGAATATTTCAAACAGAGTTGGTCTAACTTTAAACCTCCTTTTTTTAAATCTATGCAACACTAGCTTTAAAGACATACGTTCTCGGTGTTTTCTGGATAGAGTCTAAGCTGTTGTTGAAACAACTGGAATGAATTCTCTGTTGTATCGAGCCCTGTTGTTCTTACATATTTATAACAAGATAAATTACGATGAAAACAGGATATAAATGCATTCTTAAAAAAAGGCAGAGGCTTTAATCAGTCATCTTACCAGGAGTGTATGTTTTTGATTGTTTCAGTCCATAGGCCCGGGAAAGTTTCTCAGACAAGAGAAACACAGGTCTTTGTATTGCAATAAATCTGTTGCCACCCAGATCTAGCTTTGTTCGAGCTAATGAGAATATTCCCAGTCCAGGGACATTGGCACCCTGCAAAAAAGAAACAATAAATATTGAGGGTGGGAAAAATGGGAACTGATTTGTCATGTCCCAGGTTGCATCAAAGCATTGTGCCGGTGGTGCTGGCATGATCTCGTCACACTTGTGTGTTTTCCTGTGCAGAAGAAGCGGTTTGGATCCGCTTTAAAGCTCTGTGGCATTATGGAATATTTCATAGTTTTCTTCTCTCTCTTGCTTACACAATTTTAAAATGGATGTAGTGACATCGGAGCCAATGGGCCTAACACAGAGGAGTCCCAAAGAGTTTACAACCAAAGGGCTTGTCATTGCTAAGCCTGATCTAGATGAGCCCTCCTCCTTACCTACAGGAGAAGTGCCCTGGGCTATAGTTGGAGGCCACTGCCACGAGTACAGACTGTTTAGATGAGCGAGGATTTAATAAAACATGAGTTACTTTGTTAGACCAGATCATTAAAAGAGGGAAATGAAAGAGCAGGACTTATGCTAGATTTCGCCCGAATCTCTGATCAACCTGATTGGCTGGTACCAGCCTGATGGGAGCGGAGGTATTTGCCGTCTTGGAGAAGACTACTTTTTTTTCTTTTAAGTAAGATCATTTCTCATTGAAAAACAGACTAAATGAACCCAATTGGGTACATATGGATACAAAAGGAAATAGCAGAGCGCCCCCACCTTGTCCATGGAGAGGTTCCGGTAAACAAAATTAGATACTCCGACCCAAACATTTCTGATTTCTAAAATGCAAGTGAAAGACATGTCATATTCTTGACGACAAAACACAGATTAATTAATGCACTGCATTCAGGAGGAAGACAATCCCCTGATTTTTGACCAGGGTCGTTACAAGACCCACATATAATCACCTGATATAGGCATGGGCGAATTGGGTGGCTGTCCAGGGCCTGGACAGAAAGGGGGCTCAAAAATAAAAAATAAAAAAAATTACTATCGCAAAAAACAAAAAAGTTTGAATATTGCATATATACGGGACTGGCAAAGTTATCAATTGAGAATGAACTATTTAAGGACATTTAAGGATAGCTGTGATAAAGACTTTTGCAACAACTCCAATTATTATGATCATAATCTCTAGAGAAGGAGTGCCTGCTACTAAAAGTTTGCCCAGGGCCTCCAAGAGCCTAGGTACAGCACCACACATAGGATAAATACATCTTAGGGAGCAATGAAAGTTGATTCCTAGTAGATGTTTCAACTGTGTTTTCATTTATAGCCTGATTTTGCTCCCAATTGCTTTTAAAATCCTCAGGAAATGTGTGAGGACAAAGGCTGGGCATGTTACCAGGAGCTGTGTGTCTGCAGTTCACAACCCAGTTCACCAATTTGTAGGCAAAAAAAAATAAAGTAAGTAAAGAAAATAAGAGAAACAGAATTTCAACCCCCACCCAGCTACAGATTTTCATGCAAACAGCACTTGGGACTGCTGTTTCTGGCAACGTCATTGTAGCCCAGCAATGGACCGCAGGAAGCCTATGCTTTCATGGAGGAAACCAACCCAACACAACTCCCTTCTTTCCAAGACAAAGTGGTAAAATGCTACCCACTCACTAAGAAAACTCTCCGGTTGAACATCCACTAAAAGGCTCGGTAGAGGGCTGGGCTACTGAATGCCATTCCCAAGGGCAGAGAGGGCTCCAACACAACCCATCATGTACATTTAATCCATATTTTGGCACATATAAATCCATCCAACCTGCTTCTAGTCAATATTTTAGCTGAGACATTTCTGACACATGCACCAAAAGAGGAGGAGTTAAACTGGGCAAATCTCCACCTGGAGACAAGCATTTCCTCCCATGCTATGAACAAGGAAAGCAAAGCCCAGCTATCAAGGGACTTCTGTCCAAGGGCCACACAGGAGGTTGATGGAAGATTTAGGAGCTAGATTTAGCTAGCAGGAGTCCTAGCTACAACATCTCGGCCTTAAGTCACAACTCCTGACTTAAGAGTTGGTGGGGAGTATAGTAGTGGATGGCAACTTGGGCAATAGTGACCTCGAGACGACTGAGTTCAGGATCCTGAGGAAAGGAAGGATGGAGAGCAGCAGAGTAAGGACCCTGGACTTCAGAAAAGCCAACTTCGATTCCCTCAGGGAATTGATGGGCAGGATCCCCTGGCCAGGCTGGGGTGGGGAAAGGACTGCAGGAGAGCTGGTTGTTATTTTAAGGAAACCTTACCAAGGGCTTGGGAACAAGCCGTCCTGATGAGCAGGAAGACTAGCAAGTATGGCAGAAGACCAGCTTGGCTTAGCAGGAACTCTTCAGTAAACTAAATCACAAAAAGGACGCTTGTAAGTGGAAACTCGGACAAATAGTTAGGGAGGTGTATAAAAGCATCGCTCGGGCATGCAGGGATGAAATCAGGAAGGTCAAAGTGCAACTGGGGTTGCAGCTAGCAAGGGATGTGAAGGGTAACAAGAAGGGTTTCTACAAATATGTCAGAAACAAGAGGAAGGTCAGGGAAAATGTGGGTCCCTTCTTGAATGGGGGAGGCAACCTAGTGACAGAGGATGTAGAAAAGGTTGAAGTACTTAATGCCTTTTTCAACTCTGTCTTCACAAGGCAAAGTCAGCTCCCAGACTGCTGCACCGGGCAGCACAGTTTGGGGAGGAGGTGAGTAGCCAACAGTAGTGAAAGAACAGGTTAGAGACTATTTAGACAAGCTGGACATATATAAGTCTGTGGGGCTGGTATATGCACCCGAGGGTGCTGAGGGAGTTCACTGATGTGACTGCAGAGCCACTGGCCATCATCTTTGAAAACTCATGGCAATTGGGAGAGGTCTCAGATGATTGGAAAAGGGCAAATATAGTACCCGTATTTAAGGAAGGGAAAAAGGACAACCCAGGGAACTACAGATTGATCAGCCTCATCTCATCCCTTGGAAAAATCATGGAGCAGATCCCCAAGGAATCTATTTCTAAGCACTTGGAGAAGAAGGTGATTAGGAAAAGGTGATGCATCCACATGGATTCACCAAGGGCAAGTCATGCCTGACCAACCTGATTGCCTTCGATGAGGAGATGACTGCCTTTGTGGATGTGGGAAGAGCAGTGGATGAGATACATACCTTGACTTTAGCAAGGCATTTGATATGGTCTCCCACAGCATTCTTGCCAGCAAGCTAAGGAAGGAAGTAGGAGGTGAATGAATGGACTGTAAGGTGGATAGAAAATTGGCTGGATCATCAGGCTCAGAGAGCAGTAGTCAATGGCTCAATGTCTAGTTGGCAGCTGGTCTCGAATGGAGTGCCCAGAGGTCAGTCCTGGGGCCGGTTTTGGACAATATCTTCCTCAACGACCTGGAAGATGGGATGCAGTGCACCCTCAGCAAGTTTGTGGATGGCAAACTAGGGGGAGTAGTAGAAACTCTGGGGGGTAGGGCTAGGATTCAGAGTGACCTAGACAAATTGGAGGATTGGGCCAAAAGGAATCTCATGAGGTTCAACAAGGACAAGTGCAAAGTCCTGCACTTAGGAGGGAGCAATGCCATGCGCCGGTGCAGGCTGGGGCTGACTGGCTGGGCAGCAGCTCTGCAGAAAAGGACCTGGGAGGGACAGGGGACAATAAGCTGAATATGAGCCAGCAGTGTGTCCTTGTTGTAAAGAACGCTAATATCATACTGGACTGAATTAGTAGAAGCGGTGCCAGCAGATCAAGGGGAGTGATTCTTCCCCTCTATTCAGCAGTGGTGAGGCCATATCTGGAGTCCTGTGTCCAGTTTTGGGCCCCCCACTGCAGAAAGGATGTAGACAAATTAGAGAGAGTCCAGCGGAAGGCAAAAAAAATGATTGAGGGCTGGGGGATATGATTTATGAGGAGAGGCTGAGGGAACTGGGCTTTTTTAATCTGGAGAAGAGAAGACTCAGGGGGAATTTGATAGCAGCCCATCACTCCCTGCAGGGGGGTCAAAAGAGGACGGAGTTGGGCTGTTCTCAGCGGGGGCAGATGACAGGACAAGGAGCAATGGGCTCAAGCTGCAGCAAGGGAAATTGAGGTTAGAAATTAGGGAAAACTCTCTCACGGGGAGGGTAGTAAAATATTGGAACAGGCTCCCCAGAGAGGTTGCGGACTCTCCATCTTCGGAGGGTTTTAAGACCTGGGTAGACAAAGCCTTGTCTGGGATAATATAATTGGGACCGGTCCTGCTTTGAGCAGAGGGTTGGACTAGATGTGACCTCCTGAGGTCCCTTCCAACCTGAATTTTCTATGGCTGTATGACTCTAAGGTGGTGGGATCTCTAGGGACCCATCCTCTATGCAGGGCATGCCAAAGGGCTCACGCGCCTGTTACTATATTTAACCTCCTAGGCAGCGCGATGCCTGCGACCGGACTCTGCAGGACCTCACCATGCACAGAAAGACTCCGCAGCGTAGGGAAAAATGCCAGGGGGGTTTCAAGGACCCCTCTCTTCATTTCTTCCATCATTTTGATCCGGAGGGAATTCTGCCTGGTGGTTTTTCAGCCAACCTCCTGGCTTTGAAATCCGACTTCCAGTCTTCAGGGCTAACAGCTCTGCAAATAGCTCTGCAGGGCAACAGCTGCCAAGCTCATTGGAGAGGTAGTGAAGTGGGAGCAGGAAGGTGCAGAGGAGTCTCCAGGATACCATCGTTGCTAAGGGACACATCATAAAGGGAGGTCCCATCCCTCCAGTTGGTGCTGCCCTGGCCTGGAGCGAGGGGGTGTCACAATGGCAGCTTCAAGCTGGTGTGTGAAGCAGAGCTGCCCACGTCCCAGGGAGGGAGAGCTCGTTCTTATTTCCTTGCATAGCCTCCAGCTGGAGAAGTTTTAAAAACTAGAGATGCAAAAGTCAATCTCTTTTCCACCTTCTGTGCATTTCCACATCCTTCAGCCCTGAATGATGAAGACAGGTCCCTTTTTCTCTCCATGCCTTTAATGCCCAGTCCTGCACTGCTGGGTTTGGAAGGCCAAGCACCAAAGGTATTCATTAAATTTAAAAAGGCTCTGCACAAATATTTCTAGTGCTTTTAATTTTGGTAAAGCCACGAGCTTTCCAAAACCTGATGGGGACTCCTTCCCGCTGCATGACTCCCTGCATGCAGACATTTGTAAGGGAAGTCTCGTTCAGCTGGGAAAGCCGTGATACTCGGTCATGCTCTTAAAAGTGCAAAGCTCTTAACAAAGGAGTGAGTGCCTCAAGGTTTCCCTTAGGAAAAATAGCTATTGAAAGTCCTGGACAGGAGTTTCAGGAGTGACTAGTGACATTCAGGTGCCTTTAACTGTACAGAGCCTGATTTCCCAGGAGGGGTTGAGCATCTGTCTTGTGACTCACGCTCTGCTCAAGTGTCTGAAAACCGGGACGCACAAATGGAGGAAAATCCACGCTCAGCATTGGTGAAAGCTATGATTGAAAGTCATGCATGGCCACACAGCAAGTCTGCAGCATGGGCATGGGCATGGATGCAGTCTGGAGCTGCCCCTCGATAAAAGCCTCCAGGGGATGGAAGTGTTGAAGGCATCAGGGTAGAAGGAAACTTTCCATTTGAATGTGCATGCTTTGAGTGGTTGGATCCATTAATGGATTTGTACCTCCAGAAAGCAAGTTTCCTACCAGGGACTTAGAGATGTAAGGGCAGGGAAGGAGGTTGCCCAGGGCTATGCAATGCTCCCTGAACCAGAGTGCCTACCAGCCCATTCACAACAGGGTGCCCTGCCACAGGGGCCTCTTCACGCCTCTCCTCCAGCTCTTCAAAAGCGGTATCTCCCTGAGGACAGCCATTCTTCTAAAAACTTTCTTATTGGGCGCATCCGCATGAGATACTTGCTGCACTGTAGCTCTGCCCTAAATGTCTCTGCATCTACATGTGCAGGGCTATTAAGCTGCAGTAAACTAATATTAGCCTGGGGTAAACTAATAAACTTTGCAGCAGGATAGTTCTTGTAAATACAATACTATCTTGTAAATACAAGTACTATCCTGCTGCAGAGTTTTTTACTCCTCAGCAATGCACATGTAGATGCTGACGGGGCTGACTGGGGCACAAGGGTACTTCCATGCTGGGGCTGCTAAAGCACCGTCATGACCCAGCCAGCCCTTCTACAACATATTGAGCTGGGTTGGAGCAACCCCAGGCTGGCAGGCTGACCCCCCTCCATACACCCTGCCAGCCAGGGCTGCTCTGACCTGGCTGCATGCGGTGTAGTCCCAGGCACACGTTCAGACAGCATGCCCAGGAACAATAAACTCCGGGAAAACTGCACCAGAGTTTATTGCTTAGCATTCATTGGACATGTAGACACGCCCACTGCAAATCAAATTAGTGCTGCTTAATGTTTGGACCTTTTGCTAGTTGACAAAAAATTGTCCTCTTCGCCCAGAAAGCCACGTGCTTTCAGCATGGAGAAGCAAGACAGCACAGGTGGGCAAGCTTGACTTAGAAAGGTGCAGTATTTTTTTAACTCATAGAAGTTGAGTTGTTCTCTCCAGGAACAAGATTAAACACATGCCCCTTAGTTATGTATTAGCAAATGCTACAGACCATGAATTGGCTCCACACGTGGAACAAACAGGTTTCAGCCTTTTTTCTCGCAGTATGTTCAGTACTTTTGTGGCCTTCCTTAGCCTAACGGGATCTCACCTTTAGCTAGTTATACACCACACCTGTATGAAATATGGTAGTAGTATTAACCCCATTCTACTAAGGCATTTTACAGCCTCGAGTGTGAATAGCAGAACAATAGGAGAAGCCTCAGCAATGTTCTCAGGGAGAAGATAGAAGAATTGCTGAGATACCGGAAGTGTTTCTATACTAATGCAAGAAGCATGAGGAAAAAACTGGAGAAATTGGAGGTCCTAGTGCAGCCGAGGAATTATGATGTAATTGGAATTATGGGGATGTGGTAGGATAGCTCACAAAATTGGAGTACTGTTCTGGATGGGTATACTTTGTTCAGGAAGGATAGGCAGGCAGGGGAAAAAGGAGGAGATATCGCCCTGCATATACAGGAGATGTGTGTGCTCTGCGATGAAGTGGAAGACAGGCCTGTTGAAAGTCCCTGGGGATGGGGTCCGAGGAGTGAGCAGCAGGGGGCATGTCATGGTGGGCATCTGCTATAGGCCACCAAACCAAGAGGGAGAGGTGGATGAAGCCTTCTTTAAACCTTTAAACCACTGATGAAAGCTTCCCAATTGCAGGACCTGGTTCTCATGGGGGACTTGAATTATCAGGGAAACAGCTGGGAGGAAACCACAGCTGTGCACAAGCAGTCCAGCAAATTCCTGGGGAGCGTTGGGGATAATTTTTTGATACAGATGTTAGAAAAGACAAATAGGATGGAAGCTCTTCTTGACTTGCTGCTCACATACAGGGAGGGATGGATTGAGAAGGAGAAGGTAGAAGTTAACTTGGGTGACAGTGACCACAAAATGATACAGGTTAAGATCCCAAGAGGAAGGAAGGTGAGCAGTGAAATAAAGACCCTGGATTTCAGAAAAGCAGACTTCCACAAACTCAGGGAACTGGTGGACAGGATCCTCTGGGAAGCAAGCCACTCACAGGCCAAGCTAAGTCATGTCATTAAAATGCAGAATCAAAGAAAGTGCATTCTCATAAATTTCATGCAGTATCTAAACCTTGCATTGAAGGAAGGGCTGGAACATGTTTTTTTCTAGTTGGATGGTTTGGGCACACTGCTGGACTGGCAGCTACCTTTTGTGACCGGAGAGAGAGAACAACGTAGTATATGTTTATGGCATCCATTTGTCAGCGAGTGACAGAGGATATTGCAGCTATTCTACTGACTGGTGGTGCATTTTCTCTTGTGGTTGTAGAGACCGATGTTAGACTTACAGGTCCTGCCACATTGGTCAGAAGTGTACATGGTGTTAGGGGCTACTGTACCGACAGGCTGTTTCCTTTGGTAATGTTTCTGTTGTAATTCGAGTGACCTTTTCTTGCCATGATGTGGGACTCCATGATTGAGAAGGGAGCGCCACTTTGTCCCGTCTCCCGCTAAGGCCTCCAAAAGGCTGGGGTCAATTCCCAAAGCCTTCATATCCTTTTTATAGACATCTTTGAAGCGTAATACCTACAGTATGACCATACAGGATTGCAGGGGGAACGAGAGCAAAAAGTAGAACAATGCGGAGTGACACCAGAAAGGGCCCGCTTTTTAAGAAATAGCTAACCTGTGCATGGGTGGGCTTGCCATTTAAAAGGGAATTGGGGGAGAAAGAGAGAGATGAAGATGCAGGAAGCTTAGTGGAGCCAGTGGCTGAGCAGGAGTGCAGAGACTGGTATAGAGCCCCAAGTGAAGCAGCACAGAAACCTCCCCATGGATCTAAGGATCTGGTGAGAGCATTCAGGGACAGGAGGGGATGTTCAGAGCCAGGAAAAGAACAGGAATTTGCTCCCTCCAGTCTGTTGTCAGGAGACCGACAGGAAGGACACCTTAAACCTAAGATTAAGGAAGTGTTGAGTGGCAGTCAAGAAACAAGATAAGGATTAACTCATGCCTGCACTAGCCCTTCAAGTCTCAGCACTAAGTACTTTGTATTGGCAAGAGCACTTGGTTCAACAGTGTGGCCCAGTTGCACCTGATAGTTTAGGAAGTAGGTTGTAGTTTGAGGTACTCGAAGATTTTGTGGGAAGGTGCAATGCAGATAAGGCGATGTGCACTTTAGATACGGCTTAGATGCAATGGTAGTAAAGCTGATAAATTCACACACCATGGGAGACAGTACAGCGAAGCGCGGCAGACATTTGGGTTGGAAGAATTGGACAAGACTAGGATGGGCATAAAGCATAGAGCAACTGGACGTTGAAGCTAGAGTCATGATTGTGACGGCTCTGACGAGTAATTTACTGAACAAGATATTGAACATTAAAGTGGTGTAAAGCTGGGGTGTAAGGTGAAGGTGGAGCCCCAGAATCATACTCTGGAAAGAGATTCACTAAGTTCCAAATCCAGAGTTGAAGGTGGGCCATGACAGGACAAAACACCTCCCAAGTCATTAAGATAAATATAACTGCGTGGCAGGAAACTTTATCAAAAACTGTAGCCCAAAACTCCCGGGATAAAGAGGCACAGTGGCTTTTTTTAGAGCAATGATGAAGTAGATGCATCGGCAAGGCACGTAAGGAGTGTCTGAGCCAACAAGGATGTCCTTCAGGATGTGCCCCTCTTCCTCCTGTGAAGATGGTCAAGCTAGGGTAGGTGCTGCTGTTTGAATAGTGCAGTGATGGTTGGCAGGTTGGCTTTGGCAATGACCTCTGTGTTGGTGATTCTGTCTTGCCATTTGATGTCAAGGATGGATCATAAACAGTGTGGGTGGAAACTGTTTAACTTCTTTGTTTGATATGTGTATGTTGACCATGTCTCACTGCTCTACGTAAGGACACTGAGGATGCAGGCCTTGTACACAAGTGTTTTAGTTTCCATTGTGAGTTTTGTATTGTTCTGGACTCATTTGGAGAGCTTAATGAAAATGGTAGCTGCCTTTCCAATGCGCACGTTTAGCTCTTCATCCAGTGATATGTTGTGCAGGAAGAGCAAAGAGGTGCACAAGGTTTTTCTGTTCCTCTGTTTCCAGAGCTGGTGACCTGTAGTGCCCAGGGAACAGGACCCTCATCATCGCCGTTGTCTTAAAGATAGGGATGGCCTCTGGACAGCATGAGGAGGAGCCGCCTTGGCCCTCTGGGGCTGAGGCAAGTCCTAAGGAAAGGGTAGGGGGGTGGGCAGGCCTGCCCTGTCTAGCCTCACGGCCTCCATCTTGCAGGCGGTGCTGCAGACAGGTGGGTGGGCAGGTGGGCAAGGCTCCACACTGCTTCTCCGGTGAGTAGGGCCACCAAGCCCCATCCGCTGCATCTGGGACCCTGCAGGCAGGGCTGGGGAGCCGGGTGGTCCTCTCCCATGCAGGGAGTGGCCGTGGCTCAGTGGGGGGGGGGGGGGGGGGCTTCAGAAAAAAAAAAGTTGCGAACCCCTGGTTTAGAGTATTCTGGGTCCCGGAGCAAAATTAGCCAAATGGCACAGCTGTCCTTATTAAGGCTTTTGCTGGTGTAGCAACACTGTTAAAAAAGCCACAGTAAACCCCTGCGTCATGCACACACTCATGCACTTACTTGCCTCTCCGGCAGTGGGGAGGGGAGGGTGAGCTGGTGGTGGATGGAGCGGTCCCTGGGCTGTGGGGGGACTGGTGCTTCCCTTTGCAGTAGTGGTGGCCCACTGCCCCAGGCAGCACCCACCCACAGGCACCCAGCTCGGGCAGTCCCAGGGGGCACCAGGCACCAGAGCCATGGAGAGAAGCACTGGGCCCCCACACAGCTCAGGCAGGTAGGCAGGCTCCAGGGAAAAAAAAGAAAAAGATTAGGCTTGCCACTTTTCTTGGGTGGAGCCTGCCTTCCCGGGCTGCTGCCAGGCTGCCTGCATGGGCTTCCTGCAGAGCCCCTGAGCTGCATGGAGCCCGGTGCTCCACTCCACGGCTGTAGGGCAGCAAATGAAAACTCCTCAAAGTTTTAGTTTGTTGCACCCCAAGGTCTCTAGTGTAGGTGTGATGTAGGTCAGGTGTGGCGTACGTGTGGCATACCTCCCTTGGAAGCCCATTCCAAATTTTGGCCACCCTTAGCATGAAGAAGTTTTTTAGGCTACATATCAGGAAAAACTTCTTCATAGTAAGGGTGGCCAAAATTTGGAATGGGCTCCCAAAGCAGGTGGTGCTCTCTCCTACATTGGGGGTCTTTAAGAGGAGGCTGGATAGGCATCTGGCTGGGGTCATCTGAGCCCAGCACTCTTTGCTGCCCAGGCAGGGGGTCGGACTCGATGATCTGTTGAGGTCCCTTCGGACCCTAGCATCTATGAATCTATGAAAGTCATTTATGGTGCATTACACCACCGAATTTGCTACAGCAGCTGGAATTACTGCGCAATACCCCAATGATACATGCAAAACACCAACACCATTAAAGCAGTGCAAAAACATTTAACCCGCTTTAAAGTGGTGTGCACACATGCCCCTCGTTTCGTCTGCACACGGCCTATGATAACAAAGACAAATGATGTGGCAAAAGACAGACCTTGCACACTCTTAGCTAAGGGCTGGTTAGAAATCAAAAGTAGTCAGGCCTTTTGGCAGCTGGTCTGCAATGCTGATCAGCCTTTTCTGTGCTCGTGGCTCCCTCTCACTCATAGGAAAGCTGCTGTGGGTGGTGGAGTGGACTCAGCCCCAGGCTGCACTGCCAGGACAGACAGGACAGCTCTTCCATTCTCTCTTTTGGCTTTTACTCTCAAGCGCAGTGGCATGGGACCAAGTGAATCCTCCACCGCTGCTGCCTCCGCACTCCAAGGCAGATGCACATAACAGCAGCTCAGAGGATGCAAAAAATGATAAGTACTTTCCAGTGTTGAATAACAAGGATCCCCATCATTGTTCACAACGTGGTCTGAGCCAAGCCCCATTTGGCTTCATTACACATGGCCATTAAAGCTTCCAGAGTCTGGAACAAACCTCCTTGGCATGTCAGAGAAAACCCTGAAGTTTCGAGGTCTGAAGACATCCGCTGGAGCCTGGAAACAAGGCATAATGCCCGAATTGCAAAGCAATGACGACAAGACTGCTGTCGGTACAAGTGGGTGTTGTTGTGCATCGCACACGTGGAAAACAAGATAACGTCTCAGAACCTCGTGCATCTTAGCTCAATAATTTGCAACATTAAAATAAATTAAAATCTTTCATGAAACACTGAGGACGCAGCAGGTGAGGTGGGGCCTGGCAGGACATGGTTGATGGTATCGAGGTGGTGTGGGGTCCTTGCAGCTGGAGCTGTGAGAAGCGATAGGAGACCTGGAGACACAGCTTTAGTCTGAGGACTTCCAAATTGCTATGATTTATAACGGGACTGGGGACAGGCTCAGCTCCCTTGTGCATCAGGTTCCTGTCTCCATTTACAGGTCAGATCCCAGCCACAAAGCTGAGGTCCCTGCATGCAAAGCCTTATGCAAAAACCCCCTTTCTTGTGGCGTCTTTGTCGCTGCAGAAGTTTCATCAGCGCTTTGTTGGTTTTCAGTGGGCTTTCCAGGATAAAATTTAGATGGTCTTTCCAAAACAGGTTGATTTTTTTTTAATGGATTTCTTTTCAGATGTCCACTTCTACAGCATAGCCATTTTTTTCTCTTCTGTTTCCCCCTGCTCCAGTTGCTTTACGTGTTCATTGGTGAGAGCCCAGAAACAGGCCAGACAATTGCTGACTCTAGCCACAAACATGCCAAGAGCCATTCGGATGATTTTCTGAGCAGGGACTGCTCTCAAGTCCCAGAAAAAAAACACCATTTTTTCCCCTTGTTCATATTTTCCTGCCCGGAAAAAACTTTGCTTGTCAGCAAGCGGGTTTTTAAAGGTCCATTCCCACCAGCCGTGCCCTGGCGGAGAATCCACAGAGAGTCAATAAAGACAAGGCTATAAATTACCCCTTTTCCACATCAGGCAGTCGTCTGCTAACTGACCTCTCGGTGGTTATGGGAGCTATTCAGATCTCAGTGACCTGAATAAAAATCAGTGCTGCCTTCACCTGAATTACCATGGATGGGTGCAGCTGAGACCAGAATTGGTCCCTGCAACTGTTTCTGCCTGCTTCAATTCATATATCACTGCTTAAACATGACGTGGCAGGGGCGCTCAGCCTCCAGCCCACAGATCCGATCTGGCTTGCAGCACCATGTCATCCAGCCTATGGGGTTTTCCACGAGTCTGGAAATTTGGCAGGGGGAAAGCGGAGACACCAGTCTCCCTTGCTGCCAGATCTCCAGAGCCTGGTGAGCCGTGCACGCTGGATCTGGTGCCCGGGGCTGGGCAGGGGTGACATCAGGGCGCAGAGCCCAATCCTGGTACAAGGGGGACTGTGTGGCCTCCCTTCAATCCCATCCTGGTGTGTGGGGTGGGGGTCAGGGCAGTGTACTTTCAAAATGGAAATTGCTGATTGCTAAGTACATGGTGTGCAGACCACATCATACTCCTATGGCAAAAGCAGCCTATCCATGACAGCAGTTGCAAGACTTGTGTGGCTGGCTCAGATGAAGAAAGTGCAGGACTTCTGGAGAAGCTTTTGGTGGCCCAGACAGAGCAAATCATCTCCAGACAGCCTCAGCATCAGTCATGAAGGACCATTGGGAGGAAGCTGCATCCAGCATGGTCATGACACGGTGCAGCTATAAAGTGCGGTGCTCATAAAGACGCTTGGAGCAGTACAGAAACCACTCTCTGTATGCCTGAACGGCACGGTTACATGCCTAAAGGAGATGGCAGCATAAGAAGCATCACAGATGAGCCATCAAAGGGGTCGGTGAAGAGGGTCTGGTGCTGGGACAGACAGGCTTCACCTTGGAGTGAGGAAGACGCCATCCAGCCATTCTCTGTGGAGGAAGAGCAGGTGCTGAGCTGCCTGAAAGCAGAAGAAGTCTGCAGCCTTGACTATATTTCACCAGAAACATGACTGCATCTTGGTAAGAAGAGCACCGAGTAGCATTATCAGCCCCATTATCAGCCAAGAAAACAAGAAGCCTAAGACACAGTGGAAAGCAAGGGTGAGAGCTATACCCAAATCACTTCCTTCCAGCAAAATGCTGCCTGCTGAACTGGGCAGACAAGGTAGTCTGAGGTGTATGCAAACTTCTGGCGTGGCTAATGCTGCAGAGGATCATGGCTCACAAAAAAGCAGGTCCTGACGGTTGACCAGGCAGGCACCAAACCTCATAGCAGTCATCAACCTGTGTAGAAAATGGCTTCCAACAAAAGTAGATTCATAGATTCATAGACGTTAGGGTCGGAAGGGACCTTAACAGATCATCGAGTCCGACCCCCTGCCTAGGCAGGAAACATTGCTGGGGTCAGATGACCCCAGCCAGACGCCTATCCAGCCCTCCTAGAAGAAAGAGCATAATTTGATGCCATTAGGCACATTGGCCTACTGACCAAGCTTTTACCCAGAGGGCTGTGATGGAGATGATGCTTGGAGGTAGATACGTCCAAGGGAGGGAACAGGCTTCCTTCATGGGAACAGCCCCGATTCATGTATGAACCGCCTCTCCGAATCTCTAGGCTGCTCCAACATGCAGGTGACAACGGCCTGACTGAGATTTTGAAAAGACTGAGGGCAGTCTGAACCAACCCATGGCAGCCACCAATGCCTGTTGTGAAATGTGTAGGCCAATGGTCTGTGTGTCAAAAACACAGTCATGTCATGTCAACACGTCACAGGAACTGAGACCCTTCCTCAAGGGAGACACACCAAATGGCTACCAGTCCTCTTTGGTATCTTGTTGACTAGCATCAGGTACCATGTTGCAATGAAGGACCTATGAGATGAAGTCCAAGAGATACCAGAAATGCTGCTTTGCAAAGATGCCTGGGAGCCAGCGTGTCATGGACCATCCAGCCAAGGACTGGTTTGACTATGCAGCTGACTATCTCTACAGTGTACGCTATCGTGTTGTGCTGAGCATACACCTTCACTGCCAGGCAATTAAATTGTAATTGATGTTTTAAAATGCAATACAAAAATCAGAAAAATATGCATATAGCTACATATGAGCTATGAACAATGTACCTGTCTCTCACAATAAGTCATAAAGGGTGGGGGGAAGAAAACAAGAGAAGGGAAGCAGGAGGGTTAGAAGAAATGAAGGCTACAAGGACTGGTATTTTAATTGCCAAAATAATCTAAGAATTCTTGCCAAATTACACTAAAGTTTCCAAAGCAGTTACGTATGCTAACTGGGACTCTCTTCACAGCTTCCAGCTGCACCATCTCATTGTACCAGGTTTTGACTTTTGGAGATGTCCTACTCTCCCAATGCAGTAATATAAACCTGCCGTAACACTGTCATCTGCTAAGGATTCAGTTTGAAATCCCTAGGGACATACCCAAGAACACACCTATCTTGCCAAAGGTATCGGTGCTATGTTCAAAATCATGCTCACATTGGTTATCATTTCTTTCCAAAAAGAATTGACAATCAGGCATGACCAAAACTTGCCTGCAGGGCATCGCATCACATCTCCAGCAGGTACCTACTTGGCAGTATATTAATTTTTACAAGTTTAGAAGGAGCCCTGTGAAAATGAAAAATGGTCTTTTGTTGCATAAAATGAAGTCTAAGATCAATCGTCGATGTCTGAATATTGTGAATTGTTGATTTTCACCGGGATTTGGTCATCTGGGCTACGTACAGACAGTCAAAAAGCCCGAGGCTGAATCAATTCAATCTTTTTCAGGTTAGTCTAAGCTGCGTAGATTGAACCCATAAACAAGTGAACAGATGTTTACTTTTGATTCTGGAAATGCAGCCACATGCCTGCAGTGGCTTGGGCCAGAAGCCGGGGGGCGCTAGAGCATGGCTCCTTGCTGGGCTGGACCAAACTACTTGGGCCAAGGTTAGCCTGCCTACCCTGAGAGGTGGGGCTTGCAGGGGAGGTGCAAAGTATTCTGGGATGCTGGGGGACAGTGAGTTAACTTGAATTTGGAGGGGATCTGGGACAGAAGTTGCATAAACTGATTTAACTTAAATTGATTAAGTCAGATACTACATCCATCCAGATCTATCTTAAACTGGTTTCAGCCATTTTGAAAGCAGTTTACGTGCACTGAACTTCTGTTATGTTACAGAACTGGCCCAGTTTCCAATCACTTATACTGGTTTCTGTCCCTAGCCCTGGATACTTACCCCCTGCCCCCTCTGTGGCAAACACCTTCCTCATCCCACAGCTTGAAGAGACCACCTGACTTTGCACTTTGGGGGCAGGCTCCACCACTTTGCTCAAGGCAGTGATGAGGTGGGCAGCCAATACCCACAGCTGAGCCCTCAGGGACAGCCATGCGCAGCCCTGGTGGGGCTGAGGTCAACGCATCTCTCCCAAACGGGTCTGCATCTCCCGCTGGTCCAGGGGAACTTCCTTCCACTCAGCTAAGCCTGAGGCTGCTGAATGATACCGATTCCCGCCTTGGGAACGTCTAACCTATGCACCGCTGCTTTTTAATCCTTACCTTGTACTGATCCTTTAAAGTATTTCCTCCTCTTCCCATCCTGGCATCATTCCTGTACCGCTTGCATGGTTTTACTTGCACGACAGTGTTTGAGCAGCCTGCGTTACGATTAACAGTCACTTCTCTCATTAAAGTTCCCATCAAATATCTTATTTCTTGCACCTGGACATTTGAGGCCATTCAGGAGTAAATTGCCAGGTTACTCTACCTGAGGCTTTGGTCATTTCACTACTGTGCAGGCCGACCGGGGAGAGCCGGGGCCCGTCTTTGCGCACGCGGGCTGTGGCCAGCAGCCCGGGCACGCAGGGTCGAAGAGAGTGGGCGGCGAACTAGAATTGATCACGGACACATAGTGGTTGATTAAAAGATTATTTACTTACACCAGAGATGGTAGTGGTGTAGGCTGGACAGCTTTCCAGGCACAGCTCCGCTTGAATCCCCGTTGGAGGATCACGACAAGTCAGCTCTTTCCCCGGAGTTGTCGAAGCTCCGTGGATTTAATTCCCCCAGAGTTGTTTAGGCTCCGTGGGCTCGGTTCCCCTGGAGTGGCTGAATCTCCATGGGTTCGTACGATAATCTCTCTTCCCCGGAGTTGTTAAAGCTCCGCGGGGTTTTTGATTCGGTTCCCTCTACCACGGAGTTGTTAAGGCTCCGCGGATCCGGCTTGGGTTTAAAGGAAAGGGATACGTCTAGGATTGCGCTCGGCGACGGGGAGAGGCCAAAGGTTATCTAGACCTCCGTTTGCCTCCTTAAGAGAGGCACGTTGGGTCCGTAAGGGTCTGCATCGCTTAGAGATCTTCACACAGCGCGAAGTCTCCTCCTCCTGGCAAGTTCTCTCTCTCTCCAGTTTTCCTCTCTCTCCAACTTGGGCGGAAACCACCCAAACCTTTTGTACGGCTAGCAAGCCAATAGCTAGCCGCCACATATGCCTGTACCCAGAATCGGCCAATAATGTGGCGCAAATTCGAATACAAATGGCGGGAACTCCTTGCACCAAGCACTTCTTAGATGCAAAAAGAAGTGCACCATGCAAAGAAAGCTACAAATCTGGAGGGAAATACTGCGTTGCACCAGAGCTCTCCCCTGCAGCAGAGAGCTCCACCGTGCAAAGAAGCTGCCATTTAGCGGGAAAAACAATTTAGCGATGCTGAAGCACACACAAACAAAAAACTCACAACTTTGGGTTGTGACAACTACTTGTATGTCCTGCTTTCAATGCTTTTACAGGAGGTTGTGCTATGCAGCCAGTGGCTCGAGCAGAGGGCTGGGGGCCGGAAGCCCCACAGTCGGAGCTGGTGGAAACCAGCTTGTCTGTACCAAGTCTGTGCCCTGCCTGACAGCATCAGGGAGAAGCCTGCCTGCTTGTTCTCACTCTGTATGTGCCAAATCCCGGAAAATCAAGGCAGTGTCCCCAGCCCGGAGCAGCCCTGAGTGTATGCCCCAAGATGCTCTCAGGATGTCTTGGGAGAGCTTGCTGGCATGGTCAGGGCCACAACACGGTGGCTGCATTGCCTCCTTTGTGGGACCTGGCTCATGCTTGGTAGGAGTGAGTGAACATGAACCTGCTTCACGGCCGTCATCCAGCGCTGCAGGCAGGTGGTGCAGCCCGGGCGGCGGGGCTGGCCCACAAAGCGCCCATTTGCAAACACATTATCCTTCAGCTTCTGAAGCTTGGAAGGAAGAGCGATGAGCCCAAGTCTCTCTTGACTTATTGCCATGGCAGTTCCAGCTGTGACAGCCTCCGACCTCATTCATTCGGCCCTGTCGGGCCGGGCTGGGATTTGGGTGGGAGCCGCAGGGAGAAGGAGGCGTGGCTGGGAGCACCGGCATTGAGTCGGGAGCTGGGTCTCTTCTAGCTGAGCCTGGTATGAAGGGACCCCACTGCAGCAAGCTGGGTCCCGCACAGGCCCCTCTGCTCTACTCCAGGCACCTCCCAAGCACGTTGGAAGAGAAATGAGCTCTCTCTTGCCTTCCTCCGGAGAAGAAATGGTTTAATTTTCTGCTCTGTTTGCTGTACAAGCAGTTGGGTGCATGTGCATGTAAAGGGGAAGTGAATCCACAGCAATGCATTTTATATTTGGTCCTGAGCACCAAGGTGGGGCTTACATGCCCCACGACCCTCCCAGTACCTGTGGGAAGGAGTTTCCAAAGGCTTCATCCTACAATTGGGAAACATGCTTCCTGCTGGGCAGTGTCGTTCTGCTTCAGACAAACCCCACAACTGCAGAAGAGCATGGGTGTGAAGGGAAGGAAGGTCTTGTAGGTAGACAGGGCCAGTCCTGGATAGGTTGGGAGTATCAGTGCCCTCACACAAGGTTGTGCATCCTGTAGGGAGCCAGGCGGTGGTCCCCTTTGAGGTTCTCCGATGAGCTGTGGTATTATTCATAGTATAATAGTAGCTAGGGTCAGGAGGGACCTGAACAGATCACCTCGCCTGACCCCCTGCCACAGGCAGGAATGGATGCTGGGTTCACAAGACCCCAGACAGGTGATCCTCCAACGTTCTCTTGAATTCGCCCAAGGTAGGGGCGAGGACCACCTCCCTGGGAAGTTGGTTCCAGATTTTGGCCACCCTAACTGTAAAATATTGCCTTCTGATCTCCAACCTAAACCTATTCTCCATCAGCTTATTATCATCATTCCTCGTCACCCCAGGTGGTGCTGGGGAGAAAAGGGCTCTGCCTATTTGCTGTTGATCCCCCTTGATGAGCTTGTAGGCAGCCACCAGGTCCCCCCTCAGCCTCCTCTTGCTGAGGCTGAACAGGCTCAGGTCCCTCGGTCTCTCCTCGTAGGGCCTGTCCTGCTGCCCTCTCACCAAGTGGGTGACCTCCTCTGAACCCTCTCCAGGCTGGCCACGTCCCTCTGGAAGTGTGGCACCCAGTACTGGACGCAGTACTCCAACTGTGGCCTGACCAAAGTCACAGAGGGGGAGGATCATGTCTCTGGACCGGCTTGAGATGCACCTTTGGTTGCATGACAAGGTCTGGCTGGCCTTGCTGGCTGAGATCTGGCATTGGCGGCTCATGCTCATCTTGGAGTCAATAATGACTCCAAGATCCCTTTCCACCTCTGTGCTTTCAAGAGGGGAACTCCCTGGCCTGTATGTGTGCTGTGGACTCCTTCTCCCAAGGTGCAGCACCCTGCATTTGTCTACGTTGAACCCCATCCTATTCTCATCTGCCCACTTTTGTAGTCTGTCTAAATCTAGTTGCAGCCTCTCTCTCCTTTCAAGTGTGTCCACCTCGCCCCACATCTTAGTGTCATCAGCAAACTTGGACAGTGTGCTTTCCACCCCTCATCCAAGTCACTGATGAAGATGTTAACCAGTGCGGGCCCGAGGACCGAGCCCTGGGGGACCCCACTGCTCACATCTCGCCAGGTTGAGTACAACCCGTCCACCACTACTGTCTGGGTGCGCCCCATCAGCCAATTTTTTACCCATTCAACTGTGCAGGCATCAATGCCTCAGTCACTTAATTTATTGATGAGCATGGGGTGAGAGACAGTGTCAAAGGCGTTCTTAAAGTCTAGAAAGACTATGTCCACAGCAACACCATCATCCAAGGATTTAGTTACCTGGTCATAAAAGGCAATCAGGTTGGTCTGGCAGGACCTGCCTTTGGTGAACCCATGCTGATTGCCCCTGAGCATGATCTCCCCTGCCGGCCCCCACAGATGTGCTCATTGACAATCCTCTCCAAGAGCTTCTCGAGTACCGAGGTGAGGCTTACAGGCCTATAGTTACCTAGGTCCTCTTCTCCTTTCTCCCTTTCTTAAAAATAGGGACCACATTAGCCAGTTTCCAATCCCCCGGCACCTGGCCAGATGACCACAAATGCTCATACAGGCAGGCCAAGGGCTCTGCGAGGACCCCTGCCAGCTCCCTCAACACCCTTGGGTGGAGGGCATCTGGACCTGCAGATTTAAAAATGTCTAGCCCTTACAAAATGTGTATTCCTGTAGCTGGAAGCACCCATTGACCTGCGTGGGGTTGACCAGGGGCCCGAAAGTCCCCATAGGCTTGCATGGGGTTAACATTCCTTACAGCTGGAGGTGCTCCTTCATCACAGAGGTCCAGATCACTCAGCTAGGATCTTCTGTTAACCATGGCAAAAAATCCAGACTGGACTTCTTTCTGAAGTCCTCCTTTACTCATGGGGAGTGTGAGAGGCTAGGCCAAGAATGGTCTGCTGGGGTGATGGTCTGCTGCTATTACCTTGAGTCCCCCAACCATGCAGATACTACCTTCTGTTAGCTACAAATTAGTGAGACACAAGTATATGTTTGCTGAACCTGGGTAGCATTGTTGGTCAACAGCCACTGCATAATGTGTTCTGCCCCCACTATCGCTGCATTTGAGCAATCCTTGAAGCAATTCCCATCGACCTCTTCAAAAGCACCGAGGGCCAAAACTCAGCAGCAGTGATTTGCTAGTCTGCAGTCAAGCAGAAGGCAGGGTAGTTTTGCACTTTGTAGAATAACCAAAGTCAAGCTATACTAATATATAGCATGAGTGTTCCCATGTTTTGCCGGTAGGTGGCAGCAACATCCCAAAATTGCAAAAAAAACCCAAATAAACCAAAAGAAAAAAAAAAGGCTGGCAGTAAACATTTAAATCAGAAACAAAATGCAAATTTTTACCGGTGCAGTTAGTCAAGCACTGGGACAGTTTCCAAGGGACCAACCTCTGGGCAGTGGCAGCCTTAGGGGAGGGCAAACCGGGCGACTGCTCGAGGCCCCAAAATTTTGCAATAAATGTCCCAACTTGCTTATAGGTGCTGAGGGAATTCCTGTGCTGGGTCCTTCTGGGAAGTCGGTTACAAACGAGGTCAACGGGAATGCCTGAATGTTTGCACAGGGAATTGCAGGGGTGATTTGTGACACAGATAGACACCTAAGAGCATCTCCTAAGGAAGGCCATTTGCAAGGATCTGGAGGAGGAAAGGCTGATCAGAAGCAACCAGTGTGGATGTATGAAAAAGAAATTGTGTCAAACAAACCTTATCTCCTTCTTTGGCAAAGTAACTACATGGGTGGATGAAGGGAATGCTGTGGATATGTTGTATCTGGACTTCAGCAAGGCTTTTGACAAGGTCCAGCATGACCATGTCATCAACAAATCATAGAAACGGGGGCTGGACAAAACTATTACAATGTGGATAGATAACTGGCTCAATAGCCGCAAGCAAAGGATAATTATCACTGGGTTCGTGCCAGATTGGCAGGAAGTTTTGAGTGGAGTCCCACAGGGGTCATAAAATCATAGAGAAGTGGGGCTGGAAGGGACCTCCAGAGGTCATCTAGTCCAAGATCATCCCTAGATCAAGTCCTAGATCAAGATCATCCAAGATCTAGTCCTAGATCATCCCTATCCAACCCATCCCATACAACCATAACCTAAACTCTACATAAGATGACCATCAACCCTGACACAACACAGACCTACCAGCCACGGGTGAAGTCGGGGAACCCCGGCAGCCAACGTCCTGCTTCTATGAAATGTCAATATATGCTCAAGAGACCCTGGGTAGAGGGCCAGGACCCCTGCACTAGAGGAAGGCAAAAAATAAGACAAATACATTCAAGCCTTTCACCCAGACAAGTGGAAACCCATCCTCTTCTTTCTCTCACCAGGTCCTGAGTAAGAACTTAGTTCTCATAATCAGGCTACCAGGGAAAGCAAAGGAGAAAGTTACTCGAGATTGGGGCCCATCTCTAGTTGCACTGAGTTTCAAATATTTGATTTTAAACATCACTGGTGATTAATCTCCTTCTCTGTTTGTCTCTCACTGATCTGAGATCAGAAACGGTGCCTTTTAAATAGGGATGGGAATCTCAGGGGTGGACTCAGATCCAGACTTGGCGCGTGCTTGGATGCAGGGTCCCAGGGTCATCTACCCTGACAAAGGGCCTGAGTTCAAACTGGAATCTAGACATCCCCTGGGGCTGCTGTTTTCAAACTTTCCAACCGACTTCATGAGTGGGGCATTTGCTCCTTTTTGCTTCTTTACAATGCACAGAGAAGGCTCGACACGTATTAAGGGTTGTTGCAGACTTACTCTACTCAGGGGCTTTGTGGTGGGGTGGCTATGCTGGTCATGGGTATGATAGCAACACAATCCTATATGCCAATGCATTTGTGCATCTCCTCTTCCTGTGCAGGAATTGTTGCCTTGTAGATGGCCCTTTACACCAAAGTAAGAGTCTTTACATCAAGGAGATTGTACCTCCTCATCTCCATCGGTCGAGTTAGACGATACAACTTTGATGCACGTGCAGACCCTCAGAAACACCGTCAGTAATGTAACAATGGAGCCGGATGCCCGGGACAGCTGTGACACACTGGGGCAGCAACACGATTGTACAGTTGCAGTGGCAGCGTTTGTTTTGACCCCCATCCAAGTATGTGCCTGGGACAACTGTCCTGGTTGCTCCACCTTAGTTATATTATTTATTTTTTGAAATGTCGTGTCTCAGGCCAAATCAGCCAGATCACTTCCAAAGTCTACGGGCTGAGCAGAGCTCAGTTGTTCAAGTCCGTGTGGCACCACCACTGGCAAGTCAGTCTCCTTCCTCCCAGATTCTTCATCTGACGGTTTTGGATGTTTCCAAATCCATGGCATGCATCCTACGTGCAAGCCCCATGCCTGCAGGTCTTGGGAGGTCAGGTGACCCCTAGTCTCACTTGGAAAGCCCTGGAGCAAATCCCCATCACTATAAAAGGTGTACCCAAGATCCTCGCATTTGGAGGCATTTGCAGACTCTCACAGGGGTCAACCTGCCCACAGTGTAAGGGAAAGGCCTTCACCCTCTAACTACGTCAAGTCATTCAAGGTCAAGAAGAAGGGGATCTCCCCTGCCAGGTCAGGAAAACCACCTGCTTGCTCTTGGTGTTTCCCAATGGACCAGTCTTCTCTGACGCATCTAAAGTGCCTTCGTTGGGGGGGGGGGGGGGATGCATCTGGCTCAGTTCACAGTAGTTGTGAGCTCTTGTGCTAAAAGCGGACAAGCAGGGACCTTGGTTTTCTCCGTTTAAAAATAATAATTTTTCTGATTTAAAAACAATCCCAAATTCTCTGATTTAAAACCTCAAAATCCATGTTTTTTCCATGATTAAAACGAAATGCGACATATATATATATGTGCCTCTGGTCCTGCTGGTGCCCCCCACCCCCAGGTGCCCCTCATTCCCAACCCATAGGCCTCTGACCCTCCCAGTGCTCCTCACTCCCCAACCCACACCCTCCCAGGCCTGCTGGTGCCCCTCACTCACAACCTGCAACCCCCGGACTCCCACCAAGCCCTGTTAGAGGGGTCCCCAGCTGCCAGGCCTATGAGGCCAGGGACCCAGGTCTGCAGCTTCGAGGGGTACAATGCTGTGACATCACCCCCATGGCTGCTGGGTGGGCAGAGGATGCCTTGCCATTGTAGCACAGGGTTCCCGGCAGTGCAACTGAGCCTCCCCCTCCCACTCTCTCCTGCCATGCCGGGTCCCTCCTGCTAAGCCATGGAAGTCCAGGGGAAAGGGCAGCCTGCATCTGCCCTTGCCCAGCACACGAATCTGGGGGCATGTACCCCCTCATGCCCCTTGCCTGGGAGTGCATGCAGCAGCATGGAACCAGCACGCCCCTCCCAGCCCCCAGATGAGTTGCCCGCGGCTCCATCCTGCTCCCTGTCCAGGCCCTGTGGCCATGGATTCCCACCCCAGCCCCGAGCACCGACCCCAGCCCCAGCCCTGCCCAACTCCAGGCTGCCTGGCTGCACGTGCACGTGTGCACACACACATGCATGCGGTGCCCACTGCTTGATCACGCTTCTCCCGCTCCCCCCAGCCCCTTGCAGGCTGGAACTCCTGGCAAAATGGGACGTGCGGTCTCCCCAAGCACTTCCACAAAGACAGCTTTTCACCAACATGTTAGCTGATCATTGTAGTGCAATTGCAATGACTGTCTTTTTTTTGAAGGAGGTGAAATAAATGTTCCCCTTCCTACTTCAGCTTGGGCAGTTGCTTACCTGTCCTGTAGATGTTGGATAGGTTTTCCATCGAGACAGGATGGTTAACGTAAAAAAAACCAAGAACGCTCCAAAATAAAAACAGAACACGTGAAACTATACAAAAAACATCTTCAGGCAAAAAAAGTAATTACCCCACAAACTCCTGGGCAGCTTGTGCTCCCCAATATAGGGCCAAGTCAGGTGCATTGTTTAATGCAGCAGTTCTCAACCTGTGGCCCGTGGGCCACATCCGGCCCAATCAGCACACTGTTGCGGTCCATGTGACATCCTGTTAAATGGATGCACAGGAAGTTATATGTGTGCAGTCCACATAACACTCTGAGAGCTGCAAGTGTGGCCCACTATTGGAAACTGGTTGACAACCACTGGTTTAATGGCTTCTCACACACGTGCTCAGGTGTGAAAGGGCACTAAGATAATATACTATTCCTTTCCTGCCCACCAGCAGCTCAACACACCTGCTATTAGGAAACACAGCCCTGAGCTTGGGCACTTGCATCAGTAAACCCTAATAGTCGGATCACAAAACAACATTGCTTCACTGATGTCAAGGGCCTGCTCCCAATTTATAATCACCGAGGGTCTGGCACAGTTACTCAATGGATTTTGTTTCAACAGGATTATGTGGACACTTATTGCTACACACCCTCTTCTGATCGTGGGGGTGAAAGTTGAGGCCTATTGATCTGCCATGCATGGAGCTGTGGCATCACAATCCAACCAGGCCATTGCCCAAACCTCCATCGTCACTAATAATCATGGAGACTTGTCACAAGTTCTTGCTTTCCCAAGAGCGCGTGATTTCCCAATATGACGCTTGCCTATGCTCTGGCATTGCATTGCTTTTACCCAACCTAATTCATTTAATTATACACCAGCACACAACTCTTGCATGGAGAGCATTCATGTCAGCTTCAGAGCAAAGCAGCAGAACTTGCAATAAGCCATTCCTACATAATCGGCCTTTCTTTGTGTGGAGGTAGCGCTCAGGAACCCGTGATGGACCGGTAGCCTGCCGTGCTCGGTCTTGTACAAACACAAATATGAATTCGGCTGGGAGTTTACACTTTAAGTAACTTAGATGTTTTTGCCTAAGAGACTGATATCAGTTAAAGCTGTGGAGTTTCTGTAGGGAGGCAGCAAATCTCTTGGGCAATCCCTGACCCCACCAAAACCAAGCACGGGTCGTGAATCAATTTACCACCTCGACAGCACACAAATGGCTATCCACACCAAACGGTTCAGCAGGGAAAGGCAACCAGTTCAGGCCTTCACACCCAGGAGTCCTTTCTGACGAAGGAAAGCAGCCTGCTTCTCAAAGCTACGTCTACCCAGGCCCTGTGCACAGTAGATGGGGCCAATGTCCAGCAAGTGCTATGGTGGCTCTCAAGAGAACAAGATACTGGCTCCAAAGAGTCTCATCACTAGCGTGGCCTGACCCTGTTCTCAGTGGGCACATCTACACATTCATTAATGCGCCATAGTTATTGCACATTTAGTTTAGCACTTCCTTAATGAAGTACTAACTGGAGGTGCAGTAACTACATTTACTGTGCCTGGGGCTGACCCTGGGGGCAGGGGTGCAGTGCCCCCTTAATACCATGCAGGGACCGTGGGACCCCTGCAAAGGCAGGGCACGGGCTGCACCCAGGGGTGGTGGGGTCTCTGTGCTTCTTGTGGCACGGGGCACTGGGTAGCCATGAATGCAAGATTCAGGAGGCCAGAAAGACAGCAAGCAAAAGGGAGCCTGGTGGTGTAGCCTGTGCTCCCCCTAAGAGTGGGGAGCTCAGGGTTCGGGTCTCTGCATTGTCACTTTATGCAGTGACTGTCCAATGTATAATGGACGGGTTGTGGGAGCTCAGAACCCAGGTCTTCCCCTTCCTTGGCAAGTGTTGTCACCCTGAGGCAGACATGAATGGAGGGAGCACTGGGACAGGCAGGCAGCTACAATGGCATTTTGTGAGAGGCCTGAACCCAAGGGGTGTGCTGTGCAGACTAAGCACATCCCTACCAGATCGGGTCTCTTGGGGGACTTAGGGGCCACTGACTAGCTCCTAGATCCCATCAGGCCTGGGCCTGGGCAGGAGTGGGGTGCCCAGGTGCCACCCTGGGGCATTTCTAGGCACACAGAGCCAGAACAGGCTCTTAGGAAACTTTCAGGTCAGAGAGAGAAAGGCGCCTGGGGTGTGCAGACACCTCCAGGGTTTGAGGGCCGCTTGGCAGGGATTTGGGGATTGCAGATGTGGATTTAGACGACCAAGCCCTATCTTTGCATCTGGCCCCTAGGTCTGAGTCTGTTCTCATCTGTAAAACAAAGATGTTCCTTTCCCTGCAGGGAGAGAATGAGGACAAATGCACCAGGGAGAAGATGCTTCAGGAATGGGAGTATACATGGACATGTGCACAGCTGGAAAAGGGGGCATCATTTTCTCCTTTCTAATCATGATCATTGCTGTATTGGCCAGCAGCTTTGGGGACTAAAATCAGAATTAGACTGATGGGGTCACATGGCCGGAAAGGATCTCATGGGCCATCTAGTCCAGTGGTTCTCAACCTTTTTTGTACTAGGATCCATTTGTAAACATTGACAGCCAATTCTGACCCAGTACCCCTCACTCCTGCCCTGCTGCCCCGGTATGTGCAAGCAGCCCCTTGCAAGCTAGGACTCTGCCAGCCTGCAAGGGAAAAGCCACGGTTTCCCACATTTTTCTCCTTTAAAGGAAAATCCATTTTTAAAGTTTGTCCGCTACCCTTTCATATATTCTTGCGACCCACTTCTGGGTTGTGACCCACAGGTGGAGAAACACTGATCTAGTCCAATGCCAGACCAGAGCTCTAACCTGAGCTATGGTGCCAATAATCTATTCCATTTCTGGAAGCCATAAATCTTCCCCGGGTTGGGTTATTCAACATACTAGGCGAAGCTCCCCCTGTCCTATTACCTTCTAACTCCCATCCCTCTGCTCTACAATTCCTCATGGTTAAGATCAACCGAGGCACTCGTTAGAAGTGCCCCATATTGGTTACTTAAGGACTGCAGGCACCGGTGAGACACTGTCTATGCAGGGCTGTAGTTGGTCTGAACAACTAAACTAAACTAAACTTTCCCCTTGGAAGAAAAAAGTACAAGACTTACTGTGCAATGCTGAAATAAGGCTCTGCCTCTTCCCAAGCCAGAATTAGCCTGGGAGAGGGGGAGTAGTGCTGCTAGTCTGCCCTAATACCGATTAATTTAGACCAGAGGCGGGCAATTATTTCAGGTGGAGGGCCGCTTATTGAGTTTTGGCAAGCCATCGAGGGCCACATGACAGGCAGCCAGGGGCAGATCAATATTAATTTTCTAAATTTTTTAGGAGCCCCGCAGGCCGGATAGAATGGCTGCAATCAGCCTGGGGGCTGCATTTTGCCCACCCCTGATTTAGACTGATATCATTACGTTGGAGGCATCTTATTAATGGGGAGATTCTGCAAAAGCAGTTACTGGGTTTAGCTGCTCAAATCCTGGTGGGTTTCAATGGGACTTGTTTCTAAATCTTTCAGGCTTCTTGAAAAATCCTCTTCTAAAATAATCATTTTCCTGCTATATTAAGAATTCCATTGAATCCAAAGACATCAAATGCTAACCATTTTATCCTTGTGGCACAACAGGAAAGAGCATCTATTTAAAGCTGAATGAATGCCATTCTAAGCACACAGTTATAGATGTAGGCACGTATCCTTCCAGATATTAAATCCACATTGATAAAAATAATTTGGCTCTATGCAATAGAAACACCAAGAAACATTTTTAAGAGGTCTTATTTACAACAACATTCTTTAATACTCTTAATTATAAAGACAAAATTAATGCTTGAATGCTGCATGGATAGAGTCTATACTTTATACTTAAATATCTCAAAGCTATTGTGTTTTGCAAAATGAAAGAGATATATATCTACATATATATCTATATCTATATATACATAGCCTATGGTTACTTGCCAGTTGGTTCCATATAAAGAATCAATACAATATATCAAAATATTTATTAAACATCGCTTAGTACAATAGGCTTTTACATAGCCATCCATTATATTCATGTTATTTGTCACAGCGACTTCATCTGCAACAAAATCTTGTTCAAAGAAAAAAAATATATATTACGCTAATACAGATAGTGTTGATAGTTAGAAAGTTTGGTCACATAATACACGAGATACTCCAGGTCCACTATGGCTGGAGAGCTCCAATATCTTCTAGACGGTAAACAAGGCGTTATCAGTGCATTAAACTCAGTTCGGTCGGTAACAACAATTTGGCAGATCAAGAGAAAAAGCAGGACCCAAGTCAGTCTACGGAGTAACTACTGCTTATGCTCAAGTCTTTCCTCCCTAACCCAGGGAGCAATACTGTGCATGGTCAATCAATCAACTCTGTTCCGGGCAGCGATTAAGGCTTTAATTCAGCAAAATGTATCAGCGCAACTCAGATTTGAACACACGTGAAAAAGTCCATCCTAAGCAAGGCACATCAGCACCTATTCACAGCCCCATGCCATGGCACGCACATGATCTTAAGAGCTTTGCAAGAAAGGGATGATCTTAAGAACATGCTGATAAAGTTTTGCTTCAGTACCTTCCTGAGCTGGGGCCAAAATAATTTAAACCGAAACAAATTACACGCTTGCAGTCTCCAAACAAGCTGCCCGATTTGTGTTCAATGGCTTTGAAACACATGCGCAGAACTGGCAGGTTGCGCTGTAGAGATCTGCATCCCCTTAACTTTATTTGTGACCAAGTTAATCTACAAACCCTGCAATGACTGAAACAATGCAGGTGGCTCCAGCAAGTGAAAGCAGTGATTTTCCAAGACACTTAGCAGGTTAAGCCTCAATCCTACCTAAAACTGATAACCTACCCAATGTAGGCCCAGCCTGGAAGCTGTCTTCCAGTCACTGAGGCTCTGCACAAGCGTCCACTTGACTGAAGTGCCATCGACCTTGTGGGCTAGAGTTTGTTTTACCTAGCCGCACAATTCAACATGGGGAAGCTCTGTGGTCACACTCCCCTGGCTGGCTTTCAAAACCTCAAATGAAGCGTGCTCTGGTAGGAACAGGCATGGAAATCACACTTGTGGGGCTAGCTCAGTAAACAGGTGGCAAAATGCTGGATGAGCCAATCATCGGAGTGTTGCTAAGATGTGAATTTTGCTTTAATATTTATGTTTAACAGCTCAGTAAATAATAATGTAACAAGAAGAACAAAAAGCACGCACACCAGTGATCCTGTCCTTAGTATCCAAGAAAAAAAACATAATCTCAGAACATGAAAGACTGGTGACTGAGAAGAATCAGGCACTTAGCAGCAGTAGCCAGTGGCATGCAATTTTATACATTTGATAACTATAATTATTTCCATGCTAGAGTCGGACCAGATGGGGGCTAAAGGGAGGTTCTGTGGTCTGACCCTCCCTTTAAACACCGTCTGTGGCATTTGCCAGTGTCCGTGGCTCTAGGATCTATCGGCCTTATTTACAACCATTTACTTGACTCGCGGGATTGATCATCCTCGACCGAGAGGGATATAGAGTCCGCTTTGTGTTACTACATTTGACTTTCAAACAAAATAGGGAACATTCCCCACGTGTAATGTTGGTATACAAAACACTCCACTCCGCATTTCATCCAGATAAAAAGGTACATTTGAGAAAATCTATGAATTAAGAAAAAAATTGTATCTACGGTACCACTGCGGCAAAGAGCTCAGGATCAGTATTAGAAGTGAAGAGCATAGATTTTAAAACGTTCAAGCTTTTAATACAGGTGGCTAAAGTGCAATTATCAGGCGAATGACAAAACCGATGCTGTGGGATATTGTATTTAAGCTCCCACTGTATCTTACCTGACATCAATGTGATCTTTCTTGCTTTCTCCTTCCATCAGTAAAGGAAAAAAAACACCTTGCAGCTGTTTTAACCAGGTTAAACAGAAGCAGAGAATTTAAAAAGTCCCCGGTCTGGAATTTGCACTGTACAGGTGGAGCTCCAGTGAAGTCAAGGGACTACTTCACTTGTCCATTGAAAAGTAAAGGCAGGGACCCAGCAATAAAAAGGAGAAAGGGACCCCAGCTGCACAGGTCTTTTGAAGAAAAATGTGCCACTGCTTAGTGATGTCTTGGGCAATCACTATACCTTCAAGAAAAAAACCCCCTCTTCCAATGACAGAGTGCTCCACCTGATCACTCATGTGCCATGAGATGCCAAAATCATTACAGAAATTAGTATTAAGATGCATTTAAAAAAGCATTGCTGTCACACTGTTGAGTACAATGCAAAGAGAGGGGTGATGATTGTCAAAAAGGCTGACAGCAGTGGGAGGTTTGGGCTGCTGTTTGCATGTTTTACTTTTGTTAAGGTGCCTAAATGCACATGGAGTAGTGTAAGTTTGGGGCTCCTGGTTTGGAAAATCTTGGCTGATCACATTAGCTTGATGCCTGAAAACACCCACAAGCTGTTGGCAACTAGATGTTGCCAACAAGAAAATTTCAAGCCCAAATCAACTGAGTTTCCAGCACGTATTTTTCTTTCAGCCAAGCAGCAAACACAGAACATTTTAGAACTGAGAAATAACACTTGTCATAAAATAGTATTTTTACCATTGCGTACTTCCCACAGGCCAAGTCAGCAAACACTGTATTTCACGGTTAACTAAAACCTCAGACGTAACCTAATCATATGGATGTATTGGCAAGGTTTAAAACCATGTCTCTAATGAAAACCTCAATCCAGAGGTGCCTCTATTTGCATGTAATTCCCATTGGCATCAATCAGAATTCTGCGTGCAGAGGAACAGGAGGATACAGTATATAAGCAAGAAATCCAACAGACATCTAAAAAGTCAGTCGGCTCAGGGGGAGCTAATATACTCAGCCACAGATTACTTCAATACTGTTACAACTGGAGGCAGATTTTGAGTTCTGAGTTAGGCTACTTGCTTTTATCTCTGCATTGGTAAAGTAAGGGCACTGGTAATAGTGGGTAACGTGCATGACAGAGGTAGATTTGCAAGTGATAATTCTATTGCATATTCTGAATTCATACTCGGTGCTCTTAAAAGAAAGATTTCACTTTCTCTGAACACTTGCTGGTTATGCATCTCTTCACGTGAGAGCTGAAAGACAAGAACATCCCCTATCCCCTAAAGACGTGTCCTGGAGATGACTAATACTGTTAGTCAACACGAATCGCTGCCTTCCAGAAAGACCTACTTGAAATATTCCTTTTGAAGACTGGCTTCAACCTGCCATGTCCTCCCATCATTGCAAATCCTTTTTTGCTGAGTTGCATTCAAAAAATCCTGGCTCCTGATATAAAGCATGTGAGCTGTATTGGCAGAGAAGTCTAAAGTTCCTGGTATTCTCTCTAAGGCCGAGGTTCTCATACCGTGGTCTGTGGATGGACCGTGGACTGGTCACCTGGTGATAGCTGTCAAGGCTTTTTCACAGACAGCTACAAGGGACCATGGTGCTTGTCTATCCTGGTATTTTGTAAAACACTGGCCTCAGAGTTAAAGTCCCCAGCCTTTACACTTGAATTCAAAGGCTACTCACTCCTTCCCTAAGAAACGCTGGCCCTAATTTTTTCTTTTCCATAAAAGTAACTGCCACAGGGATGTTTTGAGCTCAGATGGGACAGCAAGGTGCTCCATGGTACTCTTTTTAAGGTGCAGTCCACACTGGAGTTTGACATCTGCTCTAAACTTCATTGACAATAAATGCCTCTTTGCTCTTCTTTGTCACACAGAACAGAAACAAGTAGCAATGGTAACAGGCACATCCCAAATTACAGTGGAAAGATACGTCTCTATTTTGCAAGTCTGCGGTGAAGGCCATGGTTCGCGCCACTTAGAATTAACGATATAAAAAGAGTAAAACTCTACCCTGACATTTTCAAATATCAGGTGTATTAGCTGTAAGGTAGTGCTTCCCAACACATCCATAATTATATTTTATTATTTATAATTAGAGACATAAACATCTAACGTACATTCTTTAGGTAGTGGCAAACTCCTGGTGGGGGAAAAGTGCATATTTTGGCTACTCAAAGTGAAAATATAAGCCATTTCCCAATATATATTTTTTTTAAATGAAAGGTATAAAACCCCAAGCAGCAGCAAAAAACTGTTGCGGACAGATTTTTAAATACCCTTGATACCCTGACAAACTGATTTAACACAATCCAAAGAGCCATGTGCTAACTTGTTTCTCACAAGTGCACAGGTTGATCAGCATGGTTCTTCAAGCATCTTATACAAACATCTCATCAAGAAACTGGCTTTTAGCCCATGGCAGCTGCTGTGGGCATACAGACAAGTTTCAAACACAGAGCCCCCAAATTCTGCAAGGCAAAAAATAAGGCCACCAAAACAAAGTTTTTTTTGTTTGTTTGTTTTAAATATTAAGTAGCTGGAAGGCCCCAGTGACTGCTAATGTGCTCGACATGCTGCAGGTACAAAGTAGATGTTCCTATGCAAGTGGCTTGCAGCATGCATTCAGCAGAACAAATGCTCAACTGCTCCTTTAGGGCAGGAGGTGATGAAAAGGATCCAAATGCAGCATGCAGAGGCAATAGGAGCTCTGACAGTAGGGGCTTCTGTTAGTTGTGGTTTTAAAATGGATCTCAAGCCTTTTCATGGACAATGCAGGTAATTCCGAAGCCTGACTCTGCAAAGCATTTTCTTAGGTTTAAGTGTCTATTTAAGTCTCTCTGGCTGTGCCTACACTGCAGAGTAGACTAATTAGCTGCGCAGTACGTGTCTTGTGTCTACATGTGCAGCCTGATTAGACCACAGGAAACTAATCAACTCTGCAGCAGAGTACTATTCATAAATACAAGTACTACCTTGGTGCAGAGTTTTTTTCTCGTGCACAGCAATACATGTGTAGATGCTGACAGGTGGACAGGGCACGAGGATGCTTCAGTGCATGGGCTGCATGCCAGCTAGCCCCATACTGGAGCACCCTTGTGCCCCAGCCAGCCCCTCTGCAGCACACTGAGCTGAGGTGGAGCAGCCCCGGGCTGGTAGGCTGACTCCTCAGGCCTCTTGCCAGCTGGGGCTGCTGTGACCTGGCTCAGAGTGCTGCCATCCCAGGTGCATGTGTAAATGCAGCACACGGGAATAATAAACTGTGGTGCGATAACTGCAAAGTTTATTTTTTCACCTTAATAGCACATGCAGATGCACCCGCTGACTTCAATGGGATGTAAGCACCGCCCCTGAATCATGGCCTTTGTTCGGTTTAACTTCAAGAACCAGCTCATGAAATGCCTGTCAAAACCTCAATTAAAGATTCATGTATTAGTCGTACTACAGAAGGCCCTGAGGGTACACAGGTAATTGTAAACAGAGATAAATATGCAAGAATGAAGAGCCAATTTTAGTTACTACAGACCGTATCTTACAGGCCCTCCATCCATTTTTTAAGAAGTCAAAACAAAAAAAATGGACATACCAGAACTGTGCAGATCTTCCAAGCAGCCGCATCGCATCGGGCATACTCATGCCCTGCTGCTCTAAAAATCTCTGTAGGCCTGTGTTGAATTAATGTACAAAGGTAGTGGCATTTCCAAAATAGCACAGGTAATTCTTGTGTTACATTAATGTATAGGACAGTGGTCCCAGCCTGTTGCTGCCCTCTGATGTTGCTCATAGACACAGGATGTTAAAAGGTAAAACTGAGGCTGTCACCACTATAGCCCTGGTGGATGGGGAGAGCAAAATATGAGGTCTGCAGCCTGTTACTTGCTTAGCTTTGTTGCCCACGGGCCAAAGGTTGTGGGCTACTTCTGTATCACGTAAGAGAATACAGGAGGACATACAACCCTTAGAATAACACTGGAGGACAAGTCACAGAGCGAGTGGCTGAGAGGCTCTAGGCACTTCCTGAATCTCTCTGCAGTTGAGAGGGCCAAAATCACGGCCACAAGTGTGTGGCACATTTTGATAAATCCTATTGATTCAGCTAGATCATTTCCCTTTACGTTTATTAATTTGGTTTAGGTTTCTATCAAATGGGAGGACAAGCTGAAGAAATATGGGGGATCTCTTACCCTGACAGGCACATAGTAGGTGGGTTACTGTGATGGAAGAGAGCCATAAGGAGCTGGCCCAAACTTCCCAGCTGGTGGCTGCATCAAAGAAAGATCACAAACAAGTGATCTGAAGCATTACCAATTATGCTGAGATGACCAAACAGAGGCCTGATTTTTTCAGAACTGAGGAGCCCCCCTTGCTCCAAAAGACAGGGGGGCTGATAGGTGCTTAGGATGTCTGGGTGATAATTTTTTAAGAGATGTAAAATATGGAAGGAGCCAAGAATAGAAATTGTTTGTCCATGTAAAGGCTAGACCCATTTGTGGGTATGGAATGCTATTTGGGAAATGAGAGACAGAAAATAAGAAGCATGAGAATTAATAAGGATTTGCTTGGGTTAGGCAGAGCAATCAAAAATGACCTTCTGCATTCTTATGATGTGTTGCTAGTCAGTCACAACTCGGGACAGATTTCCAGTTTCGTCACCTTTGTGCAAAGACATTAGCAAGAACATTTAAATGCAACAACTTCCGAAATGATCCCTGAGGGATATGACTGATGTGCTTTCTCTGCAGGTGGAGTTGGAAGACTCCTCATGGCGTGCCCGCCCATCCCTGGATGAAAGGAAAATGGAAACCTGTTGCATTTTGGCAGAATTGCACCATGCACCCTGTCACCCTTACTGAATACAAACAGCAGAAGCAGCTGGACAGAAGCAGGGTAGAAGGAGCCCTCAATAATCACATGCTTCACTAAACTATGTAAAAGTGCAAGCTTAAAGTAGTTTAGAGCAAGCATCTAGGACACTAAAGGCCATCTAGATACTTAAGCTTGGCCAGCACCGGGCCTTCATAATTCAGTTACTAATATTAGTTTAAACCACAGAGAAGACAGACAGCAGAATGAAAAAACATATGCAGCCCACTTCAAAAGAAGTTAGTTTTCAGTGACCAGCACGAAATATTAGCCCGATATCTTCAGCTTTACAATATATACATAAAAATATTTTGTTTTTACTTTTTAACACCTCAGAATAAAATTGTACTTTAAACATTATTCCCATAATGTGCCAACTCTTCCCTCTGTGCTGTGCCTGGCGGTACCAGTAATACAGAGAAGTCCTTTCACTGCTATGAAACTTCGGAGCTGATGTATAATTTGACACTTCATTCAGCCTCAAGGTTTGGAGAATTTCTTTATTCAGCCAGGCTAGGTGGTCACACATCATTAGCTAGTGCTCCTGGTCAGTGCTTCTTGGGAGGCTCCACGAGAAGGACTGGCCATATTCCAAAAATAAACTGTTAAAAGGCAAAGGGTTAGGGGGGAAGGAGGTGAGAAAATTAAAAAAAAAAAAAAGGATTTTCTTAGGATGTTATCTCTCAGAATAGCTATGAAATTACAGCCCTTTATTTTGCTCATGCTCCCTGGAATTCATCAAATCACAGAAAATGAGGGTTAAAGGGACCTCAGGAGGTCATCTGGTCCAACCCCCTGCTCAAAGCAGGACCATCCCCAACAAGATCATCCCAGCCAAGGCTTTGTATAGCCACGGCTTAAAACCTCCAAGGATGGAGACTCCACAACCTCTCTGGGTAACCTGCTCCAGTGCTTTACTATCCTCCCCGTGAGAAAGTTTTCCCTAATGTCTAACCTAAACTTCCCTTGCTGCAGCTTGAGCCCATTGCTCCTTGTTCTGTCATCTGCCCCCGCAGAGAACAGCCCAGCTCCATCCTCTTTGCAACCCCACTTCAGCTAGCTGAAGGTTGCTATTAACCCTCTCAGTCTTCTCTTCACTACACTAAATAAGCCCAGTTCCCTCAGCCTCTCCTCACAAGTCATGTTTTCCAGCCCTCCAATCATTTTTTCTGCCCTCCTCTGGATTCTCCAATGTGTCCACATCCTTTCTGTAGTGGGGGCCCAAAACTGGACACAGGACTCCAGATGTGGCCTCACCAGTGCTGAATAGAAGGGAATAATCACTTCCCTTGACCTTTGGAAACACTCCTATCATTGCAGCCCATTATGCTGCTAGCCTTCTTGGCAACAAGGGCACACTGCTGGCTCATTTAAGTCATACACAGGATGCAAGGTAATGATGCTACTAGGATCAGGGAGGCATGGCCCCCAAGCCCAGAAATATCCTTAAGCTCAAGCCATGTGAACAGCTAACTGCACACTACATAAATATATACACTGTACTGATAACTTACCTTTACTTTTGGTCTGTACTTCAGGAAGAGTGTCCTTGTGTATAAGCTGGGGGGGAAAAATTCTTCTGTAAGAAGCACTGCTTTACCAAGTGCACTTAACCTAAGTGTCATGCAATAAACACGCTACAGTTGAGGTCTGCCCGGAGTTGAGGGGCACTGGTCACCGAGTGAATCCCATCCTCTCTCAAATCAGAAAGGCATGCTTCTGTAACTGAAGCTTTACTTGTTCTGCCTGGATTTAGGCAGCACAAGTAGGGCTCCAGGTCACAAGGGCTACCTGCGGATATGCTGCGGGGCTGCTCCGACGCTCTGTAATTACAGCGCATTGGAGCGGACTTGAGTTCGCTGGAGTGTGGTAATCACCGTGCTCCAGCAACCTCCCGCCTCTCATGTATCAGTGTCCGCGTGCTTCAAAATAGTGAGAGGGGTGCTTGGACTACAGCTGGTTGAATGTGGGGATGCTGATGTACAAGATGCTCTGGCGCTTTAATTAGAATGGCTCTAATTAAAGCACCTCCCCACCCCCGAAGCATGTGTAAAAGTGCCCAAGAGCACTAACTCATGGATCCTCGCAGGAGTGAATGGCTAATACATGAACTTGGAACTGTTAGTCTTCCCCTCCCCAACAACTCTGCCCATATGGAAAGGGACAGAAGGAACTGGAAGAATATTCCCTCCTTGAGATTTCAAGGCAAGGGTGTAACAGGGAAAATGACCTCTGCTTTTTTCTCCCTAATACTTCCATTACTCTAAGTGAAGCATTCCTTCCAAGCAATTCGCGCCTAAAAGTTCCCCAAACTAAGCTTCCAAATCACAGAACCACTTGAGGGAAGAATGATTTCTTCCTTCTGGTCACAATTAGTTTAGGTGGGCTCTCCTTAGCACATGGGGGAAAAGTCTCTTTCTACCTTAACAGGATATGAAGGTAAGAGCCAAGGCCTGTTAGGATGTGCCACCACGCGTGGAATTGTGTCACAGCTCCCACAACAGGAGGCATCTTGTCTCGTACTGCCCTGTGGAAAGAAACACGGTGCAATGCATGCTTTCCAAAGTGTGAAAATTGCAACTGGCAACATTTCCTTGCAAGAACACCCGATGTTTTCTGAATCAGATGCTTCAAGTGTCCAGCCTTTTGTAAATCAAGAACACTAGGGACTCTTATTTCCTTACACTTAGTTTAGAAGATGATTAGACGATTATTATAGTTGGGAAACTGCTCCCAGGTTTCTAGTACACAAAATAGCTCAGATAAAAAAAAATACAAGTATAATATTAATACCACTAAAAAACCCTAAGGACTTTTATCACTCCCACCAAAAGCAATCAATTTTATGGCCTATGGGAAGGCACGATAAGGAAAAGAGGGTTTGAGCAAAGACATGAAATCCACCCTGCCACTTTACCCCATGCCATAGCTTCGCATAAGGTTTTTACTGCTTTTCTCTGCTCCCATGGTAAGACAACAACAGAATCAGTGACCTACTAAGCACCACAGTCCCAAGCACAGCAGCTTCTGGGTATAAAGCTCAGCATGACTGTGTGCTAAAAGAGTCTCAATGGTAGGAAGCAGAGCTGAGTAGACAACTTTAAATAGTCAGGCTAGCTGGGATAACTTTCAGAGTTGGGAGGCCAGGTGACTCGCATTATAAACTTTCAAAGAATAAAAATGACAAGCAAGCATTTTTTCCCAGGCATTATACTAAACTACACCTGGAGACTAAAACTTCCAAGGATCTCCGACAAAACAGATACAATTAATGATAAAATAATACATCAGGCAGCACCACATCCATTGAGTGGCAGGAAATACGCCAACATTTTTCTTCCTTTTGCCAAATGGAATAGGAAGATGGTACTTCTAGCTAGTGATGTAAGCCTGGGAGTCTCAGGGTGTTTCCTAGCCCCACAAATTGCACACTTCTCCTAATTACTGGGCAGATTTCCCCAAGTGATGGAGTTGTGGTTATAATTTCATAAGGAACCAATGAGCCCAGAGAAGCAGTCTGTTCTGGTGCTAATATCTCATGCACGGTCATCTCTGTGTTGACAAATTCATATCAGTAGCAGCTGTCAAGATTTACAACATAAACCAGATCACATGAGTTGAGGCACACCTAGAATGCCAAAAGAAATCCGTTGGGCCCAAGTTTCAACTTGTCCAACACATTAAACCCAATCTAAACAGAGGCTGGAAGGAGGCACACGGCACACCGGGCTGCATCCCGAGTCAATCCAGCTACCTATTGGTGCAATGTTGTGAAAACTGCATTCAGCAGAGGCCTAGAGGGTGTGTAAGTTTGAAACAAGGAGAGCACGGGGGTCAACCAGGACCTTCTTGACGCTGGATGACTGGCAAAGATGAAGCCACATCTTTCAAATTAACATGGAGTACTACTGCCAGGATGCACCAAAGAAGTCAGTGCTGTGGCATGGTGGCCCACTTTTTAAGGACCAAGCACCTTTATGTCGTGTCTTGCATGCATAGACTTGGCATCCAGCAACAAAACCAGGCAGTGGCTTTCTATAAACTTTTCTTTTTGCTGACATGGCAACAGATTGAAGTTGAGGAACTGAAATTTTCAAGCATTAAGCCAAGACTTGCAGGCCCAATATGATGCTTTGATGAAAATCTACGAAACAAATCAACTGCTAGTCACCCTGAGACATCCAGAAGAATGATTCCTATTTACTGGTGCTGGACATTTTTTGAACAGGCAGGATAGCTTCTTTTGACGTTTTCCTGAGAAACAGAAGAGGAAGGGAGAAAAAGGGCAAAGCCAAGATCGATGATAGTATAAAAAGTAATATAAAATTCTAGCATGAGAAGTACAGATCCCAGAAAACAACAGGCCCTAAAACCACTTTGGTCACCATTTTTTTTTGCCTTAAAGTTTAGAATGAGACTCAAAGATTATTATGATTATGCATGCAAACTTCACAGTTCTGAATCCAGAACAGACAGAAACGGAGAACAAAACCCTTTCAGCATCAGCAGGGGAAAAAAAGGACCAGATGCTGTAAGGTCTAGAGGTCATTATGGCTCTGAAGAAGGAGTAATGTAGAGTATTGTCTAAGTGGAGCAGATGCCGTATGAATTTTACACTATGTAAGTTCCAGTCAGTCTCATAGCAGAGGTATAGATCTGGGGTGTCCTATAACCAATCGTATCTGCGGAGAAAACTTTTACCAAGTGTTTTCACGTGCCTGATAAACACAGATAAAATTCTCATTCCGTAACAGAGGCACTTATAACTATGCGTCTCCACTAAAAATACTCCACATTCATCAACTTGGTACTGGAGAGTGAAGACAGACAGAAAAGGCAAGATATTTAGTCTCATGTCTCAGGCTGCCAAATGCCAACTGCATTCCGATTTCAGAATTTCAGCACAGGGAAAATCATTTTTCACATGAAAAATAGTTAGAATATGAAGAAGCCTCAGAAGTCTATTTTGCTGCTGAAGCTCGTCAAGAGCAGACAGGAAAAAGCACTTGTGACTAGTCTGTGGGGAACGTATTGCTCACACATCAAGAGATGGACTTGAATTTATTTTGCAGAATAAAAAGCGAAGTCATGCAGTTAAAAATTAAAATCTATACGGAGAGTTGAAAATACTCACCTCAATTTATCACAGAAAATGTTGTCTACATTCCAAAGGAAAAATCCCATTAAAAATACAGTTAAGGATGTATAGCCCAGACCCCTAAGCCATGGGTATACCCTAGAGAGAGAGAAGGAAAGTGCAATTTAGTTTAAAACACTTTCAAGGCAGTTTGGAACATTTCCAAGTTGTACTATTTATAAAGGAGCTGCTTGATAGGAAAAAAAATATTTACAGATCTTTAAAGGCAAACCATTATTCTGAAGTCCAATCACATTTTTAAAAGCAAGCAAGATTTGTAGCCCCCCTCCCCAGGTTTTGTCTGATTTTCCTCCTAGCCCATGTGAAAAACCTTGATACAGGAAGGAAAACAGTAAAACTGATTATACAAATGCATGGGTTAGGTTGACAGCTTCTTCTCTTTCTAATCCCTTTCAGTTAACTTTCAGTGGGCACATCTACACAAAACGTTTATTGTGGAGCTGACTAATTAGCTCCCCAGTAAAACATCACTGTCTACATGTGCGGTGCTATTAGGACAGAGTAAGCTAATTAACTCCGCTGTAGAACAGTACTGCCAGACACAACTGCTATCCTACAGCAGAGTTATTTATTCTGCTGCAATGCACGTGGACATGCTGATGGGTCTGGCTGGGGCATGAAGTGCTTCAGCACTGGGGCTGCTTGCCATTTAGCCCTGCACCAAAGCTCATCTTGTGCCCCAGCCAGCCCCTCCGCAGCATGCTGAGCTGGAGCAGCCCCAGGCTGGCAGGCTGACCCCCAGGGTCCCCCACCACTGCCCAACATGCTGCGGTCCTGGGCACACATGCAAACGTGGCACCCGGAAGCAACGAACTCCAGTCTGCTCTGCGTCAAAGTTTATTCAGCCGCATTAATTGCACAAGTAGATGCACCCAGAGTTCATTGTAAAAGCAATAGGTAAAATGTTTCAAGAGATGTGTGTTATAGTCCTGTGTGAAATTTCACTGGGTGTTTCGTTTTCAAGCGTTTCGAGCTCAAAACAGTGAAATTGGAACAAAACAAAAGGCTTCAAAACAGCTGTGAAACGAAACAAGGGCCCTCAAAAGGTTTTGAGTTTTGAAGCTGGGCTTGCTGCACTGCAGGCTCCCAAATCTGTGTGCAGGATGACAGCATGTTGCTGCTGCCAGCTGGGGCCAGCGACACCACCAGGCTTCCCGGTGCTTGGCACGGGATGCACCCAGTGTTGGTCCCAGGCGGCAGCCTACTGTCATCCCGTGCACAGATCTGGGGGCCCATGCCCCCCAGGCAGAATCTGGCACAGCCCCGCAGCCCTCCTGGGGGGCGCGGGTCCCCACACCTGTGCACAGGATGACAGCAGGCTGCTGCTGCCAGCAAGTGATACCAGTTTTGCTGGTCAGCAGTTTGAGGTGCAGTTTCCCAGAAACCCCTGCACCTATCTCCTTGAGCCCTGGCAGACTTCGTGCCCTCAGAAGGGGCTACCATCCCTGCAATTTTCATCCAAATCAGGCAAGAAATGACAAAGTTATAGGCATTTTCATGATTTCCCATTATAGCCTATAGGCGAGATGTTGAAACAGCGAAACAGTTTCAATGAAACAAAATGGAACAGTGCTTTGAAACGAAATGAAACACCGTCCCTTCGAAACGGAAATCGAAACGAAATGGTGCTGTTTTGCACAGCCCTAATGTGTTAAGTAGATTGTGTCCTCTTAAAATGCACAGATTAACATTATATAAACTGCTTGATAAAATAAACATATCGAGACCACGCAGTAGCTCAGTGAATCAGTTCGAAGTAATTTCAGAATGTGTTTTTACCACAAGAATCATTGAGGGGTGGGGATGGGAGTGGGGAACAAAACCAAAAACCTATTTAGGATACAAGAAAATAGGTACTGAAGAACCAGAGTCATCACTAATAAACCCAATCTTACTGTTTGCATTCACGTGGAACCACATGGAACCACAGAATCATTAACTTCTTAATGGAAGTGAAGGGAGTTCCTTTGCCAGCAGTAAGATGGCCTCCAAAATGCGCAATTCCAAGCCAAAGAAGCTATACTGAAGTATAGGTCCTGTTATTCTTATCATGCATACACACTTTAAGATTCTGATTTGAAAAGCTGTTATTTCTTTTAGTCTTTTGCATTAGTTTTGTCACTGTGATTTATCACCTATAAAGAGGCAGCAATATATCAAAGCACATATTCCTGCATCATGACAAATAGACAGGATTTCTTAAGCCATAAATAACACTTTCTGACAGCAGCATTATTTATTAAAATACACATATTGGTATTGTGGAGACTGCTGGTTAGTGGTAGATGTATAAGTGTGCAGTGCAGGGACAGATCCTCTCTCTAGGCAAAGTCAGGATAAACACGGCATGTGTTTCATACCCATCCGCATTGGGAGCAGGTTCATTTCTAATTCACACTTGTTTAATCCCATAAATACGTATGGCACTAAATCAGGTGAGCTGTGAAACAAATACAAAGTTCATGCCCCGAGGAGCTTACATTTCAGAGACAGCAGCAAGTCCGAGATATGAAATAAAGTGTCTTATGCCCTGGTAATTATAGCTTGAATAGCTTTTGGATAGATGAGTGAGCCGTTTGATGCAGCAGTGAGTCTGTGCTGTAAGTACGAGGGTGTGTAAAGGGAAGGCACAGTCACAATGTTGGACTGAGTGAGGAACAGCTGGGGAACAGGAAGTGGTGAGGGTCTGTACAGCGAGTGCACTGCCACAGGTGGGAGCACAGATGAGCAGGACTCTGGAAACAAGAAGGTTTACTTCCACACAGGTTCTTATACTGCGCTCATCAGCACAACTTCTGAATGCCTTCCAGTAGTGACTAACCATCCAGCATGACTAACCATCTGTCATGGGGCTGACCTGTAGCCACAAGCAGAAAGCAAGACAAAACAGAAACCCAAGGAAGAGGTAGACAATTTGAGTAATGGAAAAGGAGGATCCTGGTAGATGGGTTTAAGAAAAGAAGATAGAGAGAGAGGGAGCTAGGAAAGAAAGGGTGGGCAGCTTTGTGGCTAAGGCACTGGACCAGGGCTTGAGGCAGTTCATTTCCCAGCTCTGCTGGTGTCACTCTGGGTGGCTTCAGGGAAGTCACATGTGCCCAGACACATACAAGCATTCTGGTGCCTAATTCAGCACTGATTAAATAGGATTCAGGAGCCTAAATGTCTTTGTCAATCTGGGTCTTTGCTTTGTAGAAACTATTTTTCTGTACAGTAAGTACAATGCTTGCTTTCTCCTTCCTTTGCCTTGGATCAGGGACTGTGCCATACTACATGTGTGCACGCTATGCATCACAAAGACGACCTTATCTCTGGTGGGGCCTCCATGTGCTATTGCAACAATAAAGAGGAAGAGGAGGAGGTTGTACAGTCAAGACTGGACATGATAAAAGCTTGGAGCACTGTACCAATGACATGAATTGAGAGGAAGGAGAACACCCGGTGAAGTAGGGAAAATACAGGAATTTGCAGAGGAGAAAAAAGCGAATGAATGGTATCCAGTTGCAAGCTTGACTGACAAGGAGAATGACAGTGTGACTGACAGCAAGATGAGGTGAGAGAAAGAGAGGTTTGCTTAAGTCATTTTAACTAACAGCCCCACTGGGAGATGGTGCCATATGCCACAGAAAATGATGGAAGGACTGGCAGAATCGTGGAGTCTGCAGGGATAGAAGGATAGTATCTTTGGGCTTGCCTAAACAGGGACACTCAGGAAAATTAATCTTAATTAATTAAGAAAGTGAATGAAATAAGTCGTGTTGAACAAGAGTTGAGTAAGAGTGTCTGCACAGGGATTTGAGATTGTTTAATTAACCCACTTTAAGGCCACACCCTTAGTGAAGACTAATCAACTTTCCTGAGTGTCCTCAAGTCCTAAAGTAATGAAATTATACAACCAAACCCGAAGGTAGGAAATTTAAGATCATGTAATCGTCAGATGAAAGGCAATATGTGAACCTACAAGGCAAGATCACTCAAGAAGGAGAGAGACAGAGCCAGGTCGGCAACTGAGCCCATGATACCTAAATTAGCATATGAATTCAAACTTGCTTCTTCTTTCTTTGCAACTCTTTGCACTAATATTACTTGGTTCTTTCAGAAATATCTGATAGCAATTCTTTCGGTTTGAAAAAACCCCAACACATTTTCCAACTTCTAGTACATCAAAATCTGCTCACTAAGGTCAGTGAAATTTTACTCTTCAACTGATCAAGTACTTTACAGTCTAATCTTTAGTGCTGGCCTGGAGAGGAGGAACAACGTTCTCTGAAGCTGCACAGTTGCTACTATTATTGTTTGGGCAGCATCAGTACTCCTAGCACCATATAGAATAGGAGAAAACTAAGTTCCCTTTGTTTCAAGGAACTTAATCTGAAACTATCTCCAGACAAGCTGGCAACAGACACTACATCTGTTCCATGTTTGTTCAAAAAGCACATGCTGACCTCAATCAAATGTCTTTATGGGAAAACAGGAACTGGACAATTTCCACGAGACAGAGAGCACGTGACCCTGTATCACTTTATTTAGAGAAGTGATCAGTAATGCGCGCAGCCCTGTCGAATGCAAATGCCAAGTGAGAACATGCATCTTGTCAGGCTGAACTAAGCCTGTCACTTACCATAACACTATATATACAGACCGCATGACTACCACAGAGACCAGCGTTCCATACATGATCTGAAGAAAAGTAGAGAAAAAAGAAAATTAGTATTAGTGTTTAGACAGATACTACCCAATACAATATATATAAAGCAAGCATTATTATTTGGTTATAAAATATGCAACCAAAAATTATTGGTTAGTCCCCCTATAATATTTGTACTGATCTATTCAAACCATTTTGATGATTCTTTGCTCTCAAGAAAATAAATTTCCCTCCTGTAATTACTTTCCTGATACCACCACACGACAAACATTTAAAATACTATTAAATCCATTAGGACTGGGCAAAATTTCGTCGGGTGTTTAATTTCAAAGCTGTTCGGATGCATTTCGAGCTCAAAACAGCAAAATCGAAATGAAACAAAAGGCTTCAAAAAAACCTTTGAAACAAAACGAGGGCACTCGAAACGTTTCAAAAGTTTCAAAATATTTTGAGTTTTGAAGCCGGGCTTGCTGCACCGCAGGCCCCCCAGATCTGTGCGCGGGATGACAGCACGCTACCTCTGCTGGCTGGGGTCAGCAGCAGCACCAGGCTTCCCGGCGCTTGGCATGGGCTGTGTGCCAGGTGGCAGCCTGCTGTCATCCCACGCGTGGATCCAGGGGCCCGTACCCACTGGGAGGAGTCTGGCACAGCCCCACAGCCCGCCTGGGGGGTGCAGGCCCCCAGATCTGCATGCGGGATGACAGCAGGCTGCCATCCCGAGAAAGTGATACAAGTTATGCTTGTCAGCAGTTTGAGGTATAATTTCCCAGAAACGTCTCCACCCATCTCCTTGAAATTTGGCAGGTTTCATGCCCTCAGAAGGCGCTACCAGTCCTGCAATTTTCATCCAAATCAGGCAAGAAATGACAAAGTTATAGGCATTTTCATGATTCTCCATTATAGCCTATGGGTGAAACATGTCGAAACAGTTTCGATGAAATGAAACAACAAAACGAAACACTGTCCCTTCGAAACGGCGAAACGGCAATCGAAATGAAACGAAACGGTGCTGTTTCACACAGCCCTAATATCCACGTATAAATATTGGAGCAATTTAGACCCCTTTGTTGGGAGATCCGAAAATCCAGAATTGTGGCACACATCAGGAACAGAATTAAAAGCAAACACTGGGTGGCACAACTGTTAGCATCCAGAAGTTAAATTGCAATTAGGAGTAAGTCATCATGTTGTTCCTTTTGTATCTATGCATTTTAATCTAGAGCTGTACAAACTACGGAGGCCTTGGACAATGACTCAATTAACAAAGGTTTCACAGAGACATTTGGAACTATGTTACTGTGTGGTATTACTGAAAATAGAAATCAAAACAGATCTCCATGTGCTCATCGTTTGGCAAAACCAAACTGGCACCTTCTGGTTAGCAATCTAAGGCAGTGGTTCTCAACCTTTGGTACCTTAAGTACCCCTTGCCGATCGACACAGCAAAAACAAAACTGGAAGTCCCACTGTGGCACTTCCGGTTTTGCGGCCGCAAGCTGAGTCCCACTTTTCCCACTGTGGCCTGGGGCAAAGCAGCCTGTGCGGGGCCTCCCTCGCTATCCTCTGGCACACTGATGCTGGGGAGTGAAAGCCTCGGCGCTCCGGACACGGCAGGAGGGGCGGTGGCCGGAACTTCTGGCTCGAGCAGGCAAAGACCAAAACGCAGCACCCGCATACCCCCTGCCTGTGTCTCGTGTACCCCCACGGGTATGCGTACCACGGGTTGGGAAACACTAATCTAAGGGATGCATGGCATAATATTCAGGGTAGCCTTCAAACTCATGATGTGGTGCTTCCTGAACAGATGACCAACAAAATCAAGCTGAACTAGGAGTTACAGTGGATAACTATAGTGGGGCAAGTGGGATTCTCCAGCCTGTCTAATGCAGGAGGTCAAACTAATCATCTTCCTGGCCTAGAAGTTTACAAATCTAGGACCGTGTACTCAGCTGAAGTCATATGCAGCATCTTCTTCCTGCTCCTCAGCCATGTGGGAAGTGGAAAGAAAGGAAAACTCAAGGAGGAAACAACTAGTCATAGCAACTAAAGCAGGCACACAACCTGCAATAGCAGCAAGGATATTCAGACAAGGCTGAAGGCAGAGGAGGTAGTGATCCTGCTGACCACATTTTACACGTTTGCTTGGTGCTTACAGCACTTGCTAGAGAATGGGAGGTCAGGATCTGAACCCACTCCCTGAAGAGTATCCTAACCACCAAGCTTAGGGAAAGCCAGGGTGGGGACTGCCTCCATCTCTCCTGCTGAAGCAAGGCCACTGTGCACCCAAGAATGCAAATTCATGTGACCAGAGAGAAAAGCAAGCAGGAGGCTACACCTCTGAGGGCACTCAACTGGGATCGGGGGGGTCCTGGGTTCTAGTCCGTGCTCCCAACGTTGTTTTATGGATTTTGTAATGCAAAATGCTCAAAGCAGGTACCAGTGCCCAGGTCTTCCTTCTCCCAGGTGAAGATGCTCATTACTTGAGCTCGGGTCAGGCTCCCTCTCGTGCATTCCCCTCCTGGAGTTCTTAGCTGGAAGGTGGCCTATACCCTGGTATTTAGGACTCATCTAAGTGGGAGTTTAACCCCAGTTTCCCAGGAAGGCACAGAACCTAGGGTCATGACTTCTTGGTGTATTTTCACAAAGAGAGCAAACCACTTGCTCACCCCCAAAGGGATGGAGAGGGGACTTCAGACTGAACCTTGGCTTCATACAACCATATAACTATTACCTGCAGTCAGGTGCTTAAGTGTGGGAGAGAGGCAAGACTTCACACATGCTCTCTTCAATATGTCCTACTGGCTGGCTTCAGTGTCCCCTATGCTGCATCTCCTCATCCCAGGCACTAAACTCACCATTTACCATAAAGGCAGGGAGTTCATGAATTCCCAGCACCTAGAAATGATGTGTGGTGACACTCCGTGTTACCTCTCCAAGTCCCTTTCGAGACCTTACCCGTGCGAGACTAAAACTGTTAGGATCTGTCACTGCTGTGTGTGCTGCAGAGCTAAGGGAAGCTGTTCAAAAAGCTTTCCTTAGTTTGGCTTGTGCATTAAACAGGTTTCCAATTAAATGCCATTTACATTCATTATACACAATTTGTAATCCAGAAAGAACGTAGGTCAACAGGGTAGGATTACTGAGCTGTTATTAACACCGAGCTAAAGAAAGAGCTTTGTTTGCAGGCGGCATGCTGCAAGGAACGCCAGCGTCTCCTGATGCAATCCGCACCCTGGTTGAGAGGTCGAGTCCTCCTGCGAGGAGATTCCCCCTCTCAGCATTACCCCTGTACTCTTTTAGTATTTCCAGGAATTAAACAGCACTTCTCACCCTCACCTCAACTCTGACTTAGAACGACCTGTTCTGCTTTGCTATTCAAATCAAGAGATCTCTTCTAAAAAGGCACAAAACGTACAGAGGAAGAGGCTGTACGTAAAAGGACTCCTGTGGAACCAATAGGTTCTTTTCAACATTCAGCTCAGCGGTCAGGAACGTTTTGAGGCCGCTGACTGGATCAATCCGGTTTGGCTCGCAGGCAGGCCAGCGCTCCCAAACTGGCCTGCCACTTCTTCCCAAGGCCCATCTATGGTGCAACCTGCACAGACCCTCTCCACCACCCCTGCTTGGCTGTGAACACAGAGCCCTGTCTCTTCCCCACCTGGTTGCACTGCATGCAGCCCTGCTTCTCTCCCTGCCTGGCTGTGGCACAGTGTGATGCATGCAGGGACCCCCACCACCCTACACACATGTAACAGGGGCTCAGGTAGAAGCCCTGTTACTAGGGTAGCCATGGGAGCGGGTAACTATGGGGCACATACTACACAGGTGGGGGGAGTTATGCATCCAGGGAAGATCAGGGTAATTAGCCCTCCGCTGTCTGCATAAGCCCGGTAGCGAGGGAACACACTTTGCCCTTGGGCACTGGAGGAGGAGGAAGAGGAGACCGCTGAGAAAGAAGAGAGGAAGAGAGATGGCATCCCGAGGAGAGCCAGGGACTGCTGATACAGAAGCACTGCGGCAAGCCAATAAGGAGTTGGGCCACTTACCCGAGGCCCGTGGATGGCATGGGCCACCCAGGGAGGACCTGGGACTCCTGGACAGCAAGGTGCCAAGAAAAACCCCGAGGCAGAGGGTCTCGGGGTGGCGTGCAGAGGGCAAAAGCCATGTGGGGCTGTCTGCCACACCGGGCAGCTAAGGACTGCAACAGGTTCACTTTTGGACATGGGGAGACGGCAGTGGAGACACTTCCCTGCTTGATTCCAATAGATACATTAGAGACACTCCCCGATAATGAGTTAATTGGCGGGGCGAAGATGTTGCTTGGCTCGGAGTAGGCTAACGCAGACAGGACACCCCCTGATTTCAGAAGTTATTAGAGCGGCTGTATTGCTTCCCTCGCTAATGAAGTAATTAGCGAGGTGGAAACGACAATGTAACCCTGTTAAGAATAAAGCAAACACCGGGAAGCTAACCATCTGAGTGGTCTGTGGTGTCTTCTCACCCTCAAGGAGTAACACTGAGCATCTTTTCCTTTCAATCAAAGTCGTGGCAGGAAAGTTCTGAGGGAAACTGAGATAGACTCAGCCACCCTCTCACACAAAGAACCGCCTTCTCCCTGGAGGTTGCAAGCAAAGCCCCATCTGGGCCCCATCGGCCATAGGTTGCCGACCCCAATTTAGCTTTTGCTTTCTTCTCCCTACAGTTCCCCCTTTCAGAAATGCTATTCCGTTTTGGCACGGATGGGTCTTCCTCTTAAACCAAGACAGACCTCCATCATACTGGTTATGACCAACTTCAAGCTTCTATCTTGGCCAACTTCAAGCTTCTATCACGTAACCAACTAACACCAGCTCTTTGACAGTGATGAAACAGGCTTTGAGCTTGTCTAGAGAGATACCTGGCTGAGAGCCAGGCCACAGTCTAGGTACAATACTAGCAAGAAGGTCACTCTTTGTAGCAGCTGCTTATGACTGAATCAGTCAATCAGTGGCTTGCATTTTTCCTTCATCATCACTATTGTCCAACCCTCAGGCACAAGGACAAGTTGGCTGTGGCAGCTAAAGCCAAGCAATCTAGGCATCTCAGACTGAACAAATATTAATTTAGCAATGCAATGAACGTAGATATGACTTGACAGGCCAATATGACACAAATTTCAAGCATATTTCCTGAAATGCCACCACAATCCGGTGGCAGGTGTGTGATCTGTGCCTTCTGCTTCTGCTGCTCCTAAAACTCACGCACTTTTCTCATGGACTGGCACTATCTCAGATCAAACATCATCGCTGATCCTCAAAAGGCACTGCTGCTTTTCTGCACAAGACTTCCTGGCAGTAGCCTTGCTCTTGCTGTTCTCCGTACAGCAGCTGCTTAAGCACGTGCTCATTGCTCCCGTGTGCAACACAGGCAGCTCAAAGGAATGACATTTTCATTAATGATGCTTCATTGCTTTAACAGCTGGCTTGTTGTAGCACTGGATACTTGATCACGTGAAACATCTAACCACAGAAGAAGAAAATGCAAGAAAAGCTAGTGAACTCCCGCCAGCTGCTACAAACACTGTTTATACAACATCCAGGTTTCAAGCCCATAAAGCTAAACAGAAAGCATACTATTTAGTATTCACTGTATCCTAATATAGCAAATTATAGTAAATAAGTAAGAATCTGTTTACCTTAACCTTCATAATTCCTTGTTTCTTGCATATCTACATGGTCAACTTCTCAAAAGCTGAATTTGCTTTCAGGATATCGAAAATAACTTCCTCATCAACACTAACTTGGACACTCGGTACACCGTCCAGGTAGCAGAATGCATGAGTCATGGGAACCCACTTCTCGCCATTGTACAGGGAAGGCAGTATATACCTCTTGCTGGCTGATACAGGACTCTGGTCTTTGTTAAACTAATTGTGAGGCTGCCCCAGAGCAGTCAAACACCTGCCAATCTTGTTTGGAACGTGCCACTAATGCACTGTAATCTGGGTGGAGCAACTCAAAGTGGGTCTTGACTTCATGCAAGGGAACAATAGTGTTGCATTTATGGGAGACTCATCACACTGACTGGAACGTCAAACACCTTCTCCACAAGTGCTGCAGAAAGAGTGAATAACAAACAAAAATCAAAATCAAATGCAGTCTTGTTTCACTAGAGATGGGGAAAGGCTTGGATGGGTCAGTGCTTATCCTTTCCCTGCCTTGCACTCTTCCCTGGAGCCGACGCAGCGGTACAGAATGTTTCAGGACATCTAAGCCTGTCTGGCCAGTTCCAAAAGAAAGACTGCCCAACTGTATCAAAGATCCTCTTCTTGTCAGTGAAAGCCATAAAGAAATCTTTATTCTGGTTGCAACATACCTCTCGAATCTATCATGCCACAAAAGTTATGTTTATGGCCCAGCTGGCTCTAAAGTCACACTGACTCTGGGAGCTTGCCAAGAAATGTGTGCAAGAGCAGTTGGTCTGTTGAGAAGGATCTGAGCCAATATTTACAAGCAGTCAACTAACAACAAGGTTCCCAACTGTTACTTCACTCCATTTCATCTCCTTTTCTCTTAGAGACTCCAATTGTTGTCCCATCCGAGAATCCTTGAGGGATAAAACTCCTTCAGACTCGAGAGAAAAGATTATGCTAATTCTCACTGAGAACTATACATCCCAAATTAGGCATCTGTTGGAATACTACCAAGGCCTGAAGCTTTGCCATTTTTCAACATCTGCACAGCATCCAGGACTGTTTCTAGCACATATTCAGAAAGGTCAGACAGAGTATTCAATAAGCCCCCAAATGGAGTTGCCATTGCAACTAGAATGCCAGCTGGACTGACAACAGGGTCAGTAATCTCGTCCTGATCATCAGTGCCCTTCAATGACACCAGTGTCACAAACAGGGCCTTAAGCCCCATGAAAAACTGCTGTCATGCACATCAGCATGCGGTTACAATAATCTGCTATAGGGCGTCTTGCATCTTACTCTGCATTACACCAACAGGTACCCTGTTAAGGACCATAATATGGTCCAGGTTCATTCACTTGCAATTTTGCCAACGTCATATATGCCCCTGTCTGCTTGCAGTACCCCCCTGCTGTCTTTTTAAGGAAAATTTTTCCTGTCCCAAGCCAAATCAATTCCAAATCCATGAGTCATTCGAGGCTCATACGTGGCCCTACTACCAGCAAATATCCTCCACCCCAGCCTGGGGCATCAGATGCTTCCAAATCCTTTGGTGGGGATCCTAGGTGCAGGCTACTTGAGAGAATGAATGAACACCGATCTGTCATCACCTGAAGAAAGACATGTAGGCCTGTGGCAGAATACATTAACCTCCCTAGACACCTGAGGGTAACTGTTCTCAGGCACCAAACCTTTAAAAAATGATGTGAATGGGAAATTGTAGAACAGGAAAACATTAAGGCTGCACTGTGTTAAGTTAGGTTTAACAGGGACGGTGGATTCTTCTTCTATTGCTTGGATTAGCTTTTGTGACCTCTTTGTTCCCACAGGTTTACTCCTTGCATATTTGCCTCTCCCAGAACTGCTCCACCTCTGTATTCAAATTTCTCTCTTTATACGCTGCTTTGGGCACGTCCTTTCACAGCATCTGATGAAGTGAGCTGCAACCTACAATAGCTTGTCCATATATTTACTTTGGCTAGTCTATAAGGTGTAAAACTACCCTGCCTTCTACTTGTATTTTGGGTCTATTAACTGACATGAGGCCATTCCAGACGCCTATATAAACAGAGTACATTTCTTTGGTGTTTGGCAGTGAAAAGCATGTCCCACCAGCTGTGACTACCCGGACAGGTCCAAGTGAAGGACAGGCTCTTTTTAGGGTATCTTTTCTAGAAATTCCCTTCTCCCCATTCAGGGTGAACAGTAACATCCCTAAAAAGTACCGCTCAGTCAGTCAAACGTTAACACAGATTGTTGCTGTCCTTCACTACGGACATCCACTGTCTAAGCTCTGGGAAACCTCCATACAAGGTTGCCTCTGGACTTCCAGGGTCACTTCCTCCATTGCTACAGATCTTCAGAAGATACAATGCTGTGACAAGAAGTTAATAGCTGGAAGCAATGGTGGCTTGTACAGTGCCACCACCGCACTCTCATCCCAGCAACCTTTAGTCTCTAAAAAAAGTATTATGACTGGGCTAGGCCAAGACTGCAGTTCCTGAGCGTCAGAGTTCTCGTGAACCAATGGACGTTGCCTAGGCAGTCCAATGTCATCGCATGATCCTATTGCAAAGATGTGCATCCTGCTGTGCTAGCACCTAAGCGGTCATGGATCCACATGGCTTTGTCTTGTCCTGCAGTTGCGCTGTTGAGGATTTACATATTTGGGCTCCTCTGTCTTCTTGCCGTTAAGAGGATAAACTTTAATCACCAGGGAAACTGGTGGCCACCCTCAGTTGTTCACTGCCATGGGGCTACACCATCAGAAAAGAAAGGCTATAGATATAAGTTGATGTAGGTTATCTGTTTGTCTGACCTCTACCTGGGAATCTGCCCAGCATGAACAGCCCTGATGGCACAGTGCGTCAAGATAGCTTCTCCTTCCTATGAGTTGCCAACCACATTAGCGGAAAGGCTTGTTTGCCTCCGTGACCTGAATTAGACCTTCAGAAAATAGTGGCTTAATGGGCTGGATGGAAGGCGGTCATAATAATGAAACGATTAAAAACTGACCATTGCTATGAATAGAAAGACAGCCTTAGATGCCACTTCTAGGAGCATGCAACAAAACCCTTAAGCTATCTTACTAGTAATGAGAGGCATTTGTGTTTATTGCTTTCCTTTCCTGAACAGCAAATTTCCAACATGCTCCAATCCTTCCCCTCCTCAAACACAACATCTGTCACAGCGCCTCTCCACGAGCACAGGGCGTCTGACTGTAGAGTCATCCTACTCTTGTTTAGTACCGGTGGTTAGAAATGGAGCTGCACAGCTTTTGCTAACACTCAAATCCATTTTATTGATTTAGAACTTCATTTTCTATATCATAGAAAATTCATTTTCCACCTCTGGGGACTTTTTTACCATCTTTAATTTTCCCTGAGCCTGAGGAAGGGTGCGTTTGCCTGAAGCTTACAGAAAAATATAATTTTTTTGCAATTTCTTAGTTGGTCTAATAAAAGGTATCATCTCTGACTCAGAAGTTCTAAACAAAACCATGATCTCTTATGTCCCTGTCCAGTACCCAATCCACTGAACCGTGCTACTGCACCAGTAGTAGAAAAAAATGGAAAACCAGAATTCTTTTTGCATGGCAGCCTCAACGTCTAGCGGCTAAGCATTGTTGCCCATGAGCTACAAACTGATTTTAAAGTACTTTCATTTACAACCACAATATCCAGCTTACTGTCAGCTGAGGACCAAGAACGGTTTCATTTAACTTCTCCCATTTATGCTCTCTGTGCAACCCTAAACGATTCCAGAGTTACCCTCTCCCCTGTCATTTGGCCAAGTTAAATATGTTTCTTCCTTTCATCCTTCCACATAAATCAATCCCATGAGCTCTATATTTAGTTTTGCTGCTCTTCTCCAGTTTCCCTTTTGCTCCAGCTTCCAATGCCACAGAAAATTATTTATTATACATAGCGAGATAGTCAAGTATCACATGAATCTAGGAACATGGGACTGCAGAGGCTCTCCTGGGTCATCAACCCCAGTGTTCTGCATCTATAACACGCACAATCCCTTTTCACGAATTGATTAAACTCCATTTTACAAGTTGTTTGTTCTGGGATTAACAAGCACATCGAGGCTCTTCTTCTCTTCAATCATTCTCAACTAATGATCTCCCAGCTCACAGCAAATATTCTTGTTATTGGCCTGTAAGTGCATCTTCTTGCAACTGGTACTACTAAGTAGCATCCCAATTTACTTACTGCAGTCCTATAGGTCACCCAAGTTTTTCTGCAAGAAATCCTGATCTTCCTTTGAATTAAGATACCTCCCAACTTTGAGTTATCAGCACATTCATAATCAGCACACTCTTACTTCTTGTGTCATGAACATTATCCATCCCAAGACTGATCCTTAAGTAGCTCTGCTGATAATTTCCCTTCAACCAGACAGATTTGCTTTTGCACTCCCTACTGTTCTCTCCTCTTTAGTTAGCCCCCTGTGACAATCCTTGTCCTAATTCCTCTCTAGTCTAAACCAATCATTTTTCACATAGCACTTGTGTGCTTTACTAACATTAATTTGTACAGAAGATCAGTTGTCTTATTAAATACAGATATCGGGGTTAGTCTGGCACAATCTAACAACAGAAAACTCACACTGGATTTTATCTCATTCTCCATTTATTTCTATGTCTTCAATTACACTATTCTTCAGAATTTGTTCTAAAGCTACTACCATGTAATTAAAATACTTTTCATATGTTTCATATTTTATGCTGATTTTCACTGATATTCTTTTAAAAAACCCCAACACATATTCAACACATTTGTTGAATATTGATACTTATGAAAAATAGAAGTCCAATATGCTGTGCTAGAAACCAGGTATGGTTTGAATTTTGGCCTTCAGTACAGGTATCACAATTCAAAGCTGATCCATCCATGTTGTAATGGAAGATGAAACAAGTATGTAACCAGTGAAACTCCATTATCTACCCCATTTTAATTTAACATGGCCAAGGAAAGCAGGGGTGGGGAGCTAGCATACTGTTTTGTGAAGCACCTCTTCTGTAGTCCAGACCTATGCATTACAGATAAGGCCACCTCTACTTGGTTCAACTGTATGTAAAATAGGCATCCCTTCCTCATCACACCACGGCTAGGATCAATAATAGGCCTTGATACTTAGTGAACCAACATTTGCCTATTGTTATAGTGTTAGGAATAGCAAATCTGAACACTCCCACCAATGGTAAGTACTTCAGGGGTGTAAGTCAGGAAAAAAACCAGAAGACTAGAAAGCAGTTAGCTGAAACACAAGGCCTGGATTCACAGAGGATCCTTTCCAATCCTGGTTGCTCCATCTTTGTGGGGTAGACTGAGATGGTACATTGCTAACTTTACACTGCACTTGAACATACACTTTCACCTCCTGTGATCAGTGCAGAGGGACTGGATAAGGAATTTGAACAAGGAATAGGAATCAAGTATTACAGTGAAAAAAATTTAGATTTAAAGTGCACATACAGACAGGGCCTGAAAGAATTCAACTGTTATGGCTAGGGCCCTACCAAATTCATGGCAGAGGTGGGGTGTGCTGCAGCTCCTTTAGTCTTGCAGGTTCCCCCACACGCTCCTCCACCGCTGACTGATGGAGGGGTCCCACCTGTGGCTCGCTCCTAAATCAACAGGGAAGCAAAACCCGTGGTTTTAAACGTGGCACTGTTTTTGCCTCCCTGCTGGTCAGTAGCAAGCAATGAGGCCACCAGAGCCCCTGGCCAGTCAGTGGTGGGAGGCAAGATGGCTCCATATTTAAAACTTCAGTTTTTGCCTCCCCGCTGATTAGGAGCAAGCTGCAAGCAAACCCCTCGAGCAATCAGCAACTGGGGTGTGGGGGGCATGCAGGGCAACCTGCAAGATTAAAGGAGCTGCAGCATGCCCCACTTCTGCTGTGAATTCGGTAGGGCCCCAGTTATGGCATAAAGGTAATCAAATGTACATTCATTCTTAGGAATGAATTCAGGGACGTATAAATATTCATAAAAAAAATTATTGTGACAGTTCTCTTTGTAACGGTCAGAAGAGCTGGACACTGAAACAATCTCTCCAACTAGAGGTCATTGGGAGGCTGAATAGGCATTTATCTGGGATGGTTTAGCAATAGTGATTCCTGTGTTTGTGTGGGGGAATCAATTGGTTAAGTCCTGAGGCCTTAATGCAGTGTTTCTCAACCACTGGGAAGTGAAGGTCATGGCTCAGCAGGGAACTTGAGGACCTCCTACACCTCAAGAGAGAGACTTATAAAGGAGGAAAGGCTGGAAGTAACACCAAGGAGTACTCAGCACTGGTCCATACCTGCAAGGAGCGGATCAGGAAAGCCAAGGCTGCAACCGAGCTCCATCTGACTTTACATATCAAGGATAACAAAAAGTCCTTTTTCAGATATGTAGGGAGTCAGAAAAAAAGCGAGGGTAACATTTGACCCCCTGCTGAACCAAACGGGACAGCTGGTAACTGACACCCAGGAAAAGGCCAATCTGCTCACTGGGTACTTCACGTCAGTCTTTCATCAGTCATCAGAGGGACCACCCTGCCTAGCAATAAGCGGGACGGCCAGGGTGCGTGTGTATTTATACCCAGCATCTGTGTTGAGCTAGTAAAGAATCACCTTGAGAGGCTGGACACCTTCAAGTTAGCTGGTCCTGACAGATTACACCCTAGGGTACTCAAGGAGCTGGCAGGTGTCATAGCCCAACCATTGGCAAAAATATTCGAAAACTCGTGGTGCTCAGGTGAAGTACCTGAAGACTGGAAGAAGGCCAATGCGGTACACATCTTCAAGAAAGAGCAGAAAGTAGATCCCGGGAATTACAGGCCAATCAGCTCGACCTCAATCCCTGGTAAGATTCTGGAGAAAATTATCAAGGAGACCCTTCTGGATAAACTGGCTGAAGGCAACACCCTGAGGGACAGCCAGCATGGGTTTGTCGCGGGTAGGTCTTGCCTGACCAATCTCATCTCCTTCTATGAGCAGGTGACCTATCACCTGGACAAGGGAGAAGAGATTGACGTCATATTTCTGGACTTTAAAAAAAGCCTTCGATCTGGTGTCCCATGATGTCCTCATGTAAAAATTGGACAACTGCGGCCTCGGTTACACCACAGTCCAATGGCTGGGAAAATGGCTCCGACGTTGGACCCAAAGAGTAGTGGTCGATGGTAGCGAATCATTATGGTGCTCCATGACCAGTGGTGTCCTCCAAGGCTCTGTCCTTGGACCGGTTCTCTTTAACATCTTAATCAGTGATGTGGACATTGGTCTCAGAAGTGCACTGGCTAAGTTCACCAATGACATTAAACTTTGGGGCATAGCATCCACACCTGAGGACAGGCTAGTGATGCTGACTTGGATAAACTTAGTAAGTGGACAGATACAAACCTGATGACGTTCAATACCGATAAATGTAAGGTACTCCACCTTGGGGAAAAAAAACCCGCAGCATACTTATAGGTTCGACAGTGCTATGCTTGCTGGCACCACGGCTGAAAGAGACTTGGGGGTCGTGACTGACCACAAGATGAACATGAGTCACCAATGCAACGTCACAGCTGGTAAAGCGAACAAAACTCTGGCTTGCATCTATAGATGCTTCTCAAGTAAATCTCAGGATGTCATCCTCCCGCTGTACTCTGCCTTGGTGAGGCCACAGCTGGAGTACTGCATCCAATTCTGGGCTCCACAATTCAAGAAGGATGTTGAGACGCTTGAGAGAGTCCGCAGGAGAGCCACGTGCATGTTCAGAAGGCAGGAGAACAGGTCTTATGAAGAGAGGCTGAGAGCCATGGGACTCTTCAGCCTGGAAAAGCACAGGCTCAAGCAGGGCCTGGTGGGTGCTTATAAGTACATAAGGGGTGTAAATCAGGACCTGGGAGAATGCCTGTTCACCAGAGCACCCCACAGAAAAACAAGGACCAACGGTCATAAACTCCTCCAAGACCGTTTTAGGCCGGACATAAGAAAAAATCTCTTTACTGTCCAAGCCCCCAAGACCTGGAATAGACTCCCTACTCTGGAGTCATTCAAGAAACGCTTGGATGTTTATCTTGCTGGGATCCTTTGACCCTAGCTGACTTCCTGCCCCTGAGGCAGGGGGCTGGACTTGATGATTTTCGAGGTCCCTTCCAGCCCTAATGTCTATGAAATCTAAGAAAGTGGGACTTCAACTCATTGCCCGATTGAAAAAAAATCAAAGTTGTTTGCACTTCAAGGAGATGAATCAACAGATATCTTGAACAGTGCAAAAAGTGGGGTTTTGCTTTTATCATGGTGGGACGAGGATTTTTGACAAAATGGTTGGTGGGACGTAAGGTGCAAAAGTTGAGAACCGCTGCTTTAATGGACAGAGGCCCGGGATGCCCAGCTGGCAGGGATGAGGTACACACACTGCATGGGGAATGCTGTGGGGGGACAAGAGGAGACACAGGCTGGGAAGAAAGGAGGTGACAGGCCAAGGGGGTGCTGCAGCATTGTCACTATTGCCGCAAGCAGATGGCATTGTGTTGCACGTCTCTTTTCAGGAGGCACGTCAAGAGCCAAGCCAAGAAGAAGCTGCAGCACAAAGGCATGTCTGCCTGCATTACATTATGGAGGCTGGCACACAGGTTCTTCCGCGGTTCCGACATGCCTCCTGAAATTTGACAGCTTCACCCCATAGCAGTGATGATGGCTGTGTCACCTCTGGCAGGCTCCTGAAGCACTTAAGTGGAGAACTACTGTGCTGGGGAGCCTGTGCTGCAGCAGTGGCAATAGCAGTTGGGTGCGGAGACCCTCTCATGCCCCCTGTGGAGGCTGGTGTTACTCCCTGCTGCCCATTGCCACCACAATGACAATCCACAGCAAGGGCCATCTGCAGCACTCACCTTCTTTCCTACCCTGCAGCAGCCTTTACATAGCATCCAGCTTCACTATCCTCAGGTGTAGCATAGCTGGCAAAGAGTGATCGGGCTCTATTGCCATGAGCAGCAACTGGAGTTTTGGGTCACATTTAGTCAAGAACCAACTGAAGAACACAATGGACAGATGCTCCTTTCCAACATACACACTACTGTTTAATAGCATCTGTTTGTATTAGTCACTAAATACTTGTTCAAATACTGGTATTCTTCCTCTCTTCAGCAAGGTACATTCATTAAGTTTCAGATCACTCCATAATATTTTTCCAGGTCACCCAATGACAGAATTGCAGCCCAACATACAAAACATATTACTCAAAAAGAAATAGCAAAAAAGTGAAAGGGACTTTTAAAAAAAAAAAAATCAACTATGATGTACTATAAAGATTTAAGAAATGTCATTATTTACAAAAGTAAAATTTACCTGATGAAATATAGGTTCTTTCAATTTTAGGTAAATCTGCAAAGAGTCAAAGAAAAGTGTTACCCCAACTAGATGATAAATTTTTCTTATTCTGAATGTTGACAATTAAATATTTGAACTATGTTAGAATAAAAGCACAACAATCCAACTACACAGAAGAGAAGCCTTTGAATTCTTTCTCCTGAGAAAAGCAAGTTCTAGAACTTTATTTGGTGATTTTTTTGCTGGATTTATATCACTATCACATAAAGAAAACAATTTAAAATAGATATTCCAAACAGAGAAATAAAATAAAGGCATTTTGGATTGTATTTTTTTTAAAACTGCACCATGCATACAAATAAATTAAAACGTCATCAAAGTTAAACATATATAAGATATAAACTAGGAATATTGAATGAAATCTCTTTTTGCATGCAATTAAATTTTACTGTAATTTTCAATCTGATACTATAACTGTCATTCTGGAAGTCAAAGTGTCCAACTGATAAAGCAATGAGTTCCAATCCTGTTTAAGAAGAGGTATCCACAACAGGCTATATACCAAAAGGAATAATACAGGCACTGGCAGGAAGAAGGCAGGGTAGAGGTGCACCTTATAGACTGACTGAATCAGAGACGCATAAGCTTTTGTGAGCCACAGCTCACTTCATCAGATGCTACAATAGGATATGCACAGAACAGATTATCAGACAGAGAGACTCAAATACAAAAGACGCGGGCAACAGGGGCTTCTACTAATGTCATGTATGCTATCACCCACTTACAGTGCCCCTCTGCTGGCTACACTGGATGGAAAGATCCCTACCGGAAAGAACGAGAGAACAGTGATGTGATATCATGTCCAAACACATACACACGCCTGTGGAAGAACACTTTAACCTCCCTACACAGTCCATCGCTGACCTCCGAGTAGCTGTTTAAAAGCCGCCTCTGAGAAACTGCAGAACAATAAATCATCCACAGACTGGATTGTGTGAAGTATGGGCTAAACAGGGACTACGGACTCTTATTCCATTGCCTGGATTAGCTCCTGGGACCCCTTCGTCCCTATGGATTTATGACTTGTTTGCGTCTCTTAACACTGCCTCCCTTCCCCCAACATATCTCCCTTCCCTGCCTTATGTATTCAAATCACACCCACAATTCAATAGCTTTTTCTGTGAATGTCCTGTGATAGCATCTGACGAAGCGAGCCCTTGCACATGAAAGCTTATGTATCTCTACCTCAGTTAGTTTACAAGGTTCATCTTTACCTTGCCTTCTGCCTGCCTTCAGACTAAAACAGTTAACTATGAAGTTATGCATATATTAAGGATGGAAATGGCAAGACACTTAGTTTTGTTCACTATCAGGAAGGGAAAAAAAAAGATTCCAGCCAGGTCTGCAGGCCAGTCATACAGTGAGGACACTGAATTGGAATCACATTCATTCTGACTCTGTCATATTCATTTTGCTAATTAAGGAGCTTTGCTTGAAGACTATTTAGCACATATATAACTTTCTAACCACCTTTGCAAAGTGTATTGGGATCAGAAGTTAAACATGATTATCCTTGCCTTATGGCTGGGTAAACAAACTCAGAAACACAGAAACTTGCCTTAAGGTCTCTTAACAAGTCAGCAAGACAACTAGAACAAAGCCCATTCTTCTTGCTCACTGTCCCAGACCTAGATGACCTTCTCTTTATAGAATTGAACTTTTCTTTTTAAAGGTGAAGTGTTTTCAATGAGGTTATATTTATAAAAAGGGATTAAGATGTTCCAGAGGACAGTTACATTTTGTCCAATGTAATATTTACCCTCAGAATTATTCCCCTACTCAATTTCAATAGTACATAACAAAATGTAAAAGGTGAAGCGCTACTACTGTGATATTCCTTAAGTGGCAGAAAATTACTAAATTACACAGGAAACTTGTGCAGAAGAACCAGATACTTACAATGCTGACTACAAAACTGTATCCTATCAATATACAAAGCAGCGGGTAATTGACTGTATTCTTGTACTTGAAACATTCATACCTGAAATAAAACATAAGAAAGGTGACAATATATTCTACCTTGCATAGCTATGTACATCTTTCATGGGGTCTGACCGGTTAATGGCCACACATTTCTGATTAAAGGGAATTCAGAAAGGACCGGCACAAAAACCGTAAGTTCTGACAGAAACGTCTGACTCGTCCATGAATCCATGTCACTGTCACTGGCAAAAATTATGAGTCTAACATATTTAATTGCATATGGCATGCACCTTCCCCCCCACAAGAGAACAAGCCCTCCAAAACTGGGGTGCATGTCTTAAACAGGGAAGCTGATTTTTTTCCCCCCTGCACTTGAATGGAGGAATGGAAGCATGGAGACACTGTAATCATGTCATAGTTAGTTTTAACCCTTTCACGGTCACCACCAAATTGGCAGTATCTTTTCGCTCAGCAGCCAAAAGCTGCTGCCAATTTGGCAGTGGCTGTTCGAGGGTTAAAATTCTAGCATTTGCTGAAGCTAGAGAATGTACTCTGTCCCGGTGGTCCCAATTCAGCCTTGCTGCTGGAACTGTCCTTTTTGCTTACGTTGTGCCTTCCCAAAACAAGGTGCGTTTCTTATTTGGGGGTTTGCAGTATGTGACAAAATACAGTTATTCCACTTACAATAAACATTAGTTTGACACATTTTTCATTGTAGATTAATGTATAAAAAGCACTTCGGAAAAAACACGTAGAGTGAATACATGGATGGGTAAAGTAATTCAATAGGAGGAAGCTGTAATGTTTAGGAGCTACTCCAAGATCAGTAACAGGCAGCAGACTTAATTTGAAGCGTGATATATCTGTCAAAATTGTCAGTGTAATTCCAGACTACAGATTCAGGGTATGAATGGGATCCCACAATTAAGATAATTTGACAGCCCTAGTGTAATCACACGTAAGGTATGCTTAGACTGCAATCAAAAGGCATAACTGCAGTATACATGGTTGTATTGAACCTAGGTTTGGTACAGGAAACAATCTAGAGACCGCAGGGTAATATAACCTGTGGTGGGCATCATGCTGCTGTGGTCAGATTGCTAGGGGCACTTGAGGTAGTAAAACTATCTATGTTAGAGCTAGTAGTGTACCTCTACACTATGCGTTCACATTTTTGTGACTGCAGCATAGACCTGTCTCTACAACTATATGTAGTTGCGAGTGCAATGTGGTTAGGAAAGTGACTGATAAATCAGAACAAATGCCAAGAACAAGACTGACTGAGGCTGGAGGACTTGATGTATGGAGAAAGAATAAAGGGGTAAACATGTATAAACTTAGCTAAATGATAAATAAAATTTAATACACCATTGGTCTGCAATTATTTAAAGATTCTAGCCACTCAGGGATAGAAGGAAAACTGCTGACTGAATCTTTAGAAAAAGTCAGACTTAATGGACTATGGAAAGGGACCTGTAAGATCATTGAGTCCTGTCCCCTACCGTAGGCAGGAGGCTAAAGAGCTCAACCTAGTTCAACGAGGTGCTTATCCAGCCTCCTCTTGAACACCTCCAATGACAGCAAGTGCACCACCTCTGCCGGGAGCGTGTTCCAGATTCTAGTTACCCTTATGGAGAAGATGTTCTTCCTTATGTCCAGCCTAAATCTTCCATTAGCTTGTGATTGTTGGTCCTAATCCTCCCAAGGGGTGCCTTCCTGATGAGTTGGGAGGAGAGTAAGATGTGCTGGGGTTGAGAGTAGGATGTGCTGGGATATGGAGGGAACTATCAGTAGCAGTCATGGTAGAAACTCCAGAGCCTCGGACTTTCAGTGAAAGCTGGAACCAAGTAGTGGGGAATGGTATGAATGGAACGGAACGTACATGGCTCCAGGATGATCCTAGCTATAAGCTATTAACAGACGTAGGTGAAATTTTAAAGCTATGGAAAAACCACAGCATCAAAACTCAACAACAGTGTTTTTATCTTTGTGTTTTGCCTTTTGGTCTTATTTAAAATCAGGCAAAACAAATGCAAATGTTGTCTCAAGGAAACAGAGTGGGTTTGGGTGAAGGTGAAATGTTCTTAAGAATGAAAAATGTTATGGACCTCATATTCAGCTAGTGTAAATCCTGTGACTACAAGTTACATCGACTGACAAGTTTGCTCTATGATGTTCTACTTCATCCACCATAGGCGACATGTAGGGGAAGCACAAGGGGGTGGGGGGGCATATGCCCCTCCGAGAGAGCTGGTGCTTCCCCTGACAGCAAGCGTTGTGGCTGGTAGGGGGGCATGGAGAGTGCTTGTGCCCCCCCTAAAATTGGCTTCCTCCCTGGCTGCTGACTGGCGGCTGAGGAACCCCCTCCTCCGGTCATGCCCCACTGGTGCCCCCCCAAACTTGGGAGGCACCAGATGTCCATGTCATCCACCAGAGGCAAACAGACTTCACTGAGGCTACACCAGTTTGCAACAGCTGTAGATCTGGATTGGGGCTTAAGGAGTCTAAAACTCTCTGGTGGCAACAAGAACAAATGGATCTGCATCACAAGTTGGATTTTAAAAGCGCAAAGCATTCATGTTGCTTCAGGGACTGGAGGTGACAGATGGGAAAAAAGAAGATAACTTTGTAAGTCTTGACTGTTTGTTCGAGTTGCCAAATGTTGCACAGGTCCCTAAGCTAAGGGGGGGGTAGAACTAAGGAGGGGGAACTGCCATATGCAGCATACAAATAGGTTATGGCAATTTTTCCAAGGGTCTCCTCAATAAAACACATTTATTTCCTGTGAAAAATCAGAATAAAAAAGCAGCTGGTCAGAAAGCTGGTCTAACCAGAGCTTAGAAGTATACATTTGGAGTCTGATTATATCTTAGAAACATGGTTTCTCGTGAATGAAAACTTTATCATTGTTGCAAGCGTTACTACAAATGAGAACTCTATTGCTTTTGTTGCTTATAAGCCAAATAATGCCAGCTGTAATCTTAGAGATTTAAGCTGCAAAACATTTATGTGAATACAGATATGAAAAACTGAAAGCCTGATCTTACACCTACTGAAATCATTAGAAGCTTTAGCATCACTTCCAGTGAAAGCAGGATTAGGCTCCGTGCACTCAACATTTAATTAAAATAGCTTTCCAATATTCAAGGAAAAAAAAGTTTGACAAATACTTACAGGCAGTAGACAAACACACAACAAGTGTATATCATTGGCAGCTCATCCAACAGCTACAAAAAGCAGAGACAAAGAAACATGGAGGTTTCAAAATTATTTTGACAGCCAGCTTCTTGATGGTATTTTGCAAATGAACTGGCAGTACTAAGATTCATCAGGATTAATCTTGTAGAAACTGATTTTTTTTATTGCTACATTTTAGGAAAACAGTCAGAACTTTGAAAATCTCTGCCATTTTTCACTACTTTACATTCACCTTTAATGTTTAGGGAAATTATAGGACGGTGATACACACTTTGTAATCTGCACAAAACTTTACTGGCATCTCCCCAGCTCTTTGAAAATACTGGACAGGGGCTGTAGCAAACTCCCATGTTAAGACCTTAGTTTTACAAAATGAGATTACAGAACATTGATGCAGAATGAATGATGTTGTTAGGCAGCTGTGTTTGTTTTTCATTTGCAAAATTCAGTAAATTGCAACAAGCTAAAATAAACGTCTCCAGTTATGACTGTAAAACGGTGCAGTACTTTCAATTGGCGTTTCTCAACCTGTGGGTCGTGACCCAAAAGTGGGTCGCAAGAATATGTGAAAGGGTCATGGACAAATTTTAAATATGGATTCTCCTTTACAGGAGAAAACTGTGGGAAACCGTAACTTTTCCCTTGCAGGCTGGCAGAGCTCATCTGCAAGAAGCTGCTTGGGCGCCCCCATGCCCGCCCCCTGCGCCACAACACTACAAGGCTGGGGGCAGTGGGTCAGGAGTGAAGGGCACTGGGTTGGGACAGGCAATCAATGTTTACAAATGGGCCCTGGAGAACATGAAATTTTGGCTAAAGGTAAGAAAGGCCTTTTCTGCAAAATACTCTATGGAATTAATAAGCTCCCTTTGCTAGAGGGGACAAAAAAACCCCATAAAAATAGACACCACCGTCCAGAAAGCTTGCCTCGTTCGAATTTTAGCATTAACAAACAGAATCAGAACGTCGCTGCTTGCCTTCAAAAATCCTGCTCACCAACAAGTCCTGGCATATTTACACATGGGAATGTGAGAGTTAACCAATTTCTCAGGGAAGGTGGCTGTAAAAATCCACGAGACTAATAAATCTTAAAAGGATGGCTCGTTCAGTAACTTGGGAAATGTTCACTCTGCATAGTTACAACCAGACAACAGTTTTGATGCATCTTATAGAAGCAAGTTCTTTTTTTTCAGAGGGAAATGACTTTTCCTAGAAAGCCTGAGGTTGGGGGGGGGGGGGGGTGGAAAAACACAAGAACAGGATGTGAATGGTTGGTTGGTTGGTTGGTTGGTTGGAGTCGGGGACCTGAATATTTGGTTGTCTTTCCTTTCTGGAAATTGTTGTGGCTTGCCCAGGTTGCAGCTGCTTAGTACCGTGGGTTCCTGACCCCTCACAGCCACCCCAGGGCAGGGAAACACTTATAGGGATCACAGGACATGACTACAGAAGAAAGCAGCACCACGTGGAGATAGCCCATTCTAGCTCTGGAGTCAGAAGCAGTGTAGACACATTACCATGACACCGCAGAAGTGCTAATAAGCTCTTTTGAAGAACTGCACAGGTGCCCCAACTACCCCAAGTACTGACCAACGTTAAAGGATACAGTTCCAAGTGTAGCAGACAGGTTCCTTTGGTACAAAGCCAGCCCAGATCTGCTAAATTTGTATAGAAGACCACTGAATGCACTGGCCAAGGTTACCATTCGATTGTTAATTTTTACCTTGAAAAACAATGGAGGTCTTTTAAGGAATGGATAAGCCAATTCTCTCAAGTATTCAAGTTTTCAGGCTAGGTTTCTAAATGAATAGCTTTACTTTGCCTGGATATTCTTTTCTGATTGTTTTTGTTTCTACTGCCAAAAATAAAAAGATGGCTCTTGGTTAAGCTGGCTCTCGGTGGTGACACCTGCTCTTGCAGCAGCACCCTGTCTCCTTTCTGCTCCATGCGGCTGGAGTCCCCTGCCTCTCCACTGCAACGCCCCAGGGTGCAAACTCCAAACAGGCATGGGTGGGGGTTAGAAATCAGAATGATATTCAGGGACAGGGCAGGGCTTAGCTTGCGGCACACTTACCAAAAAGGTTGGCCAGCACTGGTCTAAAGGCTAAATGCACGGCCTCGATGAAGACTCATCAACTAGTAGGGGTAATTATGGATCTTTTGCAGGTTGAGATTACCTGCTAGACATTGTGGGTGCCTGCAGATGTGTGGGGAGGCTGCTCCAATGCACTGTAATTACAGTTGAGTCTGCTGGAGTGTGGTAATTAGCAGGGATCTGGGTTTCCCCGATCCCAAGGAAAAAAAAAACCGGAGAAAATGTGGATTTCTCATTTTAACAGAGAAACACATGGATTTTGCCCTTTTGCAAAGAGCTCCCTGCAGGCTGGCAAAGTTGCAGACTGCAAGGGGCTGGGGGGCAGGAGGAGGGTGCCCAGGCAGCCTGGAGAATAGCTCCTACAAGTTAAGTCTGGCAGTGGGGGGGGAAGGGATTGAGGTCCCCAGAGGGAGGGAGGGAGGGAGTTGGGCAGGGCTGGGGGCCTGGAGCTGTAATGCGTGGCTGCAGGGCAGTGGGCCAGGGCCATGGGTGGCTCATCCAGGGGGCGAGGCCCCAGCTCCCCACTGGGGAAGCAGGGGGGGCCCATGCCCCCCAGACCTGTGCCAGGCCTACCTCCATCCAAGCCTTCAGTGGGCAGCCCACATCCCCTGCCCTGCACAGGTTCCACTCTGGCTGTGCTGCCTGTCAGGGTAGGGGAACCGGGCTCCACTTTCTGCTATGTTGCAGCAGCTGCTGCCTCCCGCAGGTGGCAACTGGCGCTTGGGTGCTGTACCCGGGTCCCTGGCCCTATAGCCCTGGCAGCCGGGGGCCCCCTCCGGCAGGGCTGTGGGGGTAGGGGGCTGTGGCTTGGAAGCAAGGGGTCTGGACCTGCGTTCTGTGAGTTACGGGGACAAGGGGAGCTCTGATTTTCCATGATAAAAAACACAAAATCAAATATCAACATTTATAGGTATTTAGAATTTATTTTATTATAGTGATTGAGGCATTGGTAGGCTTCCAAATTGCTTTAAAACTGTATATGTAGGAATAAAACATTGTGTTCAACTGACGCGCGCGCACACACACACACACACACACACACACACACACACACACACTGGCCTTTCATTTTAATTTTGGATTTAGGGTTTTTAATCAGAGAATTTGCAGTTTTTAAACAGAGAATTTACAATTTTTTTCCATCAGGGAAACCTGGGACCCCTAGTAATTAGCACACTCCAGCAGCTTCGGCATCTCATGTATCGGTGTCCCTGCGCTTCAAAATAGTGGCAGAGGTGCTTTAGCTAAAGCTTGTTCAATGAGCTTAAGTTAAAGCACCCTCACTACCATTTTGAAGCATGGGAACACTGATACACGAGGTGCTCTTGAAGCCCATCTAATTAAAGCATCCCCACCCCCGGAGCATGTGTAAAAGCACCCCATGTGCTGCAGAGCCGCTGGCTGAAGAAGTGACCTAATTTCTATAAAGTGAACCCCAACATACTGGTGGTCTCCATGATAGCACGCTGCACTGGGACTGATAACCTCCAACTCATCATGATTCAGAGAATGAATTTTCTGTTTTCTTTTGCATGTAGAACAGGACAAAGTTTTACAAGTGGGGGGGGCCGGACAGGACGGGACAATGGTCTTAGAATCCCTTTGCCCAATAATGGATTCCTGAAGACCTGGTTTTTATTCCCAGTCAGAAGAAAACAAGCCTAACAGCTGGTGCTTTCCAAAGAGTTCCCATCTCAGTGACAAGGGGAAAACGTACATCCAAAAGCAGAGATTTATACTGACAAAACATGAAGTGGAATATGAAGATATAATGGACAATACAATAACTCCAGGTCAAAGGCCTTGGTACCAAACTGAAGCTATAATGAAGGTTAACAGAGCATCTTGGTTAAAAAACATGTATCAATCCCATAATGGGTAAAGTCCCCTCTGACTAGAGTAACCAGCTGATTTAGCCCACTGATTTAGAACCGCACACGTTGCTACATGTTCATCAGTGGCAATACCTAGTAAAATGGGGGTCTATATTATATCTTTGTGGAAATCATATTCAATGACTCAGAGTAAGAATACTTACCTTACACATAATGAAGAAAATGAGATTGGGTAAAAACAAGCTCCTACAAACACCACATTCTGTTCACCTCGATACGAAACTTTTTGCCAGCTCGGCCAGACTTAAATGGATCATACAGAGTTGCTGGTTTGAACTAAAGTCATCTCGGTATAAACCAACCCCTCAAAAATGTATAATACAGCACTGGAAGTGTGTGTAACACTCCTTATTAACAAGTTAAATAGATTCACATGGTCAAGGCACGCTTTGGTAGAGAACTGAGCGAGACACCTAGATGAGGTTATTCACATCTATGTATTTTTACTGACCTGCATTTCATACTTCAAGGTCATGTGGAAGCACCAAGATCCCAATCCCACAGCTGAAACCAAAGCAAAAGCACAATTAATATAAAAGCCTATGTAAAAAACAGAACTTTTTTACAGTACATTATCTTTAACAAATGAACTTTATTGACAACTGATCTTTAAGCTATCACTTAACAGGGCCATTTTCAGGGCCATCTATCCACTTCTTTCAATGCCTTTTAGCTGAAACTTTGCTCATTAAAGATGTCATTGAATTGCTTGCAAGAGAATTATTCTCCTCAGTTTCCTTTTCCATAAAAGGGTATGGTAGCAACAAGCAATCAGATATACAAGATTACTGTTATCTCAGGGTTTCCCCCAAATATTTGTGTGCTGAGGCTGTTCAGAAAGATGTGGAGACAGATAGATAGTTACTTAGCAAGGTCTTGTTGCTTAGTACAACCACCCGAGACTTCTTGTTGTTTTGTTTTTTGTAACTTGTGTTGAACAAGAAAGTTTTAAAAGCCAGGCTTTATGAGAAGGCAGAGCACAGGATTTGAATTCACACTTCAGAACTGAGATCATTAATTAAAGGAAAACTATACAAAATTAGAAACGCGAAAATGTAGAACTCTTGGTTCAGATATGATACCTTTTATTAGATCAACTGAGAAAATCAGAGGCAGAATTATACAAAATTAGAGGCAGACACAACAGGGACTGCAGTTTGTGGAAATACCGTGGAATGATTAACAACCATCGAACAGGTCTTTTCTATTTTTGACTTGTCACGGGTGACCTTGGCTTTATACCTCTGACATGTATCCCCCTTTCATCTCACAACATACTTCTGAAGTTAATTCAAACAACCACCTCTTGCCTGTGTCCAGTCCACCCCACTTTGCAAAAGTGACAGATTTCTTAGAAGATTGGTCTGTTTAGCTCATGAGTGGCAGGTTTTTGATTCTTTGGTTTTAAAAAAAAAAAGGTCTGTCCCTTTATGTTAAGATGTTAGAAAAGAAGCTCCTTTCCACTGAAAACTTCGCTTTCTTTACCTACAGGAGTAGAGATACTAACAATGATTGGCTAAGCTCCCATTAGGAAGTTAAATTACACCCTAAAACTTTTCTATAGTTTTGTAGGCAGAATATAGACAAACAATCCAAATGCAAGTGAATTAACAGATGTTGTAACTGTGCACTTAGGCAAAAGCTAAACTAGGAACCTTCCTTTTCCTCCCTCCAGGGTCACTGTGGGAGCGTAGACTTTGCTTGGTGCTAAGTTCACACTTAAATTTGCTCACTTGGGGGGGTTCATGCATACCCTAAGGAAAGCAGTTTTTTTTCCTTTTGCTCTGAATGGTTGCGTAGGGCTGTGTTACTCTATTTAAAGGCTGTCAGCCTTCACAGCCAAAGGCACAATGGCTAAATTTCATTGCTGGGTCATCCAATCATGTTATATGCAACACATGTGAAAGTCTGCATAGACCCAGGAATGGAAGACCCTGGAAAAAAACATCCAACTGCTTGCAAGGAAGGGGGAAAAAAAGTTGCAGCCATATGAAGTAGCTTTTTGCACCGAGGAAAATCTGCCCTCAGCTAGGAAATTTTTACACCATTTACAATCCAGGACAATTTCTTCTTACGACAACTGTTAGTTTGCCTTTGCTTTCAGGCTCTTTGTCTTGGAGCAAGTCACATTATGGAGCCCTAGTGGGTTGTTTTTTAAAGTGTTTTTATGAGCTTATTAGACAAGAGCTGCAATGTTGTTATGCAAAATGAAGAGAAACTGTTTATTAATATGTGCGTTTGCAATGCAATCATATTGTTTAACTTCCTTTACGCTTCAGGGAAATAGGACATGACTGCCTACATGGCAAGCAAAGGTACTCCCATCACTTCCAAGGCGTTCCTGACTACATTTGGAATGACAATTCATTAATAGCTAACATTAGGCACTTCACAAACATCACAGAGGCTCTCTCCTTTCATGCTGTTTTTATATGAATGACATCCATTCCCTCCTCCCGAATTAGTCAATGGGAAATTTTTTTCTGACTATGCACACCCACTCTTCCAACCATCACTGAGTTACCGAATCAAACTCATCATTATAGAGGCTGTGTCAGTATAGTTAAGGCAACATTAGTATTTCCTGTTCCAAATGATTTTCAATTGCTAACAGCTAAAATTTTCATTTGGGCAGAAACATATTAGACAAAAAGTTACATTGTGTTTGAATGAACAATTAGGCAGTTACTTAACAATTATGTTAATGTTGTTACTTTAGGTTATATTAAGGTTATAAACAAATACTAAACTCATTTTCTGCATACGTGATTAGAAACTGGCTAATTAAGCTTTTCTGAGTCTCTGTAAATCCAAAAGTGCTGTAAAAATTGTTTTGCAGATCATTAGTCCCAGGTCTGCAGTTAGCTTATAAAAATACAGTTATTTTGTTTTGAAAACATTTTTTCGGTGGCCTGATAAAAAAGGGAGTTTCTCAGATTTTGAAAAACGATGCCGTTGGCAAGATCTTATTTAGGCTTAAAAGGCAAGTGTTGAATAAATTAATGCTGTAGGCATGATTACTATATGCACGCTATTTTTGGAAGCACCCGCAAGGGAGGTAATCATGACACCTCTACTAATAGATAGATAGATAGATAGATAGATAGATAGATGTGTAGTATATATCGCTATCTAGTGTATATATATAGATATACCACTATTTGTATATATACTAGACAGTGATATATATTACACATCTATCTATCTGTCTGTCTATTAGTGGTGTTTATTTTAGTCACAGAAAAATGTGTATTTTGGGTTACTTAACCTGAAAATTGGGGATTTTTTTCCCCCCCACCAGAGAAAACCAAGATCCCTGGTTATAAGTATTCCCAGCAGTTATCAATCCATGATGCAGAAGTCCCCTACCAGGCATCTCCATTCCTCCTGCCACCTCCCAAAACAGAGTATTTTAAGACTAACTTCCACAAATTCTTAAGCTGGAAAGGGCACTGGGGATCCTATTGCGTGCACAAATTATAGCACACCAATTTGTTGCATTGTGCTTTGTCCACCAGACAGACAAGGGGCCGGTCCACTACTAACGCTCCACAGTTCAACTCTCAAAACTAAGATTGTCAGTCGCATTTTTCATAAATTGTTCGTGATGGAAAGGAAAGAAATTGTCATTAAAAAAAAAAAAAAGAGATTAAGACAATAACTGACAGCTCATATCCTATTAACACGTTCTTCCGACAAGGCATTTTCAAGTTGAAACAAAAGCTATTAACGGCTAAGTGTCACTTTTTAACTGGCTCATTGTGTGTTACGCATCACACAGGTACCTTAGAGAGTAAGTAGTTTTACATGTAAAAACTGGATGGAGTATGAACATTACAGCTGTGTGATTTTTTTTTATGTGATTTTTGCTTTTGGCATGCTTTTATAACTGCATGGAAAGCTCCACAAAACAGCTTTGAACTGAAAAGGAAGCCCCGGCAGATCCAGTGTTATTAACTAGATCAATCACATTTTGAGGCTATCAGAACAGAGTATCGGTAGACTACAGGTTGTGGTTTATTATTAAAAAAAAGAAACAATGCAGGGAATTAACTGATAAAAACCTTCACAACCACTTTTTTCTAACCAACCTGGAACAATGAACACTGAGGTGTGGAGCCTGATTTAAAGATTCAATCCTTTGGAGACGGATTATGAGAGTATATAAATTATGTTAACAGACGGGTGCTGAAAAAGTCGTCTGGAGATTACAAAGCTTTGGGAGTTGACAGGACAGGGAGCATTATATTAATCCACTACTAGTTCAAATCCAGCCAAATAGGGCTGGCAGAAATTTCAAAAATTTTTGGAATCAAGATTAGAAGGCAATTAAGCATCCATTTGACAAATAAATATATTGGAGTTTTTTCCATTTCAAATAATAAAAAAAAAGAAACTATTTAAAAATTGTCCCCCTCCCTTGCTGGCTTCTGGAGAGAGAAAAAAAAGCTATACTTTCCCTGTTATCATTTCCTTTTTAAAACATTCTTCATGACTCAACTTCCCACCCCCACCTTCACTGGAAAAAAGCAAAGGAAAGAATCGCACAGAGAACAAAAATGCTGAACAGCTATTTTCAATTAAAAAAAAAAAAGACGACCGACAAAAGGACAGTGGTTCAAAAAGTGCGTGTCAAAAAGGCAAATTATGTACAAAGACGTTTCAACCAACTCTGCAGAGGAGGCTGAGATGCTGTAAGGGCTGTTGTTGCCTTTTGACCTAAGGGATTTAGTTCCTGCTTTAAATGAGGATGTTGTAAAAGAGAAAGGAAAGCCTGGAGCTCTGAACCCGGTGTCAGCCAAAGGCTGCCAAGCTGTCCCAGTTTCCTCCGATATATCCATTTTCTTCCCATAACTCACCAGTACTTTTTCCCACGCGACAGAAAGAACTACTGCAAGTGTGAAGGGGTCTTAAAACGTATTTTTGCCCTGTAAAGCATTTCTTGAGCAGCAGATGCTGCAGGGTATTTAACCTTGCATTCACATGTGGCCTCTATTCACACTTCCACTGAAAGTGCAATTAAGTTATGTCCAACCTTCCTATTACGCGAAGACTTCAGAATCAAGGCCCTTCTACACAAATATTCGCCTCCCTAAAACCCGTCACCGGGATGAGACATTCTACCAGTGTTTCCCTAAATGATGGCATTTTTTAACTGGGAACAAACGTGATGAGAAACAATACTAAAAAATAAAAAAGATACAGAAATTAGCTTCCCACATGACCCCTTTCTTATAAAATGGGAAATACAATTAGGTTTCTATACAGAAAGCCAGGTCAGCATCTCACTGCTAAAAGTTTCCCTTGTGCATAAGTGGTTTTTGGCAAGTGGGAAGTCCGAGTCACAGGGTTTGGCAGAAAGTGAATCAGCCTATTTCTCCTTTAGTTTTAAAAAGCCACTTAAATTAATGTGACAGATCCCATATGACACACCTCAACCTTTTGAAGGGCAATATTCAGACTCTGTGAACACTGGAAGAAAGCACAGAACACACAACATCACCATATTTTAGGTTAGTGTTAGGCAGTCAAGTAGCACTGAAAAGGACTGGCAATGCAAGATCCTTTTCTTCTCAAAATTATTATTGCAGGCTTCTTGGTACTTAGCAGTTCCAGATACCGGGCTGTGCTAGTACATATCTACTGTTAGCTGATGCATCATTCATTTCAAATGATGTAAATGCAATCCCATCCACAAATTTAGGCCATGTGCGACTGTTACTCATGCAGTCCCAACAATGCTAGAGCCTTTCAAAGCAGCATTGACACTGGAAAAGATTTTAACATTTTGTGGGTTCCAGCTAAGGACATCTCCAAGTTGTATGAACTCTCCCATGATTTGAGTCTTAAAATGGACACAATAACTCCTTGGGGATACGGATTTGTAAGGAGTTTCAGGTAGAATGAACATTTTGATATGATTCTGCTTTTACTCTCTTTTAGGAGAGAATTCTGGGAGCTAGAGGGACAATATTCTATGTTTAGTTTGAGTATTAAAAGGTACCTGCAATTTTTTTCATTTAAAAATTATCCAGACTACTGTATTTCATGGTGTACAAGTCAAGTTTTGAAGCCCAATTTTTTACTCTTAAAATTCAACCTCGACTTACTTATCACCGTCCCCTGTGAGCAACTCTGGGCTCAGTGCTTGCTTGGTGCGGCCCAGGCAGTGCCACTTGCAGGGCATGGGGAAGCGTCAGCTGAGCACTGAGCCTGGCGCTGCTCCCAGGGGATGGGGATGGGGACAGGCTCAGCCCCACAACCTGTGAGTGATGCTGCTGAGCACCAAGCCTGCCCGTGTCAGCTGAGCACCGAGCCCAGTGACACTCACAGGGGATGGGACTGGGCTCAGCAGTTAAACTGCAGCAGACAAGGCCAGGTTCAGTGCTTGGTTGGCGCAGCCCCATCCCCTGCGACCGGCACCGGGCCCACCATTCAGCGTAGACAGTGCCACTCTCAGGGGATGGGGCTGTGACTGCCGAGCACTGAGCCTGGCTGTACCCGTCATGTGAATGGCGCTACAGCATGCATCCGCCCCATGGGTGCCTAGCCTGCAGTGAGGGTGTGCAGGGGCCGGTATAAGTCGACCTCATATTTCTGATCCAAAGAGTTAGGTCGACTTATGCACCAAATCTACAAGATTCCTAACTTTTTGGATCAGAAAAATGGGGTCGATTTATACACCACGCTGACCTCAACACTATGAAATATGGTACTTATACTATTGACAGAATGACAGATTAGATCAAAACAAAAGCCAGCCACACTACACAACCAAGAAACAAAACCAGTTAATTGCTTAAGGAGTAAAGCAGATGCATTTATTTCTGAAGTTTAATTTTGTTGGATTAATTTGCACCCTCATTGTTGTGCAGTTGTTGTGGTGGTTTTCCTCTCCTGCATTTCTCCCCAGGGTATAGGGAAAGATGAGGTCTTAGCTACTCCATGTGTCTCTTTTTTTTTTTTTTTTGGTATCTAAGTAGAAATAGGGGAATAAAGCCTCGGTTGAAAAGTTTGCAATAATGACTTATATGTGCACGTGACTGCTCACGGTTTCAATGACGGCAAAGTCTCTGAGGCTGCTTGGCAATTCTTATGAAATCTGTGGCTAGTGTGCAAAACCCCTCTTCTGTCAGAGCTCATTTATCTCTGGCACAGTTTGAGTAACGGGGCCCTGGAACGTGTTGAGGCATGCCAGGGAAACAAGAACAAAACAAGAATTAAAAATAAAAATAAAAAAAATCTGGAAGCTACTGCACAGAGACTACATTGTACAGTCCTGAAGCTCAGGAGCTCTGAGAAGAGAGCGCAGAACTGACAACTGACTGAACTGACAGCAATACACTTGGAGGACATAAAGAAGAGGTTATCTGAAGTTCCAGCCAAGTAAATGTTTGATACAAGAAGTCTGATAGACTTCCTTCTAGAATGAGAAATGTGGTACGATAGATATGATCCCCACCCCGAACCTAAGAATTATGTGGGACTAAGTCTAATTCTAACAAAGCAATGAAACAGCAAGTCATATAGTAGTCATGCACCAAATTTTGTCTACCTGCTTCACCAGACAAATTAGCCATTCCTCAGCAATAAATATTCTTGATAACTCTGGGAAATATATTACTTTATTGAATAATATACTTCCATAGATGTTAGGGACTGGAAGGGACCTTACAGATCATCCCACTTGGGCAGGAAAGACTGCTAGGGTCAGATGACCCCAGCAAAGTGGGCGTCAAGACACTTTTTCCAAGATTGCCAATACAGTACATTGTACAATATACAACTATCATATACTTGGATAATAAAATGTATTCCCTTCTTACTCAGCTAGCAACAAAATGCCCTTTCGACCTGAGTGGGAGCGGAAATGAAGCCCTAGAACAGTATGCTGCATCGGAGAAACTCGATTAAAAAAAATCTCTGTATCTAATCTGAACAAGTTATTGATTTAATAGCTGGTTCTTTGTGACCACATGCAGAATTAACAATGCACTTCCAAAATTCAAAATGCATTTTATTTATAGAGGAAGTAGATGTCAGCTATAAAAATCTTGGGGCAATGGGCAGCAAACTGCATGTGCTTTTTTGAACACAATGATATAGAAGAACACAAGAGAGATAAACCCCAAACCAGCAGAATGCTTGCAAGTTAGATTTAATACCACGTCCTGGGAAACTGGCTTATTGCATTAGGACAATTTCTATGGAGGAGGGTTGGTACCAGAGTTGTTGTTCTCAGTATTTTAGCTTGAAGCCCTTTAAATGCCTGTCTTTGAGCTGCATTCGCTGAAACTAAACCAAAATGTTCTTGCCTTAACTGGAAGGCAGCAGAAACAGCAGAGCTGCTTTTGGAACATTAACAAAAAGGCAATCAGATTCATCGAGCGAGGAAGCTCAGCTAGGAGGCTTTTAATGCAGTCTGGTACCTGATGTGAAATCCCTGAACAGGTTGGGATTAAATCTGTGTTTACTCATTTGTGACGAAGTGACTGTAAGTAGAACAAAACCTGTTAATAAATAAAAGCTGTCGCAAGCAAAAGCATTCCCTTTGGCATTTCCTTAAGTGAAGGACTTTTTGTATGGTTACCACATCTCCACTTCAGCTTCTTTACCTTTCAGCCAGGGGCTTGCACAAGGTAGCAGAGTTCTTGGCACTTTTCTGCTAGCTTTAAAATTCATAGGAATGTAAGAGGGTATGTACTGGGACACACCTTAGGACCATCTTAACCAGTGCCTGGTCTCCCACAGTGGCACACAGTAGCAGTTTAATTTTTCAGTCAACAATTTTATTCTATAATGGAGCAACTCCAGTGTTAATAGAGGCATTGTCCTGCTCCTGTTTTCCCATCAGCTCTGAAAGTACTTAGTTCCTCTAAGCCTTAATATGTTCAAACTACTGTGCAAACAGCAGCAATGTAAACTGTTCATTAACGATATTTTCCCCTTCTGTAAATTAGACAAGACAGATCAACAACTTCAGGAGCGAACTGTAATCTAGGTGTCCAGTAAGTCACCAAGGGTCTGGCTCTCAGGGCATCAAGGACCCAGTTTTGCAGCCGTAAGTTAAATACCTGCTCAAGGTCAGTTAGTAGCAGAGTCCAGGCTGAAGTCATGAGTCCCTGCCTTTCACTCCCACACTTAATTCACTAGTCCACGCTGTAATTTTTCCCAGCTGAGTGCCTTTCAGGACAATCAAGTCAGTTCTGTGTCCCCCCAGGCAGCTCTCTGCAACCTCTAGTGCCCGTGGATACGCTGGCGAGGTACAGACATTCAAAAAGCCGGAGATGGAATTGATCTAAGTGACTTGGTTTTCTGTAAGTGGTGTAGTTTAGATGGGTAGAGAACAGAACACACGTTCACCATTTGATGGGGCAGGTGGGGGTAAATCTTAGACCCAATTCTGCCATTTTTAAACCAATCTATGTGCACAAAACTCCTGTTCTGGTATGGGTATGGACTGGTTTTGTGTGACAACCTTATGCTCTGTTCTATAGATGGGTTTCCAATCACTTGTACTGTTAAAAATGTAATGTCTGTGCTTGGCCTCTGTCTTCACTGCAATGCTAGCCAAGGGCCTTAGCTGTGAATTTAGCTCCCCTCCACACAGAGATACCTTTTATCAGAGTTCAGTGGCACTTTCAAACCAGACTAGTTTGTTTGTCCTTGGTCACAGGCTAAAGTCAGAGCAAGGATTACACTTTAACACCCGTGACTTTGCAGTGGAAGACACATGCTAAACCACTCCAATGCTGATAGCCTGCCCAACACGTCCTTCACAAGCCCAAAAAGACAGAAAATCCACAGTTCCCTGAAAAAGAACCAGTGCTTCAATATATTGAAACACAAAGACCCAGAGATGTCCCAGCAACACACAACCAAGTGCAGCGTCACCAGGGACAGATGAACTTGGGCATGGCTTTGCAGTATGATTTCTAGGCTAGCCCTGATCATCCTGATTCACTCTGCTGTGAACACAAAATACTTCATGACGTAGATCTCCACCATAGTGCCTCTTGTCATTCTTGACGTGCTTTGATACACAGTTAAACAATCAAAATTGACATTTAAAGTATTATTGGCAGCAGAGTTGGTATTCACAAATATTAATGCCCCAACTCATGCATCAGAACTATTCTTTTGGGCTTTCTGCATATTTGACTCACTCTCTCCTGCCCCACCAAGCCCTCAACCACAGCTCAGGGCCAAAGATTTCCAAGGGCTTATTAAGCCCCCTCTCACCTGCAACCCCCCCCAAAAAAAGACTGCACACAATGCCAAGGCAATGGTACAAGTCATGCTCACAAGCACCCATCTCCATGGCTAATCACGCAGACCAATGCCTAAGTGCTGTACCAGTCGAAATCGAATATAAGCACTTGGGAATCCTTACTTCAATGCTCTTTTCTTCTAGCCAGACTGTTGCAAAGTGCATATAGGCAACCCCTGCTTAACATTGTTCCGCTTAGCACTATTTCGCTATAACGCTCATTTTAAATTGATACTCAATTTCACTTAGTGCTCAGTGAGTTTCATTATAATGCTCACGATCACCATCTTGGGTCATTAAAAACACAGTTACCATCTTGGATCGTGAAATACTTTTGGTTTCACTTAATGCTCGTTTCACTTAAGACTCAGTTTTTCAGGAAACAATTAAGAGCACTAAGCAGGGGTTGCCTAAACTCTGAGGGCTGCAACTTTTTCAGACCAACTGATGGAGAAGTCAAAAGTTTTTATCCCGATTTTACACATTTAGTGATCCTTAAGGATGAAAGATCTTCTCACTCAAGATGGTCTTCTCCAAGATCTAAATGTCAGAAGTCCATTTCAATGCATCCTTAAGCATGACTTTAAATGCAAGTTGTGCATCCTTTACTCTATCCCCAGCTAGCCTTTGTAAAACCTACTTGAAAAATTCCCCAGGCAGCTTGTTAAAACTGAGTTTATGGCTCTGATGCATACAAACTCCCTGTTTGTTAATTATAGCTAGTCTTTCCCACCCATCAGTGCTACTGTGGTCTCGTCTACTCTACAAATGTTCTGCCAACAAAACCGAGCGCATCTCCACTCAAAGCCCCACCACAAAGCTGCAGCCAGTAGAAGGAGTATGTGGACACTACAGTGCTGTATACTGCTGTTAGCCTGTGCCCTTTGCATTCAGCTGACACAGCTGTTTCACTGGAGCTGCACAGAGCCATCAGAAGTACATAGATTCATAGATGTTAGGGGCTGGAAGGGACCTCACAAGATCACTGGGTCCAGCCCCTCTGCACTTAGGCAGGAAAGACAACTGGGGTCAGATCATGGGTTCTTGTGTTTGTGTCTGCAGTCAAGATGTCTGGAAACAGAGTCCAGTGAATGTAGACAAGGCCTAACATTAGGTCTCCATATAACGTGCTCCATATTTTAGTATTTAAGCGATGTTAAGGCTGCTCCATGCATATGGATACAAGCTTTTTTATAGTATCTACTTAAATCTAAATAAGTCAGCACTGCCTTAATAATCCCCATACCAGCACAACTTTTTCTACCAATGGCAGACAAAGAGAAAAGAAAAGGGAAAGGACAGTGTGGACAAAGACCCAATCCTATATATCAGAAGACTGTAAAACTTGAGACCATCTGGAAATTCACTCTCTTTTTGCTGGTAAGGAAGAGTTTTGACATTATCAGCTCCCCAGGGGTGGGAAAAGAGGGGTTCCTTCACCATAGTTTCAGCAGTATAAGTAGCTGAGGCTCCTTAGGAGCCAGCCTGTAAATCAGCAGGCCGGATGGAGTCCCTGGGAAGAGGAGAGGGCCCTCCAGCTATGGAACAAATGCCTCAAATATGGCTATGATTAAGTGGCTGTGCTAATATAAAATTCAAAGAGTAATTAAAAAGTAACTTGCAACCGACAGGCCTGTGCTCATCCAATTCCTCACCCACTTGTGCTATTTGTGTTTTTATAAGCATTATGAATTAAACATACTAAGTCAGTGCTAGCCTGTTTGGCAGGGACAGACCACACAAGAGAGCTTCTGTAAGTCAGCATAAAAGAAAGCAGTGTGCAAAAATATATGCGGGGGAACAGGACACATGGCCAGAGAAGATCATTTATTACATCAGAAAGTTATTTGGTGAATTCTAACTCTAGATATCAATCCTTCCAATTAATGCTAACGAGATAAAAAATTATAACTTCAGCCACAGTTCTAACACAGAAAACCCTCTGATTGTCTCTATAAAAGACCTCATCTGAAGTCCCTGCATAATTAAAGTGCAAATCAAATTTTACACATACCTGTGAGACTCAAATATGCAGCTAAATACCGTTTTTCAAGGCCATCTTTATAGGACTGAATCGCACCATAGAGTGGAGGTAGAATGAAAATCAGGTTACTCACTGTGTTCCCTGTAGGACAGAAACCAAAGCAGAGATTTAGTATTGGGCAATGTGTACTTCAAATGAACAAAGCTGTATTCATTCAAACAAGACTTCAGTTTTCAGCAAAAAAACAGTTACACCTTTCAGCCAGGTCCCTTTCTGCTTTGACACTTGGGCTGCAGTTAAATTTTGCTAACAGCCAGGCAGCCTTATTAACCTTTTCCTTCTTTCCATGTTTAGGTAACAGCAAGGTGTACTACTTCAGACCCAAAAGTTAAGGCTAGGTGGTGGTTAACCTTTTGGCAAAAGCCAGAAAGTTATGGTTACTTTCGATTGGTCTAATAAAAGATATCAGATTTACCTGAAGAACCTTGTCTGGTTACTTCGTTAGCACACTTCATATGTTTTTACTGAAACTTTTCAAACAAATAGTAATCCTCAAACCACTTGAGTTTTGCAACTGTAAAGCCTTGCTCCTCAAATTCCTCTTTCTGACCCCACAAGCTGGCTTGAACTATTTATCCCAAAATTAAAGTTTTACTACATTGCATAAAAGCCCCAGAACCAGGACCCCAACCTGCTAGTTGCTGCAAGCACAGACTAACGGGCATCCCCATCTGAAAGAGCTTCCAGCTTAATTAGAGGCAAGGCAGTAAATAGATTGACAAGGGGAAGTACAAGGAAACTGAGACAGCATCGGTCAGCATGAAAAGCAGCAGTTAGGGTACATCAGGGAACTACCTGTTGACAAACTTTTTGTAAGCATCATAGGACAACAAGAGTTTGAGGATGGATGTTTCCTGGGAGTAACCCTGAAGCGTGATGGGTAGTGTTGTGGGAGAAAGCATGAAACTGGCTTGTTTGAAAATTTAACCAAGGGACGATGGAGATGAGCCTCACTGGCCAACGGCAGGAGTCGACCTCTCGATACTGAACAAGAAGACAAGGTGAATTCTGAAAGCGGAAACACCAGGTTAGAGTTGGAGTTGAAGCAATAGAGAAAGGTGAGCCAGAGAGAAGCACAGAGAGAGGATACTGTAGTCAAAGTAATGCATCAGCTTTCTGGAAGGTGAAAATGCATTGACAGGATCTGCAAAAAATAAGTTGTAGTAACAGAAACAAGAGGTAAGGGCCTGTATGGGCACATTTTGACTGTGTGGATGGACTGCATCTTTGGAGATGTTAGGCAGAAAATGTGCAAGGATGTAGGCAGACACTGACATGGGGATATATTGAGAGGTCCAAGGTGAAAAGGACACAGAGGTTATGGGTCTGAGAGACAAGGAAAATGGTGATGAGCATGGAGAAAGGAGATACCAGGAAAGCCCTTTGGGAGAGGGAGAGATTAAGGGCTGTTTTAGCTCTGTTTCACATGAGATGGCAGGTAGGCATTCGTGAGGGGAGGTCAGGTAGACTAATACCATCATCAGGCACTTAGTAGCCATGGCATGTTTTTAAGATGGCTTTCAGTAGGATCCCCAAACTCTATGGCTGGATCCAGATGTGCAGGCATGAATGGTTTGTGATACTGCAAAACTCTCTGCAGTTCCACAAACTGCATGAGTTGCATGTTAATCAGCGTGTGGTGCTGCGAAGATGCAGTGCCATGGCAAAATTTGCTACCGGGATTTCCCAGTAGCAAAAAAACCCTGGAAAAAAGTGGTGCAGAGTCCCTGCCCTGAGGCATGTGGAGCCCCTGTGCTCAGGTACACTGCAGAGCAGCTGGCTGGGGCGCAGGGGAACAGCCAGCCCAGGGCTGCCTGCTGCCCCATCTCAAGGCATCCTGCGCCCCAGCCAGCAGGGCAGCCCCCCCGTCTCCACATGCTGCTCCCTGGCTGGCCAGGGCACAGTGTACCTCAGCATGGGGGTCTCTGTGGTGCAGCCCCTGTGCTGAGGCACGAGGAGACAGGGGAGCAGCCAGTCCAGGGCTGCCTGCTCCCCCGTCTCGGGGCATGCAGCGCAGGGAGAACAGGAGCTATGCCCAACACAGATCTCCAGTTGTGGGCTGAACAGAGATTGAAGGCAGTTAGCTAAATGTTCAACCTAGCTCTGTTTAGATGTGTTCATTAAATAATTCATCACCACAAAGAGGCATCAAAAGCAAGCATCAGGCCTTAGAAATGAGAAGTGCTCCCCATAACACACCCTGCAGCCAACACAGCAGTGTCTGCACAGACACAGCGCGCCCGTTCCATCGTTCCCTGCACTTTGTGCAGTCACATCCACCAGTGCAAAGTGCCTATGACACTGCCTGAGCCATTCTGATGTGATTCATAGATTGTTAGGGGCTGGAAGGGACTTTGCAGATCATCGGATCCAGCCCGATACGGGAAGATTTTCACACCCACCTGCCGCTGGCATAAAAGGAGTAGGCAAAGGCTCAGACAACCGTAAGCGGAAATGTGCAGCAAGTATAAGGAAATGAGTAAATAGGTCTACCTGAAGTGGTGCAAATTCAGCAGCTTATGCATGGCCACAATGATCAGATTTGTGGAGAAACAGTTATGTCATGGCTATCACACCTGAAGATTTCTTAAGAGGGATGGTGCAGGAAAACACAGGAAATGCACATACCACGTGTGATATATATCACACACATGCCTGAGAAAACCACAAAACAAAGTGCTTTGTAGTATATTAATATTCTAACCCAAGCATAGAGGTGGTGAGCTGTGTTAAATCTCTCTGGCCCCCTGCTACACATTACATACTTTATACAATTAACTGGTTACTCATGCAATATATTTGGACTGGTCATGCGTGCCAAATAATTATAACCATACAAATGACTATCCAGCTATACCAAGAGTAAACTATCTACACAAAGTTAGTGCTTGAAAATGTGTAACAACTCTTTAGCTGGTTTATATGCAGCTTTAACCTGAGCGTGCGGCAGGGCCCTGAGATGCCACCCTGCCCTACCTTCTACCCGACTTCGGACTAACAGGGCCAAAGAGCTGTGAGCTTTCATAGGCAACAAACTACTTCATCTGATGTTACCTGATGAAGTAAGCTGCTACCAAAGCTCACGCCCCTCTGAACCAGTTAGTCTACAGAAATGCTATGCTAATCTAACATTAGTTACTTAAGGATTAAATAAATTAAACAACAACAGGGAAACTAGATGAAATATTGTGCAAGGCTTCATCTCAATCTATTTCACAGATTCTAGGACAGGACTACATCGCCACCTCTCCTCATACAAAACCTATTCTCCCCAATGCCGTGTCCCCCAAGACTATCAGGCAAAAGCAAGTGAAAGCAATCGGACTGTGCTCACATGCTATTAAAGCCCCATTTACTTCGGGGAACACGATGAAAATTAGACAGGATTTATGGGTATTCATCTACAGCTCATAAAACCAAGACGTAAGTATATCATTAGTCCAGCAAGTGAATCAGAATGCGAAATTATCTGGATGATGACGTGTCATTTCAACTGTTTTCACTGTCCAAGCAAAACCAACTTAAAATGACAAACCCTGGGAAGTTGGAGGCATCTCATTTTCCATGTCAGATGCTTTTCATAACCAGATAAAAATCACGTCCCAAGCAAGCATCTCTAAGAAACTGATTTATTGCTATGCTTCATACACAAAACGGCTTCACGTTTCATCTCATCACCCTTAGACCATTCTAGTTGCAAGTCAGCCATCCTCAGGCTTACAATCATATCTTCAGAGGAAGACTGGAACCCAAATAAACCTGAGGTTCTGCAAACCCCGAACTTCCCTTTGGAGGCTACCACCCTGGAGACCAGTGTGACAAAAGCTGCATCCAAAATCAGGCATTACTTTTCCCCTACAGTAGGAAGACCTTTCTAGGGAAGGAAGTCCCATTCCCCTCCCCTCTCCTCTCCTCCCCTCCCCCCCCCCCCCCCCCCCCCCCATCATGTCTTAATCACTGCCTGTGATCATCAGTTTGAAGGGGAAAAAACAACCAGCTGCCAAGGAAAATAACAGCCACAGACGGTCTGTCCTCCTCCCTGGATAGCCCCGGGCCCTATGCACCGCCCCTAGCCCCAGCCGCCAACCCTGCTCCACTCCCTCCCTCACTGTGGGGGCTTCAATTTGCTCCCCCTTGCATTGCCATTGCACTTGGCTCTGCACTCCCAGGAAGATGCTGGCAGCAGCTTATCCAAGCACATAGCCCTGGAGGAAGCCCCACTTAAATTTCAGCATTTATTGAATGCATGATAATACACACATTTTAACATGGCCATTACCCTGTTCTTCCCTAAAGCCACACCAGAGTCTCTCTTATTCTCAAAAATCAGAACTAGATTTATTTAGGAAAGGTGCCCTAAGGACTAAGAGCCACTTGAGTGGCATGTACGTGGCCGTGTAAGCGGAGTGTTTGGCAGGTATGCTAAGACTGTATTTGCAGCTGTGTAGCTATGTTCACCCTGTGCCTCCTTTTCAGGCATCTGTCATATTGAATGTAATATTTGAATGTTTGTAATAGTTGCCCATTAGCCAGTTTAGGAAGATCTTCTTATCTAGGCCATTGTTTTGGTCTATGTGCGGAAGGTCCTGACTTTGCTCAAAGTCTTAACTCTTGAATTTTATCTTTAGAGGCCTTTAACAAAGTTAACCTAAAAATGACCCTTAAGCAAACATCCCGAGAGATCAAACCCTAGGGCCTTTGAAAAGATTGGAAAGAAAAGGTCACTTGCAGTGGTATGGAAGTTCCCCAAAGTAATTAAAATGGTCAAGAAAAGAAACTGAACCCAGCAGAAATCTGTTGAGTAAGATCTGAGCCCAAATTTGGGAGTAGTGACAGGTTTGGGTAGGAGGGGCCCAAAATGGCAACTCACTCAATAAAAACTGTAACCTATTGTCCCAATTTGAAGGTAACCTCACTTGCAGAACAACGAAGGAAGAATCGCAAGTGTAGGCCGGATCAGACTGATCACCTGAACCACCCTCTCCGTGAACACGAATCTCTTAGTTCACGCTGAAGCCGTGGAGCGCCCGAAAGGGACTGAAGGAAGGGGACTTAGTCCCATCAGTATTGAGGCCAGCCAATTGAACCGTACTGCTGAGGCCAGCCCATTGAACCGTACTACTGAGGCCAACCCATTAAACTGTACTACTGAGGAATGAAACCGTATTTAGGTGTTTGGCTTCTCGGAATTCTAGGATTGTAAGTATATTATGAAAATAATAGTATTGATTCAAATTTAACTTTTTAGTTGTAATTGTAGTTGTTTTTGTAATACTAATTCTTATAGCATTGTTTGGGAAGGAAGTGCATTTGGAGCATTGTTTCTGATATATGTAGTTATTGTGTTCTTAATGTTTGTGGTATTTCTTAAAGCTAAGCAGTGTTATATGTGTAGCAAAGAATTTAAAAATAAAATTGTGTCGTATGAATTAAGTGTGCAATCATTGTGAAATCGTGCAAGTAGCTAAAAATTTCCCCAGCCAGTACATCAAACGAATCAGTAAGTTGTGTGGGATCTTCTCTATTCCATAACCCACTAGAGACAGCACCCTCCGAAGGCTGAACTAACACTGTGCAGATTAAAATCACCTCGGCACACCAAATTTTCAATCGAAGAGAAACCAGAACCAATGAGTGATGCTGGAGTAGGAGCAGGGCCAGTACCCTCACTCCGTTTAGGTCAACGAGGGGCTTGAACCTCTATCTCTTGCTTCTTAGCAAAGTGCTCTACCTACCAGGCATTGGCCAGCGCCACTTTCCAGCACTCCTAGAAACCACGCCACTGGGCTGCCAAGGGAAAAGAGCAAGCCAGAGGGAGTTTGGGTTGGTGAAAACAACACTGCCCAGGAAGGGAGTAGCCCTGCCTTTAACAGTCTCTCCGCACCTACTTAACATGCATTGCATAAAATGGAAAGTAAGCAGTGGGATATTATCAGCCTGCTGAGGGTCTCAGGGCTCCTCCCTCCCAGGGCAGTGTCTCTCCTCCCCTTCCATCCCCTCCTTGGCTGTCCAGCTTCAAAAAGAGGGCTGGAAAGTGCTCTGGGCAATGCCTACACCAGGCCTTGCGGTTAAAGAAGTAGGAAATGAAGGATCAAACCCCCTCTGGCTGAGGGTGGGGCTAGAACCGGGGTCTCTCGCTCCCTGGACAAATGCTACTGGCCCAAAGGTAAGATAGCCCTCCTCCTACTCCGCTTTCTAGCATTTACACCTGGGCAATGCTCTTGGATCAGAAACTGCACTTACACAGCCACTCAGGCGTGTCAAAACGAGATAGAATTCAGTCCCAGGCCAGAAACAAGCATCACCAAATGAAGTGGATTAGTTGCACCACGATGTGTCCAGGCACAGCCGATCTGCTTCACTGAGCAAAACACACACTGCCCGGTGATCCGGCAGGACAATAGGCAACATAATCCTCACTTCTAGAGACATGCCCCAGCAATCTCCTCGCTGGTGTCAGTCCTGGGGACTGTGCCGGGGTGAATTTGACACCCTGGTGCAGTGCCATGGCTGGTACCAATCACAGAACTGTCCCAGCTTTTCCTGCTTCCGGAGACATGCCTCTAGGTTCTCCAGGGCACATCTCTGGATGTGGGGAAAGACAAGGATCCCTGATTGTAGAGATGTGCCCAGCCAATTTCCAGAGGAAGTATCTGGAAGTGGGGAACCCTGACTTCCTATGCGTCCAGATGCATCCTAGAGATTGCCAGGGGTGCTTCTCTAGAAGCAGAGAAAACTGGGCAGGCGCTCTCCAGGCCTGATCCTGCACAGGAATTTCGGGGGTCCACAGAAACAGGGCCCCTGAAGCCTTGGGAGCGCCTGCCCACAGCGATGGGCAAGTATGGGCAGCTCCAGCTCCTTGCGCTCTCCCACCCTAAAGCAAACACACACCCACCACAATAAAACAGCACACTTTACTACTACCGTTCGTCTATAATGTCAAGGCACTGACAAAAAATCACAGATATCTATTTGCTGTTGCTTTGTGCTGCTACAAAAATGTTTAGAGTGGCACAAAGGCAATGAAAGGCAACATCTGTTACCACCCTAAGTCTTCAAATGGAGTCATTCTGACATGCTACGGACAGGATTTTGTAACTTAACTGGACGCTAAAGACCCCGGATTTAACACAGACAATGGTTTTATGGCTTGTTACAATGCACCTGCTCCCTCTGCTACCTTCACTGAACTCTACAAACGATAATGAGTGTCTTCCCTTTGGAGTGGTCTTTTCTTTTACGTAGTAAGATTTCTCCCTTTCAATTGCTCTGTACTTGGACTCTTAACGATTTATTTTGACTTCTCTTTGCTCCACATTTGCTTCCTGGTTCACTGCATAAATGACCATTTTATTTGCATAACGGGGTTAAACAAAAGTAATTGTTCTTCTTGGTGCTGTTGTTGTATTAGCCCATAGCCTGTATCTGCTTCTTTCCCAGACCAGAGGAAGACAAGCTTTTGGGCCCAAGATATCCCTATTGCTCTCTGCTGGAAGGGAAGGGAGACAGAGAAACAGACAAAGAGAGAAAGTTAGTGATGTTAGCTATGTTAGTCAGAAGTCAGGCAGAAGGCAGGGCAGCATGGCACCTTAGAGACTAACCTTAGAAAGGCATAACACCCTTGCCCATCTTCTTCATACATATAGTGGTCCAATAAAGGTATTTGCAAATAAATCCTGCTTCTCCCAGATTCCCTGGATTGTCACAGCTACATTACAAGACGACTACAACACAATTTCCAAAGCAGCTGACACAGTTCTTAAGGGGACAGTTTGTTTGCTATGATTAACAGTAGAGCTAAGGAAATATATAAAAAGAGTTCAACCTAAAACCAGAAAGAAACATCCAGGAATGTGTGCACTGAAGAATAAAGAGCCCCAAAGACTTCAGATTCATATGGGAACCCAGTAAAAAGATGCGAGAAAAGAAGAATTTTGATTGCAATGCTCTAAAGTGTCACTATGACATGCTAATGGAATTAAACGCTTACATCACCTACACTTATCAGCCTTCATTCTCCTTTAATCTAGGGTGATCACCACCTTGTGAAAATGGAAAAGTAGGACACATGCCCAGTTCCACCCCCACTCCAGCCCTCCGTCTACAAGCGGCATGGCCAGAGCAGAGCCCATGCTGGGGGGGGGGGGGGGGGGGGGGGGGGGGGGGGGGGGGCTCCCTGGCCTGCTGCCCTCCACCTGGGGGCCTTCCCATGCCAGCGGGCAGGATGTGGTGCAGTAGGATGGAGAGGCTCGGTGCTGCTGCTGCCAGGAGCCCCATGCAATCTGCATTGCAATGACAAAGCTCTCGCTGTCCACCCGGTAGCAGCAGGGGCACAACTCTGTGCCACTGACATCCTCACTGCTACCAGCAGGCAGGGGGTGCCTTGCCATGGTATAGAGCTCCTGGCAGCACCGAGCCTCCCTGCCCCGCTCTGCCTTCCTGCACCAGGTCCCGCCCGCTAGGTTGTGGAGGCCCCCTGGGAAAGAGCAGAAGGGTGGGGAGCTCCAAGCCCCACAATGGGAAGCCTGCATCTGCTCCTGCCCAAATCTGGGGGGGGGAGGGGGGGGCAGGCACATGCCCCCCTACTCCCCACGCTGAGAGTGCATGCAGTGGTGGGGAGCCAGCCCCCTTGCCATCCTCTAGATGAGCCACCCATACCTCTGTCCTGCTCCCTGGATGGCTCCAGGCCCTATGCATTGTCCCAGCTGGGCAGTGCCTCCAGCCCCAGCTACCAACCCTGCCCCACTCCCTCCTTCACTGTGGGGGCCTCAATCTGTGCCCACCCCTGCATTGTCTACGCTCCCCCACATAGACTTACCTGCAGACAGCTGGGGGAGCTGCTCTACACTGCTGCCTGGTTGCATTGTTGGACACATGCATATGTGCACATGCACATGGTGCCCCCTGCTCCCCCCCGCCCCACCCCAAGCATCCCTTTCATAGATTCATAGATGTTAGGGTCGGAAGGGACCTCAATAGATCATCAAGTCCGACCCCCTGCATAAGCAGGAAAGAGTGCTGGGTCTAGATGACCCCAGCTAGATACTCGTCTAACCTCCTCTTGAAGACCCCCAGGGTAGGGGAGAGCACCACCTCCCTTGGGAGCCCGTTCCAGACCTTGGCCACTCGAACTGGGAAGAAGTTCTTCCTAATGTCCAGTCTAAATCTGCTCTCTGCTAGCTTGTGGCCATTGTTTCTTGTAACCCCCGGGGGCGCCTTGGTGAATAAATCCTCACCCATTCCCTTCTGTGCCCCCGTGATGAACTTATAGGCAGCCACAAGGTCGCCTCTCAACCTTCTCTTGCGGAGGCTGGAAAGGTCCAGTTTCTCTAGTCTCTCCTCGTAGGGCTTGGTCTGCAGGCCCTTGACCATACGAGTTGCCCTTCTCTGTGCCCTCTCCAGGTTATCCGCATCCTTCTTGAAGTGCGGCGCCCAGAATTGCACGCAGTACTCCAACTGCGGTCTGACCAGCGCCCGATAGAGGGGAAGTATCACCTCCCTGGACCTATTCGTCATGCATCTGCTGATGCACGATAAAGTGCCATTGGCTTTTCTGATGGCTTTGTCACGCTGCCGGCTCATGTTCATCTTGGAGTCCACTAGGACTCCAAGATCCCTTTCCACCTCTGTGCCACCCAGCAGGTCATTTCCTAGGCTGTAGGTGTGCTGGACATTTTTCCTCCCTAGGTGCAGCACTTTGCATTTCTCCTTGTTGAACTGCATCCTGTTGTTTTCTGCCCACTTGTGCAACCTATCCAGGTCTGCCTGCAGCTGTTCCCTGCCCTCCGGCGTGTCCACTTCTCCCCATAGCTTTGTGTCATCTGCAAACTTGGACAGAGTACATTTCACTCCCACGTCCAAGTCGTTGATGAAGACATTAAAGAGTATCGGTCCAAGAACCGAACCCTGCGGGACCCCACTGCCCACACCCTTCCAGGTCGAGACCAACCCATCTACCACGACTCTTTGAGTGCGACCCTCTAGCCAATTCGCCACCCACCGGAACGTGCAGTCATCCACATCACAGCCTCTTAACTTGTTCACCAGTACGGGGTGGAATACCGTATCGAAGGCCTTCCTGAAGTCTAAGTATACGACATCCACCCCTACTCCTGCGTCCAGGCGTTTCGTAACCTGGTCATAGAAAGAGACTAGGTTGGTCAGGCATGATCTGCCCGCCACAAACCCATGCTGGTTTCCCCTCAGCATAATTTGCCTTGCCGGGCTCTCACAAATGTGAACCTTGATAATTTTTTCAAAGACTTTACCAAGGATGGAGGTGAGACTGACTGGCCTATAGTTGCCCGGGTCCTCCTTCCTCCCCATTGAAAATGGGGACCACGTTAGCCCTTTTCCAGTCCTCCGGGACTTGGCCCGTGCGCCACGAGCGTTTGAATATTCCCGCCAGTGGCTCTGCAATGATGTCGGCCAGTGCCTTCAGCACCCTCGGATGGAACCCATCCGGGCCTGCCGACTTAAAGGCATCCAGTTCTTCCAAGTGACTCTGCACCACCTCAGGATCTACGTGTGGAAGTCTGGTGCCTTGCTGCTGCCTCTCTACAACCCCAGTGAGAGACTTGTCGTGCCCCTCGCTTAGGAACACTGAGGCAAAGAACTCGTTGAGGAGTTCAGCCTTGTCCCCCCTATCTGTCACCAATTGTTTCTGCCCATTTAGCAGCGGTCCTATTCCTCCCTGGGCCTTCCTTTTACTCCCAATATATCTAAAAAACAATTTCTTGTTGTCCTTTACTTGGGTTGCCATCCTCAGCTCCATGGTAGCTTTGGCCCACCTAACTGCCTCCCTACAAGCACGAGCAGAGGAGGTATATTCATCTTTAGTGATCTCACCCTGTTTCCACTTTTTATGTGCTCCCCTTTTGGCCCTTAGGCTGCCCTGGATTTCTCTGGTCAGCCATGGAAGCCTCCTGGCCCCTTTCCCTCTTTTGCCTCGCTCAGGGATCGTCTTGCTTTGTGCCCAAAGGATCGTTTCCTTTAGGCACAGCCACCCTTCTTGGGCTCCCATCCCTTCAAATCTCCTACTCTGCAGTGCGTTCTTGACTAATCGCCTGAGTGCAATGAGATCAGCTTTCCTGAAGTCTAGCACTTTCACCCTACTAGTTACCTTACCCACTCGCCGTCTTATGTTGAATTCTATTATAAGGTGATCACTGTCTCCCAAATGGCTACCGATCTGGAGGTCCCCTATCATGTCATCTCCCGTTGCCAATACCAGATCCAGTATGGCATTCCCCCTAGTGGGACCACGCACCTCCTGTGTCAGGTGGAGGTCCTGTACACAAGTTAGAAACCTGCGTGAGCAATGGGACCTTGCTGTCTGCGTCTCCCAGCAGATGTCTGGGTAGTTTAGGTCCCCCATGACTACTGCCTCTTTAGCTTTTATGGTCTCCGAGAGTTGCCTCAGGAGCCCCGCATCTATTTCTTCCCCTTGGTGTGGGGGTCTGTAGCAGACCCCTACCACCAAATCCCTTTCTCCTTGCCCCCCGTGTAGCCTAACCCACAATCCTTCTACTTCCTCAACCTCGGATTCTGTCCTTTGCAGGCTGGAATGTTGTTTCTCCGCAGGGAACAGAAACCCTGAATCCCTACACATGATACTGGGATGATAGCTGACTGTGTCCAGGGGAATCCAGGAAAAATGCTGTCCCGGAGTCATTCAACTTGGGACCAGGACTTGAAGTTTACATTTTGGGACTTTCCCACCCACTTAGGGATGAGTGGTCACCCTATGCAGGTCCTCATCAATGTAGAGCTTATAAAAACATATGTGCAACTATTTAATGATTTCTTAATCCACCAAAAGTAATGTTTTTTTTTCCATTCAGTGGAAAGGACTTCTAGTACGTCTATTAAATTAGCAGCATACAAGTCTGAGTGGAGACTAGAAAATGTATTATATATTTAACAAGGGGAAAATAGGAGCATCCACAGCCCCATTAGTCTGACCTCAATTAAAGTGCAAGACTCTGGATTCAAGTTTGATTGAAAATATGAATCAAAAGATATGTGGAAAAATGGATAAATCATATAATGCATGAATTGAAAGCAGGCTGCGAAAGACAGAAATTATTTTATTTAAAAACACAGGAAATGCAGCAGATTTGGACCCTCAATAAAGCATTTAATATGGTGTCACATAGAAAAATAAAGATGGAAAAAAAGCAAGATTACAAGGACTGTGGATGGAAAAGGGAATTTGCTAAATTGGAAGGAAAAAAAAATGATTATGCTGAGGGGGAACTACTGGACTCAAGGGAGGTTAGAAACGGAGTTCCTCAAGGACTAGTGTTGGGGAGAAGCTGGTTCAATATTTTCATTAGCGATCACGGCACAAACGTCAGAAAGGGCTAATGAAGTCTACTGATGACAAAGTTGGGAAGAAAAGTATGTAAATATTATGCAAGAAGAAACAATTCCACTAAGAGCCAAAGCAGAGATGGGATAAAATAAATGGTATAAAACACAGTCATGCATTTCAGGACTCAGAACCAGAATTTCTGCTAGACGGCGGAGGCTCATCTGTTAGGAATGACAGCAAGGAGGAAGGTTTACAGCAGGGGTGGGCAAAGTGCGGCCCACCAGGCCATTCTATCCGGCCCGCGGGGCCCCTATAAAATTTAGAAAATTAAAATTTATAGTTTCAGTTTGTAGGGTTGGAAGGGACCTTGACAGATCATCAAGTCCAACCCCCTGCCATGGCAGGAAAGAGCAGTGGGGTCAAACGACCCCAGCAACGACCCCTTATCTGCCCTGAGCTGCCTGTCCTGCGGCCCTCGATGGCTTGCCAAACCTCAGTAAATGGCCCTCTGCCCAAAATAATTGCCCACCCCTGGTTTAGAGGTAGTAGCTGACCACAGGAGGGCTATGAACCACCAATGAGATTTAATTATGAAAAAGGAAACCTAGAATGTATAAGGTAAAGTATTTCTAATGAAGAGAAGGAAATATTAATGATATTGTACAAAGTCCTGATGAGACCTCACCTGGAATACAATGAATGATTTTTGCCACCCGTGTGCAAGGAAGGTTCAAAGTGGGACAGATGGAGAGGAGGGGTGCTCGGCCGATCAGGGGGGAAAACACAGAGGCTATCTTAGGAGAGGACACTCTAATAAACTTGGCTTACTTTGCCTATCAAAACAAAGGCTGAGAGGGAATAGAATTGCTTTCTATAAATACATCAGGGACAAATACCAGAGATGGAGAAGGACTATTTGAGCTGAAGGATAAACACAGGCACAAAAGCAAATGGGTATAAACTAGCCTGGAATCAGTTTAAGCTAGAAACTGAGACAAGCTTTCTAACATAGAGAGTGGTTCTACCAGGACTGATCAGGATAGGATCTCCAACTGGTTTTAAGATGGCACATTGCAAGTTTAGAAGCAGGGTTATATGCTCCCATTCCTTTCAATAACAGGAGACTGAACTCCCTAAACCAGGAAGTCCCTTTCCAACACCATGGAAAATGTTAATTTAATCTGTAATCCAGGCGGGGAGCAGACAAGGAGATGTCATGTCTGGCCTTGCAAATTTTCACAACAATTTTGCAAGCCTATTTTAATAACCGGTATTGTTCCAAACTGATGTTTTATTTGCTAAGGACGTTCAGTTACAGGAATGTACTAGGAACAAAACCAAATGTATGCAAATATCCACAGACAATTATACTTCCCAGTTCTGTCCTGGGAAGTACAACTGTAATTGTAACACAGCTTCATTTTTATCTTGAAAATACAATGAGTAATTCTACCTTCTAGAACATGCTGAAACCTATTTGGTTTTTGCATGTATAATCATTCGTAAAACAGTTTACAGCCTTTCAGATAAATGTCTATAGCACCAAAGTGCACATGTTTCTGTACAAGAGGAAAAGCAGCACCAAATGTATTCAGACATTACAATGCAAGGTTGAAGGTTCAGAGCTGAAAAATACAAAAGGGGTACAAATAAAAAAAAAAATTACTTGTTTGTTTTTAATAAATCTGGAGTGCTTTTGCAAAAATATAGTTGGTCTAATAAATGATATCACCTCTACCATGAGTCCCAATTGCTTTTGTAGAGTAATAGGGCACCCATCACCTTGTAAAACTTGGCTCATGTATATTTATTTCCTGGGGAGGAAAAAAAAAAAAAAGGCTAACTTGCAAATTGGAAACTTACTTCTACAACTGACATGAAAAAGGATCTCGTAGAATAAAATCAACAAGCCTAGAAAACGGAGTCGATTTTCTACAAGATGCAGCCAACGGAAGAAACAAAGCATGAAATCAAATATGCTGAATACATTATAATCAGCTGCAATATATACACAATTCAGTAAACGTGAAAAAGAAAGGAAACTGTAGAATGCCACCTTAATCCTCTGGCAAAGCGATCTGTCTAATTTGTTCAGTGTTAAGGAATCCTTTATTCCCATGTTTGTATCAAGGATAAATGGTAGATTTATGGACTGTGAAAATCCTTTCAGATGTTAAAATGTTCTCTATCTCAAGGACAAGCGCAAAATTTTGACTCTGCTATAGTTTCTAAGAGACATGAAAAAAGGGTAAAAATAGCAAGTTAATTATAGTGTCTGAGGGTGTAAAAAGGAAACCTTTCCTGTTCGTTTATTTTTGTTGTAGAGAAAAGCTGATTTGCAAGCAGCACTAACAAACATGGCATGTGTTTTTTCAATACAAATCTATATTCTATGACACCAATTCAAACAACAGGGAAGGTGGCATTATATTTTTAAACATACTTTGAAAAGGATACACCAACTTTGCATTAATTAGTTTTCAAAGTAATTTTCAAGATGACTGGTCTAAAATTAAAGACTTAGAACATTTTATATCCTTCTGCATAGCCAGTTTCAATGTATTCCCTACAGCGGGGAATAAACACACAACACCAAGAGAAGAAAATAGTAGTTGTAAAGGTTGCCAGAAGACATCATAACAAGTGAAGGGCCTATCTTTTTTTAGCACTAGTGACTTCAAAATCTAGCTACTGCCAAAAATAAAGCGCTAGGTACTTATTTCTGTATCATGCCTTTGAGTTCTGGCAATTCATTCAGATGGCTCTAGTAGACACTAACTAACAACTATTCAGATACCCAAGATACAGATGAAAAAAATGGGAAGAAGGTTACAGATTCAGGAGTATCTGAAACAGTAGGTATTTGTCTGGTGCCTAATTGCAGTAGTGAGTTCGGTATCAGGTATCTTCCCCCTTAAAGCTGTGGTTGCTTGACGCAACACGTGAGTTGGTGGCTGGCACGCTCTGAACATGTCTCATGAGATGCCCTAACGCAGGGAGAGCCCTGACAGCACACAGAAAGAGAAGGATGAACATGTGGAATGGAGCACGAGAGAAAGAAAAAAGCAGCAAAGAAGGGTTGTGAGTTATATGGCTCCAACAGCGGAAGAGACAAAATGAATAGACAAAAAAAAAAAAAGGTGGAAACACACTTACACATAGGTGCAAAAGGTACCATGGAGGACCTTAAATCAAATGCAGAAGGCATCTTTTAGTTCTCCTGTGCAACATGAAGTTTTGTTTCTAGCTGGGAGAAATTTTACAATCTTTGAATTCTCCTTTACCTGATGAAGGGCATTTGAGCCTGAAAGCTTGCAAATAAAGTAACATTTTTGCAACTATCTAGTTGGTCTAATAAAAGATATCGTCTCTACTCCAGGAGTTTTGTCTGCCTATGCCTTTAGACCAACACGGCTACAACAAATGTCCCTGATACAGAAGGCAAGGAACTTGAAAAGGGTTTGAAAGACTCCTCAAAAAGAATTCAAATGAGACCTTTATATCTAAGAAAGGAGTAACTGTTAGCACCTACCACCATCGTAACATCTCCAAGTTAGAGTCCAGAAGGGAGTTGGGTGTGCGGGCCCTGTGGGATGCAGCAACTCAAAGTTTAGAGGTCTGGCTCCAGAGGCAAATCCACAAACCTAAGGGAGGTGCCTAAGTTTTCTATGCTTTAAACGGGAAGATTTAGGCAGGGAGGACTGCAGCTCACAACACCCTACCCAACTAAACAGAAACAGGAATGAGAGAGAAAGATCTAAAATCCCACTTCCCTTCCCTTGCTAGATACCAATATGAGACAGGGTCAGCTTGAAACCCCCTCCCAGATCTGGGCAGCCTTTGATTAGGAAGGAATAGCTTCCTCTTTTCTTTCCAGACATGCTGGTACTTCCTCTCAGCACATTACAGAACTCTTAAGGGTCGTTACCCAGGACATAGGAGGCCCTGCTTAGTCAGAGAGGACTCAACACACACTTCCTCTCTCACCTTCCAGGAAAGTGCCCTAACCCCCAGGCTAGAGGCTGTCCCCTGCGAAAGTTGTGCTGCTGAATGCAAAAAGGAACAAATGAAAGAATCGTGAGATCAGAGACACGGTAAGCAAAAGGGAACCTGCATGAAGAGGGCATCCCCCTGCGAGAACAGTGGACTCCTGGGCCTCCTTAGGCATTCTGCATTAGAGAGCCATGAGATGAAATGCATAAGCAGTGTTAGGGGACAGAGAGGATTACTCTCATCTCCTTCCTCTCCCCCATGTCAGGCTCTCTCTCCTCAACCACATGGAGATCATGGCTCTTGCATTCTCTGCACAATGGCTTGGCTTCTCAAACAGGAGGGCTGGAGAATGCCCTTAACACCTCCTCACCTAGACTAAGGAAGGGCTAGATCCCAGGTCTCCCAATGTCAGAGCAACCATTCTAACAATTAAGTCATTTTGCAAAAGCAGGCACCACTTACTGCTCAATCTATTTTTTTGAATGGAAGTGGCCATAGGAGCTGAACAACACTGGCAGTCGGTATGCTTTGAACATGTTTACCAGCAGTGACTTTCTATAGAGACATCTAGTTTGTGACTCTCAAGCAGCCTTAGACTAAAGATAGGTACCAATGCATGCAGCACTGTCAAGATGGTGGCACTTCCAGACATGCACAGTAGCTGAAATTCAACGTTACCTAAGGGGTCAGGTGGGTCTCCTGTGGCTCACTCTCCTGGACTTAAAGCACCTACAATTCCATCCAAGTCTCATTTTAGGTGCCTAATACCTTTTTGGATCTGGTCCCAAGGAAATTCAAAATATGAATACACACAGTAGAAATCTGTTGCCTGTGTGTATGTATACAAAACTACTCAAAAAGTAGCAACTGCGTGTCATATTCCAGAAAGGCCTAGGATCATTCATATTACTTGACATCCCTTTATAAGTCTTCAGAGGAACTCACCAAGAATTAGAAATTCAAGTCACTCATTTGTATCTTTTACAGTTCCCTCCTACATCTTATCATCAGGAAGACAGCAGAGCAATTAGGTTTTCATTTCCACAGGCCATTTTTAATACAGTCAGTGACAGACCACAGTGACAATATTTAAAGAGTGTCAGGAAGTGAAAAATCCTGTCTCCAAATGATAAGACAGAAGAACCTCAAGCAGACAGAACCAAGTCGTCCAAAGTGGAGTTTGGGTAGTTTCTCATCAGTAGTCGTCTTATTTTGCACGCTGCACAGGTCCTCCCATGACGGTGGCCTTTTAAGCATCCAAAAATACAATGCAAGGCCACACCAGGCTGGAGAACTGGATCAGCACTGACAGAAGGAATAGGGTCAGAGTAAGGACATCTCATTCTTGTAAGGCACGTTTCCTGAAGATGTCTTCCTTCCAAATATTAACTAAGCCTTGACCTTGCTTAGCTTTGGGTGGTAATCTCAACAAATGTCAAAGTAATACAGCTATGCCTTGTATTAAAAGTAAACTAGTTCACCCTATACCTAGGAAAATGAAGAAAATATTGAAGACAAGTCATAGGACAATAATTGAACAGTATAAACAATAAATGGAAACACAAGACCATAAAAACGAGCAATGATATATAAACATATAGATCTATATATAGATCTATTTATAGAGATTTGGAGACAGACACACAGAGATATAGAGACAGCTACAGATATATGTATGCAAAACAGCAAGAAATGCAAAGTTGCAAGACATCGTACCACAAAGCAAAGATTAACTCATTTTTACGTAGCCTTCGGCAAGCTCAGCTGAAGTACAGAAGTCATATCTTGGCACTGTGTTATGAGGAAAAAAAACATGAATAGGAGAGAGTTCAGAAGGCAGCAGAAATACCACAGTGTAAAGGAATGACCTTATGAATTACTAGGTATCTCTACCTTGACTAAAGCACTAATTAACAGGGGGACACCACAGTAATCAACAACTATCTGGAGGGCTTGAGGATGGAGAGAAACTCTTTGGATTGTCACAGGAGGTATTTTGATCAGCAGTAATGAAATTAAGAAAAAGAAGATTCAGGTAGAACTTCCTGTAAGCAAGCTCTATTAGATAACAGAAAACAAATCACTCATTACGAGAGAGAGCGTATGCCAAAAATTAAATTGGGCACACAAGAAGATGTACTGAGGACATCTGGTACTGGCAGAAAAAAAATGAACTGGCAGCAGCATGAATAAGGTGTGTCATCTAAATTCTCAAACCAATAAAGATTTCTGCCAGTACTGTGAGAACAGCAGAGCCCACTCACCCTGCAGACCCCACAGGAACAACTTGCTGCTACAAAAGCATTGGGGCCTCTTGTGGTGGACCTGCTCTCAAGGATGCATCTGAGGCACTAAACTTTGCGTACAGAAAGAATTAACAATTGTACAAACATCAAAGGACATGGATGCAACTGCTTTGTCTTCACGATCTTGATAATAATCTTGATCTTCATGATCTTGATCCTGTCTTCATGATGCATGATCTTCAAGTATAGCAAAACCTCTCTAACTTCAGCTGTACTTTATGCAGGGTCAAAGTTACACTGCTACAGGATCGTGCAGATACAACAGTTGCCTCATGCCTGCTAAGGCTCATGCTCACAGCAGCAACTTCTCCTTCCTTTTTAAAGCAGCTGAAAGGTCCGTTTGTCCAGAGCTGCTAACTCCTGAAACCCTGGGTTTTAGAAACACCGGAGCAGCAACTCCCACCCCTTGGGCCTGTCTTGTACACACAAGTTTATTCTGACTCTTTTCTAAAAAAAATACGGTGGACAGGTAACTCGAGTGCGGGTTGCGGATGGAGACATTCACAGCTTTCAGAATAAACAGTTAAATATAGCAGCTTAAGCTTGGTCTTCATTCCTATTGCTGCCTTATAAGCTGTTCTGATCCATCTCAGGCGATACATTATGGCTTATTGGTTTATGTGTTATGCTGCAGTCACCAAGTTCATTCTCCCTGAGGTTTGGTAACAGCAATTTAGCTGATATTTTTATATCAAGGTAAATAAATTCTCTACAACATTTGACTTTCCATTTGTCTTTAATGAAAAGACTAGGGGGCAATTAGAAGAAAAAGCCTTCCATATCCCTAATAGATATAATATATACTTATATGGCTCATTGCCCTAGGACGGTGGGGCCCAACTTTTTGGTGCACATGCCACAAATTAGCCCCACACCCTCCCTGAGGGCCACCTCCATCCCCTTCTTCTGTTCACTTTGCTGCTCTGCTTTCTGCTCTTACTCTGTGCTCTCTGTCCAACATGCTGCTCTGCTTTCTGTTCTGTGCTCCCTGCATGATTTCCTGCTCGGCCTTCTGCTTCCTGCCTTATCCGCTGCTGTGCTGCCTGTCCCCTCTCTGAGCTGCCACGTGCCACACAGAGGCTACCCATGCTGCTTGCGGCACTCATGCCGCAGGCCAGCTACCCGTGTCCTAGGAGATGGTCTTGCACAGCATCCCAAAACCTAGACTTACTGCCCTTCTGACGAAAGGGCTGACTCTGCAAGGTCAAAACCTTCTGCCCTGCTGAAGCAACATGGAAGAGGACATACTCCTCAGCATTTTCCAAACTTACTTTTTCTAACTGGCTTATGGTGGCTAACTCAGAGCAGTATTTGACGTAACCTAAGAATGCGATAATCCACCTTCCCACATCCTCTGAGAGAACAAAGTGGACTCTTACAGGTTCTTAGCAATTGAATGGACTGGATTGCAAGGAATGACTATTTCTTAGAATTAGCTGAAATTAAGCTTGGGTCTTTCCATACCCGTGAAATCTGCAGGGTGACTAAAGTTGCATTATATCCTCCCATGGGGAAAGGAGTCATCTTTTTGTGTTTTGGGTATAACAAACTTGCAGGATGATCCCAGCTCAGAAGACAGCATGCAGAAAAATCAATCATTTCCAAGTATGCATGTAAAATTGAAGGTATAAGCAGTTTGAAATTTCTAATAATGTATCCAAACAATACATAAAAATTGTACTGAAAGCAATAAAATCATAGAAGCATGTTTATTTAAAGCTGGAAAAGGCAGTGGAAAATATAGAAACCAATTCATGCTGAGACTGTGCAAAGAGGTCCAATATTCTCCAAACTATATCTAATATTACATCATTATTAGGCAGACTTTATTAAAATTGATTATGCTTTTAAGTTGCTGAACAGAGTGCAGGTTTCAAAGCTATTTTAAATGCTATCTTAGGTGGCAGACCAAAGGTGGTCAACTTGGGAAAGAAGCAGTCAAAAAATGGGCAACCTGCTATATTTATGAATGGTCCAAACAATCTCTGGTACCTTGGTTGTAACCAAGTCAATGTGATCAACTTTCTTTATAACTCTGATTTAAGGCATCCATTTTTTCTTGCTCTGACTGCCCATGCCGTGCATGCAAGATAACATGTCAAAATGTACTACCTAACTCCTCTGAAACATCCTTGGTTTGCAGTTCTGTGGCCCATCAACTCTCCTGCTCCCAATAAGGCCTGTTTAAACTGAACTGTAGTATGAGCAGTCACACAGGCTTTTAATTGGCTTAATCAATAAGTTTAAGAGTCACCTCTTTACGCAAAACCAGAGCTACTTTGGTGAACAAACAAGGTCATTATTACTCTCGATTTGGTGTTTATCACATACTACTTTGCTCCAGTTCACTCTCCCATTCCCTGCTCTAGTCATGGCTTAATTTAATAATACTCGCTTACTTCTTCATAACTGTAACTCTTCGCTGAAACCCGACTCTTTTGCAGATCTTAAACCCCTCCATGCTCTTTTGGATGCCTTTGCTTCCCTTCATAATTCAAACAATCCCAACCTTGACTCACTACTTACATTTGTTTTTTTGCTGGTCTTGACTACCTTCACAGAAAATCCTAGGACTGGATAGATTTCCTTCATCACTACTCTGCTTTATCCCAAATTCTTCCTTGGAAACTCCTATTTCTCCTCCCTACAGACCAAGCATTTACTTTCTACTGTCACTTCTCTCCAAGCTCCCCCACCAGACCTGCCTCAAACGTCTTTCTAATCTCCATGGTGTAACGACACTACCTACCACGAACTTTCAGCTATGCTTGCCTTGCCACATCTTAGTTCCTGTAACTTCTCTTCTGCCATCAACTTTCAATCCTCTTTCTTTTCCCTCTAGCAATGCACCTCCTCACCTGCTACTACTAAATGTGGCTTAGCATCCGATAAATTAATACACCTTATTTTAGCTCCATTTGATATAAGAAAAACCAAATGGTAATTGGCTATGCAGTTGTAACTGTACTGAAGACACTTGGGCTGGGGACAGAAGTTGCACATAAACCAGTTTAAGTGATCAGAAAGTGGTTTAAACCTGCAACAGAACATAAGTTCAGTGCACATAAACCAGTTTCAAAATAGCCGAAACTGGTTTAAGATAAACCTGGTTGAAAGTAGTATCAGGCTTAACTGATTTGGGTGAAACCAGTTTATAGAACTTCTGTCCCAGACCCTAGAGATGTATTCAGCTATCTATTGAGCACTGTAAATTAACTCAGTCGTTTACTGAGCACTACAGAAAGAGAGGAAGACACTGGCCCAAGCCCCAAACTCTTATGGTCTAAATCTGTGGTCCTCAACCTTTCTAGACTTGAGGAACCTCTTTTGATAAATTCAGGATCCCTGCAGAGAATGCTAGCTCTCAGTTTTCATTACAGAAAGATTGCAAAGAGCTCAGAAAGGCCAGAACAGGTCAGAATGTTTCTGACGCTATAGATTCCCATTTGAAATCTCTGGGTTTATCTTGTGAATCATGCTTGCATACTTAACAGTGCTAACACTGCATGGCATTCCTTGGCACCCTTGAAAGCGTCTTATGACACTCCACAATGCCAAGACACACTGGTTGAGAATCACTAGTCTAAACAAAGCAGGAAGTGACACAATACACTGAAAGGTCAGCTGGCTTTTTGTGATTAATACAGCTTAGCCTAACATGCAGTCACAACCGCTGGTGGGTGGGTGGTAAGGAGGGATGTGTAAGAGGAAAGGCTGACAGCTTGAATAAACAAGGAATGGAGTCCCAAGCGTGAGCACAGAAGACAGCAGGAAGAATAGAGGAAGCTTTCAGGAAGACAGACTTGAGACAGATGTGCAAGGTTTTCAGTGAAGCCGAAATGGATTTGAAGATGAGAACAAGCTGCATGAACTTGCCACAAAAGGCAAGAGCATGTTAATGTAAGAATGCAGGGGAGGTAGAGAGGGGTCTGTAGGCTGTAGATCCGGTCAGTGGCTGACAGACTACACTGACTAGTGCAGACTACAGACCTAGCAAAAGCCTCAGTTATGAAGAGTATGTGCTTAAGGTGATATATATTCAACAATCAGTAAGTTTTCAGTTAAATCATAAGCAGCAGCCCCTGGGAAAGTAGAATAAGAATCTGTTTATCGAGTCACTTGTATTAGAATAGACCAAGAATGAAGAGCTGCTTTTTGAAAGAGTGTGCAACACAAGCTAGAAGCAACAACTGATGTTTTGCCTTTTGATAATAAGTTGTATATAATCAGTTAGAATACTATAATAATATGTCTTTGTTAACCCGTTGTCAGCGTTGGTCACTTTCAAGGTCAAGTTGCAGAAGTGTGGCTGGAGCAGGCCACAAAGCCTGCTCCAGAGTGAAGCCCCACAGACATTAGAACTGGCAGCAAAGTAAAAGAAGCAGAACATGGCAAGGAGCATTCCCAGGTGGCGAGGGAAAGACAGAAGAGGTTCTTCTTCCCAGAACTGTGCTTTTCCTCAAGGACACAGACCCCAACTCACTGGCATCTTCCAAGTCCACAGGAAAACGTGTTCAGCCCACTTCCCAAAGTCTCACTGGAACAAAGAAAACTGAATAATACCAATCAGAAAATGTATTTAAATAAGCCACATTTACATACTGGGTGTAAGCAGGGGGAATCTTTGGGAAGACTGCTGCAAAATCAGCTCAACCTGCTGCCAGCCTCCTCCCTTCCCCATCTCCCCTAGCCAGGTATAGGTCAAACGTCTGTATTGTGCAGACAGCTAGACAGACAGAGACAAGTGCTTATTCTTACGCTTTGGGGTATAAATCAATACAAGGTTGGGTTATAGGCCTGTCTCTTGCCTCTTTTCCAGATTTGGATTGTAGTAATACCTTACCTGCTAAGAGGGAATAAAGGATCACTGGGAAATATGATTGCATCTTGATTTAGTGTTCAATAAGAGTAATCAAGTAATGGAACAGTAACTGTCTCTGAATTCTGTGTCTAAGCTTGCAAAGAAGTCCTGATAGCAGATGGGCTGTAGTCTTGTCTCTCAAAAGACCAAACAGTACTCGGCTTTTTTCTGGTAACAGGTTAGAGCGATTGAAAAGGAATTATGTCTTCAAGAAAATGATATTTTCTTTGGCTGAGAGAGGGGAATGACAAGAAAGCACAGAGGGAGTTGCAAACAGGAAGGCAAGAAATATATTTGGTATGGACAAGAGTTTGAGCAATGGCACAGAGATGAAAGCAGATTCATAAAGGTCTCCACAGCTGGAAAATTTTGCCAACATCTGTTACATTAAAGACCAGGCTATTCACAAAAAATGAGTGTTGCAACATGAAATACTCCAAGCACATGGCCCCAAACTTTGAGGAAAGAAGAAGAAAGCATCATTTTTACAGTACGAGATAATTAATCCCATGCCTACCTCTGCTGCTTTCCCAACCAGTAGCAGAATTAAATTGACCAGATTCGTGTTACGTTGCTGCCTACACGATTCAGAAAAGGAACATGTAAATGCTAGCAGGACTGATTTGGTTTTCACTTGGTTGTCCCTGAAGAAAGCTGTATGTTCCAGTGCTGATGTTGCTGACTGTAAGCTTAGGAAGACAGTACTGCATAATACCTGTTCAGGAAAGTCAGCTCTGAAAGCATAAGGGCTACAAACAAAAGGCCCACTGGCAACATTCGTTTTTTAACCCGGACAACTGATATTACAAAGATTAGAGAAATAAAAGTTTTGCTTCTCTCATTTTCCTGATTGTTTATTTTGTGCACTTGTCAGCACGATGTAGGCAATCAGTTCCCGCTGGTGCTTACATGGGTCTTTCCCACAGTCGCAGAAAGGATTTGAAAAAATGCAACTAAAACAACAAAATGTCAAGAAAAAGCGTCACGTGGAAGTTTTAGGTAGCAAACTTGTACTTTTATTCTTACATGTTTAAGCTGAAGTCTCTCGTTTGGGTACGGTGAGGGATTTCTCTTTTTTAACGTAACAAGGCAAATATATCTGTTTACCAGAAAATGCAATTGCTTTGACGTAATAAGGCCCACAGACCCCTACAGAGGGGTTAAATGGTAGATTAAATGGTAAGTGTTATTCAATGTATTTTATGGGGAAAGAATTATCCTGCTATAGGACAGTCCATGGCAACAAACCCAGATCCTTGTATCATCTACAAGAGAGACGGAAACTGATGTCCACCTGTCTTCAGGGTAGCTTTGATTTATAACCTAACTACTCAAGGAAAGGGCATTTTCAAGAAAGTAGTGATAAAATTGCCCATTCATAGTAGGGTCCATAGTTCAATTACACTGAGATTCTTTCATAGCTTTGTACCTCCAAAGTGAGAAATGGGATCATCCTTTAAATGGGGACATCCACAATTGTAGATTATATAGAAATGTGTCCTACTTTTTCCCCTTGGCCCAAAAGAGTAGGAGAAGGACTTCTGCTTAAAGAAAGGAAATGGCAGGAGCCAAGACAGAATGATCAACACGTAAAATCTGGTGAAGTTACGACTCTGTAGCAGATTTTAAACAGAGGACAAAAATCTGAACTGTCAGAGTTCCTTGGAAGAAGAAGAATAATTCTTAAATTCAGAAATGAAAGCTATAACAGCTTTACAGACACCCCACTCCCCCGAACCAGCAGCACAATACTGGATCTTGTTAGAGAAAACCCCCAACATAAAACACACCTCACCTGACTACAGGCAGTAACCCTACACAAATAGGTATTATCTATTACTACTGCAGGCGAACACTTACCTAAACTAGTTATTGAGCCAGCACTGATCCTTTAAACATCACTTATTTTACATTAGGTTCTTAACTTTCTCCTCAAGGGACAAAGCTGTATCCTTCACAACTTCAGTTACTTAATCCTTGGGGATCTGAAAACTTTCAGAGAGTGGAAGAGGAATACTTATACAAATTATTATTTGATCTATTTTATTTATTTTATTTTAGTTACTGGAATGGTAACTGCCCCAATGCCACACACATGTATGTTGAATCTGAATTGCTGATCATAATGTAGCTTAATAGCTTGTTAAGTAGTTTTTAAGCATTTTAGTGCCTCCGATAACTACAGCAGTAGGTAAACCCACAGGTGGGAAATGCCTATAGCATCTACTGAATTGTGAGTATGTGCGTGACACAATGGAAAAAGAACTAGCCAACACAGCTGGACTTTCCCAAAATCTGGCAGAGTCTTTCACAAGAAGCACTAAGAAAACAGAAAACTAAGCAATCATGGGGTGAAAGGTAAAGCTGTGTTACGGATTAGAAACTGGCTGAGACAAAAGAAAAGGATTTTAAAAGTTCCCTTCAATACTGCAAAAGGCCACTGGTAGGGTGCCAGAAGTTTTTCTTCTTCCACTGGTGTTGAATATGCTTATTTACACCAAGCAGTGGGCATGAACAATGACACAAAAATTGCCCGCAAGCTGTTTCAATGGTTTAGTATAAGCTCCTCAAGACAGGAACTATTTCCCTGTGTGCATGTTCAGTTTAGTCCAGCAAGTCTCAGACCTTGCAGGTGTGATGATACTAGAAATAGATAAGGAAATCCAAAAGGACCTAACGAAGATATGTGAATGGATAGCACAAGCAGGGCATCCAGGATTTAATGCTAACAATGAAAGATGATAGACATTGGAAGAGTGATTTCAAATACTTGCATATATCATTTAGTAAAATGAGTGAAGTTTAAAGGATTGGTTTTAGCTCAGTAACTCATTTGTGTAAGTGTTTACCTTCAGTAGCTACAGAATATTAACTGTCATCTCTGTGGGGCACAGGGCCTGAGAACTGTTGCGAGCAACTTCAATGCATCTTCTCAGTAGGTACCAGCAATCAAACAATGCAAAATAAATGTTTGGAGGAATAATACCGTCGGGGGGGGAGGGGGGCGGAATAGTAAAAACATTACTGTGCCATAATGTAAGTAGGTGGGATCCCATCGAATATTTTATACAATTTTGATCATCTCCTCTCAACATAACAGTAGTCAAAATAGACAAGATCTAAGAAAAGCAACCAAACTAACTGGAGACATGGAAAGATTTCCAAAACAGAGCTTTTGTTTAGAGGGGCAACATGTAGAAGGTGACAGCAGAGATGTGGTGTAAACAGAGGGCTCGGAGAAGGTTGTTGTTAGTGTTCTGATTTATGGCCAGATGCCAATTGAACTAACAAGCTGCTGGGAAGAAACCTCCCCTTACAGCTAAGTTATTGAATAACTGTCCACTAAGGGGGCTTCACATCTTCCTCTGAAGGCATTTGGGACCAGCTTGGCCTGCAGTGGAATAATTTGGGGGTGGGTGGGGCAGTAGGGTACACTGCCCTGAACTGATATGGCTGCTGCTGCATCCCAGGGCCTGGACTGACAGATAAGCACGTTCTGTTCTTACCATTACCTACTTCTGCCCGCAACACTTGTTGATAAAAAGCAAGAAGAGCATGTGACTAGAGGCAGTGTCCTGGCCTGCCTTCACCCTAATGTTACCCATCAACCTCACCTTTCCGTTGTCAAATTAGAAGTCAAGTTTTGCATGTTCTCTAAACTTATAGGGCAATAAGTAAGCGCTGAAATAAGGCACGTATCAGGAGTGATCATGCTGCAGGTGCTTGTTTAGGGAAAATATATTACTGGAGACAAATGCAAGCTGAAGACTATGTGTGGGGTTGAAAAGCATCATATGATATGATTTCTATGATACAGTGTGATCTGAAATATCTCAGAATTGACTATAACTGATTAAGTAGACCCTTCCTCAGCATCACAGAGGGCTTCTTTAATCCTAAAAGCATTAATCTTAACATAGGAAATTTCACAAAAAAAGAGGATTTACAATGGCTAAACAAACAGATTACTCAGGTTTGCAAGGCAGATCCTTCTTGGTTATAACTGTACATGACAGTAATGGGACACTGCTTGTTAAGCTGACATTCAAACCCAAATGGAACATGAAGGGAACATACAATGTGGGTTTGATGGGCCAGGCATGCCATAACCTTTAACATGAAAACTGTCCCACAGTCATTATGAACAGGATTTAATACTGAACAGTCCCATGCAAGGTATACAGAGATATAACAAGATGATATCATTCCAAGTTGTTATACTACAGCAGTTAAGTATCACTATACTAGGCTATAGTTAAGTATCACTATACTAGGCTATAGCCATGCAAAACCATGTCAAGTTCAACCCTGCTTCATCCAGGGTCTAGGCTGGGTGGTTTAGCTCATTTGTATTGCTACAGGCTCATGCAGATATAAGAGTTACCACATAACAGCTGCTGTACACCTCCAAGAAGCAGGTTTAAAACAGGTAAAATGTATGTCTACCCACACACCAACCACGGCCTGCAACACCCCGGGGTGCCACAAGATCTTTTTAAGGGTGCTAGGTAATATTATTACTGTTAGGTATACAAACACCTACATGACACTAGGTGTCCTACGATAAAGATTTTCTTGGCTGATACTGATAGCCAATTATTAAACCAGACATACTGGCTGATACGGATCCAATAACCAGTATGAACCGCGGACTGAGTTACACTTTGGGTTGCATCACCCTGGGCCAGGCCAGGCCAGGCCAGGCCAGGCCAGGCAGCTCAGCATCACCCATCCCAGTCATGTCTGCAGCCTTTTACAGCATCCACCCTAGCCCACCATCCGCACCAGTGCCTGGGACACTGAGCCAGCTGCTCCACTCCAGCCCAGCGTTGAGGGTATGGGGATGTATCTGGGGTCACCCCGGCTCGCGGGAAGGAACCCAGGCATTCAGGGGCCCTGGCCCCACAGCCGAGAGGGAACCCAGGCATCTGGGGGGCCCAAGTCAGAAGGCTTAATTAACCAGAGAACATCAGCACCTACAATGGCCAAAAAAAGCCGTTAGACAATAATATAAATTTCCCTTTTATCAGTGCCAATCCAATAGGCAATCGATATATCAGTGCACCTCAACATGATACACAAGACAAACCCAGCGACTTCAAATAGGAATCTGTAGTGTCAAAAACATTCAGACCTGCTGTGGTCTTGCAACATTTTCTCGTCTCCACTCAGACTTGTACACTGCAACAGAGAATTTGCTCTACTGTTTTTCCATAGTCAAAAAAAAGGAGTAAAAGTTAAGAGCCAGCATTTTCTGAGGGGTGCCTGGAGTCTAACAAAGTTGAGAACCACAGAATTGGATCAGTGGGGAAGATAGTATCACGCTAGGCCCCAAATATGGTTTAGATTTTGAAGATAACCATTTTCAAATGAACTCTTCTGGTGAGCACAATGAAAAGGGTAGACATTTTTAGTACTGTGAATGGAGGGACAAAACAGGAAACTCTGGGCTCAAATCATTGGCTTTTGAGGCAGCAAAGGAAACAGAAACATATTCAAGTGCTGTAGAAACAGTGTTCACATCTCTGAATACAATACATAAATGCGATCAGCTGCCACCACTTGCAAATCTTTTAGAGGGTGGATGAAAAGGGAATCCACCTAGGTTTCTGGAACGCCACGTGAGTGCAATGTCTCAACCTGTACTAACGTTAGCACATCAAAAGCAATTTTCAAAACAGCACAAAGACCTGTGTTACACAAGCCAGTGTGTTAGTTCTTAAAAGTGTTTCAGTAAAAGTGAAAAAACACTTGACATCATTCTGACAGCGCCCTTCAAATCTCAAGATTTCAGTATTTTCTTAGAAATTACTTGGGAGTAAAAACTGAATGCAAAAAATGAGAAGTCACATTAGCAAGTGGCGGTCCAGCACTCGTAAACCACTACAAATACTGTTTTTGTAGCCTATGCCAAAACTCTGACACCCAAACTCTAGGCAGATGTAGGTTTACTAAAAAAAAAGTCTTGTCTTTCTAAGCCAATGAGAAGTGGTCAGAAACTGCTTCTCCTCCCAGCTCCAAACTGCACAACTGTAAAAGCAAATGTTGAGCGTGTTTACAACAATATGAAATTCTCCCGTTTTTAAACGGCATATCATTGCTTGCAACGTCTCAAATGAATATAAGTGAAAGGTAAAGAGATATTGCTCATCCCGGTTTTAAACGGCGTATCATTGCTTGCAACATCTCAAATGAATATAAGTGAAAGGGGTAAGAGATATTGCTCGTCCCGGTTTTAAACGGCATATCATTGCTTGCAACGTCTCAAATGAATATAAGTGAAAGGTAAAGAGATATTGCTCGTCCCGTTTTTAAACAGCGTATCATTGCTTGCAACGTCTCAAATGAATATAAGTGAAAGGTAAAGAGATATTGCTCGTCCCGTTTTTAAACAGCGTATCATTGCTTGCAACATCTCAAATGAATATAAGTGAAAGGTAAAGAGATATTGCCCAGTTTTACAGTGTGTTTACTTGGTGCATTTGGGTTTCAAAGAGAATAAAGTAAGAGCAGACTCAGGGCTGCATGCAAACCCTGTTGACCAGTTTTACCCTACTAACATCCCTTTAAATATCCGAAATAAGTTGATTAGAAATAAATTTTACATTTCAGCAGTGCTGTAAAACAGAGGTCATGAATATCTCTTGTTGAAGGACAGACAAGGTTCCTTGGGTGAATTGGATATGTTTTATGAGACCAACCCAAATGGTTGGAGACTAGTTATTAAGCAAGCTTTCGGGTTCAAAAACCCTTGGTCTTGTTGAAGGACGCACTCCTGGTCTATTTGCACTGGTTGAATTTTAACACAAGTTTTTCCTATTGTCTAAAACTGGGCTCCTTTCCTCCGACCGGCTACGCAGAATACAATACGCTCCTTTTCGTGACCCAACTTCCATTTCAACTCTGTCTTCGCTCCTCTTTTTCTTGGTCGTCCTCCTAAAATCTCTCCCCGCCAACAAGATAGGGCTATTGGAGGGCACATCTGTAAAAGATGCTGGTTCAATCTAGTTTCTAGATCTGTCTAGTACACGAACTTCGTTCATTTCCCCTAATTATTTCACAGATTGTACTACTCTCAACAACAGGAAGTTTGCAGAGGCTCGGTTTAACATTTTAAAAGGTCTTTCCAGTACGGACACTGCACATCCCGCACACGCGGGTCTCACTGATGTGTGAGAGGGTCACGAACGGTCACGGAAGGGCGCTGCTCCGGGACAGGCTGCCTGACACCCGTGTGGACGTAGGCCCCAAGCCCTCCCGTGCACGGAGGCCAGCCCCCCCTCCCCCCGCGCAGCCACATCGGCTCTCCCTCACGACGCCCCCCCCGGCGGCGGGGCCCGGCCCGGCCCGGCCCGGCCCGGCGGGGCGCGGCGGCGGCACTCACAGAACTCGGCGATGTAGTGCGACACGGCGTAGTTCTCCTCGCACCACTCCAGGGTGGAGGTCGGCGGGCCCCAGTAGCCCGCGCGGTCGGCAGCGGGAGCCATGGCCGCGCTGCGGGGCCGAGCGGGACGCGACGGGGCGGGGCCAGCTCGGGGAGAGAGGGGGGGCTGGCCCCGCCCCGCGCGTCGCCATGGAGACCGGCCGCGCCTGCGCGTCTGGACCTGGGCTCGGGCTGCAGCCCCGCCCCCGCCTGAGAGGGGAGGGGGAGAAGCGCGGCCCTTCGGCCTCATCTTCCTCCTCCTCGTCTTCCTGCTCTTCATCTTCATCATCTTCCTCCTTTTCGTCGTCATCTTCCTCCTCCTCATATTCCTTCTCTTCATCTTCTTCTTTGTCTTCATCTTCCTTCTCATCTTCATCATCTTCCTCCTCATCATCTTCTTCCTTCTCCTCCTCCTCCTCTTCCTCCTCCTTTTCATCATCATCCTCTTCATCTTCATCCTTCTCATCATCTTCCTCCTTCTCTTCATCTTCATCATCTTCCTCCTCATCTTCCTCCTTTTTGTCGTCATCTTCTTCTTCCTCCTTCTCTTCTTCCATATCTTCCTCCTCCTCATATTCCTTCTCTTCATCTTCTTCTTTGTCTTCATCTTCCTTCTCATCTTCATCATCTTCCTCCTCCTCATCTTCTTCCTTCTCCTCCTCCTCCTCTTTATCATCATCCTCTTCATCTTCATCCTTCTCATCATCTTCCTCCTTCTCTTCATCTTCATCATCTTCCTCCTCCTCATCTTCCTCCTTTTTGTCGTCATCTTCTTCTTCCTCCTTCTCTTCTTCCATATCTTCCTCCTCCTCATATTCCTTCTCTTCATCTTCTTCTTTGTCTTCATCTTCCTTCTCATCTTCATCATCTTCCTCCTCATCTTCTTCCTTCTCCTCCTCCTCCTCTTTCTCCTCCTTTTCATCATCATCCTCTTCATCTTCATCCTTCTCATCATCCTTCTCATCATCTTCCTCCTTCTCTTCATCTTCATCATCTTCCTCCTCCTCTTCTTCCATATCTTCATCCTCCTCATCTTCATCTTCATCATCTTTCTCCTCCTCCTCTTCCTTCTCTTCATCTTCTTCCTTCTCCTCCTCCTCCTCCTCTTCCTCCTCCTCCTCTTCCTCTTTCTCATCTTCTTCCTCCTCTTCCTTTTCTTCATCTTCTTTCTTCTTATCTTCTTCCTCCTCCTCCTCATCTTCATCTCCATCCTCACCCCGATCCCCATCCCTGTCACGGCCTTTCAAAACCCAGCCCCTGCCCTCCAGGCCGGGGCTGTTCCCCGATCGCTCCTGCTCGGGGTGGGTCCCAGGCAAAATACCAGGGTTTGGGGCTATTTCTTGCCCAAAGTGGCTATTTTCACTTTCCAATCCCCCTTCTCTGGCGCAGAGTCTGAGTCGAGGAGGCCGCAGCAGGGGGATTTCCACATGCAAACGCAACACTATTTTCAACTGAGGTGACTGTTTTTATTAAGAGAAACATGAGGTTTTTTTTTTTTAACAAAAGCAATATCTACATATGGGGGGGGGGTTCTTTGCTGTGGGGTTTAATCCTTTTCGCTGGGCTTGGAAGAGTAGTTCCTTGAATGACTGACCGCTGGATCTTGCTAGTGCCCAGACGGTGCTGCCACCCTTCAGACAGAGCAGGAGTCCCTGGGACGAGCACGTTCCTGCCCAAAAAAGAGTATAATCTGAAGAGAGGAGTGGAGAAGGGAGGCGAAGGAGAAAAACAGGTATTGGGAAGGTTTATAACACGCAACCAAGGACCCGATCCTGCAGTCAGCCTCTGTATGAGTGGAGCCTGGTGCCCGTGAAAATCCTGAGAATTTCAGATTGTCAAAATAATAACATTTACTGTGTGTTTTTTGTTCTGTTTTTTTAAAGTACACGTGGAATTTGGCTCCAAAGCCCCTATTTAGACACAGGCATTTGAAAAAAGCTTCTAACCAGTTTAACCAGTACAAGTCTCAGTCACTTCAAGTTGCGAATCTTGAAGCAGGTTGTAGCCTAGTTCAGTCACTTCAACTTGCTGAACTTGCAAGGGTATAGTCTGTTGGAAGAGAATTGCAAATGTAGCTCAGGCTTTCCAAATCTGTATTTGAGTTCGTGATATTTGCGCAGAAGGGACATTAATGAAGCTCTAGAGTATTGTTTTTCCATCCTAGATAGTCATTTTAAATGAGAAACTTCTTCTCGGGAAGAATCCTACCCCCCAAAAAAAATCTGAATTCCTAATGACTAGCAGAGTTTTGAAGGAACAACTATCAACATCCACTTCAATTCAAAACTACATAGTGGGAAGAAAGTGAGCAAGCAACATATGATTAAAATTTAAAAAAAATGACTTTAAAGAAATAGTTTAAAAAGTCATGGTCCTTATTCAGTCTCCCATTGAGTATATGAATAAGTTCAGTCTGGAAACTATAACAGTGGGCTGAATGTATTGATCTGGGAGGTCCTTCCCACTCCTGTATGCCTCTGTAGGAAAATATAGAAGATTTAAACACACACACACACATGTATACATGTAAATATACATATATTTGTACACCCACACATACCTACATATATATATATATATATATGTACATATATATGGAGCCCCTTAACTAGCATGTTTATGTTATATCTATTTTATGCATTTCTATAGTACTTCTCACCATTATAACAAATTACTTCTGACTTATTTTTGTTCCTCACTTCCTGTAGTCTCAAGAGAAGTCTCTAGAAAGGACAGTCACACTAGCTAGCATGTACATCCCCTCCTGCAACTGTATGGAAAGGATAATATTTCACCTAACCAGTTATGACAGTTTCAATAGGTACAACCAGTTAAAAGCAATGCTTTCCCCATGTTGCAGAACAACCACAGTGGAGGTAATCTTTCAACCTTGATAATAAGCATTTGAAGGTTGTTTGTTGGCTAGAAACCAGCAAGGCAAATGTAGCATGCACTTATCATACATCAATAAAGAGATTAGGTGAAGACAGGAATAATAAGCAAGGAACTTTAAGATGTTTCTTTCAGACCTTTCCCTGTAAAATAAGCAATTTTTCATTAAGCGTTTCAATTTTCCTTTGGGATTTCTCATCTTTAACTCTTTCTCTAGATAAGCTTGACAGTTACATACAGGTACTAGATCCCTTGTAAGACTCCTTTAAGGCATGTAAGGAGAAGGACTGGCTTGAAGTATCAACCAGTGTTACATACCTGAAATCATATAAGAAAGAAGAACAATTTCCGGTGTCACTTGTAGTTTATTGGAGATGACAAGGTTCCCTGCAGTTCTGTGTTGCTTGGACACCTTTTGGCTTGAGATCAATGGAGCTATGCCAGTTTTTACCAGCTGAGGATCGGAGGCAAAGATCACAATAGAAACGTAGGTGTCTAAAAAAAATGGGATTTAGGCACCTAAATCCCATGCAAGTCCAAGGCAGCAATTTGCAGAAATTCTGCCAAACCTCTACAGGTGTCCAAGACATCATAGTCACTGAAGTTTTTTGGTGAAGACTTACTGAATCCCTTAAAATTCAGCTACTGCTCTTGCCCTGTGTGGAGTTCACAAACCAGGCATCCCTGAGCTTAAGTTCCTGGAGAGGAGCTCAGAGCATAGCTGACAGCATAGAGTTCAGCATCCATAACTGCTTTCACTCAAAAAATGCCTTTTTCTCCACATTTCAGAAACTCAGGACAACACGTTTTTATGATTTACAAATCAATTAAGACGTTTGACATAAAGAGTACCTTTCCATTTCTACTGTATGCAGGTTATAGTTATTATAGCTTGTGTACTAAATGCTTTATTTCTACATAACATGAGCATAAAAGACTGAATAAACTGATCAAGGAGAACTCCACCATCTCACAACAACTACATAAAACCTGGAAGTTGTTCTACATGTCTTCCTTAGCCCATTCATGCAGAGGAAGATAAGTGCAAAACCTTTAAGATGCCCTCCATGCTTCGCTTTCAATGTTAGTAGGAAGGCATCTGTCACTGATCTATAATTAAGGTGTTTTATTCACAAATCAGGAATTCAGGTGCATATTAATTGTAATTGCAATTAATTATAGAATTGTATTTTAGTCAACACACACCATACATACCAGTCCTGAGAAATGAAATCCTGACCTCACCAAAGTCCATAGGAGTTTTGCCTTTGACTTCAGTGGGACCAAGGTTCCAGTTCAAGAGTGTGACTTCCCATGAAACTCAAAATGACATCGGATTGATAGGCAAGGGCTGTCAGTTAAATATTTTATTGTATCAACCATGTCATTGAGAGAGATATTAGACAGGTTTCTGGACACAAAACTGCCTTTAAAAAAATACCTCTGTCTATTGTACATTTTCTGGACACCACAGTTACAGCAAAACTCCAACTCTATGATCGGACTGATCATTTTTAGTACGTACCTAGTCCACAGTAATATTGCGAACGCAGCTGATTAGTTAGTCTTCCCCCTGCTACCCCAACAGTACCGTGTTATTTAATTAGTCTTTTCAATTTAAAAGAAATTAGCAGGATTATGAGAGGCTAGGTCATAATTTGTACAGGCCTGTGAAGAACAAAGCCATTTTATAAGTGTTACGGGAGTGATGGTGATTATTATTATGGGTAATGCAATGTCTGAGAAGCCCTTTGGCAGATGTAAGAAACAATATAGTAAAGGCCCTTTGAGGAAAACTGTCTGATTCAAGAAACCACAGTGGATTTTAGCAAGCTCAATTACCTTCTCCCACTGGGTAAATCAGGTATAATACCATTGAAGTTAATGGATTTATCCCTCTGGAAAACCAGTATCTATGGCAAGAGAATCAGATTATTCCCTGCCCTGCTAGTCCCTTTTGGTTTAGGGGCCAGATCCCCAACTTCCGTCTTATTGAAGAGGGTTCAAGTTTATGCACATTCCCAAAGCAGATGTTATGGTACTGTTTCTCTTCTTCACAGGCAAAGTCTGAGCCTTGCAGCTGGCTCCTGTCTTCCCGATGTCTGCTCTAACTTTTACTAGCCCAGGTAAATCAAAGCAGCTTTTCAAAGGCAGACAGCTAGATCTTCAGAAAGTCAAATCTGGAACAGATTCTACTGATTTCAATACTTACATTGACTTAAATCAGCTGAAGCTTTAGCACAGACCATTTTAAAACTGGGAACTCTCTCAAACTAGACTCTAAACATAAATGATGGGAGCCCAAATCCCTTTTAAAGTCACTGGGATTTGGGTACTTAACTGCATTTTGTGCCTTTGAAAATCTTCTTATGAGTTTAAAAAAAGGCCACGATAATTCATTGTTTACTAGACTCATCTTAGATGAGAATCCATTTACACATGTAAAGTAATAACTTTATTTTCACTGAGGAACAGAACACACTGTAAATTAAGACCAGTTTTGCATGATAGTTTGCATGCGCAGATAGACACAACTTGGGAGAACTCTGCAACCAATAATCAAGTCTCCAAAACCGTCGCTTTTTGATTCTGTCTGATGAACAATAGGTTTCCGTTGCTAGTTCATCTTCTGCAAGTCCCTAGACTTTGCCAAAGGCTGCATAGCCTACTGGATTAAGGATCTGATTCTCATTTCATATGCAAAGGCTTTATCCTAACATACCTCAATTTGCTTCAAAAGAGTCACTCCTGATTTACATCAGCTTAATCAAAACCAAAGTTCATAAACTTGACAGGGAGGCAGAGAACCGGTCCAGCTCCATCTATTTTAATTCAACAATTATCATGAATTAAATTACCTTTACTAATACAGCTTCACCGTTAACCGTATCTAAGCTAGGTAGATTAGAGCCAGGCTGCAATCGCAACCCCAGCTGCAACACAGTCATTCTGTGGGACTGATCACTCTAGCTTTTTGCATCTCAGTCCAAAGCATGTTTTTCTCTCAGTTTCTTACTATCTCTCTTCCTCTGCTATTAATTGAATTTAGAATCATGTTATTTAAATTGAGAGCACTGTGTATGCACAGTTGTGTTGTACCAGAGGACCACTTTATTGCACTTGGGGCACTGTACAAGGAGTCCTATTGAAATCAAGGACAATTCAATAAGTTGATAAGAGCCACAGTTTGGTAGAATTAAGGTTCCTATGTGCTTCCTTCTCAATGTTGAATGTGTTCCTTCTCTGCTGCTGAGTACTGAGCCCCTGTTTGGGGTCAGTCATCCTGTTGGGGTTCTCCATACCCAAGTGAAATCCCCCAAGCAGATAACAACAGGACTCTTGAACTTGCTTAGTTGAATGGAGTTCCATGTTGCAACCTGTCTACCAAATTTAACACAACCCCTCTGTGGCCACTTGTTGCAGATCCATATAAGGCTGAATTTCACTTAGTGGAATCTGCTTCCCTGGGTGAAACATGTGGCCTCCCTCTACAATGCATGGGCAACAGTCAAGGCTTCAAAAATAGTATCCCCAAGAGCTGGCCTGAGAGAACTGCTGGGGATGAGCCACATGCAACTGCACAGGCATATTTTCAGAGACCAGAGAGTATGTGTGGGCACAGCATATGTTTGATCCCATCCCAGTCCTGGGATCCATCACCACAGCAGTATAGTCGAGCCCCAAAACCTTCAACATCCAAGACTGGATTGCAGAGAGCAGTATGTCTCTACTGGCTTTACAGGCAAAAAACCACTCTAGCTGAAAAGCACTGAAATCAGCCTTACCTCATAAAATGTTTTATAAGAAAAGCTGCCACTACTCCTACCATCCAGCTCCTACTGCTACCCGGCCCTGGGATTGAAATTGAAATTGGGGGGTAGAACTGGGGGGAGAGGAGATGACCTTTCTAGGTTTCTCATTATACCCTACTAATCCCAGGCTGCTGCAGTAGCCACATAGGGAAGGAACAGAGCAGCAATGGTAACCAATGGAACAAAAAGTCTTCAACGGTATTGCAGTATCACCCAGAGCAAAGGAAAAACTCTTGCTAGAAATCATAGTTAAGTTCTGCACAAATGCCTGGCTTATGTCCTTTTTGAAACTGGCCCACCCAAATTCATTATGCTCTTTGAACCTGCTGGCAAATCACGTCAACTGTTTTAGCTTTTCAGGATCCTTTGAACTCTGCAGGAAATCCTTCCAAACCCCATTGCCTTGTGTGGACTGATCTTCTTTCAAGGCCTTTGTTAAACAAGCAGAATTGTCTCCATTTAATTACAAAGAGTGAGAAATTGGCACGCACAAAGTAATACAATTATGGGTTACCAGCAGTCGACTATGCTAATCTTGTTTACTAAGCATCGTCAGGGTTCTGCCGCCTTCCTTTGTACCACCTACTTGTGAAATCATCAAAGATTTCAGGTGCCATGTGAGGTCCTGACAGGTACTCTTCCTCAATGAATCACTTGGAGCCATGTCATCCGAGTTGGCAAGAAAATGGAGGTTCTGCTAAACAAAACCAGCTACCAGTGCAGGAGTGGAAAACTCCACCTCTCCACATAGAGATCTCAGACAGAAATTTGGCTGTAAAATATTGGGCTACTCCAATAGCTAGGAAAGGAATGGGGACATGGGCTGTGGGACAGGGTGGCATTGACCAAAGGCTTGGTGTGGGAGTGGTTAGCAAAACCCTTCTGCATACAAGGCCTGTCGGTGTCCTTCCCTCTTTCGGCTGGGGAGGTGCTTTCATAGAATCATAGAAAGTTAGGGTTGGAAGAGACCTCAGGAGGTCACATCTAGTCCAATCCCCTGCTCCAAGCAGGACCAACCCCAACTATATCATCCCAGCCAAGGCTTTGTCTAGCCAGGCCTTGAAAACCTCCAAGGATGGAGATTTCACCACTTCTCTGGGTAGCCTATTCCAGTGCTTTACTACCCTCCTGAGAAAGTTTTTCTTAATTTCTAACCTAAACTTCCCTTGCTGCAACTTGCAGCTCCCCCCAGCTTGGTGTCAGCTACAAACTTGCTGAGAGTGCACTGTATCCCAGCTTCCAGGTTGTTGATGAAGATACTGAACAAAACTGGATCTAGGACCAACCCCTGGAGCACTCCACTTGATACTGGCTGCCAAATAGACATCAAGCCATTGATTATTCCCTTTGAACCCAATGATCCAGTCAATTTTCTATCCATCTTACAGTCCATTTATTGAACCTGGACTTCCTTTCCTTGCATGGGAGAATGTTGTGAGCGACTGTATCAAAAGCCTTGCCAAAATGAAGTATATCACATCCACTGCTCTCCCACATCCACAGAGCCAGTCATCTCATCATAGAGACAATCAGGTTGGTTAGGCATGACTTGCCCTTGGTGAATCCATGCTGCCTGTTCCCGATCACCGTTTTTTCCTCCAAATGCTTAGGAATGGATTCCTTGATGATCTGCTCCATAATTTTTCCAGGCACTGAGGTGAGGCTGACTGGTCTGTAGTTCTCTGGATCCTCCTTTTCACCTTTCTTAAATATGGGCACTATGTTTGTCCTTTTCCAATCATCCAGGACCTCTCCTGATAGCCATGTGTTTTCAAAGATGATGGCCAGTGGCTCTGCAATCACATCAGCCAACTCCCTCAGCACCCTCGGGTGCATATACCAGCCCCACAGACTTATATATGTCCAGCTTGTCTAAATAGTCTCTAACCTGTTCTTTCACTACTGTTGGCTACTCACCTCCTCCCCAAACTGTGCTGTCAGGTGCAGTAGCCTGGGAGTTGACCTTGCCTGTAGAGACTGAAATGAAAGAGGCATTGAGTGCTTCAGCCTTTTCTGCATCCTCTGTCACAAGGTTGCCTCCTCTATTCAGTAAGGGACCCACGCTTTCCCTAATCCTCCTCTTGCTACTGACATACTTGTAGTAGCTCCTCATGTTACCCTTTGTGTCTTGCTAGCTGCAACTCCAAAGCGCTTTGGCTTTCCTGACTTCATCACTGCCTGCCCGAGCAAGGCTTTTATACTCCTTCCTAATTCTTGCTCCAAGTTTCCACTTATAAGCTTCCTTTTTATGATTTAGTTTACTGAAGGTTCCCTGCTAAGCCAAGCTGGTCTTCTACCATATTTGCTAGTCTTCCTGTGCATCGGGATGGTTTGTTCCTGCACTCTCAGTAAGGCTTCTTTACAGTACAGCCAGCTCTCCTGGACTCCTCTCCCCAACAGACTGGCTTCCCAGGGGATCCTGCTCGTTCCCTGAGTGAGTCAAAATCTGCTTTTCTGAGGTCAGAATATTTGTGACACTATGGATCCCTGACTGAAATATCTGGGTTTATCTTGTGAATCACATATAGGTGTTTGCACACCTAACAGTGCTAATATTGACTGACACCCATCAGCACCCTTAAAAGGATCTTGTGGCAACCCAGGGTGCTACAGCACCGTGCTGGATAATCACTGCATTAAGCAAAGAGCAGCATAGCATGTAGGATTTCTCTATTGCCCCCATAGTTTCATAGTGGCAGAGTGGGGGTATTGAAGGGGAAGGGCAAATGTTTCTCTAGATGGCAAGATTATGAATTCAGATTGAAAACTGGTGCGTGGATCAGCTTGGGCCAAAGACCCTTTCCTGCATGTTGCAGGTTTATCAGTCAACTCCAAGCATGTAGCCACTGAAACATGATTAAGAAATGAACTCATGCTCTCAGCTCTGAGATGAAACTGTATCCAAAACTCTCCTGTGCGGAGGTGGAGAAAATGTGCCACCATTAGACAAGGGTAATCCCCCCAGCCCGTCTTGGGTCATGCATGCAAAGCCCAGTGCCTCACCTAAGCTTGAGTTGTGGCTGGTTTTATTAATTTTCTGGTTGTGACTGGCATATATAATAGCACATCCAGGATGATGTTGGCTTCTTTCTCAAACATTTCCTCCTACCCAGCTTCCCAAAGAAAGCAGACATCTACCTGATGCTGAAATGCATGTTATGAATAGGGGCTATAAACCTGAACCAGCCTGTGCCCTAAGGGCTATGCAGAAACTCAAGTGTGTCTGAGAATACGGTGACCACTAAGGCGGTTTTCCCAGTCCTTGGGGATAACCGCTTTTCTGGCACGGGGTAGTACCTGCAGAGGTAATGCATAGCTCACCTCCCACTTTGATTTCCAGTGGGAAGATCTTGGCTTTACACACACTTTATGGAAATGAGAGACTCCTCCCTTGCTTGCTTCTGCAGCCATATGGCTAAGGGCAAGCGAAACTCGGGGGCATCTGAACCCCAAGCCTCCTGGCTTGGGCCTGCATGTAGGATGCCCACCAAATGACTTGGAAGCATCTGAAGCCCCAGGTGGCGGGAAGGATGCTTGCCAGTAACAGGGCCATATATAGTTCTCGAATGACTCGTGGATTTGGAATTGATTTGGCTGATTTGACTTGGGACATGAAAATTGTTTTCCTTTTAAATAAATAAATAAATATAAATATATATATATAAATATATATATAAATAAATAAAATACACACACATGTCATATTGAATGAAATAGTTTGAATGTTTGTAAAGGTTGCCCATTAGCCAGTTTCAGGAAGAAGATAAGATTTATCTCCTTATCTAGTTCATTGTTTTGGGACTACGTGCAAAAGGTCCTGACTTCGCTTAAAGTCTTAATTTAAATTTCATCTTTTAGAAATCTTTTACAAAGAGAGCAAATATCCTGAATTCCGAGAGATCAAACCCTGAGGCCTTTTGACCAGGTTGGTAAGAAAAGGACATTTGCAGTGATATGGAAGTTTCCCAAAGGTAATTTAAAATGCTCAACAAAGGTAAAAGAATCTGTTGAGTAAGATCCGAGCCCAAATTTGGGAGCAACCATATATTGAGTAGGAGGAGCCCTCTGACGGCAACTCGCTCAATAAAACCGGTAACTTGCTGTCCCAATTTGGAGGTGACTATACTTGTAGAACAACGAAGGAAAAATCGCAAGTATAGCCCGGTTCAGACTGATCACCTGAAACCACCCTCTCCGTGAACACGAATCTCTTAGTTCACGCTGAAGCCGCGGAGCACCTGAAAAGGACTGAAGGAAGGGGACTTAGTCCTATCACTGCTGAGGCCAGCCTATTGAATTGTATTGCTGAGCCCATTTCATTGAACCGTACTACTGAGGCCAACCCATTGAATCGTACTACTGAGGAATGAAACCATATTTTGGTATTTGGCTTCTTGGAATTCTAGGATTGTAAGTATATTATGAAAATAATAGTATTGATTCAAATTTAACTTTTAGTTGTAATTGTAGTTGTTTTTGTAACACTAATTCTTATAGTATTGTTTGGGAAGGAAGTGCATTTGGAGCATTGTTTCTGATATATGTAATTATTGTGTTTTTAATGTTTGTGGCGTTTCTTAAAGCTAAGCAGTGTTATATACGTAGCAAAGAGTTTTAAAATAAAATTGTGTTGTATAAATTAAATGTGTAATCATTGTGAAATCGTGCAATCAGTTAACTACTCCCCCAGCCAGTGCATCAAAACGAATCAGTAAATTGTGTGGGATTTTCTCTATTCCATAACCCACTAGAGACATGGCGTCATGAACAGGATGCGCTGGTTGCCCATTTCAAAATGGGATGAATGTGTTGCAGCATTGCACATTCCGCAATGATAATGAGGGAACTTGGAAGGTAAATATAAGGGATCTTAATAATGAGGATGAAACAATCACATATAGTTTTATGTTTACACAAGAAAGTTTAAGATGCTGTCTGGGAGGAATTCAGAAATCATATGGTCCACTAGATTGGAGTTTAGAAAATAAAGAAGTAAAGCCAGAAGTAAAGGTGTGTAGGAAGAAAGAAAGTAGAAAAGAAGAGGGAGGTTTTCGAGAGATAATGCGAAAGGTGTTAGGGAAAGGAGTTTACGATCAGTTAAAATTGCCACTAGCAAGGGAGGTAACATGTTTAAAAGCAGGAGAGATACTAAGAGATTTAGAAATAAGTTGCAAACAAGCAGCAGGAGGTCCTTTGAAAAAACCTAATTACCCGTCCCTCTTAGGAGAGGCAGCTTGGGGAATCATTCACTTATTGCATGAGGTAGAAAATTTAGCAGCCGAGAATAATGTTTTAAAATTGGTTATGAACCAGAGTAAAGTGAATGAAACAGAGGAGCATGGAGAGAAACCAAGTAAAATATCTGTGCAACCTACTGCACCCTCTCCAATTACTCCATCCACTCCACCACCATATGCAGAAGTTACAGTAGAATTGGAAGAATTAAAAGCTGACTATGAGGTAGGAGAAGTAGCTAAAGGTAGAGCAGAGCCAATACTGGAGGCATGTCCTATAGTAACTACTAGTTGGAAACAACAAGGCACAAATCCTGCGATTAGGCAGAATATCTATAGAGAAAGGAACAGGGAGGAAATAGAGGATTTGGCTAGGAGAACAGCACGACGTACTAATGAAAATTGCTATGTGTGGGGAGGAAGGATTATAGAGGAAGAAAACGGAATAGGGACCCTATTAAGTTCAGAGGAGGCCCTTCCACTAATAAGAAATTCGGGATGGAGTAAGGGGGCAATTCTCACAAATACCATGAATATAATTCCGGGAGGCATGTATCCCATAACTTTAGCTGGATTAATTGCCACTGGGGTGAAACATCATTTGGGAGCTCTAAGCGTTCCTCAAAATTTAGAAGGGGGCATGAATAGCATCAAGGACATAATATGGGGAATTAGTTTTGCCCATTGGACAGCACCCCCAAACACCCTGTCGGCAGTACAACAGAGATTAAGGAATGATTGTTTGTTTATCACCACTCCTGAACAACTAATTTGCAACAGGATGTCGTTAGTGGTAGCAGCAAATGTTCTGAAAACTCCAGGAGTAAAAGCCTGGTTACTGCCGCTGGTGGGGCAGACACCCTGGGAGGTAGCTGATCAAATAGGAACCATAGTGCAGGAGGAAGAAATGAAGAAAAAGCCCAAATTAATAATATAGAACACCATGTGCACACTCCTTATCATCCACAATCTAATGGGGTTGTGGAGAGACACATTGGTATTTTGAAGACACAATTGAAAACAAATTTAAAATCAATTTCTTTTAAAAACTGGGATGCAGTATTGCATGTAACCTTAATTCAGTGCAATAATGATAAAACCATGTGGTTGAAACACGAAAAGAAAGAGTTTCCAGTGTGGACATATAAGTATAAAAAAGGTGATGAAGTGTGGATACACCTACCCAAAGAAGAAAAAGTAACAAAAGGTGGAATTGATCAATTGGGGAAACATCCCAACACTTATTTTTGTTTAACTGAGGAAAATCAAACAATATTAGTACACCAAAGTTGGCTAACCTCACGAAGCTAGGCCTCACAAGGACCTAAGCAATCATTTAATTTTGTTACAGGTGTCAAGGATTGAAGTGGCAACAGTGGGAGATCAAGGATGAAAATGATCCCAGAGATGAAAACTGGATGTGGCTAACCAATGCAACATTATGCAGACCAGTACATAGACTACCCAACGTGATTCTGGGATATAATGCTGATGTATGGAATCTCACAATACCAGGTTATTCCCTTAAATGTAATATTCCTTGGGAAGGACCATGGAACCCCTCCAAATTATTAAATCCTCGTGATATAATTAATGGACCATATCCATATGGCATTAAATTAACAGAAGCGGGGATAAATGAAACTGAGTATTATCCAACACCATGGGGTTTTGTGAGAACACACCCAGAAAAAGGTGTATTTGGGGTAAAATTAACTATTATCCCAGTAGGGTTATTTGAAAATGCTACAGTAGACCCCTATGGTATCATCCAATGTAAGTGGAGTAAACTTTTCTGGAAACCTAACACTGTCCAGAACAGTGGCCGGCTTACCACTAGCACTTGGTGTCGGACTATAGTACATACTAGAAAAGGGATATTACCTTATCTCTTAATTATAAGGGATCCACCGCACCAAGAACAAAGCACAATAGCCTGGCATTTAAAATCTCCTGAATATTCCCGCACTGCCACGCGCGTTACATATAACATTAACTGCACGCAACCACAAAGAAAGCGCAGGTCAGTCTGGACAGACTGGGCACAGCAAAATCAAGATAAAGAATGGGAAGAAACAGTAAAACCTGAATTCATGTCACTTTTGGGATTTGCCACTACACATGTAACCATTACAAAAAACATTACACAAAGAATGCAAAATTTCATAACATTAACTGAACAAAATGAAAATATCACTAATTCTAACATGAGGAAAATCCAAGCTAGATTACAGTTCATCACCTGTACACAATTTCATGAATCCAGCACCTTTGAACAACTTATTGTAACAAATTTAAAGAAATTCACAGATGCTGGACATATACCTTATGTAGAATGTCATAGTTAAATAGCATAACTATTTAGTCACGAAAATCAGGGAAGTGTACAATGGCTTTGTTCAGTGAACCCACTAATGGGTTGGACAGTGCATACCCACATTGGAGGAAAACATACAGGTACATTACCCACCATGCGGTGTACTAAGCATAATTGCACACAAGTAAACACCAACCAAGTAAAATTAAATGCTAAATGTTCTGAATTGGAAGCATGGAATCAAACCCATATTGTGCAATGTACTGATTGCAAATGTAAAATCTACACTAAAACTGTTCAAGTAAACATATTAAACTATGATTATGCTTTTGACTTAACACCCCAAGATGAAGCAACCCAGTATTATGAAATAGTAGAAATGGGATATGATATTCCTCAACTCCAGCCCTGTAAGCAAGAGGGTCAGTTCTGGAGAGATACAGGGGAAATAATGGAAATAAAATATAATATCCCTCAAGACTCACCCTGTGAGCCTGGAGCTCAGTTATGGAGAGACACATTTGCAAGGAAATGTGTGTGCATAATAGAGCCAAAAATTAATAATCTACACTCCAGTATGGAGGTAGTACTTTGGTCCAAAACAGGTATCCCATGGATCGCTGCAGATCATTGGAGCACGACTGAGGAGAATAAGGTGCATTCCCAACTATCTGCGTGGGACATTGACTTGCAGGAATTAAATTTGACTCATATATCGTTTAACTTGGAAACTGGACAATTAGTGATGTTGTCAAAGGACTATGGAGAACACATTACTTACCTGAAATTACTCAACGCCAGCAAGATCCTCAATGCACCATCTGCTTCGGTGTTAGAAGGACTAGCCACGATTGGAAATGCAGTGGGGAATGGTGTTAAATCTTCTATACATGAAATAGGATCGATAGGACAACAACTATGGAACACTATAAAGACTGTATTTTCGGGAAAATGGGTCATATATGTTATAATAAGCATCATAGGATTGTTTGGGTTAATCATTTTCGGAAAATTAATTTTGTGTATGTTGTCATGGAATCATCATAATAAGTTTGTAAGGCTTAGTAATGAAATATAATTGTAATCAAACCGCCTAATGGGCACGGGGGGATGTCAAATTGAATGAAATAGTTTGAATGTTTGTAAAGGTTGCCCATTAGCCAGTTTCAGGAAGAAGATAAGATTTATCTCCTTATCTAGTTCATTGTTTTGGGACTACGTGCAAAAGGTCCTGACTTCGCTTAAAGTCTTAATTTAAATTTCATCTTTTAGAAATCTTTTACAAAGAGAGCAAATATCCTGAATTCCAAGAGATCAAACCCTGAGGCCTTTTGACCAGGTTGGTAAGAAAAGGGCATTTGCAGTGATATGGAAGTTTCCCAAAGGTAATTTAAAATGCTCAACAAAGGTAAAAGAATCTGTTGAGTAAGATCCGAGCCCAAATTTGGGAGCAACCATATATTGAGTAGGAGGAGCCCTCTGACGGCAACTCGCTCAATAAAACCGGTAACTTGCTGTCCCAATTTGGAGGTGACTATACTTGTAGAACAACGAAGGAAAAATCGCAAGTATAGCCCGGTTCAGACTGATCACCTGAAACCACCCTCTCCGTGAACACGAATCTCTTAGTTCACGCTGAAGCCGCGGAGCACCTGAAAAGGACTGAAGGAAGGGGACTTAGTCCTATCACTGCTGAGGCCAGCCTATTGAATTGTATTGCTGAGCCCATTTCATTGAACCGTACTACTGAGGCCAACCCATTGAATCGTACTACTGAGGAATGAAACCATATTTTGGTATTTGGCTTCTTGGAATTCTAGGATTGTAAGTATATTATGAAAATAATAGTATTGATTCAAATTTAACTTTTAGTTGTAATTGTAGTTGTTTTTGTAACACTAATTCTTATAGTATTGTTTGGGAAGGAAGTGCATTTGGAGCATTGTTTCTGATATATGTAATTATTGTGTTTTTAATGTTTGTGGCGTTTCTTAAAGCTAAGCAGTGTTATATACGTAGCAAAGAGTTTTAAAATAAAATTGTGTTGTATAAATTAAGTGTGTAATCATTGTGAAATCGTGCAATCAATTAACTACTCCCCCAGCCAGTGCATCAAAACGAATCAGTAAATTGTGTGGGATTTTCTCTATTCCATAACTCACTAGAGACAACACACACACAAGAATTCTGAGCATTTTACAAATATACATATATATATATATATTTGCATGTTTGTAAAATGCTCAAAATTGTTCTGTATTGATAAATACCCAATTTCACTAGTCACAAGCTAGCACCTAGACTGTATTGATTCTTACTGGTAGGATTTCAGTACCTTCCTTCTCAGACTTCCTTTTAAGAGGAGCCAGTCTGCCACCCTTCCCCATCATGAGATGCTAAGTTATTTGCAAATGCTTCTCCATTTCTGCTGCCAAGTCCCCTTGAGACCTCAGAGGGCTGACTGCTAATCTCTTGACATGTGACTACTACGTCTCTTGACAGCTGATTTGTGTTGGCCCACTGCCCCCTAATGGCTTGAACCTCTGACAACTGGCAGTGGTTAGGAACGCCAATAGCTTGTTCCTGTGACCGTGGCAGAATAATCGTCTCATGACTGGCAGCCCCGCATTCATGGCCAATGCATTTGGAAAGCTCATGAATAGAGTTCCCCTCCCTGTCCCTTTCTATAGCACTATGTTGCTTTTCTCCTTCCATCCCTGTTTTCTCCCTTTCTATTATTTGTTATGTAGTTACAGCAGACAGAGATATACTTCTTATAGTTCTCCCCTGCCTTGTTCACACTGCTGTCTCTTTTGGCTTTTTCACAATATCCCAGAGATTGCTGCCAGCTTGCTTTGACATTCTATAGCACTGTGTAAAGTTGCCTAATAAGGCCCCTGGCATTTCTCTCTTCCTCCCCCACCTCCTAACAATTATTTCATCTTTCATAGGCCTTACTTGGTAACCTTGGTATTTATTTTCAAACTGTGCTTTTGACTCTTCTTTTTCCATGGGAAATTTGGGGCCCAGATGAACCCAGTTCAAAATGAGCTGTGGAATCACTGGGGTAGAGATTACCCTCACTACTCTCCACAGTGCAGAAGACATTTTTTGTTTCACAGCTTAAAATCTACCCCCTTCTCCTGATCAGAAGCACATGGTGTGAGCTTGTAGGCCAATTACCTGCTGGAGGAGAAATTATGGATGTTGAAATCTAGGTATTTTCTTGTGGAATGTCTTTATTTACACCATATCCATGAATCCTTGAATACAGGTAAGCTCCTCTTTCAGGACTTTCAGATGAAATACCAATGTCCAGCTCCCAAGGAACTCTAGCTAGAGAGATTAAGATGATGAAAATTTCTCTTGGTGCTTGCAACAGCCCTGCCAAAAAAGGAATGTGCATCAAAAGAAAAGAGATCCACAACTTTTCTTCAGGGCCTTTATCACTTGTGCTCTAATGACAAAAATTTAAGACATCTAACAGCACCACCTGGTGACTCCTGATGTAATAATAGTTATTTGTGTTGACTATGTAAATTTAGCATGGGTACACAAAGCTAGATTAACAACCTGCATGACACTGGGCTTGTCTACATGAGACACTAGAAGTGCAGTAGATTAATTCTATTGCGCATTAACATGGCAGGCAAAAACTGTGCTAATGCGCAGTAGAATTAGCCTACTGTGCGCTAGTGTCACCTAAAAAATGTGCGCTGGCACTACTGCACATTAAGTTGAGTACATTTTATTACAGGTACTCAACTTAATGCTCCATAATTATGGCACATTAATGAATGTGTAGACATGCCCACTAAGGCTCATGCTAACTCCCACAGACTTAGTTTGCATATAGGATGAGTGCAACTTTGGACAACACGGAGCATCACAGGATACCATCAATGCTTCTAAACCATGGTTTCCTTCTTTTCTTTCCTTTCTCTGTGTTAGTGGGTGCATCTGATAGCCTTCCACCCACTCCAGTCCCTGTCCCTGTCCCTGTCCCTGTCCTCCTCTTCATTCGCCTTTCATGCTTTGATGTTAAAGAAAAATAAACAAGAATGGGGAGGTCAAAGGTCAGTCTGATCCATGCAGAGATGCAAGTTCAGTGAGACTTCCTCTACAGGGCTCCTCCTCCCCTACATTCTGCATCACCACATCTGGCTGAGTTGGTGTCTATACTTTTTGTACGATTATGTCCAGCTCCTTTGTTTTCTCCGCTCACTGAATCAAATTAATTCAAACTCACACACCCTGTGGTCAGCAACTCCTTCTGTGGTCCAGTCAATCGCATGGGTATATTCCTTCCTCATAGAAATTATCCATCATCAATCAGTCCTCATATAAATCACTTCATCATGCAGGCCCACTCTAAATCAATTAACCCCTACCTATATGTCTTTGGAGACTGGGTTGTTCTTCAATCAACTATTCTTGGGTCATGTCAATTCAACACATGGATTCCTCCTTACTCAACTGACTCTCATTTATTTCTTCCCTACTCAGGTTCCTTAGAAAACAATCAATTCCATGCTCCCCTTGGCCCTTTTTACATCATCATGCCACTCAAGCCTTTATTTACAATCCTCTCTAGCAAGGTTCTTTATCTGATCCCCACTTTCATGGCCCCAGCCAACAGTAGCTGGCCTATCACCTGAACTCACCACACTGGCTGTCCTTCCAGCTTCTCTTGTTCCTGGTCCCATTCTGGGCTCCTGGTACTCCTGTCTATGCTTCACACTTCCACGTGAACTGTGCTATAGCCCGTGTCTGCCTGCATGTTCCCTCTCCCTGGGAGAAGTGACCTGTCAAGTTTTTCTTCTTTCCTTCCAGGTCCCAGGGGCCAATCTGCTCTGACTCCCATTGTACACCGTGGAGTGTCCTGGGGAGTCATTTCTTTTCCCTGGCAGAGTCCCTGCTGCTGCGTTCGGTGGGTACAGCCAGCTGGCTTAGCGTCCTGGTAGGTCTGTTCACCCCTGCACTTATGTCTTCCCTCTGGAACAAGGGCTGGGGATGACTCCTGTTACCTTCTGTCTGCAAACTGGTTGAGACATGAATGCTTCTGTGCAAGTAACAATAGGCTTCCCTTGCTTAAGTCACTTTTAGAAAGATAAATGTTTGCAAACAGAGCTGGCTGCCAGGTGGTCCGGTAACACAAGTTCACCCCCTTGCAGAGCTCAACTCATGCAGTGCATAGGATTTACAGCTTAATGATGCAGAACCCATGAGTGGGACTGTAGTGAGAGCAATGGGTTTCTAAACATGATTACTCTTGACTTGGAAAATATATAGATCTGGACACAATAAGGCACATGCCTGAATACATTTGCTCCCCTCAGTTCCCTCACCACTCTTGAGACTTCTTGGAGGAGATGGAGTCTAGGAGCCTTCTCCAACTTATGGAGTCATTGAGCTAGTCAATGAGCACCTTCTCAAAACACCTTTGTAAAAGCAGGTGGTGAGAGATCCTTTTTTTAAGAGAGATCCTGTCCTGTTGGTCAGGTGACTCTGATCAGCTTTATCACTGGATCAAAGTCCCTTACCCAGTAAATTGTTGCTTAGTTACTAGCCCTACCCATTCCTGAAGAGTAGATCTGCCCTTGGCTGCAGCCATCTCTTTTTCCAAGGATGCTCCATTTAAATGGGAGATAATAACAGTATGACCATCTAATATTAGCCCCGTACTTCTGTCCCTTGGGTTATTAATCCAAGACGGAAGTGAATGGAGAACAGAAAGGCCTAGAGAAGAGAGTTTACAGTATACACAACATAGAAGGTGTTTTGAGAAGGTGCTCATTGACTAGCTTAATGACTGTATTTACTTACAACCTAACAATTAGCCCTCCAAAACAGAAGGAAGCTGATTTTCTGCCCAAAATAGAAGCCTCCCACTCTGATACCTTCTCCACCCAAAGTTTAAAATTAACTGCACCTATCTGTCTGGCCACTGGCAGCAGCAGTGGCATTTCTATTTGGGCAGCTGAAGGAGTCAATTGACTCAATGGCTCATTGTTTTCATTCTAGAAGCATTAATATCCATCTTTTCTTTTAAATGTCCTTGATGTTCCACCAATCAATCTAATCTTTCTTTTGGCAAGTTTGCTGTCTGCCACCAGCTCCTGGTCTCTATTCTCCTACTTGGCAGCCCTACAAACTGTTTTTAACTCTTCTCAGCTTCACAGATCTGCCCACGGAGACCAGTCTTTAGCAACAGCTACAGTTTGAACTTCTGGATGAGCAGGAAGGGAGGGTGGCCGAACTGAAGATCAAGCTCTGTCCCTACTGTATGCAGCCATAACTCTGGAAAAATCTTTTTTTCTTCATCCTGCCATCCCAAAATGAAAGTCTTATTTAGGGATGTGCAGTATGCAAGAAAATATAGTATACAGAATGTGCGTATGCTAATTTAGAGAGAGGCAAACTTTCCTGACTGTGGGCTGGAATGGCTCACCCTCGGTCAGAGGTGGGTGACTGAGTACTAGGACTCAGCTGTCCCCACCATTCATTCCCACAGTGGCACAGGAAGAGCACTCACAATCGACGTCCTCCACCACCAAATGAGGCTGAAGTCCCATGTCTGTGGGCTGGATTCAATGGCTCCACAAGCCAGATCTGGCCCACAGGCTGTAGGTTGTCCCCCCCCCGCATCCTTGCCTTAATGCAATCCATACTGTGTACCTAGATTCCCCAGATTGTCATTGTGACAACGGTAAGGTCCTGTGGCTTTTTAGCACAGCCATACCATAGTGGTTTGTCTTTTGCTTACTTACATCTCTGCCTCCATTTTCCCAGGCAAGATACTATAAGTGCGTTTTAGGAAAGATCTTCATAACACAAGTGAGAAGCCCAAGCAGACAATTCCAGGGAGTGTCTCAGCATGAAAGTGGACAAATTTGTGGTCATTATTTTGGAACGTCCAAATAGAGCGACCATAAAGTCCTGGTCCTCCATGCCCACTACAGAGGACTAGAAGGCTATATCAGGCAGGCAGCAATAAAGGTCAGAGAGCTCCTGCAGGGGAACAAAATTATAACCCACGCATCTTTCTCCCTCACATGACATAGTATAAGCGGCAGGATTTGAACCCATGCCTCTAAACAACCTGGCCTCATTTCCAGATTTTGGCACATTAACTGGAGTCAGTGCAGTAGGGTGTGGACCCAATGATCTTGTAAAGTCTCTTCCAGCCCCTAATATCTACGAATCTATGAATGGGTAGGGTCTGCTTCTCGGAAGGACTCTCAGGTATGAAACAGAGACAATGTAGAGCAAACATACCTGAAGTCACAAGCCCAGCAAAGTCCTAAACCAAACGGTAGTGAACTGAGTTCATTGTCAGCTGAAGCCTCATGTACAGGGAGATCATATTGCAAGCCAGCGGCACTGCTATCACAGGCACATATCTGAACCACCAAAAGGAAATGGGGCTAAGAGGACCATTTCTAGTGCAGTGACTAGATAGTAGGTCTCTGCACAGGAGGGAATTTCATCCCCCATCTCTACCCTGTCCACACACAAAAAAAAAAAGGAAAAAAAGAAAAAGGATGCCCAGAAAGTCTCACATCACAGGCAGGAGTTATTCTGCTGTTGCTTAGAAATCATCACCTCTCAGGGGCTCATGGTTTTTGAGCAGCCTGAACGAACACAGCTTAGCCTGGCAAGTAGCCCCAAATTACTGCATATTCAGCGTATCAGAACAGGGACATATTGTGCACAGGCTGGTTTGCTGCCAAGGACAACCACAAAGCCAAAAAACAAACTAGCATCTGGATCCCCGTGCAATGATAACCCCTTCCCCCTTTTATTGAAAAAAAAAAAAAGCAAAGCCTATATTTTAGATCTAACTTTACACTCCCTCCCTACCTTCAGTTTGGCTGCTCTCCTGTATTTTAATAAATCAAAGTGAAAGCCATGATGCCTTTGGATCAATGAGCATCTCTCATCATCTCTGACCACTGCACATTTGAGGTTTTCAGTACACATTCCTCTTCTTGCTGGTCATGCCTGCTTGAGTTATCACAAATGTCACCCGGGAGTCCACAGGGCAGCTTTCTCTGTAGGTGAAATACCATGTACAGATATTAGGGCACAATGTACATAGTTCAATAGAAAGCCTGGTTGGACATCTCCCACCACAGCTGTTTGTCAGAGACAAGCTCATTTTTTTAACTAAAAAAAAATATTATTACTTTTAACCAAAGTATCTGCTTTCTGTGGGGAAAAAAATCAACTTTTTCATCAAAAAACCCTAAGCCTTTTACTTCTTCAGTCAAAGCTTAAAAGTGTTCTCTATTCTTTTTGACCAAAAAGAATGGATTTCCCAGTGGGAAATGCTTCCTGGTTTCCAGCCATCTCTGTTCAGTAACACTAGATCATGTCTTTAGGCCCAGCACAAAGCGAGAGGTGATGACTAACCAGCATCATCCCAGGCGTAATATCTGGGCCTGTTACAGATTGTGCTGAGCCTCTCAAAATGGTGATTACACCAGCTCCTCTTCATTCAGGTTACATGCTAGAAGCTATATGGAAACTCAAAACACACCAAAATATATGCAGATCTGCTAAGGAATTAGGATGATGTGGACAGAGGGCTTCCCAGGGTATTATTTTATGTAGAGGGGATATATAGGGCAGAACAAAAGGAAGAGAGAGCCGTGCAGAAACACATCCAGGGAAGGAGCAGAAACCAGACAGCTACAGAAACACTGGTAGTGCAACCTTGGAAAAAGCTTAGAGGAGGGTTTTTTGGGTCAGGCACTGGCTGAAAAAGGCCTGAGCAAAGAACACTGTGAGCAAAGAAATGCTCTCTGGGTGCGTCTACCCTGGGAGGGCCGTGGGACTGTGCCAGACTCCTCCTGGGGGTGCAGGCCCCCAGATCTGCATGCTGGATGAAAGGAGGCTGCCTCTGCCTCCTGGGACTGGTGCTGGGCACAACCCACGCTCAGCACCAGGGAAGATTGCTGCTGCCTGTCCCAAGCAGCAGCCTCCTCTCATCTGGCACACAAATCTGGGGGTTTGCACCCCCGGGAGGAGTTAGGCATAGCCCGGCAGCCCTCCCAGGGGTGCGAGCCCCAGATCTGTGCCCTGGATGAGACGAGGCTGCCTCTGTCACCTGGGACCGGCACTGAAGCTAAGTAAGCCCGCTTTGAAACTCAAAATGTTTCAAAACTTTTGAAATGTTTTGAGTGCCCTCATTTTATTTCAAAGCTGTTTCAAAGCCTTTTGTTTCATTTTGATTTCAGTTTTGAGCTCGAAATGCATCGAAACGGCTTCAAAACAAAACACCCAGTGAAATTTCGCACAGCCCTACAAGGTAGAAGGAGAAACACCTAGCTAGCATCGAGCTGCTACAATGAGAAATAGACCCCATTGGTAACAATAAACGATGGTGTTTTACTGGGAGATCAGAGATATGTTTCTCTGTGGGGGCAGAGTAAGGGGTGGTATATGATAGTAAAGTATGTGTTTATAGGCTGAGAAGTAGAGTGTATGCACTGTTAAGTGGTTAATAGTTCATTTCCTTGCATTTTTAGTTCTGTATGAGATAGCTCTTATGGTTACAGACACCAGATGGCACCATTTCACCTAGGCCAGGTACCAACATTACAATTTTACTAGTATAAATGATTGTAAACCGGTCTATACCTGTAACAGAACAGAAGTTCGATGCACACAGACTGGTTTAAAAACGGTGGAATCCAGACTAAGATTTACCCCCCTCCTATCAAAGGGTGTGTTCACTACCGATCTAAACTGTGCCACTTACAGAAAACCACTTAACTCAGATAGATTCTGCCTCAGGCTTTTTGAGTGTCTGTACCTAGGCACAGTGTAGCATCACTTTTGCATGCAAGCTGTCCTACTCCTCCTTGACAAACTGCTACATTGTTGTCCATTTTGTGATGTACATTCTTTTAGCTGGGGCTGTTGCAAGCAGCAGGATTCTTCACTTTTCTTCACTCCTTAAATTCTTGTGGCAGAGATGTTTCTGGGGAATTTTATGACAGAGAGCATTGGTTTTGTGTCATTTTGACTTTTCTGACTCAAAGACACATACAATAAATAAATATCCCCCCCCCGTGTATATGTACGCACATATGCACACACACACTCACACTCAGACTTCTGATTCTTTTCCAATGGGATACCCAACTGCCAGCCCATGAAATTTGCTATTGCCTAGCAGCAGACAGACAATGTATAATATGCGGTTGTGCATATGAAGATATAGAAGTCACATTTGCTCATCACTTGAATGCAGCTAGCTCTGAGAAAAAACACAACCGTAGTTTTGTAGCACATGAATGTGCAACAGACTGCCGATGTGGGCTCACCAGATTGGCTTGAGAAACTTACCCTGGGCTAGAAACAGTGCCGGTGAACTTGGGCCAGTGACCCCAGGGGTGAAGCAGGGGAGCCCTGCCCTGTGGAAAAGGAGAAGCCAATTGAAAGCATCTCAGCAGTGGCTGAAAGCTGCCAGTTACCCTACCTGTGGTTCTTGAGTCAAGGGCTGACTAATGCATTCTGGTTTGTTTTGTGATTCTGATTATGCCATTTAAGTTCACTTGTAAATAACCTTTCTTGTTATTCTTGTTTTGTAAATCAAGTGTAAATAGTTAAATCAGTTAAGTGTTAGACCTTCTTGGGACTACTGGCTACTCTGTGGGGAGCAGGGGCTGGTTGGAAAGTAAATTGGCGCTGGCCGGAAGCCCTGCCCCACTCTCACCACACCATCCCTGACATTTGGGCAGAGGTGACAACTATTGGGCTGTCACCTGGGTTGCAATTGTTTAGCAAGGAGAAAGACATATCCAGCTGAAACTACAAGGGGAATTTAGGTTGGAAGAAAAAAATGACCCACTTTGGAGTTCAGCCAGGTAACCAGGACTAACTTTCTTTCTGTACTGAAACTTGCAATAGGGACTTTAGTGAATATGGTCTTCCAGTTTTCAGTCTCACCTTTAAAATGGCATCTCTCAGCACAGTGCCCCTACCATCAGGTTGTGGCATTTTTTCACTACTAAGAGAAAAGGCACTCTTCTAAAGGCATGTACTACACTGTACAGCCCTGCTCTACTTTGCTTGAGTTTGGGGAGGAGGGGAAAGGGAAGATAAAAATTAACTGAAAAGAAAACATAAAAATACAATAGTAATCAGATATCTGTCAACTCTTCCCACAGATAAGCTCACGACACCAGAATTATGTTAGAAGTTATCTTTGATGCTGTGGCCATGGCAGGGTGCTATATAGCTCTATGGGTGGGTTTTCAAAACCACTCAGTGGGTGTGTCCACATGGGCTATTAATGTGATTGAATAAACTCCAGCACAGTTCAGTGTGCTGTGGAGGGCCTGGCTGGGGCACGAGGGTGTTCCAGTGCAGGGTTAGCCGGCAGGCAGGCCCTTCACTGAAGCACCCTTGTACCCCAGCCAGCCCCGTCAGCATCTACATGTGCACTGTGGTGCACTAAATAATGCTGCAGTAGGGTAGTACTTGTATTTACAAGTACTAACCTACGGCAGCATTTATTAGTTTACTGTAGCCTAATAGGGCCGCATGTATAGGCGCTGAGACGTCACTGCAGAATTAAGTAGGCAACTGCAGTAAACATCTCATATAGACTTGCACACTTAGTGGAAATGGGCATAAAAATGGAAACATACACAGATGAGATAAAAAAGATCACCCAGACAGTGTTTCTGCCAGTAGAGAGCTATTCCATCAAGGACATTTTCCAAGGACCATGATGTGAGTCAAAACATTTTTTTCTAGACACAGCATCCTACATTTAAGTGAGGTATATGCAGCTTGAAACTAAACTATGTTATGTTTTTATTTTCTGTCATGCATCTTTCTGTTTATTGTGGTTTGTCTACACAGGGAAGTTAGATCAGATGGGGTGCATCTACACGTGTGCTTTACTGAGTAGACTGATTTCCTGCACTGTAAAGCATCACCATCTACATGAGTGATAATTAGGCTGGTGTAGATTAATTTACTGCACTGTCAGATAGTCCCATCAGACACAAGTACTGTCCAATGGCAGAGTGAATTATTGCATTCAAATACACGTGTAGATGTTGATGTCAAGATAAATTTACTCTGGCTCAAATTGCGCCAGAGTTTATTCAGTCGCATTCACTACACATGTAGACATATCCAGTAAGGCAGTGCTTAGCTCAGAAGTTAGTTCAGAGTAAGGAACTTAAAGAGGAACACCTATTTCTAATTAACTCCCTGTGGGCATGTCTTCATATGAGCTTTAATGTGAAGTAGCCTATTCTACTGTGCATTAAAGCGTCACACCAAAAACAGTGCTAATGTGCAGTAGAATTAGTCTACTGCACATTAAACATCACTAAAAAGATGCTTGCTTTTGCTACTGCCCATTAGGGCAGCCTAATGTGCTTTTATGTAGTACTTCATATTAGAGGTACTAAACAATGCACAATAGCAAAAATGTATTAATGAATGTGTAGATGTGCCCTGTGTGATGCTCTTAGACCAGAATAGGACAATAGAGATATGAAAACATTATCACAATGTAAAGGAGGTTGGACTTCATTTTGCATCAGTTACCCATTGGTAACTGCCTCTGTGCAGTTTTTTACACCATGGCACAGCTTGAATTTCTTTAGGGACAGCATTTCCAGAGCATTCTTTCCTTCTGGTCATTCTGATGGAAACTAAAGCCATGAATAAGACATTGGGGCTCCCTATAAAGTGCATGGAGACAGCTGCGTGTGTCAGGATGGGATCCATCAATACCATTGTGCTGAGTGAGAGATCTGTTGCTTTCCATGAAAGAGTCTTTCATTTACTGTAGGGTAGGAATATGAAGAAAATCAGTTACCATAAAGCAGCCGAGGCCTGTGAAAAGCCCTTTTACTTCACAATAAATTGGGTGAGCCTAAGAATGTCTTATCCCAAATTAAATTACATTTTTTATTAAATTAATTTGGAGGAAGGGACTCTTATTCTGAATAAGAGCTCCCAGGAGCAACCATTCTGAAATAATTTCCCATGTAGACAAGCCCTCAGAGTCCTCTCTGCCAGCGATGACACAGCGACTGATAACATATATTTCAGATAATAAAATTACAGGTATCTATAAAGCACACGCTGTAGCTTAGCTGTAAGTATATTAATACAGTAATGCCTAGTGAATTAGGTGACTTAATTACAATGTGTATGTGGGTCCCTACTCTCTGAGATCCCAGGAAAAAGAAACCTCCTGTAGGCTGTAAGAAAAAGTAGGATGTCTCACCACTGCCGGTTGTGACCCTAGAGAGAAGGCAGAAGCTGGAGACCTTGGTGAGGAAGCTTTGCCTGTTTTCCTTGCACTTTTTCTTTCTTTGTGTTCAGTGCTTTTTGCTCAGTTTTACATTCGTTGGGGCCTGTCCTGTTTGGGTTGTTGGAGTAGCCTCATTTGTTATTTAAACCCCTGAATGGCAAAGAGCTCAGTTCAGCAGGCCGCGCTGGGCTTCTCCACTGGCTGTTAAGCAAGGTGTCTATCTACAAGGCTGCAGTGGCATGGGACAGGGCAGCCCCGCCACATCCCACCCATGCCTGCAGGCATGCTCCCAACCAGGGAATGAAGCCGCTGAGTAGCTTCAGCTTAAAGCCCCTCTCAAGCCCCGTGTCTGACATGCATGAGAGTGAGATGAGACTGGCATGGCCTCACCAGCAAAGGGACATGCTTGAGCACCTCCTACCTGGGAGACATGGGCTAGGTACAGTTAAAAAAAAAAAGCTTGAGGTGGAATCGATATAAATTATGCTGTACTCTTTAGATTGGTAAGGAACAGAACACACGTTTGCCCTTGGGGGAGGGCAAATCTTAGACCAGGTTCTTCCATTTTTAAACCAGTCTGCGTGCACCGAACTTCTGTTAATGGGTATAAAGCAGGTTTGTACGCTAAACTTTCTGTTCCGATACAGGTATAGACTGATTTCTGATCATATATACCCATAAAAGTGCAATGTCTGTACCTGCCCACTGTCACTGCAGTGTGGACAAGCTCGTAAAGTGCAAACAGTTAGTTACTTTGCTGTTTCATCCTGTGGCAGAGGAGACTCTCCCTGAGACTTAGCTTTTGTTACTCTTTCCAGCAATATGAAAGAAGCAGCTAATTCAGATGGGGAGGAAATGTCTTGCTTTTCAGGCCCGGCAACATTTTGCACAGGGATGATCTGGCATTTTGCAACCCAGGCTGCGAGAGGAGTTGCATTTAGTTGTGTGGCCACAGGAGGGATTTCTTTTCTTCTAAATGAAGTGTCGTTAGACTTGACGCGCGTCTGCAGAACACTTTGATTTCATCGAGTTTGGGCTTCTAACAGAAAACTGTCCCACCCTGCGCAGCCAGCCCCGCGCTTCCTGAGTAGGGGCACAACACACTCCTTGGCCGCAGGCCGAGCACCCAGCTTAAGCAGAGAGAAACAGAGTGCAGGAAATGGCCTTGAGGAACCTGCTGGCAAAAAACTGGCATGAAGTGTCCTGAAGCATAAGACAGCACACTTCCATAACACAAATGGGCAGCCATGGATGAAATGTCATGAGGATGTTCTCAGACTTGTTGGGGCATAATTACAAAGGGCTCTGGAAGCAATCACTGGAGTGACTAGAGCTGTAATTTTCAGCTCAGCCTCACTTCTCTCTTTTTCCGACTTCTGTCATGCACCTGCTGTGACATTTTCATGGCATCCGTGATATCTGATGTTCTTCAAGTCTGCAAATCAGTCACTGGTTAGTAGATAAATACATTCAGTCTGACCAAAGTCATTTATCAGGCTTAGAAAGAACACCGCTAACACTTTCCCAGGAGGGCGATGTCACTAGTACATTGATTCCTTCCCACCTTCTCTTCCCCATTTGCTCTCTGTCCTTTTGCTGTGATCTATAGGGAATCACAGGACAGTACAACTGGGAGGGCCTTCAGGAGGTCATCTAGTCCAGCCTGCTCCAGGCAGGAGCATCTCTATCTAATCATTATGTAGTATTAGTAAAATTCTCTTACTCCTCTCATATACAGCTATCCCTACAATACCCAAGATTATGTTATCAGGGCAAAACACTCAGTGCTGGAGTGATATAGCCATAGGGTGCGTCTACACGAGACACTAAAAGCACAGTAGACTAATTCTACCGTGCATTAACGCGTCATGGTGAATACCATGTGAACATGCTAATGTGCAGTAGAATGAATCTACTGCACAATAGTGTCACCGAAAAGACATGCATAGGTGCAGTAGTGCTGATTATGGCACATTAAGTACAGGTACTAAACTTAATGTGCCATAATTACGGCACATGAATGCATGTGTAGACGTGTCCATGATGGATGGTCCAGGAAATATGAGAAGCAAGGGTTTTTGCAGATGATATCTTTTATTGGACCAATTGCATGGGTGGAACAGAGCTGACTACAAGAAGAATGCCCTGAATTCCAAGGCTTGTCTAAATCTATCCCAACCATGCAGTTGGTCCCATAAAAGGTATCACCCACCAAAATCCTTGCTTCTCGCAAACAGTGCAACAGATGTTTATGAATTTGACTGAATTTTGATATCTTGCCACTAGGGGTCAGCACTGTTCTTCTGGACTGAGGACAGGCTGGAGGCCGGAGATCTGGGTTCTAGCCCTTACCCCACCATTCCTAAACTGGGATCCGTGGGCCATCGGTGGACTGCGAGGCCCCAGAAAGTGGTCCAAGGATCGTCCTTCCCTTTCAGTTAAGAGTTTAATGCTGCATCTTTGTGTCACTAGAGACGCATCATTTCTGGTTCTATGGGCCTGATACACCTCTCTGTAAAATACAGATGATAATAATAATAATAATTCACCATTTGTCTTGGCTGATTAGACTAAATTCTTCAGGCACACCTCTTGCAATGTGCGTGCATCCTGCCTGGCCAGTGAAGTCCCAATCTCAGGTGAAACTTTGAGTTAATGCACCTGTTTAAACCCCTCTGAACTTCAAGTTAGCACCTCTGTCAAAGGGAGATATGCAGTACAGCACTCATGTCAATCTTCATGGAGCATCCTCATCTACCCTATCTCAGCATAAGAGAGTTGATATGATTTTGGTAGTCGGGTCTACCCTACACTGACCCTCCCAGAAGTTTGCTTCTCACTGTTTAGAGGCTGCAATCTTGTCTTAATATACGTGTTTTTCTGCATGTTATGTCCCTGGGCCAGTTGCAATTCTCAGGTAACAACCCATGACAGCAGTGAGGAGCATAGGGCCAGATCCTTAGCTGGTGTGAATCAGCACAGTCCCTTGGGAGTAACCCACTGAGATCCTCTAGACTTTCCTGTTCTTGTGACTGTGCCACTGCCATTGCTTGGCAGGGAGCAACAGAGGCCCTAAAGCAGCACTCCCACTGCTGGGGGTTGCACGGACCCTCGGACAATGATAGGAAAAGGAAGGAAAGCCCCAGCGTTCACAACCCCCTGTGCGCAGAGCTGCACTTTATCAGGCAAGTGGGAGATGTGGCGCAGTGATCATTCAGCATGATCCTGCTGTGCTAAGTCGGTCTTGTCTTATTTTCAAGCTGCCTGCACAAAGCAGCATGTTAATGCAGATTCAGTGCACCTGAGACACAGGCAGTGGCAATCCAGGGCCTGATCCTTGAGCTTATATGATAGCCAATGGTGCTGAGCACTTTAACACTCATTCCCGTTAGGGCTGGGCTGTCCAAGGTGGCCTGAGAGTGGTCAGCTCATAGCCTGCAGGTGCCTGATGCCTTTACCTCCTTGGCTTCTTGCACTCCCCTCTCCCCCATCAATCCTGGTGCAGGTGTCTGGGCTCTCCTCCCTTCTGCAGCCTCCACTTCCTGGCACCATTTGTGGGGGCCGTACAGCCCACAGCCACTCAGAAGGCTTGCATTCATTCCAGTTGCCTTAAATCAGTCACTTACTGCAAGATCAGCCATTGCTGAAGTCAGAGAGACTTGCCACTGCCCTGGAGGGTGGCTGCACTGCTCGGGTAGGGTGGTCTGCTCAGGTTTGGCTGGAGAAGACCCCCCTCATCCTTGCATTGCTCAAACAGACTGAATCATATTCTACCATTACAAATGCTAAACATGTTAGCCTTGAAGCAAGGCTATTCATCACAGGCTCTATTCTCTGCTCATTATGCGTGAGTTACAATAAATCAACGTTAATGAGGCAATTTTGGTCATTTTCACTTTATATGAGAAATAATTATTTTTTAACACTCACAAAATATTCCCCAATTAAACTGATGAATCTCAGTGAGGTCTTGCCAAACAGACCCTCTTCTCCTAGTTTATCAGCAGTCTGGCCTGTGAAATTCATTGAGGACGTGCTTGGTAGGCACAAAATAAGTATATTTTTTAAATGCTTCCCTTTGGTGCATTTTAATGGACTGAACAAATGGGACCCTTTGGTGAAATCAGAGACTGAAAAAAGAGTCAACATGTCTTTTTCTCAGGGAGGACCCCCCCCACCCCCCTAGTCATTAGTTTAACTACCGTAGGACAATGCAACATCAAACATGCGTGAGGATAAAATGAAGCTCATTAATTCACCGGCATTGTTACCTAAGTGTATGTCTGTTCCCTGAAACACAAGCACAAAACTGTTTTATTTTTGAGAAGAAGGGAAGCAAAGGGCCACAGTGTCCATTGTGCCAGGCAGTTCTGTGCCCACAAGTCCCGTCACAAATGGGTACATGCGGTTACGTTTCTAGCTTACATGGTAGAAGCTCATCCTTCAAAGCCCCACACCCTTGCTTTTGAAATTCCTGACTCTCAGAGTCATGCAGCAGATGTCTATGTGTCATCCCCTGGTGCTCTCAGGGACAGATGAACAAATTTCCCCATGTAAGATTTTAGATTATGGATTTGCATAGGATGGTTTGGATAGGGATGAACTTGCCTGAGGCAGGGGTTGGACTAGATGACCTCTGGAGATCCCTTCCAACCCTGCTTCCCTATGAATATGACTATGACTATTCCTGCTGCTCTGTGCCAAACCCAGAAACATGGCACTGAAGGTGACCTACCCCCATGGCTGATCTCACAGCTATGGTTTTTAGCATACCTGATGGTTTTTAGCATACCTCTTAGGGCTTCACCACCATGTTTCTGGGACTGGTGCAGGCAAGCAGGAGAGGGTGGTCCCTGTTGTGGAGGATGCGGTGTAGATATGCCCTGGGAATCCACAGTCTTTGGCCCTCTGTTGATTTCTGAATTAGAAAAAAAAAAAAAAGCAGGTGCCCAAGTCACTTAGATGCTTTTGAAAATTGTCCCCTTTATCTGCACAAGTGTAAGCCCAGAGTCGCTCTGCTGGCTGCAGTGGGATCGCACCAGTGTTACTGGGCTCATCTGCATTGGAAAATGACAGGGGAGTGACCGAAGTGCATGAATTAAAGGACACCGGCCTTTATCGTGACTAGGGTGGTATGAGGGGACACCCACCCTATGCAATGACTTAAGAGGGGCACAAAACAGCGGGCACCATCACTGCCGACCCAGGTGCTGCCACTGCCCAGGGTACCAAGCTACTTACGCCTCCCTGCCCGAACACCTTCATTCACAAGAAAAGTGGCCTTAAAACACTGCAACTTAATTTCTACCTTTCTTCCTTTAAATCCTTGTGCAGACAAGTCCTTGGATCAGCATCTGGCTTCTTGAGTCTGATCTTCCATTCCCGAGCTAGGTTTTTCTGCTTGTGTACTGCTGCAGGACAGCTAAACAAGGAGGAGAGAGGGGTGGGGAGGTGGGGTATCATCATTTATGCTGACAGCAAGATATTCTTATAGCAGTTTCGCCTGAAGCAGAGGACGGCTTTCAAGCAGCCTGTGTCTCCATGTGATTCTCCTCATCGGTACTCCTATGTTAATATTGCCACTTGGGACTGGCCCCATGGTACAAGTTGAGCCAGATTGAGTGCACGGTCTTCCAAGACACAGTCACAATCAGCCAAGCAGGCCAGAGTGGTAGCCCTGTCCTCCCCCTTCTTGCTCTGAACTCTATGCTATGGAGTTTTTTTGGTCCAAACTTTCCTGTGCCCTTGAGCTTTGAACACAAACCCACTTCTGTGGGAGCACAGAGAGAGGAGAAATACAAACCCAGAGCTGACAGCACTGTGATCCAGTGCTGATACCCCCAGGTTTAGGTTCCCACTAACAATGGCATGAAGCTAACTACAACACCTGATGTTCTGCTTCTGGTTTGAAGGGGAATATCAACTGTATACATGCCCAAGACTCATATGAATGCAAAGCCAAAAGTCACAGGATGCAATCAATGCCATGGATAAAAACATCACCTTTTAATAGCCTCCAGAGCCTTGGTAGCGACATAACAAGACATTGGCTACCATGCAGGCCTGGGTAAAAGGGTAAGTGCAGGAATGACTATTTTAAAGACCCCATCCACAGTGGGCATGTCCACATGTGCTCTTAATTCGAAGTAGGCTTACTGCGCAGTAAAAATACTGTGGAGTAAGCCTACTGGAGGAGTATGTCTACACATGCTCCCTCTTGGGAGCAGATTTGCTCCCACCCTCCTCTGCTCCCTCGCAGCAGCAAGGGGGAGTTCCAGGCTCCTCCTCCGTGCTAACCCAGGGACTGGCGGGGAGTACAGAGCCAAGAGACGGCTGTCTTCTGGCCCCGTACACATCAGGAGCGGTGCTGATATGCACAGGGCAGAAAAGCTGCTGTTGCAGAGCTCTCCCACCCTGTGCACTTGGGGACAAGCCCTGTGCCCAGCAGGGCTACCCCATGCAGCTCGCGGCTGGCTGTGACCTGTCCTGCTTTGGGGCAGGTCTCAGCCAGCCCTGGGCTGGGCAGCAAACTCTTCTGGTGCAAGGAGCTTGGAGCCTGTCCTAGCAGCAGGAAGATCCCAGGGGCAAGGAGCACTCTCCTAGCCCCCACTCTGATGGCAGGGCCACCGTCAGGAGCTGCCTGCTGCTGGGGCAGGGGGACATTGTCCTGGCCAGGCTCTGACCTGAGCCTGGCCCAGCAGCAGGCAGCTCCCAGGGGAGGAGATGGTTTGCCCATCTCCCGCTGCCTAGACTGACTAGAAGCAAATTTGCTCCTGGTTGGCCGTCTACACGTGGGCTACTGCACAGTTACTACTGCACGGTTAATTTGCTACCCCACGGTTGACTAATTGACTGTGGACTAAGTGTTGGCACATGTCAGTGGTGACACTTTACCACTCAGTCAATTAATCAACTGCGCAGCAGATTGTCTCATGTAGACGCACCCAGTATGAACCAAACTTCAGCACCAGAGGGACTGCCTTGGAATAGATGAACCAACTTACATTTCAGGCCATTAACAGCATTATTACCTATCCATGTGATCCATTGCAAAGTAAGCAACCAATTTCTGCCCCAGTGCTTCGTGCCCTTTCTATACTGAGTCCCACAAGCCTCTAGCTTCTTCTCACCATTTCTGTTTGCCAGGAAAGCTTCCCCTCACTCCTGCCCTTCATTTGCTGTGCAACAACCATTGAACATGAAAAACAGTAATGAACATCTGAATCCAAGAGGCCCATGAGCAAAATTATGCTGTGCACATTGGTTTGGAGGTGCAGCATTGATCTCGTTTTATCACCCAGCTTATTTCTGACATGGGATTTGTTCTTAAAAGGAGCTGCAAGGAACTGGGGAGAGATAACTCAAGTTATTTCTTCCTCGGAAATTCTTTTAACTCCAGATCTCAGGTAAGGAACAAGTTCCCTCTCTGCATTTTCAGTAAGTGAAGAAAGAGCTGTCAGTTTACCAGGCATTTCCCGGCATACAGAATTAATAGTTTTTATCTTCCAGGGATAATCCATGACCTAGCTGAGTCAGATCCAAACACAAATGCCTTTGTTGTAATCCTAACTCCAGGAACAATTTTTGCCATAATGTATCCCATCCTGAAAACCCCAATGGTATTAAATGGCCTTTGTGTTATTACACCACGTTTAGGTCAGTGTACTTCCATCAGCCAGCCGTAAACTGACTTGGCTCCACCACCTGCAGCCAACTACACCAGCTCACATCAGTTGTGGAGCTGTGCCACTAGTTTTGATGGGGGTTACGTTAGCATGATGCAGCAGACAACTTTGCTCAGTGTGAGAAACACAGGTGCCCCCAAATCTTTATTTTCTTCTGAAGCTGTAAGTGAAGAGCAATTCAGTGGAATCTGACTGCTGTCAAAATCAATATAAGAAAATAATTATTTAAACGAGTTCATTGATTTCATGGATATTAGGGCCAGAAGGGACCTCATGAGATCATGGGGTCCAGCTCCCTGCCCAAAGGGCAGGAAGTCAGCTGGGGTCAGATGACCCCACCAAGGTGAGCATCCAGGAATTAGGCTCATGGCGTCAGCACATTGGATCAGACCACAGCCCACCGCCCTAAAGATGAGGCCTGCAATCAGCTTATGAGGACCAGCAGTGCTGCCCTCTAGCATCCTGCCCCGCTGTGGGTGGGCTGCCTCCTAAACCAGAAGTCTTTACAGTGCATCAGGTGGGCTAATTAGCATTGCTGATTGACAGCATCCATTAGCATGCCCTCAGCTAATCACCACCCAAGGTGCTGTCATCCCAGGTCAGCTGGTAAAACCTGACGAGATCACTGGTATGGGTGATGAGATTAATGATCAGCACCACTTTCCCAGATACCTTTGGGTACCCCCTTGAGTATCTAGTCTGACCCCCAAAAGACCAAAGGATTTTTTTTCCCCAGCCCAATAACTTGGGGATGCCCCTGTAAAGTGGGAATAAGGGAGGGAGTAAGAGCAGCACATGCATAATCTGCTTCTTCCACTGCTGCCTCATTTCAGATCACAGACTGGCTGCAAGGTATGAGGAAGGAAGTGACAAGGGCTTAATCCTGCCAGGTGCTGAACCCCTGTAAGATTAGCTCTTTAAATCGTTAGTGGAAAAGAAATGGGATGAATGGAGGGTTCGCCATGTAACAACCACATGGTAAATTAGTCACAGGGAGACTTGTGCTAATTAGCCCATCATGCTAATGAACACAATGGATTTTTCTTTTTTATTTGATCAGAGAGAATAAATCAGGAGGGGAAAGAGAAGGCGGATACTAGTAAGGAGATGAGACAATTAGATCATAGGTGATTTATGCAGGCTAGACATCCTGACTTTGGAAGAGCCATTGAAGAAGGCTGCACGATATTAATACAGAAGTTCCCGTCCATCCATCAGAATAATAGTCCTGGCCTCCACATCCTCTGACCTATTCGAGTAGATTTTGAGTCTCAGGCTTGCTGCTGGATAAAACAATTTTTTTTTTTTGGATTTCCTGCTCTCTAGCAGAGAATAATGTAATGAAATCCATGACAGTTTTGAAAACTCTTTAAAACAGTCCCCTCCGCATGCTGCACAGATGCTAAAGAGCAACATTGGAGACATGGAAGAATGAAAACGCATTTGCCTTAGACGTGTAGCACTTAAAGCAGTGGTTTTCAACCTTTCTAGGCTCAAGGCCCCCCTAGGAAAATGCCAGCTCTTACTTTTCACTCATTTTCTAACTATAGAAATATAATAGAGTAATTATTCTATTGCAAAGAACTCAGAAAGCCTGCAACAGGGCAGAATGGTTTAAACACTATGGATTTCTGTTTGAAATCTCTGGATTTATCTTGTGAATCATGTTTGCAGACCTGAGACTGCTAACATTGCACACCATGCTTGAACGATTCTCGAGGCATTAGGGTGCCTTGACGCCCTGGGTGAGAAGCACAGAGTGAAAATGTACTCTGGTATTTAAAGATGCTTGATTCTTCCAAAAGAGGTTTAAATGGCAATTAAAGAGCATGGGAGACCTTACCCGTATCTTCCAGGGGCTCCAATCTTGTAGTGTCACCCACAAGGGCTCTTTATGGTCTTGTCTCAGTCTTGCTGGGCTCAAGTGGTGCCTGGACCCGGTACGAGCTCTGTGCTCCAAGGAAGTGATACGATTTCTACTCAGCTCTCCCCCAGGACATGCTAAAACCACTGGGGTTGAACATGTGGGTGAAAGCCTAGCTTGGCTCTGCAGTTTCCAAAAGGTTTGGCACAGCTTTTGTCCAGGGGAAACACACCTCCATCAGCAGCAGCCCTCCACGTGCAATCACGCACATGCACAGTCCCACAATGAGTGCCGCAAGTGGAAATGCTGAAGGCTACGATGTCCTTTGCTACAGCAGAAACCCACATCCTCAAGTGCCTGGGATCCTGCACTTCCTATGGTCAGACCTCACGGCCAAGTTTTCAAGGTACTCCTGACACACCGATCCCTTTTGGAAGTCGGTCCTCGAGGATGGCTCCTGAGCTCTTTGACAAATCTGGCCCTCTGTTTTTCTTACCGTCAGGTGGAACGAATGAAGGGCACCTCATTCAGAGCAGAGCTGGTGTGCTCAGCAGAGCTGCATGCCTGGCTCTAATAAGATCAATTAAATGAGATAGATACATATAGAGCCCAAGCTTTCATGAACTCATCTGCCTCATCTGCTGCATCTAATGAAGTGAACTCGAGTTCACAAAAGCTTGTGCTCTAAATATATCTTATTCAGTTAGCCTATAAGGTGCATCTCTGCCCTGATTTCTGCCTGACTTCAGATGAACACAGCTAACTACTTCTCTCTAATTGGATCTCCAATGATTGCTCGCACTTGGCAAGTCATTATGCTGCGTGCTTGACAAATGCGTGAGTGGCTCAGAGTTTGCTTTCCTCTGTGTGGGGCTAGGTGACTGCTCCCCAGCTTAGATTAAAAGAAAGTGAGGGTTGGAATGGCTTTCAAGAGGTCGTTTAATCCAACCCTTGGCTCAAAACAGGACCATCCCCAACCAGATCATCCCAGCAAAGGCTTTGTCTAGCCAGGTCTTAAAAACCTCCAAGGATGGAGATCCCACAACCTCTCTGGGTAACCTGTCCCAGTGCTTCACCACCCTCCTAGTGCAAAAGTTTTTCCTAATATCCAATCTTCTGTATGGAGTCCCTCAAGCTGCTTCCCATCATCATTTCCTTTTCCCAGGAAACCTTCCGCCACCCCGTGCCCTTCATTTGCTGTGCAACAACCACTCAGGATGAAAACCAGTAATGAACACCTGAATCTAAGAAGCCCATGAGCAAAATTATGCTGTGCACATTGGTTTGGAGGTGCAGCATTGATCTCCTTTTATCACCCAGCTTATTCCTGACATGGGATTTGTTCTTAAAAAAGAGCTGCAAGGAACTGGGCTGCCTGTGGCCAGATGCCTGTGGGGACACAATGATGAACAAAGTCTGGCATCGTCCATGACATCAAGGGACCATGGGAAAACATGAGCATGGAGACATGGGCCAGAGCTGTTTGTTCAGCACTTGCGCATGAGGAAACACATTTGGCTTGCAGCGAGGCTGGTATAAATCAGAATGAACATCTGTGGCAGCAACAAGTGTTATTCTGCATTTAGGCCTAGATTCAGCCAGGCATTGAAGAACGTGCCTAGCTAGAAATATGGAAGTAGACTTATACAAGACAATGGACAGTTGACTAAGCACTGCACCAAATTGCAGCCTTACCCAGAAGTGATCGAGAGAAAATTTGGCCCCAAGGGATTAAATTTGTCTATGGTGGAAGAGGGTAGAAGCAGCATTTGAAAGTGGAGAGCCAGCAAGGGAGAGAAAAAGAGAGGGGGGTAAAGAAGGTCACTCTGCAGGTGAGGGGGCAGGTCTAGGGGCTGAGTAACACACAGGGGGGTGGGGGGGTGGCCATTTTGCATTTACACACCTTCTTTTGTGATAGCAAAAGATAGCTATGGGCACCAAAATGGCCCCACAGTATGCCAACCTTTTTATGAGCCACCTGGAAGACTTCCTCAAGAACTGCACCTGCAAACCCTTGCTATACTTGATATATCGATGACATCTTCATCATTTGGACTGAAAACCTACAATCTCTGATTGTGTGCCATCAGAAATTCAATAGTCACCATCCCTCCATCCTACTTTCTCTAGAATACTCCAGCACCAACATCTCCTTTTTAGACACGATGATCAGTATCCAGAAGGGTAAAATACAGACCACATTATACAAGAAACCCACAGACCAACATACATATCTGCACAGAACCAGCAATCACCCTGAACACACCAAAAAAGCTGTGATATACAGCCAAGCCCTCAAATACCACCACATTTGCACTGGGATTGCCACCTCACCAATCTTAAAAAGGCTTTCACCCAAAAAGGACACTCGTCCAGAGAGATACATCACATGTTTGAAAGGGCCACCTGGATACCACATGAAGAACTGCTGCAGTACAGAAGAAAACCCCCCACAATTCGCACACCGCTGGTTATGACGTATCACCCCTCCCTTGAACCTGTACGGAAAATCCTCAAACAATTGCAACCCATACTAGACAGAGACCCTATTCTTAAAAAGATCTTCCCAGAGCCACCCATCCTAGCCTTCAAACAAGCACCGAACCTCGCCAACTTCATCACCAGAAGCAAACTTCCTCAAGCCCAGAACACACCAAAAGGATCCAGACCGTGCCAGAACAAGAAATGCCAAACCTGCCCCCACATCTCCACCACCCCCACTATTACTACACCCCACAACAGAGCCATCAGCATCCCTGCATCTTACAGCTGCACCTCCAGGAATGTGATATACCTCATCCAATGCACCAAATGCCCTGATGGAAGATATGTAGGAGACACCAAACAACAACTGCGCACCAGGATGAACGCACACCGGGAATCCATCTAAGACAGAAATACCCAATTACCGGTGGGGGCACATTTCTTGCAAGAAAACCACTCTCTCTCCAATCTCTTAGTCCTGATCCTCAAAAGGGAACCTACAAAACACTTCCCAGAGATGAGCCTATGAACAGCACTTCATCAACCTTCTGGATACTAGAGATCGTGGACTAAATATAGACATTGCATTTTTGACATATTATAACCTGCCTGACATCTGACTCTCCAGGTATCTCTCTACTTTCTTCCCCCTTCTCTCTCTTCCCCCCCCCCCCACCCCTCCCCAGCCTGTCTCTCACCCATTGACTCCTCAATCTACATTTTCACTGACTCCCTGTCTTGCATGCAGCCCAGCCCAGCCGCTGGCTTCTTGACTTTTCATTGCATCCAGGATGAGCACACACCAACTGCTGACACTTCCTTAGCTTGACGAAGGGTTTTTGAACCTGAAAGCTTGCTTAATAATTGTTTTCCAACTATTTAAGTTGGTCTAATAAACGATATCAGATTCACTCAAAGAACCGTGTCTGCCTTTGTGATACCAAAGCACCTCCCAAACATTCATGAATTGACAGCCTTGCCCCTCACTGAGGTGCAGACCCAAGCTGCAGCTGCTGAGACGGAGGCCCAGAAAGGCAAAGAAAGTTTCCCAAGGTCTCATGGGAGTGGGACGCAGGATTCCTGGTTCCTTGCCGCTCGCTCTAACTACTGCACCATAATCCCACGTTTTCATTAATCTCCTTTTTGACGCCCCCTGCACATCATGTTCATATTTTGGACAAAGGTTTGAGTCTGTTCTTGTCTCCTAAATAACTCACCCAAACCTATACGGCCCTTAAGGCAAGTATCCTCTGGTCAGGCAGCGAGAAATTCCCCACACGGGAATATAAGCAAGACAAGAAGAAATGGATGGAGGCCAGTGGCATTTCCATGCTTCAAACAGCCAAATCCTTTCATCCACCCGGACGCCTTAGGTCAAAGGACCATCAACCCCCCCCATTTTCTTTCACAGCCTGGAGGCAGCTTAGCTTTGTTTAACTTTTCCTTTCCTGTTCCTAATGACCTCTGTGGAGGCTTTATTCAGAGCAAAAGGAGGCACCCGCTGGGCAAGACAAGGAATTAATTTGCTTTGATGGAGATTATTATATGGCCAGAGTGAATAGCAAAGACTTACCTGAATGAAACAATGCCCCAATGGTGGCCCTGCTGTTGACAGCTCCTGCCCTAGAGAGGCCTGCACTGAAATTTGTTTTGGGACTCTCTTTGGTGCACTGAGGGGGTAGCCTGGGGGGAAGCAGATGTTGATCATCTCTGCCAGGCATCCACTCCTGTTTATTCTGCTCATTCCTGCAGGTCTTTTAATAGCAAATTCTCTGATGCCTTGACGGCATCAGCCATTCAACCTCTCAAGTGACCCGGCGCTTGAACATTCCCCAGCACTGACTGCAGCGGCTGCTTGCATCACATCAGCAGCCTTTCAACGTGCCACTCACCAGGGCCCCGTCTTGATCATTGCAGATCACTTGTCTCGGTAATATTTTAATGATGGGGGCAGCAAATGACTCTCAAGGCTCTGTCTGTTATGGCAGATGATACCTGATATGCAAAACTTTCGTGTGATGAGCTGTCAAATGAATCTTTCTTTGCTGACATCTGATATTAAAACCCGTAGCAGAAACCAGCAGTACAAAGCATCAGCCTTCTCGGTCTTGTGCGTCTGATCTGCCACCTGCCAGGTCAGGCGACCAGACAGTAAAATGCTGCACTGCTTCACTTCCTAGGTTGCTCTTCCTCCAGCTTTGCGTCCTCGATGACCAGGGATCCTGGTTTTCTCTGATAAAAAAAAAAAATCCCCAATTTTGGGGTTAAAAAAAGTGACCCAAAATCCACATTTTTCTGCGTTTTAAACTAAAACACCACTAATACCACCACTAATATATCTATATCTGTATGTATGTATGTATGTATCTATATATAGATGTCTATAGATATAGATATATGTGATGTCTGTATATGTGTGTGTGTGTATATATACACTTCCTTAGCCTGACGAAGGGTTTTTGAACCCGAAAACTTGCTTAATAACTATTCTCCAACCATTTGGGTTGGTCTAATAAAAGATATCAAATTCACCCAAGGAACCTTGTCTGCCTATATATACACACACTTATATGTGTGCATGTATGTATGTATGGTGGTGTTTCAGCTTGATCATGGAAAAATGTGGATTTTGGGTTACATTTTTAAAACTGGAAATTGGGGATTTTTTTTTTAATCAGAGAAAACCAGGATCCCTGTTGATGACTATCAACAAACTACCATGATGATGATGAATGAGGGATAGTCTGGGAAGTAAATACACTTCACTCCCTCTTTAATTTTTCTCCTAAGCCCTTCTTGTTAGGAAAAACTATGTGGATCACTCAAATATTAGTGAGGGTATATGGGAGCAACATGGCTTTGGAAACCATTCCCAGTCTTCTCCCACTTGCTAGACAAGTCTGCCTGCTGGGATGTAACCATGCGAGACAGACAAGAAGGAGGACTTCCCGCTTTACACGTCCCTTCCACGTGGATGTATTTCTTGCTGGGGTCACTTGATCCCAGCTGACTTCCTGCCTATGGCGGGGGGACTGGACTTGATGATCTCATGAGGTCCCTTCCAGCCCCTAATGTCTATGAAATCTATGAAATGATGGGTCAGATTCTACATAGCTGTCACCGGTAGTGCCATCAAGGTTAACAGGACTACACCAATTTGTGTCAGCATCTGTGTGGGATGGGACGCTTGGTTCTAAGCCAGCAATGCTCTCTCCCTGCTCCACTTGACAAGACAGTTTCTCCTTGCAGGGAATGGACTTACAGAGCATGGTGCTCTCATGGTGCACATCTATTTGCACTGAAAGCACATGTCTGCTTGTATTTGGAAGCACACATGTGCTTGCTCTGGAAGACAAAGGTCTGAGAGAGAAAGGTTATCTCCATGGCTCCAGCTACAAGGCTGCTCTAACTTGTACCAGAAACTGAGAAGCCCACATGGTCCGAGAACATAGGAAATGCAAAGAGGGCCACCTTCTGCCTCTGCATCTGTGTCTCACGTGTAGGAAGGGTCTGAGTGGAGCAATAACTTGCCCTGTGGCTCCAGACTGGCTGCCTCTGTCACTAGAACCAGCACTGACACCTCTGGGCACGTCTACACAAGATGCTTTAATTAGCTCCGCAGTAAAGTGTCACCATCGACATGTCTGGCACTATTAGGCTGCAGTAAACTAACTCTGCTGTAGGATAATACTGCCTGACACATATACTATCCTATGGCAGAGTAGTTACATGTGGCAAAATACATGTGTAGATGGTGATGGGGCTGGCTGGGACACAAGGGTGTTTCAGTGCAGCTACCTCTGAACTGTAGCGCCCCAGCCAGCCCCTTCGCAGCATGTTCAGCTGGGTCGGAGAGCCCCTGGCTGGCAGGCTGACCCCTGGGGGGGCCCTGCCATCCAGAGCTGCTCCACCCCAACTCAATGTGCTGTGAGCCCAGGCACACATCCAAACACTGTGCTCAGGAGCAATAAACTCTGGTGCAGACTGTGTTAGAGTTTATTGCTTTGCCTTAATTGCATGTATAGACACACCTTTTATGCTGTACTCTGGGTAGGTAGATTACCACTACTGAGTGAATGACTAACTGAGTGAAGCCAATTATCCTGTTCCAGGATAATTAGCCAACCCCTGGTGTTGTGTAGGAACAGCTCATTACTTCCACTGTAGAGGGCAGGCTGTGTGGAGCTGTGTGTGGGGTGTTTGACACAATCACATTGTAACAGGAAACCCTAACCCTGTTACTAAGAGGCAGGGTGGCCCCTTTAAATCCAGAACCTTTCGGTCATGGCCAGCCGGTCAAGTAGGAGTTAAGGCTTAAGCCCTGCCAGCCGGTCAGGTGACAGGAAGAGGAAGGCCAAGACCTTACAAATAGTGCGTGGAGAAGGGCAGAGGGGCAGTAGAGAGGCAGACTCCCAATGACTATGGTGCTGTGCCTGCAGTCTTGGTTGGAAAAACACATTGCCCAGAGCCATCCTCACTATCATCTAAAGGCTGTAGAAGAGGAGAAAAGAGAGGCCTAAGTTGCACCCTCCCAAGGCTGGCTAATGTGGGGGGACTACCTGTGGTGGGGTAACTCCCAGCAAATCCCACATGGTGTGCCCTTGGGGAAAAGGCGAGTAGGAGGCACCTGAAAACCTCTGCCTCCTGTTCCTGAGTTGCCGGGTGAATGAAGAAAGGCCAAGAGAAGCCCAGGACTGATGTGATACCCAAAAATGTGAAGACTCACTCGGGTGAGTGCGAGTCTTAAGGGGGAAGGTGTGTCGCAGAGCATTCAGGTGCCTGGCTCCTATAAAGAGTGGAAACTGCTAGGGGAAGAGACCTAGCAGTGAGTGGGGAGCCACAGCTGCTGGTTACCAGGGCTGCGGAGAGCCCGAGTGCCAGTGAAGGCACAGTACGAGACAGGGCTGTGGAGAGCCTGTGCGCCAGTGAAGGTGCAGAGGGAGACAGGGCTGCGGAGAGCCTGAGTGCCAGGGAAGGCGTATAGCGAGACAGGACTGCGGAAAGCCTGAATGCCAGTGAAGGCACAGAGCGAGACAGGGCAGCGGAGAGCCCAGGTAGGACCTGGGAGCCAAATTATAATAAGGCCTAGACCGAACAATGTCAGTTCCATCTGCAAGGCTTAGGCTGCGGTGTTGGGGAGGAATGGAGCCAGAGATAGCACACCCTGGCATCAGGGCAGGAAATGGGCAGCCTCCTGCTTAATTACATCTATCAATCAATTAACAACAAGACATGGCAGGCGAGAAGGCGGGTAGGACCACCAGTAGGCAGACCCCAAGGAGGCGCCCCTGCTATACACATACACTCACAATTAGAAGTGCGATTGCACCAACTCTCTTTTCCATCTATATCACAGCTATTCCACATCTCATTGCTGAAAGGCTTGCATGGGGAGTCAGCATCCAGTATTGCATGGGTGGAAATCTCTTTAACATCAGCTGGCTACATTCCAAGTCCAAGATAACCAAGACCTCTATTACTGATCTTCAATATGCAGACAACTGTGTCATGTGCCACTCACCTGAAAAGCACCAGGTCCCTCTCGATTGCTTCTGTGAAGTGTATGAAATGCTTGGACTCACTGTCACCTTCATGCAAAATCAAGATCCTTTATCAACTCATCCCAAACCAACCTCCACATATTATAATTAGAGGGCAATTCTTGGAGAATGTCAAGCATTTCCCCTATCTTTGTAGCCACTTTCCCCAAAAGTAGACATAGACAATGATATTCAACACCAGATAAAATCTGCCAGTGCTGTCTTTGGACATCTGCAAAATGGCATCTTTGATGATCATGATGTCATACCCACACCAAGCATTTTGTTTACTAGGCTATTGTCATCCCTACTCTGCTATATAGGTGTGAAAGTTAGACAACATGCGTCAGAAGTATCTGAAAGCTTTGGAACGTTACCATCAGCGATGTCTTTGGAAAATCCTCCGTATCAACTGGAAGGACAAAAGAACAAATTCTGGCTGAAGAAAAAGCCACAAGCATGAAGGCCATGTTTATACGGCACCAACTCCACCGGACAGGACATGTCATAAGGATGCCTAACAACCGCTTCCCAAAATGGGTTTTATACTCCCAACTCACAGATGGTCACCACTCTAGAGGTGGGCAAAGGAAGAGATTCAATGACACCTTGAAGGCCAATGTGAAGAAATGTGATATTAAAATCAATAACTGGGACACTCATGCACTGAATTGTCCCCACTAATGCTGTGATGTATGACCAGGCATCAATCATTTTGAGCAAACTCATCTCATTATGGAGGCAGATAGACAAGAGAGACAAAGGGAAAGAACTGTGACTCAACATCACCAGGATCCACTCCTTCCTCCCTGAACTATTTGCCATGCTTGCAGCTGAACATGTGGATCTCTCTTCAGTCACCTGCAGACTTATCAAAAATGTCACTATTTAATTGGAAACTGTCATCTTTGTATCAAGAAACTAATCATGACAGTGCACTTGAGGGCCCTACAGCCAGCCATGGTAAATTTATTGTGGAGACCTAGCCTAAGAACCTGGCCCCAAGACCATAGTCTGCCCCCCAGGATTCATAGATGTTACAGTTGGAAAGAACCTCAATAGATCATCAAGTCCAACCCCCATAAAGGGCTCGTCCGGGATTTGAACCCGGGACCTCTCACACCCGAAGCGAGAATCATACCCCTAGACCAACGAGCCATGCATCCTAAACTAATGAGCCATGGACTTAGCAGGACTTAGCAACTGATTTTTCTCTGGAGGATGAGGAAAGCCCTTTCCCATACCAAGCACAGGAAAAATGTGCTTGGGAAGTGGAAGGCATGCAGGAAGACAGGGTAGAGCAGGCAGCCTGCTCTTTGATTAGCTAGGGAGTTGTGTCAGTCTTCTGTAGTGCCCATCCGAGCCTTAACTAGCGCTAGGCAGTTCTCAATCCTTCCTCTCCAATGGCCCAGGCAGAATAATGCAGTCTGCAAGGTCAACATAATTACCTGTTCCTTCTTATTAAAAGAAGAGCCAGAGTATCTATTAAAGATCATTAGAGGGCTTTTTTTTCCCTTCTCTTGCTAATGATTTATGAGGAGGCTATTTATTTCCTTTTACTTGCTCCCGAACATGTATCTAATTAGATGAGGCACTTTTGGGTCCCTGGCTTGCCAGAGATAAATTGCATTCTCCAGGGTGAAATCCTATTTATTATAAAATAGAGAGTGCATGCGTGTGTGTTGGGGGGTGGATGTTGTCAGATCAAACAGTTAGCTATTTATTTTACAGGAATGAGCTGTACAGAAGACTGCTGACAACCCTGACACAATATAGACTTAACACCCTACCCTGCCACAGGTAAAGCAAGGCAACCACAGCAGCCAATGTCTTGCTTTTATAAAATGTCAATATATCCTCCAGAGGTCCCCAGGGGTATGGTAAAGTGACTGGCAGCAGTTAACACTACCATCACTCTCCTACCACCAAAGTTTTAGGCCCATGGGGGAGCCTTCTAGGCTGGATCTGGCCTGCAGGATAGGGGTTGAGCACCGCTAGCCTAGCTACTCAAGGCTACTTGTGTTGACCTGGGCTCAATCTCAGCCCTGCCCAAGGTGTTGCAGGACACCCATGAGGAGTTACTGTATCAGTTCCCTGTCTGCGAACAAACCTCCCTGGACCTTTCTGATTTATTTGGATTGCAAGGTCTTCAGAGCAGGAGGGCTCTCTTGTTGCAGACAGCATCTAATTTAAACCAGTGTTGAATGTGGCTGGATCTCTATAAGACACCATAATGTGCATCTTTGCACTTTTTCCACTGACCTTAATGCCAATTTGTAGAATTGTATCAATAAGTAACCTGAGACCAGCCGGCCGCTGTCAATGAGACGCGCACGCTGCAAAATTAATCTTTCTAACTTAAAACACACATTGTGCTATTATAAAGCCATGTCTATTAGCAAGCTACACGGGGCTCTCCCACTCATTTCTCCATGTTTCTACCCCATAAGGGTGGCAAATGCAGAAGGAAACAAAGAGGCTGTCTGTGGTGTCCCGTGGATTTTCTCTCGCGCTGGGACTCTGCAGCTCTGCACACGTAGCTAAGCCGATTCATTTGCACAGCACCTTCCCCACCAAGCTGCTAACAATACGTGTGAGTGATGGAACAATGAGCAATAAGCCACATTGATTTAGAATAATGGGCCCATGTGCTATTAGCATCACAGATTTGCAAAGAAAAAAGCTTGCTAGATAAACACGTTATTTTTCTTTAAAGATACAGAATTGCCGGCTGAACGGATAAAAAAAAATCTGAAGATAGAAAAGACCTGCTTCTGGTCTCTTATTGTTTTCATACCCCTATAATACCCTGCAGTTGCATGGATCATGATTAGGGTGATCATAGGTTGTTTTAGCCAGGATGCTCCCAGATTTCAGAGGCTGATCCTGGCTGGCTACAAACATGGGGCACAGGGTGCAGTGTGGCACCTCCCGTGCCTCCACACCACCTCCCTTTTAGGATTTGTTGTGTGTGGAGCAGGAGCAAATGGACCTGGCATGGGTCATGGCATGGTAGAGAGGTGAGGTGAGCCCCATAAAAGAGCACATATTGCCAGGCTCTTCATTGCAAGGCAGACGACTCTTTCCTGGGATAAACAGGGATGGCTATTTGCCTTGGACACAGCAACAGCCCCTGTGTTAGAAACAACCCAGCAGGCAGAGGAGACAGAGGTAGGTAGCTGTGTTCATCTCAAGTCAGGCACAAGGCAGGGCAGATGTGCACCTTTTCAACTACATGAATCGGAGATGCATAAACAGACACCGAAAGACGGCTCCTGACCTCCCAGCTGGCTAACAAGTCTGCTCTGTATGGGCCCAGCTATGGGCAGCCCACTAAATTCAGCACTTGGAAGCCAGCAAAAGCTCCCAGGAGACAAACAGGTTCCCAACAGATGGACAATATGGGAAGAAGGATGGATCTGTCCACATGCTCCAGAAGACCAGGCCTGAGCTGCTTTGTATGTCCATGGCCGCAGCATTGCTGCTATCATATCCCTTCTTCTCTTGGGAAAGCTGAGCTATGGGCAGTGTAAGACTTGGGGTGTCAATGGCAACTAGTGATTTTGGGAGCCTCACAGTTTAGGGACCAAATAAGATGGGGTCCCTGGCCCATATTCCCAGATGTTCAGAGAAGCTCAATTCCATAACAGTGACCCATAGACCCCAAATGCCTTTCACTTATGCTAAGCTAGTCTTGCAATGGTCCCACACTTCAGACTTTAGTGTGGCACCGAAGAGCTCTACTGCGATCCCAAACAAATACTTTATGGCAGAGAGGAGTTAGCACATGCAAGATTTTGTTTCCCAAGTTCAGGATACCATAGCCAAAACAGACAAATTTGGTCAAAACCAGTTCAGGAAGAACACAGAAATTTTCCTTAGCCTGTTTGCTGAAACCAGGCAGGACATCAAATGGCTCCCTTTGGTGATTTCATGTGACTTTGCTCTCAGAAGGGTCACAGACTTTTTTCCTATAGACATGGTCTTTGCATTTTCCTAATAAACAAATTCTGTTTGGTTATTTGCAGCTGGGAGCATGATCAATACTGAACCTTGAATGTATTCAATACTTACCGGGCATAGGTCAAGACTGGAATGACTATAATTGCCATAGCAAGCAGCGCTTGCAGAGTTTGCTGCCTAGTCTCTTTGCTTCAGATGGAGGAATGGGAGGGGTGGACACAGCTATACAGGGTCTATACAGGTCTTTGACATTTGTGCAATGCTCCATAATGTTCCTGCACTTTTCTTCATGCCCCCGCTCAGAGGCCACACGAAGCGTGATTTAAATCACGCAGCTTAACACAGACCCTTCCTTCTGCCTCTCAGTTCAGGGCCTTCCGCCTCAGCAGAGGCGGTCTGACAGCAGTGAAAGAAACTCGATGAAATAACGATTACCCTTTGGAATTAATTAACGTGGCCCCAAAGCCGTGTCGAAACAAGCGTGTCGCCACGTCAAGACATTGCATGAGCAGCATTGGCCCCGATCGCTCCGCTGCAAACAAATAGCAGCAAAACAAATGACAAAAATAAAAGGTGATCTCAGCTGAACTGAACTGCTGTCTTTGCCGGTAGATAAGGCCCCACCGAATGAACCAGCAGTGGTTGTGCAGCTGCTTCCCAGGTGGAGAAAGAGCTGCATTGCTCAGCTCGGGACGACGAGGGAATCACGGGGGAGTCCGCAGCAGTCCTGGGATGGGGGAAAACGGGATTTTTCTCCCGATGAAACCAACACACAAGGAAGAGGGATGCAGACCCAATTCATCACTTTCCCCATCTCCTGCCCCATTCTGTGGGTAATTAAATAAATTGTCCCTCCCTGAGCACGTGTTCCTACGATACCTGGGCAGAGGCTTTGTATGCTCTGCATGGGCTAGGGACACTCATACATGGTATGAGTGACCAGAAACCAGTTCAAATCTGCAACACAACAGAAGTTCAGTGCATATAAACTGTTTTCCAAGAGGCCAGAATGGTTTAGGAGACGCCTGGATGGATGTAGTATCAGACTTAACTGATTTAGGTTAAATAGGTTTATTGAACTTCTGTCCCAGATCCTCTCCAGATTCAAGTTAACTCACAGTCCCCTGGCATCCCAGGATGTTTTGCACCACCGCCTGCAAATCCCACCCCTCTTGCAGGGTGGGTGGGCTAGCCTTAGCTCATGCTGTCTGCTCCAGCTGAGCAGGGAGCACTCCCCAGCTTCTGGCCTGAGCCACTGCAAGGTATGTCACTGCATCTCCAGAATCAAAAGTGAATGTCTGTTCACTTGCATGAAGACCTGATTGTGCTTTTGTAAGCACAGGAAAGATACAGGCTTGTCTTTCCTTGGTCTGACTGATGCCAGGTGTTATACAGCTAATAATTCTGCCTGTATGACAAGAGCAGAGAGAAAGCCGAAGTACGCTAGGTGCTGCAGGGGTGTAGGTTGTAGTCATGTTGGTCTAAGGACATAGGCAGACAAGGTTCCTTGGGTGAATCTGATATCTTTTATTAGACTAACCCAAATAGTTGGAAAACAAGTATTAAGCAAGGTTTTGGGTTCAAAAACCCTTTGTCAGGCTAAGGAAGTGTCAGCAGTTGGTGTGTGCTCTTCCTGGATGCAATGAAAAGTCAAGAAGCCAGGGGCTGGGCTGGGCTGCATGCAAGACAGGGAGTCAGTGAAAATGTAGATTGAGGAGTCAATGGATGAGAGACAGGTGGGGGTGGGGGTGGAGGAGAGAGAAGGGGGATGGAAGTGGAGAGATACCTGGAGAGTCAGATGTCAGGCAGGTTATAATGTGTCATAAATCCAATGTCTATATTTAGTCCATGAATTTTAGTATCCAGGAGGTTGATGAAGTGGAGTTCATAGGCTCGTCTCTGGGAAGTGTTTTGTAGGTTTCCTTTGAGGATCAGGACTGAGAGATTGGAGAGAGAGTGGTTTTCTTGCAAGAAATGTGCCCCCACCGGTAATTGGGTATTTCTGTCTTTGATGGATTCCTCGTGTGCGTTCATCCTGGTGCGCAGTTGCTGTTTGGTCTCTCCTACGTATCTTCCATCAGGGCATTTGGTGCATTGGATGAGGTATATCACATTCCTGGAGGTGCAGCTGTAAGACCCAGGGATGCTGATGGCTCTGTTGTGGGGTGTAGTAATAGTGGGGGGGGTGGAGATGTGGGGGCAGGTTTGGCATTTCTTGTCCTGGCACGGTCTGGATCCTTTTGGTGTGTTCTGGGCTTGAGGAAGTTTGCTTCTGGTGATGAAGTTGGCGAGGTTCGGTGCTTGTTTGAAGGCTAGGATGGGTGGCTCTGGGAAGATCTTTTTAAGAATAGGGTCTCTGTCTAGTATGGGTTGCAATTGTTTGAGGATTTTCCATACAGGTTCAAGGGAGGGGTGATACGTTATAACCAGCGGCGTGCGATTTGTGGGGGGGTTTCTTCTGTACTGCAGCAGTTCTTCATGTGGTATCCAGGTGGCTCTTTCAAATGAGCGATGTATCTCTCTGGATGAGTCTGCTTGTTGGGTGAAAGCCTTTTTAAGATTGGTGAGGTGGCAATCCCAGTGCAAATGCGGTGGTATCTGAGGGCTTGGCTGTATATCACAGCTTTTTTGGTGTGTTCAGGGTGATTGCTGGTTCTGTGCAGATATGTATGTTGGTCTGTGGGTTTCTTGTATACTGTTGTCGTGGAAACACACACAGAGTACTTTTGGGTCAGGTCAGCAGAAGCTTTTATTCAAAAGAAACTACAGCTGTAGGGGGAGTTCCAAAGTGACATGGATTTCCCAAGCACTTGGAAGGGGTCCCCCCCCAAGAGCAAAATCAGGAGGCTTATATACTTTTTAACAGTCGCTTACAACTCACGTGATCATATAGTGAAATTAGCATGAAAAGCGGCTATAATATTACTTCATTATTTCTTTGCTGTTATCAGGATGGGAATTATGGGGGAGATAGGGTTAGTTCACAAACCTCCTTCTTGCACCTGGAAATCTACTTTGTACATACTTTTTTTTTTTTTTTCTACCTTCAAGGCCGCGGTGAGCGAAGCATTTGCAGAAGAGTTACAAAGAACAAACACTTGCCCTTATCTGTTCTACTGTACCGAGCCAGCAATTCTACACAAAGCGGTTATGTCATCTTATAACTAAAATAATCAAAGTTTAAGGCATATATTTTTTCTGATTCCACAGCCCCCCCCTTTGAGACTATTTAGTCTCACTTTAGCCTTAAATTTCCATTCTCATGAGCCTCTCTATTTCATCATGCAGCCTTTCATGTTTTCTTTCAATCTGCTCACACTTTTGTAACACCATTATTCTAGACTCTGCTGTGGGTTTTCTTGCCTTGCTAAAGCTTCCCCTGCTGGCTTTCACGCAGCAGAGGATCAGTTGCATTAAGACATAGAACATTATCAGAACTATCAAGACAAACAATATTCCATACAGGATTTTCTTGCCAAGGGCCCCGAAATCTGGGAGCCAGGAGATTAGCCAAGACCACATTTCTTCTAGACCCCAGTCAGTATTTTCTGAGGCCACTTGATGTAGGACCCTTAACTGATTTCGGATTTTGTGAATGTCAGTTTCTATTCGCATGTCCTGATTGACATAGACACAACAGGTGGAGTTTACTAAGGCACATACTCCTCCCTGGGATACCAATAGGTAATCTAGGGCTATGCGGTGTTGTATAGTTACTTGTGAGATCTGGGAGATCTCTTTTTGCAGAGCCTGAATTGCATCCGCAGTGGCATTTCCCATAGCTTCCATTGTGGCTGAAATGTTAATTATGGCTAGTTCCAATTCTCTTACTCCAAGCCACGGTATGAAGGTTCTCACAAATCGATGGAACCCTGTGTTTCTGGTAGCTAAGGGGTTAACCGCCCTTTTCATGTGATGGTTGACATTTTTTACTTGTTCCACATACATTGCACTATGCATTTCGAAACCAGGGATAACACGTCCAAGAGTGCATGCCCCCACCCAATTCCAGGGCAAGATTTTATGAGCCCTGTTTCCGCAGAGCCAGTAAAGGCCTGGGGCAGAAAGGGTACTCAAATCTCGACAGTTGTTGTGCCCTATCCGGCACTTTCGATTGATATGCATCGTATAGGACGGTCCACGTTCAGCTGTTATTCTGCTGGACCGAGATATATTACAAGAAGTAAAATTGGAGTGAATGTAAAATTCTGATCTGTTTGCAATGAGAGCAACATGAGGTTCCTTAGAAAAGTTGTAGACCATGAATCCTGTACAATTGAGAGAGGGTACGTTACCCAACAGGATTCCACTGGTGCTACTAGGGCTATAATCTAGAGTAGTTAGGCAATGAGGGTAGTGTCCTACAGGTGTGGCTTTATTATAAGCTCCGGTGTTGTTGGATCTGTAACAGAAAGGCGCCTCTACTCTTGGGGAGATTATCCAGTTAGCAGGGGCGGCCCTCCATTCTTTAGGAGCGGACCGATGGGCAGCTAACGAGTAGTGTCTAACGAAGCCGCCGTTTATTGTTCCCCATTGCTCGAGGGATATTGGTACTCCGATCATTGGGATTCCTTGGTGTAGGTGTGCTGGGCTGTGAGAGCATATCCAGCAGTCACTTTTATTTCCAGCTTGAGCCACCGCATGGGAGATCTGCAAATACAAATTTTTCTCCCACCCCCCTTGGGTGATACTGAGATACCCAAGTGTGATATATAAGGCTATCAGTGCCATTTTTAGATACAGGAGGGACAAAGAATCTTAACAACAAACATAACCAGTACCAGTAAGAAAAAGAACACTACCAGCCAAACCCAGGATGGCAGCCAAAGTCTTTCTTCGTCCTCTGGGCTCAAGTTACCTAAAGGACTGATAATGTCGGCTCTTGGTCTTGATCGAGGTGGTGATCTTCCGAATGGGAGCATTCACTTTCTTCGAGGCCGAAGATGATATCTTCGTTCTTCAACTGATGAATCCGGCTGGGCTGAGGTGTTGGGTGCAGGGGAGAGGTTACTAGCACTTGCACCCTGATGCTCCTCACTTGCCTGAGTGAGGTCCTGAGGGTCTTTGTCCTTGGCCTCAGGGAAAGATCCCAACCTTGGTTGGAATACAGCTGCTTCGGGGTCCAATGGAGGTGATACCTTCTTGCAGTGCGAGGCGTGAGTCCACGTTTGGTGACCTTGGCAACGAACAGCAGAATTAGTGGTTAGAAGTACCTGGAAAGGTCCTTTCCATCTGGGTTGAAGTGCGTTTTTCCATTGATAGACCTTTACGTAGATCCAATCCCCTGGTTCGAGGTTGTGACAGGGAACATCCGGTGGTTGAGGTAAGGCTTCTTGGACCTGTGAATGAACAGACCTGGCATACTTCATTAATGCCTTGCAATAATTTAGTACAGTTTCATCAGTTAATTGTAGGTCTGTTTGGTGAGGGGCAACAGGTGGTGTAGCTGGCATCCTCATGGGTCGTGCCATGAGTATTTCATAAGGGGTTAGGCCATGTTTTCTGTTAACAGTGTTTCTAATGTGCATAAGAGCAATGGGCAGTGCATCAGGCCATTTGAGGCCTGTTTCAGCACAAATCTTCGAAATGCGCGTTTTTAAATCAGAGTTTTTACGTTCTACAGCACCACTTGACTGTGGATGATAACTACAGTGTAGGTGTTGCTGTATGTTGAGTGCTTGGCAGATGTTTTTTACTATCTGTCCTGTGAAATGGGTGCCACGGTCACTATCTATTGTGAGAGGCAATCCAAATCTAGGGATGAATTCTTTGAGCAATTTCTTTGCTACAGTGATGGAATCAGCACGTACGCATGGGTAGGCTTCCACCCATCCAGAGAACACATCAATAATAACAAGAATGTACTCATAAGAACAGCACTTAGGTAGCTGCACAAAATCAATTTGCAGATTTACAAACGGTCCCCATGGAGGGGGATGGGCTGCGGGTGTCGTTTTTACCCGTTGCCCAATGTTGTGAGCTAAGCAGATGGGACAGGAGCTACAGTACTGTTGTGCCATGGAAGGAAAATTTGGGGCAAACCAATTTCTTTGTACTGTAGCAATCATTCCTCCCTTGCTTGTATGGGCCACAGAGTGGGTTAAACGAGCAAGATGTGGCAAAAGCTCTCTAGGCGCCACCAGGCGGCCGTCCGGGGAGCGCCAGAGAGAGTCGGGGTGCAGTGAACATCCTGCACGCAGCCAGTCATTTATTTCCTTTTTTGGGGCCTGATTTTGAAGAAGGGCCAGACTTGAAAGGCTAGCCAAAGGAGACTGGTCTGCTGAAAAACACACAAAAACAGAGTTAGGAGCCTGTGGGCCAGAAAGGGCCGCATTTCTGGCAGAACAGTCTGCCAGATCATTTCCTCGTGTGACATCATCAAAGGGTTTCTCATGAGCTTTACATTTAACAATAGCAATAGCAAGAGGCAATTGAACAGCTTCTAAGAGCGCTTTTACATAACAACCATGACTGATTTGGGTCCCTGATGAAGTGAGGAACCCTCTTTGTTTCCAGATTTGTCCAAAATCATGAACAACACCAAAAGCATACTTAGAGTCAGTATAAATGGTTGTGGTTTGATTTTTTGCAAGAATGCAAGCACGTGTTAAAGCAATGAGTTCAGCAACTTGAGCAGAACGAGCTTGGGGTAAAGAATAGGCTTCCAAAACAGCATACTGAGTGCATACTGCATATCCCGCAACTAATTTGCCTGCATCATTTCTAAGACAGGAACCATCAACAAACAAAACAAGGTCAGAGTTCGGGATAGGAATGTCCTTGAGGTCAGTTCAAGGGGTTAACAATTGAGTTGTGATAGACAGGCAATCATGAGGCTCACCATCAGAGGCAATAGGCAGAAGTGACGCAGGATTCAGAATTGAACAGCGATTTAAGGTTACATTTGCAGCTGACAGTAGAAGCTTCTCATATTTAGTAAGACGGGAATTGGAAATGTGCTGAGTTTTGCCCTTGAGCAGAAGGGCCATCACAGCATGTGGAACTGCAACGGTTAAAGAGTGTCCCAAAACTAGAGAATCTGCCTTTTCAACCAACAAGGCAGCAGCTGCAACTGAATGGAGGCAAGGAGGAAGTCCCGCAGCTACGGGATCAAGGGCAGAGCTGTAATATGCAATTGGGCGATGCTTTTCACCATGCAGCTGAGTGAGTACTCCTAAAGCGATTCCTTCCCGTTCATGACAAAACAAGGTAAAGGGTTTCTTATAATTAGGAAGTCCAAGAGCAGGAGCAAGAGTGAGGGCTTGCTTAAGGACCACAAATGCTTGTTCGGCTTCAGGAGTCCAAGGGAGGGGTTCCGGGGTGGTATCATGAGTGAATGCTTGCAAGGGTTTTGCGAAAGCAGCATAACCCAGGATCCACTGTCTACAATAACCCGTTGCACCTAAGAATCCCCTCATCTGTTTTCTAGTCATAGGTTTGGGAATGTTGAGGATAGCTTCAACTCTACTAGGGGAAAGGTGTCGTTCTCCTGCTGAGATATCATGCCCTAAATAATGTACCTTAGACTTGCAGAGCTGCAATTTAGATTTTGAGGCCTTGTGGCCTTTCTGAGCTAAAGCTGTGAGGAGTGTCAAAGTATCTTGCTCACAGGCCTCTAAAGTGGGTGAGGCTAACAATAGATCATCAACGTACTGAACAAGGGTGGACCCCCCTTTGAACGTGATAGGATCCAAATCTTTTTTTAGGATCTGGGAAAACAGGGTTGGGGACTCTGTATATCCCTGAGGGAGTCTTGTCCAGGTATATTGAAATCCCTGATAAGTAAATGCAAACAGATACTGGCTATCCTTATGAACGGGGATAGAGAAAAAAGCAGAACAAAGATCCACTACTGTGAAATATGTAGCATCTGAAGGGATACAGGAAAGAATAGTGGCAGGGTTAGGGACCACGGGGAAAGCGGGTAACACAGCGGCATTTACAGCTCGAAGATCTTGCACAAAGCGATACGTATCTTTACCAGGTTTTTTGACAGGTAGGATAGGTGTGTTGCAAGGGGAGCGTATTGGGACAATAATCCCTTGCTCAAGGAGTGAGGAAACGACAGGCTTGATCCCTTCCTCAGCTTCCTTTGAGATGGGGTACTGTGGGACACGAGGAAGTGGCTTGGCAGGGTTCAGGATGATACGCACTGGTTCAGCACTCAGCATGTGCCCCACTTCATTCGCATGGGTGGACCACAGCTGTGGAGGTACTCGTGCCAACAGTTCCTCTTGCAAGAAGGAAGTGTCAGAATCAGAGTACTCCTGGGTTAGCAAAGCCACAAGCTCGGTTTCCCTCTGTTCCGGTACCTCAAGGTAAACACCATCTGGGCTACAATAAATCACGCATCCCAGTTTACACAGCAAGTCCTTACCAAGAAGGTTGACAGGTGCACAGGGGCTAAGAAGAAAGGCATGATTTTCAGACAAAGGGCCAATAGAGATGGAGACAGGTTCAGAGACGGGATGTGGGATAGGTTGTCCGCCTATACCGACAGCATTTACAGTTTCAGGAGAATAAGGTAGAAAAGGAAACTCAGCAGCCTTTAGTGTGGAGCGGGACGCTCCGGTGTCGACAAGACAGGAGACAGGTTTACCAGAAATAAGGCATTCAACAAACGGACCAGATTGGTCAGTAGCAAGCAAAGGAGCAATGATGTCACTGTCCCTCAGGCTGTCCTATTCAACACTGAGAAAATTGACAGGAAGTGGAGGTGGGGGCTGGGGTCTGGGTCCTTGGCCGGGGCGGTTGGGGCATTCTGATTTCCAATGTCCTTCTTGCTTGCAATAATGACATTGGTTCCCATAGCCTGGGTTTTGTGGGCTCAAGGATCTATCTCTTCCCCTGAATCTACCCGGGCCTCCCCTTCCCCGTCCTCGTCCCCTTCCTCTACCTGGACCCTGCAACTGAGAAATCTGTAAGGCCATTAACTTAAACTCGGCACTGTCTTTAGACCGTTCCAATTTGTTATGAAAATGGTTAGCCGCAGCAAGGACTTCGGTCAAATCTTTAGTTTCCCAGCCAATAATTACTGTTTGAATTTTCTCAGCAATTTTAGGGTTAAGTCCCTGGACGAATGCTGCCACTATTGCTTGTTTAGCATTTCCGACTGGGTTATCCATTCCTGAGTATCGTTCAAATGCCTGTTTGAGGCGTTCTAAATAGTCACTGGGGTGTTCATTTTTGTTTTGTTTACAGGTATTTATTTTGGTCCAGTCTGCCTTTTTTGGGCAAATTGTGAGAACTGCCTGAACCAAAGCATTTCTCTTGTCAATAAAGTCTTGGCCAATCCCTGGGTTTTGATCTGGCCAAGTACAGGCAGCGTACAGACGTAGCATAGTCTCCTTGGGCAAAATGGATCGCATGAGCTGATTAATGTCAGCCCATGTTGGATTATAACAATTTATAACAGTCTGCAATTCTTCCTGAAATTTTTCTGGGTCTTCCCTGATTTTTGGGAACTTTTGAGTTAAATTGTAGAGATCACCTGGAGTCCAGGGTGCATGCACAGTTACTATATTTTGTCCATCGGTGCCAATGCCTGGCATTTGTCTTAGGGGGTAAACTTGTGCAGTTCGGGATCTCAGATTGATGGGAGATCTTTCCATGCCTATTCCCATCCTTCTAAATACACCTGTGGTGGGTTGTGACCCAGGAGTAAATTGCCACACTGGTGATGATTGAGTGGCAGATATGGTGGATGAGTCCGGACTATTAAGCTCCGTGGATGGATTTACTGAAGGAGCTTCAGCTAATGGGTCACTAGCCTGGGCTGCAGCCTGATGTTGAACCGGTTGTTGCTGATGTGGGAGTCCCAGGAGAGCGGGGTTCGAACAAAGGTCAAGGATATCCTCTGCTGGCTCCGGTGGTGGGGGCGCCCCGGGCAATGCTGGATACATTGGAGCGGTGGCCAGCGTGTAATTTGGGGGAGCAGCCAATTTCTCCCGAACAGCTTTTAACTGCTGTTTTAATTTTTCTTGAGAGTCTTTTAGGCTCCTAGTTTGAGATTCTGTCCGCCTTTTGGACATCTCATCATACCAATAAAAGAACGCGTCCCACTGGTTTTGTGGTGTTTTGGATCCACGGGACTCTAACGCCCCTCTCAAGTGCACTATTTTATCCTGATCAAATGTTCCTTCCTGTGGAAAATGTTTCACAGGATCATCCCTAGTATACCAGTTCCACTTATCCAGGTACTTGCAAGTCTCGGGAGAATAGTGTGTGTACATAAAGTACGCCGGAGTCCCCTTAGGGGGGACAGGAACCTGTTTAGACTGACTTGTTCCCATTTTCAGTCACACAGGGAGACGTAGGAGAGGCTTATTTAGGATGTCCGGGCCGCTCAGTGCCTTGCCCCGCAGTTTTTCACTGCCCAGACAAAAGGCTTCTGACCCGACACCGGCTCATAAAATGGAAATGGGGAGGGAAACACTAGAGGGATCCTTTCACTCCTGCTTTCGGCAGAAGCTACTGGGACGAGGGGTTTGGAAAAGACAAAATCACTCAGACGCCCTGTCCACTGGGTCACGAGGTTCCAGTTGGGTCCCCTTGCTTTCAAAACTGCCCTGTCAGGCAGAATTGGGGCGGCTGAACCCAACCGTAGTCTCAGTCCTGGTCAGTGGCTCATATTTCTAAATACACACACACATTCATTCAATAAGCCCTGTCCACTGGGTCACGAGGTTCCAGTTGGGCCCCCTTGCTTTCAAAACTGCCCTGTCAGGCAGAATTGGGGCGGCTGAGCCCAACCGTAGTCTCAGTCCTGGTCAGTGGCTCATATTTCTAAATACACACACACATGCACATTTATTCAGTCAGCCAGACCTCCTACCCCACACCGCCTTAGTTAATTAACTGCAAGCCCGATGTGCTGTTGGATGAAGGTGCCTCAAACAGTTTCTCCCTAAAACGTACGTTACCAGACACAAAATGGGATCCTTTACCAGACAGAAAATTTTAGCCGGCAGTAAGGTTCAGACTGACCTGTTTTAACAAGGTTCAGATCCAGTTACCACGGCCAAGTTGGGAGCCTACAGGCAGTCCTCCTCCGAAACCCCAATAGAGATTTTGAATTAGGTCTCTTACCTCTCAAGTTTGGCGCCTCAGGGTTCGGGGGGGGGTAGCCTGCGGTCCTCCTTCCTCAGCCTGTGTTCTGGATCCGAGTCACGGCACCAGGAATTGTCGTGGAAACACACACAGAGTACTTTTGGGTCAGGTCAGCAGAAGCTTTTATTCAAAAGAAACTACAGCTGTAGGGGGAGTTCCAAAGTGACATGGATTTCCCAAGCACTTGGAAGGGGTCCCCCCCCAAGAGCAAAATCAGGAGGCTTATATACTTTTTAACAGTCGCTTACAACTCACGTGATCATATAGTGAAATTAGCATGAAAAGCGGCTATAATATTACTTCATTATTTCTTTGCTGTTATCAGGATGGGAATTATGGGGGAGATAGGGTTAGTTCACAAACCTCCTTCTTGCACCTGGAAATCTACTTTGTACATACTTTTTTTTTTTTTTTTCTACCTTCAAGGCCGCGGTGAGCGAAGCATTTGCAGAAGAGTTACAAAGAACAAACACTTGCCCTTATCTGTTCTACTGTACCGAGCCAGCAATTCTACACAAAGCGGTTATGTCATCTTATAACTAAAATAATCAAAGTTTAAGGCATATATTTTTTCTGATTCCACACTGTGGTCTGCATTTTACCCTTCTGGATACTGATCATGGTGTCTAAAAAGGAGATGTTGGTGCTGGAGTATTCAAGAGAAAGTCAGATGGAGGGATGGTGACTGTTGAATTTCTGATGAAACTCAATCAGAGATTGTAGGTTTTCAGTCCAAACGATGAAGATGTCATCGATATATCTTAAGTATAGCAAGGGTTTGCAGGTGCAGTTCTTGAGGAAGTCTTCTTCCAGGTGGCTCATAAAAAGGTTGGCATACTGTGGGGCCATTTTGGTGCCCGTAGCTGTTCCCATCATCTGGAGGAAGTGTTGGTTATTAAAAGTGAAATTGTTGTGTGTGAGGATGAAGTGTATAAGCTCAGTAATATCTTTGGGTCTGTATTCTGGGTTGTAATCTTGTTCCCGTAGAGATGTAAGGCAGGCTTGGATGCCATCGTGGTGTGGGATGTTGGTATATAGGCTGGTAACGTCCATGGTGGCTAGGAGGGTGTTGCTGGGAAGGTGGTCTATGTTTTTAAGTTTCCATAGAAAGTCTGTAGTGTCTTGGACAAAACTTGCTCTGTGGGTGATGAGCGGTTTTAGGATGGATTCAACAAAACCTGATATTTCTTCAGTTAGGGTCCCATGGTTGGATATGATAGGTCTGCCAGGTTTCCCTTGTTTGTGGATTTTAGGGAGCATGTAAAAAGTCCCCGGGTTAGGTAGTGAGGGGATCAAGGTCTGTAGTTTTTCTTGTAGTCTTGTTGGAAATGATTTGATGGTATTGATGAGTTTCTTGGTGAAAAGGGGAGTAGGGTCGTTTTGTAGTTCTTTGTAGTAGGTGGTGTCAGAGAGCTGTCTCTTGGCTTCTTTTATGTAATCCTCACGGTTTAGGATGACTATGGCTCCTCCTTTATCTGCTGGTTTTATTACTATTTGGTGGTTAGATCTTAGAGATTCAATGGCCTTTTTCTCTGGTAGAGAGAGGTTGTTGTGGTGGCGCGTGTTGCTGATTATTTCATTGCTCATTCTTTCCCTGAAGTAGTCAATGTAGCGGTCAAGGTTAGGGTTTCGTCCACTGTGAGGTGTCCAATCTGATTTTTTGGGGGCTTTTTGGCATTAATTTTTTCCTGAATGTTGTCAGAGGATGAGGAGTTGTTGGGAGCGCGTTCAGTTTGGTTGTGGAAATATTCCTTGAGGCGCAGGCGTCGGAAGAATTCTTCTAGTTCTCCACATTGAAGTATTTTATTAGGGTATTTTTCTGGACAGAAATTTAGGCCTTTAGAAAGGACAGATTTTTCAGTTTTGGTAAGCGTGTGTGTGGAGAGATTGATAATATTTGTGGGTTGGTTGCTGTTTTCAGTTTTATTGAGTCTGAGGTTGGAAGGTTGGAAGGTGTTGGTGTTGTTCCTCTGATGGTTGTTTTGTGGCCAGGGAGCTTGTTCTTGGAGTCATTTGTCCCATTTCTTCTTTTTATGTAGGATGAATGCTGTAGAAAGTTTTTCATAGTCTCTTTGTATCCACTGTATATTGTTAGGGAAGATGATTGGATTTCTGTCTTTTAAGTTGTTGTAGTATGTGGTGATTTCCTTCCTGAGTTGATCTCTTTTGGAGTAGAGTAGGTGAAGTAGATGATTTCTAATTTTCTCTGAAGTTCTTCTGCACAGCTGTGCAGCATATTTGGAGTTGTGTGTAATAGTCAGAGGATTGTAGATGTTTAGTCCTCGGGGAATGAAGTTGTGTTTCTTGCAAAGGCTTAGAAAATATATGTTGCTGTTGAGTCTGGCTTCTTTCTTTTTCATGTCGTACAATTTCCATTTCAGACGGCTGAATTCGATATCTTCCATGTTTCAGGGGTGTAGGTTGTAGCCGTGTTGGTCTAAGGACATAGGCAGACAAGGTTCCTTGGGTGAATCTGATATCTTTTATTAGACCAACCCAAATAGTTGGAAAATAGTTATTAAGCAAGCTTTCGGGTTCAAAAACCCTTCGTCAGGCTAAGGAGGTGTCAGCAGCTGGTGTGTGCTCTTCCTGGATGGGATGAAAAGTAAAGAAGCCAGGGGCTGGACTGGTCTGCATACAGCATAGATCAAACAACTGCCTTGGTGCTGCACACATTCATAGCAAGAGATAGTCCCAGCCCCAAAGAGCTAAGCCAGATAGACAAAGGCTACTCATGTGAGTAGCCCTGCTGATTGCAAGGGGCCGAGCTGCAATACGTGGATAAGGGACTTATCTCCCTTGTGAATCCAGTTCTATTTTTCTTCTCTTTATAGTTGTCAGATACAACAGAGCTGTTGCTTAAAGGTACCTCCCAAGACTGCCCATCATAGCAATGTCTAGTACCCCTGTGCCAGGTCGCCCTACAGCCTGCATGCTGAAACATATTTCAGAGTGAATTAAGACCAGGCAGTAGGAAGCACATGTGAATTCATAATCGCCCTGCTTAGTAATTACACAGCACTCTATTTCCAAAGTGTTGTACAAACGGTGACTCATTAATCCTCATGACTGCCCTGCAAGCAAAGGAAGTGTCAACAGGGAAATCAAGGATAAACAACCTGGACAAGTCCATGCAGGAAGTCAGTGGCAGAGCTGAAGTGAGACCTGAAGAGCTCCTGGCATGTCCCTTTGTTCGGGCACTAGCTGAACGCTAGCATTACCAAGCAGTCCTCATTCAGGGATCTCAGAAGAAAGTATTGTCACGTGTCTCCTACAGATGGGGACTTTTAGGCAATGAGGCTAAGGGACAGAGCCAAACTGGGCAGCTGGACACCTGCATGGGACCTTGATGCAATTTAAATGCCTAAGGAAGCAAGCATGACCAGGACCTCTTCTGCACCTGAATTTATTGGGGAGACCATTTCAGCCTGAAGCATTCCCCAACACTTAGGCTTTCTCAGAAAGACCCCAATGTGAGCAGCGAGGCACCTGCCTAAACTCTGCTGGAAACTAGATTAGTGCTTGGTGGTGTCTAAAGGCCACTGAAGTCCCAGGTCTGGTGGTGCCTGCAGAGCCATTCCTAGCTCGCTCTGACTGCTCAAGTTCAGAAGAAACTCCAACACCTGTGGTCACTCGGACGCGAAAGTCATGGTGGTGGTGGTGGTGATGGTGTCACCTGCCTCTAAGCCAGCGCCTCCATAGTCCCTGCTGTTAGGATTCTGGGTTTTATTTGAAACCAGTGGCACATGCAGACTGAGTCCTGGGGGTAGCACTGAAATCCAGGCTTCTCCCTCCCAAAGGAACACCCTCCTTGCCAAGCTACAGAGGCATGCATCCTTGTGCAGCTGTCCTCCTGACCTAAGGCTCTTGCAGTCTTAGCTCAGTGGGCCACTTACAACTGGGGAGGTGACCAGCGTCCCCCCATCAGCGAGGCTACCTGGTAGGTGTGTGGCTAGGACATTGTCCTGGGAGGTGGGAGATGCAACCTTGAACCCCCCCATGTCAGACAACAGTCCGAGGGCAAAGTCAGGAAAGGAAGCCTCGCTGCCCAGTGCGCTACACCAACAGGGGAGGCTGCTGGTATTATGGAAAGATGAAGAGCAGAGACGATTTTGGAGATCAGATCCGAGTGCTCTTGCAGAGAGGAAGTGTCTTCAGAGCTGATGAAAGCTACTGGAGGTGGGCCATCTCGGGAACTGAAGGCCTGTGTTTGCTCCAAAATTGGGGCCGACCAGGTGCACGTATGTGACATAACCCAGATCCAAACTGGCTGCTTTTAAGAGAGAGTGGGGTGGGGGAGAATCCAGGTCTCTTCAAAACCTTGGCCTTGCTCAGCACCGAGGCTTTACCTGGGGTGCTGCTGCAGTAATGGGACATGTCCACTAAGAGTCATGATAAAACAGCTTGTTGTCAGCAGCTGACAATGAATTTAGGCCACTGCTGACCTAAGCTGCCTGCAAAGCCAAGCATCAGGTGAGGGAATTATTTCTCTCTCATACACATCCCCACGGACCTGTGCTCCATGCAATATTGCATGGCTTTTCAGTGCTCCTGTGCAGCAGGGAAGGGCTGCTAACCCCATACATGTGACACTGCTAAAAGAGACACCGGAAGGGCTGCCCAGGAGCAGGGAACTGAAGCCCCAGCTTAGTGCCCTCACCCCTGGGACACCCCACACTTCTTACCTTGCACCTGAGTAAGGGGCTACACAAAAGACACATCAATATGGATCTAACTGATCTTCATGCCAGTATGAGAACGGGGTGGCCAGCCAACATAAGCCCCTATGCCAGGATTACTTCATCCAATCTGGTGGAGATTTACCCCTGAAAGAATCAGAGATAAAACTATAGCAGTGTAAATTATACCTGTCCAGTGCTGCTTGTACATAACTTATCCTGGGATACCTGCTTGCTCAAGGCAAGCAAGCTGTTACTTGCTTCCTTGCAACCTCCTACACAGGTACTTCACCAGCTTCTTAGAAGGAAACCTGTTCAAATTGCTAGGACAAAACGTTTCCTTTTCATAATGTCCAAATGAAACGGGAAGGGTTCAAACATTTTTTTTGTCTTCACCCAAAACAATTCACCAGACTGAACCTGAATTTCCAAACAAGGCCCCATCCCCTTGAAACTCCATTTTTAGGTAAATTTGCACTTTGATCAAAATAATTTCACCCAGCTCCGCTCTGAATCGCTCTCGTGGTGGAAGCGCTGGGCTGGCACTCGGGAGACCGGGGTTCAGTTTTCGAGGCACTACCGCAATAAGGCTTGCGCACATGGAAATCTCCAGCAGTTCGGTGACTCAGATCAGGTTTGAACGAACACGGGAGTCTATTTGCAATCCTTCAGCATCACAGCGGGGCAGAAGACGGGAAGCCCTGCGTGCTGGATCCAGCATCGACACACATTTTCTGTATGGCCTTGATTCAGCGACTGAGACAATTGTGACCAGAGATGCACATGACATTTTACCCAACAAATGGAGATGGATTCCCTGACTCATTCACTGCTTGTCAGGCCACAAGGCACCACTAGGATCATCGAGGCTGCTTTCCTGCCCACCCAGACTGTTGAAATTTTCCCAGAAGCTGGATTAAAGCATATCTTTTAGAAAGCTATCTTATCTCACTTTACAGACTCCAAGTGACTGCTTGTCTACCGCCTTCCCAGTAAGAGACTCCACTGTTTAGTTACCCTCATAGTTACGTCTTCTTTCAGTGGTGATTGCATCTAACTTCCCTTCCAGTCATCTGGTCTTATCATGCCGTTGCAAGGGTGAAGATTCCCCAGTCCCCAAGAGGTTTTCCACATCTACAAAACGATCAAGTTGTCCTTCAGCCTTCGTTTAAAGAAGCAGAATAAATTGAGTGCCTTAAGTCTCATATCTTAAGGCTCGTTTTTCCAGATCTCCGGTCATTTTGTGCGACCCTGCAATATTTGCATATCTTTCTGGAAGCGTGGATATCAGAAGCAGAGATCATATTCTAGTAAAGGCTCTACCAAAGTTGTATTCAGAGCAATGTTTGCATCCCAACTTGTATCTTATATTCCCCCAGTTTACACCTCCACAGTCAGGGGTGCACAATACGCTGCTGGGGCAATCCCAGTGACCCACCATAACTCTTTATTAAATCACTATGAAACCCAAAATGATGACTCCCACATTCTTGCTGTGTCCAGATTGGTTAATTTGCACGTACGACCACAAGTGAAGTTGAATTTTCTGCTTGCAAACATGCTAACACCCAATAGGAGTGGAGCAGAGCAATGGCGGCTCTCCCATGGGAAATACACTGTAATTGCTTCCACGCCACACGTCCTGAAATAAAATACGTACTTTTTTTCTTCATTCTGCCTTTGCAAAACAAAGATCTTTCCTTGCATTGAGTAACTGAATAGCAGCAGCTAGGGACCCGAGCCAGCTCATTGTACGGCTCCCTGTGGATAATGTGTAGCTTTTCCTTTCTCTTTCGCCCAGCAGAAATTGTTGGTACTGTATTTTCCCATGTATAATGCACACTCTAATTTTTAGCTGCTTGCTTTTTTTTTTGGAAAAAAGGTGCATGTACTTTGTAAGAAAATATGGTATCTTGCAAGTGTCTCAATACAGTGAGCATGAGGCATTCATGTCCAAGATCACACGGGCCACCACACTGCACAGAGCTCATATTTCGATAGGCTATAGACCCCAAATTCCTTCACTGAGCCACTGCTTTTTTGAGTCTCCTTCCATGTAAGTAGAGACTTGTGCTCTTGCTTCCCAGCAGCACAACCTTGCATTTGGAAGTTCAAACACACATTTTAGTGGCCTGTGTCCATTTAACACAGCTATTGAGATCACTCTAACAGCATCCCTTCCTCCACATTATTTATTATTTATCCCCTAGGACATGGCTGGAAATGGCCCTGCTCATTGATGTCACCCCGTTAACAACTACATCTCGAAATCTGTCAGGGAGCCAGTTTTTAATCCATCTATTGCATGCTCTGCTGATTCCAGATAATCACATTTTTCAATCAAGATGTCACATGGGACTAAGTCAAACGCCTTGGAGAAATCAAAGGATGCTGCTCCAGTACAGTTACTTTTGTCAGCCAGACTCGTAATCTTGTCAAAAGAGACAAACAGGTGTGTTTGACGAGACCTACTTTCCACGAAACACCTTGCCTGGTATTAACTACTTTTTTAGCCTTCGATTCGGTGTTGATAGGGTCTCAAAATAGCTGGTCAAGTATTTTGCCCTGGATGGTTGTTAGGCTCATTAGTCTGTGGCTTTTGGGTCACCCTTTTGATCCTTTTTATATACTGGAATGACACCAGGAGTTCTCCAGTGCTTGGGAATTTCTGCAGTTTTCCAAACTTTTCTGGAAATTTTGCTGAAAAATACCCTATCACTCTTCAATGAATTCGCATAAGCTTCTGAATGCAAGTTTTCCAGGCCTGCAGAACTGAAAAATGGTTCTTTTTTTGAGCAGATGCTGTCTCACAGCCTTCTTTGTTACAGATGGTTAACATTTTGTTCTGGCCCCAACATCACATGGCATAGATGCATCCTCCTGCCACATCCCAATGCTGGGCAGAGAGATCGGCGGGAACATTGCTGCTTCTTATGCATGTAGTCACACATCTAACCTAACAAGGGCCTCTTTGTCCTCTATCAGTTTAAAAACAAAACCAAAAAACAACTTTCTTAACTTAAAGGCCTGCACTTTCAGAGACCTATCTATGGTTCTGACTGATGAGACCATTCTTCTTGCTCAACCAAATCTATTAACAGAAGTGCAAGCAAGAGTAGATACTGGCAATGCAAAGGTAGGGAGGGATGAGAGCATTGGCATCGCAGAATCATAGAAATGTGAGGTAGGAAGGGACCTGAGGAGGTCACATCTAGTCCAACCCCCTGCTCACAGTTGGACCATCCCCAACTAGATCATCCCAATCAAGGCTTTGTCAAACAGTAAAACACATGCTAAGTGACATTGTAGCTTAGCAGAGTTTGGACTTTCTATCATAGCATCATAGAAAAGGAGGGTAGGAAAGGACCTCAGGAGGTCATATCTAATCCAACCCCCTGCTCATAGCTGGACCATCCCCAGCTAGATCATCCCAGCATAAGCTTTGTCTAGCTGGGTCTTCAAAACCTCCAAGGATGGAGATTCACAGCCTTTCTGGGTAACTTTTTCCAGTGTTTTACTACCTTCTTCATGAGAGAGTTTTTCCTAATATCCATCCTCAACTTCTCTTGCTGCAACTTGAGCCCATTGCTCCTTATTTTGTCATCTGCCACCACCAAGAACAGCCCAGCTCCATCCTCTTTGCAACCCCCTGCAGGGAGCTGAAGGCTGCTATTATTATCCATCTTCCGTTGCATTTCAGTCGTCGGCGAGTGTTAGGTCAGATTCTTTCCTGGTCCTATTCCATCAGCTTCAATGGGGTGAGTTCGGCTGGGCTTGAACAAGCCACCTTGCAGCATGTCCCAGGAACGTGCAGAGCACCGGAGGGAGTGACAATGACAGCTCCGCCATGGGGTAGCAGTCTGCGGCCATGCCCACACAGGCACTGGGGTTGTGAACCAGCAGCTCTTATGTTGCGCAGGGAGTAGAAGTGAAAACTTTCGTCTCCAGAACTGGCTTCTGCCCCTGTGGGCTGTGCATAATTTGCATATCAATTTGCCTACATTACTAGATTAAAAACCATCACGCACAACTACAGCCTCTGCAAACACCTGCTGCAGCAGAGGAGTAAAGATGATTGCGTAGCTCGTCCCTCCAGCATTGGTAATTGGCTTGGTTTGTCTTCACCCTGTCGCTACGGGGAGACTGGGGTCATGGGTCACAATTTGGGGCTGCATTTCAGTGACCTCCTTCCTGACGCAGCGATCCCAACACTGAGGGCAGTATCAGTATTTAGAGATGTGGCCCTTTCTGGCTCAGGGCAGGGCTGGTACCTCGCGACATCTCATCCGATAGCAGATGCTGAGGGAAGAGCGTGCATTTGTTATCCAGTCCGAACCAGCTGCACACAAATTAATGCATGGTTTGTTTGCAACGAGATCATGCTCACAGGCCCCATCGTACAAGGAAGCAAGACACAGCCTCCGCCTGGCAGAGCTTGCAGTACAGCCACACAAGACAGACGGCGGGGAAATGAGCTGGTATTTCCATTGCAGGGGTTACCAACCTCCTCTTGGGATGAATGAGTGGCTGGTGAACCCCTCCTGCACCCGGCCTGTCCTCCCCAGGCCATTAGAGGCCTAACCCTGGCCCAGTTGCTACCATGCTTTCACCTCCCTGGCATGACCTTCCTCCCCCATCCCTGCTTTCCAATCTATTTGCCCTCCCTTCTCTCTCCCCAGCCCACAGTGAGTCCCTTTCCTAATGTTTGAGGCGCATGCCCAATGCCAGGCGTGCCGTGCCGGGATGCAGCCCATCCTGCTGCAGGGCACAGACCAGGGGCAAGGATCTCGGGGACCTCACAGTAGGGAAGACGTTGCCCCGGCAAGGCATCCCTAAGTCGTGGCCTGCGCTAGACGGTCACGGGCAGGGCTGTGACCCATGCCCCAGCTCTCAGCTTTGCTCGCTCACTCTCTGGTCCTGCATAGCTCCTTTCAGAGTAGCCTGAAATAAAACCAGACCCCAACTCCTTTGAAGCCCCTGAAAGTAGATTTGGGTGAGAGCAGTGTAGGATTTCCAAGTGACTTTCTATCCCTTCCCCCTGCTCCTCATGCACGAGGAGAAAGACCAAGCCTGTTCAATGGGGAACCAGGAGAGCGGGCCATCAACCACCGATGAAAACAGCTGTTGCCTAGGGAACAACTGTGATGTAGCAGGATTGCTTTGCTCATAAGAGAATGATGTTTCTCCATTAGCTCCATGCCCGTGGCGATCACATCTGGAAGATCACCCAGGAGGTGGGTGCGTGGGTGGGAACTAAAAATGGATCCTACTGGCTTTCCTCTTGCTAACTAGCCGCAAAAAAACCCCAAGGAAATGGAAAGGGAAGAAAAAAAAATGCAGGCTCTTCCTTTTATGCACATAATGGACTGCCCCAGATTCCCATGGTTTCTCTGCACCCCTCCAAGTGCAGCGGCTGATTGATGCTTGGCAATGCAAGCATCCCCCTCCCACCTCTACCCCCCCTTCAGGGAGGCCGCCCAGGGGAGCCATGAAATGAGAACAATTTTCAGCCCACAAAGTTCATGTATGAGGATCCTCACTCCCCCATGTCCCCCTCTGTGAGCCACCTCCCCTTCAGGCCAGAATCCCCAGCTGGATTTGGGCTGGCCGGTGCATCCTGCATTGCAGAAAACCCTTGATATTGTTCGAGGCGAGAGCAGGGAGAGCAGAGGGGTGGGAGTCAATGGTCTGGGAGGGAAACACTTTTCTGGGGAAACGGTTGTGCAAGAAATGCACGACTGTTGCAGGGTGGCCTCACCTGCACCTGTGTTCGGCCGGGCAATGGAAAAAACCTGGACTGCAAAACCCCCACTCCCTTCTGCTAGCGGCCTTAACTTGCCCTAAAGTTATTTGGCAGGGGAGTGTCCTTCTCTACCTGCACCAGATGAGAGTGATTGAGGCCTGCCCTGCACAGGGGTAAGTGATGAGATCCAGGCCAAGGCTGGGGAAACTGGCTAGCAAGCTCCAGCGGGCTAGCCACGGCTAACACTCCTGCAAGAGTGGCTGACGGTGCTTGCGTGAGGAAGTAGCGGGGAAGGCATCACGAGGGGAAAGCTAGTGCTTTAGCAAGATGCACTTGGTGCATCACTTAGGAAGTCAAGGAGATGCCGTTCAGGGCAGGGTGAAGAGGAGCCGGCGAACCCTGTGCTGTGTGGGTCTGCTAATTGCCTCCTGCAGCAAAGCAAACTCCAATGTGCTAAATACAGGCAGCCGTGCTTCCTCAGGACCGAGCCCTCTCCAGGCTCTATTGGCTGTGCCTGGTGGTTCGGCGATGGCAGGAGGGGGAAACGTAACTAGGAAAGAGGGCTCGGTGGAAGGGAGACGCAGCCTGCCCTGTTTCTTTTTGCTTTAGGTCACTTGGTAGCACTGTCTTCTCTGACCTGTTCACTGTGCTGCTTTCTTCTGCATGAGCTTGGGGGAAGGCACGTCTCCTCTCCGTGCCTCAGTTTCCCCACCTTTACAATGGGGACAATATCACTGTAAAGTACCTTGAAGCCTTCAGGTGGAAAACTCTGCGAGTGCAAAGCACTAACAAAGGACTGAAGCACAATCTAGATTGAGACCTTTAGATTCCAGCTCCTTTGAACCCGGGGTCAGGATCCCAGTTACACCCAGCATGGTTTATGCTGCATTGACAGCAGAAAGGGAATGGATACAGCCCCTCACTACTTCAGTCCATAGGACCTCCTGCCTGGGATGACAGGGAGGAGAGGAGCAAAGTAGTTCAGAGGTGCACTGGGGCATGGATGAGTTTTATTGGCCTGGAGCCGGTTGCTGCATCCCTGGGCACAAAGAAGGAGCTGGAAAATAGAAGTACAGCTGCCCTGAGTCTGCTCTAAATTAAACGAGGAGCTGAGCTGTATGATCCCAGAATACAACAAAGGCAATGGCAGGTTATAGCCACCTTTGCACACCCCATGCCCCTGCATACTTGCTACCAGTGTCAGGACCAAACAGCTGAGGATCAGAGGCCTGGCGCGCTGATCTGGCCCACTACAGATGGAGAGAGACCAAGTGGAGATATTATTCGGCCCCTAATCTGGATTCCTAATGTCCTTCCCCCTCCGCCACTGCTCCCGGAGAGCCCCAGGGTTTGGCTCCGAGCCCACTTGTGCTTGCGTGGGCTATTATTCCATCACTGAATGCATCCGAGCTCTTTCCCCCAGGGCTGGAAACTTGGCTGTTGGCAGGAGTGAGACAGGGGGTGGGGGAGGGAAGAGCAATACAAAGAGAAAAAGGAATTTCTTGTCCCCACCAGCACACGCGGGAGCCAGCCCCACGTCCAGGCTTGTGCCTCTGCAGCGGTGCTCACGGCCTTGATTAGCAAAGGCTCCCCCAAAAGCCCCATCCGTCCCTGCTTAACAGTGAGGCGACCTCAAGCTAAGTCAAGATCTAGTGCTTGAATGAAACTAAGATTTGAAGGGAAGCGTCTGAGTCACTGGGGCTTTGACTGGGCCCGTGGTGAAGAAGAGGGATGACGGCACAACTCAGCTCTGGGCTAAATGTGCTCATTAAAGTCCAGATCCGTAGGTTTTCAGGCATCCCCCAAAGCGCACAAGTAGATTTGGGAGTTTGAAGCTAGATTCGTTTCTAGTTCAAAGGATCTGCCCCCGTTGCAGACTGCTCTACCCATTCCCAGAAACAGGAAAAGACTCTAAAAACCAGGCGTTGCCCTGCCACACTTCATTACTGTTGTTTCAAGCCAGGTTCAAACACACTCATCACCAGGGATCGTGGTTTTCTCCAATTTAAAAAAATCCCCATTTTCGGTTAAAACCAGATGCAGATGTGTGCATGTAAAAATGCCGGTCTTTGCCCCTGGGCATCTGAGCTGCAATCTTCCTGTGTCTCAGTAAGTTGCAATAGGGGGTTAATCATACATCCTCTCTCCGCCTTTGCCCCCAATCCACCTTTTTTCCCGTGATTTAAATGAAACACCACTAATACTAATACTAATATCAGCAGCATTTCATTTAAATCATGGAAAAAAAGGTGGATTTGGGGTTCCTTTTTTTTTTAACGGGGGATTTTTTTTTAAATCAGAGAAAACCAGGATCCCTGCACAACAAAGAGTGGCTCTGCTCATGCACACGAGTGGTTGTTTTGAGCGTCGTTGGCTGGCTGAAATCAGGGCAAGTCCCTTAGGTGGACAAGGCCTAATTGTGGAGCACGTCGCCCTTGCTTTGCAAGTCCAAAAAAAACCAGGTTCTGGAGATTTAGAGCAAAATGAGGCCAGTGGGTAACTGCGAGTCTTCTTCCAAGACAATAGGAGAGAAACGAGCCAAGCCTGCTTGTCTCCTAAGAATAGCTCTCGCCTTGTGCCTCCCAGTGTGTTTATGCAGCTCCAAAGAGGAAGGTGTTGGAAGAGCATGACTGTCCTTTCCTGTCTGTGCTAATGCAGCAACAGCACTACATAGACTAAAATTGAGCAAAGGGGAAAAATGGTGCAGAGTGGGGGGAAAAAAAGTGTTCTACCCATGTCTAATTGGGCGGAAGAATAACGTAAGTGAAGGAGCTTTGCTTAGTTCAGGGCAGTCCCGATGCTGCGTGGCTTGGGTTGGAGTGGTTTGGATGCGACCTCTGACCAGATGCAGATGTGTGCATGTAAAAATGCCCTTCTTTGCCCCTGGGCATCTGAGCCGCAATCTCCCTGTGTCTCAGTAAGTTGCAATAGGGGGTTAATGCTACATCCTCTCTCCGCCTTTGCCTGGTTAGATGATGAGCCCTTTGGGACCGGCGTTTCCGCTTGCTATGTGTCCATACGCTGCGCTGGACCCAGCTCGGTGCTGGCCCCACTTCAGCAGAGCCCATCATAAAACTAGAACCATTCAAACAAATTGAGCCACGCCGTCATTGCAGGGGTCAACAGACATATCCCAGCACATTTTGGGAAGGATTTGTGTTTCATCTCCCCCTTCGTTCCTGTAGAGTCAGGGCGACTTTCCACTGGTTTTACGATGCAAGGCAATAAAGCATCAAGTTCCCGCCGGCCGTAGCAAATGGAAAGTGCTGCGATGAAGTGAGCTTTCCCCGTATGAAACTGGTAATGAAGAAAACCTAGCAATGGCAGCATATGAGAAAACATGGACGCTTCAGGCAGCAGCAAAATAGCAGGATTGGGCCACTGTTTTTTGCCGCTGACATTTTGGAGCAAGACAGACAGAAGCCAGCGTGGCTTGGAAAACTCCTCCTCCTTAAAGGGCTTCTCCAAAACCAGAAGGCAGGAGCCTGCAAGCCCTGCAAGGCAGAGCACTACCCTGGTAAGCTGAGCGTTGCTGAATGCCTCCAGTTTGCCGATGGGACTCGGAGGCAAAGCGAAGCTAGCTGCATGATGTGGTAGAGCTCAAGGACAACAGGGATGATCCTGTCTCGAGCAGGGCATTGGGCCAGCTGACCTCTGAGGTCCCTCCCAGCCCTACTTTTCTATTATTTCTATTCAGGCCAAAGCACCTGAAAGCAAGAACAGTTCCTCATTGTTGGATAGACTAGACGCCCTATGTCTCCAACACGGTCTTGTCAGCAAAACCTTGGCTCAGCGAGGCCTCGGCTTCTAGCAGAGCTCCCTGCCTCCCCTATAATCCTTCCTCTCCCTCCCCCTGATTCCTCTGTCGAACAAAGTCTCTGCTTCTCAGTGAGTCTCACTCACCTCCCCCCTTCCTGGACGGTAACCAGGGCTTGGCTGGGCTGCCAAAAAATATAATGAACAAGGAGTTTCAAGGCCCTTGCACATTTTACCTGGAAGACAAGCAACACACCTCCCAGGAAGACGGGAGGTTTAACAATAATATACCTCCCAGGAAGGTTTAACAAGAAGGATGGCTAATTGGTGCATGTAGCAAAGTAGTCAAATAGGGGACGCTTGCATGCAGAGCTGGGTGGCAACTGGGTTTTCTTAAACAAGCACTGCAAGCCGACCGGCCTCCAGAGTTATTCAATGGGTGATAAAGGCTGAAAAATGTAACCATCCTATGCTATCCAGGTTGTAGCTGTATTGGTCTAGAGGAAAAAGCAATCGGGACTCGTGGTAGAGGTGGTATTTTTTTATTAGACCAACTAGATTTTTGCAACAGAATTTTTTTTTTTTTTTGCAAAAATCTAGCTGGTCTAATAAAAGAGATTGCCTCTACCACAAGTCCGAACTGTTCTGTTGCACTTTAAATGTGCAGCCCCTGGACGCTTCCCCTCTGCTGGCCAGTCTCAGCCAAGCATGCTCAGTGGTTTAGCCCCAGGGGCCAGATCTCGGCCACAGGCTGGAGGCTGCACACCCCTGGTCCAGTCTTTGGGTTGACAGGGATTAAAGGCCCTGTGTGGATTCATTTAGCTTAAAAGTACCATGTGTAACAAACTAGGGATGAAGCTGAACTAGGTGGGACTGGGATCTGGCCCACCCAGGCACTTGTAACACATATGCCCTCTGAGACAGAGCTGGAGCAGCTAGAAAAGGAAGACATCCGTCTTGCTGACATGATGGGCAGCTGCTACCACAGCTGTAAGAGCAGAGGCTTTGCTGGTAAAAGGCTACTCCTGTGGCAGAGCTGTGTCTACACTAGGAGGTTTGCTGGCAGGGCTACGCCAGCTATGAGGGGTGATGTCTCACACGCTGAGCTATACCGACAGATCATTGCAATGAACATTAACCCATTAGGTCCCCAGTGCAGGTTTCTGAAGGGGCTGCATGCATAATACCTGTGGTTAAACCATCTGCAGATGCAGGGATTTAAAGACTCTGAGCAACAGCGGGATTAGCCATGTCCACGCTGCGTCATCCTGTCTAGCCGCCTTGCACAGAAAGCTGCCTGAACTCTTCCAGGAAAGGCTGAGATCGTGAGTCATCGCCACCACAGCGTTGGCTCAGTTTCTTTCGAAATCCAGAAGAACTCAAACGCTGGGTTGGGTGTGAGCTCAGCCCAGCCCTGGATGAGGAGGGGATAAGGATGCATTTGGAGGTGATCTAGCCCGGCACAGGGGGGACGTGCTCTGAAAACCAGCTTTTTCTACAATTAAACCCTGCTTGTCACGCCAAGATTGAGTGCTGGCCCCGGTGGACCTGCTCCGGACAGATTGTTTCCATGCACTCCAGCCTATGCAGATGCTGGATGCTGAGCAAACAGGTCCTTGCACTCTGTTTAAAGGGTGGCCGAGTCCTAAGATGATCTCAGAGCTGTTTGCAAGGGGAACATGCAGGGCTCAGAAGGAGACATCCAGGCTTCAGTGCTGTTGCCCTGCAATGAGGACCCTCTGGAGACACAGAGACCGGAAGAGGGTCAAGTTTTGCCAGGGACACCCCAACACTGCTGCTGACCTGGAGGACTGGGAATGCAGGTCTCTGATCTCTAGAGGTGCTATCCTGTGGAAGTGAAGACCCCCTGGTTATTTAAAGGACTACTGTAAATTAAGAAGGGAATGATGCAGCAAAATGATTCTTATGGGACTGAGGTTATCCAGAGCGTTACAGGATGCCCATAAAATCGTGTTTATCCAGTGGAGGATTTTTCCCCTACTCTCTCTGAGATGCAGTTCAATAAAGCAGCAAATTCCCCATGCACAGTCCTGAGAAGAGCTAGCAGGTTTTCAGCTGAACTCAACAGCCCCTTGGCAAAAAGCATCTTCCTCATCAAGGCACCTGAGGTCCCTGCCACCATAGTCTCTTTTCTCTCTGTCTTCGGTGAGCACATCTTTTTTTTTTCCCCGTGTTTTTTTCCAGTAAGACCTTTCCAAATAAGCAACCCCCAACCTTGGAGAGGTGGGGAGTGATCAGGAGGCTGCTGTAGACAGCTGCACTGGGCTTTTGTCCAAGTGGCACTGAAATACCGGTGCAGTGAGGACTTGTTGGGGGCAAGACGAAGGTCACCCAAATGAGAACCTGCAAACCTATGTGCTAGCCCCTAGTTTGAGCTAACAAACCAGCTTCCTCCACTGTGGTCAGACACAGCACACAGCAAATAGTGTTTGCAAACATGTACTGACCCTTGTGAGGTGGTGCTGGATATGGCGCGTGCAAGACTCATCTCAAAATGACAGCAGTGTGCAAGCAATTGCAAATCAATGCTCCGAATGAAAGCAGTGGACGTGTTGGCGTGCCTGTGAACTCTACCACTGGTTACTAGAAGCTGGACTCACGCCCTGATCCAGTGTATGGGAACGACCAGTGCAGAGCCCCTGTGCCCACAGATGCAGCTGTCTCCTTCCTGCGGCGGAGCTGTTATCTTGCTGCGCTACTATACTGGTGTCCCTGATCCGAAGTTAAGACTCGACTGTGAGTGCAGGAGTTTTTCCTGGAAGTGTTCCAGTAGCTCGTTTGAAGTCCATGCATATTGCAGATAGGAAAAATGAAACCATGAAAAAAAAAATCCCTAGCTTGCATGGTACCATATCTTCTAGCATACGACATGCCCCAAATTAGATCCACACCTTGTTTTTGAAAGGCAGAACGAAGGAAGAAAGATCTTTCCTCGAAAATGCTGGTAAATAGCAGTAAGTAACCAAGTAGCAGCAGGGAGGGAAGGAGCCCAGCATGGGTTGCAGCCTTACTTTTACTTTCCTCCAGCAAATGCCTCCACAGCAGAACCAGCGATTACCATATTTCCTAAATTATAATGTGCACTGCAGTTTTCACCAGCTGATTTTGGGGAAAAAAGGTGTGCATTATACGTGAGAAGATTTAATAATTACACATGACTCCTCTACTATAATTAAATATGACTCCTCTACTACTTCGGAGTGAGATCAGGAGTGTTAGCCCAAATTAGCCAAGTATCTACATTACCAAACCATTAGCCTTCCCCCGAAGCTGTCTGGCGCCTCAAGAGCCTGAGACAATTCTAGTTCAACCAAGGTGTGGCAGCTGCAATGGCGAGTGCAGAAAGCATCTCCACTCATCACCTGCGTGGTATCTTTCTGGGTCAATGTGTAGCCCTGTTTTACAATCAATTGCTTTCTCCAATCAAGGAACTGCTGCTTCTTCTCAAGTCCTCGCACCACTCCTTGCTGCCCCTTTGCACAGGGTGTAGCTCACTTGGGACGCTCATTGCAAAAGCACTGGCATCTTAAAAGGCGTGGCAGTGACTGGTTCCCAACTGGGATTGCAGAGGCTAGAACCATTAAGGAAATCCTACTTCTGCATGGCATTGCTTGGGTGGCCAACACCAGAGCACAGTCAATGGAGGTAGTGCCTACAGAGGCTGAGCAGTGCAGAGTGCTCAGGTGGTGGATGCCAGCTTTCCAGCCCATTGGCACCTTCATCTGCTCACTCATCCTGCCTGCAGGTGCTGGAGTTATTACTTGCAATGGCCCATTTCATTTCCAAGACATTGGCTCTCAACTGTTTTAGACTCAAGGTCCCCCTTGGAAAATGCCAGCTCTTAGATTGCACTTGTTTATGGACTACGGAAAAGAATTACTAGAGTAATTCTTCTGTTGCAAAGAACTCAGGAAGACCAAAACAGATCAGAATGGTTTTGACATGTTGGATTCTTATTTTAAATGTCTGGGGTTATCTTGTGACTCATCTGTAGGTACTTGTACACCTAATAGTGCTAATATTGTGCAGAAGCCCATGGCACACTTACAAGATCTCATGGCACCCTGTGGAGTCTTAGCACCCTGGTTAAAAATCCCCGCTACAAGCAAATGCAGCAGCATGTGCGCTATTCTGCTAGCATTTCTTTTGTGTGCATCATAGGACTCAGTACTTTTGCACCGTATTATTTTTGCACCGCAGCTGTGACATTCAGGAAGGCCTTGGTATACGGCATAGTCATAACCAAGTCTGTTCTAGGTGGCCCTGGATTTGCTACCATATGGCCAACTAGTAAAAACAGTTGCACGTTCACATAAGGCCTTTCATCTCTAAGGATCTCAGAGCACTTTAAATAAACTATGTGAAGAATCACTTCACCCGCCACAGCCTGGGTGAAACACAACAGCTGTTTAACAGCAAACAGCAGCTCTGCAGAACAGGGATGTGCAAGAAGTACAGAATAAGTTTGGATGGAGTTGAGCCAGCAGGATGAATGGATGTAGACTGGATGCAGCTGGCCTGAAAAATCAGGAGGACCCCCCCGTGCAATCCCTACTGTGGGATTTTAATGATGAATCAGGGGATTGTAAGGGGTTGAGCATCTAGAAACATAGGAGTGGAAAGGGTGTCGAGTCTCATGCTATCATGAGTACTATGTCCCATGCTTCAGGGCTTCTGCTGGTCAACTAGAGAGACCAGGAAGAACCTGCCAATACGTAGAGCCCTTTAAAGCACCTGACTGAAGGGTCTCACTCCTATGTTCAGGGAGTCCAACTGATCACTAAGTGTGGGGGCAGGTAGGAGTTTTCCTCTAGGTCAGACTGGCAAGGACTGCTGGGAGGGGTGCCTTCCTTGGTACTATGAAGCATGGTGCTGTTAAGATCATCTGAGCATATGCAACTTAAATCCTCTGCCTCTGCAGCAGACAAGGCATTTGTGGTGGCCTTGTCTCTCCTGCTCTTCACCTGGGGCCCATTGGAAGTGGTTTTTAATAGGACAGTTCTGGCTAGGGTATGTGAAAGGGTCTGGAAGGGACCCTGTGGGCACATGATTTCCTATAAACACAGGGGCCTGCCCTCAGGTCCAAAGCCCACAGAAACCTTCAGAGACCTTTCAGTGCTCCTTCACCATTCAGATGCCAACCAGGCGACTGATAACTGATAATTAAGCTGGAGGCAATGCCATATAACAGGCAGAACTGTACCTGAACTGGTAGCGAAGCGATGCAGTTCGAAGAGCAGAAAAAGGAGGGTCGTGCTTTCAGACCCGGAGGTTACAATTCCCAGCACGGCCCCACTTCATTACCAGCAACCTGCTTTATGTACCGCTAGTGAGGAAGCAATGGAGGGGTGGAGTAGGGAGCTTCTTCAGGCTATGCTAGGCACTTGGGGAGTTTGTAAGACGCTGTTGGGTGCTTTCTGGAAGGCAATTCAAACCCTCACCTCCTTCACTAACGGAGGAGTCGGAGCTCCTGGACCGGCAGTCCTGGAGGAGGGAGAGGTTGCAGGGAGTTCCTGGCATGCAAGTGTGAGGCAGATAGTAACAGGTGGGAAGAGGCTGGGCAGTGCCATCAGCAGCAGTCCAGGTTGCAAGGCACTTGCTGGGCTGCACGAGGACTCGGGAAACCTGTAGGCTAGGCCTAGCTCTGCTACTGATGTAGTGCATGGCCTCTGGCAAGTCACTTAGCTCCTATCTTCAATCCCACCCTTTGCACCATAGATAGGAAGGCAGGGTCTGGGTGTAGGCACAACACCAAATGATCACATACCAAGGTGTAGGTAGCCTGACTGATGATTTACACACCTCATTAGCCAAAGGCCTTCTACTGCTGCCCCATGAGTGACCTGAGGCTCCTGGGCTCTGGTTGCATGCTCCTGCATATATAAAGCTTTCTTTTGGCTGTTTGGACAGTAATGTCCCAGAGTAACCCACTTTCTACCAGGGAGAAGATGCGGCAAAGGTTTCCAGTGTGACCCAGCGAGGGACATTTGTGGAACAAATACGCTGGAAATGAATGGGCATCTCAGTTTGAAAGCACCTACCAGTGCTACAGATCATCCACGCTTTCGGACACATGCAGCACAGAGCACAAGCCTGCACGCTTACAGCTGACGGTCAGGGAAAGAAATGCCTCCTTTTGCCTGGGGCAAAGAGACAGCCCTTAAAGTAAGAGAGAAGTGGCTGCCCTGGTAGGAACGGAGCTATGCCTCCCCTTGGGGCCAACAGAGTGGCTAGCCCAGCCCTAGAAGTGATGATGACTCGGGTTGGGAAAAGTGACACCTCCAGCATTTGGGTCACAACTGCTTCTGCTGAACAGCTACTCATCCAGTGATCATGGTCATGGCATCTGGCCTGAGGTTTTCCTGTTATGCTCCAAGGATTGTAGCCACCTTGCTGCTCCATGCAAGTCTGTGCCCGTGACCCATGTCCCCAGCATCCACAGATGAACGTGGTATGGAAAGCAACTAAAATGCCAGCGCACCCATAGCCTATGAAACACCTGTTATTGGAAAAGCCTTCTCTATGGTATTTGTACCATGCCTTGGTAGAGTAGCATGTCCTCGGGGAAGGGACCTGGCCTGTACCAGCCTGCAAAACATGGTATTAGAGACACAGAAGTTTGAGGCAGAATTGATCATTGCTTCTTTGAAGTTTAATAAACTGAAGTCATCCTATGCCCTTAAGTGTATCTGTGCCATGGTTAAAGCATTGTGTGACATTAGAGGTGGAAGTCTAGTAACAGATGTCTAATCAGAGGTGAGCAGTGTGCTTTTTGCTGAGAAGCCCGACCCCTGACTTATCCATTGCCAGCTGCATAGGATGCTTTGATTCACATCTGATTCAGCGTTGTGCAGTATATTCACAGGCAAATGGCCTCAGCCATACCCCCAAAATAACACCCCACTAGCACAGTTCAGTTGCAGCCAAATTAGGTTGTGCTGCGGCCACCAGCAAGGACAGAAGACTAGGAGAAGGGGTCCAGGGGCAGGTCTAATAAAAGACAGAGGTTATGCATTGCAACTCCTAACTTTTAATGCAATCCAGGACCCCGAGTTGGGGCAGAGCTGCTCTGTGAAGGACCTGGGGAGAGGCAGATACGGAGTCAGATATGCTGTATAGGGCACTGCCCAAAGTTGTGCACAAAGCATGGAGCTGCCTAGAGCTCATACCTCCAGGATGGAGATGAGAAGAGCAAAAATCCCACCCAACCTACATAGACTATGGGAAAGAAAAAGCCCAAGGAAAAGCACAAGTGGGGACTACTGGACCGTCAACTCGATGGAGCTACAAATGCAACATGGCCCGTGAAGAAAAAAGCCAGTGTTTTTGTGGGCTAAAGAATCAGGTATCATAGCTTCGTGTTAAGAGTGGGGTGACTGCTTCTGAGATATACCATATTCCTTTATGGGCGATTTGTGAGCAGAAGACAGCTTTCAAAGCTGAAGGTATCAGAGAGAAGACCAGGAAAAGGCGTATCTGGGGAGAAGGAACGGATAAATGTCCAATTGCCGTGATGGGACCAGTAATGGGACAAGAAAAAGGTAGGTTCACCAGCAGGAAAGATTAAATGTGGTATGATTTCCCCGTAGGAGCAATCCCTGTCACTTGAGTTGTGCAAAGAAACTAGATTGGACAGCGTGCGCTTTACCGCTAATATTTCAATGGCTGTTCAGCTTCGCAAGATAAAGATCGGGGCTGGTGCTTGAAAGCTGCCTTGAGCACAGAGGATTTGTTTGTATTGCTTTTGTAACCTTCGCTTTACTCCTGCATAATTGCCAAGTGCTTAAATTAAACAGTACTGGGCTTCTCATTCGGCAGGGGCAAAGCACTTCAAATCAAAACAAAACAGGATGTTTTTATTATTCACGCTTTTCTGAAGGACACCGAGCAGCACGCACCTCGGTTAAGCTTACCTCTTTGATGGCAATGCAGTTAGGGGCAATTGAGGCATATGAAGGCTGAGGCTGTGTCTATCTATACTAAAGCCAGGCGGTTACACACCCTCCCCGCAACGCCTGCTCGCACACACACACACATCTCTTTGCTGGAAGCATTTTGCCTCCATGCCAGACGGTGTTTAGATGGCACTCACTTGCAGCAAAGCCGAGTGATGTTTCAGGGCGGAGGTGCTCAACATTTTTGCCCAGTGGACCGCATGCACAGTGGGCCAGATCCAGCTGGTGGTCCTGATCCAGCACCTGGGGTGGGTATGGCAGGGCCCCGTTTGCCCATGCAGAGTAAGTGGGGGGCAGCCCTGAACCAGGTGTGGGGGGTGTAGCTTGCCTTGATCTACCCACGTTGGGGTGTGACCCAGCCCCAACCCAGATACATGGAGGGAAGGAGGCATGGCCCAGCTCTGACCCACCATGCGGGGCTTGGGAATTGGGCCACTGGCCCCCTGCCACCAAACTTCCTGACCCATGGGGAGCCCTGCAGGACAGATATCATGGCTTTGCAATCTGGGTTTGGGCTGCGGGCCGGTGGTTGAGCACCCGTGTCTCAAGCTCAGTCATTTTAGTGGTGCTGTGGACATAGGTCACAGGCACAGACAATCCTAGTGACTCCAGGATCTGGACTGGACTTGTTACTCCACCGTCCTTCCCCGCTATGACCATCTCCCACTAGCAGGCCTGACCCCAAACTTGCTGAAGAGACTCCAGTGGACTCTGGAGCAGACCTTGGAGGGGGAAAATGCCCTCCGAATACCCTGTGGCTCTTTCTGTTGCATGTCCAAAAGCCAAAGCCTTCCTTCCAGTGCCATCACATTGAAACAAAGCATTTCATCCTCCCTTCCAGCCAGAGCTTTAAGTGCCGTAGTGGGGCAGACGCTGCCTTGAGCAGATAGGTGCCATCTCATTGACTTTGGCACCACTGGGGACAGCACAAGCAAACAACGGTTGCAAACCCCACCTGGGGTGGAGCGAGGTCCCTCCGACATCGTTACCAACCAAGCATTTGGCTGCATCAGAAGAACAAACCAGGAAAGGCAGCTTCATTCTTCTCCGAATCGCTTTATTATATTGTGAAATAATTGTAAAGCATTACAACGCTGCAGAGATTTTTAAAAAGAAAGAAAAAAAAAATAAAGATACAGAGAAGGTCTTTGCCAGCCCTTGCTGAGACTCATTTAACTAGCAGCTAGCATGAGATTACAAGAGCTCATCTTGCAGTCTTCAATTCGATTGTCACATCGGGTATTAAAAATTTACCACAGTGGTACAAGGGCCCGACCTCCTGTCGCCCTTTATTATTCCCCTAACACGCCATCTAAGTACACAATTATAAAATTAAACTTAAAAAAAAAAATTACATTTTCTGCCAGCAGAAAAATTATCTTAAAAAGGCAAGCTCCATTAGAAAGACAGGACAACTCAGTACAACTCTTTGTCCATCATTTCCTCTCCTGAAGGCTTGTAGAAAGGCATCCTCTGCCCGAGACAATGTTGTTGCCTTTTTAAGAAAATCTACGGGTTTCTCATGACCCTGAAGGCCAGCTGAACAATGAAAAGGCTCAGCAAACGGGGAAAATCAACCAGAAATGGTTGTCATTCGATACGAGAGAGGACCGAGCCGTTTAGTACTAGAGTGAGCGAAACTCTTGCTGGGAAATATTATTTGGAAAGCCAATGCTGGATTCAGAGCTGGGATAAAACTACAGCTGTGAATCGGCCCCTCTTAGACAACAGCTGGCTTGAATTTGCTGAGTTGTCTACCATTCCCACAGAGAACGGGTTGGAGGCAGCTGTAATTTCCAGCAGTAAAATGCTCTGGAGGATGAAAGCAGGAAGATGTTGCTCTTCCTGGGATCCATGATGTGGGTTTCCATTGCAAAGCACCTTTGATGGATCATCCTTCTTCTACTCAGCAGATCAGAATAATCTACTCAGCGGTTATGGATATAGCCAGGTGTGTCCTGACCTACTCTGTGTGACCTTCCTCCCCAACTTCCAGGGGCCACTGCATTTGTCCTGAGTCCCTGGAGGCTCTGCCCCTGCATTTCCTATCACCCCATACTGTGGGCTGCCATTCACAGCGCCGGTGTACAAGACAGGCCTGATTTCATCCCTCTTGCACCTGCTCAAGTCTGGGATAACTCTGACTCCATTAAACCTCAGCGCTGTCTACACATCGGTCAACTGAACCAATACGGGTGTGATGCGAATGGCCAGGCAGACGTACCGATTTGGCCTTAAATAGTGGCTTAGAGCAGTTTAGTTTCACCCTTCCTAATAGACTTACACTAAACTAAAAAAAAAAAAAAAAAAGGTTTAAACGGAAATGAGCAGACACACCAACTTAAGCTGGTTAAAAAGGCAGCTTGGGTCGGTGCCGAGAAACCACGAAGGAAAAGGTTGCTTAAGGAAAGGGAGTTATATTAACCACAGGGGTAGCTTTCCCTTACCATGGGATAACACTGTGCTCACTAGCAGCTAGTGCATGGTAAACCTTGCCCTTTTTCTCCTCTAGTAAGTCTGGACACACCTTGGTTACACGGCCGCTATTACTCCTACAAGACCATAGCCCAATACAGCCGAGAGCTGACGCTGCCTTGCATGGTTTCTCTTGTCCTCCCCTTCCCTACCTAGGGACGGCGGACCAAATTCAGCCAGCGGGGAAGGAGACACCTCCACCGATGGGGTTGACTGCCTCAGTCCCTCCCTTTGGGGACTGATACCAAATTCCCCACTGAGCTCAATGGAGCAGCTTTCCCCATTTTTTTTTTTGCAAGAGGCCTTGCCCCCACTTCCTCCACATTGTCCCCCGCCTTCCTGTTCCAGCCAGTGCTACCCGCTTCCCTAAACCGGTTTTTTGTCCTTGCTCTGTGGTTTCTCTCGATTGCCATGCTCGTCAGGCAGGGAACCGAGGGAAGAGGGATGTGGTTATGTGCTCGTGCAAGCTCTACAGGCAAGGGCTTAATTAGAGACTCGTTAGCTGCCAAGGTGGGGAAGGAACAATCAGCACAGAGCAGCAAGTGTTGCACTGCCCTGGGCTGCTGGAGAGCCGGCACATGTCACCCCAGGCGCTGGGGCTGGAGCCTCTCTCCTCCCTTCCCGTGCTGCCCTTGGTAGGCAGGTATTTTCTAGCATGAAACTGCCTTCACAAGGCCCAGCTGTGCTGCACAAGCTCTCCCCAGGCAGGGGAAGGCAAAGGAGGAACAAAAAGTTTCTTGGCTCAGTCCTTTGGGTTCCTGTCTCTGGTTGATAAAGTTGTCAAGATAAGCAGGAGCATGGGCATTCCTTAAGATTCCCCGAAAAAGGTTTCAAATCTAGTTTACACACTCCCTCTGCTTCACAGCTCATGCTCCTTTGCCCCTCAGGGAGCTGAGCTCCCAGACCATTTGCTCTTTATTGAAGGCAGACCCACCCTGCTGTATATAGAGGACAGCGAGAGGCAGGAGCCTGCAAGAAAGCAAGAGCGACATAGACACAGGGCTAGATCTGAGCATTTTGTCTCCAGTAAGATCAAGGGCACATCTGCATCCCGACAGCTTCTCAATGGAGGCTCCAATGCAATCAGAAAGACAGAGGGGAAAATATGGTTCCCAGTTACCCAGTGTTCATTGCACTTCTATGCAAACAGCATTTAAAAACATTAGCAGCACCCCATTGCTCACGTGTCCCAAATGGTTTCTTCAGACCGAAAGTGCATGACAAATGAGCAAGGCTCTGCTAATGAAGGCAACATCTGGAAGGCACTTCTTGAGGAATAAAAAAAAAAGGAAAGGAGATGAAACATGGATTTGCAAGTAAAGGATTGCAGAGTTCACGCATTTTTGATGTGCACCAGAGAGGGCTGCGAGTACAATTGGTCTGAATGCATTTGTTCCCTCTATTAAACATCCAGAATAGCGACATTGCTTGGTCCCCTTTCACAGTAAAACACTATTCCTGAACTCCTGAGCTGGAGGCATGATGTGAAAATGGCTGGAGGGAATCACGAGGTTGCAAAGGACTGTGGAAGAAAATGGTGGCCAGTAATACAGAGTTTATAAAACACACACGCAATCAAGTATTGGCATATACAAATATATAAATTATTGACAATTTTACAAAAGGCACGCTGCAGCCCATTTCTGTCCGGATAGCTGTACAATCCCCTCCGCTCCCACCTGCTCCGAGTGTCATCACAAAACATAGGGTGCTGCCACTACAGACCCATTGCTGTCGTGACAACTGAGGACCTCTTTTTTGGTGTGTCCCATTTGTCGGTGGTACTGCCCTTCTTTAATGGTCTTAAAACACTGCACATTCTTTCCCAAGGTGATGCTTTTGATGGAAGGTAAGTATTTTAGCACAGTCTTTGGCAAAGATGGTACACCTGTACTGGAGAGGTTGAGTTCTTGCAGGGAGTTTAAACCAAAGACGACTTCAGCACTCAAAGACTTAAGACTGGGATTGCTGGATAAGTCAAGTACCTGGAGGGCTGGCAATTCTTTGAAGCTGTAGGGAGAGATCTCTCTGAAGTCAGGCAGACTGCTGAGAGACAAATGGATTAAATCCTTCAGCCCCACCAAGGCACCTTTCTCGATCTTGGCCAATGGGTTCCCATCCAGGTTTAAGTATCGGAGAGGAATCCCTTGAAGATTTGGCACGGTAGTTAGTTTGTTTCCAGAAAGATTTAAGCTCTGGATGTTGGGAATGTTTCTGCTGCGATGTCTCGCAACTCTGCGTATCGCGTTGTTGGACAGATCCACGTTCATGGGTTTCCCCTGACCTTTGGATGCAAAGACATCCATTGTTATTTCCAAGAGGCCGTTGCTGCTCAAATCTACGTCCCCCAATGGTGAACTGGAGAAGCACTCTTCTGGGAGGACTTCCAAAGAGTTATGACTCAGATCCAAAGACTCCAGATACCTGAGCCTGGAGAAGGTAGTAGAAGAGATCTTGGCAATTTTATTATAGCTAAGGTCAAGGCTAACCAACGTCGTGTAACCCGGGCCGCTAAGCATTGATTCGTTGACGGTTTCCAGTTTGTTGGAAGACAGGTCCAGGTAGGAGGTATCTAATGGGATTGGCACAGGAACAATGTGCGACCCTATTCCACTGCAGTCTACCTTGGTCAGGCTGAAGCTGTCAAAGAGCCCAAAACTCTCCACCTCACAGTGGCATCCTGGATAGCAGGTCTTGGTCGTACCAATGCAAGGAAGGAGGAGCAGCAAGTTGAACCAGGCTGATAAAGGCATTTTCAAATCTGTAGGACGAAGAAAAAAATGTAAGTTGTGCATGAACCCAAGGAGACAGTGTGAGACCAACTTCAAATGTTCCCAAGGATGGTAACAAGTTTGGACTGCACGGTCACAGTAATTTGTAATATCCTTGCAAAAGACCAGGGCACACTTCTAAATCTCATTCATTATTCCCAACATGCTCTGCCCTGGATATACTGCAGACATCCAGAGTGCATTAGTGGTCACGTATCTATCCCGTATATTGGGATGGACGACATAGCCCATCCTTGATGCACTGCATTATTATTATTTAAAAACAATAGTGACCAGTATCTCTTAACACATAACTTTTCTTTTTAAAAGTCCCAGTCTCGCCGTTCTACAACACTGATAATAACCCTCAGAGTTTTGACAACAGGGCCCTCTAAACCAGGGATCAGCAACCTTTTTGGCAGCATGCTGAAAGGACACAACTTGCTCCAAAGTTGGCCAGCCCTTCCAAACTGGCTGCTGCTTTTCCTTGCTGTCACTTCTCCCTATCACCAAAGCTGCCCACTGCCCATATCTAGGCCTCATGGGCTGGATGCGATCACTGGGCGCCGGATCCGGCCTGCGGGCTATAGGCTGCTGATCCCTGAATTCGGCCAATTAAGTAAACACATCCCATTTTCAACCTCTGACCTTGCCATCTTCCCAGGTCACGAGAGAATGGAGCCAAACGGCTGATTCCTGCTTTACGGCCCTTGCTAGATCTTTTCATGGCTGTGTTTTAATGGCTCCAACACAACTGTAGGCAACTACAACGCCATTTCCAGATAAAAAGCTTTAACCCACTTGCCCCCGAGCAGGCCGGCATCCCACAGGCCTGCACCAGTTGCGTTTGAACAGTGAGAAATGCTCGTTATTCCTACTGCTTCTGCACTTCGCTAACTAGCACCACGAGCTCTCTCATTATCCTTCAAACAAGGGGTTTGGGAGCTCTGCGGCAGAGATGCCCCTGCAGAACAAACCCATCCATCTGCGCTGCTGCTCTTCTACTCCTTTTTGCCCCATTAACAACCCGTCCCTCCTCCCCCACCCACAGGTTAAAATATCAGGTATTAACTGATAGTCAAAATCATGGTTTGGCGTGTTAGCAGAATTTGCAGGCGTTACCAGGTATTACCTGATGGGTCCCAGAGCGATCGAGACAAACTGAAGACGTGGGGCACCTGCTGTCCAAATGACTCAAGTCATGCAGGAGCTTCCTCACCCAACCTTTTCAATACCACATCCAAAGAGACACAGCTACAGATGTGGAACGAGAGGCTGAGGAAAGTACCTGACAGTGAAAAAATGGACGCTTCAGTGGCCGAATCTTTACCAGCAGCGGATGATGAACCGTGGCAAACGGGGCGATGTCTCAACCGCCGATGTACTGGAGTTGGATGCTCCAGGGAATTAAAGAAGTGGGGCTATACCACGCACGACTGTGGCACAGGGCCTCAGACTATGCAACCCCTGCTGCAATGCCCGCTGGTTGAAGGCACACGTACAATGAAAGGCTGCACGTAGTACAACAAATGAGCACAAGTATGTGAAACCAAATGGTCATATGTGGTGTAGAGACGGACAATGACTAATAGCATCTCTCATCCTCTTCCCATCGTTTCAGTCCTCTTGGTTTCCAAGCACATGCTATTATCACCTCTTCCCTACCCTAACGACAGGCAATTAGACACCCTGAAGGTGTCATCGTTGCCATTTTTGTCCTTTGAACTCCTCTGCAGCTCAGAAACCTTTTGCCAGCCACTTCCTAGAAGTTCGCACTGACTTCTGAGTTCGCACAGGCATGCTTGTGAGTCCCCTTTTCCCCCCACAGAGCAAACAGTGGCTCCTGGCTACTTCACACCAAGGACCTGGAGATCCATTGCAAATTACTCACCAATATGCAAAACACAAAGACAGGAAAGCACATCACCATAAATGCCCTGATCATATATACTTTTGGGTATTATGGTAATTCCCAGGCACGGTTCTTTGGGTAAATGCGATATCTTTTATTAGACCAACTGAGTACCTTCTGGAGTTGGCTGAAGTCTCTTATTTTTTTAATCTGCTGTCCTTAGTCTGGTGCTCTCAGTCCTTTGGCTCATGAGCTCCGTCGTTTCCCAGCACGGGCCAGATGAAACGCAACAGAAGTCAGACCAGATGATCTAACATCCCCTCTTTTCATTTTTTCATAGACTTTAAGGCCAAAGGGGAAGTGATTCACCCAAGGTTGCACACCAGAGCAGTGTCAGAGACAGCCACCGAACTCGGGGATCATTCGAGTTCTGGCCCCGCAAAGAACTTTTTTCCAATTACTCAGTTGGTCTAATAAAAGATGTCATGTCTAAGTGATGAACCTGGCCGCCCTATGTCCTTAGACCAACATGGCTACAACCAAAAACCCCGCAACATGGTCATTCCCAGGAGTTTAAGGCAGCAGCCAGGACTCAGCACGATATGAAACCAGTACACAAACCCCACAGCCTGATCCTATACAGTTGGCAATTTAAGTGGTCGAAGAAAGTGCAGTCTGCTCCAATAGGCAATCAGGACTCGTAGCAGAGATGATATCTTTTATTAGACCCACAAGATTTTTGCAAAAAAAAAAAAAGTCTTTAATTGCAAACTTTTGGGCATGAACCCCCTTCATCAGGCAGTCTGCTCCAACAGAAATCCAGCACATTTGAGGAAGATGAGATCTTGGGGCACAGAGCTACTAAATATTTGCTGAGAGATACCGGGGAGGATGAGGGGGAAGGGGAGGGGGGCTGCCACTTTCAGCTAGGAACGAGCAGCAAATTGGACTTTCTCTATGACCTCAAGGCAAAAGGAGCCGTTCCCCCCTCTGGTCTCATGTTATGCATTACTGTAGCTCTTGCCAGGTACATTCCAGCTTCAGCCGCTCATACATTTAGCATGAGCTCATACATTTAGGAGAACAGGATTGTTCCCTGGACCGAGACATGCGTGTATGGACATACTGCGATTCTCTACTACCGAAAGCCGCCTGCTGCAGGAAGGAGGCTCTTGAAGTGTTAAACCCTGCCTATGAGACACCTCCAGACATTGCACCCATTTACTATACTCAAGACCTCTCTCACAGCTCAGCTCACCAGCTGTTCCGGCTTTATTCTTCAAGCGAGAAAAGCTGGCTAACTGCTACATTTTCTCTTCTCTTCTTCCGAAGACTCATTCAGCTGCCACCGATGTGGAAAGCGAGCTGGGGCAATCTCCTTGATCCATTTGCCCAATGCAGTTTTTAAGCCATATGGGTAAAATCCTAGATCTACTGAAATCCATGACAAAACTAGTTTTCATTGTAACCTTAGAGGAAAGGTCTAGGAGCAATAGCCTCAAGATGCAGCTGGGGAAATTAAGGTTGGAGATTAGGAGGGACTTTCTGACTCTGAGGGTGCTCAAGCCCTGGGACAAGTTGTCAGGTATCCAGGTTGTCGCCGTATTGGTCCAGAGGCAAAATGAATCGAAACTCATGAAAGAGGTGATTTCTTTTGACTTTTAGAGAAGTTGTGTAATCTGCATCCCTGGAAGTTTTCAAGAGGTGGGACAGGCACTTGGCTGGATAGTTTAGTCATGACAGGATGATCCTACCTGGACCATATGACCTACTGAGGTCCCTATGCGCCCTACTTTCCCATGATCCTAAAACTTAGGGACAAGAATCAGCCGGTGACTCTGCTCTCACACAGGAGGAAGTTGGGAGCAGCTCTATTGGAATGACACCGGTGTGCAGAAAAAAAAAATCAGGCCTGGTGCTAGTTTTTGTTAGTTCAATGCCTTCAGCAGCCTGCATCTGCAAATTCCCTTCCTGCCCTACTTCATTAAAAAAAAAACCCGGCAGGAGTAAGCAGAGAAGACAACCCAATAGGGGTTTCTGTTCCAGTACCAATGACTTGTGACTGCTTCAAGCCTTCCAGGAGGGAGCTGGCACTTGCTTGATGCTGATAACATGGAGTGCACAACAGAGACCCTCAAGACTAGCTGAGCTATTTATGCAAGTTATCGTCTCTCCCTAGCTGAGGGAGCAATAACCTATATCGGTGCTGTTGTGCATTTGCTCTTATTGGGCTTCTTAATTGCCTTGTAAACAGGATGCAGTTTAACTATTACAAGGTGCGAATTCTCTGAGCGAACCACATGAAATCTTTAGAGGGATAACAATCTCGTTTGCCAACTGCTTCAATAAAAATTAGAACAAATAAGACGGTTGTCTTTCAGGCCAAGGAAAGACATTTATGTCGTCATTTAGCCAAAGAATAAAAGAGAGCCAGGTGCATTGTTCTTATCTTGGGATGGCACGGTCTGCAGCACATTTCTAAGGAGCGGAGGGAATATGCCACAGGCATTTCTAGTTCATTTGTGTATGGCGTATGTTAGAAACCACATCAAATTGCCTTTGGCCTCCTGCCTACAAGCTGCTCTGTTGATAAAGGCAGGGAGCCAAAGCGATCCCGTAGTAACAAAGTTATCCTTCCAGAGTGAAGGGCAAGGCTATCCAACAGGAAATGTTCGTGAGGGGTGAAATGCCGCTTGCTCGTCTGTATGCCGACAGTATTTTCAGAATGCGCCAGGAAACCCATGCAAGTCAAACCCTTTTGCGTGTTAATGGAGAAGACCTCAATAGGTAGGGCTCATTTCCAACAGGCTCACCCAGGGATTGGTTCTTGGCCCTACAAGATTCAATGTATTTTTCAATTCTCTGGGCTGCAACAAAATAGTTGTTGGTATTTTTTGTTTTTAAGGACACAAAGTTGACATGAGAGGAAGGATGTTCAGCCATCTCCATTTTGCCTGGTTAAAAGGTTGGAGTCCAGGAAACTCTTTTAATACACCCCAGGGAATGCACCTGGGAATCGTGCCCACAGGCCATGCTTATGGGATGCGACACTGTCTGCAAAAGCAGTGACCTGGAGAGCATCTTTGGAGTCATCATAGGCGACGGCTCCTGCACAAGTCTTTAGGGCAATACTATGGCAAAAAGAGCCATCAAATGATCTTGAGGTGCATAAAGCAAGGAATGCCCAGGGGAGGTGGATAAGCAATTTTGCCACTGATAAGGCTTTGACTACAGTGCCCTGGCTCAGTCTGGTGCCCATGCTTCAAGCAGGATGTGGAAATGGTAGCACAAGCTCCAAGGAGGGCAACAAAAATTATTTGAGGCGAGCATGATATTGCTCCACACTTGCCTCTGTTTACTTTTGCTTCCCCCCGCTGTAAAGAGAGCACCTCGGACAAATATTGGCCTCCGCACCCATGCACAGTCTAGAGTAAATTCCCAGATTTAGTCCAGGGGAAGCAGCTGGGTGATCAGCTGTTAGGACCGAGTTGGGTCTCTTGGTTCTGGAGCCCAAACATGCATTAGATTGCCTATAGACTCCTGTTTTTCATCTCATCTTGACCTCCACGAGCACAGGGATGGTTTTGCACGGTCACCGTGCAGCTGCCATTTACCTTAGATGCAGCGTAGTCCAGTACTGGGGGCGCGGGGCCAGAACTCGAATGATCCCCGAGTTCGGTGGCTGGCTCTGACACTGCTCTGCTGCGCGAACTTGGGTGAACCACTTCCCCTCTGGCCTTAGAGTCTATGAAAAAATGAAGAAAGGGGATGTTAGATCATCTGGTCTGACTTCTGTTGCATGTCATCTGGCCCGTGCTAGGAAGTGGTGGAGCTCATGAGCCAAAGGACTGACAGCAACAGACTAAGGATGACAGATTAAAAAAAATTAAAGAGACTTCACCAAACTTAAGGAAAAAAAAAAAAGAAGAGGGAAAATAGAGGGAGGGGGGAAGTGCAGAAGTGCTGGCAATTACTGAAAGAGATGGCATTAAGAGAGAAACTATTCCGACAGAGAGGGCAAGATAGGGAGCATACAGTAAGAGACCAACGTGGATAAAGCGGGAGCTTTTTATGTGACCTAAAAAGTACAAAGACTGGAAACAAAGACAGGACTAAAAGGAATAGTGTGAGCAGGTAGCGATAAATATCAGAAAGGTTAAGGCATAAAATGAGTTGAAACTTGCCAGGGACATAAAAAAAGCAACAAATAAGGGCCTATAAATACATTGGAAAAGGAAGATAAAGCTTAGGTCTATTGCTTAACGGGGACAGGGAACAGGACAGCATGCGGCATGCAGAAGATGGATGTATTTGAGGTCTCTTCTGCTTCAGTCTTCACCAAAAAGGTTAATTGTGACCAGATAGTTAATGCAATTAACTTCTACAAGGGGATAGCAGTGTAGGCGGAAAGAAGGAAAGAACATCCAGATACGCTGGATGCATTCAAGCTGGCAGGGGCTGTTGAAATTCACCCTGGAGTATTAAGAAAGCTAGCCGAAGCAATCTCTAAATCATCAGCAATTATCTTCAAGAATTTCTGAAGAACGGGGGCAGTCCGGAAGGACTGGAGAAGGGTAAACATAGCACAGGTCTTTCATGTGTTAAAGGAGGACATGGCAAGTTAAGGCCATGTCTTTGGTAATTGGAAAGACGCTCGAACAAATGAACAAACAATCCATGTATAATCACCTGGAGAATAACAGCCGATAAGAAACCACCAGGAGTAAATCACACCAAACCAATCTAATTTCCTCCTTTGATAGGGTTTGCAGATAAGAGGGAAGCGGCAGACGTGACATCTTTTGACCTCAGTAAGGTTCTCCATGCCGTCTCACGTGCCATGCTCACGAACAAACTAGGTATCAATGAAATCACTGACAGACTGAGGATTTTCAACAACTTGTGCACCCGTTGCACTGAAGTTATCAAGGGTTTGCTGTTCAGGTGGGAGGATACTTTTACTGGGGTCTCACAGAGGCCTGTTCTGCACCAGTATTTTCACTGACGGTGTGCACAATGCACAGAAACTACAGATGATGCCCGGGAGGGAGGGGAGTCAAGGGTACCTAGGAAAACAGGACCAACATTTAAAATGGTCGTGAGACAAAGAATAAGTTGTCAAAAGCAGCAAACAAAACCAACAGGACAAACTGCAAGAAAAGATACCAGCAAAGATCTACATTGGGGGTAGGTGGTAACACGGTAAGACGGATGGCTCACACGACCCCAAAGCCAACCACGACTGAGCATCACTGCAGTAGGCAAGTCGCTCCTCCAGCGGCCAAGGAAGGCGAAAAAAAATGTAAGGTCCCTGCCAACCTCACCTGGGGACTCTGAGCAAGGCACATCAGTCAAGCAGCTCTAAAAGCCATAGAGGCGCAGAAAATGAGGGTGGGAAGGGACCTCAGGGAGTCACATCTAGTCTGACCCCCTGCTTCAAGCATGACCAGCCCCAACTACATCATCCCAGCCAAGGCTGTGTGAAGCCTCGAAGGATGAAGACTCCTCAACGTCTCTAGATAACCTGTTCTAGTGCTTTACAATGCTCCTTGCGAGAAAGTTTTTCCTAGTATCCAACCTAAACCTCCCTAGCTGCAACTTGAGACCATGGCTCCTTGTCCTGTCATCTGCCACCACTAAGAATAGCCCCGCTCCAGACTCTTTGAAAACTCCCTTCAGAGACTTGAAGGCTGCTATTAAATCCCCTCTCAGTCTTCTCTTCCAAAGACTAAATAAGCCCAGGTCCCCCACAAGTCATGTCCTCCAGCCCCCAAACCATTTTCATTGCCCTCCGCTGGACTCTCTCCATCTTGTCCACATCCTTTCTGTAGTGGGGGGTCCACAACTGGACACAGGACTCCAGATGTGGCCTCCCCAGTGCCGAATGGAGAGGAATAGAGGGGAATGTGACAGGGGGCCTCCCGGGGCTGAACTCTGTGGCCCGCCCGCCTGTCACCGTGACAGCAGGCCTACTCAGGGCTGAACTCTTCATGGCCCGCCCACCTGTCTCTGGGCAACCGCCCGCTTATCTCGCCTGCCACGCCTTTGATGATAACTAGTTCAATTAAGTTGTTAACTAAGCGGGAGGCTGCCCTTCGACTGCCCCGATGCCCAGGGGTGCTCTGCGGCTCCGACCTCCCCTAATACCGCAGCCCAAGCCTCGCAGATGGCATCAAGGTGTTACTATAATCACCGGCCCCAAACTGGGCCCCAGAATCGTCCTAATACGACCCCTCTCTGATCCTTCCCATCAGGCGGCCACTCCGCCGTCATCCGGGCTACCTTGCCCCTCCGAAGCTATCTTCCCCTCTCGGGTGTGGTCCCCCCGGGACCTTCGGCTACCTGGCCCTGGCCCACCTCCAGGCCAGTCGGGACCCCAGGCCCCCGGCTCTTGGGCGACCCTTGCGGTGGGCCCCCGGCCCTTTTGACCCTCTCTGGTCCTGGCCCCGGCATGGGCCAGTCGAGGGTACTATCCCCTTCGGGCTGGGTCTCTAGCCCCTCTCTCTCATCCTCGGGCCTCACCGTGCCACTACTCCCTTCCTCCTAGGAGCAACCGCAGCACCTAGCCCACCTTACTCCCACTCTTGGGGTCCGCCCTCTCTGGGCCCTTCACAACACTGGCCCTCTCGGCCCTCAACAAACACATGGGTCACCCACCTAGTGCTGGTGGGAGCTAGGGGTTAAGGCGCCCCGACCCGCCTTTCACTGGGGTGATCACTGGCCTGGCATTTCCTGGGGGCTCCCGCGCCACTGAGAGCCCCACCAGACCACCCACTCCCGGCAGGGTGCAGTTCCAGGTCAGGACCAGGAGCCTCCTAACCAACCCCTTGCAGCTCTCCCTTACCTCCAGGTTGTTTACAACAACCCTAAGGCCAGGCGATGTTGCTGCCTGCCCTCCTGCAGCCAAACTGCCTGGTTTATATAAGCCTAAAATGGCTGCCGCAATCAGGCACCTGGAGGCTGCCGGCTCCAGGCCCTTAAACCATCCCTTCGATCAGCTCAGAGTACTGCTCCACCCCATGCGGTGGACCATCTAGGGCAGTGGAAAACTTCTGACGCTTTAGAAGGTGAAAAACCCCCAAAATACATCATACTGTACATCATGATGGCTTCCTTCTTGACCACTGCAGCTGGCTGCTGAGGCCCTGAAGCAAGAGGTTTAATTCTTCTCAATGCTTGCAGGTCTGTAGTAAGACCATACAACCATGCTTATAATAAGTGCTATGTCCCAAGGAACCACAGCTACCCTCAGCATTAAGATAAAGCCTCGTGTACCTGAGAGGTCCCTATGCCCAGCAAGGCGGGGACAAGGTCAACCTTGAACTCCCACTGTTTCTTCTCCAGGCCCAAAGCTACAGAGTCTCTATGTGCCCTACCTTCTGCTTGATACTTATATGGTGAACAAGTCCCTCAAGCATATTTAGGACAATGCTACCTCCACGTCTCATGCAAGGTGGCTGGAAACTGAGGTGTGCGGATCCACAGCTCACAAGGTAAGAAGGGGCCGACATAACCATCCAGCCCAGCTTCAACCCCATGCCATCTGAAGAATTGCTCCCCAAAAGCTTGATTAAAGCATCTCTTAAGATATGTACTCTGATGGGCTTAGGGACCATCTCCATCGCTATGTTGTTTCAGTGCTTAACTAACAATCACTGCTAGAAAACTGCCTTTTGAATCCCTCTTGCTTTCATTTCCAGCCATTAGGTCTCGCCGTGTCTTGGCCAGCAAGGCAAAGTCCTGTCCCCGCCATTCAGATTTGCTTTTCCGCATGCAAGTATCCACACCGAGCAACCCAGTCACCCCGCAGCCTTCTGAGCAGCTGAGCTGAATTATTTCAGTCTTGCATCCCCAATTTGCTTTCCAGTCCTCAAAACATTTCCGTTGCCCTCCTTGGAGCTCGTGCTACTATTTTCGCATCCTTCTTGAAGCATGGGCACCGGACTGGGCCAGGGCACTGTAGTCAAAGCCTTATCAGTGGCAAAATCGCTTACCCACCTCCCCTGGGCATTCCTTGCTTTATGCATCTCAGGATCATTTGATGGCTCTTTTTGCCATAGTACTGCCCTAAGGACTTGTCACCTAAGATGACTCCAAAGATGTTCTCCAGGCCACTGCTTTTGCAGACAGTGTTGCATCCCATAAGCGTGGCCTGCACACACAATTCCCAGGTGCATTTCCTGGGGTGTATTAAACCTGTTTTCTGGACTTTGTTTAACTAGGCCAAATGAAGATCACTTAGCATCCTTCCCTTTGTGTAATCTTTGTGTCCTTAAAAAAAAAAATTGCAACAATTATTTTATTGCAGCCCAGGGAACTGAAAAACATGTTGACTCTTATAGGGCCAAGAACCAATCCCTGAGGGACCCTGTTGGAAACAAGCCCTGCTCATTGAGGTCTTCTCATTGATGGTTTGGACAGGGATGACCATGCCCTAAGTGAGGGCTGGACTAGCTGGCCTCCCAAGGGCCCTGCCAGCCCTGTTCTTCTATCATAATCTCCCCCAGTACAAACAAAGACAATGGCTGTCCAGGAGGCTTCTGCAGGTACGTAATTAAACCCCCCCACAAAAAAACAAACAAAAAACCCAAGAGCAAAACAATGGATAGAGATGTACATTTTGTCTGGGCTGGGCCATGCACATCACGCTCCTGCCACGTGATGCCCTATGCCATGCTTAGCTTTGCCCCAGGGTATTCAACAAGATCTCTCTGGGTACCTCTGGATCAGAGCCTGCACTTGAAATGGGCTTTTAGCTACACAGATTTTAAAGCCACGTGTCAGATAAGGAATATCTAGTCGGCGTTTCCCCCTCCCCGATTGCCTTTGGCATTACTGCAAAGCCACACTGCAAGCAAGCAAGCCAGGAAACAGAAAAAAGACTATTTTAGGCTACCGCAGAGTTCAGCAGCCTGTAATCGAGGCTTCTCTCCTTGCTTTCCCCACGAGCTGGCAGACATAACGGCACCACCGTCCGCTGGGATTCGGGGTGGTGCAGGGCAGCATTGCCATTACATGTTCATCTGCCACAGAGAAAAGTGCATGAGAAAGAGACCAAGTCTGCGGCTGCGATCGTCACCACTGCCCTATGAAGGGCCACGACATTTCTGCTATCCGTGACCACCTTCAAGCTGGAAACTTCCCCTGGCTGCACTTTCCCCGCTCTCTCCACTACAGCAGTCTTAAAGCATGCTGAAGACCAAGGAAAGATAACAGTGAACGGAGCAGGATCTCTCATTCATGCCATGCCCATCAGACCAATGTCATGCCTGTGCCAATGGCACCGCATGTAATCTTCAGTTCTTCTAATCTGGTGCAACCTGTGACAAGCTCACTTCCTCCGGGGGCTACATGGAAAGAGGCTTGCGGTACGGGACACTTAACATGCATTTAATTCAGACCACAGTAAGCGATACCGTGCTGTAGTAAAAGTTAGAGCATGGTCTGAGCAGCTGCATGGTAATGCTTACTACAGTCTCTTACACGCGCAGCTCGCTGATTGTCCATCCCAGCACGGCACAGGAGTCTCGAACTGGCCCTGCTTTGAGCCAGGGATGAGACCAACAACAGAGGCTTGGTGCAGCAGAGGGGTCCCTGGATGGCTGAGGACCACAAATTGCTTATGTTATCTCTGTGGACTGGTCCAACAATAGCTGAAGACATGCTACTTAACATCATCTGGCGATACTCCTTACAGAGGCGGGCAAGTATTTCGGGTGGAGGGCTGCTTACTGAGTTTTGGCAAGACATCAAGGGCTGCATGACAGGCAGCTAGGGGCAGATAAATATTAATTTTCTAAATTTTTTAGGGGCCCCGCGGGCCGGATAGAATGACCTGGTGGGCCGCATCTGGCCCGCAGGCCACATTTTGCCCACCCCTGCCTTATACAGAACAAGGCGCAATGGTCTCAAGTTGCAGCAAGGGAAGTTGAGGTTGGATACTAGGAGCAAACTCTCTCACAAGGAGGGTAGTAGCGAAGCACTGGAACAGGTTACCCAAAGAGGATGGGGAATTTCCATCTTTGGAGGTGTTTAAGATCTGGCTAGACAAATCCTTGGCTGGGATGATCTAACTCGGGATGGTCCTGCTTTGAGCAGAGGGCTGGACTAGATGTCACCTCCTGGGCTAGGGACAGAAGTTACACATAAACTGGTTTAAGTGATCAGAAACCGGTTTAAACCTGTAACAGAACACAAAATTCAGTGCACATAAGCTGCTTTCAAAATAGCTGAAACTGGTTTAAGATAAACCTGGTCGAATGCATTATCAGATGTAACGGATTTAGGTCAAAGCGGTTTATGGAACTTCTGTCCCAGACTCCTTCCTGGTTTAAGTTAAGTCACAGTCCCCCAGCATCCCAGGGTGCTTTGCAGTTCTGGGCTGTGCCGTCTGCTCCAGCGCAGCAGGGTTTGTCCCACCCCTGCCCTCCCTAGCTGGGGCATTATCACTGCTCCGGCTGGTGGCAAAGGGGTTGGGAAACCCTGCTGTGCAGTGCCCCCCTCACTGCTGGGGTGGCAGGAGTGGGGGTGGCAGCGTGAAGGGGGGGGTCCCCTCCGTCCCCCCTTTGCCTTAGCCCTGGGGTCTGGCCATGCCCCTGCTCTCGCTGCTCGACCCTCTGGTGCCAGCCGGGGGCCGGGGTCTGGCCACGCTCCCCTCTGCAAAGTTTGAATCAATTCAGCCTCAGGCTTTTTGAATATCTGTACTTAGCCCTGGGGTCCCTTCCAACCCTCATTGTCTACAATCCTTTGATAGAAAGTCCTACCTTTGATTCATAGATGTTAGGGTCGGAAGGGACCTCAATAGATCATCGAGTCCGACCCCCTGCATAAGCAGGAAAGAGTGCTGGGTCTAGATGACCCCAGCTAAGTTACAATGATGATTTGCTAAGTTACAATGTCACTTGGCACGCGTTTTACTGCTTGAATGCACGGACCCTTGCGTTTTAAGTATGGTTGCTCCATCCTAAGTGTCCCACGTGACAGAAGCCCAGACTAGTCCGGTTTTCTACAAACCGTGGCAGCTCTGGCTGAAGCGCTGTGTCAAGTCGCTGCATGGTTTAGGACTTCCCAATTTTGTCGCTTAAATCACAGGGTGGTGGACTTTCTAACCTCAATGACCTTTAAAAGGAAAAAAATAAAATAAAAGGCTTACTTGGGATCTTTGCCACTAGTTTCCAGGCCTGGCTGTTTTTTTCTAGCAGGGATACGGAAACTTTGTGCTAGCATGATACTTCTATCAGAAGCAGAAACCCAGATTCTCCTCTGCTTTATCTGTTGTCCCCATTAAGTAAATGCACAGCCTTCGTACCCAGAAGAAAAGGTAAAAGGCCAAAATATCAGATGTGCCCAGGCAGCAAGCTGGAAAGAAAATGCCTTGAAAGCTAAGCAAGTTGCAAATGGACATCAGAGGGAATAAAATCCTATGGGCTGGGAAGAAGAGAGCATTAGCGATTTCTATTTTTAAATAGACACGGCAGCTTGAGCAGATCTATCAGGAACCCCCGCGACACTATTTTACCAGAGTCACTTTTCTCACAACAGCAGCACTTTCAAGCTTGTCTCGGTCTCTGGAAAACATCCCCCTTGATTGCCAAGGTCTGTGCACACCTGGGCTTTCTGTGCTCCGGATAAGCCTGCCTGCATTTAATCAGGCTCTACACCTGTGATTACTGTCCAGCATTGTTTTCCTCACTGGGGGCGATTGAAGATTTGAGTTTTTTCGCTGAAGCATCAATTCAGCTTCCAAAGCCAACTCTCCAGGTTTCATACTCAAGTGCAAACAGAGAGCAAAAAAACTGGCTGAAACCAGCTTAAATGCAGAGACTGTTAAGCTCTTTAAAAAAAAATCTTTGAAGATAAAAGAAACTTTGCATCTGTCTCTCCTGAAAAAAACTCCCTTTGCAGAAATGTTGATGCAACTCAGGACTCAGGAGAGGGATTTTTTTCCCCTCTTGTAATCAGTTCAAGGGAAGGGGCAGTCGAGATTCCCCCTCCTGCTCTGTATTGCTTCATGCCGAGTTATGATAGGTCTTCCTTAAAAAGAAAGATCCAGGTGGATCAGCATAAAAGTGCAGCCGGATCCTCCGAGGGGCGTTTGCAAAAGATAGAACAGGAGGTTGACGCACGGGGGGAGTTAAAGGCAACTCTTTGAAAGGCACGGACACTTGGAGCATCTGGCACATGGCTCCAACTGGTAAGGAAGAGACTTTTAGGGGTGCGGGGAAGAGACTTTTAGGGGTGCGGGGAAACCACCTGACATTTTAGGCCTGGTTCTGTACTTGCCCATATTGATGGGAAAGCAAAAAGCAGCACCATCCCACTGAGGTCAGTGGGGTTACCTCTGGCTTTGCACCGCTGATAGCAAGACGAGTGATCTGGCCCATCCTGCTAGCAAAGGGTGGTGCTTTTAATCGATCCTTCTTTCAGGACTCTTTGTAACAGTCACTTTGCATGCGAGCAGCCATCGAAAGCGGCTTTATCTGGGTAAAGCGTCTTCTTGCTAAGCTGCACTGCAATTGCACAGGTCCCTCCTCTCTCTCTCTCTGCTTCCTGACAGGTAATTTGGGATGGTGTCTGCTGTCTAACACTAATCACTGCGCTAGGACCAGGCGTGAGCACTTGAGACCCAACCATTAGGAGTCCTTTATGTTTAGTGGTAATAGTCTAAGGACACGGCTAGAAATGGAAATCATTCTCCAAATACCTATGAAGTCCTCTGCCGAGCGTCCCGGCTTCCTTGGAGAAATAAGAAGGAACCACAGAGGCTGAGATGCATTTCCAGGAATCGGAGAAAATTAGGGTTGCAATGACGTTCTGCTTTAATGAGATGCAGTAACAGATGTGAAAATACCCATTTCGCCTTCAGTCGGGACCCTTGCGGCTAAAGAGGGAGTTGTTAACGAGCAATGAACCTGATGGCGTAAGGAAGCCCAGGGTATCCAAGGAGAATCAGCAGGTGACATGCGAGGCACCAACTTCAAGAGGCTGCTTATCCTACACTGTGCACACAGCTGTTTTGTTAAGGGAAGGAGAGGGATTTAAGGAAAATTATAGGATGCTCTTCAGCCGGTGTCGGTTGCTACTGAAGTCACGAGGAAGGAGAGCGGGTCATGCGCTTAGGATCTGGAAGACCCAGCTCTGCCGCACTCTTTGAGGGGTGTAGGTTGTCGCCGTGTTGGTCTAAGGACATAGGTAGACAAGCTTCCTTGGGTAAACCCGATACCTGTTATTACACCAACTCAAATATTATTATTATTTTATTAGACCAACTCAAATAGTTGGAAAAAATCCTTCAGAGCAAGCTTTGAGGGGCTTCTGGCGACCTCCAAGAAAGGGCGCTGGTGTCTACAGCAGGACACGGCACCTCGGTTCTGCCCAAGGCTACACACGCACAAATATGCATGCACACATGCATGCACCATGTGGGCACCTAACTCCAGCCTAAGCCTGAGAACCCAAAATTAGATGTGGTTCTGGCTAACGTCCCCTTAGGGACCACTCCAGTAGGCACTCAAGACCCACCTTCGACAGGATGGGAAGCCTCACAACACACAGGCAAAGCCATTTTCTTTTTAAAGCTGGTGAAAACACCTCTCATATCATGGCCTAGTGGTTAGAGCACTCATCCAGGAAGCAGGGGACCTGGGTTGTAGCTCCTCACAGCCATCAGAGTGAGCCCTGAAGATGCACTGTCCACCCCTTTTCGGTAGTGCTACCGCCTCAATGGGAGATTCACGAGAGGGTGAGGGCACATCCCCAACTCTGCAGCCTAGCGGTCAGTGCTTTCCCCATGACAGATGTGGTAAACGTCCCAAATTTACCCTGCTCTACAGTGCGTCTGCATTTTATGCAATGCCTCAAATGCAAGGCACAGAAGGAGCATGGAGTCTCCCTTCCCAGCCAAGCACTTGACTTTTACCCACCAGGATGCAATAGTCAAGTGTGCTCCGGTGCCAGCATCCCGGTCCCTTCCCTGAAAGGATGGAGGACAGGAGGGACCTGCCCACAGGAGGATTGTGGGCCCCGATCCCCCAGGGCTGGACGTGCCATTGTGTGGCCTTCGGAGAAGGGCAGGATTTCAGAGCTACCCTGAGCTTGGTGTTTTCTACTGGCTGGGAACACTGCGGAGAAGATGGGGTGGTCCTGGAAGTCCTCCAAAGAGGGAGCTGCTCATTCACGCCATGCAGCCCTTCTTGCTGGGGCTCTGCCCTACTTACAGGACTGGAAGCAGCTGCCGTATCAGTCCCAACTAAGAGGAGGATGCTGGGGGAACGGTGCGACGCAGAAGACTCAGCTTGCAGGATGGTCAAGGTCTGGAATGGGCTCTCAAGGGAGGTGGTGCTCTCCCCTACCCTGGGGGTCTTCAAGAGGAGGTGGGGAAGTGAAGAGGGGGTCAGACTCATCGGTGGGGAAGTGAAGAGGGGAGCCTTGTCTTCAAGGAAGGGGGTTAGTGTCCATAGCTTTCCTCGGCACTGCAACCACCCGTCCAGTCGCATAACTATACAGGCTGCTGTGAGAACCAGACAATCAGGCCATTCATAGCGACGTGTCTCCAGACTTTCTCCACAAGAATGAAGAGCAACGTTCTCCTTTAAAAATGAACCCTGCTTGACAATACGGCGAGCCTGGGCTGGGGTGCGCAGAGGCCTGAGCCGGGGGAAAGAAGGCTGACACTCGCTCCTGACTTATCCCAGATCTTCCGGTTATTCCCTTTCATCAGCTCCAGATGCAGACTTATTGCTCTGACAAAAGTAACTATTAACCAATGCACCACAAAGAATAACCTGGCTCCAAGGACAGCTCCATTATACTAGTATATAGATTATGGGGAAGCCCTGATGACAAAAATAGTAAGAGCAAATGCCCAGCAGAAGAGCTGGAGGCCAGAAGTATTTAAGAAGGAGTCACCCTTTCGCCTGCAAAACCTGAACTGCAGTGCAGACATGTAGGGTTAATCCTGGCAGAGCCGCAAGGCTGACTGTGTGTTTGCTTTTACCAGCTTATGTGGCTTCCTTTGCTCTGATGAAATATCCCTCACTGCCCTTAAAAAAAGGAAAGGAGAGTGTGCAGAACTGCAAACTGTATTCCCTTAAAGGGAGAGGTGCCTGCTAAATGAAAGCTCGCTCCGACTTTTCTCTTCCCAATACTGTCATACTTATGATCTAAACGTTTATACAAGCACCAGTTAATTCAAGTTGTGCAATTCCTTCATCTCCCTCCCTCGCCCGCAACCCAACACAGACAGGCATTTAGAGGGAAGTCAATGTGCGGTTTCGTGCACTCTTGGATCTGACAGGGAGAAAGCCTGCAAGGACATGTACCGACATACCAGCAGGTTCCAACTAATTCACTTTTCCCGCTGCAATACAGCTGCTTTGGCATTGAGTAGGCCAATTTTTTTCCATTTCCCACAGAGTCAAATCCTGGATCTAGACTGCATGCAAACTCCCAGCAGCTCCAGGATTTGATCATGCAGCCAGGCAGTGGAAGACGTCTGTGCTAACTTCAGCACAGGCAGAGGAGGACTGCAATCATAAGAACACCATAGCTTTACATACCACAAAGATTTCTTTTCTCCTAGCCGCTACATCACAATAGACTTGCAAAGACTCTGCTTCTGGGGAAGCATCTCTTGACACCTTTTTAAAGCATAGTCTTCCCCCTTACCCTCCCATGCATCAATGCCTGTGCTTAGCATAGGGACTACCAGAAGGAAACGGAGTCGAGGCAATAGTCTTGACGGGAGTGTGACCGTTGAAAGCGAGGAGTAAACCGTTAAATTGCACCATGTTGTAGGGAGGCCAAGATAACCACAAACAGCCTTCCATTGCAACAGGCTACCCGCGAGGCCAAGAGCTTAGCAAGTGTAAGACAGACGCCCCAAGTTATAAACCACAAACTGATTGCTAGGTGAGAGAGGAAAGCAGGTCAAGCAGGAGAGAAGTAGGCCAGCAGGTTTAAGGAGTCCTGCATCTTCTCTCACCGGTTTATAAGGCTCTCCGGCCTCTGCATTGTGGAGACTTGGCACTCATGGACTACCAGGGGCCTCCCCTGAGCAGATGCCCACAGAAGGCTTCACAAACCAAGTCACGGGGCTGGGGAGAAAGGGGACGGCAGGAAGGACAGGGCAGGTAATCCCCAAAACCTTCTTTCCTAGTGCCGTGGCCCACTGGGACTGCAACTCTGAAAGTCGTCGCCTCTCTCCAGAAGAGGAATAGCACCGTGGAGCATGCCAGTGTGTTGGCCGTGCATAAGGACAGCTCTCTTCCATCTCTCGAAGACCTTCCCCAAAAAGAGCTCTGCAAATAGACTACCCCATCCTCGCAGCAGAAAACCCCCGCTTGCCACCCCACCTGCCCTCTGCCCTACCTCACTCCAGCACGACCACATGCCGAGCCCGACGCGGCTGCCACCCAAGACACGAAGCAACTACAAGGCAGCAGAGGAGAAACGGGGAATGCAGGATCCAACTGGAAGAGCCTGGCCACCCCCTGGAGGCATTGGCAAGCTCTGGTCGGAGACCACCCCGGCTCTTACTGAAAGGGCCGGGAGTTTTTACAAAGGACATGCCGACTAATCTACGGCTTCTCTTTCATCCAAACCGTGTCCTCTCCAGCAATGCAAGCCAGGCTTGTCCTCCTAACCCTACGGGAGCACAGGCTCAGCATAGCCTCCGTGAGGAAGGGGAACATGGCAGGATATAATGCTGCCTATAGGGCTGCCCTATAAGTCAGGTCACTACCATGGGCCATCTCCCTGGTCTAGGACCACTGCTAGCTTGCATATCCCACTCCGCTCACCCTGGTACTGCCGACAAGGGCTTGCCTCCTCCCCACACCCTGCATGCTATGCACACAGAGATCCTCACTTCTTTTCCCCGAGCTGGAAGTCCCAGATACCCTGCAACACTGCAGCCACCAGCTCCGCTTTCTACTCTTGCAGTGCGCTACGCTCTGGGCCTCTTCACCGCCTGTAGCTCTCAGAGCGCAGCTGCAGACCCTCCACAGAGGAGACAATGAATACGATCCTGGCCGTTATTTTTGCTAACGGCACAGCTGGAAGCTCCAGGCTCCCAAAAATTCCTGCAGCACGATTAGCCTCAATAATGAGCGAGGTCTGCAGCGTGGCAGGGGCCCGGTGGAATACCAATGATGCCCTCCAGACTGCTCCCCCAGCCTGTCGGTCCAGCGCACACTGCCTGAGAGCAATTAGCTGCATTAGCAGGTTTTAGAGGATGCTTATTTGAGGGAAAAAATCGGGGGAAAGAGATGTGTGTTTTGCCAGTGACAACAAAAGCTGAATCTGCAGGAGCCCAGCTAATACCTTTAAGAGCCTTTTGCTCATAACAAATACATCCTCTATTTCAGCCAATTTTTAAACCATTTAAGCACAGAGGGAGGAGACGGCCCAGCAGTTAGGATACCAGCCTAGGGCTTAGGAGGTTTGGGTTCATATGCCAGCTGCACTGCAGGCTTAACTCAGACACCTAGTCCCTTTTGGGCACTTTTACAAGTGCTCCGGGGGTGGGAGCAGTGCTTTAATTAGAGGGGCTCCAAGAGCCACATTAATTAAAATGGCACAGCGTCTTGTGTATCAGCATCACCATGCTTAAAAATGGTGGCGGGGGCGCTTGAACTAAAGCTTGTTCGATGAGCTTTTTAGTTCAAAAGCCCTGCCACCATTGGGAAGCGCGGGGATGCCAATACGCGAGAGGCTGCTGGAGCACAGTAATTACCACTCAGGAAGACTCAATTAATCGTGTACAGCCACCCTTTTCGTGCCTCCGAATTCCCCTTCTGTGGGGCGGGGTGTTGTGAGCATGGACACAAATACTGGGAGCTGCTCCGGTGGTATCTGGATAGAGGCCATAAATACCTTTATACGGATGGTTTCAAAGCTAGATAGGAACATCGGCCTGGAAGGGGCTCCCAGGCTCTGGAGTCCAGTCCCCTATATTCAATGGAAAAGGCACACGAGAAAATTACACACACGCTGCAATTCCTTCGCAGGCAAGCTTATGCTTCTCATTACAAACAGGATTATTAGGAAGTATCTACGCAGTCTTTGAATGGAAGGCATGAGTCTTTTATTAGCAACAGCCTTATGCATGTAACACTGCGCCGCCAAACCTTTTGCGGGTAGGGATCTGGTACTTTTAAAGCCAAGATTTTCCCCAGGTTTCTTAGTCACTCCAAAAGTCAAGCAGGGGGGAAAAGCCCCTGTAGTATGCGCGTGACCTTGACTTTGAAGGGTGTGCCGGGTCTGAAGAAGCTAGACTGGTTTTTGCTTTGGATTGCAAAGAAACCCTCAACCCTTCCCTGCCTCTTGCACTGGAAGCCACAATGGACTCAGGCCTGTGTCCCTTCTCACAGCAGCAGAAGTCCTTATTTCTACCGGCAAAGCCATGCTCCCTCTCTGACCGAGAAAAGGCTTCTGCAACCCCGCAGCTACAGCTGCGTATAGACATGCCTGTGCCATCAGCTGGCTGCTGGGACTCCTTCGGCCACCGGTGCCTTCCCGGGAGCACGTGGGCAGAGCCGAGGAAGAGAAGCGGCATGGACCCGACAAGAGGGAAGGAGCGCTCAGTGCACAGAAGAGGCCGTCGATGCAGACAGGACCCCAATCTGAAGGTCCTTGTCCAAGAGAGCTGCAATGAACCCCTCTGGGAGGGAAAGGGAAGATCTGTGCCACAGGCCCTGCTCTGCTAACAAAAATCCTTCCTGAGCCCAAATGGCAGCAGCCAGCCTACCCCAGCAGGACGCCACCCTCGCCGTGGCTGCCACTAAATTCCCACTGGGCTGAAGAATGAGAGCCCAGGTGTAGGTTAGGAGTCATCGCCCGAGGCTTGTGACCACAGCAGGCTCCCACCAGCATGATCTCTCCCCTCCTCGGCTAGAAGCCACCTACGCGGCTGTAAGGGAAAGGAAGAGTCCCTTAGAGCCATCGGTGCCACGGAGAGATGGAGGGGAAGGAAACAGGGGAGGAAAGAGGAGCAACAATTGTGTGTTCTCATCTGTTCCACTCAACTCCGCTCCCTGCCCAGATATAAAGGCTTCATCAATTAGCCGCTGACCCACCGTCGGATCCAGCCCGAGCTGCCTGGCACCGCGCGGAGAGAGACAGGTTGGATTATACATTGCCCAGGAGCTGGGAATGATTCATGGCGGGTAGATTTTCCTGACACTTTCACGCTGTGGATCTCAACCCTCCGGAGCGCGAGGGGGAAGAGAAAGCAGCTCTCATTCCAGACACACACACACACACACACACACACACACACACACACACACACACACGATCAGTTCAAGATAACAACTGCACTTGAATACACACACTCAGTTCCAAGATAACAACCGTGTTTGAATGCACACGCACACACACATACACACTCTCATGATCAGTTCCAAGATCACAACTGCACTTGAATGCACACACGTGCACACACACAGTTCCAAGGTAACAACCATGCTTGAATGCACACACACACTCATGATCAGTTCCAAGATCACAACTGCACTTGAATGCACACACACACATAGTTTCAAGTTAACAACTGCACCTAAATGCACATGTGCACAGACACACACACACACTCATTTCCAAGATAACAACCGCACTTGAATGACATGCACGTACACACACACAGTTCCAAGATAACAACTGCATTTGAATGCACGTGCGTGCAAGCGCGCACACACACCGAGTCATGATCAGTTCCAAGATAACAACCGCACAGGAATACACACGCATCACACACACACACACATACACTCACACTATAATCAGTTCCAAGATAACTACTGCATTTGAATGCACACAAACCCACACACAAACACACACAGTTCCAAGATAACAACCGGGTTTGAAGGCACATGCACACACACACACAAATACACTCATGATCAGTTCCAAGATAACAACTGCACTTGAATGCACACGCACACACAATCAGTTTCAAGATGACAACTGCATTTGAACGCACGCACACACACACTCACGAGCAGGTCCAAAATAACAACTGCACTTGAATGCACACACGTGTACACACACACACAAACACACACACACTCTCTCTCTCTCTCTCAGTTCCTAGATAACAACCACACTTGAATGAATAGCCACCAGCTGTATTCATCCCCGACAGGACTGGGTGCCAAGGTTGACCGAGTTTGCTTGTTGCTCGGCCAAAGTTTATCTCTTCCTGCCCCTGAAATCTAGTTCTTCGGAAGTTTCTTTTGATAACCAGCCAAGCCGCTGGCTCTGGGGCGTGCCACGGAGAACGCACCACTCCTCTCCCATCTCCACCTGGTACTCAGCCTTAAACCTGGCATCTAGGGCTGGTGGAAAAGGATTTCTTCTCTGATCAAGGGTGAGACCCCTTCCCATGCTGCCAGCCCTTATCCCCCCTCTCTCCACCAGCCAGCTGACTAGGGAGGAGGAGGGAGAAGAGCTAGAGGAAGGGAAATGGTTAGGGAGAGAGTGCAAACTCTAATCCTCCTAGAGCCAGTCTTTCGCTCCAGGCTTTTCCTCGCAGGGGAGGCATGTGCATTGCCGGAACTAGCCCAAAACGCCGCTCCTTGTTTTACAGAAGTCCCCACGTGGGTTTTTCCTGCCTGCTTCACATAGCATTTTATTGCCATGCACCATCTCCGCCTTGCCTTTAGACACGGACCTGCTCGCCTGTACTCCCCCCACACCACACACCCTCTCAGGCATCCTAACCCCATCCCCGCCTGGGGTCTCTTCCTTATGGAGGGACTCCCAGGGATCCCCCAAGCTGAGGGCAGCCTGCAGCGGGTGTCCAGAGCACGGCTTCAACTCCGAGCTCTGGCGTCACGGCAGGAGACTTCGGTCCAAATCTGCCACAGACTTTTGGGCCAAGTCATACAGCCTGCACCAAGAAGACGTGATGCAAACCCTTTTGAAAGGTGCTTTACAGTTTCAGGCTCCCACCAGTGCTATTAGCATCCAATAGCACAAGACCCCGGCTCCTGGCTGGAAGTGCAGCAGGGCCGTTAGATGCCGTGCATCCACGGTCCAGCCTTGGCTAACATCCTTCCTCCCGGTTATTTCTTTGCTCTCTGCCACGGCGATTCCTCCCGCGCGCTGGCGTGCTAGCAGCCGTCCTACGACGATCATCCCTGTGCTGAGAGCGAGAGGAGAAATCTCAGCGCTGCCTTCACGGCAGAGCACCGATTAGGGAGGCTTGTTTTCTCCTGCAACTTCCCAGCAACGCTAGGGCATCCCCTGATTTCTCTGAACAAGCTTTCCCACCCGGAGGTTGGCTGTTTTCTGTTCCCCCCCCCCCCATCCCAGCAGCTGAGAGTGCCTTTATTTCACCCGCTAGCAGAGTCACACAGTCAGAGGTGTCAAACTCACCCAGCCCTGCGGGGCCAGTGGAGTAAAGCAGGTCCCTGGTTGCTTCGGGCCTGCGGCCTCCTTCCTCTCCCCCAGTCTCCCAACATACCTGACCCAGCGGCGGCTCCGGCCAGTCTGGGACCTGGGTTGCGTGCGTCGGGGATCCCAGAGCAGCTGGACGAGGGGCCGCTCCGGCTGGACTGGCGGCTGCCCTGCAAGCGGTGCCCACCCGGGAGCGTGGCACGGTGCTGCATCCAGGACCCGCGCCCCTGGGTCAGGTGCGCTGGGAGAAGGGGCAGGAGGGTCTGTGTGCCGCGTGGGTCTGATCCGAGCCATATGTTTGCCATATGTTTGACCCCCCCTGCTTCAAATCCTCTCCCCAGGGCAGCCCTGTACCAAAGCGCGCTTGGATTGCGACCCACACGCTCGGACCCATCGCCCCTTGGATGCACGGGCGAGCGTCCGAGTTCGGCCCCGTGCCCAACTCTGCCTGGCTCACGCCAGCCCTTAGTGCCCAAGGGTCAAGTGTGCAAGCCCTTCGCTCCCAGGACGCTGCGGGCGACCCCCTTGCTCCCAATGGCTAGGAAAGTCTCCCCACAGCTGGCCAGGGGCGTGTTACCCAATATCCTCGCTGGCATGCCCACTACCAGATGCAGGCAGGCAGGCACCAGCTGGGAGGGGAGCCCTCGCCGCCCACGGGAAGGTCCTGCAATGCAAGCGCGGGGCTGGGGGCGTCCCCGCACACAACTTTCCGCAGCGCCGGGCTCGTGCCCTGCACCCCCGGGCCGCTGCGGGCGGCGCTCACTCACCTCCGCGCTGCTCCGGCTCCGGCTCCCGAGCCCCGCTCCGCCCAGCCCGGCCCGCGCCGGGGAGCGTCTGCAAAGTGCGGCGCCGGCGCCGGGAGCGGGCGGCGCTGCCCCTCCTCCCTCGGCCGGGGTGGAGCGACCCGGCTGGCCGGCAACATCTGGGGCGGGAACAGCTGGACCGGGAAAGGGGGACGGACGTCTGGGATGCGGGGAAGTGCAGCTGGGCTGGGTGGGGTATCTGGGCCAGGAAGGGGGAACATCCCCCCCTTCTGGGACATAGATCCCACATCTATGAATGAATGTATGAATCTGGGGGGGCATCCAGGATATGGGGAAGAGCACTTGGGCTGGCGGGAGGAACATCAGGGCTAGGGGGCATCTGGGCCAGAGGGAAGAACATCTGGGCTTGGAGGGCACATCTGAGTTGGGAGGAGGAACATCTGGACTGGGGAGGGCATTTGGGCTGGGGGGGGGGATCTGGGCCAGTGGGGAACAACAGCTGGGCTTGTGGGGGCCACCTGGGATGGGGAACATCTGGGTTGGGGGGACGAATACCTGAGCGGGCGGGCTGGGAGGCACCTGGGATGTTTGAAGAACTGGGCTGGGGGGGGTATCTGAGCTGGGGAGGGCATTTGGGCTGGGGGGGGGATCTGGGCCAGTGGGGAACAACAGCTGGGCTTCTGGGGGCCACCTGGGATGGGGAACATCTGGGTTGGGGGGACGAATACCTGAGCGGGCGGGCTGGGAGGCACCTGGGATGTTGTGAAGAACTGGGCTGGGGGGGGTATCTGAGCTGGGGAGGGCATTTGGGCTGGGGGGAATCTGGGCCAGTGGGGAAAAACATCTGGGCTTGTGGGGGCCACCTGGGATGGGGAACATCTGGGTTGGGGGGACGAATACCTGAGCAGGGGGTGGGGGGGGGGAAGGTATCTGGGATGTTGGGAAGAACTGGGCTGGGGGAGAGGAACATCTGGGCTGGGAGGCATGGTGGGGGGAGCAGATCTTTATTCTCAGTTCTGGGGCTCCAGATGTTGCAGCGCTAGCAGGAGAGGAGGCAAACCCCATTGTTTGGGGTGCCCCCTGCCACCTGGCTGGCAAAGCCGGGGTTCTGGCTTCCTTCTCCCATTCCCCATCTGCTCCTGTGTGGGCAAGGTCTGCTGTGGCTGGCAGCCAGGCCAAACTACAGCAGACTCCATGCAAAATCAGGCCCTGCTGCCATCCGCTGATGGCCCAGTCCTGTCCGGCATGGTTATACCCAGCCCTTGGCTTTGGCAGGGCTGCGTGCAAGCATTGCTCTGTGCTCTGTGGAGTTTGTGGGAGCGGGTCTTCAAGGCCTTACATAGCTTTACAAAGCTCTGCAATGGTCTGGGACAATGCCTGTCGCAAGGGCACGGGGCAATTTCTAGGGGCTCCTTTTAAGAAATGTAAAACCTTCTGCCTTGAGGCCCCTGGAAAAAAACAAAAACCAGGCACCTGGGCCCCTTTAGTGAGGAAAAGGTCCCACTTGCAAGCAGTAAGTCCCAGGACTTGGTTACAGGAAAGGAAAGGCACAGGTGACAGGCCCCCCTAGCCCCAGGGGTGGGGGCAGGAAGCAGAAGCCAGAAGAGGGAGGAGGCTGGAGACCCAGGCAGCAGCAGCAGGGGAAGCAGGGCCCAAGCCAGCAGCCTAAAGGTGATATCTGAAGCTCTCATGGCCCATATGTGGCCTGTGGGCCACTGCTTGGATAGCCCTGCTCTAAGCCCTACTCACATCCCTGCTCTATGCTGGGGCTGAATGGTCAGAGCAGGCTCAGAAGCTATTGACTAATGCTCTCCCCCCAGGAGGAATGATAGCTAGTCGGATCCAGCTGTTTTCTTGATTTGTAGTGCCAGAGAGGCACAGCTGGGTCCCAACCTTCATCCCGCTGTCCTAACAGGTCCTGATGCCAGTATAGAAACAAATAGGTTCAAAATGTGAACCAGTCTGGTGGATGTCCACCTCCCATGTGGAAAGCCAGATGCCTCACCTCCTCTCCTACCTCTGACCAAGACACTAAAGACAACATCTTACAGTCAGTAAGATGTTGCTCAGTACATGAAAATGTATCCACAGGATGGATTCTCCATTGTATTATTTCCTTTTCGTATGGGAGAGACTTCACTGATTTTAATGGAGTGCAATGGGATGAATAGTGGGAAACCTGGCTTCTGTCTTACATTTGGGACCTCTCCTGGGGCTTGAGGAATGGTACGGACTCCGTTGGTCCTAAACCTCCAGTTTCTGAGCTCCATTTGTTCAGGAGATACTGAGCATCAACCTGTGGATGGCCCAGGCACCGAGTATTGTGTGTCTTAAGGGTAAATTGGATGGGAAAGGCCACATTTTGGAAAAAGGAGATATTTCTCTGGCGGCTTGATTCAAAGCGATATGGTGGTTGACTGAAACCCCTCAACTGTTCCTGCGGTGTTTGAAACAGCGCCAGATGTGCAAAGTGCTGAGGAGATGGTCACAGGCATGTAATAATGGGATCTGTTATTGCCCCGGGGAATCTCACCGTCACTCGCCCTGTGGAAGTTAAGGTTGGGTTTCAAAGCAGTCCAAAACCAGGTGGGACAAAGGTAGAGATGTCAGCATAACCTTAACAGTCTCCCCCTTGCCACAGAACATTTGCTCAGAAACATAAATGCAATGCTTGCTATGCATGTGTATCTGAGGGCATAATTAGGCCCAGGGTATACTGAGGTTACCTTTAATAGCAGTAGTAATTTCAAATATGCCTCATGTGTAAAGTTAATGAGTGCAGTTTATTCTGAGACCCTTATCTTTCCAGTTTCTTTATGCAAGTGCAATGTGTGTTATTGTAGTTTGCATTTTTAACTTTCCTTTTTGTGAAAGAATAACAGGCAATTTAAATGCTTTGCTATTGATTTCTCTCTGAATTTCCATAATTAGAGCCAGAAATCTGCGCCCTGAATGGAACTGTACTGCGAAACTGCAGCACGAGCCCACACCTACATGACTTTAATCACCAATTATGGGGTTTGGTGCAGGAATTGCTGAGCGAAAAGCTCTGGGCCTGTGTTTTGCATAGTCAGAACAGATCACAATGTGGGTTTTTTTGGTCTTAAATATCCGTGACTATGAACTAATAGTAGGCTTCATCTCACAGTGCTATAAACAGTGTCGTGCTCCAGATGTGACCAATGGGAAACTACTCTTAAGACTACGATAACTCTGCTGAGATTGCAGAGGAAGGCTGGTCTTGTGAGCAGAACCATAGAGAAGTTGGGCTGGAAGGACCACCACAGGTCACCTAGTCCAATTTCCTGCAGGATCATCCTCACTGCCTTTCATCATGCGGGTGCTGCTATGTGAGACATCCATGAACCTCCTTTGAATGACCACATTCCCGTTGTGCTTTTCAGAAGCTATTGTTTCTAATCGCAGTTATTCTCTAAAACTAACCCCCCCACAAGGAACTTTGCAGGTGAAATCTTTGACCTTGTGGGTTTACCAATTGCATAAATGCTCACAAGAGAAAGAAGCTTGCTGTTGCTTTCTGTAGCAACCTATGAGTGGGAAAGTCACTGCATGGTATGATGTTATTCAATCCGGGGTTCTTCTGTTTTATGGGTCTGTTCTCCGTTGCCTCTTATACAGGCCTCGTTAGGAGTATAGTGTCAGGGAACAACAGGGAGCCAAACTGTGCAGAAGAAAAGTCTTCTCCAATCTTAATAAGGTATCTTAAGGATGGGCACACAACATTATGCTAGAATAATGGAGCAGACACATGATGTACATACAGCCTATGGTGGTTACCACTGGGGAAGCGAAGAAGAATTGTACGCTGATGCCAGTTATGCAAGGCTCGTGTTCTGTGTGTCCTCAGCTCTACTCAGTTTTGTCCTGGGGTAATTGCTTGCTTAGTGCAAATAAGCTAATACTAGCTCCTTCCCCACCTAGTGCAAGGTCCTGTAATGTCATCTGCTGTAGAAAAGTACCGCCGAGGCCTGGTTGTGCATCTGCTCTAGGCACTGGTGTAATTTGACCCTGGAGTAAAATCTAAGAGACATTACTTTGGGGTAAATTCATGATGTGTATAATTGGCAGGCCCATTACTACAGGATCCCAGAACTCCTTGTATTTGTTCTCCCAATGCTCCTCCAAGGTGCTCCTGTCCCCATTTTACAGAGTTTAAGGCATGGAAAGACACGAAAGCAATTTGCTCAAGGACCTAGAGACAGCCCATAGCAAAGCAGAGACTTGACCCTGGGTCCCCTAGGCTAGCACAGTAACCTGCTGGCTCCTTCCAACCCTTGGCTCTACTCTGTTCACTGCAAAGCTGCTGTGAGCTTTTTACGACACACGCAGCAGGGCAGCAAAGCAGGCATATCTGTGGGGCTCTCTCCTAATCCCAGGTCCTTCAGCAGACAGAAAGCAATCTTCGTGCCAGACAAGCTCTGCTCCTTCCCTGGGCAGTGAGAGGATTTTTTCCATTATCCAAATTCATTATCCACCCTCCTGGGCCCAGGTGAAAGCATGGGGACTGTGTATGTCAGGTACCACCCAAGGACAGGTCCTTTCCATAGCCTTCCCTGCAGAGAATGAACCCCTTATCTCCCTGCTGCAGTGCTCTCTACGGCACTTACTGACGGCACTTACTGGGCAAATCAACACTTGTTTAGTCCTGAAGGATCCTTACATGGTATAAGCATCATCCCTTGGCAGCTGGGGTTTTGGTTGCAGCCGTGTTGGTCTAAGGATATAGGCAGGCCAGGTTCTTTGGGTAGATGTGATATCTTTTACTAGACCAGCTGAGTAGTTGGGAAAAACTTCTTAGCAAGCTTTTGGGTGCAGTCACCCTTCGTGGGGCATAGGGAGTCTCTGCTGGTCTGAGACACCAAGGAATGAGACAAGCTAAAAGTGTGGCAGGATGTCCGTGAAAATGGAAATAGGTAGAGATAAGCAAGACAAAAGGTAAAGCAGGGAAGGGAGGGGGAAACAAGTCAGAGGGAGACAACAGAGATAAAATATAAGGTGGAAAAGAGGCAGTTTGCAAAAAAGGGAATAGTTGGAGATCAGGAAAGCAGGAATAGGAGAAGCGAAAATTGTGACACGATGTAGTGTTTTCCCTTTGGCCTTTTTGGTCCCCTGTTTTCTTCCCCCTCCCTCCCCTGCTTTACCTTTTTTTTCCCTACTTCTACCCTTTTAGAGTTTCACCGACACCCTGGCACACTTTTCGCTTCTCCCATTCCTGCTTTCCTGATCTCCAACTATTCTCTTTTTCACAGACTGCCTCTTTTCCACCTTACAAAAAACTAGAACTCTGGGTTCCAAAATGATACCTTTGATTAGACCAACTGGAAAATGGCAAGAAAATTGTCCTTTTCTGCAAGCTTTTGGGAATCAAAGTCCCTTCGTCAGGCTCTGGGAAAAGTGTCGATGGTACAAGATGGTAAAAAGTCCCCATAGGTTGGAAATAAACTTTGTTTTTGCACAGAGGGAGCTGAAGATGGAAGTCTGTCCCACTGGGTCCATGAGAGTGTCCTATTTAGTCTTTTCCACCTTGGATTTTATCTTTGTTTTCTCCTTCTGACTTGTTTTCCCCCTTGCTCTCTTCCCCCTCCCTTCCCTGCTTTACCTTTTGTCTTGCTTATCTCTGACTATTTCCATTTTCACTGACATCCTGCCACGCTTTTAGCTTGTCTCATTCCTTGGTGTCTCAGACCAGCAGAGACTCCCTCTGCCTGATGGAGAGTGACTGTGCCCAAAAGCTTGCTAAGAAGTTTTCCCCAACTACTCAGCTGGTCTAATAAAAGGTATCACATCTACCCAAAGAATCTGGGCTGCCTACACCTCATGGCTGTAAAATTCAGCCTCCTCTAGGGTGGGAGGCAGTCATCAATTTATACACAGGAATCACCATTCACGGTGCTGAATTCTCCCAAGCTATTTTTCCATTCCTTCTTTGCCATTTTTAGGGGAATTTCCTCCCCCACACTCTTAGTTCTCATCAGCTTTCTGACCATGTGGGAACATCTATAGCTCACTTTGGCACAATGGCAGCGACCAGGGAGCATGCAGCATCCCAGTCTGGGTTGCAGATTGCCCTTGTAAATACCTTCCCAAAGAGTTCCCGTAGAGTTTAGCTCATCCGATTGAAGTCCCCAGTGCCAGTATGTCTCCATATCACGCTGGCTGAAGCCCTAAGGGATGCCTAGGGATAGTGCCATCATTGCACCTTCTGCCAAATGCTCACCTGCCTGCCCATCTAATGAGGTCCAACTCCAACATTGCAAACTATGACCCCTTGATGTCAACCATTACTCTCTGCATTACACTAAAAGCATTGCTAGCTCCAAATGGTCCAAAGCTAGAGTCTCAACCTTATCTTAAGACTGGCTTAAAAATCCCAAAATTAATCACAATACATTTGACTTGCTTTTGTTTTTTTAAATCTTCAGAGCAGGCTTGGGCTGCACTTCTGTGCTTTAGTCAGCACCATGAGAGCTAACAAGTCCCTTTTTAAAAGGAGATGGGATTCTCGTAGGATCATAGGAAAGGGGGGCTGGAAGAGACCTCACTAGGTCATCTAGTTCAACCACTGCTCAAGATCATCCCTGACTAAACCATCCCAGCCAAGTGTCCGTCTAACCTGGTCTTGACAGCTTCCCAGGATGGAGAGTCCACCGTTTCTCTAGCTAGCCTGCTCCAACGCATGGTCATCCTCACAGTCAGGAGCCGGGTTTCTCATGGGTCTCCACAATGCCAGGATTTGAGACATCAAGCACAGCAGCAAATTTTGCAGGAGCCAGCAGTCCTGCAGCAACTTTTGAACACCACAGAAAGCATAAAAGCTCCTTGGACCCATGCATTCGGAATAGCACCAAAGGCATGGGGGCTTGCCCAAACTCATGTAGCCAAGCAGAGCTGGGAGGTGAACCCAGATGACCAGGCCAGTGCTCTGTCTATTAGTTGCCCCTTCTCCAAGATCCCCTTGATTTTCTTTCTTTCTTGGGGATATGGTATTAAGGCAAACAACATCAGCGAGAAACTCTGATTTCTATGTGACTTTAGGCTTGACTATGATAGGCTTGAAGACCAGGTTGGGGGTAGGGGCTGAGAGCTAAGTTCCTGGCTCTCCTCTTTTCCCTTCTCACCTCTGTATGTGCACTATATACAGATCAGGAGGTTTTAATTTGTATTCCAGAAGCAGCAAAAGTTTTCCAGAAGATAAGCATGCCACGCTGGCACCCCTTATGGTCGCTATCCTCAGCAGAGCTGCACTAGTCAGAGAGTTTGAGGAACACTCAACACAGACCAAACTTATGCATGAAGTTTGATCCCTGGATGTGAAGTCCCTAGCAGCCTCATCCCCAGAAATCCCCACCTCAGCCCTTCTTTGGAGGCCTTTGCAGCCCAACACCAGCATTTCACCCGGGCATTTCACTTTGGACCTAGGCCTCAGAGATCTTCCAGACATGGGAAGTGTGGACTTGACATGATTAGAGACAAAGAGCCCAGGGTTGGGCCTGTGTCTAGCAAGGTGGTTTGGTTTGATAAAAATCCAGGCAGTTCCAAAGCCAATAGCAAACAGGAAGGGAAAATAGAGAAAAATTCCCAGCATGAGTCAGTTTGACTTTCTCGCACATAATCCTAGAAGAGACATACAAGAGAAAGAACAGGGGTGACATAAGCTCTCTTGCTGAGTAAGAGGAGCTTTGTTAGCCAACGTTATTATTTATGACACCTTTCGGTTGCCAACTGCGGTCCAAATGGTGGGCTGTGGATAACCTCATTTCCTTTCTTCCGGTGAACTTTCAAGAGAGGGCCTTGAATGTGCATTGAGCAGCCTGACACCTCACAACATCCTGCCAAGTTCACTGGTTTTAAAAGCACAAAGCACAGTCATGTTTATTTAATGCAATGGGGGGCCAACCTTTCGTGCCGTTAAGCCCTGTGCCCCGTGCTGCATATGCTCCTGCTGAGTACGGTGCACCAGTATGGGGCCAGGGCGCACACACTAAGTTAGTGGTTTCCAGAGGAAGACCATCTTCAGATGCTTTATGTCAATCCTAGTTGACTGCTTGATTGCTGCTACCCTGGCCCTAGGCCTCAAAGCCCAAAATCCAGATAATTCTTTGCACTCCTGTCTAGTAGCAGCAAGCCAGGAAACCAGCTGTCTCCTGGAGTCTCAGAAACCATTCTCTACTCAGGCAAATAACCTCATTGAATCTGCAGATGACATGTCACCTACAGCATGGACCTCCCATCAGTGCAGCTGGCAATATGCTGCACAAGAACGATGGCTAAAGAACTTCATCGCCAACACCAGCTTCCACCCCTCAGGACAGCAGCTGCCTCGCATGGCCTGGACTCCTCTAAACCTCTGCTTCCTGCCTGTTCTGCTGCTCTGCTTTCTGCTCCATGCCCCTTTACTCCCTGTTCCGTGCCTGATCTGCTGCATGCTACACACGCGGCCACTAGTGCGACCTCCCCCAGAAGACGGGCCTTAGGGGGAATTCTCCTTCTCTGCTTTGTAAGCAACACTGCTGAGACCAGCAAGTTGGGACTGAACTACAGCAGATCTTTTATAGAAAGCTAGACCTGGACTGAAGCTCTGGGGCTGACTCTGCAGAAAGCAGCCCATACTGCAGCCAGGAAGGTCTTTGCTTGCAGGAGTCCTGTGTATGGCAAGAAATTAGAATAAGATCTCACTGGCAGACCAGAGAGCAGAAAGCAGGTGGATCCCCACCCTCCAGCACTGGGAACTCAAGAGTGTCTTTCTGCTTTTAGTCTCTCTGGAAAGGCATTGGTGATGTAAGCCGGCTTTTGTGCCAAATTTCACGGGCCTGTTTCACAGAATTCAGGCTCCAGCTCCGGCAGCATTGGGGATGCTTCATGAGACTGTAATCAGGCAAGGTTCACTGATATAACCCTTAGGCTTGCCAAGGGCCTGGACACATGACATATGAACCACTGTAATCTGCCTTTACAACAACGCAAAGCGAGAGTGGATGTACAACGAGCACCCCTACAGCCAAGGTGACTGCACCCAAGGTGGTACAAAATTACCTCTTGAAGAACTGGGGGTAAAATGACACCAGTGTAAGTTATACTATAGGAGGAATCATTTGTCTGCAGTTTTCCCCAGGGTAGCCATTTGCTGAAGGGAATCAAGAGATTAGCTTCCTCCACCTGGCGGAGAGGTCCTGGGCTAGATGCATGTCTGTCCTCTCCATGTGCCTGTGTGATTTATACTGGTGTATCAAAGTGATGCAAGTTGCACCGGTGCAGATGTGTCAAGTTGCACCGGTGCAAATGCAAGTTGCACCGGTGCAAATGCGTCATCTGTCTGGACCCTGAGTCTCCTGAATACCATGCTCCCATCTTCCAGGGTCAGTGAAAAGCTTACTGAACTCTGTCAATTAGTGATTGACTGACATGAGGTCTATCAATTCAGCCCTCCTTGGTGGGCTTATACACAACCCCTTCCCATCCCTTTGTCCTACCCTCCTGCTCCCTGGCCTGGCAGCTGTATTTGCTAAAGGCAAACTGTTCCCATTTTGAATCAGCATCACTGAGTCAATGAGAATAAACCCTGGGCCAAGCCTCTCCTGGCCTGATCTTCAGAGGTACTGGGCACCTATAGCCCTGCACACCACGCTCCTAAGTTTCTCCCATGCAAAATGAAGAGGTTTTGAAATGCTGGGAGGCCTGGCTCAGCAGAGCATTTCTGCATGTGGTTACAGTTAAGCATGTACTGACATCTGGCCTTATTTAATCACTCTCCAGCCTGAGCTTCCTTATAGCAGGGGTGCCAAACTCATCCTGGGCCGGATCTGGACTGCAAGGCTCCTCTTGGTCTGAATCTATGGGGCCAGCAGCAGTTGTGGCAGGAGTTTGGGGCCGGTGGTGGAAGTCCAGGGGCAGCTGGGGGTCTGGAGGCAGTGGTGGTAAACGCCCAGTGGTGGTTAGGCCAAGTGATGGTGAAGCAGGTAGCACAGCCCTCACTTGCAGCCGTGTTCAGCCGGGGCCGTATTCTGGCCATCCCTGACCATGCTCCTTGACTTCCAGTAGTCCATTGGATAACCAGCAGGACAGATGCTCTGCAGGCTGGCTCTGGCTCACAGCTGGATCATTGACCCCCTGCCTTAAAGTGTCATGTGCATTGCTGAATCGGTGCCATTATTTAGCTGTTGGTTAACTTCTCTCCCATCCCAACCTCTTAGCTCTTCTTGGGAAGCAGGCTGGGGAGAAAACTGCAGCTATCCCCCCCACCTTCCCCTGCAGCGCTCTGTTGTTCTGCTCTGTAAATATTGGCTTCCTTCTGCTTCAATCAATATTTACCTCTTGGGTTAATAAATATCGAGATTTACTTCAACAGAAGCCAATAGGCTCTAGGCGAACTCTGCAATTGCTTGTGACTTAACCCAGAAGATTTACGGTTGAAAGCTCTGGCACAAACATCGGGCAAATGTTGATATGTTTGAGTTGTTCAAAATGGGGACGTTACTGTTTACAGGATCTGGTCCAGAAGTTGCACTGCAGGTTACCAGCAGTTTTTCTACCTGGTAATGCACAGGTACAGTTACATAAACCCATGTTACTTTCTTGAAGGGAGACACACCAGCGTTTAGTGCTAACCTGTCTGATCCATTGCCTTGAAATGGGCCTAGTTTCCCCCTTGATCACCTTGACGTTATTCCACCCCACCAAGGTCCCACCCTGTGGTAACACCACAAGGTTGGCATCTACACATGCCTCTTTTAAGCGGGCTTAGCCTTAAATCACATTTTTAAGGTGCATTAAGGGCATGTGCCTACACGTGTGCACACTTAATACACCTTAAAAATGGCAATTTCTGGCTATGTGAGCCTCAATTTGATACTTGCATAAAGCAGGTATCAAATTTAGGTGTGAAGCTAAGTTGTATTAACGTAGGTGTAGATGCATTAATGCACATTCATGTAGTGTGTGTCAATAGATGCGCACTGTGTTAATGTGCATTAGCATAGCTACATGCGTGCTAATACAACTTAGGTATTTGTGCCTAAATTTAATGCACCTTAATGTGCATTAGCGCGTCCAGGTATACAAGTGCGCCTAAATTGCGTGAATGCACCTCAAGCAAAGGTGCATTAAGTTGAGGCGTGTGTAAATATATATGTAGACATGCCCAGGATTCAGCATGTGATATGATGAGCTGGAGGTTACCAGGACCCAAGACACTATTATCACTGTGTGTGTAATAGGTGCAGGCCTCTCTTAAACACCACACGTTGGGGGTGGGGGGATCTCTCTGATAATGTTTCACATTCCAGCATCCCATGGAAATGAATAGGGTCAGGCACTACATATCTCTGAGGATCTGGGCTGAGGTCAATGAAACCAGGATGGTGCTTTTGGAAATCCCACCTGAACAGCCTTGTTTGTATGTGCCACTGTCCTGTACCTAAAGGGATATATTCTGTCTTCTCGTGGGGCTCAGTCCAGCTTCCAATGAAACCTGTAGGAAACCTGCCTCTTCTCACACTGCTCCAGTGTTAGCGGAGCTGATGGCGGCCCCTCTTACCTTGCTGCCCAGCTGCTCTGTGTGTGGAAGAAGAAGGCCATGAGGTCTGCGCTGCATGCATATTGGTAAATGGTGCTTGCAGTCCCAGCTCTGGTCTAACTCTTTTGGTGTCAGAGGAGTTACTGCTGGTTTATACTGGTGTTGCTGAGATCTGAAGGAGTGTCTGTGCACTATGTGACACAGTTGCACAGGGACCAGTCTTGCAACCCTTACTCAGGCAAACCTGCTTTAAACTTCAATGGGAGCACTGCCTGAACAGGATCGGAGGCAGAGGGTGAAATGCTAGTCCCCTGGCCAACAAAGGCAAGCTCCCGTTCACATCAGTGGGGCTAAGATGTTACCTTTCCTCTACACGGGGTCAGCATGAGTCAAAATCTGCCCTCCATCACACTCCAATGGTTTTCCCAAGTTAAGGCACCAACTTCTCTAGCCAACAGCATACAACTGAGTGCTGTGACCTGCATCACATCCAGCTGCCTTTGTCTCTCCAGCCTGAATGACTAGGTACACATTTACAGTTGGATCAACTGGGGATGACTTTTGATACTAGTCTGGAGCCAGCTTGAACTCACACTGCTGCAGCCATGGGGAGATGCCTGAACCACTCAGTCCCCACCAACGTCCCCTCTAAACTGCATGGTGCATGTGGCTGCCAGGCTTGCCTGCGTGGCCACACATGCCACACAGCTTAGAAGGCATGCTAGCCCCCATGCCTCATGAAACGTATGAAATACCATGGAGGTTGGCACTAACAGTACAGGTATTTTGGGAAGGAATTAGTGGGCGTACACCATGGTGGATGCCCATACCCTGCAGATAGCATCATAGAGAGTCCGATAAAAGCCTATGCTCAGAGCACAGCTGCTGTCAAAAGGGTAGCGGACATGTAGGATGCATAGGGTGTGTCCACATGTTCATTTACTGCACAGTACATGGTTTTTAAGCCGGCGTCTACACGTGCAGGTATTGCAGCGCAGTAACACTGTGTGGACCAATTTGGGAGCAAAGGTAGTCCCAAGTCAGTTCGCACACAGTGTTACTATGCAATAATGCATCTACATGTGTGCTACCGTGCAGTAACTACTCGGGCATAAATTTGCTACCTTCATCATGCAGGTAGCAAATTTACACCCAGATAGGCACATCTCACCATAGTTACTGTGCAGGACCCTAAATTACTGTGCAGTGAGTGTGCGTGTGTAGACATGCTCATAAGGAACTGGGTGAGAATAATACCCAAGACAGTCAAACACCTTGCTTTAAACTGGTGGTGCAGGCTTGCCTAAAATACTGGGTGCAATACTGCGCACCCCACTTTCAGAAGCATAGTGCAGAGCTGGATGAAGTTCAGAGTAAAGTCACAAGAATGACCAAGAGCCTGGAAATATTCGCAGATGATTCTCAGATTCTCCGATCCCTTAAGAGACTAGGATTATTTTCCTTGGAAACAGGACAACGCAGAAGGCACATAATAAAAGTATATGCATAATAATGAATGGTGTAGGGAAGATAGATCCCACGCTACAAGCACAAGGGGACATTCCAAGAACCGAAGAGACAGAGAAGTGTGTAATTAAGTTGTGAAACTCACGGTCACAGAAATGCATTGAGGCCAATCAAATAACAAGATTCAAAAGGGGAATGGAGCTCTATATGAATAGTGAGACTATCCAGAGTTGCAGTAATTGGTAACAAGGGACTTTTTGGAACGGACATTAAAGCTTGTACTTTGGGGTTTAAACCAATCTTTATCAATTCCCAGGATGTATGTGGGGGGCCAAGTTATCATACAGCTCTCACCTCTGGGGTTATTACCCCATCCTCTGAGGCATCTGCCTAGCTTCTCTCGGAGACTAGGCACCGGATTAGATGGCCTGCTGATCTGTATGGCACAAGTTATATGCCTAGGCTCAGCCCTTGCAAAGTCAATGGAACGACTCCAATTGATTTTAGCTGGTACTGGATCAGGCCCTATTCATGGAAGCATTAAGAACATATTTAATTTAAATTTTAGCATGTGCTTCAGTTCTACTGACTACGTTTATGCATATGTTTCATGCTTTGTTAAATAGGTTTAAGGACGTGCATAGGTACTTTGCTGACTCAGGTCTTCAGATGACTGATGCAACAACAAAACCCACCAAACCATGTCCCAAGCCACGTAAAGTTCCTTGTTTCCTTGTTTTTCTCCCTAAAGTTGAAGCCAGAGTGGCCAAATGACATGCTTTCTCATTTTAATTTGGAAAATATAATTCACTCTTGGGCCGAAGTGTTGGAAGCAAGCTTTCAGCCTGGAGAAACAAAAATATGATTAAACTATTAATCCTGAAAGGTTGCATTTTTAAAGGAAAAAACTGGCAGGAGCACTGCGCTAGGCACACGTGTGTTTGTCACGTATGAAGCTTTAGCAGCAAGCCACAGGAAAAAAAAACAGGCAAAGTTTGCTAGAGGGGAGGTCTGCTAGATGATGGACTGACCTCTGAAGAGGAGAAGTGTGTGACTGATCTCGCTCGCTCTCAGGTTACTGATACTGTTCATCACTGTGCTATCTAAGTACTGTTTGCAACACAGACAAAAGGTGCCCACGTTTATTCTTTAGGCGACCAACTGAATAGATGGTCTTATTCATTCATTTCTGCACGCTCCGAAGTCTGGTCGCCCCCCTGAATTCAGTGGACTTCCATCTGCTTGTGGTTAGCAGCGATACATCCATTGCTCTCTGCCAAACCAGTCAGCTGCGCAAAATCCCAAGGATCATCCTCCTAACAAAAGTTGCACAGGCCATAAATTGTGATGTGCTCCTCGGAGGCTTAATTAAACATATTTTTCATGCCGTGCCAAGCACATTATTTTCAGAGAAACAATTTTTAAGTAAACTCCAAGCATAATTACCCGATAAATGAAAGTGCCTAGAGAAACAGGGTTATTGCACGCTTGGTGTTGTTTGGCAAGGTGGTTATTAAAGTTTAACAGATGATACCAATATTCTATTTCAGCAAGTTTGCATCAGATGCCCAGTCCTCCATCTCACTCACAATGCGGCTCCCATTCATTTGCCTTATGACTGCAGACTTGAGCTGGGAGGAAACAAGCAGGGTGGAGCTGATGGGTCCACCCTTAGGGAGTATCCTGTCCTTAGCCAGAATTGGTGGCAAAAGGGGAACTGGTTTAATTTGAAGGGTCCCCTCTGCTCTCAGAATGGGGCGTCTCTTTTGTTATGGGGGAAATAGCAACAGCCGGGTGTTGGAGCAGTTGTTCTGCATATGCAACTTACTTTTGTGTGATCAATTAACTCCTGAAGTATAAACTTTATATTTATCTTATAAAGGAATAGGTTCAAGTGAAACCCTTGAAGAAGACCAGCTGCACAAAAGCAGGGACTGACACCCAGCCGGACTCTGCAGTGAAGGGTGGATAAGTTGTACCACCGTTACCTATTGTTATAATATTGCATGATTATACATATGCGATTAAATTGGCTAATAGCACCAGGTTTAAGAGTCAACTAATAGTCTTCATGATCTTTTACCCAAGTAGGCTTCTCCTTTAGAAAATGGTTCCTTTAGGACCATTTTACACCAAAAATACCAATTATTACACCAATTATACTAGGCTATCAGAGATCTACCATGCTGCTATTGTGACCACCAGTTGGGCAAAGGCTGAGTACCCCAATATTATAGTTAGTAATACCATGGACAAGCATCAGCCTAGCCTTACAGACGAGGGCCCACATTATTATAGCAGTGGCCAGAATTAGTATTATAGCAGTGGCCAGAAGCCGCAGCTAATGTCAAAGCCCCACTGCTAGCAGAAATGGGACACAGTGAGAGAGTCCCTATCCCAGAATTTACTATCTTAATTCTCAGAAATAGGCAGAGGAGGAGATAGCATTCAGAGGCACAAAAAGCAAGCCTGTGACAGATCTAGGGACAGAACCTGGGTCTCCTTTTTCCTGCTCCAGCCACGTGTTTGTCCTGTGTGTATCATGAAGGGGCCGCACTCTTCATTCGGGTCCTTCAGGTGCTTCCATACTACAATTAACTGGTAGTAATGACAACCCGTGCACAAACAGGTCACATACGGCATGTGCTCCATCTGTGCAAACCCTGTTGGGGTCTACCAAGTTTGCCCTACACCTGGTGAGTGTAGTTTTCGACTTTCAGGTGCAGTCAGGCTCTATGGGCGTTTAGACATGTGCTCCGGGACTGTGTGTAGGGGGCGCTTTAATTAGAGTGGCTCTAGTTAAAGTGCCTGGAGTGTCATGTGTATTAGTGTCCCCGTGCTGAAAAATGGCAGTGGGGGTGCTTTAACTAAAGCATTTTTCGGTGCGAGGTTATTGATACACGTGACACTGGAGTGTGCTGGATTGTGGGAATTACCACGCTCCAGATAGAGTCTGCTCTGACGCAGCAGCCTCGCTGCATGTGTATAGGCACCCTATAGTTCATGGGGTCTCCTGAGCGTTAGGACTGGGGGTTAATTTGCTTTGCCATCCTTTTGTTTGTCTTCTCTCTCCAGGTGTTATCTTATTATTAGATGCTTGCCGAGCTGGAAAAGCAGAGAACAGAGGGATAATTGCTCTTGATAACTCTATCGAGGGCTAAAAACCAGGGAAGGAAAAGAAGGGACAGTTCTGGTGCAAGAGCAAATGGGCATGAACTAGCTGTGAATAGATTTAGGCTGGAATTTAGAAGAAGGATCATTTCCTATCCTATCCCAGGCTGGAGTGAGGACCCAGACCACCATCCCCATAGGAATAGTGGGGGCAAAACACTTTAACTACTTTTAAGATGGAGCTTGAGCAGTCTATGAAAGGGATAATATAACGTGGTTACATCCAATGACAGGCAACATGCTTCAAGGTCCTTTCTAGTCCTATGCTTCTAGGTAGACACTTGCAGGACAAATCCTGACTAACAAACTTTCATTCCTGGACTCCTTCTTTGATGGTTTATTCATTTACTGCTTCTCTTCTACCTGCAGCCATTCCCACTATGAACACACTTCCCTATATGCCTCCCAAATACCAGTGTGTGTGTCTACACATTCATTAATGTGCCATAGTTAGTGGTATACAGGTTGTAGCTGTATTGGTCTCGAGGAAAAAGCAATCAGGACTTGTGGTAGAGGTGATACCTTTTATTAGACCAACTAGATTTTTGCAAAAAAAAATCATTAATAGCAAGCTTTCGGGCACAAAGACCCTTCATCGGGCATTGGAGAAAAGACTGTAAAAGTTCTCCTGGGTAAAAATGAACTTTCATTTCTACCCAGGAGAACTTTTACAAACTTTTCTCCATAGTTACTGCACATTAAGTTTAGTACATGGAGAACAAGTACTAAATCAATGCACAGTAACCAACACTACTGCGCAGTAGCACTGGCACACGGGTTTTTACAGATGCTAACTGTGCAGTAGGCTAATACTACTGCAAAGTAGCGTATTAGCATGGGTTTTGCCCGGCACGCTACTGTGCAGTGCTGTTAGGGTACTGCGCTGTGAGCATCTCATGTACATGCACCCGCTGTTTCCTAAACTGAGTTTGGATGCACACCAGGAGGGTGCAGATAAGGAGCTGGGTAACTAATGAACCCTGGTACAAAAACACAATGAAGACAAGGCAGCTTAGATTTACTGTAAAACAGGTTCAGAGACATTGACTCCACACCTCCGCAACATAAACAGCTCACACACTCCGCCTTCTCTGTTTCTTAACTCTGGGATAGCTCATGCATGTTATTTATACTGTAAAAATATATATACACAACTCTGTTTTGGGAGTGCCGAGAAGCCCTTAGCTAGAACACGCTATTCCTGTCCGTTTGTCAAGAAGGAAGCAAAAACAGCCTCCAGACACGTCTTGATTTCTTTTGTTTGTCCTGTCCTATGAACAATAGGATGAGATCGAAAGCCTTTGGATGGATTGCGGCCTCCTGGAGGGGCCCTGGGGTGATCAGTCACTGATGGCAAATGCAGATAATCTGTGCTATCATTTGGATTGTTTTCTGAGCTTAGAGGGGGAAAGGGATTTAGCCCATTTGTTATTTCGTGTGCGGCTAAGGGACAGTGAGCAGTTTCATTTACTTTCCTGGCATTTTTTTGGAGGCAGTACTGAAAAAAACAATTGGACCAGCTCTGCGTGTCTTTTATCTTAAAGTTGGGACATGCCCTGTTCGTTTAAAGCCCCACTTCTTGCAGGTATGTAATGATGTGACCCTTTTCCCTCCCCCTCCCCATAGACACACACTCAAAACCAAAAGAGGAATAAAATGAATCCCTCTCAGTTTCATTTTTCAGCCAGTCTCAAGATTTTGTTGAGGATTTGGCTTTATTTGGCTGGACAGTGATGTAGGAAACGTTCAAAAGCACCATGGTGGCATGAAGTAGCTAAGCAAGAGCTAATGGGCGCGTGACTTCTCTCTCTCTCATTCCAGAGCATCTTTATGGACAGGGGAAGGAGTCAACTGCTGCGCTTCATCGTTGGCCAGGCCGCGTACCTCCATCAAGCCTAGCTTGGTCATGTCTCTGTATACGACATCCCACCAGCTGACCTGGATTGCATTTGTATGATTTATTTGTCTGTCATTTCTGTTTTCTGCAGGGTCCCAATCACTGGAAATTTTTCAGCGGTAGCTCATCTGAAACCTTCGTTTTCATTTCTTTGTCTCCTTCCAGCGTCTTCCATTGCCGCGTACTCACTCCTCTCTACGGCTACCCTCCGTTGAAGAGCTCTCACCTCTACTGCCGCCGGCCTCCAACGTCTGTTTTCAGCTGCTTCCAGTGCAGAGATCAATACGGTTACTCGCCCCTTTTGAAAAATGTGCACTTTGATGTGAAACCCAACATTTTTATCAGTCCTAATTCTATCGGCTTCTCTGCAGAACATGTAGCAAAGGCACAATAACTCTTTTAACCTCAACCTTGATGAGCTGTCAACCTTGACTATGTTTCCTAGGCACAAATAAGACTCTCTTTGCTCTATGACTTTGATGCAACTGCATTGCAGCCTTTCATCTACCGTCCCTTTTCCTACAAACAACTGTTTTGCCTTCTCGGGGAGTTTTCTATACGTGCAAGTTGAATACGCCAGTATTCCAAGCGAGCCCTAATCAGTTCAAAAGCATCTGCCAGTTGTGTGTGGCATCTGCATAAATGTTGGAGCTTATTTTTAAGTCATCCAACATCCTATCTTCCCATCTGTCTAATGTCCTTGTAGGTGTGGACAGGGACACCTCTGAGTATGCCTCACCCACCTGTCCACTCACGGGTGCCAAATCTAGAAATGGGGTGGTGGTGAAGCCACTCCAAAGCTGTTTCTCTGGAGACAGATTCTGTCTCCAGCATGCTTGGGAGAAGTCATAAGAGATGCCCACAGCGTGCTTTCACTGCTGCATGTTCAGGTTACTTGCCAGTGAGAGGGCAGGGTGTGCCAGGGGGTGTTCCTCTCCATGTGGCATAGACATATTTCAAATGTCCCCTTAGCAGTGATAGTGATTCCACCACCTCTTGTTTTACATCCAACATTGCTTTGAACCAGGTGTTTCATTTTCTACCACCTCTTACTACCTTGCAGTAGCATCGCTTTCATAATTGAAACTTTCCTGGGAAGCCATATGGTTTTGCTGTTCTCCATATTGCACCCCTCCAAATGTCTTTGTAACAGCCACAAAAACAACCAGCATCTTTAATCCCCACTCTCTCATTTTCCCCATCAACAGTCGGAGACCTGACGTCTGATCAATGCAACTTCAGCTCGCTCAGAAGTTGCACTGTTCCTTGCCCCGCGTTGCTTCTAAAACTGCCCTTAATCTGCCAACAATTGCTCTCAGCATGATGTCTCCTGACACTGATAATAAGCTTATGCCTCTGTAGTGTTGCAAGTGGGTGGGATCTCCTTTTTCAAGATCGGTGTCACTGGTGCTGTTAGCCAGTCATCTGGTACCTCCCCTTGTTCCTACACCTCCTTACATATTTTCTCTAATGCTTTCTTGATGCTTGTCCTGCTGGCTTTTCACAGTGCTGGGTTATCCAAACATATATGCATCTATATATAGATCTATATCTTTATATAGATCTATAGATTTATAGATATATATCTATATAAATATATAAAATAGGCCATATATCTCTATATTTCATAGATTTCATAGACATTAGGGCTGGAAGGGACCTCAGAAGATCACCGAGTCCAGCCCCCTGCCCAAAGGGCAAGAAGTCAGCTGGGGTCATAGGATCCCAGCAAGATAAGCATCCAGTTTGCCCTTGAATAGATATCTATCTATCTATCTATCTATCTATCTATCTATCTATCTATCTATCTATCTATCTATCTATCTATCTATCTATCTATCTATCTATCTATCTGGCCTATTCCTGAAGCTTCTCCCATTAGTTTTTAGCTATTTCACTGCTCAGTTGCTTCTTCTACTGGCAGTCCAGTGGTGGTAGATACTCGGTTACTTTGGGCTGCCGCTACCTGCAGAATGGATGGACTTTAGAGGTTAACATGTTGTCAAAGCCTCCTCTCCTCCCGTACGTCCAACACCTCTTCAGCATTTGTTGTCCATTCCCAAGTAGCCTGTTTTACTGCTTGCATCATTGGCAGGATTGTGTCTCCATGCAATGTGACCTTTTTGTAGACTGGTCTCATATCTTTATGCCGACTCCTCTAGTTTTTGAGCCTCTTCTTTCCAAATGCTTTGCTTTGTCCGGCTTTGGCGGTTTCTCCACAGCTTTGCACAATGAGGAAGCCCTTCTTCAGTTTTGTTATCCTGGTCTGTACCTCTATGATTCCACATTGTAGATAATAAAAAAGTAAGCCTTTGTGTCATCATTGCAACCATACCACAACCTCCCCAACAACCTGGAATTGTACCTGTCTTTCTTTTTCTTCCTTTTTCCCCATTTATATTTTTACTACCACATTTCTAGCAGTCTTGGCTTGGTCATGCTTTTCCTGTAACGTTCCTGTTTGGCTGCTTGTCCGGCTTTTCCTTGTTCACCAACACTTTCCGATGTATTCTGCACTGCAGGGGTGTCAAACTCACCTTGTGCCCCAGACCACGGGGCTCCTTGTGGGCCGGATCCAGCCTGGGGAATGAGGAAATCGTGATGGCAGTGACAGCTCGGGCTCTGAGCTGGATCATGTGGCTGTGGCAGAGGCAGCAGAGGCTGCAATTCAGGGCATGCAGCAATGGCTTTAGTCCCCCCCATGTGTGCCCTGTGGCTTAGCAGCAGCTCTAGCTCCAGCATGGAGCACATGGCATGGACTGGTGGCTGGAGAGGTAGGGCCAGGCATGGTAGATGAGCAAAGCAGCTAGAGAGGGTGACTGGGCCTGTGTCATCTTTGGCTTTCCCTCCTGCCACTTATTGCCACGTCCATGCTTGTAGTCCAGTGAACGGGATAGTTCCTCAGGCTGGATTTGGCCCACAGGCTATACATTTAAACACCCCTGCTGTCTTGTACTGAATTTTGTGTCACCTCCTTATGCATTTCTCATCTGCTTTGTAGTGAAATTTCTTCATTGTTATGAAACACCCTCCAACATCACCTTGTGTGCAATCCTTTAACTTATCAACATTATAGGCGGTCCTGCTTGCACCTGCCTTTTTCTTAGCCTTGACTATTAAATGCTTCTTAGCCTTGAATATGGAAAATGATATTGTTGATAAGGAGGCATCATGACTTATTCCAGCAGTATTAACTGTTCCTATACATAGTTCACAATCACTGCTATATGGCTCGTCTTGTTACTGAGGTGGTCAATCTGGGTTTTCACGTGCCTGTCTGGGCAATTCCATATAGCCTTGGGCAGATCTTTGTGAGGAAGCCAAGTACTCCCAATAGTCACCAGATCAGAGAAAAGTAGGGTGGGAAGGGATCTCAGGAGGTCATCTAGTTCAACCCCCTGCTCCAGGCAGACAATCAGACTGTGCATCTCACAGTACGTTCTTACCCTGCCCCATCGTGATTTGCCATCCCAATACCGTGCAGCCCCAAACTTGCCATTTCTTTACTATGTTCATTTCCAACCTTTGCATTCATGTCTCCCATTACCAGTGCAGCATCAAAACTTGGAGCCTCATCTCCAATGCTATCCAACTGTTGATCCAAACCATCCTCCTCCTCTTCTTCTGCTGCTTCTGTTGTGGGAAAACAGCAGACTGCAGTTATGTGCAATTTATTGTAGGCAGGAGGAAGCCTCAATTATGGCAATCTGTTCAGACAGTCATTTCCAGCAGTTCTTTGAGACAACCATCCTTTCCATGGCTATAGCAATTGCATTTCTATATTTTGCTGGTCTGCTTAAAAGTCTGGACAAAAAAATAAAAAAATGTGTTATTTCTTTCCTGTACTCTGCCAACATGTCTCCTGGATGGCAGCAAGGGAAATCTGTAACTTCCTTAATTCCTTGGTTCCTAGCTCATTCTGTCCTGGAGCAAACACATTGCTAACATTCCTGCTTGCGATATGCTTCATACATTTAGTCATTATCTGAATTCCACGATCATGTCTATTCGCCTGGTCTGGGTTGAAATCCGTGCAAATCTGTTTGGTTTGCTGTGCATTTTCTGTCCGTGTATTTTGGAAGTCGTGACTTGTTATGCCAGTCAATCTTACCCAGGCAACAGGACTGCCAGGGCATAGCCTGCTTGAGATGGGTATCCACAGCTCCACCCTAGTCTCTTTTCTTTCCGTGGCTAACAAGCTTGGACTAGTCAGATTTGAAAGCAGATTCCTCCTCTCTTGCAAAGAGGTGCCCAAAGAGACTCTGATACTTTGTGTGCCCTGTTTTGAGATCAGTTCCTTCTAGATGCATTTGGTCCCTAGCACAGCATTTTATATTCAGCGCACTCCTTCTCACTTTTATTTCTGAAGGACTCAGACACCTAAGTGCAACTCCATTTTACCAGGTTCAAGTTCAGAGAATCCATTCATGAATTATGCAATACACTATCCTCTGGCCCTTGAGGCTGAGTCACAGAAAAGCAGCGAGGAGGAGGAACACCCACCCACCTTTTGAACTGGCCACTTTGCAGAGACACGGCGAGCGTGTCTACACATGCATTAACGCACCTTTTCTAATGCACCTTAAAGTGAGTACCTCCAATGTGAGGTGCTAAGTTACTGTGTATTCGGCTGTGCTAATGTGGGGTAGTGCATTTGCACACTTTTTAGTAATGCTTCATGCGCAGTAGACTATTTTATTGTGCAGCAGCATCATGTCATGTTTTTACATGATGCTTAATGCGCAATAAAACAGTCCCGGCATGGAACAGAATTTCACTCAGGTGCCCAAGTCCACGTATGTGCCTTCTAGTTGCAATAGAGTTTGTTAAAGACTAAAAGCTGTCCTGATGCAAATAATAACCAGCAAAAGCCAATGCTATCCGAGGAGATAGCAACACATGCACTAAGTTTGTCTTAGAGCTGCAGTACCCCTCCTGGGCATCCTCTTCCACTCCCTCCTTCAGCACTGGAGTGAAGTGCTGCGTGGAGTCATAGAGAAGGGAGCCGGAGGCAGGATCATCCCTATCCAGCCCATCCTATACACCCATAACCTAAACTCTACATAAGACTGCTGTCAACCCTGCCTAACACCCTAACCTGCCACAGGTAAAGCAGGGGAACCACAGTAGCCGATGTCCTGTTTGTATAAAATCTTGTCAATATATGCTCAAGAGATCCAGGTAGAAGGCTACTCCCCTGCTACAGAGGAAGGCAACCCCTCCACCCCACCATATCAGTCTGACCATGGGGTAAAATCTCTTCCTGACCCCAAATATAGCTATCGGTCTCACCCTGACCGGAAGAGCAAGCCCCTCTATGCAGGAACCTCTGGCTTCGCTCCTACCAGGAGAATCGGCACACCCCAGTTGAAGTCCCTGGCCTTAGCTGTAGCCAACACCCAATGACTCTGGGGAGGCTTAAACACATCCTGGCACATATAGCAGAAAAAAAGTTGGGGAAGGGGACAACCAGCAAAGCTTAGACACATGGGGAATACCATGGTAGGGCACAGGCATCGCTACAGCTAGATCATCCCCGGCCAGTGGCTGTCCAACCTCTTCTTGAACGCCTCCAGAGATGGAAAGTCCACAGCTGCCCCAGGTGTCTACTCCACTGCCTCACTGCGAAGAAGTGTATCCAGATATCCACTCTGAACTTACTTTGCTGCAACTTCAAGCCATTGGCCTAAATCTTTCTCTCTGCAGCAAGAGAGAAAAGGTGCTTTCCCTCTTCTTTAGGGCAGCCCTTTAGGTATTTGAAGACTGCTGTCATGTCCCCTCTTAAGCACCCTTTCCACAAGCTGAACATGCCTAGCTCCTTCAGCCTCACCTCTCATGACTTGCTTTCCAAGCCCTTGATCATTTTGTTGCCTGACTCTGGACCCTCTCTAATTTCCCCACATCCTTTTTAAAATGTGGAGTCCAGGACTGCACACAGTTCTCCAGATGAGGCCTAACCAGTGCCAAGTAGAGGCACTATTGCCTCCCAAGTCTTGTACCTAATGCTTCTCCAAAACTGCATCGGCCTTGTGTGCGGCTGCATCACACTGCACACTCTTGCACACCATCCAGCCAGGTGTCCCCCATTTTGTCTTATATATGCAAGAGGGGTAGCCTCTTGCATTTGTCCATACTGAACTTCATCCTGCTAGCTCTAGCCCAACTTCCCACTCTGTTGAGATCCTTCTGAATTGTGCTCACATCCTCTGATGTGTTCCCAGTCCTTCCCAGTTTTGTGTTGTCTGCAAACTTGCTCAGAAAGCTTTCCATACCAGCATCCAAATTGTTAATAAACACGTTGGACAACGCCAGGCCCCGGACAGATCCCCGTGGGACCCGTTAATAATTATCCTTTGCTTGTAGCTATTGAGCCAGTTATCTATCTACCTAGTCTATAAATACATCTGGGAGAAAGGCTGACACAAACCAGACTATGCTCTGTTCAGACTCACTAGCTCCAAGCCTCACTCTTTCCCAACATAAGCTTATAAAGCAAGCAGAATCATGTTTGGGGCTGTAACTTATTCCCTAAATTGACTTCTTAAAAAGCAACTATCAGAGAGGCAGACCCAGGTATGAAGCAGCGCTGGGAGATACAAGTGAGCATTCGGATACAGCAGTAATTTGTATAGAGGAATGTCGAACAAAGCCGGGGGTGGGTTGCTTGAGCTGCTCGACTGCCAACAGGGGCATGATGGCGGTTGTGACTCACGGGAAGTCGAAACAGGTCGAGCAATAATTGTTCTGCCTCCGTTGCAAGCACTTACGCCCAAGGTTTTCAAAGCTGCCTGTGGGATCTGGGTGCCTGATTTCTATTAACACGAATGGGACCTTAGCTGCCCAGATACCAAGATGGCCTTTGACAATCTCAGCTCTTCAAGACCTTTCACAGATGTAAAGCCAAATCCAGCTCCATTTCCCTGCAGAAGCAACTATACTGAGACGGACGGGGCTACTGCAGATTGAAATGCTGACCCTAACGGCTATGAAACTATAACTCTGAAACTATGAAATGGATCCCAGCAGGTGATCTACGCATGACTTCTGTGCCTCTACAGTCTTCATAATTGACTTGAGGCCTAAAACTGTGCCCCAAAGCCCTGATGCTCCCTGTGCACCAGAACCCATGGTGAGGTCCTTAAGATGGCAGCAGGGGCACAAAGTGTGAAGGACAGGATATGGGGGCCTGCCTGTAGGTGCTCCAAGACTCAGTTTGTGCCTGTGTATAATAGCATCAGAGCTGGGAAGTAAGTAGCAGAGCCTAGGCCAACCCATCCCTGCCCAGACAGGGCATTTGACTCACGCACCGTATGTACTTACAGCCTCCATCACCCAGGGAATTTATCTGAACACCTCCATGCCTAATGAATTTATCCTCGCAGCATTTCCATGGTACAGGGGACAACTATTATGCTCACTTTTCAGATAGGGAGCTATGGCAGAGGCAAAGGGATTCACCCAGGGTCATGCAGGAAGTCTGTGTCAGAGCTGAGTCTCCTACCCACCAGACTCTGTCATCTCCAAGGAGGAAGCTTAGTCTACTTCTCAGGGTGGAGCTAAGCACCCTGGGTTCATTTTGGTTTGTCTCCAGGTGTTCAAACTCATAATTATTCAGACAGGGAACCAGTGTCTTTTTAAGACAGCCCTACACCTCTGTGTGGGGGAAGCTATTCTGACACCCCTCCCCAGATGGCAAATTCAGACTTGGTGTCCACCTGGCTACTCAGTACTAAACCCCATCTCCCATTTCCATTGCAGAGGACCCCAATGCATCATTCTGCAGTGCTCTTTGCCAAGCAGGGGTGCGACGGTGGGGTCACACCCTCTTTTGGGACCATGTCGCGGGAGCAGCAAATGGGGACTTTTTTTAAAGTCCCCAAAACAGGTAAGTATTTGCCCACTCACTGCTTTCCCCCCTATGCTCAGTGGCATGTCCCCTCCCCTCCTCCCCCCTCCCCCACTGTCTGTAGATGACCTAGAAGTGGGGGGAGCTCCAGAGGTGCTCCTGCCCTGCTCCAACTGATCTGCATGGGGAGCCAGGCTCAGAGGTGGGCAGAAGAGGGAGAAAATGGGAGGGGAGGGGAGGGGAAGGGACGGGAGGGAAGGGGAGGTGCTGCTGAGCATGGATGGGAAGGGAGGGGGTGTTAAGTGTGGGTGGGCAGGGGATTCTCACCCTATAGAGTGGTTGGGGTGGGATGAGGCTGGAAATGGGAAATGCAGCGACCTCTGCAGCGCCAGCCACTGTTCCCACACACCCCTGGATCCACCTAGGTCAGTGGTTTTCAACCTGTGGTCCGTGGACCCTTGGGGTCCACCAACTATGTCCGAAGGGTCCATGAAAGATGATGACGATCAATCAAAAGTATGTGAATAGCCACACTTACAATTCAAAGCGGTCCACACCTCCTTTCAAAATTGTAAGTGAAAAAAGTGGTTGAAAACCACTTAGGTTGTTGAGAGCAAACAACCTCTATTCTCTACTAAAGTCTCTCTCTCTCCCCATGTTGCGTTTTGACCCTAGAAACAGGAGCATCAGCAACTCCATGAAGTCCACTGGGGACTTGGTTATCGCCACTGATTTCACATGGAAAGCATTCTGATGGGCAGCAGCATAAAGCTGGATGGATGGACAGATGGATAGAGAGGTAGGGTCAGTAGTTCTCAGATACTTTTAGGTTGCATCTCCCTTCTTAAGCTTGTTATAGTGGTCTGTACCTCTATGATTCTACATTATAATTCTAATATCATAAAAGCCTTACCACTTCTGTTTGTGTGTCTGTCTGTCCGTAATGCTCCGGGCCAACTGTGCATGCACCGTCTGGAGCGTTACACATGGAGAGACACACAGACGGAGGTGAGGACGGAGGTGGTTGGGGCCAGGCTGTGCTCCCCACTGTGGGGTGTGGCAGGCAGAGTGGCCCCGGGCTGTGGTGTGGGGTGTGGAGTGTGGTGTGCAGCCCCCAGGTGCCATGCGGGGAGTGGGCACAGGGGGCATGGGCAGCGCCCACTGGCTGCAGCACACGACTGGGGGGCAGGGCGCACCGCCCGTGCCCGCTCCCTGTGCAGAACCCTGCGGTTGCACACCATGACCCCCCCCGTGTTTCCATACCATGCCCCCCCTTGCCCATGTGCCACGCTCTCAGTGCACTCTACGCCACACCACAGGGCCGTGCCGTACACCATGCAGCAGCAGCTGGCAGGTGCTCCCTCTGCCCATGGCTGCTCCCCACACCATTCCCTACAGTCACGCGCCACCCACCTCTGCACGTACCCATACGCCATGCCCCCCCACGTGCTCCATGCCATACCCCAGGGCCACTCCCCATGCCATGCGGCCACAGCCAGCAGGTGCTCCCCTCCCTGTAGCCTCCCAGCACCACACCCTGGGGCTGCTGCCCGCACCATGCCCTGTGGCCGTGCACCACCCCCCCATGCAGCCATGCAACATGCCCCCCACACGCCCCACACCACACCCCAGGGCCAATCCCCATGCTACACGGGTGCAACCAGTGGGTGCTGCCTGCGCTGTAGCTGCTCCCTGCACCATGCCCTGTGGCTGCACGCCACCCCTCCGCTCAGCTGCATGCCATGCCCCCCTTGCGTGGGGCAGTGGGGTAGAGTGGGGCTGTAACTAGAGCAGCAGTGGGAGATGGGTAAAGCAGGGCAGGACTGAGGGTGGCAGCAGGAGGGGTAGGGGTGGATCCAAGGCAGCAGATGGAGGGCACAGGGCCAGATACAGTTTTCCATCCCCACAGCCGCCCCCACCCGCCTCTTTCATTCATGATGGGGATTTTATTAGCGGATAATAAAAAAGTAAGATTTTGTGTCATCATTGCAACCACACTGCAACCTCCCCAAACAACCTAGAATTGTACCTGGCTTTTTTCCTCCATTTATATTTCCCCTTTGCAGTTTTCTGCTGTCCCATTGCAGGCCCTCTAGAAATCTGCAGCCCCTAGTTGGAGATATGATAGTTCCTTTGAGTCGCAGGATGCATGAGCCAGATTCTGAGCTGATTTGTATGTGGGCATTGGAGTAAATCATTACTGAGATCAACGGGGCTGCACAAGTGTAAAGGTGCTGGAACGGTAGAATGAGACTCCATGAATCTAGAGCTGGTAATGTCTTATCTACCGGCATCTTGTTAAGCCATGCCTCCTGCTGATAGCTGTAAACTTGCTCTCTTTTGTATAACAGATACTTCTCTTGGGTTTCTATGCCATGGATGTCAGTACTTCTGGTTAAGAAAGCACCGTGCACAGGAAGACGCAGGAAAATCACTCCTCAGGCTGAAAGTAGCACTGCCTTGTCTAGACAGTGGAATATCAGCCAAAAATCTGAGCCAAAACCAAGTCATATCCACTCGAATGCTGGATCGGGGAGAGGCTGCTCTTTGGCTGGAAGGTTTTTCTTTGCTGACTTGTGAAGGGAGCAAAAAGACAAGAAAAGTCAGGTTAAATTGTGCAGACCCCTAAGAAACAAATGAATTCTCAGTGATGGATTCTCTCAGCTCTACTCTGTCCCTTGCGCTGTGCAAGCTGACAATACTACCCAGATCTTACGCAGCATTATTTTTTATTCCTAGACACCTGAGCATTTTTACCAGGATTCCCCATTTACAGACAGGAAAATGAGGCATACAGAGGTGACAGGTTGTGTCCAAGGTCCCCATCAGGCCCCAGGAAGACCCGAAAATAGAACCCAAATGTCTGGTTTTCCTTTGGGTTGTGGTTACAGTATTTCTTGCAATATATTCCCACTCCAGTTTCCGGGCCTCTTTATATTCTCTTTCCATTTTCACTCATTTTCTGCCTTATAACTGTTCTTTCAGTCTCTCAATTTTATAACCCTTCACTTAAGACTTTCCACCCCAACACTGTTCCTCATTGCTTTAGGATGAAGCTTATTCTTGAGTTTTGCTACAACAGAAAATTCCAGTTTTCCAGTGAAGTTCGTATTCAGAAGTGCACTGCAGGAGAAATGCCAGCATTAGACTTGGATTTCGAGCCTTTTTTCCAAACCTCTCCCTGCGGTTTTGATTCCGAATTGCAACTTAATTTCTGAGCTCAGTTTAGACCCAGCTGCAATCTTATTACAACAGACTGAGAGAGGGGCTCTAATCATCATAAAATCAAACGGGAACAAATTCTTAGGTTGGTTGTGTAGGCAGATATGCTTTTCTAGTGGCTTTCATAGGGATTTGCAGGGGAAGCACGACAAACAGGAATCCTAGAGTCATGTCCTCGTTCTGGAAGGGACTGTGCTGCAGTGGACGCAGGCCATGTGCCTACAACCCCAAAGCTTGAATCCTCTGTCCCATCCCCTCCAACCCATTCCTGTCCTAATCCTGGTTCACTCCCACCTTTAACTCCCTATTCTAATCTCTCCTCTTTAATCCCACCATAGCTCCTCACTGAAATCCTAGTCTTCTCACCTAGCCAGTTCTAGTCCACCCACTACATTCATCATCCCAACCCCGGACTCCTTAACCAATCACGCAGTTAAGTTATACATTGCATTACCAGCTGTGCTTATATATACCAATAAACCTCCTATACTGAATCGAAACCTCCATGTACGTGCATTACATATATGTAGAGAGTTTCTAAGTCTCTAGTGCTGTGACGATGTCATTTATTTTGTCCATTTTGGGCATGTATACATGTGGTTTTAAGCGAGATTAAGCCTAATACGCCTTAAAAATAATGCTTCTTAAGGCGCATTATGCAGGGGTCTACATGTAGACCCTTAAGGTGCATTAATGCGCCTTAAAATTTAAGCAGGATTAGTTAATGCAGATTAGTGCATGTGTAGATGGCATAGATACCATCTTTAACTCTCTACTTTAAGTCTCATCTTCAGTTTCTTACATTTACTAGCTTTTCACAGTGTGGCCTTCTGGTTTAATGCTTGCCATCACAGTGCATGGGGAAGTTATATGACATTACTGTTGGTTTATTTGCCTAGCTTGCTACTAGGCTAAAAAACAGAGAGGAAGTATTCAAGTTTACACTGATTTGAATATGCATGTCTGTAGGCTGGATCTCTCAAGTCATTGAAGTCATAGGCCCATGTTGACATGCTCTGCTGAATTGGGAGAGACTTAAGTATGTGCTTAAGTTGGTGGTTCTCAACCTCTTTAAATACAAAGCACCCTAATGACAGTGCTAGTTCTCCACCTTCATTCATGTCTTGACTACAGAAAAATAAGCGAGCAAACCTTCTCTTGCAAAGAGCTCAGGAAGCCCACACCAAGTCAGCATGGTTTTGACACTTTGGATTCCTATTTGAAATGTCTGGGCTCATCTTGTGAATCATGCATGGGCATTTGTACACTGCATGGCACCCATAAAAAGATCTCATGGCAACATAGGGTGCAGCCATACCCTGGTCGAGAATCACTGGTTTAAGGATTTGATATCCTGCAGCAAGCACTGACACATGGTGGGGGGCTGCAGCCCCCCCAAAGGGCCACCCTACACCTGGTCCCCTCTCTCAGGCCAACTCCTCTCATCAACCAAGCCTTGATGTCCAAATCAATCTATTTAGGGAGGCTGCCTTCAGATGTCCAGAGTTTGGTTTTCAGTGCCTTCCCCTGTCCTGCTTATCATTAGGTGGCCAGTCAGCTCATCCCTAATTATGACAGGCTCTCTCACTCACCTATGCTCCCCTGACCCCATCTCTCCCTCTGGGCTTTAGCTCTCGCTGCTCACCAGGTCCCTAACCCCGGCAGGGCTCTGTCTGGGCCTTGGCTCCTTACAATACAGAGTGCCTCTATGACCCCTTCTCTCCAGTCCTTGGTTCAAATCTTCTGCAAAATGTAGAACAGAGCTCACACTTACATAAGCCAACCCTCAAGCCCCTTCTACAGTGAGGGGCTAAGCCCACTTAACCCTTGGCCTCCAGGCTCAGACTTATATGGCCCTTGCTCCTCTCTTATCCAGTTACCTGGCCTGCCTTGTTGTTAATGGGGCCCAGGTGCCGCTCATCCCCTATTCAGCAGCCAAGTGTTCATCTGTCTGCAAGCTACAGGCTGAGCCTTGCAGTCTTCTCAGCTGGGGTCTTTGCAGGCTGCATCCCCTCTGCTTTCCCTTCCTCTCAAGTAACAGGGTGGAAGGGGCCGTGGTTACACACCCAAGCAAATGATTAGTGTAGTGCAACAAAGCCTTCAAGCACACCAAGGCATCAATATTCACTAGAGATCCCTTAGTTTGCTGTACGGTATGGGGCTGTGGGGGTTTTTTTTTCTCTTTCTCTGCCCTCAACAGATGGGTTCCCGGGGGGAAGTGCACTCAGTGCTATGTGCTTCCTCATTGCTCTGAAGGCACCTGTATTATTTCAGGTACAGTTTTGCTTCCATGAGCTTGGTGGGGTTTTTTAATTACTATCCAGCAGGGAAGCACTTGTGTTAATTCTGGAGAAGTGGCTTATCATGAGCCAAAGCTCCAGAGAGATTTTGAAGCCCTGCCTGCTGTGGCAGTCTCTTATTTTCTTATGTCCTTCCAGGGTTTTTATTGTCTGAGTCAGTCAGGCTCTTCTTTCCAGCTGCAAGTTTTTATTATACCAAGAACAATCATTTGGCTCACAGACACCTCTCCTTGCAGATGTAGGGAAAGAAAAATCACCCAAATCGCTATTGCAGATGGAGTTTAGTACAGTTCTGGTAATAGCAGCAGGCCAAAATTGAGAAACCAGCCTTATTAAAAGGACTTTTTTTCCTTTAAGATTTTTATTCCCTCCAAAATGAGGGTGGGTAGCAGAAGGACCTGGTTCAAGGTCCATGGACGTCTTTCCTTTGACTTCAGAGGTATTTTGATCCGAGCCATAGAAAAGGTTTCAACAAGGGAAGAAGCAACGGGCTCATGAAATGTTGTGGATTCAACTCCTACTCTGCCACAGGGACTTTAGGAAGTCATATAGATCTTGGTTCACCCATTGATTTCAATGGTAAATGAGGTACCTAAATAGGATCAAGGCGCCTAAAACTGCTGTGATTCTGGTTCTTCGTCCCTTTCTTCCTCAGCACCTGTAAAATGGGTATAATAATACTGCTGTAACTCTTAGGGCATAGTGAGGTACGTTACAATAGTGAAGTGTGTTGCAGGTGGCCATAGGCTGCGGTAATGGAGATGGGTTAATACGTAACACTGAGGGATCTAATGAAAGGCGCAGACTCTGTCCAAACGCCTTCGTTGCCAACCCATTTCTGGATCTATAGGACCAGGTGGGTCTATTTCTGGCTTGCTTAGTCCCCGCTCTCTAATACCAAGGTCTTGTCCCTGGTGTGAGTCACGCAGGTGCGAATCCAGACCAGCAGCCAGAAGGTGGGCCCAAGGTCTTCTTCCTCCTAAGGAAAACCTCGTCGTGACTCAGTTCAATAAAGCAGCACGCACAAAGCAACCTGCTGTGCATCTTGCTGCCAAAGGGAGTCAGACCGTCTCTAGGAAGGGAGGCCTGACTTCAAATACATCCTTATCTCATTGGAGGGACTGTCTAAATCCCCCAACTCCTTGTTCTGTATTGGTATGGCTAGTATGAAACTCCAAAATGGAGGGAGCTCTCATCCATTGAGGATCTGACACTTCTACGGATCTGCTTGGGCCTGGCTTTCTACGGACACTTCTCTGTGAAGAAGTTTCCATAGAAACTTGCCCTGCACTTTTCCTTCTCATAGCATTTTGCAAACATGAGCTCATTAACACTCGTCACCCCACCCTGTGCAAGCAGGGGCCTAAGGCACTCCCAGAAGTGTTGGGTTTCGAAACACAGATGCTGTTGTATTTATTTGCAAACGCGCTTGAGGGGCTTGGGTGACGGTTCGTTTTCCCTTTCTATTCCAAGCTCTATTTATAATGTATTTGTATGTGGAAATGTCACGGGGTTATTATCAGCATTAATTCCTCTCCCTGGAAGAATCTCTGGTGATGTTCTGTGACCTGCATTATACAGGAGGTCAGATGAAGTTATCACAGTGGTCCCCATGGCCTGAAAGTCTATGAATAAATATGAGAAAGCTCCTGGCTCCCTCCGACTTTCCTAGGATCCATCTTCCTTCTACCTCTGTGACCAATGCTCGAGGGAAATGGAGCTGAGTCTCAGCTCGTGCTGAAGGTTAGCTGATGCATCCTGCTAAACTGAAGGGGAGAAACAAGCTCCAAAGTCACGGCGTGTCCTCTCCTCCCATTCCTGCCAGTGGGAGAGCCTCCTGGGACCACCCTGTGACAATATGCCGAGGGTTGCTCCTCTCACAGGAAGGCAGAAGCTGTCACCTATGGTTTTGTTCCTATTGTATGCCAGGCACTGCTCTGTCTAGACTGGGGTGCTCACTTGTTGATCCTGTGGCCTGGATGAGTGGTGCAGGGCAGGTCCTCAGGCCAAACCGGGCTCACGCTACCTCCGTTTGTCCGCACCCTGCCTGGATTGGGCCCATGCCACTAGATTGGGTCTGAGCCACCTGGTTCCCGTGCTGCTGGGTCCTATTTAGGTACCTCATTTACCACTGAACTCAATGGGTGAACCCAGGTCTACGTGACATCCTAAAGTCCCTGTGACAGGGTAGGAACTGAATCCAGATCAGTTCATGAGCCCATTGCTCCTTCCCTCGTTGAAACCTTTTTTATGGCTCAGATCAAAATACCTCTGAAGTCAAAGGAGAGACTTCCATAGACCTTGAATCAGGCCCAGTGCTGCCTCCAGCATCCCTGACCTAGCACACAGGCCCTCTTTATCTGGTCCATGGGATACCCATGGTCTGGAAAATTGGCGGCAGGGGAGCAGCCAACTAATGCATCTGGAAGATGGTCGGTTGACCCTAAGCAAGTTCATGGAGCAGAGGGCAACAAAAATGGTTCGGGGGCTGCGGCACATGACTTGTGAGGAGAGGCTGAGGAAACTGGGCTTATTTAGTCTGAAGAAGAGAGGACTGGGGCTGGGATTTAATAGCAGTCTTCAACTCCCTGCAGGGGGGTTGCAAAGAGGATGGAGCAGGGCTTTTCTCAGTGGTGACAAATGACAGAACAAGCAGCAATGATTTCAAGTTGCAGCAAGGGAAGTTTAGGTTGCATATTAGGAAAAACTTTCTCACTGGGAGGGTGGTGAAGCACTGGGACAGGTTACCCAGAGAAGCTGTGGAGTCTCCATGCTTGGAGTTTTTAAGCTGTGGCTACACAAAGCCTTGGCTGGGATGATGTAGCTGGGGCTGGTCCTGCTTTGAGCAGGGGGTTGGACTAGATGTGACCTCCTGAGGTCCCTTCCAGCCCTCCTTTTCTATGACCGCTGGCATCACTGCCCTGCTGTCAAAATTTTGGACCCATGGGGAGCCCTGCGGGCTGAAGTCAGTGGCTCTGCAGGCTGCGGCTTGGGCAGTCCAGGTCTAGACTCCTCGCAGAAGAAACCTCAGCCACAGTATGGCTCCAAGCTTGAGCCTTGCAGGGAAAACCACACCCATGGGTAAACGCCATGCCCTCCCTTCTCAGACTCATCCAAAAGGGCTGTGAAGACCGCTGGCAAGTTCCTGCTCAGCACATCTTCTCCAGACCTTGAGCAGCCCAGCTTTGCCTCTAGTCCCTGCCTGCCTAGACTCCTGCTCCAGGCTCACCCTTTGAGCCCGGCCTGTTTGCTCACCCCTTGGCTGACCTCCTGCTCCAGGCTCACCCCTTGGCCCGTCCTACTTCCTCGCAGGTCCCTGACTCTGGTGCAGATCAGTGGTTCCTCATAGTGGCTCATCCTTATGACTCCAATTCTGGTTCAGCTTCCCAATGGGCAGCGCTGCTCTAACCACTGCTCACACGCTGGACCGTGGTTATCCATGGCATTATCTAAAATTCACCCACTGTATTGCCCAAGTATCACTCTTTTCTGGGGAAGCCTCAGCTCAGGTATTGCTTGACCCCTACACACAAGATAGATAAGATTGCACCTACTGATTTCTCAGGCTCCCATCAGGACTGCTCAAACCATACAGCTAGCAGGGATGCTTTGCCTTTGGCACCCACAACCACCTCTTACAGTATTCCTCAAACCTCACTCTTACAAGAGAAATTGCCCCCCTCCCAGTGTTGCTTCAATGCACCCTAGGAATTGCCGAAACTGTGACTTTGGTACTGCTCATAGCAATAAGAGATCATTTCTACTGTATTGCTGTATTGCTAGGAGGAAAATCTACACCCATGTGATTGTTTGAACTCCATCGTGGGATCACTCAAGCCATGCACATGGTATTCCCCAACCTCAAGCCTTACAGGAAAACCTCACCCACAGCACTGCTCAGACTCCTTGCCTTGCAGAAGAAACCACCCCCCCAGTCTTGCTCCAGCTGCACCTATGACACGGCTCAACCCACATCGCTAGAAGGGAAGAAGGCACCCAAACTGTTGCTCAAGCTGCATCCATGGCATTTTTGAATCCTTATCTCCTTGAGGTACTTTAAGATATTGCTCCAGGCCCAGCTTTAGCAGGAAAACCGCACCCCGAGTACAGCTGAGACTATACACATGCCGTATTTCCTTAGATACGACGTGCACCTTCCGGCCCTCAAATCACCCTGCCCCAAATTTGTGAGTATGTTTTAAGCAGGGAAGCTGTTTTCTCTGCTGGAAAAGAAGCATTGCCTACACTAAACAGCTTCCAAGGTGACTGCCGCTTGTGTCTGCTCTGTTTACAAGGAATCAGACCTCGTGGTAGAGGTGATATCTATTATTAGACCAACTCGATTTTTGCAAATAAATAAATACATTCTTTATTTGCAAGCTTTCAGGCAACAGGCACCTTTCTTCAGGCACAGGAGAAAAGACTGTAAAAGATCTCCTAGGTAGACATGAAAGTTCATATTTCATAGGAGGGTCGAAGTTGGGGTAAAATCTCCTGTTTGGAAAAGCTAATTTTATGCAGATTAGGCTCAGAGAAAAGATGTCATCTCTACCACAAGTGCTGATTGCTTTTGCCTCTAGATCACTATGGCCACAGCAGGGATACCTGACTTTATTTGCAGGAACTTATATAAATAGCTACGTATAGTAAAGAACTAACAGTCTTGCTACTGCCCTTTGCAAGGGGCTGGTGCCTAGCCTTGTGCGGCACAGAGCAAATCATCCTGGGAACACAGGGTGTCCATGAAAGTGTGGCATCACAGGAGATAGTTGGCTGCAGCAGGAACTTCCTGATGTTACAACTCTCTGTTCCTGGGAGGACATATACAATGTCACCTGTTTGGCCACGACTCTGGAAAAATATGTATTTTTTCCACATTCTGCCTTTCAAAAGCATGGAGAGTGTTTCATTTGAGGGCATGTTATAAGTGAGACGATACGGTATTCAAAATTCGCCTGCTTGGTTCACTTTTCATGATCAATGCAGGGTTTAGAAATGTGGAAGGACTGCAGCGGCGGCATAGGGGGCTTCTTCATTGTGCTCGATGCTGAGCTGACGGGATCATCCTCCTTCCAAGCAAAAGGGAAATTTAGCCTCCAGTTCAAGGAGCAGGAAGAGGCGTCTCAGCTGCTTCACCCATGCACTTTAACTCCCCTCCAAGTGACAGCACACTGAGACTGTCCATGCTCATTCAACTCTGCGTTTCCCCCGCACGGCTCCAAACAACTCCTTGATTCTTCACTGAATGAATGCCCTGGCATGAAACACCAACTCATTTTCTATTTTCATTCAATACATGGCCTCTCCCACACTACTCCACTAGAGGAGTATTTCTGCTGGAAGTCTACAGTAACGAGTGATGCAGCCTGCCACTTCGGGACTGCCGGTACACGCACAGTCTCGGTTGGTGGTGAGCAATGACTGTAATTTTCAGACGGTTGTTCAGCAACCTACAGTAGATGAAATGATCCAGTGCCAAGTGTGTGATTCAGGCTGATAGGGAAGTGCATCATGACCATCCCCACAGCTGGCTCCTGATGCAGAAGTGAGGCCAAAGCCCGAGTGGCCCCACAATATTGCTCAAATCTCGCTTCTCATAGGAAATCTCCTCTCACAGTATTGCTCAAACCACATACAAAGGAGAGGATAAACCCCACCCTCAGCTGCACTCTCTGGTTGGTCAAAACACACCCATAATAGTGATTAAAACTTTGCCCCACACCATCAAGACTAGGCACGATGTGCCAGGCACAGTGTTTTCATCACCAACTCAAGGACAGGAAATGTGGAGCAGACGTCTCCTGTTTTCCTACAAGTCCAGCTGTGTGGCATAGACCAGGGGAACCAGTGATGGGTTAGCCAGCCTGGTCACAGGGACACGGGAATAAGTCACCCTACTGCCAGTAAAGGCAAGCCTTCCTAAGTGGTGAGCCTTGGCCCTGGGGGTCAGCAAGAAGTCTCACCCAAAGTTTTCTTCACACCTCTCCTCTAGCAGGGGAGCAAGTCTCACAGAAGTCCTCATACTGCAGGAGGAAACACATGCACACATCCTTGCTCAAACAGCACCCTGGGTATAGCCTTAGCAGGCAAGGCCTAACCCACGGCATCCCCTATATTACACCCAAAGCTCACTCCCCACAGAGAAAAACTTCATCTATATTATTGCACTGTACGGCTCAACCCTCAATTATGTCCTCAGTAGGAAAAATGACACTCGTGGTATTACTCAGACCTCCCAACGATCAAGAAAAAGTATACACACACACACTACTGCTTACATAGCAACCCTAGGAAGAAAATCCACACCCATGTTATTGTTTGGATGATGCCTAATTTATTGCTTAAATCTCATGCAGCAAAGGCTGAGTGTCAGCTGAAGGACAAGAGCAGGACATATGACTGCTGGCTCAGAGATCAGCTATGCTGAATAGACTGTTTTCATCTTCCTTCTTCTTTTTCATGGCTCTGGTTCAGGGATAGGGTCAGCTGTTCAGACCATTGTTCTCCACTTGTTGCTATCTGCTGCATCCTCTAGTTAGATGCTCACATCTCTCATACCTTTTCATCTCAGTCTTGGCCATCCTCTTGGCCTACTGCCAATGGAGACCATCTCACAGGTGAATCACACGCAGTGGTCCTGCCGAATCATAGGGTCAACCCATCTCAATCCAGTTTCTCTGACTTTATCAATGATTTTTTGTACAACTCCCAAGTGTGTCCTGATGCTGTCTTTCTTTACCTGGTCCTTCAGGCTGTGCCCCAGAAGCCATCTCAACCGCCTTGCCTCACTTTTCTTCCTTTCTCCTCAATGGTCCAGCTTTCCATCCCATGTATCGTCCTTGTTTTTATTACTGCTGCCATGATTTATCTGGCCAAGGTGTCCTCACTTCCTATGGATCCAAGGATCATGGGAATTAGAAAGAGGAGAGTCAATCAGGCTCACAGTAGCCCTCAACCTGGAGGAAGGGTATTCCAGTGTTTTCCCAGATACCAACCAGGAGGCACACGGTATCTTAAACACAAGCCACATGAGGATTACAGAAGTCACGAGAGGGAGCAAAACAGGGACAAAGACATGCTTAAAAAGGCACCACATGTAGGTGGCATTCGATACAGGCTCTGGCATCAGCAATGAGCAATGAGATTCATCTTCAGCACCAGATATGGGCATATCCCACGTCCGCTCTAATTAAAACGCCTGCAGCTTCTCGTGTATTCAGCATCCCCTGCTTTAAAATGGCAGTGGGGGCACTTTAACTAAAACTCATTCAATGCTGAATACACATGACTGTACACATGGCCCATGGAAAGTTGTAATTAAAACGCGATGGAGCAGGCATCGGGCAAATGTATAGGTGCTAAATGCCAGCCGATTCCTTTTCTCTACACAGCATTTATGCCCAAGTCCTCAAAGGTAGCTAGGCGCCCAACACACAGTGAAATCAATGTGGGTATTGTGCCTAATAAACTTGGAGAATCGGAGCCTTTCAGTCAAATTTTCAACAGAACTCAGCACCCGCAAGGAGGGAAATGTTTTCCGAAGACTTCATTTGCCAGTGAGGCATTTGGATAAGTTATAAGCGTAGGTTTGTTCATTGCAAATCTAACCATAGGGCATCCATACACATGCTCTGGAGCAGGGAGCTTTCATTAGAGCAGCTCTGAGAGGTGCTTTAATTATAGCACCTGCGGCACTATGTGTATTCAGCATCCCACGCTTCAAAATGGCAGCAGGGGCGCTTTAATTAAAGCTTGTTCAATGAATTTTAGTTAAAGCGCCGCTGCCGCATTTTGAAAAACGGGGAGGCTAAATACACATGACACGGAGGTTGCTGGAGGGCGCTAATTAGCACACTCTAGCAGACTCTCAGCAGACTCAATTAATAGACTTGATTGATTGAGTCTGCTCCATCACCTGCTAATTAGCATGCATCAGAGCAGAGGTCCATCATGTGTATAGGTGTCCTCAGTTTCCCGTCTATAAATTGCCTGACGGTGGTGCGTGGATAAAATTCTACGATGCCTGTCAGGTGTTCAAACACTGTGAATAATGAGACTATCTCATTACTTGAATAGACGTGTTTTAACAGACCAAGCCCGAGTGAAAAGTCCAGGTTCTGTTTGGTAGAGGCGTGTGATTTTGAGACCAGTCACCTGCATTATAGTCCCATAGCCCTGCCCGGGCACGATCTAACAGTCAAACAGCACGTGGGTTGATGATGAGAAGCATGTAGTAATTATCATTGATAGCACCTCTCATCCTGAATTTACATGGTGCTCTGGATCTGCAAGATACATTCAAGGATCACTTCACCTGCTGCTGACATCCAGTTGGCTTTGGGAGGGAAAGTGATGGTAGTTACTGAACGGCACCAGTGATACCTCACTGGAAAGAAAACCACCATCTCCGATTGAAACCAAATGCATGACTGTTGGTACCTTTGGATTGGCTTCTAACACTCATCAATGGACACAAGGAAGTCTTCTCAAGAGGTGAAAAAGTCCATGACGTTGGCCAACCATGCAAAGAGACAGGAGAGCGGGTGGGTGGGAGCCAGCTGGTCCTGCAGTGCCAGTGCCTGGAAGCAGCCATCTGGTTTGTGCTGTAAAGAGTGGGTGGTGAACGGGAGCCGAGACGCCGGCAGTAAAAGCAACCCAGGAACCGGGAATTTTGCCAGCCCAGGATGGGATAGCCAACCATGGGGTTGGTTCAACACAGTGTGGAGAGCACTTTGCTCATCCTCTTGGCAAACGCGCTGCGTCCTGGTACTGGAATGGCATTGTATGTGATGCTCATGACAGAGCACATGCTTCCAGCTGGGAAATGAGCCATGTCCTTTCCTCCAACAGCATCCACCCTCCCGGTCTGTCCATCTCCTTAAGCTCTTACGGTCTCCAGAGCCATTCGGCTTGGCAGCCTTTCCCTCCCTCATGTGGTTTGCTTTATCCTCTTGGCTGCAGCCGTCACGGTCTCTGCAAAATAATGGGTCCAGGGGCAGAGCGTGTGAAGCTCCTTATAAGAAGACTGGGCTCCTGCAACATTATGCTGCCACACATATGGAACAAAATGTTCACCTTTTATTGAAAATGATAGGAAAATGAGCAAGAAGGAACCACAGGAGGATCGTGTGTACCCCTCTTCCAGAACAGGTTGCAGCAAGCTAGAAACAAAAAGACTGCCCTGTTCTTAGGCCTTCATGTAGAGCTGGACACAGGCATGGGTGAACCAGGCAGCTGCCTGGGGCCCAGGCAGAAAGGGGGCCCAAAAATGGTATTTTTTTCCTCTTTTCTGATTATTATTAGCATTATGTCTGGCAAAGGGGGCCCAATACTAAAGGTTCGCCCAGGGCCGTGAGGAGTCTAGGTACAGTCCTGCCTTCATTTGGAAGTCTAGGTACAGTCCTGGTGTTGTACACAGAAAACTGAAGCCAATATCATTCTGGAGTTGCACGGTCCCTAATTCCCAGATCTGATATTTTTCTATGCGGCCTTTTTGACAGCTCCATATTTTTCCTTGCATACAAGCAAAGCGAAAGCAGTTGATGACTTGTCACCAACGTCTGACTAATTGATAGCGGCGTAGGTTGTAGACATGTTGATCTGAGGACATAGGCAGACAAGCTTCTTTGGGTACATCTGATATCTTTTATTACACCAACTCAAATATTATTATTATTTTATTAGACCAACTCAAATTGGTCGAGCTTGTCTGCTTATGTCCTTAGACCAACACGGCTATAACCTACCATGGGTCATATCAATTAAAGATATCTAAGCTTCTTTGGGTACATCTGATATCTTTTATTACACCACCTCAAATATTATTATTATTTTATTAGACCAACTCAAATTGGTCGAGCTTGTCTGCCTATGTCCTTAGACCAAAACGGCTATAACCTACGCCCCTATCAATTAAAGATATCTAATAAAAGATATCAGATGTACCCAAAGAACCTTATCTGATTAATTGATAGCTATTTATAGTGACCTTTAAGGAAATTAGGAAAGCATGGCTGTTGGTCTCTTTGGATCAGCTTCTAACATTTAAGAGGGTCACTCATTTAAGGGGGTCACTAAAACACATCTTCTGGATCGCTGCCTCCACATGGGTTGAACAAGGGGTGCTTCAGGTTTGATAAACCAGAATTTCAGGGTGCTCTTGAGTCAGTGCTTGTCTGCTCTGCTCAGCTAGTTGAAGAGGATGCACGGGAGGAAACAGCAGTCTTTAGTGAAGGGAATTGCATAGGTCTTCTAGACTAGACGGGGCAACCCTGGGAGACTTCCACGGAGGGAAAGGGTGTCTGCGACTGTCACGAGGCGAGCACAGGGATAGAGAGGATGCAAGAAGCCAAGAGATGCTTTCCTGGCAGGTCGTCACGTGCCGTGAGTCTCCTCCATGACGGTTACAAACCATTTCTGCAGGAGCAGCAGTAAATTTGGTGCTGAATAGACATTTCTGAATCAGTGGGATACAAAAAACATGGGAAAACTCAAGGGCTCCAAATGAAATGGCTAGCACAACTGGTACCAACTCAAGGGCTGCACTAGCTTTAAAGTTCACTTCCGCGTGCCACGCTGAATCCAGGGTGGGATTCTGATTTAGCCGTCTTAGACGCGAGCCAATGGGATTTGGGTACCCGGCGCCCTTCAGCAGTTTTGAAATCCCACCCCAGACATCTTGCCATAGAAGTGCTAGAAAGCTGCAGAGAGGACAGGTCCCCTTGCAAGCATGCCAAGTAGAAATACATTGCTGTCAGCTTCTGATCAAACATCGCCTTACTCTGCGCACGACCAATTCTCATCATCTAAACGGGACTGGCAAAGCTCTGACTTGGTGTAAAGGTCAGAACACCATTCCTTTTCTATTAGCCTGGTGCTTTCTTTTTCTCCCCTCTTCCACCCGTTAGACAGTTCGACATGACAACTTCTGTTAATTATTCATTACAGCCTGTATTGACTTAGGCGACCCTTCACATCATGAACTTACTCACCCTCCTGGCTTCCTGGGTTGAAAATTAGCGAATGGCAAAAAGAAAGAGATTAACTGTGCAACAGTTTCACTTGGTGAAAGGTGACCAAAGCTGGGATCATCGATTACTGATGAGCTGGCATTTTTTTTCTTACACCTGTAAATGGCTTTAAGGTGACTTGCCACTGTTGCAAGCTTGTACATTCTTCTCAGCTCATCCTACTTTGTTAGTATTGCTGTGTGCTATTGAACAGCGGTTTGGTTTCACCCCAGAGACAGCTGCATTTTAGTGGTGATGCAACCTTGATGTATATGTGATGGGTAAGTCTCTATGAGCTTGTCTACACCGTGGCAACCTCTCTGGCCACTCTCAAAGATATCAAATTCACCCAAGGATCCTTGTCTGCCTTGGTCTTTGGTGCACTTGAGAGGCCATGAGGGATCAATCCAGGGCAGCCTTAGCAGTGAACTTTCCATGGGTCATGATATACTGTAGTCATCGTGTACATGAGGCCAACAACACCTTATTGCTTATGAAACATGCTGTAGCCCAGGGATCAGGAGCCTACACCCTGCAGAGACCTCTGTGGTGTTTTGGCAGGGGGAGAAGTGATGACTACAGCTGTAGTGGTGTCATTGTGGACCAGGTTGGAAGTGGCCCAGGCTTGGAGCTAAGTTCATTAAAGCAGCCCCAAGCTCCCCCAAATTGCTCACCCCTGCATTCCCAGATGTAATAAAACACAAGGGTTGAGCTAAATGAAAATACAAGGCTTGCAACGCTTTATTGGGCAGCAATCCCATCAATGATCCCATCAATATCCATCCATTGTTGGATGGATATTGGCAGTGATCCCATGCATATCCATCCATTTGCACCAGTTTGTACCCAGGGTAAGAGATCACTAAAGTCCATTGTATATGGATGGGAATAAAGACTGGGGAAGAGACCATTCAAGCCCATTGTATATGGATGGGAATAAAGACTGGGGAAGAGACCATTAAAGCCCATAGAGGACGGAAACTGTTCTACATGACAGAGCTCAGCAGTGGTCAGCTAGCCAGGAAAGGAATTTGGGATCATGGTAAAAACATCCCTGAAATGTTTGAACAGCCCATAGCTTGGGTAAAAGAGACAGCAGACATGATGCAGGGTTGCATTCCTAGAGCAATACAGCATAAAGTAAACAGTTACTTAAGACAGCATCTCTTAGGTCTGTTAGCGTGCATCAGATCAGAGTAGCCGGCATACACAGCAGAATTGGTATTGTGCAATTTTCACAGCTCTGATTGCAGGGCAGGCTGTGGCAAAACTGCCGTCTAAACCCAGGTTTTAGAGAAAAGGAGCGACTTTTCCTCCAGGATAACTCTTGACAGCACAGTCAGTCCCCATCTGAACGTGCGCTGCTAGAACGGATGAACCTTGTACAGTGTGAGCTTTTGGGATGACAAAACTAGTCTCAGTTTTTGTTATGTGCAATTTCCATCCAAGGGGTTGGAATTTGCTCTATTGACGCAAGTCCAGAATAACACCATGGAAAAAAAGTACTGCCATGGAGTCGCTCCATTAGTGCAACGTAGTAATTGGGAACAGAGTTTGGCCTGCAATTTATTTCAAGATGGTTTCAGTTAGAAGTAGTGGGGGAGGTGGTTTAGTTTTGATTGCATGCTGTTTCTGCACGGTGGTGTAACTCCACTGAGCCTAATGGAGACACTTGGGATTTTCCCAGTGTAAGACCTAGCAAGAGGAGGATCAGGCACCTCATTATAGGGTTTTGGTCAGAGCAGGAGACATCACAGTCTAGACTTCAGAGATTGAATCCTCCTAATAGAGGTGTTTATTCAGTCTCTCCTGTGCTCCCTTGAAGGAGAGGAGCCCTGCCCAGCCCTCTGTCCAGGATGGTGGCCCTGGTCCCTCCCTGGAGATGGAGAGGTCTTCAGGCTGGTTCGATTGAGGCATTATGTGCTCCCAGCACCTCCCTGCCTGCACAGTCCTTCCCATGAGGGGGCACAGCAAGAGCCTGAGCCACGGGTGACAGATGCCAGTGATGTCACTTCACGTGGCACTGGAAGGTGCTCAGGCCATGCCTACACCACAGTCTTGGTGCTCTGGAGGAAGAGTGCTCCCATGCACACCCTGCACACCTGCTTCTGCTCGCACGTGCCAAATGTGGCTTTGAAGCTGCCGGGGCAACCTGCTAGATACCGGGGGTGCACGAGGTGCCATAGTAATGCCTGTTAGGATGGCCTCCCTGCCACGTTGCAGGGTTTGGCATGCATGTGTAAGTGTCTCCCAACAATGCATGAGGCACGTTGGACATCTTCAAGAGGACACTGGACAGACGCCTTGCTGGGATCGTTTGATCGTTTGAGACCCTGGCGCACACCTGCCTGGAGTGTGCCAGGTTGCAGCCCTTCTTCGGCCTCCTCCAGATCCCCTGCACCTTTTTTTCTTATGCACATCCCAGGTGTGGCCTCACCAACCCCCAGGACCTGCTGGACAATCTCCACCTGGCCCTGCTCAAGGTGGCCATCTATAAGACCAAGAAGGAGACTCTGGCCAAGGGAAACCCGGGCGAGTGTGAGGCTGTCTTTTTGCAACTCCTTCATTCACATCTCCAAGCTGGTCGGAGTCCACAGGCTCCCTCGACTCTTTCAGGGGGGCAGTGGGAGCTGGCCAGTGTGCTCTGTAAGTGTCCCCTTCTGGATCCCTTATTTTCTGTGCCCTTATTCCTTTCCCTGCTTTCTTTTTCATTTGTTCCCAAGAAAGTAGTTGTTACTTCTCAGTGGCCTCCCTTTTTAAGGGAGGCTTATCACCGAATCATAGAAAATGAGGGTTAGAAGGGACCTCAGGAGGTCACATCTACTCCAACCTCCTGCTCCAAGCAGGACCAGCCCCAACTACATCATCCCAGCCAAGTGCTTTGTCTAGCAGGGCCTTAAAAACCTCCAAGGATAGAGATTGCACTACCTCTCTGGATAACCTGTTCCAATGCTTTACCCTCCTAGTGATAAAAAAAAATTCCTAATATCTAACCTAAACTTTCCTTGTTGCAACTTGAGCCCATTGCTCCTGGTTCTCTCACTGCCACCACTGAGACCAGCCCAGCTCCATCCTCTTTGCAACCCCCTGCAGGGAGTTGAAGGCTGCTATCAAAGCCCCTCTTAGTCATGTCTTTTCCAGACTAAATAAGCCCAGTTCCCTCCACCTCTCTCCATAATTCATGTGCCCCAGAATCACAGTTTTTCTTCGTGGGCATTGGCCCATTCCTTGGAAGTAGCAAATAGGCCTGACTCCCAGCTCCTGGGCGGATGGATAAGGCAAGGACTGTAACCCAGCCTGATTTTCTCTCTCTCTGAGTTCTGCACTCCTCCTCACTGTCCATCATGTTTTCTCAGCTGTGACTTTTTCCACAGCCAAAGGAACTCCCCTGCAAAAGAAAAACAGGGCCAGGGGATGCTTTATCCCTGCAGGAGATGTCTCTGTTTAAAGACAAAGGTAAATAAAGAGAGACATTTTCCCAACAGAAGCCCTGACCCTGGGTGTGTCAATAAAAGGCTTGTTTCCACTGCAAACAGCAGCGTCCTCGATGCACCCCTCTGCTCAGAGGCACAACACATAGGTTATGGGCCCTGGGTAGCAGAGGGGCATCAGTAGTGGCTGGGGCAGCAGCTGAAGGGGTTAAACTGGCAACGGTGGCACTTGCCGTTCTTGCACCCATGCAAATTCAGTGCCCAGGGCTCATTCCCACCTTTAGTCCTGCCACTGACTGCTCCCCAGCTGGAAGCAGCGTAGTCATGTTCAATCCGCTTGTGAACGCAGCCACGATGCTCCTGGCTCCAAAGGCAGCTGGCATGGAGCAGGGTCTGAGCTGCAGTGGCAATCCCCGGGCTTTCAGGCTTTCGCATTCCCATCAAAATGTTCCTGTTGTCAAAAATACTTTCCATCCAGAAAGCTTCCGATGTCCGATTTCTAAGAGGCCCTGTCATCATGGAGGTTGGGGAAGTCAGAGGAGACGGCACAGGATGCCGCTGAGTGATTTCTAGCCTTGCACCGTGTGCTGGGGGTGATGGCATTTTGTCAGACATGGCAGTGTGTTAGGGAGGCTGTCTGGGAGAGAGGTCAGAGCCTGGCACGGTGATGGGTATGAGCATCCTCTGAGCCTCAGTCCTTTGCTTTTTTTTATTGCTTGGATACTTGCAAAGGAAAGCATCTGAGCCAGCTCCTGCAAAAGTTACTTGCCTTCTTCCTTTCCGAAGCATTCAGAGCGGGCCAGAGTCTCAAGGGGTCAGCACACAACCTCAGGAGCTCTTTTGCCCACTTATTCAGGTGCCTAAATGAGAACTCGGCCCTTTGGAAACCCTGCAAACATTTCAGATGCTTTATCGGGAATGCAGGCAAGATCTTGTGTAAAAGTTTCCAAAGCACTGAAGCATCTGAGGACCTACTGGGATTTAGGTGCTTCAGATAAATCTAAGCATGATGTCTGCCCTAACCTTTCCAGTGATATTCAGAGCACAGCTCCGAAACCACAAGCGTCCCTGTCACTTATCCCCCATAGCTCTTCACAGAAAATGTTATCACAGAGCTTTTTTTTTAAATTGTATTCATTGGGCACATCTTTTCTGCACTCATGAATAATGCAACACCTGAGCTATCTGTCTCTAGCCATTGTAGTAAGAGTGGTTAAGCAAGCAATATTTCTCTTAAACTGTTGTTGCGGCTCTTTAGTTAACTTTGCTGACGTATGTGGCTTAGTGACTGTCACCACCGTTAAAAGGACAGGTAAATAGACTCAGACCCCACAATCCCCAACCAGGCAAAGCTTCTGCTGTCCTCGAGCTGCAAAAGTTTCCAGCAAAAGTTTTACCCAGCCACACACTGCAAGAGTGGGCTCTTTGCCATCAAAACCAGGCCCCTGGGCCCATCTGAATAGACCTTGTAGTACATTTTCCACTATACTTATCTAATCTTGGCTTAAACCCATCTAATGTTTGTGCAGTAATTACCTCACCAGGCAAAACAGTTCCACTGCCTGATTGTCCTCCCTCTCAGGAAATTGTTCCTAATAGCCAGGCTAAATTTAATCCTCCTTCCTTGTTTTATCAACAGAGACTAGCATGAACAGCCTTCTGCCTTCACTTGTGGCTCTCCCTGTGAAGTAATTATACAGCGTTATCTGCCCGGAGGTGTTATTCCTACGGGTCAAATGCACTCGATAATTCTCCAATATTTTTGCACGGCACAATCTCAAGACTTTGCCTTGCTTCGGCTGCAAGCACTCGAACCCCTTCTGCTGTCTCTGGACCTGCGGAGCCGCCACCCCCTGCACGGCCACAATTCAGAGATAGGCCCCTGCAGAATCAAGAGATCAGCATAAAAATCACATTTTAATAAATAATGCATTTTCCTGGCATTTTTTTCAGCCTTCAGGAAGCGCTCAGATGACATCCTGGGGCTTTTATCTGCACTGCCAAGGCTAGAAATTTACCGTCTCTCTTTAATCAAGGGTGTCAAACCTATGGCTTGTAGGATGGATCTGGTCCAAGGAGCCATTTCCTTCTGCCCGCTGGGTTCCCACAGGGACTGGGAATTTGGGGGGGTGAGGTAAGCAGATGGGATAAGGCCTGCCCTATAGTTCGGGGCAACAAGGCTCTGATGGGGAAGGCCTTCGGTGGCAGGTGGCTGCTGCTGCTCCCACTTGCAGAGTGAAGAGCCCTGTGAAGAGCCCCGTGGCCTGGATCAGGCCTGGGGCACAGGATGATTTAAGGCTCTTGTTGTAAATGGAAGTAGAGACTTGCACAGAATCACGGGAGTCCAGGAGCTGGGGCTTTCAGCAAAATCTCATGCATTGAGAGACCTGGGATGACACGTGACAGTCGGTAGTGCTAGAGCCGAATGCAGCACTCAGGTCAAGGTCAGGGTCGAGCCATAATATAAACTCTCTTGCTTACAGGGTAGTTTTCCACCGCTCCCAAGGGTGCAGCTCTCAACGCTCCTGCTCGACACTTGCCAAATGCAGCCACGAGGAGGTGAAGGTGCAAAAGAGGCGCTGCTCTTGAGTAAGATCTGCCCCTCCAGAGCCAAGAGCTCAGCCTGCTCTACCCCAGCTACACCATGAGTTTCCTCCTGTAGCCTGCACCCCCCAATCTGGAGGGCCATCCCTACCCTCCAGCCAGAGGATAGGGAGCCCCCCAATCTGGAGGGCTTCCTCCAAGCTTCTCCTGTCTGCCTCCCTCCAGCTGAACGGGCCTTTGGAGCATCACAGCTGCAGGAAGCGGAGGCTCTTCTACATAAATACACAGGCTAACCTTCACAGCCACCCTTTTTTTCCCCTAACAAGGCCACTAGGACTCTCTTCTCAGTATTTGACTTTCCAATTGGGCACCTCACCAACCTTTAATCATCTAAGTGCAGTTTTATAGCACATGTAATTGGCCCTAGGGTTCCCTGAGCATCTTGGAGGGCTGGGAGTGAGTGGGAGGAGGAAGCAGTACAATTACAGTCATTATATTGTATCATTCTGGTTAAACCAGTTTCTCCAATGATCCATATCATCTCCAGAGGTTTAATACACTGCCTTGTCTGTGTGCCTCCCAGCAAACTTAGTGGGGACATTTATTAACTACTCACTAAGAGAGGGGGCTCAGGAATATATTGATTATGAATTAAAAACACCTCCAGCAGACCCCTCTCCCTGCATAGTCCATAGAGAAGTGGGGCTGGAAGGGACCTCCAGTCCAACCCCCTGCCTGAGGCAGGATCAGCCCTATCCAAACCATCCCAAACACATCCAATGTCTAACCTCTTAGCAAAATCACAGTGACCCCTGGCACAACACAGACCTGCCACAGGTAAAGCAGGGGACCCACGGCAGCCAACGTCCTGCTTCTATAAAATGTTGTCAATATATGCTCAAGAGGTCCTGGGCAGAGGGCCACACTCCCCATGACATGGGAAGGCAAAACCCATATGGTTCATACCAATCTGACCATGGGCTAAAATGCCTTCCTGACCCCAAATATAGGGATCGGTCTGACCCTGGGCAGAGAGGCAAGACCCGTTAGCCAGGAACCTCTGGCTTTGATCCTACCAGGAGATTCGGCATACCCCAGGTGAAGTCCCCAACCTTGGCTGTAGCCAATACCCAATGCCTCTGGGGAGGCTTAAAAACATCCTGACACATGTAGCAGAAAAGTGGGGGTGGAGGGGAGTGGGAGCAACCAGCAAGCCCAGAAGCATGGGAAAAACCCATGGTAGAAAATAGGCATAACTTCTGTGTATGAAAACTGTGAACGCTTGGCACAAAAATGCAGGACAGTGGCTAGGGCAAGGCTGGGTTGAGGTAACAAGACTGCCCCAAGAAAATCAAACTCCACTAATGGCTTGCAACCCATTAGACATAAGAGAGAGTGGAGTGCTTGCAGTACCCCGTACCAGACCCATAACGTAAGATAATAACAGTCATAATAACAGTCCTCAACCTCCTACCACACCTGAGAAGTGGTGATTAAAAATACTGGCCAAGGCCTAGCACACTTATTACATAGATGTAGCAGGGCTCAGAAAAACCTACAAACTACGTCTACATCTCAACTGAGCTCACTGTCACTCGAGAAAACAAAAGAACTAAAATATCCACTTCAAGGCAAAGTCTGGAAGAGACAAGAAAAGCCAAGGTGCATTGAAAACATGACTATAAATATTCATCGATTCATAGACATTAGGGCTGGAAGGGACCTCGTAAGATCATCGGGGCAGGAAGTCAGCTGGGGTCAAAGGATCCCAGCAAAATAATAATATGTGACTGCATCTAACCTAACTCACACTTATTGCCCCCAGTGGCCTTTGATCCTCACTACCTCGCATTTGCATGTATGAATTAAGGCATATTTCTGAGACTATGCAGTCAGTCCCTAAATTCTTACTGTGCTAAACCAGCGTGTATTCTCCTGAAACGCACACCTGTTGTCTCCAGTGGTCTCTGATCTTCACTATCTCCATGAGCCATTGGATGCAGCTATTTATTAGGCTCCCTTGTTAAAATAGCTACTGAAAAATAGTATTCTGTGAGCAACGTTCTGAAGGTCTCTTATTCAATCAATACCCATCCTATTTGATTCCAAACTGATCAAAAGCTGGCAAACTTCACAAACACAGACACAAGCAAGTTATAATTGGAATAGGTTAATTCTGGCCTTGCCTGCTTTGTTTGGCCTCTGATTAACCAACTATCAAGAAGGAATGCTTTGAAGCTATACAATTAAAACAGGCTAAAAAGCAAGACAAGGACTGTCAGCAAGGTGTTGGTGCAGTCCAGGGAAGATCAAGAAGCTATCCTGTGCCACCCAGCCAAAAGTGAAGGATTCATGCTGTTAGGCTATACAAGAACTGCTTCCTGCCCGCGTTGGGTAAAAATCTCTGTGCAGCTAAGGTAATACTAAGGACTAATAGCTTATTTTATGTTGGGAACAAATCTTTTTTTCTGTCATTTTGTTTTGTAACTTGTTGGTAGTTATTAAAGCAAGCCTTTCTGCTATTCATCAACCGAGTGTTGTGTCAAGTCATAAAGCACTAGGTTAGAAATTCGGTTTCTAAGTGCAACATAGCTGTGCCTAGATCATCCCTGACCAATGGCTGTCCAACCTCTTCTTGAACGCCTCCAGTAACTGAGAGTTCACACCTTCCCTTGGTGTCCATCCCACTGTCTCACTATTCTCACAGCAAAGAAATTGGTCCGGATAGCCAATCTGAATTTACTTTGTTGCAACTTCAAGCCATTGGTCCACGTCCTCCTCTCTGCACAAGAGGGAAAAGGTGCTTTCCCTCTTCTTTAGGGCAGCTCTTTAGGTATTTGAAGGCAGCTGTCATGTCCCCTTTTAAGTGCCTTTTCCACAAGCTGAACATGCCTAGCTCCTTCAGCCTCGCCTCGCATGACTTGCTTTCCAAGCCCTTGATCATCTTTGTTCCTCACCTCTGGACCCTCTCTGACTTCTCCACGTCCTTTATAAAATGTCCTTTATAAAACACAGTACTACTAGATGAGTACTTTGGGGGTCAGACTTGATGATCTGCTCAGGTCCCTTCTGACCCTACCAACTATGAAACTATGAAACTATGAGACCTAACCAGTAGAGGCACTAACACTTCCCGAGCCTTGCACCTAATACTTCTACTGATGCAGCCCAAAACCACGTCAGCCTGCATCACATTGCAGATTTATATTGACTCCGTGGTCTTCCAAGACTCCCGAGTACTTTTCTAAAGAGCCGCCATCCAAACCGGTGTCCCCATTTTTTTGCGTGTGTTTTTGATTATCCCTCCCGAGGTGAGCACCTTGTATTTTCCACATTGAATTTCATCCTGTTAGCTACAGCCCAACTTTCCAGTCTGTCAAGATCCTTCTGAATTGCGCTCGTACCCTCCAACGTATCCACAATCTGTCCCAATTTTGTGCTGCCTGCAAACTTGCTCAAAAAGCTTCCTATGTCAGCATCTAAATAGTTAATAAACATGATGAACAGAAGGATACACCTCTGTGGGACTCCACTAGGAACCTCCTACCATTTTCACATGGACCTGCTAAAAATTACCCCTTGCAAAGCAGCTACTGAGCCAGCTATCTATCTCCACTGTAGTAGTTTTATACAGCCCACATTTCTCCAATTTGCCTATGAGAAGGTTGTGCTGGACCTTTTCAAAAGCCTTGAAATCCAGATATACGATACCCACAGCATTCCCTTCATCCACCCAAGTGGTTACTTTGCTAAAGAAGGAGATCAGGTTTGCCTGGCAGGATTTTTCTCATAAATCCATGCTGGCTGTTTGTGATCAGCTTTTCCTCCTCTAGATGTTTGCAAACGGCCTTTCTTAGGAGATGCTCCAGTAACTTCCTAGGTATTGAGGTGAGGCTAACTGGTTTGTAGTTTCCGAAGTCCTCCTTCTTGTCTGTTTTAAGGACGGGCACTATATTGGCCCTTTTCCAGTCCTCTGGCACCTACCCCATCTTTCATAACTTCATGAAGATCATTGCCAAGTACTCTGAGATGTCCTTGGCCAGTTCTTTTAGGACTCTGGGATGATGTTTATTCGGCCCTGCTGACTTGAATTCATTGACACCCAACAAAAAAGCTCTCTGACCGCCTTTTTTATTATTTCCTCCCTCAGTCTGCCCCCTTCTCTTTTCAAATAATCACTATTAGGTGTCTAGTGGGTTAATATTTTGGTGAAGACTGAGGCAAAGTAGCTGTCGAGTAGATCCGCCTTCATTGTATCTTTGGTTAGGAGTTGCCCCTGGATTGTTAACAGAGGACTCACAGCTTCCTCGGTGCTGCTTTTCTGGCCAACACGCGTACAAAACCTTCTTCTTGTCCTTAACCTCCTTTGCCAGGTGCAGCTCCTTTATCTTTGCCTTCCTGATTTTGTCCCTGCAGGTCTTGCTATTTCCTGGTTCGCGTCCTTGATGACCGCCCATTCTCCCATTGCTCGTATGCTTTCCTTGTGTATTTGAAGCATTTTAGAAGCTCCTTATGCAGCCACACAGGTCTCTTGCCATTCTCCTTGTGCTTTTATTGTGCCAGGACTGTTTCTTGTTGGGTTTCCAATACTTCCCTTAGAAGCTCCCAGCTCTCCTGGGTGCCTTTATCCTTCAGTCTATCCTCCCATGACCCCGTGCCTATTAGCTCCTTGAGTTGGATGAAGTCCATGTTGTTGAAATCTAGCACCCTAATTTTGCTGGCTTCATGCTTTCCCTGTCTCCGGATCTGGTATTCTGGCGTGTTGCGATTGCTTCCTCCCAAGTTATCCATCACCTTCCCTTTTGATCAGGACAAGATCCAAGATGATCCCCTATCTGTATCCTCCACTTTTGGGAAGAGACAGTTGTCCTGCACACAAATTAGGAACCGACTTGACATTTTATGTTTGGCTGCATTGTTCTTCCAGCAGATGTTTGGAAAATTGAAGTTTCCCATCCGTCCCATCCCATAGCTTTTGGATAGATTTGTTCACCTGCTTGAAGAGTGCCCCATCCACCTCCTCTTCCTAATTAGGAGGCTTATAATAAATGTTTTCAATATGAAAACCAACTGGTAACCCTTTCCTTTACTTCTGACCTTCTGCAGGCCTTATTCTTATTGATGCCACAAACCCTGTGGCTTTCCAATCAATGCTCTCCATCTGAACACTGAATTCATTTCAGAAATCAGGGATGGAGGAGTTCAGTTGTCACAGTAATTGGGCTTTACTTTTATAAACTTCCTAGTGTTTCTTCCTGAAGTCCCATGTATCTGATACACAGACCCAATGACCAGTGTTCCTCACTCCTGTTATCCCAGTGCAGCCGCACTGTTTTCATTGGAGTCAGGCAGGAATAAGGGAAAGATGAATCCAGCCCCAAATATGATTGCATGACAACAGGCAATAACTGGACTTATCAAAAAAATGTTTTCATAAAAACCTTATTCCTGCTGTTGTGAATTGATTCTCCTCTTCTTCAGTAAATGACAGAGATCCTCTTAGTGTAACAGTACTCACTTAAACCATGTTGCTGGTTTTGTAAGGACCAATTGACTAATACCTGGCAAACTCTTTGAAAAGGAGAGGCACCATTAAAACACTCTGGGCCTCATTGTCCCCTCACTTGTCTCAGTTTTACATGGGTGGAAACCCACCGTTCATGACAGGGTCACTCCTGTTTTAACCTGGAGTAACTCGGAGGTCCTAAATGTCCTATAAGTCATTTGAGTATATCCTGTGCATAAGGCAATAGCGTGAACTAACTAAAAGCTGACGGAAGTTGAATCTATGGTCATTACCAACTTAATGAGGGAATCCCTGAGCCAAAGCAGATATTCCAGTTGAAAAGAATCATTTAATTCCAGTTGGCAACTAGATAATGAGCAGAGCAAAGGGTTTATTGGCCTGTTGGTACCCAAAGCAATAGGCCTCATAGTAGAAATCAAAACTCCCATGGGAATGAATGCAGCTCAGGAACAGCAAATGGACCAGTTGATGGAGCCTAGTGTATTATTGTTTAACCCTCTGTCTTCTCTCTTCTAAGACTGACCTTACAGTGCTAGATTTGCACGCCCTCAGCAAACCTGGCTGCTTCAATTACTGCCACCCTAGGAAGTATTCTCAGTATCCCATCCCTTTTTCCTTCCTGTTCTGTAAGGAAGGCTATATCCTGTCTTCCATGATTATCACCTTTTCCCACATGTAACATACCTCCAAATAAATTGTTTTTGAAGATATAACAATCTTTCCTTGATAGCCTCTGTCGGTAAGGGAAAGAGAGAGTCCACAACTAGCAGCTAGGAAGCCCTTGGCAGTACTATCTTATGGTGGAGTTCATTAATTTACAGCACCCTAATACTGGCACACGTGTAGATGGTGATGATTTACTGCGGAGCTAATTAGTCTACTCGGCAGTGAAGTGCATGTGTAGATGCACCCTCCGAGGGGTATCTTTACCCTGGAGTGGAATGATTGATACCAATGTAAATCTGCACAACCTGGGTCCACTTCACGTTAGCTACAGCATAAAGTCAGCTTAGGAGAATGAAAACAGTATGGATGATTATAGAAATACCATAGCAAAATCCACATGGACATACAATACAATCAAAGTCTATATGGAATATGAGTGCTGAAGGTCTAAGCCAACCTCTAAATGTCCTGGGTTCAAAAGAAACTACTCAGTGGGCAAGATGTCATGTAATTACACACAATAGGGATTCTTATACTTTCTTTTAAAGCATGTCATACCAGCCACTGCAGAGCACATAGGATAACAGACTAGATGGACCATTGGTCTCCTGTGGTATGTAATTCTTGTGCTCCTATTCAAATACGTGGGGCTAAATTCCTCTGTTCTAGGCAATCCTATCATATTTCCTAGGACAGTGGTTTTCAACCTTTTTTCATCTGCAGACCCCTAAAAATTTTTGAATGGAGGTGCAGACCCCTTTGGAAATTTTGAATGGAGGTACGGACCCCTTTGAATTGTAAGTGTGGTATTTCACATACTTTTGATTGATCATAGTCATCTTTTGCAGACCCCTTAGACATAGTGTATAGACCCGCAGGGGTCTGTGGACCACAAGTTAAAAATCACTGCCCTAGGTGATTAGGGAGAGCACTAGAGAACCAGAGAGCTATACAGATCCCAGGGAGACTTCAGGGGTCTGAGATCCAGTTGGATGGTTGTTCTGTGAGATCTTGTAGTTTTATCCCTCTCCTTGATGGAAAAACACGGAGGAGATGCCATTAAAGGAGCTTAGCTCTCTGCTATGGGTTTTACCACATCAGGTCACAGCCTGTCCCCATCAGCAGATCGGAGTTCAGTTCCTAGGGTTGCTGTGGACTTCCCATGTGACCTTGGCCATATCACTTCATGTTTTGGGGCTTTGATTTTCCCAATCTGTACAAGAGACATTACGATATGTCCCTTTACAGTCCTTTGTTTTTCAAGCCTATTCAGACTGCAAGAGCTGTGGGACAGGAACTGCTAATCACCCCGTGTGTCTACAGTGCTTAGCGCGATGGAGTCATGACCTTGATCTGGGCCTCTCGACATTTGCTGTTATACCAGCCATAACAGCACTTTATCTGTGCAAGACTAATATAATCTAGACCAAGTGACTCACGTGAGGGTTGGATGGTCCCATGATACCTCGTAATTTCTCCTGAGTCATTTTTCATGAGGGCATCTGGGAAAATACACAACATTTCCCATTCAAATCTTGCCTCACTTGAACAAGCCAGGGACCACACATTAGAAAAAAAGGCTAATAATGAAAGATCTGGTGAACGTGCTTTTTACTGGGGTCTGTTTCTGTTTGAGGTTCTTGTTAGACAGCCCATCCTCAAGGAAATGTGGCTGGTGGGTAGATACAGCACTAGGTAAAAAGACATTGAAACCATATGGGCAGCGTATGGCAGTGGTTGCAGAATGCTTGCAAAAATAACTAGAAAATCTAGGCATGGTCAGACTTCAAAGAGGTAGAAAGACTGAAATGTTTATTACGATATTTCTGCCCATGACAGGAAACTCATGGGGGAGGGTTGGCTTTTTTTTTTGCCGTCATGTCCTTTTAGTCTTAAAAGTGAAGCCTCCACTCTACAGAAAGGCCTGTCAGAAGTAGCTCTCCCTGGGGACGAGGCATGTTCGCAGGCCTCCTGACCAGGGAGCCCCCCTGCTACACAGTCAAGTCATCCTTTTCACAAATAATGTCTTGCTCTGTCTTTTCTGTCTCTCTCTTTCCACCCTTGCGATGGCTCTGGCATTGAAAAATGACTCTTTGAAATGGCAGCAAGGGGCTCTGTGCTTCTTGTCTCCCAGGGGGTCCCATTTACATGCCTGTGCTCAATTCACTGAGAAAAAATGGCCTTTTCTATACCTCAACAGCCCTTTCCTGTCCTTTAGAAGCTTACACTCTCTCAGTGCAGCACTATTATTTAATATTCACATTGTGGTAAAGCCCAGGCGTTCTTGTCCCGAGTCTGGACTTCATTGCCCTGGATTGAAACATTTTAAGCCTAAATTGAGACACCTCCCAGCCTTTTCTCCTCCTTCCTTCGGGAACTTTATTCCCCTTCCTGCCCTGAAAGTAGTCCTTGGACTTCCTCCAGGGGAGGAATTGCAGTTGTCCCTAGTCCAGTGGTGGCCTTAGGGTTGTTGGGGCCCTGGGCAAGAGAGTCATTTGGGGTCCCTTAGAGGCTTAATTTTGATGACCTATAAGCAAGTTGAACATTTATTGCAAAATTTTGGGGCCCCCTAAAGTGTGGGGCCCGGGCAGTCACCTGGTTTGCCCTCCCCTGAGGCCACTACTGCCAATGCCTAGTTCATGCATAGTGTGTCCTTAACACTGTCATCTCACTGCTGATGGGACAGAGGAGTGGTAGGGAATTATTTTGTCTTTGGAGTAATTTCTGCTCTGCCTTTTGGTGTCTGTGGGTCTTCCTTTTTTTAAAGCATCTAATGATTATCTATTTTCCTCCCTCTTGATAGCCATCCACTCCATGCAGCGCAGGTCACTGCAAAGACTGCACAACTGACATTGGAGCTATTTGTTTTTGACGTGGGATCCATTTTGAGGTCAAAGACAGTACTGTCTTATGGTGGAGTAATTAACTGTGAGAAAATACACATGTGAACAGTGTCCACGGGCGTAAATTGTGCCTGGTTAGCCCAGGCAGCAAGGGGCCAGACTCCTGCCTGCCGCCTAGCCACATGGCTCCGCAGTGTCAGCACTCTCAAGCCCCAGCCAGCCCACCACTGCCCACCACCAGAGCCTGGGGCTGACCCACCTGAGCCTGCTGCCAGCCCAGGCCTGCTCCACCCCAGAACACATTGCTGCTGTCTTGGGTGCACATGTAGATGCCATGCCCAGAAGCGGCGAACTCCAGCTCTAACAGCTCTGCAGTTTATTGCTCCACATTAATCACATGTGTAGATGCACCCAGAGCGTCAGGAATGACTACACTGTTTTAAGTTACACCAGCTGTGTAGTGCTGTCCTTGTCAGATTTATCTTAAAGTTACCATTTGCTCAATACATGTTCAAAAGCCCGTGGCATGCAGACACAAATGCGATACATCAAAATAACCCGGGTTAAAATAAAGGCGCAGTAAATTAATGAGGATCAAATGCCGTGGCGTGTACAAATGCCCTTAGTGTCCAGCAATAGCACCTCCTGTTGATGGCTAGCTCTGGAGACCCGGTTGTGTGTCTGATTCTTACTATGTAGTCAGTTTATTACTGATTAAAATATAAGGGAAGTTGGTTGGTAAAGTGCTACGTCACCCTGCCTTTTGCCTGACTTCAGACTAACAAGGCTAACTACCTCTCTGTAGTAACCATGTTCTGTATCTGAACCTTCAATTTGTTTCCACTGCCCATGTGACTGCCTGATCCTATTTTTGAGTTCTGTTCAACTCTTGGCCTAAAGTTATCCTTTCCGCAGTGACTTCCACAAGTTAATCACAGCTACAATGAAAAGAACAATCGGTTTTAAAAATGTAGCCTTCCATTTCCACTCACTGTCCCCTGCTACCTGCATTAAGAAAGAAGGCAACTATCCCAGCATGCACCCTTGCAGAACTTGAGTTGTATTGCAAAATGTTTTCTTTTCACTTTGTGTCTCCTGGTTTATTATGTTTTGAAAGCAAAAAGGCTGTGAACTCCCTTGAACCACGGTTCAAAGTTCACAAACGTTAAGAAAAGCAGAATAACATCAGAGCAATTTAGGCTTCCAGGCTGAAGGTAACAGGTTAAAGCAGAATGTAAAGTCATTGTTTTGTTCGGGCTTGCCAAGGTAAAAGGTTACTGTGAACAAGTTCATTAGCATTTGGAAAATAGTTCAGCAGTACAGTAAGAGCCATATAAGTCTTTAGATAGCCGCAGGAGGAGAGATGAGTATAAGCAACAACAGCTTGATGATCTGAATTCAACGGTCTGTCCATCTAGTTGGCTTACCTAGAATATCTGGTGTTTTGTAAAGCTGTGAAGCAAAGAGCCCTGCCATTTTTGGTTTTGCATTTGACCACGGTGAAATAATAGGTGGTCAAATAACCAGTCAGATGAAGTTACTTGTCTGGGTTGACTCTAATTTTTGGCTATCCTGGGCATATGAGTGGTCTCAATGAACCAGACACTATGGCTAGCCAGTTCACCATTAACCAGCCTTGTACCATACCCAGAACAAGCTTAGCCAGCCTTCTCAAGGCTTCAGCTGCTGGCATTTCAACACCTTGATTTCATAGTTCTGGAGCTGGAGTTGGAAGAGCTGATCAGGAGTACGTCCTGTCGTTTGCAGCAGCAGTGCTCAAACGACAGCTCACAGGCTGGATTCAGCCCATGGGGCCATGTCATTTGGCCCATGGGCCTCCCCCACAGGCCTGGAAATTTGGCAGTGGGGGAGTGGTGGCAGTGTAAATTGCTGTCAGAGCGGGGGTAGATAGGTTGGGCACCACTGGTCTACAGCAAAAAAACCACTGCATTTCAAAGGAAAGATGTGGAAAACACCATGAAATGCATCTCCCTTGCACAGAATGCTATCAGCCTGCAAAACTATTGGCCACAAAATCACCTGTGGCAGTGATTTCAACCATTTTTTTTCCCTTAGAGAAATATATGACCCATGGCTTAGATCTGGTCCACAGAGCTGTGTTATCTGGCCCATGGGACTCCCATAGGGAGGGCATCATTTCAGAGCAGGGATGAGGTTTGATTACTGTGGCAGTGGCCACTGCTTGTCCCACGTCCGCTGCTGCATCCTGATCCAGCCTGCAAGGAGCATCGCAGTCTAGATCCAGTCCAGAGGGCTGGGTGAGTTTGACACTCCTAGTTTAAACAACTGGATGCTTCGGAGTTAGAAGGAGTCACAGGAAATTCAGCAAGAGCAAAATGATACAATAAATAACCCCTTTTACTGCTTTGCGTATAATTTATGTCTCTTCCCTATCCAGGTCTCTACACTTTCCAGTCACTGAGTTCATTTAGAGACTGATTTGTGATACCTTCACTTTGGCTGAGTAATGCCTTCCTCCCAAAGCAAGTCTCTTGACTTCACCGTATGGTACTAAGAGGTGACCGTTAATCTATGTGAACGGTACACATCAAGATTGTGAACGGTACACATCAAGATTGCACATTTCTGGTCTGGAGGCTGCTGGGCAAGCTCACAACTTCCTTTCTCTCGTTTTGCACAGGGTTGAGGCGCTGTTATAGTCACGACGGTCCAGGGAATTGATGAGAAGCAAAGTTTGTTTGGCAATATCTTTTACTGGACAAGCCTGGAAGCTTGTCCAGCATCACTTCCAGCTGTATATTTGGTGCGATAGAAGATACTATCAACCAAAAGTTGGTTTGTCTTCTTTTTTTTCTTCTTTTTCTTCATCTCCTTTATTCTGAGAACAGCAAAGTAAGAATGTTAGTTTGATAAGACAGGAAACAGTCTCCTATCTTTCTTGACAAAGGTCCAGCTGCAGCGCGTGGATCTGTGTGATAGTTCACTTTTCTTGAAAGCATGGACTAGTAGACGCTGATGGGAGCGGGATAAAGGGCTAAATGGACCAACAGCTGCTGATGCAGTATCATAACCGCTGTTCCCCACGACATCAAAACACAGATAGAGAAGGCAAAGGTGACAGATAACGGCTGTAAACACAAGCCTTGCCTCAAGGCTGCAAAGCTGAAAAATTGCCACGTTTGCTTTTCTGATTTTTCTAGTCATCTTTGCTTACTCACTGATACAGCAATGCTGTTTGTTAGCTGAGCTCCTGCTGAAAGTTCAAATTGGTTTAACTTTATGGTGCCGGTCCAGGAACTCGCATCACCAGCTATGTTCTAGTTTTTGAAGCACATTAAAAAATACAGGAACAAATCTAGAAAATTTAGAAGGAAGCCATGTGGAAGAGCAGGATGATACCGGAGAAAAAGTCTGGATTGAATTTTGTTAGTATTAATCAATTCATCTTGGCCCTAAGAGAATCTCTTTAAGTTTAGGACCCGAACATGCTTTAAACCTGGGTAAGGGTCATCCCTGTCACACACAGAGAAACTGAGTCACACGGGGCATGGAAAGGGGACACTTTCATAAGTGCCAATGTTCTGTTTTTTAAGAGCTGTAGCAAGCCTAAGTCCTATCAACTTTCAATAAGACTTAAGTTCCTGAGTCATTTTTAAATGAGTCCTCTAAATCACTTAGGCACTTCTACTACACATGCTCCATGGGTAGGGTTTGGAGAGGATGCTTTAATTAGAGCGGCTTTAATTAAAGCATCCCAGTGTCTCATGTATCAGCATCCCCATGATTAAAAACGGCAGTGGGGATGCTTGAACTAAAGCTCATTTGACGACCTTTAGTTCAAGTGCCCCTGCCATCATTTTTAAGCATGAGGACACTGATACACGAGATGTGGGAGGCTTCTGGAGCATGGTAATTACCACGCTGCAGCAGTTTCGATTAATCAAGCCTGCTCTGATGTGCTGTAATAACAGCACATTGGAACAGCCTCCACGCTTGTGTACAGGCACCCTTAGGCACTTGTGAAATTTTTGCACTGGGTGCCATTCCCGGTTTCACGCTGCGGGGAGGCAGCAGAGATGGAAAAGAACCTAGGAGTCTTGCCATCCATGTTTCTGGTTTTAAAGCCCTGATGAGAGCCCCTGGATATCCGCGGCTAGGTTTACCAACACTGGCATATGACTTGGAGATATTCTGAGAGAACAGGAGGAGTCTGGGAACAATGCACGTTGCAAATGGCAGCTCCGAGAAACTCAGGGGTCTTTCATTTCCACAATATACGACTTCACGTGAAGTCAGATCAACCTAGAAATACAAGAATGGCTACATCAAATCAGACTCATGGCCCAATCAGGCTAATACCCTCCCTCCAACACTGGCTAATATCAAGCGTGTCAGAGGAATGGAAAGAAATGCCGTATGGTGCTTTGGCTAGTGCTGCTAACCACAAGAGACTTAATCTTTTCCTCTTCCATACCTTCCCTATGTTTGCTGCACCCATTACCTACTGGATCTCACCAGGAGCATATACATGTGCCGTTAATTATGAATTAAACTGAATTAAACTGCCTCCTGATACACATCTGACCATTTGCCCATCAGGAGCAAATCTGCTCCCCAAGGGAGCAGTTCAGTCCAGGGCTGCTCTTGCCCTATTTTGCCCCACTGCAGCAGCTACAGGGAGCTCCATGCTCCCCCAGGTGCCAGCCCTGGGCTGATAGGGGGCTCAGGGACCAGTCCCAATCCCAGTCTCTATGGGGCATGGGGAGCTGTTCAGGATCTGGGGTCAGCTGCCTGCCAGACATGGGTGATTGGCACCTGTCCCAATTGCTGTGTGTTCGGGAGGCAGCTGCCCTGCAGCCAGGACAGCTCTTTCACGCTCCACGAAGATTAGGGCTTAGCCAGGCAGCAGCGGCCCCCTGCCACCTGGGCTGACTGGGAGCAAAGTTCTCCCGGTCAGGGTCCATACATGATCTTTGGCACGTTAATTAATGTGCCGTTTCTCTAGTATCTGTATGTATTGGTACTAGAAAGTGGTGTATTAGACTCATTTAATGCTCAGTGATTGATATACAGTAATTGTAGATGGTCACCCTTTACCGTGCATTACATTAATCTAATGAACAGTGAAGCATCCCGTGTAGACACACTCACTGGGCACGTCTACACAAGATGCTACGGCACAGTAGCAATGCACTACTGCACCATAGCTTGTCACTGTGGTGCAGCAGCACGGCCGAGCACTAACTGTGGCACAATGCTACTGCGCAGTAGTAACAACCTACTGCACAGTAGCATTGGGAAAAAACCATGTGGCGATGGTACTGCGCAGTAACACTGGTTACCGAGCAGTCATTTAGTACTTGCTTACACGAGTAAGTAGTAAGTACTAAATGACCGCGCAGCAATAACGGCGCAATCCACCACACGTGTAGACATGGCCACTGTGTCCAAGCTCTTTGGGGCCAACACTGCTTTTATTATTACCCTTGTGTGCAGCTCGGTGGAAACCCAGTCCCTGACTGAGGCCACTAGGCACAACTATAAGCAAAGCTGATAATAGAAATCATAATAGCTATGGAATAACCTGCCCAATGGGGCATGAAAACCCCAGGAAACCAAAGCCAGAGGGTTTCAAAACTCTTCAGCTTTCATTTGCATGGAGGACTATGCTCGCACCATAACCGGAGGAAGTTGTTTTCCCAATGACAGCATGAGCCTGTTCTTCTGTTTTGTTTTTTATTGATTTAAAATTTGGTCATGTGAAAGGGAGCCTTCTCAAAGGGCATTTGAAACCAGGAGGTCCCAATTTGAGTTATTATAGTGAATGCACTCATTAAAGGACTGTAATTTCCAGCCGTCCAAGCACAGGCAGGAAGCAACAGCCGAAAGCTCTCGGAGGCAAGTCATTATTACAGCAACCCATGTGGCATCTCCCTAAAAATTCCCTCACATCTCTGCTCAGACTGTCAGCCAGCATTACCACTGCTGCTTATTTCAGCCCTGACAGCTAATTATATGCCGTGAATGCAGCAAATGCACATGGTCCAACGTTCCCTTAATGAAATCTCCACAGCAGGAATTCCAGGGGGGAAATGGAAGGGGGAAATAAATAATAGGTGGAGATATACAATGTCTGTCTTATAATGTTGTTAATTTTACAATGAAGACAATAAAGTGCTGCAGTGCTCTTCGCTGACAGCCAAGATGTTATTTCCAGGGTAAAATCATGGCCCTTCCTTTAGTTGGGTTAATAAAAGGGATCATCTGTGAACCAAGAGTTGTAGAGTTTTGCACTTCTTTTTGTCTCAGACCAACACGGTTGGGTCTTCCTCTGTCCTTCAGGGGTCACTGGGCTTCCTGTGAGCAAAGGCCCCTGAGGTGGTGCCTGCTGTCCAGTACGGGCAGGAGGCTCAGGCCAAGTAGCATAACAATGGGTGGGTGATTGGGGCACGAACCTTGGGTGGGCACCTCATCCTCCCATCCCCACCCTCCCAGGGGAAAGGGGAAGGATGGGAGGGTGAGGCACCCACCTAGAATCATAGACAGTGAGGGTGGAAGGGACCTCAGGAAGTCACATCTAATCCAACCCCCTGTGCAAAACAGGACCAGCCCCAACGGGATCATCCCAGCCAAGGCTTTGTCTAGCTGGGTTTTGGAAACCTCCAAGGATAGAGATTGCACCACCTCTCTGGGTAACCTGTTCCAGTGCTTCACCACCCTCCTAGTGAGAATATTCTTTCTAATATCCAACCTCAACTTCCCTTGCTGCATCTTGAGCCCATTGCTCCTTGTCCTGTCATCTGCCCCCACTGAGACCAGTCCAGCTCCATCCTCTTTGCAACCCCCTGCAGGGAGTTGAAGGCTGCTATTCAATCCCCTCTCAGTCTCCTCTTCTCTAGACTAAGTAAGCCCAGTTCCCTCAGCCTCTCCTCATGTTGTGTCCTCTAGCCCCCCAGCCATTTTTGTCACCGTCCACTGGGATCTCTCCAACTTTTGTCCACATCCTTTCTGTAGTGGAGGGGCCAAAACTGAACACAGGACTCCAGATGTGGCCTCCCCAGTTCTGAATAGAGGAGAACAATTACTTCCCTTGATCTGCTGGCACTGCTCCTACACTCCAGCCCAGTAGCCATTAACCTTCTTGGCAACCAGGGCACACTGTTTGCTCATATTCAGCTTCTTGTCCACTGTCACCTCCAGGTCCTTTTCTGCAGAGCTGCTGCACAGCCAGTCAGTCCCCCAGCCTGCACCGGTGCATGGGATTGCTCCCTCCTAAGTGCAGGACTTTGCACTTGTCCTTGTTGAACCTCATGAGATTCCTTTTGGCCCAATCCTCCAATTTATCTAGGATGCAGTACTGGCCCACAACTTACAATCACCCCTGTTTTAGTCAGTGGGGTTAATCAGCACTAGTTACATACAGAGCTGCAGGATTAAACCCTCCCTGACCTCAAATTATCTTGCAACAGAACAGCCGCCTTCCTGGGATACTGCAGTCCCACATAATGCAAACACAGTGGGTATGCCCTTCACCCCGATGGGCAAAGCAGAGCTAGCAACTCCTCCATTTTGGTTCGTAGCCAGAGTGCCTCACCCTGCGGATGGTAGCTTGGGCTCCTACCCCATCTGGGACTGGGATCTGAAGATAATATCAGGTCTCCTTCAAAAACCTCCAGACCCATCCTTGTTCTGCTGAAGGACTGGGTGGACTGCTAGGACGTGCTGAGGCATCCTTCCTGCCTTTGGACCAGTGGCTTGTTAGATAGCTCACATTTGGAATAACATACAATATGCAAGACTCTGGTATTTGATTTTTAAGGCCAAGGGGGACTCTGTATGTCACAGGCCACTACTTTTCACCCACTTCCCTCACTATGAAGGCCCATAACCTGTGTTTGGCTAAAACATCCTTCCAGGGTGGCATCTAGTTTTTACTAGGACACATCAAGGAACAGAGAATCTAGTACTTCCTTGGGGGGTTATTCTAATAGTTCACAACCTTCACTATTAACAATTGTACCGATATGCACTGTTAAAATTTGTACCAACATGAATTTTTTCCAGCTTCAGCCTCCAGCTGTTGGTTCTTGTCATGTCTTCCTCTGCTAGATTAAACCACCTGCTGGACCCCAGTGTCTCTGGGGTTATATTGCTACCTGGGGATCATGGAGCTGAGGTCCCTGAGGTCTGTAACCAGCTTTCTCACTGATGATGATCCTTTAATGATTCGGTACCTGAGCTGGCTGCTATGAAAACATAGCGAGCAATTCCTGCTTCTCAGGAGTGGTGCTGTGGGAATGGAGGTAGCCGTGGCTGGAGGCACCAGCTCCACGTGTGGCAGGGAACAAGCTCAGGAGCCAAATGAACAGGACTCCTTCAGACGTGATTATGTGCGACTCAGCTCTGGGGTTACCCACTTGGGTCCATAGGGCGGAGGGGGAAAATATCCTTTGTTTTAAGCTCTAAACCATCCATAAACCCTCAACATCCTCCCGTGGTTCTACCAGGTTTGGGGAGAGGCAACTCCTCTCCCACTCCTGTTGAAATGAAGTGTTTTCATTAATTGCACCATGATTTGATGCTTTTTTGCTGAAAGCCCTTTTGACATACGCCTCCTGACAGCAAGTGCTTTTCATTTATTTGAGTGGCTGCTATTTTACTTCTATTTCCTGAGACCTACTTATGCCCCCACATCACGCAACGTATTTAACCCAGCTGACATCCTCTTGATGTGTCTTTTTTCATATTTAGAAAATATTTTCTTTTTTTCCTCTACTATTGTATGAATTCTTTAACTGTTTTGATACCAAAACAAGGCCACATCCATAAGGGAGGAAGCGCCTTGTGGCTAGGATCTGCCGTAGCTGAAGGACATACTGCAATATAATAGGGTCAGAAAAATGCTGGGCTGATTACATTTGACTGCCTGTGAAATGGGAACATCCTGCATGCTCAATCTTCTTGGATGAACACAACCTTTACAGCTAGAGCCCTTGATGATTAGTACTCAAGTATCCTGCTAGGTCAAGCAGTAATATCAACAGAGTCCCTTCTTTCTGTCTACCCTGTGGTTACATAAGATCAGAGAAAAATTGCAAGATCATAGGACATTGCATGGATGCTGCCTGTTGTCAGGAAGCGATCTTCTCCCTTAGAGTGCAGTGCACATGTCTGAGTCCACTCTTTGCTGGGGTGAGTGGCGCTTGAAATAGCTAGCAACACCGAGGAAATCCCAGAGATCTCCTGGCTGTGACTGATGCACTTTGCAACCTTCCTCAGCCGGCCTCTGCTTCCGCTTCCTACCTTGCAAAGTGCAGACGACACGAGGAATAATGCAAGAGTGAATCGATTACAATCAAGGCAGACTCAGCTTGTGGAAAGACCATGCCGTTCAAAATTTCTCAATGCAGGGGTTAGGCTTGGGTCACGAGAAAGATCAGCCCAGTCTGTAAACTTGGGCTCTGTGTTCAGGTTCTGATTTCAAACCCATCCCTCAGCATTTGGGTGTCTCCTTCTAGGATTTTAGCTTGTGCTCACCTCTGGGTTGTAGCTCTTTGGAGGAAGCCAACCCTGTTGGGATCTCTGCATTGTATAGATTCCCCAGTGAGGCTGTGGGATCTCTGTCCCTGGAAGTTTTGAACTGCAGACAGACTCTTGGCTATGCTAGTTTAAATGGGGATTTACCTGGGCTTGACTAGATAACCTCCTGAGGTCCCTTCCAGCCCTATTTTTCTATGAGTTAAGGATGTTATGAAAGGCACGATATCAGAGCAAAAGATTATTCACCCAATGGGTTTTATTTAAAATCACCTGAGTGTAGCAACTAGCTTTTTTTTTTTTTTTAATGGAGGGGTAATTTAGACCTTCCTAGAGCTGTGAAAATGCTAAGCAAGATGTGCTCTTTGGAAGATTGCAATTTGCCGTAAATGGAACAAAACCACTCAGGTACGACAATAGCTACTTACAAAGCAGTGAGTAATCTGATTTGCAAGAACCAGTATGTGTATCTGCGCTATGCAGCTGCACACATACAATTAGGTTCATTTGGAAATGCTTTTAAAGTATTAGGGCCAAGTGCTGCCTCTGTTACAGCCGGGCAAATCTAAAGCTTCTGCACTAAAGCTAATAGGAGAATTTCAGATTTACATTTGTGTAAGGGAGTGGGATTTGCCTCATAAGCTATTAATTTGATCTCTTTCCCATAATCAGTGTTCAAGAGGCTGGTTACTACAGACTGCACAGATGGGCCTGAGATTGTCCACAATTGTTGCTGCTAGATAAGCCCGATTCTCAGACTGAGCACTAATGGGTGCCAAGCTGTGCTAACCATTTTTTCCAAGCGAGCCCTTCACCTTTGGAAACCTTTGTATCTGCCCTTGTTAATTTGGCAGATGAGGAGCCAATTCTGGTGCTTCTCCTCCTGCTGAGAGGCATATTACTTTGAATCGCAAAATCATAGGGTTGGAGGGACCTCAATGGGAAGCTGGTCCAACCCCCTGCACGAATGCACGAATGTTACAGAGGAGGAATGCGGGAATGCTACCTTAGCTTTGATAATGCCCAGGAAAAAGAACAAGATGAGTCCGAGATTAAAGTGCCACAGGGGATTAGTAGCAAAGCAGGCCATGCTATTCTATGTTATTTTATTCTCTTTAGGTCTTTACACTGGCCTCATCACCAGCATTCAAGTGCCTTGCAAAAGTGCAAGCAACATTTTTGGCCCTTGAGATAGTGCCAGCTCCAGGTTGCTTTCCAAGTCTCTCTGGACACATGAGTTTACAGCAGAGTTGCCCAACCTTCCCATGCTGTGGACCGGACAGTAGTTTGGGGAAGTGGTCAATCTCTGGGCCTGATCCCATGCAACAATGACAGCATGTGCGTGTTGGATTGGGCTTGCTGCCATGGTCCTGCATGCTCTTCTGATTTAGGGCATGGGGTCATCTCATCAGGACTGTGGGGTTTGAGGTTGTGGTGCTCTTCTGCTGACAAATACCCATGAGAAGTCACATGAACCAGATGATATGCCTTCACAGGATGGATCTGGCCCAGAGGCCAGTGGTTAGGCACCACTGGTTTATACCACAGTGGTGTGTACTCCTCAGGCTGTCAATATTGCATCTCCCCTGGGAGAAAGCCCTCAGTCCCAGGATCCTACAGACAAGTCCACTGTCCCGTTTCAAGCACCTGTGAAGTATGTGAGATTAAAAAGTGCTAAGACTTTTTCCTGGGACATCACTGTGTGTATCTGTAAGGTCACTGAAGCTCATCCAAGTCTACTGGAAGACACTCCAGGGACAGGCTATCAGGCTGTGGGCTCTTTCTGGCAGAGAAGCAGCAATGCAGCTTGGAAGAGCTATGTGTGTAAATGGTTGTGCTGCTCCTGTTTTGATGCAGGTTAAAACCCGGGGCAATCAGGACTGCTGCAAATAAGATATCTGTTTGCAGCCTCAGTGACCCTTCAGGTCTGACATGGAGAGCGATGCACTCTCCCCCTGGGTCTAGTTGAAGGTCACCACATTTTTCCCAGTATGGAACCACCAAGAGTAAATGCCATTAAGCAGCTGGCATGCAAAAGGCATGGGTTTGACCATTATTTTAGCTCAACATGACTGTGAAGCCCTGGCAAGGAGAAGGCGGATTTTGTCTGAAGCAGTGTGAGCTGGCTGAGTTATAACCTAGGCTCTGCCCAAAGCAGAAACCCTCCTAATGTGGCTTCAAATGTGACCACCTACATCCTAACCACTTACCTTTTCTACCCAGTTTCACATTCAGGGGTTCCATCTCCCAGGGAGCAATGGAGGTGAACATGCCCATTGCTACTAAAGCAGAGACAAATGTCACATAGTCATTGGGTCTGTCATGCCCAAGCATCAGAACATGGACCCGTTCATTGCCACCTGCACAACAGCTTCCATCGGTTTCTTCTTTTTTCCCAGAATTTCCTGCTCTCCCCATTCCCATCTGCCTCTTTCCCATCCCAACCATTCAGGTCAACCCCTCCAATGCTTTCTTTTCCTCAGTTGTCCCTGCTTCCTCCATGGCTCTCCTTCCTCCTACACCTTTGGCACTATCTCTTCCTCATGCTATCACTCCACTCCCACTCTAAAACCGCTCACCCTCGCTCACCTGCTATTGGCATCTCACTCACTACAGCTTCCAGAGCTTGGAAAGAGAACGGTTAATTTTCCATCCAAACCTCTCCCTTATTTAATTGATGAGGCATGACAAGCTCTGTGGTTATCTTGGCTCTGATCTACAGATCGGGTTAACCAATCTGCTCGGGCAATGCCGCAGCTGAAATTTATGAAATAAGGTTTGCCTTCTGGGAAAATGGTCAAAAGTGCTGCGGTTCATAGATACTGCTCATGAGCAAGATGGCTGGCTAATCAGAATGATTCCTGGATTGGAAATAGTTTTTCCATAACAGATGAGGTTCAGCTGCACTCAGACTGGGCTTTGCAGAAGTTACTGCAACATGTTAAAACAATACATCAGAGCTGCAAAGCAGGAAGCAATTGCGCTGTATTTGGTACAGACAGCCAATTTCTCCATTTCCCTGTTTTTCCCATAAGGATTTTTTTTTGGGGGGTGGGGGTGAGAGAGAAATACTGCAGCCATGGAATGTGTCTAATAGTTTGGAAGCCGCTTGAACTTTCACTATGACTTTCACTACGACACTACTGATTTCTCTGGGTACTACCCATGCTAATCTGCAAAGGCAATCAATCTGTAATATCTGAAGACCAATCTGAAGACCACATTCGTCAGGAATCTCATCTTTTAGCTCAAGGTTTCTAAACCCCTGCTCATTCTCTGTGAGTCCCTGTTAATATCCACTATGATGATCACTGGCAAATCAGTGGCTTGTCCAAGACTGGTAAGTCTCAGAGACTTGGAATGAGTTTCCTCTATACACGGAGAGCCTATAACATGTTGGTCAGCGTGTGTTGTGGTTCCCTTCTGTACATAATCCACGGAGACTTTAGATGTGCTAGAGAAGTTAGCTCTTCAGACCAAGATGCAGAGGATCATAGGTCAAACCTTGGTGACCACCAGCTCTCGACATAAAGCATGCCTAAAATTAGTTGATGGCAGGATAGCATTTTGCAACAACTAAGGTTGAATCAGTATGTTTAATGCATGCTCTCATGCTAATTTATGCCACCGGTGATTTTGCCCATAAAATCACAATTGCTGCTTTTTAATCTAACAGCTACTAAAAGAGCCATATTATACTCAAGTCTCAATTTATCTGGAATCGTACTCAGCTCTGATGATAATTCCTTAACATGGAGGCAAAAAATGATCCCCAGCAGGCTTCACATTATAGTGCAGTTACATGGAGGGAGCTATAAGACCACTGAGTCCATGTGTTTGGAGCTGACAGAAACCAGAGAGAGCCGGAGAGAAAGCTGTGATAAGATAGAGTACATCTGCGCCAAGGCTAGTGAATGCAATCCTTTGTGTCTTTTGGTAAAGCCTAGTGCTAATTTGGAGTGAGTTCACAAGGTTTCCAAGAGAGCCCAAAAGGAAGGGTCAAGGTCACCCCATCATGCTGGATTCACACCTCTATCTATTGCCTAAGATACACACTTTTTCTGGGATTCCCTTGATAAGAAAATGGCTAAGGATGGTTTTATCAGAATAATTGCTCAAACACCCATTTGTTTCTATTATGCCCATGACCATGGCCTCGAGGCTCTGCTCTGTATGGAAAGCCCGTTGGAGAATGAAAAATCAGTGCCTTATGTTAGCATAAATTTCAATAAAGAGCCCCCTTCCAATAAGCTACCCAGGTTGTGATGACGATTTACATATTCCCCGGGAAATGGGTTTCCGGAGAAAGCAGAACATTAAGGAACGTTATCCTCCATCCTTTTTAATTCAGGAAGTGATCTGGCACTTCGCTCCTGCTGTGACAAAAAATAACTAGTGCAACTCAATTGCTGCAAACAGCTTTGAGTGCTGGCTGGAATGTGAAACTCGGAGCCCAGAATAGTCATTGGGAGAAAAATATGTATTTGAGTGTTTTTAAAGGGGCCGTTCTCAGGGCACTATGAAGAATGGTAGCCAGCACAACGGCAAGGGCAGACCACAAGGAAACTATAAATAATATTAACATTATGTGTCTGCAACATTGACTAATTGGACACAAAATGTTAACTTGTGTGGGCCAGCAGTGCCAAGGTATATAGGTAGTGTACTGCAAGGTGTTGGCAGATCATGGTGAGCTTGGATTGCTTCAATGCTGCTCTTTGCCTTCCCCGAAGGGGCTCTCTGGAAGGATGGACTAGTCATTAGGCTCTATCCTGGGACTCTGGTGTAGTTTCCTGCTTCTCCTGCCTGGTCCTGGTCGGGGCAATTTGGGGGACCCAAAATTGAAGTCTCTGATGGTCCATTAGCTGCCCCGTAACCCTTAAAACACTTCAAATCCCACCAGTGAAGTTCCCCATGAGCCTGAATGTCCAGTTCCAGGGATGCCCAGAAGCACCTATGTCTTAACAATGCTGAACAGCCAAACACTTCGCTCCTGCCTCAACCTCATCCCCATCCAGGACCTGGGGATCCCCCACTAAGTTGCCTGAGCTAAGTATCTAGCTGTTCAGCACCATCAAGGCTTAAGCACCTCAGAGCCTGTCTACCCACTGTCAGGGCTATCATGAGGCTTAATACACTTAAGACTGAGAGCTGCTCTGGCCATATAAGTACCATAAAGTGATGGGCCGGGCTTATAATCCCCAAAAGTCTGCAGCATAAGAGTGGCCCCGAAAGGCACTGAGCATCTCCATGTGCACTCAGGACCCAGGAAAGATCTTAAACGGGACATGGACACCTGTCCAATGCCCATGTCTTTTGCTTGAGTGAGGCACGTACCCTTTGGTTCCTTCTGGTTTTTTATTTTACACCCTGTTTTGCTGGTATTTGGAAGCCCGGGGGGGCTGAGGTTGGTTTGGCTTTGCATTTCATAGATTTCATAGACATTAGGGCTGGAAGGGACCTTGAAGATCATCAAGTCCAGCCTTTGTTTGCTTCCTTTTGGATCCCGATAGATAGAGCATGCGAGTCTGTGTGCACAAGAGACACCTTAATGGCAAGGTCCACCTTACGACTGTAAAATTAATCAGGCGTATTCATCCTGTCCTGTATCGGATATTTGCTTCTCAAACTGGTAACCAGAAAAAAGTGAAGCACAGGTTTTTCTAGGGCAGATCCTCACTGACTTCACTGTCTAGCCATACCACCCGAGGATCTGGCTCCCTGTTTCAAAAACTCACACTGGGGAGTGACCTTTCTTGACAGGCTATTCAAATTGCTTTGTCTTCACTTGATGCCCTTAATTGCTTACATAACTTAATTAATGGAAGCAATTTCCTAAGCCTTAAATCTTACACTTTATACTTGATTTATTCCCTGAAAATAACAGTCTTTTTATAGACAATCTGGATGGACTGCAACGGGTGATCTCTCTGTTATTGCTCGACTTCCTAACAATTTACAAAAGGTGTTTAAGTCCCTTATTAAGAGGAGGCTCTAGTAATCTATGCGATACATCAATGATAATGCACAGGTGGATTATAAACCTGTCAAAGGCCACTTTGGCTTTTTAGTTATGTGCTTTGGCAGGAAGCAAATGCCTTTCATCTTCAAGATCTATTATCTTTAGCATGCCCACGTCTCATCCAAAAGGCATTAGGAAGATTTAGTGCACAGTGTTGGGCTATTGTGATAATGCACAAGGCCTTTGTTGCTGATGAATTAAATGCCTGCAGGGGGCTTTGGAAATAGCAATATTTATATAAGGTGTAATTTGTTGTTGCTTGGACTGATGACATCTCATCAAATATCCTTTCGCAAGAGAGACCTTGGTTGCCATAGCTCCTTGATGTCCTTGGTAAGAAGACATGCAATGGCAGCCCAAAGAGCTCCAGCTCACAGTACCATTACCAGAGCTCTTTACTGCACATATAATAAACACTGCTTTACGTTTTTAGGGGGTCTTGTCCTCACGGCTGGCAAAACGAATCAGTGCAGTCTGCTTCCCTGTGCAAAAGTCATTACCTTGTCTACCTTGTATTTTAGTATAGTGGGGACCGACCTTTTCAGCAGGCAAATTAGTCCTGCACCCTCCCCAAGTGCCACTCTGACCCCCTTACCCTATGCGAGGGGCAGGCAATTATTTTGGGCAGAGGGCTGCTCACTGAGTTTTGGCAAGGCAGTGAGAGACGCATGACAGGCAGCCAGGGGCAGATAAATATTAACTTTCTAAATTTTTTATGGTCCCCGTGGGCCAGATAGAAAGGCTTGACAGGCCGCATTTGGCCCACAGGCCACATTTTGCCTACCTCTGCCCTATGCAATCTGCTGCTCTGCTTTCTGCTCCTGTCCTTGTGTTCCTTTGCCTGATTTCCTGCTCTGCCTTCTGCTTCCTGCCCTATCTGCTCCTGGGCTGCCTGTCCCCTCCTTGATCTGTCCCATGCCCATGCCACTTATGTAAGGTGACTATATGGGATAACATGAAATCTAAGCTGCAGGGAGTCAATGGCCCATTAATGACCCATTCTTCTTTACTTCACAGGTGTTAACAATCACTTGTGAAGTAACCATTAGTGTTAACAGAGCTTCCTATTTCACAGCTCCTGCCCCTCTGCCTCTGGGCCTTGCATCCGGTGCCTTCAAGGCTCCTTTTAATTTTCAATGACTGGCTCGGTCTGGCCTCCAAAATTTGGGATAGTCATGGTCAATCCAACCCTACCCTATGGCACGCGTGCTGCAGATTGGCCACCCCTGCCTTAAAACAGGGGTTGTCAACCTTTTTTAGACTGAGGACACCACTCAAAAAATGCCAGCTCTTGCGTTTCACTCATGTTTTGACTCCAGAGAAATACTAGAGCAACTCTTCTGCTGCAAAGAGCTCAGAAACCACAAGAGATCAGCATGCTTTTGACTCTGTGGATTCCTATTTGAAATCTTTGGGTTTATCATTCAAATTGTGTGTAGGTGTTTTCAGTGGGAATATTGCCTGGTACGCCCGGCACCCTTACAAGGATCTCAAAGCACCCTGCTTGGGAATCCTCGCCTTCACAGCTTGCCTGGTTGAGACCAGCTTAACAGATATTAAATCAAACTCTTTGGCCTTGGTGTGAATCTGCATGCGTGCAGTCATGACTTGGAACAGCAGCATTTTTTAGCCCTCCAGAGAACAGGACAAGTCTACCATGTAATGGATACAGCTGGAAAAACTTATCCTTACAGAAAACAGCATGGGAATGTCTCTGAATGTGACACAAACCAGATTCACACCGGTATAAATTAAGAGTGGAATTTGGCCTGTAATATGAATTCATTTCCTTTTCTGGTTCACACCGTGGATAGCTCTGCTGTACCCAGCGGTAAGTCTCTGAGCTGTGCAGTTAGAGTCCGCCCTGGCGGCTATAAATTCAGTTCAGAGCTCTCCTCGCCGGGCAGGGCACTGCTGCTCCAGTATTTCAGTCTTCATTAAGGCACATAAACTTGTTCCTCCGTTTCTACCCATTTTATTACCAACTGTTCTCATTTCCCTAATTTAATTAGCTAACGAAACACCATTTACATTCATTAAATAAATCAGCATTCTGGTTCATTGTGAAGTTAATGAACCGACCGCTAATTGTGTGGTTACAAGAAACTCAATAAACAAAAGTATCTGGTGCCAGCTGATGCCGGCTCTGGCAGCCCCGGTACAGGGTGCACATGGACAGGCACGGGAATCACCTCCACAATAGGGTGGTGCCGGAGACTCTGGGTTGTCGCCAAAGAAAGGTGTGTATGGACACACCTTATGAGTGCACTGTGATGCTGTTATAACTACATGCACTCTTTTATACCCCATCTACACAGGATGAAAGCCTGTGCCAGCTCCACTTGCAGAGATTCACCCTCTACGACCAAGCTAAAGCCCAAGGTGCATGGCTGCAGGAGGCTGACTCCAAGGATAAGGGAAAGATGGCTGTAGGGAGACTCTGGTGTCACCCTAGAGTGATCCTGAAATGCCGAGCAGGGAGAACCTAGCACCATCCAACAAGAGACGCTGAGCACTGGGGTGTATCTGAACTCCCAGCCCTTCTGTAGAGACCAGGTCTCCGAGTCAAGGCTGCATGTTGGATGCCTCCATGCACTCACCTCCAAAACCCAGAGTCCTGTTTTGAGGTCTGGTGCCTCCCTGAGCTGGCTCACGACACCATGGCACATTTTACAGAACAGCACTTACCCACTATGTGACCCACTAAGCATCTTAGCCCCTGTTTCTGTCTGACAGCGTTTGAACCCACAGCTCTCACTCCCTCCGGGAATGCCCTGATCACCAGTATACAGAATAGTTTGGGCAGGGGGCACCCTCCACCCATCTCTGTCCAACTTCTCAGTGGGGAGAGGGGAGACCTGTATGCTGGCTGCTCCTTCATGCTTTTTATATTCATTTAAAAATAGAACAATGCAGGGAGTAGGGGCCCAATCTCAGGACTTCTGCCTCCTGGGTTCGTGACCTCACTCGTTGGCCTCAGGCTTCCCTTGTGCTTGCTGTCCTTCAGTCCCCTTTACACTTGCATTCTTGGACACGGGGGGGGCACCTACACACATGTCCAATGCCTGCTCCGATGCATGCTAATTAACACTCATTGGAGCAGACTTGACTAATCGAGTCCGCTGGAGCATGCTAACTAGCACACTCCTACAGCCTCAGCTTCACATGCATTCAGCATCACCGCACTTCAAACTGGCGGTGGGGGTGCTTTAATTGAAGCTTGTCGCTGAATACACAGGGCACCTTAAATACAGCAGCTCCTGTGAGCCACTCTATTTAAAGGGCCGCCCCCCATCCCCAACACCAGGGTTGTGTAAAGATGCCCAGAGGCACAGCTGCACCAGGAGAGATGGAGGAAGCCCCATACCCCAGCCCGGATACTAGCCTGGTGGTCCAGGCCCTCTCTGGAGAGGTGGGAGAGGTGGGTCAGAATCCCCCTAGGCTGAGAAGGACCCATAAACTCACATTTCCTGGGTACAAAAGGTGGGCACCCACCTGTCTTTGTGGGGGAGGAAAGCAACTGTGATGCACTCTGTGTGTGCCACACTACTGGTGTGCATTAGGCTCTTTCAGAGTACACCTACTACCCTGCATCCATCCAAGCACTTAGGCAGTGACTAAGATCTTTGAAGCCCAAAATATAGATACTTTCTGAGGTTTGTCAGCCATCGGAGAGAGGGATTTTTGTAGCTCAGGCACATACATCCTGCCTAAGTCCCATTTTGGCAATTAGTTCGCCAACCTGGATTTGGCCTCAAAGTGATTGCATTAAATTGGAGAGAAACAAGGCTGCTGCTGCACATTATGGCACATTATGCAACATTGGCTCCCTGCAGGGCAGCTGATAGGAGAGAAATTATCCCAAAGCATAAAAGATGGGAAACAAAACGGTTACAAACAAAAGGCAAATTCAAGTCCTGATTAGGAGCTTTTACAACCCGAAGCTATTCTGTGCAGAACATCTTGAGGACCCAGGACCTTATTTGTCTCCTCTACAGTGCTGAGATCTTGAACCAGATCTGATCTTAGTCACACCAGGAACATTTCACTGGACTGCCACCGTGTTTGCCTCCATGCAATCCTCACAAAGGCTGCATTGGGTCTTTGTCCCCCTCGAGAAGTTTCTGCATCTGGAACTAACCCCAACTCCTTTTTTTCTATCAGCAGAGATTCATGTTGCTAAGTTTACAATTTTGGCTTTGCCTCTACAGATGAGTCCTTGTGGTGTATTATTATAGTAGTGCAAAGAGACTGAGAATCCAGCCTTTTCATATTTGCCGGTGAAACTCTGTCCGTGCTCGAAGGACTGTTGAATTTGTGACTCAAATTTGTGTGCTAATCCCAGGGCTACCCTGTTATTAATTTCTCTCTATTCAGTGGAGCCAGGACATCATTCTGGGAGGCCTATCACTTCTCCACTCTAATCTAAAAGACGTCAGCACTTACCCCACAGTTATTTATTTTCCTTAGAAGTGTCTCCAGATGGTCTCGTATCAAAAGCTTTTTGTATTCTTAGGCAATTAATATTCTTTCAGCAACTGTTAACTCTCCCCTACACTCCTAAGGAGGTTCAGGGTAGTGGGCAGCAGCATCCTGCCAGGCTCTCTCTTATGCACTGTGGTTTTTAAATATAGCCTTTCAATAAGGATCGATGCAAAACAGACTAGATGATCACTTTGCTCTAAACTCTAATAAATATTTAATACATTTTCAATGATGAACCACACAATTAATAGATGTGATGAAAACTTAACATTTACTGGCCTAGCTGTTCCAAACCATAACTATTATCTATTTGCTAGACTTGAATCAATAGCCCCTCCATTTCCTGAGTTCCTGAATAATCTTTTTTTTTTGTATTTTTTTTTTTTTAGTTCATTATTAAAGTCGAAGCCCATCAAAATTTGAGCCTGGGCGTAATTGGAAATGATAATTAGGCTGAAATGTAAGATGAAAGCTTGTTAAAGAGACACCAAAAAAACCTCAGCCTGTGTGAATGTAAACACTGGGAATGGGGTTTTTTTTTGCCTTTGGAAGATAGAATATATTATGATTTTCTTGGAAATGAGAGTGTGATTGATGTGTCTATGACAGGGACAACTGTTCAGTCATTACACAAGTGACTAAGAGGTACTTGCAGACAGAAGGTAGGACAGAGCGGCACCTTTTTGGGGTCAAGACTGTAAAATGCTAAGCACTTTGTAAGGGGCTGTTACCCCTCAATTCCTGCTACTTCAGTTGAAGGCACTGACCACTATTCAAAGGTGCTGAGCACAATACAGGATGAAGGTCTGAGTGAGCTGGCTCATTTTTTAGGCTGGGACTAGCATTGAAGAATTTGGCTTTTATGGTTGCACAGTTGGATTCCTACCTTGTGCTTTAGTTATCCCAAAGAGAAAAGAGCACATTTAGCAGTAAAATCAAAACGCACAAAGCTCCCTGTTATATCAAGAGGTGCAGGAACGGGACCTATGGGAGAAGTGACTTCATTAGTTTCCCATCTGAAGTGAGAATAAGGCTTTGAGGCCACATCCTGGCTCTGTAACACCCTGACCTTTGGGATTGTGCAGCCTGAGGTCAGCATTCACAATGAGAGGTGATGATCCTGGCTGGTTCTTACAGACACGCACACATGGGCCCATTTCAGTCATGCTTATTTGTCAACCCAGAGCTCTGTAAAAGACTTTGATGTGGGTATTGCTCAAAGTCCTGCTTCCAGCATGAATTATATTCTTTCCTTAAAGAGAAGCCTTGTCCTGTCGCCATTCAGCATACATGCATAGCCTAGCCTAGCTAGCCCTGCTAGGCTGCTTGGTGTGCTCTGTGCTCATCCTTCAAAGTCTCCATGGCTCTTTGTCAACCTCAGTTTGAGCAATTAGCCCCAGAGGGGATTTTTTGCTATTTTTTGAGCAACTCTCCACTGAAGTCAGTGGGATACCACTGAATCTGGTCAGAAAAAACAGCACTTAGTGAGGACCTTGATCTCATGTGGCATTTGTGGAGAACACCTATGGGTACAAAGGGCAGATGGGGGCGTTGTAGCACTGATGCTGGGCAACAGATGGTCCACTAGCATGCTCTGATGTGAAGGAAAATCAGATACATGGATGGGATGGACATGACTGATTTCAGTGTGGCTCTACAGAGGCTTAACGGTTTGCTATCACTGGAGTATCTAAGCCTGTCTAAAGTACAGAGTAAGTAAAGGTTCGGCTACATCCAGGTGCATTGCCCATGATTCTTCCAACAGAGTGGAAGCAGACGTGTAAGCCCCTCGATGAAAGTTGCATTGAAGCCCACATGCTCTGCCGGCAGAGCGGGGCCCAACACTGTCTACACGTGCGCATTTACTCTGCAGTAACCAAAATTAGTGTGCAGTATGGGTGCACGTCTACATGTGCATGCCTATACTGCACAGTAAATATAGTGACTTACAACACCTTGAGCGTAACTTTGATACCTGCATCATGCAGGTATCAAATTTACACCCGGTTAGTTACTGCGCAGTAACGTACATGTAGACATGTTACTGCGCATTAAGTGCATTGACACTGTGTGTGGGGGCTGACTTGGGATTAATTTTAGTCCCCCACACACAGCGTTATTGTACTTTAATGCCTGCATATGTAGATGCCTGCCTATTCCCACTTACTGCGCAGTAATTTACTGTGCAGTAAATTTAAGCCGGTGTAAATCCACGTGTAGACACACCCAGTGAGTTGCACAGATGCTTCCTCCAAAGTGCCATTATTACCAACAGCGACAAAGCCTTTGGTTTACTTTTCTATATATTGCTTTTACCCAGCAGTTCACAGTACTCTGGAGAAAGTGCCCTGGAATATGATTGGGTGACTTTTTTTTTCCCTCCAAAGAAGCTAACAGAATCCAGTTTGTGAATAGACATTAGATTTGGTACCTGTATTTTTGCAGCCATATTTTCCTATGTTCAAGTGTACAGCACAATTCAAACTTTTCATTGACTTATCTCAGTGGAACATAATAAATCTATGCTGTGAAGTGTTTTAATTCACTGTGAAGGAGTTTGTTGTGTTGAATAAAGGGTTCACCCTCGGTTGCTTTTGAATATTTCTCAAAAACTTAACGAATAAAGAAGAAAACACTCAACCTGCAAATAAAACTCTGAACTTGCTTTGGTGCTTTAAGTACCCTTCTGATCTGGGGTTGCAGTTAAGAAAAGAAAGGGAGCATATACAGTTGCTAAGTCCATTTGAAAACAACCAATTCCATTTACGCTTTGCATAAAAATCCCTTGCATTGAACACGCTCATCTCTAGACTGAGAAATATTTGCAGATATCATTTGGTGAGCGATTTTGAATAGCAAATTCCTCTTTGAGAGTCAAAAGAGGCTAATGGACAATTTACAAACACCAAAAGAGGCTCTATTTGTTGCATTAATGATTTGCTTAAACTTACTGCGGAGTCACTGAGTTGGGCAATGTTCAAAGGCAGAACGGGGACTTAGCCGACCAAATTCCACTTACTTTCAATGCAAGCTGAGCACTTCACAGCTCTGAAAAAGCTTACAAAGACCAAATCATTCAATAGCCTCCATCATATGAATCTCTGTTTCGATTAGCTAGTCTCTCAGCTGGCCTCTCTGCACATAAGAAATATGGATGCTTTGGCTCCTCTTGCACTATTCTGCTTCAAATAGCACCATTATAGTTAGCCCAATTTTTGTCTCGAAAATAATGAATGGTTAGATGGTTCAGTATAATAAAAAGAGGCATTTATAGGTGCTTTCTGTTAGCTCAGTGACCATATCCTCAACTATTAACTTGGCCTTCTCAAGCAAAGTTTATGTTCAGATGGTTGTTCCTCATACCAAGAATCTTCTTCAGTGAATCCTTTAAGGGCCTTGCATTTCAAGACCTAATCCACATTATATTTAGTTAGCAGTACAGCCTGTTAAATATAGGGTATGTTTCTACTGCTTCCCCAGCCAGTGCCCTTGAGACCACTGCTGAGAAGCACCTGACTCACCCATTCCTGGGTGGCTTAAACTCTTGCAGCTTCTGGAGTCTTCATCCTCGAAGGTTTTTAAGACCCAGCTAGATGAAGTCTTGGCTGGGACGAGCTAGTTGGGGATGGGCCTGCTTGCAGCAGGGGGCTGGACTAGATGTGACCTCCTGAGATCTCTTCCAAGCCTAATTCTTACGATTCTATGGAGGTTGTGAAGCTACAAATCTCACCCCAAACCTTTTCAGACATCTTCAATATGGAAATCCATCCGTGCCTTGAAGCATTTTGGACATGTCTTCTCTTTTTACAGAGGAGCACCTGTGCTCTAATGAGTTCATCAATCAGTATTGAAGATGGGCTGAACCCAGCTCTATGGCTGAGGAGAACAGCCGACCCACGCTTCACCATCAGCTTGACTACAAGGAGCCGCGGAAGATGTTTTAGTTGGGAGGTAGCTAACATGGGTGCAAAGGAGCTGCCTTTCTAAATGAAGCAATCAGCTGTTGTTTTCATATTCCTTCACTATTTCAAAGAATTTGACCTGCGGGACAGATTTCTGCAGAAAAACAAACACCAGGTTAGACAAATATTTGTCTGGGATAGTTTAGAGAGGGATGCTCCTTGCTGGAAGCAGAGGATAGGACTAGATGACTTCCTAAAGACCCTCCCCTACATTTTTTCCCTATGTCTCTCTAATCACTTTCCAGATCAGAAAATGCCCGTCTTCTCATGCAATCCCCCTCTCTTGGGCTTTCAAAAACAGGCAGGTTGTGAGGAAACCTATTTAATAATGCAATAAATAAACAGCTGCCCCACAGATGAACTCTAATTGCAAAGCTTTGGGCCAATGTGGATAGTTTCTCATACGCTGCCAAACTTCATGGTAGAGCTGAGTGATAATGAAAGTACTGCCGGGTTCTTAGCCCTGGGGTCCTGCTGGATCCTGCTTAAATGCATCTTTAAACAAAAGGCGAGTCAGGACACATGCTAAAAGTGCAAAGCCTCTTGTGTGTCTTCCTCTTCCTTTTAGCAAGCAGATCTTGTTCCAACGCATAATAATAACATTTCTTTGGGAAGCTGGAACTGTGGACTTGGACAAATGGCAAGACCAAGATTGCTTTTTCATGGATTTTTAATTTTAGAAGAGTCCCATTGCACGAGGTATTTATTAGCAGGAAAATAGGAGCTCCACTGGCAAGGGAGAGGTGAGGGAGGCTTTTGCAACTTTCATTTCAATTTATAGGGTTTTTTTGCAGCTTTATGGAAAACAAGGTCATCAGCCCTCTGATGCTATCGCTGCTCCTATGGAAATCAGGAACCCAACCCCAACTGATTTGAATGGACACAGAAGTGGTCCCCTTAAGTCCTGTTGCTATTATTATTTTCCCTTCCCTCTGCCAGGATCTCCTCCTGAGCAACAGAAACTCCCTGCAGGGTGTCCCCATTTTATGATGGCAACTGATATACGGGTAATTAACCTTGGGGAAGATGCTAATTAGTTAAGAGAAATTCAACTACTCTTGTTTCTATGACTGCTCTGCTGGAATAGAGGGAGGGGGTGGTATCTAAGTAAGTGCTTCTGATGCTGTTTCAGGGACCAAGTATAGCCACAAGTGAGACATGTATTTAGAGCCATTAGGACTGAATTTGTTCAGGGTCTGGATACTAAGATAAGGGGGGTCATTCCAATCTGTTTGCAGAGGTTAGGAGGTATTGTGTAGGCTGGTTGTTCTCCATGCATTTCTTTCAGCTTCTAAATTTGAGCTCACCTCTGTTTCTTTCACACATTGCTGCCTTGTTTCATAGTTGGTCGGGTCGGAAGGGACCTGAGCAGATCATCAAGTCCGACCCCCTGCCATGGCAGGAAAAAGTACTGGGGTCAAACGACCCCAGCAAGGTGTTCATCCAGCCTCCTGTTAAAGACCCCCCAGGGTAGGAGCCAGCACCACTTCTCTTGGAAGTTGGTTCCAGGTCCTAGCCGCCCTGACTGTGAAGTAGCGCTTCCTGATGCCTAGTCTGAATCTACCCTCTGCCAGCTTGTGATCGTTATTTCTAGTCACTCCTGGTAGTGCTCGGGGGAACAGGGACTCTCCCAATGCCTGCTGGTCCCTCCTGACTAGTTTGTAAATGGCCACTAGATCCCCTCTCAGCCTTCTCTTGTGGAGGCTGAACAGGTTCAGGTCCCGTCACCTCTCCTCGTAGGGCCTGCCCTGCTGCCCCCGATCATGCAGGTGGCCCTCCTCTGGACCCTCTCCAAGTTGTCCACATCCCAACTTGAAGTGCGGCGCCCAGAACTGGACGCAGTACTCCACCTGCGGCCTGACCAGTGTTGCGTAGAGGGGCAGGATCACCTCCTTGGACCTGCTTGAGATGTATCTGTGGATGCATGACAAGGTGTGGTTGGCCTTCCTGACTGCGTCCCCACGCTGCAGGCCAATGTTCATTTTGGCATCAATAATGACTCCAAGATCCTTTTCTGCCTCTGCACTGATGAGAAGGGAGTTCCCCAACCTGTAGGTCTGCTGCTGGTTCTTCCTCCCCAGGTGCAGCACCTTGCACTTGTCAGTGCTGAAACCCATCCTGTTCTCATCCGCCCGCCCCTGTAACCTGTCTAGGTCCGATTGCAGCCTAGTCCTCCCTTCTAGCATGCTCACTTCTCCCCACATCTTAGTGTCGTCAGCAAATTTGAACAGGGTGCTTTTCACCCCCTCGTCCAAGTCGCTGATGAAGAAGTTGAGCAGAGCAGGTCTGAGGACCGAACCCTGCGGGACCCCACTGCCCACATCCCTCCAGGTCGAATAAGACCCATCCGCCACCACTGTCTGGGTGCGGCCCTCCAGCCAGTTAGTGACCCATCTGACCGTGTAGGTGTTGACACCACAGTCACCTAGTTTTTTAATGAGAATGGGGTGAGAGACAGTGTCGAAGGCCTTCCTGAAGGCCAGAAAGACTACGTCCACTGCTACCCCTGCATCTAAGGATGTTGTGACCTGGTCGTAGACGGCCACCAGGTTGGTCTGACAGGACCTGCCTCTAATGAACCCATGTTGGTTGCCCACAACCTCCCCTGCTGGCCCCTCGTGGACATGCGCCAGAATAACTCTCTCAAAAAGCTTACCCAGGATTGAGGTAAGACTGACTTGTCTATAGTTTCCTGGGTCCTCCTTCCTCCCTTTTTTGAAAACGGGAACCACACTGACCCTTTTCCAGTCCTCTGGCACCACACCAGAACACCACGAGTGCTCGTAAAGCCTTGTGCTTGTGTTTCCCACCATCAACTTATTCACCCTTTGCCTGTCATTGAGCACCTACATTTCCAGATCAGGTGCCTGTCATTCAGCACCTACATCTGGATTATCTTTGCAGCATGGACCCTCTTTTTCTCATGGGGGATGTACAGGCCTGCATCATCAAAGTTTTAGGCACCTAATTCCCACTGCTTGCAAAGGGAGTTAGGTCCTTCAATAGTACTAAGCATCTGCCTAGCATAGTGGTTTTCAACTTGTGGTCCACAGATTACACCTAAGGGGTCCACGAAAGATGATTATGATCAATCAAAAGTATGTGAACACCCACACTTATGATTCAAAGTGCTCCACACCTCCATTCAAAATTTCCAAAGGGCTCTGCACCTCTGTTTGAAACCTTTTAGGGATCCACAAATGACAAAAAAGGTTGAAAACCACTGGCCTAGCACAATGGGGACAACATCTGCTATTTGGGACCTCTAAGGGCCACTGCAACATACAACCCAACATTTAGCAGGTCACCTAGAGAAGCTCTGCAATCTCCATCACTACAGGTTTCTGCGAGTTAATTAAAGGTGAGATGGTTTCAACAGGGATGATCCTGCCTTGAGCACAGGGTTGGACTAGATGGCTTCTTGAGGTCCCTTCCAGAACTGAGCTTCAGAAGGGCATGCCCCATAGGATTACAGGCAAACCTCCTGCTCTAGAGCACATCAGCGGGTTTGGGTGGGTGGGGCATGCTTGGCCCAGTTTTTGCTGGAACACAAAGCTGAATTCAGGGGGCCAGCAGTGCCTGAATAATGGTTTTGCAACTCAAGCCAATAAGAGTTATTGCTTGGGTAGCAATGTTCACCCTATTGCCTTCTTCTCTGTCATCACATGGTGTCTGCACGTCCTTTAGGACCAATGCCCCAGGGAGAGGTCTTTGTAACACCAAGGGATTCACCTTTACAAAAGGAACGTGCAACTGCTCCATCAGGCCTCTTCCCATGCTTAGGTTATGGGAGCCAAGAGTCTTGTCACTTGTGTTTGATGAGGTTGATTATTATTCAGGCTACAGTGGCACTTGGCAGCTGCAACTGAGATCAGCACCTCAATGTGCTCACGCGGCATAAGCCCAAAGAAGGAGAAAATCCCACCCTGAAAGATTTGCAAAAGAAGTATTGTTAGGTCTGTCTTCAAGTGTGAACTGCTTTCAAACAGGTGGAAGGGGCCTTCAGGGTCATCCAGGCCAGGCCCCTACGCAGATGCACATGTCTGTATCCCTAAATCATCCCAGACAGATGCCTATTCCCCCGAAAACTTCCGGTGAAGGCGGCTTTGCAACTTCCTTAAGCTGCTTGTTCCTTTGTGTTACTTGTTTTACACTTAGGAAAATGTTGAATTGAGTCACAGACAGAGAAAACGATATGGCCAAGATCACAGAAGCATTTGTCAGGACGCAGAATTGAACCCAGCCCTCCTGTGTCCAAGCAAAGGACACACAAAGGTGGGTCTACACTGTAGTCACTGGACCCAGTTTTCAGCATACTGGACCCAGCTTTAAACAGGCTACTTTGGGAGGTGTAGCAACAAGAGCATAGACCTGAGTGAAGGGTAACTAGCTAAGTATATACTCAGGTTTTACAACCCACGTTCTGTCCCATGCTGTAAGGGAGACACTTACTGCACTGTTATTGGTACTTGAGCTCATTTAAAGTTGGCTTGAGTATCCCCAAGACCTGGTCACACTTTGGACTGGACTGTAGACACCCTGGGACCAACATCCTCTTTCTGAACAATCAAGGGGCACGGACCAAGAAAGCAAGCAGTACAATCCCTGCAAACTGCAACGGGGCGGCAAGCTGGCCCTCCTGGCTTCGCTCACACGAGAATATCCGACCTCCTCTACTTATTTCAGAGCAATGCAAATCCCCATCTGTGTCCTGCTCTGCCTCTCAGAGCCCAGCAACAACAAACCACCGCACACAAAAAGCCTCCCTGTGGGATGGCAAGTGGGGGAAGGGCGCTGGCTCCTCCCCAGTTCCCCTCCAACCCCTTCCACTTGTGTCGTTTTGTCGGATGCAGCTGGAAAGAATTAAAATGTCAGGCAGGGACAATCGCCTCCATTGAGATGAAAAGCTGATGCAAGGAACAATGCTAACAAGCATGGAAAAAGCCTGGTGCTGGTTAGCTGGTAATAATTAGCCGCAGCATCAGGGGAAGAAAGACTGAGGAGCAGAGCCGCCTTCCTTCAGTTTGGGGGTGCGGGGAGGGCTGCATAGATTACGGCTGCTTAATTGTGGCTAATCCCTTATTTACAGAGGGCTCTGTGGAGTGGTTTTGGACTCCCAAATTAAACTTGCAGGAAACGCGCGGTGCTGTTGATGCCGGAGCATGGATCGGCAGGGGGATGTTTTCAATCTGAGAGGGGGAGGCTGGGGGAGGTTGACTGCTCCCTCCAAAGGCAACCTGGCTCAGGCATGTGCTCATAAATGAGATAACCGCTGGGCAGGAGGCTGAAAGGGCAAGCCGGGACAGGGCCCTTTGGGACGTCCTGTAATGAAACCTTTGCAAACCCGGTTCGATCGCTTTGTGGAGTGAGATTAGCCGACTGCACTCACGCTAGGATTCACCTGGGACTTGCTGGTTCTTGTATCAGGAACCGTGGGCATATGGAAACAAGGGCACAAACTGAGAACATAAGCAGTGCCACAAGAGCAATGGCATCCTGTCTCTGACAGTGTCTTGAAGGAGATGCTTTAGAGGGAGAGTATACTAGGGTATATCTAGAATAAGCCAAAACCTCCCTGGCATCAATCATAAATGCTTTAGGGGGAAAGATGAACCAGCATCATGGTCATGCTGCCACCTCATGTAAAAATTAAGCTTGTAGTTAGGTTTGTGAAGAAAATCTACATGTGCACCGGGTGACAACCAGTGCAGTTGCTTGCCTGAGTCTGCAGGGAGCCTGAAACAATCGCTTGGAGGGGTATGAACTGCCATATTCATTTCCATGAGGTTTTAATTCAGATATGAAAGAAGGAGGCTGAGAGGGATCTTGAGAGGTCATTTAGTCCAGGGGTGGCCAAACAGTGGCACCTGTGCTACAAGTGTCATGGGCTGCCTTTGCATGTGGCATGCGCCAGACTGGGGAACGGGCATGCAACATAGTGGCGGACAGGGCAGGGAGCGGAAAACAGAGCAGCAAATCAGGCAGGGAGCACAGAGAAGGGAGAAGAAAGAAGAGTGGCCTATCAGGTAAGGGAAGGGGGCAGGGATGGGCATGAATGACTGGTGCCTCCTGAATATGGGGGGGGCACCTGCAGAAGCCGCCGATGGCAGCGGCCCTGTGTCAGCCGTTGGGGGGGCACCGGCCCCATCGGGGGGTCATGTGCACCCCCAGTGCATCCCCTACCAGTCGCCTATGGGGATGGGATTCAGGGAGGGTGTAGGGTTAGTTTGTGGCATTCCTGCTAAAAAATTTTGCCCCTTCTGATCTAGTCTATCCCTCGCTGCAAAGCTGGATCAGCTAGAAAAGGGGTCAACCAGACCCAGCCCATGCAGCCATGTCATCTGGCTCGCAGTGCTCCCTCTGGGTTCAAACATGAAACCTCCAGTGCCTGAGAGCCTACTAACTCCCTGCATGAGTTATTCTAGTCCTCATCTCTCCTTTCTGTTGGAGAGTTATTTGAGTTATCTAATGTCCCATGCACATCTGCCATGCTGCAATTTAACCCATGACTTCCTGTCCTTTTCCCAATGGGCAAAAAGAGCCTTTCTATTGGTCGCAGACTTTCAGGTATCTGAAGACTGTTACTGTGTCTCCCAGACAAATGTATTACCAAAAACATTATCAAACAAACCTTGCTTCTCGCTTATCTCCTGGAGCTGCAACAACGCTCCAACCCTGAGACAAGAGAGGGCATGTCTCCCTGACTCTTTCCTAGTCTAAGCATACTCCATTCTTGCAGTCTTGTCTAGAGGTCATGTTTTATGGGCTTCTGATCAATGTTTTATGGACCTCTGGTCATATGTTGTCACTCTCCTCTGGACTCTAAGTGGTCCACATCTCTCTGAAAGCATGGTGCCCCAAACAGCATAATGCAGCTGAGGAAGCATTACTTCATGTCTTACACAAGGTGTTCCCATTGATATGACCCAGGACAACGTTTGCTCTTTTTCAATAGCATGACCTGGCTGACTCGTGTCCACTCTGGGATTCATACTAACCCTTTGGATCTCTCTCTGCAGCACTGCTCCGAGACAGTCGTTCCTCCTCTCCTACTTGAGCACTTCTTTATTCCTACTTAATTGTAGCTCTTTGTCCTTGCCCTTATGAAAATGCATCCTAGTTACTTCAGGCAATTTCTCCAGTTTTCGAGATCATCTTGAACTCTAATTCTAGCCTCCAAAATGCCTGCAACTTGTCTCAGCTTTGTATCATCTGCAAATTTAATAAGTATACCCTGGATTCCATCATCCGAGTCATTAATGAAAATATTGTTAGCAATAGGAACGAGCCCTGTGGGAACCCTGCTCGAAGTACCTTTCTATCCATCCCATCTAGTCCGAATAACTTGAATAGCAACATCGTTAACTATTTCATTGTTGATGGCAACCAAGAAGACTACTGATAAGATGGAGGGCTGCACAATCTACTTTGAGCAACAGCTCATTTCAGTGTCAAGTGCAGAGAGTTTGGTAGACAATTATTACTATTTGTATTGTGTTAGCACCTAAAATCTTCAATCAGGGGCCAGACTAAATTAGGCCAGGCACTGTACAAATTCATCCCAATTCATCCCATGCAGAAGCATATATGGATAAATAGATGACCCAGGTCTTGTCTGGGAGTTTTAAATATTTTACAGGAAGAGAGCTGAAAACTCATTGCAATGCAGGGTTTCCATGAAGGAATCCTGACGATATAAATCATCCCTTGCAAACCCATCCCAGCCAAGTGTCTGTTCAACCCAGTGACTCTCAACCCTGGGGTGCTTTGCCATCTTTCAAAAGTGCCAAGCAATTTTAGTACAGTTAGGTGTGCAAACATGATTCCCAAGATAAATCCAGAGATTTCAAACAGACATACAAAAAACTAGAACTCTTGGTTCCCAAATGATACTTTTTATTAGACCAACTAGAAAATGGCAAGAAAATTGTCTTTTTTCTGCAGGCTTTCGGGATCAAAGTCCCTTTGTCAGGCTCTGGGAAAAGTATAGATGGTACAAGATGGTAAACAGTCCCCGTAGGTAGGAAATAAACTTCAGTTTTGCACAGAGCGTGTACCAACTACGTCCTGAGATTTCAAATAGGATTTTATAGTATCAAAAGCATCCTGCCCTGTTATGGTCTTTCTGAAATCTTTGCAACGGGGGAATTTCTCTATTATTTTCCTGTAGTCAAAAGATAAGGGAAAACGTAGAGCTGGCACTTTCCGAGGGGGGCCTCAAGTGTAAGGAGGGGTGCCTTGAGTCTAACAAGGAGCACCTCAAGTCTCAAAAGTTTGAAAGCCACTAGTCCAACTTGCTCTTCCAAATGTCCAGCAGTAGGGAGTCCACAGCTTATCTAGGAGCCTTTTCCAGGGCTTGACCACTCTGGGAGTCAGAAAGTTCCTCTTAAAATCTCCAACTTCAATTTCTTCTGCTGCGTCATTACTCTTAATCCTGCCCTCTCCAGCCACAGAGAACAGCTCATCTCTATCCTCTTTATAACTGCCCTGTAGGTATCTGAAGACTTATCATATCCCTACCACCCTCCTCCCCCAGGTCTTCTTAGGGTACATCATGGCTTTCAAACAACTCTGGAGGGAGAATTCAGCGTGCGACTCATTTCAACCCGTTTTGCTTGCCAAGTGCAACACTGAGCCTGTGGGTGAGCTATCGGCAGCCATCAGAGCTATGATCCTCTGGATCCTGAAGTGTGAGCCTCTCCTGCCTGGACTAACGGGCCCATCTCTGTTAGCCAAAGCCCTGACTGAACCATACAATGAGTAGGGTGGGGGCGACAAAAGCTCAGCTTTAGTCAAAAGGATCACCCACCCCAGAAAAGCATACACTCTCACACGGTCCCACACCTAGCCATGCTAATCCCGATGACGGCTTGTTAATGGCATCTGGAGGAACGTCAAGCCAACAGGATAACCGCTGCTTTCGAGAGCGGCTAAAAGGATTCCTCTCCCCCTCGTTCTGTTTCTTCATTTATCTTTCTGCTGAGCCTTTCAAATGGCTTTGCACCGTTGCATTGATTAAACCAGGCAGGCAAATATTATTCTATTCCTTTCCACCGATGAAGAAACCGAGTCACTGAGAGGTTAAGTTACCCACAGACCTTGCCATCAGTGGTAAAGCTGAAAACAAGCCAGGAGGGTTACCTCTCAGGGCCCAGATACACAACCGCGGTGCTGCAAAGTAAAGGAGAGCGGGGCTGTATCACACAGCTCTAGGGAAACTGAGGGCAAATGCGAGTCAGCCTCTTCCTTCAGGGGACCTTATTCCTTTCCTGCAGAGGGGTGAGCTATTGTAGGTTGACTTGGACTTCCCTCTGGGAAAAGGCACGTATATGAGAAGATGTGGAGACACTTGAGAGAGTCCAGAGAAGAGCCACTCGTATGATTAGAGGCCTGAAAAGCAAGCCATACAAGGAAAGGCTGATGGATATGGGACTGTTCAGCCCACAAAAGAGAAGACTTCAGGGCGATTTGGTGGCAGCTTGCAACTATATCAGGGGTGAGCATCAAGGGCTGGGCGAACAGTTCACCATGCACCCCAGGAGAAAACCAGGAGCAATGGTCATAAACTCCTAGAAGAAGGTTTCAGACTGGATAGAAGGAAAAACTTCTTTGTGGTTTGTGGACCAGACTCTGGAATAGACTTGCAGTGGGGTGATGCAGGCACCTACCTGCAGAGCTTCAAAAGGAGACTGGATGCACACCTTGCTGCGGTGATTTGACCCCATCAGTCTTTCCTGCCCAGGGCAAGGAGGCTGGACCCGATCATCTCATGAGCCCTAAACTTTGGTGAATCTGTGAATATGGGTACTTACAACAGAGCAGCTGAGTGGCTGATGTGCCCCAACCTATTTTAGCCCCGGTTGCTCATTCATACACCCGTGTTTTGTGTTCCCCCTGGTGCGAGAGTGCGTATTGTGGCCAAGCAACAACCCCTCTTCGTTTACCCGCAGAGATTGCTGTGCCCCTTTCAAAGGAAAAAAGATCAGTAACATTACCCCAGTTTTGGAGAGGGGTGGGGGGAAACTGGGGCAAAAAGAAGTGAAAAGACCATGCAAAATCAGACAGCAGATCCGTGCCAGCGCTCTGACTACAACGCCCTGTCCATGAGACTGGCTTGGCCTGTCCCTCCGCATGGTAGAGAGGCGAAGAGCCAGGAAAGCTTGATCTTATCTGGTCAGCCACGTGAATGGATGCAGCATTCTTGAATGCACTTTCTGTATACAATCAGGGGGTGAGAAGGGGTCATCTAGTCATCCCCTCTCTCCGGGTGCAGGATGCACTACTCCAAAGGCTTCCTCGCAACCTCCAAGGAGCATACTGCATTGTAAGAAGGGTGAGATTCATAATGGAAGATGAGATTCCTAACTCAAGTAGCTCACACTGCCAGGACCTATGTGCTGCATTGGTTGCTCTAGCCACCTTCATCTCCTTGGGCCTCCCACGATCACACTGTTTATGCAGCAACCTCGGATGCAAAACAGCGTTTCTTCTTTACTCGGCGAAAAAGAGGAATGTGACTTTTCTGGAAAGGTGCCTTGTTTCCATGCGACTGTAGAGCCTTAACCCCCTCCAAACAAGCCATTCCTTACATAACGATTGCCCTGTCCATTCAGACCATTGTTCCCTCTAATCCCGTCTCCTGAAAAAAACCATGCAGCCTGAGGAAGGTGAAACCCTTCCCGTGATGCACCTGGCCGGCTACGCCCCCACGAAAAGAACGGCCTGCTAACCTTTTCATGTAAATGCCTTCTGTGCTCCGAAGCGTGAGATTTGATTACCTGTGTAGTATTGTCTAGAGGCTTCTCTCTATTTTTTGAAACCTTTCCTTTGTGCTGGGATTTTGCTAAAAAGGCTTTGAAATGAGAGATATTCCCCAGGCCCCCTCTTTTGCGACTCTCTCGACAATCGGCTTTGCTTCTCTGCTATAATCCCTTTCTCTTGAGCCAACGACTTGTTACATCACAGTGCTTTGGTTTGACAAAGGCCTAGGATGGGGTTGTCCATGGGGCCTGGTAGTGTGTTGTGTGGGGTCTGTAGGGAAGACCCCTTGGGCTCCATGCCACTGTGGTGGTGGGTCCTGAACCCGATGCATTATTCATAGCAGGGCCCTACCCACCTCCAGCATGTTCAAGACATGGAAGTACAGCAGCGACATTGCTCCAGGCTTATGCCTACTGCTGTCCTTGGGCATATCAGAGACCTAAGCCTGGAGACTAGGAACAGATGGTGCTGAGGTGAGCTCACTGGCATACTTCTAGCTATGGAGCGTGCATGCAGGTATGGGTGTGTTGTGACTTACCACTGCCCCAGTATAGGCACAACCCTTGAAACATAGGTTCTCCATAGAGATTGTCTGTGGGAGATCATAGGGAACTGAGAGGCACTGGTATTGCTGTCACAGAAACAGCCACTCCTGCATGACTATGGACTCATGCTACTCCATTCAGAGGCACCTGGAGAATCCCACCCAGCGTCCAGATGTCACAATACCAGTCCCCCTATATCCCAGCAATAGAAATGGAATTTTCTCATTGCTAGGGTGACCATGAGGCCTTGAGGACTGGGGATACTGGTTTTCAGGATCTGTGCTGGTATCTCAGTTGGCTTTAAAAAAAAATAGGTGTCTTCTCCTGGTGTTTGCAAATCCTTCAGATTAGCTTCCTGAGCTGGTGAACCAGCAGGAAGATGGCTGGGAGCATAGGGAATTAAACCCCAGAGAGGCTGGGGAACTGAACCAAGCACCTTCAGAGGTAAAACAGGAGCCTCCAAGCACCTGAGATAAAGAAGGAAAGGGGAGACTTACAAAGGTACAATGAGCATGTAGGTGCCTGTGAAAAGCAGAAAAGTGCTAAACTCCTCTTAGTCTTCTAGACGGACACACCGCACTTCAAGAGACAACCCTACCAAGCTCGGTACGTGTCGCATCTCCATCAGACCGCCTCTCTTCTCCCTGCCCCACCAGTCCTTGGCCTTGTGCATCCTGGGGCCATGCCCTAGTGACAAGCAGCACCAGGGCAATACCTTGTCTGCCATTATTGCAATTAGTGTAGTTTGCTCCTGTTCCAAACTACTGCCAGTTATGGTTATAGAGATGAGCTACTTTGGCGTCACTCATGGTTTAAAGTGAATGCATTAGTAGGCTGAACATATCAGGGCAGTGAAGACAGGTGGTTGATTCACAGCAGGGAAAATCTCAAAGTGGGGAAATGCTCTGAGTACAGCAAAAGAGAACAGACACACAAGTCCAGATGCACGCTAGCAGCCACTAGCTCAGCTTGGGTGGTTGTGTTTGCTTTTCCTTCATCTCCTAGAGTCATATTCGTGTGTCATGGGCCAGGTCCTGACTATGTCAGATGCTGTGCAAGCCTGTGCCAGTGGCATGAGCTGTAGGCCTTGCGGGAACATTGATATACTACTCACACAATGGCTTTATTAAAGCATTAGCCAGAGTAGGCCTGTCCAGCAAACCTGGCCAAATGACAGGGCTGGAATAGGAACACCCAGATCAGGATGTGAAGCAAGCCCATGGTACAGGACGGTTTACAATATTCAAGATACAGATTGAATGCAACATGTAATTTGAAGCTGTGAATAGATACTCCTGTGCCTTCTGCTAGCTGCTGCAGTCCATTCAGCAGTCCACTCCATCGAATACAGCAGATCATGTATGTACAGGTGTGTGGAGGGGGCAGACCCTAACCCTGGGATCTTCCTCTCTGAAAAAATGATAAATTTTTTCTTCTTCATATTTTTGTCTATTTTCAGGTTTAGTGTAGCCCTGCAGAGATAGGATGGAGGTGGTGGAAACCACCTCTTCAGCAAAAAGCAACCTTGCAGCATGGAGGACTCAGCCACCTGAGTGGTCCATATTCCCCGTCTGTGCGATGGCAACAGGGTGCCTTATTATGCTGGTCACTTTTGTCATCCCAGACAAGCTGGTTCATTTTTCATACATGGACCGAAAGGTCTGGAAACATCCAATTCTGCATCTTCACACCCCACTCCGGTCTGAACCTCCACGGGTCTGATCCAATTAACGACATTTCAGATCAGACCAAGATTTGTAAGCTTCCCTTTTCTGAGCATGATAGAGAGTCAAAGGCTGATGTTTGCCTAAATGAAGGCTTCAAGATCCTTCGAATTACATGTGTGATACTCACACTTGCAGGGGGAGGGGGGGCGGGAATTGCACGTGCACTTCATGCCCCTTGCAATACTCTTTCTCCCATACGTTTATTTTTAGGAAGATAAAAATAATGGTCCGTCCTTTTTTCACAAAGCCCTTACAGAAAAAAAAGCCTATTTTTCTTGAAATCTGCCTATCACAAATTTATCTCAGTCCAACTAAGAGCAGCATCAGCTGTGAGCTACCTTTAGAAACTAAACCACAGTCTTTTCTGTGTTACTCCCCTCTTTACAGCACATGTAGTGATCACAGCGTTCAATAAACACAGAGATACACGAAGGAGAAGAACTAAAAACAGGTTTCATTGGTGGAGCAGTAGGCAACCTATCCTGACCCTATGTGTCCCTCTAACTAGAGGGACCATCTTCCAATTCCCAATTTCCTCAATCTCCTTAGTTAGGGAGCAGCTCTACATTCAAAGTTTTCTCGCTACACCATAAACCCCTGTTTCGTCCCTAGATATCAGGTATTTCACTGACTTCATTGCTTTCCCACTATCCTACTATTACTGGATTGGATCTTTCTGGAAACACCTCATGATGGTTAAGCACAGAGCCATTACTTCTAAATCCAGAAGGGATTGTTAAAGTTGTCTTGTCTGAGCTCTTGTGTAACACAGAATTTCACCCAGCCTGGGAATAATCCAGTGATTCCCATTCAGGCCATTAATCCGAGCGACGCTTGATCCAAGTGGGGAATTTACCACCTCCCTAGGTGCACTGCTTCATTGCCTTCACGGTGCTTCGCACTTGGTTAGGGGGCTGAGGTCATGAACTTCCAATGCGGATGGTGATTTTTGGGTCCCATGCTTCTGACAAGCCTCCTTTCTGCCCATCAATCCCCGTTAAAAAAAACATGGTGCCTCAAATCAGTAGTCATTGTTGCAAACTATATGCTCTTTTTGTCCCTGCCAGCCCAGACTCATCAACGCTGAGTTGTCCAAAGGCCTGGCTTGCATCCCAAAGACGGCTGCTTCCTTTCCCAATCTGCCCTGCCAGGATGTTGGCCGCACGGAGGAAGTTATTAAGTAGATAATGCAAAGCTCATGCTGATGGGAGGGGGTCCTTTAAAAAACAAGCACATGCTACACTCTTCTCCCTTCATCCTAAGACACCGAATCTCCTCAAAGACGGATGCTGAAATCCTGTACAATAGGTTGCCTTAGGCAACAGGCAACCTTGTGAGGTAGGACAATGGGTGCTGGCCAGCCCCACCTGCGCTCCCCTGGCCTGGATTCAACGGGGCTTATTTTTCCAATTAAAAAATAGTGTGTAATTAAATCACTATTATATGCGTGTCGGTAGGCATGTCAGACGTCTTCACAATACCAGTGTCTTACAAAGCCTGAGACAAAGAGGCCCATACAAACTCCCTGCCCTTGGTTGCTTCCCTACAATAACGCTCATTGTGCGCTGAGCTCTAGTGCTGGAAAGCTAAGACAGGCACAGGGGGGACCTCCAGCAGCACTGGGCCCAGGGGACCGGGAGGGAATTCAAGCCTCTGAGAGATTGCAAAAGTCCTTGAAAAGACAAGAGATTGGGGGGCACCAGCTGTAGGTCCCCTGAGGAACGTGAAGTGTCACAGACAGGAGGCCGGGTCTCCGAGATTTGGGATCCAGCCATGTTTTGCCTACAGGGCCAGACTGGGAGGCCTCTGCCTTTCAGACAGAGGCCTTCTGCTCATAACGTCCCACCTGTTGAGCTGAAGGGGTGACACCTTATGTTGGCACAAGTGCAAGACCGTTATCCTTTCTTGGTACATGCCAGGAGAGACGGGCATGGCCGACACTTTCCCCATTTATTAGGCAAGAGAGGCAAGATCCGGCACTTTCGCGGCATTTCACTGCACTTTCTGGGGGGTGACGTGTAAGGTCACGATGTCAGAATCTGGCCCTCACGTAATGTCCTTTATCAGTGGGCTTTGAGATGGCTGTTTTAACCCATCTCTCAAAATGTAGGGAAGGATGATGATCTTCCTTTTGCAAATGGAGAAACCGAGGCACACAGAGATTATGCGAGCTGCCCAAGTGTAGCAGAAGCAAGGATCCAGACCCCTTGCGCCTGAGTCTCTCAGGTTGATGCCTTGCTTGCAAAACCATCCTTCCTTTCTAATGAATACAAAAGGGCAGCGCATAGGCAGGCAGAAAATAAAGCAGGCAGCAGCTTTAAGTGAAGTGATGGCAGTTCCTGCCAGGATAAAGCACCCGGTTTTACTTGTGCTTGATGCTTACTGGACATGGGCTGGGGTATTCAAAGGAGCTGCATCTTTCAGTGGGAGCCGGGCAGCTTCAAGTGGAGAACGAGGAGGCATCAAAGGGTTTGGACTTGCCTGAGCCTGCACAGTGTGTCACCAGCCGATCCAGGAATAGAAGCTGCTTCTCCTGACACATGCCGACAACATCCGATTGCATCTGCAGGGGAGTTTCAGTGGGCAGAGGGAAATCAGCCAGGCTAGTGACTCAGAGAGAAACATGCTCCTCACTGAGTCACCGTCACACCTTTCTGCAGGGCTTTGCATTTCTTTGGAGGTGTCTCCTACAGATGCACCCACCTGACGTTCACTTGGCCGGCAAGACGTGGCTGGATCACAGGGGCAGCATGTCATGACCGTGAGCAAATTATGGATGGGAACTGTGCTGCGAGCAAGCAACAGGGAAAAAAGCCTTTGCCCTGCCTTTTCGGTACCCGCATGGTGTTAGTTGCCAAAAGAAAAGAGTGCGGTCGAGAGCGGTTGGCGTTACTGCGCCTGCTGTGTACATCCATCCCGGTGCCGGCTGTACATAAATTTGAAGTCAGCAGGGTTTCCCACCTATTAAAGACACAGCATCTTTTTTCTGGGCATGTCTACGCAGCAAAATGTGGCTGACTGTGACAGTTTATTGTGCTAGTCTGGGTAAGATATTGCAGCAGCAGTGACAATGCTGCAGCATTGATTCTGCATGTACTTGATTAGCCCCTTGCATACAGATCCAGGGGGTCTGGAGAGTTCGGCTATAACATGCCAAGGCCCGTGTTTCCGTGCCTTCGCTGCTAGGGTTATCCGTGGTAGCTAGGTTGGGAATGCTACAGTCATGCCTTCATTTTTCTGTCCACACTTTACCAGGCTGTTAATAAGGGTGATTTGCCACCTTCCAAATTCGAGCCCAGATAGAGCACAAATGATTCGAAGTGCCATGCATGCTTTGCTGCTTTAATGATATTGGCACAGCTAACGGAGTAAAATCTCTGTAGTATACACTCAGTACAGCTGATTCAGGGCTGGGAAGCCAAATAAGCTCTCCTGGCATAATTACATTTCCATTAGCCCTATTATCAGCCTGACCTTGTTAGTTAATATGACACTCTTTACTGTCGCGGTTATGCAACTAGAACGTTTCAAGGCCTAGTATGGCTTAATTTATCTTTCGTTCCAGCCTGTCTGCATACAAGAGACTAGACAAACCTAACGACTGTATTGACATCAGGGCATATGATATATGCTGTGAGGATGCACCAATTACTTGATTTTGTAGCAATGTAAGTGTAGCAACACCACTCCAACTTTAACCCTGCTTCATTCAGGTGAAAGTCCAGGTGATTTAGCGCTCCTGTATGGCTACAGGATCATGGGGACAGCATAGCAGCTGTTGGCATTGCAAGCCACAGCTCCTCCTCCCCTTCTGTAGCAGTTAAAAGGTATGCTCCTCCATAACCTAAGTTACATAAACATAGATTTTCTTACACTCCCACCTCACTTACTGAAGCGTAACTTGCCGTGGCCCGTGCATGACCTCTGAATGAGGCCCAGATAGGATATTCCCCATAGTCATGCCATAGCAGATTCAGATAAAGAGACAATCCATTTCAGATAAAGAGCAAATCCATTTCCCCGAAGCAGCTCCCCTCTCCCATAACGAGAGCCAAAAATCAAAATCAAAGCTGTGTGGGAAAGGGATTTGGAAGGATTATGAAGCCTCACGGGAAATCTGACAAATGTAAATCTTGCTCAACAATTAGAAGGTGCCTGATCTTGCCTTTCTTGCATAATAAATGGGTAAAGTGTCTGCCATGCCTGTCTCTCCTGGCATGTGCCAAGAAAGGATAACAGCCTTGCACTTCTGCCAGCTCAGGGTGGCACTCCTTTGGGTCAAGGTGTGGGAGGTTGTGAGAAGAAGGCCTCTGTATGAAACCCTGCTGCCAATCCATGATGGGGTTGGTTTAGTTCTCTTGTTCAACTCTTCAACTTTTGACTTGAGGGAGGAGGGATGAGAAAAATGGGACACCTGAGACCTGAGTTTGGGAAAAGCAGAGAAGACAACGGGTGCTGCCTAAAGGGGCCGTAGCAAGCCTCTATATGTGGCACAGGAGCAAAACCATGGAGTGGTCCCAACTCTGGACTTCCAAGAAAGGCCACGCCGGCTGTAAATGGGGACCTGGTTATTTAGAAAGGTAAAGGGATGGGTCACCGACTGCATCACTCCCTTAAATGTGTTAGCCTGAGGGGCTATTCGGTTTGGACAGACCTTTGACCTTAGTTGTATCAAACTTTTTGGGGAAGGGGAAGAAGAGGATGGCTCCCCTGAGTCCACCACATCACACTAGCCTGGGGAGGATGAACTGAGGAAGCAGTCCAGTGTAAAACAGACTGCACAGGCATCTCCTTTCTACACTTCCTGGGCAGGCCAGTGGAGTAGAAATAGGGCATTCATGCACAAAATTATTATAGGAAATAGGACATCCATGCACAGGGTTGGAAGGGAAGGCAAAGGGCATCTCAACCAATCCGCCCCTAAAGCCAAGAAGTGCTTTCCAATGTCCTACTGCCAGCTGTCCTGGCTTCTTGTGGACCACCCTACACCCTTCTCATTAAACTTTTAATTGAAAAGAATATCAAGGAGCATAGGGCTTGATATTATCTACAGCCCATTTACCATGGCTTCATGGGCCACAATTTAGGAATCGCCAATGTAGAGGATTTTCAGCAAATATGAAAAATCTCTCATGGAGCTACACGATTCACCACATCCCACTTGGTACTGCTGGGACAGAAAAATGATCCTTTAATGCCCACAGGCACTTGCACACAGAAGTGAATGAATGGTGCATACCAGCCAAGTGAAAGGGTGAAGGGAGTGGCTATCCAGTGTCCACCTTATGCATGTGACCTGGCCAAAGAGTGTGTGTCAAGATCCCTTGTGTCTTCTCTTTGGAAATCAGGATTTTTGTAATGTCCTTAATGTTTTCCTCTCCAGCAAGCTGGAACCAGGTGTGGCTTTCCATGGGAAGTTACTTAGTATGATGGTCCTTTGTAGCCTTGCCAGAGGAAAGGGCTGTGTTACGACTCCTTATAATGTCCCTGGTTCTTGAATAACCATCATATGAAAAGTATGTGCCTGCTCCACCCCTGCCATGAACACTTACTGCTACTTCACTGGAAAATGAGAAAAATGAATCTATGCCCAATTCCATGTCTACTTCAGAGGAGACAGAGTGAGTCAGCAGTGAGGATGTCCCAAAAGCAAGAGGTCCATCAAAGCCGGCTATCCAGAAGAGAACAGCAACAGCTATGTTAGAATAGGTCTGGGATCGTGCTGGATTCCCGATGACACCTTTTGCAATGGCCAAGACCCAAATCTCCAAAGAAAGATGAATCAACTCTCTCTCCCCAACCCATAGGCTGCGGAACGGGGTGGGCCACCCGGGCCATGGCCCAACCAACTTTTAGCACGTTCATTTATATAACCCACAAATGCGCAATTGTCATTCCGGTTAAAACTTTATAGCTATTTTTTAAACTGCATAGCTAGCTAAATTAACATGCTAAAGTTTGGTTGGGCCATGGCCCGGGTGGCCCACCCCATTGCACGGCCTATGCCCCAACCCAACAAAATGCAACCATTGCTGAGTGCACCTAAACAATTGCATAAGTGGTTGGGAGACGGGTTCCTTCCTGAGTCCATACCTGATCACTGTATGCACTGAAATTTCAGATCTGATTGTCCTTGTTTAAGCACATCTCACTACAAACGGTCAAAGCAACATTCAGCCTCGGTCCTCCAGCATTTTTGTGTGACATGGCCTTGCATCTTGCAGCGTGAAGGAGTTTGTTTTCAATGCATCCTCAAGGAATGCATGTGATTTAAAACTAGCTATGGTGGTGGGGAGTGTCGACAGAAGAGCAACCAGACTGATTTTAGGCACTGAGAACCTGGAGAAAAGTTTAATTTAAAGGAACTGAGTTGGGGCCTCTCCTCAGTTGCTCCTTATTTACACTGATGCAAGTGCATCCACAGCATAGGAGTTACTCTAGATTTAAAACCAGTGTACTGTAATAGAGGAAATGATCAGACCCAATATGGGGTAGGACAGAAATTCTTTAGAGTTTCGACAGTGAAGACATTAAATAGTCTTTTTAATGTCACTATAGAAAGGATGTGGACTATTGGAAAGAGTCCAGTGGAGAGCAATGAAAATGGTTTGGGAGCTGGGGCACAGGACTGGTGAGGAGAGGCTGAGGGAACTGGGCTTATTTAATCTGGAGAAGAGAAGACCGAGTGGGGATTTAAAAGCAGCCTTCAACTACATGAAAGGTGGTTCAAAAGAGGACGGAGCTGGACTATTCTCAGTGGTGGCAGATGACAGAACAAGGAGCAATGGGCTCAAGTTTCAGCAAGCTAAATTTAGGTTAGAGATTAGGGAAAACTTTCTTACTAGAAGGGTAGTAAAGCGCTGGAACAGGTTACCCAGAGAGATTGTAGCATGTGCATCCTTGGAGGTTTTTAAGACCCAGATAGACAAAGCCTTGGCTGGGACGATCTAGTTGGAGATGGTCCTGCTTTGAGCAGGGGGTTGGACTAAATGTGACCTCCTAAGGTCCTTTCCCACCCTCATTTTCTATGATTCGATGATTAATATTGGACTCCAGCCATAAAAGGGGTAAAAGCCCTCATGAAAATAAGGAAAAAAAAGAAAAACAAGACCGGGGGTAGAGCTGATCTGACAGTAAGCTCAAAGGTCCCACCATTGAGACTCTGTGTGCGATCTGATCTAGAAATGCCACCATGGTAGAGGATTATACTAGATGATCCTTTCCATCCCTTTCAGTGCCAGGACCTGTCTCCTGCCGAGAAACATTGATGGGCACATCCAAAGTAAGATTGTATACACAGCACATATAGCCTCAAAACCCGCCCAGGCTCAAGACAGCTTCAAAGCTAGTTTCTCAGTAAGGTGACTGAGATGCTCAGGAAAGCCAAAGGACAAATTATCGGCCTTCCTGATCCCTTCTTTTGGAGCTTCACAGCTGTGAAAAATAACTATAGCCAAGGGTGTGGGGCAAGAGTGTCTCCATCCCTGGCCTCCTGTTTTAAAAGGGTTGCAGACAAAGCGGTGTGGGATGACCCCCAATTGCTGGAGGCAGCTGGGAGGGAGTTTGGCACAATTCCTGAGCTGCTTTTCTGGGAGATGTAAAGGGTGCTCTTCCACCTCGAACCAGAGGGCTGGATGGGGCCCTCTCTCCAATTACCACTGGATAATCAACACCTCCAGGTACCGCTACATTCCCTCTGCTGTTAGTTGGAGGCATCTTCTGCGTCAGGCCACATGTGCTCCATTACCTGTCTAGGACAGGATATCAGTCCTCTGGGAAGGGACTTGGCAAACCATTCAGGTGACTGTGAAGACAGCATCCAGGAGAAGCAGGCAGTATGGTGGCGTCCCAGAAAGACGTCACATTCCCATTACCAAGGAGAAGAACACCACGGGAGCAGGAAAAAGCCTTTCTTTGTGGTGACTCTGAAGAGCTGTACCTGGGAAGCTATTTGCCCTGCAAAATAACACTAGCATGCAAGGGTGTGGACATATAAGCTGTTAACACAAGCATCATTTACATCGGTTTTGTACACAAATGGAAGCTACATCAGTGTCGAGAGCAGACAGACACAGTTCTCCTGGGATAGCTGCCTACAGTATTACAGAAACTCACCAGCAGTGAGGGAACCAGTCTAACTGGCAAAGGGCTATTCCGCCAGGTAGAATGGACTAGCATTGTGGACTCGTACAGTCATAGACAATGAGGGTTGGAGGCACCTCAGGAGGTCACATCTAGTCCAACCCCCTGCTCAAAGCAGGACCGTCCTCAACTAGATCATCTCAGGCAAGACTTTGTTGAGCCAGGTCTTAAAAACCTCCAAGGATGGAGACTCCACCACCTCTCTAGGTAACTTGTTCCAGTGCTTTATTACCCCCCTAGTGAGAAAGTTCTTCCTAATATCTAACCTAAACTTGCCTTGCTGCAACTTGAGACTACACGACCGACATAAGTTATATCAGGGTATCAGTTCTCCCAACTTTCCAAAAAGTCTATTTTCCCCAGAGTAGAGTGACTTCAAGTGTTGCAGGGCTGGATGCTGTGTGTCTGCTCTGCATGTATATTGAGGTAAAGGCAGATGATCCAGTGCATGTCAACACCCTCACTGAAATGACAGAATTATCTTTTTAGGCCATTAGAAGAGGTCAACAGTAGTTTCATGAAGAGTGCATATTACAGATTGTATAGGATGGTTTGGATAGGGAAGATGCTGCCTCAGGCAGGGGGTTGGACAAAATGACCTCTGGAGGTCCCTTCCAGCCCAACTTCTCTATTATGCATGTTGTATCTATATATGTGTGTATAGTTTGTATGTGCATGTAACACAGACACATACAAACCATACACACAAATATAGGTACAACTACTGCTTTCTTATATACACCTGCGGTAAAAGCTGCATTGCCAGGAAGAGCCATGGAGAGCTTGCAGGCCAGTAATGACAGAGACTGCTGATTGCTGGGATGGGGTTGTAAGCACTGGCAGGTCCTAAAAGGTGATCGGACTGATCTCTGTGGCACACCGTTGCAGTTATGAAGACTGGGAAGCCTCACGCTGGCAGTGACTGTACCGTGCAATCCTGGTACCACATCTCATGAGGGCTCATAGGACATCCTTATTCTAAATGCACTGGAACCAGCTCCTCTGCTTTGTCCAATGGCCTGGAGACAACTGTATTTCCTTTCCCCATGCCATGGGTCACCCCAATCACCTTTATCTCCAATAGTCCTCCCTTCTCCCACTTGCCGTTTGTCGCCTCCTTCTCACACTGCCCTGCTGCTCCATTGCACCTAGAGATCAGAGCTTCTTGCAGATCACTCCTCAACCCACGTCTCTTTTGGCATCTACACCCTCCTAAACACCCAACGGTAAAGAAATGCAATGAACCAGATATAGCTTTATGAGCCTCAAGTGCTTTACACTCTAATTTATACCTCTAGTGCTTGGCCCCACCTTACTGAGGTTCTTAAAATCTCCAGGGAAGCAGCAGGCACTCTCACCTGCCACTGAGAATTGGGCCCGTGGGTCGTGGTGCTTGCACTGAAGGCAGGGGTGAAGTCTCCTTTGCCTTCAGCAGGGCCACATGGCATTCACAGGAGCTACATAACACTTACGGTTTTGTTTTTGGTGCACCAAGCCTGTTGGCTGCAGAAGGCAGATGCCATGCTGTTACAGAGAAGGCCTTTGGTGCTGTGATGCTGTACAAGTCATAATATGTTCCTAGCAGAAACCTGCTGCCTTCCAATACAGATTTCTCAGATTGCAAAGGACCTTAAGGGTCATCGGCTCTCACCCTTGCACAGGTCCAGGATATACTTTTCCTAAACCAGAACCCAGATTGATGCTTCTTCATGGAAACCTTCAGTGATGGAGATTCAGAGCTTCCCTAGGCAGCTCGTTCCACTGCCCATCTGTTGCCATCTTCATTTCACTGCATTGGGCTTTCACCAGAATTTTGCCTACTGACTTTTCTCCAAAGCACCTAAAGAAACTAGGACTTGCATTGCCTTGTGCCACTGAGTTCAATTTTGTACAGTTCTGGTGCAATCCTTTGCATGATGGCTCACAAAAGGACTCATCATCTCCTCCGGCAGAAATGTGCAGGCTGAACATTTCTCATCAGCCTCCTCGGGCTCAGCAGCTCCTCAGGCAGCTCAGGCAGAGCTGAAGGCTCAGCCAGCCAAGAAAGTGTCAGACTGAATCAAAATACCCTACTGACCACATCAGGATGGGCTTGCTCTTGACCTTGCTATAGGAGTGCAAAATGACTCTACATAAATCAGCACTAGCCAAAGGCTGAGGTCTTTGGTCTACTGTGATGAGCCTCAACCACTGACCAGCGCACTCAGCTGTCCAGTAGAGGATGGGTGCTGGCTCCTACGGGTCAGAGGCCACCATCAATCCCTTAGTATCTGAAGAAGCTTTTGTTTGACGTGAACATCTGATGTAGGGTCTATTTCAGGATCTTGTCTATTTAGAAACACGGAGGGGGGAAAATACAGGGGAGCTTGGGCAGAGTTCAAATGCTTCCTTTCCTGAACACATATGGCAACTTGGATCCCTGACAGCTCACAGCAGCCACTCCTCGCTGGCAACGAAAGTGATGTCTCACATGCAGACTGGCAACATCCGTGCCATCGCAATGGAGCTGCCTGACGTATTTGCAGGCTGTCACCCATAGCTGACATCCACGTCTCATCCTTTTTTGCACGCGCACGCTCACGCTTGCACACTCTGCGTCCTGGCCCCCAGACGCGCAGAGCCAGTTTGAAGGGTTCTCTGGATAAGGGTTTTAAGGGACTTCTTGTACAAAGAGACATGGTGGTGGGGCAGGGATTGGCCTAGAAGTCAGTGGTTGTCTCATTGCTGAAGCTGGAGCATCGCAATGAAGCTAAGGCAGTATGACTGATACGGATACCCCTGCACCACCTCTGCCCCTCTGTAGTCACCTAGCCCTTACCCCTTTCTCTGCCCCTGCAACAGCTCTAGACCAGTTTCCCAGTCTCTCGACTCCACGTCCCTTTCAAAACAAGGTCTTGCCACCGATCCCCTGGCTGCACTTTATGCTTCTCCTTCCCCATCCTCTCAGGATATGGCCATTCCCATCAGCCATATCTGTTCACCTCTAGCTCTCTCTCACACCCCTGCCTCTATCTGAGGTTACACCACTTACAATAGCTGAATGCTTTTGCTAAGCATCCTGTGGATGACCATGCCTCTAATATTCATGAAGTTGCCTTTCCTTCCTTCATGATCATGGTTTCTCGCTCATCCCTTTCCTACTCATTCTTAATAGGAATTATTAAGAAGAGAATTATAAACAAACCAGAAAGTACCATTATGTCCCTTTATGGTGCATCCACACCTTGAATACTGCGCCCAGCTCTGGTCCCCACATCTCACGATGGAGAGAAGGTACAAAGAAGGGCAACAAGGATGATTAGTGTTATGGAGGGGCTTCCACAGGAGGTGAGATTAAAGAGGCTGGGCCTATTCAGATTAGAAAAGAGATGCTCGAGCGGGGACAGGACAAGGGTTTACGGGATATTAAATGGTGAAGACAAAGTAGATGGGGTTTTGTTATTGACTGTCTCTCACAACACAAGAACAAGGGGCCAGAAATGAAATGAGAAGGGTGCAAGTTTAAAATGCACAAAAGGCAGTTCTTCTCCATGCAGCGTGTAACCGAAGTGTGGACCTTGTCGCCACCCAATGCTGTGGAAGTTGACAGTTTAACCAGATTTAAAAGGGACTGGACAAATTCTTTGAGGAAAAGTGTGCCGGTCGCTATTGAACATGGGAGCCAGGGATACAGCCTCATAATCAGAACTCCCTAGACCCTAAATGTTGGAGGCTGCAAGTGGAAGAGGAAGAGGGGAAAAACCCTGGACATCCCCAGTTCACTCACCCGTTCAGCATTCATCCTCTGTTGCCATGTCACACAGGAGACTGAGCAAGATGGACCTACAGCAAGGGTGGGCAAAATACGGCCCGTGGGCCGAATCCGGCCCACCAAATGACTGGATCTGGTGGCTCCTGCTGCAGGTGAGAAGAGCACAGCAGCATCCGGGGGGGCTCCACACGTTGCGGAGACTGACCCAGTCCCATCAGGGCAGCCCACGCTGCACTCCCTCCGGCATCCACCGGCCTGGGTGTGCAGCTTCCAGCAGGGCTGTTCCCAGTGTGGTTGCAGCTCTGCTCCCCTCGCCTCCTGGTAATGATGCAAGCCGGGCTGGCTGCAGCTGCACTGGGATTAGCCCCACCAGAAGCCATGCACTGGCTGGTGCTGGTGCTGGGGCTGGCAGGTGTGGGAGGGAGCACAGCACGGGAGGCCCCAGGAGGGCTTTAGCCCTATGTGGATGTTGTGGGGGCACTGGGTGAGCTCTGCTACATGTGCCCCCCTGCCTCCTTTCCTTCCCTTCACCCCCAGCTGGTACCCAGGAGGCCCCCACCCTCCACAGATCCCCATATACCCTCCCCCTAACAGGGCAGGGTGTGCAGGGAGAGGATCATGCCTGTCCCACTCCTGAACACTGCTCCCCACCCACCTAAAGCCCCATTAGGGAGTTTTGGTGAGTTGTGGGGGGACGTGCTGACCCAACCTGTGACATCTTATCAAAACTCCCTTTGTGGCCCTCAGGCCCAAATAGTTGCCCGCCCTGAGCTACAGACTGTCCCAGCAAATGGCAATACTTAGGTACCCCACGCCCCAATCAGTTCCCCTCCTCCATGCCTTCTTCACTTCCCCTTCACCTTCTTATCCCTCATCTGTAGCCCTGCCTCCTCTCCCCAGTTAGCACCATTTCTCTCTTTCTTCTTCCATCCCTCCTCCCCAAGCTCTCACTTCAGTCGTCATGTCTCCCAAAACCATCTGCTTCAGCTGTCCTGGTACCATGCCATGGGGGGAAGCTATATTTGAACATCAGCACCACCTGCACACACTGTGGGAATTGCTCCACTTTTCACTACATGGGTGGCAAGTCTTTCTACAGGTAGTGAGATCACACATGGGATTTATCCTCCCCGGAGCATTTTCTGCCCGCCAAGGTAAAGAGACATATCCACGTTCCCTTTGCCAAACAGAGAAGTGATGCTCAGCATACAGTGCCTAGTGAGAGCGAACACAGTAAAAGCTGCAGCCTGAGCTTTCTCCCTGCCTGTTATAGCACAACAGCTGCAAAACATATTGCACACAGATGTCTATAATTAGGGTCCATTGCTTGCTTCCAGTGCGATCTGAACCAATGAGGACAATGGGAACCCAATTGACTGAATCCGTAAATAGAAGACATGGGTTCCATAAAAATGGAGTTATTTGGTTGCACCCATGCAATCCCACTGAAGACGGCGGCCAAACCTCCACTGAGTTCAGTGGGATCCCCCATCAGCCATGCCTGTGTGGCTTCTCTCCTGTTCCTGGGTGAATGGATGACAAAATAAACCCTGCCCAGTTGTTCCTACTTGGATGCACTAGAGTAGATGGCTTGCAAATGGCTATGAATGGCTTAGAGCACCCCTGGGGAACCCCTGTCCAACACTACGCTCAAGACCAAAATCCCAAGCATGGGCCTTTCTTGCTCTTTCCAAGTAGGAGGGGCTTACTTTGTTGGCAGTGAACCCGGGGTTGGGAGAGAGCCTATGTAGACATGCCCACTGTCTCCAGGACCAGATCCTGATTGACCAGAAGGCTAAGCTTAGTTGTTTCATTATGTCCTGAAATTTAACCCAGTCCTACAGGAACAGCTAGGAACCCTTACGGCTACAGCTCAGGTTTGTTATTTGTGCCTTCCTGCCCACCATGAAAAACCAATTTGCACGTAGACAAACACCAGCTGTTTGCTACCATTTACAAGCCTTGTTCTTCTTCAAATTCTGTCAACAGCATCGCATTTTATATATAGCACATTCTCCAAAGCGAGACTGCTCCAGGCACTTTTCCAGCAACCACAATAAACTAAAATCTCCTATAGAAAAGAGCATAATTTGCTCAAATTGCATGTTGTCTGTGTCTTGACTTCAGAGGGGGCTCAATGTCTCTGGAAGATCCCTAACTGTCAATTTGGGAGCTCAAATGGAGCCATTCTTGGTTTAAGGCTTGGACAAAACCACTACCTCTTGTATTCATTGTGTGGCCATAGTTGCAACAGAGAGGCAGCCGACAGCTTGGCCAGAGATCACTCAGCCAAGTTCATAACTGGGTCCAGTCATTTTGATTTCCTGCAAGCGCCACTGCCACATCTCTGAAAGACGGAGCACGCAGTAAGCGTCAGACGTCCTACAGCACCATGTTGCCGGAGCTGCAATATGAGCTCCAGGGAACTGGCCAATTTACAACCTGGCTAATTACCCTGCCAGCCTGCATTCTCTGTGTGTATTAACTGGGTCTGACACTTCTGCCAGAGGGCAAAGAGGGGGTGAGAACAACCCACAGAAGGAGGCCGTGCTGGCTGGGAAGGAACATGGGTTGCATTGATTCAGAAATTGGACTGGGAGATGCCCTGGAGACTTCCCTTGTGTGCTAAAGGTACATACAAAGGCAGCAGGATCACTGCAAAATCCCACAGGAGAACTAGCTACCTCTAATATTTGACTGTGTTATTAATTACAATATACAGCGTCTGTGTGTAATGAGTAATTATATGTCCTCTGAGTCAAGTAACCACTGTATTTATGACCCTCATCTGTGTTGACGGTGTACTCAGTGCCTTAGCAAAGTCTCTTCCCCAAAGATCTTATAGCTGTATCCAGACCACCAAGGGATTTTATCTGGCCCATGGAGGGTCTCTTGGCCCTGCCCGGCCCAGGTGGGGTGGGCAGTCTGGGCCATGGCTTATATGGCCAGTCCTGCCAGTGCCAGGCAGGGAATCCCAGCTGGCTTCTTCTGTCTGCTGCCACTGCCAATGTTGCTGCCACCATCAGCCCCAGCCCTGCTGCCTGGGCACCCTGGCATGTCTGCTCCACATCCATGGCTGGGGACACTGGATAGAGCAGGCAGGTGGGGTCTCCAGAGAGACCAGCCCAGGACCCTGGAGGCAGGGCACGCTCTGGGGAGCGGTGTCTGGGAGCGGGATGGGCAGGCAGGACCGGGATTGTGGGGCAGTGATAGCTGGGAGCAGATCATGGCTCTGGCCTCGGCCCTAGCCCCATGCTTTCACTACACCATGCTCCTGGCCCCGGCCTCAGACCCACCCTCCCATTCTGCTCCTGGATACTGCTCCCTGCCACCTGCGGTCCCATCCTATCCACCCAGTTGAGCACAACCTGCCCGCTGGTGTCCAAGGTCAGTCTACATGAAGACCCCACTTGCCCACTCCATGTGGTGACCCCAGGCCAGTCTAATAATCCAGCCCTTAGTGGGGTTTGGTGAGCTGCTGCAGGCTGGGGGTGGGGATGCATGACAGCTGACCAAAACTCTCTAAGTGACCCTCCAACCCAAATAATTGCCCACCCCTGCCTTACAGTATAGGGTCTTGCTAAACTGAATATTGGCTCAGAAATTGATAGAAAGTAAAAGAATCCAAGACAAGCTGAGGGCTCAGGGCACAGCGGGGAGGGCAGGAGGCAGCCCAGGGACAAAGGCATATTTTACATGTAGCCAAACCGAGGCAGAAGAAGTTTGAACAACATATCCAGGATCACAGAGCAGGTCAAAACATAACCCATATCTCCCCTATTAAAAGACCTCTGGAATACAAGCCTAGCATTTTTCATAGATTTCATAGACATTAGGGGCTGGCTGGACCCTCGCGAGATCATCGAGTCCAGCCCCCCTGCCATAGGCAGGAAGTCTTCTGGGGTCAAATGATCCCAGCAAGACAAGCACTCAATTTTTCATTCATGGCTACATTTCTAGAGGATCTAAGAAGAAAGATTTCATCACAACTAGATGGGCTGTTGATAACTTTGCACCTGTGGACAGTTCCCATCTGTGGAATGGTTTAGGCCCCATTATTCTTTTATCACTTATTCCTAGTGAGACCTACTGGCCACTGGTTTCTCATAAAATGCAGCTAGAGTCATAAGAACTCAGCCAAAGGATGTCAAACAAGAAAGCAAAACAGGGAAGAACATCTAGAAAATGTAAAAAATCCACCTACGGACCAACGGGAGATAAAGACCTGAAGACCAGATGGGTCAAAGATGACACCACTGACGCCAGTGAAGCCGGATTCATCAATCACCATCAGTGACAAAGTAGCCTTCTCTGCACAAACAGAGGGAAAGATGCACAGTGAGGTTCAATGAGATCCTGCAAACACTGTGGCAAGCCGGACTTCGATTCTGATGATTTTAAACTGCTCACCGCTCTGTGGGTTTTTCTTTTGACAACAGAGGCAGAGGCTGGAGGTTTGGAAAACTGGGCAAGAAACAGCTGATTTCTGATATCTGGGTAGGCAGGAGAAGGACTGGGGTGTAGACAGCACTAAAGAGGGGATGTATCTCCTCTTCACTACCTGGTGGGGACAGAGGTGACCTCACAGTTAGTGGGTTGGGAATCCCAGTTCAACCCCCAGCTTTGACAAGGACCCACTGCTCTAAAGGATGCAGCGGGTGACAGCAATGATGTAATGGAAGATGTGTTTGACATCATTGCCACAGATCTAAATAGTCATTACTTTTTCAAGAATCTAGGATGACCAGTGAAGTTCACAGTGTCTGGGTACAAGCCACAAGAAAGGAGTCAAGTTAGTTCACCCTGCAAAGAAAGCCATTCTCTGGTATAAAATCCAAATAGCACCCCTGTAGTCAGATTCCCAGCCTATTAACATTTACCTGGGGAACAAGAGGGCTCGCAATACTCTCCCTGATGCCCAGTGAGTGACAGAAACCACTTCTGTGTTTGGCACATCTTGGAGAAGACAAAGTACCAGGTAAATTGAAAATATCAGGTGAGACAATTATTCAATTTTTCTTACAGGCGTAGCTAATGGCTTTCATTGGGAAGGCTCACAAAAAGATCATTATTCTTCATTAAACTGTCACAGGTAGATGTGGACAGATGGCAAACTCGTTTTCTTAAAGCACTCCACCAAAATCATTTACTTGGAGACAAGTGATTGCAGGCATCCATGCCATGACATTATGAACTGCCGGGCCCCTTATTTTTCAGGCAGAAACGTCAAGCGGCGGAGGTTCATACCACAGGTTTCACCCAGGATAGAGTATAGTTTCTATGCCAGCTAGCTCCATGTAGCTAGCTCTGAAAAAATGAGCATGTGAAAGCAGCAGCACCCGAGACTGTTTCCCAGGGTAGCATTGCTCAGGCTGCGCAGCAACTTGTGAGCCCAGACATCCACCGCTGCTGACTGCATCTGCTTGCAGGGGCCGTCTTGCCGACCGTTCCCCTTCAATGCCACTGCACATTCCCCCTGCTGGGAGTGGAGGTTTCCCCTCTCCTCCTGTGGCACAGGGGCACTCAGGATACATCCACGCTGTAGCTGTACCGCACCTGGGAGCATTGCCTCTGAGTGCTCCCATCTGCCGCTCGTGGCTCTCTGTCTCAGGCCGGCTATCTGGCACATACTCAGAGACAGTGACACTGCCTCAGTTTTGAGGTGTGCCTCAAGCTTAATGGGTACAAGTTGGCAATGCCCACTTCCCAGCAGCGTGCCCAAGCTGCAGCCTGGAGGCAGCATAGCTAGGGCCTAAGGTCCTCACAGCAGTGTAGATATCTACCTTCTGTTCAGGCTCTGAACCAATCGGGTGTTTGATGCCTAAATACCCATGAGCACCTGAAACGAACCAAGTTCCCACAGGATGGTCCATGGCACGGCAGAGAACTGGCTCTGGGTTGCTCTAGCTATTGACTAAGGGCTCTGACCACTAGACCATCCTTCCTCCTCTGTTCCTTCACATTTATCTGTTTGTCTTCATTTATTTCTGATGGGATCAGGAGCTTCTTGCATGTTTAGCCATGAGAAAGCCATGATTTTTAAATGAAATCTTCATATTTTCCCAAGCAGGAAGCAACTGTGACCACCTGAAACCTGAGATCCTGCTCCTGCCATTGTTTCAAGGTAATTTGCATCATCCCAGAGCCTCACAGGAGGTGAGAGGCTCCACACCAGCTATGAACCTCCTGCCCAGAGGAGTTTTCTAACTATTGACTCCTCTGTGAAATCCTATGAAATATGAACTTTCATTTCTACCCAGGAGAACTTTTACAATCTTATTTCCAATGCCTGATGAAGGGTGTTTGTGCCCGAAAGCTTGCAAATAAAGACATTTTTTTGCAAAAATCTTGTTGGTCTAATAAAAGATATCATCTCTACTATGAATCCTGATGGTTTTTCACTTGCTTTTTAAGTTGCATCGAACCCCCGGCCCTTGGTGAGAGTTCTTATTATAGAGTGTCTGCCAAAAAATATATTAATTTGATCCCAGTATTTGAATCTAGGTACAGCTGTGAATGTGTGGCCGTTAGGTCTCAGTAATGGATTGGCATTTTAAAAAGGGGGTGTTTCCTGGCTACTATTTATTTATGTGATAGAAACCCTGGTTCTGGACATGATGTTAAACTGCATCCTCCACTGCCTGGTGGACACTTCTTGGTTGATGCAAGGCTAAGGGACCTCACCCTGAAAGAAAAGGCACTCGTGCTGAAGCGACAGGCAGCTAGCAGCTCTGTTCAGCTTGTCCCTAACAGAAGCTACAACCTTTATGTCACTGAACATCTAGACTCGTTCTGGCCTTTGGATTTGGCTCAGTGATTTAAAGCAAGGACGACAGGTCTATGGCAGCCTCCACTTCTCCAAAATGCTGCCAAGGCGTATGCCCTAAAGGTCTTGGCAAGATGGTTGCAAGGATCCGAGAGAGGCATAAGGGCCCTGAGGCAGCTATTAAGGTTTCAAAGCAGCCCTGTTTAGGCATGGCCTGCTCGTCTCACATGAGGGTGACCCTAGAAAAGTGGGGGTGGGTCAAACAAGCCTTTTCTTACTGCTTACATCCTGGCTTAAATGATTTTATAAACAGAGTTGCTTGTTGGACTATATGGACTCTGACCCTTGGATATGACTTTGATTTGAATTCAGATCTAAGGAAAATGGCTGTGTTGAGTAATGAGCTGACATGTTTGGATGCCTGTCTCGCTGGGATCTTTTGACCCTAACTGACTTCCTGCCCCTGGGACAGGGGGTTGGACTCAATGATCTTTCAAGGTCCCTTCCAGCCCTAACGTCTATGAAATCTGTTTCAGAATTGATATTGCAGCTGTTTCGGGAACTCGGCTCTCAGATACAGGCTTCATAAAGGAGGAGAACTACCCCATTTACTGGCATGGCAAACCTGAAGGAGTTAGGAGAGAGCATGGTGTAGGTTTTGCCATCGTAAATGAGCTTATGTCACCGTGTGAAGCTCTGATTGCAGTGTCCATACGTACCGTGTCACTTTGAGTTAGACTACAGAAGGGATTCATTGTCAGTGTCTACGCTTCAACTCTGCAGGCTAGTGATGAGGAGAAGGACAGCTTTATTCACAGCTGGAAGGACTGATCAGCAAGACTCAATGGAAGGAACCCATCTGAGCACATGAAGACTTCAACGCAAGAGTTGGGTCCAATGCTGAGATCTGGCCTGAGGTTCTGGGTAGGAATGGCATTGGATGTATGAACAACAATGATCAGAGAGCTCCTGAGCACTGTGCCAGTCGAGCCTTATCGGTGACCAGCACCTTCTTTGCTGGTAACATCAGGAGAAGAACATCATGGAGATACCCAAGATCCAAGCACTGGCATCAGCGGGACTGGGCACTGACACGACGTCTACACTTGGAAGATATCCTGCACACGTGATCCTTTCAAAGCACAGATTGCAACACAGAGCATTCTCTTGTCTGCTGCAAAGTTAATTTGCAAGCTAAGAAGATCCACTGCAATAAATCTGCCAGACAACCTCGTATTGACCTGTGCCAAATGAATGATCCTGTCAAGAAATGACTTTTCAATGAAGAAGTAGCAAAGTCAGCTGGAATCAATGAAACTGCATCAGATTCATGGGAAGTCCTGAAGACAAGTATGTACGATGCAGCAATCAAGAGTTTTGGAAAGAGTATTAAGAGAAATGTCAACTGGTTTGTACATCATTCAGAGGTACTGCTGCCGCTCAGATTCAGAGCATTGCTAGTGCATGGGTGTGCCCTACTTGTGGGCAGAACTGTTGCTCACTCATTGGAGTCAGCAGCCAAAGAGCTCATTGGTGCATACACCATGCTCTGTAAAGAGTGCCAGCCTAGGGCCTTAATCGCAAGGGCACCAGAACTGAGTGCTTCCCTGGGTGCATCTACACATGAAATGAATTTGATGCAATATTTGCATCAAAGTTTATTGCTTCCAGGCACAGCATTTGCACATGCACCCCGAACCACAGCACACTGAGTCAGGTTGGAGCAGTCCTGCCTGGCAGGGGGCCCAGCAGGGTCAGCCTGCCAGCCTGGAGCTGCTCTGCTCCAGCTCAGTGTGTTGCAAAGAGGTTGGCTGGGGCACAAAGTTGCTACAGTGCGGGGCTAGCTAGTAGGCAGTCCCCGCACTGTAGCACTCGCATGCCTCAACCAGCCCCCTCAGTGTATACACGTGCACTGAGGTGGTGTAAAATAGTACTTGTGTTGAGCAGTGCTATGCTATGGCGGAGTTAATTAGTTTACTCCGGCCTAATAGCACCGCATGTATAGACAGTGACGCTTTACTGAAGAGCTAATTAAGCAACTCCACAGCAAGCGTCTCGTGTAGATGCACCCCCTGAGATTTTCATTAGACCACCCAAGCCTCACAAGTCTCCCAGGAGAAGCATCCCATCCCATCCCAGTTAGACAACAGCCAGGAGAATGGCTTAGTCAAGTGGTTCTCTGCCTATCTAGACTCAAAGCACCCCTCCAGATACTTCTCAGAAAAAGCCATCTCTTGCCTTTCACTTATTTTTTTTACTACAAAAAAATAACAGATCAATTCTTTCATTGCAAACAACTCAGAGCACCCACAACAGGTCAGAGTGCTTTGGACACTCTCAATACTAGGACTGTATAAAACAACACCGCTTCGTTTTGACTTCCATTTTGCCATTTAGACGAGACAGTATTTCATTTCAAGTTTCATTTCATTTCAAAATCACTGTTCTGTTTCATTTCGTCGGAACTGTTTCGCTGTTTCGACACTGTTTGGATGTTTCATCCATAGGCTATAATGGGGAAGCACAAAACTGCCTATACCTTTATCAGCTCTAGCCTGATTTGGATGAACCTTGCAGGGCTGGTAGCCCCTTCTGAGGCCATAAAGCCTACTAAGTTTCAAGGCCATATGTCCAGGTGTTCCTCCCCTCTTCCCTCTCCCTTGCCTTACTTTCTGTTTCCCTGCAGGCAAGCCCGGCTTCAGCTTCAAAACTCAAAATGTTTCAAAACTTTCAAAATGTTTCAGCTGCCCTTGTTTCATTTTGAGGCTGTTTCAAAGCCCTTTATTTCATTTCAATTTTGCTGTTTCGAGCTCGAAATGAGTCCAAACAGTATCAAAACGAAACACCCAGTGAAATTTCACACAGCCCTACCAGATTCCTATCTGAAATCTCTAGGATCATCTTCGAAATTATGGGTAGGTGTTTGTACATTTATCAGTGCTAATACTGCATGGCATTGCACAGCGTTTGCAAAAGGATCTTGCAACACCCCGGTTGAGAATCAGTGGCCTAGTACACAGGGCTGGGATTCAGAAGACTAGGTCTCCCTTCCTGTCCTTCCCATAGCTTTTCTAGGTGACACTGCAAATTATTTATATTACCAAGTCCCTCAAGTTCATATCTGGAAAATAGCACTAGTGCAATGGGCAGAATAAGGAAGCAAGGATTAAAAGCATTAATGACCACGAGATGCTATACTGATGAGGGCCATATATGTCTCTTGTCTAGAAAGAATCCCTCTGGAGATGCACTTGGAGAATGAAAGGGATTTATTCAAACATTTCAGAACATTAGAAAAAGAGAAAAGCTTGAGATCTGCTTCCAGACGCTGAAACGAGTCTGGTTTCATGGGTGGGGCTTTCTAATTTTTTCCAAACCACCCCTGATTGACTCGGGAGTGTATACAATTGCATCACAGGCTTTTAAACAAATCCTCCTTCTTTAGCACACAGGGTCATGTCTCTCGGGCTTAACTTGCCACTGCCAATTTATCTCTAGGCACAAAAATGTCTTAGAAACTCTGGGAGCTGTGCAAAGAGTGTTATCTCAATGCACCATATAATGAAAGCCTTGTGTGCATGGGCAAAACAAGAGCAGGGACGAGCCAAGATTAATAAAAGAGGATTCAATGTTGCAGTTGCAGATGGAAGTATTAAAATGGGCCACTTTAATCTATTACAGAGCCCTGCCTGCTTTACAGCTTCACCAAGGAATTCAATGCAGAGTTTATCAATAATTTCAGTGAGATTAGCAAGATGCCATATAGACAGGAAACTGGAGAGGAACCTGGCAGAGAAGTCATGTTTAGGGGAGATGGTAGGAGAAATGCAGATAGCTCGGCAGAGGGGCAGCTTGGTCCAGTGGACAAAGGGCCGGACCCCCAAACCCTACTCCTGCTCTGCCCTGACCTGTTATGGGCCTCTGTTTCCCCAGCCACGTGTTGTCTGTCCTCTCTTATATAGTCTGAGCTGTTTGGGGCAGGAATTCCCTATTCCTTAGTGTTTGTATAGTGCCTGCCACCAAGGAAATGATGGTGGCTGGGTGCCATTGGTACCACAATAACAAATCTTCTCAGGAATTTTTATATCCACAGTTTATGTACCACACCAGAGGAAAGGCTCATTTAGGTCATGTCAGCCTTGCCTCCATGGTTAAGCAGGGCCCTTCCAGTCACTCCTGCTCCACATACAGTCACCCCAAAAGCCAAGAATGAGGCAAGGCGGCTCTGAGTGCACACCAATAATCCTGCCCAAGTCAGGGAACCTGAGAGTGGCTCTGGGCCACTTGAAAGTGGCCGCTTTGCCTCATTTCTTGGCTCTGATGCAAAGCAAGTGTGGGTGGGCTGGGCACTGCTCCCGGGCTCAGCATGGAGATAGTGTAGACAAGTCCTTAGAGTGAGCTTGAGTCATACATCAGCCTTGTGTTAACTCACAGCATCCAGGGGAAATCTTTCCTTAAAGGCAAAAGTCAGCTCAAGCTGCAAAACTCAGATCCAGTGTTGTGCTACATGGAGTTATGGGCCACCCTATGTGAAAGATATCTGTTAAATGTTACAGCCACAAGCTAGAATCATTTTGCTGTTTCCAAGTATTTCTCATATTTACTTCTTGTCTCTCATCTTACACATAAAATGAAAGGCCTTCAGACAGAGACCGTGTTTTGGTGCAGAGCCTAGCACAATGCAACTGGAGCACATGGGCATCACCGCAACAAGAATAATAAGCAGGGATCCTAGTTTCCTCTGATAAAAAAAAAAAATCCTCAATTTTTGGATTAAAAAAGTTACCCCAATTCCACATTTTCTGTGATTAAAATGAAATGCCACTAATATCTATCTATCTATCTATCTATCTATCTATCTATCTATCTATCTATCTATCTATCTATCTATCTAAACAGATAGATAGAGTGGCATATAAATATAGTGATGTTTCATTTTAATCATGGAAACATGTTACTTTTTAAATCCAAAAACTGGGGACATTTTTTATCAGAGAAAACCAGGATCCCTGATAATAAGTATAAACACAGCTTGGTTCCCCACTTTCTCTTCCTTGTTGCAGAGGTCACAGGTTGCATTTGATTCTTAGTTATGCTGTTCCAACAGAAGGGGGAAAAGGTATGGAAAAACTCATTGAGAACCTGTCCTCACAGGGAAAAAAGGATGTGTTCTTAATTGGAGCTGGATTTTACCTGCAGTTAGCTACGACATAAGACCATGCCCTTTCCCAGAGAAAAGGAGGCCCATGCAGGGAACTTCTTCAGACCCCATTGCATCCTTGCACCTTGCCCCTAGAGTATGGGGTAGACCATTGGGAAGAGCCATGTAGCTCTAACGTGAGTAGAGCTCTGCTCCCCAGGGCCTGTTGAATGGATATTATGCAGGCTGGGAGTTAGGTTCCCGATTCTCTTTGAACTTGAACACCAATCTATAGTCTATAGGCTTTTCTGAACATCTCAACTACAACATTCATGTCAGGGTGAATATAGCCAAAGTGAATCATGCTTATAACGAATATAGTATGAGTGAAGATTTGTCAACTGGACAAAAAACATTTGAAGGTTAAGTTAACATTCATGAGTAGATGACAGCTTCAGAAGATGTTTTCTTTTGAGCCAATTCTGCTGGTACATCACGGGGGTTTTGAATTTCTTTTCTCATCCTGTTTTCATTGCAGCCCTAGAGATATGTGTAATAAAAACAACATATCAGTTGCTTTTGGCTGACTACATCTCTTCTGCTTGCTCCCCAGCTGAGTTTCTAACCCCCACTTGTAACAACACATCTGGTTGCCACCTCTACATGACATCAGGAAAGGTAGATGATAAGCCAGGAAAGCAGTGGGAAGAGAGAGGAAAGCCAAGGTACATGAAATAGATCTTCCACTAAATATCTCGGGCAATCCAACTAGGGAAGGGTAACTGGAGAATATACACGCCCCTGAGAGGTGAAATGGTCCTAAAAGATACCCAAAGGTTCCCTCCTATCCCTCTGAGGTGCCAGAACCATCTTTGAACTTTGTGTGTATTTAAATAGGAAGCAAAACATTAAAGAAAAAGGTCTGTGGCTGCTCTAGAATTGGCAGTAGGAGGAGTCAGGACTTCACCTCAACACGGCAGGAGCAGGGTCAAAACAGACAAGACTTAACAGGTGGGAAAAACAGAGACGAGGATGGAGGGACTATAACAATAGGATGTTTCAGCCTAGACAGTGTACCTTGTCCACATGCCAGTGAACATCAGGAGACAGAAGACACGGCCTGCCCAGCTGCTATCAGATGGCCGTGTTCTTTGTGCAGCAAAGCAGAAGAGACTTTTAAGGGTTTTCCAAGGGGATAAAGCAGATTTGTGGGGGAGCCTTTCCATCTAGAACTGGGACTGCGTTGCTGAGGGCTGCATCTTGGTCCTGGTATTTATGGATGTGTTTGCTACATAGGCAATCAGGATCATGGTAGAGATGATATCTTTTTATTAGACCAACAAGACTTTTGAAAAAAAACATTTTAATTGCAAGCTTTCGGGCACAATCACCCTTCATCAGGCATTGGAGAAAAGATTGTAAAAGTTTTCCTGGGTAGAAATGAAAGCTCATATTTCATAGGATTTCACAGAGGAGTCAATAGATGGAAAACTCCTCTGGGGAGGCAATTCAAAGTTTGTTATATAGGAGTTTTTATAGTTTGTTATATAGGAGTAGTTATAGTTACATATAGTTAGTAGCAGACAACACCAGGTGCATTCCACCTTCAACTTCCTCTGTGCAAGAATTAAATTTCTTTTCTACCTAAGGGCATGGGTGACTGATGCCAGTTTAGTCAGGGGGGGCATGTGCCCCCCTCCCCCCCCCCAGTGACCAGTCCTGCCGATCAGAGGTGGGGGGTCCCCCAAGGGCGATCCTGCTGTCCATGGGGCGGGTCCCCCCAGTTGGTCCCATGACAGCAGATCGCTACGGCCGATCACTGCACTCGCTGCAGCCACTTCCAGGAGTGGCTGCAGCCACTTTTGGGAGCAAGAGCCGGCCAATCACTGCAGCCACTCCCAAAAGTGGCTGTATCCATTCCTAAAAGTGGCTGCAGTGAGCACAGCAATCGGCTGGTGCTTTCAGGGGGGGCACCAGTGTTCCTGCCTGCCCCCCCCGGCCATCACCTAAGCGGCGAGCACGGCCATCAGGGGGTGCAACGGTTCTCTCAGGTGGTGCACATGCCTATGGGGACTTCTTACCATCTTTAATTTTCCCTGAGCCTGAGGAAGGGTGTGTGTATTTGTAAACTTACAGAAAAAGATATATATATATATTTGCAATTTCTTAATTGGTCTAATAAAAGGTAACATCTCTGAACCCAGAGCTCTAGAATTTTTCATTTCTTTTTGTCTCAGACCAACATGACTACCAAATGCATCCTTGAGCCAGTATGAGAGCCTCAGGTTAGGAAGATGTGCTATAATATGACCCACCTCAAGTTTCACCCAGGTCTCTCATAACCAGAGACTGGCTTAAGCCCTGAAACCTTAAGGTTTCATATCCCTTCCAAAATTTGCCAACCTGTTATGTGACAACTGTGAATATTCTTGGTACATGTATAAAAATTCAGTCCCTTTTCAATCAGGGTAAGCTCTTGGACTGCTAGGACATCATTTCCTCCTCTGTGAGGACAGGAGAACATATCAAATGCTCAGCCAGCCTATTAAAAAATGGCTCCTCAAGGACTTTGGGTACTCAAGCTCCATCATATTTAAGGCCAGGCTCAAAAAGGCAGTCTTAGAAATTAAGTCCTATCAGGCAGCTACTGAGGAAAGGAGTTGTTTAGGTGTTACACCTCTCACGGCAGTGTTATGTCCTCATAGGATCACCTATGGTGGACTTCTTAACTCTTGCCAGGTACAGTGTGCACAGTGTCTGCTTCCAACAGCATTTGGATGTTGGGTATACCTGCCCTCAGAACAAAACAGGAAGGGCAAAAGGATCAAAACCGGGTGTCTAAATTGATGTGCCGAATTCAATTACTTCATTGTCAGAGTTACTTAGTTCCTGTTGCTGTTGTTGATTGGCTTCAATGCTTTCAGAGTCACAGATTCACCCAAGTTTAGGGCTGGAAGGGACCTCGTGAGATCATCGGGCCCAGCCCCTCTGCTTTGGGCAGGAAAGACTGCCAGGGTCAAATCACCCCAGCAAGGTGTGCGTCCAGTCTTCTTTTGAAGATCTCAAAGGTAGGTGCCTGCACCACCCCAGCTCCAGAGTCTGGTCACAAACCTTGAAGAAGTTTTTCTTTATATCCAGTCTGAAACCTTCTTCTAGGAGTTGATGGCTGTTGCTCCTGGTTTTCAGGAACCAGCGTGGTCAGGGCTCGACAGGAACGTGGGTGCCCAGTCCGTCAGAAAACAAGGGCCCCTCCTTAGGGTCTTAAATGTTTAAATAGATGTCAAATTTGGGGAAATCTTGAACTAGGCAGAACTGGCACACCCAATTGAGTCCATTGGTTTGGATCTGAACATATTTGAATGTCACGCAGAAAGAATTCATAATCCTGAACTGCATAAGAAAATATTTGTGGAAAACATCCTGAGCTCTGTTCAAGGTAGTAGCAATAGTACCTGTAATGGCCACCATCTTGGCCAGAGCTAGAGACTCAAAGCTGCTATAGCATGAGATAAAGGACCAGGGTTTCTTAGCCGGGGCTGAAGCAGAGTCACGTTCTCTTCTACTGGGCAGATATGGGAGGACAGTAGCAGGCATTCATCAGTGAGTCCCAGACCCCTTTCAAGAGAAGTGTCCTAACATATCCAGGCCTTCGTGGCAGTACAGCAATGCCACTCCAATAGCCAACAACTCATTTTTGGAGGTGACATGGAAGAAGGGCTGCCACAACACCAATTAAAGAGGTGCCACTACCTGTAATTAGATTTCTAATTCATTTGATGAGCTTTCTAGCATCTTTTCTCTCCAGTCAGCTAGGAAGAGCAGTTTTGCTCTATAAGAAAATAATGTTAGGGGTATTTTCTAGTTGAGGTAGTCCAGGATTTGAAATCATCCTCATATTCTTTATTTAACACATGGGGGTGGGGGTGTTTTATGGGGGAAGAGGTATTCAGATGAATTTGGGGCTGATTTGATAGCTCTGGAAATGCAGCACAAGCTAACGCAGAGACAGCAGGAATACAAGCTGCTGCAACTCTACCCCGCCATGACTAGCCCACAGGTCAGAGGGTAAACTCTTGACTCATATTAAACTGAACTGGATACAAATCAGTGATTTAGATGGAAGAGCCTCCATGTTATTTTACCAGTTTCCTGAGCAAAGTGGTATTTGTAGGAGAGCAGATACATTCATGCATGATAACTACATGCATATCTACAGGAGTCAGACTGTTTTTCCTACTGGCTGTATAGTCCTATGCATATTTATGATCATTAACAATACTGTTTATTACAGTAGTATCCAAAGCAGTAATCCACACTCTGCACTAACCTACAGGCAACAGTACCAAGCCAGTCACATGAGAGCAACGGTATGTTTTGCTTTTTCTGTTCACTTCAGATTTACATTTTTATTTGCCTATGCCCATGAGCAACTTCAGAGGGGTTCAAAGGCAACATACTGTTGGCAGGCCACGGGTTCAGGACCCATACTCCTGCAGTGCTGATCAAGTGCAGGCCCCAAAAGCACTGGGCCTCACATCAACCTTAAGAGAGAGTCCACGCTCTACAGAGCTGCAGATTTTAAAAGACAAGAAAGACTGGGCAAGAAGTGAATAAATACTACTCTAATTTTACAAGTGGAACCAAACTAGTAGAAGAGATCTCAAGGGTTCACCCTCTGTACAAAGGCAAGATGGGCTCTTCTGAAATGATCCCTATCCCAGATATGTGAGCGAACTGAGGTGCACAGGATTAAAATGTCTGCTCAGTGCCACAAAGGATGGGTACGTCAGACCAAGAGCTCAACGGAGGTTTCCCCAAGCCTTGTCAGATGTCTGACTCATGACCCCATCCTTCCTCATCCTTTGGCCGCTTGGTAATTTCAAATTGCAGTTACATTCCTGCATGTTAAGTATTTTGGAAGAGCTTTCAAAGGTGGGGACGTCAGTCCAGGATTACATATACATTTTGGCTGGGGTAAGGAACACTTGAGGCAAGGCATTAATCATGTTGTTTTTAATCCCAGCTAGGCATGTTTAGCTTTTGAATGTTATGATACTTACTGTTTATTAGGACTCAAATTATTACCCAATTAGGGAAGCTTTAGGGATTTCCTTATAAACTCTGCATGAGTTACCAAAGACATCCGCATATCACTCAAGAGGCATTATTGTAACCCCATCTTCCTATCTAAATGGTCATCATTTACATCTTGACTTCAGCTCCAACAAACCTCACCCAAAACATCTCCAGTGTTTTGTTTCCAAGGAAATGCTTGCACTGAACACAGCCACTAGTGGTTATTGCTATTCATTAGAAAATGGCCCAAAACAACAATATAGATCCAAACAACCTTCAGCCTCAGTGTGTGGTTTGGATCCAAAATTTTGCAAATAGCGCATTTCTTCATAATGAGTCGTATGAAAAAGCCAAATGTAGTCGTTCTCAAACTATGGGTAGCTCAATATCTTGATCCAGACCCAAGTGTTGCAGTTTGAGTCCATCTGTTATTAATTATCCCTGTTCATTTGTATCTCCTTCACCCTGCATTCAAGCAGACTGCAACAGAGCACAACTTATATCCCATAGCTTCAAGGCAGCTATTCCTATCAGAATAGAGAACGGCATTTCATCCATTAGTACCATCGGGCTTAAACATGCCTCAAGGATCCTCTACAGGCTTTGTGGCATCTAATATTTAGCACTTGCCAGCTGCACTTAAAGGGCTAGCATCTGAGCATTCAAGCAGTAAAACATGTGCTACAGTGCCATCATAGCATAGCAAAATTAGGATACTCCAATGAGGAACATCTCCAGATAGTATTACCTAACATGTGCTGAGCAATCCTCCGACTGCTCCACGGACATAATATGACCAGGAAACTGGTGCAATGGGGGGCTGGGACCAACAATGACTGTCAGGTATTCGTCGTTCCCTGCCCTAACACCACACTGGAGCCTTGAACCAAGGGCTCTAGCGCTTAGGACACGTTTTATTTAGATCATAGTAAGCATTACCGTGTGGCTGCTCAGAAAACTTTCTAACTCCTAGTACTACTTCGTCTGATCTAAATCAAACATGTCTTAAGTGTAACATATGACAGGCCTCTAAGTCCAACTCCCTTATGTGGCCTCAGGTCTAGGAACTACACAATATTTGTGCATGCACAGACCAGCAGAAATCTGTTCTTTCTCCACTCAGATGCCTCAAACAACCTACTTTTTCTTTCTGGGGGCCCAGACCCGGGAATCCTGTGCTCTATTTCAAGTAAAAGTTTTGCGTGTCCTGGAATACGTAACACAAATGGATGCAAATGTAGTCCCTTCATGTTCAAAGTTTGCTCACAGACTTGATTGTTCTGCCAAATTACACAATAAAACTTTAACGATCCAGCGCATATATTACAGACATACTAGGAGATGTGCGCTGTTCAAAATGTAGTGTAACAGTGCACTACGTAGCTAATTGCTGCAGAGGTCAGTGACATCCATAAAACTTGACTCGCCATGGGCCCGCATCTACCAGCTCTGCCCTTGATATGATGCCACGATTGTGGGTCAGACTAAGAAGGGGAAGCGCTCTCCAAGCCCAGATGCCAATTCTTGCACCCTCCAGGCTTTTCCTTGGAGGCAGTCAGTACTGAGCAGGCCTGATCCTGCTTCAGATATTCAGATTGGTGATCATAATCTGAGCCACTATAGCTAGGTATGCCATGCTGGTTGGAAGTCCTCCCTACTGGGGAGTCATTGAAACCCAAATGATATGACTGCAGAGGAATTCAGTGATGGAGGTGTTTGGTATTCCCCCTGCAGCAAGTTAAGGTGTTCTTGGACTTTGTGCCTTGTCGTTGTGTGATGGGGTTGTTTGTGGCACACTTGTATGGGATGGGTGCTGATCCTGCCTTGAGCAGGGGGTTGGACTAGATGACCTCTGGAGGTTCCTCCCAGCCCAACTTCTCCACGATTCGATGGAAGTCCATATAAAAGGGATCTGATTCTTATTTATCCCTGGGTCTTTTTGCACCATTCTTGAAGTATAAATGGGCTTCAAAGTGCATATCAAAGTGGTGGAAGAGCTTAGCATAAATGAGAAGCAGGACCTTTATGAACATCTGCCTCGCTAACAGCTGGCACCCTACTCACTGGATTACAACAACCTGCCTTAGAGCTTGAAAAACAATTTTTGGATTAACTCAGAGACACTGTGAAGGGTGTGCAAGTACTAACTGACTGCGCAGTCAGCGTCTTGTGTAGATGCAGCCTGCGATGCTTAAACCGATGCGACCGCAATGGTTTAAGTTTCTTGCTGGGAACTCCTCCAACTCCAGCCCAGATGTTGCCTCGGGGGAATCATTTGCTTTTTTCTCTGTTTATCTGTTTATGTCAGCAATGAAGTAGGAGGGCTTGGCTTTCCCTTCCTTGCCTGGATGTTTATAACAAGCCAGTTCCAGCTAAACAAAACCCAGAAGATATGCATGCATTTTGTAAGACCCCGGGGCTAGGAATGATAATAATGACACATACGGCTCTTCCAAGAGAATGTTCCCCTGGAGCCACAAAGGACTAGTTATATTTTTATTTTTGGTTCCTAGATGAGGAAATGACTGAGGCAATAGTATATATACAGTGCTCAGCATGCAAAGCCAGAAAAAGGCTATGCAAATCATTTTTCACTGTCATTTCCATTTAACTCCATCCATTCTGGGGATTCACATGGCCCTTACCCCCATAGTATCTGAGCACCTCAAAACCTTGCATGTCTTTCTGTCCCAACACCCAGTTGAGACAAGGAAGGACTGGCTCCATCTTACCAAAGGAGAACTGAAGCACAGATGAACTAAATGGCTCAGGTAAGGCTAAGCAGGAAGTCTCTGGGGCGGATTAGGGAGTTGAATGCAGGCCTCCTGGGCCCTTGGCTCCCCTCTCACCACTACATCAACTTATTGCATGTCTCACTGTGCCTTTCTACTCGCACACCATCGCTGTGTCCCACAGTGAGCCCTCTCTGATAACCTGAGCACAGGCACCAGCTGCATTCCCATGTAGGCGCAAGGGTCAGCCCATTCACTAATTCTCACATCAAGCCCTTAAAGAACCCATCAAGGGTGAGAGTTTTTTTTTATTCCTTCCCTTTCAGGCAACCATCCCTTAGCACAGAAATCATATCATAGAAATTAGTGCCCCAGTGCATTGAAAAAAAGAGATTCTATCACCAATTATTTCACAAACCTTGTGGCCTTAGCCCCGCTAATTAAATCTGATCAACAGAGTTAATTCTTCCTACTAGGGATAAATAAACCTCAATGCATTCTGAGCTTTGATTATAGAGAGACCAGTCACCCAGAAATGCATATTCTCATCCAAATTTCACCTGTTTTTTTTTTGTTCCTGGGTCAAAACCCCAGAGAGCAACATTGCAGTGGTTTAGCAGCAGTATCTGGATCTGCAATCCGCTGAGAGCTCCTCTCGTTGAGCATCTAGGGAGTTTTAAGTGGAAGTCAGACTCTGATCTTATGGGTATTGTGACCCTAGCTGCAAACCCTTCCCTGGTGTCGGCAACTCTGTGCAGACTCTCTGCTGGTCCCAGCCAAGCTGGTGGTGGTGGTGGGATGTGGTCAGGGTTTGTTAGACAAGGATAATAAGGCTGGCACAATTCTTTGGGTAGATGTGATATCTTTTACGAGACCAACTGAGGAGTTGGAAAAAAGTTTTTCTCAAGTTTTTGGGCAAAATCACCCTTCTTCAGGCAGAGGAAATCTCTGCTGTTCTGAGACTCCAAGGAATGCAAGAAGCTAAAAGAGTGACAGGATGAAGAAGGGTGATTGCACCCAAAAGCTTGCAAAAAACTTTTCCCCAACTACTCAGTTGGTCTAATAAAAGGTATCACATCTACCCGAAGAACCTTGCCTGCCTGTGTCCTTAGACCAACATGGCTACACCCAACAACCCAGCAACAAGGATAATAATTCACTCCTATGTCAATTGGGCTCTGTATGTGACCACAGAGTCACACTATGCCTGCACTTACTTTCCCATCCTTCTTCAGGGCCTCGCACTAGCTTCAGTAGTGCAAAACAATGGGACAAACATAGTTTCAAGGGGATAACTCTTCTTCCAATCTATCCTAGCACGCTCTTACACTCGTAAACCCATGTGTTTACACAAACACACTGTAGCTTCTCTGCTCCAGGCCATGCCTGTCACTGGCCCTTTCTCCTTGAAAGTCCTTTCCTAGCCCCAATCCTCACAGCACCCTCTCTTGGCAACCTCCCACACGGCACAGCCACTGTTAGCAAGAGAGTTCACTGCCCAAGTGCAGAGGGGCTGGACCCAATGATCTATAAGGTCCCTTCCAGCCCCTAACAACTATGAAACTATGAAACATAACTGCGCTCTGTCCCTTTAGAGGCTGACGGGCCCTGATTTACCACGTTCAGACATGCGAACAAGCCTTTTCCGCACTGAGTGTACAGGGCTATGTCATAGATTCATCTATTGCAAAGCTGGAAGGGACCTTGGAAGAGCATCAGGTCCAGCCCTCTGCACCAGGCAGGAAAACCCACCCCTCTGAGAAGAACTGGAGAGGACTTTCTCCGAAGCCTGCCAACATCTCATCTGAATCAGACACTGAGATCATGTTTTGGGTCCATTGAGGGCGCTCCCTTCCTTCTGACTCCAGCTGCTCCTCTGACACTCCCTCCTTCTTCTGGCCCGGGAAGCCAGCTCTTCCCAAAAACACACTTCAATTTAATATGGTGATGTCAGGTTTAATGTTATTTAAGCAGCTCTGTAATCCTCGCTCTTCTCTGCCGCACTTAGTGCTGCCGGACTGTTAGAGAAGTGTGATGGCGGCTGCTTTCCATTTTCCAATGCAACCAAAGACTCATGAAACCAGGAAGCCAACAGCCCTGGAGACTGAGGACTTCTTACCTGCAGAGCAGGTCTCACCCGGGTAGCGATGGTACCGTACCAGCTTCTCCTGGAACAGATGAGCAGGGAGTCTACCTCCAGAGCTTGCTCTCGGTCTTCCTGCTGGGAGGTCCAATTACAGTGTCAGAGATACGGACATCTGTCCACTAGCAATCGGCCTGAGATCGCCAATTCATTTCACATAAACCATTACAGTGTTTAATCCCAGCTGACCTGAGATGGAGTTGAACCATCAATCTAGTGGTGAAAGGGCTTAATAGAAAGGGTTGATGCTAGTCACCCTGAAGCAATCAGTCCTCTCAATCTCATCTTCCTCTCTCACAGAGAAATAAGACTTGGTTTTGTCTCTTACTTTTTTCATCAACCCAGGGGCCAAATCTTCAGCTGGTGTAAACCAGATTAATCCAATCTGAAGATAAGATTTGCAGTTAATCTAGGTATCCAGCCCTGGTAGGTTTTAGGGCTGCATAGAAGAGAAAGGATCAAGTTAAATCTTTTTTTTGGAGTGAGCTCTGACACGGCAGGGAGAGTGAGACTGGCTGTATGGACCGACCAGGATAAAGCTTGTGTCAAAGGAGGCTACCCCAGAATATTGTCCTGTTAAAGGTATGGGACCAGACTATGAGGCTCTCTGCATGCCTGATGCTGAAGTACAAGAGAGGAAGGCCAGCATTATGGATGGAGAACTTTTATTCCTTTTGTCTGTAGCTCTTTGGGTTCAGGGGCACCCTTCTGTACAGCGCCTAGCACAATGTGGTCACGTGCCCGTGATTTAAGCTCCTAGGTGCAACTGCCATACAACTAACTAACAAAAAATAACAACCACCATCACAAGGTGCAACATCACATCTCCAGAAATAATTAAACGTTATCAAATAACACAGATGGCGCTTTTTAAATTTGCCTTCCAGTTTCTGTTCCTTTATAGGGCACTCAACCAGGGGCAGATCCAGCGAGGGTGTGCTGGTGTACTTGCACCCCCCTTTGACTCCTGCTGTACCCAAAATTTAAAACCACATGCCTGGCAGTAGCAATATGTCTAGCCAGGCAGTGATGAGGGAGTCAATTGAGGTCATGGCTCATTATAATCTACTTGATCCCTTCTACAGTCCTCATTCAATAAGTGTTAACAACCCTCTCTTCTTTTTAATGGTCTTGATGTTCCACCATTCAAGTGATCCTTTGTTCTGCAGTTCAGCTGTCTGTGAGCCGCTTCTGGTAATGAAGCTCCTAGAAATAACTTGACTCCAGAAGATGGGAGTCATGTGAGTATTGGCAACACTGGGTTAAAAAACTTTCTTAAGGCTCAGGTGTGGTTCCAGATCCCATCTCTGCCGCAGACTGGGGCCAGGTACAGGCAGTACACATAAACGGATCCAAGCGATTGGAAATCAATCTAAACCCATAAATGTACCGAAGTTCAATGCCCACAGACTGGTCTAAAAATGGCGAAGCCCAGTCTAAGATAGACTTGGTTCGCTGCATGCACAAATCTAATTGATTTAGGTTAGACCAATGAAGCAAACTTCTGCACCAGAACCCCTAATGGTTCAAGTTAGAGTGCTGTCCTCCAGCATCCCAGGCTCCTTTGTGGCCTCCTGAAACTCCTCCCTTGCAGGGAGGTGCACTTGCATTCAGCTCATGCTCAGCTGCTTCAGTGAGCACCCAGCGGGCCCCACCACTGAGTTCTCCCAGAGCCGAGCTGGTACAGACCCTCTGCCCAGCCCCGTCTCCTGCCCCAGCCATTTGTCAGTCGTGGACAGGCAGCAAGGGAGGTGTCTGTCTCCCCTGTACGAGCCCTACAGAGTGTGTGGCCACACATCCAGCCAGGGACCCTCATGCCCCATGCTCTGGCACTGCCCCGCGGAGCCCGACCCTGGCTCCTGCACACCACATCTCAGTGGCCAGGGCCAGGCACCCAATTACCTGGATCCCAGCATGGACCCCCCTGCCAAGGAAGAGCCAGCCCGTGTGGGCAGCTCACCTTTGCAGGGGGCAGAACATGGAGGCAAGCCTGTGACCTCCGCAGCTCAGCCACTGTCCACAGGCACCTGGGCCATGGGCACCTGGGATGTTGCAAGGCTTTTTTGGCCCATAGCTCCAGGGTCCCAGAGTAGTTAAGCCCTCCTCAGGCTTTTTGGACATCTGTACTTGTCCTGGGTGTGTATCCTTGAGCAAATCCCTTATGGTTGAGTCCTAGTCAATCTATTAGGTATCCAAGCACAGTCTTATGCCACTGCTCAACACCCTGATGAGGCATTCAGTGCAAAAAGGGGGTGGTTTGTCCTTCTTATCACTGCTCCTTGTGACTTAGTCTTAAGGTTAAAATGATGGTGCATTGCAGAAGTAGACGTTAATGTTTTTTCATGGACTTGAGCACTGTGGAATAGGGCTGCCTTTAGGTGCATCATGGACGGAGCATGAGCTGGCTCCTAATTTCGGTGAGCCTCAGCTCCTCACCTGTCGAAGGACAATAATAACTCTACCTCCATCCAGGCTGGTCTGTCTTGTCCGCTTAAATAAGAGCTCTTCAGAGTCTGGACGATCCCTCCTGATGTGCTTGAACAGTCCCCAGCAAAATGGGGTTAGGTCTTGGCTGTGTATTCTACTTTAATACCAAAATGAACAAATTTGGAATAAAATGTACAAATTTGGAATAAAACACATTTTCTACAGGCTTGATACAGCCAACAGGCCATGAGGTGCTAAGCCAGGGGCCTTTCTTACTATAAAGGGTATTCTTTAACACGAAAGATGGGTAACAACTTAAACATATGGGAATAAGACTCCACTCTTCAAACACCGAGAGGGTAATGATATTTTAACTACAGCTGAGTGCCCTTCATTTCATACATGGAAATTTTTTTTAAAGGCACCACACTTCATTAACTGTTTTTATAGTGCTTGTTTCCGGCGGCAGGGGGCTGTATCTTTGATTTGCTCATTAGCAGAAGTGCCCTTACAAATGATAAGAAGGATCCCATTATTTTATGAGATGCAAAACTAAAGCCACATAAAAACCATGAGCAGCAATGATAGCTTTGCCATTTGATAAATGCTCTGAACTGCCTGTCAGACAGATACAGTAGTCATAAGAGACCCCTAATTAAAACGATGTGCTACAAGAGAGTCAACAATGTTCTATTTTCTTTCCAGGCCAGCTCTCTTTTTCATCTGAGAAATTAATTTTGCCGGATGATTAAATGGAGCTACTGAGAATTTTTTTAAGCAGGAAGTTGGGGCGGTTTTCTCAGCATTCAACATCGGAGGTTGGCGAAATCCGCTCATTGTGGCACATTGCCTCAAGGGGGAAAACCCCATTCAAAATCAATGCCACAGTGACAACTTACCACAGGTGACAACGGACCCACTACACCTTCATGGGGTAGCGTGTGGGGGTCCGGAGGAAGAGGGAACTCTGCTTTTTGTCTGCCTCTAGCTTGCCCATTCAACACCAAGCGTTCTCCCATAATCTTTCCTGAAAGAACCCCATGGGTCACCGTCTGATACATCTCCTCCAATTTTACTCATACTTTACTCCACGAATATCTGCCTGTGATGGGCCTTGGGGAAGGATGAGTTCAGTGCAAGGAAGGGGGGAGAATCTGGCCTTCCTGGAAAGTGCGCCCCTGCTCTGAAGGAGCGGTGTTGGAAGCGGCAGGGCTCCAGCTTTCCCGATATCGAGACAAAGCAGGCAGTCTATCAGAGAAAGGGTACCCTCTAGTGACCAAGACAGGGAACAAAGGGTGTGCAACTCAGCAGCGATTAGCAAGAAAAATACAGATTAATGAATAAAGACACGGGTGAAGTCAGCTGGGTGAGACTGAGGGAGGCGGTGCCAGCTGCCTGTCCATATGGATCTTTTGCTTAAGAAAACTAAAAGAAAGGAGGGCAAGACCCAACATTGCCTGGTGTCTGAGATTCACCTACAGGGATATCTCATCCCAAGCTAGATGAAAAGGAGTGCGGAGACGTTAACGGATCTGTCTTTGGGGCTGAGAATGGAGGAAGTGGAGGGGGGCAGCTGTGTCATCCTTGCACCACCACATCTGCTGCTCATTTGCTTTAGCTACCCACAGGCCAGCACTTTGATGCATTGTAAATAATCTGAGGTGGAGCGACTGAGACGGGAGGGGAAGTGTTATCTTGCCTCCAGATGTGCTAATGGATGGCTCAGTCTTTGCCAGTGGTTGCCAAGAGGAAGCTGTTCTGCAAAAGAAAAGGAGAGGAAACAAAGGAAATATCAGCAAGATTGTGTGGAGTCAGGCAGGGCAGGAAGGGAGGCCTCTATCTATGTGCCCCCCCCCCCCCCATTTCCATAATGTTTGGGTACCTCCTACATTGCAATGAATTTAAAGTCATGAGACTAAATAACCCTTCTCTTCTCCAGACTAAACAGCTCTCATTTAGGTGGGGCCGTTAGCCCTGTTTCCCAGAGGAGGAATTGAGGCACGATGTGATAAAGTGACTTGCCCAAGGTCACAGAAGAAGTCTATAGCAGAGTAGAGAACTGAAGCCAGGTCTCCTTGGTTAAAGCAGATGGTGGAGGGACAAGGCTGAGATGGGCTGGGATGCCTAGGCTGATGTCAACTCAGAGCATATCTTACAACAGGAGCAAAGTTTGCAGGACTTTCAAGGAGCTACGGAGCTTTCTTCTGGGCTGGAAGGGACCTCACAAGGTCACCTAGTCCAGCCCTCTGCTCAGGGCAGGATTGTCGCTAACTAAACCATCCCAGCCATGCATCTGTCTAACTTGCTCTTGGAAACTTCCAGGGCATAGAGACCCCACAACTTCTCCAGGCAATCTGTGCCAATGCTTGACCACTCTCAAGGAAAAGCCCATCTTCTTCTCTATAATCATCCTTCAGGTGTTTGAAGACTGTTATCCAATTCCTCCCCCTCCCATCCCGTCTTCTCTCTTCCAGACTAAATAACCCCAGTTCTTTCAGCCTTTCCTCATAAGTCTTGCCTCACAGGTCCCTAATCATTTTTGTTGCTCTGCGTTGGACTCTTTCCAGACTGTTCACATCCTTCTTGAAGTGCGGGGCCCAAAACTGGACACTGTGCTCCAGGTGAGGCCTCATCCATGCTGAATAGAGCAGAAGAATCACCTCCCTTGATTTGCAAGTGACACCCCTGCTGATACCGCCTAGGATGTGGTTGGCTTATTTTTGCAACAAGACATGCTGTTGGCTGATATTCAACTGATTGGATGTTCTCATCCTGCCTGTATATTGGCTACAGAGGTTGAGTATTTCCACTTTGCAGCACAGGACTCGAGCTTCTTTATTGCTCTAAAGTGGTGCTGGCTGATAAGCAACGCCTGCATGGGGAAGGGAGCTGCCCCCTATACACTATACTCAACCTACATATAGTGTTTGCTAAAGCATCTGGGTTAACATACGTGGTATAAATGCAGGATACTAGTATGGCCCGAGCAATCTGATACCAGCATATGACTGATCACACTAAGCCCTTCCTACTGCATTTTGCATTAAATACTTTATTACCCACATAACACCTGAAGCCCCAATCAGGGTCTATGCCCTGCTGTGGTTGCATGGTGGAATAAGATATGACTCCTCATGCACACACACACAATCTTACTTCCTAATCACAGAATCCAGCACCATCAGTACTAATAGTGAAGGTCAGTTATCTATCCAGTTGCAAACACTAACTTGTCCTTATGGGACACGTACCAGGCAAACACAGTGCACCTTCAGCCATAGTACAGAGCCAGGTAAGAGGTCACCATAGAAAATATCATCCCACATGGCCGTGCGAGTTGTCAGGATGAGTGAGTGGGGAACATGCTCCTTTGGATCTTGGAACATAAATGTCAGTGGCCGCGTCTACACATGCTCTTAACTGCAGAGTAGACTAATTCATGGTGGAGTAAAGCATCACTGTCTAGACATGTGATGGCATTAGGCTACGATAAACTAATTAACGCTTCAGCCAGCTCGAACTGCTACGGAGTTTATTGCTTTGAATGAATTGCATGTGTAGATGCACACAGTTATATCAGTTAAAAAGCAATGTGGGCCCCTTCTGTTTTACCTGGTGCAAAGGCTGACAGGCTATGGCCCATCCAGTCATTTTGCCTTGTAGACTGGAGATTACACTGGCAGCAAACTTGCCCTACAGTATTACACAGCCTCAACTTTTCAGAGAGTGCATCTGCACATTTGTCCACCCCGTGACCGCAGCTGAACTCACACGTGGGGAATTTGCACACACAAGCAGCTGCTTGACTCTCTGCTAGCATGTGGAAATACTGGACATGGATGAGGAGTTCAAGCAGTTATATAAGAAAATGAGGTGCCCAGCTATGACCTCCCTTTTGATCAGAACAACTTTTTGAAAATTGGGATCAGGGCTGCATAGATTTTAGGCCTGCGGTGTGAGGAGTCCTACTGAATCTCTCATCTATTAGCCCATTGCCTTTGCAGGCAATAGAGGCCCTAACAAGCAAAATGGAAAGACCCCTCATTATTTAGTTTTGTTTTTGTGAGGCCCACTCCAGAAACAGCCAACAATGACTAAGTGGCCTGAAATGAATGGCAGGGGTCTTAATTGTAAGGGGCATGTGCATGCATCACAGAAACCAGAACAGCTATTGGCACTAACTGGGCCCTGGACTGGCAGAAAGGCTAAGACTTGAATGAGTTGTGAGCATGCACTGTCTTCCCTGTCCCTTCAGGTGATCCCCCTAAAATGCAGGCCAGGGAGTCTGAGAAGACTTGTGCTACTACTGCTTGGGCTGTGAATAAACCAGAGGAGAGGGAGCCATTCCCTAAAGCAAGAGGCAACACTTTTCACCACTGACAAACTATCATCCCTGCCTTCATAACCTTGGAGCTAGACCACTGCAATGTGCTCTGCACAGGTTTGCTCATGAAAACCACCCAGAAGCTGCAGCTGGTGAAGACCATGGCAGCTCCTTTCCTGATGGTGTTGGGTCATGGGGAACATATAACTCCAGTGCCCCAAAGTCTGCACTGGCTCCCAATAGCTTTCCAGGCACAATTCAAGGTGCTAGTTTTGACCTATGAAGCCCTAAATGGTCAGGGCCTTATGTATCTAAGGGATGTCTTACAGTTTCATAGTCATTAGGGGCTGGAAAGGACCTTACAGCTCATCAGGTCCATCCCCCCTGCATGTGGGCAGGAAAGACTGCTGGGATCAAATGATCCCAGCAAGATGGGCATCAAGGGGAGTCTTACTCCCTTACACCCTACTGTGATCCCTGAGGCTAGCCGAGGGCAACCTCCTGCCAGCTCCATCCATACAGTAAGTGCAACTGGAGAAAATCCTTTAAGGTCATTCCCGGCGGTCACTTCCCAGCCCTAGCCCTTCCTCGCTCTTGAGGCCCACCCAAGCCCAAGCCTTTCAGAAGCATTGCAAGACCTTCCTATTTGGGCAGGTGTTTAGCAAGCAAAGCTAGGCCTGTTGGGAAGGGGAGGAGCAGGGAAGGTCTCTCTCTCTCACATGGATATTTTAGCTCCCTTTAAAATTGTGTTGTTCTCTTGTCGCTCTCCCGTTTCATAAATTATTCTGTTCTCTGACTGTATGGCTCCGTGAGCCGCCGCTGGGGAGAGAAACAGAAGTCAAATGAAATACATAAATAAACCCGCCCCACATTAAACACCACACCGTCAGTCTGATCTCCTCTACCCTCCTCCTCTTCTTCGGTAACAAGAACCCTAATCTTCTTTCCCTCTCCTAATCCAGCCTCTCATTTAAATGCAGTTATAATCAATATCCATTCTCATGCAAGGCCACAGGCAGCTGCTAGGTCCCCTGCCCTGCTGTGTGCCTCTCTATATCCTCAGATCTGCGGGGCCGTTTCTCTCTCAGCCCCCTAGGTAACAATGTCTGGTTCAGGAGCAGTTCACGTGCTCTGCAAAGTGACTTCTTTCCTGCAATGCCTTCGCGGCCCCTCAGATCCGCAGGTCTGCGAGCAGACCCGTGTCGACGTGGTGGAAAGGCCTCTCATGTGTGCCGCAGGTACAGAACAAGGCTTCTATATTGGAGGGAACAAAGAAGTACGCAATCAGCCTGAGCGGCTTATCATTATCAGCTTAGTGGATGTAGGTCTGCGGGGAATTTTAATCACCAGAGACACTTTCACACAGGGAGAGACAAAGATACCATCAATTCCCTTAAACAGATACCGGCAGGGTTGAGTGGCAGCTCCTGGGAGGCCTCTTTTCCTCAGGCTGGTCCTTGGTAGGGATGAGTTAGACCCATGCTGATTTACATCAGCTGAGGATCTGGCCCCCTGTCTATGGTGGTGGTCTGCAAATTTCTATGTCCTGCCTCTGAACAGCCTTCCTTTCCCCACTTAGGGGCTGCTTTGATTTAGCAGAAGGGCCTGAGCAAAGCCCTCCCTTGCACCAAAGGCGGTAGCTATTAAAAGCAATTCACGTGCCTCCAGATAGGCCTTTAGCCCCAGAAGATCCACTTTCTTTGGGTACACACCAGCGTCCATCACCAAAGACACCCTAGGGAGTGATGTTACTTGCACTCACATCCAGCTGCCTCCAGCAGAAATGATGAGGTGCCCATTTACAGCTGGGTTGACCAAGATCCAACTTGTGCTTCTGGATCTGCAACAAAACACCTCTACCCACTCTGCCCCAATGTCCCCTGCAGTGCATATACTGGTTTTTTGCTCCTGTTTTGTCTTTCTGAATGTCTTCATGGAATCATTAAAAAAAAAATCAGGTTGACAGCACCTTCTGGAGGTCTTTATGGCAAGGTTATCCCAGTCTAAACCAGCAGAGACGACCATCCCACTTGTCTAACCTGCGCTTCAAGACTTCCAAGGATGAAGAGTCCACAACGTCTCTGGGCAGCTTGTTCCAGGGTTGAACTGCCCTTGTACTTAAAACTGCTTTTCTTAATAAGTCCACCCAAAACTTCCCTTGCTGCAGTTTCAGCCCGCTACTCCTTGCCTTGTCCTCTGTGGACCAGACAACTGTTGGTTATATCCTCGTTATAACAACCCTTCTTGTATTTGAAGACCATGAGCAAATCCTCCCCCCAGCTCTGCAGTTCTACACTGAGCATGGCTCTTTTTCAAAGCAATCACATGACTGATGGGGTCCTGGCTAAGAGGAATTGCCTTTTTTCCCCCTCTACCCATTTGATCTAAAGCATGTGTGACTGGTCATTCTTTTGCCAGATGATGAAGCTAAGAGTGACCGAATCGCTACCTGTTGGCATGTGCCCACAAAACCATACGAAAATACAAAACTGGTTGTGTCGTACATGGTTTTTTAAAGGCCTATCTTCCCTGTTGTGCTAATGTGGGTTGTCTACCCTGAGTTACTCCACTCATGTTCACCTAGCTCAAAAGAGAAAATGGATGCACTCAAAGTAACACGTGAGTCATTGTGTCCACAGCACTGGCACTGCAATCATCACGTGTGGTGCTAAGATTTCCGGGGTGCACAGCCCATGGTTCTTCCCTTCCACGGTGGTGTAAACCGGCTCAGATTAAGATCACATATATTCTGAGTGAAAGTCCTCTTGGATGTTTAATACAGTTTAACTAATCCACTTTAAACAGTCATTCAGATTAATTCTCCTAAGTGTCCTAACATTAAGGTTTCCCCCAAGATTGCTTGTTTGTCCCATTCCCCGCTTTTAATAAACCCTATTATAGTTTACTTTTGCATGTAAGGCGTGCAGTTTCTTCCAATTGGAGCACTCATGTAGCGTTCATTTTCCCAGGCTTCTAGGTGGCAGCTTGAGCCAAAATACAAAATTTGTGTTGAGCCCCTAAGTTTGACCTTGATCTTTTGTTACTGCCATCCAGTACATGGCAGAAAAGTTACATGTTGGGTGTAAGCAACACTGGTCTAGCAATCCTTTCCCAGCTGAGTGTGGAGAACCTGTTTGTCCTATCTGAGGATTGTGGGAAGACAAGGGAGGACTATCGGCACTCAGGTAGGGCTGAGCTGCATCCGCACTCCAGAGTGAAGGAGTTAGGAGCTGAGGGTTTGATCTGATTTGAACTGTAACCAGACCTAGAAGAGGGCATAGGAAGCTCTATTTAACCCTGGTAGACTACAAGAGCCAGCCAACCAGTCACAGATCAGGAAACAGGTAGTTAGTCATATTTGTCTGAAGTTAGGCAAAGGCAGAACTGGGTGGTCAGCTTACTGCACAGCTAAAAAAGTTCTTCAACTCATGTGGTAAAGACTTGAGTTGCCTATACACATGCTTAGAAGCGTGTTTGTGCGTGTGTGTGTGGGGAGGCATTTTAATTAGAGCAGTTCCTGGGCAGCCGCTCTAATTAAAATGCCACACCATCACATGTATTAAGCCCCCACATGTTTAAAAATGCCTGTGAGATGTTTTATCTAAACCTCATCCAACAAGATTTAGTTAAAATCCATGGGGGCTTAATACACATGACACTTGGATGACGCTACAGTGTTTTAATTAGAGCACGGAGCAGACTTGATGAATCAGTCTAATTCGAATGCCAACAAGCGCTTGTATAGGTAGCCTTTGCGTCTTGATATTTTGGGTTAGCATTCAGGATGTCTATGCAAGGGCTCACGGTCTGTTAGATGTATGCGGCTGCTCACAAACTTCCCGCAGCCCTCTCCTTGAAACTGCCCCCATTACAAACTACTTATCCTGCAACCCTCCATACAGCACGTTGTACCTGAGACACTAACACCAGTTTTGCTTCCAGGATCCATTTAATACTGACAAAGTTAGCTGAACTCATCTCATTAACAGTGCTGGGTATAAAGTGGGCCCCTCATCAGCTACGGTTATGGCCAACTGACATTTATTCCACAGCCAGCATAGTTGCTCAGCAGAGAGAGTGAGCCCATAACGATTCCCAGATGTTGCAAGCTGAGCCAGAGGTCTCATACAGACTAACGGACAAAGCAAAAGACTAAACGGACGGTTTGTTTAGATCAGCTAGGACAGCATCTAATTAGCGAGGGAGGGCAGGCGCTCCTGCCAGGGCCCTCCCAGGGCTAGGGACAGGGCTGATAGCCTGGTCACATGGAAGCACGCAAGCCAAGTGAGGCAGAAAGCATTTCACAACGCCACGCTGGAGCTCTCGGCCAAATGGAAAGCTATGCTCTGACTCCCTTCTGCTGCCACCGCAGTGCGAAGCAGCTGCAAACTAGCACCAGAGCAGTGCAAAGCATCTAGAGGATAACAGTGGTTCAGTCCTTTCATCTCCAAGTCTGTCCCTCCTCTTTGGCAGGCTGGGTAATGAAGGAAGTGACACAGGACAGGCAGAAGCTGGTTGGGTTAACCAGATTTATTCCTGAAGAAGGGAGCCTGATCTGGCCGGAGGCTGGGTGCCAGGTCTCCTAGATGATATCTCTTGCTCTGCTACTGGCTGATTTTCTATGTGATTTGGGGGCAAGCCCCCAAGGGCAATTATTCTGAATTAAGGCTGAGGTTCCTGCATCCATATATAGGCAGGTAAAAGAAAGGGGCCTTTTTGGAGTTGGTATTGCTCAGCCCTTTGAAGAAAGGGGCCCTAACAAAGTCTCTTCCTAACTCAGTTTGCCTTTCAAGATAAGGAAAGACAATTTTTGGGTCCAGCGCACAGATTTTTTGGGTAGGTACATACAGGGCTTCTAGACCATAGTGGTGGTGTGGCTGCAGCACTGCTGGCCATGCCCTGGCCACCTATTCCCACTTACATGCTCCAAGGCTGGAAAATATGGTGGTGAAGCTGCTTGAGGGTCATCCCAGAAAAAATGTTACTGTCATAGTGGGTTGTGGACGGCCAGGTCTGAGGGTCACTCAGGGTCAGAAGAAGCAACTAAAATCTGAGGGGAGAGTTCAGAGTGCAAGTGTAGAGAAGCCAGAAAGCTAGAAGCCATGAAATCTGTCTAGGGAACCAATTTGGAGATCCAGAGGGTCTGGCAGAGCATGAGGTCAGGGGCTGGGTCAGGTTTCCAGGAGATCAAACCAGAGTTGGTTCAGAGAGCCGAAGGGTCAGGCCAGACTCAGGGTCTATGGACAAGCTGGGTTGAGTTGCCAGGGAATCCATCAGAGACCCAATAGAGGCATAAGCCAAGGTTGTATACAAGACAGAGCATTGTTGGCCAGACATTTCCCCTTCAGGGGCAAGCATTTTTATAGGAAGGGGTTAAGGGTCAGCTGACCCTGCCTGGCCTCTCTGGTTGCAGGAATTGGGTGGGTGGCTAGGCCCAGATATTGGGATCTGACCACCTATTCCACCCTAATGCTCAGCTGAGGAGGTAGCAGGCTGAGACAAGTGGCCACATCAGGTAGACTGAGGTTCAAGGCCATGGCCTGATAGCTGCCAAGCCCATTGGAAACCAAGGTCTCAAGAACAACCACAGAGGAATACTTCTGAGTAGGAGTGAGTGGATGGGCCATGTTTAGGGCTTTACAATGTAGAGGTGCCTGTCATATTTCACTGCCTTATTTCCAGATCTGTACAATGAAGATAGCAACACTTTCTTGCCCCACAGTATGTGTTACTATGGTGGTAGGAGCCAAACAAGTATGCATATGCATAGGCAATGGAAAGGAAGGGACCATGGGTTGGGAGTTGTAGGAGGAGATGACACTGGTCTTTTGTGACTGTGCTTGTAGCTTAGTGTCCAAGTCCCAGCCCCTGTGGGTGTATCTACATATTCATTGTAGGCATTGTAATTACAGCTCATTAAGTTAGTAGGTGTGATAATAGGTACTAACTTAATGTGCCGTAATCAACGCTACTGCGCATTACTGCAAATGAAAACTTTTTGTGACTCATTGGACTAATATACTGTGTGTTAGCACAGTTTTTACCAGCCATGCTAATGTGTAATAGAATTAGTCCAATAGGCATTATGTATCGTATCTCATGTAGATGCACCCTGTGTGAACATCTCTGCCCCAGTAACAAGCATTTGGACAGTTCAGATGCTCCACTGCATTTGTAAACTGTGCTATTTTTTTCACCCAACCAGACAAAACCATTTGGAAACCAGAAGTGACCTGTATCGAGCAAGCGAAGTGCTCAGATATTGCTTTCCAGCTGTTTTGCCCCCCCCCCCCCCTTCACAATAATGAATTTTTCAGCTCTGTCAAGCTTATCTTTGCAGAGCAGAAATGCCACTGATCAAATTTCTACAGGCCAGCTCCAAGTTCCAGCAGAGCCATGTGGTCAATGTAAGGCTCACAGCCCAACATATGGTGTGTCATCACTCAAAGGAGGATCCAGAAATTCATGAACTCATGACAATGTTTAAGGTTATATTGCCGTTCATCCTGAACACAGTTGGCTGGAAACCAGGGTTTTCAGCTCTGCAGAAATCTTATTAAATTTGGTTTCAGCCTCAATCTCACTGATACCAACATTATTGGTAACAGATCTGAGATGGTTGATGGGCAAAACATTCCAGGGGCAATAAACTTTGACAAGATTTTGTTTCATCCATTCCCACCCAGCTCTTAATATCTGAATTCACATGTAACATCCCAAACATTGCATACAACCTACTGCAGGTAGACTTGCATCCTTACAAGCTATAAGCCTGGAAAAGCAAGTAAATCAGTAATCTTGAGGAAGAGATAGTCTCATCTGAGTTTGAATCTATGGCACTCTTCAGTGGTACTTTGCATAGAGATCTTGACATATGACACTGAAATTTAGGTTTCTCACTAGAGAAGAAAACATGGTCCCACAAAATGGATTGTGACCTGCAAAAGGTGCTGGCCTCTCCCAACTCACGCTAGCATGTTCTCAAGTATTTGTGAGAAAAACTAAAGGGATGTATATATCTATCTATTGATTGATCAATTGATCAATTGATAGATATATAAAGGGTAAATGGGATGACTAGAGTTCAGTTTGCTTGAAATTAAGCCAAGGCACAATCACAGAAGACCTGATAAATGGCACACTCAGTAAAGAAATAAAGGATGGAAGAATAATTAATTCCAGCCAATATGGTTTTACACTTAATAGATCTTGTCAACCAACTGTATGTATGAAACTACAATACTAGTCTGGTTGAGAAAGGTAATAATTGACACAATCTACTTTGCATTCTGTAAGGTGGGCACCATAGTTGGAGGAACACAGGACTGGACAGGACTTTGGGGATCATTTAGGCCCATCTTACACCTTCACAGGTGCCTCTTCATATAATCCTTTTCAAAATGATATCAAGCTCCATCCCAAAAGCTAGTATGTTTTTGATCCTACCACACCTATAGGAGGCTCCTCCAGAATCTCATTGCTAGGAGGGGTAGAAACCTTCTTATTTCTTGTTGAAAACGTATGCCTGGTCTCTATTTATACCCATTTAGTCTTGTAGCAATGCTGTCTTTTACCTTAAACTTTGCTTTCTCCATCTTGGTACTTACTCCCCAATGTATAGACAGCCCTTTAGCCTTTGCTTTGCTAAGCTACACAAGCCAAGTTTTTTCAGTTTCCTTTTCTTGGATAGTATCTCCATTCCCCCAATCATCCTAGTAATCCTTTTCTGTACAATTTTCAGTTTCACTTAATCTTTCTTAAACACAGATGACTGGAGTTGTACACAGTATTCTAGATAGGTCCCCACCCAAGTTCTTGTACAATGGCACCAATATTTCTGCCTGTACTGGAAATATCTTGATTGCTATGTTATGGATCACCCTTTCCAAGACTGCATCACACTGGCGGCTTATAGCCATGCTGTGAATGACAAATACATCCAAGTCCACCTCAGTCATTTCTACTTGATGAATTCCCAGGTTACAGCAAAAATCTTTATTAGTCCTCAAGTGCATCCTCTTGCACTTGAGGGCTGTACTATTGAGTTTCATACCTTTTACATTATCTCTGGTCCATAGAGTCATCTGTCTGGTCCATAGAGTCATCCAAGCTAGCAGAAAGCAGATTTAGACTGGACATTAGGAAGAACTTCTTCACAGTTAGAGTGGCCAAAATCTGGAACGGGCTCCCAAGGGAGGTGGTGCTCTCCCCTACCCTGGGGGTCTTCAAGAGGAGGTTGGATGGGCATCTGGCTGGGGTCATCTAGACCCAGCACTCTTTCCTGCCATGCAGGGGGTTGGACTCGATGATCTTTTGAGGTCACTTCCAACCCTAACATCTATGAATCTATGAATTGTTTCATCTGGTATTTGCAATACAGCCTCCCAACTTTGTCCAATTAGCAAATATCAGCAGTACACTCCTAATGCATGCCAAAGTTATTAGTGAAGATATTTAAACAGGATCCATCTCAAAACTGATCCTTGAGGAATTCCACTAGTGACGTTCCTTTGGTCTACTATCTCCCCTTTCAAACCAATACATTGCTGTCTCCTTTTGAGTTAACTCCTTTCCCCTATTAGAACCCCTTTACTAATCCTTATCTCTTCATCTTACCTAATCATTTCCTATGTGGTAGCATATCAGTGCTTCATTGAAGGCCTGAGAGATGAGAAGATCCACATTTCTTGCATCTAGAAAGTTATCTTATCAAAGAAACCTATTACCTACTAGTCTAGCATGATCAGCCTTTGGTAAACCCATGCTGCATTTTATTTTATATTCCACTAATTGCCTCATTTAAATGTAAAATTATCCTTTTTCATCAAAATCTGTTGTAAAACTCTGAGTACTACTGAAGCCAGACTTACAGATGTACAAAGGCAAGACTTGCAGATGTATAGCTGTGCAGTGGCATTCACAGATTCACAGAAGTTTAGGGGTGGAAAGGACCTCATGCGATCATTGGGTCCAGCCCCCCTGCTCTGTGCAGGGAAGACTGCTGGGGTCAAATAACCCCAGCAAGGTGTGAGTCCAGTCTCTTTTTGAAGATGACCAAAGTAGGTGCCTGCACCACCCCCATTGGGAGTCTATTCCAGAGTCTGGTCACATAAACTGTGAAGAAGTCTTTCCTTATATCCCATCCCCAGTCTCAAAGACAGCCTAACATCCTGATAAAAATAATGAATGCTATGTACAAGCATCAATGCAGCCGATGTGAATATGGATTCAAAACTGGTTAACAAGTCTATTCAAAGATAGAAGTAAATGAGATTTCTTCAGCCAACAGGAATATTTCTAGTGGGGTCCTGCAAGAATCCATTCTTGCCCCAGTGCTATTCTATATCTTACTTTATTTCATTTCATAGACATTTCATAGACTTGTAAGGATCATTACTTGTAATTTCATAGATTTCGTAGACATTAGGGCTGGAAGGGACCTCGGAAAATCATCGAGTCCAGCTCCCTGCCCAAAGGTAATATGTGCAACTGATACTGAACCAACCTGGAATTCTTGGTGAGATTGACATCTTTGAACAACATGGTTTAATACAGCCAAAAACCAAAATTGGGCGCTTTGTTTAGGATCAAAGGTTTTAGATAACCTTCACAAGATGGGGTACCGCATCACAGAACTCAGGAAAAAAGAACTTGCACGCAATAGCAGATAACCAACTGAACATGAGCCCCTAATTGATGCTGTAACTAAGTGGCCAATGCAGTCTTTATAATTAGGATCATATTTAGTAGCTGAAGAGGGGTGGATTTACCTCTGTATGGTCTCACTCACTAGTGCTATATTACCGAAAACTGTGTCCAGCTCTGAAATCCATACTTCACAGGAGTCATTAAAACATTAGAAAAGGTTCAGAGGAGAGATACCAGAATGATTTAAAGTTTCAAAAACATGATATATAACAAGAGACTTAGAAGCTCAATCTATTTCATTTATTCCCCCCCCCCCCCAAAAAAAAGGTTATAAACAGAGTTAATCGTGGCTCTTAAACATTTTACACAGGGAGGATAGTTCTGGTAATAGATAGCTTTTTAATCTTGCTGAAAAAGGCATAATGAGATCCAAAAATTGTAAGCTGACGCTAGGTAAACTCAGACCTCAGCTTTCTTTTCAAAATCAAAAAGCTTTTATCCCTTGTGGAAAAAGCTGGGTTTTAAAAATAATATTTTAAAGCTACAAACAGCAAGGACTTCAGTTCTGTTGTTTGAACACAACGCTGTGTCCATCTAAATATTTACCTATTCGAAAAAAAACCCCTAGCAGTATATCCCGTTGCACAAAACATAAGACCTTGTCTCTTTAATGTGCTTATTTCTCAAAATAGCAGCTTAGAAAGCAACGTGCTAAATATAGGCCTCAGGTCTGCCTGGCTCCTAAGCACTTATCCAACTTTAAGCATATGAGCACTGAGCAGTCCCACTGAATTCAGTAGGACTACTTGGCTTTTTAAAATTAGGCACTTTCTCACAAACACTGCTGAATCAGGGCCGCGAGAGGAAACTAAATGAGCAGATGAGAAGAAAAGACACAGCCTCTCACTATAATAAAAAAAGGCTCTGCAGAAGCACTGGTTGTGATTATAGATTATACTACACATTAAGCAGTTGCTTTGGCTGATGGGAAAATAACTCCCTTTCAATTCTGAGCAACTAAAAAACTGAACAGGACATTCCTGCCTATCCCACGGGTGATCAGTCCAACAGCTGCTGCTAAATTATTGTCAGAGACTTCCTAGTTCGGGCAGATGTAGAAATGCACAGTCTCCCCCTGGCCTCCCCCAAGCCAAGCCCTTACTGGAAAGAACAGTTGTTGTCCCCGCTGCGGATGCAGGGAGATTTAAGGAGCTGCTGCAGGGGTCAGTGCAACAAAAGGAGCTCCCAAGAACTAAATCCCACTAATCCAAGGGCAGAGCCTTAATATGGCATGCCTGCAATTACCGGTTGAAGTTAAATGTGAGCGAGCCTGTGCACAGACAGTTCAGAGGGGGGCACCAGTAGAGCCCCACAGGGGCTGAATTTGGGGTCAGGGGTAGGCTTTGAGGGGAAATCGCAACACAAAACACCTGGAACCAGAGGATCACTTATGCCACATATGATCAAGAAGCCTTTTGACTCTGCATGGGGTGTGGAGAATTCAACCCCCTTCATCAGCCATCAGGAGTCCCAAGGCAAGAACTGTCCCTGGTGCTGAACATGCATTGCCTTTACCTATACCAGGACCAGGTTTCAAGAAGTAGCCCTGCCGCTAACCTGGAGCTGATTGTCTGTAGGGTGATTTATTCAGGAGGATTATTTCCCTTGGGCTACAGAATCTGTGGAGCGTATTTCTAGAACATGCTGGACCGTGGGTTCCCCGCAATTCGGTATTTTGCATCTCGGGGACAGATGATCTAGGTTAGCAACACGGCTGCAAGAATGCACTGGTGACCCGGTGAGTAGAGGGTGTCTGCTCATTTTAGAGAGCAAATCTACTCTGATCAGCCAACTTTTCAAACAAAATGACATTTTATTGTAAAGAAAAACGTGGGGAAATTGCTGTGGGTTTCTGATGTTGGAGCCTGGATGTGACTAGAAAGATTCATATTCCCAGGGTATTTTTGGGATTTGATCTTTATATTTTAAAGGAATAATGATGGCACATCCCTTTACAGTCTCTGTGTTTGAGTGTTACTTAACAGACCTTAATCCTTCTTTTTCTCCACACTGTGATTATCTTTCTATCCATCCTTCATTTTACCGGGTTTAAAATGCAACACACTGCACAAAAAGTTCTCATTTGATCTATATGCTCTATAGTTATGCACACACGGGACTTGAACCTTCATTCTTTATACACTCAAAATCGGTAAGAGGTTCTGCAAAGACTGTGGGATCAATCCCATTTCACCTTTAAAGTCTCTTTCACGGATTTTATTTTTGTTTGCAATCCACCCTTCAGTAGAATTAAATGTTTCATTTCAGTGGATAAGTTGGGTTCATATTGTTTGCTTCAATAAACAAAGCCAATATGGATTTAAAAATATACCTCCCAGTATAAAAATAATTACTGATTTAGTATTACAGTGATTGTGCTTTTCAGAATGAATGCAAGTACATTTCGCTCTCTAATCATAAGTATTATATAATCTAAGACAATTTATCATTGTGATACTTATTGTTAGGATTAATAATAATGAATGTTATTAATAATACATATCAATCAATAATATAACATACAATAAAATAGTATCATGGGAAAAAGAAGAGTATACACTGTAGTAGCAAATGTTTGTATCCCCTAGAAAGCCTGCTTAAACTTGTATCATGATGAATGTGAGTGCTGCATTTGCAAACAGAACAGCTGCAAATACACACACAATGTAACCATGAGAAAGGTAAAAGGAGTCTGCTTTTCTTCCAACAGCTGGCAGAACGCCGTATGGGCTCCTGAAGAATTCAGCTTGGCTCTAACCTGCTGTAAGACAATGTCCTTTCTCCCGCTGTGTTTTAACAGCTTGTTCCGGGTGCTGTGGAAGCACATTAGATTGCATCAGTCCAGTGTTTTGAGGTCCTATCGGACATCTTCATTTTTGGAGGCTCTGGGGTGGCTGGTTTTGGGCATAATCATGCTTAGCTGTCCAGCACATTGTGAAGTCTTTAAAATGGGACTAGTAGGACCCTGGGATTGTGACCCCTTCTTTTCCAAAGCCTTTCCTGAAGTGGCTGCTAAGTTAGCAGTGGACCGAATAAATGAGGACCCTTCTTTAGATCTTGACCAGGAGTTGGATTACATACTCCTACAAGAAGGATGTGAAACGTCCAAAGCCCTGGCTAGATTCCTTGACTTTGAAACAGTTTCATCAGTTTTTGTAGGGCCTCTGAACCCTGGCTACTGTGATGTTGCTACATTGTTAGGGAGTAATTGGAATAAAGCCATCTTCTCATGGACGTGCATCAACTCTGAGCTGGATCCTGCCATAAATGAGCATACACTTGCAAGGACCTTGCCTTCCCCAATCAGAGTTTTATTCATCGTAATGAAATACTTTCACTGGGCTCACATTGGCATCATCTCTTCGAAGGAGGATATCTGGGTGGACACGGCATACCAGCTGGCTAGGGCTTTCAGGAATGAAGGACTTCCTGTAGGAATTGTAACATCTATGGGTAATGGGGACAAAGACACTGACAAGGCTTTGAAGGAGATTGCAGGCGTTAAAAGCATTAGAAGTAAGTGTTTTATATATATATATATATATATATATATATATATATATATATATATATTGTGTTTGCTTGTTTGGTATTTATTTTACCTAGAAGATTAAAAATATACAGAGTGCAATCCCAACCCCATCAAAGTCAATGGGAGTTTTGGTATTGACTCCAGCAGAGCCAGGATTGCACCTGTTTGTAACTGAGACTTCCTTCAACCATTGAAACATCTTGTAGTACTCCTTGTGGAAAGAGTGATGATGTGATTTACAGCAGCTGAAAGTCGATCCTAGATCATTTGAGAAGATAGCACTTAGCAGAGGCCTATCTAAAAATGACCTTGCAACTTGTACAAAGAGGCTACTGGCTGGTTAGATCCCAGATACAGTTCACCTTTTCTTTTGACCATTTCTATTCTTTAGTTTGAGCACATCCTTTCAAAGCTCCCATGGTGATAAAAAAAGTTAGATTGAAGATGGACTCCAGAGATAGCACAGTGTTACAGAAAGGCAGGAGCAATGAAGAAAATCCTGTACCAAGGCATATGAAATAGCAGCATCCCTGCTATTTCATATCTTACTTTCTCAAAGTCCTTGGGTGCATGAATTCTACGACCTGTCTTATTTTGTTCAGCATGGATGGACATAATGCAGTATATTTTAAGATTGTGGCCCTAAACTATACAATGGAGTGATAGTGCTATAGAGAATGAGCCACAGAGGTATGTTTTGCTAACTGAAGGGGCATTTAGGCATTTAAGTTATACATATACCAGCATTAGAAATAAGTGTTTTATGTCAGGAGCTAATACAATCTAAGATATACCAGGAGCTAATACAATCTCAGAAATAGGAGTGTGTGAAGAAAGCAGTGCAAAAATTCAGCCTAGGATTGATTTAGATTTGGTCTTGGATGAAAGGACCAATTCAGACTGAAGTTTCAGATTCAGCGACTTGGGAGTTGTCCTCACAGGTGCGTCACCTATCCAAGACAGAAACGGTGCAAGGGGAGGGGAAGGAATTGAGACCCTTATGGTTTTAAACTTGGAGTAGATCCAAATGCTTAGTGTTCTTCAAATGGAAAGGGCCAAATCTTGGCTGGCCATTGTATAGTGGTGCATACACAGTATGGAGGCACGCAAGAGGTCCCCTCACCCCTGATGACCCAGTGGTCAGCCACAGCTCCTTGCTTCTCACTTTTGCCCGATGGGTGGCAAAATTTCTTGGGGTATAGTGCATCTTGGAGGGTCCAGGCTCAGAGTAGGCCTGTGATTAAAAGACCATTTGGCTCACCACAGTTAGAATTTCAGCTTCCTATTGAGGTGAGAGCTTGTAGGATGCATCTCTGGGTGACATGCAGCCATGTCCTCAGAAAGATGGCAGCTGCGTCATATAGTTTCTTCCAGCCAGTTCTATGAGTGTTGGTGGCAGATTGAAAAGAAGACAGTCCCATAGACCTTCCTTCCTTCACGAGAAGCCTGAGGGCTTTTTTTGCACTAGAAGAGCTCAAAGCATCCTGGGCAATCTCCAGCAGGGCTTCAGCTATAATAAAAGAGTTGGTTGGTTTGCTGGATCCCTAATTTGAAGGGTCTTCCATAGTGATAGTAGGTGGGAAAAGTATAATAGAAAAGGATGGAGATGACTCTAGAGTGAGTTGACAATTGAGGAGTCAGATTGGGATGGAGAAAGAGACCCTTATTTGGGACTGGTAGCTGAAGTGAGACAGGGAGGAAGAGGGATGGTCAATGGCCCCCAAAGGGAGGACAAATGGAAGAAATAAATGTGTGGTGAGCTCTAGGGGAAGGTTAGCCAACCTGGCCTGAGCCTTGTCTGATCCACCCATTAGCCATAATCGCCTACTCGGTGCTCTTCAAACATCAAGGATTCAACTGAGCTTGTGTGAAAAAAAAAAGTAAACTCTTTCCAATTCAAACCCTTTTGCTCTGGTCTAACCACTAATCTTCACCACAGCCCAGTGAGGGACAGAAGCATCACCTGCTTTTAGCTGATGAGGACACGGATGCACAAGTAAAGGCTTGTACGAGGTCACACAGGAAATCAATGTTAGCACAACATTTGGGACTCAAGACCTTCTTGGTCCCCTGGCCAGTGATCAGATCACACAGTCTACCCTGGAGCTGGATTTAGATACTGACTTCCAGAAGTGCTCATAGGGAAGGCTCATGCTGTCAGGCACAATTAATTATAGAGACAGTTGCTAGATTCCAGCCCTGTAATTGCAGTCGCTACCCTGGTTTCTTGTGTCTGCCTTGTAGACACATTCATTACCGCTCTGAGGTGAACATGTCATATTACTCTATCTACAATTAAAAATAAAATGGTACCAAGTTCCTTCTGAATAATGTATGCCTCCTAATCTATCTCTGGGTGAACAACTTTCATTTGCAATATTTCCCTAGTTAACTGTGATAAAGAAATGCATGCTTTGCGATCGTCTCCTGCAGCAACTTGATGATAATCAGCCATGAGTGACTGGTGCCTCCTGAGTCTGGGAGGGGAGGGGGCACCTGCAGAAGCCACCAACCCTGTCGGGGGGACACCAGCCCTACTGTGTTGGCCATTGGGGGGGCATGTGCACCCCTGTGCACCCCCTACCAGTCACCTATGTAATTAACACAGTTTAGAGAGGTGTTGAATCTTAGGATTATAGAAAAGTAGGGCTGGGAAGGACCTCAGGATGTCATTTAGTCCAACTTCCTGCTCATGGCAGGAACATCCTTATCCAAAACATCCCAGACATGGGCTTGTCTAACATTTTCCTAAAACAGTAGAAATAACCTTATCACATGGTAGTTAGCTGTGTTAGCCTGCAGTCAAGAAGAAGGTAGGGCAGGATGGCACGTTTGCAACTAAGTGCTTCAGAGAGGCATAAACTTTCATAGGTGACAGTCTGCTTCATCCGATGCTCTGAATATTATTCACGGTTCCTAAGATGCCACCCTGCCCTGCCTTCTTCCCATCCAAGTCCAGCAGTCTACCACAAAACCCACAGAGCTTATTTAAGGAGAGTTGGGTGGAGATATCTTTATGGCTCCATCCAAAGCCCAGTGGAGTCACTGGGAAGCCTCCTCAGCTCCTTTAGCAAGGTCCCAGGACCTTCCACAAAGACCACAGCAGTTCTGCTTTCTTTCACTATGCAGGAAGGGACTCACAAAAAGGTTTTTTTTTCCTCTTTTAGATTTGTCCCTGCACTGCCCAAGAAGTTGCTTTTTTACACAGACTCTCTTCCCAGTGTTCCCTGCTTACAGCTTGTAAGATCCATCTGAGCTGACAGTCTCAGCATGCCCCATCGTTGGGCTGAGCAGACAACGTGCTTGGCTTGTGGCCTCCCTAAAAAAAAAATCATCATGCTCTATAGCACATACATTGTACAGATAGACCCAAGCTTCAGATTTTCCAGCCTCCAGCTAACCAGCCCACCAGATCTCAGCCCCCTGCACAAATGCATTATGTGTGGGATGGAGCTGTGTTGGATTTGATGTTTCTATGCTTCTATTTTTTTGTGCAGAAATAAGAAAACTCAATAATGCTCTCTCTGATTTTCTTGTTTTAGTTATCATTATGTGCATGCATTCGGTGCTCATTGGAGGGGAAGAACAGGAGGCCTTGCTCACAAGAGCTCATGAAATGGGAATAACAGATGGAAGATACGTCTTTGTTCCATACGACACTTTACTTTATAGTCTCCCTTACCAAAACAATTCGTTCTACGCTTTTGACAACAACCGTAAGCTCCAGGAGGCATACGATGCTGTACTGACCATCACGATGGAGGCTGAAGAAAGGACATTTTATGATGCATTCAGGGAAGCTAAAGAAAGTGGTGAAATCCCAATGGAACTAGAAACCGAACAGGTAAGCACTTTTTCTACCTTGGGAGTCACTTGTACCCCCTAGTTGGCTAAAGGGGTCATTGATTAACTAGGTGTCAAGCAAGGGATGAGGAAGCTAGATGCGATTGAAAAAAGATGTTGTGCACTTTGAAATAAACACTGTCCACATTACTTTGGCAAGATGTTACCAAGAATCCTCTACCCCTAATCGAATCTGCATTTGAGATACTCCAGCTGTTTTACTTCTGTGGAGCACAGCTGGGTTGGAAGGTCATGGAGGATAAAAAGGCAACTTTGAGGGAGCCCATTAAGGGCTATATGCAGTAGGACCAGAACTCAGTTTTGTCCAGAAGGGAAGAGACCCAATGGATTTGTTGAAACAGTAAGGCAAGGCCATTGCTTGGTCAGTGTTTTGAGGTTTTACACTGTGATTGTAACTGGATGGCTGGATCTTAAAATGGGAGTTTGGCCTACCCTAACCTAAAACTAATCAACTACTCCCATTTGAGATCAATCAACCAATTAATTACAAAAACCACCAGTGGGACAGCAGGGAATGTGATTGGATGGGGGGAGGCTTCTGCAGCAGACTCTGAAGCAGAAAGGAAGGATAAAAAGGAACAGCCTCTAGGCCTCAAAGCCTCCTTTGCCTAAGGAAATAGCTCCATTTTGGTATTATTTTGTGGGTTTTAAGAATAAACTGTGCCTTGAAAGAAGGGCCTAATGGTATGGTGGAGATAAGCTACATGGTCCCTGGGATCCCACAGGTGCAAACCCTGGGGTGCCCCTTTAGAAGACCAAGTGCTTTGTGACGTGTTGAAAATGGCTGCAGAGATGAACGTTGTGGTCTCAGCCCTTCCTGCAACACAGCAGTTTCACAGCATCTTTGTAAAAAGTTGTTTGAAAGAAATAAAAGCATCCATACATTAATACATTTGGGTTTAGCAAAGAGCCACTTGGAGCCCCATTACTTTAGAGGCCTAGGAAAAGTTCATGTTGGCATTTAGAGGCCAGGATTAGGCAACAGCTAGATCAAGGCTTTAAATTAGGGTCTCACTTACTTTATGTGTCATTGCAGCACTTAAGCAACTCACCCTGGGAGGCACAGAAAGCGTGTAGCAAAATCTAATCATTATATGCTGATGGCAGGCCTAGGCCACCCAGGAGCTGCAAGCCTCACCGCAGTGACTTGAGAGTAGTCACCAAATGTACAATCGCTACTTCTGTGGGACAAATCATGAGGAAACAGGAACAGGAGTGCAGGTTACAGGTCAATAACTGGGCTTCCAAGGGAGGACACCTAGCAAAGAAATCCAGCTACTCGCTGTCCCTTGAATGTATCTTAGCCTTTGGATGGTGCCCAGTGAAACTGCCTGGAGAAGTGCATGGGCAAGGGAAAGGAAGACACCCCTACAATCACCCAGGTGGCAAAGCAGGAAATCGAACCCGTCTCCTTAGTCATAGACCAGTGCCCTGTCGACTGTGAGCTTTAAATTAGATGAATAGCGGGGGAGTGCTTTGATACTGGTGTCAGAGTAGCATTAACTTAATTTCTACTGTGTTTTCAGGTCTCTCCACTGTTTGGAACAATCTATGATGCCATCTACTTCATGGCCAAGGCTCTTGAGAATGCCCAAAAGGAAAGGGACCCAGTTTCAGGACCAATGCTGTCAGAAAATATCAAAAACCTGGACTTCCCTGGATTCAGCCAGAGGATATGCACAGACAGCAGAGGGCAGGGGCTGAACAACTATATGGTATTGGACACAGTGGGCCAAGGGAACCAGCTATTTCCAACCTACTTGGTGGACATGTCTGCTAAATCGGTGCAGTTCCTAGGCCGACCGATACACTTCCCTGGCGGATCCCCACCAAGACCAGACTCTGGCTGCTGGTTTGATCAGACCGGCGTATGCAGTGGAGGTAAGATATGAAATATTGGGTTTATGCAGAGGTGGGTCAAATCTGCAGGCACCCAAGACCAGGATCTGAACCCGCCCCAAACTGGAAACTTGTTCTGACCCAAGAGTTTGGCTTAGTCCACCATGTACCAAGTCAAATGGCCTGAAAGTCCAGGATATCTGGACCTAGGCCATTGAGCAAGACCCATCTCAAGTGCCCCCATCAGACTGTGACTGCTGCACAAGTTCCAGTTTTAAATGTTACCTTCTCTTGCCAGCTTGGCTCTCTTCTGGCTTCCTCCCACCCTCAGCCTCATTCTTCATCAATAACCTTGGTCTCCATTTTCAGCCCTCCACTTGTTCTGTCCTTTCCCCTAATAGCACAATAACTCCCGTCTCCCTCCACTCCACCTAAGCCCCATACAATTTTGAAGAGTCCCATCTACCTCACAGAAAAGCAGGAAAGACTAGAAAGTAGCAGCCATTTCTCTGTTTGTGCATTGCATATTTTCCCCTTACCCCACGTGTTATGGGAGTTTCTATAGGATAACGCCCATGCCCAGTGGCAAACAGGAATACAAAATAGTTTTAGAATCATTGCTGCTATGCATTTATTGTCACTGATTATCAGCTGTGTTGTCTACTGTGGCCAGTGGGTGGCAAGGATGACTTCTCCTGTGTCTTTGTAGAGTACCTAGCAACATGGTTCCTCAACTGCTATGTACTCAGGCAGAAGTGAATATGCAGCTAGGAAGTCAGCAGGTGAATCGGTGACTGCAAAGTAAGCTAAGGTGTGAATTTCCACAGCATCAGCTACTCCGTAGTACCTGCCTCTGCATGTGATAGTACCCCATGGTAAATTAAGGGAAGCTTATCCCTCACTGAAAATGGAATAAGTGCATGCATTAGCGCATGCAGAGTTTACATGTGGCCTAAATGGCAATAACTGTTTTGTGCACCAAAGGGATTAAAGGCCCAAATCAGTTGGCTGTCCCGATTAGCAGCAGCTTCTCCACATAGCTAATTAGCAGGCTGTAAGGATCACTGGAACTTATCTCAGCAAGAAAAAATAATCACTGAAAATTATTTGAGGTGTAGCTGGTTACAGACGTGGCAGTCAAAGGCTCTGCACAACAGCAGTCATTGAAGCTTGGCTGGATATGTGGGAGATTTGGTACCAATCCTGCCTTTTTGCCTTTGCACTGCGGTAATAAGGGTGCAATAAGAGAGTTGCAACAGGAGGCCAAAGCCCTAGGAGAGGATAACTCTTAGGCCACAGTTAAGGTATTTAGTGGCAACACAGAGTTATGCCTATTTTTCCTGGCCAGGCCAATAGCGGGTACATAGCAGTCTAGTCCTACTGGGGTCAGAGCTACATTGATTTACAACTATAGGCCTGGCCTTTATCCATTAGGTAGAAATCATAATCCCACCTTTCAGAGTTATGCTGACAATTTCTGTAATTAAACTTAAGGGCCAGTCCTGCTGCACTTACAACCATTGGTTTCACTGAAGAATCAGAATTAGTGCTTAATACCTACTCAGAAATATAAAGCTTCAAACATTTGTCAATAGTGGTTAGTCTTTATTTCTAAGATTCACTTTTACTGGTGGTATCCAATCCAGGTCACAGCCTGGCCCCTGGTCTGAGAGGGTCTGAGAGGGTTGGATGTGTGGTTTTAGCTCAAGATAGTCTTTGTCAAGTGGTTGGGCTAGTGGAGAAGAGAGATCAAGGCTCTTGGGTCCTATTTCTGGTTTCGGCATTATCTTGCAGTGGTACTTGAGACAGACAGGCTTACTGATGTTGCCATTCAGCAAATCAGGAAAACGGGGGCGTATACTCCAAAGGATGTCATGAGTTTTGGCTTCTGTTGTTTTGAGAGTCCTACACAAAATGAACTTTTCTGCTAAGTGCTAACCATCTGGTGTGAATCAATGCTTTCTGCTCACCCTAGCAGAGAGGTGTAGCAAGCATGCAGTGCTATAGCATAGTGCTTTGCTTCCAGGCAGTGCCTATGCAGAGAGGTAGACATCGGGTCTGGGATTCCCAATTGAGCATGCAACTGGGAATCCACATCCCATTTATTCCCAGTGACAGAGAGCAGTCCAACCCCTAAGCTTTAAGCTTCCCTTCAGGTGATTTTTTAATGTGACCACTGGTAAAGGTTTTTCCATTTTACAACACCAGCACCCTCTCTCTCTGGCACAGCACAGGCAACAGCCTCCAGCTAGTATGACCAAGTCAGGTCTTGGCGGTGATGCTAGACATGCAGAAGCTGACTTTGGTCTGGCTGTTTTTTAGAAGAGTATGACGGCCTCATTGAGGCATGGAAAGCAAACCCTGGGTCTCTTCTATATATATGACCACAAAACTGAGCAACTGCTACACAAAATAAAGACCCTGCTCAGGATGAGCTATGTCATTTTGAGCTAAGGGGATGCTTCCAGGATCTGGCTTAACATCAGCAAGCAATCAATTGAAAATGGATCTTTAAAAAGTGCTGAAATCAGATCTAAGTAGGAGACTCCACACATAAGAGGGAGTACCAATTAATTAAATTAATTTACTATAACTATTAGCTAAAGTGGGACAACTCTATGTCCAAGTCTATCTTCTGCCTGAACCCACCACAGCAAGTGTAGCTTGTTATCTAAAGCAGTCTAGATACACAGAAATAGTATTCCTCATACTGGGCTCCAGGCAGGCTCACGTGCCAGAAGGTATAGACATACAGAAGACAGAGGGAAGAAAGGGAAACTTATTGAAGATCAGCTCAATCCGCTGTAACGATGTTGTTTGTCTGCTCCTCTTCCACGGCAAATGCATTTTAAACCAGGGCATCTTATTCCTGGAACAAACAGAGTTATGTCACCATAGTTCAGGTTTGTTTAAAGCCTCTCAGGAATAGAGGCACCAGATTAGCTGATGCAAGCTTATGCAGTAAGGGGATAGATAGACATAGTAGGTATATGAGTATCAAATGATGCCGGTATAAGTAGTTAAACCTGCTTCCTCCTATAGCAATAGGAGCATGGCAAAGCAGTTGAATTTCAATGTTGTTTCTTTCAGGGTTAAAGCCCTAGCAATTAAGCTCATTTGTATTGCTACAAGAGCGCACAGGCATCATGACATCTCATGGGAGCTCCTCAGTGATAGCACCATCTCAAAGGGAGCTGGTTATAATCTAGTGGCAGAGGTAGCGATAAGACATGGAGGGAGAAGTCTCTTCTCCTCCCAGGCCAAAGCTAAACCAGTTCCTTCACCCACCCCCAGCCTTACCCTCGTGACTTCAAGCCAGTCTGGTACTCTCACTGCAATAGTCCTTTACCCTCACAAGGTCTGCCTTACTCCCCTCCAGCTCTCGTGGAGTGGCCCAGACTGGAAACCTCTAGACAAGGCTCAGTCCCAACCAGCACCATCCTGCCCAAGGCCTTGGTTTTCTCCCATTTCAACTCTCTACCTCCTGCCTCCCACAGCTCCATGCAACTGCCCCAATGCCTCCCTTTATGTAGTCCAAACCACATGATCCCGCTGTTGCATGCCCTAGACCAACACCTCCCACCAGTCTGTCTTGGGGGCTACATCTCCCAAAATCCTTTGCCTTGAAGGGCTAAGCCCCAGGCTGTCACCATCTTCTCTTGAAGGGCCAAAACACTCTTGTTGTAGAGGTTGCCCCGTACCAATGAAGGACTGCTAGCAGCGTGCAATTCTCAGTGGCCTAAATGTAGAGAAGATGCATATGAAAGAGAACAACCCCCTAAGTCTGTTTAGTAGCAAGAGGTGAAATAGCACCGTCCGCAATATGCTGCCCAACATTTCCCATTATATCCGCGACCTACTACTGGGCCATAAATATGCCTCCGGATGACCTATTTAGAAATTTAAGTTCAATGTAAATGTTTCAGTGTCAAGGTCAGGGTGAATGGACTGTCTACCCTGTGTTAAAAAAAAAAATCTTGCAGCTCTTCACAACGACATGTTTTGGAGCAGGGACTCTGAATCTGGCAGTGGGGTTGGCCTAGTGTCAGCTGGTGGGACTGGCCTTTTGGTATCCCAGGTTTACTTAAGTACACTAAGTTGTAAAACCTCCAAAAAAATCTTGTGCTGTATATGGTTGGTGAATGGTGAAGGACTAGAGGGGAAATTTGGGGGAGAGAGAAGACAAGTACCTGGGATAAAGCAGGACCAGAGCAGGAGAAAAGGGAGAGGAGTTCATTGGGAAGTGTAGGAGTGTAGGAGAAGATGAGGATAGCAACACAGTGGGAGAGATGGAGAAAGGACAGAAGAAGAAGGAGGTGGGCAGCGACAGGGGCTGATGGGCAGAGGCTAGGAAGGGGTAATGGCAGAGGGGAGCCAGAGGCTGATTAGGGAAGGTAAGGCAGAAGGAGGACACAACAGACACCAGAGCTAAACCCGCTAGTCCCTAGTCTCACCCTTCATTTGCCATCTGGCACATAGCTGTGAAACATCCAGGCAATGTATGGAGCTCCATCTTTTCTACTGAGAGGTATGCATGGAAGATAACAGCCTTCTACTGCTGCCAGTTACTCCATTGTCTTGCTCACCAAGTAGCACTATGGATCTAGAGGTCCCAGCCCTTCTGATGACCAATGTGGCAGTCAGTGGGAGTCCATGAGCTAAAATTTTGCATTGCAGTTTCTAGGATTTTTTTTTCTTCATAAAAGCTTAGGAAAGGGATTAAAAGCTGCATCAGGAAATGGTTGTAAAGCCAAGCGCTCCAAGTGAGAGAATAAAAGCTGACGGTGCAGCCTTCATTCTGTCCCCTCGTCCATCTACATTATGATCTTGCCTTTATGCATGTGGTCGCACACTTTTTTGTGCACATCCAGTGCATTGAATGAAGTAGGGGTCCAGTGACAAAAGCAGGACGTGGTGATGTATTTCCAGGGCGTGTCCTTATTCAGGGCTGTCCCTCTTGTGCGTGGCCAGAGGCTGCACATCCAAGGGCTCCCCCAGGTCCCAGGGATGCTGCGCCTCACCTCTAAGGGCAGGGGTAGGAAGCAGTAGCTGAAGGAGGTAATGGGAGCCCAGAGAAACTAGTGCCAGCAGCAGCAGGAGTGATCTTGGGAGTGGTCCCATGGGCTGTGAGTTAGGTCCTCAGAGGCTGCATGCGGCCTGAAGGCTGCCAGTTGGACAAGCCTGTCCTAATGCATGCAAGAAGGCCAAATTAGCACCAAAAGGCAGCCCCTCATTTTTGGGTGCTCGGCTTTGTAACACTAGCATGGGGGCAGGGGTCACGTCATTGCCTATCTCCTAAAATCGACACACTTTCTGATCTGTTTTCTCCCTTCCACGTAGGTATTGAACCTATGATGGTGATGCTGGGACTGGTACTGATATTTATCCTGGTGCTGTGTGGTGCAGGTCTTGCTCATCTCATCAGGTGATCACTGCCGTAATATTTTTGATTGCATGCTTGCTTGTTTGCCCTTCTCTCCTGTTTCGGGGTAGAGTTTCATCAGTAGCCCTCTGTGGCCACTCAGAAGCTTCCTGCAATGGTCCAGATCGCTATTACGTTCCCCACCGCTCTGCTTCTGCTCTCCAGCTGCCCCAGACCTCTCCATGTATACAGTGCAGATCAAATACTGTCAGCTGCACGCAGCTCCGTGAGCAACATGGCGCTACACGGATTGTGTAACATCCTGCGTAGGACCCAGAGTTGCACTAATCCACTCCGGGTTTTGTACACTAGCTAGGCTGTGACCGATCCACCCACAGGGATTTTGTGCGGATTAATTGGCTGATGACTCTAAAGCGCCCAGAAGGTGACTAGTTCTGCGGAAGTGCTAAGTATGCAGTTGTTGCTCCTGTTCAGGTAGAGGAGACTGGAAACGGCGTGGTGCTGACTGTAGGATCTTGCTATTCTGCTTATTCCAAATTGTTCTGTACTGGGTTTCTTCCCTGAAGCATCAGCTACTGGTATTCTCAGGGTTTCTAAAGGAGCACTGGTTTGCTCCCGTACAGTAATTTTCACGTCCCCTATTCTGGTAACTAGGGCTGAACCCTGCCCCTTGAGCTCCATCTGTGTTTCTTTCAAAGAACAAGAAATTCAACCATTTTCATGGCAGCCACTGTATGTGCCTTTCAGGGCTTATCCTGGATTGCTGACTTCAATAGGAGCCTTGCCATTGATTTCAATGGGGGAAGAACTAGGGGTAGTAGCATGCCACGTTGTGGGTAACCAGGGCACCCACTGAGAGGAGGGGGTGGAAAAGGCAGCTGCTCCCCCTGCCAGCCTGGCCTTGCTGCTGCTCCAGTCCAGGGTGCAGACCCTGGATGATAACGTCTCTGAATAGGGGCCTTCAGTGGCTATGGGTGTACTTCAATCCAGTCCATTTTCCCAGCTCTCTGTGCTTCCAGCTAGCTCTGTTATTTTTATCAATGACTATAACTAAAAAGGTAACAAGAAGAGCATGAAAGATGGATGGAGGCGTCAACAGCAGGACTTCCACCCCCAAATCATTTAAGTGAAGAAGGGGTAGGAGGGGCTCCTGCTGTGATAGCTGTTGGTACTTGATGCCCCAGGCCCCGTGGGAGGAACGCGTGGTCAGCCTCAGCAAACCAGCACCAGGGTATACATAGGGTCAGATGCTAGAGTGCTGATCACCACAGACACAACCATGATGCCGTAAAGGGCTTATTCTCCTTTCCAACCATAGCTAATAAATGGCGATGGATAAATACCAATCACCGAGGCCTGGAGCCAAATATTCAAGGTATGCTGGATGGATTCTTCCTCCCAATCCAGGCCAGCCCTTGACCCCCAATTAGAAGCATCTCTTGAATTTTTGATCTTTCTCCCAAGTGCAATAGCCCATGCTGCCCACACCAACCTAGGGTGCCTGGCATTGAGGAGCATCCTAACCTGCTCCTCTGCCTGAGCACACTGCTGCCTCTGGACCCCTTCCAGCTGCAGGATCCAAGGACTTTGTTTTAATCCTTCCTGACTAAAAAAAACCCTGCTCTCTCTCTCTCTGTCTCCAAGCCACTAAGCTGTATAAATAAGAGCAAGGCTCTCTGACTGCTTCTAGCGGAGGCTGCTCTCAGAGGTACCAGACCTTGCTTTTGTAAGTCCACTTATGAGTCACGATGAACTTTCAACCCCGAAGTCAACGGTCTGCAGGAGATGATGATCTGACATGAAGGAAGGGAGTATATGAACACAAAGACTCAACCTGGGGTGTGAGAGAGCGTATGGACTGATTCATAGATGCTAGGGGTTGGTAGGGACCTCACGAGATTATCAGGTCCAGCCCCCCTGCACTTGGGCAGGAAAAACTGCTAGGGTCAGATGACCCCAGCAAGATGTGTGTCAAGATCTCCAGGGTATCTTTTTTTTGTCTTTGATGCTGCCCTAGAGGGAAGGGAGCTGGATCCTGACCCCGGCCGCTGACCCCGCTGCTGTTGATCCAGTCCAATGAATATTACTCATTCAATCTAATGAATATTGAATACAAGCTGCAGAAAAGCCCCCTGCTCAAGGCAGGAAAGTGTGTGGACTACTATCCTCTGGGAAAAGGTGGGAGGGCTCTTCTCATCCCCTCCTTCCAGCAGGGGCCTGGATGATCCTCTTCTACCAGGGCTAGAAATAGACTCCAACTACCAGCAAATGCCAAAAACAGCACTGACATGGCTACAGAAGTGCCACTAAGGTGCACAAAGGTGAAAGAGGATTTAGCCTTATGTGTCCACTTAGTCTTTACACAGGTGTAAAGGCAGGTTATACCAGAGTAAACATGTCACATGTCTAAGTCCTCGAAGGGCTGGCTCCCCAGGTCGTGGGAACCAGCTGAGCCCCACGGAGGTCAGTGGCGACAGCTCAGTCGGTGTAGCCCATGCATCCTTAGCTTAACTGATACCCCAGTGGAACATGTATGTGAAGAACAAAGACTTTCTTGCATACATGGGTGTCAGACGAAAATACGTGGCGGTCTAAGCATTCATACGTAACTCTTAAAAATGCCTTTTCATTTCTGTTCTTGCTGTGCCCTGCTCTTCTAGCTCTACAGAAGATGCTTTACAATCCAATCACTTCATAGAGCTCAGGGGGCAAAGCCAGAAGCGATATATAAAAAGTGGATGCAAACTGCATGTTGGTAAAATGGCACAACTCGGAGCAAGTCTTAAAGGAGCATGAAGTAGTAGCAAGTGGAAGTTGCAGTCTTAGATTTCCTTAGCCTGATTTCCATCTCCCTCTGAATCCAGAGCAGCTGATGGGACAGGGAAACTCCACAGAAAGTCAGTGCCAAGTTCAACCATGGTGTCAAGTGGAGTCAGCTCCATTCATTTGAGTGATTCGATTTGCTGGCTCTTGGATTGAACTGGAACCAGCTGGGAAATGTTATCGAAGCTTGACTTTCCCCAGATACTCAGCAGTTCCCAGAAGCACAGACAGGGCGCTGGCAGGCTGTCTTTTTACATCAGTCCAGAAAATACCTGCCAAGCTGTTTGTATGTTCTTCTCCGAAAGGGCCTGTCAGTAAGTACTTTCGCTAGCAAGTCGAATGCCGGTTGCCAAATCACATGCTTTTTTTACCAAGTGTCTGAGCTTGACTCAGATGAAATCAATAGGAACTTGAATCACTAACCTGGGCCTCAGTTCCCCCAGGACCTGGACATGCGAGATCCATATCAATGTCTTTGCATTGGTTTTATACTTCAATATAAATTACACTAGAATCTATCAAGAAGCAAGGCTGTCTTAGGATGATATCTTTTACTGGATCAACTATGTCACTGGGACTAAAGAGAGGCTTTCGAATGCAAGATATTTTTTATCTAACTTTATCTCAACGACATAGTTGGTCCAATAAAAGATAGCACCGTAAGAAATCCTTGTCTCTCACACCATTTCTGGGCCATCACGACTACAACATCACTCTGACACTACTAGGAGCTAAAACAGACAGCTATCTCAGGGCAGCTGTCCCATGAGATGCTGTAACAGTACCCTGACACTAGGGTTGCCTATACACATGCCCAGAGGTGGGAGGGAAGCATTTTAATTAGAGTGGTTCCCAGGCAGCCCTCTAATTAAAACATTGCAGCATCATGTGCATTAAGCTCTCAAATGTTTAACAATGGCTGCAGGATACTTTATCTAAACCTTATTCGATGAGGTTTAATTAAAGCACCCCACGGCCATTTTTATATACACAAGGGCTTAATACACATGATGCTGTGGTCATGAGTGACTGGGCCAGCCTCCCGAATCTGGGGGGTCACCTGTAGAAGCTGCCACCGGCGGCCCTGTCAGGGCCAGCCCTACTGACAGCATCAGTGTCAGCTGTCGGGGGGGGCCACTGGCCCCGTCGGGGGGGCACGTGCACCCCCATGCACCCCCTACCAGTCACCTATGGCTGTGGTGATGCTGCAGTGTTCGAATTTGTATGCAGAGCAAACTCGATTAATCAAGTCTGCTCCGTCAAGTCAAGTCACGTTCTAGTTAGGACACCAACGAGCATGTGTATAGGCCACCTAGGTGATAAAGGAATATGTGAGTGAACAAAGGCTTGATCTGGAATAACTACACACACACAGCACTTACACTGGTGTAACATATGCTGGTGCATTTTTACTGTTGAGTTTTCCTGGGTACCCCAGTATTGTATAAGTTACGTAGACGTAGGAGTGTCTGCTGCTATTTTTTTTTGACAGCTCAGTTGCCCAAACGAGGATGCCAACCAATGTCCTTTACTGTGATTATATGAATGTGCTAGGGGTGGGAGCAGATGTAACATCTGAAACACTTCAAAGTGCAATGGAGTTTGAATTGTTTTACAACAAAGCATTTCAGCTGCAGACAGACATACGGCCTCTGTCATGTCCCCCCCACACACACCATAGCACTTCAAAATCACAGCACTAGCATGCAGTGGTAGTGCTTTCTAGCCAGGCAGCACGATGGAGGTTGTGTGGGCCTGTGCCTCTCCCCCTCGTTCCCCACAACAGGCAAGGAAGTGGGGCACAGAGCAGTCAGTGAGTACTTCCAGCACCCGGCCTGCTATGGACACCCCATGAGCTCTTGACCCTGAAGTTGCTGCTGGGGTCCCCAAACCCTTACTGCTATTAGCCCCCCATAGGCTCCCAGCACTTCAGGTCTCCCACTTCTGGCAATAGGGGGTGAGATCTCCCAGTCCCAACAGAAAGGCACTCTGGGAAAGCAATGGTGGAGCACACTGGAGAGTGCTCACCGACACACTGCCCTGTTCTTCCCCCTGCAGGCGGGGAACACTGCATTGTGGGATGCCTGGAAGACTGCCGGGCCTCATTTAAGTAGCAAGTTAGCCATGTATCCTTGGGCATATTTTGGGTGCTTGCTGAGTTCAACCTGCCTCGCTATGGCTTGTGCTGTGCCTCTAGTGCAAAAGAGGCTGCTTTGGCCATCAAATCCAGGCACCAGGCTGATCCACCATCAGTGGGCTGATCTGTGCCCTAAATTTTCCAGGTCCCACAAAGCAATCCTGCAAAATTGTGTGGGGTGTTGGCCACACCAGGGCTGGGGATTTTGATGGGGGTGGGATGATGCTTTTTCTGGTACTTAAAAAGCCCAGTGGTTTTGCTCTTCTGCTCAGGGTCAAGCCACAACTGGGGTCAAGAAGCAATTTTACGATCTGGTCAGACTGGTTCAGACTGTGAGGTTTACTACCTTCCTTTGTAGCAGGGGACATGGCCCTCTACCTTGGCTCTCTTGAGCATATTTTAATGAACTCTTTCCTGTCCTTGCAGTGACAGGGCATTGATAGTGCCCTCATCCCCTTGCTTCACCTGTGGCAAGTTAAAGGGTATTTTGATGTTTCAGTAGTTGTGAATGAGGGTTGTTCCTGGAGTTTTTAGTAATAGCTTATACAGACACTTGTCTAGGATGGTTTACTCAGGGATGATCCTGCCTTGAGCATGGGGTTAGCTTATAGATGACCTCCTGAGGTCCCTTCCAGTCCTACTTTTCAATGACTCTATAAACCTTGCAGGCTATCAAAGTGTCCAAAGCCATCTTGCAGGAGGCACCTGTTGGCAGCTCACTAAGACAGTATATAAGAATATCATAGCATTTCAATGTGATGACCTGCTATAATGGATGCTCTTTGGCAAGATGCAGATTCCCAGTACCTTGACCAATAAGTCTTTCCCACTTGCACGGTTGGTTAAAGGCGACCTCCCTATGGGCCACTTCAATTCATACTTCAGTGGAATTTGTAGGACGCTGAGTAAATGTGGAACTGAAAAAAAACAAATAAGCCAAACATGATCCAAGCTGTACACTTCACCTTTATGCCTGGATTAACTTCTGTATGAATTTGTAGCTCCATTTCAATGACTCTCTCTGAGGTTCAATCCATCACTGTTTGTAGAGCAATGTATATCCTGGGACAGAAAACACTGTGTTGCTGCAAAGGATGTTAATATAAGCCAAGGCACAGAAGTCATGTCTTTTGCTCTCACTGTGTCATGTCCTCCCCATCCTCATGTGTCGCACCACGTTAGCACAAAAGGGAGGCAGCGTAAGTGAGATTTCTCTTGGTCATAATCCAGTCCCATGCCTACAAATGATAACGCTGACCTTCTGACTCTTTCAGGAACACCCTCATAAAGATCCAGTTAGTCAAGGGACCTAATAAAATCTTACTGACATTGGACGACCTCACATTTATAAACCCTAACCTGAGCAAGAAGGTATGTTTTTACATTCACTTTGTATATGCAATCTGCTGGGGAGAGCCGCATGCCAAGAACAGGGCTGCTACACGCTGTCTTCACACTCACTGCGCATCCCCGGCAGAGCCAAAAACCTCTCTGAGCCTCCCTTTTCTCACTATATACAGGTGTTCCCTGTAGTAGCTGAGTATTTTTTAGCTGCTCTTCCAGGGTCAACTCTTTATCAGGTGCAAACTGACCCTCCTCAAACCTACAGGAGCTGAATTCCTGCTCTGTGTCCAGACAGAAGGATAACTCTCTTTTTAGTGGGGGAATCCTGATCTGTGACATTTCCATGAGACAAAGGGCAGGGGCTGGCATATTATTTCAAATAACTGGGTCTTTCCTAAGCTTGCAAGCCGTGGAGAGATTGACTGCATTACCCGATGTGTGATAACGAGATTGTGCGGTATAGAAAGCATTTCTGAAATGTGTGAAGCGTGTCACATTTCTGCTAGCCTAGAGCTGAATCTGAGTGGCAGGTTAGGTACACAGGAGCTCCTTTTTTAATATCCAGTTTAATTACTTCGACAGAGGCTGACCTTGAGTAGCTTGAGTGACGCAAAGACACTTTCTGATGGCCGAAGCCTGAAATCTGTACCGGCTCGCTCCTCGTCTCTGGAAAGCATAGAGGCAACACATGAAAACTCCAGTGTGGCTTTGTTTGAGGTAATCATGGGCCTACGTAGCCCTTTTGTAAAGCGTGTTTCACCGTCATTTAGTGGTTAGTTTATAGAGAGGAAAAGAGCCTACTACTGCTGTAAGGAACACATTAGAGGCATGAACGCTGCATGCCCTTGGAGGCTGGGGGGGCACAGCGACCGCCTGCAGGTAGCAGTGGCGAGCGGGGAGCTCCCACGGGTGGCCACGGCAATGTTGGTGGTGGAGGCGTGGGGGTGGCAAGTGCCAACTAGTGGTCGGTGACCACTTGCAGACACCGCCGGCAACATCGGCAGTGGCCAGCAGCCATCAGGGACCGCCTGCAGACACCACCAGCGATGTGGGCAGTGTTTTTTGCAGGGGGTGCACCGCTAAGCTCAGGGGGTACACGTGCACCCCCTACGCATTGCCAGTGATTAGCGACCTTGCCAGAAGTGCCTCCATCTTATATACATCCTTCATTATATGAAAATAAGAGGTGGCTGTAAATGTTCAAACTGACAAAAGGTGCGTCCTTTAAGTGTGGACCTCATTGCCACAAGACATTGTGGAAGCTGACAATTTAGCCGGATTAAAAAAAAAGAGGTTGAACACATTCTTGGAGGAAAGGGGCATCAATAGCTATTGAGCAGGGAGTTAGGGGCACAGCTTCTGAATCAGAAGTTCCTAGACATTAAATGCTGGATGCTTCGAGGGTATTTTTACACATGCTCTGGGTTGCAGGGGTGGGGACTCTTTAATTAGAGCAGCTCCGAATGCCACTCTAATTAAAGCACCCACAATGTCTCGTGTATCAGCATCACTTCACTTCAAAACAGTGGCAGGGGCACTTTAACTAAAGCTCGTTTGATGAGCTCATCAAACGAGCTTTAGTTAAAGCACCTCTGCTGTCATTTTGAAGTTCAGGGATGCTGATAGACAAGATGCAGAAGCTGCTGGAGTGCACTAATTAGCACGCTCCAGCAGACTCAGTTAATTGAGTCTGCTCCAATGCACTGTACTTACGTTGGAGCAGCCTCTGCACGTGTATGGGCACCCAAAGTGAGAGAGCAACAGTGGAAAAAACCCTGGTCAGACCCAGGTCACTGTGACACAGGGTACTGGACAAGATGGATGTATGAGCTGACCCAATGAATGGCAGTTCTTATGTTCTTGTGTGTATCTTAAAATTATAAAAACTCTGGGTAACCTTGTATGAAGATTTGCAAGGCCAGATTCCATGTTATTTGCTAATTCAAACAGGAAAGCAGTGAGTAAGTGTCTAGCCATAGTAACACAAAGTAGTTGAAACCCATTCCCATCAAGAACAGCACTTGTTTTCAAGAGTCCTAACTAATAATCTCTGAAAGAGCATCCTCGTTAAATTGATCATAAATTCTCCACTTAGCCGGAGGTGGGGAGCCTTCATGATTACCCCTTTTATTACCATATACCAAATAAAGTTTTAACATGCCATTAATGATTGATGCATGTCATTAATGCTTGTACATCTATGATTGTAAGCCTGGGGAGGGGGGATGAGGGGAACAATGGGCTTGAGCTGTGGGGGGGTAATCAATCCAAGTTGTTGGGGGAACTGAACAACTAACAAGGGCTCAGAGATCCTGAGGTCTAGCTTACACCATCTTCCCAGGTGTGAGTATGTTTTTGCATTTCTATTGCTTAATCTAAATACTAGTTAACTTACGTTTAGCTTTCCAATGAAGTGCTTCTCTTGGGAAGAGACAACCTCTTTATGCCAGGATCCCATTCAACCAAGCAAGCTCCCTTTGTCCCAGTTTGGGGATAGAGAGTTTCCCTTCAGCTTCTACCAGCTAGTGGAGCAACTTGCTTCTTATAAGTGGTAGAAGCCCTGTGTTGCCATGAGAAAGGCCTTGGGTCCCAGCTCTGCTAATTACCTATGGTGACAGCTGTTACATCCAGGTTCACTGTCTCAGATGGCTACCTGTCACCAGCTACTGGTCACCACAGAGAAGCACTCTTTAATATGGTGTACATGATTGCAAAGGTTAAAGAGTAATTGAGGTTGCATGGAGTATGAGTGAAGACAACACCTAGAAGAAGTAGATGCTTCGACAAAAAAAATGGTGCAAAGAATCCAAGAAAAGGGAGAGCTCATAAAAAAAAAAGTAGGCCACGAAAGCCACAGCGGGACTCTGGTGGGAACCCACAGGATGTAATACTCATGCTTGGGCTCCTCATTAAGTGCTAATGAAGTTCCAATCCAAGTCCAGACCCTACCTCACCCAGTCCCAAGAGGCCTTGCATCTCGTGTTCTGGGTCAGATTCTGGATAGGGACAGTCCAGAGTCATGGAGTTTGCAGCCAACCTGAACTTCAAAGTTTGGGTACAGGCCTCCCTTTCTAGTTTTAACTTTTGCCAAAGGGTTTGATTTCTCATTGACCCACTTGTATTGTGGACAGGGAGACTGGGTGTGGCTGAAGAAATTTGAGTCGGGAGCATTTCAAGACCTGCGACAAAGCTCCACCAGCATACTGCGAAAGGTAGGAGCAGTGGCTGAATGGGGACATAGTGGCCAGTTGCAGCCATACCTTGGAAACTGTAAGGAATTTGGATGCTCTATAACTTGCATTTATGCCTTGAGTTGTGCATCATAGCTGTTAATGATGCCCGTTGGTCGAGACCCCTGTGAAGTGGCATGCACGGAATTGAAGCCGACAAGCCTGCCAACAACCCATGTTTCAGTCATTGGCTTGCTAAATCCCACCATGGGCCTGATGCTTTCAGGCTGATGGGGCATTGAATGCAAAATGAGTCTCCTGTGTGACTGTGTCTTCGAAGACACATTAGTTTGGAACAAGTCCTCCCTGATGGCTCAGGGATCAGCCAAAGATAATGCACCTAGTGGCTATTTTCATGCCTTATTTGTTGTCTGGCAACCACTGTGACAATAACAAGGCCATAGATTTCTCCAGGGCTTGCTTTGTGTTTCCAACTCATTTGCCTGTCAAAAGTCTCCTTGTGACATTCAATATGTGACAACCACACACATTAATTATTCAGATTCAAGGTCACTGGCCTGCCGTCTGCTATTGCTAACACGGGGAAGTTTTGCTGCATAAGAAGGGTTTGCCAGAGCATTCCTCCATAGCCATCATTCTGGGGACAGTCTAAATAATCAAGACAACGGCATGGCAGCACGATATGACAGCATGATCCTGCAAAACTAGCAGACCTTCAGCTAGTGTCAACCAACATCTGCTGAAGTCAATTTATCCCAGCAACACCACTCCATCCCAGCTGAGAATCTGGCCCAACCCATCCAAAGAAATACAATTTTCTGTTGACCTTCTTCCAGCAGTTTTATCTTCTAGCTGGCTGACTAGTATACAACCACGATAATATATAGAGGAGCTAATATAATGCAGAGTGGTGGAAAAGTTCATTTAAAGAGTTGGTCCTTGCCAACTCAAGGAGGGAAATTGGTCCTTCCCAATTCAAATTGAGGGACAACTGCAGTTCTTAGGTTTGCGGCCTATGGGGGAGTCCATTGCAATAGATTAGACTATCACCACACCAACAGCTGCTGAGATGTCTGGCTAACTTTTTCTCCTGTGATTCATGTTCTCATTTTAGATGAAAGACCTACGTCATGAAAACGTGAATCCATTCATGGGCTTTTTCTCCGACTGCGGCCTCTTTGCCATAGTGACGGAGCACTGTTCCCGAGGCAGCCTGGAAGACCTCCTGAGAAATGAGGATGTGAAACTGGATTGGATGTTCAAATCATCTCTTCTGATGGATTTAATTAAAGTAAATCCCCTGCTCACACTCAAGCCTGCCTATGCTAGGAAAGCCCTATGGTGGATGTAATTATATATAGTAGAAACAAGCCAGAAGTTTGCAGAGGAGGACTGTGACTTCTCAGGAAAGCATCAGTCCTGTTGAATGGCCTTTTGCTGTTGACAAATAGAGAGGGGCCCAAGACACAAAGTTTGGCACTAGTTAGAGCAAAACATGATCTGGTGTCTCAAAATAATCAATTTTTTTTTAAAGCGTTATTATTATATATTTAACAGGGAATTAAGTATTTACATCACCGGGATTTTCCTCATGGGCGTCTCAAGTCTCGTAACTGCGTGGTGGATGGGCGGTTTGTGCTGAAGATCACTGATTACGGATATAATGAGCTCTTAGAAGCGCAAAAATGTCCGCGTGCTGAGCGATCGCCGGAAGGTAGGCATTGCAGGGACAGACTGGCTAGAAATAAATGCCCATTGATTTCACAGAACCAGTTGTGGGTCTTCCTAAAATTGCAGGTTGATGACGGCATGAGGAACTGCTCACTTATGAAACATCTGTTACCCATGTATTATATACTATTAAAATAGCGTATATGCTCACTAATTCTAGTGGCTTCTTGGGGACTAAAAGCCGATTGCAAAACTACTTAATAGTGGAAAGGGATTTCATTATAAGCAATGACAGATGTTAAACACATCGTAATTAAAGAGTCCCCCAACTGGAACCTCACATCCGAAATAACCCCGAATTTCTGTGGTGTAGCGGATTTGGATTCAAATCCATAGACCCAATCTCAGCTTTGTAGTTTTGGATCTAGCTTCAATGCCAAACTGAACAGAGCTTGATTTTCAACTGGATGGGGATCATGACGGTGGAAACCTTCTGTTACTAGCACCTCTCTTGAAAGTCGTATTTCAAGCGCATCACCGTTTTGTACCAAAATCGCTAGTCTGGCTCTATTTATCCAAGCTTGGCTCCCACCTTGAGTTTCCAGTCATAAGCCCAGCTTATTCTTAAATTCTGCTCTCCTGATGTCTGTGGCTGTTTGTCGTTGTCCTCAGTCGGAGTCAACTTTGGCCCTCATATATTTCAATGGGATTCTAGCTCCGGCAATTCCTTGCAGAAGTCAGATTGACCGCCATGTTTGAAGCATTCCTCATCCCAAGTAAACAGAATAGGCTGTCCTTGTGGGAAACGTTTTCCTTTGAATAGGAATAACCTTTCACGAGGTCCATGCCACTGTCTCAATAAAATGGTATAATAATTCAAGATTTCTTGGTTGGGAAGGCGTTAAGCAAAGAAGTTGGGGGGGGGGGGAACAGTTTACAGTGACAAAAATCTTAGATTTAGATTTCTGGTCTTGGCGGACAGTTAAAAAAAATAATTCAAGATTTCCCAACTTTTAATATACTGCAAAATCAAGGAGGCCAATCCTGCAAAGATTTCATGCTTAACTTTACTTCTATTCAAAAACATAAGATGCATGCTTATTGATTTGAAGTCTCGGGGCCTAACCTGGTTCAATCGTGAGCATACAGGTCCTCAAGCTGTACCTGGTGCCTTTGCCTGATACCTGGCTCTGTTATTTGATGTGACATACAAAAAACTAGAACTCTTGGTTCCAAAATGATACCTTTTATTAGATCAACTGGAAAATGGCAAGAAAATTGTCCTTTTCTGCAAGCTTTCGGGATCAAAATCCCTTCATCAGGCTCTGGCAAAAGTGTAGATGGTACAAGATGGTAAAAAGTCCCCATAGGTAGGAAATAATTATTTGAACTGAGCACTTGACTCATCTTAAGGACTCTTCACTAGAGAAACATTGTGGAGAAGGGGCGCAATGCAAAGGGTTGATGACCTTGAATAGCACAAGATCTGTGCAATTTGGTTTCCCATGAATGTGCTTAGGTGGCAACAACCTGAACCCCAGTGCAGAAATGTCATCCCTCTGAACGACTCTGTTTTTCAGAACTGCTTTGGACAGCTCCTGAATTATTGAGAGAGCCAGACATGATCCGAACAGGTACATTTAAAGGAGACATTTATAGTTTCTCCATCATCTTACAAGAAGTAATTGTTCGAGGGCCGCCGTATTGTACCACGGATCTCCCTGCTGCCGGTAGGACATGGCGCGGTTTTCATTTCGGAGCAGTAGAAAATCTGTAGCATATTGCAAGGCTGCCTGTTGTATTTTCATGTGAGAAAATGAGATTACAATACGGTTGATATTTTCTGGGACAAAAACTTGATTTTTACCTCAAGAAAATCAAAATGTTTCTTTTCTTTACCAACCCCTCCACCCACAATGCTTCATGGGAGGTTCAGGGACAGGTTTCACAGGCTTCACTGCTTCCTATGAGCCCTAGTCCCTAGTTGAACTACATTTCTGATAATGCACCAGGCGTTCCCCCGGTGTTGAGATGCCACAGTGAATCAGGACCATCTAAGTTCAAATATTTTGACTTTTCATCCAACTGCCAAAATATTGGCTTTTTTCCATGGGACAGAACTTGCATTATTGTAGTACATGGGGTATGTATTTATGTGCTGGAGAGTAGCATTTTGGGCCTTAGAAAGTACGTAGGATTCACACACAAACAAGGATGAGTGGCCATTGTAAATCCTTCCCTGATGCACTCATGCAGGACTGGGGCTTTGGGCTGCAATGAAATGCAGTCTGTATTCAGCATTTGTTAATGGCTATGTGCCACAAATTATTTTCCCGTTTAGCTCATTTCATTCCTTGAATCAGGGAGAAGAACTCACACAATAGAAGTTAGGTGCCTCATATATATTTGGCAGACAAGGTTATTTGGGTAAATGCGGTAACTTTTTATTAGACCAACTGAATAATTAGAAAAAGTGTTCTTTATAAGCTTTTGGGCACCAGCACCCTTCTTTGGGAATAAGGGATGATAGATACTTTTGTAGATAGATAATTGCAAGCTCCTGATAATCAATAGCAAAGAGTTAGAGGGAACAGCTTAGGAAGAACCCAAAGATATTTTGTCCCAGCCACTTAATGAATGTTTGAGAATCACCAAAATACCCACTAAAATCAGTCAGGTCACAGGTGCTTCAGGAGCAATGGTCTTAAATTGCAGCAAAGGGAATTTAGGTTGGCTATTTGGAGGCACTTTCTTGCTCTGAGGGTGATTCAGCACTGGAAAAAGTTACCTAGAGAGATTGTGGCATGTCCATCCCTGGAAGTTTTCAAGAGCAGGCTAGACAGGCACCTGGCTGGGATGGTTTAGTCAGGGATGATCCTGCCTTGAGCAGGGGGCTGCACTAGATGACCTCCTGAGGGCCCTTCCAGATGTACTTTTGTATGATATGATTTTATAAGTGATGAGCGAAAGGGTAAGTCCTCTGGAGAGTGATTCATCAGTGTTAGCGTAGAGCGTTGTGGGGAAGGAATTGTTGGGTTTTATATGGGTGTATAACACAAGCAGTCCAGGACTTTGTTGGCAGCCCAGCTGCTATCCCAATTCAATAATGATAACAATAATGACGGTGATGATAATGGTGATGATGATGCCACAAGCTCTTTAATTAAGGATGCTCTTTTGCCTCTCATGCCAGAATCAACACTGGCTCTTCTGCTTTCCCAGCTGTTCTCCCCACCTTGCCCATTAGTAGCATTTCCAGCAGTTTTCTCTAGCAGATGTTAAGCAGAGCGCTCCGTACTTTCATGCTCTGATGGATAAAATGATGAATTTCCACTCATTGCTCCATAATGCTCAAGTAGCTCTCCCCAGTGGAGTGAACTTTTTAAACTGTGTGGTGAAATCATCTTTCCTGGCTCACCAAGGAAACATGCTGTTTGGGCCATGTGTTTTGTTTCTACGTTGATAGGAAGCTGCAGAATTGCCTAAGATAGGAGGGAGATCTTAAATGTCATTGGTGGGAAACACTAAGATTGCCTTAAGTAACAGGAGGACACCTTAAATATGAGGTAGCCAAAGAATTGACAGCCTCTGAGTACTCACAATGCCAATTTTGGAAATAAAGGCTCTAGTCCTGGAAGGTAATGGGAGCTGTGGGTAGTAATCATCTCACAGGAGGTGTTCTCCGTTTTGCAAGACTGAAGCCCTTGATGACAGACCTTGCCATACAACCTTCCTTTTTTTAAAATAAATGCCTTTTCCAATATCCTTTAAAAAAGAAATAATTAAACTCCAGGAAGTTTTGTAATCAAATGACCATATTGGCTGCTTAGGACCTGGAAGACCTGTCTGTCAATAGCCTTGCAACTGATAGCACAAGCTTCCTTCACGCTCCCTGCTACCCTACTTCATTCATGATGATGTGGGCCCCGCATCTAAGAGAGCAGTTCAGCCTCTAGCTATTAAATCTCCCAGCCAAGTACTAGTAGCTGTTTATGATTACCTGGCAGTTAGAAACAGGGCAGAAACTATAAAGCCCATTTTACCTAGCAGCCAGATGCAGAAGTTTTGGCCAGACAGACTCAGGCCACATTGGTGGTAGAAATGGGGAGGCAAAAAGTGCAATGCTTCTCCCGCCCACCAAATGACAGCCTCCACGACATATTTGCCATCTTCTTTTGTTCTAGAAATCATCCAGAAGGTAAAGAAGCCTCCACCCATCTGTCGGCCAAACATCGCCATAGAGCTGGCCCCCATGGAGTGTATTCAGTTGATGAAACAGTGCTGGAGTGAATCGCCAGAACGAAGACCCACATTTGAGGAGGTATTTAATAAGGTCAGTAAGTAGGTTGTAGTCCTCTGCTATTCCTACTTGGAAGAGGAGTAGCTTTTTTAAAGGCAAGAGGTCTTCGAAACCCACTTTGGCAGGGAACTTCTGAGTCCTGCTAATGGCTCTGCTATTGGCTCCCCAGGAAGTCTTCAAACACTATTTACATCAGCTGGCCTGCTTTACTCCCCACGTGTCACCTTCCAGTTCAGTGTACTACAGCATGCGGCCCGAGCTGGGGTAGAATTTGAGTTGATGTCTCAGATTTGCAACGCTTACCCACATCCTCACAGGGTTAGGACTCATGTCTGCATTGTGCTTTGGGTCTGCAAAGAGCGAGTGTGAATGCCAGCTACCATTTCACCTTGAAAGAGTCACTAAAAAGCTTTTCATTTGTTTTCAGGGCAATCGCTCAAGCACCTTGTAAGGTCCAAATTCAGCAGCAGACGCTGGCTTCAATCTAATAGCTTGTGACATGCAGGAGATTGAGCTACATAATCCAGCGGTTCCCTTCTGCCCTTAAGCTCTGTGAACATATAAGGAATTGTGCTTTCAGATGCATCTGTGCAATTCCCCTTGATTTCAATAGATGGGAATGAGGCAGCATGCAACATAAAATCTGGGTTGATGCCCTGGATCTTCTGCTGGAACGGAGAAGTGTCCAGTACGACTCAGGAAGGGGAATAAAAGGAGACTGTGTACATGCTTGCTTAAGCAGGGACACACATACTCAAGGGTGATAGCTCCAGGCCACCACTTGATTGGGCACCCCCACAGGGGCCAGGATTTTCCCTACCTCTACAGAAACCCTGTGCAAAATAGGAATGGTGGCTTTATGCCCAACTAGACTTATGTGGGATTTAAGTGTTGCTTAGGCTTTGAGCAGGGCTGGCCACCTGCTAATAAGACTGCTAAATTGATCTGGGATCTTAAAGAGTTTATGCATTTGACAAAACCTTTCATCACAATTTCACCTTCAGCTTTGACAGGTGTAGGTTTTTTGTCCCCTTCCATCCTGCTGATACTAGCATCCCCGTGCTGATTTAAAATATTACGGGGAAATGACCCTGCTGTTTAATTTTCCAGTTCAAAACCATCAACAAAGGCAAAAAAACCAATATCATTGACTCCATGCTCAGAATGCTTGAGCAGTACTCGAGCAACCTGGAAGATTTAATCCGGGAACGGACAGAAGAGCTGGAAATTGAAAAACAGAAGACGGAGAAACTTCTGTCGCAAATGCTCCCCCCGTAAGTAAAATAATGCAAGGGCAGTCTAGTTATGAAGCCACTTTGCCCTAAAGCAGGGGCAACAAAATGGTTGGACCACCTAGGCTGGATGTGGACTGCAGGGCTCCTCAGGGGCTGGATCTAGACTCATGTCTGGTGCTGGGGCCAGTGGTAGAGGCTGGGCAGCCAGTTAATGCAGCCATTGCTTACCCACCGCTGCTGAAATACATCCCTGGTGGGTCTCTGTACCCCCCACTTGCCTTGCTCCCAAATTCCCTGATCTTTGCAGAGGCCCATAAACCAGATGACAGCATTTCACAGGCCGGATCTGGCCCATGGGACAAATGTTTGACACTCCTCCCCTACAGGACCCACAGGTGCTCTGAACATTTCCCAAGCTGCGGTTGTGGTTGTGTGATTGGACACCGTTGCCCACATGGAGACCTACTGAGGTTGGGGACCTCTGGACATGTGCTCTCACAGATTCAGCTGAATCTTTGATAGCAGGATCTTGGCCTATGGCAGATGCATATTTTCTCATGTACAGAACATACCTTTATTTTTTTTTAAACAGCTGCTAGAAATGGCAATTTGTGTTATATGCAAGGAAAATGGTAAGAGCAGTCTCTGCTGGTTACCAGGCAAAAGTAAAAATAAAATCTGCATGGACTCGTAGAAAGCAGAACAACGAGCAGGCCCTGTTCTCTCGCTGCTGCTGCTCAGTTTTTTCCTGCAAGGATCTCTTTGTCTTCATTTTGCCTTTCAAAAATCAAGGTGTCTATTTTATGCTGGGGTGTGTGGTATGTGAGAAAATATGGTACTCTCCGCCCAGGTGAGAACCAAGGGTTTATCTGAAGCCAAAGTCAATTGCCTTACACCTGCTACTAAAGAAATACATGTAAATGGGTAGCAGTGGATGATCCAGTTGTTATCTGGAGCCGCTAAGCAAGTAAAAGACCCGGCCGTCAGATCAAAAGCTATACCAACACGTCACAATTGATAGCATCTTCCAACCTAAGATCATTTGAACTTACAAGGATAAAGACGCTTGTCAAGTTGCCTTTCATCACCTCCTGTCATTTCAGGTCAGTGGCAGAAGCACTTAAAACGGGTGGCACGGTCGAACCAGAATATTTTGACCGGGTCACCATCTACTTCAGTGACATCGTTGGATTCACGACCATCTCCGCCCTTAGCGAGCCCATTGAGGTGGTCGATCTCCTCAATGATCTTTATACACTCTTTGATGCTGTCCTTGGTAATCATGATGTTTACAAGGTGAGGAAAGGCTTATAACTCGGCCACCCTGGTTGCAACCCCTTGGCTGGGGTGTTTCATTGACTGGTGTCTGTTTGGGTGCACTGGAAAACCAGTGCAATGCTTGAACTCCACTTCATGTCCGCTTCTTATCTGGGGCTCCAGAAGTGATAATAAAATCAGACTCTTGAAGTTTAAGTCCATGGTTTTTTTCCTTTCTTTTTCAGGTGGAAACAATTGGTGATGCCTACATGGTGGCATCGGGGCTTCCAAAACGAAATGGAAACAAGCACGCTGCTGAAATAGCCAATATGTCTCTGGACATTCTCAGTTCGGTGGGCTCTTTTAAAATGAGGCACATGCCAGAAGTACCCGTCAGGATACGAATAGGACTGCATACAGGTAGGTAACAGAGGTCTGCTCTACTTGGTCAAGCTATACAACCTGCAGATTCGAAACATTCATTTTTCATTTGCGCTTGGAAGATATCACAGACCCTTCAAGCAGCAAGAGGGGAAAGTATTTCAAGTAGGAATGTCGCTATTATTAAAGGCCAACCTGTAGCTTTTATTACACATAGATAACCCACTAAAAGGATTAGTCATGTGGATTAAATTTTAAGCGCGATTCATGGGTTTAGCCACGTAAGTCTCACCGTTAAATGGAGCTGTGAAGTCAAATTCCTGCAACAATAAACTGAAATGTAGAGACATAGAAAATACTTTCCTTGTAAAGAGAGATCAAAAAACGTGTAGGGCAGAGAGAAATCAAGGAAGAAGGTGCCCGATACAGTCATAAAGCATACTCAGTGCTAGAAAGGCAGTAACTTGGATGATCCTCCCTCAAATGATATTCAGTGAGCAAACTACCAAGTTGCACATTTTACACTGAAAAAAAGGGAATCCGCTTTTCTATACTTAGCCTGCAGAACTCACAGAAATTCAATATAATGAAAGTCAGAGTTCATCGGATTCCTGCTATGATTGGGATCCTACGTGGATAATGAGACATCAGCTGTTATGCTAGACAGGGTATAAACATTTTTTTCATGCATTAGGGCAGAAGTCAATTGCTAACAAACTGCGGTTAGGAATATGTTGATTATTCCACAAATGTCAGTCACTGTGTTTCTTGCACCTCTCTGAAGCCTTCAGTATGGGCCACTGTCAAAGGCAGGCCTCTTTGATAGACATTGACAGTGGGACCAGACCTGTGGTTCTTAACCTTTTTTAGACAAAAGCCACCCTTTCTGAGACCCAAGGTCTCTCTTGTTAGACTCAAGGCTTCCCCTCATTAGACTCAGGGCCCCCTTCAAAACTTTTGTAAGTTGAGTGGCACCCTATTTCTAAAATGGATTTATTACTGTGCTTACCTCCTCCCAGATGGGCTGTACAGTGGTGGTAGGGACCAAGTATGAGTCTTTGCTTATGTCCTTGCACCTCCCAACACCCTTCAAAGGATCCTGTGTCACCCCAAGGTGCAGGACAACCCTGGTTGAGAATTGCTGGCCCAGACTCACTGGGATCTGCAACCCTTACCCCAGGCTTGAGGGAGGGCGCTAAATGTAAAACACCTAATACCCTGATACAAATCATGAGAAAAAAGGAAGAGGAGTGCAGGTTATAGGTAGGGGTCTACTCAAATTGAGGAGGCAGCCAGCCAATTTTGTGGGGAGATCGAAGGGCCAGCCACCGTTTTCATGGGTGAATTGTGGTACCCCACCCGCAATACCTCTAATTGGCTGAAAGACCCCTTGCCGCTGATTGGCTGAGAGGGCCATCAGCCAATTGGTGGAGAAAGGAGGGGCTGCATGACAAGAAGACCTCTGAGCCAATCAGTGGCAAGGGATATAGACAGCAGCCATCTTGGGCTCCCTTTTGTATCAGCAGTCCCATATCCTGCTTCCCGCCCCAGCTGGCTGCTTGACCAGGTCACGGTAGCCATGAGGACTGCTGGCTCCCTTGTGGGACCCAGCATTATATTTTCAATAAGATTTTTCCCCTACTGGTTTCACAGACATTGCCCAATTTCACGAGCAGTGCTGGATTTTGTGATTTCTGCAAAATCTGTGAAATTGCCATTTGAGTAGGTCCTTAGTTATGGGTTAGCAACTAGGGTGCCAGGAGAAACACTGAGCAGAGGCCTTCAGCTAGCACTCACTGGTCCTCAAATGCATCTAAGGAACCAGTGCATGCCGCTAAATAAAATTCTGGAGATGAGCATGGACAAAGGAAAAGAAGCTGTTAGAGCCCAGGTACGGCAGCAGATGGACTGCTATTCTGGTCCACATCCCCATCCCTATTCACAAGTGGAGTGTCATTGACACATAAAAGGAAGTAGAAATCCAAGCACTTTACCAAAGGGTCAGTGTCATTGTCTCCATTTCACATAGGAAGAAAGTGAAGCACAGGAAAGAAAAATGTCTTTCCCATAATCAACTAAGTTGACAGCTACAAAACTAGAAAATGAATCCAGGTCTTCCATGCTTTAGACTCACTAGGCCCTCCCCCAGGCCCTGTGCTCATCTTTCATTTCTCTACTGGGAGATTTAGCTTCATTCATGTTTGCAAAGTGTTTGAAGAAGAGCATACCTCCAAACTCACTTCCTCATAGAGGAGCTTTCTGAAATGCTGATATCACATGTTCAGCTCAGAAAGATTGGATTTAAATGTGCAACATCTGTTGGCGTGTGCTGACAGGAGTTACGCAACTTGACTTCTCTGCACACTAGCAAAAATATACTCCTGGGTAGTGTATGAATTGTATTATTTTGCTTTGTTTTTACAAAGTATGCAAGTCTGGGAAGCAACTTGAGCCATTAATTGTTGTGTGCGGAGGTTGGTTGCTTGGGGTTTTTTTTAAGCTAGTGTAATATTTCGGTTTCAGAAGCCAGCTTTGGCTGTGCGGCGAACTCAGGAAGGATGGGATGCACTAAAATAGTCCAGATTAGCACCTCATGGGTAATGCAAGAACCTGTGGTACAGGCAAAAGGAGCTCTTCAAGTCACTGAGCTAAAGGAGTGCTTGAATGACCCTATTCATCTCATTTTTCTTGGGAAGGAAAAAGCCATAAAGCACTCAGAAAGGAAATGGCTTTTGTTGGTAGACAGATGAGGAAGCACTAGATGGGGGCCCTGGTTCATAGATTCATAGATGTTAGGGTCAGAAGGGACCTCAATAGATCATCGAGTCCGACCCCCTGCATAGGCAGGAAAGAGTGCTGGGTCTAGATGACCCCAGCTAGATGCTCATCTAACCTCCTCTTGAAGACCCCCAGGGTAGGGGAGAGCACCACCTCCCTTGGGAGCCCGTTCCAGACCTTGGCCACTCTAACTGTGAAGAAGTTCTTCCTAATGTCCAGTCTAAATCTGCTCTCTGCTAGCTTATGGCTATTATTTCTTGTAACCCCCAAGGGCACCTTAGTGAGTAAAGCCTCACCAATTCCCTTCTGTGCCCCCATGGTTGATGTGCTCTGCATTTTGGAGAGGGTGGGTAAGAGCCTTTGCAACACCTCTTGAGTGCCTATGGGTAGCTGGAAGGTGATGAGAGAAGCTCATGTTCCCCTTTGGAAATAGTAGGAACTGCCATGGTCATGTGTGCTGCAAAGGTTACCAGTGGCTATTCTGCTTGCTTTCACCCAACATTAGAGTTGCCAACTCTGACTAAAGTTATTCCAGGAAATTTTTTCCCCCAACATGACATAAGTTCATTAATTGTACTGTTCAACCTGTTCACAATATCAAACCGGGAAATCGATGCCGATTTCGGTAGACTCCTGGCCAATCCGGGAGGGTTGGCAACCCTACCCAACATAGGGAGAGTGACATAGGGAAGTTCTACTAGCCATTAAATACCTGGTTGAACTCGTTTGAACCCAATTAGCTCCTGCCTACGGCAGGGGACTGGACTTGATGATCTTATAGGTCCTGTCCGGTCCTTCTTTCTAGGATTTGATGATTCTATTACATTTACCTCCTGCATACATAGGCGACTGGTTGGGGGAGCACATGCCCCCCTGAGATTGGCACCTGACTTGGCACCACTTAGGATGGGGCATTTTTTTTGACGCGTGGGCCGGCGGCATGTTGGGGTGGGGGCACTAAGCCATGGCACAGAAGTATAGGAGTGGATATGGGGCTTTTGGCCCATCCCCAGGCCTGCCCACAAGTTGTGCCCCCCCAGACTCAAGAGGCACCAGTCACCCCTGCCTGCACATCTGGCTTGGTGGAGGAGGGAAGGCCAGTGTTTGGTCTACAGTGAAGTCTTGAAGAGACTTTATGAGCCAAGAATCTTGTGACGGGACTCTCTCGCCAACAAAAGCAGCTGAGGCATTCAAACACTGGCAATGTCCAGGCTGGAGCTGAACAGCAGGAGAGGGCAGTGGGGAGAGGATGAGCTTTTCCAAGCAAGCTTAGAGGGCCCTGTTTCTCAGGGCCTGAATCTCTGGCAGACAGCCTTGTACTTTGCTCAGTTTATGAACCTCTGCGGTATTACTGATGGCTGTTGCAGAGGCTTAGCCAACATGGCTCATTAATGAACCCAGTACCACCGGCAACGAGCCATTTTAAAACAAATCCAAAAGGGAGGAACCCGTCATAATGAGGCCACGGGGCCCAAAGCTCTCATCACAGCCGTTCTGGTTTCTCCTTAAACTTGTTATTGCGGGAACACGATCTCCGAATGAATCAGGTCTTGTTCAGCCCATCTTGACAAGGCAGAACATACGCACGCAAGTGGTGTTAACTAGCAAATTCAATTAAGTGAAGGGCTGAATATTTTTTCTGGCCTGAGACTTAGATTCACGGTACAGACTGTCTTTTTATGCCGCGTTCACACAGTGCAGAACACAGTGGGGTCCCGGTTCAAACAGAAGCCCCTGTATCTTACTTTAGTACAGCTAGGAATCGACCGATAATATATTGCTGCCAGTTCATTATGACACGTGTCTTGAACAGCTTGTACTTTCCCTTGATATCTTCCCTGGCTGGCTATTGTGTTAACGTTTAGCTTCCCTAGACATGAGCTTTCCCCACCACAAAAAGAAGGACTTTAATCTCGAACAGACTTGTTTCTGTGCTTTTCGAATTGCCGTAACTTCCCACGTGTACCACGACGTCTTAGCTTACCTATAGGATACATGACCATGATGTATTCTCACTACTCATGCCTATATGTTTTAAGCTGGTATGGACAGGGACTCAGATAGGATAAACTAAATCTATATCCAGAATAACCACAAAGCTGAAGGGCTACATACACTTATAATGTTATTTAGTAACACTCAGCCACAAACACACGTGTACCCCTTAACACACAGCTGATATAAGTGTACCTGAATAAAAATACAGAGAAGTCTATTCCATCCAGAAAGAGCACACACCAGCGGCAGATGCTTTCTCAGCCTGATGAAGGGTATTTGTACCCGAAAGCTTGCAAGGAAGAATTTCAGTCTAATAAAAGAGATCAGATTAATACAAAGAATCTTTTCTGAGAGAAGTCTATCCTTCTCTCAGATAAATGGTGCATCTCCTCACCTACCTGGGATTGTTGTCAGGTATCCAGGTTGTAGCCATATTGGCTTAGAGACACAAGGAATCAGAACTCGTGGCAGAGGCGATCTCTTTTATTAGAGCAACTAGATGTTTGCAAAAAAAAAAGGTCTTTATTTGCAAGCTTTCAGGCACAGGCGCCCTTCTTCAGGCACAGGATTGTTGCAGGCATTCATTTTGTAAACCCAATTTTTAAATGCAGGTGCCTGCATGTACATACTTATCTTACCTCTTTGGAGCATAATCCAGGCTGAGACCCTGACATGAGATGTGTGCATCCTGTCTGGACAACCGCGTTTTAAAACTGGGTGTGCGTGTGTGTGTGTGTGTGTGTGTGTGTGTGTGTGTGTGTGCGCGCACACGCACGAGACAGAGAAAATCTTGCAGGCGTATTGTCTTGCTGAGAATCTGGCACGCAGCATGACTTCTTGGAGAGCTACTTTAGAAAGGAGTGGATCTTGAATAAGGCATGAGATACAGGAAAAGTAAACACTGGGTTGCCAGACAGACAAGAATCATGTCTCCTTTTCTAGGGAGGGATGCAGGGTGGTCTGATGCATTGCCAAGATCACTTCAGTTCTGCTCCTGACTTTCATGCTACCTTGTGGTGACCTTGGGCAAATTCTAGCTCTAAGTCTCAGTTCCTCTATATATTAATGGGGGTTATAACTAATATATTATAGTGGGATATAAGTAAGTCAAGGAGATTTTGTAGGCTGCCTAAACAGAGGTGGAATACACCCTAAATGAGCTGTATCAGACCAGTGGCATGTCCCGGTCCCAAAAAGCTTTGTCTACTGGGCCCAATAAAACTCGATTACTATCCAGGATAATTAGTTAGTTAGCATGGACAACTAATGCAAAGGGTGATCAACTCTTAAAACTATCTGTTTCCTGTATGAGACTGTGGCTTTCACAGCAGAGGTAAGACTCAAACCCATCATCATTCATGCCAGTCTCACTGATCTCCTATAGACTCCCTCTTTCTTACTGATGCATTGCTGGGATGTGTGCTTGCAGGGCCTTGCGTAGCAGGTGTGGTGGGCCTGACAATGCCTCGCTACTGTCTGTTTGGGGACACGGTGAACACCGCTTCGCGAATGGAATCCACCGGGCTGCGTAAGTGTTCGCGGCAACGTGCGTAGATGAACGATTAGCATGGCAAGAGCGCCAAATCGCTCCTTTTTCGCTTTAAACATTTAAGCAAAGTCAGGGCTGGTGAAAGCTGCAGGTGTGAAGTCTCCAAGGGTGGCATCACACAGGGACAGCTGAGACCGGGAATGTGCGCGCCTCCCGGCAAATGGCCTTTAGCCTGGACGGCAGCTCAGTCGCAGCACTTGTTCTGAAGATGCCAACAGCGATACCACTCAGTGCCAGCTGCCAGGAGTTTATGTGAGGTAGAAACCCATCCAGTGAGTTTTGGAGAGAGAGTAGCACCGAACCATACTCTGCATCCCCTGACCTGCATCGCATTAACTAAAGTGAATGATTTGCTGGACATATTGCCCCATTTTCCTTCCTCTGGAGGGTACCAATCATAACCTTCTGTTGGACAGAAAAATGCTGGGCTTTCAGTATGACAAGCAGGTCTCTTAATCTACTGCTCTTTTATAAGACACACTACCGCAAAGATATAGGTGACAAAAATGGCAAATTATAAGATGCTGCAAGTGTTATACCTAAAAGGCATCCATGGCCATGAAAACATCAAAGAGAGAGAAAGATAAAGAGAAAGGGAGAGACGACACGAGAATGTGATGCAGGGTGAAGATTTTATTGATTCTTTTCCTTCTGAGTATAGCCATCCTAATAAAATCCTTATCCCTACCAACCCATCATGAATTGTTAAGGAAGCAAATATGTAAAGAATATTTGAGAGCGCTTTTTTCCTCCTCCTCATAGTTATTGTTTCTGTTTTTCATACTCCTTCGCTTGCAAACTAGGCGTTCTTAGGGTTCAATCCTGTACCACTGACATCAATGGGTTCATCGTTTTGGTGGAAGCCGGTTCAGACCTTCCATCCAAAGAGCAAGATTTTCAGATGCAAACTGGCAGGCACATTTTAGCTCTCTTTATGCCTTTGCACATCTCTCCTCGTGTATATTTGCTTCTGAGAAAGAGAATAATAACTAGTACATTGAACACCTCTACAATATTAACTGGAATGCCTTTTTGATGGATGTAAACATCATGTTGTGGCCTTTAGATCTGAATCCTTGAGAGTTTACAGTAAGTGTATGTCCCTTAGGGAATTTCCTTTGTCTAGTGGTATAAGGCTTCCCCTGGTAGCCCTGACACCTTGCAAGCCACTGAAGATTAAATTTATCATTTAACATGGAGTGAACACTGTCTGGGCTATGATTGCAACCAGTGTAATTGTGGGGGCACATTACATATTTAGGGGTGTTTGGAAGAGAGGCGATTCTGTTGACCGGATTTTTTTAAACAGAAGAATGGCAATTTGAATTTTTTCTGAGATTGAGAATATTGGCTAGCCCCGTTCCCAGCAAGATGCAGCTCAGGGTTGCTCCAAATACTCGCGTATCCCTTCTCATGATGATGAGAAGGGGTGGGAAGGATCGCTCATAATATATCTACTGCTATAGGATTGCTCATAATATATCTACTGCTATAGGATTGCTCCTAGTATATCTACTGCTATAGCTTGAACTCACAGGCTTCTCTGTACACAGAAGTCTCACTTTCCAAACATGAGATCTTTGGCCTTTCCATTCGCATTAACTGGCATAACTACTAGACCCCTGGAAGCGGAGAAGTATGTGAGAACCTGACCCTTGAAAAAAGAGCTGATCACAAAATAAGAAAGAAAGTTGGTGAAAATGTTTTAGAAATATTCTGCTTGCATTTTCCAATGGCAAGTGAATAGATTTCAATCAGCTCCTCTTGAGATGGTCAAAATACAGGCTGGGGAAGGAGAAACGTCACGAGATAAACTTATTCCCCTTCTTTTTTTTTTTTTTCTCCTTTAAATGCAAGCAACTTTGTGCGGCTTTGGTTGAAATCCATTACTGTAACTAGCTAGGCCAGAAAGCTTGGTCCCCAAGACCATGTGCAGCCTCCATTCGCCTCCTATTTATCCAAACCCCCATTTTTCAGAAGGCATAGTAACACAGCAAGAGGTACCATATTCTCCACAGTTAAACATCACAAAGCCAAGCACCTGCAATTGTGGGGTAATTCCCAGTATATTTTTGCCAACTGAAATAGTGTATAAGTCACATTTTGTGGCATAAAACAACACAACTGCTTTGCTTTCCATTAATTGGACTCATTCTAAAAAAAAACCCCTTGCTTCTTACATATTCCCTACACCACCATGGTTACAATAACGCTCAAACCTTGCTTTCCACTCACAGCTTACAGAATCCATGTCAACCGAACCACAGTGGAAACGCTTCAGACTCTAAATGAAGGCTATGAGATAGTACTCAGGGGAAAAACAGAACTGAAGGTAAGAAACCTGAGGGTGCGTGGAACCATCTGTGGGAAGGCTTTCTCTTCAAGGATAGTAGCCTCTCTCATGGCCTCCACCCATCAAGTCCCTTTCCCCTCAAAGCCCTCGTGAACTGTTCCCATCATCCATTTCTTGTGCAGTTAATATCTGAGTAAATTCTTGACATCATAGGAAACTCCAAGGTTCAAGCAATCAGGTGGCTATTGATTCTCACATGTTGTTCTTGGGAATGAGACCCACCAAGGCTGCTTGGGAAGATCATGATGAAGGAGTAGAGTTCATGGATCCAACTTAGCATGGGAAGTCCTTAGCTTGGGACCCACTGGTGTCATAATAAAGAGCCTCTGCCAAATGAGATTCTCTCTCCCAGTTTTTAAGCCCTGGAGTTCATTTTAAAAGAGAGGTCAGGCCTATGGAAACTATTCATTTAAGTAATTGTGGAGCTCTGGCTTCTTAGAAGTCTTCTTGCTCTCTGCCAGCAAGAGAGCTGTTTTGCTGAACTCCCTAGCTTTCATCCAATTGCCTGCTTTACCTCAGTATCCTGCCAATGTGTGGGAGACATGGGATGGAAAGAAGTGCTCCAGGCCAGGTTCTCATCTGGTATAAACCACTAGAGTCCAATGTCTTTGAGGGGATGGTGCCAACTTCTAGCACTCTACTCACTGCAAATCTAGCGCTCTGCTCACTCCTTTGTCAGGTAACAACATAGCTAGGGCTCTGCTCACTACTTTGTCAGGTAACAAGATAGCTAGGGCTCTGCTGCTATTCCTCATGGTCTGGGATGCCACAATCCATGAGTACTTCATAGCCAAAGAATTAAGAACGGGTGGGAATTGAAGCTTTTCTGGATGTGAATAAGGGTGGCTGAACCAAGTCCTTACCTAGTAGAACATAGCAGATGTCCATTGATTACTAGGCAGGATAGAGAGGCATGAGCTTTTGTAAGCTACAGTCTACTTTGTCAGATGTTATGAGTGGACTTGCAGAGAGCTTGGGTACTAAATTGAAAGGATTAAGGTCATTTAAATACAAAAGATGGGGGAAGGAATATTCTTTGTATTTAAATGACCATATGCCTTTCTATTTGGTAACCCTGCACTCTGCAAGTCCATTCATGATTCACACTTCATCATCTGATGAAATAGGCTGTAGCCTACAAAAACATATGTCTCTCTGATTGAGTTAGTGACCAGGGGTGGGCAATTATTTCGGGAGGAGGGCCGCTTACTGAGTTTTGGCAAGCCATTGAGGGCCTCATGACAGGCAGCCAGGGGCAGATATATATTAATTTTCTAAATTTTTTAGGGGCCCTGCAGGCCAGATAGAATGGCCTGGTGGGCTGCATCTGGCCCACGGGCTGCTTTTTGCCCACCCCTGAGTTAGTCTATAAGGTAACACCCTGCCCTGCCTTCTGCCTAGCTTCAGGCTTACAAGGCTAACTTTCTAGTAGCGCAGCGTAAACTACCTGCACAGAAAAGTCAGCGCTCAGCTTCTGAGGTTTCACTGATTTTCACAACATGGATTTGAGAAGGGCCTGTTGTGCATTTTAAGTTTGATCCAGAACATGAGAGGGATGGCTGTGTATCTTCTGTGCTCAGCATCTTTCAAAGTACATTATGTAAACGCAGTGCAACCCAGGGGTTATAAAGAATTTGGGTGAAATCCTAGACCCACTGAAGTCTATGGGAATTTTGCCATTGTCTTCAGCTGGAATGAGATTTCACAATGCATCTTTTTCCGCCGAATGCAATGCATCTGCAGAGGGCAAGCCTCAAACACAACCAAGCAAACTCAGCCTTGACCTCCCCCTGCGCCATGCTAATGGTTGTGTTTTCCATACCTGGGGAGCAAGAGACGTACTTTCCCAGTTCCAGTTCATAGCCCATATTATTCAGGATATATGGAAGCATTTCATTTATAATTAAGAATAGCAATGATAGAACAAACATAACATCTCTGTAACCAAGAAAGCCAAGAGTATCTCTTACTAGTTAAGATCCACATAGGGAAGTATTTTACTCTTAAGATTACTGTACATAGAGAACAAATTCATAGATATATACACCCTCAAAATAGCCCTTTAAAACCACTTTCCCAGTAAAGAATACCCTAGATATTTTCTCTCTCTGCCATCTCTCAATAAAGCACTGAGCTATTGGCACAGGGAGATCCTAATTGCAATGAACTTATTTTCACATTAGATCCAGCTATCATTGTAAAGCCTCTTGATTAACCCTGGGAGCACCACGTTCAGCCTTGGAGCAAGTTGGTAAATGTACCTGCAGTTCCTTAGCTCCATCAAACTATATAGTTTTTAGGGCTGTGCGACGCTTTGGGTGGTGATTCGATTTGGAGGAGATTTGGCCTGATTCAGTGGCTGAATATCTGAATCCAAATCGAATCAGGGGACCCATTTAAAGGTCCAAATCAATTCATAGCTCTCCAAATCTTCAGAAAAGATTCAGAGAGCTTTGATGATTTGGGCAGTCCCCGGTGGTGCAGCAGGGAGCTGCAGCTGACTCCAAGCTGGTAAGTACTAGGGATGAGGGAGAGGAGGGGCTGGGGGAGGGGACCATGGGGGGACCCCTGCCAGCCCCCCTGACCCCCCTACTCAGTGTGGGACAGTGGGGGGTAGGAGGGATCACCCCCCACCTGGCAATACCCAGTGAGCTGGGGCTTTTTGTTAACAAGTGCCGGAGCTGGGGCAGATGGGGCAGCCATTGCCAGGCTGGGAGAGGGGTGGGGGATGGGCCTGGCCTGCCTGATTTGGAGATTTGGAGATTCGGCAGCAGCCTGCTTACAACTGGCTCATTGGTCTAGGGGTATGCTTCTTGGTCTGGGTTCAAATCCTGGCTGAGCCCTTTCTTAGTGGCAGACAGGGAGAACAAGGCTGAGCTATTCAATGAGTTTCTTTTTGCCTCAGTGTTGCTGAACAGGGCTCAAGATAAGTCTCCTAATGGGCTCTTAGATGGGCATCAGAGGGACACCAGCCCACCAACTATTGATGCTGACTTGGTGCAGAGTCACTTGGATGGACTGCATGTGCTCACGTCAGCAGGCCTGAATAAGCTTCAGCCAAGAGTACTGAAGAAATTGGCCGGTGTCATAGCAGAACCACTGGCACGGCTGTTTGAGCACTCGTGGCACTCGGGTCAGGTCCCGGAGGACTGGAAAAGGGCCAATGTGGTCCCCATTTTCAACAAGGGGAGGAAGGAGGATCCGAGTAATTATAGGCCAGTCAGTCTCTCCTCCATCCTTGGAAAGGTCTTTGAAAAGATTATGAAGGATCATATTTGTGGGAGTGCAGTGGGAAAAATAATGCAGCAGGGCAACTGGCATGGATTCATAGCAGGTAGATCATGCCTGACTGGTCTGGTTTTGTATCATGACAGGGTCACAAAATGCTTAGATGCAGGAGTAGAAGTCATTTTCTTGGACTTTAGCAAGGCCTTTGATATGGTATCTCATCCTATTCTCATAAATAAATTAAGAGGCTGTGACACAGATGTTTACACGATCCAATGGGTGGCAAGTTGGCTTAGTGGTCGCACCCAGAGAGTGGTAGTAGATGGGTCGATATCGACCTGGAAGGACATGGGTAGGCGGGGGTCCCGCTGGGTTCGGTCCTTGGACCCGTACTCTTCAATATCTTCATCAGTGCCTTGGATGTGGGAGTGAGGTGTACTCTGTCCAAGTTTGCGGACGATACTAAATTGTGGGGTTAAATGCACACTCCGGAGGGTAGGGAACGGTGCAACACCAAGGCAAAAAAAACTCATCGAATAGCTCAGTCTTGTGCTCTCTGTCTGTCACTAAGAAAGGGCTCATCTGGGGTTTGACCTGGACAGGTTAGAAAAGTGGGCACTACACAATAGGATACAGTACAACAAGGACAAGTGCAGAGTGCTGCACCTAGGGTGCAAAAATATCCAGCACACCGAATGCCTGGGAAGTGACCCTCTCGGCAGCACAGAAGCAGAAAGGGATCTTGGAGTCATAGGGGACTCCAAGATGAACATGAGTTGTCAGTGTGACGAAATCATCAGCAAAGCTAACTACACTTTATCATGCATCAGGAGATGCATGACAAATAGATCCAAGGAGGTGATACTTCCTCTCTATGTGGCATTGGTCAGACTGCAGCTAGGGTGCTGTGTCCAGTTTTGGGCGCCGTACTTCAAGAAGGATGTTGATAGACTCGAGAGGGTTGAGAGGAGGCCACTTGTATGGTTAGGGGCTTACAGGACAAGCCCTGTGAGGAGAGACTGAGGGACCTGGACCTCTTCAACCTCCACAAGAGAAGGCTGAAAAGTGATCTTGTGGCCACCTACAAATTCATTAGGGGGACGCAGCAAGGGATTGGAGATGCTCTGTTCATCGGGTGCCTCTTGGGATAACAAGGAACAATGGTCACAGACTGACAAGGAATAGATTTAGGCTAGATATCAGGAAAATCTTCTTCATGGTAAGGGTGGCCAGAATTTGGAATAGGCTTCGAAGGGCGGTGGTGCTCGACCCTGCCTTGGGGGTCTTTAAGAGGACGCTGGATAGGCATCTGGCTGGGATCATCTGACCCCAGCACTCTTTCCTGCCTAGGCAGGGGGTCAGACCTGATGATCTGTTGAGGTCCCTTTGGACCCTAGCATCTATGAATCTATGAATCTCCAAATCAGATTTGGCCGAATTGAATCGGGACAGTGATTTGAATCACCGAATCGAATCACTGTCCCCTGAATCAGCCGAATCTGAAGCCAATGCTAGCTGCTTTGCACAGGCCTAATAGTTTTGAGTGAATTGCTTTCATGGTTTCATAGTTTCAAACGACCCTGGCAAGGTGTTCATCCAGCCTCCTCTTAAAGACCCCCCAGGGTAGGAGCCAGCGCATTGTCCCTTGGAAATTGGTTCCAGATCCTAGCCGCCCTGACAGTGAAGTAGCGCCTACTGATGTCTAGCCTGAATCTACCCTCTGCCAGCTTGTAACCGTTATTTCTAGTCACTCCTGGTAGTGCTCGGGGGAACAGGGACTCTCCCAATGCCTGCTGGTCCCCCTGACTAGTTTGTAACAGGCCACTAGATTCCCCTCTTAGCCTTTTCTTGTGGAGGCTGAACAGGTTCAGGTCCCTCAGCCTCTCCTCATAGGGCCTGCCCTGCTGCCCCCTGATCATGCGAGTGGCCCTCCTCTGGACCCTCTCCATGCTGTCCACATCCCTCCTGAAGTGCGGCGCCCAGAACTGGACACAGTACTCCAGCTGCGGCCTGACCAGTGTCGCATAGAGGGGGAGGATCACCTCCTTGGCCCTGCTTGTGATGCATCTGTGGATGCACGACAAGGTACGGTTGGCCTTCCTGACCGCGTCCCCACACTGTCGGCCCATGTTCATTTTGACATCAATAATGACTCCAAGATCCTTTTCTGCCTCTGCACTGAGGAGAAGGGAGTTCCCCAGTCTGTAGGGCTGCTGCTGGTTCTTCCTCCCCAGGTGCAGTACCTTGCACTTGTCAGTGTTGAAACCCATCCTGTTCTCATCCGCCCACCCCTGTAACCTGTCTAGGTCTGATTGCAGCCTATTCCTCCCTTCTAGCGTCTCCATTTCCCCCCACATCTTAGTGTAATCTGTGAATTTGAACAAGGTGCTTTTTACCCCCTCATCCAAGTCGCTGATGAAGATGTTGAGCAGTGTGGGCCCGAGGACCGAGCCCTGGGGGACCCCACTGCCCACAGCCCTCCAGGTCAAGAATGACCCATCCACCACCACCCTCTGGGTGCGGCCCTCCAGCCAGTTAGCGACCCATCTGACTGTGTAGGTGTCGACGCCACAGTCCTCTAATTTTTTAACGAGAATGGGGTGAGAGACAGTGTCGAAGGCCTTCCTAAAGTCCAGACAGACTACGTCCACTGCTACCCCTGTGTCTAAGGATTTTGTGACCTGGTCATAGAAGGCACCAGGTTGGTCTGACAGGACCTGCCTCGAATGAACCCGTGTTGGTTGCCCCTAAGCATAACCTCCCCTGCTGGCCCCTCATGGACATACGCTATGATAATTCTCTCAAAAAGCTTCCCCAGGATCGAGGTAAGACTAACTGGCCTTAATTAGGGCTTTAATTAGGTCCATTCTTCTACAGCAGTGCTGAGCAACATATGATCTTTTAGTGCAAGGAACTCAAACTCAATGCAAAAGCCCTCTTCTCAATTCAGCTATAGGTTGCTCAAAAACAAAAAACTCTGCCTCCAAATGCACATGCAGATCTTGGAGAATGATGTATGAGGTACCAGTGTGTAAGAGATGGCTCTCAAATTCTGAATGTTACAGATGTCTTTTCTTCTTAGGGCAAAGGGATAGAAGACACATATTGGCTAGTTGGGAAACAAGGCTTCCTGAAACCATTACCAGAACCTCCTGACATAAAACCAGGGTAAGTATGATTTAGCTGCTGATACAATCAATAATCTTGTAAGAGGGATGCTGTGAGTTAACAGGCCCCCAAGCGAATTTGTCTTTCCATGATGTTGGTTTGCAAAGTCAATGTTGATCTTCGCAGGTAACTTTTTTCTCAGTACAAAGATGGTGCTATCATCCATAGCTGATTGTCCCTCGCTAGAGGTGGATGCTGGTGTATCCATCCTGACTTCATTAGGGCATTTGAAAATGTTAACCAAGAGATCTGATTGAATGACCTTGCAGGAGGACATATGTAGGCTCTTTGGTGGCCCCTTCCATGAGCACACTTACACGTGAGCTCCCCAGGGTTTGCTTTTGTTACCCTTTCCTAGACTACTAGAGGAGCCAGTGAGAAGCTGAGGTCTTCAGTGTCAGCAGCACATGGGTGACATCCAGGTCTGTATCTCTTTCCCATCAAGTCTCTACAAGACAACAGCTTTATTCCCCCTAAGCACCATCCCTCCTGGGGACTGAATGAGTCTGGGATCTTATGAAATAAGTAGCATGAGATAAAGTAATAAAAGACTGAATCATAATTCATCTGCAGAAGGGATCAGGATTAAGGTTGCACAAGTAATCTTAATGCTAGCATCTCCTACTTTTTGAGTGCTTGATTTTGCAACCTGAGCATGCTTTCCTCATAGCTTTCGGTGTGTCATATATACATGTCAAGACATGGTGTGTCTAGTGAGTAGCACACATGACTTGGAGTCAGGAAACAGGCCCTGCCTCTAACTTCCTGAATGATGTTGGGCAACCTGGAGTCTCAGTTTCCTCTGTGTAAAGCAAGGAAAGTACCTACCCACTTTGGGAGAGAATATAAAGTACATCCAGCTTTTGCACCTCTGCAGCCACATCTGAACTTCAGAGGGACTGTGTGGGTTTTGTGGAGAATTACACTTGGGCCATGGCTTGCCAAGTGTCTACAGATCTGTCTGTCTGAAAAACCTGTATGGAGCCTTTGGTTTGGAGGCATTTTCTTACTCCATAGGCCACAGCTGTGAAACACAGAGTAATTCAGGACTGTGCAACTTCAGAGGAGCTGGGTGCTACATGCTGTGGCCCCCTCAGGCCCCACTGCCTTACCCCCGAGGGATAGGGGCAGAAAGCAGATACTGGAAGTGGGAATGGGAGCCCGGAGATCCTAGCCACCACAGCAGCAGAAGTGATGGGAGGAGTAGCTCCTGGGCAGGACGTGACCAGCTAGACAGCCCTGGAGCCATGCATTTACTAATGCCACCTTGTTTCTTTTCCATGGAGAAGGGAGGACTTTGTGGAAGTCAGGCCAAAGAACTGTAAGAGAGACTAGGTTTGAAGCCTGAAGGCTATTATTTATCTGGCCAGGTAAAAGAAGACCTGCCCTGAATGACTTCAGGTTGTCCAACAAGGCCCACAAGCAGAAAATGCTACCACATTTCCTGTAGGAACAGCCTCAGAACACCTCATTGTGCCTACATTTCAGGTACCTGAAAGCTTTATAGAGACAGCTCTGCCCTGCTGAAGAATTCAGAATAGGTTTGCAATATTCCAAAGTCAGTGGAGAAAGAGGCAATTCATTTAGCATTCAAGCAAAGCAAATATTTGAAGCAGGAGCTGTGCACGGGCGCCTGCTATTATCAGATTGGACTTGGACAATATACGGACCCTCAGAGCGTAGACGTGTGAGTTGGCCATTCACATCCACAGGACTGACCAAGAAGCCATTTCCTGGCCTATCTGAAAGTGGTGGTGTTCTCCACCTGGCGTCTTTTGGAAAGATTTTCACCAATAGCACTTTGAGCAGAGGGACGAGACAAGAATTGTCTCATTTGCTACCATCTTCTCATCCCTGCTGTCCCCTGAAGTGACCCACTCTGTTGCACGTTCCACGTCTTTCCTTGCTAGGCTCTGTCTTGAATCTCATGCACTTAAAGTGGGAAGGATCCCTGCTCCTTCCCATGAGGACGAGGGGACTCTTTTCCTATCTCCTCTCTTATGCAAGCTTCCAGCCTTACCTCTAAACACGTGGCCAATTGGAGATTCATAGCCCAGGCTCTTGGCCCTTCATTCATGCGCTGAGTTGCAGCCTGAGTGCATCACCGGGACCACAAGTGGGGAATAAGGTTCACAACAAGAGCCTACAGGAGACATGGAGGGCCACCTAGTAGGTGCCTTAGGGGATTCAAGCATATAAGTGAGACCCTATGCTCCCTATGCTCAGATCTCTGAAAAAATGGTTAATGCATAAAGTGGACGAGTCCTCATGCTCACTGCTTTTTTGCCTTGGATGTAAAGCTAAGATGCTAGCAAAAAGGTTAAGATTTCTTCAGGGATCCAAGCAGGCTGGAAAGGCATCTGATAGGTGGAGCAGGACCAGGCCCTCAGCAAAATAAGAGGAAGAGGAGTTGCTTTAATGAAGAACCCCAATCTGGCCCCAACCCCAGGACAGGAGACTCCTAGCAGAGTGCCCATTAACCCATGCCCATCACAGTCCTCCATGCACTTCTTTTAGCGGATGTCTTTATCAGTCCTGCTGTTGAGGCAACCCCAAGTTGCTGCTCTTATGCACACTGGAAAACTGGGTCTTGAACATAGTGCCAGGGGTCTTCCTCACTGCCTCATTCCCTGATGGGTATGTATGGAGTGGGGGTGGGATGTGGAGGTTACTGCCTTAGCAATGAGACTGAGCTCTCTAGTACCACTGGGGTAGACCTGCCCTACGTGGTATCGGTCCTGCACAGATATTTAATCATCATTGACTCGCTCTGAGGAATTGTGTGGGCATCCTATGCAAAGCAAGCCCTGCATACACTCGGCTACACCAGGGTATTTTACACTCTGCATCCCAGGAACCTAACTAAAAAGAGAGGTGAACTACCCTCTCAGCTTGCCATCAGGGACCAAGGGGATGAACAAATGGTCAACTGGCTGCAAGCTGATGCACAGGCTGTCCGTTTGTCTGCCGGTGAAAGCTAAACTAGCGCATAAAACAGGGTAAGGTTGCCTTGACTTGGCTTAACATGGTAACTGTCCACCTGTTTGCACTTGCACTGAATCATGGCACAATGACAGATTAACTGTTGTCAAGAGGGTTTTAAGGAGAGTCAGGAGGTAGTGTTGAGGAAGGTCATGGTGAACTTCTCCCTCTTGTGAGGCAAGCACTGCAAGCAGGTACACATGGACAGGTACTGACCATCAGATGCCATGCAGTAAATCCTTGCCCCTTTGTAACTCGTTGCAAGTTGATGGTTTGCCCGTACTCTCAGTAAAAGCACCCGAGTATCAGTGATTCAGGGTGAGAGATGCTTTGTGAAATAAGGGCTCAAACAAAGCCTTGGTCAAAGGGGCTTCACTTCATTTTGTGGAATTGTACAATCACAGACTCAAAGAAGTCAGGCTGGAAAGGGATCTCCAGAGCTCATCTAGCCCAAACCTCCTCCTTAGGTAGGATCACGCCTATCCAAACCAGCCCATACAACCTAAACTGTTCGAAAAACTGCCGTCAACCCACAACACAAGACACAAGACCCCAACAGTGGTGACCTTAGGGTTGTTGGGGTCCTGGGCAAGAGAGTCATTTGGACCCCCTTAGAGGTATGTACTCAGGTAATTATTAACCCACCTCAATTATATAATGGGTCTTTTTAATATTCTTTGGGGGAATTAGATAAATAGTCAAGTGTTAAAATGGAAATAGAGCCACTTCCTTGCAAAAACTTCACCCCCACAAAAATTTGGGTCCCTTAAGTGTGGCGGGCACCTGGTTTGCCCTCCCCTAAGGCCGCCACTGACCCTAACCTGTCACAGGTAAAGCAGGGGGACCACAGCAGCCAATGTCCTGCTCCTATGAAAGGCTGCTAATAGGTGGCATAGCGCCTGGGCTAGTAGAGAGTCCTTACGGTAGCAAACATAGATGTCCTGCTGGCGAAAACGGAGACAAGGTGATGAGTGGATGACCAGACTGACTTCAAATGATTCACCAAACCATAAGCTATGCTGTAAAAATACCTGGGTGTCTATTTAACATGAATATTAAGTGCCATCATGGGGGCACAATTCTATAGGGGAGGTCCTGGGTCACAGAGTCCAGCCCCCAGCTATTGCAGACAGCCGTGGTGTATAATCCCCTTCATATAAACTGCTCAAGCTCCATTTTAAGATCGCTGCAGAGGGCATTTGCACAGTCAGGATGCCTTGTACTCTGAAGGGACACAGAGGGATCTTCCAAGCTTCGCTTAGGTACTTAACTGTGCACGCTTAAAAATGCCGGCCAATATTTCAGGAAGGGATGCAACTTTATAGACATCATTTAATTACACCGTAACAGTTGTAAAAACAATCACATAATACCATTTAAAAGACTGAGGGAATAAATGTGATTGTCTAGTAATTAACCCCAAGCCAGACGCACATAACTAATCCAAGAACAATAAATGCTCCTACCTAATTGGAAGTTAATTGATATTCAAAACCCTCCTCATTTAATCTCAATTACTGGCTTATGTGAGGCATATAATTGAAAGCATTCTCCTCCGCTCCCATTCCCTTCATTACACTTTCCCACATTTATAAATGCGTGAGGAGAATTGGAGAAGCATGCATTTCTCTTAAAGTTAATTGCCGTGGATGACTTTGCTCATGCAGGGCACAAAGACATTTAATTAAAGGAGAAATATATTCAAATTAAGATATGGAATACACATTTGCCCCACCAGATCTCCAAAAAGTCACAGGAGCTGGAAGGCTGCCTTTAAAATTAACTTTACATCGAGCTATTTGAGGTCCATATAGCTGCACTGAATCTATAAAGCTTACTGGAAATTAGGAAAGTCTTTGTCATGCTGGTTTTTAATAGTTTTGCTTCAATAGTGGTCCCACAGCACTTGGAAAATGCAACATTAGTGCTTAGACTAGCATCTTGGCTTATACAATAGGAAGACTTCATTTCCACAGTTTAACCCCCAGGGTACCAGAGCAGATCAGAGACCCCAGATTTCATCTGAGATCAGAGCTCCAAATATTCCTGTTCAGTTTATATAAGAGCCGATAGGCTACAAATGGAGACTTTGTCTAGACTCTGATTATGATGATGGTGACGATAATGCTGTTGTGTTGGATTATTGTATGATTATTGTATTATTATTGCATTGTTATGATCATTCTCATATCATAGTAACACTCAAGGGCCCTGTAGCCCCGGATCCCACTGTGCCAGTTTCTGTCCAAGCCCAGATAGCCCGTGTCCCAAGAAGTTTGCAATCTACTGAGAAGGCAAGAGACAACAGCTAGCTATGGGCAGAGGGATGAGGGCATAAGGTAACAGGGAGATAATACCAGCCTCCATGATAAGCAGGGATCGCAGCACGCTAGCACATTTACTGCTGCCAAGAGGGTTTTTAAGTAAGGAGGTAGCTCCATGGATGTTAATGAAGAACTTCTCCCTGTTGTGGTTTGGATGGTTTGGAAACCTAATGAGCAGGTGATAGAGGCTGATGTAGGATGGCCAGAGGCAGGAGGCAACCTGTCAGCACTGAATGAGAATCCTTCTGATCCAAACAAGAAAAGACACCAAACTGGAAACCTCTAGCAAACGTAAGCCTGGACCTTGTGCTGGCAGAGGGCTGCATTTTGCAGCACATAGGAAGGATGGGCGCTTTAAGTCACTTCTATGCTCCCTTTGTCCTAGGGCCAGCTTTCTGCTGACAGAAGCAAAACCCTGACCCATAAGCATTTGCTCCAGAAGGGAGATGGGTGCGATGACATGGTAGATCTGCTGACTTCCATGTTCCCAGGTCTATCAACTCTTTATACCATGGGTAGGTGTAGGTCTTAGTCCCCTGACGAGGTCCCTTGCAAAATAGAACTGCTTGCAATAGTAAGCACTACCCCAAGTAGTCAGCGTGTGAGGCTCAGGACCCCTGACTCTGTGAAATGTCACTGTCTACTCAAGTAAAATGATATGTAAAATGAGACTGATATAGGTACAGAACTGAGGCTGTGAGCTATGCCACTGGAAAGCATTGGACTCTTGGAGGAGACGAATGTATATCACCGACAGCAATTTGCTAAATGTCAACAACCTTCCCTTGGCTGCCTGTGGTGGGGAAGTTCAGGCTGTGGTCTGCAGTTCAGTTTTGTTATTGAGTTCCTCCTTCTTTGTGTGAACTTCCTAGAATAGTTCAAATAAGCAATGGAAAAGAGCCATGAGGTCTCCCTTTCGATCCACCTAATAATGCAAACTTGTTCTGTACCCGATGATCTTGCAGCCCCTACCAATTATGAAACGAAGTTTTCAAATGTGCCCTGCCTCTCAAAACTTGCAAGACGTTTGACTGAATTTCTTAGGGTGTAGATAGCAGGCTCCTTCATCTTCTAACTGGATTTTGATGTGAAATGAGGCAGGGGTCTTAGCTGTGTCCCCAGGCCTTCTATTACTAGAGATAAGATTCCACCTAGATAAGCTGGAGAAGATGCTGGTTATGACTACTTCACACCATGGTGGAGTATTTCTTCCCTTCACCGAATTGGTTTATGGACTTAGGGCATTTGGGGGTTCCTATAAGCTCTTTGGATTGTAGTAATGACACCAACAACTTATTTTCCCTGTGTTGCAACAGTGGTGGGACTCTTCCTTGATACTGTGAGCCTTCATCATCAGTCACCCACCAACTATCACTTTGTGGTTGAATACATGAAAAACACTATACTTTGGGTAACCATTCAAGACTAGTCTGTTAAGAATGTAGTCCAGCCAGCTAAAAGCAGGAGTGAAATGGGTACATGGCCTCTGTGCTTATCGCATGGTCTTCCTTGGAGTCACCAGCTATAACTGCAGGTGTTAGTTTAACTAGTGACACTGTATGATTCAGGACTGCCTGCCCTAGAGATTGCTTCTTTCCCTATGGGAAATCATAACAATGGAGACCAGCAAAGGTGCTTTTTTGACATTACCTCGGTTTGCATGTCTGAGGGACACCACTCCAGGTGGACAGTTATTTGAACGCACTCCCTTTTGCCACCTCTGAGCATCAGAGTTTGCCAACCAGAAGAGTTGCTGGGCACCAAACATTTTTGACCATGCCTGGGTGAAATGGGTGTGACCCAAGTCCTCATCTGTGCCTTTCCTGTCTTTCTCATCCCCACCCCATTGAGCTGATGGCTAGTATGAAGTCAATACAGTTTTCTTCTGTGGGCCATTCAATGTTAACATTTTATTTAATGTGTGAGACAGCCTGATGCTATAATGATGGGACTAAAATAAATAATGGGCAAATCCCAAGGCTCAGTCTTAGTCCAGATCCCATTTGGTCAAGAAAAATAAGCCAGACTTAGCTGAGAGACCAAGAACAGGCCAGATATGGAGAACAAAATGCCAACAACTTGCTACTGTAAAGAGTAGGGGGCTGGACTAGATGACCCTGCGAGGTCCCTTGAAGCCCTGTTCTCTTATGATTCAAAGGGCAAGTTGTGGACTGAAACCCAGGTCTCCAGCCCCCAGTGCTAGTACCCTCTCCACTGGACTACACTGGCACTTCTACTATCTGCTGAAGAAGCAGTTTCTTCATGTCTGTATGGATGCACATTGGCAACATAAAAAAGGAGGAGGCAGAGGCCTATCTGGAATGGTTTGTACCCTGGACAGATGCTACAAGGAGAGGTATCTATGTGGCCAGCAGCCAGAGGGTTAACACAGCAGCCATTGGGTGCATAGACTCTCTATTAACCTCCGACTGTAGCCCCCGCAGAGGATCAGCCCTTACAGCCCACTGACCACGGCAGCAGCAACTACTGTCTGTGCCAATCCCTTCTCCCAGGACACAGCATCTCCCAAGCAGTGTGAGGTTGACAAGGGACACAAGCCACCAACTGCCCCATTGTCAAGGGCAGGCCTGACCCTAAATATTACCAATTCTAGTCACCAGTGGCAAGGGACAGCCATGAATTCAGTGGCACAGTAGGTCAGCATCCCCTTTATATTAACACCTGGTGCTTGTGCCCAGTCGCCCACCCCTAGTGATGCTACTGGGCAAGGTGCGTTTCTGCTGCACCGTACCTGTCCAGTGGCAAGGCAAGGACTGTCATTCTGGCTCTTTCCTAAAGCATGACATTCAGTTGCTATGCTTGTGAGTGGGAAAGAAAGTGTTTGTATTATATGTAGCACTGAAAGCCTTTTGTCATCCTAAGAAGGCTGAAATAAGGCAATGGCATCCTGACATTTCGCAAATTGCCTTTATGTAACGTGGAAGGAAAGCTTTGTGAGGGCATCGGTACATTGTTCATCTCCAAGCACCCCTAGAAGCCCTGTGCCAGACAGGTTTTTAAATGACGGTGGGGGTTTGATATGAAAAGTGTCTTTCTGAATCCCTAACGCGACGGCACAGTGAAGAAAATGCAGGCGACAAATCATGACGTCACGGCGGGGTTTGGAGAGAGCAATTTTGCTCCCAAAAAAGCAACTGCTTCAGGAAAAGAAAAATCAACCATGACCATACAATGAGTCATTTCCTACTGTGTAGGGCTCTGCGACTGGCACCTCCAAGGGTCCATGCCACTATTGATGTGCTTTTGGTAACTGTTCTTTCTAAAAGAAGAGCCACTGGAATGAGTAGAGTTAGCAAATCACTGCCAGGGTCTCAAAAACTAAGCAGGATCTGAGAGAAACAACATACTGGATGGAAAACCTTCAAGGGGTGTATCAGTGCTTCAGGGGCTGCTGCTCTCCTCCGTATGCCAACACCTAATCAATGCTCAAAGCAGGTGTTATGCTCAGTGCGAAGCATGGCCTTTTGCATGAGATGAGGTTCTGGATGCTTGTGTTTGCTTGAGAAGCACAAAAATTGGTTTATTTGTATGCTCCTTCTGAATACTCAGCCGCCCCATACTCGACTACCTGACACTCTGCTGCTAACACACTGCCTCCACCCCTGCTGATAAGGTCTACCGTGCTGCGTACATCGACAATACGAAATGCTGGAGCACATTGAAATCTGAGGCCGTATAAAACAAACACCAAGACAGGCAGCAAAGGAGACAGTCCTGACTGCTCTGGACTAAAAGGCTTGGGGTGGCCAAGTGAGCTTGATGCAATGGTGCCGTGTAATTGAGGCCTAATGCGCTATCCGGGACTCTGTGTTTTGACTCCCATATGCAGTGCTGGAGACTAAGGGATCCTATAATGGAAAACGAGATTGAAAGAGGGATAGAAGAGGTTGGTAATGGACCCAATGGATTGTGGGTCCAGACTGAAAACGTTCTGGCTGCAGGGTGCAGACAGGCAGGGTCCTGGGTGCATTTACACATGCTATTAGTGCGATGCAATAAACTCCAGTGCAGTTCTCACAGGAGTTTCTTACTCCTGGGTGCTGTGTTTGCATGTGCGCCCGGGACCACAATACATTGAGCCCGGTTGGAACAGCCCCGGCTGGCAGGGGGCCCAGGGCTCAGCCTGCCAGACTGGGGGTGCTCCAACCCAGGGGCTGGCCGGGGCACAAAGGTGCATCAGCATGGGGCTAGCTGGCAGGCAGCCCCCTCACTGCAGCACCCTCATGCCCCGGGCCAGCCCCAGCAGCATCTACACATGCATTGTGGTGCACTAAACACCACCACCATAAGATAGTACTTGTGTTGACAAACACTATCCTACAACAGTGTTTATTAGTTTATTAGTTATTAGTTTATTAGTTTATTATTTATTATTTACTGCAGCCTAATAGGGCCACACGTGTAGACTCCAAGATGTTAGTGCAAAGCTAATTAGTCAGCTCCGCAGTAAGCTTCTTGTGTCAATGCCCCCAGAGATGCTGTGTTGGGGGGGTCTGCCTCTCTTCCCCTCCGAGCTGGACCATTACCTTGGTGGTTACAGATCTCCGTTAACCAACCAACGTCCAGGTGATTTTCTAGCTTTCAGAAAGCAATACTGTAATTTCATTCTGGCTTCCAAGCATGTCCAGGAAAAGGGAGGAGGAGAAATCCTTGACAGCTTCTGTGCAATTCCCATGAGCTACCCAGTAGGGTGGAAGTGGGTCTGTTAGGAGTGACTGGGAGACTGGGCCCCAGAGTCTGTGATGCTGGCTTGGGGAAATAAAAAAGAGGCCAAGAAAAGATTTTGAAAAATAAGAGCAGCTACTGGCTCTATCAAGCAGGGAGTGTACAAGAAGGGTGGCCTGGAGTTCATAATTCCTTCTCTGGGTGGGAAAGCGGCATATCCCACTGTCTCAGATGCAAGGAAGTTCAAGCAGGGGATTCTCAGTAACAGTGACTGAATGGGCTTTTCATTAGGGATGGAAACTAAACCTTCCCCCCGCTGCATCCCATATGAATAGCCAAAGGAGGTCATAGTGCAGTCATGTTGTATCCGATCTCTGAGTGCACCAATCAGCTCTTTGCTAGCTCTTCTTTCAGCCGTCTTCCCCTAATGGGGAGCTGATCGGCGTGCTCCCTGCTCTGCCAAACAAAATAGGCAGCTGAAGTGCTTCTTCTTATGATTACATTGGGGAAAGGTCAGCATTGCCTTGGATTCCCCTCTCTAGCTCGAGAAAAGAGAGGGGAGGCCACACCGGTGGGTAGGTCAGAGCCCATCCCACCATCGCAGATGAAACAAGGTGGGGGCGAATCAGCTGCACGTGAGGTCTCTGCACTGATCTGGAGTAGGAGTAAAGTGGGACAGGTCTACATCTGCCACTGTATACCCTCACCAGTGCAGAGCACAGCTGTGCCACTGGGCCCTGTCTGCCTCTCCCCACCCAGCTGTGCAGTGCAGGTACATAATGTCTCTGAGGACCATCCTTTCCACTGCTCATAGAAAGCCATGGATCCCCATATTAGCCCAAGAGACCAAGGTATATTTTATGCCCTTTTGCTCCCGGTTCTGTGCATGCAACCTTGCTCTACAGCTTAGAAAGTGTTTGTAAAAGAATGAGTTGTTGTGGCCTGTGGGTGATGCAGACCAGGGGTGCACAACCTCTGGTCCATGAAGCTGTGTCATCTAGCTCACAGGGCTCTCCAAGAGTCTGGAAATTTGGCTGTGGGGAGCGGCGATGGTGTTAATTGCCGCTCTCTTGCTGCCAAAGTCTGGACCCATGGGGAGTCCTGTGCGCTGGATAACATGGCCTTGCATACCAGATCATGCCAGCACATGGCCAGATCCAAGCACACGGGATCAGGCTGGTGTAGGACTGGGCCCCACAGACTGACCTCCGATGGGATCCAGCCCATGGATCCACCCTGCATCACTCATCTGGCCCATGGAGCCAAAAGGTTGGGTACCACTGATGTGAAAGACTGTTCTTGAACTGGGACTGGGACTGGGATTGCAGAACAGAAAGAGGGCCTAGTTTGTAAGGGCTCAGCCTTTACCCAGAGGGCTGAAATGGGCTGTTTCTGGTAGCCTGAAACAGGAACAGCGCTCCTTTGAAAATGCAACCGCAGTTGTGAGCACCGAGGACTTCTGAAAACTTTGGCTGTAGGCAGAAATGTGGAAGAAGCCCTAGAGGGGAGTGAAATCCCTGGGGGGCCGCATCTGCAAAGGACAGAGCTTTGGAGCAATTTATCTTTGTTCTTTACTTTGACGACATAGGGGAAAAAATAATTGGCTAGGTTTTAATCTCATTATTTGTGGGTAAGTCACAAGTAGCAGCATTACAGTAAGTGGTGCTCAAGTGGGATAAATTGAGGGTAAGTGAGATCCAAATCGCAGCCAGCATTTTCTTTCTTTGCTCCTAGATTTTACATTTCACTCTGTATCCATGGAGATTACAGTCTGTTCTTTATTGCAGATGATGACAATGAAATGGTTCTTTTTCTAATGGCCTATATGTTTACTACAGGTGTAGTGCTCATGGGGTACCCCCTGAAGAAATTGCAGTGTTTAAAAAGAAGGCGGCTGCAAAACTCTTTGGTAACAGGGCATAAACCTGAGGTAGTATCTATGTGCCGTTGCTGTATAGTTGTGCTCTTTAGTGTCTGCCTCTGTGTTATACTCATTAGCTTTGGTCCTACACTTCTTTGGTTGAAATGTGTCTAGTTCTGTTAGAAGGCCCTGAAATCTGATCAAATGCAGCTGAGAAAAGCAACCCCATTTGTACAGAAACAAATGGGGTTGGTGAGAAACTTCCATAGCAAGAGAGAGGGTAAAGAGCAGTGGACACGTTTACAACAGTGGAATATAATACTATATCTGCCTTTGATACGTTATCCAGCCACCGACCTCTGTGTGCTGTGACTGGAAGGATCCCTGGTAAATATTAAGACAAAGCTGGAGCTCAAGCTGTGTGGGAATCTGTGTTCCCGTAGCTGTTATTTTATTTAATAGCTGTCTCCTCTCAAGAACCATGCAACTACACGCATTTCGATTGAATAGAAACTATTTTAGAAAATCACTTCAATAAGCTGATCGAGATTTGTCTTGCAACCAATTTAGCTTCTGTTCCCATGGGAAGCAGCCTCAGAGCCTCATTGCTCTGCTGGTTAGAAACCATCATCTACTTTCCAGCCTGGAGTTACTCATAGCTGGTGTGTACCCATTTGTGCATGTGCCAGTATTATTCTTTACCTTAAACAACTTTTCCTCCTCTCTGGCATATACCTCCCTAACATCTAAGGATACCAGTCAGATCATCTCTCTGTTTTCCCTTTGAAAGCACTTTGTATGTTTAGTTGAACCGTGTCCTCTTACAAGCCCGGCTCTCCATTTTACTGAGCCTCCTAATGGTCCCGGTCCATTTTGAGTTCATTCCTTGTGAACAGGAGTGATGAGACACATACACAATACACTGGATGAGGCCTTACCCATCCCTTGTACAATGGCATTAACACTTTCTTGTCTCTGTGGAAATATCTTGACTGATGCATTCTGGGATTGCATTTGCCTTCCTCCTAGCTGCATCACTTTGGTGGCTCGTAGCCATTCTGCGATCATCTAGTACATGCAAGTCCTGCTCCTCCTCAGTCATTTCCAATACTCCCTGTCCCCACAAGAAAGTTTATATTCTGGTGAAAGAGCATGTAGGTGGTACAAATAATGATGTGGGAGGACATGGCAAGAGGAATATGAATGAGCTATATGGAAGGAAGGTCCAATGGCTAGAGAAATAGCCCAGTCCCAACTCTGACTTCCTGTTTGACCAAACTCACTTAGACTCTTTGTGCCTCTGTACTCAATTTTTAAATGACAGGGCACCATGAAGATAAATCAGAGGTATTCAGATACTGTGGCAATAGAGGGATCAGGTTAGGACGTACGGTAGATAGCACACAGTAGCAGCAGCACAGTGCGGCTCAGTGTGCTGTAGGCATCATGGCAAGGGATGGACTTTTTTTGTTCAGGGAATTTGTTCCTGAGGAAGAGGTGGAACAACAGTAAAGGCCAGTGCTGGTGGCAAGGAGAGATGACAACATTATCAGGGCTAGTTGGCAGCTGCCTCTTGCATTGCTTCATCTCCACACTTTTCAGACATGCAAGCCAACCATTGTGGCTCACTTCTATCCAGCCTGTTCACTGAGGTACCTTCCACCTCACTACCCAATGTCCACCAAACTCTTCCTGGTGAGCCTTCCTCTTAGCCATCCCTACCCTCACCTCCTCACAATCTCCCATGCACCCTCCGTGACTTTGGTTTCCCCAGCGGTGTCTATCCAATGCCTGAACTATAAGTTCATCACTGCATCTGTTCACTCCACCTAGAATCCTGGTTCAACTCTTCTACTCACTAAAAGTGATCCCCCCCCCCCCTTTTTTCCCTTCAGATTTGATCAATCCAATCTTGTCCAAATCGTCAGGTGAGAATCATTCGTAGCTCTCACCTTGACTATCTGACCTCTTTCTATGAAGCTTTGCACTTGCTGAGTTGCATCAAACTTAAGCTGCTTGTGCTGCGCTTGCAAGATCCCTCCTGGCCCAGCCTCATTCATTTTCTCCAGCTCAGTACCAAAGATTTCCCAAGGAGTCATTTTATATGTGGTGCCTCCATGGGTCTCTCTCCATATCTGCCTGCAGCTGCCTGGGGAGGACAACCAGGGCCTCAGAAATTGTGGTTAACCAAGGGCTACGACTGAGATTGCTTTTCAGAAGTGCTGGGTAGATGTAAGGGTGCCACACAAGTCTGGAAACATCAACAAAGGATGCTCCTGGTCTCAAAGAGCTAGACGTTATGTGTCTAGATCCGTCTTCCCACTTACCCAGATGAGAAGAAGTGGGGTTGAGTTGATTTTTTGGCAACAGGAATTCCCCAGGCCCACTCAGGAGGTAGTGCCACCTCCCCTGGAGAACACAGATGTTATAACTAAGTGGTCCTGTCCCATCAGGGAATGGCAGAGGGAGAATGAAACACTAAAGCAGGCATGAGACCAACTGGATGTGATGAACGCCAACACAGTTGTCCATGGCGGGCCAGTGAATTCCCTTGATGTGAATGACTGTATTGTCAGGGAAAAGAGCATACAGAAGTAGTCTGGACAAATTTTCTTGTTGCACAGCCTTGCCAGAAATGGCGTGTGCAGTCACAACTCTGGGTCACCTCAGCCATGAGAAACCCCTGGACCAACTTTCCAGCTGACTCTACTGGCTCACAGTCCACCAAGAAGTCATGGTTTTCTCTACAGAAAGTCCCATCTTCTCTGCCTTAATGCCTGAATTGCTGACTCCTTGAGTCAAAAAGGATGGATTTGTCCCCTCAACCTGGGTGGACAGCTCTTGTGAAAGAACAGAAAAAGATACAGCTGGCCCTTTAGAAGAGCGGCTAGGAGAGTACCAGTACATATTTGTATTACTTGATCATGTTGTCAGAGGCCTGGAGATGAACCTTTGTGTTCCCAATGCAAAGATCATCATTAAGGAATTGCTAAAACTCTTTGCCAGGGAACAATATCCTGGGAGATGCTGGTCTACCAAGGGAGTAATCTGATGCTCTGATTCAGGTGGGTGACAAGAGACGTTCTCAAAAGACTCACGGATTTAGACATCAGTGTCTCATCCTCAGATGGACAGGCTTGTTAAGTCATTCACTCAGACTCTATAAATAAAATTTTGAAGTTCACTGGACCAAGGCGGTACCATGTGAGACCCTTTACAGGCTTTAGAAAGGCCAGTGCTTTTTCTAAATTCAAGGGAAACCCTATGACCTAGGTTGATGAGCTGCTGGCCCATCTAGCTGAAGCTCAGTATATTGCCACACTGTCTTTTTGCCTGCTGGACAACCTACAACCTTCCAGTGGCTCTTGGACCCCACCACATACAATCCACTGTTCGTCTAGGTGTGGTCACATCTAGAGCAGATTGAGGCCAACGTCCAATCTCTGCAGGAATTTGGGCTAACCATAAAGCCAACTAAGTGCAAAAATCAGAAAGTTGGGAAATATATGGCAGAAAGACATGCCAGACTGGATCAAGGATGGCAGCCTTTCCTAAAAGGCTTAGAGGCATGTGAGAAGGTCTTGCAGATGCTAAAGGACCACCTGTGCAACAAGTGTTTTCCTATATGGCCTGGCCTTTTCTAAGGAATTGTTTCTACAGACTGACACTCTGGAAGCGGATGGGAACAGTATTTTTACAGAAAGAAATGGACTGAAGCCCATTCAAAGTGGTCATGGACTGTGCTCCTTCAAGATGGCTTGAATGAAATGGAAAACCCACAGATCCATAGCACATCTGGTGACATTTGTCCTGTTAACCCAACTCCCCTGCAGTACAGCAGAGGACTGCGAAAAGAAACTAGAAGGCTGATCTCTTTTCCTCGGTTGAGGGAAGCTGGACATTGACTCTGGCTGCCCAGGTTCAATCTTAAAGGGACTGGCATTTGAAGGGGTGCACACGCCGATCCACACAGGATTAACAAATTGTTATAAACCCAATCAGACCTAGCCTACTGCATCGGTGAAAGTTTTCAGGCAATGGAGGAAGGATTAAAGAGGGGAAACACCTCCTTGATTGCACAGCAGGCAAGGGCAAAGGCTTCTGTCCCAAGCTTTGGTGAAGGACTTTATGATTCCTCATGCCTGATGACATCTCCCTTGAAGAGACTTTCTTTGCTGCACAACCATGGCCATCGCCTACTAGGGACTGTTCTGTGAGCCCTATCCCTCCGCCATCCATAACCCAGACGGGTGGATGCATTTGGATCCAGCCACAGAGCTAAGTCATAAACCCCTAGACCTTGCAGGCCTGAGTCTAGGCCGAGGGTCAGCAACCTCTGATAACTGGTGAGTTGCTGCTTGCAAGTCAGCCACTGCCGCAGGCCACTGATCCCCTCCAAAGTGCCTCAGCCCTCCCTGCTCTTTCCCGAGGTTTGTTCTTTTGCTTGCATAGCCCTCATTCACTGCCCACTCCCTGATCACTGAGTGCTGCCAACTCCAGTGGTCAACAGTGATGGGGAGTGGCAAATTTTGTGGTGAAGGTAAGTAGAGGCTGAAGTAGCAGGGCAAGAGAGCAGTCCTTGGCACACAGCAAGGAGGGCTGGAGTGGCAGCAGGCAGCTTCTGGGCTGCAGAAGGGGATCAGCAGGAACACGCAGCGCAGGGTGGAGAAAATGCCCCCACCTCCATGTGCCACATCAAACCTACGTGGGCTCTATATAACTTCTTTTGCAAGCTGTAGGTTGCTGACCCCCAAACTAGTCCATTACATTTCAGGCACAAAATCCAGACCCCGTTTGGATCAATGGGAGCATGCTGCTGGCTTCAGCGTGGTTGGGATTTCCTCCCAAATAAAGTTTGAGAAATCAAAGGTGTGTATGACTCAAAGACGCTGCGTCTGTATTACAGCCTCCTCCTGAGGGACCCAGGGGAAACCAGAACATCGGTCTTAGCATCGTGCATACCATCCTCCTGCTTTTGCTGTTCTAAAAACCTCTGGATGTAAATGTGCTTTACACAGTGCAGATCAACTGGCTTCCTTGCATGTATAAATGGTCAGGCTAGGACTCATCCTAGAGTTCTGAGAAAGGAGGGCTTTGTCGCATGTTAGGTTTTCATTGAGGGGCTGAGGATAGGAGCCCCTAATTCTAGAGCGGTCCCTCCTAAGCGTTACCCCACTGGTCTGTATATAGTGGTCCACTCTAATTAATTTAATCTTTTGAGTTAAGGGTAATGTGCTCTATGAGCTCTTGATACAGCCACCTGGTTGTCTTCCAAGAGTCAAATGCAGCTATGCATGCTCTGCAACAGCGCTGTGCAATCCTGCAACATTGCAGTGCAATGCACGGCATAATGCAGCCAGACAGAGAATGAGGATTTTCTAGCACCACTGATCGCAGTGCAATTTCAGGCAGTGACTGGGGATTACAAAGTCTCCCCTTTGCCAGGAATGCCCCAGCTCTGAGCAGAGGTGGCTTCATGTCGGGATGAACTGAAGCTAGAAAAGCAAGGGTCTCAGGCCAAATGCTGCCAGTGTTCAGCTCTGGGATTCTGGTCCAGGCTCTTATCAGGGCTCACTTTAGTGTTGGGAGGCAAATTCAATCGAGGGTTTTCTCTCCATTTCCGGAGGTGAAAGTCACCCGCAGGCAGATGGCCAGTACAGGGACTGGGCACTGCATAATGGGGAATAACACCCCTTTGGCATTGGTGGGGAGACCATCAAAAGATTCTGGCTGTGGGAATTAATCCAGAAACTTCAGAACCCAAATACTTTTATTCACTTTCCGTTTCACCACCATCTTTTCCTCCTCCCTCCCCATCTGCCTTTCCCCTCTCGTATCCTACTTGATTTTCTCACCCTCTAAGTATGCCAATTCTCCCAGCCACACATCAAGAAGGGGATGCTATCTTTTTATACCTTTTTTTTTTATCCACCACCCAGCCACAGTCATCACACCACCAAAAAAACCCCGGAAATCATAATTCCCTTTGGCCTAGTTTCTTTTGCGGTCGCTGAGGTTTCTAAGTCAGTCAGCAGCTGATTTGTGAGGGCCGGTGACGAGTGGCTTCAGCTGCCTGTGATGACGCTCGGTGAATGAGTTTTTAGAGAAATCCCCATGCTGGCTCCTAAATCGTAAATTATGGGGGTTTATGCGTTTGAAATTGTTCTGGCTTCAGTAAGCTGCTCCCTGAGGATTTGCCTTCAGCCCCCTGTTCAGTCACTTGTCCTGGGCTCACACGGTGCTCCCACCTCTCCCCCTTTTTGGAGAGGGAAGGGACACTACGGATGTGCTGGGCTTCATGTTAGTGCAAAGCACTTAGCAACCTTCTCTAAGTGTGCCATGCTCAGTCTGCTTGAACCACCGTTTCCTGTGCTATGCAATTGTGCCTCATGCTAGACAGCACGTGCAGTGGTTCGAGTATAAGGCAGGAAGTCTAAAATTCCCCATTCTCTTCCAGGCTCTGACACAGACTCACACCCTGGCCTTCAACCAGTCACTTATTTTTTTACCCTCAACCCCCCACTATTATTATAGTGTTATTATGGAAATAACACTATAATAATATTATGGCATTATTATTTCCACTATTATGGAAATAACACTATCATAATAAATCTGTGACCACCAACGGACAGTGAGGCTGGCACCAGGCTCGGCTCTGTGGCCCCTTACTGGTGGCAAGCATATATGAAATTGGATCCTCCTGCCCCAAAAGGATGGGCCTCTAGTAACTAAGTCAAGGGCGAATCTCAGCTAGCTGGTAGCAGTATTGGCCTAGTGACACATTTAGCTAGTAGCAGTATAGGCTTAGGACACACGGGGGAATCATTTCAATATAAGCAATAGGAGCCTGCTGTGACAACATCTGGGTTACAACAAGTAATTCATGTCTGTGAAGTTCAGTGAATCCTTAGGGATCAAACGCTGTGTACGATACTGTTCAGTACAATAGTTTCTGTAGCCTCTCTGTTCCTGTGAATGATGTGCCAGCCTCCCCACTTTTCTGGTGTTTGCTCATGGCTTTGTTTCTGATGGCACCCGTTGCTGCTGAAGTTGGTTAGATCAACTGTCACGAAACAGGGCACGGTTTCCTGATGCGGACCGCTTGGATTCACCCCACTTTCTCTATTTTACAGGCAAAACTGGCAAGAGACCCTGACCAAAGAAATCAAGATGGCGGTGAGGGACGCAAAGAAAAACACCATCAAACGCAAACTTTAACGAGACTGGAAGCAAAAAAAAAAAAAGGAAAAGGAAGTGAGGGCTACGGAGGAGGAAACCGAACTTGGATGCAGAAAAGAACTATCCAGGCATGGGGTCACGGCACTGCAGTCAGCCGTGCCCGAGGATTGTGCTTCCCTCCACTTGCTACTTTCTTCCAGTCTAGTGGAAGTAGCCCATGAAATAACACAAGGAAATGAACCCGAGGAGGTAGGCAAACCTTGCCAGTCATTTCCAGTTGAATATCAGGCACCTACTAGAGGCTATATTTATATGGGTCCAACTCTGCCTTTCAGGAACAGTCCATATAATACATTCTATATATATCTTGTTACAACCGGCCTTTCTCCTTATAACTTGACCAAGTCCTAGTGCCAGTAGGAAGTTTTCCAATAAACAGAGACTTTTTTGTTTTGGTGTTGGAAAATGTGGGTTGGATCAAAATCAGCACTTCCAGCAAGGAAAAAAAAAAAAATCTGGCAAGAAAACTTCTGATTTTTTTTTTTTTCCAAAGAGATGCTCTGAGCTGCGTTGTTTGGTTTCTAAATGTCAGCTCAGACTGAAACGCTCGGTTCCAAATTGACACTTCAACTGAGAATGTCATTTTAGAGCGGAAAGGCCAATTCAAAATGAAACATCTTGATTTGAATCAATATTTTGTTGCAAAATGTCAAACCGTTTCAGTTTGCTCAAAATATTTCACGTTGACATTTCCAAATCAAAATTTGCAGAACCATTTTGCTCTGCAGAAAGAAAAAGACATTTTAACTTCCCATCCCAAAACCTGGACAAAAAAATGGATGGTGAAATATAAGAATTCCCTTTGGGGCAGAAATTGCATTTCCTAGCTAGCCCTGAGTAATAAGGATATAATTTAATTTTCCCGTGTTGCAAAAATGAGACTGACAGCATGACCTATACTGCACACATTTAATTTATGCTTTAAATATCTCATTCTTCCCCTCGATGTCTGTTCCCCTTGATGTATGGCCCCTGTTTCCATTGGGCAAAATTCACCTTATGCTTTAGGCCTATACACCACCCAGTCCCCACCTCATCACTCCCCAGTACATTTTTAATACAGGTCTTTGCCTTTTACCGTGCTAGGATTTTGTAGCTCCTATTCATCAAAATTCTGCAGGTTACTGTTCTCTCTCCCCCTGGTGATGCCAATGAGGACAAAAGGAGGTGCAATAAATGACTGGGGCTACAACAAGCTCATGAAGAAACCCAGGGCTGATCCTCCTCAATCCTAGCTTCAAATCTAGACCATCTAGGCCAGCTTTTACCATCTGAATTATGAGCAAGAGTCCACCACAGTCACTCACTAAAACCTCCCTATGTATAGCCAGCTTCTCAAAAGCTAATGAGAATGAATGAGCAGAGCTAAACAATACAGGTAACAGATGCACTCAAAATGTAGACCTTATCAGGTGCAATATTTGGGGGAGATGCAATGGCTGGCATGTGCAAGGAGAAAGCAGGGACTCCTTTCTGGTCTTTGGGCAGGGGCTGTGTAATAGGTGTCAGCCAGGCCCTCTGTTTGGAGCCACTAGATATTACTGCAGTAATTAAAACATGGTCTTCCATTCATGGGAAAGTCAGCTCTTTTAACAAAAGGCAAAACAAGACGTAACTTCTGCAGACAGGATTTCATGGCCCTTGCATTGGCCGTCTGTGCCATGGAGAATCCCACCGCCTGGCCACAAAGGGGAACTGGAGGCAAAGCTCTGTGGAAAACACCTGACTTGCGCTGGCCTTTTCCCCTGCAATAGCCATCCCTCTGCTTTGGAATATTTCCAGCAAGAGAGGTAATCTGGATTAGTCTAGGGAGTGACGAGTTTACCATCAAGTGGCTTCCTCATGAATTCACCGCTTTCATTTCTTGTTCATTAAAAAAACGAGATTGCCGAGACGCTATTTGGTTATGTAACGCTGCCAGCCGTCGCAGTCTGAACACCGCTCGTGTGGTTAAAACCCCCACGCTGATCTCACTAAAACTCATGGCAAAACCACTGGGGATTTCAGAGGGAACAGGTGATCTTAAGCAGCTAACATGTTTATCCTGTAGGCTTATGCTGGCCTCACAGAGGCACAGAGGAGGAGGAGGAGGAAAGGTCGGTAAATGATAGCAGTCTTCCTCCCAATGAAACCCCTCCCTCCAGAACAGAGATCCTATGTCGTGAAAGGGTGTTCTGGGCTATATCCTTCTCATTGACCCCCACGGTCATGTACGGCATGAGAGAATAGCAGCTCTATCAGGGTGACCTTGCAAAGAGTCCCCATCTGCACATGGGAAGGGGTGTTAGATAGGGCACAAGTGAAGTTGTTTTGCCATCAGCACTCCTAGAAGAGCTCATGGGGGCTTGCATTCCTGCACACAGCCCCCTCTGTCTCCTTCCCCTTATGACTCAACCAGAAAGTCTCTGCAATGCTTTAAATGGTCCCCGGGCAGGTCACTCTCAAACCTACTCCACAGCAGGATCACCCTTATTCCACAGTAGGAAACTCCATGAATTTTAATGCTTTGCCCTGGCCAAGATGATAGGATTTCCCTCAGATCACAGGCACACATTGCACTGACGTCAATGTACATGTGGCACGAGGAAGAACTAAATAACTCCAAACCTGGATCCCAAGTTACATGAATTTTCCTCCCTCCTCCCACAGTACTACTGGTTGTAGAATATGCCACCATTTGAAGCGGTTTGGAAACCATCAATGTTTAATTTCATTGTCTAAAAATGGAATCTGACCTCCGCTGATCACTTGTAATCTCCAAATGGTCAGCAGAGGGGTTGTGTGTGGTATGTATAAGGGATTTACCCAGAATTCCCTGGGAAACACAATTGCACCTGTATCTTTTCAGACACAGTGGGTGCGTCTACACATGCCTCCGATGGTGCAGTTGTTACTTGCGTTAGCAAGCACTAAATGACGACACAGTAACCACCATTACTGCACAGTCCCGGCAGTGCATGGGTCATTTCCAACCCTACTGTACGGTAGTGTTGGCGTCACAGTTCGTACCCGCTGGCACTACGTTGCCACACTGATGAGCTACGGCACTAGCATCTCCTGTAGACATGCCCTATATAGCCTCCTACAGATTTCACAGCAGTTGAAGAAACACGTGTCAATGGAGACAAGGTCAGATTCTAGCTAAACTAAATGTAAAACGAAACCTTTATGTAGCGATAAAAAGGAAACCTCAAATATTATATTATGTATATATACGCTATGCAAGGACGTGTGCTCGCACATACACTTCTATTTTCAGTCATTCCATTTTTTTGACCAAAAAAGTCGTTTTTAAAAATCTTTGGAAAACAGGCATACTGGCAAAAAAGAATGTATTTAGCCAACACCCCCTCCAACAAGTTTTCCCTGCAAAAAACAGTTTCAATGGGACATTTTTGACCGGCGTCGATGTAGAACCTGCCAGCACTTTCTCTACTCTGTAGTTTGCAGAAGAGATGCCGAATTTCATGCATTTGTTTTAAGAAAGTACAATTTTAAGCCTATGGTGGGGAGAAGATGTCCAGTCACTGAGGACTTTAGTCGCTCCAGGACCACCATTAGTCTCTTTAAAGCCAGTGGAAGTTTTGCTCTTAATTTCAGTGGGAGCTACAGGTCCCATCAACCTCAGTGTGGGATCCTTGGTTATTAAGAGACAGAAATATGTATATTTTCCTGGCATTGTTTGGTCTAGGCAGATGTAGCATTTCTCATAAAGTCCTCTTTTATATGTGTCCTAAGTATCAGATTTTTTCTGTATTACTCTGCTTCCTACAAGCACACTCTGGATGGTCTTGTGAGTAAGATGCGGGCCAGGAACCCAGAAGCTGTAGCCCCAGTTCCCAGCTCTGCTACAGACTTCTTGCATGACCCTGGGCAAGCCATTCAGTTGACTCCTTATGTAGTGAAGCTCACTAGAGAGAAAACTATCAATAAGTAATATGCAACATGCCTGCAGATGGTGTAATGCAAATATCATAGGGCAACTTTTTAATGCAATCAGACCAAGATCAGTAGACAATGTAATTATGCACAATGTACAGGAAACATGTATAGTGTGAATATAGTTTATATTTTATACAGGATCTGCAATATTTTTAACACTGAATTTAAAAAAAAAAAGATGCCAATAAAGATTCTTGGTTACCTACCTATGTTCTCATTGTTATTTAAGCCCTTCCTTTTAGCTCTGATTCCAAAAGGAGTGAAAGTTCATCCAATTCATGTTGAACGAGACAGCCACAGAACGGGGCTTAAGTTCTGCATTGGCAAGATCCTTTTAAGCCTCAGGAGAATCCCACTTATTAATATGTCAAGATGATACACTACCTGCAAATCACACAGGAAGTCAGAACATTGGTCGAGTGGGCCCATCTTTTTGTCCACCCTGTCTCCTAAGAATGGTCATCTGCATTTTGGGTCCTACGCAACCAACACTGCAGACCCAAATCATAGGCCATGTCCTTACTTAGGCCAAAACTGTTCCCTTGTAACATTCAAGCTGAGAGCAAGAGGGCTAGATAGCTATAGCTTTGATGAGAAGAGAGGGGGGACAAGTATAAGCAGTCTTGTTTCGCAACTCAAGAAAGCCAAAGATGTTCCTTTAGGTGTCTGGGACTGGAGCTAGGTGAATAAGGGGTAGAGCTAAGGTTAAGCTTGATTAGACATAAATGCTCCTCTATGTTTCTGCTCTCTGAGGCTCTGGCTCTTTAACTTGGCCACTGGTCATATGGCAAGGCATCCTCCAATGGCAAAATAACTCCATTACTTCCATTACTACTCTGGCATGAATATGCCACCACCCTGTTTCCACACCAGTGATGGGGTTTCCTTTCAACTGAATTCACAGCAGACCTTTAAGGACACTCTACATGACTTGCTTTACTGTGCAGTAGCATAGTGTACAGTAAGCATGTGCATCTGCACATGCACATGCTTACTGCACAGTAAACCTCACTAATCACAAATACATTTGCTACCCAGAAATACAAATAGCATTTGTCTCTCAGCACCAGCTCTGTGGTCATGGGGCTGGCACTGGGAGATCTTCGCACAGCTCAGGCTGGGAGGTAAGGATCTCCCTGCACCAGCGCTGTGACCACAGAACTGGTGTTGGGAGATAAGGATCTCCCAACCCAAACCCTGCAAGCATGAAGCTGGTGCTGCGAGCTCCCTGCTTGTGGGGGCTGTGGATCCTGTTCCTCACTAAGCTCCATAAGTGCAGAGGTAGCGAAGGAACAGACTCCCCAGGCTGTCCCCCACCCAGCTCTGCGCTCACGGGGTTGAGCAGGAAACAGGCTCCCTAACCTGTGACCCACCCAGCTCTGTGCTCATGGAGCTGAATGGGGAACAAGCTCCCCAGCCTCTGTCCTGCAGTCACAGAGAAGAGGCTGGGAACTCTCCTGGTCAGAGGCATGGTGCTTGGAGAAAGTTGCAGGGGTGGGGTAGGTCCTAGCCCCTTGCCCTGATCCACCAGTGGGACAGCTAACAGTCAGCCAGCTGCTAGCTGTCCCACTGGTGGATCGGGGCAGGGGGATGCACCTGGTCCCATGCTCCCGGCCAGCTCCTGGGCTAACACCCAGGGGGAGCCTAGAGCTCTCCTTGGTACCAGTAGGGCCCCATTGCAGGGCCCCAGGAAGTGGGAGCAGTTTGCTGCCATTAGCAGCAAATCTGCTTTTGCTTCCCTGCATGTGTAGATGCTTGCCCAGGAGCATTTACTCACGAGTAGTTTACTCATGAGTAAACTGATCCCAAATCAAATGCATATGTAGACACGCCCTGTCACTGTCAAATATTGAGGAATCTACATAAGAGGACAAGAGCACTACAGAGGTCTGGACCAGAACTACAGGATGGTGTATATTAAGGGTATGTGAAGTGAGCCCTATTCAATTTGGATTTGGCCCAAATCAGGGACAGTGAACTGATTCTTTGATTTGGATCACTGTCCCTGATTCAATTCAGCCCGAACCCAAATCTGAAGATTCGATGCGGATTCAGAGAATCAGCGATTTGGACATAGACACAGCTTTGAATGTTTTTTCTACATACCTTGAGGTATCAGCATGGCTTGTGAACGCTGTGATGCTAGGGTGCATGGAGCGTCCCATAGGAGTGCAGGAGGGCCCGCCACATGCTCGGCAACAAACCCAGAAGTGGACCGGAAGTATTTGGAGGGTTCCGATTTGATCGGAATCGATTCGGAGGTTCCAACTTGATTCGGAGAGATTAAAGGGTCCTCTGATTCGATTCAGATTTGGAAATTCAGCCACCAAATCGGGCCGAATCTCTGCCAAACCGAATCAGGGACCAAAGCTTCGCACAGCCCTAGTGTATATGGTACTCCACGCTGAATTTCAACCGTGTTGACTCACTATGTGTAATCCATATGCTAACGTAGTGCAGGTAAAGAGCCCTGGATTACAAAGCTATTTACACAAGTAAATACTTGGCTGTTGCCAAGCAAGTATCTCCTGATTTAGGGAGGAGTTACACATTACACTTAGAACATACTAAGGACACTTAAAACTCAAGCATCCACATGTTAAAGCTCATTAACTTGTGCTAAATGCCCTCTGAGTGTCTCACAGTTGCATCACTTCAAGAGAGGGTTAACTCTCAGCCATGCTACCAAGCTCATCTCAGGCTAACTTCAGTCTGCTTCACTGAGCAGACTGAGCAGTTGGTGGTCCTCTAGCATCCCAAGAGGCATCGCTTCCAGCCCTGCTCCCTCCCCCAATTCATGTTAATTTTTGTAAGCATCATTGAGGGTTTTAAAGGACAATAATAAGGTGTTAGTTTTGCAAATGTTTATGGAGATCTGCAATCAAGCATGAGGGACAGTTCAGAGGTAAACTTGACAGTGCCTGTCTGAAAATGCAACCAGAGGAAGGTGCAAGGTGACATCTTGAGCCAGGTGGAGGTGGAAGTTGACATCTTAATGGCAATAGATAGAGTGGGATGATGCCAGGAAAGACTTTCATAATGAAGACCAGCATTTTAGATTTGATGTGATAAAGGAAACGAAGTGAAGTGTAGGGAGGCAAAGCCAAGAGACACATGGTCTAAGTGATGTGTTAGGAAAATAATCACAACTGCATTAAGGACAACGAGAAGGATGTTGCAGTAGCTGAGATGCAAGAGGACAAAAGTCGGGATGAGAGAGTTAGGGAATAACCTTAGTCCCTTTGTTCTTGTATTATGAGGACAATCCAACTGATTTAGACCCATCATTATTTTTATTTACTTTTATCATGTCACTTCTTCATCTCTGTATAAACTAAACACTTCCAATCTGTCCAGGCTCTCTTCAGGTAGACCACATCCATGCTTTTGGACTTCTTTTCCTTCATCTCTAAAACATCTCCAGTTTGGCCATATCTTTTTGGAGATGAAGCGACTGAGGACAATATTTCAGGTACCGTTGATTTGCAAAAACCTGCTAATCTTGGTGGTATTATCCTTCAACCTGTTCTTCGTGCATCTTGCATGCCCACTGGTTTTGTTGCAGCTATGTGTTCAGCAAAGGTTTCTGCTGGGCTGTCTAAGATGATACCAGATCCCTGTGCCAAGTTTCTATGCAAATTTCAAATGATCAAAATTTGCATGAAACAGGATGACGTTTCCTTGCACAGGTCTAGCATTTATCAAAATAAGCAATTAAATCTACAAATGAAAGATTTTCCACACGGCTTGAGGAGCTTGAGATCCAGCTTGAGATCCAGGTCTGGGCCTCTGTAGGTCACAGAGAGACATCTAGTGACCGAATATACATTTAATTCTCAGCAATCCCTCACAGTTGAGGGTGACTGTCTTCCAAAATTGTCTTATCTGTGGATCTGAAGATGGCTGAGGAGGCCAATCTGGGATTAAGAGACTCTGTTGCAACTCAGACACGTGTTTCTGTGTGGGGTGAGTGGCTTCAGATTCTTGATTTGGTCCATGACATACTTTCTGCCACTCCTGCTTTTTCATCTCCTGTTGTCATTGTAAGGTTTCAGAGTAGACTCTTCCACCATTTGGGGAAGTCCTGGGTGATAGTCTCCCACAAATTGATGTTGATATTGCAGTTTTTCAAGTTGGCCTTGAGGACATCCTTGAAGCACTTTCTCTGCCCTCCTCTACAGCATATGCCTTGACTGAGCTGGGAGAATAAAACTTATTTTGGGAGTCTAGAGTCCAACATCTGGATGACATGGCTGGCCTAGCAAAGTTAATGCTGGACGATCATTGCCTCAATTCTCATGTTGTTTGCTTGTGAGGGGACACTAAAGTTGGTGTGTCTATCTTCCCACTGAATTCAAAGGATCGACTGCAGGCAGTGTTGATGATACTTCTCCGATAACTTGAGGTGTCTCCTGTACATTGTCCACATCTCAGGTCCATACAGTAAGGCCGGGACAACTACTGCACAATAAGCTATGAGCTTGGTTTCAGATCTGATGTTGTGATCTTCGAACACTCATTTCCTCAGGCATCCAAAAGCTGCATTTGCACGTTTGAAGTGATGTTGGATTTCTTCATCCATGTTAGTCTTCTGCGAGAGATGGCTTCCAAGGTAGGGGAAATGTTCTCCAAAGTCTCACCATAAATCTGAATTACTGGAACTGCGGACTGCTCATTAAGAGCTTGTTGATGAAGCGCCTTAGTCTTCTGAATGTAAAATGTTAGTAAATATTATAACCTCCATGGAAAGATGTTATGGATTATTAATTATTTATCTCGTGGTAGCCTCAGAGCCCAGAGCGTGGAAGAAATCCTTTGTGCTAAGTGCTGTACAAACACAGAACAAAAAGATGGTCCAAATCCCAAAGAACGTACAACCTAACAACATACAATCATCTGGATCCCATCTTTGCTGTTGGGCTTTATCGCTATAATGTACTGGATGAAAAACCTATGGATCTGAGCCTCTGAACTGTAAAGGGAATTCAAATTTGGCTGTAAACACGAGTTTTATGATTTAGACTCAACTGTTGTAGGAAAGGATCACAGAACAAATCCTTTCTTGCCAATCTTTTAGAGTCACTTCTGAAATCTTGGCACAGTCTCAACAATCTGTGTAAGAAATAAGGTTTTTGTTTAACATACATGTGTGGGCTCACTTCAAAGCTAAAACTATCACTTCATATCTCCAAATACCATCATCAGAAAGAAAACACTGGCAGGGAAAAATCACTAGTGAGTATCTAAATAGGGTACTAGAGCCTAATGATGGTGAGGGGACCTCAAGGATGACTTATGCCACTGCACCTGACATAACTTCAAAATAGCCTAGAAGAGTAGCCAGTAGACCCAGCTTCCATGGGGTTGAAATCACTTCAATGCCCACCGCAAGTGTCAGTGCTGGCAATGCGTCCCCAGGATTAAGGGCCTATCAGGGAAGAAGGTTGCTGGATAAGACTACAAACCAGAGTTGAAGAGGGCAAGCAGAGTCCAGGGACCAAGCCAGAAATCAGGAGATGGGGCAGTGAGCAAAGTCTGAGTGATATGAGTCCGGATACCAGGAAATCAGAAATCAGGCAGAATTGCAAGAGGCAAAAGTGTCAGGATAGGACTATTGCCCAGATACTTTCTGTTCCTCTCTGTGGGATAGTATAGGGGAAGTGTAAGGTCATATGACAGAAGCAAGCCATTCAGGTGCTAGGCAGTAGAAGGAAACTCATTCAGGTGTTAGGCAATAGATGGAAACCTTTGGGAAAAGCAGCAGGGTGGTGGGTTGGGCTTGATGGCCATGTTGTTAAGGGCAAGGCCCTAGGTTCAAGGCTGTAGACCTGACAGCAAAGAGGTCTGTGGAGGGACCTCCACTTTGGCTATGGTGTTTCCATGATCCCTTCTGCAACCCTTCACTTCTCCAACTGCCTCCCAGTCCTTTCCCCTAGCTTCTGTCTGTAGGGCAAGGCCATAAGTAATGACTGGAGTGTTTGTGGATAGTTAGGGACGTGGAGTGGCATTTGAAAGGGCATCTGCCATTTCAAACTGGGGCATGAGTACAGTGGCATTTGTGATACACCCAAACCAGAGCTATGGCAAAGGAGAAACTTCCTGAAAGAGCTGAAGTTACTATCACCAAGGAATTCTCACTCAGTACAAGGTGGTTTCTACACCACAAAACATGGCACGTACACGTGAGCAGTATATATGCTAATGTCCTGGTCTCTCCCCAAGGCTTTCATCTTGACCTTCAAGTCTGGTAGCATTGCCTAAACCTGCCTTGCTAGAAGGACATTGGAAATGAAGATACATAGAGAGAAACCAAGTGATGAACAAACCCAGATAATAACTGCACTAATTCACTGTTTTATCCAACAACAATTTAATGTCAACTGTAAAAACAGATATAGGAAAAGAGACTGAAACCCTTGTCTACCATCCAGGACTCAAACAACCTAAGCAAGTTCTCTAAACCATGGGATATTACAACCAATGGAAGCACTGCCAAGTTCAGCACCAATGAATCGATGTACATGGTCTTTTCCTGTTGGGCATTTGGGACTTCTGCAGAATTTATCAGCTTTCCAAGACTCTATATTGCATGTATAGAGCACGTATATGTGTGAATGTGTATGTGTAATCCAAACTGTATATATGTAGCATATATATAGTTTATATAGAGTTCTTAGATTACATACAATTATATATAGCTTAAATGTTTATATAGATATACATTTCTACACACACACACACACACACACACACTTAAATAATACATAGTTTAAAACTACACACACACACACACACATATATATGTATATATACACATATATATGTATATATATACATATATATATGTGTGTGTACATATATATGTATATATATACATATATGTGTGTGTGTGTGTGTGTGTGTGTGTGTAGTTTTAAACTATATATATGTGTGTGTGTATGTATATATGTAGATTGAATTATACACCTGAGAAGACGTGTCACATTTCCTAACTAGATGCAAACCATTGTAATTCCCCAAGCTGTCTGGATGGGAGAAGACTAAAAAAAAATCATAGACTCATAGAAAATGAGGGTTGGAAGGGACCACAAGAGGTCATCTAATCCAACCCTCTGCTCAAAGCAGGACTATCTCCAACTAGATCATCCCAGCGAAGGCTTTCTCTAGCTGGGTTTTGAAACCGTCCAAGGATGGAGCTTCCACGACCCCTCTGGGTAACCTGTTCTAGTGTTTTACTACCCTCCTCGTGAGAAAATTCTTCCTAATATCTAACCTGAACTTCCCTTGCTGCAACTACAGCAGCTCTGTTATAATTAAAGGCCAGGCTTTTGCAGGTACAAATGCCATTTACAGTCAAATCATTATTTTCACAAGCACTTCAGTTGGTGAAGGTTACACCAGCCCAGAGCATTTGAGTCAATCAATGGAATCTTTTTTTTTTCCTATTATGCAGAGGCTAGAGAGCAGGGCAAAGTCATTGGTTGCACTGAGAAATGCAGCTGTGCCTATCACTGCTGCTGATCTCTCTACCCTTTTCAAATGAGAGCAAAAAAAGCTGCGAGAAGTGGAAATTTGTTGTTGATTATTTGCCTAGCTTGAAATAAATACCGCATCTGACCTACGGGACAGGCATCTTCTGAGCAAGCACGTACATTTAGTTTCTAGACAGGGGAAAGATTTGTCTCTGCACTATCTTTGCCACCCAGACTGTAGAAGAGCAGGGGAAACCACAATGTTGCAGCTTAGTTTAGTTTTAAATGGTTTCTTTGACGTTCGTTGTTATTTGCCATAAGATCCAGGCTCCAAAAACAGATTTACTACTTATTGGTCTATTGACTTTATGGAGCATATACCACGAGTGGGTCTTCCCAAGATTTTCGTGCATGGATAATAAAGATTAACAGACACTTGAAGAATTCCGGCTTGCTCCAAAATGCACGTCCATTATTTTAAGTCGTAACTATTGTGAATGGAGCCGCAACACCGTCCCTTTGAAATAGCGCAAGCATGAAAAGCTGATAAAATTATAACCAGGAAAACAGACATTTGGTACATCAACATGACAGCTCTTTCTATGATGTGTAATGATATTACGGTATCTCTAAGCAATCTGTATCCATCTACCACTAGAGGGCAGGAATGATATGTGTAAATCGACCCTATCCAATGTATTTATTCCCAAGTTTCCTTTGGCTTCCTAAGAGGTTGGGAATCACATGCAGCTGCCAAACTGGTATTGTTTAGGTTTCACTTGAGTATCCACAATGACTTTCTCATCCCAATTCTTAAGCCTTTCTCTAACCTCCCATGCTGCAATAGAGAACTGGCCGTTTTATTTTATTTAGGAATTCTTCACATTTTTTGTGGATGAAATAAACTCAGTTTAAAGCTCCAGGTCAGACTGTATCTGAAGAGGGAATAATCCATGTGAACTGAGAGAGATGTGCTTAAAAAGCCTTCAGTTCCTAGCCTGTTTTGATAGCGTGGATGGGAAAAGTCACTGCCCAAGGGCCAATTTTCAGCTGCAGTAACTCAGTGTAATTGGACCAAGGTCAGTAGATATGAAGATGATGTGGCCACATGTGTATGGACAGGAATTTATCCAACATGAAATGCCTTCTCAGATTTAAGCTAGACCATACTTAGGCCTCACATTCAAAGTTATTAAGGAAAAGTGATGACAAAAAGGTTCTTGCAACACTTACACATGGGACACTACCAATGCAGTCAGGTAGATCTGAGCGGAGATGCCCCATTTAATTAGGCTTTGCAAGTTAAGCCCTAGGTCATCTTGCACTACACCTTTTAAGGAAGACAAATTCAGGAATACTGACACCAAAATATAGATTCCAAAAGTTAAATGCTCCCACTTAGAAAAGGGACGTACCCTATGTGTCATCCTGGCGAGAAGGGGGCAGCGGTGTCCCACAGGAGTCCAGTACTTTTCAACATCTTTATTAACGATTTGGATGTGGGGGTGAAGAGCTCGCTGCCCAAGTTTGTGGACAACACCAAGTTATGGGGAAGCGCAGTCATGCTTGAAGATAGGCTGCAGTTACAGGCAGACCTAGACAGGCTAGCAAGTTGGACGGATCGGGACCTGATGAAGTTTAACATTGAGAAATGTAAAGTGCTCCACCTCGGGACGAGCAACCCCCAACACACCTGCAGGCTTGGTGGTACCAAACTGACCAGCACCACAAATGAAAGGGACCTGGGGGTCATAACAGACCACAGTATGACCATGAGCCAGCAGAGTGATGCTGTAGCCAGTAGGGCAAATAATACTGTGGCATGCATCGATCCAAAACCAAGGAGGTGATTCTTCTGCTCTACTCAGCACTGGAGGACTGCGTCCAGTTCTGGGCACCGCACTTTAACAAAGACGTGGACAAGCTTGAGAGAGTCCAGAGAAGAGCCACATGTATGATCAGTCTTACACAGCAAGACATGCAAGGAAAGGCAGAGGGATCTGGGATCTTCAGCCTGAGGACAAGAAGGCTGAGAGGGGACTTGGTAGCAGTTGACCACTACACTAGGGGAGTACATCAAGGGCTCAGTGAGCAACTGTTCACTGGGCACACAAGGGGAAAGCCAGGAGTAATGGCCACAAACTCCTGGAAGATCGATTCAGGATCAACATTAGGAAAAACTTCTTCACAGTCAGGGTGTCCAGACTGTGGAATAAACTCCCTCCAGTGGTGGTGCAGTTACCTGTCCTGAACATCTTCAAGTGGAGCCTGGACAGACACCTTGCTGGGGTCAATTGAGCCCAGTTGTCTTTCCTGCTTGGTGCAGGGGACTGGACCCAGTGATTTTCCGAGGTCCCTTCCAGCCCCTGACAATCTATGAATCTCTGTGACTCACAAAACCAATCAAAACTCACCCACCACCTCTGGGTGTATTTTCCAGGCATTGGTGATGAGCTCAAAAGACTCAACTTTGCTGGCCCCTCACCACTTTGTGGCCATGCGCCTCACAAGATCAGGCCTCAAGAGCCAGAGCCATTGCCATTTGCTAGCAAAGACCATTATGCTCATGCAGAGCCTATGTGGACTGGGACTGCCCCAGTTCTGTGTCTATATGGGGCGTAGCAAAATGGGTTACAATCCTTGACTGACATCACAGCCTCAAAGGCAGTAGTTGTATAACAGAGTGACTGTGCAGATGATTGTGGCACATCCACAGATAGACCCCCAAGGGAGTGGTTTGTCCCAGACGTGAAGAAACCGTTATAAGAGGAAGCAACTCGGAGAGGAAGTTCAGGGCATATGTGCATTTCCCAGCTGGGATAGATACTGAAACTATTTTGCATCAACAAGCAAGGAGTGGCTTCTGTCCCCCCACCCAGTAATAAAGACGTGATGTCCCACTGTCTGCTGAACTTGTATCTGCCTCGTCATCATTATAGGATCTGCTGCATCATGCTAACTCATAGGTGAAGGAAGCCATGGCAATCACAAAACAGTTGTCATCAACCCGTCGATGGTAAAAACAACAGTATCATCTGTTTGACACAACTTCTGCTTCTTGCTGGTCAAGGGGCTGGGTCCTTACCCTATAGATACACTGATCTCTCCTTTCATGACTCCATGAACTTGAGATTAAACTGAGGAATGCAAATCGAGACTTCCAGGGGGTTGTACCCGTGCCAGCCAAGTCCCGTCTACAGGATGACCCTCCAAGTCCTGGACCAGATCATCAAAGTTTATCCCTGGGTCTGGCCCACTGCCTCTCAGAGACCATTTCTCTCCCTACATCGAGATTTATCTAAGCAAACCGGGACAGCCAGTAGGAACAAAGAGCTTAGGAATCATCAAATATTTGCTTTTTCTTTCCTCAACCCCAAACTGGATTTTCAGTTGAGTGAACAAGATTCACCAAAACCAGGAAATGTCTGACTTTTGTTGAACAAGCTACGTCCCCAAAGTGAACAGTTTCACCTTTTGGGCTGGAAACCAAACCATTTCAGATGGTCTTCCATGGGCAGAGCTAGGATTTTGAAAAGGGGAGGGGGTGGCACAGGTGGTGCGGCACATCATCATGTATAACACAACAAATATTGTCTCCAGTTAAAGAGAAACTAGAAGCTTTACTAATACACTGCAGGACCTAGCATGACATTATTGAGTTTAAGATGAAAACCAAAACAAATAAAAGTTTTTTTGCAATGTGCACTCATTTCTTAGATTACATACTCAGTTTAAAAAATATAGGCTAGGTAAAAAAATAATGAAAAGATATGGTTTCATTAGTCTTGTAGTCATTATAGGGTACAATTATTATTGTACCTCTCGTTCATTTTCATAAACAAAATCTAGTCTTCTTGCGCATCTTAACAGTGCCATCATACTTCAAGCATTTCCATACCTGAGTTAATATTACCACACTTGAGTTAAAGTTTGAACTAGAGCTAAAAACAGTTTGCAGCACTGTGAAATAGAAGAGTGACTTTACTAGAAATAGTTTGCAGAGGAAAGGATAGCTTGAAGAGTGGAACAACGAGACCATTAAAAAGGATAGAAGGTCATTAATACTTGTGAAGTAATACCGGGAATCAGATAGATGATAATGGGTCATGAAGTCAATTGAGTGCCTCTGCGCTGCCTGAATAGAAATGCCACTGCTTCTCCCAGATGGTTGGTTTTAAAGTTTGGGTGAAGCAGGAATCAAAGAGGGATGCAACTGCACCCCCTTGGATCCACCACCCCTGTGGTCTTCCTCATGCTGAGACCCTACCTTGCATCACAGGTATTCCCATGGGCATCATGGGAAATGCAGTCCACCTGAACAGGTTGACCCATAGAGGATAACAGAGGGAAAAGGGACCGAAACTACAGCTCCAATGAGGTATTGCAATGGTATTTCCAAGTCAGTCTTTTCCCAGGGTTTGGGCCAAAAAACACTTGGCACTCTGTCTCTCAGAAAAGTCAGAACTGCAGGATGGAGGGAGAGAGCACACCCAACAGGTGGTCCACAGCTGCGAAACTCCTTTCACAAGAGATCAGACTGACCATCAGCCCTTAGGCCTTTGGGATAAAATGTGAGTCATGCTTTCACTGCAGTCTTCCCACACTAATGTTTTCTACCCAGTGCAGTAATGAACAGCAGGAGAAAGGAGGCTAAGGTGGAGCAAGGAATGACACATGCACCCAAAGAAAGGGGAGATCTCAGTGTCGGAGGAATTTAGACTTTCAGATACGTTAGGTAATAAGCACAGGCACAAAAAAATGGAGTCAAGTGTCAATGCACAGGTTCAGGGCGCAGGTAAATGAACAAACTACTGTCATTCAGAAGAGGATAGGGACCTATCCACATCAGCCGCTCAGTGCTAAGTGTCCATGTGCCTCCTCTTACTCCACAATCAGTGGAAGGACAGGTCACAGCGCTGTAACCCAGTTTTGTGTATTTTAATTCACTTGCATGTTATTTTGCTCATTTATGCACACATAAACCTATAGGGAGATAGACAGTAGGCTAAGCAATAGCTCATTGTAGATGTGCTTAGGGCTGTCCAACTGGCAGCCCATGAGGGACCAGTATATAGGCCACAGGTTGTACCTGGACTGTAAGTGGTTAACAAGGGGCCTGCAGACCCCAACAGCCACCTCTCCTGCAGCTGCATACGGGGGAAGGAACCAGGGCTCCCCGTGTTGCCTGGGCTACGTACCACTGCTGGGGGGCTACGTACCACTGGTGCAGCCCACGTGGCAGGGGGGATCCCAGAGGGACTGTCCTCATGGCATACAGCTTGTAAGTTGTATGGCCCCCAGACCCGCTGGAGTTGGACAGCCCAGGATTAATTTGGAGACCTAAGTTTTAATAAGCAACAGCTCACTTCATCAAAAGTGTGCTTATGCCTCTCTGAATTAGTTTATTCTGCCCTGCCTTCTGCTGGACTTCAGACTAACGCAGCTAACTTCTCTCTGCAGGTAGCTAGATGGTTAGCAGCACTCCACTTCTCTCTCTCTCCCAGCCTCTAAAAGAAGGTAAATAGGAGAATCGATAGGCGAAAGAAAGAATCAGTCCTTGACATTTTCAAACCAATGGCTGATGTAAAGGGAGAAATATGAATCGAAGCCCTAGAAAGGAGCTCACAGAGCAAAGTGCTCACCAGCTTGTTTGCTGTGACAAAGTAATTTGCTATTTCAGTAGAAGGCACAGATACGAGAAATCATTGCAATAAAAAACTACACCAGTCTTGCCTGGTTTGTAGTTTAATGACAAACCTGAAACTCTGGACATGTTCATCACAAGGATCACACTTTTCTAAGCCTTTTGAGCAAGTTTGGGCTGTTTCGAGTCAACTTTTATCATAGTCCTTGCCTCTAGATCACAACCAGACTAACATAGCTATCCCTAAACCATCTATGGTGCACCCCCACAAGCCAGTCAACCCTAGTGGGACTGCCTCTCCTAGCTCCTGACATTTATTCCTTACAAACCTAAAGCTCTGGCTGAAGTCTGCTGTCATTTAAGACCTAAAAGGAATTAAGAATTGGATCCTTAAGTTGCACATAAACTAGTGCTAGGGACAAAAGTTGCACAGAAACCAGTTTAAATGATCAGAAACTGGTTTAAACCTGTAACAGAACAGAAGTCCAGTGGATATAAATCACTTTCAAAATGGCTGAAACTGGTTTAAAATAAACCTGGTCAAATGTAGTATCAGACTGAACTGATTTGGGTCAAACCACTTTATAAAACTTCTGTCCCAGACCCCTGCCTGGTTCAAGTTAAACCACAGTCCCCCAGTATCCCAGCATGCTTTGCAGCCCTGGGCTGGGCTGTGCTGTGCTGTCTGCTCCAGCAGGGAAGGGTTGTAGGGGAGGGGAGGCAGGGACCGCCCCCCCAGGTAAACTCCAGCTGGGGTCCGGGGCCAGGGAGGGGGGTTAAACTTCCCTTCCCCTGAGGACAGAGCTGCCCTGCCCTGCTAAAAACTCACTGCTGGCTGCAGCTGTGGACTACAAATCCCAGAGGCACCTGGAAGCAGGAAGAGGACATGATGAGCAACCTGGCAGAGTCCTGCTGCTGTGATTCTGGACTGCAAATCCCAGAGACCTCAGGGGCAGCAGGAAGAGGAAGAAAACACACAGCTCATGCTGGCTATATGCCAGAGAGCCATGCTGTGGCACCCCCTGGCCTCTGGCCTGAGCCACTGCAGGTGTGTGGCTGAATTTCCTGAGTCAAAGGTTTGTCCAATTATTTCTCAGTTTAATCTCTGCATCTTAGACTAACCTGTAAAGACAGAATCGATTCAGCCTCAGGCTTTTTGATTGTCTGTACTTAGTCACTGTGTTACCTCATGTCCCAACTGCTTCCTCAGTGACACCAGCCTACATGCTATTTGTCAGATTCCCCACAAGCAGCTACCTCAGGGGGAACCAACCTTTTTTGTCAGGGGTGCCATAAGCTAGGCGCTGCATTCCCCCTGAGGGCCACTATGATCTCTTTCCCCTGCCTGATCTGCTGCTCTGCTTTCTTCTCCCTGCCCTGTGCTCCCTGCCCCATCTGCCACTGCAGCTCTACTTTCTGCTCCCTGCCCTATCTGCCACTGTTCTCCCTGCTCCCTCCCTGATCCGCTGCATATCACACAGAGCTGCCCGTGCCATTTACGACATGCATGCCATACGTTGGCTGCTGCTGATCTACTTGTTTACTTCCCTGCCACCCTGTGCCACTTCCAGGCACTGAAACTCCTACCAACATGGACCACCGTCTTTCTCTAGCTGACATTGCTAATGACCTCCAGCCTTTTGAAAGGATCCAAATGCACCTACACAAAGAGCACCCAGCATGCAATAATCCTAATGTCCTGTCATGTGACTGATAAGCAGTAGAAGATAGGAACAGATTGGCTGCCCTAGGAACCCTCCATGATGACACTGAGCATGCACGAGCTGCCCAAGTCATGTCATTGGAATAGCCACAGAAGAAGGCATCAGGTTTAAACATTTCATTAAATGCCTGTGTTGAGCCAATGACGCACACCTGATATTCTTACCTGTTCTGTTATTTGCTGAGTTGAATGTATGTAAATATTTATCTTTATCACCTATCCAGTTTATTCTGCCCTTTTATTCTGCACCTGAATAAACCATGTATATAGTTAAGACAGTGTGTCCTGGTCTTCCTCTATAGAGACACCTGGGAAGGGGAAGCTGCGAGCAAGCTGCAGTTTCCATCTCCAGCACGTATATGCTGCTGGCCATCTCCTTCTATTGGAGAAGGGGGTACACACTCCAGTACGCCTGGGTTACATAAGAATAGCTGGTGAGCCTGAAGAAGGGTGGCTCATGATACCTGTGTCTGGTTTACAAAACCACTAGCAGCACTTCCATCATAATACTTAGGGCTCGTGATCAAGAAGTAAGGCCGAGATGAATTAAATGCTACACCTCTGTGCTCAGTCACCCAGCAAGTCTGTGCCAAGCCCCTTGCTTTGTTTGCCACAGATGACGTATACACCTAGAGTTTGGAGCAGAAGACATAATCAAGCGTTTGCAAACCTTTATAAAAGACCTGTTGTCCTAAGTAAGATAAGAGCGCAGAGAATGAAACGGGCAGGGCATACTGGCAAAACCAATGGCATCTAAGGGAGATTTTGGATGCTGAGGTGGAAGGTATCAGACCTCAAGGCAGACCAAGGCAATGATGGGAAGATAACACACCAACTGGTCTGGAAGAAATAGGTGAACATGTCATAAGCTGGAAGGAGACTGCACAAGGCAGGAGGAGATGAAAGGCTTTAAGTTAGGGTGGGTACAGGCCCTCAAGGTCTGTGAGACAAGAAAGAGAGAGACCTAGAGACCATACACCCATGTGCTCTCACTCAATGAAGTGTAGGCAGCCATAAAAGCTCGAGTTTAATCCATCAAATGTGTCGTTCAGCTGGCCACCAAAATGGGCTTTTTCAGAAAAGCTGGGGGGAGGCATTGGTAAAGTCCAAGCTGAGTAGAAAGAGGGCAGCATCACAGCACTGAACTTAAGAAAAGGGTAGTGTTTAGACCGCAGCAGTTTTTGTCCAACCACATTACAGTCAGCTTCCAATAAAGTTTTCACCCCATGTTCTCCTTTCTCAAATTTAGCTATTGCCAACTCATAAACACTGCCCAGAGCTGGTTACTGGTACTGCGAAGAGACTAACCTCCATGTCTGTGCTTGACCTACAGCTTTTGGGAAAGAAACGCTGGAAATTCAATCTCCCATCACATGGTGCCTTCACTGACTTGAAATCTGCCATTGATTTCATAGACAGAGATGTCTCCGGAAGGCTTTGCATGGCATCGGTATTGCAAATATCCTGATGCACTTAATACATAACCTTCATGTGGGTACAGGAGCGAGGGCCAGAGTGAGGAAGAGCCTGTCGCACTGGCTCAATAGCACAAGTGCACCCAGAGAGGTGGGCTATTGCACAAGCATAATTCTGTAGCTTGGAAAAAGTGGCATGGAAGAAGTTGTCATTGGTGACACAACCTTCATAGGCCTTATGGCCTGACAGCTCCAACTTCTTTCCCAGCTATACAGATGGTCCTATAAAAGTATCACCAAAAAATGCATCATCTCTTATTGGAATCAGAACTCATGGCAGAGGTGATATCTTTTATTAGACCAAGTAGATATTTGCAAAAAAAAAATAAAAAAATTGCAAGCTTTCAGGCACACTCTAGCTTCCTCAGACATAGGAGAATGCAAAGATTGTAAAATTTCTCCTAGGTGAAAATGCAAATTCATATTTCACATGAGAACTGAAGGTGTTGTAAGATCTCCTGGTCGGAATAGTTCATTTTGTGCAAATTAGACTCAGATAAAAGTTGGAACAGCCTTTTCCCCTCCAAGTTGTCTGGTAGCAAGCAGGATGCAGAATCATGTTTCCTTCTGGCGATGATGTTTCATATTTCACAGAAGAGTGGGAAGATGGTATGCTCTCCTGGCCAGGAATTTGCCTCTCATTGGTTTCTCTGTGCAGTTTTGGGGCTGAAATCCATTCAGTGGCCAAGGCGTCTCAAGGTTTCCTTGAAAGCACAGCCTCCTGCCACTCCTTTACAACCATCTCACACATCACACCGTCTTTAGTCCACTGTCAGACCTCCTGAGACGTGGCCTTCCTCTAGGACCACTTCGTCTCTCCTGGGTTCCTCCCACCGCTGGACTTCTCACAGTCACTGTACTCCAGAGGCCCTTGTACACCATGTGTGTTGTTTAGATCCACGCTACGAAACAGCACCAAAAATCGCCGTTTCACTAGGTTAATCGCGTGTGAAAATACACATTGACTTTTTTTATTGTGGGAGGTTTCCATTTATCGTGGCGAGTTAGACCACCTCCAAAATGTTCTAATTTCACCGCGGCCAATTGTTCCACCGGGTTGAATTTTATCGTGAAACTCATTACGTGTAGTCTCGCACACAGCTAAAATTGCTATTTTCCCAGTGTTTTTTTGCTAGTAATAGCACGTTAACCAATGATAACTGTTAAATGCATTATGTGCAAAATAGTAACGGGACTCGTCGCAGTGCATTGCGAGAGTGAAATGAACCCAGAGAATAGTGTTAGCTAGCAAAAGCCAGCATCGTGTACAAGCACCCTAGGTCCAGACTTCTCCAGCAGGAACTCCGCTCCCCTGCCCGAACTCCTTTGCCTTTCCCTGCTGTCTCCCCTTCTTATACCTCTGCCAAGGCAGAACCTCCCAGCCTGCATCACCTCCCTTATAGGCCATTCCCCTTTTCCCCTTCTTTGTAGACAAAGGGGGATCCACGACGGTTATGTGTGCTATAACCCAAGCCCTGTCCAAGAGGGGGCAAAGACTCCACCCCAGTAGAAGTAGAGACCGGACACCTATGAGGTGCATTTGGGAAGATGCAGCAATAGTGCAGAGAGGCTGGTACCTTTGACAGTGTCCTCACTGGTCTGACTGATGACACTAAACACCTGCAAAGCAGGACCCTGTGGCTTAAACCTGCCACCCAGTTGCAAGGAGGCAATCTTCACTGAACTCCAGCAGGAAAGAGATCCACGTACCCTATTGCAGAAGGGAGCCCGTGACATGCTAACGCTGATGAGGAGCAAACTATAATAGGGACCGGAGGAAGCAAAATAGCAACAAAAAATTAGAGCTTTGTTTAGTCTGGGGAAATATCATTTATAATTAGCAACGGGCATCCTGTGGACGTGACGTAACCTATTTTAAGACCAAGGCAATCACGTGACTGGTTATGAGTCTCCTGCGTGTGATTCCCAAACTGCCAATTCATCTCTGGATGTTTGGGTTCTTTTTTTTCTTTTTTCTTTTTTTGCTGTAATTTCAGGAAAAATCCAAAACACAGATTAACTCATATCATCTCTGAGATAATGATGCTCATGCTGGGAATTGTGTCTCTGCAAGTTTTGGTTTCTGTTTGTAATGTGATGCTGATTTCAGGCCAGTCCCTTGATAGACCTGTCTTCTGCTAGCACCGAAGTCCACAAATGCCAGGCACGTGGCAGAATTGGGCATGCAGTTGTCACCACGTGATCTTCCAAATCTCAAGCTACAGACCCACCTGGGATGGGATCTGCTAACATGGGGTCCTTATGACATGACAGGTGCTGAGGTACTGTCAGCAGATCTGATGACCAGGTGGGAGCTTGTAGATCATTTGCCGGGACCTGATTCTGCAAACCTACCAGTGAGGGAATTTCTGTTGGTGCTGACATTTGGGTTCAATCATAGAGGGCTTGCAAGAGATTTGGGCATTGGATCTCAAAAGCCTGAGGTTGGGTTGCCTCTAGAACAGTTGTTCTCAAACTCTAGGCCCTGCTTGGACGATGCCAGCTTTTAGCTCTCACTCCTTGACTATGGAAAAATAATAGAGTAATTCTGTTATAGAGAACTCAGGAAGCTTTTGATACTCCAATTTGAAATCTCTGGGGTTATCTTGTGAAGCAAGTGTAGGTGTTTGCACACCTAACAGTGTGGCACACTTGGAAGTAACTCACAGCACTCCAGGTGCTGTGAGAATCACCGATCTGGGGGTTCACTTGTGCAGCTGGGTGCACAGCAAATGATCTGGACCCACTGAAGCCTACCTAGTCTCCAGAATCGGCTTGAAGGAAAACGGCACCCCGGGGAAACTTGTATTTTGGCCTCTCCCTCTTCTAAGTCAGCAGCGCTGCTGCAGGCAGAGGCGAGGCAGGGATGTGGGGTGCAGTCTGGCGGGGAGGTGGAGCGGCATGGTGCACCAGGTGGGCGGGTGGGCATGCACTGCTGCTGCTGTAGGGGGGCAAGGTGGGCAGACTGCAGCAGGCACCACCCGACCTGCACGTACCCAGCCAGGTCCTCCTGGGGTGGGGAGCAAGCAGGACTGGGCACTGCTTCTCCTGCCTGGAGTGGGGATGGGCCATGGCAAGGTGGGGTGGGGAGAGAGTGCTGCTGTGAGTGCGGGCTGCTCACACACGTGTGTGTGCATGTGTGGTACCCCCTGCCCATAGCACCCCAGGCAGTCACCCATGTTGCCCACCCCTAAGGCCAGCTCCGGATGTCCCCAATAGCAGGCTCCCCTTTGCAAGGTTCCTTTCTCCTCCGACCATCTGCTTTTCTATTAACCCGACGACACCTGAGCAGGACTCTCTATTTGGAGCCAGTACCAGACCAGTGAGCTGGCATGGACGCAACCTGGTGCTGCCTGGCTGAAACTGCTAACCAAACCCCACACAGGTCCACGCGCTATTGCTGGCTTCAATGAGACGTTCTGTTCTCTTGCCCCTTTACTTCGTCTGCTAATAGCTGCTCTGCTGCCCCCCAGAAGTGGCTGCATTTCAGTGATCCCTTCTATTTGCTGGAATTGTTGTTCGTAAAGTGCTTTGAAGCCCTGGATGGGAGCTACCCTCAGAATAAGGATGCTCTGATGGAAACGTAAGGGAGGATTTCCCCCGTTCAGAGCTCTAACTGCACAGGCTCTCATCAGTTTTACGTATTGCCTACAGACTGTAATGAGTTTTGTCATAGACAGACACACATCAAAAATTCAAATGCAGGACTGCTCTGTCTGCCACCTGCCCATCTGGCAAGTGAGATCAGCTGAGTTGAAATGCTTCTTCCATCTAAACACTCTCAAAAAGACGGGAGCCAGAGCCTTCTCTGTCAAAGTCCCCCTGATATGGGATCCCTTGCCTTTCACTTATTAGTGTGCACTATGGGAACAGCCCCATCGTTATCTGTCGGTACATCACCACCTAAACACTTCAAGTAAGGAGCAAGGCTGTGTGCATCCGTGCCACACAAACCGGTGGCACTCGCCTCTCTGCTGAGAGCTAGCCGGAGAATTTTGCACTGCCAAAGTCCTCCGTAAGGTCTGTTTTGAGGATTTCAGTGGAACTGGAGACATGCTTTGGGATGCCAACGGCAAGGTTATCCATAAAGGCCTATTTCTGCTTCTATTGAAATCCATGACCAAACTCTCATTTATAATGGATCATAGGTCGGGTCTGAAATTAATAGTCCTTAAATATTTTAATTAATGATAACATCACCACTTTCCACTTCTGTAACATAGGGCATTGCAGAATCTCCAAACGCACCATAGTTATTGCATGACTGTAAGGCAGACGGTCCTTGTGGTAGTTAGGGGGATATATAAAAACTGCACAACCTGCCATGGAAATAGAGTCACTTCTGAGCTTGAACCCCGCATCTGCTTGACAGTGCGCAGCAAAGCTACTCAAGAGTTTGGTACCAATGCCTGAAGAAGGGTGTTTGTGCCCGAAAGCTTGCAAAGAACTTTTTTCCAACTATTTAGTTGGTCTAATAAAAGACATCACATCTCCCCAAAGAACCTTCCCTGCCTATGTCCTTAGACCAATACGGCTACAACCAACCACACTGCACCTAAAATGAAGATGATGATGGGGGAAAAATAAGAAAAAATGCACTGGAGTTTAGCTGGGGACCTGCAAATGACACCAGTTCTCATATGACAACTGCAATAAAGGAGCCAGATCTTGGGTGCCGGCCAGCAGGCACACAAATGGACTAAGGTGGCTCAGCGTGACACTGTCCCACTCTGGAAAACAAATAATACAAAAGGGTCCTCATCTCATTTGCTGCTTTTTTGTGGCTCAGGTTGAGATGACAGCATATAGTAAGAATAAGCAGGCTCATGGTGTTTAGGGACTTGCACAGGGTGGCATAGGATCACACAGTCTACTTAAATGCCTAATAAGTGGAATAGGATCTGATCCAGAGTCTTTTATGAGGGTCGGCAAGTCAGTTCTATAGCTGAGCTGAAAAAGAGAAGCCCAAAGGTACTTAATACTAGGCTTGTCCATCCTGGGGAAGAATGATCACTATTGTGCGCAGGTCCTGGTATCACCCTCATCCCCAACGCACCTTTGAGGCTAAGCAATATGACTAACATCTGTGCTGGGTCTGTCCAGAAGGAGAAGGGTATGTAGTGCGGTGCTTTGGCTTTAGATCTGGTTATAGGTTGCATATACACACGCCCCACTACACCTTTGTGCTAAAGGCAGGGTCAAGAAGCATGCTCTGCACTGGAAGTGGAAGGCATTGAGCTTTGCATTGGTCCTTAGTCCCTGGGAAAGTTCATCCCACTGCAGGAGGATGGGGGGATGGGCCCTGAGAAAAAGGGCTTTCCAGCAGAAATGAGCTTCACTCTCACTATATTTTTCAGATGGCGTGGGGTCTAACCTTGCTTGCCTCGTGAGAGCTGCCAGGACCCCATTCGAAAGCAATATGGCTGGAAACCAAGAAGCAGATCCAAGCGGCAACACACAAATCAGAGCACACCTTATACATTAAGCAGAAGTCTGATCCGCAAGGAGCCACATCGGCTATTTTGTTCGTACACGGGTTTAAAAGTAGAGCAGCTATGGTGCCGTAAAATGAAGCTCGTCTGGGTTTGCACCCGTGCAAGCCAGACCGGTCTGACGCAGTATTCCTTTCCAAAAGCACACGCGCTACCTCCCATTCAAACATTGCAATAAAAATAATGCAATTAAAAGAAAGTCATTCCATAAATTAAAATAAAAGCTAATGAACGCAAGTCCAATAGATCCCATTCACATGAACGCATCCTAAACATTTTAAGGCTCAGAATTTTTAGATGAGCTGCAACCATTTATACCAATGGAAGATGTGGTCCAAAGGGCCAAATGTGACTCCCATAAACGAGAGCACAAATCCACTGCTGTCCGTGGAATATTTCCGATTTACCCCAATCAACTCACCGGAGGATCTGTACCCAAGCATCTGAAAACGAATGAAACTTGAACGGGATCTGCACATCTGTAGGACAGATACGATGTGTTTCAGCAGGAGCCCGGGCCCTCGAGAGTGCAAAGGGGATTTTTGTGGTATTCGCAGAATGTTTAAATGTGTCAATACAAGAGGAGTGTAATCACCAGCTGAGAAACTCCAGGAAATCAGCCAAACTTAAACGAGCGAAATGGAAAATAAAGAGAAGAGCAAAGGACAGGCATATTTTAAAACTATTACCGAGGTATGCATTCACGTGCTTAGGGGAGCCTGGGAATATATAAAGGCTGAAGACTGCTGAGGAATGAATTCACGGGCCGGTCTTTGGGGAGTACTTTTTTTTTTGCTGTCAGTGACTTAAACTTCTCTCTAAGCTCTCCGAGTTTTAGTCAGCTGGCATGCAGCAGAGGTGCTACTTCCCCAAGGAAGCCCTTCCTCAGTCCTCACTGGAAGGAGCGTCCGAGAGACCGAGCACTGCAAGCAGAAGTGGAAACTCCTCCTTCAGCCGCACAGCAGGTATGAGCAGAACCGCGTTAAACTTTGATTCGACAGGGAAAAGGAGCCAAAGCCTTTCTCTGACTGCAGGAGAAAAAGGGGATTTAGAGCTCCAGCCCCGTAAAGCTATCACAGAGGATGAAGGTCCCAGATAAATAACATATGTTGCATTTCTGAAGAGCCTGAATAACTGCCTAAACATACCGTGCAACAGGCGCTTTGCATACAGCTGTGCTTAATTCACTGGGGAGCTTCATTACAAGGATGCGGATCATGTTAAGTTAAGGAAGCACGGGTAAGTTTGACAACAGATCTACGGTGATATTGCTGCTTTATTCATGACAACAGGATTAAGACTTGTAGGAAGATCTGTGGGGCACAAACTACTCTTTTTTTTTATATACATATATACAGCGCCCAGAGTATTTGGGGTATAGATAAAGAACCTAATCATCATACAGAAAGTCCAGCTTTGGGAGCTAGTATGCTAAGTACTGCTAACCAGGGACTGAGATGCTTTCCAGCTCTGGCACTGATTCACAGCATGGCCCTGGGCATGTCACATAACCTCTCTGTAAAATGGGCATAACAATATCTATTTTAACTGGATGCCATCTTATTAAGAGACACATCCCATACTTGGGACATAGTGCAGGAGATATCAGAGGGGTTTTTTTCTGCTCTAAGTGCAGGAAAAAACATGGTAGCTCAGATTTTACGGTGGGCAAAAAATAACTTATTGGTAGGAACTGCTTTTTTGCACCTGGTATGTCATGATGATTAATAGATGTTTATACAGTGCACTCAAACCAGAAAAGAGCTCTCTCAATGCTGAATATTACTTTTCAAAACCCTCTTTCTGAATCCTGGGTCAAGGCTGACTTGGTGCCATAGATGAGGAAAATTCAACAATATCAAACTTCCCAACATAGAAACCTCAGAGAAAATATTGGAAAGCCAAACCCTGTAGCGTGTGTGTGTGTGTGTGTGTGTGTGTGTGTGTGTGTGTGTGTGTGTTTCCTACATAAAAATCAGGCTTAATCACAACAGAAGACTTCTTTTTAAACTATAAAAGGGAAGTGTTTTCAGCTATTTTTAAATTTGTTGATATTTTGAAATAGTGATTTTTTTTGTTTTTACTCAGATACCAAAAAGCTGTATACTCTCTTCTATTTTTATTTTTCAAGCAAAGAGTTATTGCTGAGTTAGAGGATACCATTTTTGACCTTTTTTTTCTTCTCAAGAATGACACACTAACCACAGGAAGGCTCACTGAACACTGTTTCCAGCCAAAGGTATCTGAAATGAATTTCCTGGTGTCTTTTTCTCTCATTTTCAGTTATATAATCTGTATATCTGACTGAATTCTTCTTTAAAGATTGAATTCAGCTGGAATGAAAGCAGGGGGAAACTTCCTCCAAAAAAACCCCTCTGGTCCACTTTAGAGCTGTTCAAAAAATCCTCATTTTTGCTAAATTGTAATGCTTTGCAGGGTATTTTCTTTTCCATACGGGGAAAAGTTCTGGTATTTCATTTCAGTTTTCAGGAACTTGTCACAGTTGCTTTCCTGCTTGTCTTTCACACTTGTGCCCATCACTGAAGTATCTCAGCAGCTTCCCTGTAAAATTAGGTAGCCAAGCCCCTCGTGCATTTTCTATTGCAATCGGGTTATTATTTTCAGACATCGCCCCTCATTTTGCTGCCCCCAACACACACGCACTTTCAGTCCTTACGTTGGCTTATTTTGTTCCGACTGGAAAAAGGAAGGAAGCTAAAGAAAGTTTGTGAAAGTAGGGGGAAACACTTTCCACCGAGGCTAATTGCTTTTCCCTAAATGGGAAAGGAATGGTTATTTTTCCTCCTAGAAAAATAGGAGGAAAAAAATTGGGATTTTTGAACAGAAAAGAGAGGACTGTGGTGGGTTTGCTATTTTTAAGAGGGAAGGGAAAATACAAGTTAAAAAGGGGCCCGGAGAATTGATGTAATGGCACCGGGGAGCAGAAGGGGGCATTTTTGTGTTCATTTTGTGCTGGGGAGCTCTAGGAAAACCAGTCAAGTTTGTGGCAGTGGCCACAAGACAAGTGCGGCATCCTCACATTGGTGTCATGAGCAAAGGCAGCAGTAGGACAATCCTGTTGGGCTGTTTTTGAAGGCACAGATGCTTGAAGATGTACCCGGAGTGGGTCTTAAGCAAGACCCAGAGGCTGGGTTTTATTCAATACACGTACTCTTTATGCTTCATCCATCCTTTGGGACACCTGGATGCAGTGCCCTGAAACAGCTCCCCCCTGGTGACACCTTCTGCATGGGGGCAGGCTAGAAGATAGCAGGTCTCTACCTAACCCCGCCCTGGAGATGAGGATTGCTTTCTTAGCAAAGAGACTATTTTTACTTGGCTGGGGGAATTTTATTCATAGAGCTCTGAGCAGAAGTTGCCCTGCACATTAGAGGAACAAGGAAATTAGTGGCAGGCAAACTCCAGGAGGTCTGGAGGTTCAGCTCACATCATCGCTTAAAAGGAAAAAATGTTTATCTGAAGCCCTTGGGAATTTGCAATGCATTTCTGGAAGTCTCTTAAGACTCGGCTCTGGGGATTTTTACAACTTCCTGCTTCTGGTTACCCTGGGAAGAGGCTGGGAACAGCTTGTGAATGAGAGGTGTGGTCGAACTCACAGCTAAGTCAAGCTGTTGCTCTGAAAGGGCATGTCTGTAACCATCAGGAGTAAAACGCAGCTCCGTTCAGGGGGAGAACAAGCAGCCAGTGATTATTGCCGTGACCATGGCCCGATTCCACAGGGTCACTCTTACCCTCAGCTCCTTTTGACGTCGATACCTCCATTTCACGGTCTGGGAGCGGCACTTACCGTACGTTTCTGGGGTATTAAGGCTCTAACTAGCCGATGTTTCCACCGCTCTTTGAAGAGATAAATAGCTAAGGAGCATTACAGTCCAACCCTAGAAGAGGGACACAAGGTTCTTTGGGTGAATCTGCTCTCTTTTATTAGACCAACTTAAATAGTTGGGGAAAAAATTTGCTTAGCAAACTTTCGGGTTTAAAAACCCTTCGTCAAGGGTTAACCCTGAAAGCTTGCTAAGACATTTTTTCCCCAGCTATTTGAGTTGGTCTAATAAGACATATCAGATTCATCCAAAGAGCCTTGTCTGCCTATGTCCTTAGACCAACATGGCCACAACCTACACCCCTGTCACCCTAGAAGAGCAAATCTATGTAGATACAATGGCAAAGGAAAATTAGCCAAGTGTTTCAGGGTCTTTGAAAGAGTTTGCATTTAGATCAGTGCTGGGGACCGACAACGGGATGAGGAGTTTATTAAATCTTTCCTAAAGTGGATATTTGTGACCGTGCCCACTTTCGGGGCACTCTCACGTGTCTCCCAGGAGGTAAAGTGGAAATGCAGAGAGAGCACACAGATAGATGTTGAAAAAAGGGTATCCTTACTGATCTAGAGAGCTTAGAGCAGCTGGGCGATGAGGTCCCACTGCTGTGATGGGATTGCACCCAGCCTGTCTTTAGGAGAGGTGCCAGAGCAATGATTTAGTGCCCCTGCCTGCTCAGACCAAGAGAAATCTAGCAACACATGGGCTCAGTGTGAAGAGACCCAAATGCAGCAGGCTGATGAGCATCCATCTGCTGGAGACCAGACAAGCTGATGGGCAAAAAACTTCCCTGGCAGTCATAAATGATTTTCCCCTTCTCTATTCACTATTCCTCATCACATCGCTACAGGCTCCACTAAATAAGCCCCGATGCCTGCGCCTCCCAGGATAACAAGGGTCCTATTTCCAAGAGCTCTTTTTAGACCCCAGCTTAAAAATCTGGGCAGGTGAGATTTGGAGACGGCAGTGGCATGAACATAGGGAGGGATTGTCAGAGGCAGGTCTGTAGGTAGGAAGAGACACGTGGCTGATGAGCAGCCAGCCCAAGAGGGCAGCATGAACTAATAAATGTGTAAATCGACTCTCAGGAAATCTGAAATGACTCTAATAGACAAATTCAGTCAAAAAAAAAAATGTCCTGGTTGAAGAGACAGGCAGATGGAGCACGGCACGCTCCCTGCCAGGAGTCAAACAGCTTGCCACACATAGCAGGGCATCAATCCAGCAGCCTTTGCTTTATTTGAGGGTATCCCACTCATCCATACAGGGACATCATACATGTCTATTCTGGCTGACAATGAATTCCCATTTACTTCCAAGGGAGGGACAGCCGTTTCTTAACACAGAGGGCAAATCGATCAGCACGACGACCCATGGGAATAAGGATCACTCCTTTAACTAAAGGGTCCAGATCGAGGGCTTGCTTGGCATCAGTCACTGGATTTCCTAATGTATCGTCCTCATTCACCGGTTGCAACAGAGAGGGAGGTATCAGGGATTCGGAGGGTCCCTGTCATACGCTCTGCGGCTCTTTGCAAGCCTTCAGGAATGTGTCTTGCAGACACAGAAGCCAAAAGTAAACACGGTGACTGATCCCTACGCCAGCTAAACAATGGAGTCTAGAGACAAGGCAAATATTCCTCTGGGCAAACAGGGGCCCCGATCCTGCAAGCACAGCACAGCCAAAACACCCGGATTTCTCAACCTGCGCTTTTCCTGGGTCGGGGGTCTCCAGCATGCCGCTTTTTGCTTTTCCCACCCCACCAGAGTGGCTATTAGGACCCGGAAAGCAATCAGGGGAGGAGTGAAAAGGGAAACAAGGGACAGCATTTCAAGCAGACGCTGTCCCATATAAGGCTATTTCCTTTAAAAGGCTCACAAGTGTCATCCCAGGCTGCCCAGAGTTCCCAATGAAGTGCTTCACATCCTGAATGGGTGAGAGTGAAAATCAAAAGGATGATCTAATTTCTCCCAGAGTTGAATCAATTCTGCAAAGCTGGATAAGATTGTTGTAGTTACATCCATTCATAGGGTCGGAAGGGGCCTCAGTGGGCCATCTAGTCTGACCCCCTGCAAGAAAAGGGTCACCAAACCTGGGATCATGTGATCCTAGCCAGGTGCCTGTCCAGTCTCCTCTTGAAAACCCCCAAGGATGGGGCGAGCACCACCTCCCTATGCATGATAAGCAGTGAGTGGGAATGCAAGTAATGGAGCTGTGAAATAAGGTAAATGTAATATACTCTTTTCTTGAAAGCCAGTAATGCCTTGCACTGGGGAGTTTGGCGTGCAGGGGAATCAGGCCTGTTGGGAAGGGGGGCATATTTGTGATCTGGGAAGCTTTGATAGGACACATTTTATTACTGTGCTTCCCCTCAGTTTGGGGTCCCTGTTTGGAGGAGAAAATCCTCGCTAATTATTGTCTGCCAATCTAACCGCAGGGAAATCTGGGGTGTGTTTTTGAAACGTGCACCTGAAATAGTTCACACGTGTTAATGCATAAAGTTTAATGCAAGGGAGTGTGGGGGAACGTGGTTAAAACCTTGCACTCAGAATTAAAAGATAAGTCTTTAACTATCAGTGCTGCCATCATGCAAAACCTTGACAGTCGGTGTCTCAGTTTCCCCACCTGTGAAATGGAGATAACACCCATCATCTCTCCCATGCTTTGTCTTTTTAGAGGATGCGCTCCTTGGCCTCCACTAAGATGTCACACAGGGCAGGAGAGAGAAGGATGAATCTTTTTCTCAGAAAGTCATTTGCAATCCAACCACAGATGGGCTCTAGGTAGAAAGACAGAATATTTAAAGTGGTTAAAGACTCAGTCCTGAAGATAGTGGGAATGTTACCTCTGACTTTAATGGGAACAAGCTGGGAATGAAGCTGCCTGTGCTGCAGGCTCAGTAACAGCTCCTGTGATATCAAGTTACCACTTTTGCTGCTCCCAAATTGCTTTTGAGCACAGCTGTCAACACCATCAGTCCAGATGTTGGTGGTTAGACTTCAGTGATGGCTGCAGGACTCTCTGGGTCTCCATCCCTGCTCTAGCAGCCTCCCCACAGGCCCGGCCATGTGCATTTACTAATGAAGGGAAGGGATGCACAGTGGGGAGGTCCACAGGGTACTTGAGGCTGCAAAGAACCAAAAGGAGAAGAGGCTTCATGAACACAAGGACCCGGTACCCCATCGTCCGCAGCAATTAATCCTGAGATATGGAGATGCCATCTGACCCAATGGTTAGGGCAGGAGCTTGGCAACAGATTACACTGGATTCCTATACCAATGCGACTCTCACCTTAGGCCTCTTCTAGGCAGCTTTCTGCTCCACTACTAATTGGCCCAAGGTCACACAGCAAGTCACTGAGCCGCTCTAGGCCAGACTGTCCCGGCTACTAGGTGTGCAAGTGGACTTAGGCGCCTAAGTGCAATTCTCTGCCATTCTGCTCAAGTCCCTGAAAAACTGTCTTTCTTCCTCTCCCGGCTGCTTTGTAGCTCAGTCTTTGGGGCCTTGCCATCCAAAAGGCAATGGCCCCATGCAGCAGATGACACCGTTACAGAAGCAGATGCATTCAATAATTTTCAGGAGTCACACAGGGTGCAATAGATTCAGACATCTAAGTGGACTCGGATGCAATAGGAAGAGAATCTGGCCCTGTATGCCCCTCTTTCCCCACCTCCTTGGGAGGGCAAATACCAGTGTCCCGCTAGATATGTGAACCTTCCTTTACTAAAACTTGTCAAGTCCTTGAAAGCCTGTAGGCTGTGGGCAGAAGTGACACATAAACTGGTTTAAGTCATCAGAAACGGGTTTAAACCTGTAACAGAACAGAAAAGCTCAGTGCACATAAACCAGTTTCAAAATGGCTGGAACTGGTTTAAGATAAACGTGGTTGACGGTAGTATCAGATTTAACTGATCTGGGTCAAACCAGTGTATGAAACTTCTGTCCTAGGCCTCAATGTGCAAAAGAAAATTTCCTTTTAGTCAGAAAAATGCTTCCTACTAAAAGCCTCTGCACACTGAAGGTTCCCAAGGCCTTCACAAGCTTTAACGCGGGAAGGTTCACCTGTCTAGCGGGACATTAGAGACTCCAGTGGAAATAGGACACGCTCATGGTTGCATGGGATGGTGCTGGACCCAGCAGGGATGTACAAGAATGTGTGCCTTTGTCTACCAGTATCCATCAAGGGTCATTCCTTTAGATTTAGACATGGAAGGTGTCCACCCAGTGGCATAGTTTCCTTGCTATTATTTAAAAATTGCAAATAGTGAATAAACATTTTGGCCTTTTTTCTGTATTCCAGTACACCTAGGGCATGCCTTTGATGACGGGTGCAATGACAGAGCGGTGAACGGGTCTTGCTACTTCTCCAGAGTTGGAAGTTTAAGACCTGCTCCAGGCTCAGGTCAAAGACCACCCCCAGTAGACCCCAATGTAAATGGGTCCTTGGTCATTCTGGCTGGAAAATGAAAAGCAGCCAGTTGTTATACTGGCTACATCCCTCCCTTGTATATGGTGGACTAAGAAACCAGTATGTCTTAGTCACAGTAGCTTACTGGGACATTAGTCTTGGATGAACGTTTGATACTGCAAATAATAGTCCCTCTTCAACATCAGCAGCTCAAACCCAACCCCACAAAGTTCTACAGTATGCTCTGAAGATGGATAAAATTGGATTATTTTGAAACAAGTGGGGAGGGAATTCATGGACAGCTCCTGTCCTGTAGATTGTGATCCCATTTAATCAACTCACCTCTGGGAACAGCTCTGCTAGCAGGAGTCAGAAGGTTTCACAATCACCCTGTAAAATGCATACTCTTAGCTGTTTTAGGCAGGGGGAAACTCAGGCATAAAGGAAGCCGAGAAACTTTAATCACAGGGCAATAAGTGCTAGGTCCTCAACTAAAACACACATATCTCACAGCTCCCAAATCTCTGGGATCTCTTCCTTGCCTCCCCCACCTTCCCGCATAGGTTTTTTCTAAACTGGAATAAGGAAAACATGTTCTGTAAACAGAGAGCGTCGCATGTGACTCGTTTCCTGGAGCCATCCCTGCTGTTTGCTGTTGTTGCAAGGAGGAAGGTAGATGGTTTCCCTCACAGGAAGCCTAGGCAATGGTTTATAAAGAAACATGCCAAACAATGGAGTAAGCGGCATGACGAGAAGAAAGCAAACAGCTGGCAGAGGGGAATCGATGTGTGTTGCCTTGGGGCAGAGGGGAAAACACATTGCACCCTTCAGTCAGTCCGATTCGGGACCGGGCAGCAGCGTGATGGATGGGACGTGTTGCAGATGGAGCCCTGACAACAAGGTTAGCCAGAATTTGCCCAGGAAAAGCTCTCGGACGTCACACCCTAGCACACCTGCTAGTGCCACTCTGTGTCTAGCCATCCAAGCCACTTTGCACTGAAGTCCCAAAGACAGCCGGCCTGTCACTAGGTGTGTCCAAACAATGACTCTGCAAGCAGAGTTTCACCACCTGGGAATTACCCCATGTATTTTTTTAGCCTCAAGAAGAGCTCTGGGAGGCAGCTGCTGAAAGAGTTGTCATGTTTACAAGGAAGTGGGGTGGTTTTTTTTAACAAATGAGAGTGGGAACCACTAATTACACTCAAGAAAAAACACTCAACCTCCATATTTGATCTCACCTTCTAGAAAATGGGCATAATGGTACTATTAAAGGCATCGTGGCTGACTAGGAATCCTTCCATGTGCTGTTGGATGATGCTGCAGGAACAAAAAAGCTCTGCCATGGGCACATCGACATGTGCACTTTACTGCACATTAGACTAATTTAATGTGCAGTAAAGCAACACTGTCTACACATGCTCTGCAATTAATGCACAGTAGATTAATTGATTCAGACACAGGTACTATCCTAGACTGCAGTAAAGTACTGCACTTAAACACACATGTAGATGGTGATGTTGGGATTAGATTACTCCAGCTCAGATTAAGCTGGAATATATTCAGTTGCATTAATTGCATGTGTAGGTGCACCCCCTATTTTGGGTTACTTTTTGCATATGCTTAACCTCATAATTTTTCCTTCTCTGTGTAGTGTCTGACAGAGGGAAATTGTTGGCCGGCCCTTTCTCTGGGGGCCTGTAGCTACAATCTGCCAGCTCTGATGCACATTCTAGCTTCATTATGAGGATGTGTCACCTAAAACTTTCTGTCTTTTTCTATGGATAACTTTCAACCGTAAGTGGTGGTTGAACTCACTGGCAAGTCTCAGCACTCACTATCCATCCATTTTGCACCCACTATTTTCCTAGGGCACTTAGGATGTGTCTATACAATGCCACCAGCCTATCCCAGCCGGGACAGTCCCAAGCAGGTCTCGCTCACCTGCTCACTCTCTCTCTCATGCATGAAACTCAGTAACAGGCCAACGAAGCTTTTCTGGTGGCATCCTCAGTGACCGCTTCTAAGCAAGCTGGAGACCGAGATTTCAAGAATAGCCACAAAGGGATGCTCGCAGCAACCTAAACTGGCATATTCCCAGGTTGGAGCAGGAGAATGAAAGCAGGTGGGTGGCAATATGCTCAGGAACCACTCATCCAGGTCACACCACAAAGCGTAGACCAGTGGTTCTCAACCAGAGTGCTGTGGTACCCTGGGGTGCTGCAAGATCCTTTTATGGATGTGCAAGCTGGAGCACAAGATAAACCCAGAGATTTCAAATAGACATTCATCGTGGCAAAAACATCTTTCTGAGTTCTTTGCAACAGAAGATTTGTTCTATTATTTTTCAGTGGTCAAGAAACAAGTAAAAGGCAAGAAGAGCTGACCTTTTCCAAGGACTGCCTTGAGTCTAACAAGGCTGAGAACTATTTGTGTAAATCAGAGGGGTCAAACTCATCGGGCCTTATTGGGCCCAAACTCCCCATGCAGCAAGCATCACAGTAGTGTACAGATCCAACCCAGGATAGCACCTGGGTTGGATGATAGGTGTATCTTTGACATCCCCAGTATATATAAACCTTCACGTGTCTGTCAGTACCTGGGATGGATTCTCAGCGTTCACATCCATACGTGAAAAGGGAAATAACATTTGTAGTGAAGACTTATACTATATGTCCTCTAAACTGTATATATTCAATGACCACACTGGAGTCCTGTGTGACTTCATTAGAAAGTGTTTAATACCCTGGGATAAGAGGGTCCATCAGCACAGAAAACATTACCAGTGTTTTATATTTATTTAGTGGCACCAGTTTGCTCAGCTGAAGATGAAGGCAACATAGAAGACTGCTCAGGCCACAGCAGTTCTCATTGAGAACGAGAGGAGTACTGAAGCGAAGTCAGGTCTCTTGGGAGCTGTCTGGCAATGAGCTTTTGAGAAAATCTGGCTGACAGTCAAACAACAGATAGAATAAAACACAGTGGGAAACCCAGGGAAGTGTTGTGCTTTCCTTGCCATCAGCCATAATCTCCTGTACCTGCTAGAGTGGGTCAGACAGGGGGTGATTGAGGAGTTTGCACTAAACTTAGCAATGGACCAGTGAGTTCTGGTATTGCTCAATCCATCTGATTATACACATGCATTGCTGTGCTGGACACTGCTTTCGAACCTCTTGCACGGACTTACCTCTCTGCTTAGTTGGAAATCCAATTACAATTGCTTTTCCCTACTGACAGAAGGCAGGGTAGATTTATCAACCCTACCTGACTTCAGACTAACACGGCTAACTCTCTCTCTTTTCCCTGCAGAGCCATGAAACTGTACATTTTACTCTTCCTGGCAGTGGTGAATAAAGGGATCTCTACCTATCGGCCCTCGGAAGAGTCACCCTGTGAAATGGTAAGCGTTTATGCAAGAGCCATCATCTTCTTCAAGTCTCTCTTAATGTATCAGTAGTATAGTCAGACAAGGTTCCTTGGGTGAATTTGATATCTTTTATTAGACCAATTCAAATTCTTGGAGAATAGTTATTAAGCAAGCTAGTATAGTAGCATGCAAGCCCTTTCCACAAGGAGAAATCTCACTATAAAGTTGCTCTGTAATGATACCCCCTGGCTCCTAAGAGTTTCAATGTAACTGTGGGGAGAAATATGAAGGGAGGGAGAAAGGAAGGATTTTTATCCCCAAATTGGAGATGGGACTCGAGGCACAGAAATGTCAATAGCTGACTCTCAAGTTTGGGGGAAGCCCGTGGCTGAGTGAGGATAAAAACCCAGGTCTCCTGAATCCCACTGTCCTAGCCATAAAGCCAGCCTCTCTTCCAAAAACATCTTATTTAAATGCAGAAACAGTGATAGTGAACCTGAGGCTGATTTCATACCAGCTTATCACTGATCTTCCCGATTTACACTGGAGTGAGACTGGATTCACACCCATTCACGCAACCTCCGACTCCAGAGTAGAATTTGGCCCAGAGATTTTTTTTTTTACCATATTATCTCACATACAGCACCCATTTTCCCCCAACAGCCAGCTGCTAGAAATTGTAGTGCATGTTATATGCAAGCAATACAGTAAAGCAGTTTCTGCTACTTATCGGGGAAAAGCTGCAGTAAAAACTGCATGCAACTCGCAGGGGGCAGAGCAACGAGGAGGCTCCGTTCTCTCACTGCTCCTACTCACTTACTTCCTACAAGGAAAGCTGGTTTTGAAAGGCAGAACAAAGGGAAAAACAGAAGGTGCATAGTTTGTTCTGGGGCACATTGTGTGTGAGAAAATATGGTCGTCATCACAGAAACAAGAACAGAAATAGTATTCAGAGAAGACCACGCTCCCCACTCAGTCTCTTCCCTATCCCGCTGACAGTAAAGGCCATTTAAAAATACTTATCTATTTTTTTTTAATGTTGAAGCTGTTCAGTACATATCCCAAAGAATGTCCAAAATAGGGAAAAAAAATAATTTGTTGGCTGCACAGATCTCCCCTATGGGACTCATTCCTTTCCTGCCCACCCTGCTGAATTAAGGCACTTCCTGAATTCCAGGGAAATTAAGGGCTAGGGTATAAAAAGAACATGGGAAGGTGACTGGCTATCTCGAGTCACTGGCTAGAGTGGAAGAAATGACGAAACTATTGTAAACAGGACAGTTTCAGCCCCGTACATTATTGAGACATGCAATCAGCTAACAAGGCTCGTCCCCTCCCCGTGTTGTGGTGGGGCGTAGATCTGCTGCTTCCTTGAGAAGTAAACATGTGCTTATTTCTGCAACTCTGCTATAAACTGCAGTCAGCTGTGCAGGCAAAGGAAGAGTTCAAGAAATTTCTCATCCGTTTTGGGAAACTGGGATCAATTCCATGCAGACAAAACACTCTCTCCGTCTGTCGGTGGTTCAGATCCCCAGCTGGGGGAAACTGACACAGCACTGTTAATTTCAGTGGTGTGACACTGACCAACCTCGGCTGATGGTGTGTCCCAGCAAGACAGCATCACCAAATTAACTTAAATAGAGAAAGTGATTGGAAGTCCCTAATGTGTCACTGTTTGATATTTGCATCGTGGTCTTATAAGGTACTTTTCTGGTGGTGACACCTTTAAAAGAAAGAAGGGTCATAACTGGAGTCTTATTATGCAAACGCCCCTGAGGACTGATGCTTTATAAAACCCAGACCCAACTCTGAGTCACTGCTGGTTTTGGTTTTACTAAACCAAAACCAACCCCCCAAATCACCTGCCAGCTAGCGTCACTCAGGGTTAGTAAACACGAGATGAGGACTGGGGCCAAAGTCGAACACTCAAACACTGGTGTTGTGGATAAATAGGGCAGAAGTCCAACCATCCTATCAGTCACATTTGGGGAGAGGGAGGAGATGACCATTTCTACCTAGAGCCAAGAGCAGAATTTGAATCCAAAGATAAATCCAAACCTTCCCCGAGCTGCAGTCATTGAACCAATTTTTATCTAGTGCATGAATGCAGAGCAAATGCCAAAGGGAGCAAAGAGCTTTTGCGGTGTTAGCACTGCCTGGCAATGCATGTTGATACCCACAAGAACGGGGCTGGCAGAGCTCCCAGTGCTTAGGCTATGGGGTTATCAAAGATCAGGGAGACAGAGAGAAGGTGTGTCCGCTCCTGCACACTCTCTCTCAGTCAATTTATGCCGCACACTCACTTCAACTTTCCCTCCTTTTCTGCCTGCTTGGGAATAAATAATAAATGAATAAATAAATAATAAAATGCAGGAGTATAGCATGGGTGAGATATTCATCCATTCTGTGCATTGGGTAGACACAAGTGCCGAAAGCAGGGAATAGGACAGTGGGTACAGGGAGGGATGGCAGGTGAGGCTGCAAAATGTGAGCATCTGTCTGTCTCATGGTAACGTCACCCATTTCTGCCTCCCCCTTGTCCTCAAGCTGAAGGAAACAAAACCTCCTGGTTAGCCCAGCTGCTTGCCTGCTGGCTTCTTAGGGACTGTGGGGTTAGCCCATTTCTGTTCATTGTTCAGCTTAAGATGAGCAATTCTATAGTTTCCTTGCAGGAAGGAGCTAATGGCTCAGGGAAGTCAGTTTGAGCCATCAGCTGTGATTTGTGTGGACCAGAAAGTTCACATTTCAATGTGCAGGTTGCTCAGGAGCTCTCAGACAGCTTTATCACAAGGGAAGCATCACGCAGCAGCCCACGAATATCTGGAGTTCAGTTTTGGATGAGCAACCTTTTTTGTCTGGCATGTTTATGACACGGCACACATCCGGAGATGTGTACTCTCCATTACTCGCATGCTTATGTGATTCATAAAACACTGCCTAGCTTCTCCTAAATGTTCCTGCCGTTCATCCACCCAGGGGTTTTTGTGAAACAGATGTTTAGAGAAGGAATTAAAAAAAAGAAAAACCCTTCTGAAGACCTAATACCAGCCCTTGCTTCACAAGCTCAGACGCTAAGGATCTAACACTCAATATAAGATTCAACAAGCACTTTTCCTACCTCTCTGTAACAAATGGATGACCCAGTCGCCCAGGTACCTAGATAGGTACTGCCGATTCGATGTTTGCTAGGCATTTTGCTCTTTGTTTCTAATCTTTGTGGTAGGCATTACATTTTAACAACACGTACGACCATATGCTTACACAAAGCCTTTTAGCTTGATGCTCCCAAAAATTCCTTATAACCTACAGTTCGGTTCTGGCCCTGGATACATGCTCACGACTCCTTTCAATTACGATCAAACCCATGCAAGGGAAAAGTTTGACTTTGATGTCTGACTGCTCAAATGTACCTGTGGCTGAAAGGCCACGTCCCTCAAACATCACAACATATCCCCCAGCTACAGCGCAGATGAGCTCCTCTCATCCCATTCCCCATTGCATTGTTTTTGCTCCATCCGGTGTTGTATATGCCAGCGGTCATGGTGCCAAAAGGAAGAAACTGTTGCCTTGGAGAATACAAGCAGAGAGGAACAGAGAACTGGACAAACTCGAGAGGGTTCAGAGATGTTATGGTAGCTGGAGAACTTTAGTTCAACAGGTGCTGCATAGCTAAGCAATGATTAAGGGAAAATGCAAATATCTGAGGGGTGAGAGCCCAACTTCTAATTATACGGGGCTGATCTGCTTTCTCCCAAAGAAGAGTCCTTCACTTGGAGAGTACTTTCGCTGAAGTCAGTGAGTACCAAGAGCAAAACCCACAGAACTTGAATGAAAGATTTGGTCGACTATGGACATGGTGGGAGCCTTGTCACGTACGGCCTTTCAAACTAGACCCTATCGAGCTCTGATTTTCATTATAATAGATCTGAAGACTGTAAGGACACAATTCTCCACTCCGATAGGGCTCGTCTCCATTGGGAAATCAATAGGTATATTAATTCCTCCTCTGTGGACATGACTTTATTCTGGTGTCATTCCTTTCACAAGAGATTACAACCCACCCTGTGTTTTGAAGAAATATTAAGACAGTCAAACAGTTTGTTGCCTAGAGAAAGATCAGAAATAAATGTAACCGTGAGCCGAGAAAGGGAATAGAAATCCGAGACGGATTTCTAAGTGCTTTAGAGTCGATGCAAAGCTATTGAACTTCCCATAGCTGATAACTAACACTCCCTTTTTTCCTCATCTCTGCAGGTGAACATGGAGGCAATCTGTCACAGCAAAGATCTTCACCATATCCCTCCTGAGCTCCATCCCGACGTAAATAAAATAGATTTTTCTGGAAATCAGATACAAAATATCCCTTTAAAGCCACTGTCATTTTACACATCGCTGCAGCATTTGGATTTCAACTCCAATCAAATAAGTTTTATTGAACAGGGAGTGTTTGCACACATGACAAGCTTGGTGGAGATCAATTTAGCCCATAATCGATTGGATAGGTTTATTCAGCACAGAACGCGAGGGGTCGGACTTCTACCCAACGTCGCCACATTGGACTTGTCGCACAATAGCCTTTACAATGGGATGACTGAGTATTTCACACACGAAGCACCGTCACTCCAGTACCTTTCCTTGGCAGAAAATAGCATTACATTGATATCACGCAGGACGTTTCAGGGGTCTCCCGCTCTTGTCGAGGTTGACCTCCACAGCAACATCATCATGGAAATAGAAGAAGGCGCTTTTGAAGCTCTGCTGAATCTCTCCAAACTCAATCTCTCCATGAACTCCATCACGTGCATTGCTGACTTCAGCCTCAGGCAGCTGCAAATATTGGACCTTAGTAGGAACAGCATAGAGTCTTTTCACACCACGGAGTCAGAGGAAGAATTTAATCTGACGTGGCTGGATCTTAGTGAGAACAAGCTTATGTACTTCCCAACTTTCCCCCAGGTGAACAAGCTGGTGTTTCTGAATTTATCTAAGAATTTAATTCAGCTTTCTGCAGAATCCCCTCGTGACGGTGTGGACTATATGGAAAGAGATTGGCTGGAAGCTCCTTTTCATATTTTAGATCAGAACCAACATAGAAATAAAAGTGCTCTGTCTCTACCCCAGCTTTCATATTTAGACTTAAGTTATAACGAGATCAAATCCATCCCAGCTGAATTTTTTGACTTGATGTTCTCTCTCCAGTTTCTCAATCTCAGTAAAAACTGCCTCCAGACTTTCTCCATAAATCACGACAGTGCATTAATCTCACTAAGGGTTCTTGATTTAAGCTTTAATGTGCTACAGAGCCTTGTCCTAGATGCCAGCACATTGCTCGATTTACAAGAGCTCTACATTCAAAGCAATCATCTTCAAGCCTTGCCATTCGATATCTTTGCAAGGCTGCCCAGGATCAAATTGCTTAATCTCCAGAATAATAATATTAGCCTTTGCAGCATGTATTCAGGATTAGTTAAGCAAAGGCTTGCCGGTGAGGAAAATGGCTGTATATCGTTTGTCGATTATCCTACTCTTCAGTACTTATACCTAGCTGACAACATGTTGAGAAGCCTACCAAAATATACTTTCTATAAGACTTCACTAATTGTCTTGGATCTCTCTATAAACCCAGGGCTGAAAATAGAGGCTAAGGCATTATCAGGACTGGAAAATTCGCTTGAATATTTGCAATTGCATGGCAACGGCATAACAGATTTAAATATCGACCTGCCTTATTTTAGTGTCCTTAAATATTTAAATCTCTCAGAAAATCAGCTGAGCTGGTTACCAAAGTGGGGTCGGGATGCTTCTTTGGAAGTTCTGGATCTCCGGAACAACAGGTTTAGTACGCTAGAGAAAAGTAATATTTTGGCTTTAGAGCCTTCTCTAAAGAGCTTGTACCTTTCTGGAAACCCGCTGAGCTGCTGTGAAAATGTCTGGCTCTCTGCCATGATCCAGAATAAAAATGTAGAGCTCCCCAATGCAGAACAGATAACATGCCAGTACTCCAAGAGCTTTGGCTTCCAAGAAGAAATATCCATTAGCAACATAAAACCACAAGACTGTGAAAAAGAGGATCTAAAGAAAATTAACTTGCTCATTATACTAACGTTTGCATTGGTGTTGGTAGTAATCATCATTGGCGTGTGCTCGTTTTGTTGGTTCCGCAGAGAAAGGTTTGGCCAGCAATTTAAAGCATAGCTCATGGACTAACTTGGTGACACATCGAATCAGGTGCTGCGCTACAGTGTGCAGAAATGAAGGGAAACATTTCTTATTTTTGATATCAACTATGGACGTTAAGCCTATTGCCATTCTGCTCTCGGCTGCACCAGTATCATTGCTTAGGGTTGCAATGTCCTAACATCTGGGAGGAGAATTTGTTGTATGTTGCACTTGTTCCAAGCTGAAACAGAACTGTGAAACTGCATATGTAAAACTCTGCTTGCATGAGGTTTTTTGATCTTAAAAAAAATGCCTGGGGCCCTATAAAACCATCACTGAAACTCAAAGCACAGTCTTTGGCTATCCCTAGATACTTGATCTTTGCAAACATTTTTATCATGGTTTAAAGTAATTTTTTGTGACAATAGGTGGACCAATGAATCACACCCCGGGTGTGATAAGTCCTTGTGCACTGTCTTAATGAACCCGTGTGTTCAGACAAATCATACCACTTGGATCCAAGTTTTGTTGTGTCACAACTTCAGGACAGTTCATTTCAAAGGAGGTAAAGCCACGGGAGGCAAGACCAGTGAGAACTAGAGCTGGCTCTAGCCATTTCACTGCCTTGGCCAAAATAAATGTTCCCTAATCACTTAAGTAGCCAGGCTAAACAGCTAGAAACCACTGATCACTAGAAATGCCTCCCCTTCAATTATGCCACCCTGAGCAACTGCCCAGTTTGTCCCCAGTTTGGGTCTGCCCAGACAAATACCAATATGTGATTTTTTTGCTCTTCCAAGTCAACCACAAATTTCCCATTCAGTACAAAGCAAGCAGAAGAAAGCTAGGCATCTCAGGAACAAAAAGTCAATGGCGCTCAGGACTGCCACTTTGATACAAAGAAATATTTCCAGGTGTTTTTAGGGATCAAAAGGGCCTCCCATCCCAAAACTATAGGCCTCTATTGCTTGAGTTAAGGAGATCGCAACCAGATAGTACAGGGTTGTCAATCTTACTCCATGCCCTAGGATGGGTCTGGACTGTGGGGCTCCTTTATGGGCTGGATCCAGGGGCAACACAAGCACCCAAAGCAGTGGGACAAGCAGCAATGGGACAAGTGGTCATGTGTCACCGTGGAGGCAGCTCAAGTGGTGGTGGCAGCAGGACAAGTGCTTATATGTTAACTGGCCACAGGGCACGTGGGGCTGCATCAGCACAGCCCTCGCTCACCTGCCCGCTGCCAAGGGTCATGTTTGACACCCCTGAGTAGATATGAGGCAGTTACAGTCCCTGGGGCTACTCAGTACAGGAGGACATGCTTACACACACTAAGCAGCGTCTATAATGCCTCCTAGAAATGGCACAGAAATCTGCACTGAGGATCCCAGTTCCACCCTTCAGCTCAGAGGAGAGACATTTGTCCAGAGAGTGCAATAGGTATTTTACTGGCTTTTACATGAAGAAATTCATTTCTTTGGAGACGCTTGTCAAAAGCTTTCCCAGAGGATGAACTGCAAGCGGCAAATAATCAGACCTAACTATTTGTATTTTTACAAACACACAGCCATTTCAAACTCCCTGTGAACAGTTCCACTTCGGTGCATGAAAATAAGGTCAAAGAAAGGGGATGGGGCTGGAGGACTGGGCCTATACACCAGGACTCAGGCGGTAAAATGAGTTCGGCAAGCCCCAAACCTAAAGAATGTATTAGGGGGGACGCACAAGTCTTGCATCTACTCTACTAAGCTATCCGGGCCACGTGGTGGCAGAGTGGTTGAAGTGTCTCACGATGGCTTCAAAGATGTAGATTTGAGCTTCACTCCGGATTCATACTGAGTTTCATAATGAGATTGATAGATGTTAGGGGCTGGAAGGGACCTTCCAAGATCAGTGGGTCCAGCCCCCCAACACTTGCGCAGGAAAGACAACTGGGGTCAGATGTTGTCCCCAGCTAATCCAGCTACAAATGAATACCTAGTCATTTGGGCTACGGAGTCAAATGTGGCTACATATGAAGGCTAGCCCCATCCACTCACCTTGAATGCCTGTGGCTACAGAAACCATTTTGCTCTTAAATCACACTAGCCTAATGGGTTGTTAGGCTTGGATGACCCTTTGACTATTTTTTGCTTAGACTGTCCAATTCATCACCACCTGATGGAAAGAAAGACATAGCCACCAAGAGCTTGAACAAACTCCAGCTGAAGCTCACCGATCTCTACAGGAGAGGGACCAAGCCCCAAGATTTCAATTATGTGCAAATGCCAAGAGTGTCGGACTTTACAGTGCATAATATCCAAATGCTCAAATAGCATAACAGGGGTGTCAAACTCATCCATGCCTGGGCTGGATCTGCCTGGTGATTTGGATGCAGCGACAGTGGTGGAGCACATGGCAGCGACAGCTTCAGGGGTTAATGCGGCTGTTCTTCACCCCCTGCCGCTGACATGCTCCTCAAACAGGGCTCCTTGCCCCAGATTTTGGTGGCCGGTTCCACTCCCACTTGCCCAGAAATCCCAGCCCCCCCTATGAGCTACACGACACATCTCCGCAGGCTGCAAGTTTGACACCCCTGATCTGATCCAAACCTGCCAGGTAAGAAACTCTGAATTAAGTTGCTGCTCTAGTCCGTTATTGGTGGGTCCCCCCACTGCCCCCACCCAGCTACTGAATGTCAAAACTACCACACTACAAATAATAATTGTATAGTCATGTTTTGAAAGTAATTCTGTAAGAAAATGGCTTGTAGCATTCATTGTTGGGATTTTGTAAAACAAATGCACCTTCCAACTTTGTAAAATGCACGGACGTGAATATATTAAAGCACCGGTTTGGAGTACTCCGGAGACAAACATCCATGCCGTGGCCTTTATTTGGGGAATGTGGATCGCACCTTCCTGCTGTACATTGTATCCTGGGGTAGAGGTAGCTGCTCCGTAATTAAGGCAACAAGTGGCCATTATAAAGCGCAACTACAAACCAACTCAGGTTTAGAAAATTAATTTCTCCTGGAAAGCACCAGGGTTGGGGCCGGAACTGAGGTCTGTTGAAGTATATAGAAAGGCTTCTGTTGGAAGGGGCCTTTATTCCTCAGGGAGACTGTTGGGATGACCATGAAAACCAAATTCCAGCCCGACACCTAATAAGACTTTTGCTCTCAAAGGGAAAGCAAGGTGAGCAGTGTAGCCACCTGGTGAATGCATGCATCCTGTTTTGAGACGGGTTTCTAAAAAACTTATGATTAATGTACCCACCAGCACTCACTGCTTTAGCAAATAAAGTGGTGATGCAGCCAATTCCAGGCAGGTTACACAAATGCTGTGTTGTTGTTTCAGGTGTAAGAAAGACTAAAAAAAGACAGCCTCACATTTTTCTATAAAAGCCAACAGGGATCTCAAGCCCCAGGGGCAGTCTGGATTCTCTTGGTTTCACTACCAGGGAGCTAAAAACAATGCAGAAGTAGCATGCGTTCATTCTGGCCGATTCCCTCATTTTATAAGGGATGGGGAACGTGAGGAAGGAAAAGGAAGGAGGAAAAAGAATAGAGGGGCTTAGGGAACAAAAATGAGGGCCCACACGGTCTTACTCTGCAGTATCCATTAGTGAGGGTGAAGGGACACACTTTCCTGGGAAGCAGCCATCCTTCAGTCCTCACTTCTGCCCAAAGGCGCTTCCTTCTCTCCCTACAACAAGTCCAACCTACGAAGTACCGGACAAGGGGTTTCTTCATACAACAGAGTCCTTACTATTACACAACCTCCTACTTGGCCCCCTTCATCAGCAGAAAGAGAGGACGGGATGAGGGCAATTGTCCCTGTGGCTCTGTTCTTCCTTTTCTTACCCTTGAGTCCAGTCCCAAATATTACGAAAGCCCTTTGTAGTGGCACATTTCTCACCAGTGGATGATCAAGTGCAAGACAACAGCTTTCAAGATGAGGTAGCACACATACCAGAGGGATTTAACTGGGACCACCTAAGACTTATAGTGAGGGTATAAGTAGGACTTACCTGGTACGCAGGCCATATTCTAGCCTAATAGCCCTTTTCCCATAATAAGTTGTTTTTGCAACAAAAAACACGGATTCTCTGTTGAGGCATTTTAGAGAGAGACACAGGAAGAGACATAAAACAATGTTGTGCAGGAAAGTCCATCTGCTACGTGGTTCTTGGCAAGGGCCAGCTAGAACAAGGCTGACAGTAATTAATTATTTGAAAAACAGGACATATCACTCTAAATTTGAGATTTCTTTGTTTTGCATCCATCTATGTTCCAGACAGCCAGTATCCTGCTACAAAGATAAAAGTGCCCTGCATCCCATTTTATACCTATATATGAGAAAGATGTAGTAGTTTGAATGTAAAAGCTTCTTGGATGAAGCTATTACTTTCTATAAACAGGCACCAGTTCTGTTTGCACACAAAGGCCCAGTATAATAAATACTTCAGTTTAGGATTTGCTTTGTTTAGCCTAATTTTGATTATGGCAATAGCTCACGCTAAGTGACTTTCTTACGACAAAAAACACCCTTCGTACCACTGAAAGCCTACGGACTCCCATTTTCTGACTACATGCTTATATGGAACAATTTAATCAGTATATGCCTCAGTTTGCGGCACCTCAATTTGAGACCCCATAAAGAGGTCAGCTTCTTCAGAAAGCGCCAACCGCTTTTTTCTAAAAATGATCCGCTTTAAGGTGCCTTGACTTATGCCTACCTAAAATTGAGACAGGCCCATTTACTAGCTCCTTCTTCATTACAGATTTCCTTATGAAACCGGATACTTCTTCAATGTAGTGAGAGCATGTTGAGTTCATTGGATGCTGAAGAATAGCAAATACCCAATTTTACCATGTAGACCACTCTTGGATGGAGCAAGGTGTGTGTTCTCACTCAAAGCCCAGCCGCTCACTCACAGTCATGACTTCACTTAGTTCAAAGCAAAAGACACAAGATAAGAACAAAGGACATTTGAAGCGTTTGTTCCTGCAGCTGCAATTCTGAGAACAACATGGCTTCTACCTCGGCACGTACTTCAAGTGGTTAGAGAGCTCACGGTGCAGCAAACAAAGAAAAGCAACACAATCACTAGAGCTCGGTGACATTTTTTAATCTGAGAAATCAATGGAAAGTATTTAGGTGACATTTTCATAAATTTCCTCTCCCCTATTTTTAGCCGTGTGGGTGGCATTTTCCCTATCATTTTTGACCAGCTGCATAGAAAGGGGAATTTGTTCAAATTTTGTTTTTTTTTGGTAATAAAAAAAACAAACAAAAATGCATCACAGAGTTTTTACAAAGACTTCTCATTTTTAAACCAGCTGTCTTTCAGCCTCTGCTTTGGTGGCTCCTGCTCTACCCAACCGGAGCAGATGCTTCTCTTGTAGGCCTAAATCTGTGGTCACTGGGCATCAGGAGGAAATATGTACACCTGGGGGGGCAAGAGAAACACATAAAGCTCAGGGCTGGTAGTGAAAGGCAGAGGGGAGGGGGCAGGTAATACGTTAGTGCATTTCTGTCAAAATGTTGTGCTGTTGGAAGACGCCCATGGGTCTCGCATAGCAAGAGGTATCTGTCAAGGTCCCCCTCCTCTGGGTACAAGGAAGGGGAAAAGTCCATCAAATATTAACTGTTTTCCTTGAATGCAGAGGAGGAAAGAAGTAGTTGTCCATGGGGCAAAAAAGAGAAAGAGCGAGGAGACCATGGATGAAAGCAAAGGGCTTCCGATGAGACTACACCAAGTCGACTTACTACCGGAAGGATGTGAACCAACTGGGCAGCATTGAGAGAAGAGGGTTAAGAAAAGAAAACCTACACAGAGGGTGTTGAGACCAATTTATGAGGAAAGTTTAACCGAGATAAACAATGATGTACGTTTTGCTAAATAGCATCATCACTATCCACAAGTATGCGAAGATTATAAACAAGGAAGAAGGAGAACTATTTAGGGTGATACATGGAAGGATGCAATAACTAAGGAAATGGCATGACACTTAAATAGGGACAAAGAAATTGGGACAAATAGGGACAAATTGAGTATCCAAGGAAAACTTTGTGTGTCTTGTACTAGTGAACTTGGCTTTATAAATCTTGTTCTTTCTCTCTCCTTTAGTTAGTGGAGAAAGGTGCACATCACCCCTGCCTTCTGACTGACTTCAGTCTAACACAGCTAGTAACCAGCTCTCTCTATCAGGCTGTGTAACATTATTCTAGGACAGGGGTGAGCAAAATGCGGCCCGTGGGCCAGATGCGGCCCACCAAGCCATTGCATCTGGCCCGCTAAAAAAATTAGAAAATTAATATTGATCTGCCTCTGGCTGCCTGCCATGAGATGGCTTGCCAAAACTCAGTAAGCGTGCCTCTTCATGAAATAATTGCCCACCTCTGTTCTAGGAGAAGACATTTTGGGGGCTATTTTAGCACTAGACTGGTTATAATGCTAGAAAACATACAGAACAAATTTTCAATTATAGGGACAGACAGGGTGACAATCTAGTTTTATTCCAAAGTGTGGTCTATGAACTATTGTTGGTCTCTGGAGCAATTGCTGGGAGCTGCTTGCTGGTGACTACCAAGTTGGTCACATCATGCAAGCACCTTCCCCCCTTCTTTCAACTTTCAAATCACTTTGAAGAGAGCTAAAAAGAGATCCAATAATTTCTTACCATTACTTTTGCAGATAAATGATTTGCGTAGTCGCCACACACATCATGGCTATGACTGGGGGAGTAGGTGATCAGCACAGTTTCAAGTGGGATGAAGGGCATCCTTCAGATTCCCCCTTAAGAAGATGTGGTTCACACTGAAAATATTGCCAGACCCAATAGCCAGCAGTTTTATGCCATCTCCAGTGTCCATGGTGTGCAGAATATATGGTCTTTGAGACAGGAACAGGTAAAAAAGCATTTATCAGATGGGCAAGCTGAAGGGCTGGGGATATTGCCAGGAGGGATACAAAAGGCTACAGGAAATATAAGGAGAGAAAAAACAGGAGGTCAAGGGATAAACATAAAGGAAATGGTTTTGAGATTAAATGATGTGATGAAAGTAGAAAGAGGAAATAAAGCAATGGGAAAAAATAGAAGAAAAAGCAAGGAAAGACATGCAAAGGGTTAGGGTTAAAAAATAACAGGGGGCTCTCAGGCACATTTTAACAATCCCTGCAGCAGCAGGACGCTGACCACCGTTGTCCCTCTGCTTTACCTGTGGCAGGTTAGGGTCCTGTGCCTTGTAGTCGTGCGGTAGGGTTGACTGTGTGATTTTAGGAACAGGTTGGACAAGAATTTGTCTGGGATAGTTTGGATAGGGATGGTCCTGGCTCAGGGAGGGAATTGGAGTAGATGACCTATGGAGGTCCCTTCCAGCCTGACTTCTCCATAATTAATACCATTATGCATCTTGTTTCGTTTCAAAATAGTGCTGATGAAAGCTGACCACCGCTCTCAAAGGGGAGGGAATGGGAGCAGAGGCAAGGGATATGTTGGCTTCACGAGTCCCCCGGAAAGCATGTTTCACAGCCAAAGCTCCTACCCAAGTGTCAGCACCTGGGTAAAGGGTGCTTCAGAAGAGGTCTGAGATCGAGCTGGTGGAAAGGCAGAAGCTCTAGTTCCCAGAAAATGTCAACATTTTTCAATCTATTTTCATTCTGAATGAAAACACATATTTTCCAAATTTCCCAAGAAACCACGTTCTAGAAAGATCTCCGATAATGGGAACCATAGAACTGGAAATGTTTTATTACGTGTGTTGTACTTTTAAAATTAAAAAAATAAAAGGCAGCGGCTGCTTGTAATAGCCAAACCATTTTCCTTTCTTGTCTTGATCAAAGTGTCTCCTGTTTGCCTCGAAGTACTTCATTATAGCACAAATAGGAGACACGTCAATCTAGAAAGGAAGATAAAAAAATGAAAAAACCACGATAGCCATTACACAACAGCCAGGCAAATAATACATACGCAAACACTCACTCCATCAGAAAGTACCTTAAAAAGTAAAAAGAAATTACCGTATGTATTCAAATATTCAACATGGGGGGAAGCCACTCATCTTGGATTTGAGTATAAGGCGGGGGTTGGGGCCAGAGTCACCAACCACCCTCCCACTACTTACCATCAGGCGCAGCTCCAGCTCCAGCTCCGTTCCCTCCTGAGACACAAGCACACGGTCACTTTGGCCCCTGTCTAGCCATGCAACAGCTGCAGTGACACCTCCGGCCCTGGGACACTGCTGTGCAGCCAGGTAGGAGTCAAATCAGGCACATCCCATGTGCCCCAGGAGGGAATGGAGCTGGAGCCATGCCTGACAATAAGTGGTTGGGGCAAAGACAGGGGAAGAAGCTGCAAAGGGCAGAAAGGGGACAGGTGGCAAGGGGCAGAAGGCACCATGGAGGGGGTAAGGGATCCCCCCCACAACACTTCATGACCCCTGCTGCTGCTTTCTCCACTGTAGCAGGGGGAAAAGCAGCAGCAGGGGTCATGAAGTGTGGGGGGGAGGGGCAGGGCGGGGGGGGGAGGGAGGGGGCGACCCTCTGATAATTGGATTCAATACATGAAACATTTACAACAAATTTCTAAAATTCTCCATATCTAGAATCTAATCCAGGCCGGGGGTCGTCATAAATTCTAAGTCATTTTTGATCCAGGTAAGTACGGTCCTTGGAAAGCATTGAGCAGCTGCTGGATTTGAAATATAAAAAGCAGAACAGCACTAGAGCAAATGAAACCATAACACCATTTTAATTCTCTCTCCTCGTTCCAAAACAACATTAAGACATTTTCTGCAATAAAAAGTCAATCTTGTTTGGAAACGTCTTTCCTCTGGGAACTTTTTGACAAATTGAATGGGTTTCTCTAAGCCCATTCAACTGTTATGAAACCAGCCTTTTTTACTTTAAAAAGTTTTGACGAAAAAATCATGATGAGTTCTAGACTGAACGCTTCCTAAAAAATGTAGGCTCATTATTCCATGCTTTCTCCTGGGAAAGCCACTGTTTACTGAAGCCAGCAGCTGTTTATTGCCTTATATATGCTATTCCAGATCATGTTTGTCCTAATTCATCCCTGGTGTTATGCTCAAGACTTCAATGGAACCATACGAGCTCTGAAATATGACCTATAATCACTAAATTATGGTTTCTTTTTTTTTTTTTATAGCCACCAGGGAATCTGATTCACAGATAAGGCCTTTCATAAATTAAGTCCTCATGTAGTGCTTAGATACCTGGACTATCACTGCAGAAGACTACGTCCAACTTTCAAATGCATCAAATGTGGATCCAGCTGCTGACTAACCCCGGAGCTGCTAGACAGCCTACATCTCTGACACCCTGGACACCTAACAATGTGGACATTGGAAAGCTCAGAGCCTTTTCAAAAGGGGAATGTTTCAAAAGGGCAGTGGCAGGTAGCTCTAATTGTTGTGTGTGAACGAACTGAGAATGATTAAGATACAGTAAAACCCATCCAACTTGAAGCCTAAGTGAGTGTTCGAGTGGGTTTGCTGCATTAGAGTAGTTCTCAGCTCATTCACACACAACACTTAGGATGTCCCTACCCCTGGAAAGGACTCCAAGGGTGCAGACAGAAGTGCAGCTCCCCGTTGTAACTCAGAAAGCTTTGCAGGAAGCCTGCTGAGTTGCAATGATCCCCTGGACAAAACAGAAGTTGATTCCAGGGGGGGAAGGGAAACTAAGCTGCTGACTGCTGCTTGCAGATGGTTTTCCATAGCAATGGCCCCCCAGTCTTCCCATTTCAGAATGGGAGGGGGGAAAGGGAGCAGAGGGAGCTTGTTCTAGGGGTTCCCCAGCCAGAGCTGGAGGGTGGGCTGGGTGAATTGGAGCCCTCCAAATTTGGGGGCGGGGAGCGGCTCCAATGCACCTGCCCTCCCTCCCAGCAGGGGTGGAAAATCCCCCCAGACTGAACTCCCTCTGCTCCCTTTCCTCCCTCCCAATCTGAAAACAGCTTGCTGGCAGGCAGCACAGACACAAGTTACAGAAGATGCTCGGTTTTGAAACATCTTCATCTGAACCCTCATGCAATGACAGTTCAGATTTTCACTTGACTGGCCATTTTTGAAGCAGTCTGCAGGTGTGCACTTGTGTTTGGTCCCAGCTATAGACTGCTTTCTATGGCTCGATTGGGGGAAAATTGTTACTTCTGTCTGTACCCCAAGTGTTCCTGTGCCCACCCCCACCCTTCCCAAGCTTCAACCCCTGATATCAAAATATGGGCAGAATTAGGGTTTTGAAAGGGGGAGGTATAGGTGAACTGGTTCTTAATCTTTTGGCCCCATGGACCAGCTGAGTGGTACAGGGCCAGTCTGTGGACTGGACTGGGTCCTGCACAGCCTCAGCTGGTTTCTATGCACTGGCATTGGGCCCTGTGCCACCCCTGCATGCCCAATCAAGTGAGGAGGGCTCTGTGCCCCCATCTGCCTAATCTGGTCTGCAGGTTCCCACTCTTCAGACAACAGGGCTCTCCACAGGCCCCAAAATTTAACAGCAGGGGAGCAGCTGCCAGTTTCAGACCCATGGTCCACATGACATGGCTCCAGGGGCCAGTTCTGACCTGCAGCTTGGGGGCTGAGCACCACTAGTGCATCATCACATATAACCCAACAGTAAAAAAGGAAGTAGATGCTTTACTCATTTGTTAGGGGGTTGAGGCTATATTACTCCATTTAAGATTAAAGCAAAACCAAATAGGACTTTATTGGAATTTACACTAATTTGCTATATCATATATTATATATATAAAAAACCCATAACAAACTAGGCAAAAATAATTAGAAATGCCATTTCATTAGCATTAAAAGTCCATGTCTTTTGCAGGTTCATAAAATAATATCTAACCCTCTTGAGTGTCTTGAGAGTGCATCCAATGCTTCACTGAAAGTTATTTCCACACCTAAATGACTGTTTCTAGCTTGTATTAAAAACAGCTTGCAGGGCTGTGAAAGAACAGCTACATTGCAGGAGCAGCTAACGGGCAGCAAAAATGCAGAAGAAAGGTTAGCTTGATTAGTGGAATATCAACACCACTGAAAAGAAGAGGGAGTTGTTAGCACCTGTGGAGTGAAGAGTTTAGGAGGATCAGGTAGCTTGTAATAAGCCGAAGTCAAGTTACTTCCTCACTGCTGCCTGAATAGAAATGTTGTCTCCACTGCCAGGCAGTTGGTTTTAATGTTTGGGTGGCCCAGGAATCAAAGGGGGTGCAACTTCATCACTGCATCCCACCCCCTCAGCTCCACCCCTGTATCAGAGGCATTCTAGGGCCCTCCCTAATGGATCAAGCTCCATATAAACCCAGCTGGTGGGGGTCACTGCTGCTCCCCTGTCGTTCAGCAACTTGAAGGCTAGCACACCCAGGACTGGAGAGAATGGCGTTCAAATCTCACTTCTGCTCAAGATTACGTGAATCTTTCTCTTCCTTTGCTCTAACCATCGGGATCCAGAGCTACCAGGAGTGGAACTTCTCCCGATGATGGGTCTTACTTGGGATATAGTACATAAGTATTCACTGGAGCATGGTTTGGCACCCAGGTTTCCCTACCCCAGAGAGCTCTAAACGCTGGGATATAAATCCATGTTTCCCCTGTTTTCTCTCTCTAGCCCAATGAATAATGAATTATTCCACACACATTTGAACAGTTACAACAGGAAGGACTGAGAGTAATACATTTCCAAATCACCAACAGCCTGGTAGTTAGGGGCACTTTGCTGAGTTTCAAATCCCGCCAATCCCAGAAAAGAATTGAGCCTGGTTCTTCATATCCTGAGCAAGTGCTCCAACCAGCCATCTCTTGGATGGGGGCAGCATTGCCTTATCCTTCTGCAGCTGTGCTTTGGGAGGAAAGGATTTAGGTCTGTGAATCTGATGTAGGGAACTCGGTCCTAGAAGCCCAGAGAGGAGGTGAGTGACCGGGTACATTTCCTAGGAGCCAGCTTAGGCATTTCCAGCTCAGCAGGCAGGGGTTTGTGGATCCTGTGCTCCAGTACCTAACCTTGCCCTTGCCTTCTTAAAGGAGATGCACATGCCTGTCTTGTATAAGGATGTGATGGCTAAAAGTTAGACACCACCATGCCATGCTACAACAGAAAACCCTCTTTTGACTCCAGCCTGAAATGGCTTGTCTAAAGTCACACAAGTCTGTGCAGGAGTCAAAAACAGAAGCCTGGCTCCTTACTCCTGATCCTCTGCTCTAACTGGGAGATACACAGCTTCTAGTCTCCGACACATGGCAGCCATCCAACTTCCTAAATCTGCGTTAAAACTAATTACGTGTAACTACAACCAGGACCTTTTTTGTTGCTGAGGCTTTAATAGTTTTGGCTTATTTATAATGAATGCATTCCAGGGCATGCTGTCTGTTTTTCCTTGTCCATCTTGATATAATTAGTTTTCCATCTTTGTGGTTCTCTCGTCTTCCCTTAAGAAGGCTTTGAAGTAAACATGACGAAACTGTAAGGAACTCATATGATCATGGCCTACAGAGCCCACCACAATATTGTGTCCATATTATTGAACTCTGAGAGCTGCATGGTCGACCCTAGAATGAGGGATCCATCCATCTAAGCTAGGTACAGACATGCAAAAAGCCCAAGGTGGAAATGATCTAAATTACAAGGTTTTCTGTAAGTGGCATCGTTTAGATAGGTAGTGAGTAGAAAACACATTCACCCTTTGGTGGGGGAACAAATCTTAGACCGGGTTGTGCCATTTTTTAACCAGTGTATGTATGCCAAATTTTTGTTCTGTTATGGGTATAGACCAGTTTCAGATCACTTATACCAGTAAAAGTGTCTGTCCTTGGCCATCATGTTCTTCTAAGATAACATCACATCATGTAACCTATAGCTTGAAGTTGCAGCAAAGTAGGTTTAGACTGGATGTGAGGAAAAACCTCTTCACTGTAAGAACAGTGAGTTAGTGGAATAGATACCTAGGGAAGTCATAGACTCTCTAGCACTGGATGTGTTCAAGAAGAGGTTGGATAAGTATCGGCATGGGTGACTGGTGCCTCCTGAGTCAGGAGGGGCACTTGCCCCAGCAGTGGCCAGTCAGCGACTGGTGGGGGGAGGTCCCCACACAGCCAATCGCACTGATCTGGAAGTGCCAGTGGCATGCATGGAAAGGCTGGGGCACGCCCAGAAGTGCCAACAGTACTTCTCCTGGTGCCCCCACTCCCCAGCTGGTGATCTCAGGGTGGGCACCAGTGCTCCTGCCTGCCCCCCCCCCCGTCTATCACGTAAGCAGGGGACGCTGGCTGTCAGGGGGTGCACCAGCACTCTCAGGGGGTGCACATATACCTCCGTGTACCACCTACACATCACTACTGAGTATTGGTCAGGGATGATCTGGGGGTGGAAACAGATGTCACCTTTGTGGCATCATAAAATTGTTATGGTGGCATAAAATGAAAGAAAATAGATGACCCTACCTTATGTCACACCACAAATGCTCAGATTTGTGGCTGCAACAGAAGGTAGTAATAAGCTGAGCCACTTTATTGCAGTGCACATCTATTTGCTTATGGTAGAAGAGCTTGGGCAGCAGAAAGCTGCCTAGGCTCTTGAACCTCCCTGGGGCAAGGACTCCATGGGCTTGAGGGGCCCAGTCCTGCACGCCCCAGGACTGGCCTCCTCAAACCTTGGGAGTGCCTGCCTTGCTTTTCACACTTACCCAGATACACCCCTGGAGGGACGTGTCTGCTAAGTAGGGAGAGTTGGAGTTTTGGGGTGCACGTCTGCAAGTTAGGGGTTCCCCACTTGCAAGTGCATCCTGTGCAGGGCAGTCCCTGAACAGGGGATTTCTTTGCATTCACCTACAAGCACATAGGGGGGAAATTTCCATGAGGGGGTCCCCCCCTCCACATTTGCAGCTGGTGTTGATGAGGAACCTGCTTGAAGATATGCCCATGGGGGAATCTCCTGCAGGGGATTCCCTTCTCCCCAACATGGGGACGTATCTGCAAGCAGTGTGAGGCAACCAGGGATATTACAGACACTCCTGGAGTGCGATCAGCTGTGCCATGATGTATCACAGCACAGCTGATCACACTTCTCCAAAGACATCTGTTTCCAGCTGATGAGTAGCTATGCCTGGAGTGCTCTGTATATACCAACAGTTAGAAACCCAAGAGCATTGCCCCCCTCCAAGACGCACACACGTTCACTCACTCACTCACTGCTGGAAATAACAAGAGCAGTTCTACAACCTAAAAGCAGGTGCATATTGGAGACAACCATGGTCAACAACTGCAGAATGAAGATTTAAAAAGCTGGTGTAAGTGTATGGAGGGGATAGAAAAAGGGGAGTTGTGACTTTCCAGCAAGAGGGTGCGACGTGTGGGTTATTCTTGCAGGTTGCAGAACATAATGGAGAGTGTTAGTTTGTCCCCTGCTCTGGGCTTTGCTGGTTGCCACAAGGGGCTGGGAAGGAATTTTTTCCCCCTTCTGTTGCTACAAGTACCAGGGGAGTTTTTTTGCCTTTCTCAGAAGCACTGGGCATTGCCTGAAGCCAAGGTTGGGGATGGTGACTGGGATGTGCCAATGCTCCTGCTAGGACTAAATCCTGGCTAAAGGGGCCTGTCCTTCCGCTCAGGGTCAGACCAACTGCTCTATTTGGGGTCAGGAAGGAATTTTTACCCCATGGTTCAATTGCTATGTACCTTCCTCCATAGTGGGTGGGCATGGTCCTCTTCCTTGGATCTCTTGAATGCATTTAAACAATCCTGGCGGCAGCAGGACACTGACCACCGCTGTCCCCGTGCCTTACCTACAGCACAGTTAGGGTCTGATTCTTCATACATGACTCATGCTGAGTAGCCCATAGGGTGAGCAATTCATGGACACCAATGAGCATATTCTGCCATCCTCTACTATCCTAGCTAGTATTTCTAGAAACAGTCCCAATGAGGTGAATGGGGATGCTTGTGATGCCATGAAATACTCAGTGGACTTGAAGCAATATCAGTTGCAATAAAAGGAAAGCAGCTAGTGGCTTCAATAGGCTTTGGATCAGGGCCAGACTAAGATTGGCAGGATCGGGCCTTGTGTTATGGTTGAAACTACTGCCAAAAGTTTGGCTGGCAAATGTGAAAGCTATTTATAACTACTCCTTTTCTGTCCCTCTCCATCCCAGTGTCCTTCTTCATTTTTCCTCCCCAAAACTCTCCCTTTCATTCTCCCTTCTTCCTCCTCACAAAATTCCTCTCGCTGGTCTGGTTTAAGCAGCCTCTCCCGAACGGGACATGAACCCAGCAAAATACAATTAAGACATGAACTTCTGAACTCTGCTCTGCTTTGAGAGACTGGAAACAAGGCCGAGAGAGTTTACTCACCCACTCTCCATTGAATGCTGTTTATCGTTCCAAACGGCATTTGAAATAAAGCACAACTGCTATTGAGTTAAAAAAAAAAAAAAAAAAAAATCAAATTAATGGCAATTAGAACTGTCTCTTCAAATGAAACAAAGCATCGTCATACCAGCCAAGTCTGTACAGCCCAACGTAAATGAAAGGCTGGCATGGGAACAAAAATGTAGCTATTGTTCTAGAAAAACAGGATGCAGACCAAAGGGAAATGGTGTCTTGTCTCAATTGTTCATCTTGCATGTAAAAAAATAAAAATAATGAAAGAAAGATGGAAATGAAAAGGTGGGCAGCACATCAGCTGCTGTGATAAGTGGAGCTCTATCCACTGCAGCGCTGCTCTGGTTTGCACCCGCTGAAAACCTGGATCATTTTTGTAGGCTTAACGTTTTGTTGAAAGCGTGTATTCATGCGATCAGTTTGAGGTGTACGTGGTCCATATCACATACAGGGCAGCTTCCTAAGCAGCATATGACACCCTGCATAGCTGCTTTCAAACATTTTTCTGCCAGTTAAATATAGGATAACCTGACCCAAAGGTCAACTAGCTCTAAGTTTTTGAGGAGCCACAGTCATAGCAAGAGACCTGTCCTTCTTCATTATTCAGAGGAGAGCTTATTTGCATCTCAGTAGCACTAGAGACTTCAACAGCTATCACCGTTGTGCCAACAGGTATCACCAATGTGCTAGGTCTCTTATATATTCTTATAGCAAGGAGCAAGCCTTGATCTGAAGGGTTTCCAGCTCAGCATACACCCAGCTCAAAGCAGCTATACAGTTAGACCACAAAAATGCATACTAACTTTAGAGCTGGCTGCTATCAAGCTTTAATTTGCATGTGTAGCAGGGTCTCCCCTATGGCTGGGAGCGCCGTCAGCTGCAGGGGCATAAGCAGCATTATTCCACTCATTTTACAGGTGGGGGAAATTAAGGTCCCCCTCTACATGTGCAGGTAAAGGTGAAATGGGATCTAATGCACAATCTGCACAATTGTGCCTTCTGCCATGCTGGTCCTGAGCTTCTCCTGCACCAGCAAGCAGCAAGCTCCCACAGCTGGAAGTACCCCACCACAGCTGTTGCAATCTCCCAGCCCCAGGGGTTTCATCCACCCCTGAGGCTGGGCGATTGCAACAGCCCCCTGTGACTGCCAGAACCCAGCTGGGTCTTGGCACCAGGAGGCACATGGTGGGACCCAGCACCCACAGCTGTGGGACTCCGGGTCCTGACAGCTGTGAGGTGCTACCAGACCCAGAGTCCACATCTGTGATATTCCAGGTCCTGGCAGCTGTGGGATGCTGCCAGACTCAGAGTCTGCAGTTTCTGGGGCTGGGAGTCCCCTCAGTTGCAGGTTCCCAGCCCTGGGTGGGCATGGTGCGTCCCTGCGGCTGACGGGGCTCCCAGCTGCAGGGGAGACCCTGCTACACGTGCAAATGAAAATTCAGTAGCAACCAGCTATATAGTACGCGTTTTCCAGATCTAGCTTTATAGCCGGTTGGAGCTTTTTATGGCGAGTTAGGTACTTTGCACCTGTAGTTGGTCTCAAGGTAACAACCAGCTAATTGTGTGCTACCTGTAATATGTAGAGGGGGTATAAGTAACTTAATCCATCTATATCTTGAGGTGGTGGAAGAAAATTGAACTCAGATTGTCTGAACCAAGGGCTTGGCAATGAGATTGTTCTTCCTCTCATTTTTGAACTGGTCTTTAGAGCTGGCCTGCTCCCTCCAATGTAAGGTTGCCAAGGATGAGGGAATCCCATGAACTGTCTGCAAATTGCTCTACTGGTGGTGAGCATTGACTTAGGAAAGGGAAAGCCCCTATGAATGCTTATAAATTTTTCATTAAATAATTAGTGGATGAGATGCAGAAGCAGAATTGGGAGCAAGACCCTAAACTGCCCCTCCAGACAGTACCAACTTCCTTGGACTAAAGTCAGTCTCCATTTTGCATGGTCTCCTTCTAGTCTCATGACTTTGGCCTTACTGGGCCGGCTTCAGCAGGAGGAGCTGAAAAGTGCTCTAAGCCCCATCAACCCATCTTCCTGGTAAGTGGGAGATGGCAGCTTGAATCCACTCAGCATGAGAAGAGCCTAAAACCCAGGTCTTCCACTTCCTGGGAAAAGTGCCTGAATCATTAAGCTACAGGGCAAAAGGTGCATCAGTCTTCCACAAATATACTTAATTGATTTCAAATACACCAGGGGATTTCAGCACAAGGCCATCGACTTTGTTAGTCCCAAATATCTTTAGGCAAGATTCAGATGCTGACAAGTACATCTTATTCAAGATGGCAGATAGGTATATTTTCAAATCCCCAGGCCTATTGTTACCCAAACGCTGGAATGCATAGTGCTTCACTGAAAAGCCAGGGATTTCACAGGAGAAAAACACATTTAGCGAGGACTAGACTGACCTGTGTGTTAGAAACAAAATTGCAAACTTTCCAACTAAGACCCCCTGTACACATTGCATTTATGCCATGATTAACATGATAATGATGGCATAAATGGCAAGGATCCTATATGTGGACCCATTTGAAGTGGTCTTAAAATGGCAAAGCAGTCATAAAAATGTTCCATGTTAATGTCTGATGCCTCAAACTGAAGGTTTGTCAGGTCTGGAGCCAACTCTGACAATCAGATGATCATGGGCTCCAGCTCAGCACTCAATGGGGTCTCAAATTGGCCCTGGGACAGGGACTGACAATCACCTGATTGTTGGCTCTGGCCCTGGGCCTGCAGACATCTGGCTTGCAACCTGTCATTGCTGGGGCAGCCTGGGGTCATGATTTCAGACTCCCCTGCAAGGGGAAAGGATGTGAATGGGATATGATCCCCTTTCCCAAAAATTGTGCTTCCTACCCTACATGTGTGGCATAGCAAGAGGCCCAATTGCTAGGACTGGGGATCAGATCCCAAGGCGCCCTTAACTGAATGTGTGCCAGGGCCTATGAACACAGCCAGTGGGTACATCTACACATGCATTAATGCACCTTTTCTAATGTGTATTAAATGTAGTACCTCCAGTGTGAGGTACTAAATTAATATGCATTAAGCTGCACTAATGCACAGTAGCACAAGCTAATGCTTTTTTAGTGATGCTTGATGCACACTAGACTATTTTACTGCATATTAGCTTAAAGTCACAGGTTTTTACGTGACGCTTTAATGCGTAGTAAAATAGTCTACTGTGCATTAAAGGGCATGTGTAGATGTGCTCAATATGTGGAAATCCCTTTCTGAATGTAGCCCAAGCACCTCAAAGTTGGTCTTACTGGATCTAGCTCAGGCCCATTCTAGCTCTGTCTCTCCCTGACCTCCTGAAGTGATATATACCACCATAAATCTCTCTTAGGATGAAAATACTTCTAGAAAGTATGTGACAAGATTTATCAATGTCCCCAAAGCAGCTAAATATATCTCGGGAACAGGCCCAAGCATTATCTTTGAATAAGCCAGGGGGTTCAGTTAAGAACAGAGAAACAGGGCAGTGGACTAGTGGGTGACTGGGATCTGGTGGACAAGACACTGTTACATTTACAGTATAACATCCTGAATAGCTCCCCCCCAAGATCCTGGAGAAAGCAAAAAGCCTCGCAGTCTTAGCTGAGCATGACAACTGCTTTTAAAGAGGCAAATACAGAAGCAGGGAGGAGCTGTCAAGGATCCCTACCCCTGCTGTAGTTATTCAGCCAAATTTTCCAGTAACATACCTCACATAAATCAATGCATGGGTAAAAAAGCTAAAGAATATCTGGGGTGTGGCCCATTCTGTCTGGATGAGGCAATCTGGTTCAGGTCTCTTGAGGTTTTCCATTGCCACTTTAATCTTATGATTTAACCCCATTAAACTGGAATTATGCAGAGCACACTCTGGGGACAGGTTATCATGAGACTTGGACCATAAGACTTCCTCATACTGCTCCACCCATGGGAGACGAATTGCAGCCTGAGACCCAGGAGTAACTTTGGCCGAGTCAGCAATATTACTCATTCAACCTCTCTGGCTGTAGGCAGACCAGCATATTTCTTCCTTGCTCTGGACGTAGCCACCCTGACTCAATTTAATCTCCCCTGGGCTATACTCTTCCCACCCCCTTTTAGGTGTCACAACTAGGCTAGATGGCCCGAGTGGTACTTTACAGGATCGGGCCAGCATCTGAGCAATGGTGCAAGCTCCCTACACTCTCCCATACAAAGGCACTCCTGCCTTTGTAGGTCTGGCTGGAATAAGGCTTTATATGACTAACATCAACTGCAAGGACAAACGCTGCCATTATTATGGAGAGCATGGTACAAACAAAGAGTTATCTTCATGGGTGGATCTAGAATTTAAAAAAAGGGGGTGCAAATGGTGAGATGCATCATCACATATAAAACAACACATTTTGCTCCAGTTTAAAATTAACTAGGAGCTTTACTAAGAAGCTAAGGGCCTAGGGCTGTATTGTTCAGTTTAGCACTGAAGGAAAAACAAATATAACCTCACTGGAATAAGTTAAAAATGATCTGCAAGGACTGTGAAATAGAAGCTTCATTACCAGGGGCGACTAACAGACAGCAGAATTGCAGAACAAAGGATAGCTTGACTGGTGGAACAGCAAGACCATTAAAAAGAATACAGGGTCGTTAATGCCTGTTGAATGAAGAGTTTAGAAAGGATCAAGCAGATGGACCTGATGATCTTCTGAGGTCCCTTCCTGCCTTATAATCTATGAAACTATGATAGCAAGCCATGAATATGATCCTATGAAGTCAGTTGACTCCCTCAGCATTGCCTGACTAGATATGATGCTACCACTTACCACTGCTAAGCAGTTGGTTTTAGACTTTGGGTGGAGCAGGAATCAAAGTGGGATGCAAGTGTACCCTCCTGAATCTGCCCCTGGTTGGCTTAACCAAAAAACAAAGGGAATCTTGGACAAGTTATTAATTATTTGCACTTATAACACCTTTCTTTTAACTTTCTCAAAGCACCGCATTACTGGAGAGCTCTTCATTCTAGACTCTGTAAAAGTGGGAAGCAGCCAAAAAAGGGGTCAAGTGATTATCCCAGGTTCACAGCAACTCAGAGGCAGAGTCGGCAATAGCACCTTGAAGGTGTGACTCCCAATCCTATGATCAGTGATTGTGTTACCAGATAACACTCCAATGGCCTTCATCCTTGGGTCTCTTGTATATATTTTAACAACCCTCATCTAGGAGGGGCATTGACAGCCCTTATACCCCTGCTTTACCTGTGGCCAGTTAGGACGCTATGCCTTGCAATTGTGTGACAGGGCTGACTGTAGTTTTAGAAACAGGTTAGACAAGGACTCATATGGGATGGTTTGCATGGAGATGTTCCTGCTTCAAGTAGGGGTTGGACCAGATAACCTCTGGAAGTCCCCTCCAGCTCTCCTTTTCTCTGAATCTAAGAGTGAAAGGCTGTTGACCAGGCTGAAACCCCAGACAAACAAAAGGAAACATCGAAGAAAGGGTCATGCAATCATAGATTCATAGAGAAGTAGGGTTAGAAGGGACCTCCAAAGATCATCTAGTCCAACCCCTGCCTGAAGCAGGATCATTCTGATCTAAATCATCCCATACAATCCATAACCTAAACTCTACATAAGACGACCATCAACCCTGACACAACGCAGACCTAACACCCTAACTTGCAGGGGAACCATGGCAGCCAATGTCCTGCTTCTATAAAAGGATGTCAATCTATGCTCAAGAGGTCATGTGTAGAAGGCCATACTCCCCATTGCAGAGGAATGATAGTAAACAATGCACTAAAGCACAGCTAAGGACACTTACACGTAAGTGGAGCTCTGTCATGCCAATAGCCAATAAATGAAATGTGGTGCTTGTTGCAGAAATTACATTGCAGACTAACGTCAAATGATCCCATAACAACAACAACAAAAATCCCTTCGAGGGAGTCTGGCTGTGTATCCAATCACATGCTGCACTTAGCTATACAACAGCAACATCACCACCGAGGCAGACAGGAAATCTGAGAATTCTCTAAGGAAGTTATGGGTACGCTTAGGGGAATTATAAATTAAAACCAGACAATAGTGTACAGTCAGTGCAAAAAATAGCTTGTGGTTGTACACATGCAGTATTTAAATAAAAGCCTGTTATGTCACTCAAACTGCTCCCACAGAAAAATATCTGGGAAACAGTTGAAATGGCAATGTTTAGCCCTTTCCATTGGGTTAAAAAAAAACAAAACACCTTCCAAGTCCTAAAATGATCAGCTCAAAGCACATCTACAGCAGGCGGTTCTTATTAGCTCTGATTTCCAAGGACAGTTGTAGGCACAGTTCTCAGATGACAACATCACATATGTTTTGGTCGCAAGCATGTGATCAGAAAGATACTTGCAACCTTTGCTTCTGATCAGAATCAAGTTACAAAACATCCCCAACCTACTTGGAAGGAGGTTACGGAGGAAATCAGCAAATACTAACCTTGGACTTCAGGTCTCGATGAACTAGTTCAATGTAAGGTGAAAATGGGATGCCGTAAAAACATGTGTGGCTGTCACTGCTCTAAAATCTCCACCAGTTCCAATTAATCAGATCCTGGCTCTTCAAACAGCCATTATGCCAACCAGAGCCCAGAATGCCCCTTCACTGGCCGCACTTGAACAGATCCTCTATGCTCTGAATAAAGATGGTATTAGGAGCTGAAAAAATACATTCTTTGCCCCAAAGCACAGGTCTTTGGGGCAAATATATTCTTTGCCCAAAAGTACAAGTCTAGCTGTACTTTTAGCTGTACAAGTCTAGCACTTGCCTATCTTCTGGCTGGGTGACTGGAACTCACATCTCAACCTACATAAATGCCCTGATCAAAGCTACAAGGTAGTGATCTAGTCTCTTTCCTAGAAGGGAGACAACCCATGTTCCAGTTTCCATGCCAATAAGGTCCTTATCCAAGATGGCACAGCTTCAACTGATTGGGAAATATCTTGCCCTTAGACTATCCTATGGTTTGAGGTTAGGGCATGTGCCTAGGGTATGTGGGTTTAAGTTCCCTCAAGCAGAAGTGAGATTTATTAACTTTAGACGTCCACATCCTGGGGGAGTATCCTAATCATGGGGCTATGGAGTCTAAGGCACCAAACAGAAACAGCTCTTCTGTTTTGTGAATAGTTTCCAAGTCCATTGTTTTGCTTTTGTAAAATATTCAAAATGGAAATAAAAGCGTCCTGTTCGGTCCAAAAAGAAGCAGAAAGAAGTGGGCTGTTTAGTGAGGAAAAAATTCATTTTTAGCTCATCTAAATGGAAATGTAGTTGGTTTTTGCCTGCACCAAAACAAGCCAATTGCATAAGCTGTTATAGACCTACCTGTAGCAACTCTTTCCTAGGGCAACAGAATCACCCACCGGAGGGGAAAACCGGCTTTATCAGGTGCTACGTTCCCAGGCATGGGCAGATAGGGTGCAGATGGTGAGGTGAATCATCACATACAAAACACCACACTTCTCCAGTTAAAAATAAAGTAGTAGCTTTACTAACATGCCATGGGGCTAGGGTTGTATTATTCAGTTTAAAATTAAAGCAAAAACAAATATAACTTCATTGGGATGAGTTAAAGACTCTTTGGGGCTAAGAAATAGGAGCTTTGTTACCAGGAGTACCTAGCCAACAGCAGAATTTCAGAACAAAGGATAGCTTGGTTGGTGGACAATCAAAACCATTACAAAGAAGAGAAGGTCATTAAGACCTGCAAAATGAAGAGTTTAGAAGGGATCAGGTTGACTTGGAGTTTTCAACCTTTTTTGGGGTGTGTACCCCTTCTGGTGGGTATCCCCTTCTGGATGTGGGGGGCGGGGGGAAGAATCCCCTGGCGGCCAAACGCAAAGCAGTGCAGCGGTGGCAGCATCACGCCGCATACCCCCCGGGGCCTTCCATACCCCCAGGTGACAACCCTCAAGGTAGATGAAAATGAGCCATGAAGTCAATTGACTCCCTCAGACCTACCTGACTACAAATGCTACTGCTACAGCAGGTTTTTAAAAACTTTTGAGAGGAGTAGAAATCAAAGGGTGATGCAAGTGCACCAGTGCACCCCCCCTGGATCCACCCCAGCTGCCATGTATCCATTGCACCCAAAAGTACATTTGTCGACAAAAAAGGAAAACTGCGGGAGCACTGGTAGATTTGCAAGCAGTCCCCCCCAGGAATCAGAATCAGAGGAGTTTTAGGTTTAAGGAGGAAGCATCTGTGCAGCTAACATTGATCTGCATCTCAAAGACATAGTTAGATGATGGACCTGGGTTATTGAGTTTTAGGCTAAGCTGCCAAAAAGTTCAGAGTTAGGTTTTGGCCCTTAGCTCAAAAAACTCCCCTCCTACAAAAGATGCACTGCCAGGCATTTGCTGTCTCAAACAGAAATTCCTGGAGACCCACTCATCACCCTCCATCGTCTTTCCAGAGAAATGGCTGATTTTTTTTTAATTAGAACTGTTAGGATCAAGCTTGCCTTGCTCAACCAGATATTTCCTTGGATATTTTGTTAATGGACTTCAAATTTATTATTCACTAGAAGTTGGATTCTGATTTCACTTGTACTGTCTTTAACCCAAAGTAGCTGCATCAGTTGCATTACTTGGGCTCAGACAGAGATCTGCAGATCAAGTGTGGCTAGACAATGCTTACATTCACCAGGTTGGACACTTATTCATAGATTCATAGATGTTAGGGTCGGAAGGGACCTCAATAGATCATCGAGTCCGACCCCCTGCATAGGCAGGAAAGAGTGCTGGGTCTAGATGACCCCAGCTAGATACTCGTCTAACCTCCTCTTGAAGACCCCCAGGGTAGGGGAGAGCACCACCTCCCTTGGGAGCCCGTTCCAGACCTTGGCCACTCGAACTGTGAAGAAGTTCTTCCTTATGTCCAGTCTAAATCTGCTCTCTGCTAGCTTGTGGCCATTGTTTCTTGTAACCCCCGGGGGCGCCTTGGTGAATAAATCCTCACCAATTCCCTTCTGTGCCCCCGTGATGAACTTATAGGCAGCCACAAGGTCGCCTCTCAACCTTCTCTTGCGGAGGCTGAAAAGGTCCAGTTTCTCTAGTCTCTCTTCGTAGGGCTTGGTCTGCAGGCCCTTGACCATACGAGTTGCCCTTCTCTGGACCCTCTCCAGGTTATCCGCATCCTTCTTGAAGTGTGGCGCCCAGAATTGCACGCAGTACTCCAACTGCGGTCTGACCAACGCCCTATAGAGGGGAAGTATCACCTCCCTGGACCTATTTGTCATGCATCTGCTGATGCACGATAAAGTGCCATTGGCTTTTCTGATGGCTTCGTCACACTGCCGGCTCATGTTCAACTTGGAGTCCACTAGGACTCCAAGATCCCTTTCCACCTCTGTGCCACCCAGCAGGTCATTCCCTAGGCTGTAGGTGTGCTGGACATTTTTCCTCCCTAGGTGCAGCACTTTGCATTTCTCCTTGTTGAACTGCATCCTGTTGTTTTCTGACCACTTGTCCAGCCTATCCAGGTCTGCCTGCAGCTGTTCCCTGCCCTCCGGCGTGTCCACTTCTCCCCATAGCTTTGTGCCACTTCTCCCCATAGCTTTGTGACACTTATTCACCAGGTTGGACAATCTTTTAAAAGATTGAGAGATAAAGTGTTAAAAGGAATCCAGTGTGAACTGTTGCATTGTTTGAATTGGAAAATGTATAATTTAAGTCTCAGAGTTTCCAGAAAGTCTTGGTAGTGCTCTTAAATCAAGAGAGATTACAAACATGTGTTCAGGGTTTGACTGAAAAGTGGAGAATTTTAAAAGAAAAAGTTCTTGGGAAAATTGGTTTGATTTAAATATTATACTTCCCATTGCAGGAAAATGCTGCCTCCTGTATGACATGATAAGCTGGGAAAGACATCAAAAGGAAAAAAAAACACACAGCTATTATATTAATAAGTTTAATAGAAGCCAAAGTGTTGATACTCTGAGACTGGAAGTTATACATAACACCAATCATGTATAAGTGGACTACAATCGAAGTAATTTCATATGAGTAAAGTGATATGCATATTCCAGAGTGAAGTTATTCATTATAGTCATATATGAATTGCCTAATGAGCAAACCACCATAAGATTATGAGACCCTTTCCTTAGGAGTGTTGATGGCTAATCCCCCTTTTTATGAAGAGCTACCCTTTCCCCCACTTTCCCATTATTTCTTTTCTATCTTCTTACTCACTTTACAACCTGAAATCACTGCTGAGGATACTCCATTCGGTGCTAGCATTGTTAAATGCCTCACTTTTCAGATGAAGTCTGGAGTGGAGAAATGCCTAGATCACACCATATCCTGCGGACATACAACGTAACAACTACAATCTCATATTGACATAATGAAAATGATAACCAAGGGCTCAGAGAAGGCTTCAAAAGAAAAAGCCAAGTTGGAAGCAGTGACTCAGTTGTGCTGTCTCCGCAATAATGAATGAAAACTTTAATCCGGACAGAACAAAATGCCTTTGGAGTCCTGGGAGAATTCACTAACCAATTCTTCGCCTTTGGAAAGAGGCTGACAGCCCTTAGACTCCTGGCTAATGCTGCTCAAGGAGCAAAATTCATGGTCAGGCCCTTCCAAACATGTGCTCTGTCCCCTAATTATATAAATTGTTCTGATAAACTACATTCCCTCATCTCACAAATCTTGTTTGCCTCCCAACCACCACAATTACCACTGCTCTAGGGTGTTTGGCACAAGTGGTTTCTTACTTCCAATCAGAGAGCAATGTCTGCAGAATTACGCTTTCTTGCTCTTATAGGAAGAGGAAGAATGCCTCAAATACTGATAGTAGAAGCCCCAAATCATGGCTGTTGTGCTCTGCCTTTAGGAATTAAAGTTGAGATGTCTCCTGAAAAAGCAGGTGTCTACTAAGATTAATAATGCAAGACGAAACTCCTCCTCCAACACAGAAAGAGCTGTACAAATGCTAATACCCCCATCTAATATGTAATACTAGGTGTATGAGATGACATGGTGGGATGAAAACAAAAGATAAAGCAGACGAAAGAAGCAGACATGGGGAAAGTCCAGCATCTAGCTCTCAACCCCTATTTTTCTTAAACTCCTTTGAACACAGTCTGTAGAGGAAGGTTTCTTCCATTCGGCTCTGCTATTGAAGGCTGATAGCACAGTACTTCAGAGAAGTATGAGATGGAAGGGAATCCCATATCTCCTAGTTCATGCCATTGGGTCTTAACTCCATTTTTCCACTTAAGCTGTGCATCAAAGCACTGTGCACTTGGTGCGGTCCTCACTACGAGGTAATGTGGCTAATCCCACCGCGTGTTCAATCGTCACAGTTCTTTTCCATTGAAAACCAAGTCAGAGATGAAATGTGAACCCATCCTTTTCCGTGCCTCCAGATGTCACCTCGGTGGATATTTTCTCTTCTCATTACAAACGGCAAGTGCTTTAAACTCGGCATCTCGTACACAAGGGTTATGAAAGCGTTATGATATAGTTGGGGGTGACCCTTCTAACCCTAATTTTCTATATAATTCTAAGAAAGCTCAGTTCCCAGGTTATAAATCACAAGTTGATCACCTCATATTGGATTCCCATACTGGACATAACTTGTTTTGGTGACTCCAGCTCTCTGCTTATTTCTTGTATTATTATTATTTTTTCCCGGTCAATGGTCTTTGAAGACACAACAGAAATGATCTTAATCCCACTGTTTATCCCAAGCTTCCTCTTGTCCAGTTTTAAGTCTTGGCGCAACAAGCTGCAGCCTCTATCCAAAAACTTTGAGGAACACGTGGGATCAGAGGTCACTGTCATCCCTGAAGAGGTCCCAGAGCCTTGCATGAAGTTGGCATCTCCAGCAATTCCAACCTGTTCAAATTTTAGTGAAGCCCCTCTGAGCCTCTAATCTTATTCATCGTTAACTCTCCTATTTCTCCTCTTTCTTTTGAGAGAAGGCCAACAAACCAAACACTGTATTTCAGCGCACAATATTTGTTTGGATAGGGGCATTTCTTTTTTCCATCTCATTCCTAGCCTAGCCTTAGGGCTCTACAGCTTATACTCTACTGGATAAGATAAGCGCCTGAGTGATTACAGAATCCATACTGCAAATTACATATGGGAAACAAATGTGAACTAACCAAGACACCACTAAGTCTGCGTGCCAGAGATATGTAATTACAGCTTGGTGATCTGATCTGTTGGAAGACTAAACAAATCTACAGTGGTCCATCAGTCGTTCGCATGACATTGCCAAAAGTTCTGCTGAAATAATAAAAGGATTTTCAATCTTATATTGCAAAAACCAGTGGAGCCTGTTCTAGAGACTGGGGACAGGCAAATCCTAGTTTTGAATCACTCAATCCTTGTGGGTTCAAAATTTGGACCCGGGTGAACCACTACACTAACAAAACTACATGGTTTCCAACTCAAGAGCTAGATAAAGTATTTCTGGATGGCACAGCCTTGTGCTGGGCCAACTCCGGTACACTAGCAAGCAAATATTCAGTTAGCTCCGATATTCCTGCATAGCACAGTATGGATGACCTGCAATATGTGATCCTGCCACAGTGCAGGGGAACAAGCTAGACAACTTCTTGGGGTCCTTTCCAACCCTCGATTTCTATCACTCTACCATTCTTCAGAATGGGAATCAGTCTCTGAATTAGGTGTTTAGGGTCCAAATATGAAGTACACTTGCACAGTTCCTCACAGCTATTTGCAAATGCTGGTTCTAATAGAGCAGCCTTGTATCTCCTAGCTACCAGAGTGGGAAAACCTACAAACCTACGGTACAATGCAAGATGCTTATGATAAACACAGTATCCCCATGGTATCTGCTATTGAGTGATAATCTTCAAGTTTGGAGAGCATGCTCACAGCTTATAGCTCTAAGTACTTTCTGGCTTCCCAAAGGACAGAGGTTTCACCATTTTACTGTCTGAGTCTCCAGAGTCTGAAATAGTCTCCCCCCAGAAGTGGTGCAAGCACCTACTCTGGATACCTTTAAGAAATGCTTGGGTGCTTATCTTGCTGGGGTGATCTGACCCCCACTGACTTCCTGACCCTAGGGCAGGGGGCTGGACCCTAGGGCAGAGGACTGGACCCGATGATCTTGTGAGGTCCCTTCCAGCCCTGATGTCTATGAAATGTATGAGAGTGAGGAGATGAGTGGGCAGAGGGGCTTGAGGATGAGATGAATAATGTGGAACTTAACATTACACATTCTCCAAAGTCTTGCCTGGCTATAAATCATGGCGGGATCCTTAAAGTTTCATTAGGAGCCAAATTCCACTGGGTTTTAGATTAGCTTTTAAAAGGAAAGCTAGTCATAATAATGGTGGGGTGAGCACATACACAAGACCATCCTCAGAAATAAAAGGGCTAAAGCAAATGTGATTGATCAACACAGTAGCTCCCATGTAGGTCTGCTGCTTAAGTCCTGTTGCTGTTTTGGTTACTAGTGAAATGTGGGAGCTGCTGAGTAGAACGGCTGACTAGCCCACAGGTCTGAACCAGAAACAGGAGGGGTGAAACATCAGTCCGACTGATGTTCTGGGGACTTTTGCCATTGGCTTAAAGGAGAGGTCAGTAAAGTCTAAATAATGCCACAAATTGGGAAATGTTATATCCAGATTTAATCTTAGCAGCTGGAACTTGTATCAACAGCTGGCTGAACCAAAACTACAGTTCATGTCTTCAGAGATCCATGTGTTTGTGTTTCACAGGAACTATAAACGTCTTAATGCATATTATGAGTGTGGTTGACAAGACTTTAATAAGTTGGCTTTGGACCATGGAAGTTGTTCCCTTAAGGCCAATTTAACAGGACTAAGGTCCCCGTCTTGCAAACTCTTACACATCCACTTAACTTTTGTCACAAATCAGGCATATCAACATGCCTCCCCACAAAGCCCTGAGTGTCACTGAAGCAGGGCCCAGCCACTCCCACTCAGTGCACATCAAATCCCAGGAACAAAGCAACACAGACACTTTGGAGAAGGGGTGTCAAGCTTGTCCCTGACCCCTGGCTGGATTCATGGGGTCAGTGGCTGCAACAGCAGTGTAGGGGATGATGTTAGCAGAGGGGATAGCGGTGGTCTAGCATCAAGCCATGTGGCTGCAGGACAAGCAGGGCTGTGTCCACATAGACTTTACTCATTCTCCTGCTGCCAACAGCAATGTCAACTAGAGACTGGAGGCCCCAAATTCTGCAGCAGGCCATGCTGCCTAGCCACACCCAACTTCCAGTAGAGCACTGGTAGCCCAGTGGGCTGGATGGGCTGGATCTGGCCTGTTTAATTCCCTTGCTATAGAGCATCCTTGAGCACATGCCCAGAGCTGCTCTTACATGCTCTCAGGTGCGTTTATTGGCACACGTCAGCACCACTCCAAGATGGCTATGCTGCCTTATTTCCACGACGCAGGGTATGCTGAGCAAAAGCGAGTGGATGAAGTGCGGGTGGTGCTCTCGGCAGCATTCCCAGACTTGGCGTGGAGATAGCATAGACATGCCCATTGGAACAAATATGGCTCCTTACGTGCTGACAAACCTAAGCATGAACATAAGCATAAATCTTTGTAGGACAGGATCTAAAAGCAACATTCATCTCTGACTTAAGTGTTTGATAACATCTACCCCCACAAACACATGCACATACATACACAAATTAACTCCTAAAAGTGGGGAAAGAAGCTAATGAGAGACCGTCTTGTTCTATTAGTACTCAGGAACAGACTAGATGTTACTTTGATGAAACCCTAAGAAGCACACAGAGAGAAAGATTTGCTTCCTCAGCCTGATGAAGGGTGTTTGTGCCTGAAGGCTTGCTAAGAAGAATTATTCCAACTATTTGAGTTGGACTAATAAAAGATATTGGATATACCCAAAAAACCTTGTCTGCCTGTCTCCTTTGAGCAACATGGCTACAACCTACACCCTTGCAAACTCCCTGACACTGCAATCTGCATCTGAATCTAGACTTTCTGACTGGGCCCCATATCTTGCTGTCAGTATTCTTTTCAACACCAGGCCATTTGAACAAAGCCAAAGATTTTTGCATAGTCAATTTAATCATTTACATTCTTGCAAAAATATTTATATCATTCAAAGTGAAATGTCATTGGAAAAAGAGCCCGTTAGCAACAACATAAGAATGTTCTTGTAAAACGTGTTGGTTTCAAACCAAAAGCAAATGAATGAGCAAGGTGTTGAAAAAATGACCGAAAGACCCAAACCTAGAAATGTCACATTTGAATGCAAAACATGTTACCAAAAAAGTGAGCCGGCTCGTTCAGTTCTACTTTGTTGTCTTCAAGGATGAAGTCAATTAACTTGAGAGAAATCAGAAAGGCCCCGATGGATTTTCTGAAAATCGGCTTACCACAATAAAGGTGGCAGATTCTGTCACTGATCAGGTAATACAGATGAAACTGTACAGAAGACCATGTAGGAGGGTTCCATGATACGCCGGTGGATTTTCAAGAAATGGCTTGGAAGGATATGAAACCAATGAGCTGTTCTGACAGCACTCTGAATAAACCTGAGTCACACGAGTGTATTAATACACTCATAGGAAATAGAAGGGTGCATCTGTAGACTGGAAAGGAAACTGTGTGAAGGCCTTTGGTGTCATGAGGAAATGCCGGTCAGTGAGTGATCAGACCAGAACTGAGTGAAGTACTATGGAAGTTCACGGCATGTTAGGACATTTCTTTGGAACAGTATACATGGACATGAGTCCCCATGACTTCAGTGGGATTTCATCAGCCTACAGTGTAAAAATGGCTAAGAAAAGGGGGCGGTGGTAGAGTAAATACGATATCCTGCTGCAGCTTAGGACAGTACTTCTCAACCAAGGTGCCGCCACTCCTAAGAATACCACACCGTCCTTTGCTAGGTGATGCAGGAAGTGTGAGGAGATGAGCAAGATGGGAGGACATAAGCAGATAAGGGCAGGTTCAAGCTCTAGGTTTGAGGAGAAAAGGAGATAAGAGCAGGGACAGGCTCTCCCTTCTCTACCCCCATTGCCTGGCCCCTCTGTAAGGAGATAAACCCTCTAATAAATCGATTAGTTCCTGAAATGGGGTGCTGCTTAATTCACTGAAGTTATGGAGGGGTGCCTTGAATCTAAAAAGGTTGAAAACCACTGGCTTCGAAGGCATGAGTCCAAGTCTTACTCTGGACTCTTCCCAGACATGAATGCTAGCCACGTGGCTCCTTTGCGTGCCATCACATACAGAAGCTGGTAGGCTTTTAGCCAGGCTTGCCTGATGGGCCTTCGTGGTTCAGATGAAGCATGAGGGACTATGAGATAGGCAGCAAGCCCAAGTCTACCTGCCCACCCGCCCCAGACTCAGCTCTGCAAAGTGCTGAGACTCCTCCTGGGAGGTTACAAGTGTCATCAGCCCCCAAGAGATTCAGTGAAGCAAATCCTACAACATGATGAGGGTCCTCCCTTCTCATTGCCCTTGATGCTGCGGGGTTTTGAGCAACTTCCATTGACTTAAGTGGGAGTTGGGAGTGACAGAGATCCAACCCTATAGCACTAGCCTAAAAGATCCTGAACATAAAAGTGAATACACACATTCTAACTGACCAATAGGCAATTTAAGGCAGGCATAGACAAATACTAGTAAGGAAATAAAAATCCTGATTTGAAATAACCAACAGAGTGAACAACCTCATAAGAGAGCCACTTGTTTCCAAAAAATTTGCATTGGGGTAATTCACTCATGAAGGTGGCGATACAACATGGCTTGAAGAAGAGCAGATCCGGTGACCCAGCAGGTCCCTTCTAGTCATATGGCTTATGTCCTTAAATCAGCTTAACTCACAGAAGACAAAGTCCTACACGGGCCCTCAGTCTTATTTCAGCATACGGACAAGTTTCCTAGTTTTAGCTTAAAACACTGCACAAAAGCTGAAACAAAAATAGCCCTGATACCAGGAGGCTCCTATCTTAGGCAGTTGATGGTAGCCATTACCACGGTACGAGAGTACCTCGCAATCTCGTGTGTGTTTACCTTCACAGCATTCCTGCACGATAAAGCAGCACTCTTCCCTTAATTGTGCAGTTGGGAAACAGAGAAGTTGGCTAGGTCCAATGAAGGACTTTGGCACCTGAGAGTGAGGCGTTACACCACTTAACCTTTAGGCCCCTGACCCCTGGATGGGATCTGCATAGTGTCCCAGGATCCCTAAAGGTGCCTCCAAATGGTGATTCAAAATAGCCTGCATGTTGAGCACGGAGCTGCCTGAGGTCTGAATATGCTGAAAAATGCTGAAGACTGACGCAAGTCTTGAATCCTGCCCTCACAGGCAGCCCACTGAAGGCTACAAGGAGGCATATACCACCCACACACAAACCCCTTTCCTAAAGGCAGACCCCAACATCATTTCTTTCCTGCCCAAACACGAGGGGCTGGACCCCATGATCTACAAGGTCCCTTCCAGCCCCTAACAACTATGAAACTGTGAACTGAGCAGGGCTTACTTGCTTCATTTCAAACTTGGCTGGATGACAGCACCTTCTCCCCAACATTTTTATACAGGGTCTTCATAAAGTCCTTGTGCATTTTTAAACTTCAATAACTTATGTTGTGCACAAACCTTTATGAAGACCCTGTATTCACCTCATGAATAAAGCAGTCACTCAGGATACTGGAGACCCAAGGGCTTGAGGGCACTCAAAGCCATTGCTTGGAGGCAGAGATAAAGAGAGAATGAAAAAATGGGCACAACTCTGTTGCCTAGAGGTGGGGACATGCACCTGGCAGTGAGGGATCCTGGGTCCTAGGCCCTGTTTCGGGACTATTCCTGCATTGAATGTTTTATGGTTATTGGATAAAGAAACAAGAAATAGTTCCAGGAGCAGGGTGCAAACACTCTGTGTTGCCCTGTGGGGTCAGGCCAACTCTCAGGATGTCAATATTGTGCTGTTAGACAGGAGGGTGTGACACAATTGCACATATACAAGCATGCAAATCAGTTAGGTGCAAACACACACACACTACCAACTCAGGCACATGCACATCCAAACTAGCCTAGGCACATGCATACCTATCACCAATTCAAGCACATACACTATGCACCCCAAAAGTTAGACAAAAATCAATTGTCCATACCCGCACACTCAGTACACATACACAGATCACTAATTCGTATATCATGCACACAATGACATGTGTATATATATACACACATACACACAAGTAAGTTCCTAACTTGGATGGTACAGTATGTATGTGTGTGCTTGGGGTACCTGGGATACTTGGGGGAAGGTTAAGGTGAGAGAGAGAGCTAAAGTGTAGGGAGTGAAAGTTTTCAGAACCAGGATTAGAACCAATGGACTAGAGAGAAGCTGGCTGAGGAACTGAGGATTGAGGTTACTTAAGATCAAGTGGCCCCAGGGTTACTTGAGGTCACTGGTACAAGGGAAAAAAGCCTGGTGGCAAAGAGGAGACAGCCAGGAAAGAGAGAGAGACAGAAACCTGGGAGCTCAGGGGAAAAGGCAGGGATAAGACAGTGGCAAAGAAACAGGGGATTTGGAGGCACAGAGGAGCTCAGGACAGGTGCTGGAAGTGGCAGTGAGCCAGAAGCAGGAGAGGGAGAAATGAGACAGAAGTTAGAGGAGCAAGGAGCAGAGATTGGAGCAGGGCTGGACTGTAGTAAAGCAAACCCAACTCAGGGGTCCAAATAACAGTTTTATTAAACAGACAACACACTACACAGCCCCATGAAGTTATTGGTCCCCCCCCCCCCCCCACATGCACACAAACACTCACAATGGCAGCACAAGAAAGAGACTCAGTGGAAGGGTTGGAGTCCAGGTGGGGAAGAGAAGCAGAGTCCAAGTCTTTGGTTGAAGAGGGGGTGGGGGGTGATAGCTACCTATACAGGCTGGAAAGGGGTCCTTGTCCAGTAGGTGTTGTCCAGAGGGGGGTCGCCGGCAGGGCCTCTGGGTGGATAGGTGTTGTGGCTGGTCCAGATGGAGAGGGCGTCCCAAGGAGTCAGTCTTTACTACCCCTTTTTATGGGGCAGACTACTTCTGATCTATGGGGAGGGCCTGTCCAGACAAGGTTAGTCCTGTCCCAGAGGGCTCCACGTATTCTTACCGAGCACATGCAGCCTTGGCACAATGGCAGGTTGCCTCATCTTTTGTGTCTTGAATGCTGAGGGTGGTTTCAATGGCTGGGTCATTGGTCCCGGTACTGGTGTTGATGGTACAGTCATTCAGAGGGACCTATTTTTAGACCTACTGCCATTGTCTCTCAAGCACCCTCATTCATCCCCATTCATTCAGGAACCAAGTTACATAGGAGGGGTAGGTGTGAGTCATAGGTCAGGGGACACAAGATGGAGGCTTGACATTACAAGATGGAAACTTGACATGACTTATGCTAACTTACATATATAGGCCTAAAACAATCATCACACAATATAAAAGCAGTAAAAACAAAACAAAACAATACAATCATAATAATTATCAGTTATAAAACAGTGGATATCTATATCAAAATAGCAGGTCATTTATTTGCAAAGTGGGGAGAGAAAAATAAAACTTACTACTTAAAATAAAATGTTAAAGCTTATCCTACATCTTAGCTTACTTATACTTATCTATAGGGAAGAGAGAGGGAGAGAAAAAGTCAGAAATGGTTGGGGAAGGGGAGGAAATGCATTTTAAAATTTAAAAAAAAGAACAACTGGGGGGGTTTGCTACATCTGGAGGCTTTGATGGCAGAGCTGCAACACCTCTGGGGTGCGATCGCTAGGACCGGCACAGCTGTGCTGGCAGAACGTTGTAACAGAGGCTAAGGATCACTCTTCTGGTCCAATTCAGCTGAATTCAGTTTTGAACACCACAAGACTGGCAGCCTCGTGCACATTAGAGTCCAGTGATGAGGGCAGCAGCCCTGGGAGGCCTCCGTTCAATCCCTTGTTCTGTTACCGACTTCCTGCAAGACCTTGGGCAAGTTATTGTTTCTCTCGGACCAGCTCTAATTAAAGTACCCCCTCCACCACCACCACCGAAGCATGTGTATAAATGCCCTTAGTTTCTTATTTGTAAAACCCGAACACTGCTTGCTCTACAACACTGCCATGAGGTTAAAGATGTTAAACACTAGCATGATGCTCAGATGCGGTGGTGATGTGAGCCATCAAATATTCACCATGGACAGTATGTTTGTTTGACCTTTCTGCATTCGGTACAAAATTAATGTATTACAGGGAAGTCTACCAGCATGGCTTAACTTGCACTCCCCACATATCCCATAACTTGCTGAAGTTTGCTTCTTAGTATAAGAGTTGGCATCCTGGGGATAAACATTTTCTCTCCTTAAAATTAGTTTCAAATTAGTCACATCTGGGATGTAAAAGAGCCAAAAGCAATTCCTTGCATTGACTTTAAGTGCTAATATGAGTTACTTTCATCAAAAAGTGACTCAGAAGCTGGAGCGACTCATTTGTGTCCCTGTGATTCTTCAGAGCAGGTCCATGTGTGCATCATAACCAGCATTTGTCTTCTTCACAATTGGAGTTGTACAGTTTAGACTAGTTTTAAGATGCCTAGGCCACAGGCCAGGACCCTCTCTTCTTTAGTATTTCTCTCTCTTCCCACCTCCTCCCCCACCACTTTCCATAGCATCTGAGCGCTTCACATCTATACTCAGAGGAAGAGAAGTGGTATCATCTCCATTTTACAGTTGGAGAACTGAGTTACATTAAAAAAATAAAACGACTTGGAACAAACTCCTGCACGAACCTCAGAAATTTCAAGACCTCTTGCTCCAAATCCATGAGTATTTCCTTGGCCTGCCTCCTCCAGCAAACACAGACCAAAGTTTTTTTGGGTTTTTTTTTAAATCCTACCAAATTTAAAATATTCCACTGTGCACACTTCTCTTCCTGGGGGGAGAATGAGAGATTGCACATGTGCCGTGTTAATCGGAGATTATAAGGCGAAAGCAGACTACTGCTTTCTTCTGAGTTCTAACATAGCATAGGATGTCCCTCAATAGGACTGTACCTGTGGAAAAGAACATCCTGTTATGATTTCAAAATTGCTAGCAATGAGGATTTCATCCCAATCCATGGTGGAAGTTGTTTCAATCACTGGCTGCCCTTGCTAGTAGCATAACTACAGGTGGGCAAGCAGGACAGCAGCCCTAGGTGCCAGCTCAGAGGGGATTCACAACTGGCAGCAGTGGCCACCAACTCCCACCCATCACTGCCACCATCCTGGCCACTGCCACCACCCAGGGCACAGAAACTACTTGTTACACCTCTGCCCCTCACTGTTCAAATTTTGCCCTTTACAGTGAGTCTGAATTTGTCTAGTTTCAACTAGAGATGTAAGAGATGTTTCTCTCTGGTTTAATGGGCTTAATTACCAAATTTCTGTTCCTGTTTAGATTATGAGCAAGCTGCCCTTTAACAGTGCCCTTGCAAAGGTAAATACATTGAATTCCTTAAGACTTGCCTTATAAGGCAAGGTTTCTAATCCTTCTAGTTGCTCTTCTCTGAATCCTTCCTAGTTTTGCAACATTTTCTTGAATCAAGGACACAAGATTCCTGTAATGGTTACACCATTTCCCTATGAAGGAGTGATGCAACCTTTCTACTACTCCTCAATATCCCTCTGTTTATACAGCCAAAAGACTACCTTATCCTTTTGGCCATAGCAGCAAACACAGAGCTCATGTTCAGATGATTACATATCAGGAATCCTTGAAACCTTTTTCAGAGATGCTAATTCCCAGGATAGAGTCCCCCAGCCTATAAGTATACTCTATATCTTTGTCCACAGATGCAGGTCTTCACATCTGTGTCATGATGATCGTGTTTGCTTATGCCCAGCTGACCAAGTGATCCAGATAGCCAGCATCAGCGACCTGTCTTCATCATTTACTATTCCCCAACTCTGTGTTACTGGAAAAGTTTATTAGACAGTTACTCTTATTTTCCCCTAAGTCATAGATAAACATGTTGAAAGCATGTTCTTGGCTCACAGGCAAGAATAAATGTCTGCAGAACCCATGGTGCTCATTGCATTACTGGAGGGTGCTCAGATGCTCTGGTGACGTGGATCATACCAGAACCTATGTAAAACAGAAGTGAGAGCGCTACAGGGCAGAAATGAGACTCCAGGTGTATTAAGCATATCATCAAGACACCACATCTTAAAAATTAGGGACCTGCACTAATACATACTCTGTCTGGAAGTTAATCATATTCTAGCAAATGCTAAAGAAAACCCCATGTGCTTGATTTGTGTATCACCCACATTTTATTGCAAAACATTACTGCCTTTTGACATTGAGTCCATAAGGGATAACCAAGATCTTGATTCTGTCTTGGGAAAATTGCTGCTTGACAATCCAAGTACTATACATATATAAGTATCTATTTACTTTGGTTAGTCTACAAGGTGCAAATCCACCCTGCCTTCTACAGAGTTTCAACTGTATCACTGGAGAAGGCATTCAAATCCAAAGGATCACCCAATAAACCCTAAATACACAAAGGTTTAGCATTATACTAGACCAGGGGCGGGCAATTATTTTGGGCAGAGGGCTGCTTACTGAGTCATCAAGGGCAGCATGACAGGAAGCCAGGGGCAGGTAAATATTAATTTTCTAAATTCTTTAGGGTCCCTGCAGGCTGGATAGACTGGCCTGACGGGCTGCATCCAGCCCGTGAGCTGCATTTTGCCCACCTCATACTATATCCTATTCACGGAGGAGGGTTTTCTATTGGGTTCTCCGATCGACATTGCAAAGGGTCCAAGGGGGATCAGCTGTCGCTACTTTACCCCCGCATCCTCATTTCTGAAGACAAACAGAAGGTTTGGATCTAATCTGGACAAGGGGCAGACATGGGAATTTGAATCTAGTGCAGATCTGGAGATAGTCCCCTGAAGGGATACAAGTGGAAGAGGATGTTAGACTCTTTGGATTCACGTATGCTGATGTGCGTGGGTGTTGGGGTACAAACTACAGCCCCCTTTTCAAGCCATGTTGTCAGGGGGGAGGGAGAAAACAGAAGCGGTCATGCTCAAGGAGGACAGTGGGGGCATCTCTAAAATCTTGCTGAGGCATCAAAGACATCCTGCCAATGTAGCCTCCTGGGACAATGTACTGGCCCACTGCTGCAGATGCTAGATCCTGGGTTTGCACTGGACTTTTCCCAAGGAGCTCTGGCAACTGTTTCTAAACCGTTCACAAGCAGTTGAAAAAACTGGGTAGACTTTCTATTTGGAAGACCTTAGCCAAAATTTATTACAATATGAAGCCAGAGTGAATCTAGGCCATGGGAGGACTTACTACTATATGCCAAGGGTTTTCTGATGGCTCCATATTACTCCAAATTATCCCAAAGTTAGACATTATCTGCACTATTAGCAATTAGCTGAACCCACTGAAAAGGAAAAAGTTTAATTCTGCTTCAGACTCTGACTCAGCTATTCCAGAAACAACTCAATCAGCCTGAAGTGCTTTTTAAAGGACAGCCAGGATGACTTTATCAGTTCAGCCAGCATAGTGCAAGTCATTAGCACTTACAGCACCGATTAGAAGCAAGCAAAACAAAAGAGTCAAAGAAATACGAGGGATTGTAACAGTTCCCACAAATTCAACACTGGCAAACAGCGGGTCCTGATTCACAGATCTTTCCCCATGGTATTACGGGCAACTTCATAACGTTCTTTGATCTGCAAATTAGAGAAGATGTTGATACCAACTGGCTTACCACAAAACCCACTGATCACACACAGTGCTGACCTCAAAACCAACCCACTGGTTTGGTTAGGAAGCCTGGAGCTAACTTTAGTCCCCAGGCACTAGACAATCCCAAAACAAATTACTTTTATGCTCTAAAAGTTTGGGAACCAGACTAGCAAAAATACATGAATACAATCCATCAGTCATTCTGAACAACTGTTTACTTGTGAAATTGTGTTACGGCTGTCAGAGGCTGAAGCTTGTAGGGGGCTAGGGAGAGAGAAATCAAATACAACTTGAGTTAATGACATGTTCCTACACAGTCCACAAGTCAGGTCTTCGGGTCATGTAAATTTGAGTGAATTCACTGGAGTAATCCCAATTTGCACAACTTGAAGATCTGGCCAAACATTTGTGCAATCCATGCCTCCCAGTTGAAGGTCTCTACCCAAACCTCAATCCACCCAAATGGTAGGAATAGCCAGCAGACAAACTGCACGTACAAGGTCAGCATTGCCTTTCATCAAAATCTCTGTGGTTTTCCAGGAATCACAACATAGAGCAGTAAGTGATCCCTACAATCCTAACATCTTCCTGCCCAGCTGCAACCTCCCCCACTCCAGATCCATGGGATCTGAGCCTCACATCTGGAGGCAATTTGTAGCCAAGAAACAGCATCCTCTACAGGCTCTGCTCCTCCCAATTCTGTCTTTATGGGCACTTTTCAACCAAGAGGTGCTCCTCTGCTCTCTGTAGCAGGATGTGCTCCTGCAAAATTAAACCTGGAAAAGACCTATTAAACCAGAGATCAAGTGATGCACCAAACAACAACCCCATGGACGCCACTGGTGATACCAGGGATACAAGGCTGAACAGGACTTGGCCATTAATCTACCTTTCTTTTGCCCATCTAACATGTTTCTTCTGCTTTACTTAATCTTGTTTTAAACAATTGTCCCAAGGAGTTTACTGTTGCTACTTCTCTTGGAGGAATATCCCATAATCTGATCCCACCACAGTCTAACGGTCTAGAGAAAGATTAAAAGGAAAGATTAACTTGAAGAATAGCTTCTCTCTTGATATGAGACTCTTATTCCCATTACATGACTCTCCTGGGACCAGGTTTCTCTCTCAGTTTATATTGGTTCAACTCTACTGATGTTGGCATGCGCAAGATCAAAACCTGCCCCCAAATATATGAGCTTGCTTACTAGATTACAAAACAAGGTGGCCACGCCAGACAAGAAAGCTGATATTTTTATCAGTTTCTTTGCCTCTGTTTTCCTGAACAGGGACTGGGACATCCCACCTACCAGATGTAGGGACAATCTTGGGGATAGCTCTATCAAGCCTTCAGTCAGTGCAGATGTAGTTAGGGATCTTCTGGAAGGGCTAGACATTTTTAAATCTGCAGGGCCAGATGCCCTCCACCCAAGGGTGTTGAGGGAGCTGGCAGGGGCCATCACGGAGCCCTTGGCCCGGCTGTATGAGCATTCGTGGTCATCTGGCCAGGTGCTGGGGGATTGGAAACTGGCTAATGTGGTCCCTATTTTTAGGAAGGGGAGGAAGGAGGACCCAAGTAATTATAGGCCTGTAAGCCTCACCTTGGTGCTCAGGAAGATCTTGGAGAGGATCATCAAGGAGCACATCTGTGGGGGCCTGCAGGGGAGATCATGCTCAGGGGCAATCAGCACGGGTTCAGCAAAGACAGGTCCTGCCAGACCAACCTGATTGCCTTTTATGACCAAGTAACTAAATCCTTGGATGATGGTGTCACTGTGGACGTAGTCTTTCTAGACTTTAAGAAGGCTTTTGACACTGTCTCTCACCCCATCCTCATCAATAAATTAAGTGACTGCTGCATTGATGCCTGTACAGCTGGATGGGTAAAAAATTGGCTGATGGGGCGCACCCAGAGAGTAGTGGTGGATGGGTTGTACTCAACCTGGCGAGATCTGAGCAGTGGAGTACCCCAGGGCTCGGTTCTTGGGCCTGCACTGTTTAACATCTTCATCAGCGACTTGGACAAGGGGGTGGAAAGCACGCTGTCGAAGTTTGCTGATGACACTAAGATGTGGGGCGAGGTGGACACTCTTGAAGGGAGAGAGAGGCTGCAACTAGATTTAGACAGACGACAGAAGTGGGCAGATGAGAATAGGATGGGGTTCAACATAGACAAATGCAGGGTGCTGCACCTTGGGAGAAGGAGTCCACAGCACACATACAGGCCGGGGAGTTCCCTTCTTGAAAGCACAGAGGCAGAAAGGGATCTCAGAGTCATTATTGCCTTGCCTCCAAGATGAACATGAGCTGCCAATGCCAGACCGCAGCCAGCAAGGCCAGCCAGACCTTGTCATGCATCCAAAGGTGCTTCTCAAGCCGGTCCAGAGAGGTAATCCTCCCCCTCTATGCAACTTGGGTCAGGCCACAGTTGGAGTACTGCGTCCAGTACTGGGTGCTGCACTTCAAGAGGGATGTAGCCAGCCTGGAGAGGGTTCAGAGGAGGGCCACCCGCTTGGTGAGAGGGCAGCAGGACAGGCCCTACGAGGAGAGACTGAGGGACCTGAACCTGTTCAGCCTCAGCAAGAGGAGGCTGAGGGAGGACCTAGTGGCTGCCTACAAGCTCATCAGTGGGGGATCAACAGCAAATAGGCAGAGCCTGTTTCTCCCCAGCACCACCTGGGGTGACGAGGAACAATGGTCATAAGCTGATGGAGAATAGGTTTAGGTTAGAGATCAGAAGGCAATATTTTACAGCTAAGGTGGCCAAAATCTGGAACCAGCTTCCCAGGGAAGTGGTCCTTGCCCCTACCTTGGGTAAATTCAAGAGAAGGTTGGTGGATCACCTGTCTGGGGTCTTGTGAACCCAGCATCCATTCCTGCCTGTGGCAGGGGGGGTCAGGCTAGACGATCTGTTCAGGTCCCTCCTGACCCTAGCTACTATGATACTATAAGAAAGGACTGTTGTGATGGTCTCCAGTATACAAGCCACTGGGCTTCCTTGAACTGGTTCATGTTTGAATCACAGAGTATCTTTCAGAAAAAAAATCCAATCTTGATTTAAGATGCCAGTGACAAGTGATGGAGAATTCACGATTATTCTTGGCAACTGATTTTCTTTAGTGTCTGCGTGTTTCCAGTAAATTTAGCAATTAGGGTCCAAATTTTTGCTATTATTGGTGAAAAGTTTGTTTAGATTCAGGATTACAACTTGTATTTCTTGTTCCTTGGGACTTTACCAGCAGGCAGAAACAAATAAAATCATAGAAAGTTAGGGGTGGAAGGGACCTCAGGAGGTCATCTAGTTCAACCCCGTGCTCAAAGCAGGACAAGTCCCAACTAGATCATCCCAGCCAAAGCTTTGTCAAGCTGGGTTTTGAAAACCCCCAAGGATGGAGACTCCACAACCTCTCTGAGTAACTTATTTCAGTGTTTTACTTCCCTCCTAGTGAGAAAATTCTTCCTAATATCTAACCTCACCTTCCCTTGCTGCAACTTGAGGCCGTTGCTCCTACACTATTGAGTTGGTCAAAACTTTCACTCTTTTGAAAACAGTTTACAGATCTCACCATGGGATCACAACCCCCCTTCTCTTCTTTATAGGCTGCTGAAACACTGTTCTATTTTTATATAGAGCCAATGTCTTCAAAGCCTGAGAACTATTTAAAGTGTCCTCTAAAGGGTTCATGTGCTTCCTGGCAGTTGTACAAAGGAAAACTGTGCGTCCCCAAACACTCATCTATTCCAGCTTTAATTTCAATAGGCCTAGTTCTGCAGTCAAGACAGTCTGAGATACTGGGAAAGGAAGAACTGGGGTCTTGCGTATTTGTAATAAGTTCATGCAGCCTGTGTCGGGGGTGTTGGTTGTAGCCATGTTGGTCTAAAGACGCAGGCAGATAAGGTTCTTTGGGTAAATGTAATATCTTTTATTAGACCAACTAAATAGTTGGAAAAATTGTTCTTTGCAAGCTTTTGGCACAAAAGTTTGCAAAGAACAATCTTTCCAACAATGTAGCATGTTGGCATTTCAAACTGTTTCACTAGGAGGGGAATAGGCTGTACATTTAATCGTAGTATTAGAAGGATGTTGTAGCCATGATGGTCCAAAAATGATGCAGGAGGCAAGGAGTTTTTGGAGGTGATATCTTTATTTCAGCCATGCAGTCGGTCCATTAAAAGTTAGACAAGCCTTCAAATGTGAGGCATTCTTCATCAGGTCTCTGATGAAGAATGGCTTGCATTTGAAAGCTCATCTAACTTTATTCCAACCATGCAGTTGGTCCAAGAAAATATATCACCCCACAAAATCCTTTCCTCTAGTACATTTAATCCTAATTATCGAAAAATGTTAATAAACCTGAAACTCCATGAACAAAAAGGTGGATTCAGAAAACAGGAGGGGAGTATGTCCTACACACTTACTTAGACTCACTGAGGCAGGAGGAGACAAAGGATTCCCTTGTGTGCCTGAGGGATTGATCTCACCTCCCACGAGAGTATTCTGGCTCTCAGGATGTGGGGCAGTCTGGGGAAAACCTCCCTCACTCTCTTCTTTCCAGACTACTATATATGTAATAGTCTTGTTGAAGCTGTTCTTCTCCCTTCCAGTACTTGAATAATTTTCAGTATAGCAATTGAAAACCCAGAAGTTCTGGCTACTAGGTGATGGCCCTAACCACCTGCTATAGATTAATTCTCTTTTTCTTCCTCTCTGGTGTGCTTTTGTGATATATAGCCTCAGCAGAGTGGAAGAAAAAGAGAATTAGTCTATAGCAGATGGTTAGGGCCTTCACCTGGCAGCTAGAAATTCTGGGTTTCCAGTTAATGTACCAATAATTATTGAAGTATTGGACAGAGAGAAAAACAGCTTCAACAGGAGGGACCGAGAATGTTCTCACACCAGAACGCCCAAATGCCTGGCAACTAGGGAGCTCTCCTAGGTAGTATGAGATGTGGGTCAAACCTCCAGGACTGAGGAAGGTTTTAAACGAAAGCCAAAAAAATCATGAGCGAGTCCCTTCACCACTGGGCTGTTGGATTCAAGGGGGGAATCTATGCTCTGTGTTTGAGGCTCTAGATTCCCTGCTCCCCCCAACCTCCTAATATTTGAATCCACCTGTAACTATTTGGCAAATTCATTGAATCATAGAAAAGGAGGGTTGGAAGGAACCTCAAGAGGTCAAGTAGTCTAACCCCCTGCTCAAAGCAGGAGCAATAAATGCAATGCACATTTATGAATCGTTTTGGGATGCAGAACCATATTTAGGAGAAGACAGCATTTGGTGAAATATGAAGCCAGTTGTACCCACACAGCTACTGCACAGTGCTGTAGTAAGGTGGGGCAAGCAGGACGACCACCCCAGGTGCTGAAGCGAAGGGGTGCTAACAGGTGTTGCCCAGCTGGGATGGGGCACAGGACGGAGCTGCAAGTGGTTCATTTGGAAGGGTGTGGGGACAGGGAGAAGGTGTCTCCCACTGCTGTGTGCAATCCTGGGCACGTATGGGGGGGCACGTGCCCCTGGATCCACGCGTGAGCTGCCGCTGTGGGCTTTGTCCCGGGTGCCAAACTTCCTCGCCATGGCACTGCTACTGCACATATCCCAACAGTGCCTCAATCTTCTAGCCAGCTCAGTATGAGCCCTTCCATCACCCACAGCCCAGCCTGCTAACACTTGAACTAAGGAAGAACTGGAGGAAAATCAAAAGTCAGCTTGAGTCTTTGACAGTGATGCAATATATTCCATTATGTTCATCTTCCCTCCCCCTCCTCAGCCTACTTGTTTGTCTCATCTACCTGTAATGGCTCATCTTTAATACTGTCAAGTCATGGGCAGAGGGATTATCACTAACCACACATTTCTACAGCACCTTGTACAATGGAGTTCAAATTAGACTGCAGTCTTTAAGCATTAATCTAATATAAATAGTTAAATACAATTTTAACTCTGACACTGTGTTTCACACACAACAGGAATAAGGCAGCCATGCCCCACTTGCTATAGAGAAAGGCAAAACTCCCTACTGTCCATGTTAATCCCACTGTGGGGGTTAAATTCCTTCCTGATCCCAAATGGGATCAGCCTGACCCTAAGCAGAGAGGCAAGACCCTCTCACTAGGAACCTCTGAATTTTAGTCCTGGCAGCATTGGCACATCCTAGTCAGAGTCCCCAGGCCTGGCTGCAGCCAACACCCAGTGCTTCTAAGGAAGACAGAAAGGAAACCCGGATGATCTCTTGGCCTTTATACCATTTAAAGAACTGCAAGAAATAATTAAAAAAAGGAAAATATGGGGAAGAAAAATTGCAAGAAAAGAGGGTACAAGCCAAGGATTTCTTTTCGACCCCCACCTCCCTTTAAAAAAAAAACCCAAAAAACATTATCAGGCTTCAGAGAGCTTTTATCATTGGTTTGAATAGGAGAGCCAACAAGATTTCCCCCTAGCATGCTACATGTTTGCAGGATTATTGGGGCTTTCTGCCAGACTTAAAACTGTCTCCAGTTCTTTTTCAAAGAGCAAATTCTTTACATGATTTAGCGTACCACAACACTGCTTGTCTGGAAGCTTCCTTTGAAAAAAAAAAAAAAAAAGAGAGATAGGTGTCTGTTAAGCAAACAGACTTCTTATCTGCTCACGTTCCATTAGCTTGTAGATTCTTTACCTGCAAGATCGGTGCCAGACAGCTCTCTGGAAATGGCAAACATTTCAAAGAGAACATTCACCTCTTCTTTAATAGCAGAGAGAGAGTTGCCAGGGGACACTCAAAAGTAAATTTTGCATGTGTTACTAGTATCACACCCTGCACCAATTTTGCTCTTCCTCTTTTTCTAAGTGTCCCATTTGCTAAGAAATCTCACAAAACGTTCTATAAGGTTTTCATAGATTCATAGATGTTAGGGTCGGAAGGGACCTCAATAGATCATCGAGTCCGACCCCCTGCATAAGCAGGAAAGAGTGCTGGGTCTAGATGACCCCAGCTAGATACTCGTCTAACCTCCTCTTGAAGACCCCCAGGGTAGGGGAGAGCACCACCTCCCTTGGGAGCCCGTTCCAGACCTTGGCCACTCGAACTGTGAAGAAGTATTTCCTAATGTCCAATCTAAATCTGCTCTCTGCTAGCTTATGGCCATTATTTCTTGTAACCCCCGGGGATGCCTTGGTGAATAAATACTCACCAACTCCCTTCTGTGCCCCCGTGATGAACTTAAAGGCAGCCACAAGGTCGCCTCTCAACCTTCTCTTGCGGAGGCTGAAAAGGTCCAGTTTCTCTAGTCTCTCCTCGTAGGGCTTGGTCTGCAGGCCCTTGACCATACGAGTTGCCCTTCTTTGGACCCTCTCCAGGTTATCCGCATCCTTCTTGAAGTGTGGTGCCCAGAATTGCACGCAGTACTCCAACTGCGGTCTGACCAGCGCCCTATAGAGGGGAAGTATCACCTCTTTGGACCTATTCGTCATGCATCCGCTGATGCACGATAAAGTGCCATTGGCTTTTCTGATGGCTTCGTCACACTGCCGGCTCATGTTCATCTTGGAGTCCTAATGGACTCCAAGATCCCTTTCCACCTCTGTGCATTAAAGGTCTTTAATTCCATCAGGGTTCATGAGGTTGAGGAAACAAGTTAGAAATGCTTCAGGGTGTAGGGGAACAGATCCAGTTTTGTCCTCGAGGTGATTATATTTGTGTATCCCAATGCCCAGAATCTAGACGCTCAGCTGGGAGAGTGATTGAGTTCAACAGGGTGTGGGCACTCTATACAAAGGATGGAGGGAGGAAGGTATCTTGAACGGGTTACCCAGAAAGCCCAGATTCACCCAAGAGGCAGCTAACAGGAAACACTGAGCAAAGGGTATATGTGAACTCCCAACCCTTTAGAAGATTAGCTCTGTGATTCAGAAAACTTGCTCCCATTTTGGGGGGTAGATACCTACCTGACTGATGGTAGTGGCAGGTCAGAATATCTAGTAAAGGGGCAGGCAAAATACATCCCGTGGGCTGGATCCGACCCACCAAGCAATTCCATCTGGCCCATGGGGCCCCTCTGTAAACCCTGGTCCTGGGCTGCCCCTCTGTGAGTCCGCATTTCCATGAAGGAGGAGCAGCTTTGATTGCTAAGCAACCTTATCTCCACCCCAGCCTGGCCTGACCCACCCCAGCCCTGAGCCCAAGGGCACTGGGGACAAGGAACCTCTGCCTGCCAGAGCTTGTGCCTGCCCCCGGGGCTGTTCCCAGCCTCCCTGCCTGCAAGCTTGGGAATGCAGCTGAGGGCTCCACCGGCCCAGGGCCAGGAACTCCTGCTGGGGCAAAGGGGGTGGGAGTGCAGGGAGCCACATGCTATGGGGCTGGGCTGGTCTGATCCCACTCACTGCAGGAGTACAGGAGCCATGTGCTATGGGGTTGGGTGGGGCCGGCTCCACATGCTACCACTATGTGCAGCTGGGGACTTGGGCGGGAGCCACAGGTTACAGGGCTGAGTGGGGATGGCTCTACACCTGGGACTGGGGTGGGAGCATGGGAAGCTGCAGGTTATGGGGCCAGGTGGGGCTGGCCCCACTTGCTGCCACCATGTGCAGATCCAGGGATTGGCACACTCCAGGGACTGGAGCAGAGTAGCATAGGGCCCCTGCAATCAGTTGGTGGTTGACGCAGAGAAAAAGGCAGAGCTCTTCAATGAGTTCTTCACTTCAGTATTCCTTAATACTGATCAAGACAATTCCCCCACCTTGAGCATAGACAGATGTCCAAAAGGCACCAGACTGCCAAAGGTTAGTGCTGACTTAGTTAAGGAGCACTTGGAAGGGTTGGATGGGTACAAGTCAGCCGGCCCTGATGACCTCCATCCACAGGTGCTAAAGGAATTGGCCAGCGTAATTGCTGAGCCACTGACATGGCTGTTTGAGCTCTCATGGTGCTCCAGCCAGGTCCCTGAGGACTGGAAAAAGGCCAACATGGTGCCCATTTTTAAGAAGGGAGACGGGATGAGCCAGGTAACTTTAGGCCAGTCAGTCTCACCTCAATCCCTGGGAAAATACTAGAAGAAAGAGCGCGTTTGTGCAGGCCCAGCAGGGGAAACGATGCTGAAAGGAAACCAGCGTGGGTTCACCACAGGTAGATCCTGCCTGACAAACGTTATAGCCTTTTATGACCAGGTCACACACTGCCTTGACACAGGAGCTGAGGCCGATGTCATCTACCTGGATTTTAGGAAGGCCTTCGACACAGTTTCGCATCCTATTCTCATAGGGAAGCTAACGGGCTGTGCAGTGGATGCCTACACAGTCAGGTGGGTGGCTAACTGGCTTAGGGACCGCATCCAGAGTGTGGTGGTGGACAGGTTGTTCTCAGCCTGGAAGGAGGTGGGCAGTGGGGTCCCGCACAGTTCGGTCCTTGGACTGGTGTTATTTAATATCTTCATCAGCGATTTGGACGAGGACATGGAGAGCACCGTCTCCAAGTTCGCAGGTGATACCAAGTTATGGGGCAAAGTTAGTACACCGGAGGGCAGGGAGCAGATTCAGGCTGACCTGGACAGGTTGGATCAATGGGCAGAGAGAAATAGGATGCAATTTAATAAAGATAAAATGTAAGGTACTCCATCTAGGAAGGAGGAATCCCCAGCACACCTACAGGTTGGGGGATGACCTCCTCAGCAGGTCAGAGGCTAAGCGAGATCTTGGAGTCATAGTTGACACCAAGATGAATATGAGCCGGCAGTGTAACGAGGCCATCTACAAAGCCAATCTCACCTTGTCATGTATTAGCAGATGTATGACCAACAGATCGAGGGAGGTGATGCTCCCTCTCTATGCGGCATTAGTCAGGCTGCAGTTGGATTATTGGGTCCAGTTTTGGGTGCCACACTTCAAGAGGGACACGGAGGATCTGGAAAGGGTTCAGAGGAGGGCCACTCACATGATTAGTGGTCTCCATGAACGACCCTACAAGGAGAGGTTGAGGGATCTGGATCCCTTCAGCCTTTACAAAAGACGACTGAGGGGTGACCTTGTAGCCGCCTACAAGTTTATCAGGGGAGGACAGCAGGGAATTGGTGATGCACTGTTTACCAGAGCACCCCAGGGAGTAACTAGAAATAATGGGTGCAAACTAGTGGACAGTAGATTCAGGTTAGACATTAGGAAGACATTTTTTACAGTAAGGATGGCCAGAACCTGGAACGGGCTGCCAAGAGAGGTGGTGCTATCACCTAACTTGGAGGTCTTCAAGAGGAGGCTTGACAATCACCTGGCTGGGGTCGTCTGACCTCGGTCCTCTTTCCTGCCAGGGGCAGGGGGTCGGATACATTGATCCATTGGGTCCCTTCCAACTCTATAGCCTATGAATCTATGACTCTGAGGACCCCCCCCCACAAACACACACACACAACCCCACCATACTCCCACACACACCCACACACTCTCATAATCCCCCCCACATTTCCACTGCCAACTATAACACCCCCAAACCCCACCTCCACCTCCCACCATACCGACACACCTTCACACCCCCCACCCCAACCACATACCCCACACCCACCCTCCCAACTTTCTCCACCCATCATACCCACCCCCACAACCTCCCCCACACTTCACCACACACCCACTCCCCAACCCCCCCCACATACACCCCCTTACTCCCCCAATGCAATATACAAGAGTAAGACTATTTTGAGCTACAATGCAATCACCTCTATATACACAATGCAAACACACAAAAATCAGGACAAAACTATTTAAAAAAAAATTAAAATAAGTTATAGAAGATGTTTGGCTTTCTTAGTGTATGATTTGGTTTTTTTTTTTCTGGTTTCAAGATGGCAAACCCCTGTCCCAAAAGAAGTACTTCCAGGGCAAGCGGAGGCACTTCCAGTGGCAAAGGTCAGGAGTTAGGAGCAGGATTTCCAGTCCCAAGATGGTAACCAGGGGGCGGGACACCTGTCAAGGGGTGGAGCTACATTTGTAGCCCTCAACAGCTCACCAAAACTAATTAAGTGGCCCTCCACCCAAAATATTTGCCCACTCTCAGTCTAGCCTTAGGCACATGATGATGGTGGGAACACCTACCTTTTGCTCACTAATCTAGTGGTTGAAGCACTTGACTAGGAAGAGGAAAAAAGTAGGTTTTTGGTCCTTCTCACCCTGAGGCAATTTAAACACACATTTTCCACTTCCCCCAATAGTGTCTGAGCCACCACACTAAAGGCTAGTCTGGGTGCAGGACTTCTTCACTCCTTTCCTTCTGTTGACACACTGAGATCTTCATAATGTTCAGTCATTTACTGTATAACCCTGTAGGCACCTAACGTCCCTAAGCTCCTTCTTTTCCACAATAAAGCTCCCTACACAGCTAAAAGTCTAAGTCTTGACAGCACCTTATTTCCTTATGCACTGCTCATCTAGGTCTTTGCACAGAACACCAAATGCATCTTAAAATACATTCAAGCAAGGAAAAGGGATGGCTCTGAAAGTTGCTGGTAAAACACGATGCTTTTCACAGCCTTTCCTATTGTGTTTTATACCGTACACAAAGAGTAAGACGTGATGATGATGAAGCGAGAGTCCCCACACTCATATGTGAGAAGCATGAGGGTCAGAAAGACACCAACAGGTAGAATGGGCAATGTCAATAAGACCTCGAGCACCCGAAGGAGGGCCATAAGGGTATTCATAGATGACGTGGTCAGCCATTTGAGCTTGAGCACCACAAATGCAGCCAGTGTTGTTGGAGAGGCCTCAAAAATGCATGCTTACCTTAAACCATCCAATGCCCATTTTGAGACAGTTAAGAGCAGTCCAGGCCTTTCAGAGCAGCAGCTATCCCAATGGGTGGAGACTGGTGTTAGGGATGAAGTCCTTTAGCTGCAGTTCTTGTGCAACATACAGTATTGCCTGCTGCATTGATGGGAGGTGCATGCTGTAGGTAACATGCCATTCACCTGATGCCATTCATGATAAGCTCATTCACCTGAGTGGAGAACGGGTACTGAGACTTCAGGCAATAATTGGCTTTTTGGCTTTTGGCTACTAGGCTGGAGTGTAAAGAATGGTCTGGATCTTGGGTGGTCAGGGTCACAGCTTGCCTCCAGATGTTGGGGTGGGGAATGGGGAAGAGGGGGAGGGGGAATGCCTGACAGGACTAGTAAGCAGTCAACTGGAGTTGGCATAAGGCAAAGAAGGTAAGTAAAATAACACGAGTGAAAAGCAAGTGACAAAGTAATATTGTCATCACTATGATGACATTTCCAGAACAACCCTTGATTAATTGCTATTTAATGCCACCGCCATTTAATATCTAATTGACAGTTTTTGCCCATTTCCTATGGGATAGATGCTTACATCATAAAAACCACCTCCATCGTATTGACGTTCCTGCTAAAAATGACATGGAGGTTCCAAAGTGAAAGTCTGAGATAATCCCTGGTTAGCAAGGCCCTGCTTCAGGAAGGTACTTAATACATTGTGGTGGCACTATTCAGATGTCTAAAGTTAACCATGCAAATAAATACCTTCCCAATTCAGGGCAACAGCATATCTACCCTACAGAAGAAGTGACTTTGCTCAGTAATGCTCTCAATCTCAAGATCAACCTCTGAGGATACTTAGTGATACATGCAGATATAAGCTAGCCATTAAGTCACCTGAAATGGCTCACAAAGGATCAAATGACTGTAAGGGTGACCTTCCAACAGCAGAGCATGACCAAAGGGGTACTGTCATGGGAGAAGGATGAAATCATAGGAAAGGAGGTATGGAAGGGATCTCACAAGGTCACTTAGACCAACCCCCTGTTCAAGGAAGGATCATCCCAGATTAAAACATCCTAGCCAGGTGTCTGTTTAACCTGCTTTTGAAAATGTCCGAGGATGGAGATGCCACAACTTCTCTAGGCAGCCTGTTCCAGTGCTTGACCACCCCCATAGTAAGCAAGTTCTTCCTAATCTCCAACCTCAATTTCTTCTGCTGCAGCTTGAGACCATTGCTACTAGTCCTAATCTTTTAAAGTAACGTAATCCTTTTAAATAGTGTAATTTTTTTTAAGAATAGTGTACACTATTCTTCAAACAGTGTAAATGGCCACAGGGAAAAGACCACCTCCACCCCAACTATAATCTCCCCTCAGGTATTTGAAGACTGTTATCAAATCTCCTTCCTCAGTCTTCTTTTCTCCAAATTAAATAATGGCCTCTGTGCTTAGCCAAGCCAAGCGGAGGATCAGGAGTGTGCCACCCCTCCCCCAGGTCTCCGTGACTGAATCCCTGGATTAATGTGTTCAAATGTTACACTCCTCATAGGACTCTAAACTCATGGAAGAGGTGATATTTTTTATTAGACTGACTAGATATTTGCAAACAGATTATTGTATTTATTTGCAAGCTTTTGGGCACACACGCCCTTCATCAGGCATAAGAGAGAACAGAGATTGTAAAAGTTCTCCTAGCAGAAATGAAAATTCATATTTCACAGGAGAGCTGAAGGTGTGGTAAAAAGTTTCCTGTTTGGAATAGTTCATTCTGTCCAGGTTAGGAAATGAACTATTCGAAACGAGACTTTACCACACCTTCAGATCTCCTGCGAAATATGAACTTTCATTTCTACCTAGGAGAACTTTTACAATCTCTGCTCTCTCCTATGCCCGATGAAGGACGAGTGTGCCCAAAAGCTTGCAAATAAATAAAATAACATTTGCAAATATCTAGCTGGTCTAATAAAAGATATCACCTCTTCCATGAGTTTTGATTCCTTTTGCCTCTAGACCAATACAGCTACAACCTGGATCCCTGACACTCTTCTTACATATTTTTATTAAAGCGACGAACATCTCTTGAAGAGCAGCTTCAAATGGTCAGCAAGAAAGAAACCAGCAGAGCGTGGGGAATAGCTATAAAGCTATGTTAGCAGTAGAACAACATTAAGCTATAAATATTTTTATAAATAAGTGCCTGAGTTTGGTTCACTCTGAGTCAGGTAAGTACTCAGAAGGTTGTCAAGAGTGTAGGTAAAACCCCACCGCCATGCAAAAGAAATGATTGCATTAGGAAACATTCTGGACATTAGGAAACATAATCTGGATGTATCACTCTCCTGCTTAAAGGTGCCTATAGATGTGCTCATCCGGGCTCTAATTAGAAGGCATCAGACTCGCTTAATTGAGTCTGCTCTGCATTCTAATGAGAAATTCCAGCATCACCTCACCGTTGCATGTTTTAAGCCCCCACACATTTCAAAATGGCCGCAGGGGTGCTTTATGTAAACCTCATCAAATTTGCTTTAGATAAAGTGTCCCACAGTCATTTTGAAATGTGTGGGGGCTTAATACACATGATGGTAAGTTGTTTTAATTAGAGAGGCTGTCTGGGAACTGCTCTAACTAAAACGGTCCCCCCGCCTCCACCCTAAGCATGTGTATAGGCAGCTTAAAAGAGCATCACTCATCCGCTCGGAGCTGACAACTTGTGATGTGGGCGACACAAAAACAATAAACGCAGCCTTGGTGACTGCACATCCTGAGAGCAATCCAAACACCATCCACTGAAACCATTTGACCAATTCTTTGCAAACAGCAATAGAGCCTCGGAAAACTAGGGAATGGTTCACGAACAACTTTCTAAACAGGCAGAAGGTAGGCAGAGTTGCACCTAACAGACTAACCAGAACAAAAGAACTGCCAGTAACTGGGTGAGAACATAGGTTCATCGAGGTCCATCTCGTCCAGTATCCTGTGTCACACAGTGGCAAAGAGGAGATGCTGAAAGGGAGAATCACCAGGGTATTGCCCGGGGTTTTTTCCACACTGTCCTTCTCTCACCTGCAGCCTCCAGCATTTAAGGTCCAGGAAATTCTGGTTCAGAGGCCGTGCCCCTAACTCCCTCGCTCAACACCTGCTGATGCCCCTTTCCACCAAGCATGCGTCCAACCCTGTTTTGAACCTGTCTAAACTGTCAGCCTCCACAACATCGTGTGGCAATGAGTTCCACACTTTAAAAGAACGTCCTTGTGTTGGTTTTAAACTTACTACCTACTACTTTCATTTTATGATCCCTGACGTTTTGTATTGTGAGAGAGAATGAATAATGCATCCCCGTTTGCTTTCTCTTCACCATTAGCATTCTGTAAACCCTTACGTCCCCTCTCAAGCATCTCGTCTTTAAACCGAATAGACCTGGCCTCTTTAGTCTCTCCTCCTATGGAAGCCCCTCCATACCTCTAATGATCTTTGCCCCCGGTTCTGCATCTTCGAATTCAGATTCATAACGTTTTTGTAACCAAAAGAAGCTAGATTTGCAACAAATAGCATTTGAAATACAGTCTAGAAGCAGCTAAACTCTCTTTTGGAAATGTTTTGATAGAAACCTCCTTATATTATACAACTGAGGATGAGTTAAATTGCCGTCTACTGGGGTCAGACAGAGAACATCTGGTTCACATCACTAGGATCATGTCTCCTTCTGTGCATGTGTGTGAATTAGCTTTATCAGGCACCCCTTTCAGACCACTGTAGTATGTAAAAAAAAATTAAACATCACATGGCCTCTGATCTCGACACATCTCTGAGAACAGGAAGGGAGTTCTCACAGGTTCCCGCCTGAACGCTTCTGAAAAACATTTTAATAAAATTAGTAAGGAGGAAAAAAAATGGGAAATTCATGGCATTAGTCATGTCTCTTATGTTTTTACACCCTAAAAAAGAAGGGGAGGGGGGAACAACTTTGAAGTTCATTTTCCATACCAGAACAAAATCTGAAAACTTGTTTTAGTGGGTTAAGAAAATAAATCTTATCTAAACTAAGCTTGCTCCTCTGTTTGAGGCTCCCCAGCCAAAGTCACTGACAGAAAGGTCTCAGAGGTCCGGAGCTGCGTCAGCGGTTTGCTACCAGACTCCTCTTAATAAAAGAGAGAGTCATCTGAACCAAGAGGAGAATCTATAAATGTGGAGCTCGAAAGAAAGCTCTCCCGTCTCCTGGGAGCTTTGTCAAAAAGTGCACGGGCACGTACATGATAGAGTGAGGACTGGGAACCAGGAGTCAGGAAATGACTCTTACAACACAAACAGTAGGCCAAATGCATCCCTCGTTCATCCTTGATGTAGCTCCAATGATGAATCTGGCCCAATTGCTTTATCACCATATACTTGATAATGCCAATGACTCTTAATTTATCTCATGCATAAATTATAACTTTCTGGTCCAGAACTAGCAGTGTGTGAATCACTGCACAGATGACAATTAGCGGTGGCTTAACCCTTTCTGATATCCTGGCTCAGGACTAAAAAAGGCTGATATCCCAGCCCAGCAAGTAAAAGAAAGGGAGACACCTTTCAAGGTACAGTTGCCTTTGGTTAGCTTCAGCTATACTGCTGCTCTCAAGCATCTCCTACCATTTTGCAAGTGCTGTTCCCCAGCACGAGGCAGCGATAACTCTTGCTGTATCCATGCCACTCCCAAGATCTGCTTCTGGCGTGGCTGAAGTAGTAGTGAGAAATGCTCTCAGGCCAGTTTTGTGGCCTGGTTTCAAGACTTGGTGGGTGCAGTCAGCATGGGTGGATGGGTGGGGTGAGGGCCACCCTCTTGGGAGCACCACGGAAGTGGTACAGAGGTACACAAAGCTTCGTTAGACGCTGTATTCACATGCTTCAAGAGACCCTGCTGAGCTGTTGGGACTCTCCTGCCCTCAGCAAAAGGAGAAGACCTGCATTTCCCTTTTCCCTCTCTCACTTCCGGCTGCACCTTTGCACCCTGACTCGCACCCTGGCCCATAGGTTAATATGTCAATGGCACAAAAACTAGATACTGAGGGGACAAGCTGATGACATTGCATGTGCACCAAAAGGCAGCGCTGGCCACATTTAATCCATCACCAAATGCTGTTTCCTGAAGTGCCCCATACATCCCTGGAACAATTTTTTCAAAGGGAAATAGGAATTTGCAAGCCTTAGGGTTGCCAACCCTCCTGGATTGGCTGGGAGTGTACCAGAATCAGCATCAATCTCCCAGTGACTATCAAAAGCAATCCAGGAGATGAACGGGTCGAACAGTACAATTAATGACATTATGACAGGTTGGGAGGAAAAAATCTCCTGGAATAGCTTCAGTCAGAGTTGGCAACCCTAGGGAGATACTACTTTGGGATATCCAATGGCAAGTGCTGAGCTCCTCTAAAATGCCCCCTTTAAAGCATGTTGTAGTGGGTGCTTGATAATCGAGGCACCCAAAGTTTCAAGTCACTTCGGTAAATCTGGACCCTAGAGCATCGGCATCTCCTGCACTGGAGTGTGGCGCCCCAAGTCAGGCCCTTACAGCCAGCGGCCCAAATAGAGCAGATCCAACTGCTCCCTGCCTGGTGGCTGGTGACACTGTGCCGCTGGATAATTCAGGACTTCTTTGGGGCAACAAACACAGATCTCCAAGTGAACACCAAAGCAGCGCCTCCGTTTTAGATCAACAAAGAAAACCATGCTGAATATTTGCTATTCAAACATGCCTGATACATAGTTGTGTTTATTTTGGCTTTCGGCTATATGGAAAAGCACATTTCCAATGTATTCGTCTAGAATATTAGAATATTTTTCAGACCCTGTCCCCAGATGTACACACCCACTGGTCTTAGTTCTTCCACATCTGTCATGGTGACACATGAGCCTCAGTTTCCTAAGGAGCAGGGAACAGCAGAAGAGGGAATGGGAGAAGGATATGTGGGATAGGAAAGGGTGACTCAAGTGACCAGATCTGGCGCCCTTGCCAGTCAGACCATTGGGACAGTGTCTCGTTCACATGTTTGTACCGTGTATAGCAGAATCACGGAGCACTAGTCTAATAAAATAATGATGACGATGATCATGACAACATCTGTGAGTCACAGCTAGTGGCCTATCCATGTGCAAGCAAGATGCGTTCTTAAAAGTGTTTGTTTCAGTCGTTCCCAAAACGACGGTCTGTGAAGTCAAGTTGCTCTGCTCTTTACAACAAGGCCAATCCCCTTTTCAATCAGACGCTTCATGATAAGGTTCCATAGTCATGAATTGCATTTTAAGGGTTGGCAACAGTCAGTTTGTCTTAAAAGTGTAGTTGTCACCCTCTATTTGAAGTTGCATAAAAACAAGGAATTTCATTCATAGGGTACACTTATACTAGACTGGAGGGGAGGGGAAGAGAGGGGAAGAGAATGAACTGAGGGATGGACAACGAGCAGAGGAAAAGCTGACAAACAGAAAACATGAAATGCTTACTAAAAAGGACAGTGATCTGTTTGCAGCAACATCTGGAAAGAGCAACAAGCTGCAGCATTTCCCCCGGAAACTTTTTCCATACCACATATGTAGATGATACTTCCCGCACTGGCAATAGCACCAATATGTTGCTACAGAGCACCAAAAGCATGACACGTGCACATTTACTATGCAGTAACTAAAATTACTGTGCAGTATGGGTGTGCATCTACACGTGCATGCCCATACTGCACAATAAATATGGTGATTTATGCCAGCTTGAGCGTAAATTTGATACCCGAGTCATGCAGGTATCAAATTTACCCCTGATTAGTTACTGCACAGTAACACACATGTAGATGCCTTACTGCGCAGTAATGCTGTGTGTGTGAACTGATTTGGGACTAACTTTAGGACTAATGCATATTGGACTGCATTGGTAGGAGCATTGCCAGCGGATTGAAAGAATTATTCCCCTCTATTCAGCACTAGTGAGGCCACATCTGGAGTCCTGTGATGAGTTTTGGGGCCCCCACTACAGGAAGGATGTGAACAAGTTGGAGAGAGTCTGATGGAGGGCAACAAAAATGGTGAGGGGCCTGGGGGACATGACTTGCAAGCAGAGGCTCAGGGAAGTGGGATGATTTAATTTGCAGAAGAGAGTGGGGATTGAATAGCAGCCTTCCAATCCCTGCAGGGGGGTTCAAAAGAGGATGGAGCTGGACTGTTCTCAGTGGTGGCAGATGACAGAACAAGGAGCAGCACATTGGAGCAAGGGAGGTTTAGGTTGGATATTAGGAAAAACTCTCATGAGGAAGGTAGTAAAACACTGGAACAGGTCACCTAGGGAGGTGGTGCAATCTCCATCCTTGGAGGTTTTTAAGGCCCAGCTAGACAAAGCCTTGGCTGGGATGCTGTAGCTGAGGCTGGTCCTGCTTGGAGCAGGGGGTTGGACTAAATGTGACCTCCTGAGGTCCCTTCCCGCCCTCATTTGCTATGATTTTATTTCCACTCAGCAAGAAATTTCTCCCCATGAGGTACATGGGGTTCAAGTCTCTCATGCATCGTTTCAAGACACCCACTTCTCTACAGATCTAGAGATCCTTCTGACTAGCCAAGCAGTAGCTGCTGCAGGACTGGAAGCCAGGTGGGGGAACAAAGACCAAGTATTGTCCCCTTTGTCTCTTTCCAGTCCTGGGCTTAGCTAAAACTCAGAGAGTTTGCTCCCTTCTGGGTTTCACCATGGGAGTCAAAGTGAATGCTGCAGCATCACTGAATAACTGCACACAGCAGACTTAAGAGTGGGAGGACTCCAATTAGACATTACAGGGCTCTGTTCCTGACTGTTTTGTTATCACCATAGCTATTTTGTTTTTAAAATGAAATACATGCCGATCTTAGGATAAATGGCAGCAGGCAGCACACATCTGCGGGTGTTTACATTGTTTCCTGGAATCAGCGGCATGCCCGAGATCCCTCTTTAATACAAGAATGCAGTAGGGGGTCTTCATTCACTGCTTTAAAGAGACGTTTTAGACTGACCAGACCAACCTTTCTGGCTCAGTTAACTGAGCAATATTCATCTCATCTAACTCAGTCAGAATGCTAGGAATTTCTAAAAGCTTGAGACATGCTTTGGAAGTATGCATCCAAGAATTATTGTCATCCCCCCGCCCCTTCCTCCCATATCACTGGATTAAGTCAGCTTTGCTTAAGGGAAAGCAGGCAACGAGTACAACTATTCAAGGGGTATTTTTTTTATGTTTGATGTTTGATAAGTAATCCGTTGTAATCAAATTCATTGCACTTTGAGAGGTTTCAGGCATTTTCACAACTCCCAGAAGCTGTATTCAGACACTAGCCACTAATCTAAAAACAGCAATCAAAATGTGACAGTCAGAAAAATATCGGCATGTAGAATTAACTGGTTCTGCTGTTGGGGCACAGCACACACCCTGTCCTCAGGGAGGAAAAGGCTGAGCCAAGGGCAAACCCTTACTCTCCTAAAAAGATACAGGTCTTTTAGGGGTGCAATTTTTAACCTTTGGGGGTTTTTTTTAATGCAAATGTCTGGTGTGTAAGCTGTTATAGCAGTGTAACAGTGCCTCAAGCTTAGTCTCACGTCACTCATTTGTCTTCTTCCTTCAAAGAAAAGCGACACGGGTACAAGAGGCACAATTTTGCTACCCTGTACAGCCAGAGAGATTGCTCTCGCTGGCTCAGAACGGTGTTCTTAATTTGATCCCAGTACTCAGCCTCCCCAGAGCACAGTTTAGGATACCAGCAGGGATGCCTTAGCCTTCTTCTATGAAGTCCTTTCATCTGAGAGATGATACATGTCTAAACACAGATGCTATAACTGTTTGAGGTGGATGGGAGACCCTGGACAGATCATGGGCTTAGGTTCTACGGCCCCTGTGAAGATGTTGGCTTGTGAACCAACCAAGCCTCACAGCTAAGAGGCCCATTGAGGTAGTCCAAATGTTTGCTGTGACTTTTATTTCAAAGGGTACTGTTTTCAGGGGCAGTCTAGGGGGTACACTATTGTACCTGCACCCTTTTGATTCCTGCTCCATCCAAAGTTTAAAACCAACCGTCTGGCAGTAGCAGTAGCATTTCTAGTCAGGCAGTGCTGAAGGACTCATCTGGCTCATTATCATCTTCCTGATCCCTTCTAAACACTTCAAACCCCAGGTGTGGACAGTCTTTTAATGGTCTTGATTGTCCTTATTTCTGCAATTCTGCTTTCTGTTAGCTGCTTCTGGTCATGGGGCTCCTATTACACAGTTCAGAAGATTGTTTTTAACTCATTCCAATACAGTTATATGTTTTTGCTTCAATCTTAAACTGAATAATACCGCTCTAGGCTCTTAGCATATTAGTAAAGTTTATTTTTAACAGGAAAAAAGCATGTTATATTATATGTCACGATGCACCTCACCATCTGTACCCCCCTTTTCAATATTCTAGATCCACCCATGATTGTTTCTCTAGTCACCTGCACAGGACCGCTGACAAGTTGCAGGTGATCGGAGAAGTGGTGCCCTTTGGAGTAAAAGCCACAGCAACCAGCTGTACGGCAGCCCATTCGTGACTTGGCAACCCACTGGGAATTCAGCAGGTTACAAACCACCCACGTGATTCGGGTTCTATGGTAGAATTAAAAGCAGTAAAACATTTAGATTTAGACAAGGCCTTAAATTTCACAGAAAATAGCCTGGAGCCCACTTGATCTCCTGAAAGACACCGGGTCAAGTCACCTCTGCTACCATGTAGATCTGTGTCTAAGAAGTCTGGGTACTGGGATCACTAATTAAGAACAGTGAAATCAAGGATGTTTGGCATCTCCAGGAGGTGCTGACCACATTGTAGGATTAAGCCCCTGACGCTTAGAAAACTATGCAAGAGGAAAGAAATATGGCACACAAGGGGCAACAGGCAACATTCTTGCTCAATAAGCGTCTCCCCAAAGGAATGATTTGGCCTCCAGGAAACCAACACCAAGAAACCAGACAGACCGCATCATATTTTACTCATTTCTCCCAAGAAGTCACTCCCCTAAGATGTGTACAAGCTGCAAGGCACCTTTCACTTTTCGCTAGCAGCTGAAAGGGCAAGCAGAAGTTTCTCCATTACAAACTCACTTCCCATTGATACACATCTGGATCCAATCATGAAGATCACACATGCAACATAGCTTGTGAATCAGCAAGCTGCTGGGGGGGAGAAAGTCATTGCCAAAACATCCAGGTTTGGGACAGAATCTCCTAGCCAACGTCTTGTTGCTTATTTATTTGATTCCAATGACTCTTAATTTCCATTATCTTAGGGCTTTGTCTCTATGGATGTGGGCCTGAAACAAGTTACATTTTCTACAAAGGATGATGTTTCATCTGTTGCCTCTTATTGGGAACAGCACAATAGACTATGCTAGAAACATACAGATCAATTTATCCAAGGCCTCGTGCAAGTATGTACTAGTAGATCACAGACTTGAATGAGATTTTGGGATACTTCAACAGGAGTATTAGGTGCAAGACCTGGGAGGTGCCAGTACATCTCTACTCAGCACTACTTAGGCCCCATCTTGAGTATTATGTACAGTTTTAGGCTCCATGTTTTAAAAAAGGATGTGGCAAAATTAGAGAGGATCCAAAGGAAGGCAACAACAATGATAAAGGGCTTGGAAGGCAAGTTATAAAAAAGAGGTTGAAGGAAATAGGCATGTTCAAGCTCACAGAAAAGGAGCTTAAAAGGGCAAATGGTACAGTCTAAAGGGCTGGCATAAAGATGAGGGGGAGGGAATGCCCTCACTGTTAGTACAGTGATGCAGTAGAACAGACGCCTAGGGAAGTTGTGGGCTCTCCATCATTGGAGGTGTTCAAGAAGAGGTTGGACAGTCACTGGTCAGGAGTGATCTAGGAATAGTTATGCTCATACTATAGGTATTTCCCATATTCCTGGGCTTTGCTGGTTGCCACATGCAGCCACGAAAGCACTCCCCCCACCTCTTCTTACTACATTTTGGGGGGTTGCCTTCCTCAGCAGCATTGGGAATTGGCTGCAGCTGACTGGAGATTGTGACTGAAGTGCACCACTGCTCCTGCTGGGACTGAAATCCAGAGGTTCCTGGCTAAAGGGTCTTCCCCTCTGCTCAGGGTCATACTGATCACCACTTTTAGGGTCAGGAAGGAGTTTGACCCCATGGTCAGACTGTTATGGACTTGGGGTGGAGGGGGTTGCCTTCCTCTGTAGTGGGGGAGGCAGGGTCCTCTTCCTTGGATCTCTCACACTATCTTAATGTTACTTCCATCAGCAGGGCATTGGCCACCATCATGCCACAGGTAAAGCAGGGGCAAGTTAGAGCACTGTTTTATGGTTGTGTGATGGTCACCTGGGTAGTTTTAACAATAGGTTAGGCAAGGATTTTGTTTGGGATGGTTTGGATTGGGATGGTCCTGCCTCAGGCAGGGGGTTGGGCTAGGTGACTTCTGGAGGATCCTTCCAGCCCTACGATCCAAAGAAAACATGTAAGAATTATGTCGAGGTAGAGACTTCACATCTAGACACATGAAGGAGAGCTTTGCTGTTCTGGTATGGACCGAGCTCTCAGGAGATACAGGTTCACCTCCCACTCCATCCCTCTTTGAGCTTGGGTAAGATATTCTGTCTATGCTACAGCTTCCTATATATGAAATGGTGCTTCCTTATCTGATGGTGGCATTGGGAGGACAATACATCCATCATTATAAAGAGGTCAGTTACTATGGAGGAGAACATACACGCATCTACAAAGAGGACCGTTCACCTCATGTGTATGCTTTATGCTGCCACTTTTGCTTGTGTGAAGAGCTTATGAGCAGTTTCCCAATCACATTATTTTTCAAAGTGTTTGCACCGCTTTTTTGTGGTAGTTTGAAGCAGAAGGTAATGTTCATTCATGTCCCAGATGGGAATATTTAAGGGGAAGCCAGGTTATAAAGAGCCCTGTTGTTCACTGGCTTTGGCTGTTTGTCCATATTCTCCTTGAGAAGGAACAGGAAGTCTTTAGTGACTGGGTTTCCTCCTTCTGTTATTTCCTAGAAACTGAAATTCTTTGATCTTCTCTGGTCTTGCAAAACCATGGCACGGCCCCACTCCCACTGATATCAATGGCAAAACTCCCAGGCTAGAAATGGACACTACACAAACCAATTTAAGTGATCAGAAACTGATTTAAGCCTGCAACAGAACAGACATTCGGGGCACATAAACCAGTTGAAACTGGTTTGAGATATGTCTGATACTACATTCAACCAGGTTTAACTGATTTGGGTCAAACCGGCTTATGCAATGTCTGTCCCAGACCCTTTCCTGGTTTAACTTAAACCAGGGTCCCCCAGCATCCAAGATGCTTTGCAGCCTTGGGTGGGGCTCCCTGCTCCACTGCAGGGCTGGCCCCGCCCCCCTGCTCCCTGGTTGGAGCTCCGACAGAGACTGCAGGCAGAGCAGTGTCTGCCTGGCTTCCTCCACACCCCCTGGCCACTCAAGCAGGGATCCCCCACTCCCTTCTCCCATATGGACCATAGCTGGCATGTAGTATGCTAGCTAATGCTGAGAGGTGTCTACACAAGGCAGACAGGACAAAGGCAGACACGTCAGTGTCTGCTTAGGGCTTTTTGGAGCTAATCAGTAGGTAGCTGGTAATTTCCCTCCATTCTTTCTTTGGAAAAAGTTGTTTAAGAAGAGCTTAAACTAATAGGAGAAGCTTTTGTTTTCTTGATGGGGTACCAAACGCTACGTTATCAACTCCCTGCTGGCTCCCTTGCTGGCCAGGAGTGGGGGGGGGGGGGGTGCTTCTGAATCAGAGCATCTTGCTGGGGTCTGGCCACGTCCCTCTCAGCTCAGCACTGTCTAAGGGAAGGGAGGGCTGCTCCCCAGCTTCTAGGACCCCCTGGGGTCCCCATACCCCACTTCAAGCATATGCCAGCATTTCTTCAGTCCAGACGGAATATCTGTGCACTTGAAAACTGTTTCAGCCTAGCCAGGTTAGACTAACCTGCAAAGATTGAATCAATTCAGATTCAGCCTTTTTGAATGTCTGTCCCTAGCCCTAGGGTCAGATTCTCAGCCGATGCAAATTTATTGAAGCCAATAGGGCCATCCTAACTAGACTGATATATAGCAACTGAAGTCAGGACCCCAGTTGCATTAAAAAAGAGAAAGGTACCTTGGTGCTATGATACTCAAACCTGTTCAGAGATAAAATAGATTTAGAAACAGTTTTCTATTATGTAACCTTTCCTGCAACATTTATTTCTCCAGGCTGACTTGCTGATTGTGATTGCCAATGTCATCAGACCCAGAACACAGGCCACATACCATCCATCCCTTCTATTTGTTTCATTTCGGCTGCACTGCTCCAATATGGAGGAGTCTGCTTGCTCACTTTAAAGGACCCACCATAATCAAATACTTACAGTTGGAGGAAGAGTGTCAAAAACTGTGCAAACATAGGAGGTGGCATCTCGGGAGTGTGTGAAAACATCCTTCAGTTTGATTTTGGATCATGCCTCCCTCCTAAGCACCAAGTTTTGCCTTGAGCCTAGGATTCAAAACATTAAGGGAAAAAAAGAAGAAAATCAGAACTAAACATGCTACATTTCCCATTCAAGCCCAAAGAGAAGGATATATTTCCCCATGGTTTCAATGGGAAGCCACAAAAACCAGCCAGGTCAACTTGTAAACGGGCACCAACCCATTGAATGCTCCATGGCTGTTAGCAATATTTTCCAGTGAACGTGGTCTGAATTTTGATGGCGTCAGTTTGTCACTCGGCCCCACTCCAGATCTCTCTCCTCTCAGTGACTCAGTATAGACTTGATCTTATGGCAAAGCTTTCATTGAGCATACGGGGGCAGGATCAGGGTTCACATGATTGGAGCAAACAGTTTAGAGCTCAATTCTAAATCTCGGCTGCTTTGCGATCGACTTTAAATGAGATGAGATCAATTCCTTTCTCTTTCTGAACCTCCTTTTCTCTATTTGGTGAGGATGATAATTAAGTACCTCCACAGGGTGACTGTACCTTCTAGTGTGACTGAGTTTTAACACTTATAAAATGCTGGGATCCTGGTATAGAAGCACTTCATAAGTGCAATCTCTCAGAAATCAGCATGTGCATTTCCAAAGGTATTTGCAGATGATATCTTCTCAGCACACACTACATTTATTGCCCCTACATTCCTTCCCCCACCCACACAGCCAGCCTCCCAACCCCTTTACTACATACTAAAAGACAAAGGTTTTGTTCATTCCACCAGGTGTAGGAATGCCTAGCCAATTTGTAAAGCGATCAAAGAGCAGTAACAATATACACACAAGAAATGTTACTATTTAAAATCATTGCTTTCGTGTAGAAGACGATTTTAGCAATGATGGCAGGAATACTTTAAATAAAACGTGAAAGGCTATTCTTTCTGGAAGTTCATGCTATCAAAAGAAACATCTAACAGAAGCAGAAACAATAGCCTGGAAAATCCGAACTTCCTGGTATATATTTTGAGAAGTACTTTGAAGATGTGGAGACCTATACAACTACAAAGGCGTATTTATTCCTGTTATTAATACTATCAATTTGGTGGGCTTTTTAAAATGTGTTTATAAAAAGCTTTCAACATGCAGCATGCTGGAGGCATCAGGACAGACAAGAAAAGCGGGCTGGCAGTTTTGGCGTCAGGAGACGTAAGACGTAAGACAAACATTCATCTCTGTGGTACAAGTGCCTCACAGGGACAGACAAGGGTCTCTGGGTAAAGTCACAAACTGTGATGAATTAATCCTTGCAACAATCCCAAGCAACAGTGAAGTCTTACTACACAGACTTTGCCAGCAAGGTATAGCATGTTTAAGTGCATGTCCACGGTTGCATACAAGGTCTGCGTCAGAGCCAGGTATTGAACATCCCGTCTACAAGGCCCTCCTACTTCCGTAGCCAAAAATGGTTATAAACTTGCTACAGATTTTATTTGGCTTGTGATATGAGAGTCAGTTTAGAGGTTCACAATAGTTCCTTAGGGGCCTTATGAATCTAAAGCAGGGGTAGGCAACCCCCGGCACCAGTGCCAGAGTGTGGCACGTAAAGGCATTTTGCTTGGCACATGCACCTCGGGGCAGACAGCGGGGAAAAGGCCAGGGCTGCACTGTCACAACAAGGATTGGGCCCCTTCCAGCTCCCTTGCCATCTGCTGCTGGCACGCCGACATCTTACAAGCTGAGCTTGCAGGTGTTTTTGGCAGGCTTTCCAAAAATGTTGCCGATCCCTGATCTGGAGTCTTTAAAACTTCCTATGGCTGCTTTATGTCCTCTACCTCCAGTATCTCCGCCAGGTCCTGCGGGACAGTGGTACAACTTGTCCCAGCTTTACTACATCCCTATAAAGCTGCTGAACACATCTGTCACTCTTAGCTTCACCTGCTCTCTGTCCCCTTTGAAGCAACTTGCATTCTGGGACATTGGCAGCGCAGCCCTTTTCCCCACCATGTGCAGGGCATTTGAATTGGTTCAGCCTTTGTTTACGGCTAAACATAATGGTCCTTTCAGTGACAATGATGCAGTCAATTACCACCAAGTGTAGGAATGCCTTTCATTTTATGATTGCCAGTAGGGCTGTATGAAACGGGTGTGTTTCGATTCGGATTCAGCCGTTTCAGAGGACAACGATTTGTTTCGGTGTTTCGGATCACTGTCCCATTTCGTTTCGGCCAAATGTATTTTGGCTGAATCTGTTTCAAACGGGCTGCAAGGGAAGCTTTGCACAGTCATACCCGGCCGGGGGCTGCAGGACCCCAGTAGGGAGCAGGATGGGGCCGTGGGTGGCTCATCCAGGAGAAGGGGAGGGCCGCTGCCCTTGGTGTAGGCGAGGAGACCCCTGCTGGATCTCTAATCCTTATCATGCCAAGTCATGGGGCAGGGAAGCATCAAAGAGCGGCAAGCAAGCCTCCTGGTCCCTGCCACATGACTCATCTCCGCAGGGAGCAGAGATCTGCACTGATGGTCTCCTCGCTGCTGCTGCCTGCCCCATGCAGCCCCAGATCTCTGCTCCTTGCAGAGCCAGGTCACACGGGAAGGACCAGCACTGCCCCGCTGCGTGACCTGGCTCTACAGGGAGCAGAGATCCATGTCGGGGTCTCCTCCCTGCCACTGCTCACCCCACGCAGGCTTGGATCTGCGTTCCCTGTGGAGCCAGGTCGGCACTGCCCTGCCACGCAACCTGGCTCTGCAGGGAGCAGAGATCTGCACCGGGGTCTCCTCACTGTCACTGCCTGCCCTGTGCAGCCCCGTGTCACCAGGGCAGTGTGGGGCGGGCAGCAGCAGCGAGGAGACCCCTGGCGCAGATCTCTGCTCCCTGCGAGGCGGAGTCGGGAAACTCAGAAACTCCAAAATTTTCCAAAACGTTTCTGAAACGTTTCACATGTCTCGTTTAGTTTCAGAGACGTTTCTAAGCTTTCCGTTTCAATTTGGATTCGGTGTTTCAGGCAGCAAAATGGCCCGAAACACCTCCAAAACAAAACAGCTGCTGAAATTTTGCACAGCCCTAATTACCAGATCCAACCTGCTCCTCCTCTTAAGCTCTTACTAGTCAGGGTTTATAGCCAGTATTGTTCTCCTGATTGCCCCTGAAAATTCACCTGTTTGGGGAAACGTTAGACACAACATATTTATCTTAGTAGAGAAGGAAGGAGAAAGGAGCCAAGAAACTGTGGACAGTGACTCCTGGTTCAGTCCAGGCTCAAGGAAGACACCACTGTATGGAGCCTTTCAATAAGAAAGCAACAATGACATTGGGCACTTGTACACATTATATATTGTTCGCATACATGCACGAAACGGGGTTTCATTAACTTCTCAGAGACAAGCTTTCAGTATCCCCACTGTGGGTAAGAAGAGCTCCAGTGGGAGGAGAGAGAAAGAAAAGCAGCGGTGTTGCACAGTGACCCCTTGGTTATTTACCCATCCAGGGCCTCGTGCATAACCCCATTCATAAAGCCACCCCATGCCCCCCACTGCCCAAGCACTTCCAATTTTCTCTCGTTTTTATTGAACGCTGACCCATTTATTCCCCTTTGTTAGCTAGGAAGACAGAAGAAAGGATTAGCTGAACAAAAGCAGGCACGCCAACCACCCTCTCTTTACCAGCTGTGCCCAGCTGTTCCCCGTCAGTAAACAACATGGCATTGAGCTGTGATTTGAAGTGGGTGGCATTTTCAGTTGTCTGAGATTTTTAGAAGACTTTAACATCTATGAGGGCTAATTGCATGTCCTAAAATTTCAAAAAAAAGGTCTAGCTAGCAGGAATGCAATTGTTCCCATCTCCATTTAAATCAGTAGACAGTAGGAGGTTCCCAACCACGGAGAACAGCCCACACAATGCGTTTATTTCTACACTTTAGGAAATGGTTTATAATTGACCTCTTCCCAGAGATGCAATTCAAAAAGGACTGGACTCCCCTCTCTATTGGGCAAGATATTTCTTTGTGATTCACCCTGCAGGGTCTTATTTCATAGCTGAAGTCATAAAGGGTAAGAGGTTTCCTCTGATGCATCTGAGAAAAAGAAACATCTTCAGCTGGGTAAACAGAAAGGAGTTATTTCCTAGTAAAACTGGGCATGGGTAGAGAGTCCCCAATTTTCCATGCTCTCTCTCACCACTGAGTTTCTGCTTCAGTTTCTCCCTCGTACTTACTCACCGAGTCATCACCACTATGGTACCTACTCGCGGGCTCAGTGGTGACACAGACTGGTGTTTCTACTGCGGGAGTCAGATTTAATTTCATTCAGATGCTTCAGAGGAGCCGAGATGGTAGAGGTTGCTGGGGAGAGCGTGGGAGATGATCCCAGTTAGCTCATTCTCTGTCCATGCCACTACGCCTCTTCCCAAACCAGGACACCATCCTGAGCACCTCTGGGCCCCAAAGCAGCTGCCAGCATTTGGCATCCCCCTAGGTTGAGCATCTCCCCATAAGGGCACCTGCATGGGACCAGGAGAACCCAGAGTGACCCTGGCCTGAATCTACCTTATTATCTCCCAATTTCACCTCCTTCTCCTCGTCATCCATATAGATAGGCACAGCTTGCAAATGCTGTAGACTGTCAAAGGCGTTACCACATACAAGCTCTTAATCCCAGGTCCCACAAGCCTTCTTGTCCCCCAAATCCCTGTATAGAGCTATGTTCTTCTTTCCAATCCAACTTAGTCTTTAAGAGGAGTTTAGACGAACACTTCACTGGGGTCGTTTGACCCCAGTACTTTTTCCTGCCATGGCAGGGGGTCGGACTTGATGATCTGCTCAGGTCCCTTCCGACCCTACCAACCAACTATAAAACTATGGGTTTCTTGAGATCCCCACCCCCCAACACACACACACACACACACACACACACACACACACACACTGGGCTCATACTTTGAAGGATGTTGATTCTTTAAAATTATATAAATTATAGCCTGCAGGCTTTGTCTTTGAACCAAATGCTTCAATATATCCCAAATTTCCCTTCACGTGTTTGATGTTACCTCAAAAACCAATGCACCTTGAAGTTTTATGAGTCACTCTACAGCATGAAGTATCCAAATAGACGTTGGATTTTATATTACATAGGAAGCACTTTAGAGAGGCTCTCTGTAGTCTGCAGGAGCTGGTGATCAGTAAAGAGGATATCAACTGCAGAGAGGAAAAGAGCCAGGAGGGTGCAATGTGTTTCTGATTAAGCCCGCATGCAGCACATGGAAAAGATAAGGTTTTTGAATGTGTTTTTTTTTTTTTTTTTTTTTTTTTCCCTGAGCAAGAGGAGTAAAACTGCCTTGAAATAGCCAGGTCGAGTTCACAATCCCATTGAAATCAAACAGGTTAGATTTGTCTATCACTCATGGTAAAGTAAAGCCCAATACAATGTTGTAGTCATTGGAAGACTTCAGTGGCAGGTGGATTAATACCTCAGTGAGGAGTTACTCATAAATCAGTGGATGAACCCAGCCTAAGTGAGAAGTTTGCCACTGACTGCAGTAGGAGCAGACACAGACCTCAGTGCAGCGCTACTTCTATACATAATAGTTGGCATAATATCTACCAAAGGAAGAACTCAAGGAAACAAAGTGAGAGAGGGAAGTTTTCAGACATACCTGCTGATGTAATATGAAGAAGATATATACTGTTAACTCTCATTCTGTTCTGAAGTGAAGACCCTGAAAGAGCCTGAAAACGCTGGGCCAAATACTGCTCTTGTTGGTGTAAATCTCAAATAATCCTGACATCAATGGAAATGCTCACTTAATTTTCACTGCGGTAAGTGGGAGCAGAATTTGGCTTGTATGTAAAGTGGGTCCCAAAGTGAAGCTGCTTTAGATCAACGAGGCAAACGATGCTCAAGATCCAAGTTAGAATTAGAGACAGGACCTGGGAACTACCCCCCTGAATCAGACCCTTTCAGCCCAGCGCCTGAACCCCGGCAGTGGCCAATTCCCAATGAAATACAAAAAAAGCCAACCCCTTCTAGTAGACATTCTGACTTGGAGGTCAAGGTACATTGGATGCTCATCCAAACATTATCCCAATTATGCATAACTCTTAGAACAGCTAAACTGGAATCTCACAAGATATTTTTCTTCCAAATGGAGGAGAAATTCAAATCGGGATTGAGTTTTTAGGGACGGGTCGGTGGAAGAACCTATTTCGTTAGGTCATTTTGAATTTAATCCTAGTTGGGGGTCAACTTCTTATTTGATCCAGAATGGAAAGCTGAGCTCATATGGGAGCTTCATACTGCATGGGTCAACGTTTTATATTTTCAGGAGTATCCTTTATCTTTTGAAGGCTACCAGCAATATTTTTTCCCCCTTCAGACTGTAGGAAAATCTCTATAGAGTGTGTCCATGTAAGGGTGTAGCGGGGAAGGAAAGAATGCAAATATAATCCCTTAAGAAGGCTATGTAAGGCCTAAAGGTTAAATGCTTTGCTCAATGTTTTATCTTCCCTCCTCAGACAAAATCCTTACTGGTTTCAGCAAGAGTGTTTCCTCAGAAAGGACTGTGTAGGGAATTAACCTAGACATGATGCATAGGCAGCTCCCCAGCCACTTGGGCTTGCCTAAGGATTACATCTTTGAATAGACAGGACAGCCAAGGGAATGACCATCATCTGCATTTCACAGATGGGAAACTGAGGCACAGAGGAAGACACTAGCTGAAAGGCCAACAAGGAGGCTGTGGCACTCTCAGAAACTTAACTGTAGCCTCCCGAGTCAATCCACTGCTTTAACCCATGCAACCCCCTTAGCTTTGTATAGTTGGGCGACTGAAGTGCTCGGCACATTTACGGCACTGTAACAAACAATAGTGATAAATATAAAAATAAAAATAAATAAAATAACTAACTAACTAAAATAACTAAATAAAAAAATTGGAGAAAACGGGGAGAAAAGCTTCAGCCAAGAAGTGCTGATGTTATGTCTCCGGCACACTCACATAAAACCCATATCCGAATATGAAACCAATTCCATTTCAATCTCTTCCCTTTGCCTCAGCATCAGGCACCCCCTTTCTAAGTCGAGGTAATCATCATCTTTGCAACCCAGGAGGTTTCTGACTGGTAACATCTCAGAAACATTTTTCCTTTCATCCCCCATGACGGCTGAGTGTCTCATTGCCTTTCTTGGCCTCTCTGTCCTTCTGATTCAAAACTTTCACCATATGGAGCCACTCAAACACGAACCAGCTCCGAGCAGGCTGGCTGCTAGCCTGTCAGCTTTTGATTTAACTGAGCTGATTACTAATACTTCAGGTTATGATTTCGATGAGTTTTCATATTCCACTCATTTGATTGAGTCTCTGGCATGCGATTTGTGGTTTGCAAAGCTCCTGACATATTGCTTCAGTTAGAGCTGAAAACAAGCCCGGCACCAGCTGTGATGTCCCCATTCTCCTCTCCTTCCAGTTTAAACCGGGGAACTAAACTCCACTGGCCTCCATTTGGGAACTCCCAATAGCCGTGGTTGTAAGCCATGACCAAAATCAGGCCCCTTAAGAGGGAAGCTCCTTTGAAGGGATGGGACAAGCCTTTTTTCTGTGATCTCCCCTACCCCAATGCTTCTTTTTTTTGGTTACTGTCCCCACTCATCTTCAGAGCCCCCATTGTCAGCTCTTTCCCTGGTCATGCAAAGCTAGATAAGATTCCCCGGAAAGCCTGGAAATGCAATGCTGATCCAACCAGGTCTTTCACCCAGGACCAAGGAGAGTTGTTTTCTCCTGCATGGTTTGATCAAGCACCCTACAGCTCTCCAGATGGCAGCGCCCCCACAACCGAGGGGGAAGACGACTTAGAACCGAAATTCAGATCATGCACATGCCAAGACACGGACGTGGGAGGTAGGGATGAAAAAGGCATGTTTGATCAACCAGTCCATCTCCTCAATGATCAGGTATCGTTTGCTGTGCCAATAAGGCATGAGGTTGATAGCACTGATGCTCACGCTACTCTGAAGAGCAGGTGGCACACTGTTTTGTAATATTATCATCAGCGCTTCAATAGCCTTGGGTCTTGGCTAAAATTGGGGTACGAAAGCTCCCCCCCGGAAAGCTAATTCAAATACATGAAGCAAAAAGAAAGCCTCTTATCTTTGTAATTGTGCAGTTAGGTCATGCCCCCTGACTCTCTCAAGGGCCTAAACTCCTCTCAGGGAATTAAACAGATTCTCTTATGCACCCAAACTCCACTAAAACCAAAGGAAATTGGGCACACACATACCTTGGTGGGGGGGGAGGTCGGAGTAAACCATCAAGTTTAAAGGCCAGATTTTAAGGGTTTGGCATTGCAGTAATGAACATTACTAGGTCTAAGTGGAATCCTTAACACCAAGTCAAACGCACAGCTTCCCCGTGCATGGGGGAAGGGGAGGAGAAGGATTAGTGCCTTAGCATAGGAGTTTCCAAAATCAGCTGAGCAGGAAGGTGCCTCAGTTAGCAAGGGAGGAAAGGAAAGAGGGGTTTGAAGCCTACCGCAGCCTAGCAGGCATCTCTGTCCAGAGCCATGAAGTTAGATGATGAAGCCCAAGCCCTCTTTCACATAGAAAGACTCCCACCCCAGACAGTCAATAGTTCCCTGCGATGTGTGGGGGGTGGGAGCTCAATTTTAAAATCCCTTCTGCTGATTCAGGACCGGACTTGAACTCACCTTCCAGCAAACGGTTCCTTTGGGGAGAGGAGAGGCGAGGAAGCATCTCTATCTTGTTGAAGCTGTTCTGCTTTGTATAGACAATTCAATAAGCATCCAACTAGAAAGCCTACAGCCTAATGGTTAGTGCATTCACCCAGCACATGAGAGCCTGAGGTGCAGGTCACTGTGGTCCATCTCAGGTACAGCATGGATGTGTTCCTGCATCCCCCACATCCCAGTGATCAGATCACTCATCTACATGGGTCATCAAGGGTGGGGAATGTAACACATGCGTCTCATCCTTGGTCGTCTTCTGTGCAAACTGCGTGTGCCATAAGTGTGCTGGAAGCATGCCTACATGAACAGGCAGGGAAGTACCCAGTTTAATCATCTTGGTCAGGGGCCATAGCTGGTGGAGCCCTAACTAGGGGCTGTAGCAAGGGCTCCGACCAACATGTTAGCTACAGCGTGGAGTTAACACTTTGATTGCTACAAGGCTTGGCTGCAGCTGAGCAATGGTCCTGAGGATGTCACTGCTGTCTAGACAGCAGACCTAGGTGCCTCAGCCCCAGACTCTGAAAAGTACTAAGTGATTTGCCCAAGGTCACATAGTAAGTTGTGGCAGAACTGGAGACTGAACCTGATCTGAGTTCCAGTCCCAGGGTCTTAACCACAAAGCAATGCCTTGCATATAGCTCCTTTTTCAGAGAAAAGGTTATACAGTAAAAGCTTTGTTATCCAGCATGAGTGGGGTAAAGGGGTGCTGGTTATCTGAGAGTTATGTGGAAGACAGTGCCATACTTGTAGTGCAAATACTCGATGTGCATGTGCATGCTGGAGAGACTCTGCAAAGATTCTGGTTGCTAAAGTGAGGATTTGTATTGTGAGATGTTGGCAATTCTGGTTAATGGAGTATTCCAGTTAGTAAAATGCTGGTTAAACACAGTTTTACTATAGATCCATTTAATTTTTTTTTTTTTTTAACCGAGTTTGTTCCTGAAACACAAGAGGGGAAAAAATGCCTCTTTTAAATGAATGCAGCATTATACAAAAACCAGATTCAGACCTTGAAATCTTTAAATCCTACCCTGTACAAAGTCTGTATAAAGTACATTCCTTGTGCTTCCATTATTTATACAGATTGTGAGACGGGAATTTTAAGTAGAGTAATAAATCCATTACAGTAAACTGTCTTGCTGGAGAGGATAGAGGCCAGCAGTCACTTCATTTGTGCGACGTTTTATGCTGATGGAAGGGTCTGAAATCTAAGGAATAGGTCACCATCTTCAAGATTTCCCTGCTAGCCATGTGCAATGTGTTTTCACTGTCCATGCAAGTAGTGCTGACTGTTCGATGAAGCAGAAGGAGGCTGATCCGTCGGAGCCAAGAGGAACCGCAAGCTGTCTGCAGGGGTGCCGCACCAGGCTGTTAGCAACAGAGCCTATACATCAGGGCTGTGCGAAACAGCACCAGTTCATTTCAACGTCTGATTCAAGGGACAGCGTTTCATTTCATCGTTTCGTTTAGTTTCGAAGCACTGTCCCGTTTCATTTAGTCGAAACTGTTCTGCTGTTTCGACATTTTCGCCCATAGGCTATAATGGGGAATCATGAAAATGCCAATACCCTTTGTCATTCCTTGCCTGATTTGGATGCAAATTGCAGGGATGGTAGCCCCTTCTCAGAGCATGATGTCTGCCAAGTTTCAAGGAGATAGGTGTACGGGTTTTTGGAAAACTGCAACTGGGAGCACAGCCTTGGCTCTCCCTGCCAGCCCCATGGAGCTCAGCCCGGTGGCGGGACAGCCAGTGGCAGAGCCGCTTGAAGCGCAGCCCTGGTGAGCACAGCCTGGCAGCGGGAGGCTCTGCAACCCCACAGAGCTGAACCCGGTGGTGAGAAGCAGCGGGAGAGCCACTGGCCAGGGCTGTGCTCCAAGCGGCTCCGCCACTGGCTCTCCTGCCACCTCCCACCACCACCATGCTGAGCTCCTCGGGGCTAGTGGAGCCGCTCAGAGCACAGCCCTGGCTCTCCACTGCCTCCCACCACCAGGCTGCTTTGAAACATTTTGAGTGCCCTCATTTCGTTTCAAAGCTGTTTCGAAGCCTTTTGTTTCATTTCGATTTCACCATTTCAAGCTTGAAACATGTTGAAACAAAACACTCGTCGATATTTCGCACAGCACTACCAGAAACTAATCAGGACTGACCCTAACAAGTAGTTAGAGATGGGGAAAACTTGAAGCGAGTGAAGGGTGCAGGCAGTTGAAGAGAGTCTCTATTTAGTGGGGATATAAGACTTAAAGGCCTAACTTCTCATGGTAGTTAAACACCTCGTTGAATTTTTTGTACAGCTTCAAGTGCTTTATCCTGGCTGAGCTCCAAACTGGCTCACTGCACAGTATCCCAGCTGAATTCCCTCCATCATGTCAAGGGATAAGTATGTAATTACTTTCCATCCCTGAATGGCTGGGTGGTGTCACCATCGCCTTCTGCCCCAGACATAGCTGCATTTCAGCGCGGGGTTAGATTTTCTCTTGTGTTCATAAGCATTTCGGTGTCTGTCAAGGCTAAGGCACTGTTTAGAGGTACCATGATGGTGGGTCCATTAGAAACACATGTAATAATAAAAGCAACTTCATATTATCCTTATTGCTGTCTCTTTCAGGGACATCCTCCCAGGAAAAAACCCGGTCCTTCTCCTTCCTCAGACCCACTGACACTTCAGGAACACTCAACTGATCATGACTAGACAGAGAGATAGACAGACAGACAGCAAGAATTGCTGATGCCATTAATCTCTATTGGTTATTTATCTATATTCAGGAATAAAGATGTGAAACCACAAACTGTGCGTCTACCCGTTTTGCATTAGCACATTCTCCTACCTCAATGTGTTGTACTTTCCCCAACCTTCTTCTCCCAGTAACACCATTCATTTGCTTATCTTAATGGTAATATCTTAATTTGGACTCTAAGTACTTTTTCTCATGCACAGGTACAATGGACCCCTGAGCCCCAGTACAGCTTCTGGGTCCTATGATGATACAACTAATTAATATTAAGGAAAGTGCCACAGCTCCATTTTGATACCTACAGGGTGAGAAAGATGAGAGCTGAAAAATAGGTGTCCTGCTCCATCGACAGCTCCCATCTCTTCCCTTGCAGCAGATCTCTTGCTAGCTGTCCCCAAGGGGATGGCCACACCATGGGATGGACAGAAGCACACCCTGTTATCTCACCCAGCTTGGCGCGCAGCCTCAGGCCACGCACACCTCATTACAACCATTCCCCTCATTCCAGCAGCTCCTAGGGAAGCCTGCAACTCGCTGCAAAGGACTCCCGCAATGCCCTCTTGAGGCATGATCTTCACAGTTGCACACATTCGGGGCAAGATCTGACCTTGCCCCGAGAAGCTGCTATTCAGAAAAGTCCATTTCAACTTAAAGAAATAAACGGGGCCTTGTATAGCACTAAGCAGGTTAGTGTGGCTACTACCTCACCGGCTGGCTTTGCTCCTTCGGCACTCCTCAGCCCATCCTCTGAACGCAAGCACAGTCCTTGTTTGCTCCTTTGTTTGTACAAAACCTATAGCCCTTCTCCAGGCAATAGGAAAGGCCCTTTAGCTCTGGTCCCTTTCTGCTAGTGAGCTTATCTGGGTTCCCCTCTAACTCCTGGCTGCAAACCAATCCTTCTCCCAAGCTTGCCCGCTCTGCTCTCTCCTCTGGGGTTAACCGCTGCTGGAAGACCCCCTCCTTAGCCAACTGCTGGCACCTGGGCTTCTACAACGGGGCTGTCTGCTTCCCCTTAAAGGGGACTGCCCTGTTATAAGTTGAACAGGCAAAGAAGTGCACTGTGCACACAGATGTCCATTAACACATCACTGTGAAACTGGACTCAAATGCAGAAGTCATGTAAGCCTCATTGGGTCCACCTTGGACTTGTTAAAGCCAATGGAAAAGACCTATACAACCCCCCTCCCCCAACCACCACCAGTTGTATAATGCAATTCAATTATCCCACACTTTCAGACTTGATACAATATAAATGTATAAAATTAAGTAGGTTCCTGTACAGTCTGGGGTATAATTAATAGCCCAGCTTGGAGCTAAAAAGGCACATAGGAAAACTTATTAAAAGGGCCCCAGTTTTAAAACAGAGGCACACAAATCAATGTTAAGAGCGTTTTAAAATGCTGAATACTTGTTTCAAAATGACATTTACTTGGCCTGAATAGCAATTGTCAGGCCATGAAGTCTCTTGCCATCACAGAGAAACAGGTTCAGAAACACCAAGACACTGTGGGGCACATTTTTAAACACATTTAAATCCCTAATGGGATTTTCAGAAGCAATTAGGTGCTTAATTTCCACTGAAATGAATTAAGTGGATTAAGGACTGGAAAAGGGCCAATGTGGTCCCCATTTTCAAAAAGGGGAGGAAGGAGGACCCAGGCAACTATAGGCCAGTCAGTCTCACCTCCATCCTTGGCAAAGTCTTTGAAAAAATTATCAAGGATCACATTTGCAAGAGCCCGGCCGGACAAATGATGCTGAGAGGAAACCAGAACTGGTTCATAGCAGGCAGATCGTGCCTGACTAATCTAGTCTCTTTTGATGACCAGGTTACAAAACGCCTGGACGCAGGAGTAGGGGTTGACGTCATTTACTTAGACTTCAGGAAGGCCTTTGATACGGTATCCCACCCCATACTGATGAACAAGTTAAGAGGCTGTGACTTGGATGACTCCACACTCCGGTGGGTGGCAAATTGGCTAGACGGTCATACCCAGAGAGTCGTAGTGGATGGGTCGGTTTCGACCTGGAAGGGTGTGGACAGTGGGGTCCCTCAGGGTTCGGTCCTTGGACCGATACTCTTCAATGTCTTCATCAGCGACTTCGACGAGGGAGTGAAGTGTACTCTGTCCAAGTTTGTGGATGACACAAAACTGTGGGGAGAAGTGGACACACCGGAGGGCACAGAACAACTACAAGCAGACCTGGACAGGTTGGACAAGTGGGCAGAAAACAACAGAATGCAGTTCAACAAGGAGAAATGCAAAGTGCTGCACCTACGGAGGAAAAATGTCCAGCACACCTACAGCCTAGGAAATGACCTGCTGGGAGGCACGGAAGTGGAAAGGGATCTTGGAGTCCTAGTGGACTCGAAGATGAACATAAGTCGGCAGCGTGACGAAGCCATCAGAAAAGCCAATGGCACTTTATCGTGCATCAGCAGATGCATGACGAATAGGTCCAGGGAGGTGATACTTCCCCTCTATCGGGCACTGGTCAGACCTCAGTTGGAGTACTGCGTGCAATTCTGGGCACCGCACTTCAAGAAGGATGCGGATAACCTGGAGAGGGTCCAGAGAAGGGCAACTCGTATGGTTAAGGGCCTGCAGACCATGCCCTATGAGGAGAGACTAGGGCACCTGGACCTCTTCAGCCTCCGCAAGAGAAGGTTGAGAAGCGACCTTGTGGCTGCCTATAAGTTCATCATGGGGGCACAAAAGGGAAGAGGTTTTACTCACCAAGGCGCCCCCGGGGATTACAAGAAATAACGGCCATAAGCTAGCAGAGAGCAGATTTAGACTGAACATTAGGAAGAACTTCACAGTTGGAGTGGCCAAGGTCTGGAATGGTCTCCCAAGGGAGCCCAAGGAGAGGGCCTTTCCTTCAACAAGAAATTGGTTTTTTGTTTTTTTGTTAGATATATAGGGAGTAAAAGGAAGGCCCAGGGAGGAATAGGACCCCTGCTAAATGGGCAGAAACAATTGGTGACAGACAGGGGGGACAAGGCTGAACTCCTCAACAAGTTCTTTGCCTCAGTGTTCCTAAGTAAGGGGCATGACAAGTCTCTCACTGGGGTTGTAGAGAGGCAGCATCAGGGCGCCAGACTGCCACGCGTAGACCCTGAGAGGGTGCAGAGTCACTTGGAAGAACTGGTTGCCTTTAAGTCGGCAGGCCCGGATGAGCTCCATCCGAGGGTGCTGAAGGCACTGGCTGACATCATTGCAGAGCCACTGGTGGGAATATTTGAACGCTCGTGGTGCACGGGCCAAGTCCCGGAGGACTGGAAAAGGGCCAACGTGGCCCCCATTTTCAAAAAGGGGAGGAAGGAGGACCCGGGCAATTATAGGCCAGTCAGTCTCACCTCCATCCTTGGCAAAGTCTTTGAAAAAATTATCAAGGCTCACATATGCGAGAGCCCAGCAGGACAAATTATGCCGAGGGGAAATCAGCACGGGTTCATGGCAGGCAGATCGTGCCTGACCAATCTAGTTTCTTTTTATGACCAGGTTACAAAATGCCTGGACACAGGAGGAGGGGTGGATGTCGTATACTTAGACTTCAGGAAGGCCTTCGATACGGTATCCCACCCCATACTGGTGAACAAGTTAAGAGGCTGTGACTTGGATGACTCCACACTCCGGTGGGTGGCAAATTGGCTAGAGGGTCGCACCCAAAGAGTCGTGGTGGATGGGTCGGTTTCAACCTGGAAGGGTGTGGGCAGTGGGGTCCCGCAGGGCTCGGTCCTTGGACCGATACTCTTTAATGTCTTCATCAGCAACTTGGACGAGGCAGTGAGGTGTACTCTGTCCAAGTTTGCAGATGACACAAAACTGTGGGGAGAAGTGGACACGCCGGAGGGCAGGGAACAGCTGCAGGCAGACCTGGACAGGTTGGACAAGTGGGCAGAAAACAACAGGATGCAGTTCAACAAGGAGAAATGCAAAGTGCTGCACCTAGGGAGGAAAAATGTCCAGCACACCTACAGCCTAGGGAATGACCTGCTGGGTGGCACAGAAGTGGAAAGGGATCTTGGAGTCCTAGTGGACTCCAAGATGAACATGAGTCGGCAGTGTGACGAAGCCATCAAAAAAGCCAATGGCACCTTATCGTGCATCAGCAGATGCATGACAAATAGGTCCAGGGAGGTGATACTTCCCCTCTATCGGGCGCTGGTCAGACCGCAGTTGGAGCACTGCGTGCAATTCTGGGCGCCGCAATTCAAGAGGGATGCGGATAACCTGGAGAGGGTCCAGAGAAGGGCCACTTGTATGGTTAAGGGCCTGCAGACCAAGCCCTACGAGGAGAGACTAGAGAAACTGGACCTTTTCAGCCTCCGCAAGAGAAGGTTGAGAGGCGACCTTGTGGCCGCCTATAAGTTCATCACAGGGGCACAGAAGGGAATTGGTGAGGTTTTATTCACCAAGGCGCCCCCGGGGGTTACAAGAAATAATGGCCACAAGCTAGCAGAGAGCAGATTTAGACTGGACATTAGGAAGAACTTCTTCACAGTTCGAGTGGCCAAGGTCTGGAACGGGCTCCCGAGGGAGGTGGTGCTCTCCCCTACCTTGGGGGTCTTCAAGAGGAGGTTAGATGAGTATCTAGCTGGGGTCATCTAGACCCAGCACTCTTTCCTGCTTATGCAGGGGGTCGGACTCGATGATCTATTGAGGTCCCTTCCGACCCTAACATCTATGAATAAGTATCTAATGTCTAGGCCTGTGCCTCCTCATTCAGAAAGTTAACACAAAAAAATCAGAATAATCTAGTATCAGAGAACATCTTGAGTTAATTCTGCAGGGTTGAAAATCCAGCAGACTACAACAAATTGAAGACTGAAATTCAGCCACTGCAGGATTGTTCACATCTTAAAATAGCCAACGGTACTGGTAGCTGCTGATCTAAAAGAGACAAAGTGGCTCTGGCATATGAATAAGACATATAATAAAGTATAAAAAAAGAAGACAGAAAAAGGAGCAAGCATTTTCTACTCATTTGCTTCAAAGGTACCACAGTATATCACCTGGAAAAATCCATTTTGGTAGTCACACATCCTATTTAGGACCCAGAAAAGGAAATCTGAGAGGTATACACACTCAATTCATCCAGTTTTGTAAGACATAATGAGAGTCAACATCAAAAGGCATACATGACAATTAAAACCGCAAGAACAAGCCTATAGAAATGAGCAGCCAACCTGCCTCACCTTACTATTATTATGCAGTCTTCTGAGCACAGCCAAAGCTCTTTTTCCTCATGAAAACCCCAGTCAACAAAGTAGTGTGTAAAAGCTTCGGTTTACCCTTTTCAGGAAAGCGCTTAAACCCATGCTTGAATACCAGCGACTTCAAGGGATCTTCCTTGTGTACATAGGTGTTTGCTGAATGGGATGGACAGATAAATCAGAGCCTTCATTGGCAAGCCTTGAAGCCATTTACAGTATCAGTTAACCCTTAGCACGCTTCCTCACTGCTCCTTGCAACCCTGGTTCAAAATGCCAGATGTCCTATTGTCATCACCACAGCACAGCTTCTCAATCCTGTACTTCAGGATCTGCAGTCAACATTTCAAATTACACTAAGAATAGCCCACCACCATCCACTTTAAAATACCTAGCGTGTCCAAGAAGCAATTGAAAGGCTGCTCCAAAAAAAAAAAAAAATTATTCCTGGCTTGCAAAACCTTGTGAAAACATGCCTTGCCTTCTCCCCCTAACCAAGCATTCATATTTTTGTGACCGCTCCGCCACTTTCTGAATGTTGTTGGTGGGACAAGTTAAATATTTATCCAACGACAGCAGTCACATTTGCAATACAGACTCATAAAGGCACCGCATTTTTCTGGTGTTTTTCATTTCCTAAAGAAACGAGTTTCAGAGACCACAGAGATGACTTACCTTCCAGCCTGTAGATCAGCTGCTGAAACTCTCTATAGCACGCTCAACCTGCCATTTGAAGCAAGAAACATTACTAGGAGCCAGGCGCTCTTCAACAGAAAACATTTTATTATTAATTGAAATATTCTATGACAGAGAGGGCCAAATTGTCAGAAGAGTTTATTGTCCACAAGTGGGGCCAAATCTGGAGAGGAGGCGATTCATATGGGCATCTAGGCAAGTGATGAGATTGTGAAGGACTCATCACACTGGGTCCTGTTGAGAGTCTGGTTTGGTTTGGTGGGAATTGGCCCATGATCCTCAAAAGTGGCAAATTGGCCTGTTGAGAATCTGTCCATGAGATGTCTCAACAGGAGCCGCTCAGTGTTATAGAAATCATATCATAGAAATGAAGGGCTGGAAGGGACTTCAAAAGATTGCCAAGTCCAACACCCCTGCTCTGGGCAGGAATACAGCTCAGATCAAATGATCCCAGTAAGTTGTCCAGTCTCCTCTTGAAGACTTCCACGAATCTGACAGGGTTCAAAATCCGGCTAGACAAAGCTTTGGCTGGGATGATCTAGCTGGGGTTGGTCCTGGTTTGAGCAGGGGGTTGGACTAGATGCGACCTCATGAGATCCCTTCTAACCCTAATTTTCTATGATTTTATGAGTGCATAGTCCATGCCTTACCTCAGTAAGGAGTTGTAAACACGGTACTTGTCCACCTGTATTGGGGGGTTGACCCTATAGGCACTCAGGGCACACTTGCTAGACTGGGCAGTGCAAGAAGGGCAGCAATAGCCACCACCATCTGCCTTCTCCACTATCACTCAGTGGTACGAACTCTCATTCAGGGTGCAGAAGAGCCAGGTTCAACCCTCTTCTTTGCATGAGGGATTCACACACACATAGTTCAAGTCACCAAGTGTGGAGGGAGTGCAGGCATATAAAGGAGACCTCCAGAGGGTCGGGGTCCTAAGAGTTAGGACTACAACCCTGAGTCTTGTGGCACTTTTAAACCCCTTGTAGATTTGGCCCTGCCTAGGGATGCTTGAGCACTGGAAAACATTGACCGCAAGCTACTTTAAAAAACTTTGGCCCTTTGTCAGCCAGGTATGGGAACCAACATGTGCACTAACATAATATGCAAGGCAGTTTTTTTAATGCAGGAACTCCACAGTGATGTGGAGAAGCTTGAGAGGGTGCAGAGGAGAGACACACGCATGATCAGAGGTCAGGAAAACAGAGCTTATGATGAGAGGTTGAGAGCTATGGGACTCTTCAGCCTGGAAAAGCACAGGCTCAGAGGCAATCTGGTGGCCACCTATAAGTTTAAGGGGTGTTCACCAGGATCTGGGGGAACATCTGTTCACCAGAGCGCCCCAAGGGATGACAAGGTCAAACATTTATAAACTCCTGCAAGACCATTTCAGGTTGGACATAAGGAAGAACTTCCTTACTGTCCGAGCCCCCAAGGTCTGGAATAGCCTGCCATCGGAGGTGGTTCAAGCACCTACTTTGAATGCCTTCAAGAGAAACCTGGATGTTTTTCTTGCTGGGATCCTATGACCCCAGCTGACTTCCTGCCCCTGGGGGAGAGGGCTGGACTCGATGATCTTCCGAGGTCCCTTCCAGTCCAAATGTCTATGAATCTATGAACTGGTTCTTCAATTTCTTCTATGCTTACATGCTTCTGCTTTTCTCCCAGAGAAGGTACTTAAAAACCCACCATTATTTTTCATATGTGGACCTCTGGAGGCAATGTTTCCACAAAGGTTGAATGTTGGACTGGGACTTGGGTTTTATTCCAAGCTCTGTTATTGGTCTACTATTTCAGCCCTCCTCCCTCCATTCCTCAGTTTCCCCACCTATGAAAGGGGCACTTTGGGACAGAGCTAACAAGTGATTTAGGGAGCCAAAGCAGGATTTAGACACATCAGTTCCACCAAGGTCCAAAATTATGATCCTCAAAATCCCCTTTCAGCTCCTGCCTAATCCCGGAGGTGCCTAAACCCACTAGGCCCATAGAGTTCTGCTGCTGTACGTGCTCAGACCTTCCCCAGGCTGAGCTGCTCTTCCCTTATTTCCTGCCCAAGCCTTATCTGAATCCAGGAACTAGGTATATCTCCACCTAAGTCCCCCACCCTTAGGGGCTAAACTCAATAGGCAAGTCTCGGAGCGTGCCTCACACACACCCAAACAAGAGCTAACTCCTCATAAAACGCAGCTGCAGCAGCTGATGGTGGCTCTGTGCACCTTTAATATCAAAACCTAATGCTTAGAGGAGCCAGAGGGACAGGAGGAAACATGGGCTTTAATCCTCTGCTTCAGCCCGAAGGATTTGCACCAAGACCTCCCACTTCCAAGCACTTAAGTTTGTTATTCAACCTGGCCCACATCTAGAGGGCTATAGAGGAGCTGGGAACTGTTCACACCCAGGTTTCAGCCTGCATTTACAAGCTTTCAAAGAATTTTCTACGGCAGCCCATAAATAAGAAATCTGGTTTCAAAACTGAAAGTACCTCACGGTCAGAAGAGGCTCCTGTGGTTCATGATTGTGCTTCATCAACCCAGGAAGTCTGATTCACAGCTTGCCGACAACTTAAACCTATGAGAGCCTATTTGCGGCAGCTGCTGCCTCCTCAGACATGGTCTCACCATCTCTACCCATTGACCTGAGGCCCTAAATGCAGCAGCTGATGTATGCAGGCATCTTAGCACTCATGTGAAGGCCCTGGGTGTTAATGAACTCACCGACTCCCTGCATCTGAAGACAACGCGGTTCCAGGCAGCACTGAGGTCTGCTAGATCATATTGCAGCTTGCAGGAGGGGGCCTTAAGTTCAGAGACGCAATTTTTCTGGTGTGTATTTCAGGAGCATCATGCAATTAGGAAGCACACATATGGGATTCCTCCAAGAGACAGCAGCCTTCAGCTTAATGGTTTCCATTTGTCTTTACCAGTTCTGTTTCTCCCCATTTGTCATTTGCAATCAGAAGAACGAGCATGTTGAAATGGGTTAAATAAAGGCAACGCAACCCAGCTGTGTAAAGACTCTCCTAATTCTTACCCTCCCATCACTGGATTAGAGGCTGCCTAAACTCTCCCTATGGTACAATCACTCTCCATACCGCAGTGGTGGGGGGCGGTGAGTAAACTTTTTGGCAGGCATGCCACAAATTAACCTTGCCCGGGTGCCAGGTACCACTCGTCTCATTCCCCTGTCTGATCTGCTGTTCTGATTTCTGCTCCCAGCCCTGTACCCCCTATCTGATCAGCTGCTCTGCTTTCCACCTGATTTGCTGCTTTGCTTTCTCCTTCCTGCCTCATTTCCCACATACCACACACACAGGCTGCCCATGGTACTTATGCTGCAGGTTGGCCAACCCTACGGTAGAACATGGTGGGACGACATGCATATGCTTTAATGAGTACCTCATTAGCAGTGTACATGAGCAGCTGCTATGTCCCATGACATATCATACCTAGGTAATCATGGCTTCATCAAGAGATATAGGGAGATGGAAAAAGGTTAGTTATGTTGTTGCTTTTGATTTGAATGGCATTTTCTGTTGTAAATCAGTCTTACCAGCCAATGAGCCTCCTACAAGTATACGTTGGCGTGCTGCTAATGAAATAGCTCCAGTCATTGTGTGGGGTAGGTTAGACTCCATATCAGAAGGCGTTACTTTAAACTTTCTCTTTTTGACTACAGCTTGTAACCACTGCAGATTTACATGGTATTTAGGTAGATGAATCAGAATAGCTCACAAGGAATAAACAGAGAAATATGTGTCTGCTGAGTAAGCCTAGGCCTCAGTGACATGCTGAGAAGGCTCAAGTTAGGACATAGATGTTGTTATGTCTTCATATAATTTATTCTAATTGCAATGGGCCACACACTGTGCTATCTGATACCCTCTTGGCTATATGGCTCTAACTAAATAGCAACAAGAACTGAACAAGGAAATAGGTGGATAGTGATCAAGTGATGGGTTTGCAGATCTCAAAGAATCTTTTTTTTTCCCCCTTTTGCACCTTCAGTTGGGGAGGGGGTTGAGGCTAGGCACCATAATACCAAGCATTTATATACGACTTTTTTCATCAGTGTCTTGAGTGCTTCACAAGGGAGACTGGTGGTTGGATCCACCCCTTCCCTGTGCCTCCCCTGCCCTCCCCCCCCCCCCCCCAAAAAAAAAAATGGTTGTGGGCATCTAAAATCCAAATCATCGTTCAAAAGATCCCCAGCTCAGCTGTTCCTCCATCTTGGCAGCACTTTAATCTGAGATGACTTCCCCTCTGACCTGAAAAATCTCTGGATGCTGATAGCTCTTCTTCTGCACGTAGGTAGAAGAGGGTGGCCATCAGAGAGGACAGTCCAGTTGTCCTCTATTGATACAAAACCCGACAGCTTTATGTCCTCTATTTTTCTCTTCAAGAGAAAAGTTTGGTTTTGCCTTCAAGAGAAAAATAGAGGACATAAAGGTGTCAGGTTTCGTATCGATAGAGGACAACCAGACTGTCCTCTCTGATGGCCACCCTAAGGCAGAATAGTGGCAGTCTGAACAGCTCAGAGCCTATTTTTTTCCCAAAACCAATTGGGATCCAGAAGCCAGGCACTGCTCTGCCTAAGGTAATGGTTCCTGATCATTCGGGGCCTGTAGCAAAACCCCCAGTTGTTCTTTTTTTTATTATTATTTAAAAATACATTCCCCCCTCTCCTTCCCCTAACCCTTTCTGCCTTTTTCACTCCCTCTCTATTCCCTATAAATAAATATAAGTGAGCTAAAACATAGGATAAGCTTCAGCATTTTATTTTGGTAGCAAGTTTTTTTTTTGTGTTTTTTTTCTCCTTCTTTTTAAATAAGTCCCCTGTTATGGATATTCACTGTTTTATATTGTATAATTAGTATGTTTATCTTGATTTTTTTACTGTTGTATATTACTGTTTTACTGATACTAGATGATTTAGGCCTACATATGTAAGTTAGCATAAGTCATGTCAAGTTTCCATTTTGTTTGTCAAGTCTCCATCTTGTGTCCCCTGCCCAGGTATACCCTATCTGTGTGACTCATACCTACCCCTCCTCTGTAAAATTGGTTCCTGAATGAATGGGGATGAATGAGGGTGCTTGAAAGACAAAGGCAGCAGGTCTAAAAATAGCTCCTTCTGATGACCGAACCATCAACTCGACGACCCAGACATCACCCTGCATTGAACGTCCCTTGCTCAAGATTTGAAAGACAAAGACTACTGGAGCTGACTCTTGGCTGGGCATCCCCCTGCCACTAGGGTCAAAGAGGGTCTGCCCCTATAAAAGCAGGCAGTGAAGACAGACCCAGTGGGATGCCCTCTCCATCTGGACCAGTACCATGCTACACCACTTATCCACCCAAAGGCCCTGCCGACAACCCCCTCTGGACAACACCTTGCTGGACAAGACCCTGACTGGCCATTGAGGATCAACTCACAGCCCAGGATAGGTAGCTATCACCCACCTTCCTTCCCCAAGCAAAGGACTTGGACTCTGTTTTCTCTTCCCTACCTGGACTCCAACCCTTCCACTCTCTTTCTCCTGCTACCATTGTGAGTGCCTGTGTCTGCAGGGATGGAGATGGTTTTCACATCTACCCCAGCTACTTGGCAGGAAGAGCTAGTAATTCTGAACGTGGGCAGATGTGGGTTCATACATATTTATACAGAACTTTTCTTTCTTTTTGTTCTGTTATATTCTGCTCATTTTCACATGCTTGACACACACACAAAAAAAAAGGTGGAAAAACGGTGCAAAATGTTTTTGGCCACTACAGCGTCGGGCTTGTTTTCATTTACTCCATTACAGCATGGAAGATTTGGAAGAAAATTCTTAGTCATGCATCAAGCACTGCATGAAGGGAAATTCCTGGGGAGTGAACCAAAGCTGTAATATCTGATTGTTGTTATTTCTCGGCACTGTTTGACAAAAGTTTTCTGATGTGTGTTTACCATTTGCTGCAGTAAGTCAGAAGCGGAGCAGTCAGTACATTAAAAGAGGACTACATGCTTTAACAGAGAGCCGGATGCTCCCTACCTATAAGAAGGAAGGATTTTGTGTTTAAAGTGAAGCTCAGTAAACCATCACAGAAAATAAAAGGCATGAAATGAATGATTTCTAACACTAAGTTTCAGTAAACCTTGTTTCCAAAGGCAGACGCCCAAGTTCACATTTGAATGCTCAGACTAGCACACAGCTCCCAAACTATCCACTTCCAGCTTCTCAACCACCCATTTGAGCAAGTTGAACTGGACACATTCATTTGGGCACCTAATTTTGGATGCCCTACATTTCTTTTGAAACTTATTTGGGATTTCCTCATTTAAACTTTCATAAGTTTGTATTAATGCAAAGGAGAAGGTAAGTGAACTTAACGTATCTTCCTGTTCATCTGTACTGAACCTGGCATGAATGGCCCCTGATTTGGGTAATTTTGGTGGACATTACCACTGCACAAACAAGGACTAAATCATATGCATCTGAGTAGGTATGTCATCTGATCACGTCAAAACACTAATAGTTGTAATTTATGGAGTGTTCTCATTCAAAGAGCTTGCACACCAACTAGCAGATCTTCAGCATGCTCCAAGAGATATTATTCTCATTTTAATGAAAATGAAGCACAGAAGATAAGTGACTTGCCTAAGACCAAGCAGCAAGTCAGAGTCGGACTATATCAGTAGTGACTAGAGTTAATTCCAGGATAGCAGCAAACTCTGCAGCAAAACTAGCAGGAAAAAATAAAATAAAACTTATTTCTCATTTAAAATCTGTTCTGGTTGTATGGACTGACTCGATCCTGCTACGTGTCCTTGCCTGTGAAATGATGAAGTTACTCAGTAGTGCCCACAGGACATAAGCAATAGGGCTGTGCTAAATTTCACCCCCAGTTTTGTTTCGACCCATTTCAAGGTCGAAACAGCAAAATTGAAACAGAACAGATATAGTTGAAACAGCCTCAAAACAAAATGAGGCAAGTCAAAATGTTTTGCTATTTCAACACTGTTTCGACATTTCACTCACAGGCTTTAATGGGGAAGCTTGAAACAGACTATAACTATGTCATTACTGGCCAAATTTGGATGAATCTTGCAGGAATGGTAGCCCCTTCTGAGGGCATGATGTGTGCCAAGTTTCAAGAAGATAGGTGTAGGGGTAATGGTCACAGTCTGGACACCCTAGCTGTGAAGTAGTTTTTCCTAACGTTGAGCCTGAAACGATCTTCCAGGAGTTTGTGACCATTACTCCTAGTTTTCCCCAAGGGTGCCCTGGTGAACAGTTGGTCACTGAGCCCTAGATGCACACTTCTGGTGTAGCAGTCAGCTGCTACCAAGTCCCCTCTCAGCCTTCTCTTTTTCAGGCTGAAGAGTCTCAGGTCCCTTAGCCTTTCCTCATATGGCTTGCCATGCAAGTCTCTGATCATATAGTTAGCCCTTCTCTGGACTCTCTCAAGTTTTACCACCTCCTTGTGAAGGTGCAGAGCCCAGAACTGGATGCAGTCCTCCGCTGTGGTCTCACCAGTGCTGAGAAGAGCCAAGTAGAGCAGGAAAATCACTTCTTCGCAATGGTTTTGTTGGAGATGCATCAACAGATGCATGCCAGCGTATTGTTGGCCCTACTGGCTACAGCATTGCACTGCCGGCTCATGTTCATACTGTGGCCAATTATTACCCCCAGGTCTTGGTGAGAAGTGATGGGGGATCTTCAGTCCTGCTGCCTGATGAGAGGCAGCAGTTGCACAAGCACCCATGGCATGAGTTTTGCCTGTCAACAGCTAGGGATGCAGGGCCCCAGAACCCCCTTGCACCGACCTCCTTAACAGCTGGTAGGCTTTGTGGCTGCAGCAGGGTCTAGCAGCCAGGTCTGCAGTGGTTTCTGCCCCTCTCTGCCCCAAGACAGTCAGTCCCATGAGCACGCATGTCACGAGTTTTGCCTGTCAGCAGCCAGAGGTGCAGGCCCCAGAAACCCTGCACCGATCTCCTCCACAGCTGGCAGGCTTCATGGCCACAGCAGGGATCACCATCCCTGCAGCTTTCACCCTGCTGCACCTTAACACACACGGTATCGCCTATGGCATGAGTTTTGCTTGTCCGCAGCTTAAGATGCAGTTTCCCCAAACCCCTGCACTTATCTCCTTGAAACTTGGCAGGCTTTGTGGCCTCAGCAGGGGCGAGCATGCCTGCAGTTTTGACCCTGCTGTGGCTTAACACATACATGTGAAATGAGTTTTGCTCTCATGATTTTGGGGTGCAGTTTCCCCAACCCCCCTGCACCTATCTCCTTGAAACTTAGAAGGCTTTGTGGCTTCTGCAGGGGCTAGTACGCCTGCAGTTTTAACCCCACTGTGTATTAACACATGCATGTGACACAAGTTTTACTTTCAGGATTTTGGGGTGCAGTTTCTCTGAACCCCCCACACCTAACTCCTTGAAACTTGGCAGGCTTTGTTGCCTCAGCAGGGGCTACTATCACTGCAGCTTTGACCCCACAGTGGCTTAACACACACATGACATGAGTTTTTCTCTCAAGACTTTGGGGTGCAGTTTCTCCAAACCCCCTGCACCTATGTTCTTGGAGCTTGGCATGCATTATACCCTCAGAAGGGGCTATCATTCCTGCAAGTGTCATCCAAATCTTGCCAGAAATTATGAAGTTATATCCTGTTTTGACCTTCCCCATTATAGCCTATGGGCGAAACGTCGAAACAGCAAAAGGTTTCGACGAAACGGGACGGTACAACCGTTTCACCTCAGAACAAAAGTCAAAACGTTGAAAGAGAACACTTCTGTTTTGCACAGCCCTAATAAGCAACTCTCTTCATAACTGTAACATTTTACTGGATAAGTGTTGATCAAACTGATTACCCAGGATTATCTGATTCCTAGTCTTGTGTTATGTCCAGCAGATCCTACTGCCTATAAGGGATAATCTGGAGCAGAGAAGACTGAGAGGGGACTTAATAGCAGCCTTCAGCTCCCTGCAGGGGGGTTCAAAAGAGGATGGAGCTGGACTGTCCTCAGTGGTGGGAGATGACAGGACAAGGAGCAATGGGCTCAAGTTGCGGCAAGGGAAGTTTAGGTTGGATATTAGGGAAAACTCTCTCACTAGGAGGGTACTAAAACACTAGAACAGTTTACCTGGAGAGGTTGTGGAGTCTCCATCCTTGGAGGTTTTTTAAGACCTGGCTTGATAAAGCCTTGTAGATGATGTAGTTGGGCTGGTCCTGCTTTGAGCAGGGGGCTGCACTAGATGTGACCTCCTGAGGTCCCTTCAACCCTAATTTTCTGTTATTCTATAATACATGTCCATGCACTTTCACTTCATGGTCTATGTTGAACAAAGTGAGGATGAAGCAAACAAAGCCTGATCTTGAAAGACCTAAAATACTGAGTAAGGGCTGAACTAGTGTTGGGCTGCTCGCTGATGGAAGCAGGAAGTGGGGGGGATGCCATGAACAAACCTGCTGTTGTGAAATTTGGGGGCGTACTGCACACACTCAAAGGATCACATTCATTGTGCGCCCTGTGAAGTCAGTGAGGTCTTCACAGATTTCATAGACATTAGGACTGGAAGGGATCTTGGAAGATCATTGAGTCCAGCCCCCTGCCCAAGGGGCAGGAAGTCTTGTCCAGTGATCTCAACAAAAAAACACTAGTAACCAAATGCTGCCGCCACTGGATGGCAATTCAGTAATGTACATGAAATATATTCACTGATCTCAGTGGAATTCAAAGTGGTCAAAGCTCAAACACCTTAAGCACCTAAGTGCTACTTATACATTTGGGACACTTTTTGCCTCTTAGGTTGATTTTAGATACTATTACACTTGTTCTGAGCATGCGCAGATGGGATCAGCTATGGCTGCTTCTGCTGTGCAGTGATCCTATGCTACCTCAGGGATTGCATAGTTCTCCAAGTCCCCAAAACTTTGGCCAGAAAAGAAAAGAAGCTCCCAACTGTCAGGGAGGTGCAGGGCCCCTCAGCCTAGTGGTGCAGGGCACATGCCCAGAGTAGTGGTGCTCAACCTTTTTTTAACAAGCAGGATATAAAATAAAATGGGCAGGAAGTGCTTTAAGCTCACTGGCATGCGAGTGTGGGCTCTGGCCAAAGCCACCACTTCTACATGGCTCTGGAGCTCAAGGGGTGAACACCACCACTGCTCATCCCCTCTTTCCCCCGGAGTCCAGAGTCAGCCGCGCAGGAGGCACACTGATGTGCTGGTGAGCTCATACCATTGATGGGATCTCTGCATGCATTTTACTGGCAGCATTTGGCCCTCAGTTCAAGGCATTACTGGCCCAGAAACTAGGAGACTCAGATTCTGTGTCTCCCTCACCGTCAAGAAGCTTGAACCCATATCTCCCACTTTGCAGCATAACCATCAGAGGCAGGGGTAACCTCACTTGCTTCAGTTGAAGCTGGTGAACTGTCCAGCCAAGAGGAAAAAGATATGTGGGGCTAGAAGGAGAACAAGCTGGAAGGATCCTGGTTCTGGGGCTCAGTGAGATGGCTGCTCCTAAGCAAGGGAGGGAGCCCTGGGTTTGGGTTCCTGTTTCCAATGCTGTCTCCATTTTATCTAACAACCATTCAATGCAGCATGGAGAAACACCATTGACATTAGGGGCCTAAAGGTAGGGAACCATACCTTCCACATGACAAAATCATCATCCTCACCTGGCCCTACTTGAGAAGAGGAGCTAAGGACTGCATCTCCTGCAGATGGCTTCATCTGGCATGGTTGAGACATTATGGCAGGGTAAGACTGCCATTAAAATGGGCTTGGCAGTAATTCCTCCACTGCTGGTGCACTGTGGATGGCTAATTAATTGCATGACTATATTTGCTTCGCTTGTTCCTATTTCATTTTTGGAGGCATTTATATCGCATCTTTTGTGGTTAAATTTCATGGTAAACCCACATTGTTCTTTAATAAATCAGACCTACCATACTTATGATTCCTGTCATCGCAAAAGAACAGAGGTTTGCTTCATGGATTGTTTATAAAACGTGGGTCACAAACCAGCGTGCTGGTGGCCAAACTGGCCAACCCGGGGTACCTAAATCCGTATATATGACCTGAGTTTCAAAAGTGCTGAGGACTCATTATGTCCACTAAAGTCAATGGGAACTACAGGTGCTCAGTGCCTTTGAAAAATCAAGAACCCTTTTATGTGGTCTCTTAAATATTTAGGAGCCTAACTAAGCATGGCAATTGAACGGTTTGGCCTATCTAGCTTTTAGAGTCAGACTTTCCTTCTCCTTAATTATCTGAAGAATGTATGAGAACAAGATGAATGAGCTATTAAAATGGAGTTTATGCTCCACCACACACAAGTCAGCAGCATTTCTGTGGTGAAGAGACTCCTGTTCCTTGTTAGCGCGCACACAAATGCAGAGTCATAGTCTGCTATTGATTCTTGCTGAACTATCCTATGGGCTTCAGGGGAAGTTCGTTACATGGATTGAAGGAAGGGGCATGGTAACTTAGGGCATGATTCAGCAGATGAGATGAGTGGTCTATTTAACCTTGTATCCAAGTCTGTGATCAGCAGTGGGTCAGTACTAGATGCATGATGTCCTAGCCTTTAATTGGGGATGCTAGGCAGAATCACAGAATCATAGACAATGAGGGTTGGAAGGGACCTCAGGAGGTCACATCTAGTCCAGCATCCTGCTTAAAGCAGGACCATCTCCAACTAAATCATCCGAGCCAGGGCTTTGTCTAGCCAGGCCTTAAAAACCTCCAATGATGGAGATTGCACCAGCTCTCTGGGTAACCTGTTCCAGTGCTTCACTACCCTCCTAGTGAAATAGTTTTTCCTAATATTTAACCTCAACTTTCCTCGCTGCAGCTTGAACCCATTGCTCCTTGTCCTGTCCTCTTCCCCCTGCTGAGAACAGCCCAGCTCCATCCTCTTTGCACCCCCCTGCAGGTAATTGAAGGCTACTATTAAATCCCCCTGCAGTCTGCTCTCCTCCAGATTACCCCTAATAGGCAGTACAATCTGCTGGACACAACATAGGACTGGGTACCAGATAATCCTGTGTAATCAGTTGGACCAACACTCATCCAGTAAAAGTTTACAGTTATGAAGAAGGTTGCTATATTTGCTGTGAAGCACAACCGAGGTACCTCCTCTTGTTTTACAGACAAGGACATGAAGCAGGTAGGGCGAAGCAAAACTTTGGTCCCTGATTCGATTTGGCAGAGATTCAGCGGCCAAATCTCCAAATCCAGATCAAATCAGAGGATCCTTTAATCTCTCTAAATCAAATCGGAACCCTCCAAATCAATTCGGAAAGATTCAGAAAGATTCTGCAATTTGGACATAGAAACAGCTTTAAATGTTTTTTTCTACATACCTCAAGGTATCAGGTTCTCTCTCCTGCCCAGGCAGGGGGTCGGACTTGATGATCTACAAGGTCCCTTCCAACCCTACTTCTATGAATCTATAAATCTATGAATCAGTTGACTTGTGAATGCTGAAATAGTAGGGCCCTTGGAGTGTCCCACAGAAGCACAGGGTGCTACCCAGCATGCTTGGTAGCAGACCCAGAAGTGGCCCAGAAGCACTTCTGGTCCACTTTCAGGTCCGCTGGAGGCCCCCCTCCCCTACCCCGTGCCCCTCCCTTGGCTCAGCAATAGGTGGCTCTGTGGTCTGGGGGGGCACTTAGGGTCCCCTCATGGCCAATTGCTGAGCCAGGGGATGCAGAGGGGGTCCCCCTTGCTCTCCCTGGTGGACTCAGAAGTACTTCCTATCCACTTCTGGGTTCACCACCGAGCATGTAGAGGGCCCCGCCCGACTTCTGTGAGACACTCCATGCGCGCCAGCATTGCATCGTTCACAAGCCATGCTGGTACCTTGAGGTTCATAGATTCATAGATGTTAGGGTCGGAAGGGACCTCAATAGATCATCGAGTCCGACCCCCTGCATAGGCAGGAAAGTGTGCTGGGTCTAGATGACCCCAGCTAGATGCCTATCCAACCTCCTCTTGAAGACTCCCAGGGTAGGGGAGAGCACCACCTCCCTTGGGAGCCAATTCCAGACCTTGGCCACTTGAACTGTGAAGAAGTTCTTCCTAATGTCCAGTCTAAATCTGCTCTCTGCTAGCTTGTGGCCATTATTTCTTGTAACCCCCGGGGGCGCCTTGGTGAGTAAAACCTCACCAATTCCCTTCTGTGCCCCCATGATGAAATTATAGGCAGCCACAAGGTCGCCTCTCAACCTTCTCTTGCGGAGGCTGAAGAGGTCCAGGTGCCCCAGTCTCTCCTCATAGGGCTCAGTCTGCAAGCCCTTAACCATACGAGTGGCCCTTCTCTGGACCCTCTCCAGGTTATCCACATCCCTCTTGAAGTGCGGCGCCCAAAATTGCATGCAGTATTCCAACTGCGGTCTGACCAGCGCCCGATAGAGGGGAAGTATCACCTCCTTGGGTCTGTTCATCATGCATCTGCTATTGCACGATAAAGTGCCATTAGCTTTTCTGATGACTTCGTCACACTGCCGGCTCATGTTCATCTTGGAGTCCACTAGGACTCCAAGACCCCTTTCCGCTTCCGTGCCACCAAGCAGGTCATTTCCTAGGCAAGGTATTTTCAAGGTATCTAGAAAAAACTTTTAAAGCTGTGTCTACGTCCAAATCACTGATACTCTGAATCAGCATTGAATCTTCAGATTTGGATTTGGGCCAAATCGAATCAGGGACAGTGATCCGAATCAACAAATCGAATCACTGTCCCCGATTCAGGCCAACTCTGAATTCAAATCAAATAGGGCCCGCTTCGCACACTCCTAGTAGCAGGATCAGGTCAGTCCATACAACCAAACCAGTCTTCTCTTCTCCAGACTAAATAAACCCAGTTCCCTCCGCCTGTCCTCTGGAGTCATGCGTCTCAGGCCCCTAACTATTTTTATTGTGCTTCGATGGACTCTCCAACTTGTCCACATCCTGTCTGTAGTGGGGGTCCAAATCTGGACGCAGGACTCCAGATGTGGCCTCACCAGTGCTGAATGGAGGGGAATAATCACTTCCCTTGATCTGCTGGCAACACTTCTACTAATGCAGCCTAGGATGCCATTAGTCTTCTTGGCAACAAGGCCACACATATTCAGCTTCTTGTCCACTTTAACCCCCTATGATTTATTTCTGCAGAGCTGCTGCCCAGCCACTCGGTCCCTAGACTGTACCAGTCCATGGGATTGTTCCATCCCATCAGTAACTATAATTAATAACTGCTTTAAAATAGCCTATTTTAACTGCTTTATAGCATATTTAACTGCTTTAACAAACCTACCACTTCAATTTAGGGAGAATTAAACCTAAGTAAACCCCCGTGGCATGTACAAATGGCCATGTAAAGCACTAGGGAATCCTTCAAGATAGAAGGCATAGAAGTCTACAAGTATTTTTTTTCACTATTATTGTTATTCTTATGCGTCTGTGTGTGTATGTATATCCTATACACTATGTATGCTATAGATGGATAGATCTATCTGTATATGAGGATCTAGATGTATGAAACATCACTGTGCATTTACACATACATCAAATAATATATATGAGCGTGTATATGTCTATACAGTGAAGTTTCATAAATATATCTACTATATATAGCATGCATAATGTATTTACTCAAATAGATGACCCTGACTGTAACACGACCCCGCACTAATTAGAGCCTATATATGGACAATTTATAAATGTGTTATAATTTTCTAGGTATAGAATCTGATTATTGGAGATTTTCCTTGAATTTGTCCCCATTCCCAAAGCTACAGAAGAGGAAATAAATATAGGGTGGGGGTCAGGTTTCATAGATTCATAGATGTTAGGGTCGGAAGGGACCTCAATAGATCATCGAGTCCGACCCCCTGCATAAGCAGGAAAGAGTGCTGGGTCTAGATGACCCCAGCTAGATACTCATCTAACCTCCTCTTGAAGACCCCCAGGGTAGGGGAGAGCACCACCTCCCTTGGGAGCCCGTTCCAGACCTTGGCCACTCGAACTGTGAAGAAGTTCTTCCTAATGTCCAATCTAAATCTGCTCTCTGCTAGCTTGTGGCCATTATTTCTTGTAACCCCCGGGGGCGCCTTGGTGAATAAATACTCACCAATTCCCTTCTGTGCCCCGTGATGAACTTATAGGCAGCCACAAGGTCGCCTCTCAACCTTCTCTTGCGGAGGCTGAAAAGATCCAGTTTCTCTAGTCTCCCCTCGTAGGGCTTGGTCTGCAGGCCCTTGACCATACGAGTTGCCCTTCTCTGGACCCTCTCCAGGTTATCCGCATCCTTCCTGAAGTGTGGCGCCCAGAATTGCAGCTACCATGGAGCTGAGGATGGCAGCTACCATGGAGCTGAGGATGGCAGCTACCATGAAGCTGAGGATGGCAACCCAAGTAAAAGACAACAAGAAATTGTTATTTAGATATATAGGGAGTAAAAGGAAGGCCCAGGGAGGAATAGGACCCCTGCTAAATGGGCAGAAACAATTGGTGACAGACAGGGGGGACAAGGCTGAACTCCTCAACGAGTTCTTTGCCTCAGTGTTCCTAAGTGAGGGGCACGACAAGTCTCTCACTGGGGTTGTAGAGAGGCAGCAGCAAGGCGCCAGACTTCCATACGTAGACCCTGAGGTGGTGCAGAGTCACTTGGAAGAACTGGATGCCTTTAAGTCGGCAGGACCGGATGGGCTCCATCCGAGGGTGCTGAAGGCACTGGCCGGCATCATTGCAGAGCCACTGGCGGGAATATTCGAACGCTCATGGCGCACAGGCCAAGTCCCGGAGGACTGGAAAAGGGCTAACATGGTCCCCATTTTCAAAAAGGGGAGGAAGGAGGACTCGGGCAACTATAGGCTGGTCAGTCTCACCTCCATCCTTGGTAAAGTCTTTGAAAAAATTATCAAGGCTCACATTTGTGAGAGCCCAGCAAGGCAAATTATGCTGAGGGGAAACCAGCATGGGTTTGTGGCGGGCAGATCGTGCCTGACCAATCTAGTCTCTTTCTATGACCAGGTTACGAAACGCCTGGACACAGGAGGAGGGGTGGATGTCGTATACTTAGACTTCAGGAAGGCCTTCGATACGGTATCCCACCCCATACTGGTGAACAAGCTAAGAGGCTGTGATGTGGATGACTACACAGTCTGGTGGGTGGCGAATTGGCTAGAGGGTTGCACCCAAAGAGTCGTGGTAGATGGGTTGGTCTCAACCTGGAATGGTGTGGGCAGTGGGGTCCCGCAGGGCTCAGTCCTTGGACCGATACTCTTTAATGTCTTCATCAGTGACTTGGGCGAGGGAGTCAAATGTACTCTGTCCAAGTTTGCAGATGACACAAAGCTATGGGCAGAAGTGGACACGCCGGAGGGCAGGGAACAGCTGCAGGCAGACCTGGATAGGTTGCACAAGTGGGCAGAAAACAACAGGATGCAGTTCAACAAGGAGAAATGCAAAGTGCTGCACCTAGGGAGGAAAAATGTCCAGCACACCTACAGCCTAGGGAATGACCTGCTGGGTGGCACAGAGGTGGAAAGGGATCTTGGAGTCCTAGTGGACTTCAAGATGAACATGAGCTGGCAGTGTGACGAAGCCATCAGAAAAGCCAATGGCACTTTATCGTGCATCAGCAGATGCATGACGAATAGGTCCAAGGAGGTGATACTTCCCCTCTATCGGGCGCTGGCCAGATAGAGGTTGTTCTTTGATTCCCTGAAATGTTTTTTCCCCTTGGCAGCCCCTTCCCCTCTCCTTACTATCAGACCCTACTCTCCCTGAGCACATGGAAATGAGAAGCAAATTTGAAAACGATAACCTTGAAATTAAATATGGCTGTAGCCCTTTGCATATGGTACCTGTGCACTTGGCTTATCTAGAACTGATGCACGTTACCTTTTTTTAAAATCCCCATGCCCCAGGACTATAAATGTTAAAAAAACGTATGCCATTTTCTTAGAAAAACACAGAACTGTAGTTTGATAATGTCTCATCCACAACACAAAAAAATTCCATCTGCTTTGACTGAACGATTGCAATGTGTGAGCCATATCCACCAGCTGAGCCATATCCACCTGCATAGCTTCATTGTGACACATATTTGAAAGAGAAATGGGACCAAACTGAAACATCAGACCCAAAGCCCTTCATATCTCCATTCCCCAGCTAGCTAGTGGCAATACAAGAAGACAGTTTTAATTCCTAGACTTGTTCTGTAAAAATCTCATCTACGTTCCTAACAATTAGTTCATTGTAAAGTAATTAATTTACCCATCTCCTATAAACATGACATCAGAAACTTTTTGGCGGATGGTCATTTATAAACAAGCCATCCCCTAAACTGTCTCTTTATTAACAGAATCCAAACATGTGTTTAAAGCATTACTCTTTTTTTATTAGCCAAGGTTAATTAAGCCCAGGCATGTAATGTAGCTATTGTCTTTAAACATAGCATCAGCTTTCAGGGTTACCGTGAACTTTCAGCAAGTACCTGTTAAAGCTCTGAGCATCTATATCAACAACACGAAGACATGTTTTCCCAGGCGTGGTTATTTTAAGACATTGTAAGACGTGGTTTATAATTTACATCATTTTCTCCAAACAAGATGTCTCACGGAAAGTCCCCAGCTGTGAAGGTTATGAAGGTTTCACAAATAAGCAACGAATTGGTATTTGGCAACAAAGCTAAAAGAATATTTTTTAAAAACTCAAAAGGAAAGGGGAAAAGCATTGGGATTTAGAAAGAAGTGTGCTCATATTGTCTCTTTTTCCTAGGTCTGCAATCCAGCTGCACAGCTAGCTGCATCCTTAATTGAAATACAACTTACCTATTGAGTAATACTGTACAGCCATTTATAAAAAAGGCTCAAAGCTGATAATGGGTCTGGTGTAATGCTTGCTGAATTCAATGGAAGGATGCCCTGTGCCTAGTAAAGAAGGCTGCAACATGCTGGAGGGGTTTAGATGTTGCTGATCCCACCTTGAAAGAGCATATGGACTTGATACCCTGTCACAGTCCCAGATGGACTACTTGTAATACATCAGGCCCCTCATTCACTCTCTACACGGTTTTCCCAGAGAACATCAAGTCAAGTACAAGGTCTTGGTCCTTATTGTCAAGATACTCAATGGCTTAGGCACAGTATAATCAAGATATCACATAAACCTCCAGTACGCAGACTGTGGTTGACAGCCAGGGGTAGATTTGGGGAGGATGGGGGGAGCAGTGATGCTATTGCACCCCTCTTTGACTTCTAGTCCATCCAAAGTTTAAAACCAGCTGCCTGGCAGTGGCAGCAGCATTTCTATTCAGGCAGCAATGATGGAATCAATTGACTTCATGGCTCATTAAAACAGACCTTATTCCTTCTAAAATCTACATTCCCGTTTTAATGACCCATTGTCCTTGTTAATAGTCTTGATGTTCCACCGATCAAGCTATCTTTTCTTCGGCAATTCTTCTGTTTACTAGCTGCTCCTGGTAATGTAGCTCCTATTTCACAGCCATGTAGACTGTTTATAACTCTAGAGGGTATAGAAGTAAATTTCAGTGAAGCATTAGAGGCACTGTCCAGCTGCTCAAGGCAACTAGACTGTTTTATGAATTTGAAAAAAGAGATGTCCATTTAATTTTTATGACTGCAGAACTAGCGAAACAACATTTTAAAATTATTTTTGCCTAGTTTGTTGTGGTTTTTATACATGATATTTGGCATAGCAAATTAATGCACATTCTAATATAGTCTTGTTTTCGCTTTGATCTTAAACTGAATAATATAGCCGTAGGCCTTTAGCATCTTAGTAAAGCTTTTTGTTTCTTTTTACCTGGAGAAAATGTGTTGTGTTATATGTGATGACAAACAATACTATATGCATCACCTTTTCAAAAATCCGAGATCTGCTCTTCTTGTCTGCTATGCTGTCAGGGCTCCATAGACTTTTGTACCATAAAGGTAAGCCCTGTAAAGAAAGAGCTATTTAGAGAAACTATAGAGCAAATGTCTCTAGGAACTACAGGACCACCAGAAACCTGCAAGATTCCCTTCCTTGACCTGCCTTCTTACACAAACACAGAGCAGAATTCATGTTTAAATAAAGCCCCCAATAAAAATCTAACACACCAAGACATTTTTTTGGTAATATCTTTTATTGGTCCAATACGAGTTCACCAAAAAATCCAGCCTCTTGCTTCTCACTTATTTCCTGGACCGTCATAGGTCTAACAGCACTCCAACCCTTCTAATAAACCAAAAGACTCTACTTCCCATACCATTCTTCTCTTTGGGAGAAGATGAGAGGTAGAAAATATCACACACAAGAGAACATGGTTTGCATCAGACCATCTCCTTTCAGTTACACTTGTACAAATAATTCATTTGTTCCAGTGGAGTAAAGGTAGAACAGCACAAAATAGTCAAAGCAAAAGTGAAAAACAGGAGACGTAACTAGAAGGCTCCCTGAGGTCTGTGAAATAGGGACCAGATTTTTTTCCATCTATTAGGCACATCTGTGGACTTAGATGCTACGTGCTATTCTATTCCACCCAGTTCAAGTCCCTGAAAATCCTATAATACAAAAAGTAGGGGGTGCTCTTCTTCCTTGCTACTGTTTCATGATTCAGTCTCAAGGGTCAAATGACAGAGGGTTACAAGAGAAGATGCAATATGGATTTTTAGAGACTTGAAAAGTAGGGCTGTGCGAAGCTTTGTCACTGATTTGATTCGGCAGAGATTCGGCTTGATTTGGTGGCCGAATCTCCGGATCCAAATCGAATCAGGAGACCCTTTAATCTCTATGAATCGAATCAGAACCCTCTGAATCGATTCAGAGAGATTTGGAAAGATTTGGCAATTCGGACATAGACACAGCTTTAAATGTTTTTTCTACATACCTCAAGGTAGTAGGCGGCTCATGAGTACTGCGATGCTGGGGTGGGTGGAGTGCCCCACAGGAGTGTGGGAGGGCTCCCCATTGCACTCAGCAGCAGACCTGGAAGTGAACCAGAAGCACTTCTAGTCTACTTCTGGGTCTGCTGGGAAGCGAGCAGGGCCACCCCCCTGCCCCTCCCCGCTTGGCAACTGGTGCCTCCTGGGTCTGGGGGGGCACCTGGCATGCTCCCCAGTGGACCCAGAAGTGAACCAGAAGTACTTCTGGTCCACTTCCAGGTTCACCACCAAAATGGGGGGGGGGGGGGGCCACGCTCCTGTGGGATGCTCCATCATCACAGCATTCATGAGCGACACCTGCTACCTCGAGGTATGCAGAAAAAAACATTTAAAGCTGTGTCTGGCTGAATCGCTGATTTTCTGAATCAGCATCGAATCTTCAGATTCGAATTCAGCCAAATCGAATTGGAGATAGTGATCCGAATCAATGAATCAAATCACTGTCTCTGATTCAAGCCAAATCTGAATCGAATAGGGCACATTTCACACACCCCTATTGAACAAGTGGAATAGAACAGCACTTAGGCATCTTAAAGCCACTTAGATGCTCAACTGGTGGAACAGAATCTGGTAAATGAATTTGGCCCAGTTTTGAATAAACCCTGGTCAATTTAAGGTTGAAAAGCAGGTGCTAATCAGTTATCCAGGCTGAGGTTTGCTTTGAGACCTAATATTGATCCTCTGGCTCTCTTTTTGCTCCAATGGCAGAAACTGTATTTCCAGTGATCACAACTCAGTGGGGTGACAGGGAAAAAATTTAAAGCAGATGATGCAAGCAACAGCCAGCACTATACTATTTCTGAAACCAGTAACAACTTAACTAAATGAACTGCTGTTCAATGGGAAGAGATCATTTGGTTCCTGCCTCAGCTTCCCTGTTTTGTAAAGAGGTTTCTCATCCATCAGGCCAATAGAGCAGCTCTGTATCCCTTCCCATGAGTCTTTGGCTTCTCTGTTTGGTTGATCAACATACGGTGTCATTTCCTTTCTATGTGATGAAAACACTTATCTACTAGGTACTCATCTGAGGCAACCACCCTATTTCCCATAGGCCACCAAACTACTACAGATGGCAGCTATGTTTGCTTAGCTTTGGTTGGTTAAGCTTTGGTAAAATTTGAGCCACTGACTTAACCAAAGACTGAAATTAGATAGATACATGTGTGCTTAGATGTGGAAAAGTTTTCAGATTCAATATTAATCTCTTAAGCCAAAACTTCTGCAGTCATCAAAAGAAATGAAATTTGAGGTTTCATTACAAATATTTTTTTTAATCTCTTGATGAACACAAGAATCTGACCTGGATCTGGTGCAGATTTCAGTGGAAGTCCTAAAATTTCAAATGAGGCCATGACAAAGGCTATTAAAAATAAAAATAGTCCCACTAAAAAGCTGAAGGTCACGAGATGAGCCATGAGTCACCTGGAAACAGAAAATTCTGTCAGACGAAAGGAAAGGAAATGAAGAAATGGAATCGGCCTACACAGTAGGCCACTGTGTTTCATTTAAAATGCGTGGCATATTTGAAGAAATCATACCATAGTGCCTCTATAATTATCTGCATAATAGTTAACACATTACTAGTGTTCATCTCAAAATAGTACTATACAGTTGAAAGCTTTCATGAAAAAGAACCTTGGATTTCCCCTAGAAATCTGAAAGTGGAGACAAGGCTGACTGACATCTTTTCTTGTTTAATTAGCATTGACTTCTTACAGGAAGATGGTTAAAGGATCTTCAGGCAAACCTTGATATGCCAGTGAAAGAGCCCTACCAATTCAGAAAAGTGGTTCAAGTCAAGGTACATACTTGCCATACTTCCTTGGGCTACAAGTTTCTTGGAGGATTACGTTGAGTCAACCCTCAAATGCCAGATGCTACAGAAAGCCATCTATGTCACACGGCATCTAGTAGTTTTCTTTTGGAGGATTCAGTCCACAATGCATTCAACACCTCTTCAGTTTGGCTGAGCTCAGTGGATAGTGAAGGAGCTAAGAAAGTTATGGAGGGCATGTATTATGTCACAAGTTTGGATCCAGGGAGGATGCTGGATCCATAATCCATTAGCCAGAGGTTAGTGGGGAGTGCTCTGAGAATTTGTCATCTTAGAGATGAGATGTAAACCCAGAAGTGCTGAACTATTGTGGTCATACCATGGCACTTAATATAGGGGTGTGAACCATGAAGTTCTGGCCAAGTCTCAGCTCTGGTCATTAGCCTGCCTCCTAAACTTGTGTAACGTGTTGCTGTGAAACGTTAAACAGAAAAATAAATCATAATATTTCAGTCATGGGTGAAGTGAAATGTATATATTCCATTTATAACAGAGACATCATAAGGCCTAATTAATGTTCATGAAGGGCCAAATCCTAGTCCTTCTAAAAAAGGAACCGATGTGGGTTTTGTCTAAATCATGAAATGCAAACCCATTCCACCCTGCACAGCAGCCACAAAGGCACTAAAGACATCGATTTTTTATACATCCATTTTGGCCATTTCAGTAGGCTTAAAAGGTACGTACCGCCATTTATGATGTCACAATTCTATTCTGCCTGGAACATGTCCAAATTCCATTTAAGTCCCAATAGGTTCGCAAGGTGGGCAGCTCAAAACCCGATGGCATTCAAAACAGAGAAATGCAAGGTGCTCCACCTTGAGAAAAAAATATCGACATCATACTTATAGGCTTGGCAGTGCTACACTCACTAGCACCATGACCAAAAGAGACCTGGGGGTCACGATTGACCACAAGATGAGCATGAGCCACCAATATGATGCTGCCGCTGGCAAAGCAAACAAAACCCTGGCTTACATCTACCGATGCATCTCAAGCAAGACCCAGGAAGTCATCCTCCTGCTTTACTCCACCCTGGTGAGGCCACAACTGGAATACTGTGTCCAGTTCTGGGCTCTGCACTTTAGAAAGGACATGGAGAAGCTTGAGAGAGTCCAGAGGAGAGCCGCGCATGTGATTAGAGAACAGGCCTTATGAGGACAAGAGAACAGGCCTTATGAGGAGAGGCTAAGAGGCATGGGGCTCTTCAGGCTAGAGAAGCGAAGGCTCGGGGGGGGTGGGAGGGGGTGGCTGCCTATACGTATAGATGGGGTGAGCATCAGGAACTGGGAGAACATCTGTTTACCAGGGCACCCCAAGGGAAGACAAGGTCCAAAGGTCACAAACTCTGGGAAGACTGTTTTAAGCTGGGCATAAGAAAAAAAATTCTTTACTGTCTTTGTCCCCAGAGCCTGGAATAGACTCCCCCCAGAAGTGCTCCAAGCACCTAATCTGGACACGTTCAAGAAACACTTGGATGCCTATCTTGCTGGGATCATTTGACCCCAGCTGACTTCCTGCCCCTTGGGCGGGGGGCTGGACCCAATGATCTTGCAAGGTCCCTTCCAGCCCTAATGTCTATGAAAGCTATGAAAAACCCATGAGTATAGATTGTATGGAGGAAGGAAAGCTCCTTCCAATCAATAGCTTAGTAATTAGGATACTTGCCCAGGAAATGGGAGACCTGGATTCCTGACCTTCCTCTACCAGAACCTGGGCCTAGAACCTAAGACTGCTACTTCCTGTGCAAATGCTCTAACTACTTACCTACTGGGCTAAAAGGTAGGTGGAGGTTTCTCCTCCATTATTATTTAGATGTCTCCTAAAAAGTGAGCTGGATCCTCATATGGCATAGCTAAGAAAGGGTTCTCCATTGAAAGAATAGGAGAGAATTACATACTTTCTCAGTGGATTAGGGTCAGCAAAGACTGCCTGTTGTCAGACAGAAGAGCTACATACCTGTGCAGGGTGGACTGGGATTGATTTCTGGTGGTGCAGTAGGCAGCCCATTGAGAAACTAGAAGAGATGTGCATCTCCGTGGGTGGGGTGGGACTGTGACCTAATTTTCACCTGGCAATGAGAAAGGTTTAGAGGTGAAATAGGACTTGCACCAAAGTGATCTGGGGATTGATAGGTAATGCTAGAGAAGTATAAGATATTACTGTTTTCATCCAAGCTCTTTCTGTCATACAGATGTCAAACCAGATCCTCCATTGGTTTAGACTGGCATAGCTTCATTGACCTTAATGGCAAAAGAATCAATGGCGCGATGCCAACTTGTGCCAGCCAAGGAGTTATCCCATTATCTTTCAAAGCAGAATATTCACGTAAGAGGCTGTATAATAATCCTCAGCCCCAGAGACTGGATTTCTAAAGGTTTCGTTTTACACTGCAGCTCTCAATCAAGGGACCTCCCTTTGACTGATTGAACTGCTGTTTCCTAACCGCATGATAATAAGCAGCGTGGAAACTACCACAGTGGAGGTAAAACCACTAAAGGTTCATACCGAAGGCTGCAAAGGTCAATGCAAAGGCAGTAATTGGAACACATTGATTACAACGATATTAAAAAGCTCTTCATAAGGCAATGAGTTAGTGAGTGAAAGGCCAGTAAGATAAATCAGGCCAGCTCTTTGTCAACCACCGAGAGCCCTGGTGCAGTTCTGCCACGTAAGCACTAAAACAGGATTGTTTGAATCTCCTCAGGGGCTGGGAGCTCGGGGGGGTCATCCCTGTCTAAACCTTCCCAGTCAAGCATCTGTCTAACCCACTCTTAAAAGCGTCCAAGAATGGAAATGCCATGCCCTCTCTAAGAAATCTGTTCCATTTTTTAATCGGTGCTTTCCAATATCCAACCTAAAATTCCTTTGTTTGGATTTAAGACCGTTACTTTTTGTCCCGTCTCCTCCACAGAAAACAGTCTATCACTATCACCTCTTTATAACTATCTTTCAGGTATTTGAAGACTATTTTCAAGTCTGCTCCCCAGACTAAATATAGGTGATTCTTCTCTACTGTGGGTAAGGGTGGGGTGCATCCAGGAAACAGATCCACTCCTATTCCACATATGGGAGTTTGACTCAGTCCCACCCCTAACAACCTCCCTAGCATTCTGCATGTGTATTCAAGGCCTACCCAGGGAGGATGATGCGTCCCTTGTAAAGAAATGGAGGGAGCTTTGTGTGATGAATAATGACTTGCATGGAGCCTATAAGAGCCTAGAAGCTGTTCTGATAAAGAACAAAGAAAATACTTCTCTGCTGACTATTGCCTCCTGCAGATCATTTTTGTACACTGGATAATGTTTTCATAAAGATTAAGTTACAGAATTTACCAGGCACGCCACAGTGAAGGCTTCCTTATCAATCCATTATTTAATAGCTACTTCTTTCATTGGTCGAGAACGCAGAACACACATTCAAGCAAAGGAGTTGTTATTTTTATCATGAGATGTTGCAACAATGGGATTAGGAATCATCTGATGATCCTGGAAGAAAGCAAATTAAAGTATTGGTTTAATCATGCTCACAGACCCTCTCATCAGCCCTAGAAGCTACGTGCTGAGAGAGATGCATGGTATTTAAATTACAAGATAAATGATATATTCTTAGTAAAAGAAACAACCAACTACACTCCCAGAGCGAGTGACCAGTAGGCCTTATTTCTGTGTATACAGGAAATCAGTAACTCTAGAGTCCAAGAGTTTCTATATATAAGAAACACTGATATACAAGATGCTGAGGCTGGCTGGAGCATGCTAATTAGCATGCTCCAGCAGACCTAATTAATCAAGTCTTCTCCAATGCAGTGTAATTGCAGTGCATCAGAGCAGCTTCCAGGCATGTCTACAGGCACCCATAGGTACTTCACCAGCTTGCTCCAGGCCAAGCAACTTCCCCAGCAATGATCCTCATTGACAGACAGGAGCTGGAGAACACTGAACACTTTGCAGACTTCAGCAGCCATCTCTCACAGAAGGCCAATATGCAGTATAGCATCTGATGTGCCAGCTCTGCCTTTGGAAGATTGTATCATCATGAGTTCAATGGTCATGATATCAGGACTCAAACAAAGCTCCTATTATACAAGGCGGTGGTAAGCCAAACTCTTCTCTATGGCAATGAAGCTTGGGTGACCTATAGCAACCACCTGAAAAGCCTAAAAGACCTTCCACCAGTGCTACCTCCAGAAGATCCTTGGCACAAACTGGGAGGATCGTTGCACAAATGCCAGTGTCCTCACCAACACTAACACCATCAGTATGGAAACATTGATTGCCCAACATCAGCTGCAGTGGACAGGGTGTTATGTGCACATGCCTGATGTACATTTACTGAAACAACTGCTATACTCCCAACTCAGCTAATGACAAAGGACACGAGGGGGCCAGAGGAAATGCTTCAAGGATACCCTCAAGGCAAACAAAGAAACATGGCATTGACATCACAAACTGGGAAAAAACAAACCGGGACAGGACTACATGGTGATGCCTATTACCAACAACCAGAAAGCTCCATGAGCTCAGAGGATTTCATAGTCTCTCCAAACACACACTTCACCTCATGGGTGCAAGCAGTAACCCAAAGCACACGGCACCAGGGCTGTGCAAAACGGGCCCTATTCGATTCGGATTCAGATTCAGCCTGTGATTCGATTCATTGATTTGGATCACTGTCCCTGATTCAATTCAACCGAATCTGAAGATTCGATGTTGATTCAGTGAATCAGCGATTTGGACACAGGCACAGCTTTAACAGTATTTTTCTATGTACCTTGAGGTAGCAGCATGGCTCATGATCGCTGCAGTGCTGGGGTGCATGAAATGTCCTACAGGAGTGTGGGGCAGGGGGGGGCCTCCACATGCTCAGCAGCGAACCCAGAAGTACTTCCAGTCCACTTCTGGGTCTGCTGGGGACCGTGCTGGGGGCACCCTCGTACCTCCCTGGCTCAGCAATCGGCCATCGGGGGACCCCAGTGCCCCCCCCAGACCCAGGAGGCACCAGTCACCAAGCCAGGGGGACACAGGAGAGGCCCCCAGCACACTCCCTGGTGGATCAGGAAGTGGACCGGAAGTGTTTCCGGTCCACTTCTAGGTCTGCTGCCGAGCGTGCTGGGAAGCCCCCCATGCTTCTGTGGGACACTGCATCTATCCCAGCATCACAGTGTTCAGAGCCCCTGCTACCTAGAGGCACGTGGAAAAAAACATCTAAAGCTGTATCTACGTATGAATCGCCGAATCGATTCGCAGAGATTAAAGGTTCCTCGGATTCAATTCAGATTTAGCCACCGAATCAGGCTGAATCTCCACAGAATTGGATCAGGGACTGAAGCTTCGCACAACCCTACATGGCACTTCTAATTATGATCTGAGGTCTTGCAGTCCCTTTACTATTGCAGAGTTCTGCGCATGAAACGTTGGTGGACCCGAGTAAGGGCTATTCAGTGAACAGAAGCCCAAGAAAATGCTTGGATTCTACATGACTATTTGGAAACAGGAAAGTATATGACACTTATTTATTTAACAAATTTCATTACATAAGCTCTACTGTTAAAAGTCTGAGCTTTGAAATAAAAGTGACTTTGTTCTTCTGTGCTAATGAACTGGAACCCTTTGACATTTTCCCCGCTTTATGTCAGTGAAATATGCAACTTGGTCTTCCAAAATCCCCTAAACACTTTGAGTAATGTAATTAACAGCCACCATAGTTTATTTTAATCCTCCAGCAGAGAGAGATTCTGTTTACCTCACAAGAAGCTGGCTTTCGTGTTGTTGTGTTAGATCCTTCCAACATTTCAATTTACATTTCCAAGTCAATCCCCTATCATGATAAATCACTATATGGCAGCTTCCCTGGAAAAAAAGCTTTCATCTACTCCAGGCATATCTGAGAGAGGATAAAAGATATTTTGGTAATAGAACACCTGTTTTGCTATTTCTTTAAAAACTTTTTTCTTTAAAGTGAATTCCAATGCAGATGAAAGGTGCCAAGGTTGATCGTTTGAGAGACTGAATCCTCTGTTTAGCCACCTAACAGGTTCCCTCTGCTGTCGTAAAGGAGGAATGAACATGCACACAAGCTATTTCTTAGCTTCTTAAAGCTTATGAGTAAAAAGTCTCTCTCTCAAAATGCCTTGCCTGGGGTAATTTAGGTCCCACACAGGACCTAAATTAAAGCCAATGTGGTCCCCATCTTTAAAAAAGGGAGGAGGGAGGACCCGGGCAACTATAGGCCCATCAGTCTTACCTCAATCCTGGGGAAACTGTTTAAGAAGATCATCGAGAAGCACATCTGTGATGGGCCGGCATCAGGGATGATGCTCAAGGGCAACCAACATGGTTTCATTGGGGCGGGTCATGTCAGACCAACCTGATTGCCTTTTACGATCAGGTCACAAAAGCATTGGATGCAGGTGTAGCCGTGGATGTAGTCTTTCTGGACTTCAGCAAGGCCTTTGACACTGTCGATCACCCCATTCTCATTAAAAAACTAGGCGACTGTGGCATTGATGCCTACATGGTCAGATGGATTGCAAATTGGCTGAAGGGTCATACTCAGAGGGTGGTGGTGGACAGGTCATATTCGACCTGGGGGGGGAATGGGCAGCAGAGTCCCCCAGGGCTCGGTCCTTGGGCCCACACTGTTCAATTTCTTTATCAGCGATTTGGATGACGGGGCGAAAAGCAACCTGTTCAAATTTCCTGATGATACCAAAATTTGGGGTGAGGTGGGCATGCTAGGAGGGAAGGAAAGACTGCAGAAAGACCTGGATAGGTTGCAGGGGTGGGCTAACAAAAACAGGATGCGTTTCAATACTGACAAGTGCAGGGTGCTGCACTTGGGCAGTAGTAACCAGCAGCACACTTATAAGATGGGAAACTCCCTTTTTGAGAGCACGGAGGCAGAAAGGGATCTTGGAGTCATCATTGACTCCAAGATGAACATGAGCCGACAATGCGAGGTCACGGTCGGCAGGGCTAACCGGACCCTATCGTGCGTCCACAGGTGCATCACAAGCAAGGCCAAGGAGGTGATCCTCCCCCTCTATATGACACTGGTCAGGCCCCAGCTGGAGTCCTGTGTCCAGTTCTGGGCACCGCACTTCAAGAGGGATGTGGACAACATTGAGAGGGTCCAGAGGAGGGCCACCCACATGATCAGGAGGCAGCAGGGCAGACCCTACAATGAGAGGCTACGGGACCTGAACCTGTTCAGCCTTCACAAGAGAAGGCTGAGGGGGGACCTGGCGACCGTCTATAAACTCACTAGGGGGGACCAGAAGGGTTTGAGGGAGACCTTGTTTCCCCTAGCGCCCCCCGGGATAACAAGGAATAACGGCCACAAGTTGTTGGAGAGTAGGTTTAGATTAGACATCTGTAGGAACTACTTCACAGTCAGGGCGGCTAGGATCTGAAACCAACTTCCAAGGGAAGTGGTGCTGGCTCCTACCCTGAGGGTCTTTAAGAAGCGGCTTGATGCCTACCTGGCTGGGATCATTTGAGCTCAGTTTTCTCCTGGCCAGGCAGGGGGTCGGACTTGAAGATCTACAAGGTCCCTTCTGACCCGGCTTCTATGAATCTATGAAAGCTGTTCAAGTCATTGAATCTTTCTGTTGAGTCCAAAGGGCTTTGGATCAGAAACAGACTAAGTCCTTCCAAGACCTTCAATGCAGGATTTCAGTGCAGATGTAGGGATCAGTTTGGATGATGCACAAAGTAGACATGGGACAAGGTTAAGATCCAGAACACACTGAAACTAGAATACAGGGCTTGAGACCAAGTCATGTGTAGACTAGAATTTGGGTTCTAGACTTCAGTTAATGCAGTAAGATATAAATGATGATGAAATCATCAATCAATCAATCTATCCCACCCCATACTGGTGAACAAGTTAAGAGGCTGTGATGTGGATGACTGCACAGTCCGGTGGGTGGCGAATTGGCTAGAGGGTCGCACCCAAAGAGTCGTGGTAGATGGGTCGGTCTCGACCTGGAAGGGTGTGGGCAGTGGGGTCCCGCAGGGTTCGGTCCTTGGACCGATACTCTTTAATGTCTTCATCAGCGACTTGGACGAGGGAGTCAAATGTACTCTGTCCAAGTTTGCAGATGACACAAAGCTATGGGGAGAAGTGGACACGCTGGAGGGCAGGGAACAGCTGCAGGCAGACCTGGATAGGTTGCACAAGTGGGCAGAAAACAACAGGATGCAGTTCAACAAGGAGAAATGCAAAGTGCTGCACCTACGGAGGAAAAATGTCCAGCACACCTACAGCCTAGGGAATGACCTGCTGGGTGGCACAGAGGTGGAAAGGGATCTTGGAGTCCTAGTGGACTCCAAGATGAACATGAGCCGGCAGTGTGACGAAGCCATCAGAAAAGCCAATGGCACTTTATCGTGCATCAGCAGATGCATGACGAATAGGTCCAGGGAGGTGATACTTCCCCTCTATAGGGCGTTGGTCAGACTGCAGTTGGAGTACTGCGTGCAATTCTGGGCGCCACACTTCAAGAAGGATGCGGATAACCTGGAGAGGGTACAGAGAAGGGCAACTCGTATGGTCAAGGGCCTGCAGACCAAGCCCTACGAGGAGAGACTAGAGAAACTGGACCTTTTCAGCCTCTGCAAGAGAAGGTTGAGAGGTGACCTTGTGGCTGCCTTTAAGTTCATCACGGGGGCACAGAAGGGAATTGGTGAGGATTTATTCACCAAGGCGCCCCCGGGGGTTACAAGAAACAATGGCCACAAGCTAGCAGAGAGCAGATTTAGACTGGACATTAGGAAGAACTTCTTCACAGTTCAAGTGGCCAAGGTCTGGAACGGGCTCCCAAGGGAGGTGGTGCTCTCCCCTACCCTGGGGGTCTTCAAGAGGAGGTTAGACGAGTATCTAGCTGGGATCATCTAGACCCAGCACTCTTTCCTGCTTATGCAGGGGGTCGGACTTGATGATCTATTGAGGTCCCTTCCGACCCTAACATCTATGAATCTATGAAAATCTCACAAAATCAGTGATTCCCATGAGCTGTGGAAGTCATAGTCTAGGAAACACAGATCCCCTTCAAGTGACTCATTGAACTCTACAAAATGATTCAGCATCAGGGACAGGGATGCAATACAGAAGTTCTTGGCCCCTTACACTAAAGTCAAACTATTCATCATTGTATGGGCCAGATTCAGACATTCCTACTCAAGTTAACTAGCAATTCTTTTTCCTAGGAAGACTCATTCTTTTCAGCTGAATGATTCATGGACTATACTCAAAAAAAAATCTAGCCCTAAATTTGTACCAATATATAGACAGACTAGCCAAAGCACCCATTCTTTGCCTGTATTACTATTTTTGTAAATGCGGTGTTTATTTATTAGTACTTAGTACAACATATTGAGGTAAAAAATATTGTTTATTTTTAAAGCACATAGTTAAATATATTTAATATTTAACATGGAGCAAAAAAAAGGCAAGTGTCAATATAATAATGACAATTGAAGTGAATTCACAGCATCCAAAATGTAGTGGCACCAGTTTGTTACATAAGAAGCGAAGTAATCCCAGTCAATGGAAGCCTCAAAAAGTGTCAAGTGAAAAATAACCCACCTATAATTTTCTTCAGGTGGTATTCAGTGATTTTGGAGGGTTAAGTAGATCGAACCAGCCATTCTCGAGTTATAAGCGAACATACATACATACACTTCATTTTCTATATATAGATCTGTAGCCTTCCTTCCTACCTAACTTTTTCTATAGATGTAATTAACTGGTATATTAATGGTCATATGCTGCATTTCCCTCTCCCTTGCTATATGCAGCTCCTATAAAAATTACTGAATGATCCTTAAGTGGACTGATTCTTTTTTATTCAACTGTTTATCATTCTTTCTATGATTAATCCAGACCAGGTCATGAGTGACTACAGGGCTCTGGGCTCAAGGGGTTGGGAAGCCCGGGTAGTCTTTTCTTTTGTGCTCCCTGTTGCAGGCCATGGTCCCAGAAGGGAAAGATGCATAGAGGAAGTGAACTGGCAACTCTGAGACTGGTGCCACCATGAAGACTTTGGATTTCTTTACTACAGTGTGCACTTCAGGGAGAGAGGACACCTAGGAAAGGACAGCATCCACCTCATGAGGAAAGGTAAGTCCCTGTGCACAACCAGGATGGCCGATCTTCTGGACAGGACTTTAAACTAAGATTGCTGGGGGATGGGGGTGCACAAATTAAAACAGGAACCAACATACAAGTAAGCCCAGTAGATAGAGACATGGGGAAAGCCACTCTTGCAGGAGCTGAGGGAATAGTTCTCCATCAGCAGGACAGGAAGACTAGGCCCTCAGTAGGAGGACTCAGGTGCCTATATACTAATGCCAGGAGCATGGGGAACAAGCAGGAGGAGCTAGCCCTCCTACTCTCCAGTGTGCATTATGATCTAGTAGGGATTATGGAGATCTGGTGTGACTCCTCACATGACTGGAGTATAGCTATAAAGGGCAACACCCTGCATAGAAGGGACTGGGTGGGGAAGAAAGGTGGAGGCATTGCTCTCCATGTGAAAGAGCAGTACACCTTGGAGGCTGACATCAGCTCCAAAAATGGACAGTTGGAAACTCTCTGGGTCAAGTTGCAGGGGGAGGGGGACATGGCGAGAGAGACCTAAATGTAGGTGTATACTACAGGCCACCAAACCAGGGGGAGGAATTTGATCTGGAGTTCACCCAAGAATTGACTAAGGCTGCACACGCACAGGACATGGTCGTCACAGGTGACTAATTATCCAGACATCTCCTGGAAGGAACACTCAGTCAAGTTGGATCAGTCACGATCCTTCCTGACCTGTGTCGTGGAGCTCTTCCTGACTCAGGAGATGCATGGGCCAAACAGAGGTGATGCTCTGCTAGAATTGGCCCTGGCCAAAGGAGATGACCTGGTGACCGATGTAAATATAGAGGGAAGTCTGGGTGACAGCAACCACAAAACCATCATGTTCACTGTCCAAAGTAAGGCAGGCAAATTGGATAGCAGGATTGAAATCTTGAACTTCTAAAATGCAAATTTTAACAAGCTTAAGTCACTAGTAGGGCAAGTGTTACCAGGGACCGAAGGTGAAAGGTGTGCAAAGAATGGTTTTCCCTTAAAGACGCAATCCTTGAAGCACAAAGGAAGTCCATTCCCATGTGGAGAAAAGGTAACAGAAGGGGTGGGAAGCCCTCTTGGCTAAACAGTGAAATTATGGTCCTCTTAAGAAAAAAGAAAGAGGCTTATAAACAATGGAAGCTCAGGGTAGGCCCCAAGGAGGACTATTCCACTACAGCCATCATTTGCAGGGAAGAGATAAGACAGGCTAAAGCAGTGACCGAACTTAGATTAGCAACAGGAATCAAGGACAACAAGAAACCCTTCTTTAGGTACATAGGGAACAGGAGGAAAACAAATGGGAGTGTGGATCCATTGCTCAACAACTCAAGAGACCTGCTTACCAGCACCCAGGAGAAAGTTGAACTCCTGAATGACTCCTTCACCTCGGTCTTTCACTTGAACAAGGGGAAAACCATGCCATGTAGAGTAAAGGATGAGCACAGTAGGAATAATCACCTTCCTACTATTGCCATAGAATTAGTGTATGACTATTTAATAAAATTACAAGTCACTGGGATCGGATTATCTTCCTCCAAGAGTGCTGAAGGAGCTGGCTGAAGTTAAACCCCTGGAAAAACTCTTCCACAGCTTCTGGCACTCTGGAGAAGTCCCTGAGGACTGGAAGAGGGCCAATGTTGTGCCCATCCACAAGAAGGGTAGGAGGGAGGATCCAGGTAACTATAAACCAAATCAGCTAACTTTCATCCTAGGGAAAATCCTAGAATAGTTCATCAAGGAGTCTATCTGCAATAAGCTTGCAGCAGGTAAGATTGTGAACAACATCCAGCATGGCTTCATCATGGGCAGGTCTTGCCTTACCAACCTCATCTCCTTCTATGACCAGGTAACTCGTCACCTGGATACGAGAGAACAGGTTGACATTGTATTCCATGATTTCCAAAAGGCGTTTGATCTAGTATCCTACAATGTCCTCTCGAGAAAATTGGAGGATTGTCGGCTTAACTCTGAGACAGTCAGGTGACTGAGAAACTGGCAGCAGGATAGGACCCAGAGAGTCATAGTGAACAGATCTGCGTCATCCTGGCAAGAAGTGGGCAGCGGTATCCCACAGGGGTCAGTGCTCAGTCTAGTACTTTTCAACATCTTTATTAACCATTTGGATGTGGGGGTGAAGAGCTCGCCGGCCAAGTTTGCAGACAACACCAAGTTATTGGGAAGGGTGTTCATGCTTGAAGATAGGCTGCAGATACAGGCGAACTGAGACAGGCTGGCAAGTTGGACGGACCGGAACCCGATGAATTTCAGTGTCAAGAAATGTAAAGTGCTCTACCTCAGAATGAGCAACCCCCAACACACCCAGCACCATGAATGAAAGGGATTTGGGGGTAATAATAGACCACAGTATGAATAGGAGCCAGCAGTGCGATGCTGTAGCCAGTAGGGCAAATAATACCCTGGCATACATCAATTGATGCATCTTCAGCAAAGCCAAGGAGGCGATTCTTCCGCTCTACTCAGCACTGGTGAGCCCGCAGCTGGAGTCCGGGCACCACACTTTAACAAGGACATGGACAAGCTTGAGAGAGTCCAAAGAAGAGCCACCCATATTCTCAAAGTCTTGCATGGCAAGCTATATGAGGGAAGACTGAGGGATCTGGGACTCTTCAGCCAGAAGAAAAGAAGGCTGAGAGGGGACCTGGTACCAGCTTACCACTACACTATGGGAGTACATCAAGGGCTCAGTGAGCAACTATTCACCAGGGCACCCGAGGGGAAAACCAGCAGTAACGGCCACAAACTCCTGAAAGATCGATTCAGGCTCAACATTAGGAAAAACTTCTTAACAGTCAGTGTGTCTAGACTGTGGAATAAGCTCCCTCCAGAGGTGGTGCAATCACCCAACCTGGAAATCTTCAAGAGAAGACTAGACAGTCAAGGAGACCTAATGGCGATGTTTTGGGTACCTTCAAATTACTTAAATAGGGAGCAAGTTCATAAGGGCTTGCTTATGCTTAGCAAAGATATAATACTCTATACATACAACATAACATCACCAAAAGAAGCATGCACTTGCTTTTTCTGCTGGGAATCATAATCCAAATGTGATAACCATATGATATCCACTGCAATCAGTGGATATGCTAAAACTGTTGGCACGAACCAGTTAAAACAGTTCATCATTTTTCTGATCTGCCAAGATCTTGGTTGAAATTTGTTAAGAGATTTCCCAACCCTGCTCCTCTAATTACAAACTGGCTGACTGGCTTTTTTCTAGCTAAAAGAAATTGCAGATGTGACTTTAAAAAACTGTGTCCCATTATTATTATTTTTCATATGTGTTTGATAGTCCATATGGAGGGTCCAAAAGAGATAGTTACTGGACAAGTTTCAAGTTCCAAGCAGATCACTGGAATCAATTTTCTTCCCCGAGATGTGTCCTCACCCATCTCTTGAGAAGCTTCTCAGCCAAAGACTTTATTGGCCAAATACAACTTTTTCCAGGACGTTTAGCTCTTTTAATGTCGAGCTTCTCTTTTACAGGCAACCTGGAATCTGAACACTATGGGATGTATATTCACAGCTGTAAATCACCGAGACATTGTCTACTTTGATCAAACTGAAACACTGAATTCAAAGCTTATTTTGCTACTTACTGTTTGCTAGAGTTTGTTATTTAAAAATGAACATTAAAAATCATTACTGGGTACACATGAGCTCAGCAACTCAAAGTCAGGCCATGGCAAGTACTCAGATGCAGATGTAGAAGTCTTGCTTCAGTATCCCAGTTTTGAAAATGATGGTTTTGGATAGATACTCCCTGTGGGAACCTCTACTTTTGAATTTTTTTCTATCCCAACCTAGAAATCCAAGCCTTTTTCAGGTTCCAGACATACTGGGCTGCTATACTTTTGCAGGGCTCAAGGGAAATTCTGCACCTGATATTTTTTGATGCAAATAGCAAGTCCCCTGGTTTCACTAAGTTGTAGCTCAGCTCCCCCATGTCAGAAGCTCAGGGCTTTAAAGGAGAATGAATGCTGTAAAAAGTAGTACATGAAAAACTGGTTTTGCTGGGAGAGTCCCCCTTCCTGTCTTGCATACACAGGATGTTCTGGAGAGAGGCAGGAGGCAGAACTCAGAACAACTCATCTTCTTTTTCTTTTCCACATAACAGGGACCGTCAATTCAACAATGAGTCATGGTTACTGGATGAACACACCAGGGCTTCTGTTTCGAGATGGTTCATTTGGGATCATCAGCTCATTTTGTGCCCCAACACTTTGCCTCACACAAAATACACAGAGCTGGAGGTGTTACAGAATAGTTCCTCCGAAGTTAAACCGATGCCTCAGCTCAGATATTTTGGTAGGCTGGGAGGTGAACAATTCAGGTCTCATTTCCCAATTAGGACCTTGCCATGGTTGGAATTGTTGAGTAAGTGAAATCAGACCAAGCAGCATGGCCCTCTTCTCCCCTCTACACCTCCTCTGTATAGGACTAAATAACCAGTAGGACTGCTCATCATTCCTCATTTAGCCTGGGCAGAGGAGCTGGGCAAGGGCCATAGGCCCAAGAAGTCATTCAGATATTGAAACCCAAGGAGCTGCCTCCCTTTCTATCTCTTCCCTGTGGGCAGCACAGGAGGACATCCATTGCCCCATACAGAAACTCTAGGCTGCCTTTTTCCCAAAGGGAAGGGCAGTAAATGGCCAGAAAAGCAGCTAATCCCAGGTAAAAGAAAATTGGCGTCTCCATCCCAATTGAGGGAAAGGTGAAAAGCCACTCCACAAATTGGGACAGAGATGGGAGAAAACTCTGAGCACCTCCCTCAAGAGTACAGAAGAGAGAAAGCTGTGGGCTGCACTGCCAGGAAGACAGAGATGGGCAGCCCATCCCTTTGCTCCCACCGAAGATACCCTAGAGCAGGGAACATGAGAGGGGCTGGGTCTTCAGCACTCTGGAGGAGTAAATGGTAGCTACTCGTAGGGTTGGAATTGGATCCTTTCATAGGAAAATAGGGCTGGAAGGGATCTCACAAGGTCATCTAGAGCCCCCTGCTCAAGGTAGGATCATCCCTGACTAAACCATCCCAGCCAAGTGTCCAGCTAACCCTCTCTTGCAAAACTTCCAAGGATAGAGATGCCATACTTTCTCTAGGTAGGCTGTTCCAATGCTTGACCACCCTAAGAGTCAAAAAGTTCCTCCTCATCTCCAACCTAAATTTCCCCTGCTGCAACTTGAGGCCAGTGCTTCTAATCCTGTCCCCTGCAGCCACAGACAAAATCCCATCTCCATCCTCTCTGTAATAGCCCTTTAGATATTTGAAGTCTGTTATCAAATCCCGTCTCTGTCCTCTCCAGACTAAATACCTCCAAATGGAACTGATGGTAGCTTAGTGCCTAAATGCCTTTGAGGGTCTGGGCCCTTGGGCCTAAGTTGAACTAAGAGAGCTGCTGTCTGACTTTGCAAAGAGCCGATGTTTCTTTCCACCAAACCCAGAAAGCAGATATTTCCAGGATTTCCTCCAAACTGCTTTATGTGATGTAATCAAGTGTACGTATGGACCTCAACCCGTCTGCTTCGTGTTACTGGGGTTCACTTCCCTAATTTGTCCTCCGTAATGGCTTCTCATGAAGAGGAAATGCTTCACTCACTGAGATAGCTTGAAAAGTATTTGGCAGCACTGAGAGAATTTAAAAAATTAATCCCCACCCCATTGACACAGCAGAGCAGCCAGGATAGCTCGGTTGCACTCTGTGCACGTCTTCTTCCAAGGCAGACACTCTGCAGCTGGTTTCACTTGTGACGGCTGGGGAAGAAACAGTCATATGAGTTTTGTGCTGTCAAAACGCCTTCTACTCCGCCCTGCATGAGTCGGCTCAGCAGCGAGTCAGGGAGCAACACTAGATGCAGTCGGTCAGGACCTAGTGTAGCATTGCTGATTTGCGATGCTCTCCAATGTCTTCTCCCGCCACCTCCCTCCATAAAATGCACTCCTTGTTCTCCTTTAAAACCATTCAGATCGTGCGCATTTTAAGTATCTCATTCCTTCAAGACTAGACTAATGTCACAACCCGGGTGAATGAACAGTTCAGGTCTCCGCCCTCAGTGTGAGACTGTGGAGGTTGAACAGCAATGCTGTTGATAACTGAGATCCTCAGGAATTAGCATCACTGAGCTTGGCTGATTTCACCACACAGCACAACCTATGAGCATAAGAATGAGATGGGATGTCTGCAGCCCTGAGCCAGTTCATTCAATACTCCCTACTAGTCTCACCTGTCATAATAATGTCCACCCTGACGGTCTTGTTTCCCTGCTACAAATCTGATTGCATTTCTCAGCTGATCAAACCAGGGAGTAAAATTCATGTCTTAGAAGAAGGAATCAGAACTTGTGGTAGAGGTGATCTCTTTTATTAGACCGACTAGATTTTTGCAAAAAAAATGTCTTTCATTGCAAGCTTAGAAGATGCATTTCATCATAAGAGCAGTGAATAAGTACAGAATGATTATTAGTAGGGAATTAGGATGCCCCTGTTCCCCAAATCATCACTAACCACCACCTCTTTTTCATTCCTTTTATAATACAATGTACCCCTGAGAATTTCACTCCCCAGCTAAATCTATCCTTCCCCTATCAAACCAGTTTTTGGTTATGATATGAGGCTCTGCCTCATAAAGCAGCATGTATTTATTATGTAGACACTGAGATAAGCCCAGCTTAAAGTCGGCTCGTTAAATAAAACCTTCCCTGGTTAAATAGGAAGGCCAAGTCCCAGACTTTAACAATGATAGTAATAAGACATGGGAAAGTAGATTCAAACTGTTCAGACAGTTCGGTCCGAACTGTGCGCATGCACACACAGACTAATTTTGTGAATTCCTTGCAAGGGCAAAGAGCTGAAGATACAACAGTGGTATGTGGTACACCCCCCTTCCCTTTCCCAGTGACTTGTGTATAATAGCATGAGATTAGCTTGGTTTAGCACACTCAGGGCTAGGATTCTTAACAGATTAAACTAAGTCAAAAGTACTAAAGCTGGGGAACTGACTCTATTCTTATTTAAACATCGGAAAACCAAGATAATTAGGACTGAGAATGGATACTTACATCTACATCTAAACAAAAGAAAACCAAAGAAACATACATAAGAATACTGGGTTCCAGCTGCAAACCAAGGATGGACTGGGGTAATTAGGAATGGAGGAGAACAGTCCAGCCACAAAAAGATCTACCCTAAAAAATTCACAGAGAAAGTTCAGTTTTGATCATAAAATCTTATTACACAATTTTCCCTAAACTGTAACTGTGTTGATTCCTGGCTAGAACATAGCCTGGAAGATGCAGAGGGAGAGAGAAAACCAGACAGACAAGACTGGGGGAAAAAATTAAAAATAACAAAAGAAATACAAAAAGAAATAATGACCAAGAATATGAGATTATGAGAGACAGACTTTTAATTTTTTAAACCTAAATATTAAAAATAAAAAGGTAAAAAGTACAAAAATGTATAGGATGGAGTATAGGCAGACAAGGTATAGGCAGACAAGCCTATCTCCTTAGACCAACACAGCTACAACCTACACCCCTGGGATGGAGTATAAAACTTCAGCAACAAAAACCTCCATGTCACCAGAGTTTGAAACTCTCTGCCCCCATGCCATTCTTGGGGTTATACATTTAGGACTAGCTGTTCACCTTCCACAATGCCCCCTTGATGGTGCAGTGCGACACAAGTGGATCCACTTTTTGCTGCATTGCGGTCCATCTGGATTTCCTTCAGCATGGTGCTGACACCTGGACAACTTCAGAAGAGAATGCAGCAAAGCTGCAGAGCTTCACATATAACGGTGTTTTTGCATCCATGTGCTGGCTGCTATGGGAGTTCATTAATGAAAAGAAAAGCATTTACCAGCTCGGAGAGGCTCTTGCAAAAACTTGGATTCACTTTCAAGCTAACTTTAAGAAAACCATTGCAAAAAAACCCAAACAGAACAGATCAGAGGAGGAACACACAAACACTGCTTGTGAACCCTACAAGAGATTTTTGGTTAGATGCTCACACACACCCACCCATACCCACACCCACACCTCTACATCCCCAGCCACCATGTTGGAGTAACAACATACATTTCATGATATCCTCCATTCCTGCATTCCCTACATGGCATTAACCAGTAAGATGCGTCTCTCCTCACCTTCTCTCCTCATGTACCCTGTTCCCTCTCATGTTCTTATTAAAACTAACAAAAGGAAGTTCTTTTTCACACAGCGTGTAATTAAACTGTTGAACTCATTGCCACAAGATGTCGTGGAAATGGAGAGTTTAGCCAGATTCAAAAAGGGATTGGGCACATTCTTGGAGGAAAGGGGCATCAGCAGTTATTGAGCACAGGAGTTAGAGACATAGCCTCTGAATCAGAATTTCCTAGACCTTAAATGATGGAGGCTGCAAGAGAAAGAGAAACAGTGAGAAAAAAACCTGGTCATACCCTATTCACTCTCCCTTTCAGCATCTACTCTCTGCCACTGTGAGACACAGGATACTGGGCAAGATGGACCAATGGTCTGACCCAGTAAATGGCATCTCTTATGTTCCCAATAATCTTGTCAGTACTTTATAAGGCATGTCTATATAGTAACAAAATAACATTGCAGACATACCCAATCTAGCTTTAAATGGGTTTGGGTACCATAGGGAATATAGCTGCATTAATGTAGTGCTTTGCTCGGGCTGATACTCCCCACTTTCCAGGAAGGGCTGTTTAGCCTAAGCAGAGTCCCCTGCCAATGTATGTGTATGATGAATAAGAAGCACTCGTGGCCTGCGCCAGCTTGTTTGGTTTTCCTGTATAGGTGTTGGATTTACCATGAAGAAGGAAAATAAGCCTTGGCTGGCCCTTATCACAAAAAAGCCCAAAAAACAAAAAAATGTTTGGTTACATTAGTTCTGCTTTGTCCTCTGAGCAAATCTCCTAGTACAAGAGATCTGTGTTCAAGTCTTCGTTCTCCACCAGCAACTGTCCATCACTGTCTCTACAGAAACACCAATACTCTCAAGTCTTGTTTTATGAATGTCTGCTTAAAACTTCCATGTTGCAGGGGTTTGGGTTGTAGCCGTGTTGGTCTAAGGACATAGGCAGACAAGGTTCCTTGGGTGAATTTGATATCTTTTATTAGACCAACTCAAATAGTTGGAGAATAGTTATTAAGTAAGTTTTTGGGTTCAAAAACCCTTAGCTTGCCTGACGAAGGGTTTTTGAACCCAAAAGCTTGCTTAATAACTATTCTCCAACAATTTGGGTTGGTCTAATAAAAGATATCAAATTCACCCAAGGAACCTTGTCTGCTTAAAACTTGAAATAGTTTATGCTTTACATGCCTGTGATAGTTCTGTAAAAATACTACCTTTATCAGCAAAATTAAAACAACAGCTCTTTGCCTTTTATTTGCGAAATGCAGCCCAGATCATGGTGATTCTGGCCAAAAATATCCCCAGACCTACTACTCAATCAGAACAGGTAATGGTGGTTCCAAGTATGAATCAACATCAATTTGCACTTCTCCAGGCATTGCAGAAAGGGCTAGGAACATCACGTGGAACTGTGTGCACAACAAGTTCACTCATTTCTGAAGAAAGTAATACCCAGCCTTGAACTTGTTACAACCACTCCCAGAAAACACATGGTCCCACCAATTGTTCTGCCATGAAATGGTACTGAACTATTCATTGTTTGGACTGTTAGAGGCAACTTGTTGGCTTCCTTTCCTAAGCTGTAAAAGGAAGTCATTTGTACTTCAAGGGAAAAAACTGGTTCTGGCATACCAAAATGACTGTCCTTACTGGAAGTACTGCCTACTATCAAAACAGAACAAGCCTTGGCTTCTCCTTCATTCAGTCAGAATGCTTGCATAAACTCCTGCCTAGAAGCAAGAGGTTCTCTCTCACATACCTGCATTTTTCCTGCAAAAAACACTGCTTGTGCCAAGAAAAAAAAACAAACCAAACTGACAATGATTGCTTTTTCAGAAGAATATCAGGAATTTGAGAACTAAATCCAAGAAGCTCTTGGCTTCAAACAAGAAAATATCACTGAATTCCACCACCTAATCACAATATAGTGCATCAGGTGAATAAAAAGAGATGTCAGCTTGCAATTCACCAGATCGAGAAAAAAGGGGTTGGGGATTTAGACCTGTCTATGAAGAGATTTCCAATTGCCAGGAATGTAAATACAGCTGATGCAACAGTAACAGTGTAATACCACAGTGTTTCCTCACCGAGCTAGTGAGAGTTTGAAGTTTGTTTTTTTTAAAAGCACCGTAGAATTGTCAAGTCTTCAACAACTTTGTTTTAATTTTGATCTCACTAAACAGAAAAATCCACAAAAACAAGGTAATTGGTTGCCACCAGTTATTAAGACCCAAGAGAGTTTAAGGAGAAGACAGCTAGAGATGGCCTAGTGGTAAAGATGATAGCCTTTATTGCTGGTAACCTGGGTGATAGGTAGAAAATGTGATTTAGAGGTTTGCTTTTGGAAATTGGCTTGTAGGTAAAGTAGCTATGCATTTGAATAATGGTCCAGGGCAGCAGCGGGGGTTAATTGATTTCTAAAAGACTGTTTGGAACAGGTTCTTCAAAGCCCACTGTGTCTGACACAGACAAACAGCAAGCAGACACATAGGCTGGGAATTTGAAGATGTGTACCACACTGTTCCATAAAAGAGATAAGGAACTCTGAAGCATTGGTGCTAAGTCACAGTGCCCAAGTGCAGAGCCCAAGGGATATCCAGTTTTAGTAGATGGACCAAATTAGGACAACACAAGAAAGAACCAAATTAGGATGTGTGCATGTGATGGGTTTTTGGAACAAAGGACCATGCTGACAGGACAGAATATGGACAGTATGATGTCCACAGGTAGACCAATCAACAATGTCCGAGGATGAAGAGTCATCAGAGGGAGAAAGAATACAAAAAAAAAAAAAAAAAATGGAATTTCAGAGCAGCAAAGGGTTCCCAAGAGAGAAACCTGAAGCCACCATGGACAGAGGGCACACCACTAACCCGTCTCACCCACCCACTGGAGGAGGGTGGGCCTTGGCCTTCGACCTCCAGGCTGCTGATTTCTGACATTCAAGAGAGATCCTCAGAGTGAATTTCGCGTACCAGCAAGATGTACCTCGACTGTGAACCTGGAACAAGTAGATATAGAATTATTTGTGTTATTTGTACCTGCTATCACTGTGCATTAATAAAATGTGCCTATTATCAAATGGAGAGGTCGTGGTCACTCTGAGGATTTGGGTCTGCCTAGAACAAAGGTATCTGGGTCATAAATCCAGTGCCAACACTGGGAAACACAGATTTAAATCCCTACCCCTCCAATGATCTCATAAGCAACCTTAAACAAGTCACTCAGCCTCTGTGTAAAACCCATGAAGGAAGGAAGTTTGTCGCATGGTCTATTAGGAATCTGCAGTTTCTCTAATATCAAAAGCACTGGCACGATAGATGTAGAATGAACAGATAGCAATACTGAAGAGGGGAAGATAGAAAAGGGGCTCAAAAGTTTGCCAACTTGCTTATTACTACTAGCTGGTTATGGCATTAACCACTGAAACTAAGCATAAATTTAGTTAATCTATTTTTCTTACAGAAATGCCTGGATGTGGGTCTATGTAGAACTGGACGAGGAAAGGTAATTGTTTAGACTTGCTCACCTGCTGTTTACTAGGATTTTTTTTTTAATGTGCTAGGAAAGACACTAACAAAAGAGGAATGAGTTAAAGTGCATGTTGGTTCTGTGTCATAATAGATAATACCAGATCAAAAGACAGGCAGCAAATGACTCAACAGATCATACAAAAGAAGCTGGGAACGTAAGAGAAAAAGGGTCTGTGATTCCTTCTAACAGAACGATAGAAGGTCTGTTACTCCTGCAACATCACAGATCACTTGCCAAACCCTTTGTTACTGAAGCTGCTATTGAGACACACACAGAAAGGACTTTGGTGTAGAAAAGAATGATACATGGGTTCTTCATTTCACCCTCATTATGAAAACAATACTTCAAAGGGAAAAATCAGATATGAAAAACATATGCTCCGGGTTCCTCAGCTGCTTGAATCTGCTGCAGGCCTGAAGAAATAATTATAGTCTTTGTCTGCTGGAAAGTTCATTCAGGAGTAACAAGAATATTGCAGACCACTCTTCCCTCTGTCAGGTGGACCCCATCCCTTCCCAGAAGTCCATCCTCTTAGAACTGCTTCCCTCCCCCCCTCCCTGAGTTGAAAAAGCCAAAGCGCTGCTGGTGACACCATCTATACTGTCATTTATTGCTTTCCAGGATGCACTTGCTCCTAGCTAGGCCTGGAAGGATCAACAAGACCACTTGGGCCCCCATCCCATTCACTTTTGCACCCAGAGTCAGAGTCATTTTTGATCTTCTCAAGGTTGTCCCTGGCAGTTAGTGCCTACAAGGATGAGCAGCATGGGATAGTAGTCAGAGTCTGGGCTACCTTTCTGTGACATCTTACACGTGGGCTCCTGGCAGGAAATAGACCTCTGGAGCCAACAGATCAGGCCAGCAGATGGATGTCTCTGTGCTCTGCAGCAAGGAGTTGCCAGCCACAACCACCACCAACTCACAGCTTTTGCTTGGCAGCAGTGGTTTTGATAATCACCCCCCCTCCAGGGGAGCATGGTTTGGCCTCTCTTGCCAGCGAAGTGGGGTCCTTCTCATATAATACCAATGCTTCATACCTGCTCTCCATCTGGACAGCTGCAGGTTCAGAACAGTTCTGTGTGTTGCCAAAAGTGATAAACTGCCAGTGTCCACCTTCTAGAGAACTTCTCTTCCAATACCTCTTTTGGCTGCCCCTTTACCATGGTGCTGGAGGTCTTCTTGTGCATCAAGTCAATGAAAGCCTCGTGCTTATGGATGCTTCAGAGCCTATCCACTTCCTCCTGCACTTCCCTTACCTGCTTCCTGAGAGAATCCATGAGGAGGCACCTCTCACACTGCAAGCACTCCCACACGTGGCTGTCACTGCAAAGCCAGGCCAGAACCTGGGTGAAAGTCTCAGTAGTTAGTGGCCAGGACAGGGCCCATAAAGGTACAAGCTGTAGATACTTTGGAGCAGTATGAGCATAAAAGACTACAAGGTGTATAATGTTTTCTCTTCACCTGTTTACATGTTGCTGGAACAGGGAAAAGAACCTGCCATACTATCTTTGCTGTCTCCAGCAAAGCCTCATTTATGAGGACTACAACTTTGTTCATTGTTGAGGTGTGCAAGCTGCATTTGTTTGGGAGGGGTTGAATTGACCCTTTTCAAGGCAAATCAGGAGAGATTCTGCAAGTCTCTTTTTACAATCCTATAGGACTTTATACTAATCTGGAGCTAAAAGTAACTTCAGTGCCACCATTCCAGCCCAGAGGATGATGATGTGCTGGCAATCTGGAAAACATCCTTTCTACAGGAGAAGCTTCCACCCCCCCATTGGACAAGGTGAACAGTTTAGTTTTCAGACAGTGAAAATTTACATCATAGAGGTTCTTTAGAGATGGTTGTCCAAAATGATGAGTCATATGGCATCCAACAAGGTCCAATCAACTCCATAAGCCATTGTAAAAATGTGGGGGTAAGGATGTGTGGTAAGGGACACAAAGGCATACAAGCATATTAACAGTGTAGGACGTGATCAAATTGTAACAGTTTGAGACTACCTTGTGCATCTCTCTTAAGAGCTTCATACCATCCTTTGTGCAGAACCTACTTTGCTCCTAGGGCTAGACTGGTACAATGTGACACCTAAAGACCAAAGGCCCAAAATGCAGACAGCGCTCTTCTAAAGATATTCCATCCATTTCACTCTTGTTCCCTAGTATTGAGAAGCTGGGCAAAACCCACAGTACTGCTTCCTTCAATACATATGGAGACCCTGTTATCAAGAAGTTGCATCATGACCTTCTCCCTTCTTTTTTTTTTTTTTATAGACTGGCACATGTGAAAGCTGGTAGAGATTGTTAAGATCATCTAGACTGACCTCCTGTACAACAGTGGGGAGAACGTTTTGCCCATCAATTTCTGCAGAGAGTCCATATCTTTTGGTATATCTCAGGGATAACCAAACATGCTTTGGCAACTTCAAGCAACATGAGAATCCACCACAACCCTCAGTAAGTTGTTCCAAACACTCATTATTAAAAAATGTGCACTTCACTTTCAGTTGAAAATGGCCCAAGTTCTGTTCCCAGCTATTGGACATTGTTATAACTTTGTCTGCTACCAGAAATCTTCTCCTCGTTTAGGTGCTTCTGGTCCCTAAGCAAGTCACCTGTTTTTTTCTAGGATATATCAAGTTGACTGAGCTTCTTAGAGTGTTAGTATATAAAAGATTTTTCAAAAGTGGAATTCTTTTATATCTTTTTTTAAAAATCCCATTTCCCTCATTTCGGCCACTGCAAAAGTTTAAATCCATTGTATCCAATATGCTTGAAATTCCATCATAAGTCTCTTCTTATTGTATATTTTAACACCATTAGCTTGGCACAGCTTGGACAAAAAGTAGGGTGTATTGCAAGAGTGGGTTAACTTGGACTAGTCTGTGACTCATACTTCCAAGAGTGGAATAGTCCCCTCCTTCCTTAGACTCCCCATACCTCTGCCCTAGAGTAGAATTATACACGTTTCCTTGGGCTTTGGATATGGCCCTCTGTCCAGTTCTCGTATCATTTGCACCAGCATAAATAAGCTGCAATTCCACTGAAGTCATCAGTTTTGCTGGCATAAGAGTGCCATGCAGTAAAAAAACCAGGCCATGTGTCCACAAACCAGACATTTGTTTACAGCAGAAGCAAAAGGAGAAATTACAAGCTAGAGAGTTCAGCAAATTATGAAAAATTTGAGCCTGGTTTTCAGTAAGCCATGGCTATGATATAGTTGAAAGCTTATGCAAACAAATCATTTGAACTGAGTTTTGTCTTGAGACTTGGTTAGCTTTCTTGTTCTCTTTTGACCAAACAGAAGAAGCTGTAATTATAAGACATGTCACCTCCATGGGATTGAAAGCAATCTTAACACCAAAAGCAGGCAATGCCAGGTAAACTATTAGTCTGGATAAGCATTGAAACAAAACCGATTAAACTATGGTTCCCTGTGAATGAGGCCTCCAGCCATCCAAGTTTGGGGAAGAGGTTATCCCACCTCTAAGGAGAGAGGAGTCCAGCATGCAACCAGTTCAGTCCATCTTCTGTATTTATCTCACCTACCCAGGACGGGGTCCCACTTAGTCTGGGTTATTTCAATAAAGTGCTTATCCACTAAGAAGTGCTTTGAGGACAACTCTTTATTTTGCAAAAGCTACAAGGCATCAGAGAGCAGCTATGTTTGCTAACTATCAACTTAGACCCAATTCAAATGAAGGGACTTAGGACCTGACACAGTAAAAGCATTTATTTAGGGCTCCTCACCTGCCTAAAGATATAAACATGGTTAGCAGGCCTTAAATGTGCAAGGTTCACTATTCATTACCACCCCCATGAGCCCAGGTTTTTGTGTTTTTGAGTGTGGTGACATGCTTCATCATCATCATCATCAACTCTGATGGCACAGAAGAGTGCATTTTGACTGCACATTGGCAGATTCAGGAAGGGGGTGGGGAAGCTGTGCAAGGTATGCACTCCCTGCTTGTTTTCCTCATCTCCTTAGCAAATCCCTCTTGGGCAACATTTAGATTATAAATGGAGTAAAAATGGGGTCTTCAACTCCTGGGGTAGAAAAACCCAGCAGCGCCAGTCAAGGTAGGTCTGCTCCTGGCTGCAGAACGAGCACTGGAATCTGTCCGTTACACCATGAGGGAAAGTTCAAGGGATTAAGAAAAGGGGAGACAAGAAGGCTAGAATAAAGGTGACAATTCCCTTCACATTTCATCTTTCTTACCTGGATGGTGGGGAAGGGGGAGTGAAGGAGAATTCTGGGTCAAAGCCCAAATGCATTATGGCATATAAGAAAGATGGTCAAATTTCTTCACAGAAGAAGTGGGCCCCTTTCTCCACATCTTTAATGTTAAATACTCAATACTGTGCATATCTTACATAAAAACAAACCAAGTTTTAATTGTGCTCCTATACCGTTCATTGACTTTGGGGAGGGACTTGTTTAGAGACCTTGTCATTTCAGTTGTCACAAGAATAACAACTTAATTTGTTGACAGATTTCCCTTTCCAAGAGAGACATTTTCACCATTGCCATTTTTAACAACATGTGTTAAGTGTTGCTGGATCCCAGTCTTGGCATACTGCATGTACATGGCCATAAACCACTTGACTCCTCTGTGATTCCTAGGAATTGAACTTGTATCCTCTTCCAGTCCCCATCACATGGGAAAGACTCTGCACATTTATCCAATGTCCCAAAAATTGACTCATATCTTCATCTCATCTGACTAGACTTTCTATAGGCAATGGTAGGGAGAGAAAGACCATAGCATTGTAGGAAAACAAGGCTGGAATGGACCTCAAGAGGCCAGCTCAAAGCAGGCTCACCTCTGATTAAACCATCCCAACCAAGTGTCTGTCCAACCTGCTCTTGAAAACTTCTGAGGATGGAGATGCCGCAAGTTCTCTAGGTAGACAGTTCCAAAGCTTGACCACCCTCAGAGTTGAAACAAATCCTCCTAATCACTTACCCCAGTTTCCCTTGCTGAAGCTTGAGGACACTTCCTAGTTCTGCCCCTATGGCCACAGAGAAAAGCCCATCTCCAGCCTCTTTGTAATCACTCTTCAGGTGTTTGAAGACTTATCAAATCCTCCCTCAGTCCTTTCTTCTCCAGACTATATATCCCTACTTCTTTTAGCCTTTCCTTGTAAGTCATGTCTCCCAAGCTCCTAATAATTTTTGCTACTCCTCACTGATCACTTTCCAAACTGTCCACATCCACCTTGAAGTCCCAAAACTGGACACACTGCTCCAGGTGAAGTCTCACCAGTGCCAAATAGAGCAGAAGAATCATGTCTCTTGATTTACAAGTGACACCCCTGTTCATACAACTCAGGATGCTGTTGGTTTTGTTGGGTTTTCTTTTTTTTTTTTGCAACAAGAGCACACTGTTGGCTCATGTTCAGTTTACAGGATTATAGGAAAGTTGGAAAGCTCCCAAATGACAGCTGTAGCAGAAGCAATGCCAATGGAAGATCAACGGTGAAGGACTCAAGGGCCCACGCAAGCAAGACCTTTTCCACCAGTGCCTCAGCAAAAAAATGGTGAATTCCAATCAACAATGGGAGAAGGTCAGCAGCATGTGGGGTGCCCTCAAGGCCACTTACATTTTCTACCAGGAAACATCAAGACTGGTTTGATGAGAACTGTTAGACCCCGACTCCATGTGGTGCCCAACGACTAGGGAGATGATGATCCAATTGTTCAGAGAGCAAACACCAGCACACATTGCTAGCAACAGCTTTATTCAGAATGGAGACAGCTTCAGGCAAAGCTCCAACAAATCGGGGAGCTGCCAAGAACATCAGTTCTTTCCACATTTATATACCTTGGTTCATGCTCATTAACATTTACACCACTTTTGTCTCTCCTTTTTTCAACCCATATTCCCTCCTATCTTAAGCTTCGCCTCTGTTTACAGTTTACTTCATTAGCATGGAATTCCCTATGCATTTCACTTGTTTACTTTTTTTTTTTTTGCTATGAATGCATGCCTAAAACTATGACCCCGGTTTCTTTTGGTCAATTGCAGTTTGTTGCTGATTTCTTCGCCATTTCCAAGGTCTTGCTTCTGCTTTAACTCCTGATGATAGCTGGTGGGTTGCATCTTGTTCTCCTTGCACAATGAGCTACATATCTTATAACACTACCACATTGTTAGGAAAAAAGCTTACCTAAGCATCTTGTAATGTTACTTCTAATATATCATTCTGCCTTGTGGTTAGCAGCTTTGCTGGTCACAGGCTATAGCCTTTCATTCAGCTGTAAATTCAATGCTCCCCAAGATCCAAATACTGTCACCCTAACAAAAATGACCAGGAAATCCAAGAGTTGACATCCAAGGCCTTTTGTGCTTGGCAAAATAACACCAACTCCAAGCAAAAGAAATTGAATCTCCAACAAGCTAGGGAAGAAGTCTAAAGGAGGACTCGTGATATGAGGAACAAATGGTGGGAAGACAATGCTCAGGAGATTCAACATCTGGCTCTCATCTATGATATGCATGGCTTCTTCAGTGCCACCAAAGCCATCTACAGTCCAAGGACTCAGGGACCAACCCCCTTGGGACCCAAGGATGGAGGAGACCTGATCAAGGAACAGGGAGCCATCAATGCCCATTGGAAGCATTTTGAAGACCTTTTCAATCGAGACTCTGCTGTGTTGATGAGACGAGAGTGTTCTCAACTCCATCCTGTAACACCCAGAGATAATCTCGCAGGCCCTCCAATCTTTGATGAGGTGAAGGAAGCCAGGAAGCAGATGAAGAACAACAAGGCATTTCCTGCTGAAATCTTAAAGCAGGGAGGAGAAGAGCTCTCATCACAGATTCATGCCTTCATCTTAAGGATCTGGGAATGATGAGGAAATCACAGATGACCTCAGGGATGCCATGATTGGAACAATCTTCTAGAAAGGAGACAAGTCCAACTGTGAAAGCTACAGTGAGATTACCTTGCTGTCCACCACAGGAAAGTTCATTGCAAGAACCCTTCTGAACCATTTCCATCCACTTTCTGAAGAGCTTCTCCCAGAATCTCAGTGTGGGTTTAGGGCATCAAGAGACACACCTGACATGATCTTCACAGCTTGCCAGCTGCAGGAGAAATGTCAGGAACAACATAAGACTCTCTACATGGCTTTCTTTGACCTCACAAAAGCTTGACTCTGTTAGCCAAGAAGTATTGTGGAGAGTCCTTCTGAAGCATGGATGCCCAAAATTAGTCACCATTCTTTGCCTGCTCCATGATGGTATGTGAGTAGCGGTTCTCAATAATAGATCTTACAAATCCCTTTCAGGTTAAAATGGGAATTAAGCAAGGCTGCATCATTGCTCCAATAGACTTCACAATATTCCTTATAACATTTGCAATGTTACATCTGACCACCAATAAGCTCCCAGCTGGAGTGAAGCTAAACTACTGAATGGATGGTAAGCTGTTTAACTCCAGCCGAATCGAAGCCAAAACCAACACCACCTCAACCACAATCATTTTGCTCCAGTATGCTGATGATGCTGTAGTGTGCACTCACTCGGAAATAGACCTTCAGCAATTGTCAACGTCTTTACCGAGGCATAGAAGAAAACAGAGCTGATGCTTAACATTCAGAAGACTAAGGTCCTCCACCAACAAGCTCCTAAAGAACAGTCCCTAGATCCAGTAATCCAGATCCACAGTGTGACCCTGGAGAACGCTATTTGCTATACCTCAGAAGCCATCTCTTGTAGAAGGCTGACATTGAATTTCTTTCACTGACAAAGTAATCCAACATCACCTCAAATGCACAAGTGCAGCCTTTGGACACCTGAAGAAAGGGGTGTTCAAAGATTACAACATCAAATCAAAAACCAAGCTCATGTTTGTCAAGCAGTCATGATCCCTACCTTGCAGTACAGAGCTGAGTTGTGGACAACATACAGGAGACATCTAAAGTTGTTGGAGAAGTATCATCAACACTGCCTGCAGAAGACCTTCCGAATCTAGCGGAAAGAGAGATGCACCAATGTTAGCACTCTCCTGCAAGCTAACACCACCAGTATTGAGGCAATGGTCATCCAGCATCTACTTCATTGGGTCAGCTATGTTATATAGATATCTGACTCCAGACTCCCAAAACAAGTTTTATTCTCCCAGTTCAGCCAAGGCGTATGTACAAGAGGAGGGCAGAGAAAGCACTTCAGGGAGATTCTCAAGGCCAGCTTAAAAAAAATGCAACATCAAAATCAACTCATGGGAGACTATCACATAGAACCACCCCAAATGGAGGAAGAGTCTTCTGCAGGGATCTCAGTACTTTGAAACCTCATGACAACAGGAGATGGAAAATTTGGAGTGGCAGAAACAGTGGACCAAGTCAAAAATCCAGCATCATCCACCCCAAACAGAAACACATCTGAGCAGCAGTAGAAACTGTCTATCCCAGTGTGGAAGGTGGTGCCCAACTTGGTTTTGTCACTGGGACTGGGCACTCCTGCCACTTGGGGCCAAACAGTCTGACTTTCACTCGCTCTCACTCATAGGGCACACCCTCCAACTTGCCCACCACATTTTGATCTTTAAGAGAAGAGGGAGGATCCTTGGTTATTTGTGGTTGCTCTCATGAGTGTCTCGAGTTGCTGGTCCTCGGGGCTCCTCCTCCCGTCACACCCCATCCATACGCCAACCAAGCCTTACAGCACAGCCAAGCCACAGTCCTTCTGGTGGGAAAATGCTTCAGCCCCCGCCCCCCAACAGTTCTGGACACTCCTGCCAGGTGGGCCAGCCTGGTCTGGTTTTAACTCAAACAAAATGCTGAACTCAAAGGCAATTCACTTTTTCCCCACTTTTTGCCCAGTATAAGGGTGCTGGTGCCCTTGAACACCTTGGGGGGGGGGGGCGGGGAGGGGGGAACCTCACAGTCAGTGCTCTAGTATTCCTCCAAATGAAACAACACTCTTTAGGGCCTCTCCACATCAAGCTGCTCTCTCTCTCTCATGGAGATAGTGCCCCTAGGGCAGAAGAATCCTCTGAGCCTCCAGTCTGGTGAGTAGGCTTCTGCCTTATTCACTTTACCCTGCTGGGGATCTCCTGTAGCCTGGCTCCATGCTCTGTCCTCTGGGTTCCCAGAGCTCTTTCGCTTCCAGCATGGGGTGCACTCCCATGACACGCACCCCGGCACACCAGCAAATCTGCAGCTGGCAGAAGCTGATGAATCAAGGCAAATGCAGGGGCTGTTCTGCTGTCCATGCAGCTGCCACCCCTGCAGGTGAGCACCAGCCCTCAGGTGTCCTAGTTGTGCCTATGCCGAGCCCCCAATCACCAGCAAGGTTGCCTTTCAGGGCCTCACCGCTCTGGCCGCATTTGCCGGGGTACTCTGTGCTGCCAAAATAGGCCTCATCAGCCAACTTCAGACACACAGGTAATACAGTCATGGAAGGCAATCATCCTCAACTACAAGGGATTGTTGAAGAAGAAAGTAGGGCTGGAATGGAGCTCACAAGATCCTCTACTCCAGCTCCTTGCTCAAGGCAGGATCATCCCTGACTAAACCATTCCAGCAAAGTGTCTGTCTAAGCTGCTTTTGAAAATTTCCAAGCATGGAGATTTCATAACTTCTGCAGGTAGCCTGTTCAAATGTCTGACTACTCATAGTCAGGAAGTTCCTCCTAATCTCCATGTACTACTGTAAGCCCCAGGTCTTTCTCTGCAGCCTAGGCAGTCATTTTCCAGTCTGTATTTGCATGTGGTTATTCCATCCCAAGTGCAGGACTTTGCACTTGTCCATGCTGAATTTCACCTATTTATTGCAAACCATTTCTCTAGTCCTTCCAGGGGATTCTGGATCATAGTCCTACCTTCCTATTGGCAACTCCATCCAACTTGATCATCTGCAAATTGCAAAACATGCACTTAATCCTATCATCCAGATCATTAATGAAGATATTGAACAGTATTAGACCCAGGACAGATCCCTGGGTAATCCCACCTGATATTGTTGTTCTGAGGCATGCAGAGTGTTTTCTCGGGTGGTATCTGGCTGCTGTCACATTTGATATACAGGCTGCTGGGGTTTGCATGTTCTGGAAGGCTGACACTAGCGAGTCATGTTCCAGATTTTGAAAGCAATGCAGAAAACACAACTCAGATATGTGTTCAGTGGTGAAAGCTCAGAAAGGTTTGTTGTCATCAGACAGCACACCAATTTGCCTAATTAACAGTCATCCAACTTAGTGAAGCTTGTCCTTGACAGGTAGAGACACTATGTTAGTCACACTCCCCTAGGTCTGTATGAAGAACAGGTTTCCCAACCCCTGTATTTATATTTGGATGCCATCGGTCTTGTGCCAACTCTTCTCTCACTCTGTCAAGATGTTAATCTCTACTTGTTTCATTTGCCAAGTTTGTGCACCTGCACTTGTTATCTCTATCTCATTAGCAAGGTCTTACTTTTTACATTTGTCCTCAAGTTTAGCTGCTGTTTTCATACTGCCTTTAGTATCTTTTTGCTCATTAGTGTATTTTTTTCTCTTCCATATCATGTCATCCAGCATTCATAAGGCCACTTTCTCCCGTATTGCTGTTCAGCACCATAACTTACTATAGCTTAGCATAACTATGGCCTAACACAACCAGAACTCCTACAGATACCTTCTCCCAACTAGACATTGAGGCATTGATGACTATTTGTTGAATATGATGATCCAACCAGCTATGCATCCATCCTACAGCACTTTTATCTAATCTGTATTTCTTTAGCTTGTTAGGACCTTTGAGAAAATTATCAAGGAACACATCTGCAGGGGCCCAGCATGGGAAGTAATGCTTAGGGGCAACCAACTCATTGCAGGCAGATCCTAACCGTTTCCTTTTACAACCAGGTCAAAAAGTCCTTGGATCTGGGTGTTGAGGTGGATGTCATCTACCTGGACTTCAAGAAGGCCTTTAACATTGTTTCTTACTCCATTCTCATAAAGAAAACTAGGCAACTGTGGCATTGATGCCTACACAGTCAGATGGGTGGCAAATTGGCTCAATGGTCACACCCAGAGAGTGGTGGTGAACGGGTCATTTTTGACCTGGAGGGATGTGGGCAGTGGGTTCCCCAGGCCTCGGGCCTGTGCTATTCAACATCTTTATCACTGACTTGGAGGTGGGCATGGAAAGCATGCTGTCCAAAATCACTGATGACACAAAGGTGTGGGGGAGAAGTGGGCACACTGGAGGGGAGGGACAAAATCCAACTAGATCAAGACAGGTTGCAGAGGCCGGCGGATAAGAACAGAATGGAATTCAATGCAGACAAGTGCAAGGTGCTGCATCTAGGGAGAAGGAACCTGCAACACACCTATAGGCTGGGGAACTCCCTTCTCAACAACACAGTGGCTGAAAGGGATCTTGGAGTCATTGTTCGCTCCCAGATGAACATGAGCCGCCAATGCGAGGAAGCGGTCAGTAAGGCTAACCACATCTTGTGCATCTACAGATGCATCACAAGCAGGTCCAGAGAGGTGATCCTTCCCCTCTATGTGGTGCTGGTCAGGCTGCTGTTGGAGTACTGCGTCTAGTTCTGGGTGCTACACTTTAAGAGGGACGTGGCTAACCTTGAGAGGGTCCAGAGGAGGGCCACTCGCATGGTCAGGGGGCAGCAGGCCAGGCCCTATGAAGATAGATTAAAGGGCCTGAATCTATTCAGCCTCCACAAGAGAAGACTGAGAGGGGGATCTGGTGGTCATCTATAAACTCACCAGGGGGGACCAGTGGAAAATAGGTGAGGCTCTGTTCCCCTGGGCACCACCTGGGATAACAGAGAATAATGGCCACAAATTGATTGAGAGCAGGCTCAGGCTTGATATCAGGAGACATTACTTGACGATTAGGGCTGCCAGGCTCTGGAATGGGCTCCCAAGGGAGGTGGTGCTCTCTCCTACCTTGGGGGTCTTCAAGAGGAGGTTGGATAGACATCTGGATGGGGTATTATGATCCCAGCACTCGTTCCTTCCCAGAGCAGAGGGTCAGACTTGATGATCTGTTCAGGTCCCTTCCAACCCTAAGTACTATGACTGTCATAGGAGACGGTGTCAGAAGCCTTGGTAAAGTCAAGATATATTGCATCTACTGCTCTCCTCCATTCACAGAGCCTGTCCTCTTATCCTAGAAGGAAATCAGGTTGGTGAGGCATGACTTGCTTTTAGTGAACCAAGCTGGCTAATCCTGATCACCTTGTTCTGAATCTCAAAAGATTCCTTGAGAACCTGCTCCATGATTTTTTATTTTATTATTTTTTTAGATATGGAGGTCAGGTTGATGCCTTAAATACAAAAGGACAAGGGGAAGAGCTGGGTGGAAGAGAGTAGGTCGTGACAAAACGTCTGATGGTGAGAACCTGATGGTGTTTAACACCGAAAAATGCAAGGTTCTCCACCTTGGGAGGAAAAACCTGCAGCATGCTTATAGGCTCGGCAGTGCTATGCTGGTTAGCACTATTGATAAAAGGGACATGGGGGTCACGAGTGACCACAAGATGAACATGAGCCTTCAGTGTGATGCTGTGGCTAGTAAAGTGAGCAAAACATTGGCTTGCATCCATAGATACTTCTCAAGCAAATCCCAGGACATCATTCTCCCGTTGTGCTCGGCCTTGGTGAGGCCGCAGCTGGAGTACTGCATCCAGTTTTGGGCTCCACAATTCAAAAAGGATGTGGAGAAGCACGAGAGAGTCCAGAGGAGCGCCACGCACATGATCAGAGGTCAGGAAAACAGACCTTATGATGAGAGGCTGAGAGCCATGGGACTCTTCAGCCTGGAAAAGCGCAGGCTCAGGGTGATCTGGTGGCCACCTATAAGTTTATCAGGGTGCTCACCAGGATCTGGGGGAACGTCTGTTCACCAGAGCACCCCAAGGGATGACAAGATCAAATGATCACAAACTCCTCTGCAACCGATTCAGGTTGGATGCAAGTATGAACTTTTTTACTGTCTGAGCCCCCAAGGTTTGGAATAAACTGCCGCCAGAGATGGTTCAAGCACCCACTTTAAACAGCCAAAAGTGTCTCGAAGGCATTCATCTTGCTGGGATCCTATGATCCCTGCTGACTTCCTGCCCCTGGGCAGGGGGGTGGACTCGATGATCCTCCAGGGTCCCTTCCAGCCTGAATGTCTATGAAATCTATGAAAAGTGGGATGACTTAGCCAAGCATCCCACCCACCTCTCCCTCCACCCTCCTGACTCCCTACATAGTACCTACTCATGTCCTGTGTTTGGGGCTACAGTGATCTGCAGCAGCTGGGCACAGCCTCCATCAAGACAATCTTGCTCCTGCTCAACCCCCATAGCTCTGGCATGCTCAGAACAGATGAACTCTTCAGAGAATTCAGCAGCCAACTTCCATCACTCCTCCACTGAGCATGTGCCAATTCAAACTATTTAAAGACCCCAAACTTGGCCAAAAAAAATTTCCCCCTGAAAAATAAAAGCACATGCCTGACATCAGTGAACCTCCACTGCCTAATATCACATAGCTGTGCCAAAAGTATGAATGCACTGCTTTGATAACATGAGCACAGCTGCAGACTTTCCCTGTATTTGATTCTCAGAAATGTCTCAACAGTTTTTGAGATGCACGTCCCAGTATTATTCAGTCTCCAGTAGGCATGGCATGGAGAATTTCAGACTGAATGGTTCACGTTTGGGAGAAGAACGACTGAAAGCAGGATCTGGGATAGGGAAGCATGAAGCATACCTAACAATAAGCCTTTGGTGTGTCACCTCTTGTCTCTATCTACAGTGAGACCCTTGAAGTGATTACTTCAGATTTCAGATCCTAAAATAGAGAGAATGGGTTCCCTCTTAAAATAAGGGCTGGAAAATTGGAGTAATGTGAAATGAGATGGGCTGTTCCCAGCCCACGATTACCTCAAACCAGATGAAAAACAAACATACAGCAGAACATGGGGGGAAATTATACCACCTCATCCTCATAGGAACCATCCTAGATTGCCTTACCTCCATGCTAGATGTACTGTCTGGGGCCTTGGCTGTTTAAGTTAGGGTTCAGATTTCAAAACAGAGAGACCACAGCTTTTGCTCAGGAAATGACACTTTATACTGGGGGAATTCGGCAGAAGATTTAGAGGTCTCAGATCCCTGCCAGCTCCACCTAAGAAGCAAGTATGGTAAAATATGGCAGAAAGTAGAGTGTGATGCCACCTTAAGACTAACTGGTTTGGAGAGGCACGAACAGAGCAGTAGAGTAAGCAGCAAACTACTTTGTCAGACAGTAGGAAAAGACACCATATTCTATGGTGGAATATGGAAATCCAAAGCCAGATTTTTCAACAACTAGTATATTTCAGAGAGAATTATGTCATAATCAGAAGAACCCAAAGTACATGCTCATGAGCTCACACAAGCACATTCAAATAATATTTTTTTACTCCAAATATAAAATAGGAATCTATTTTCCCTAAAAGATTCACATTCCCTAAAAGGATATATGTATTTTGTATCCTTCACATAGCCTCCTTTTCATGCATTGCCTTATATGCAAATCTTTTACAGGGTCAATTCCATGTTTAGGTCCCTGTTTTGGTCCTTAAATGTTCAAAGGAGGCTTGGAATACAAGCCTTGAAACTGCCTTTCTTATACAATAAATGCTCTGTGTTACAAGTTATACAATACAATTTACAATACCAGTTATAAAATTTAGAGATGCTTCTTAACAGGAAACTGAGAAAGCTGGGAACTGGGAGATGTTCCCTCAGTTAAGGAGGCAGCTAGCCAATTAGTTAGTGATCAAGATAGACAAAAAGTCTGCAGAGGTTGCCTGTTGCTCCACAATTAAAGTTTTTTGGTTAGTTCCCCTCATTCATTCATACATGTTTATTGAATCCAATGATAACCACACTCTCAATTGGTATAATGATACTCAGAACACAAACTTCTAGCCACATATCAGATTAAACTGAAATGCACATATAAAACATGATGCTGAAATCCAGTCACCCACTGATTATAATTTGGAAATGAAAGAGAATAAAATCCATTACCAGATCCCTACCTGATTCCAGCACCCAACTTACATACATTTGTGCACACATGCAGAGGAATGTGGAAGTTCCCTTAAGATCTCAATTATTTGTTTTAGACCTTTTGACAGATCCACATACCAAAACCACCCCTTTCTTTAATGCATTACCTCACATCATTTGGAATGAAAAAAGGGGAACGACTATGACCAGAGAATTCTGAAAGGGAGGCTGAAATTCCATTTTTCAGGATCTATCTTTTCTCAAAGAATTGCGAGAAAAATATAGTATTGAAAATTATGTCATCGTACTGCTTGCTCCAAGCATGCCAAAGAAAGCAAACAGAGACACAACAAGAAGAGCTGGCTGACGTACCAAATAAGCATTTGCTGCATTGCAGAACATTGTCATTGTATCACTCCCCTACTTGCCCACTGCTAGCATCCACAGTCAAACAAACTGAGATTTACAGCCCATATTTCAGGACTACTTTTCTCATGAACTAACTATTGAAAAATGATATTACACAAGACTATTAAACCACAACTTCAGTTGCATTTCATCGCAGTGACAAACAATTTCAGGACTAGTAATGAATGGATGACAGCTACCAAACCTCCAGAGACATAAGTGGCACTTTTGAAAGAAACACCCGGATACCACGTGAAGAATTTCGGTAGTACAAAAAGAAAATCCCCATGAATCACACACTATTTATTTATGATATAATATCAGTCCGTGGACCCTATACAGAAAATCCCCAAGCAATTGCAACCTATACAAGAAGAAGACCCAAACCTTAAAGAGATCTTTCCAGAATCACCCATCCAAGCCTTTAAACAAGCACTGAACCTCACCAACCTCATCATCAGAAGCAAACTTCCTATGACAAAGCACACTGAATGGATCCCAGACCATACCAGGAAAAGAAATGTAAAACATGCTAACACATCTCCACCACCCCCACAATAACTGCACCCCACAACAGAGCCAGCACCATTCCTGGATCTTACACCTGCACCTCCAGAAATGTAATATTTCACATCCAGTGCATCACATGCCCTGATGGAAAATATGTAGGGGAAACCAAACAAAAACTGCACACCAGAATGAACTCGCACCAAAAATCTATCAGACAAAAATACCCAATTATCTGTGGGGGGCACATTTCTCACAAGACAACCACACTCTCTCTCCAATCTCTGAGCATTAAACCTCAAAGGGAATTTACAAAACACCTTTCATAGACAAGCCAACAAACTTCACCTCATAAATCTACTGGATACAAAAAATCTTGGACTAAATATAGACATTGGATTTATGGCACATTACAACCTGCCTGCCATCTGATAACCCCAGGTAACCCATCTGCATTTTACCAGTTATCACCAGGCTCACATTCCCCCCTTCTCCCCGCACCTACCTGTCTCACACCTATTGTCTCCCTTTCCCTCTGATTCTCACTGCCACACATTTGCATTTTCACAGACCTGCATTTTGCATTTTAGCTTCTATTCAACCCAGAAGAGCACACAAAACAACACCAGACTTTGCCTGTGCCTAAAGAAGGGTGCTTGAGCCTGAAAGCTTGCAAAGAACATTTTTTCCAACTATTTAGTTGGTCTAATAAAAGATAACACATTTACCCAAAGAACCTTGTTTGCCTAAGTATGAAACAGGTAACATTAACTTGTGTACACTGTTCCTTCTTCTCCTCCAAGTGGATGGCTCTGGATACCTAATAGTCAGGAAGCATTTACTTCATTATAAACTTCCTCCTCATCCTCCTCAACATGAATGACATTGCCTACCAAGCACACACCCCATTTTAACTTCAGGAGAAAAGTTTGTCTCTGTCTCCTTTTAACATTATCGACTTGACAAACAGATAGCTTTAACACCTTTATAAAGAACATTCCCTTCATCTTCTATGCAGACAACTACACCTGTGTAAGAAGCAGGCTTTACTACCGACTGCGGTTTTAAGTTCCTCCTTCTCTGTAAGGGCAAACACATCTACTTAACAAATAAGGAAGGTTAATGCCAGCATAACATTTCTTCCGCCCCCATTTTGTACATGAACAACTACAGCTGCCTAAAAAGTAGTCAGCACGAACTTCAGTAGATTTCCTCTTAAGTCTCCTGCTCTACTTGGACAACTACCTATATCTATATCTTTATGATATCTATCTATATATATCTATGTCTATATATACCTATATCTATATATATCAAAAAGTAGCATGACATTCACTAATAATTCCTTCCTCCTGCTACTGGATGTGGGTGACTGTTTCTACCAAAGAACCCAGATAACATTTCCTTTGGCACAATATGCTTCCTACTCCTGTTCTTAAGGATGGATGGTACCTACCTAAAAAACAGGTAGCATTAACTAAAACATAAACTTCTTAATCTCCTCTACACTGGTATTTGCATCTACCTACAAAAGCGTGTGATTAATTTCAGAGGATGGTTTGGTCTCGTCTAACTTTTCTGCATGGTGGATGTCCTTGACAAACAGAAAGAATGAATGCCAGCATGATGTTTTCCTCCTCCTTCGGTTCCCTCATATGGATGGCTTTAGCTGTGTAACTAACCGTTAGCATTAATTTTGGTGTGAATTTTGTTTTCCCATCCATTGGTGACTGCATCTACCTAAAAATCAGGCAGCTTTCACAGCAATGTAAAGTTTTGGATCTACATCAACATGCATCTACCTACCAAACAGGCAGCACTAGCTTCATTATAACATTTGTCCTCCTCACGCTCCAGCTCATTCTCTTCCAGACAGACAAAGCATCCACCTAAGAAACAGGTAGTCTTAAGTAAAAAGGCCCTCCTCCTCTACATGTACAACAGCATTGACTTACAAGGCAGTATTCACTTTAGTACTAAGCTACGCCTCTACCTCCTCCCCTACCAAGTAGATACCAGCATGGGCTGATCCAGGATTTTGAAAAGTGGAGTGCAGATGGTGAGGTGCATAAAACAAGGCATCTTTTTCTCTAGTTAAAAATAAACTAGAAGCTTTACCAATATGCTAGGAGCCCAGGGTTGAATTATTCAGTTTAAGATTTAAAAACAAAAGAAAACAAGCAAAAAAAACAACACCCCCCAAAATCACAAATTCATTGGAATGAGTTAAAGACAATCTGCAGGGCTGCAGAATAGCAGCTGCATTACCAGGAACAGTGAACATGCAGAAGAATTGCAGAATAAAAGATAGCTTGATTGTCTGAACATCAGGAGCATTAAAACAGAAGAAAGAGTTGTTAATGCCTGTGGAGTGAGGAGTGTAGAAGGAATCAGGTAGATGACAATAAGCCATGAAGTCAATGGACTCCCTCAGTGCTGCCTCACTAGAAATGCTGCTGCCATTGCCAGGCAGCTGGTTTTAAACTTTGGATGGAGCAGGAATCAAATGTGGGGGAATGACACAATTGCATCAGTATACTCCCATACTTCCCTCCTTCCCTGGATCCATCCCTGGATAACAGCACCTTCTACATAAATAGGCTGTATTAACTTGGTTTATATATTTCTTCCTCCTCCTCTCTACACGTGTAACTTGTAAATTAGTTATTCAGGCATCAGGAGAGATCTGACAATGGAAAGAGTAGGCTGGCATCCCATAAGGGAGGGTAGAGTAGTGACAGATGACTGGAGAATGCCGAATATTTTACATGTGGCTTTATTTTTCTTAATGGAAAATCATAGACCTTAAAGTTTGCTATTAACAGTCCACCAGCCATTACTTTCTTTGCTCCAAACCCATGTACATGTTTCTTGTTAAGGACTCTGAGTAATGTCTTCCAATGGGTTTCTCCTACATGAAATACTGCAATGAGGGTTCCCGCTAAAATGCTTTCCAAATTGTACAGCACAGGCGTCCATTCCAGCCCGATGAGGAAGGAGTTTCAAGCAGGTGGAGCAGCATGTGAGTAAGCCTGTTCTCTGTTCCCAGTGTTATTTATGCAGTTTTTTCCAATGACTTTGGAATACAAAATGTACAAGCAGCCTTGGAAGCAAGGATTCAGGTCCTCCCCAGCCAGAAAAGTGTCCAACTTCCTGAGTCACCAAGCCTAAGTCCAAGTCCCTCTTGCTTATTCTCCTTGTGGCTCCAGGACTTTTTGCTTCTTTGCTGTGCAGAGGTCTAACTTGAACAAGAAGTTGCTCTCAGTCCTGTGACCTGGTGGTCATGATGCTGTTGTGATATGTAGGAAAGCAGAGTTTAAATCCCTTTGGTGTAAGCAGGCTTAAAATATTGGCCTTTTATGTCTTGGCCAAGTGCTCTAATCACTTAGGCAAAAGGTGGGCACACCGACCCCCTCTGTAAGAGTCGTGGAAAAGTAGAGCTAGAAGGGACTTCACAAGGTCATCTAGTGCAATCCCCTGCTCAAGATGGGATCATCCTTGTCTAAACCATCTTAGACAAGTGTGCCTAACATGCTCTTAAAAAACTTCCAAGGATGGAGATTCGATCACCTCTCTAGATAGCTTATTCCAATGCTTAGCCCATTCTTCCATGAGGCAGTTGATAATGAAGTAAATGCTTCCTGTCTATTAGCTATCCAATCTAAATTTCCCTTCCTGCAAGAGAGAGAAAATGTGGCCACAGAGAATAGTTTATCACCAATCTCAAAAAGTTGGGTAGCAGAGTTCTTGGTTGATGACAGTGCTGGCATTTTGTATGGCCTTTCTTCATTTCTGGTGACAAAACTGAATTGCAACAAGGCACAAGGGGAGATGGACACCTCTGTGGCCATTATGAGCTTCTCAGCATGCACAGCAGAACAAACTTAGTCACACAGAGTGAAAATATAGATACAGAAAAACTTTAAATACGTTGATGCAATTCATGGTGTCATACAGGGCCTAGGAAGATATTGTCATAGCTTAGACACCTAAACCTCTATAAGCACTATTTTTATATCTTAGCAGCAAAGCAGGTGTTTTTCATCTAAGAAGGAATTAGGCTTCTTGAGGGAGGTACAAGGGGACTGAACTAGGAGCTAGAACCTGGAGGTCAGTCACTTTCTCTCAGGGCAACCTCGAGCTCACTTTAATAGGAAACAAGAGATGGAGACTATGACAAGTTAGTAAAATGATAACCTTCCTTTTTTGCTTTGTAAAATATTGGTCATTAGTGTGGCCTTCACTGCAGACTAACAACTCTTCTTTTATAGTAGGAATAGATTATGTCTGAAAGTGGTGCCATGTGGCAAGTCTCTCAAAGCCGAAGGCCAAAAACCATTACCAGAAACAGGGAGGCAACTAAAGGAGTTGGGGGCAGGAGGGGCTTTGCCTTAGCCCACAGACTCTACCCAAACCCAAACTCTTCAGTGTGGTCGGGGTTTTGAAAGGACTTTGCATTCAGGCACAGATGTCACATGCAAGAACACCACACGCTCTGTGCTTTAGGGTTGTTGGCTGTAGCCGTGTTGGTCTAAAGACACAGGCAGACAAGGTTCTTGGGTGAACATGGTACCTTTTATTAGACCAACTAAATAGTTGGAAAAAATTGTTCTTTGCAAGCCTTCGGACACAAAACACCCTGTTTGTGCTGGAAAGCTTGCAAAGAACAATTTTTCCAACTATTAAGCTGGTCCAATAAAGGATATTGCATTTACCCAAACAACTGTATCTGCCAGAATAGAGGACACGTAGGCATTTGAGCACCTCTGCAAAGCCAGGGTTCCTTGCTTTTCCTGCCATGTGTCCCTGGACGGTGAAATGATAAACCACAGCAACCACAAGAGGCGAGTCTAAGAAAACTTCTAAGTGACTGGAGAGGCATGGGAGGGCTTAGTCCTGATTTTAAGAAAGGTGACATGGATATTTTTGACATCCTAGGAAGGGTGCCAGACCAGAGAGCTGCACCCAGGAGGACACTGTGAAGCACGAGAATTAGAAAAAAAATTGCATTCTGCCCAGCTGGCTTGAAAGCATGCAGGATCTGGAAGTGTGTCTAATTAGTACAGTACAGTGACAGCACAATAGAGAGACTCAACCATGCCTTCAGTCTTAATGGCAACCACAGAAAAGAGTGACCCTCTTCACTAAAGACAACTGCACCATCACATGGCAAAGGCTGTGCAGAACAGCTGGGTAGGTGGTAGCCACTTTGAATAAAGGCAAAAGCTGGTGGATTTCATGCCAGAATTGGAGGAAATCACGAGAAATGTTAAAAGCATCACAAACACCCACACACATGCACTCCACTTAATATGACAACCCTTGTGATGAAATGAGTCAGCAACTGTAATTTCATTTTCTGTGCTTCTCACAAGAGGTTTAGAGAGGATTAATCTGAAGCGCAGCACCTCATCAGCTCCTTGGCCCTAGTTGATAGATGAGCCCCTGAATGGGCAAATGTCCAATTTCGTTATACATTTTTAATCATGTGTCTCAGAAGTTGCACTTCCCCACTTAGCAACCAAAGGATGATGAATCACTTTTGGGCTGCTATCCCCCAAGAGAAATAGATTCCCCTAACTGTAGAATTAATGAAGGATTGGAAACAAGCCTTAATGAAACTATAATAGTACCACCTTTTCCAAGGCAAGAAACCCATCTTCCTTTATAATACAAAATAGATACTTACCCTCACACCTTCTGGCCTATTTTAGAGGGCACCTAAAACTTGCCTTCAAGATGCTAGGCCAACTCCTTTTCCACCTACTAGCTGCCTAGAGTTAACTTAAACTGTGCCCATTGCACCCTATTTCATTAATTGAAAGACAGTTAAGACAAAAGGCAGGTGTGTCCACCTCTTATTTGCTGCTTTTTGTGACTTAGCTTGCAGAAGATGGCTGTGTGTTCAAAGTAGGCACATGACATTTTCTCAAAGACCTGAGTAGGATGAAATAAAGTCGCACAAAAATAGGATAGTATCTGGCTCTTCCAGCCACAGGAACTCACCACAGGGGGGTGTACATATATACGCACTATTATTTGCCTTACAGTAGTGCCAAGAAGCCCCTAATCAAGACTGAGATCCCATTGCAGTAGGAACTATATATACACAAACACACAAGGTAATGTCTTACCCCAAAGAATTTACAATCTAAATGGACAAAGGATGGGACGGGGCACAGTGCCATGGACAGATGAAGTGACTTGTCCGAGATCAGGAATCTAGGCTATAGCCATGTTGATCTAAGCACAGAGGCAGATCAAATCTTTGGATAGAGGCGATATTTTTTAGTAGACCAACTCAAATTTGGCTGAGTTCGCACAGTGCTCGGACCTGAGCCCCACATTTCGGATTCCTAAGCCATTGGCCTCTCCAGTGGGAGACGTTGCCCATTTTGAAGGCTGCAAAAACTGAATGAAAAAAATGATGATTAACAACATAGCAAGTGCCTTACTGGGTCAGACCAATTGTCCATCTAGCCCAGTATCTCATCTCTGACAGTGGCAGAAATGGATGCTATACAGGGAGAGTAATGCACTGGATCTCTCTAAAGTGATTTATCCCCTATTCAATATCCTCCCTAGCATCCACCATTATTGGTTTAGAAATGTCAAAGGAAACATCTCCAACCATTCTGTTCAATAGTCATTAATAGAGAGCCATCATCCATGAATCTATCCAGTCCCCTTTTTTAACCTGGCTATGCTATCTGCCTCTACCGCCTCCTGTGGCAATGAATACCATAAATTATGTTGTGTACAAAAAGGACTTTGCTTCGTTAATTTGAAACCTATCACTTACTAATTTCAGCCCCTAGGTACAGTATTCTGGAACTTGGTGAAGCACTGTTCCCTTGGTCCTCATCCTTCATAATTTTATAAACTTCTATCATATTCCTCTTCAGCTTTCTCTTAGCCTTTTTATTCTCTTCTGGCATGGCAATAGCTCCAGGCCCTTGATCATTTTAGTTGCTTTTCTTTCTACATTTTCTAAGTCTACTACATCCTCTTTGAGATGTGGGGACCAGAAATGCATGCATTATTCTAGATATGGACACACCACAGATGTGTATAGTGGCATAACAATGTTCTCCCTTCTTAATGATGCCCAACATTTTATTGCAGGTTAACATCAGCACGGAAATGTGGTTGCAGTCAGCTGATGATGATATAAGCATAAAACCAACAAATACAGGGACAGCATGTCTGGAAGATAGGTCAAGAAAGCTGAAGTCAAGCTGCTGGAGGGAGGATAACATGGGAAGACAGCCGGATTGCTATGCAATGGAATCACTATCACATGCTGTCATTATCATGTGGTGTTATTCCCCCCCCATACACCTACTCAGACAGTACGTTTGGGACCTTAAATCTATTTATTTTTAGTGGGAAATGTGAGTAGGTGAAGATGTGCTCTAAATCGATATTTTAGGCAAAGAGGCTTAATTATGTGTATTTGCTAATTGTTGTTATGTTTCTGCATTTTATTGCTTTTGGAACATCTCCTGCTCACCCCCACGCATAAAAGCTGGAGAAAAAGTTGCTTGGCTGCTGTTGCTACTGTACAAACCCATCAGGATTTTTTCTGTTTATTTGTTAAAAACGTCAGTGCTGCTAGACGCTGCCAAAGAGAGAGCCCTGGAGACTGGAGCCTCCTGTTTATCCACAGAATAAATACAGCACAGATTACAGTCCTGCAAGCTACCCCCACTCTACACCACTCATGTGCATTTGCCTGGACTCAGAGGCTAGAAAGTAGCTCCATCTCCATCCACACTCAGGCTTTATCCTGTCTCCTACAGTTTTCGTTAAGATTAGTTGAATTGGTGGTTCAGGGACATAGGCCCTTGTCTACTGGTAAGTGTACTGAGACACAGTTTGCCAAAATAATTGCTGATTTATCCCCTATAAAACCCACTGAAGTCAACTAAACTTCACAGAACATGTCAACAACAAACCTGGCTTTTCTGTTTCCATGGTAAGACCTCAGTTCTTCAAGCAGATGCACCAGGACAGACCCATTTACTGATCTTACCTTACTGGCTTCAATGGGGACCTGCACCAGTGAATCAATTTATGGAGTCAACCCCCAGAATTATAATAGCCGTGTGAAAGATACCTTTCAAGTAGGAAAGAGACCTGAATAAAAATAAAATAAATCTAAATTTCCTGAGACTGTAACTTTGGAGCTCAGGCCTTTGTAAATGCTCAGATCAATACCCTAAAGTTGAAGAGCCACAGCTCAAAGTTAATGTTCAGGTCCAAATGCAAATTTCATTGCTTGGGCCTAACTCTGCTAAAATGAAGGAGGAATTGCCATATACCAGCTATATAAAATAGCAGGCAGTTAAAGGAAAAATATAGTAAACTGATAAAGTTTTGATTTAAACCAACAAGAGAGGGAGGTCAGAGTTTTGACCTTAATTAAACCAGGGAAACTTGCAGTAGCTGCTAATATGTCCACAGGCATTATCTCTAAACTATCTAGGGCACTCATTGATTTCATTCTTATTTTGAAGGAAAGCCCCATCTGCTGAATTAAACACACCATTTCCTGTTGACCCTGGTTATTTATTACTTAGTCCCCATTATCCAACTATTATCGCTACTCCACTTAGGTTGGGAGAACCTAAAGAATCTCAGCAACAAGCAGGGCTGTGCAAAGCTTCAGTCCCTGATTCGAGTCGGCAGAGATTTGGTCCACTTGGGCGGCCGAAGCTGAATCAAATCAGAGGACCCTTTAATCTCTCCGAATTGAATGAGAACCCTCCAAAAACGATTCAGAGAGATTCGGAAAGATTTGGTGATTCGGACATAGACACAGCTTTAAATGTTTTTACATACCTGTAGGTAGCAGATAGCTTGTGAGAGCTGCGATGCTGGGGTGCATGGAGCATCCCACAGAAGTGCAGGGGGCTCCCCAGCGTGCTTGGCAGTAGACCAAGAAGTGGACCAGAATCACGTCCAGTCCACTTTTGGGTCCACCGGGAAGCATGCGGGGGGGGGGGTGCATATGCCCCCCCCCAGTTCAGTGGCTGGTGCCTCCTGGGTCTGGGGGGAGCACCCGCGGTCCCCTGTGGCCGATTGCTGAGCTGGGGGCGTGCAGGGGGGGGACACAGCGCACTCCCCAGCAGACCCGGCAGCGGACCAGAAGTACTTCCAGTCCACTTCTGGGTTTGGCGCTGAGCATGTTGAGGGCGCCCCCACACTCCTATGGGATGCTCCATGCACCCCAGCATCACAGCGATCACAAGCCGCGCCTGGTACCACGAGGTACGTAGAAAAATCTTCTAAAGCTGTATCTATGTTGGAATCGCCAATTCTTTGAATCGGCATCAAATCTTCAGATTCAAATTGAATCAGGGACAGTGATCTGAATCAACGAATCAAATCACTGTCCCCGATTCGGGCCGAATCTGAATCCGAAACGAATAGGACCCACTTTACACACCTCTAGCATCAAGTGAAATAACTGCTAATAATTTTAATTCATCCTGGATGTGTATTTTCTGGCGTGTAGCTCAAGCTGTCCCAAATGAATGCTTGTGGAATCACCCTTATCATGACAATAACCCCTTATAACATTTTGGATGCTAGCTGTTCAAGGACATTTTGTAAACAGGATGCAATTGAACACTCTCTAAAAAAAACAACAAAAAAACCCAAAACAAAACTAGATTACTGCAGTTGCTAAATATCAATAGATGTTTCATAATAGTGTTTGTTGTATAGCCAACACAAAGCAGAAGACGGTTTGTAGAGGAGTTTGTTTTTCCATACACATCACATTTTGGCTTGTGTAAAGTGTTATTTCATGATCCTCATTCTTTTTCTGGGAATTGTTGCACCAAATGCAGACAAAAACAATTGTCATCCTAATTAGTTTTTTCTTTATTATATTAAATCCACCCACACACCAGTGGATGGTCACCGTCTGTAATTATTTTACTGGCTCAGGGAAGGGACTGGAGGTTAAAAGCAGTCTACTCAATTAGAGGTTCAGCTTTAGGAAACGTAAGTCTATTCTGCCTGGGGCCCAGGGTGCTAATGAATTAATTACCTCTAAAATACATATGGGCATTTTTAATCAAGTGACAAAAGCATGTCCTTTCTCAATATAATGTCGAAAGCATGACCAAAATGCAGACCCTTTGGTATGGCAGCTCCACCAGTACACAATAGAAAAATAGTAAAAGGAAGTAAAATCAGGCAAAGGAAAGTGCTGTTATTATGTTCATAACCATAGAGCAGTGGGGGCCAACCTTTTTGACAGGCAGGCTACAACGTAAGGCCTGCACCCTCCTCCAGTGCCAGTCGAATCCTCTTCTCCTGGCCAATCTGCTGCTCTGCTTTCTGCTCCCTGACTTGTCTGCCACCATGTTCCCCACTCCCTCCCTGATCTGCCACATGCCATACACAGAGGCTGCCTTTGCCACTAGTGGCATGTGTGTCATGGATTGAGCACTCCTGCCAGAGAGCCTAGGAGCCCTAGTCAAGGGTAACCCCATTAAGGTACATCCTATATAACACAGGACAAAAAGACTGAGTACTAACAGTCAAACAGACATGGTAACAGATGGGTTCAGACATGTAGGCAAACCCAAAGCAGCAATGGACAGGGTGAGGGGCAGTGTTCAGAGTCCATCAACTGCCTAACTAATGTCACCTTTTTATATGCGTCATGGGAAATGTCTTAAGGAAGTGTTTGAAGAGGAATAACAAGGTAACATAGCGAGTTGCAACTCATCTCAAGCATGAGGGACCACAGAGGAGAAAACAGGTATGTTCCTGTTTGAAAAAACTAACACAAAGACCGGTGACTGGAAGCACTTGGAGGTGGGAAGTCAACGTGTCCATCAGGAATAAGAGCTGATCCACAAGTATCTGCCTAAAAACGCCCCATACCACAGCCTGCCTCCCAGACTAATGACTCTTTCAGCAGCTCCTTTAACGGCTCCTCACCCTCTAGTTATCTGTGGTCTTCCTGTTTCCTTGCCTCAATAGGTTTCCTCTATTAAAGCGTCTCTACCCGCTCTGTAGACTAGTGACTCTAAACACTAGCTTCCTGCTCTGATCCACCCCTACTCCATCAGTCACCTCGTGTCACACGTCCAGCCCCTCTCTCACACTCACCCTTTCCAGAAATGAAATTTTTCTTTTACTTCCAAATCCTTCCCCTCCACCTTCCCCTTTACTAGGTCTGCTAACAGCTCCATTATACTTCCCATCTTCCTGGTCTATAATCTCAATATAATCTGTGACTTTTCTTCCTCCTCTCGCTCATTAAATTGCATTGCTTGTCCCTTAATAAAATCTCCCAAATATGCCTTATCCTCACTGAGCCCCTGATCCAGCAAAGCACTTAAACAAGTGCTTAAATGTAAGCATGTGAGTAGCTTCCCCACCACAGATCCATCCATCTCTTGCAAGAGAGGCAAGAAGCTCTGTTCCTATGAGTTTCTACATTTTTATCCTCATTTCACTTTCTAATCTCCCCACTTTCTGGCTATCTACTATCCACCTTACTCTTCCTTTTGTCTCTTCACATTCTTGGCTTTTTGCCTCTGCCTCCTGCCCTGTCTCCATCTGTCAAATGTCCTCCCTACCCTTCTTCAGAGCTCTCCATAAAACTCACATCTTCAAACAAATATACAAAGCGACTTTCTACCACCAAACCCAGATAATGCTTATCCTGAAATATTTACCATGTCCTGTCGTGTGTTTAACTTGTCTTGTTTAGATCGCAAGCCCTTCCAGGCAGAGTCGGGCTTATCTCCGATCTATAAAAAAGCAGCGTACATTTACAGTTCAATACAAATGTCATCTAAAGCATTCCACGCAGCGTACTTATTACCAACCACAGCAAGACTAGAGAAAATCAGCTAGGGTTTGATGTTGTGCTTGTAGGGAGCTGTATATTTTAAAGCAAATGCTTAGGGGTTTGTACATTGGAGGATTTACAATGAAGTGAGATTCTTCAACACAGCTGCTTTGGATGGTAAGAAGTCAGCACACCTAAACAAACAGCCTTCACTACAAGTCATAGCTTTCAGAGAACATGCTCAGCATCATAGGCGATACCCCACACTTCTGCACTGCTATTGAGCCCAATTCACTGTGGGACTGCGCCTGCAGTTGAGGATTGTATCTGTAGTGGAAAATATCTGACCGTCTCCATGCTCCACACCCAGAGATCAAACTCTAAAACTCCCATGTCTGCTCCCTGACCCACCTCTTTTCAGGTACCTGGCACCTTTTGTTCCAGTTCCTAACATTATCACTGGGACCAGGACAGCAGGCTATGAGACTACCATCACTTTGGAAGTTAAAAACTGCATGAATGAGCACTTTTGGATGCGGCTTTTACAGCCACGGTAGCAACAGCTACAGCTTTCCCTTCCTCACCTGCAGTGGAGATAGCAGCAAAGGGTCAAGGGGACAAGAAGGAAGACTATGAGATTCAGAAGCTATTTCAGGAGAGACATTTCTTGCAACTGCTTCATGCTGTGCTATTTCTAGGCTCAGGCAGGTGCAAATAGTTGGTCTGCAGGTGCAAGATAACCAGTAGTACCTGCAAAACTGCAGAATAACATAGGAACATGGAACTGGAAGGGGCTACCTGGGTCATCAAGTCCAGCCCCCTGCATTTGCAGGCAACCGTTTACCCGCAGTCCTCAAAACTGCCACTTCAAGCCCTCAGACAGGACATCAGAAACACCAAAACCACTCCACAAGGAGTCATAGGGAAAAGCAGGTAGATGAGAGAACTGCCAATGCCCTGCCACTGCAATGTAATTGGTTAAATATCAGCTCAGAGGATCACTATATCCTCTGCTAGAGGAGGACAGCCCTCCCTTCTTCCTAGTCCAGTCCTGGCCAATCTGTAACTGCTCTCAATCTCCATTTTGTTAAGATGAACCAGAAAAGCTCCTTTAATCATCTTTCCTAAGAACTATTTGAGTGGTCCTCCTGCGTGCCCTGCTGCCTTGGGTTTAAGTTAATCTTTTATGAATATTGGTGACTAGACCTCCACCCCCTCTAACAGAGTCATTCAAATGGTCTTACCAATGCTCTGCACAACAGCACAAGTTCTTCTTCTCCTCTACTAAAAATAAGCCATCTAGTAGACACTAGAATTGCATTAGCCTTTTTCACATTACCTTTTTCACATCATACGACAATCAACCATTTACATCCAGGTCTCTCCCCTTCTCAGCTGTCTCGAGTCTATATACCTCTAAAACACAAGGCTCTATATGGGGACCATGCCAGTGCCACAGAGAAAAATCATATCATATCATAGAAATCACGTCATTGAAATTAAGGGCTCGAAGGAACCTCAAAAGATCATCGAGTCCAACCCCCCCACCCCCCTCTCTGGGCAGGAATACTACTGAGATCAAATGATCCTAGCGAGGTGCCCAGTCTCCTCTTGAAGACATCCAAGGTTGGGGGCTGCACCACCTCCTTGGCAAGTCTAGTCCAGATTCTGGTCACCCTTACCGAATGCATCATTATGAGTGACAGCTCCCTCATCCATTCAAAAGTACCTGGTAATGCCCCACCAGGGAATATCTAACCTATTCAACACGGGGTGAATTGGTTATTAGGGCCCTTGTGATGGAAGTATATTCTGCCATGAAGAAGTTATTCTTGCCAGGTGGTGTAACACTTGCCAGTTTGCATTCACCAAGTCCTCTATACTACAAAAATACACAAAAGCCATAGTGCTTTTATTTGCCTTCTGCACGAGGCCTTCGACTGATAAGTATAAAGGGTTACTTCTTGTTTGGGCTGTGTCGTGATCACAGAGTTCAATAAACACAGGCATATGTGAATGAGGACAGCTAAAAAGCAAGTTTTATTTGTGGAGCAACAAGCAAGCTTCTGCATTCCTTTAGTCTTTCTGACCAACAGCTGCAACCTAATCGAGGGACTGCCTCCCAATTGCCAACTCTTCTAAATTAGATACAGTCTCTAAATTATAACCTTTATCACTAGAGACTTCAAAGGCCTGGTTCACTACCATTAACAGAGGCCAGAGTAAAATGCTCGAAGATTCAAGAATTTGCACTCCTTGGGACCCCATATGGCCACTGTCATGGCAATACCTTTATAAATGCCTTGGTTTCTGCCCCTGGGGACAAGGATTTCCTGTACTTTTTCCTTTCCTCAGAGCACAGGAATGTCCAGGACCTCAGTAAGGATTCAGGTACAAGTGTAATGACCTGGCGTGGCCTAGGACAGCACGTCAAATATGCAGACCTTGTATCATCAGAACAGCAGAGGCACAAGAGTAAACAGAGCACCTGGATGGGGCAAGCAGGTAGGTAGCTTCTGGACCCTACAGAGAGCACAGACTTGCATACAGACATTGCCACAACACAGCTTTCTCTAACATGTAATTACTCCTAATCCAAGTCAGTGCCATCTCTGGACTCACCTTGGTGCAAGGTGCTGTATAATGTGAGTGCATCACTTTTTACACTGACTCAACCAGGTTTACAGTGGCTTAATGGCCCACACAGACCAGTCCTAAGGTTACTATAATACCCCATTCAATTAAGTGGGTAGCCATTGATTTTGAAACTAAGATCTCACAAATCTGCTGGCAGATTAAAATAAAGAACGAGGAATTCACACAGAATTTAGTTCTTATGTCTTTTTTTTTCTTTTTAAGCTGAAAGCCTGCAATGTTCTTTAATGGTAACAAGCTCACATACGCAATTCCCTAAGGAGTTTTACCCATAAACACTCTCGGAGGGAGGGAAATGACATCATATAAACATAGGTGTTGTTAAGGAGACAAGAGACAAATAGTTTTAAAGCTAATGAAATAACATGATAATAAAAATTAGGCTTCATTTATGCTACAGCTGGTATAATCCTGCTTGCTACACAGAGACTACATTGATGTTTCCATGCTAATTTCTATTACAAGATGCTGTTATTCCTAATCACTCTTGCATTTCTTCATGTATTTTTATTGTAAAATTTGGGGAAGTACATTTAAACATCTGATAAAGTCCACAACTGAAATGAAATGATCATGCTATTACTTTTGTACAGAAAGCTCAGCATTTACTCAATTTTGTGAACTTTGAGCTGGTGTTCATTGGTATGGCACAATCAATATGAATGGCAGCTGGTCAGTTCATACCCACAAGAATCTAGCCATAAAGGATCTCTGTAAAATAAATAGGCCATCTACTGCAGCAAATCCCTGGTCAGCTAAGCTTAAGGAGTCAGCGCTGAATTGGACACCATTATGAATTAGACTTTGTGGGTGTAGCAGACATGCTTTTGAGCAACAGAATATGAATTCATATCACAAAAATAGAAATGATGGGCTGGAAGGGACCTCGAGAGATCATCGAGTCCAACCCCCCTGCTCCGGGCAGGAATACTGCAGTTCCATGGCAGTGGTGCAACAAACACAGCTAATGCAATCTCTGGATGAACGAACAGAAGAGTGTTAGATGACATATTTTTCAAAATGATATTAAAAAAATGGGACGGTACAGAAAAGAGCCAGCAGAATTATTCAGAGATTAGCAAACCTGTTTTACACTGAAACACTTGCACTGAAACCTTCTGTTAGCTTTTCAGAAAGAAGGTCAAGAAGTGATTTGATGACGGTAAAGACATACCTTCATGGGGAGGAAATACTGGTTGACAGAAGGCATAACGAGAAAGCATTACAAGAACTAATACCTGGAAGTTAGCCAAATGTGGAATAAAGCACTTCAAGAACATGTGCCTGTATTACTTCAGCCCATGGAGAATTAGAGCCAATAGCTCTGAATAACTATGAGAATATAAGCTTTAATAGGGCAATTCAAACTCTTTGTCCATTAATACTTGGGTCTTTCTGCTCATAAAGTTGAAAGTGAGCAAGGCCAATGTATTTCATGTAGACCATCAGATAATGCCAGTGGTAATGGTCTAGTTGCATTGCTGTAGTGCTTAAGATGACGCATCAAAGATAAAGGACTCATCACGTGTGCAGACACATGGTAAGGCAGACAGGCTGACTCTGGATCAACCTGATTACTGCAGCGCCAGTCTGGATTTCACCTGATAGTCTAGACATGAATATCAATATAGCCTGTTATAAATCTTTCAAGACACCTGGGCTGTGTCCAGACAAGCAGAGACATCTGATAAGTGGTACCACACATGCAGGTGTTTCCCGCACTGCTACTTTGCAGCAGGCGAAGGAGGGGGGTTGACCCCGGGAAATCCCCACACCGAAAAAAAGTGGGGCGGTGCACATGGCAGCAGCGTGCGCTGCCCAAAACCAGAGCTTGGTGGACCAGAGCCATGCTCCAGTTCCTGGCCAGGTTCCCTGCTGCAGGACCACCATGGCTGCAACTCCCCAAGGCCCCCAAGACCCCAGGTAAGGCTGCTGGGGCCAGCACAGTTGCTGACCCCAGCCTCCCCTACCCCACCTGGGATAATCTGCCGTGCACCACAAGGCACGTGGCCTGGGTGTTCCCCAGGGACAAGTAGTGCTGCTGCTACTTGTCCCCAGGGAAACGCACTTTCCCGCACATCTGAAAGTGGCCCTAGTGTCCATAAATATTAAGGTTTTATTGTTTGTTCATTATAGCCAGAAGTCAGAAGAAATTGTTTGCTCCCTAGAAAAAGAAAAGCTTATTTCAGTATCTGCAACCCCTTAAGAATACCAGCCTCTTAAGATCAGCTATGCAGAGAAACAAAATTCTAGCTGAACTATCAATTGGGTATCTACAGCTATACCCACTTGGCAGTTACTACAGCCTACAAGATATAGATTTGGGTGGAAAACCTCCAAATAAGAGAGTTGATAATCAAATAATCAGGTTGTTGGAGTAAATGATCCTTGAAGTCCCTTTGGGTATATATATTAGCCTGCTGAGATAATTAAGGATGGTATTTTTTTTTAAATGAGACTTGAACCCAAGATCCACAGCACTAGTAGGGACTGACTACCTGACAATCCTCATAAAAAAAAACAGCGATGTTTTTCTGTTACAGCCAAACTTTAATTGAGCAACGACTTCCTACCTACCTCAGTTGTCTGGAAGAGTTGTGTTTAGTTGGTGACAGACTGAGAGTCAGTCACGGATATGATGGCTCACTGCAGGAAGGTCCTAGAAAGGGAGAGCATGTGGTCGGTGATAGCCTGGCCATTATTTGGAGAAATAACAGGGCAATGAAGGACTGTTTTGGAAGAGGTTCAATTGCCAATTAAAAACTGACTTTTTCGTTGGAAAAAGGGAAGCTTCTGGATAACAGTGGGTGATGAAAGAGTGCATGGATGAAGGTGGAGTTGATCACTTTAGATAGGGTGGCCATCATGAAGGGCAGTCCGGTTGTCCTCTATTGATATGAAACCCAATGCCCTTATAAAGGCATCAGGTTTCATATCAATAGAGGACAAAGTAGCAGAAAACCGGGGTGTCCTCTATGATGGCCACCCTACTTATAGACCAGCGGTTACATGAGGAGCGTTACAGGGACCCAAGGAGAGGATCCTAGAAGGGGATGGCTGCCGGTCAGTGACACAGCCGCCATTATTCAGAGCTATTACAGAGCTCATGTGTGGGAGATGCCCTGGAAGAGAAGTTGGTCTCATGTTATAAGCTGGAGGTCACCCAAGGAGGTTGCAGGGACCAGAGAAATTCTCGGGAAGAGGGTAATTAGTGAAGTAACGGCTGCCAGTTAGCAAAGTAACAGGAGCTGGGGGAAGTTTCTGAAAGCAGCTGTCAGATGGGGAGTTAGTGAAGTTACACGAGCCTGAGGAAAGGCTCTGGGAAAGAAATGGCAGTGGAATAGTCACAACAGGTATGCTACAGGGTCCTACAGGATGATTTTAGGAGAGGATTTCTCCAGATCAGTTATTCTACAAGCTATAACCATGAGACTATTCAAACACTTCATTCACATTAGAATAAAGAAAGCGAGAGAGAGAGAAAGCAAGCAAGAAAGCAAGCAAGCGAGAAAAAGCAAGAGAGACAGAAATTTTTTTTTTGGAAAAAATCTAGTTGGTTTAATAAAAGATATCACATCTACCATGAGTTCAGATTCATTACTATTAATGCATTTTATGCTCACAGTGCACCAGTGAGGAAGAGAAACACTATTCCGATTTCCTCGATGTGAAAGAAAGGCACAAAGTACCGGCAAATCCCGTAGCTTGCCTGGCACCACGCAGGCTGTTGAACAGGCAGGAACTGAACCAGCCTCCCCCACTTCCTTTACCACAAGGGCATTTTTCCTCCCAACAAGGGCAATCAGTCAGCAACAGGCTGGCAGTTATTCAGGAATGATACACGGACCCAACTCAAAGAATCAGGAAGAAGATAACTGCATTTCTGACAGTGGAGCTAGCCTAAAAAACTTCCCACAGAACTAGTAAAAAATAATGTTTTTTCATTGACATTTTCCTCTAATATTTCCACTAATGTTTTTCATTCATATTTTAGATTTTTATGCCAAAAACCTGGACAACAAAACAGTTCTAGCCAGAAGTGGAAGGTGCAGTTTGCACCTTGTACTCGATCTTCCCTATGAACCTAGGCCATGCATCAAGATATCCCCTCCTGGTGATAGCAGAAGAGAAAGCAGGGTGGCACCTTAGAGACTAACTGGCTCAGTGAGACATAAGCTTTCATCGGTGACAGCCTACTTTGCCAGATACCCGGCAATGGGTAGCTGTTGATCACAGAGCACCTGACAATGCTACACTTTGGGAGGTGTAGCCTAGAAGATCTCAGGCCACAGAGAAGAACAGGTGCATATGGAGCAAGGTATAATTACAGGAAACACTGCATTACATGAAAAACTGTTATAGATTTTGGGCAAAATATGTTTTTTAAACCCCAGATGGATTCCCTCAAAAGGCAGACAGATCCGTTTCACAAAAAAAGACTTTCTTCAGTCAAAAACCTAATTCTCTTTTAACAGAAAAATGTTGGCCAACCCTACGGATAGACTCCCAGCCTAGAAGAGATTGGCAGCTGTCAGTGACAGATGGATAGTTACCCAGGGATGGCAGAGAGGCCTGGGAAGAAGTCCTTGAAGAGGGTGTAAGCTCTAGCATCTACCAGCCTTATGTCAACATATTAAAAACTGAAGCTGAAGGACTAGGTTAGGAAGGGGATGGCACTTGGTCCACGATAGACTTGGCAAAGGCTCAGAAATGGTGCAGCACTGGGAGGGAGTGACAGTCAGTCTGTTATTTGCTGGCAGTTAACCAGAAATGTCCAAAAGGACCAGGGGGAGGGTTCTGGTATTGGCCAGTGACAAGCTGGAAAAGTGCCAGGTAGTTTGTTTTCCAAGCAGCCAGACTGGGAAGCAGTCAATGCTGATACTGTCCTGAGGCCAGAAGTAGGGTTACCATATTTTCACTGCCAAAAAAGAGGACACTCGTTGCATCTCACTCCCAACCCACAGCCCCCTGGCCCTGCCAGTGCTCCTCACTCCCACCCTGCAGCCCTCCGTCCCTGCAGCTGCCCCTTACTCCTGACCTGTAGACCCCGAGCCAAGCTGGTGCCCCTCACTCCCAACCTGCCACCCCCTGGCAGTGCCAGTGCCCCGCACTCCCAGTCCACAACCTCCCACCTTCCCAGTGCCCCTCACTCCCCACCTACAACAGGCTCCCCCAGTCCTGCCGGTGCCCCTCGCTCCTGACCCGCAGTCCCCCTGCTCCCCCCCAGCCCTGCGAGAGGGGGCCTCCATCTGCCCCCATCCCAACCAGGTTGAAGCGTGGCGGCTCCAGCTCCTGTGAACAGCAATGGAGCGAGTCCAGCCCCAGCACAGGCTGGAGGGAGGAGGAAGGGAGGCCTAAAGCACCTCCTGCCCTGGGCTGGGGCTCCTGTGCTGTGCCACCAACCTAGCTATGCCCCCCACCCACCCCAGGCAGCATCTCCCAGCTGCCCCACCCCTGCGAACACAGGTACTGGCCTTGGTGCCACCAGCCCAGATGTGCAGCTCCCCACTGCCCCCAAAGCCCCCCCCCCCCCTTTCCCCCACTGGAGGGGCAGGCACCTCCCTCCTGCCCATGTGCCCTGCCACAGCTCTTTCACCTAGACGCCATTCCCCAGTGCCAGCAGGCACCTGCCCCCCTTGCACCCCATCCCCTCCAACCCCTGCCCCCCATAGATTTATCTGCATCCAGCTGTCAGGACCACTCCCACCCCCCTGCCTGGCTGCATGTTAGCCACATGTGTGTGTATATGTGCAAGTGCATGCCGACGCGCACACATACACACAGAGGCATGTGGTGCCCCAGCCTCCAATCACCCTCCCCAGCTCCCACCAGTGGAGTGAAGCAAAATCCCGGGCATTTGTTCAGATTTCAAAAAACAACCTAGACAGAGATCGAAGGATCCAAAAGGAGGACGTGTCTAGGAAAACCTGGACATATGGTAACCCTAGACATAAGTGACACGGGGGTCCTAATACCTACAAAGTTTCACTCGGTATCTAATGTGATGAAACATCATGGGAACTTGTGACCAGGAGTAGTTATCCAGGCCAAAGAATACAGGCCAGACAACAAAAAATTCCAATGGCTTGTGTGTCTTTAGGTGGTTAATAACCTGTGTTACTTTACTTCCAGGGACCTTCAGGATGTCCTCAGGACAATGTACAATTATAAGAATATGAACCAAGTTATTAAAACTCGCTGTATTTAGCCTCTGTAAATTCTAAACTAATAAAAACTGTTAATCCTTCACTTCCTTCAAGAAGAAAAATGTACCCCTGACTCTAATCTTACTGTAAATGGAGAAGGGATTAAGCATGAGCAAGACTATGTTAGCCATGGAGAGTTTAAGTAAAAAAAAAGGCCTGAATTCCACAGTGATCCAGCAAAACAGGCTGGAAATTAGCTTTGGGTGCTTTATTGATTTACATATGCAAATTTAAAATAGCCACAGTATTCCTTGAATTATTTCCTTTTAATATTAGACCTCATTTGCTGTATACCTACGTTCTTAATTTTAGCATATTATAAAATGTTATTGCTATAAGCTGGGGCAGCTGGGACTTTTGGCATTTGGAAAGATAAAGGTAGTGGTTTGGAATATGGATAAAAGCATCAGTTTCATGTTTCTACTACAAAGATTAGCTGTAAAATAGTGAGTGATGATAACAACCCAAGGTGCCATGTCTATTGGGAACAGAAGGCAGTGTGTACACGTTAAGGGAAAATCCTGGCTAGCAGGCACTGGTAGGAAGAATGATTACAATTGGCATCCTTTTGCCTGTGAGAGATGGTAGATATTGCAGCCTATGGCATAGATTGTGATTATATTTACCTATCAAACTTACCATGCGTATCTTCCTTGTCCCCATCGGTTTCTTCATTCTCTACAAAACATTAGGAAATATAAGAAATAGAGATAAATGAATTTGGGTCCAAAATAGCCATATTTACTACCTAAATATATATAAAACTGTAAGACCTAGCTACATATATGCAGTGCTGCTCTGTTAAGTTCCAGTGGCAATGCAATAAAGGAGAGGATGTCTGGAAAGTGATCCAATTCCTAAGCATTGCACCACGAGAACAGCTCCATTGTTGCCAGCCACCGCAGCTTTGGGCAGGCTGCTTGCTTAATACTTGCAGGTCATCTCATAGTTTGACCCTTTGCTGGAATTAATACAAGACGTCTCATTTTAAACTAATAAGTTTTTTACTGCATGAAATAAACAACTGCTGGCTCTATACAGCAGGAGCCTCTGCAAGTCTCCTTATATGGTACAGGAAACAAACCCTGGGTTAAATATAATTTCTGTATGTGTCAGCAATCCCTTTTCCTCCCTTGTGGGTGGTCATCTTTGCTCCTGCAAAATTCATGCGTTTCCAGAAGGATCTGCTTAATTGTTTTCCCTTCCAAATGAAATCAGAATCTCAGAATCCTAGCAATTAGAGATGGAAATAACCTAAAAGGGCACTGACCTCATAGATAGGCCCAGAGCAAGACTGGTTTGTTCTCTTCATCTGCTCCAAAAGCTTTAGCCAAGGCAATTTTAACCATCCTAAACCATTAGAGGCAGACATGCCACATTAGCTTCCACCCTCCCTGAGTGCCACTCTGATCCCCTTACACTGCCCGATCTGTTACTCTGCTTTCTTCCAGTGATACCTGCCTAATCTGCTACTTTGCTTTCTGGTCTCAACCCTATTTACTGCTATGCTCCCTCCTGGATCTGCCGCGCGCCCCAGACAAGGGCTGCCCATGCCACTTGGGGCGCATTTTTACCTAAGCAATAGGACTTCCATCACTTCTCAGACAAGTTAATTTCATGATTTGCAATATTTGTCTGGTAAATTTTCTTTGGGTTAAAATAATTCCTCCAAGGCCCACTAACACTTTTTACAAGGGAAGGGGCATCCCCATCAAAGTGATCTTGGGAAATTATGTTCTGCTGATGTAATCTTTTCTATATATTCAAATAAAACCTAGCTTTCTTTAGGCACCCTCATTCCCTCTGCTCCACTAGCGATGCTGCCTTATTACTTCATTTGTTTCTCTCTTGCCCTTCTATCTTTCTGCATTTTCCATGTTGCCTTATTTACTTAAAACAAGTTCACTATTTCATGACACCAAACTACCCTCCTCCCAGCCTTCAGCTCACACCAGAAGTTGGTTTGAAATAATGATGGAAAAATAATTTCTAGAAATTCCACTAAATTGTCTCTGTGATTTTCCTGACCATTTTTTTCTACCTTTTCAAACACATTTTTGAACTCTCATATTAAAAACATTTGTAAAATTGTATTCTTTACCATTGAGCCTTTGCATAAAGGCTGCCTCTTAACCAACGCCTCATTTATTCGCTTGTCGCAGGCTGTTAAAATGGGCACCAGAATAAGAACCTAAAGGTAGGTTGTGATAACATCATGTCTTTGAAGTTTCTAAGCTGTCTCAGTATCCATATGACATGATCATCATTATTGCTTCCACTTTTTAGCTAGAGATTAAGCTTTAAAGAGGTCTTCTACTCTCCTAGGGTTTTGTTTTGCTGAGAAAGAACTGCAGAGTTTCTGGGAGTATGTTCATTTTGCCCCAGTATAAATAAACTTGGAAATATTTTTGTTGTTATTTGATGCTCTGATGTTTTCTTTTACAAGATATCTTAAAAGAGGTCAAATGTCATGTTGTCCCAAACTCTAACAGAGTAGTGATCAAATGTTATTGTTCTTCACATGGAAATTTGTTTAAAAGAGGATGTGGTATGTTTTCTTATGGCTTGGGATGTAATGTTATTTTTACCAATTATTGAGTTACACGAAGAACATTTGTGTAGAACTGTTTATAATTTTTGTGCAACAAAAATGCATGTAGAAGCTTGCAGAAAAGTGAAATGATTTCTAACTAACTTTGTGTAGGTTATACATGATTCAGAGTTAATACAGGCAGTCCTCGACTTTCAACGTTTCGAGTTACGTTTTGTACTTACAACGTTTATAAACTGACACCGTGTCAACTTTACAATGCCAGTTTCGACTTACAACGCTTGATCCGATGCAACGCCATGACAATGAACAAGTTTGCTGCGTTGCTCATCTCCCTGGAGAACATCTGTCCAAACTGTCCTTGGACACTTTCTTTAAGAAAGCCGACAAGACTCCAGAAAAACCTGCAGCCGAGACTCCTGAGAAGACTCCAGCCAAGAACCCTTCAAAAAGTCCAACCAAGAGCCTTTCAAAAAGTCCAGCAAAGTCACCTCAAATAAGTCTTTTCAAATCAATATGATTGCTATTTACAATAAAAATATATTAAAAACATTTGTAAAATTGTATTCTTTACTATATTACTCATCTATAAATGATCAAGTACAAAATTCTGGGGTATCTTTGGTGAAAATAGGATACCGGGCCCTGGTTCAGGAACCAATCCCCCATTTATAACATTGTTTCTTATGAGAAAATTGGTTCCGAGTTACGTTACGCTTGGTTGGAGGGCAACAGGGCAGGCCCCATGAGAAGAGGCTGAAGGACCTGAACCTGTTCAGCCTCAGCAAGCGGAGGCTGAGGGGGGATTTGGTGGCTGCCTACAAACTTGTTAGGGGAGATCAGCAGCAAATAGGAAGGGCCCTATTCCCCCCAGCAGTACCTGGGATGACAAGGAACAATGGCCAGAAGCTGCTGGACAATAGGTTCAGGTTAGAGATTAGGAGGCACTATTTCACTGTCAGGGTAGCTAGGATCTGGAACCAACTTCCTAGGGAAGTGGTCCTTGCTCCTACCTTGGGTAAATTCAAAAAGAGGTTGAATGAACACCTGTCTGGGGTCGTGTGATCCCAGCGTGTGCTCCTGCCAGTGGCGGGGGGGTCAGACTAGATGATTTATTCAGGTCCCTTCTGACCCCTAACTACTATGAAACTACGAAATGTTTCGACTTAAGACGCGGTTGTCAGGAACCAATAGCATCGTAAGTCCAAGGACTGCCTGTATACTCTTTTATTAGTCTATTCTATGAATATCTACACTTCTTTTTTTTTCTTAAGAACCACTATGGTTTCATTATATTTCATTTAAAATTTCCCAACCTAATTTATTTTGTCCACAGTTCTTCAATGACCTACATACAAGACTATAATAAAAAATAAAAAAGCAAGCATGCGATAAATTAATGCATTCGCGTTTCAGTTTTGAAACATCCAATCAGGTCATCTCTGTTTTTCTGAAATATCCAAGTTTTTGGCATGTCGTCTTTTTGTTATATTCAGGTTCTGTAATGGTTATTTTTTTATTCGGTAAACAGGTAATACAGTCAATGGCTGACAGAAAAACTGAAGCTTGGGTCGGCCATAGCACATAGTCCAAGAAATGTCCAAAGCTTCTCTTGTTTTGATATGCCAAAACATTTATGTCACTGGACTCATCTATACAAGATGCTATGTTGCAGTAGCAGCGCACTATGATAACGTAGCATCAGCAGTCATGAACCATGACACCACAGGTATGTCGCCATAGCGATGCAGTCCTGTTATACAGTGATGTCACATCACTAGTGATGTCCTGGCAAAAAAAAATAAAAAAAAAATATATATATATATATATGGCCAGCATAGCGCAGTATGGGCTGTTACTGTGCCATCATTTAGAACTTCCAAAAGGCTAAATGATGGCACAGTAACAATGGCACCACAAGGCCATGTGTAAACACAGCCACCAATATTGATATTCTAGGCTCCCTCATTAGCATTTATCCACAAAATGTCATGTATCCTTGCAGCCTAAATATCATTTATTTCTGATCTCTACTGCTATCTGGTCCCTATAGCCATCTTCTCCTCTGTATCATTTAGGTATCACTAACAACAGGTCCCTAACACAGTTGTTTTATTCACCTGCCATTGCCTGGAATAGAGGATAATACAGACCATAAGGGTGGCTCCTTTATATCTTCCTCAATCCTCAAGGTCTACTGGGGCACATCTACAGAGCTGATCACTGAGGCCTGATCTGGGCAACTGGATTGGCATGTTGCAAGAGCTACCAGTAAATGAGGCAGATAGGCATTTTTTTTCATGAGCAGATATATAGAATGAATTACAAGGAGGGTTATTCCCTAATCTCAGGGATGAACAAACCGACTCTTCTCAGGTTTTTCAACTTGTCCAGTTATCTTAAACCAAAGAGCATGGACAGGCAGCAGAAATGGATTGAAATCAGTTTACTTACTCAAAGATGAAACAATTTTTAAGTCACAAAGATAAGCCTCTCCCATCCTCCCTTATGGAGGAGGGGAGTGAAGACTTCAAGCTCCACCACATTCCTCATGCTGGACTGAATTGAGGAAAAGAGGAAAGAAACCAGCAATTCACTTTGTAGGGAGTGAAGGGAAGGTATTATCTGTTAGTATGATCCACCCCAAGAGAAACACCTGCTTGGCCACATTTATGAGTTCTTTAGTTGAGATAAATGCAGTTACTTCTGAGGCTGTTCCCTACGCAATACTGCTGTCTCAGCATTGATAAAATATATATATATATATATATATATATATATATATATTCAGGTATGAAGGCAAGAAAGAGAGAGCACTAGTATAGATTTTTTTTTTGTTCTACTTTATGTTGTTCTTCTCCAATAGTCTGATTGTTCTAGTCTTGAGACTTAAAATAGGCAGGTCTGCAAATAAAGGTGAGAACAAGACCAGAAGATGGAAAGAAAAATTTTCAAAAGTGAATTTTGGACCAGTGCCAGAGGGATAGCAACAGAAAATGAAATCTTAAGCTTAACATTGACAGAAACATAAAGGAACTGTCAGAAACTGAAAGGAAGAGAAGAAAAGAACAAAAGACTCCTGTGAACATTGGCTTGGGTTAAGCAAGCACTGTTGATGGAAGATAGATACCTGCCATCTTGTGTGTTTTAGAGGACTGGATGCATCTCTTTAAATGTTAAATCTGTTATTTGATAAGTTGGATTTGTTAATAAATAAAATTTAAAAGAAAAAAAAAAAGAGAAAATGAAGTCATGTATTTATTCACAGGACAGTGACAGCACAAGAAATAGGAGGGCAGTTTCTCCCACATTAAACCACTGACGTACTTCAATCCTAGCTAGATAAGACCAGCTCTAGAAGTGAGCCAATTTCAGCCTCCAAGGCCTAATTCAACTATGCTGACATGAGGAACCAGACTGAAACCACCTACTTTTTTCACAAACAGATTTGTTTCTTTAATAATGAAATGATTATTAGGGTTTCAACTTGCAATTCAACAAGTACAGCCAAATTTTTTTTTTTTTTTTAAAGGAAGAGAACTGGTCACAGATTAGAGATTTTCAGATCCTGTAATCTCTGGCAGAATGTCCTAGGTCAATTGTAGTAAGGATCTGTGCCACCTGTGATTGCTGGCCTAGGGAAAATAATCTGTATCTTTATTATTACTGTACATCGGTAAAATGGGGCAGGGGGGCAGAGCTGTACTGCTACCCAGCACGCCCACAGGTGGTGGATAGTGGAATGACCTTCAGGGAAGGTTAGCTGTGAAACCATCGAGGGTAACTCTGATGAATAAGCAGTTGTGGACCAAGCAGCAGCAACACCACCAGGATGTAATGAGGACAGCAGATACCAATGGTTTCCCTCCTAAAAATCAACATGTATTCTTTGATGGTGTTGTGACATGGTAAATACAGGTCACCACTGTGATAAGTCTGCCCAGCCACCAGCTTTGAGTCTACAAGTCCTCAACAGCGGAGCAGGTGGAAGATGTTCATCTCAAAGGCTGAAGGCGGATAGAGGCTGCAGCAGAATGACATCCCCAGTCATCTTGGTCTCCTTGCCATTGGATCAAGGTCCCGTTCTGTCAAGAGCCACGTGGAAGCTAATGTGCAGCAGCTTTTCCACAATAAAAGAAGTCATGTACAGGCATCTTCCATGCCAGCATTGTAGCATCAAGTAGTTGAGCTGGTGACCTCAGTCCAAGTCTAGACTGGATGCCTTGTCCCAAGCTTTAACACCACAACTGACAAAATTAAGCATATAAATACAGGTACTCCTCACTTAACGTCATCCCGGTTAACTTTGTTTCATTATTATGTTGCTGATCTATTAGAGAACGTACTCGTTTAAAGTCATGCAACGTTCAGTTATAACGTTGTTTGGCCATCGCCTGCTAGTAGGTAACTACTGTGACACAATTGGATTCGCTTAACATCGTTTCGCTTAAAGTTGCATTTTTCAAGAACATAACGACATTAAACGAGGCGTAGCTGTATAGTGCATGTTATTAACCTCCCCCCTTCCCCCCCAAAAGCACTGAAGTTTCTACAAACATTCGTGTATGTATGTACGTATGCATGTTAATTTATATAAAGGTTACAACCAATCTTCCAGAAAGTTGACAGTCCACTCCCTTGCATTGAAAACTGCAATTCTCGCTTCTTTTCTGTACTGGGGCAGCATAGCAGAAGGGACTAGGAATGACCCTACCATGTTAGCTCTCCATGGTGGTGGTTCTCGGAGCTGGAGAAGATTGAGAAGTTTTTTTCAATGACGGTCTCATGGAAAGACTTGCTTAAATCCAAGCACATGAATCCAATGAATGCCAGAGCTGGGGTGTCTGCAGTTTCACTGTGAGGGAATGCAGCAGCACTTTGGGAACAGAGATCAAGCAGGACACCTTAGAATATAATTGGGACTGTGAAGCATGGTGTCAAAATGCATCTGAGCCCAAATCTAAGCCAATTCAATCAGAATGTCTAGGGTAAAACCTCTGTTTGAGCCATTTACATTTTTATAATAAAACTTTCCCAATGAAAAAATCAGATGACTTATGCGGTGAGAAGATCTAAAGGAGAAATGTGGGGTTTACCCTGGTGGCACATAAGCTTTCCCAGCAAGGATGATTACGTATGTGATGTGGCTCACTCATCTGCTCAAGGGTAGCAGAGAATTTTTTTGGTTTTTGGATTGAAGAATCTTTGAGCAGCAAACACAGAGGAACTGAAAATAAGCAAATGAAGACTGGTAGCAAAGGTATCCTGAAATATATCACTGCCCCCAACTGCAGAGATTGTATCTTCATCATTAAATGTCTTGAGTCCTCTAAGCCTCCATATTGGTACTAGAATTAAACAGATCTTCTCATCTTGCCATGTCCTAGCTTTATACACAGTCTCCTTCTAAAAGCCATTTGGTAATTACTTGACACAGGTGCTGGTAGGAGACGAACATTTGATTGGGATGAATTGATAGGCTCACATAAATTAAAACTAGAGAAGACCTAATTAGTAGTCATCTAGATGATCCTGAAACATTACCATCTCCTGGACCCCTATTGCACACCTCTAACATTTAGCCACGCTGTCACTCATATCAACCAGACACTCAGAGAAGATCATTCACAGGCATGGAGACTGACCTTCTGTATACTTACTTATTACAGAAAGGTAATACTTACTTATTATCCAAAATACCCCAGACCTTCAAGCTCTGGCGTGTTGTCTTCATAACTCCTTTGATTTCAGGAAGTAGTCTGGCCCTCTGGGCACAGAGAAGGTGAGTGTCCAAGGTCACAAAGGACATCTGTGTTGGAGCAAGAAACTCAACCCAAATCTTCTCAAGCCTCTTGCATGCCTTCCATCAGAGTGCTGGAACACAAACCCCAGATATGCTACAAATCTCACTCAACTTTTTATGTTCAGGCATATTTCATATGGGTCATTTGCTTCTGCTTTCTCCTGTTCCTCTAGCCACCTCTGGATTCTTCCTCCAGATCCATTTGTGGCATCCCCACAAAGCAAGGGCTGCCATCCAATATTTTCTGTATCTAGAAGAATTTCTGGGATAGATTAGTGTTGGCACATTAGCATTGCTCAAAATTCCTGTTTTCACAGTGGTTGTTGCTGGAAACTACCCACAGGCATAGTCAGCATGGTCACCCAGGTGACTAGCTCCCAATTTCATTTTTCAAATTAATTTTATTAACGTAAAACACAAGAAAGCTCTGTTTATAAAGCAAGCAGAACAGTTGCAACCATTGAAGGCAACTTACCTTGATTTTGGGGGGAGTGGGGCAGGGTCTTCTTGGGATGTACATGCTGTTCTTCCATCCAGTGACTCCAGTAAGATGTCACACATGCACACCCAACATGCCTCCTAGCTAAACAATGCCCAGGGCTTTTACCCACTACTTTTACCTGTGCATTTTATAATGTATACAGACTACAGTCATGTAACTTTAACTGATGTGAGTTAATTGACTCCAACAAAGCTTCTCTCTCGACACTTGTGAACGGTATCACTTCCTGAGGATTAAAAATACCTATCCAACACACAACTCCAAAATCTAATTCCCTTCCCCGTTTCATCCTGTCATGTTTGTTCTTTATTGCATCTGCATGCTCTGAGTTGTACAGAAAAAGTAGAGTTTTTTCTAGTAAGCATTAATCAAGGAGGCTGCTATTCAGCCAGCCCAGTGCCACACTGCCTTTGTGCACCCTTGTACCCTACACTACAAGGTCTGGGATTTCTGCAGAAGTAGAGCTCTCATCTCCTAGATGGAGATGTGACCTCTAATTGTTCTACAGAGACCCTTCTGACAGGTTAAGAAGCTGTTTTAGGGCTCCAAAGGGAGTCTTCACACTTAGGGCATGGGCACAGGGTCTGGGAAGGCAGGGTATGGGGGAGGGAAGCAAGGAAGGGAGAAAGAGTGCATGCAATGGTGCAAGTAGGAAAGGGGTGAGGTCAACACGATGATCTGTTGAGGTCCCCTTCCAGCCCTTAATTTCTAGGATTTCTTCTTAAGTTGCCACGAATGAGGAAGTTATCAGAGCATTGACATGTACATGTGAAAACTGGGCCTAGCAACTCAATTCCGATTCTGCTGTTAATGCAGAAAAATTGAGGTCTGCATATTATTTGACTGTAAAGGACTTGTATCTAAATCAACCAGTTAGCATCCGTAGCAGACATCAGAGTTGCAAGGTTGCCTTGGTCATTTATTCTGCTCTACCACCTGCAACAGAAAAAGGCCGTTTAATTCAGTACTGACTCGTCCAAACTTGAATTGTTTTCTTGTCCCTGTGTACGTTGGGTAGGAGGTTTTAGCTGGGTGGTTACCTGCAAGGCCACACTTGCTGGAACAGATCGAATACAAGCCTCCAATTCACTTAACAGAGCTCCCTCTCTCTCATTTTATTGTAGCTCTCAACTTGGTTTATTTCCAAACATTATATTAGCCTTCCATGAATTAATTCCTCACATACATACCATAAACACTTCTTCCAGGCGATTGAAAGAAAGCTGGTAAGTAAAAACTCAGTGCTTAGTGGTAAGCCTACACTAGTCAACCCAAGGGATTTCCCCTTGGGTCCGACGCATTCATGTCAGTCTAGCTTGAGTATATGTTCCTCAATAAATTCCTAGCTACATTACTGCATCCTCAACATCTCTGCACCACTCAGCTGGGTGTACCTGTGCAACCTCTAGCATAAGACACTCAAAGACTTCTTAACCCAATCAGTTACAGGAGCTTATCCCTCAAGGTGAATTGTGGGAAGGCACTGGAAGAGTACTAGGACTCAAATGATCTTGTCTGCATCCTCACTGCAAATTGGGCAGGTTCCAGCCATCTTGGCCTTTGATATGACTGCAAGCATGGATTCAAAGCACAGATCAGCATGTGCTCAAGAAGTGAGAGACTGCAGACACTCCGGCTCTGGCATTCACATTTGGATTTATACACAATGTTTATATGTCCCTCCATGAGCCTTCATTGAGTTAAGGGCAGGGTTGGGCCAAAATATTTGGAAGAGCACACAATATAACTACAGTATAGATATGTGCTTAGGACCTGTGTGTACACACAGACGCACAGAACAGGAATCCATGAACTTGTTCAGATAAAAATAGGAACTGAACCTAAAACATAAGCCACAAATGTTTCAGAAGAATTAAATGGTACATCTTGTTGCTATGTTTCCTTACAAATGTCTTGGAGGTGAAGTAAAAAAAACAACAAAACAACCCATGAGAACATTTTAGAGAAGCAGGGAGTACCAAAAAAAAAAGTAATGAGGGTAACCAGTTTTGTAGCTGTGTGTTTTGAAGAACATGGGGCACATCCATAAATGGATCAAGTTATTCAAATCTCAAAGCAGGAGCTGTTTCCCGTACTTTCTTGCAGCTAAATCATTCTTAAAATGGTTTAGTTATACAGTACAGGAACCAGAACATGCAGGATGCTCAGGCAAGTAGAAGACCTAAGATTATACCGGATGTACAGGACTTATGGAGGCCAGGGGATACAGAGGGAAGCACCAGCATGCGCCAAATTGGGCAGACAACTTCCAGAGTAGGTGGTTCCTGTCCTGACCAACAGGGAAAGGGCTTGGGAAACCCTTTGGAAAAAGCCTGTTGCAGGAAAGTCATTTTGCTTTAGCTGGAAACTATGAAAAGCTCAGTGAGGGCATAACAAGAAACTGGGAAGAACTGGTGCAGCAGTTTAAGGAAGTAGCTAACCATAGCCAAAGGATGCTAGAAAGAAAGACAAAACCTGCAGCGGTAACAAAGGGTTCTCTAACGGGGCTGTACCTGGAACATTAAAAAAAAAATTGCAGCCCAAGTATTGAGGTACGAAGGATTAGCCTGGGATAGGAGTCTGATCTGACCAGGTTCAGACCAAGAGAATTGCTATATGTAGGAAAAGAGGGGTTGGGCATGCAATGAGAGTTATGGGGAAAGATAGCAGCTGGCAAGCAAATGTGAGGCAGGGGCTACATGTCTATGAAAGGATGAAAAATGAAGGTGTCCAATTTAATAAGCAGACTGAGCCTGCCTGGACAGCAGGATTTCTAAAGCCATATTTAACAGGAGGGTTTGATGGGAGGGCCCTGGTTGGTACCATGGCTAAGGAACCCCTGGGCAGCCTCAAACTATCAGTAGGGAAAGAGAAAAGAAAAGGGAACATGAGGAAGTAGTAAGACCAAAACCTAGCCATGGAAAACAGACCTGAAAGGGAATGCCTTAGTTTTATTCCCTTCTTGTATTTTCCTACTTGAATTTCCAGCCTTTATGTCTATCTGCTAAAGGGCTCTTGACTGTTAGTTATCTTCTCCCTGGATACGTACTTACAGACTTTGATCAAATTCCCTTTCTGAACCTCCTCTTCAATATGTAAATATTTGAGCTTCTTGCATCTCTTATTGCAAAGCAGGTTTTTCATTTGAAGGACTGGAGTTAAACTTGACAACAGCAACAGACAAATCAGAGCTAGCTTTTTTCCAGCCTTAGTGCTTTCTTCCTTCTCTAGGACTTAAATCAGTGAGAAAATTAACCTAGTGGCTTCCATGGAGGTCCCTTACCACATTAGAATAAATGCTATAAATCTACCCAGCAATAAAAATGTTCATCTGAAGATTGAAGTAAAGCTGCCTGGACACTATACTGTGAGCATGCTATTCAGTAAATTCATATGTGTATTAGAGCGGCCAAACAGAACTAATCACTCAATTTCCCCAATATGGGAGGCATGTATTGAACAATATTTTCCCAGTAGTTGACTAGCTTTGGCTATAAATACCCTCTGCATCTTCCACAACACTATACTTATTTGGTACACTCTGTATTTATGATGTATGTTCATCAGGACAGACAACCGCGGCATTTTCATATTGGGCAGTGGTTTAAGTATACCACTGCTACTTCAGTCATTGTTTACACCCTCACCCTTAGACAAACAGAGCATATGTCCTGAAGTTTTCTTACTATTTCATAATATGACTTTTTTAACATGATCTTAACTGACCAAACTTTATTCTTATACAGCAAGCCCTGCCTCCATCAATTTAGTCATTACATGTATGCCTCCTTCCCTGCTCATGTAATGAGTGTTTGTTTTATTCCTATCCCATAGAGTTTGTGAAAATCCCTACCTTCTCCAGGTAACTCCTACGCTTTGCTAGAAATCTGAACCAACAGTGTACTTTGGTTTTAATTCTCCATCTTCCTTCCCCACCAAGTTTCAGTCCCTTTCAAAATACTTTCACTTCATTTTAAAGTAGCCACAAGCATGACAATCTTCCTCCCCCAAAGGAAGTGCAGGCTGCTGTGGCTAGATTATGGTGTCTTTAAACTCTCCAAGCCCTCTGCCACATTAATACATTTTATTGCTTCCTACCACTCTATGTTTGACTATGTATCTTTAAATTTGTTTTCTTGATAGCATCACTGTATCACGTTGCAGCCTATTAATCCACCTCAAAGTCTGAATTCAAAGAGCTCAACAAAAAAAGTCACCAATACTAAACACCACTGATTTTCTAATTCACCATTAGTTGCCTATTAAATTATAATTTCTTACAACTATGCAACTATGAATATTAACAAGAGGTACAGAACTATACAGAGCTTACTTTCAGCTTATTCAGTCTGAAAGGAGGGGGAGGAAATAAATTCTTCCATTTAAGGAAGATGGCCTTTATCAGGCAACAGTGAATTATGGTAGGTAGTGAGAGCTGCTTATTGGACATGGTAACTTAAAGGGGATATTTTCTTTGTGTGTACCCGTAGTATTTGCAAGGATGTGAAGAGAAACTGCAAAGGGAAGAGAAAATTGCTTATACTGTACTTTCAACTATTTGTTGCATAAAAACAGAAGTATGCTCTGGATCTAAGGTTCAAAGTCTATCCCATTTTGTAGATTTGTGACTAGTGAAAACAGATTATGGCAACATATATTTAGAATAGCTAAAATAATTCAAAACAATCATTCATAACTGCTTAGAGAAAACATCACGAGAGAAGTTTCAACTTAGTACAGAAAAAGAAGCCAAGATATCAGTTCTCCTCCTGACATGCAGGGCTTCTGCTGGCTAGCCAAGTCATTTAACACATACCCAAGTCATCCATCTGGATGAACACCTACCTCTTCTACAGCAGTGTTACAAGCCTCTATGTTAATCTGCTAAGGACACTATGCAATTCAAGATGGTTCACTGCATATCCAGTGCACCTCTTCACAAAAGCAGCACGATACAAATGTGTGTTCTGAGAAGCCAAGCTGGGCCATAACTTCACATGTGTATGTATGCAGTATGTCATAAGTGATAACTTTTTTTTCTGATCTGTTTTGGATAGGAAAGAATCACGTGCGACTTACGCTTCTTCTAAAATGGCATGCACAAATTTGAGCCTAGAGTTCTATTTTAAGAGAAAACCTGTAAACTTCTGGGGCACTTTACAAAGAAAAACAATAAACCCTTCCCTCTCCCAGCACTCTTCGCTCCTTAAGTCACAGGGACATCCCAAAATATAAGACCACTGCTGACAGCGACAATGTGGCACAAGCCACAGGACTGCATCTCATCTGCAAGAGACATATTTTTATGAATATCATAGAAATCAACCGTAGAAATTAAGGCCTGGAAGGGACCTCAAAAGAACATCAAGTCCAACCCCCCTGCTCTGGGGAGGAAAACTGCTGAGACTGAATGATCCCAAAGAGGTGTCTGTCGAAGACTTCTAAGATTGGGGATTGCACCACCTCCTTGGCAAGTCTGTTCCAGATTCTGGTCACCATTACCATAAAGTTCTTCCTTACATCCAACCTGAAGCCATCCTTTAACAATTTATGGCCATTGCTCCTCGTCACCCTAGTGATGTTTTTCTCCCAGCTCCCAATATTCATCACTTACATACTTAGAGATGGCCACCAAGCCCCCCCAGTCTTCTCTTCCCCAGGCTGAACAGTCCCAGATCCCTTAGCATAGGCAGAGGAAGAAAAACAAAATGGGGGGGGGGGGAGGGGGCTAAGCGTGTGTGCACACATGTGAGGTCTGAGGGGGAAGGGGAAAGGGCAGGGGGTGGGGTGGGAAGAGTGGCACTGCACAGCGCTGCACATGGAGCCCCCGGGATCTCCGCGCCCACCCTGCCCCGTGTCATCCCAAAGCCCAGGTCAGGTTGTGGGACAATCCCCACAGTGCAGAAGGGAGCCAAGGCTAGGAGTGAATGATTCACCCTTCCCCGACCCCACTCTCCCCTGCACTGTGGGGGTCTCGATCTGTCCTCCCCCCAAGTCCATGGAAATAAAAATAAGATGAAAAGAAACTTACCTGCCGGCTGCAATCCTGGATGCGAGTGCGCAGGGTAGTTCAGCATGCCCACCCCTCCAACCCCGCTGCAGGACCTGACAGCTGGGTTGCCCTAAGGTAATGCCTGCTGCTGCCCTGTTTTTTGGGGGGCTGAGACCTGTTAGACAGTGGAAGTGGGGGGGGAGGGGGGAGCTATGTCCCTTAGTCTTTCTTCATAAGGTTTGTCATCCAGGCCTCCATTTCAATAAATATTGAAAACTAGTCTATGACAAATGAATAAAAAATGATTCTTTGCCTGAGTCTACCAGCAAGGAAATCTCCTGTTGTTGAGCTTTGTAAGACCCAGCAATTGCAGGGCAAGGACAGCTACCTTGGGTCATACTTGAGATATCTTCTCCTACTAATGTAATACAGCTACTGAAAACTAAAACTTCAAAACAATCTGGCAATATTCCTATATACATTTTTTAAAGGGCATAAAGTATATTCCGTTGCAGATACTCCCTCTCCTCTCTTCATCCAAAGTCGCTCTAACCTTTTATGCAAAGAACAAAGGAACAAGTATCTGTCAATTCGGTGTGCTAAGACAATTACTGCAGACAACAGTCCGACTAACTCTTAACTCATTTACTAGTGTTCCCTAATGTTAAAGTTGAATGCTTTTCTTCACCCTACAAGTGTGGCATTTGGGATTGCAGTGAAAAGAAAAGCCAGGAGTTTAAAAAAAAAAAGTCAAGAAGACTTTATAAAAGGAAGTAACCAGAAGCTAAAAGAAGAACCAACAGCACCCTCTAGAGGATACTGCATTATTCTTATATACATGGATATTCCCGACAAGTTCATCATTTTAGGTTCTGTATTTTAGACTCTTAACTCTAGTTGGGACCTTAACTACAATATCAACAGTAAAAACACAATAAAAAAAAAAAAAAGATTGACGCAAAAACTGTATTAGACTTTGGATGAATTCTACTTACAGTAGTACTTCAGCACCAAAAAAATGGGCAGTTAGAATGATAGATGTATATACAATTGAATGATACGTCTAAGTCTTAAAATGCTTTGTTATTTATAATGAAATCTATACAAAACAGTTAAAAACTTGTTTCTATGTACATTAAAAAAAAAAAAGAAAAGATATTGTCTTCATTACCAGAATATATTAAAACTGGTTCTTAACATCCAATCTGCACCCAACTCTCTCTCTCTCTCTGGCTTGTAACAATCACAAAACACCAACATATTGCATGAACAATTCAAATCATGGGGCTCATGATAACCTCAGAAACCTACAACGGTAAATGATTTAAACTTTTAAATTCTCAAAAAGGCAATTTTAGAAACAGCATGTAAGAGTAAAATACAGATTTTTAAAAGCCTCAACACACATCTGAATACCCAGTTTCAACCTTTAGACATTGAACCAACATCTTGTTCCCCACTTCCTACTCCCTCCCTCTGGTTTTGAAAATTTGCTTTGAACGAGAATATTTCTCCCATCCTACAGCATTAGAATGAAACCATTTGCCTGTTTAACAGGAACTTGTTAATTAACTTGGCCTTGTTTTAAATTTTTACATTTAAATAAATAATCAAAGTTAACTAATTAAACTAAAATGAGCATTTCTTGTGCTCATGGCACAAGAGGAAATGCTTTTACATTAAATTAGCGTATTTATTGTAAAATACAAAAACAAAACTTCACCAGCAAACTTCGCTGCTACCTGTTAGCAATTCTGCTTATTTCCGAACATTCACCAACAAGTATTTAAAAAAATAAACTACATTTTTAGGCTTATTAAAAATCTGAACTCCAACTGAGCTCAAGTGCAAGAAAGCTAAACAAGTCTGAAATTTCCAGGGCTCTTCCAGCACTGTCAGGAAGACCTTTCCTCTCACATGCTCTTTAAAAATACAAATATCTAAATATTCTTTTTGTGATGGCATTTTGCTCAATAGCTACGAAAAACAACGCAACAAAACAAAGGGCCCTTTAGACTGAGAGAGGTTTCAATACCTAATCAAGGGCTTCATAGTGTATTCATCTTTTCAATTCACTGGAGATTTGCTTTTAAAGGAGTACATTCTACTGTCACAGACGCACCTTGGTAATTACATGTTTTTGGAAACAGTTAAGATGTGGTTTCTGCAATACTACCTCGTTAAAACACACTGATGCTTCAAGGGTCCATTGAACAACTCTAACAGGCAAAGTGCTCTAATACATCACAATACAAGGGCATCTTGGACACTCAATTCCCAAGATATTTTAAAGTGCACTCCAGTCTCCCGCATCACTAGGATTGTTCAGCAGAACTTTGAGAGGGACTGGGCCCAGTGCCGTCCTCAGTACTACTGTCCACATCTTGTTCCATTGCTGTCTCTTCATCAGCAAGACGCTGACTTGTGAAGTTGTTAAGCTCCAAAAGCCCGCTGGGTTCCACTACCACGTTGGAGCTGGAGTGACAAGGGATGGAATACTGAGGGATAGTCTGAAAGAAAGAAAAAAATTAGTTTTATTATGAATTATTTTCACAGGTAAAGTAAGAGGCAGTTTTGTATGCAAGCTGAAGAGAGAGATTCCTGGTCAACTCTACAAGTCCTAGAAAGTTTTATTTTGCTCAGTAATCAACTTTGCAACAATAAGGTCAAAACAAATTAAGTTGATTACAACATCAAATGGTCATTCTCCAGGATTTTAGGAAGATAAATTGAAATAAATGGAATTAACAACAACAACAAAACAGCCTTGTGGTTAAGGCACTGGCTGAGACACAAAAGACGTGGATTAATTTGCCAACTGCCGCTAACTTCCTATGTAACCACAAGCAAGTCACAATATCTCTGCCTTGCTTTTACTGTATGTTAAAAGATGGGGTGAAAAAAATCCACCCTTTTGTGTCTCATTTATTTAGACTAAGTACGCTGTGGAAAAGGCTTCCAATATGATGCTGTATCTACAATTCATAGTCAACTAGGAGTCCGATTTTAGTTGAAAAGAATAAAGCTAGACTGCCCAAAGGACTGGAAAAATCTTTGCCAAGGGAAAATGCTGCACTAAAAGGAAAACAGAATAGGTGACAGTCATCACCGAGTCCTAATTTTTATTAGATGCTGTAAAACTATATTTACATGCGACAAAAAAAATGTTGTAGCTCATACCTTTCTGAACAAGTTACTTTAAGGTGCTACCCTGCCCTGACTTTTTATTAATAAAAACTGATAGCCAGAACGGTATTCTGATTTTCAGGCAGCCCACACTGTACCACGCTGAGCACAGGGATTAGCATAATATAAAGTATCTAAAAATACAGATGCACCAGAGTAAATATAATCTACCTTTTGGTCCTCAATCTCTTCAAGACATTTTAATACAAGGATCAAAGCTTTGACTGTGTCTACAAAAGTTAGTTTAGTTGTAATCCGTGTATAAAAATGATAAATGTAAGATTTCTTCCTGAGACACCTGTATAGCAAAACCTCTCTAATCCACACACAGTTTACTTGTATACAAACACAGACACCCTGTCCACTTCTCTGCAAAGATCCAACAACATGAAGCTCCGAGTGAGATCTCAGATGACTAAGATTTCAACATTTTTGTCGTCTCTACACTGGAACATATACTATTGCATAATGCAGTATCAAAATAAAAAGCAATTTAAAAATGGGAAAAAAAATAATGTTCTCACTCATTTCCATAGACTAACTCAGCAAAGGATGTAAGCATCTGCTTAATTTTTTACATGGGACACAGTTCTGTTAAGTAACAAAACAAACCTGTTTAACACACATCTCATTAAGAATATGTTTTTAATATCCTTTACTGAAATTGGATCTTATTTTCCAATTTGCAAAAGGTTGTCTTACAGAGATAAAACTTAAAACACCGTGAAAAAGGCAAATCATTTCTCTAATGGCTACAGCAAAATGTATATGTTCAAACATTTTGGCTAGAAGGTGGTTTGCAAACCTAGTGAGCGGTCTTGTTTCCTTAACAGGAAAGTAAAGCAGAATGCAGTAACCAGCATCAAAAAGGGCCAGATGTTTTTCTCGTGGTAAAGAGCTTAACGTTAAAGGGAGAACACCAAAAAAAATAAATAAGCGGGGGGGGGGGGGGGGGGGGGGGGGGGAATCCTTGAACATTGTTCAATTGCTTTTAATGCTTTAGACCAAGTTAGTGCAGAGGTCGCAGCTCAAACTTTAACTTTTACTTGCTCTGGTCTCCTCTTACCTGGATAATAATTTCAGATGAAATCTCTTCAGCTTTCTTTTGTGATATATTCTGAATGTGAATAAACTGGTTTGTTGTAGGCACTCCTTGTGCATCCGGTTTCCTCTCTGTTAAAGTAGGACCAACAGCAGGAGGACTTGAACAGGATTCTTTATATTTCTGTTGCTGGGGGATGGAAGTTGCCGTCATCCCTACTGCAATCACCCTCGGCACCTGGGTACAAGGTGACGGTTCTGCTTCGCTAGCGAGTTTACTAGTGGACAAAGCCTTGTTTGGGGGATCCACTACCATATGTTCTATGTTTGTGTCAATCTGAGCTTCCATCATAGACATTTTCAAAATGTCTGCTACTGCTGTCTTCACGGATGCCTGCATGGGAAATAGGCTTGTAACTGGCAATGCCAGTTTGGGCAGAGAATTGCCACCTGCTACCTTTGAAACAGAAGGAGGCTGATGCCCCTCAAAAGTTATCTTTGTAACAGTGGATCCTTGCGTTATAATTGGCTGCTGCACCTGAAAATCAAATTTTTGTTGTGCATGTTACAGCTGGGTTTGTTTGTTTGTTTAATTATTATTTATTTAATCCTAATCAATATTTACCTGGACAATATGGCACAAACAACATACTTGCTACTAGGAAGACAGTTGAAGCTCAGTGTTTTAACAAAGGATTCAGCAGTGATATGGTAACATTTAATTGAAGCAAGGGGAAAGGCTCTTTGGACTGCTAGACACGTTCCTAGCAGTATGTCACAGCAGCCTCGTTTTCCTTTGGGATTTACATCCCCATCTGGTGCATTTAGTCACCTTTTTTTTTTAAAGCCTCAAGGGGCTTGGGAGTTGTAGGGATTTTTTTTTGCAGTTGGTTAAATACTCAGAGAATTTCATTTTTCTCAGTCTTTACATGTTCACCTCCCAAGGAAAATAAGATTGCTCCTCTAATAATAGTTAACTTAAGGGAGATGTAAATACAAAGGAAGACGAACAATGGAGATCCTTAGGAGACTGCAGTGTATTCATCTTTATTTCCATAAAGATTAAAGAGAGTGCTACGGGAACGGAAATCAATAATACGTCATACCTAAAAAATAAAAGAAATAATTAGGGACAAATTCCATGCACCACTGGTGGCAGAAATTTATAGAAACTGTCCAAGAAAATAGACTTGTGAGCTCTATGTAATTTTCCCCTATATTATAAACATGTGCTTCTCTTCCCTAGTGTCAACCTTTGGATGGGGAAATTAATACCAGCATAAGGAGGAGTTATCTCTTGCCAGGAGAAACACACTGCTACAGTGACAGACTTGGTGTTTTGATTTTTCCTTGAATAGTGACGGTTTTATTTTTTGCATGCTATCAATATTCCGTTACCTGACTCGCTGGCTGTTTCTCTGAAGAGGCAGGTAGCTGCATTTGACTCTGGGGGGGTTGGGGCTGTACGTAGATTTTTTGTGCCGTTGGTGCCTGTTGCAGTTTGGGTAGCTGTTGCGTGGTTTTTACTGCAAGCACCTGTACTACAGTTTGCTGTGGCTGTGCCACTAAGGTAGGGAGTTGCCTTTCTTTGGCCATCATGTGGTGAGGGGTGGGCTGTGCATCTGGTTTGCTCTGCACCTGCTCCTGCTGCAGCGGGTTTAGCTTTTGATGCCTTATAGAAAGCTGGGGCATTTGTGGGAGTTTGTGCTGGATCTGATCTGCTTGCAGATGGATGGTTTGCTTCTGTTTAGTCTGGAAGCACTGCAGAGTTTTCACTTGCAGTTGAGTCTGTTCCAGCTGCGGCTGACTCAGTTTCTGCTGTTTCAGTGCCTGTGACTGTGTCAGGGCAGATCGGTAAAACAGGCCAGTCTGAGGATCTAAGGTGTCCATCTCTTCCACTTCGCCTTCCTCAGTTCCAAGCTGCTCACTGTGCTTGGTAAACGCAGTGTGGCTGCTTAAAGCCTTAACAGAAAAGTTACACATGACTTAAGTAATGAGAAACGATCTGAATTACTACTAAATACACAATCTAATGACATTACAGAATACTTAAACTGAACTGCTTAACACAAAACAACTTAAAGGTTTCAGGCAATCAACTTGTACATAAAAGCAAAAATGTCTTAATATGGTGCACTCTCAAAGCCTTTATCACTCAATGGTTCTTGAGGTAGACCGTGATGTACCACCCCGATGTACCACCTCCAAATGAAAAACCAAGAAAACCAGACTTGGAAGACTACGATTTGGATCACTTCCAGTTCCATGATAGGTGAATGGGAAGTGACAGGTGCTGGCAAATTTAACAGATAGCTTAACTTCGGGGAATCTCTCAAGGTGGCAGCTTCTAGCTTAAACAGGCAGCTAACAATTCACTAACAGGTAGCTTTATCTGTGCTGAGTTGACTTTGTGACATCCTCCACAATTCTCCTTATATTTGGGACCCACCTCATTTCCCATGCATCAAACCACTGCTTCTCCCACCTCTCTAAGTCAATTTTTCCTGCAACTCCCTACCAAGACTGAGTCTCTACCTTCCTACCAAAACTGTTAACCGCATGTATCACATTGGCTGGCTGGGACGGTTTAGCTAGGGATGATCCTGCCTTGAGGAGGGGCCAGACTAGAGGACCTCATCGTTCCCTTCCATGTCTAGCTTCCTACAATCCTATGTTTGAATTAAGACTTCCTTGGGGCAAAAGCTTTGACTAATAATATGCTTCATACAACACTTATCTCTTTAATAATTAGATTAACTGGCCTCATTCAGAGGAAATTCTAATTCTATGGATACTCCCTGTAGAAACTTCATAGGCCTATCACACTGGTAGGTCTGTATTCCTAGCTGGGGATCATGGCTATGATGGTTATACAAGAGATTGCAGAATATGTTTACAGGTGTCCCTCCCTTTATGCAGGTTGCGTATGTGCAAATTTGCTCTTATGTGATGACCCTTTTCATACCAAAAATTCGTTATATGCGAGAGAAATTCACTCTAATGGGATCAGTGTGGTGGAAATCATGCCATAGGTGGAGAAAGAAAAAATGATTTTGGGGAGGGTGTGGGGGGTGGAGCTGAGCTGGGTGATGGTGCCCAGGCTGGGCTACAGCAGCGACCCCTGCAGCCCAGCCCAGTGCGGCCCCATCAGCGCAGTGCCCTGGGAGCTGAGAGCCATGAAGCTGCAGGGCAGCAGCACCCGTGGCTGCCGCTCCGGGCAGCTGATGCACGTGCTTCTTGAGCTGCAGCTGTTCCGGGAGCGGCACAACGCCACATCAGTACAGTCGAGGTCTTGGAACGTATCCCTATTTGTTACACTGTAAAGTAGGTTCCTTTTATGTGAATTTGAGTTATGCGCTATTTTACAGCATGAAGCGAGGGAAACCTGTACCTAAGCCTGTCGCCATCCTAGGATAACCTCACACTCACTAATGCTGACAAACAAAAGAAGTGTGATTTAAACATGTTAATTCCTCATCTTACTTGTAGGACATGTTACCCCATGTTACTTCTGCTTATTACTAAGCTTTCCACTTTTGGGGGCATTCATCTTCCATTACAGAGTGTTGCATATTAGTGATCAGGCATGGAGTTTGCCACCATACAATAATGCCCAATAATGATGAAATTGCCTCTGCTCTATGATGTGCTGTCCCTAGTTCTGCTCCATTCCTTTCCCCCTACTTAAGTCTTACACAGTATCATCTGGGCCCCTTCATATTTGTATTACTGAATACCAGACAGGCAACTCCTACTGCTACCAGGAAGATCCCAGGCAAACATGAAGAGCTCACCTAGGAAGCAACATTTTTTTTCAGAATGGACATGAGCAAACAGGCTAAATTCTGCCCCTCACATTTAGGGTTTCCACAGACACCGATCACTAAGAGATGTGCTTTAACTCAAATAAAAATGGACCCTACATTATTCATAGAGCCTAGTAATATTTACAGACTGTTTGGAAAAGAAAGGGTACAACCTGCTGCATGAGATGGGTAATTGCGCCAGTGGAAGATGCGGGGATAGATTTCACCACAACAGAAGTCTGCGTTGCTGTCTGTGATTGAGCCACGTGCTGCAGCAGAGTCCTCTGGGGCTGGGATGACTGCTGGTGGGGCTGTGAGCGATGACTGACTGAAAGTAAAGAGGTTAATGTGACTTCTCCAGAACTAACTGCAGTAGCTGAAGCTACCCGTTTTGCTGTTTTACCTTCAAGTGGAAGTAAATACAGATGAAATAAAAATCTGAGTATGAAGTCCTTTACTGTATGCTAGCTTCAACTTTAAAATGCAGCTCTATTCTGAGAAGCACTTTAAAAATGACATCACAGGGCCCTGTTTTTTCCTAACAACTTCAATGCACAAAAGCTCAGTTTTAAAGGAAAAGATGCTTCCTAAATTGTAGTCCTGCAAACTGAACTTGCATGAAAGAATCCAATGTGAAGCTGCATACATATTCAATAAGAAATTCTGGCGTCTGCCTTACACTTTTATCTTTGAAAAAGTGTTGCCATGCTATTATAGACATGATGGTCAAGGAAATGTAAGAAAAGCAAAGGTTTTTTGGGATACCTTTTACTGGATCACCTGTATAGCTGGAAGAGATGACAACAAGCTTCTGGGCACAGACCACTGGAAGAAGATTGCCCATCATCTCTCCCAATCATACAGTAAATAATACTGCAAAAACAAAAATCCGTTGCCCCTCCTATCTTTACAACACTACTAGAAGCAATGGGGTTGTAAAGATATAACTGAGAACAGTAAGACTTGGCTACAGAATAATTACTGGCAAAAATGCACAAAGAGAACCTTAATTAACGCCCAAGAGCCAAAGTTAAGTTTGCAAGGCTGGCAGTCAAAATGTCAATTTTGTAAAGGAGTTCAGAAATCACTGAGACAAGCACAGAACCCACAATACTATTTTTCCAATAACTTTTCAGAATAGAGGCAACGCTAGCCACTGGAATTAGAGTAATGGCTCCATAATGACAGAGTAGGGCAGGCAGAGTGATCCTTAGTTCAAAGTATAATTAATCCCATTAAAATAAAAGTTACTGCATTGATGGAGAACTCCAATTAACTTAGACCTGCTAGTAACAAAATATAAAATATCTGCTTTAAACTAATATGTAATTAAAATTTTCAAATCCTGGAAAACATGGCAAAGCACTGGAAAGCTCAGGAGAATATGATGAAAACCAGTTTACGTTAGGACCTGACAGTGACAAGAAGTCACCGGTGGTTTTGCTGGATTCAAAAGAAAGGCCAAAGTTCAAATGAGCACAAGGACTTGACTTGTCAGCTCTAGGCAGGGACTTGAATCAAATAAGTACTGGCCTGCATGCTGTACCAGATCTTCCTGGGGGACCTCAACAGTTTCTGCAGAATTTAAAACTTAATTTAAAAATAAAGTTTCTAACCTACATGGTTGTGTAGATATTCTTCTGAATGTGAACCTATACAGTGTTGTAATCCTGAGTCTGCAGACAGAAAAAAAATGATAACACTAAGGGGTGTGAACTGCCCCACTTATCCCAGTGGGGTGTTAACACTGAAGCCTGATACCTATTTAGATGCAATTAAAATGTGCCTAATCCTTTGGTCTAGGCAAAGTGTAACGAAGTTAACATAGGTCAATATTGTTCATTATTTCACCGCCAATCATTTTAGCAGAAAACCCAGTCAGGATTACTGTTGAAGTTTGAGGATTGTACATTAAAGAGGGAAAAAAAAGCAGCAAGCCTCAATGGCCCCTACTTCTAGATAGGTGATCACTTAAACTTGGATGAGAGGTAAGTTAGAGAAGTAACCACAGCTGCATGCTATAATGAAGGCCGCCTTCTTCAATCCATAGCTTACTGCATTTCATTAGTGGGAAAAGTAGATGGACCCCTATCATGCACATTGCCTGTAATTCTGTAAACCACTATGTGGTTTGTGAAAAATACTATTTTCAGTTACTGATGACAGAAATGTTACAGAAGCTTTCATTTCTGTCATCTTTCACATGCTGAGTGGATTTTTGTTTTTTCAGAAAAACATTATTTTAAATGGATTTTTCCAGTACGACTCAGAGAAATCTGAAAGCAGAAACTTAAATACATGCACAGTGTATTGTGTTTGGTCATGTCAGGGAATGACTGGTTTTCAGTTAATTGGAGATCATTTTGACAGGGCTACAGAACAGTGGCGTTCAACCTCCAGCCTGTGGAGACATGTCATCTGGCCAGCAGGTCCTGCAATTTTACAACGGGGGAGCAGTGGCACGATTTCAGCCATGGTGATGGGGGAGCAGTGGCAGTGTTAAATCCCACAGCACCCAGTGTCACAACAATTTATTCTGCCACAGCTCCCCTCCTGCCAAATTTAAGGACCCACGACGGAGCCCTGCAGGCTCGATGACATGGACCCATGTGCTAGATATAACCCTGTACTGGATCAGGTCCACAGAGCAGCCATGCGCCTCTCATCCAGCCTGCGGGACCAGAAGGTGGAGCAGCACTGTGGCAGAGGACATACCTGTTATCAAGTATTTTTTATGCTCACTAATAAAACATTTAGCCAAGGCTTTCTTAGCAGGGATCCACAAAAGAGCAACTCAGTCAAAATTGAAGCCAGATACAGTAAGTGATGTAAGAATAAAAATTCTGCACACCTTAAATCAGAGGTACAGGCGATGGATGTGGAAGGGAGAGGAACAGAAGGGGAAAATGAAAATAATGGAAATACCAGGTTAAACATTTAATGAAAGACACTGAAATAGTATTTGAATATATTTAAATATAGGCACACTTCAATCCCATTTTCAGCTGCACAAATCTTAATCGGCACATAGAAAAAAGAAAACAAGCATAGAGAGTGTTCACTCACATTAATTAAGAAATTTAAAAATGCTTCATATATGAACTACCTTGATCCCTTCACACCAGAATATACTAAAAGGTGGCTCAGAGAAAAGGCCTGAGGACAGAAAGTGATTATTCCATTTTTTGGGAGACACAGTATAGGTAGGCATGTCCAGAGGAATAGAAAAGAGGGTTCAGAGTGCATTAGCATCCAAGCATGCCTAATGTCTTAGGCATACAGGAGGTTCATTAGTGAAAGTCAAATCTCAATCACAAGTTTGAAGCATTAGTTCAGAGTTAACTTGGCACTGAAAAGATGATATGAAAATTTATCAAACCAAACACAAAAACTATTTGTCCATTCTCATGAGGCAGGTGGGGGTGGTAATTATACTGCCCAAAACGCCTACTCAACACTGATGGGCAAGTAAAATTTTGCAAACTAAATTCCCCAGGAGGTCTTGCCTCTCTTACGTACCAAGTCCACATAATGCTCGAGTTACATTTTGCATTTTTTTTCCTATGAATCCTCCACAGGGGGTGGCAATAGGGTCATCTTGACATTTTCCCACCAGATTGGAATAAAGCATATATGTTTAAGTGGTTTGTGCTGAACCAATGATCTTTTGCTTCAGTTATACTGGAACTGGACATGCAATCTCCAATATACCGCAGAACAGAGGCAGCAGCGTCCACCCTCTAGATGAGGACAAGCATGAATTTTCTCTCCAAAAATATTATTACAAAGGAAAATGAGCACCACCCCTTGTCCACACCTCAAAAATAAAAGCTTTATTTTTTTTTTTAAACTGAAAACCAGTCATCCTCATCCCCCACCTTTACACACACACTTTTTACAGCATAGCCTTTTTTCTTTTCTTTTTTAAAGTCACTTACCAGTTGTGATATATTCAGCAACTAATTCAGACTCTACCACAGCAATTGAAGGGCTTTCAGGAGAATGCCTCTTTTCCTGGGTCATCTGAATTGGAACTGCCATTTGGCTCAGGTCAATGGTAGGTTGTCGTGGTTTTGATTCTAACTTCTCTTTCACTGATTAAAAATATTGGAAATGCATCTTTTAGTAAAATAAACTCCAACTGAGGTTAAATATACAGGAAGTCAATTTGTTATAAAATGTCAAAGCCGCAGGAAAATACTACAGTACTTTCAAACTGATCTCTCATAAAGGCAAGAATAAAGAAATGGAAAGGGATCCAAAAAACGTGCATATTCAACTAAGAAAGTGTCAGATTGTTATTTTAACAACGCAGTTGACGGCTATATGCTTTAAAGTGATTCCAAATGCACACCTGTTGTTTGCTGGAGTTCCAACAAGGCTTTTATTGTAGAAGTAGCTGATTGAGATTCACTGGATACATCCTGGTAAATTATTGTAGGGCTGGTATCCACAGCAATTTCATGTTCTGACCAATCCTGACTTCTGGAAGCGATTACATGAACAACAGGCTGGGAATCTGTTATACAAAAGAACAAGGATATCAAATCAACTTGTTGCAACCTTTCAGTTTAGGCTTTCTTATAGTTGGACCCAGCAGCAATGCTTGCAGACAGGGTTTCCTAATGCTTTCTATTTGAAAAACCCTGTTTTCAATGGCTTATAAAAAACTTTGCTGAACTTAAAAATCTTCAGTTTGAACAGCTAGTGCTGGGTATCCACCTTGGGCTGAAAAGTTTCAGCTGCTTATTCAAAATCTGACCTCTACATCTATTTAACAGAAAATAAATCTTAATTCCTTTAAGTCTGCTGACACTGTCTGCTACAAAAATAAAGCCATGTAAAATTTTACAAAAAAAAATATACAATAGATGAGGAGTGGAAGGAGGGATATGTATATAAAAAATTTCTTTTTAAGATTTTACTGATAACTGAATGAATCACTTTTCCTTTTTTTCTCTAGTTCCACCTTCTGCAGAGATATATTCCAAAACCATGCATATAGATGCCTACTCAGACTCTTTTTGAAACCCTCCAATGAAGAGGTTCCCATATTCTCCATATGCATTTAGAACTCCCAGTATTAAAATGCATGCCATTGCCCAGGCGAGCTAGGATCAAAGGAATAACTGAGCCAGACTTTCTTTTTTTATATACATGGAAATTTAATATTAAGGGAACTAATGATGTTCAGGTGAAGTGAAGTCTATTTTAGAACTACTATTATATACTTCACTTGATATTTAGAGCTACAATTTCATACTTCTCTAGAATCTAAAAAAAATAATCTCAAAATGCTTTTCAGAACTTAACCTCAACAGCTGTACAAGAAGATATTAGCCCCACTACTTTATCTGGGGAAATGAGGCACATAGTAAAGTGACTCACAAGTCAGTAGCAAACTTCTGATGTTCCGCGTCCTAACAGGCCAGGTGATCTTGTTTTTAAAAGGTAATAAAGGAGATGCATCAAGTTGTACAAAACTAGTTGCCATCCTCAAGAGAGGGAGGAAAACCATTTTAATTAGCAACAAAGTCATGAATGATCTTTACCTTGGGAGCTCTGGGACGACTCTGTAGAGGAAGAACTGCTATCAGTGTAGCTCTGTGGTTCTTCCTTCACCTCCGGGAGAGAAGAATTTCCTGCCTCTGCCACCCGGGATGCCTGCTGCAATGTTTCAGTTACCAACTGCCTAGTCTGTTCACTCACAACCGTAGCTTGAAACGTCACTGGCTTTGGTTTTATAAGCACCTAATAAAAAAACAATTTCTTTACTTACAGCAAGAACACTCAAGAGTAACAGACATTTTCACTTTGTTGAGCTCCTTTGCATACTCTTCTCTAACAGGACATTAGGACAGTGTATGGGAAGATCTACGTAATCCACTTTTTCCATTACCATCCATGACGGTATCTACAGATGCTGGCTGTGTTGTGTAGGATTCTAGTTATAGTCCATTTAAAATTAAGTGCACAAGTTACTGGGTTGTATTTATGCTTCATGTTAAAAAAAAAAACACTATATATATTCTCACATACCACACACCCAAAATAAGACAAGTACCAAGAGTCATGACTGACTGTTTGGCATAAGAGTTTGACAAAGTAAGTCCTCCTAGAAACACAGGGTGTCCAGGAAGTGTGACATCCTAGATGGTCTGGGTAAGGCAGCAGAAACTTCCTGGCATAGTAGGACAGCGGCAAATTTAGGCCCCAGACCCTTGCAAAGGGCTGTAGCAAGACTTACTTCCTTACTGTAAATAGTTCTTTACATAAGTTCCTGAAAATAGTAAAGCGTTCCACACAAGCCTCATCAAGCTATTGCAGACTGCATGCAGCAGCTCACCTGCCCTAAGCCAACTCAATTGCTCCTTCAGGCATAAGCCACAGTGCTCAGGCAATAGCCACAGCTGAGAGGATTACCACTGGACTCTGCTCCTGCTGCTTGCTGAGCCAAAAAGAAGTGGCAGACATCTAGACAGCCAGAAGCAAAAAGATGTTGTGTTCTAATATTCCTCCCCATTTCTATTCCAGAGAAGAAAAATCAGCTTCCCTGTTTAAGACAGGCAACCCAAGTTCAGAGGGAAAGGTGCACGTGGTATGCAAATAAGATATGGTATGTACTTAGCACTTTAGCATTTATAGGATCAGGCTCAACAGATGTCTGAAAGCTTAAGTCTCACAGCAGAGGATTATATATCCCTGCTCCAGATGTTGTACTGATTAACTGGGAGACAGGAAACATACTATACCCCTCTGCAGCATTTCAAATATGTTGGGAGTCATTAAAGACTTTGAAACGTAAAGTACTGTAAATACCATGAAGGTGTGCTTCTCTAACACAAATCCGGGGGTGTTTTTCATGAAACAGGAAGAAGGTCTCACTGTACCTGTGTTTTGCCTTGCTGCCCATAAACAATTTTGGTTGGGATGATTTTGGTGGCTGGCTGAACAGTGGACCCTATTCCTTTTGGCTGTGTGACAATCATTTTTGTGATGGGTCTCGTTGCAGTGATGATGGCAGGTTTTGCTCCTGCTGGCACTGCCTGAATAGTTTTCTCCCCCTGTAATGAAGGCAAAGTATACATGTTACCTCAAAAAATTATTCTTCAGTGAGAGAGAATAGCCCAGTGATTCTCAACCAGGGTGCCAAAATAAACCCAGACATTTCAAATAGGATTCCAGAGTGTCAAAATCATTCTGATCTGTTGTGGTCTTTGAATTTTTCCAACAGAAGAATTGGTCTATTATTTTTCTGTAGTCAAAAAGAGTGAAAGCTTAGAACTGGCATTTTCCAAGGGATGCCTCGAGTCTAATAAGGTTGGGAACCACTGGAATAGCCTCTTGTCTAAGATACATATAGTCATGTATGAAGCAATGTAGTGGCTGCATGTAACATGTCAACTAATTTCTTTCATCACCAGGCTGATTTCAAGGAACAGATGCATTGAAGTGAAAGTGAATTTAAAAAAAAAAAAAAAAAAAAAAAAAAAATCAGGAATAGAGATTTACACTTTAAATTCTGCTGGAAGAATGAGGTTGGAGATCAAAAGGACTAGAGCTGAGGTGGTCAATCTGTCTGTGCATCGCCACAGCTGGAAATTTGGTGGCAGAGGACCAGGGGAAGCGTTAACAGTCATTCTCCTGCTGCCAAATTTCCTTAACCATTGGGAGCCCCACAGACCAGATGATGTGGCATAGCAGGCTAGATGGCACTGGCCCATGACCAGGTCCTGCACACCGGGCTTGTACCTGCAGGCCCAACCCCACATGCAGGATCTGTCCTGCGAACTGGTCCCACACCACTGACCCAGCCCTGCAAGGCAAGATTGAGCACCGCTGAACTAGAACATTTAACTGGCCTTAAGCAAAACTGCTGCTCTCTGAGTGGGTAGAAATGTTCGAGGACAATTTAAAGGGAAATGTAAAACTTTGAAAAACTGTCATTTGATAACAGCAACAGCTTCGATTATCAAAGATGAAAACACTCAAGAAAAAAAAAATTCTCCTCTCTGTGTTCACTGTTAGCTTGCTTTTTTAATGCATTTCAGCTTCTACATTTAATCAGCTTGGCCAATTTTATTTCTGGTTCTCAAGTAATTTCTGGAGGGCTTGTTGGAGAGGTGAAGGGGGTTTCCAGCAGTACAAGGGAATGAATGTTTGCTTTTATGTTAAGTACTAAAGCTGGCAGGTGCCTCTTGCTCAAGTAAGACTGTCTGTTTCAGATCATTTACTAAAGACAGAATTCCCCCAAGTCTTTTGTAAACGTTCTTATCAGTGGAAATTAAAAACCACATACCATTTTTTATTAAGTGACTTTACAAACTCTAAATTACGGTTTAAAAATTCTTGAAAGTATGTTCCTTTCATCTGTCATAGGCTTTAATATTATACCTGTCTCTAGGTATTTGATGTGCCTGGTGCACATTTTTTTTCAATAAAATGGATTGTCTTTGGAAAATGCTGAGTTATAGCTGTTCTGTAGGAATAGTCCAATTTCAACCAGCTTCTGCTAGACCCCAACCATTAAAATCTAGCACTTATTCAGTAATGAGCAGCAGTGAAACTGATAAGAATCTCATTTGTCAGCACCTTTCACATTCTCAGGGCCCTAATCCTGACTAGATGGCAGCTGGGGGCCTTGGACAGCGTATCTGGTTTCAGAAATACCACAGTGCCAATTTCAAAACAACAAAATACTGTGGGATTTCAGAACTGTGAAAATCTGGGTTTGCATTTCTGTCCTAACAAAATGGAAAAAAGCTTTTACAAGCTCAAAAAAAAATCTTATAATACATAAACCCTTTCCCACCTGGTTCCAGTGTCCGAGTATTGGTTTTAAAGGTATTCTGACCGCTGCCTGCCCCCTCCACCCCACCTCATACTTGAATCCAAGAAAAGGGGCATCTACCTCCCTCCCTCATGTTAAATAGGGGGAAAAAAACTTCTTGGATTTGAGTAACTACAGCATATCGAGGAACTCACATCATTTACAGTGATCTAGCAAAATCGTGAGAGTAGACAATAATAAATACACGTCAGCTAGTCTATCTGCCAAAAGAACTCACTGTAGTTCAACCAGGGAACCAAGATTCAGGAGTTATGCTAGAAGTATAGATAAAAGGGGCCAGAAAACAAATATTTAACACCCAGTGGTTGGAATAAGTACTCCCTGGGGAAGAACACTTCCTTCTCCATCCCCAAAGCATGATGTTATGCTTTATTTTAACTTTGCTTACCTGTGACCTTGCTTAGCTTAAAGAAACATTCGATTCCTTACAGTTGCAAAGCAGAGTAGCAACTAAGGTTGTATCAGAAACATCTTTTAACCCTCCCAATCAAAATTTCCCCTCACTAAGTAATGTTGCAGTAGCACCCAGAAGCATCACTCAGTAGCAGGGCTTCATCATATTAGGCACCAAACAGAACATGGAAACAGTCAGTCTCCTGAAAAGATGATTACCCTTTCCTTCTGACAGGCACACAACCAGACATCTGCAGTGTCTGAAAAAGAGGACACATCCTCCTCACTTTAAGAGGAAACTATAATATAAAAACCGTGTCACTTTTCCTGGCTCCACTTTTTGGATTCCAAGATCTCCATAAGCCAGGGACAAATGGACAACTAATAGGAAATATGGGACTTTAACCCAACTTGAGCAGGAGAAATCTTCAAGCCCCTGTTTTGACTAAGAGTTTTTCACGCTTACTTTTCAGCTAGACTCATGCTCTGTTTGAGAGCTCTTGGAAATTCTACTAATAATGGCCACCCCAAAAGACATATAGCACTGCACCTGCTGGATTTGAGATTCTAGATTTCAAACCGCTCCTTACCCCAGCATTTAACAATGTTGTGACTACATTCTTCCCTGGAAGACCTTGAATAGTTGTTCCTTTTCCAGTAGTCTTTTGCACAACAATCACGTTGGGCTTAGATGTCATTGGAATTGTAGTGATTTTGGTTGTCGTTCCTTAAAGAATATAGAAAGAAAGACAGGCCTGAGTCAAAAGCGATGACATTCAGTTTTTGTTACATGTCATATAACTCTAGACACTCCCTCAGAGCACAATAAGGATGATAATTCTACCGTCCTAGTAGTCTTAAAACATGACCAAACTTTAAACTAAGGTGGGTTCAAGGTCAGGTGTGCAGGATGTACAATAACCATTCTTACAGACCGTGCATGGCATCAGCAAAGTCGGGCAGCTCCACGTTCTTTGGTTGGTGTAAATCAAAGGAAAACTCTCAGTGGTCATCATAGAAGATGCAGGTACAAGTTAATAACATATTTACTCAAATCCAAGCGGAGGGAAGGGAGCCTTATCTTGGATTTGAATACTATGCTGGGGCAGACAGCTGCTTTTAGTCAAAGTCCAGCCTTGACCTATAGCTGGGGCTGGACGTGCCACCACTGCTGCTTGGCCAGGGCCAGGCCTGGAGCTACTGCATGCTCTGTGGCCTGGACCAAGCCACTATACTGGGCAGAGGGACAAAAGTGGCAGGGGAGACAGGCACCAGGAAGGGGGTGGGGGAGGGGGAGGTGGAAAGGCAGTGATCCCTGTCCTGTGTCCCTCCTCGGTGCCTGACCCCCCACCATTTGATCCTCATATTACCTGGCCCCCAGCCACTTGCCCCTGCCACCTTCTGCTGCTTTCCCTCTGCAGCAATGGGGGACATGAACTTCAGATGACCCCCCCAAAAATAATATTCTATACGTGGAAAATGATAACAAATGTATAAATTTTCCATGTATAGAATCTAATTCTTGGGAGAGAGAAGGAGGGGAGAAGGGAGTGTTGTCTTAAATTCAAAGTTAGTGATTATAGTTAAAAGGTACTATAGTTAAATACATTCATCTTTCTCATATTATATTACAAGCCTCTGGTAAATTCTGGGCATCCCTGTGCCAAAAGGAAGTTGTCTTTATAAAGAGTTACCTTCAGATGAGAGTGAATATGTATTTGCTTGCTCTACAATTTAATCTGTAACACTTTGAAAGAAAAAATTATCTAGTAGTTTACACCTTGAAGAAAGGTTTCCTATTTCATAGAAAACAATTCGGATACCAAGGGTATCCTTAGTATATATCTGTTCCAATTCTTTTCCATAGAAGGACACCAATTTTTTGTTGCATGGGAATACAGAATTCTGTTATTATAATATAACCTTTTGGTTTCTTTCATCCCCCACATACTCCCTCCTTACCTTATCCTTCCCCTTCCCATTCAGCTATTTTTGACACGTACAATGAAATGTCTTCTTCAACTGGCCCAAATAATTATTGGGCTGTGTACTCAGTGAAAAGTCAAATACTGAGTTCTGAACAATCAGAGCATGTCTCAATTTTGTTTCTCAAATAAAGGTTTATACAAAGACACCCATAGGCCTACCAGAAACAATATTACTGCTGATAATCTTGCCTCCCAACGTAGCCAGCGATTTTGGTACTACTGTTATGATGCTTCCGCTGGTGGTTTTCACGTAAGTGGCGGCGCCTGGAGTTCCAGCCATCCGAGCCCCTATAGAGGGACTTACAGTTGGACGTGTGTATGTTGCTTGAGTCCCTATTTCAAAGGAAAACAAGAAACAAACTTATTGTTAAAACATGAAACACTACCAGTACTGCAAAATGTGAAAGGCGTTTTACTTCAAAGGAAGCATTAAGGCTCCATGCCAAGATGGGCCATGATACTGTTTTACAAACCCACAGCTAGTTCTCAGGCTGCATATCAATATTTATGCAATTTAATTTAAACTTAAATATGCTTTCATAAGACATGCTGTCAACTGCTTTCTGTTTACCCCACTGTGATGTATCCATAATTTTTCAAAGCCCATGTCCATTAGGCTCCTGGTTCTTTTGCTCATATGGTCTTTAAAACATGCCTCAGTATTTCCCTTTATCTTATCAGAAGCCAAAGTTTACTGGATGGCACTGCCAGAACTGTTCCCTTCTTTCCTTAAGAAAAAGGGTAATATATTTGCTTTTCCCTTCATCTAACACAACAAAGCTTTCATTAAGGTTTAAAGTTCCCTTTACAAAAAAGATACTGCTTATGAATTACAATTAAAGATGTAAAGTTAAATTTCTGAAGTGCTCACACACACAAAACTAATCTTCTCAAACCAAACAGGTAGTAATGAGGTACTGAATTTGTCTCCCAGTGACCACAACTGGAGCAGTGCTGGGCCTGCAGAAGTTAAGACTTCCCCAAAATCACATGTTGGACACAACTGTACAGCAAAAATTAGAAATACATTCCTGATTACCAGTATTAGCTTGCGGAAAATAGCTTAGGAAAGGAGATTTCTACTTTGCTTGCACTTCTGCAAGCGCTGAGCTGCAGACTAGTCATTTGCTGAAGATTTTAATTAAAAAACTGCTAGCCAGATACCTAGGAAGCCAAACATTCAAAACCAGATCAAAGAGAAAATAAATTACCTCTATGACGTCTACCAATTAATACAAATTAAAAAAAATGCAAGAACAAGTCATTTGTACTTGTTTATAATGGATTAGGAGACTATTTGATGTGTTTATAATGTTTAAAAGTAACCTGAAAAGCTAAACTAAAAATTAAGTGAGGCATAGAAGGCACAAATTTAAACCATCACTTCCAGCCAATATTGAACACTTAGCAAAAAAAAAAAAAAAATTAACCAAGTTTTAAAAAAAAGTAACCTCCCCCAAATTCTCCTCATGCTTCCAAGTTTGCAAACAATACCCTGTACCGCATCAGTCTGGATCATTGATGATACGATACAGAAGGCACACACATCTATCAGCAAACAACACAGGAAAAAGTAGGGAGATCTAATTTCTATTTCCTCTCTCCTCTATACACCTACTGTGAGAACTGGGCAAGTCATCTCTCGATTTCTCCATCTGTAAAACAGGAATGACGATGTTTACCTACCTTCAAGGAATGCTGAAGGCTTAACTCATTTGTCTGATATTCCCTAATACAAAGTGCTACAGAAGTGCAAAGTATCGTGACGGGTTTCAGAAGCTATGATTATGCTAGTGGGTGTCAAGTTAGATAGACCAAAAGAGGATTAAAAGACCACTTCATGTTAACCTGAGGTCACAGTATAGCAATTTTAGAGTACGGCAAGGGTAAGAGCCCTAACCTACCATGACTACCCAACAGGCTTATGAATCTACTATTATACCTTTTCATAAGCAATGAACAAGATGTTATTTAACCCTGTTATATGGAGTTCATCACCTGTATTTCTGGGTTTACCCTCCCTTCCCTTCTAGAAGTAGTAACTTACCAGTGGGAGTAGTAACCAGTTTAGTTGTCATGATAGTCCCATTACTGCTAACCACCATAATAGGTGAATTGCTACTGCTGGGCAAAGTCGCTGTAACTGGTTTGGGTAGGATTTTACTGGGCTGCACCTGTTGAGTGATTATTTTAACACCTAGGAAAGGAGAAAGGTCACTGTTAACATACAGGCACAAAAAGTTACTTTCTGAAATGCTTCCCCAGACCAAGCCCTAATGGGTCTTCTGAGGTCTTTACTTCTGAGCCCGTGTATTCTTCATCATAAAAGAATATTTGGACTTTTTGCCAATAATCAAGAAAAATCAGCACCGTCTTTCACGTGCCTTTTGCCACTTCCTAGCTACTCTTAACTAAAACATGGGATGCCAGTAAGTCATGTGATCCACTGCAGTAGGTTTTAACCTTTTTGGCCCATGACTAAAAAATGAAGTAATGTCTCCAAGACCCACCATTTCAATCAGTAACAAACTAGTCCAAAAGCAATGAAATATCTAAAGATGTAATCCATATTTTTTTTCAATTAAGTTACTTCAATTTAAATTTAATTACAAAGGACAAATTTCATTTTATCAAGTTACATAAAGCAAAAAAATTGGATTGCTGGTAGAAGGAACAAATATGGCACTGAATAGGGGAACTGGGCATGAGATGCTCTTTCTGTCCAGCCTACAGCCTTGTGCTGGAGAGGAACTGAGCTAGCACAGGGACTGGAAAGAGGCATCAAATTAGAGGTAGGGAGCACACATCTCCATTCCCCTCCAATGTTTGTGGGATTTTACTTTCTCCTTCCTACAACCAACCCATGAATTGTCCTTAGCATTCACTTTTCAGTTGCAAAGGATGTGAGAAGTCATGATCCAACTAGCACAAAACTATATCCAGATCTGTGTAGGATATACTGGCAGTGTAGTTCTATTCCATGCTGAGTCATTATGTATTACGGTGGGAAAGTTGCATAGACTTCCTCTCAAAAATCCAAGTGAAAAACTTGATACAAAGTAGAATCTCAGTGTAAACTCTCTCACCTAAGCCTTTCAAAGTAAGTAGTATATGGTATGCTACAAGTAGATTTTTTTTTTTAAACCATGGAAAATCTGCAAATTGTTCAATCTACTGTGGAAAATCAACAAGCACAGTACAAGACCAAAAGACAGTGCTGCTAGTTTAAAATTTAGAGGACTTTAGTATTATTTTTTGTATGTGCAACAGACATGCAAGAACAATAGCTGTTAATTGTACGGTGTTCAATGACTGGCAGAGGGCATTTTATTTGGGATAGGCAGTATTTATTTAAGCAATGATTAAATAAAGACAAGGATTATAGGACTAGAACTATCTTTATTTTCCCCTCTAAACTCATCTGAGTTACCCTGACCTAAGTACCAGAGCCTTACTACTGATTTTACATGCATTATTATAACACATGGACAGAATAGTTTGCACTTCTATAGCACTTTTTACTCAGAATTGGAAACTATATAAACATGAATTCTCACAGCACCCCAATAAGATGGGTATTATGCCTATATTATAGATGGGAACAACTGAGGCAGAGAAAGTGACCAGCCCAAAGTCAACTGAATGAATTGGTTCTAAAAGAGAATCTAGCCTCAGTTCTAACAGCATTCAATACGACAAAAGACCAAATTACATGGGGGTGGGGGTGGACCCAGAGCAAGCTATAAGAGATAGGAGGAAGGGTTAATTTTTGTGTGAGCGGTATTACTGAAAAGCTATTTGATGTTCAAGGAACCAGCATCTTTCAAGTAGTCAACCGCGCTTGTTTACCAAAATGTGCGTACCTTTGCAACATCAAGAGGCAGGAAAACTTTTTCTACCCAAGGCAAAGACAAAAAACAGAAGACTTTCCATTAAGTCCAATGAAAAATGCTGCCTAGACATCCTCTATAACAGTCTTTTCGAGTTTCCAGGCCAAATCTTGCCTTCAGACAGCTCTTTCTGAAGTCAGTAGAGCTGCCTATGCACATGTGAGGACAGAATTAAAGCCCTTTATTCAAAGCAGACATAAGACTTCCCTAATTAGTAAAATCATCCAAGAGAAATTCCAACTACCTGATTCCTGTTTGATCTGAATGGTGGGCTTGATGCCAGGTGGCAACTGAGATTGCTGTGGTTGCTGTTGAGGTATGGGAGAAGATTGTGTCAGCTGCTGCTGCTGGGCCTGTTGTATTTGATGCACGGGCTGTTTTGGGGACTGTTGATGCTGTTTGGGAAACTGTGCTAAAATCTGAGTTGGGTTTCCCACCAAGCTTTTGGGGGAAGGTAGTCTGGTAGATGCAACTTTAATTGCTGATGTGGACACACCTGTGAAAAAGCAAACAAATGAGGATTTAACTCTGCAAAACAAGAGGACACATTTTTGTGTTTTTAAATAAATACTTTTCTATTGTCTTTACTATTGATCAAAACAAACCCAAGTCACATATGAATTGGCAAGATGCAATGACAGACCTTAATTCCAAAGCACTCTATTCGAAGATAAAGGAAAGTTTACACAGAATCTGCATGCACAAGCTTGCACTGGTTAATTTACACAAGTTTTGTAGACAAATAAGTTACACCAAGATCTGGGGTGGACAGATGACCAGTTATCATGGGGTTGCCATATGTAACAGGTGTGACAGCTGTGCCTGGTCACTAGGTGGCAGAGGAGCAAATAAGAGCTTTTTTCCCCTGGGTAAATGGATGCCCTGGGATAAGCTGTGGTTAAATGACACATACACCAGTCCTTTTACCCTTATTTTTTCAGGCTAATTCTATACCAGACGTGAGTTACACTGGTGGAGGATGGTATGTTGTAGAAGTACTTTTTTCATACTGTGTAAACATGTTGTGTGCCCAGAGCCAGACTACCAATGACAGGAAACACAAGAAAACAGCCAATATAAAGATCGTGGCAAAAAGCTTATGATCTATGCTTTGCACTTTTTGTAGTATAAGTATAAAAGATCTGTCCAAGCGTGACAGTTTTGTAAGCAGTAGAGAAACAAAGATAATTTACATTGAAATCAAGACAGCAGAAGGCTGAAAGGCAATATAGAGGTGTAGAGGTAAACATTAAGACTATCACCACTGAATAAGAATGCTTGCCAACATATGTGATATTCCAAGAGAGGTGAATAAAATGCTGTATTATCTTGCATACAACAAGAACCTTTCCACCCAAAACTGGGGTGCGTATATGAAGTGGGGAGGCAGAGTTTCTGAGAGGCATAGAAGTACTGTACTTTGATTCCTGCTTCAAAATGCAGCAGCTGTTGCATGACTATTTCAGGCATCTGACGGAGTCAATTGACTTAATGGACCGCTGTTCTTCAGTCCATGGTTGTTAATGATAGTCTCTCCTTTTTAATAGTTCTGATGTTCCACTAATCAAGCTAATCTTTCCTAGGGCAATTTTGCTATCTGCTAGCTGCTCCTGATCCCTCCTTTCCTACTGCACAGTTTTGGAGGCTTCTTAGCTCTTTTTAAAAGCATAGTCACCCATGGAGACCAGCCTTAAGCAAACAGCAAGGGTTTCAGTTTTATTTAAGCAGGAAAGGGAGAGCGAGTCAGCTCAAGACTAGGCTCTATGCAGTCATAACTCTGGGTATATCTTTTTCTCTTCATTCTGCTTTTCAAAAACCATGGTGTCTTATATGCATGGGGTATGGTGTATACCAGAAAATATGACTATATTTTGTAGTACTTATGAAATATGTAACTCTTGGAATTAGGAACACTTTGGAACAAGGTAATCAAACCAAAGTCTTGTAGTTAAATTTTTAAAATTCTGTTCAGTGACAGAAGCAATTGGCATAAAACCTACAATAAGAACCCCAGCTTCCCATCTTAAGCAACCGTGTAATACCATCCGCCTTTTAACAGAATCTGGTTCAATCTGTTATTCTAAGGAGCCCATCAGCTAGGTAACAGGCCTTTGGGAGGTCATCCAAGGAGTTTTAATGTGCTCTGCAGCCACAGAATTCAAATTTAAACAACCTGAAGCAGGAAAATAAACAATAGGAAGGTTTCCTCATATTATTTAAAGAAGAATGTCTCTCATTGCTCTCTACTGAATCCCTCTGACAAAAATTAAAACCCAGACAACTACGAGACACCATATCAGTCATCCCATACCAAAAGGAAAAAGACACAGAGCTACCAGAAAAAACAGGCTTGGAAACAATGTAAGAAATAATATACAGTTCTAAAAGGGTCCATGAACTCTTAGGAGACTATAGTAACACAGACCTAGACGGGAACTCTTGTATCATCTAGTCCTGTCCTTTGTTGCAATAGGAAATCTCATGAAATAATCCCCTTAGGTAAATGGAACAAGCTTCACCTTAAAACTAATTAGGGTGTTTGCTTCCAGCTGTTTTTCCATTTGGAAGGCTATTCCAGCTCCAAGGCTATTCAACAGCTTACACCTCCAGGTCTTGAAAGACTCTTAACTTTGAGGCTCAGTTTAGTCAAAGCCAATTTATAACCATTTATTCTTGTGCCATAGTCCTTTAGGGTAAAGAACTTTTTTTTTCTTCCTGGTTTGTACCCTGGAATGTATTTAAAGAGTGTAATATAATTGGATCCCCTTTCTCAGCCATCATTTTGTTGGTCTAAAGCAGCCAGGCTCTTTCAGTTTCCTCTTGTAAAATGGCTCTCCATTCTCCTGGTCAACCCCTTTATCTGTTCCAAGTCAACTTTCTGTCTTGAACGCAGGCAACAACTATAGTTGCACTTCACAGTTACATTTGCCAACATCACATTCACACTCACACAGGACAGAATCACAGAATTGTAGGGCTGGAAGGGACCTCAGTGGAGCCTCCAGTCTAACCCCCTACTTGAGGCAGGATCACATCCAGGTGTCTCCTCCTGTCATTTCCAAATGGAGAGCCCCTACCTTATCTCACAGATTTTTGTTACTGGCTCCTTTCATTTTGTACTATTACATTTCACACCATTCTGGTACTCAAATCCTAAAGGCCACCCAGTTCTTCTGCAAAACATCCTTTTGTGCCAAGAAGAGAATGGGAAGGGGAAGATTATGAACAACATGGGCCTAGAAGAATCATTTTATGACATTACTGTGACCTAGCATGCTAAATTGGAATTAAGACTCAACAACTCATAAATTTTAATCTAGGCTGTGAAATGCATCTTTTAGGTGCTTCACTTTACTACTACCACAGTATCTCTGATCTCTAAAACAGGGATAAAACTTATAAATACTTCTCTACCTCACAAAACAGATATTTGGACATGTATTTGGCTGGGGTGATATGATCCCGGCACCCATTCCTGCCTGGGGCAAGGGGTCGGACCTGATGATCTGTTTAGGTCCCTTCCGACTCCAAGTACTATGATACAATGAAAACTTAAGATTAGTTCATAATCAAAATACTCTAAGGATTACATACATCAACCACTATGACTAATCTATTTTGGAGTTCATTTTCTTAGTTTTTGTGGATCATGTTTTAACAAGGAACCATCCCAAATGATTGCCACAGAATGGGAGGTGAAAGTGTGTTCTCGAGTTAGTGTACAACATTTTGAGGAGTTGGATTTTTTTTTTTTTAAATACTTCAGGCAAACTCTGCTTGGAACACCTTTTGGCAAGATTCTCTTGAAAAAAAAGACTTGCATATAACAATTTAAGGGAAGGGGAATAAGAAACCCAGGTTAACTGAGGGTTTTTAGAATACACTGGTTTAGTAGCATCAAGAACCAGATGCTTTTAAACTATGTTTTGAGTTCCAAGGTGTTTACAAAGTACATAGAAAGGGTGAAGCCTACGTATACCATCTTCTCAAAACTAAATATACTCTACCAGTCAGAAAGCTTTTATACAAATAACAGTACTGCTGTACCTTGTGCTACTGTTGACATGACCACCGATGGCGTTGATGATACTACGGCAGTCACAGCAATAGTATTTGCAGTGGAGGAGGGAGTGGAACAAGTGGTGGTGGTGGTAGTGCTGTTACTACTACTGCTGCTGCTGACCAAAGAAGACTGAGAAGCAGTTATAACCACTGGCTGCTTCTGAGTAGTTGAGGCAATGACAGACGTTGGGACAAGTTTGGTGACTGCTGCGTAGTTGTGGGACTTGGAGAGAATGTTGGGCACAAACGTTGAACTTGGAGAAGTGGTTACAATGATCACCTGGAAAAACAAAAATCCATTCATTCTTCATATTGATTTACAAGTGCTGTGGACTTCTTACATTAAACTACACAGACTCACACAGTTCTATTTCATTTAAATGGTCTTGGGTTAGGAAGATCACTTGCAGACCTTAACACATGCACTTGCTAGCAGAAAATGAGACATTTCCCTTCGCCGGGGAAGGAATAACTAGCCCCACAATTTCTAAAGGGAATGCACCTTCATCAAAAAGGGTAAGTGGGTAGCTTTTTTGATTCTGGACAAAAAACTACTCCTGTTGCATAAAGATTGTTATGTCTGCAGACAAACTGAAACAAGAGAGACAGGTGTAAACCACCTCAGTTCATTTGACAGCACCCAAAAGCCTGGAGCCCGTTTTTCTCAAAAAGAACTGTTGTATGTCTTGTATTTTAGAAAGGCTTTGAGTATCACTATCCTAAATCCTGCATACACTTCAAGGGTTGACAATGGAAAGGAGAAATACAGCATCACAGAGAAAAAAAAAACAATTAGGGAACAACTGATCATTTCACTTTATGGATCAAAAAGATTATTGTCACATTTCCCCATCACCACAAGGGAACTTTATTTCCAATAAATATCAGTGAAGAACCAAGTGTTAGGTTCAGAAGCAGCTTTTGATAAAGTTTTCAAAAAGATGGGAAGTTCTTTCTTCTCTTGGCACCATTTGTCTGCAGATAATAAATGCTACATCTAATGAGAGTGATTTCCAGTCTCAGTGATCTACTTCGACATTGAAAGACTTAAAATTCATTCTGACCTTGCAAAAGGTCAGTTTTACCATTTAGCAATCACTTAACTTGGAAAGTTAGTTGTTTAATGGTCTAATCATTCTGTTTTGTTTTGACCTTGTGGTGTGTCTTGACAATATATAATCTATTACATATGTACATTCCCTTAAAACAGAAACATACAAAAATCAATTATGTACTGATATAATATATACATATCATAAAAAGTCACAAAGAAAAGTATAACAATTGTGGTCTAGTAGGTCTACTCCAGCCATAAATTCAGTTGGTATGATATAACTGAGTCTTCATTGCTGTGACCCTCAAATACATCCTGGCTAAAAAGTGCAAGAACCAAGGACATCGCTACCTCCACCAGCGTGCGCTAAATCCTGATCACTAGTTGAAAGGTGAGACTTTTATGCCTGTTCCTACCTCTCTCCCTTGTGTCTTTCCCAACTTATTTCTTCTTTCTTATTTATCTCCTTTTGCCTTCTGCCTAATAGTTGGCAAAAGTCTCTTCTACAATGCTGCTGTGAGCCTGTGATAAGAAAAGTGACTCAAATCAAAAGCACAGGCAGCCTGATGCCAGTACAAGTTTGTCAAGTCTCAGGGTGGCTAGTAAGATGACATGTTGCGCCTCTGTTTCTCCAACAGCAAGGCTATAAGTCAGTCAGTATCAGAGACAGGAAGAGTGTTTTCTATTTTTCCCATTTTTTTCTGTCCCTGTTTGTGTATTTCTTCTTTTGTGAAACAGGATCATCAGGAACAGCAAGGAGCTTGCAGCCATCTCAACAAGCTTTTTCTTTTGTTATAAGAAAGAAGCTAGTACCATCTCATAGGCCCTCAAAGCACTTTTCCTTGCAAGAACTGTATATAATTATACAGAAAGGAAAGAAGGGTACCATTACAATGAAAGCCTTCCATGATACTTTACACTCCAAATACTTTCAGTGTTTTCCTTCTTCCCCTAGCCCTCCCCCCAACTTTTTTTCAAATAGTGATTGCTGTCAGGGAAATAAGCAGGCCAAGATATCTATACTAAAAGCCAGAACTTGTTTAATGTATTGTTTAGTAGTATGCACAGACAGGTTCCTGTTTATACCATTAGCTCTGTGGGTCCACTTATTTCATCAAAATTAGCACACAGAATGTTTGCCTGTCTAATTTCTAATTGTGTAATACATACAGAAAGCACTCTGAAGAGAGTACAAGTCTTAAGTGGAAGTATCAAGACTACTGTATTTGAATACTAGTTTTTTGTGGATTCAGTGGTGAATGCTGAAAGTATATAGCCACCTTCCACTGCTGAACAGTCATTTAACTAGTGACTTACACAAAGTGAAACATGTCTGCTAGCAAACAGGCTATTTTGTTCAACTATAACAATTGCTAAACACTGAGAATGTTGTTGTGACAGTCTGTTTTGAGAAGTGCCAAAAGCTTGGTCACAGATTCGCTGTGTAAAGAGGTATCAAATAAAGATCCAAGCGAAACAACTGCCAAGTCCCTTGACTACCAGTAGCAGTTATCACTTTTGTGCAAACAGCTTTATGTAATAATACAGCTGAATACCGGAACAATAATCTCTACCATCAGGAACTATGAATTTTCCTTCAACCTACAAAAATGTCACAATCCTAAAAACCATGTACACAGAATTTGTGAATGGCACTCTTAATGTTCATTGAACTGCATGCCCATTTGAGCTTAATCACAAATGCAGAGGGTCACACCAACCTTAAAATGTATTACATAAATGCAGACACAAATATTCTGGTGCAAAAAAGCATTTTTATCCAAACAAATGTGCTGCCCCAAGTTAAACTCTACTACAAGCCAAGTATCTGCTGCAGTGTAAGCAAAACCTCGTATCAGATGGGTTAGCATTCATTAGCATACCACCCAGAATCCTTTTGGAGCTCATATTTCTGAGCAATGACACTATCTGAGATCAGGGAATTAAATGTAAGTATGCGTCACCCATTTTTAATAACTGAACAGATAGTATGAAAGGCCCAAAGTAAACTCACAATCTGCGCATAAAAAAAGCAAAAAGAAAAGTCAATTCACTGGTCTAAACTGGGGGTGGGAAGTGGAGAGCTGCCATGGGGGCTTGACCTCAAGAAGCTCTCGCTGAGAAAAAATGCTTTCGAGTAGGCAGTCAGAGCAACCCGCAAATTCATCTCTGCGTATTCAGTGATTTCAATGGGCTTACACGCCAACAATAAATTTGGTCATTGTTTATAAAAACACTCCTATCCAATGCCCAGAACTAAAATTTGGGCACTATCACATTACCTGAATACCCGAGTTGATCTTTAGCGCTACAATACTAGGCAAGGGCGAGAAATAGCACACGAGAAAAAGGAGAATACAACTCCCATAATTCCTGGTCACATCTAACAGCAAGTTCTGCTAGCTCTGGAGTGAGGTCATTGTCCTCTAACCAAAATCTTTACACAGGATAGGATGGGCGGTGTTGCGCCTGTTTAACTGTGTCTCGGAGTTCCTCCCAATCACTGGGTGGCAAACAGCTGCACAACACTCGGATCCGATCTCCAATAGATGGCTTGTTCTAATAAATGATCACTGATTGGTTTTATTTACATTTTTTCATTTCACTGAAACTTCTGGAACTGGACTGAACCAGTTTCTTTTGTAGATGTGGAAGATGTCAGTTTGTTCGAGATTTATGTCTCTTGTGAAAGTTACACCTCCGGAAGGAAGGAATCCTTATCTCCTTCCTTCGCCATTGTGGAATATTGCCTACCACCATCCTATTTTTGTTTCCCAAACTTTACAGTTTTCTATAAACGACAGTACCTTCTTTTTACAACCAATCTAAGAACCTTAACCAAAAAAATGTATTATAGCAAAACAGCATCTAATATATTTGCAGTTGCACCAATCACTACTATTATCATGTAATGTATGGTCTTCCCTTAAATGTCTCCTTTCAGGCCCTGCGCTCTGTTTCACTGGATCTCATTCTTGGTTCAGCTGGACATGTTGATTGCTTCCTTCACCTTTGCTCACCAAGCCGGCTGTCAGGTCTGCAAAGGTCTGCTGTGTGGTCACTCAAAAACAGGCTATGGGGCCTTCTACTTAGCCACACTTCTGTAGCTTGGCCTAGGCCCCTTAAAAATGGCCATGCCTGGTGACAACCGAGAGCCCACACCTAATTTCTTGATGCCTATTACGGCAGAATTAGAATAGTTATAAACAAGGAAAAGAGAAATAAGAAAGATTACCTTTGACCAAAAGTTGTTACCATCTGATGGCTGTTCAGTGGCCTATGTGATCCAGTTCTCAGTGAACTAGTGTCCACATCACAAAACCCAACACCACATATGGTACTAATTGGCAACCTTGTTGGCAGTCTCACCAGAGAGGCCAAGAATTGAATGAGCATGGAGACTGAATCCCCTCTCATCCCTAGAAGTGGTCCCTTCAGGTCAGGGTTGATGCACATTGGTGGGGCAGTGTGGAGGAAGCCTGCACTCCCGCTGCCTGTGCTGTACCTGTTCTGTGGATAAAAAGAGGGCTTCAGTCTCCAGGGCTGTCAATCCAGGTCCTGTCACACAAAGGTGCACTAAATTCACATACGATTTCTGTTTTAAGAGGGATAACCTTATCCAAAGTACATTCCTTAAAACACAGCTAGACATTTTTGTAGAGAGAAAAAAGTTAAATAGCACATCTTATTCGCTAACAGAAACAGAATCAAGTAACATTTGACAGCTTCCCCCACATACCTTCTGTGTTGTCGTGTTTGTCGTCTGTGTTGAGGGCTTAGTGAAGGTTATTTTCACAGGAGACATGTGCGGCGGCAAGGAGTTGGCAATGCTCTGCATGATATTACTCATTTTGGGGCTGCCACTTACAGGCACTGTGATAGTTTTAGTGACAGGAGTGACAGCCTTTGGGACTTCTTTCAGAAGAACGGGGGAGGAACTAGAAGAATTAGTTCGCCGTCTTTTACGTGGCTTTTCATCATCATCCGAGCAGCTGACACCTGCAATAACAACATTTTCTATTTATATAGTGCTCTTCATCTGTGGGTCTTCTCTCTGCTTTCTAAAAACAGCAAGACTTATGTCCTACACATCCCTTTTCAAAATGGGAAAAACCACTAAATATTTCTTAAGGCACAAGTCCATGGAAAACCTGAGGTCCTGACTCTTTGCTATAGACCGCATTTCTTCTATAATACCATGGTTTTTTTTCAAAACCAAAAACCACTGGTCGCTAGTATGTTAATTCTGGCCAAATTTAAAAATAAGTAGATAAAATGTGGGGGTTTTGCCCTGCTATGTAAAGAAGTCAGAAGTTACACAAATGAGACTGGTCATGGGTGAGAGACGTGGGAAGACATCTTCAAGAATATTCCAGTTCATATTTAGCTTTTGGTCTGTATACCACTCTCTGGAAATTACAACACCTGGCTAAAATGTCTACTCTTCCTTGGATTTCAAAGAATTTCCTTCGCACCCACAACCACCCACTCGACACAGGAAGTCAATCTGCTATAACTAACTCAGCTAAACCACCAACAATGTTTTCTGTAACAAGGACTGTGGACCTGAAAATCAGAATTACTTTTATAAAACACAAGACTATGTCCAGAATTCCCTTAATATAAACAGCCAAAAGGTTCAAAGGGTAACACGAATTATACACTTGGTTGTATGTATAAATATACCTCATGCAGCCAAATGGACAAACAAATTAGCCATAAAGTTGAGGAACTGGAAAACAGAGTGGATGAAATCCATCTTTATACAGGGTGGCAGAAGATACTTATTCTCAGGCCCTCACCTTGCAAAGAAAAGTTAAATGTGCTCTCAGAAAAAAAATCTCATGCAGCAAAATGCAATCTTTCAGGGAACCCAAGACAAACTTCATTGTTTGTGAGACTCTAATGAAAAAAGACAATAATTGCAGACTGTTGGAGGAGCTATATGGCTTGTTAAATAAATTCCAGGAGATGGGATTTGCTCTTATTATGTATCTAGCCCATTTGCATTTAAGTTTCTGGGCAATGAAAGAATCTGATAAGTGAACTCAAGAAACTGAGCTATGAATGGAAGCAAAGACTGCTAGGGAACTAAAGTCTCTTTTTAAAGTTCTTGATTGAGAAACAAACTTAAATACATTATCTCTTTGAAACTGCATATTTGTCGTAGTGGTCTATTAGTTTTGGATGCAGTAGTATCAAGGATTAAGTAAGGGTTTAGAAGTTAGAAAATCTGCATTTTAATCCTAGTTCTGACCAATTTACTTCATGACCTTGAGCAAGTCTCTCTCTCTGCGTTTTCCTATCCATAAATTGAGATAAGGCTTATATGGCTTTGTACGGGTCTTTAGAGATGTACAGTAAATAAGCTCTGTCTTATAAGCTTTATTAGAGTGTATCGTGTATGCATGCTAAACAAACTCAGTTGTGGGATCATTAATCAACAAATTAAAGTAAGGAGATATTTCTGAGCACTTTGAGGATACAGGATTCCCCACAGCACACAATTTATATGTAGTCTGGGTGATACAGTACATCCTGATATTTTGGTGGTAAAGAAAAGTGCAAAGTAAAGAACTGGTCACAGTCCTATGGTCAACCATATATTGTCTCTTTCCATAAGAGAAAAACAAGTTTATTTGGAAGGGACACATTATTAATATGGGTACTTTACATGAAACAGTTTTATCATTTCATGTGTGGGTTCTGTGAGAACCCTATTATTGTGGTTTTCATTTTTATAGTTATTTGCACATATATGGAGTTTTTCATATAAAATAAGAGTTGTAGCTGGGTATCACAAATGAAAATGTGGATGTTATCAAGCTTTACGAGGCAGGAAGCAGAGACATGGAGAGGTGAATGGTCCAAAGAGACCATGACTTGAGAAGATCACTCAATAAGTCAAAGGCAGAGTCAGGATTATAACTCTGTTGCTTTGAATCTTCATCCCTTGCTCTGACTCAAATACAAACATTGCCATTGTTAATATTAGTATTATTTGAAAGTGAACCACTGTTACATTTCAAGACTAAATGTTTATACAATTCCTACCCAAGTAAAAATGAAATATATTGAACTGAAGCAAAAAAAGAAAGAGGAGGGGAACTGAATGGCTCAGGGCATGAAAATAAGAGCTTTAAATCCCTTGCTTACTCATTTGAATCCAGACCAATTTTGTGGTCATAATCATGCAATCAACTCTATTCTAAAAATAAAGCCAAGTAAAAAAAAAAAAAAAAAAAAAGAAGAAGAGGTTGAGAACATTGGTTTTTGGGATCTCACTTCCAAATCACTGTAAATTCTTCTATATAGGGAAAATGGGATTTAAATCACATGAGTTATCCATCAAAATTTAAAAGAGCACCTTGGAAACCTTAATTTAAAAACTGTATTTCATTTGCACCTTGCATTTGCACTTTAGTGATTTTCCTAAACAGATGTTCATTCTTTTGGTTGGAATAATCAATAAAAAAGGGATAATCTACAAACCAAATATTCCACTTCACACAAAATGTGATACTTTTTCCTAATAAAGGGCATAGTGCAGGGATTGGCAACATATGGCTCATGAACTGAATCCACTTTGCAGAGCCACTGGACCTGGCTCACAGAGCCAAAGGGCCTCATCCACATTGGGGCTGGGCAGGGAGAAGCTGCACTGATTCAGCAGCTAGGGGGAAGAATGAAGTGGTGGCAAGGAACAGTTGCTACTACATCAAAACGCATACTTGCTTGAGACTCACAGCTTGCTTGATCTGGCCCACAGCCCTGAGGAGTTGCCAACCACTGGCATATAGTTTATCTGTGTATTTTATAAGCAATCTTACACAAGTTAAAATTCCTTTTAGAAAATGAGGCACTAATTGTCTATTGTTTGCCTACATATGTTTTGTGTCTAGATGCATTTGAATGGAAGTTGAGATTCAATTAAAAATGACAAAAAAGCCTTTTAGTTGTTATCAGTTAACAAGAAGTACTTTAAATGTACCGGATAACTACATTTAACAAAACAAAGTTGCATTAAAACTTGACTTAAAAAGTAAAATTAACTGTAGCCAATGGAACTGACCAATTGAAAAATCTGGTCTAAAACAGAAAAAACAGTCTAAGTGTTTAAAGATGAAAAAGGGGTACATACAATTTTCATACGTACCTCAGAAGGGTAAGCACTTAACTCCCAGTGAAACCAGATTAATTACAGAACCCCCAGGTGTGGTTAGTGGTATAGTCTGTTTAAAAGCTCTGCCACTTATAGGCAGCAGGAAAATTCCTATATTCTTTTAAATCTACATTTCCAGTGGCCCAGATCCTTAGTTGGTTTGAAACCAATTGAAATAGGCTAAAGCTATGACCAACTCATTTATCTATAGCAACCAAACTCTTCTCAGAACATAATATTTTGCAAAACTTCTGCTCGTTTCAGGAAAAAAAGGGTTTCTTCCTTTCCACTCCACCAAGTGATAAATGACTGCCTGTTATCCATGTTCATTATATGGGCAAAAAAGGGGAGGAACAGAATTGTTCCTCAGAAGCATCAAGAGTGCCCATATCATAGGTTAAAAAAAAAAAAAAAAAAAAAAGAGAGAGAGATGGACCAGGCACAACAGTTTTTGGCTTTATTCTTCAAAATATCCTGCTTTTCTTTTATCCCTGCCTCAAAACACTATGGAGCATTTTACAGGAAAAATGTTATCTTTAACACAAATCTCTGAAAAAGGAAAGCAGTACTCCCTTTTCACAGATGAATAAACTAACAAAGAAGTTAAGCGATTTGCCCAAGGTCACACAGTAAATTTCAGGCAGAGCTGGGTATGGAACCCAGACTGCCAAATTTACAGTCTTGCGCTTTAGCCACAAGACCATCCCTTCCTTTCTTTTTTTGTTAATCAAAGTTACTAATATCACTTACTTTTGACGTAAACAGTACTTCCACTTGGCAAGACGACTACATTGGAGGCTGGACTGGCAGGTCTGGGGGACTTCACTGTTGCTACACTGCCACTTGGAACAGGGGTAGATGTTGGGGTTGAAGTGGTACTTGTGTAGGAATAGCAAACCACCACTAAAGAGGAGAAAAGACACCTTCCACATAACTGATGTGCAGAATTCCATTATCCTAACACTACTTAACCTAAATTGTCAAAGTAAAGGCCATGGGATTATCAGGTCACTAGTCACATCTTTGCCTCCTATAACTGTGGAGCCCTCTGCACTCGACCTGAGCATGATCGTGGAGTTAGCTATTTTCAAACCAGATCTGAAAGACTTTTCATTTCATAAAACCTTTGTAACCCTGAGTTTAGCTCCTCTTCTCTACCAGCCGTATATTTTAAATTATAACCTGGTATCTTAATTAGTTTTTATCTTACTGTAAAAGGACCTAAGATATTTATGTGGATCAGTGATATAAATGAGTTATTGCACAGGTTTAATTGCATATTAGCCCCAGAATGAATCTGAAACATCCTTTAAACTTAAAACAGAACAGCGTCTTTGCCAAACAGTTTTCTTGGTAAACCCTTGCAGCAGTAAGATTTACAAAGAATGGTAAAGAGCTAGTGTCAACTTTCCCACATCTGCCAAGGAAAAAAACACTTAATTTGACAAGTGTTATGTTCTCTCTAATTGCATGAATGTGTTGCAACTTTATTCTGTTGCTGAAGTTTATAAAACTTTGCAGCCAAGATGTAGTTTAAAAGTGATGGCAATTAGGAAGTAAGGAGAAAGCAGGAGTCATCTTTTGACCTGTTAACTCAACACCGTTGATCTGGAGTGATAAAATGAGAATGAAAACCTCACAGCATCATTTTTGTTAAGTCACTTTTTTTTTTTTTTTTTTTACTATCGTTCTAACTTAAAGGGACCCTGTAAGAACTTAGATTTTTCTTTTAATTTCACCATTTAACATGTACAGTATTTTAAAAACATAAAACAGACCACTGGTTAAAACTTTTTTCCACTTTATTCTATTTAACTATTTGATTTCCTTGACTTTCGCAGTCAAGTTCATATTCCAATTCCTAATATTCTAGCATAACGTTAGATTTCAGGAAGGTCAGAGGCGACTTTAAATCCAAAGAAATTTCATATAAATATTTTTGTTAACACTGTGCAAAGACAGAGGGTCAGCTATATTATTAATGCATTTTAAGATTACCTCCGTCTTGTATCTAAGCTACCAGACAGTGTCCCTTTAACATGTGAAGCTGTTATTCTCATAACCCCACAGGTAGCAGTAAAATACTGGCATCCCCTCACCTTCTTTGTTCCCAGTTTCTGCAGGAACTGGAAGCGATGCATTGTGCTGAACAGCTGCATTGGCAACAGCATTAGCTGTTACAGTAAAGGCTGTCTGTGGAACAAGCCGTGGCATCAATGGCACCAGGCGACGACCTTCTATTGACCATTCTGAAGAGCTATTTGGTCCAGACATACTAAACAGAAATAGATATTTTGTAAATGTTCTGTTGCCACAAAAAAATCCAGCATATTTACTGATGATGAAACATACCTTTCCAGAGAGAGGTTCCTAAATAATGGGATTAATTTTAATGACAGTCTAGAATATACTCAGTAAATTATAACTTTATAAGTAGTCATATAAATGTGTGTGTGTTATACTGAGCAAAATAAAATCACCAAAGCATCCTTCAAGCTAACTGTGTTGTAAAAATAATTGTTTCCAAAGTACATCGTGATCTACTTAATTAAAAATAATCTTAGCCTAATCGCAATGGTCCTAAATACGATAGCAACATGTTAAACAAATCAGACCTCATCTCTTTGCAGAAGCCAGCCACCTGGCTGTAGTACTAATTGACTTCATTGTTTAAAGGCATAACAGAAGGCTTCGGCAACATCATCCTCTCCTCTGTTGAGCAGAGATTTTTGTCTTTATTCGATGGTTTTACATTGCTGATTGACTCGAGTTCAACTTACAATTTTCAAAGGGTTTTTTTTATTATTATTATTATTTTAAAGAATATTACTACAGGCTGAAGAACTCCTTCTAACTCTGGCTAATGGTATGGAGGAACTCACATAAAAAGTTGCCATCAATCAGTCCATATAATGTAAAGAACTAGTTTTCCAGTTGAATCCATATGTATTTCAGCAGCTTCCACGAAATTTCTTCCAACACATGCAGATTTGTATTAGCTGAGATGATAATGTACTGATGCTACATCCACCATATCTAATGGCCATATGGAACTGTCCTAATTATTTGAAGAATTCATCCTGAGCAGTTAAAAGATCTCTTTGTCATATTATTGTTTAGAAAAAGTAAAGGACTGGAAAAAAAGAAGAAGTGACCTGTCATAAGGTAGTTGCATCTCTTTTGGATTTTCTAGTCTGCCTTATCGCTTTATTTTTAATAGGCCCTTCAGACAGAAACAGTGCACATATTCTACAAAATGTTACAAACAATCAGTGCTAAACTCAATTTATGGAAATAATCCTGAATACTTTTAATACATAAACTACTACTTTTCACTACATATATTCTTTTTGAAAAGAAATCAGAAACACTATGCCATTTATTTTGCTAGGAAATACCATATTTTGCTTGAGGCTGTACCTGAGTCAGGATTCCTACCTAAATGCATTATTTCTGGTATTAACATGTAAAAATTAAGAGAAACATGAAGCATTTCTATAATCTAACTGAACCGAAAAGTGTTTCCCCTTAAAAAAAGGTCCAATTGTGAAAAACTCTTTTCAGGTACGATTAAGAATACAAAACATTTAACTAAGGCAAGCGAGCGCTAGTTTTTCTCCCTCGAATCACGTGGGGTTTGAGAAAGACAATCAGAGGAGAGTGAGACCAGACTAGCAGCTACACAGAGCACCAGGCACTGATGCCTGCAGGTTTCACTCTGAACAGTCATCTCTCTGCGCTGATATTCTGTTATGCTTCAACTTTTCTCACCCACCTTTGTCTTTGTCCGGTTAATTCTCTCTTAACACAATGTCACCGAAAGGATTTAAACAAAATTAAACCCAAGTTACGTGAAATCTGCAGCCATGACACCATTCACTCTTCTTGTATTTTACATACCTTTCCTCTATGCTTTGTCTTTTAAGCCTATTTGACTGTAACGTCTTCAGGGCAGAGATTCTCCTATTTTATATTTGAACAAGGTCTCTGAGAACAGAGTACTTGTTCTCAGTTAGCTCCTAAGCGCTACTACAATAAATTAATAATTAAATCCAAAATTTTACATTCCCTTATTTTTTTCTATAGTAGACGATTAGTAGAGATTATAGTTACAGTTACTGTCCCCAAAAGTCTGCTCCCTAAACCAACAGTAAAGTAACTGCTAGGGATCTTCAAGGTTAAGGGATAATGGGATGCCCAAGGCAGAGACTATTTTAATGATACCTTATGGGGCCTATGTACCATATGAATTATAGCTTACTTATGCGCAATCGTTGTTAGCCGTTCATCATTTACTGCTCTCCGAACTTCAGCACGATGGCGTTCTGTTGAAATGCTGTCAAAAAAAGAAAGCACCTGGTATATTTCAGATGAAAGAGACAAATGCATGTATCTGATATATTTAGCTACAGCATTTTTTTAAACAAATAGCTACACTCTGAAGGAGGAAAGGAATAAGTATTTTTATTTAAGAGATTGTCAGTTCCCTCTTAATAAGAGCTAACAAATTAACAAATAGGCAGGGGCCAAAAAAATAGCATGTAAAGAAAGTAGGACCTTTCAATCAATGTAATTGTGGCAGAAGGTCTTGAAATTCTATTTATACACATCACTTGAGAAATCTCAAGACCTTATATAGCTTCCGTGGTTAACTGGGATGTTTCTGCCTCTCAGAATATCAGAAAAAATTGTCAGCTGCATCCCAGGTAGAGAATCATCATTATGAGGGGCAGTGTTACTGACTGAGCATATGGATTACTGATTCCAGATTAAATACCTAAAGGGTGGAGATTAGAAAAAATATCTTTTTACTTGCAAGATGAATAAGTGTGACAAGCAAGCAATGTAAAAATTAAATTTCCCACCATGTCCAGAATCCCTTTTGCTCCTAACGTGAATTTAGGGTCAGAAAAGTTGCCAATGACAGAAAGTATAATTCTTTTGAAATAAAACAGGCCATAATTCATTACGCACCCAACACATTTGCCGCAAGAATGAGGAGGTTTACCTAAGTACTTTGGAAAGTTCTCCAAGGAGCTCTTTCTTTTCCTTAGTAAGGTCACCCTGAGCACGCAAGGCACTAATAACTCCTGCATATGCCTCCAGTTCTAAGGAAAAACAGAATTATCATTTACTCTTACGTATCAACTACAGAAGCAAAAAATTAAAAATATCACAGAGCTTTTTCAATATAGTGACTCTATTACTATTTCCACAGTCATAAAAAGGAATCGACTCTTATAATTCAGTACATTTTATAAAATTCATGGATTAGAATTATTTCGATCAAGTCCTCTTCAATGCACCCATGTTCAAGTGTTATGCGCAGTATATACTTGCTGCCAGTACACATACGCACTACATTTACTCGAACTGAAGGCAAGGGTTTTTCCCCGGTTTAACATGGGAGGGACCAGTCATCTTGGATTTGAGTACAAAGCAGCATGGAGGTCAGGTGGCTTCTGTGGCTCCACCTGGCCCTGACCTGGGGTTGAGGTCAGAGTTGGAGCCGCAGCCACTGTTCCCCCCACTTCTGCCCTCCCCAGACACCTCCCCACTACCCCTGGCATATCCACCATCACTTACTATTAGTCATAGCTCCATCCCTTTTGAGCACGGGAGATAGATCACATGGTAACTCTGGCTCTGGCCCATCCAGGGACAGAGCTCCTGCCACTGCAACCACTGCTGCTAGGCTGGGTTGGGGCTGGAGCTACTATGTGCTCCATGGGGGTGGGGTCATCTTCAATTCATAGTCATCTTGGATTCAGGCAAATACAGCATCACACACAAATAACCACACACACACACAAAACAGTAATTGTAGAATATATACTTGTAGCAAGAGTTCCATATGCAGGGTTCTTTATAAATTTAGATGCTGATTTTTCAAGTACTCTTGAATTTTCCAGAATGAGAGCGATATTAAGAACTATGATAAAGAGCACTTAACAAGTTCCATGGAAAAGCTTGGTTCAAGAAAGGTTGCTTCCATCTTAAAAACGTAGCTCTCTCTCTAGATTATTGTTTGTCAAAATTTGTAATCAACATTTCTTGCATAATGTTTATGACATACAGCTGATCAGATGGGAAAGGATAACCCAAGCAATGTGATGCTTGCTAGCATGCAACCAATATATCAGAGAAAATAAGCTAGTTAAACCTTGGAAAACGCTATTGACGACATTCAAGTCTGAGCAGCAGTCAAGAGGAATGATGCATGGAAATACCACTTGGTCAAAATGATACAATCTTAATACCAACAATTTCTCTTTCATGTACTTAACATTCTATCTTTATACAGAAAATGCCTTACCTAGGAGTCAAATGACATTTCTATATACAACTCTGTTTTTTGCTCCACGAGTTGATAAATCTGTTATTTTAATATGAAGCAGTTTGGAACTTGTGCTGACGATTTAAATAGTGCATCAAAGGATGACTTATTGCTCTAATATGAGCAACTCATTTTTAATGAACCAGGCTAAGAACCTTACTGTAAAATTAACAATCTAAATGTAAACCCCAAAGGTCCCTGTCTTTCACCATCATACATCAGCTACACAAAAGAGCTAAGTAGGATTTGATTTAAAGCAACAGTAAGAGTTGAAAGGAACAAGCAAAAAAACCTGACAAAAGCACAAGCTGCCATCAGAAGTTATCTGCCAAACAGCATCTGCGTTGTTCTCTAATGCCTCCAAAAAGGGCCTCAGCTTACACAGCCAAGGAATCATACCCAAAACAAGTCCTGCCCTACCCTAACTAAAGCTAGGGGAAAACAAAGTAAACACAGATTGGTTAGCTGCGACTCCTATGCAGGGATTCTGGGTTAAGGTTGTGATCATAAAGTGTTTCATATAAAAGCCACAATGGTTGCCATTGGAGTCAACATTTGGGCAGGCACCACATTATTTTTTCTGGTCTAGAACTTGAACTCACTCTCTCTCAGACAATACTGTATGATTACAAGGTAAAGGTTGATTTTTTTTCTTCTTTACGGAGGCACCTTCCAAGGTTTTGTTTGGACTTGGTGGAACGGGTGTAACCAGTTTAATCGACCCCATGCTCGGGAAGCCATCACAACCTATCTGGTGTACTCTCTGTACAGTATCAAGGGAAGCCCTGTCAAATGGTCAAAAATAAAACAGAAAATAAGGTTTCACAAATTAAGTATTTCCAGATATGAGACTTCTGCTTCACCCAGTATTTCATGTTTCTGCAGCTATGAACTGCATAGGTCTTGGAGCAGTGCTAGATATTACAGGCCTTCGGACACGCTTTGGTGTCAGATGTGATTTCTGTATCAACATTGCTCTGAAATCTGTTGCATTTAATTTAATAGAGGATCCGGATATTGAAGAGTGGTTCTGTGATTGGGGCACTGGCCTCATTGTCAAAAGGCCTGGGCTCTATGCCTGACTTTTGTCACTGACTTCTTTTATGCCCTTGTGAAAAGAGCAGATCGCTTCACCTCGACATACCTTCATTTCCTCTCTTGGCTTCTGTCTGTCTTGTCTAAGGGCTAGAAGAGTCTGCGCCACTATAGGAATGAGGCACTGCTAAACTGGCAGAGCCCCCTAGTGGGGAAATCTTATATGCCATGGAAAAAGAAAATCTGCTGCTCTGGGTATTATTACCTGGTAGAATAACAAATTAACTCAAACAATGCACTCTTGATAGCATAACTGGGTCTACAGCAGCGGTTTTATTACCATGGCTCTGTTGCCTGAAGGTGTGATTTTTTTCTTTGCTCCTAGCCAAAAGAACTATGCCAGCAAAACGCTACTGTAAAGACATAGCCCAAATTCTTCGGGATTATACAAATGTGTCTCTGTTAGTGTACCATACATAACAACTAAAATGTAACTAGTGTGATGTACTTTTTAAAATGATACAAATGCTCATTCAGTGTCTAGATGCAATGTGCTGTCCCTTTAAAAAAGAAAAAACAAAAACTGCCCTGGGCACAAAGCACAAGATCATGAAAAAAAATATTAGTAATAGTTTATCATCACATGAGGACCAAAAAGCATGCTTTAAACACTACCTTCCACTCTCTGCAAAGTGGCACAGTGTGCATTTTTTTTTTTCAGAGGTGGATAATACGAGGCATGAAAGAGGTAGTTAACTGGGTTAATCTGAAGTCAAGCAGAAGGCACGGAAAAGTTAAGTGCCTTGCCAACGGTTGTACAGGAAGTCAGTCACAAAGTCTTAGGTGTCTAGTCTCTTGACTCTCTGTACTGTGCTCAACCACAAGATAATGTTGCCTGAATGAAAGTCTGAATAGACAAACTATGTTTTTTTCCCTCCCCATATTAAAATTCACTCGTACAATTTTTGTAGGTAGGTAGGTTGGTCATCGTTGAATTAGAAAAAAAAGATATGCATACAACTAGCAGGTGTATGGGTCTTTCTTCACATAAAAGGTTCATAGATTCATAGATGTTCGGGTCGGAAGGGACCTCAACAGATCATCGAGTCCGACCCCCTGCACAGGCAGGTTAATATGGTCATAGCACCCATAAATCTCCCAATACAAATCCCCTTTCTTTGAGCAGACTGTGCAAAATTGAAATATGTTTAAAGCAATACAGTGAACTCCCACTGCTGTGGAAGGAAAGTCAAGTGAAACAGTATTCGCAATATGCTGCCAGGCCCTGTAACGAAGACTACAAATGACACTATAATCTGGACTTAGTGTTTGCTCAACTTCGCTCCATCCAGGAAGAGCGCAAACCAAGTGCTGAAACCTCCTTAGCCTGACGAAGGGTTTTTGAACCGCAAAGCTTGCTTAATAACTATTCTCCAACTATCTGGGTTGGTCTAATAAAAGATATCCAATTCACCCAAGGAACCTTGTCTACCTATGTCCTTAGACCGACACAGCTACAACCTACACCCCTGCTCAACTGACGGCACTCGAATCACAGCAACAACTCAACAGGGGTTGCATTATGGGGTACAAAAGTCAAGAGAAAAATGTATATTTTCAACAGACAAAATGAAAAAAAAAAAAGAGAAGAAACCAGTCTATGAACCAACAAATCGATGAAATCAATCGGACCTTTTACACGGAGATACCGAAAAGTACGACTCTATTCTTACTTCAAGCCGTGTCCTATTAACATTACTGCATATTGAAAAACAACGCGTTATGGACAGATAGGAGCAAAAAGATAAGACTCGAATACCCACCAGACGTCCCATCCCACCAAAACACTTCCCTGATGAGGTCCATTCATTTCATTCAAATTATTTGACACTACATACAGACAAGGGCACCTAATCATATCGTAGGGGCGTGGGTTGTAGCCGTAATCGTATCGTAGAAATTTAAGGCACCTTGAAAGATCGAGTACATCCAACAGGAAGATAATGATGGCTTCCTGTATGTTTCAACTGATTGCCTTGATTAATATGATTAAGTTTAAGGGGGGGGATAATCCTTTCAACAGAGATTGACTCAAAACAGCAGCCCCAAGTGAGAAGGAAGAAGGCGGGGGGGGGCCTTATACATCGCATCTTACTGTACCCAATTTGCGAAGGATCCTCTTGCATTCATCCCTGCTGAGATCCAGAAGGGTTGGCCACACCACAGGCATCCTTCCTCCGTCCTCGTGCTCCCACAGGGCTCGGCCTCCCTGGAAAACAATGCAAACACGGTCAGGGCAATCACCGCCTCTGCGGCACCCCTGCAAGAAGCTAGCTGATGTGGGGGGATGGGGGAGGGGGGATGGGGGAGGGGCGGGGAGCTTCCCGCTCCTGCCTGGGAAGGACTGGAGGCCGCTGGCGGGAGGAAAGGAAGGGAGAAGACTGCGGGGGCGGACCCACCTGCCCGGCCGCGCCCGGTACATCGGCGGAGGGACCGGCGGGTTTGTTTGGCGGCGGCGGCGGCAGCAGCTCCACAGAGCCAAGATGGCGAGAGCGGCGGAGCGCAGGCGCAGGCGCGCGCGGGGTGCGACGGGAAGTGTAGTTCTGTCACGCCCCCCACCCCCTTCCGCGGCTTCTCTCGCTCATCCCGACGTCAACCCGCCCCCGGACATCGAACGGCCCTCCTCTTCAAGATGGCGGCACGAGCGGGTAACGCGCAGGCGCACGGGTGCGGGGCGGGAGGTAGACACTACGGGGAGAGCAAGGGGACAAAACCCTCAAAGGGCGCTTTGAGGGGGCGCGCCGGCTACCTCCCGTCCTGACCCTGGTGGTGGGTCTGAACACGTGTGCGCGCGCGCATGTGTATCTATGTATGTGTATGTGCGGCTGCATGTGTATGTATATGTATATGCCTGCGTGTGTGCATGAATGTGCGTGTATATATGTGTCTGTGTGCAGGCACGTGTGTGTGTATGTGCATGTGTCTGTGTTTGCAGGCACGTGTGTGTGTGTGTGTGTGTGTGTGTGTGTGTGTGTGTGTGTCTGTTCGGGCACGTGTGTGTGCATGTGCGCATGTCTGTGTGTGGGCACGTGTGCGTGTATGCGCATGTTTGTTTGCAGGCGTGTGTGTGCATGTGCATATGGCTGTGTGTGGGCACGTGTGTGTGCATGTCTGCAGGCACGTGTGTGTGCATGTGCGCATGTCTGTCTGTGTATGTGCATGTGTCTGTTTGCAGGCGTGTGTGTATGTGCATATGTCTGCAGGCACATGTGTGCATGTGCATATGTCTGTTTGCAGGCACATGTGTGTGCATGTGCATATGTCTGCGGGCACGTGTGTGCGCATGTGCATATGTATGTTTGCGGGCACGTGTGAGCATGTGCATATGTCTGCAGGCACGTGTGTGTGCATGTGCATGTCTGTGCGGGCACGTGTTTGTATGTGCATATGTCTGTGGGCATGTCTGTGTGCAGGCACGTGTGTGCATGTGCATGTCTGTGCGGGCACGTGTGTGTGCATGTGCATATGTCTGTTTGCAGGCACGTGTGTGTGCATGTGCATATGTCTGTTTGCAGGCACATGTGTGCATGTCTGTGCAGGCACGTGTGTGCATGTGCATATGTCTTTGCAGGCACATGCGTGTGCATCTGTCTGTTTGCAGGCACGTGTGTGTATGTGCATCTGTCTGTGCAGGCACGTGTGTGTGTGCATGTGCATATGTCTGTGTGCGGGCACGTGTGTGTGCATGTGCATGTCTGTGCGGGCATGTGTGTGTGCATGTGCATGTCTGTGCGGGCACGTGTGTGTGCATGTGCATATGTCTGCGGGCACGTGTGTGTGCATGTGCATATGTCTGTGTTTGCAGGCGTGTGTGTGCATGTGCATATGGCTGTGTGTGGGCACGTGTGTGTGCATGTCTGCAGGCACATGTGTGTGCATGTGCGCATGTCTGTCTGTGTATGTGCATGTGTCTGTTTGCAGGCGTGTGTGTATGTGCATATGTCTGTGGGCACGTGTGCATGTGCATATGTCTGTTTGCAGGCACATGTGTGAGCATGTGCATATGTCTGTGGGCATGTGTGTGCGCATGTGCATATGTATGTTTGCAGGCACGTGTGTGCGCATGTGCATATGTCTGCAGGCACGTGTGTGTGCATGTGCATGTCTGTGCGGGCACATGTGTTTGTATGTGCATATGTCTGTGGGCATGTCTGTGTGCAGGCACGTGTGTGCATGTGCATGTCTGTGCGGGCACATGTGTGTGCATGTGCATATGTCTGTTTGCAGGCACGTGTGTGTATGTGCATATGTCTGTTTGCAGGCACATGTGTGTGCATGTCTGTGCAGGCACGTGTGTGCATGTGCATATGTCTTTGCAGGCACATGCGTGTGCATCTGTCTGTTTGCAGGCACGTGTGTGTATGTGCATCTGTCTGTGCAGGCACGTGTGTGTGCATGTGCATATGTCTGTGTGCGGGCACATGTGTGTGCATGTGCATATGTCTGTGTGCGGGCACGTGTGTGTGCATGTCTGTGTGCGGGCACGTGTGTGTGCATGTGCATATGTCTGCGGGCACGTGTGTGTGCATGTGCATATGTCTGTGTTTGCAGGCACGTGTGTGTGCATGTGTATGTATACATATACATGTGTGTCTACACGCACTGCACACTTCCCTGTGTGTGTGGCTTTCTGCAGGCTGCCCTGGTGGAGGGGCTAACCCCACTCTCCTCCTGCTACACACCTCCAAGCCCAGCCCAGGGCTAGTCTTGTCACACTGCCACCGGGTCGTCTCTGCGTGCAGCCTCCCTGCCCCACAGCGCCTTCATTTGCTTTGCATAGTGGGATAGTCTCTCTGTGTGAGATGCTCCTGGATGACCCGACCAACCCCAGGTGGCAGGGAGTGAGTAAGCTGTTCCCCCCCACCCTCCTTGGATCTGCTTTGCAGACTTTTAGAAATGCATGGTAAGAGGGGGCTCACCTTTCAGAAGCAAAATGAGCTGATCTCTGCTGGCGTCTCCGCTTGTCCGGCTGGGGGCGTGAGGTGGGGACAGCAAACCACACAAGTGGTCCCAGAAGGAGCCATCTAAGGAAAATGGGGCTGGGCAGAGGACACTTGCCTCATCCAGGAAAAAGACAACAGACCATTGTTGCCTGTGCTTCAACTCCCTGAAACACTTCTTGAAAAGGCTTTCCTTTCCCGTTTGTAATTAAGAAAGAGTGCAACGTGGTGCAAATCGATCGAGAAGCTATCGAGGGTGAACAGAGCTGCTTCGCAGTGCTGCAGGAACTCAGCAGGAAGGGCCAAAAGACAGACATTGTCTGTAAGAAAAAATAACTACGTTTTGTTAGGAAAAGGGCAGGGCAGGGAGAGGCCTCTAGGAGAGGGGGCTGTAGCGTGGTGTGTAGCAAAACAGTTAAAAAAAATTCTCATTTCATATTCTTGCAGAATGTCACAAACAGCTGGAATTGTCTAAGGCACAGACCATGGAGGGTGTGTTGAGACTCCTACCCCCTATTTCCATTCTGGTATTGCCATTATTGTCACTTAATGGCAGCAGAGGTACTTGAATCTCACCTCCAGAAGTCATTATTTATTACCTTTTTCTCACCTGCTATTTCCTGCTGTCCCCCCATGGTTTTATGAACCTGTCAGAGCCTTATAGAGAATTATACTGGACAATACAGTACGATCTAACTGCATTTTTTTCCTTTTCATGCTCACTCTTTTTTTAATGTCCCCTTCATCAAGAACCAAATTTAAAGGCAAGTGGAGTCATGTGTGAAGGTTACCGGTATTAAGACTTTCACCTTAAACACTTTACAAATTGAGCTAAGTACAACAAAACACATCCAGGGAGGAGTGAATAGCAGTTTCCTTTGGCAGGGATACCTTCCACCAGAAAATCAACCCAGGTAACCCTCATGTATGCTTTCGGTGCAATTATTTTTTAATGGTTGGCAGAATCAGACTCTCAGATTGCCAGTGGGAGGAGCTGTGATGCTTTGAAGTGGGAGCTGCAATGCTCAGTAAGGGTATAATGAAAATGCATTTGTCATGTTCTCTTGAAAGATTTGCTCTACAATAAAGGAAGATCCCGAAGCACTGAGTCAGCTACGTGCTGGACTGCGGGAAGCTGCAGCTGGCATCCGTCTTTGTGCGGATGTTGTAATATGATCTCTGAGAAAAATCATTTCCATTCATGAGGATTTGGAGCTTCCAAGAGAAATCCTACAAATCCAAACGCTTTTAGTTATACGCACATGAGTACGTCACTGACTTCAGTCTAATTTAAACGGGCTATTTCTTTATGTGCTGGACAGTGTTTTAACATTCATTGATACAATACCCAATGTGTTCCAATTACATTAAAAAAGGAAGAGCCTAGGCTTACATAGGTGTTTGACTTTATTTTGACGTAATGTCTCTGGTACAGAAACAGTCCTGTATGATTACAGGAGCTGAAATTCCTGACCATTCTCTAGGTCAATTCATATATAATTCACCGTGGACAAAAGGACTGGAAAAAATACAGCATGTGACCAATTTCAAGAATGCTTCTATTCTTAATAGGGGTATAGGTTGTAGCCGTGTTGGTCTAAGGACATAGGCAAACAAGGGTCTTTGGGTGAGTCTGATATCTTTGATTAGACCAACCCAAATAGTTGGAAAACAATTATTAAGCAAGCTTTCGGGAATCCTCAATCATTATAATAAAACAAATTCTAAATACCTATATATTTTGGTGTTTGATTTTGGTTTTTTTATCGTGGAAAGTCAGAGCTCCTCCTGCCCCCTTTGCTCACCAGGGTGCAGATTCAGTTGCGACTCCCCCCCATGCTGCTTTGTGGCACTCGGTGCTCTGCCCCTGCTCATCCCATTGCCCCTCACTCCCAAAGCACAGCCCCCCAACCCTGCCAGTGCCCCTGTGTGTCCCATGTTTTGCCATCCCCCTGCCAAGGGGAGCCTGGTAGCAGGTGGGAGGAAGGAGGGAAGGGTTAGGAGGCCAAGAGGGAGGGGGAGGAGGATGGGGACACCGCAAGGGCAACCCACAGGGCTAAGTGGGGTCTGCCTCTGCTGCCTTTTAGCTCTACCAAGTGGGGATCACTGCTGCCCACCCACTGCCCTCACTCTGGTCTGCAGTCCACCATAGTCCCTGCCCCCTTACCCCTTCCCTACTGCTCCCAAGAGCACACTGCCCAAATAGTTTCAGATAGCAGCAGCGGGTGCATCCCAGAGGAGTGGGCCTGTCCCTGGCAGTATTAGGTTCATTGCAAGCTCCAGTTGGTCCCCGCACGCTGGCTAGGGCTGCTGCCACCTGTCCCCACTGCAGATCCCTGAGCTGCTCTGCTGGGATGCACTGCACTAGCCCAGCCCAGCTCGTGCAATACCAGCCCCAAGCACTTTGATGTGCCCGCTGCTACCATCTGGGTGATGAGTGCCCAGGAGCAGCAGGACAGGGGTTGTGGGGCAGGGACTACAGCAAACTGGGGACTGGCATGGGGGCATCCAGTGGGGAGCAGTGGTCCCTGCTTGGCGGGGGCTAAAGGCAGCTGAGGCAGACCCCACCTGGCCTCGTGGGTGGCCCCTGTTGCACCCCCTTCCCACTTCCCCTCTTCCTCCTGCTTTCCCTCCTCTTCACCATCCCATTTGCCCTGCCTGCCACCAGGCTTCCCTTCCCTGCAGGGCCAACCAGCAGACCCTGAAACGCACAAAATCAGGCCCAAGAGCTGTGCAGGGACTAGGAAATCACTGGTCCTCATTCCCAACCCATAGCCCCTTGCCCCCTCTGCCCTGCCAGAGGAGACCCCCAGCCCCCCTACACATCCCAAAGGCTGCAGGAGGCAAAGTGAATCTGAGCCAGCCCTCTTCATCAGATCCTGCCCCCTCCCTCTCCTGCTCCAAACAGGTCTTAGGGTTTCATGTCCTTTTTGCAAAGAGCTCATTGCAGGCTAGACCTCTGCAGAAAGCTGTTTGCAAAAGGGGAAACACAGTTCCCTGCTTCAAAAAGGAAAATCCACATTTTCCAAAAGGAGATTAGACAAGCATCTGACTGGGGTTACTTGACCCCAGCGCTTTTTCCTGCCCAGAGCAGGGGGTTGGACTCAATGATTTACTAGGTCCCTTCTGACCCTAGAAATAGATGAAATCTATGAAAATCAGCATTTTTCTCCTTTAAAGGGAGGAAACCTGTGTATTTCCTCAAGAAACAGAAAACCCAGATTCCTGCTAATGAAATATATAGATGAAAATCAATAAAATAAGAGCATATGCAAGGATTCTGGAATCAAATCCACAAAGTGTATGGCTTTTTCCCCTCCATTTCCTACGACTGCCAGAGTTGGAACCGCTTGTTCAGTGGTTTCACGAGGCTCTGTATGGAAGCAGGAGCATTTTTGGCATAGAGCAGAGAACTCTTTTTTTCCTCCCCCCGCCTTCTTTATCCTGTCTTTTGTATATCAGTTCACACCGAAGGTTAGGATTATTTGTGGATATGTCTTCGAGTCACCAGTTGGATCCCTTAGTAGACCCAATGGGAGCACAAAACTAACAACTGCAGATTCTGTGGCCCGGTGAGGAGGGCACTGTCCTGAGAAGTGGAGGGGGGCACCAGGGTACTACTTGCAGCTCCAGAAGCTGTTTCTGCATTTTGCATTTAATAGTCATTGGTTAAAATGCATGTACAGCTAGAAACCACATCTGTCTTCCAGGCCAGGCCCCTCCTCATTGGGACACAATCACTCTGCCTTTGTGTGTTCTCCTTCTGGCTCCCTGACTGTCCCGTGGCTGCCCAGCTTCAGCAAAGGCATGGAGGGTGCTCTTGGTCCTGGTTAGCTCGCAGTTGGTGGTTAGGGTGCTTTGTTGGGAAGTAGGAGACATATATTCAAATCCCTCCCCACCTGAGAAGGTCTGAAACCTGGGTCTCCCACTCCTAGCCACGTGGTCTAACCACTAGGCAAGCTCCTGAGCTAAAAGCCAGGGGACTGTCCACCTCCTGTGATCAAAGACGGTGTTTATTGAGGTAGATACCTAAAGGCTCAACAAATGTGTCTTAGCAGGGGATTAGGGTCTGGCCCTAAAGGTACGCCTATCCTACAGTGTGCAACCTAAGTCCCATGTCACACTCATACATGCACCTGCTGAGCCTACCTGCAAGTCACACTCAACCCACCCCACCTGTTCTCATATTTACCTTGGCACTGCATTTGCTCAGGTTACACTATAGGTTTCTTGGGAGCATAACCTCACCTCCGTAACATGGGCTGCTCTAGGAACTGGTTCATGGTGTATTGTGGGAGAGCTTGTCTAGGGCTTCTGGCCATCCATTTCTGTGCCAAGCCATTGAATCAATCCACATGGGTGGGGTTTTTGCCAGGATAGATGAGGCCATCGTTTGCCTGCCAGAAGACGGTGACTATGCCAGCTACAAAGTTGTACTGCTCCACAGCTCTGCAAGGCTACAATGGTCACAAAGCTCAACATGAAGTCTACGGGGAAGGGTCATGGCACCAAGGTGCTGAATAGATCTGGCATTGATCCATTTGGACAAGTAAGATCCTTATTCCTTCCTAATGATTTGATTATTAGCAGGGGTCTACGCCCATTATTATTTTATATCTTATGATACTGTACTCTGATCTCATAACAACTGTCAAGCGAAGACTTAATTACATACACACAGTGGTTTCAAGATGCGGTGGGCTGAAAGCAAAATGGAACTGCCTGCAAAAGCATTTGGATGCTAGTCTGGACAGCTTAAACCTATGTTATTGTGGCATGCAGCACCATAGTATCATAGGAAAATAGGACTGCAAGGAACCTCATAAGATCATCTAGTCCAGCCCCCTGTTCAAGCAGGATCATCCCTGATTAAACCATCCCAGACAAAGTGTCTGTCCAACCTACTCTTGGGAACTTCCGAAGATGGAGATAACACAATTAATTTCTCTAAGTCCCCGGTTCCAATTCTTGACCACCCTCAAAATCAGAAATTTCTCCTAATCTCCTACCTCAATTTCCTCTGCTGCAGCTTGAGGCCATTGCTCCTAGTCCTGTCCCATACAGCCACAGAGAAAAACCCATCTCTATCCTCTTTATAATCACCCTTGTGTTACTTTAAAATTTAGCTTGGGTGGAGAGCGAGATTAATGATCAGTGAGACCATTCCAGTCATACATCAAAAGCCTTATTGGGATATGCTTAAGCACTAACTTATTTACAACAATAATTATAATACTCGCATAGCCTTGGAGTTGAGAGAAGTCAGGTCAGCTGGCCCAGCATCGCCACTTCCTCGGTGATTCATAAGGGTCAAAAATGCTCAGAGGAGGCTTGAGTGATCCGATTCCTTGCAGCTACACAACTTTTTTACGCTTCTGGCAACACCTGGTTAGTCACATACACCATTTCATATTTGGCTAACCTAATTCTGCATCCAATCAACACCTGTTTTCTTCTTTCCTTTAGGTTGCAAAACACAAGCCCTGCCTGCCAACCTGATACTTGCTTAACTTGGTCATGTGCACTTGCACCATCATGGCATTACTCTGGCCAAGTGGGGCTTGCCAGGCCTACACTTTGGGTATTTGAAGACTGCTATCAGTTTTTGATAGTGGGTGACTGAGAATTTAACGTCAGTGCTGTGTGTTTTAAGAGTTTGGCTTCATTAAAAGCTTTCCATGCAGCTTCCTGGCTCTTTTCTCAGACCTCACACCAACCTCCTTTATAACCAGACCACTTTATTAATGAATAGATATTAACACTTTCATAGCCAAGTTGGTGGACAATCCCACCAGTTTGTCCACAGATAACTGTTCACAAATGTGAAAACTAAAAGCGAAACAGATTGATGATGCCATGAACCAAGATCCAAGCCCCACAAGTCTCTGTGAGTGCAGATCTGGATATCTGAAAGGTAATACTTCCTGCTCTGCTTCCCTTTCTGAACAGGCTGCTTTGATTTTACACAAGCGTATAAGATGGGACGGGACGAAACGCACAGGGTCTGTCTTTCCATTTAAGCTCAGTGAATCATGTATGAATTGCCAAGAGTGTCAAACTTGTTTGTCCCTGCAGGCTGGATGAGTGGGTGAGGGTCTGGTCCACATGCCAGATGAAGGGTGTGAGGCCAGATCAGGCCCAGAGACCCCTCCCATGCTGGATCGAGTGCACATGGCACCTGCTTCAGCCGGTCCAGGACCCAGTAGAAAGAGGCACAGCATCCCAGCTGCTCGGCTGCTGCAATGGGAACAAACTGTGATGCTGCCGGACTGAACAGGCTTACCAAGGAACCAAAAGGGGTTGGAAGCTACATAAGCAATCGTTAAGTAGGGCAAACTTCCAGGACTCTTGCTGGCTGCCCTGAGGTTCTGCTGCATGAATAGTTCTCTAGCACCACTGCCTTGATTGGGGGAAACTGTGGGATATAATTAACAGGTTACCGAACTAGGATCCAGAGGCTTGCTGCCAGCAGAGCATTCCCTGCCCTCCTCCCCTAACCCAAAACAGATGGGTCCAAAGGGTCAAATGCAGGACCTTCTGCTTCACAGAGCCATAGGGATTTCCTTGCTATCTCAAAAATGTTGTGACTTCTTCCCTCAAATGAAGCAGAATTCATCCCACTTTGTCCAATAGCCTCCAGAACCATAGTTAGTCATTACCCAGGAATTCCTTCCACTTAAGCTATCATTTTCCTTCTGAAAATATTAAATCGATGACTGCTGCTTGCAGGCTGAGGACCCAGCTTTTGTGCTGCTCCCCAGGCCCATCCTCAAAAAAATCTTTGGAAAAGAGACCCAGGACTCACAGGCTCATCTTGCCACCTGGTTCAAACCCCGATTCCTAGTTCCACAGACTTTCTCCGACACCACCTCTTTCTTCACCACGTCTGGTCCATCCCCTTTCTCTTCGGTCTGCATGTCAAATGGTCCTAGATCAGGACCATGTTGTGTAGTACTGTGAGCTCTGTGTATGGGGCAGTGCCAAGGATGCAGTTGAATGTCTCCTAACAGGGGCAGGGAGACAAGGCATTGCTGGATCTGCTGCTGCTGCTTTTGCCCATAGGGCTGAAAATGGCTGGGGAGCTCCTCTGGCAGGACGGGGGCTTATGCAGCACTTAGGGCTCCTTGGATGACCTGTTCAATCAACACAGCATGTCATCTGAAATGAGCAGGTATATTTAGACTAACAAGTAGTTTGCAGTGAGCGAGAAATGGAAGGGCAAGAATCTCCTTTGGCAATCACTCCCAGATGAGGATGACTGTCTTATAGATTATGATTGTCTTATCTATATGACAGAAGATGACTGACAATGAGGCCTATCCAGGATTGACAGACTCTACTGCAGCTCGGATATGTGTTTATCACAGTAAAAGTGATCCCGCTGTACATGGTTTTCATGAGGAGGCAGGTAGACAGGCTATGTTTAGGGCATCTTTTCAAGCCCATGCGGGGTGAGCAGAGCGGATCTTGAAGAGGGCTGCTCGGTCGCAGTTACGGCTGCCGAATCACACTCCTGCCTCATCCAAGTGCTAGACAACCTTCTTGTAACTGCTGCCTTCGTGCCAGTTCACGACTAGGAGCTTCCAGCCCTCACAATCCTGCTCCCGTCACCATTAGCTAGTCACCAAAGGGCTTGAGGAATGTGCTACAAAAGCTGTGTTCATGGAAGAGGCCCGTGCATGACTGCTTTTATTGGGAAGAAGCTGCTGCACATCGGCTTCCACATGACCTGACAGAGCGGGACCTTGATCCACTGGCAAAGGGACCAAGATATCTGGGGATCCCGTCCTGCTGCAGCCTTTATTTGCCTTTGCAGCCATTGAGAGTCTAATATCTTCTTCCATCTGCTCTGCCGTGGAGCACTTGTAGACCCATGGTTGGGGGCTGGCTAGGCTTGTTATAATGGCAACCTGTACTCGCCATGTCACTGCACCCTCAAAGGATATATGACTTTTCAGGACTTTTCACACCCAGTCTCCCTGGCCCCAAACCAGCCACCATTAAGCAGTGGAAAAGTTGCTCCGTGACTTGGATTTGTTCCCTCAAAGCCCCAAACAGCATGCTGAAAGGGGTGCATGACAAGCCATTAACTGATTCACCCTGAAGTGAATGCAAAGGTTATTTGTTCGAGCCAAGTTAAGTCCTTTTAGACTTAAAAACAGGAACCTTGCAGAAAGCATTATAAAGGTTATAATTATAAACCAAGGCTTGTATCATTATAAGCCAAGGCTATAATTATATTTCCTCATCCCTTTACAATGTCTTGTATCAGCCAAGAGAGCTACAGCCCAGACAGGAAGGCATTGGCTGCAGCAAGGGAGATCCTGGTGTGCAACAGCCTGGGGACAAAAGCACTTATGCACTGACTGCCTCTCCCCTTACAGAAAAAAAGATATTTCTTTGCAATTTCTAAGCTAGTCTAATAAAAAGTATCATTTTGGAAACAAAAGTTCTCGACTTTTGCATTTCTCCCATTACAGGGCACGCGCCCTACTAATGCCTTCTGCGCATGCGCACGCTGACCCCTTGCTTAAGCCTGCTGTCTTCTGCGCATGCACACGGCGATCGCTCACAGCCCACTGGTGCCGTCTGCGCATGCGCAAGACGACCAACTGTCCCTGCTCAAACCCCCACTGGTGTCTTCTGCACATGCACACCACGACCACTAATCACTTAATCTACTGGCGCCTTCTGCGCACGCACATCTCGTCCGTCAGGCGCACGCGCACTACAGCGCGCCAGCTTCCCCACGTCAATTCCCCGCCCCTTCCACATCCGGGTTCCAGTGGCTGGCTGCGGCAGCTGTTGGGTGGGGGGGGGGAAGGGAAGGGAAGGGACGGGGCGACGCCTGCGCAGTGGCTCGCAGGCCCGGCGCGCCACCGCGGGGCATTGTGGGAACGAGGCGGCTGTGCCCCGGCGGAGGGTGGCGGTGAATCCTCCCGGCCGCTCACAGCAGTGTCGAGCCGCTTCCCCGCCCCCTCCCGCCGCGCCCCCTCCTTGCGGCCCGCTGCGCGGATTTAAAGGGGCAGCGCCCCGGCGCGGGCCATGCCGAACTTCTGCGCCGCGCCCAACTGCACCCGCAAGAGCACGCAGTCCGACCTGGCCTTCTTCCGCTTCCCGCGCGACCCGGCACGGTGAGGGGACCCCCGCCCCGCCCCCTCCCCCTCCCCCTCCCCCTGGCTCAGGTGGGGGCGGGGGTGACCCTAGCCCACGTGCAGGGCGGGGGGAGGGGGGGGTGAGTGTGATGGCAGTGGCCCAGAGCCAGGTGTGTTGGGGGAGTGTATCAGTGTGAGTCAAAACAGATAATGGTCTATTGAGGACATCTTTATGGTCCGCTCCTTGAATCCAGATGGGCTGCGTCCTCCTGAGAAGCACCCTTGTAAACTATATTATTGCAATATCATTATGAAAGTGGCTGCAAGTCCTAAAAAAAAAAAAAAATGGAAGAGATTTAAGGGTTGTCTGTACTTAGCTAACTTGCTAGGAGTTATTTTAACTTAGTTTAACTTTGTAATAGGCTGTTATTAACCATGCTTCATACAGGGGCGGGTCATTATTTCAGCTGGAGCGCCACTTAACGAGTTTTGGTGAGCTGTTTGAGGGCCGAACACGCACGGTCTTTCGGAAGATATCGTTTTAACTCGTAGATAAAAAAACAAAAACAAATCGTATATTAAAAAACATAATTTTATTTCAAAAAATATTTTTTTTGTTCTGATTTATGGGTTTTTTTTTTCGAGGAGTTTATGTAAAGGCAATTGCATAATAGCTCAAAATAATCTTACTCTTGTATATTAGGTGTGCACTGAGTCCTAAAAGCTGAGTTGGGGTGGGGGAAGGAGGGGCAGCAAAGCTTGCCGGGGCAGTGCTAAGTCCACCCCCTTTTTCTGGCCACGGCCACCCTTGCAGTGTTATGCGTGAGGCTGAGCCAGTGTGTACAGCTTCCCAGTGGGGCTGCCTTTCCCCCACTCGGCCACCCACAGGTGGCTACTAGTTGTGCCAGGTGGGTGAAAAGTGTCCGGGAGTTGGAGCCGTGCACGCTGGGGTAGGAGCCGCTCAGTTGCACCTTCCCCTTGCTCACCACCACTTCCCCACCCTATCTGCTGCCTACAGGGCAGGTGAAGGGAGCGCCACGGGAGGCAGTGGGAACTGAACAGCACCCAGATAGCTGCAGTAGCCCCATGGGGAAGCGATGCATGCCGGCAGGGGCTGGGTCCATCCGGCATGCAGGAATGCAGCATTAGCTGTCCTGGGAAGGAGCGGGCCAGACTCGGCCCCATCCACAACACTGTGGGGGCAGCTACAGGCCAGATGCAAGTCAATTGGTGTGCGCCTGCCACTGGACCAGATCCAAACGGTTGGCGGGCTGGTTCCAGCCCATGGGCCGTATTTTCCCCATTCCTGTCTTAATACATAAAGAGGGGAGGAAAAAATCCCCAAAACTTCTCGAGTGCTGTAAATAGTTTTTTTGGGGTTTTGTTTTGTTTTTTACTGTTGAACACACGTTGAATGGATGCTTTCCGATTTGGTAATATAGAAGAGCGTTTTTTAAAAGCATTTTATGCTAGATATTGCCACGTTAGGGAAGTGACTGTTGGTATTGATATTTTGACACATAGTCAAGATAACATCATTGACAGTTATTCCACGTGGAAGTTACTAATTATCTTGAAAGGCTTCAGGAGAACGATATTTTTATTAGGGCTGTGCAACGCTTCGGTCGCTGGTTTGATTCAGCAGAGATTTGGCCCAATTCGGTGGCTGGAGCTGAATCAAATCAGGAGACCCTTTAATCTCTCCGAATTGAATCAGAACCCTCTGAATTGATTTGGAGAGATTCGATGATTCGGCCATAGACACAGTTTTAAATGGGTTTTTTTTCTACATACCTCAAGGTACTGGGGGCTCGTGAACACTAAGATGGTGAGGTGGGTGGAGCGTCCCATGGGAGTGCGGTGGGGGTCCCCAGCATACTCGGCAGCAGACCTGGAAGTGGACTAGAAGCACTTCCAGGTCCGCTGTGGAGCATGTGGGGGACCCCTCCTGGCTCAGCAACTGGTGCCTCCTGGGTCTGGGGGGGACGTGGGGTCCTGCTGCGGCTGATTGCTGAGCAAAGAGGGGCACGAAGGGGGGCCCCCATACACTCGGCGGCAGGCCCGTAAATGGACTGGAAGTAGTTCTGGGTCCACTGCCGAGCATGCAGGGGGCTTCCCTGCACTCCTGTGGGACGCTCTATCCGCCCTAGCATTGCAGCGTTCACAAGTCGCACCTGATACCTCGAGATATATAGAAAAAACATTTAAAGCTGTATCTATGGCTGAATCGCTGATTCTCTGAATCAGCATCGAATCTTTAGATTTGGATTCGGCCGGATTGAATCAGGACAGTGATCCGAATCAACAAATCGAATCGCTTTTCCCTGAATTGGCCCGAATCCAACTTGAATACGGCCCACTTTACACGCCCCTAATTTTAATGTCAGTTGAAATGGTTCAGTGCCTGCTTAAAGTGAATGCTGTGCAAGGTTGAGTATTAACTTGGTTTTAAGTAGATTGCACTATTCTTGGCATTTGAGAATTTGCTGATGCGAGATACCAACATATCTCAAATTCTGCACAACAAGAAAATTGCACATGCTTTGATTCATTCTTATCTTTAGCAGCATGTAACTTCTCAGCCTCTCTAGCTCAGATCTAGTACTACTCTCCTTAATCAAAAAATAAATCTGAACTGAAAATTATGACTTCAGTATGATTTGTCTTGGATTTTGGCAGAGATAGTTACGCTGCCTACCCTGGCTTGGGCAGAAATATTTTTTGGTCAATTTGGCATGCTTCCCATTTTTTACATCAGAATTTACTATTTGTGAAGAAAGAAGAATGCCATCTGTTGTTAGACTCGGTGGTTGTAGGACAAGGTGCTCATTATGGTAGTAAAAACTGCGATTTAGTCGCAGAACTGTGAACTTTGGAAACACGGGCTCAAATCTGCACAGATGTAGCACTTACCCTCATAGGGTACATCCACACATGCAAGCACGTGCACTTGTAGCAGCTCAAATAGAAACGGAACAAATTTGAGTCAAGGCTTTTTGCCTCGGCACACGTGGTTGGACATGCACTTTGTTGTGGAGCAAATTGTGCCACTTGGGGCAAAATAACCCTGCCTGGCCATCTGGGCAGCTATCGCCCGAAAGATGTTCCGTGTGTGGTGGCCTGCTTTGAACTGTCAAAGCATGTCCTCCTGGCCCCATTTGGACAGGAGGTCAGCCACAGCCAGCTGGGTCCAAGGTACCAGCTCTGAGCAGGCAGGGTCCTGCCACCCGCCTCCCTAGCAGGAATTGTGGTGTTCCCTACTGGAAAACTGAAAAATCCCTTATGAAAAAAAAAATCCCAAAGTCACTGTGTAAAGTACCCCCAAATCCATGTTCCTCCACAAGTAAAACAAAGACCACTATAAAGAGAGAGAGAGTGAGACAGACGGCGATCGTTTGGGCAATATTTTATTGATATATCTAGTGTTAAAGCAGTGTGGAAGCAGCCCACCAGTGTCTCTATCATAATAATAAAGTGAACTCTAAATACATGTCACATGAATATATAGTTTGCTACCACCCCCCCCACCAAGGCCCACATGCCACACCCCAGCCCCCCCACTTGCTGCCTCACCTGGCCCCATCCCCTGCCAGCTGCTGCAGCCCCCCATCCCCCCAGTGGCTGCCCCAACCCCCCACTTGCACCCCCAGCCCCGATGGCTGCCCCCCCCCCCCCCCCCCCCCCCCCCCGGGACTATTCCCAAACAAAAAAGGTCTTACTCTAATGCAGTTTTCTAATAGTAAAAGAAGACAAATGATTTTTTGCATGCAATCAGTAGATTGTTTTTTCCCCTTAAACAAAATGGTCCTTTACACTTCCATGAGATGTGTTATTTCTGAAGAACTACTGACTTGTAAATGTTTGTGACTGAAGAAAAGCACTTCAGATTATAAGAATGGCAAACGAGGGAGCAGAGAAAACCCGAGCAGGTCTTGTCTGTGCCAAATATTTTGTTGGTAAAGAACTTGGAAAACAGTTCTACCTGACCATAGACGTATCAGTGGACACATTTATTTTCCTTATAAATACCATTGAACCACATGTGTTGGCATCGTTCTCTACTAAGTTAATGGCTGCATCTGGCTGAACTTGAAGGAGTCTTGTACTTTCTGAAGCCTCCCTGTTCATTGATTAGGTACTTACTGGCAGTCTTGGTTTATAAAAATCAATTTTTACAGTCAGCTTGTTAGCATGGCTTGCTCACAGATGAGAACAATCTATCTAAGCCTTTCTACTTTCCACAAGAAGGTTTGAACCCAAGAAATAATACTTTAAATCCTCTTGAATATGATTCAAAAGTTTTTTTGTATAGATCTCATCCAGTTCTTTTGACTGCACATACAACAGACTGCCTTGCACTGCTTACATGGACTGATGGAGGTGGCAAGACCTAGATCCACAAAAGGGGACAGATGTCAAGTCCAAGAGGTTTGGTGGAATGATACTGTGCCCAACCCCTTTGGTACGAAGGCTGTTCCTGCCTGAGTTTTTACTAATCAAGTTCCCTAGGTGCCAGGGGTGCTGACTCCCTGTGCCCAGAACTTCTGCCATTTGGCAGAGCTAAGCAGCTCAGCTCATAGCACACCTACGTATACAGACATGCAAACAGTTTGCTGCAAATTGAAAGGGGCTTTTGCTCTGCAGTAACTGCTTGTTAAGTGAAGGCTAAACCATGGTAATTTAGCCCCGATCAAAGATATGAATGTTTCTCATGTTTAGCATTCACTTAGGCTAGAGTAAGAATATGCAGACACACCGACAACCGGAGCAGCTGACACAGTAAAACCTTTCCTACTTTTTCCTATTGATAAATAGTTTGCCCGTACCCTGGGCCCAATTGGGATCCACAGTCTGGGGGTTCCTGCACTTAAATGTTATAAACCAGATTGTGAGTGGTCTGCCCTGTGTTTAGGGCCAGCTCATGAGCCTGCAGAGCTGGGTCAAGAGACGGTGTCAGGAATCGAGCTGACTGCCCAGCAATAGACACTTTAGTCAAACGTTACGCTAGAAGTCAGGAGCCAGGAGGTTCAAAGAAATAGCCAGAACAGAGAATTAGGCTGAAGACAGGGCTGTGGCCAGAGTTCAAGGCATGAATTGGAACAGAAGTAAAAGTAATAGAGCAGGAGCTGAGGACAAGGCTGAGGGCTCGTGTCCTGGACCCTGCTAGGACTCGAAACTTGGACCAAGGCAAGAGTTGAGGAATAGTGAGTTCAGGCCCACAATTCCCACTGTCCACGAATGCCTGAACCTTATGGCTTTAAGCCTGGGGTGAGGACACCCTCTATCCAGTTGAGGCTGGGTTTGCAAGTAAAGAAGTCTTTTAAATATAGATATTAATGCCTGCCAAAAACATGTTGATTTAATCTTTTTCTGGTGGATATGCATACTTTTAAATAGCAGATGACCTTTATTATGGTAATTCTGCAAAGGCAGTCTTATGTGTGTGCCAGTTCCAAATTTCTTGGCAAAGACTTGATTAAATAGATCCATTGAGAGAAATGGAAAGCCAATTAATCAATTGTGCCATATCCACAAGAGGAAGCATTGCCTTGCAGATGTAATAGAGGTCTTATTAATAATGAGACTTTTTCCCAGGCCCTGTGATGTGAGTACTGAAATCAAGTGAGTAGCTTTTTGGGGGGTTTTGGAGATGGAACAAAAACAAATATTGTACAATGTACATAACATGTGCTTATTGAAGACTTATTTCAGACCTATATAGTACTTTGGCCTCCTGATCCATTTTTATAGACCAGCTGTTGAAATATTGTATTTTATTGTTTGAAGATTGACTTCAAAATCAGGGCTGGCAATAATAATAAATAAAAATTATTGAAAGTTGTGATTTGTGTGTTTAAAAATCTACTTGTCGGGTTTTCCAAGAGAGTTAACTAGTTTATCAAACCAGCTTCTTTCAAGAATAAAATGCCAGCAAGTTGGCACTTGTGAGCAGCTGCCCAAAAGATTATTGTGCTTATGTCATTCAGATGAAGCGGTACTGATAAGGAAGAAAAAGTGCAATAGTGAGCTTTTGAGGGGCTCGTACTCAGAGTAAGACCAGAAGAGTAGTTCTTAAAAACAGTTTAAAATACCTTCATTGGGACCCTATTTTTGCCTAATTCTTTTTCCCTATTCACTGAAAGATGAAGTATATCCCATCCAGCATCCTGAAAGTGATTAAAAGTTGAATGCAGATGCTAATGAAAAAAGCTATTTGTGGCAACCAAGCCAGAAATAGTAGATGATTTTAGTTTGTTTTAAAATATTTGATGAGCTAATTTTTGTTTTTGTATGCAGATGTCAGAGGTGGGTGGAGAACTGTCGAAGAGCAGATTTAGAAGATAAAACACCAGATCAGTTGAACAAGCACTACAGACTGTGTGCTAAACACTTTGAGACCTCTATGATATGTAGAAGTGTAAGTAAAAGGAAATAATTGTCCGTTTTATAAACATAACTAAATTTATTTCCTGCTGAAAGTTGTCAGTCTTGTACCCAGATTCCATTTTTCACTTTTAGTAAAATTATATTCTGCACTGGAGAGAGTAGGTATGAAATGGGTAACATGTTCTAGCATCTGAAGCAAGCTGGTGATATTTTGGCTGATCCCACCCAACACAATGGAAAAGGAGAATCTTGGTTTTACACAGACTATAATTAGTGGGAAAAAATCTGCTATCTAATGAATATACATCACTAGCCCTTCACCCATATAGTGCAGAATTTACGATTTGGGGTTTAGAAGAGCCAGTATATGAGAGAGAGCGTGCTCCTAGGGGCTGACTAAATTCAGAATGGCTTTCCATGAAATCCAGATGGACTGAAGTGGTTTTTAATTATGGCACATTGACAGATGATCAGTTGTATCTAGTTACTAACAGAACATAACCAGCTTAATTGACTTCCATTTCCACTGTTTCCCCTATATAATACTTTACTTAATATTGAAATAACTCCTGCAAAACTTGGAAAATCATAGAGAAGTAAGGCTAGAAAAATATTCCATGTAGAAACCCTTTCTGTCAATTTTCTGGCCAATTGGTAGAGCTATTTGTATAGCAGGAATATCTGGAAGGCTTTGCTTGCTTTTTGTTTGGGAATTAAAATAATGTTCTTTTTGGTATGATCTTTTTCACAGCAGTCAGTAACAGAGAATATCACTTTTTTTTGGTTCAAGGAGTTGAATTTTTAGTTGAATTTTCCTCATGGAGGAAATCTTTACTCATCTGTAGTAAAAATGAGGCAAGAAGCATGTTAGTGGCAGAATATTTCTGCATAAGAATACCCTAATGTAACATTAATAAAACATTTTAAATACACAATATTAAATTAAATGCTACGCTGTAATGGGGAGGGAGTTGGTGTAATCTAAACAGAAAATACAGTTCAGTGCTTTATATAATAAATGGCTATGACAGTGATTGGTCTCTTGTTTAAATTTTTACTGGTTGTGCCTTAAATGCAAACTACACCACATTTTACTTATTCATAAAAATCAAAGTGAAAATACCTGGAAACTAACTATCCTAGGCTCTGCCCAAGTTAAGTACAAAGTGTGCATATGGTAAAAAATAAATAAATAAATAAGCCCAAACTCTGAAACTTATGGGTTTTTCATTTATTGCACTCGGGCCAAAAGAACCTTTCAAAGAAATGTCTGATCTAAATCTTTCTTTCCATGTAGAGTCCTTACAGAACAGTTTTACGAGATAATGCTGTGCCAACCATATTTGACCTCACCAGTCACTTGAACAATCCACACAGCAGACACCGAAAGAGAATAAAAGAGCTGGTAAGTTGTTGGGTTTTTTTATTTTATTTTTAAAAGTTCTGTACGCTGAAGGAGCAAAGGTAAATTTGTGTAGAAAGGCCCAAACAAAAGTTGTATCTTGCATTTGTCTGTTTCTGAGCATCATTATCAAGAAAATATCAGATTAGACAGTATCAGTGATTTTAAACATCAAATGCTATGCTAATATATCCTATTGTCATTCTTTGCCCTCATATACATTTACAGGGCAGAGGGGTGTTACTTAAGAGCTCAGTATTATTGCAGTGACAGCTAGAAAAATAATTTGATACCACTTACTACTTTTATAGGTCTTCAGCTGTATGTGTATTCTTTCTGTATGTGGATAATATAGCCTCCAGTGGAGTCTCAAGTTCTGAACTTGGGAGAAATCCAGAGCTGTTTCTTTTTTGTTTTTTGGGTGGGATTAAGGATTTTTTTTTTTTTTTGCGGGGGGTGTTGGTTTTAAGGATGTGGTCCCCCAAAAGGAAGCAGTTTCTGCCAAAATAATGGCTTGCTAATGGCTCCAGTGTATGTTTCGCAGAGAATCTGACTACAGGTTCTGTGTTGCTCTGTTTATGCTGGAAATAAAGAAGAATTCAGCAACTTCATTATTTTTTGTTTTGAAGCCAGTTATAATGCTTTTTGTATACAAACACTGCTTTACAGGTTTCATATAGTTACTTACCAGTGATCAAAATCTAGAAAACTTGAGTTGAAAGGGTTCTGTTGCATTACATGGTGCATTTCTCTAGCAGAATATATCTTTTTTTTTTGTATCAAATGTGTTTTCTAATGCTTGTTTAAGCAAAGATTTGGATGGTGTTCTTAACAAGTAGGGAAAGCTTTGTTAAGAGAGTCTATTGCACCATAAAGTAGAGTAACATGCCTTCGGATAGGGGTTGCTGTTCCCTCACAGGGTTTTTTCATAATGTTAGGGGCTGGAAGGGACCTTACAAGATCATCAGGTCCGGCCCCCAAATTTTCAGGTTCATGTCTGACGATTTTCCTTCTCAATATTTAACATTTGTCTAATAAGTATACCTGTTGTTATAAGTATAGGACTCTTTTTAAGGCAGCCACTCAAATCTTCAACAAGGCTATTTCTTATTACTCTAACTGTATTACTACATACCATACATTATCATCATTTTTTTTTTCCTTAAGAGTGAAGATGAAATAAGGACTCTGAAGCAGCAAAAGAGTAAGTTATCAATATATTTGAGTTGTTAGAGGTGTTCAGTGCTTTGGTACATCAGTACTTAAGGCAAATAATCAAGTATGGAAAACTTCCCTAAAATTTTATAAAGTAAGGGTAGCTAAACCACTATTGGGCATGACATTCCACATATCCAAACTCTCCAAATAGTGCTCCCCGTTTACACTGACAATTAGATTAGAAAAGCTTTTGTGCTCTCAAACTGCAATACATCCATGATGCTTTGAGTAAGGAGAAGTAGACATCCCCTCTTTCTGTGTGAAATCTAACACTTGTGGGGGTTTTGGGGTTTTTTTGTAGTTGATGAAGCTTTGGAACGAGAGCAGGCAACTCAAGAACTGAATGAGAGCAACACCCAGAATGCTGCCTCCGAGGAAGGAGGAGAAGAACAAGAGGAGGAAGCTGCTCCTTTAACTCTGGAAGAAAAGGAAAACAAAGATTACCTTAAATCTTTATTCGAAATTTTGATCCTCATGGGCAAACAGAATATTCCTTTGGATGGCCATAACGCTGATGAACTCCCAGAAGGCATCTTCGCACCAGAAAACTTTCAGGCTGTCTTGGAATGCAGAATAAACGCTGGAGACGAAATCCTGAGGAAGCGGTTTGAGATGACTGCGGTAAATCTTGAGTATTGTTCTAAAGCGCAACAGAAGCAGATGCTTGAGATCTGCGAGAGCTGTGTGAGAGAAGAGACGCTCAGGGAAGTACGCGACTCCCACTTCTTTTCCATCGTCACTGATGAGGTGGTTAATATACAAGGAGAGGAACATTTACCAGTTTTAGTGAGGTTTGTTGACGAGTCTCATAATCTGAGAGAAGAATTTGTGGGGTTTTTGCCTTATGAGGCCGATCCTGAAGTTTTAGCTGTAAAGTTTCATACGACCGTTACTGAAAAATGGGGTCTAAACATGGAGTACTGCCGAGGTCAAGCCTATATTGTTGCCAGCGGATTTGCTTCCAAAATGAAAGTTGTAGCTACAAGACTCTTAGAAAAGTACCCACAAGCCGTGTATACGCTATGTTCATCTTGTGCCTTAAATGTCTGGTTGGCAAAATCTGTCCCTGTTGTTGGTGTTTCTATAGCACTTGGAACAATAGAAGAAGTTTGCTGTTTTTTTAATCAGTCGCCACAGTTACTAGCAGAATTGGACAATGTAATTGCTGTTCTTTTTCAGAACAACGAGGAAAAAGGTAACGAGCTGAAGGAGATCTGTCGTTCTCAGTGGACGGGCAGACATGATACTTTTGAGGTTTTGGTGGACTTAATGCAAGCCCTGGTATTGTGCTTGGATGGGATCAGTAGTGATACGCTGGTCAGGTGGAGCAACTGTATTGTTGGTCGAGCATTTGTACTTTCAAGTGCATTAACAGACTTTGATTTTGTAGTCACAGTTGTAGTGTTGAAAAACATTCTGTCTTTTACGAGAGCCTTTGGGAAAAATCTCCAAGGGCAAACGTCAGATGTGTTCTTTGCTGCTAGTAGCTTAACAGCAGTGTTGCATTCTCTAAATGAAGTGATGGAAAATATTGAAGTTTATCACGAATTTTGGTTTGAGGAAGCAACGAATTTGGCCACAAAGCTGGACATACCAATTAAACTCCCTGGGAAATTTCGCAGGGCACAGCAAGGTAATTTAGACTCTGAAATAACATCAGAAAACTATTACAAAGAAACACTTAGTGTTCCAACTGTGGAGCACATAATTCAGGAGCTAAAAGATATATTTTCAGAACAGCATTTAAAAGCTCTTAAATGTTTATCTCTGGTACCCTCAGTCATGGGACAGCTAAAATTCAATACCTCTGAGGAACATCATGCTGATATGTACAAAAATGATCTGCCTAACCCAGACACCCTTTCTGCAGAACTTCATTGTTGGAGAATCAAATGGAAGCACAGAGGAAAAGATATCGAGCTTCCTGCTACCATTTACGAAGCACTTCATTTGCCTGACATAAAGTTTTTCCCTAACGTGTATGCATTGCTCAAAGTCCTGTGCATCCTTCCAGTGATGAAAGTGGAGAAAGAAAAATACGAAGTTGGACGGAAGCGCTTGAAAGCGTACCTGCAAAACACCTTGACGGAGCACAGGTCAAGCAACCTCGCTTTGCTTAACATAAACTTTGATATCAAGCATGACTTGGATTTGATGGTGGACACTTACATTAAACTGTATCCAGATAAAGTAGAATTTCAAGAGGATTTTGTTCCCTCCAACAATTCAGAAGTAACAGAAAATGCTTAACTACAAAAGTCTGTAGCCAGTTTGTTTTAAAAACTCTTTTCTGTATTCAGGATTTAACACACAGAGCAAAAGCTGTAACATGTATGTAATCTACCTTAATCACTGCAGTTGTCCAGTCTGAGGCTGAGGCTTAAAGCAGAAACACATGTGTTGGCCCGCAATCCAAGTTAAGTTTTGTTAATCTAAGTTAAAATATTATGTGGGGGGGGGGGAAAATGAACACGCGGGAAAATAAGCTACTAGGCTTCACAAAGGCAGTTCTCAAATTCTCCATCTGAATGACCTGACTAAATGCTCAATTATTTTGTTGCCTTGTTTTTGGAGAAATAATGTGATTGCGGCAGATCCCGTGGTCTGTTTCCTATTCGTGCCCAAATGTTTGTTAACAAAAAATTAAATAGAACAAATCCATTACTAGAGATTTGTTTGTTCGAAAGCAGTTTTAAAGTGGTATATATTACGGCAGAGTGGATCAGCAGTCGCACAACTGTCGCTGCTGATTGTTTTCTTTACATAAAGTGAATATAGAGGTACTTTTTTTTTTTAAGGCTCAGTAAAAGATCCAGCCTCTGAATCACCTGGTTGTCATTTTACATTCCTTTCTGTGAGAATGCACAGTAATTGTTTTAAGGCGTTTAACAAGTCTGACTTAATATTGCAATGAATTAAAATCCTCAGAAATACTGACTTGTAAAGTTTATTCCGTAAACATCTAAATCTGTTTTGTCCTGACTTACACTATATTGTGTACATCTCTTGCCTCCATGCTACTTGTAAACCTACCCTGGAGAGATTACAAATAAGAGTTCATTGTTTGTCAAGAAGTGTTATGGAAAATATTGCTGTTATTTTTGGCGAAAGGAAACAATTTTTGTACAGCTTATTTCAATCTAAAATTAAAATGTGAATTTTGGTTTTTAAGAAGTATTGATGTTTATTAGTAAACCAGTGATTCTTGGTGAGCAAGAAAATGTTCCTTAATGAAGTGTTTTGAGTTCTGGTTTTGTATTACATTGTTCCTACAAGCCCAGTGAACGACATGTCGGATGGCAACACATTTCGATCGTTAGTTGATATGGGACTGGACCATATAATATCACTTTCCATTAATATGGTATGCTATAATTGTGTGAGGGGTTTGTTGTTTTTTTTTTAATATTTTGGAATAACTAGAAATGTAACGTTATTCAGTTTAAAATTTTGTTTTAAAAGGAGACATTATTGGCAGCCATCGGTCTCAGGAGACCATGGAGGCGGCACTTCTGGGTTACCCGGTGCCACCACAGCTTCATGAATAAGCTGAGTCTGATGCACGACAAGCAGATCCTTCAGCAAGTTGCACATACAAACTCGATTCAGCCTGCACCGACAAGCTGAGGGCCGTCTTTTGTCTTACCTGCTTCTGACACCTTTTTCTCTATCTCATCATTGACCTTTTCAATCTCAAAGTGATGTAGGCCCTGGAGACATTAGCAAATGTAATGGAAAACATTTAAAAAAGGGATTAAAATGTAACTTCAGTTATAGTATCCACCCTGAGCTCCTGCCAGGTTTTGTAGTTCAGTATTTATGATCACACACTTAATTCCACTTTTAAAAAGAATTCAAGTAAAATCAATTCTGCTTTGAAAAGAATGTTTTTCTCTCCTTGGTTGCAGTAGAAAAGACCCAAACAAATGGGGGGAAAAATGAAAAACTACAGGAAATAATATGGCAGTTGCATAGTCTCCAAACTGTTGTAAAGCAAACAGTATGAATAAGTGAAAGCTTTTTTTTCTTTTCTTTTCCTAGGTGTACTTATTTTCCAAAAATGCATTTGGAAGCATTTATTTTAGAGCTATAACTGTTAACTCTCAAAAAGCTCTAGCTTCTCTTCCAATGCCGTAGAGACTTCCCCCAGTTTACCTCTTTAAACAATGCTATCTTTTCCTAATGGCATTCTTGCTGCCTTACCCAGTAAAATGTTTCACTTAACAGTTTGCGTGTTTTACCACTGAATTTAGGAACAACTAGCCCTGATCCCTTTCTGCCTACTAGCTTCTAAGGTAAGTGGCTCTTACTTGCAGGGCCGGGAGCCCAGGTGACAGCAAGAGCTGGCCTGGTCTTGCCTAAGGGTGCGTGCCAGCAGGCCAGGCCGGTGCCCTGTGGTATGTGCAGTTGCTGGGCATCTCTGCCAGGAGCTGGCCGTTAGTGCCCCGACAGCTGCTGTTGTGAGGGGGGGCTGTGCGCCATGTGGGGGATCGGGCAAGGAGCCAACCTCTCCCACATATTTGCCATTTTTAAATGGGGAACGCCAGAATCGCTGCTGGTAAGTGCTGGGACCCGGGCCAAGGAGCCTGCCCAATGCCAGCACCAGGGTCCCAGCTGGAAGACAGACAAGGTGGCTGATCTGGCCATTTGGGGCCAGGAGGACATGCTTTGACAGTTCAAAGTTGGCCACCACAACGAGCACATCTTCCGGGTGATAGCTGCCCAGGTGGCAGAGCGGGGGCACCAGAAGATGTGACCACAGTGCTGCCTACTGTGCAGCCACAGCCCACTGGTAGCTGGCCTAGAGATGCAGGCAGCTCTGCTGCAGTGCTCATATCACAGCCCAGGTTGCCGTGCGGTCCCCGTCTGGGTCTAGCAGACATGCAGTACTGAGGCTGCAGGTCCAAAGGGGCAGGTGCTGTCACAGGTGGCAGCAGTCTCCACTGCCAGACTGCTGCAGTGGGTAGAGGGTGCAGGGGCCACTCTAGGCTAGGGTTGCTTCAGCAGTCCAGCTGGCACAAGGGGCTAGTGTGCCAGGTACCAAATGGCTGGGCTTCAGCAGGTGCTGGCCCCGGCCTCTAGTTTCCCCTGGCTAAAGATCCAGGAGCAGCTGAGCAGGTCAGTTTGCCCCAATTGGGCACATTCAGACGAGCACGGCCGTGCAGTATGTGGCGCCACAAACATCTGCAGCACCACATACCGTACAGTCAGGTGTTCTCCGTGGTGCAACTGTGCGCTGCCTACGTGTGCGCTGCTATGGGTTTTTTTTCCCATGGGTTTTTTTGACCCCCTGGATATGCAGCGGTCAAATCCATGGGGAAAAAATGGAGCAGCGCACGCACGGGCAGTGCACGCACAGGCACACTGATGAAAAGTGGAGCCGGGCCATGCAGAACCATGCCATGGCTATCAGCCAGGCTCCACCCAGCAGTATCATCACGTCTGCACCTCCGGGAGGCCCCCAGGACCCCAAGTAAAGCTGGGGCCAGCACAGTGCTGACCCCAGCCTGCCCTACCTTCCCCGGGGCAACTTGCCATGCGCCAAAGCGCATGTGGCAGAGGCATTCCCCGGGGGCAAGCAGCTGCAGTGCAAGGTGCGCTGCTGCTGCTGGTCCCCAGGGAACCAAATGCCTGCACTAATTTGGACGTGGCCAAGTGGCATAATTTGCCCCACACCAACGTGCATGTTCCAGCACGTGTGCTGAGGCACAAATCCCCCGCACAAATTTGTGCCGCTGCTATTTGATCTGCTGCAAGCGCATATGCATGCAGATGTTTTAATGGAATATTTTTTAGATGCTACGTGCACACTCTGACTCATGGTTGCAAAATGGTGTCAAACACTGTAATTATGGCCAAACTGAAGATTGAAACTTGCAGACTTCAAGTCCATGTTGAAGAGTGAGACTTTTGCTTAGTGTGTCAAAGGAAAGAAGCCGTGGCATTCTTTCATCATGTCAAGGCAGGAGAGCAGGCAGGCTCCCTTCCTTGCAGGAGAAAAATCAGTGGACTTCTGTATAATAATTCAGTGGGACATGGATTGACATGCAATTTGCTTTAGTGACTTTCAGAGAAAGGCACGTAGGATGTGACAGCAGCAGAACTAACTGTTGATAGGGAGCTCTCCTGCTAGAGCGCTGCACGTGGCAGTAGAAAAACAACCTTTAAAAGGAAACGGGAAACAAAATGGCTAAGAATGAGCCCAAGGTTTGTTCTGAGCTGGAAAATTGTAAGGCTTTAAACTCTTCTCCCTTTTCAGAGACGGGGAGGCTATGGAGTTCAGTCCCCAAAACTCTTACTCAAAATTCAGACTGACACTGGAAAGCAATATGCCCAGTCGCCTTGCCCCGTCTCCCCACCCCAGCCTCTAGCTCTTCTGGCATGCCCAGACTTTGATGCAGACAGATTTGGCTGTGGTGCTTTTGGGGGGAGTTTTCTGCATGATCAAATGATCTGCCCATTGAAACCTATTCAGCTGTAAGTGCGGTGATTGTCTGCTTCTGCTGTCATACGGAGCATGTGAAGTTTCTGGCTGATGGCTTGATTCCGATTTTGAGGATAATGTTTGTCCTAGGAATGTGCTGCTTTCCTTTCCCTTTTCCCCTGGCGGTGTCAGGTACTCAACTGCACTAGAGATCTTCTTGCAATTCACTGTTGGTCCTGTGGAAAAATAATAGCATGGATGGAGCTTTTATCTTCTGTAATACCATTTCTGACCGGGGCTGCAGAAATCCTGTCCCTGTTTGCCTGCCAGAGCACAGCTGCAAAGAAGCAGAGAACCAGAACCGCTTAATGACTCTGGATGCAGCTGTCCTGTGGCTCACTGCACTTACAAGTTGCTGTGAATACCGCAGCGCTCGCAGCTGCCAGAAATGGCCAAATTACTTTAATGAGATGAAAATAAATCTCCTGGTTGGATCCGTTTCAAGAAACAATTACTGGTTTAAAAATAACAATAAGTGTGATCCCAAAGTAGGCTTAACATTAGATAATTTCCAGCCCTTTATTGCTCCTTCCTTCCCTAAGGAAAATGTGTTTTACAGAAGGTAGCGTGCATGCTACGCTTCCACAAGTCTGATCTGTCGTAGCAGCGAGACGTGAAAGGAACCCAATCTAGAATCCGAGGTGATGGTATATTTAAGAGTCTTCTAACAAACAAATATTTGAAAATGCTCATGGGTTTTTAGTGCTTAGTACAAGCAATGCAACTGGCCTCTGTCTTACTGTGCACAGCCCTTAGAGCAGCACTCTTAATTACATGATAAATAGACCGGGATTCAGGAGGCGTCATAGGAAAATTAATATTTCCTTGTTAACGTGCTTATAGCAAAATATGTGTTAGTTTGTACATTAACTCTACCAGATGTATATTCCCTTGATATAAGTTCTCCTCTCGCAGTGTCCCTGGGACTCCCCCTTTGCTTCAACCAACAGCGCAACCGTCTTTAAAGGACAAAAATCATCTAGTGCAGGAGTGGCAAATTCATCAGGCCCTGCAAGCTGTATGAGAGGCACCAGCCCAGTCCACAGTCCCATAGAACAGCCCCACATGCTGGGCCTAGGTCAGAGGGCCACCATGGCACAGTACAGTGGGCAGTGTGTACCCAGGACCAGTCCAAGTACAGACTAGCCCTGAGCACTGTCCATAACATGCACCAGACCAGCCCCATGCTCCCAGCGTAATGTTCAGCATGGGTGACTGGTGCCTCCTGAGTCTGGGAGGGTACCCGCAGGCGCCATCAACGCCATCGGCACTGGGAGCAGAGCTGGCAAGCTTCTGCAGGTGCTGCCGTTGGCAGTGGCCCTGTTGGGGGGGCATGTGCCCCCTCGTGCCCCTTTTACGTGTCGCCTATGGTGTTCGGGGTGGTTCAGTGTGCCCTACAGCAGCAAGTGGGTCCACTCTGAGACCCCTAAGCAGCACCAAGGGCCGGATGATAGGGCTCTGCATGCCAACACTCCTGATCTAGTAAGAAGGAGGAAGGGCAGACAGCATCTGCTTCCTTTACCCTACAACATTAGCAGCACCCCCACAGAGGATGGGTTAAGAGATCACTGGACCTATTATCTCATCTCTTGGTTCCACGCATCTGTTCAGCAGTGCCTTTCTTCTCTGGGTGCTCTAGGAGATTAGAGAAAAAAACATGTCTCCTTAAACTCAGCCTGCAGTTTTTCCAAAGGCTAACAATTTGGTCAAACTGAAATGAGTTTCCATCACACTTAGAACATGCTAAGGGCACTTAAACCATGAGTGTCCACACATTAAAGCTCACTAACTCATGCCAAGTGCCCTTTAAGCATCTCAAAGTTAGGCCACTTCAGGAGAGGGTTAACTCTGGGTGTGTGCTACTTAGCTGGTGTTAGGGTAACTTCAGTCTGCTCCATGGAGATAAAACAAGCAATGCAGTCCTCCAGCATCCCAGGATGCAACATTCCCAGCCTCTCTTCTCCTCCTAGCTACACCCTTGCTTGCCAACCTTCTAGTGGCAAATCAGAGCTGTGCAGGCAAGTGTGCAACTGCTCACAACACATTTTGACTTTAATGTCACTTATTATTCTGCGGATTGAGCGTGGCCGAAGTAGAATTCATAACTTCACCCTCGACATAAAATGTTTTGATACCAGAAGGGCCTGAAGCTGTTTCAGAATTAATCTGCGAGTGCCTGTTGGTTTTGTTCAAAGTGTGTTCCCAGTTTCCTTAGCGACATTGTATTCCTTGCTCTTTGGTTTTGTCACGGTCTCTTTCCCAATTGGCAAATGGTTATGTTGATTCATTAGGACTGGTGAGAATGAACAATCCCACCTTGTCTCAGTGCTATTAAAATTGTCCCAGTGGATTCATCTGAGCATTGCACTAAGACAAAATGTAAATCTAACTTCTATTTTATTAATCCTAGGCCAAATCCATAGGATTGACTTTGGTTGGACAGAACGGAAGATTTTTGTGGTTTCATAAGTAATAAATACAGCATTCATGCAATGTTATTATAGTTGCAGTCAGGGGCCAGAACAAAAATCATTATGTTAGGTGCTGTACAACAGAACCGGCTTTAACAAAGATGAGGCCCAGTGCAAAGTCATCATAGAGTATGCACAGGGGAGGAATTACTTGTGTGGGGAGGGGAATTATGAAAGCTATAGCAAAACACATACTCCTCTATTGCTAAATGCACAACAATTGATTGTCTATACCTCCTGGATTTTTGCCTTATTTTAAATCATTCCTGATACAAATATGTAACACAGAGCTCAGTCATATATGAAATCTGGTATAAAATCAACAACATTAGGAAGTAGGGTTCCTAATCACGCAAAGACAAGGAAGCCAAATTTATTTTGGCTTACCTTTTTGAAAGGGAGACTTAGTCAGATTGGCTTCGTTACAAAGAAACTTTGTTTTGCAACCTACTAAATAGTCTAACGTTAGCATTGCACATAAAAGTCAGTATTCAGACACTGCATTTTAGTGTTGTTCTAAAATTTCAATATCAATTCTTGCACATGTTACATGTTCCTTAAGTTGCGGAGGCCTTGGTTGGACAGTACGTGTTTAAGTTAGCTCTGATTAAAAAAAACAAGATGTGGTAGTCCATCTTCGGATAAAGTCCTACAAGCTGATCTGCACAGCCACTTGGGAGCTCCCTGATGTGCTAGTGTCTAGCTACACTGACCAGTTTGCAGGATTCATCCTTAATTGCCAATGTGATGATAATATATGGCTCTCAAGAAGCTTAGGCATGTGAGAGACTTGTACGAGGCTCAATGCTTTGTAAGCCAGACTGCATAGTGCTTAACCACAAGGATAAGTACCTTACTCCGTACTGAGTCCCGCTGGTTTTACTGTCACAAGGTACCGTGCATTGAGTTTCACAATCTGGTCCTTGAGGAAATGAGAGGCTCATGATTTACTTGTTGGAGTTGTTTGAGCACCACCTACGTATTTATCTGAGTGAGAAAAAGTACTTTAAAAATCCCTTTTCGAAAACAAAACTAACGGAAAACCATCAGAGCCAGTAGTTGAGAAAAGAGGTGTTGTAGCCCGAAGCATTTCTTTTTTGTTTCTAAATCCTTTTTTTTTTTAAGTAAAAAACATAACCAGGTTTCATCTGTCTTGCAAGTGTTGACTGGATTAGTGACTCTAATGAAAGGGGCAGGCTCATAGTCGAATAAACATCATTTGCTGCTATGGGATTTAACATTTTCTTTTCCCACATCCCTCCCACCGTACCTTTAACTGAAAGGGATGAGATCTGCGTTGTAACACTACCAAAATACACGAGCAGAAAATCAGGGCATTTATCGGCTAGTTACTGCTCCATACTGTCTGAAGGATTAAGTGTAAGTACTCAGCCAGGCACTTGTAAGACTTTCCCCGAATACAGAACGACATCTTCCAGATCACTGTCGTATATAATATGGGGTATGCTGGGTAGTGTCAAAACCAAAGGTAGAAAGCCTGAAGGAATTGCTTCTTGGCAGGTCGTCAGAGTCCTCTCCTTTTGCGGGTGTTGCTGTTGTAAACCTTAATCCCATAAGCATATCAGCTCTGCAAAAGTCCGGTTTATTAAGAAGTCAGTGGTTTGGGTATAGTTCCTTGGCATATGGAGAAGTGCCATTCAGCATTGCTATAAAAGCTGGTCTGAAGAGTCCCTGAAACACGTAGTGTAATTTCATGTATTCATCTGTTCTTCCCGTCCTATATCACAGATACCACCACAGGTTAGATCAGGGGCGGGCAATTATTTGGGCAGAGGGCTGCTTACTGAGTTTTGGCAAGCCATCGAGGGCTGCATGACAGGCAGAACAGGGCAGATTAATATTAATTTTCTAAATTTTTTAGGAGCCCGCCGGCCAGATAGAATGGCCTGGCGGGCCGGATCCGGCCCTGGGCTGCATTTTGCACATCCTGGGCTAGATTGTCCTGTGTGCTTCAACCTCTTTGCATCTCCCAGGCAGCACAAAGATGCCAGATTCCAGATGTAGCTGACTGGTTGGGAACTTGCCATACAGAGGGTGCATCTATACATGCACATTTGCTGCGCAGTAACCAAAATTACTGCACAGTCTGGGCATGCATCTACTTGTGCACACCTGTACTGTTCAACAAGTATGGTGACTTATGCTGATTTGAGCATAAATTTGATAACTGCATCATGCAGGTATCAAAATTTACGCCCGATTAGTTACTGCACATGTAGGTGTAACTACTGCGCATGTAGGCGTAACACACATGTAGGTGTGTTACTGCGCAGTAACAGTATGTGTGTGGACTAACTTGGGACTAACTTTAGTCCGAAGTCAGTCCACACACAGTGTTAATGCACTTTAATGCTTGCACATGTAGATGCCGTCTTATTCTCGCTTACTGCACAGTAATTTCCTGCGTAGTAAATTTAAGCCAGCATAAATGCACATGTAGACACACCCAGAGACAGCTCACAAGAGCCTGCTGAGAAGATGTCTTCAGTACCTGACCCTCTATAGGGACCAGAAAAATACTTGGCTATGGTCAACTGGCAAGTATCCCCCTGAGGACTGATCATGGCTCCATCTAGTCGGGTAGTATGTCTCCCAACAGTGATCTGTTACTGCAGTGCAGGGGTTTGCATTGTTTGCATTGTACAATCCTTGCTTACACAAGTGTAAAGTCAGTCCCAGGGACACCGAGAGGGAGACATGGGGCCAGGAGGACACAAACAAGCTGAAGGGTGTGTGGCTCAGTGAGGTGACTGCTACTCTGGAAGGAAGCTGGCCCTGAATTCTTGACCCTTGCTATGATGCGGCAAAAACTTCTCTCCAGGCCGTTTGATCTAAAGAACATTAGAAGAAAGGTGCAGCAGCTTGCTGTCAAGGGGAAGGCTGGAGAAAGACCTGGAGAGTGTCTGGTCTGGTGTTCAGAGCAACTATACTAGGAAGCCAGAGACATACAAGCTCTAATCCCATGTGGGTAGAAACGGGCAACTACCCGTGATTTCTGCCTTTGAGGCAAGTGCCTTTACCACTAGTCTACTGTGCTAAAAGATGAGATGGCCCTCCTTCTTGAATTTTAGGACTTATGCTCAGATAGGTCCCTACGGAGCCAGGTACCTGCCTGGCCAAAGTGCGGCCTACTGCACATCCACGCTGCTTGTAGAATAGGATCGCTAACTGTGTGTAAATGCCTAACACGGCAGTTACACCACAGGGTAATTGCCATTTGGGTGTGTCAAATGAATAGCACTCTGGCCTAACTCCCCCTGACTTTTCGGGGGCAATGGAAGGCACATGCTCATCGTCTTTCCAGGATGCACAAATGTTGGCTTCTACCTTGGCTCCTGAAGATCTTTGATCAAACTCAATGCCTGTCTGAACAAATAAAAAGCATCCCTATTGTCTGATAAGCTTTGAGCAACTGCGACTATAATGGAGCGTAAGATACTCTTCGAATTTTCTTCAGGTACCGGGTTTCTGCAGGGGGGCTGCATCTTCAGAGGCAATTCACTGTGAGTTAATCCAGCAAGGCAAATTCTGCAGCAGAGTGCTACCCTAACAAGACAGACCTCAGCCATGAGGACAGAAAAGAGTCCCTAGTACAGCCTTATGTAGTAGTAGTAGTAGTCTAGACTCCAAAATAGCATAGCACCCATGGGAGACGTCCTTCACTGGCAGATGTTAATCATGTCTTGACTAGTAGCTTGGCTAAGTGTTCATGCAATTAATGGCATGATTAAATAGGGAATAAACCACAAAACTACGCAAAATATATGTAAGAATTTTGTGGCTTGCTCCCATCATGACTTAAATTGATTGTGTGGCTGGTGCACAGCTGGGGTTGGGAGCGCAGATCAACTGGCTGGTGCTTCTGAGGCTGGGGGCATGCTGGAGCCCTTCAAGGATCCTGGGCTCCTGCTGCACTGACAATAGGGCACAACTGGGATCTGATCCCAGCTCCTACAGTTGCACCACCTGCCATGCACATGTAGCATGATAGGAGGGCATAATTGTTGGGATCATGCATCAGATCCCACTGCCCCTTTGAATGAACATCTGTCAGCAACCTGAATGTCTGAACCTAAGCAGGATTAATTTGGTTGGTTATTTTTCCTCAGTCTTAAATTGCTTTCCCAGGTTGACTGGTTTGCTGTTTCTATAGGAGCATGTTGTCTAATATTTAAATTATATAGGTGGCTAAAAAGTTATAAAACGTTTTTACAATATGGACAAATGGAGAAGTGGACAGGGGAGCTGCAGCTGTTATGGGGTAATTGTTAGGTCTGCTTAATCTTGCAATACAACTGAGCTCAAATGCCCTAACTTTGACCCTGGATGAAGCATGGTTCAAGTTGGAGCGGTCTTGCTATACATGTCACTGCAGCATTATGCACAAGTAACAGTTGCATCCTAACAGCGCATTTTGGTATCTGTCGAAGATGATACCATTGTTATGTCTGTTTATGCCCTTTGTCTCCGCAGAGGTCAGTGAAATAGTGAGGGTGTGGTACCATATTTACTACTCAGGTCACAAATGCAATCAGCCGTAGCATGAATTCAGGGGAAAGATATTTAATGTTGGCAAGGACTTGGGTCAAGCATTATAGAATTCAAATATATGCTTCATTAATGATGGCCACTATTTTTTGTGGACTTTAAATCCTATTTTCTTTTAAAATATGGACTTTTACCACCACTCGTTGTCTCTTCCCCCCCCATATAAATATATAAAATTTGTCATGTGTTTTCTGGCTATCTTAGATATTTACAGGTCCTCCATTACTGTAGAGTTTCAAAGCTCTTCAGTGTACGTACCCTCCCTACACCCTTAGTGTTATTATCTCTAGCTACGGATGGAGAACTGGGGCTCAGATAGTCTGAGCCCAACATCCCAGAGGTGGAATGTATGACAAGGCTGGGAACTGAACCCACTTCTGTCAAAGCATAGGTCAGTACTCTACGTTTAGGCCACTGATGCACACATACTCAGTGAGTGATGGGAAAAACAGGAGACAAGTTGGAGCAAATGAAGGAAAGGGTGACAGGATGCAGTTGTGAATCAATTTTAGTTCTTAAGACTACACTGTATGATGTTCACGATGATTATCAGCTGAAGACAAGACTGCTCCTCAACAGCATCAATCTGGACTGTATTTTTATTAGTAGTCAGCAATAAAGAATTATTGAAGGAGCAGGAACCAGCAAAATCAACCTCTTGGGTTTTCTGTTCTTTAGGTACCCTCCTCTGTCTCTACAGGGCCCCTTTCTTGGGCCAACATCAGGGGAGTTGATAATTGTTCCAGTTTTTGAAATCTTCTTTTGTATTTGGCATCCCTAAGGGAGAGTAAAATCCACTAGGATGTTCATAGACTTGCTTGGGTCAACATCCTAACCTATGCACGAACTTCCCTTCTACATAGTAGTTGATGAACATCCCACCTATATGCAGGCAAGCCCCACTTAACGCTGTTTCTCTTAGAGCTATTTTGCTATAACGTTCATTTGACATTAATACCTGATTTCACTTAGCACTCAGCGAGTTTCATTATAACCCTTGTGGTTGTCATCTGGGTTTGTCAAAAACTTTTGGTTTCGCTTAATGCTATTTCTGCTTAACGCTTGGTTTTTCGGGCACCAATTAAGAGCGCTAAGTGGGGGTTGCCTGTAATGAAAGAAAATCTAACACCTGGAAATTTTGCCAGCAAATAGCTTCTGCTCTCTTTGCAGATACCTTAAGTGGTCAAGCGATAGGTAGCTACTTAAACCCCCAGCATAGACTGAATGCAGGAAGTTAATGGGTTTTTAATGGAAAGTGGGCTGAGTTAAAAAGGCAGTGACAGTGATTATTCTGTTATACATAGGCAGCTCAGAGTAGGTGGGTTAGCAGTGCTGGTAGGAGAGGCTGTTCTGTTTAAAACAGATTGGCCACATCCAGGGCAGTGCTGGGATTCCCCACCATTAGTACAATATGCTGGTCGGTGACTTAGAAGCCTGTGGGAAGCCAGTAACAGGAATGATAGGAAGCAGTTTAGGTTAGTAACATTCATTTGGGGTATTATATCTTGACCACTAACCCAGAAGCCTATGTTTATCCAACTGCAAAAATTAAAGCCACTTCACCAAATAAACATTTCCTGTTGGATCATGATATTTTCCCCACGCCAAGCATAATGCTCCTAGGATTTTCATTTGTTGACGTCCTTAAGACCAGATTGGTAATATCTCATTACTTTTATATGGTGTACTACCTCAGATAAAAACATGTTTTGGATTTCTAGCTCTTCTCAGAGTTCCCATGGAGTAGATGCATTGCATGTGCTAAAGGGGTAAACATTTTGAGTATGGAGCTTTACTTTAAAAAAACAGCCTACTATCTTGTTAAAAGATATTTGGATATAACAGAAGAAGTGATATAATGACTGTAAAAGCCTGCATTTCTGGAACAGACTATGGGAATGGAGTTGTGCACATAGTTTTTCTTTAGTTTGCTGGATAGTTTATTGTGGGAGGGGTGAGGAGGAAATCAGTGTATCAAAGTAAAACAAAGTTATTTTGAGTCAGACAAGATGTCAAACCATTTGAAATGAAAGGTTTCATTTTGGAGCCAAACATCATTTTAAGGCTTTCGAACAGAATACTTGAGTTTAAAATAATTTTCATATGAAAAATTTGGTAGCACCGGTGAATTTGCAGAATATTTTGGCGGGTCCAAATCTGCCTCTTTCACCAGTATGATAGAAACTTGATGATAGAAATATTGCCCAGCTCTCCATTGGAAGGCCATGTCCACACAAAGATAGCAAAATCTAATCTGCTTTCCTTGCACAGAGAACCAGATCCCATCTTTCTGCTCTTTTCATCTCATAGATTCATAGATGTTAGGGTCGGAAGGGACCTCAATAGATCATAGAGTCCGACCCCCTGCATAGGCAGGAAAGAGAGCTGGATTCAGATGACCCCAGCCAGGTGCCCATCTAACCTCCTCTTGAAGACCCCCAGGGTAGGGGAGAGCACCACCTCCCTTGGGAGCCCGTTCCAGACCTTGGCCACTCGAACTGTGAAGAAGTTCTTCCTAATGTCCAATCTAAATCTGCTCTCTGCTACCTTGTGGCCATTGTTTCTTGTAACCCCCAGGGGCGCCTTGGTGAATAAAACCTCACCAATTCCCTTCTGTGCCCCCGTGATGAACTTAAAGGCAGCCCCAAGGTAGCCTCTCAATCTTCTCTTGCGGAGGCTGAAGAGGTCCAGGTGCCCCAGTCTCTCCTCATAGGGCTTGGCCTGCAAGCTCTTAACCATCTCATATAATTGGTATTGCTGTTTGTATCTAAAGAACAAGTTTGCTTGGATCCATTTTTACCTTTTTTTTTATTAGTTTTTTCTCGGCACAATATTTAAGCGGTTGGTCAGATGGATGATAAGGTAATTTTTAGTGTTCGTGTTAGGTCTGGGAGACAGCTTTGTGGAGGAGCAGAGACAGGTCACCAGGGACTTTACACTTCCTTCCTCTTACTTAAAAAAAAAAAAGCAAGCAGCAGCACTAATTCTGTAGAAGCCAAGATGGCAGCAGCATTTCCCTCTCCAGTAGTGTAATGCCTACATAGCTGTGTTCCCAGAACAGGCACGCTCTTGAAAAACATTTGAGGATTAGTTTCTGGCGGTTTTTCGTGCACACATTTTCTGGTGTTCCTGAGCTGAATGCACCTTCTAAAGGACTCTGCAGATGCCACACTTAGCGCAGTTTCTCAAGGTCTGTAAGGCTATCCCATAGTTATGATCCTATCAAAGGGAATGCAACTCAGCAGATCTTACTGAGAAAGTTATGCTTTCTCTAAGCCCTTCAGTATTTTTGTCCACACTGCCATTAAATGCACATTGAGATGCAGTTCACAGTAGCGGTACATAATATTAATATTAACCCATGCTGGGTTACTACTTTGTCATTTACTAATTCAGATCAACTATTTAATTAAATGCGCGTCTGGATACATGGGTCCACCGGACACTGGTGAGCTACTGACATTGTTGTAATAGAGGTCCTAATGATGAAGACTAGGAGATGTGTTTGAAGCATCCTCACTCTTTTTGTAGCAGTGTCTAAAACCTGCCAGGAGCTGTTCAATCTACAGTGACATCAAGGCAACATGAGCAGCATCCAACTCATCTCTCCAGTTCCACGTTTTGTTTCTTGATTACTTGTGTTCTCCTGAAGTTTTGTGGCATTTTTCTTTTGTGTATCAATTGTGGCCAATTATATGGCGATGCTGTCCATCAACTGGACCATTGCTGATTCCTTTCAGTCTTTTTGGAGGGCACTTGTGTGTGTCCTTTCAACAGACTCTCATACAGTTGCATGTCTAACCAGAGAGGCAAGTACTGGATCCTCTGCTGGGGTGTGGCCCTGCACTGCTTCTCAATGGGATGTCACTCATCCGCAAAGTTTGGGGTCTCCTTCTCCGGGCCAGTGCAAGGTTGGCCGGTGTTTCATGTAGTTCTCAGGTGACTCCCATCCCTGCCTAGTGCATAGCTGGAACAATCCCAGATTTCAAAGGGAATAGCTTCCATTTCTAGCTCAGGCATGAGAGGTTTGTGAAAGGCTGGTTGGCAGCAGAAGGAAAAAAACCCGAAATGTTATTCCCAAGGGGCACAGACTTCAGGCTGAAAAATGGCTTTTCTGCACCCTGTTAATAGTCATTGGATAAAGAGAAGTGGAAGCGGTTCTGCCCTGTTAGAGGCAGGTCCTGACCCCAGGGCCCTATGCTTTCCAGAATAGCAACTGTCTCACTGAGCTGGCACCCTTCTGCCCTACTTTCCTGCTCTTGGCCTCACATATCTTCCCCTCTCAACTGTGCAAAGGTCTAGTTTCAAGTGGAAGAGTGTTCCTGGAAAGGTGTAGCCCAAGCATGGTGACTAAAGCAACTTGGCTGGTGCATTTCTGAGTTGGGGGTCTACAAACAGGAGCAGGTAGAAGGGCCAGGCTCAGAGCCATCCCAGTCAGGCCCAGTACCACTGAGATGTGGACATACATAGCCTTAGATACCTACAAATCACTTAGACATCAACTAGATGGGTCGAAAGCACCAATTCTGCAGTTTATGTCAATGGTCTGAATCTAGAGAGGAGGGTCAGGAAAAGATGCTAATAAAACATCCTGTCGTCCTCCTTCATGGTGTCTCTCTAGGCAAAGATCCATGGGATTGCCTCCTCAGCTGCTGTAAGCAGGTGCAGTTTCACCAATATCAGTGAAAGCCTCCCTGTTTACACCAGCTGAAAGCTTGGCCCACTATCCTTAAACCCGTGGTCTCCTCTAGTCTTGTATAGAGCTAGTTTTTTTTGTTGCAGAAGGATTTCTATTATTGAATTTTCATACTGGATTTTCTGGGGTTCTCCCTGCCCAAGAGCCCTCATAGCTCTATCAGCCTTGTACCTGCCTTTTAATTTGCTGAGGCACTTGCAGTGCTGTGGAGTTCCCGCACAGTGTCCTCCGTGCCAGCAACCCATAAAGTTGGCCCAGCTGAGGAAACATAACTGAGGCAATGCCATAGATTGAAGTCTACAGGCCACCACAAAAATCTGGAAGGTTTTTGCTCTTGTGTGCTGCCAAATTCTGGTTAGCTGGTGAGCTGCTTGGTGAGAGAACTTGTTTCCTCTAAAATAAAAGGATTATGAAACCACTTTATGGCTTGCTAGATTTATGGATTTTGAGCTAATGTCTATAATTCACCCTGCCTGCAGCTCTTTGAGTGCCCCAAAGCTGGTTAACCCCTCAGTTCAAATGGAGAGATCAGATGCTGCCATCACAAGAGCCTGGGAGGGCCTGGTATTTTCAGCAGCCTCCAACCCTAGGCGTCATTTTAAAGTATTGAAAGGTGACTCCATTCGAAGTGTCTGGGCAGAGTGGAGGTGCAGACCTCAAACCCAGTCAGCAGAAAGATAAACCAGGGCAGAAAGAAAACGCAGGCTGGAGATCTTTGGATGTGATGTGGGGCAGTGCCTTTCCTCATTCCCTTAGAGAGATGGGAACAAAACCCACCCAATGAAGAGGAAAATTGAAAAAATTGCTTCTCCACAACCTGAGGGGCATGTGTGGCTGGGCACTAGTTGCACTTGCCATGTGCTGGCTGATGGAGCCTGGGCTGAGTCCTGTAAGATGGCTGATACAGCAGAGAAGCAAGGGAGCGGCACTCTTGTGGAAGGAGAACACAGCTCCAGGAAGTCATCATTATAATCGGAGGGCAGGTTCCTAAGCCTTGTGGGATACCTTGTGGAGGAGAAAGGCTAAAGAGGAGCAAGGGGCCTGGGAGAGATCCTGGATGCCAGGGGGGCCCAGAGGCTCCCAGAGAGAAAAAAGAGGCCTGAGTGGGCTGCAGCCAGGCTGAGGTCTGAGTCAACTAGAGCCAAGCCTAGTGAGGGGCCTGAGTATAACATAGCCAGGTCTAGGGCAGAGCTTAGCCCTGAGCAGGCAAGGCCAGGTCAATATGGGAGCAGAGGGGCCAGACTTACAAGAGCAGGGCCAGGTGGAAAGGAACAGAGTACTGAGAAGAACCAGAAGGAGCCCGGACCAGGCGAGACCAAGAACCTCCGATGTGATGAAGTTAAACCCGTAGGACAGTTGAGCATACTGGATGGGACATACCTGATAAGACTTTGAAGTAACCAAGTGTAACAGCCAAGCATGGTCCTGTTAGGCGTGATTTGAAGGTCAGTGCAGCTCAGAGTGTATTGTATGGGACCACAACCAGACATGACAGTGCCATTGCGAGGCATGGGACACGGTGTAGGGAAGGTCGGAGCTGTGCATGGTGGCTCATAAGGCCAGGCCTATGAGGATAGCCTGCACCACCAAAATAGGAGTAGCCTCCCACAGTCTAAATATATAAAGAAACAACAAAGGCATGGCAGGAGAGTGCAGGGTAGACAGCCCCAAACAGGATGGCAACAATTTTTTTTTGGCGGGTGCCCTGGGGGCCCCTGTTACAGTGTGCAAACCATTTAACACCCGTTCTGGATTGCAAGTCATGGTAAAACTGCTGTGGGGTATGTGTGTATTTGTGCGCACATACACACACAAACACACACACGCAGGTACGTGTGCATGGATTCAGAGGCAGAGGGCAGTGATGCAGTTGTACCCCCTCCCCCTTCTTTGAGTCTCAGTCCTGCCAAAACTTAAAACCAACTACCTGAGAGGGACAATTTCTGTAAGGCAGCACTGATGGAGTCAATTGACTTCATGACTTAATCATCTCCCTGATTCCTTATGATTAAGTCATGAAGTCAATTGACTTCATGACTTAATCATCTCCCTGATTCCTGTTAATCTCTCCACTCCCCAGGTGTGAACATCTCTCTCTCTTTTTTAATGGTCTTGATGTTCCATTCTTCAAACTACCCTTTCTTCTGCAGTGTTGCTGCCTGTTAGCCATTCCTGGTAATGTCCATCTTCTATTTTACAGCCCTGCAGGCTTTTTTTAGCTCTAGCTAAAAACTTAAACTCAGGTGCAGTCATATTAACTCAAGTGTAGAAATGCCTGACAGTGAAGTATTGGAGGCTACTCAAGAAGGCTACCTGTTATTTTGTGAATCTGAATAAGAGATGTACATTTACCCATAATGACTACAGAATTAATGATATAATATCCTTTGGCTATTTTTTGCCTAGTTTTTTTTTTTAACTTTAGCAAATTAGTGCATATTCCAATAGCTATATTTGATTTTTTGCTTTGATCTAAACTGAGCAATATAGCCCTAAGCCCCTAGCATATTAGTAAAGCTTCTAGTTTCTCTTTGGCTAGAGAAAAATACGTGTTGTTATCTGTGATGCTGATTCACAACACAATCTGCACCCCTCTTTTCAAAATCCTAGATCCACCCATGCATATATGTACATACATATGTGCAAACCCTTTAAAATTAGTTCAGCCTATTACTACCTGAAAAAAAACCCCACAGGTTTGTTGATACTCTTTTTGTGTTAAAGAAGAGTAATTCTAACAGAATTGGGAAACATAGTAGGAGGTATATGAGCAGCCAATACGCAACTCAGATGGACTCAGGACATCTATTTTAAAGCATTCAGTCATACAACCCATTTGAGCTGGATTCTGTTTAGCACCATTGGAGTTAGTCTGGCATATGGGCAATTGGTTGTCTGATTGCTTCAAAGTCATTCGTGACTTAGTCTCAGGAAAAAAGTTACCGAATGCTGACAGCGCTTATCAACCCCAGCTGCTTAGGAGGAATATTGATTGTAGCCAGCCTTCAGTATGTCAGAGAAAACATTTCTTTAGTCTGTGCTTTCCAAGGCACCATTGCTTCTTCTGTAGGAACAAAGGCAGTGGTAACTTCATGCTTGGCAGCCTTAGACAAAATGAAATGGAGTACTCTGCCCACCAGCTTCAGGGAGCATTGTCCTTCTTTAAAATATTAACCTACTTTTCTTTTGCTTTATGAAATTATCCTCAGACATAATAAGGACAAGGCACTTTTCTCATAACTATGCCAAGAAGCAGAGCTTTGATCACAAATTATTTTTCTTCTCTTTAAGCAGAGGGCCAAAATGTTTCCAAAGTGATCATGAAGGCCTCTATTTTTGCCTCTATCCAAGAGCTGTTAGAAGGGATGGATTGGCAGAGGTTGGTGGTCATGTCTGTCTGAAAACCAAGCCCTTTTCTAGGGTCTTGCTTTGGGTCTTTAAAAATGTAGGCATCTAGGTCACTAGTCACTTAAAAAAACCACTTGGTCTAAGGCAGAATTCACTTAGCCAAAGGGTCTTGAGGTTAAGAGATTTAAGAAAAAAGACAAAAGCCCTTATATTTGAATGCCTGATGTGATGCACCTATACCCATATTTAAACACCTGAATAGGTGGCCTGGGTTTTGGTGGTGCTGAGAAAATCTGAATCCCTAGTGCCTGGGGATGACAAGTAGGCATGAGGCCCTCCATTGTGAAGCTCTGGTCTGAAGTGAATTCATTAGAAATGGCTTGCTGGTATTGACCCGCTTCTCCTTCAACTTCTATCTGGAATGCTCTGAGTTGAAGTTGGCAAACCTATTCTATGCTTCAGCTCAGGTTAATATTATCCTTGTTTTTTTGCATTTTTTGGCTGAAGCTTCAGGGAGAGCAAAGGGTCCCATTGTATTCCCTGTTGTCTTATACGTAACGAAAAACAGCCCTTGCTTTGAAGAGGTAATTAGAGTCTGAGTAAATGGTGAGATACAACCCAAGGATGGAGGCAGCACAAGGCATTACGACTGACCAAAGCAGCTGCCACAATGGCCAAGTGAAAAGGCCTTGTGCTAATGGTGGATGATAGAAAAAGGAGCAACGGTCTCAAGTTGAAGCAAGGGAAGTTGAGGTTAGATATTAGAAAGAGCTCTCTCACTAAGAGGGTAGCAAAACACTGGAGCAGGCTACCCAGAGAGCTGGTGGAGTCTCCATCCTTGGAGGTTTTTAAGACCTGGATAGACAAAGCCTTGGCTGGGATGATGTAGTTGGGGCTGGTCCTGCTTGGAGCAGGGGGTTGGACTAGATGAATTCCTGAGATCCCTTCTAACCCTCATTTTCTATGAGTCTATGGATCATAAAATCACAGTCACAGCCCTCTTTTTGAGCTATGCTGCAGAAGGAGAAGCCGAGGACTTTTTAAGTTCCCAAATCAGGTAACAATTTCTAGCCCTCTTCCCCTCTGTGCTTGACAGCACCTTCCTCCCCCTCCCAGTTGCCAATGACCCTGGCTGATCAGGGCATGCGGGGAGCTCCATGGCTGCTTCTGCCCTGCTCCAGCCAAGCTCTTGCACGCACCCCCTTTACAAAATCCTGGATCCACCCATGGTATGGAGCTTTGTCTTATCTTTGTGAAGGTGAGGCCTGCAAGGTCTCATGAATCTTTTATAATTGGAGACTTCTGATGGGAGCCAAGTACTGTGAACCTCCTGGGTGGTTGGCCTGCCTCGCTGCTTCACTGAGTTTACTTAATTAAGCGTATGTATTGTAAAGCTAATAACGCAGGAGATGGAATGGGTTCAGTGATGACTTTATAATTCCTGGAAGTCTCCCACCCACTGGCCAAATGTTTCTTGACATGACATGGACCTTGTAGCAAGCCCTGCAGATCCACGCCCTGGCATCTGCTACCCTTTGGTGAAGATCTGACCTGCTTGCCGCACTCTCCAGGCTCTTCTCTATCTTCTCTCATGTCTTTGATGTTATCATTACCATACTGAGCAAGCAGCCTCTAGAGACTGGGAATAGCTTCTTTGGTGGTCCCCCTCTTGATGCCATCCTTTCAGTCCTCAGGGCTTCTTTGCCTCCAGACTCAGTCCTGGACCTCTCTGCTTTGCTAAGGGTGTCTCCTCAGGCCTCAGAGCCCTTGTCTGGGCTTCAGCCTTCCCAGCTTTGGCCCTTTTTCTCTGGATGAGCCCCTCAGCCCAGGTCCATTGTCTTGGACCTTAGCTTCTGGGCCTCAGCTCCTCATGTCTCTGTTCAAAGCAGATCACAACCTGCGGAGAGCTCCTTTAGCACCCTGTTAGGTGGCCTCCAAACCTCCCCCATAGCCACACCATGGTCTTCTGATCAAGCTTGAACACAAAATTCTAACCAAATGGTTCCAACTCAAATACAAAGGCCAACTTAGGCCTCGACTTACTACAACATGCCTACCCTAGAGGGCTGAATTGTTCTGCAAACACCCAGGTATGTCACTTGACTGCAACACTCTTTCCTGCACCCAGTTTTGTTCAGAGCTCCTTCCTCTTGTGGCAGCCAGGGCCAGACTGCCCATCCAAGTCCAGAAGTTGGGCATATATGTACCTAAATCCTGCTCCCTTCAACCAAGTGCTCTGCCACCATGCCCAGGTGCTCATCATTCCCTCACCAGCAGCCTTGCCTTCTCAATTTAAACAGGCGACTCACACCTGCTGCCCTTTGCAGTCAAGCCTTCTGCCATCTGCCCCAGCTACATGCCTCCATCCTAGTAACAGGGGTAGGAGTTCCCTGTTATAGACCTGCATCTTACAACCATGTAACCTTACTCATGTGGGAGGGAAGAGACCTGTGTGGTGGGGATGATGGTTAGAGCTGTTCAGTAGAAAATCTCTATTGAGAACCTGACCTTTTGGGGGCCTGAGCCCTTTCAAATGCCTTTGAAACAATGACGGTCAGTATTAACGAATCTGGGAGTGGGGGGAGATGTGGCTTCAGGCCTCATCCTTCCCTTTTCCTTAGAGAGATTTCTTTTTTCTTTATATAAGGAAACAACAGGATCAAAAATGTTGCCTGCAGCATCTTAAGTGGTGGCAATGGGTTTGCTTTGTTGTGGCTTATTTCTTATGGTCAGGTATTTCCTATGGTAGGATATATCCTAGTGCTCCCTTTCCAAAGGGACCCAAGTAGTTACAGACTGTCACACCTTTTCCAATGAAGGAGCATGAAAAGCTTCTACAGGCAGCCCTCGACTTAAGACGTTTCGAGTTGCAACGAATGGCACTTCCAACATTTATAAATTGACACCCTGTTTCGACTTTCTGACATCCGTTTCAACTTTATGACATTTGATCTGATGCAACTCCACACTAGCAAACAAGTTCACTGTGTCACCCAACTCCATGGAGAACATCTGTCCAAACTTCCTTGGACACTTTCTTTAAGAAAGCAGACAAGACTCCAGAAAAACCTGCAGCCAAGACTCCTGAGAAGACTTCCAGCCAAGAGCCCTTCAAAAAGTTCAACCAAAAGCCCTTCAAAAGGTCCAGCAAAGTCACCTCAAAGAAGTCCTTCCAAATCAATGATTGCTCTTTACAATATAAATACATGAATATGGCTATATTACTCATCCATAATTGATTGAGTACAAAATTCTGGATTATTTTTGGTGAAAATAGGGTATTGGTTCCTGGTTCATTTTTATTTTACAAGGCTTGCCTTTTTTTCTTTTTCCAGGCAGATTATCTTAGTGGTTAGCCAGAAAGGGTTTCTGTCTCAAATAATAGCTAGCACAGCACTTTGGAAAATCAGAAAAAAATCATGTCATATGCAACCATGAGATAAGGGGAAGCTCCATCCTGCCCTTCAGTAGAAAGATGTTGATTCATGCCCTGAACCAGTAGATTTTATCATCTTCCCTATACTTTATACTATTAGAAGCCTGGATATTTTTGTTATCTAGGTATATGCCTGAGCTTAAAGGTTTTGAATAATTCCATGCTTTATTCCAATATTAAATTAATTCATTCTATGGTAATGAATCTAGGTGATAAAGTGAGCTGCTTTTCTTTATTAGGGGCATGCCTACACGTTCAGATACTGTGGGGTGGGTTTAATCCGGAATAATTTACTAGAGTAAACCCACCCTAGGTAGGTGTCTACACGTGTGGGGATTTGGGAGCAGATTTGCTACTCCAGGCAGCAGTCTGCTTCTGCCCCCTCCAGCCCTGCACTGGCTCCCTGCAGCAACCAGGGAGAGCTCCAGGCTCCCCCTGGGTGCCAGCTCCTGGGCTGGCAGGGAGCATTGGGCCAGGAGACAGCTGTCTCCTGGTGGGGGCTGGAAGATTGCTTCTGCCCCCAGGAGCTGCCTGCTGCCAGGGTGGACTCTGGTAGTGGAGTATAGGCTGGGACAGTGTCCCTCTGCCCTGGCAGCAAGCAGCTCCCAGCCCCAGCTCCATGATCAGGGGCAAAGGGCTTGGAAAGAACTGTGGGGGAGGAGCAAGTCCTAGCCCCCTGCCCTGATCTACATGGAGCAGCTAGCAGTGAGCCCCCTGATGGGAATCCCTGCCCAGCTTGGGGCTCACTGCTAGCTGCCCCACTGGTGGATTGGAACAGGCAGTGGGGACCTGTCTCTCCCCTGCAGCTCTTTCCAAGTCCCATGCCTCGATCGTCCAATAGGGGCACAGGGCTAGGAAAAATCTGACAGGACCAGGACAGTTCCCAGCCATCCCTGGGCTGCACAGAGAAGTCTGCACATGCAGCCCAGAGCTGGCTGGGGACTGCCCGAAATGGACTGTCCTCAGCCAGGTCCAGGATGCACATGCAAGCTTCCCCATGCAGCCCAGAACTATCCAGGAGCTGTCACGGTCAGGGGCAGGTCCCAGCCAGCTCCGGGCTGGGTGGGGATCTCTCCCCATGAAGGGAGATCCCTGCCCAACCTTTGTGATCTCAGATCTGGGGCTGGGAACAATCTCTCAGATTGCAGAGTGGGGGCTGGGAGTTCCCTGCTGCGAGGGAGGGGGGACACTGTCCCTCCCTAGGCTCTGGTGGCAAAGCCCACCCCAGCAGCAGGCAGCTCCTAGGGGCAGGGAGCAATTTCCCACCCCCTACTGCTCCTGGTTGGCTGGCTACGCATACCGTACTGTGCAGTAATTACTCAGCAGTTAATTTGCTACTTGCTATGGGTAGCAAGTTAACTGCCAAGTAGAGCAAATTACTGCACAGTAAGGGTCAGCACGTGTAGACGGTGATGCTTACTACGCAGTAATTAGCTCTATTGCACAGTAAAGTGTCCCGCGTAGATGCACCCAGGATCTGTTAAGAGTGGAACAAAATGATACCAATAGAAAAGAGGTAGTTGTTAATACAGAGGCTTTAAACAAATGTTGCTTTTATTCTTCATCTAATCTTGCAACCTTCTAATGGTTTACAACAGAAGCATCAATAAAAGTATATTATTTGGTTGGAATTGCCTTAAAGATTTATCTTTTTAGCCCAGAGCTAAGGGTAATTAGGTATTGCTATACTCCAGGTGGGAATGTATACTTGATTTAGCAGCCTAAGTTCCATTTTCAAGGAAAACCTAAGTATTTAGGAACCTATGTCCCATTGACTTTCAATGTCCGGAGGCTTCTGACAGCTGAAGTTGCTTTTGAAAAAAAAGCCTTAAGTTACGAATGCAGGAGCAATTTACCATATAAAAGAAAGCGAGGCTCTATTGCATCTCAGGTCCTCCACTGCAACTGCGCACGCTCTTACCCTACAGTAAATGACTGCCGAAGGGCTGAGCTACTGCAGTCTAGCTTCCCATTTCCTCAGGTAAAAGCAGACATCTGGGCATTATCTCAGAGCTGCTGACATTCAGTAAAGCCCTAAGTCAGTTAGGCTTTGTGGTGCATTAAATATCTTTACAAATCCCGACTTTAGGCTTTGCTTGGCCATGCAAACTTTTTTTTCTGATTCATAGCAGTGGGCTGTCATTCTTGGCCACATCTTCAGGGGGTGTAAACTGGGGTTGGTTGACCAGCTCTCAAGGAGATAAGTCGGTTTCCACCAGCTACGGATCTAGTCTGCATGTCTGTAGACACAGGAATGGTTTTTTTATATTTCAGGATTTTCTTGTCTTGGTAATAAGGTCTAACCAGGCCAGATTGGGAGTGGTACGTTGCCCATTTAGTTATAAGGCATTAAGCATCGTATGCCAGAGTTTGCTGTTAGTTACACAGATGTAAATCAAGAGTAAACCTGCTGTCCTTTATAGGGATCATCCAGATTTCACTAATGTAAGTGGAAGCTGAACCCGATTCACTGGGAGGTTAAATTTTATTGTTTTGTTGTATTCTTAAAGCCTTTTTTTAAGTAGTTGCCAAAGCCAAATAGTAACTGGTTGTGAAGAACATGGTATGAAATAAATGAAAGAGCTGCATAAAGATGTTTGGTGTCACAGGTAATGTGAGTCTTTCAGACAAAGCTCAGTGCCATCAAAGCCAAAATCTGAAAAGCTCTTAACAGAAACCATATTTGTGAGGAACAGATGGGGGGAAAAAAAATGCTGTTCTGAGCAGTATCGCAAAGTCCCATCAATCAGCCTAACGTGTCCAGAAGCATAACCAGAACTGGGCAGAATACAAATAGACATTGGCTCTCAGAAATAAAGAAATCCTTGGTAAGAGCAATGTCCCGCAAGAGCTAGGAAAGGCAGAACACAGACCTGAAGAAAATGCTATTATTTATTTATTTATTTTTTAAAATCTACAATGAACTAGTTTTTTATGAACTAGGAAAAGTATCATTTTAACAGTGCATTTGGGAACGATTCAGTTAAAAATACAACTCAGGGTTTCTACCCAGGCCTTTTTTTATGTCCTGGGTAGAAAAGGTGATGGCAGAGTGGCCTGTAACAATGAAGTGGGGACAATGATTATGATTATAGGCAATACATCATTTTGCCACCAAGTGTCACTCTTTACTGCATGTCGTCTTTACTGGCTACGTTCCCTGGTAAATCAGAGAGACAAAGCTGGAAGTCAAGCAGCCTTGTCCAAAAATACCTGCAGAAGTAGGCCTCTCACACGAGTGAGAGCTAGGAAGGGGGTTTGCAGAGAGGATGAGTGCCTGTCCCATTTTACTCCATGGCTAAGGCACTCACCTGAGATGTGGGAGATGCATTTTTAAACTCCCACTTATCCTGATTTGGAGGAGGAACTTGAGCCCCGGTGTCACACAGTCCCAAAATGTGTGCAGTCTATCAGGCTGCTGGTAGTTTGTGGTGAGGCTTTCTCAGTCTCCCTGGTTGATGCAGGTCTACTTTGTATAAACACTGAAATCCTTAAATTCATATTTATTAGGCCAGTGAGACAAATAAAAAATGCACCAGTAACTGTACAGTACAGCTGGGTGATTTTTTTTTGTTTTGTTTTAATGAATAGTTGACGCACCAGAAAATTAAGCTCTGGTCATATGGATTTGGTGAATCGATCTGGCCACATAAACCAATACAGAAAACACGCAGGTGAGGTCAGGATTTGGCGGGGTGGTGAGAAGGCAGTTGTTCCTGAGGTCTGAGGTGACATTCACAGGACAAAAGCTTCCTTTTTTACTCTATAGCCCAATGCTCATCTACAATGTGAAGCACCCAGGTGCCTGTCTCGGAGGGAGGGTTTGAACCAAAGCTTTTCACACAGGAGGGAGTGTTTGGAGAGGGCTGTAGAGTATCCCAGTATGAGCTGTTGCATCTGTACCATCTTGTATAAAGTACTTGAATATGCACTGGGGCTGGACCTAGAGCCCAGGTCTCCAAGCTCCCAGGTCAGTGCCCTAGCCACTAGGCTACAGAGTCACTCTGCACACTGTCTAGCTCAATCAATATTGAATTTTTTTTTGCAAAGTGGACTAGGATTTAGAGAAGCAAATGTGAGATGCTCACTGCCGACAGCCACCTACCATGTAAGTGGGAGGTGGGGGATCTTGGTTCAGCTCTTTTCTCTGAAGCAAACAGATTTGAACCTAGATTGCCCACATCGTCAAAGGAGCTCCAGGTCATGAAGGTGATGGGACCAGTGGCATCTTGGCTTTGTGAAGATCCTTTTGTGCTTTCATTAGATGGTTTCTTCTGAGTCAATGCCAAATGATTAACAAAATTGGCAGATGTCAGTGTTTATACAAAGTAGACCTGCATGAACCAAAGAGACCGGCAAAGCCTCACTACAGACTACCCAGCAGCCTGATAGACTGGACACATTTTAGGTCAACTCAGAATAGATATTTTTTTTGTTGGGTGCATGCTTTGCCCAGGCCTGGGAGCCCCGTTGTTGAGCAGCCAAGTGATTAAGGCAATCAGTAGGGATATGGGAGAGTTAAGCTCACACCGCTGGTCCAATACATTTAAATAAAGTGGGGCAGCTTAAGTAAGAGAGACCAAGAGAGCTCTACTTCACAGTACCCATGGGGATGAGTTATTTTGGCACTGTCCTGAGATAGAGCCATGTGCTTGTGTCCACCTCAAACACCATGCCAACTTCAGGGCAGGATTCAGGTACACATATAGATGTTGGGGCCAACCTTTTTGGTGGGCGTGCTACAAATGAAGCCCCATACCCTCCGCAAGTGCCACTTTGATCCCTTCCACTTATGTGATCCAGAAAACCAGGAAATGTTGTGTTTCTTTCAGGATTTGATCCTATCTTTAGATCAGGCAGCTTGGGATCTCCCACTCCCACGTGGGTACTCTAGCTACTGGGCTCCCAAATATAAGGAGGCAGCTGAGGGTCTCTGTTTTCTCACGAGAAAAGGCTAATCTGGTGTAGACACCTCCTTTTAGGGTAAGGTACATGGCAGATTGCTCTTAACTGAGACAGGTGTCTCCCTCCAGCCTGGAGCCAGGTGTCAACAGTCCTTTTGGGTGGGAAGAGGGATGAAGCATAGGCCTCGCCACTGCCCTCTATATTTCCTATAGGCTAGCTGATATGGTTCCTCGTCTAGTCAGGCCCATCCTTAGATGCCTTAGTCTCCCCATGCATTAAGTGTGGAGCCTGGACACACCACTTGGAGCTTTTTCTGATTCCACGTGGGTGCCACTTGCCAAAACTTTAGGTGTTGCAGTGCTAACCAGCTCTACAGCCAATGCACAGCCATGAGCCAATGGTCCTGTTATGTAGTTTATACTGAGAAATCTTCAGGAGAGTGAATGAAGGACTTTCCCTGTTAACCTAACTGGGAAGGTGGACATCATGTCATTTTCCAACTATCCAGTTGATCTAATAAAAGATATCACATCTACTCAAAGAACCTTGCCCGCCGATGCTTTCCTAAGGCATTTCAGCTGATAGGTTATGATATTTCAAGCTATTATGCTTGCTGGATCCCAAGAGAAGACATGCCAGTTCTGATCATTACTAGCTTCATCCCTGGCAGTCTCTGCAAAAGAACCAAAAGCTGAATAGGCTTGGAGACCAGCATTAACTCCTGCTGAAACTGGATATTTGCCATTGGTTTTAGTAAGAGTATCCCCAGATACACTCCCTTCAGTAGGGTAGGGTATACACATACACACGCACACACACACACACAGAGGCTAGGCTTTGTAGGTGAAGCTTCCTTTGACAAGTGCCTCATTCAGCACTACTATCACACAAGACACTAAGAAATGTTGTAGGGATGTAGGTTGTAGCTGTGTTGGTCTAAGGACATAGGCAGACACGGGTCTTTGGGTAAATCTGATCTCTTTTATTAAAGCAACTCAAATAATTGGAAAAATTCTTCCGTGCAACCTTTTGGGTACAAATACCCTTCGCCAGGCTAAGGAAACATTTGCAGTTGGTGTGTGCTCTTCCTGGATGGAATGAATAGTAAAGAAGCCAGAAATAATAAATGAGAATAAAGTAAAAATAATAACAATTTAAAAAAAAGAAAGAAATGTTGTGTTTCTTTAAAGGTCTGATCCTGCCTTTCAAAGCATCCAGTGATGCCTGTGGGGTATTTAGGGCATAAAAACAACACGGAAGCAGCCACCTTTAAGTCCACATGCAAGCTCTTTGCAACTTAATTGTCATTTGCTGTCTCTGCCAGGACAGCTAGGGGCCAAACTTGGCAAATACCTGCCAAAACCCAACCTTTCTTCTTTGGGTCATTTCTTTGTTTCCTTAAAAGGTCATGGCTTGTTTGGGTTCATGGTTTAGAAACACCAAACAATACCTAGCACTGCTCCCGGAAGGCTTCAGATAGCGTCCTTCATCATGGTCCCATGACGTCCAAGGGCAGCTGGCAGTCCACAAGGAAATTCCAAAGACATTTTGAGACCTTACTCAGAGCCAGAGCACGGGAGCAAGTATCAGAGAGGCCATGTTTTAGCTGGCAGTTCACAGATAATGGTGAGAATTTGCAAGGCTTGTCCACTTTCCATCATAATGCACTGTATCTCTCTGGAAATTATCGGGAAGGAAGTACCGCAAGGGATAGGTGGGGCCTCAGGAAACAGGGTTAGGATACCAATCCTGTGACTGGCAAATGTTTTCAGTGTATCTGCTGAAATCCAAACCACCCATGCACTTGATCTGAGGTTTAAAAAGCAGTGACTTTCCTTACCAAGGCAAACCCTCCTGGAACGCAGGGCTCCTTCTCACTCTTACACCCTGTATCGTGTTTCCAAACCAAGTAAATTAAACTGTGAGGTTCTGTGGCTCTCACAACACTTTATATATTTACAGCACTAAAAGAAAATTGCAGATATACATGCATGCATAAAATGGGTGCATATTTGATTGTTTCCTTCCTTCCACTTCAAGTCTACCTCTATTGATATATGTGTTTCAAAACTGTCCTTCCTTACAAACAATGTTTTCCAGCATGGGAACCTTTGATAATAAGCTACGCAGCGCAGGGATCATGGGTCTATATAGCATTTATACCCCGAATGGAGCTACTGGGCAGCGGTGGTGTAACGAGGGTAGGGTGATGGGAGCAGCCACCCTAGGCCCTGACTTAGGTTGGGCAGAAAAAAAGCAGCAGCTGCACTGGTGACGATGGAGACAACTGGAAGTCACTGCTTCCCCTGGTACCTGGTCACATTGTTATACCAATGCTGGGCAGTACTGCAGTAGAAATGGTCACTAGAAATCAGGCTAACTGGAATTCAGGACTCCTGGTTATTTCCCAGATCCGCCACTGACTTGCTGCGTGATGCTGGGTAAGTATGTCCCTCCGTTTGGCCATTTCTAAACAGAGTATGATAGTGCTTACCAAAATGGGTCCTGAGATTTAGAGTCTGTTAGAGGCACCGTTGGATGAGCCAAGATAATTAGAAGGTGCTATGGAAGTGCACAGGGGTTTCATTGCTTATGAGGAAAATTTGGGCTGTGTTCCCTAGAATTTGGTTGCATCTGCGGGGAGTTTTCCAGTTATATGAGCATCTGTGACATTCAAAACCAGAGAATCCAGGACATTTGAAAACATAAGACAACATGCATGTCTCCAAGGGAAATTAATATGTACTAATCTCCCTCCAATGTGGAACCTATTTCCGGGAACCTAATGGTTATAGTCTGACTTCAGCTAAATCATTATAAATCTGTAAGTAACTCCTTTGACAGAACTGGTTTTACACCAGATATATAACTGTTTCACTGAGAACTGAATGCGGAGCTATGAGTAGCCCATTAAAAGATATTATTTAGGGCCTTTCCTGCTTAGGTTTAAGACAAATTATTTAAGTCAAAGCTTAAGTCAAAGTTTATAGTTTAAGTCAAATTATTATCACATAGTTTGACTTCCCGCCTTCTGCAGACCACTGAATTTCCCGACATGCTCAAATCTTCACAGTTGCATGGAGACATATCTTTTAGGAAGACATTTGTTTTAGGATGCACGTACAGGGATATTTCCTCATGGTGCTTCCTTGTAACTTCTGTTAATAGAAGTAATGCATATTGTCAGTGTGCCCGCCTCCGTTCAAATAGGCGCTCCCATGCGGCCTTTGCCCGGACTAGGGACTGTGTCTGTCTTAGGCTCGCGGGTGGACCCCACAAGCTACCCCTGCTGACGTCAGGGGGTCCCCTTAACTCGTCTGCCACGACTTGGGATGTCACCTCAGTGGAGGGGTTCCCCCTTGGGGCAGCCTCCAGGGTCGTTGCGCCTCCTGACGGGCACTCACGGGGCTCCAACCTCCCCTACACCCCGGCCACTCGCCACCTTGGGTTGCCGATCTTCGGGCCCCTTTTTGGTGTCTTCAGCTCTTCCCCAACTCCTGCCCATGGCTCGCCTGCTGCGTGCCCAGGTCTTCGGGCTCGGTATATGGTCCGCGAGGACCTCCAGCCTGGTCCTTCTAGTAAGGCTCCCTATCTTTCTAAACTAATCATCCTGTGACGTTATGTGCCTATCCCACCATCGAGCTAACCGAGGTTCCTAAGCTAATGGGCCAGGAGGCCCGCAAGGGTGCCTCTGGCCTCTGGGCCGCGTGGTTCACCCTGGGCTCGGGTTCCACCTCCCAGGCAGCTCACTCACTGGGGTGTTGAATCCCCGCCTCTTCCCATGGCCGCTGTGGGCCGTGACAGTCCACTGTCCAGCTCTGCTTCAGGTCTTCGTCCGCCCCTTGGTGTGGCCTGACGAGGCCCCGTTGGATCCGCCCCTCTATTACCTCTTCTCCCAATCCTCCGTGGGATGCTGCCGCTGGCTCTGGTGTGAGTGCAGCTGCTGGTTCCCCCGTCGGCATTGCCCCACCTTCACTGCTGCCTCTGCGGCCGCCGGCACTGCCGGTTCTCCAGCTGACTCCACTGCCGGCGTTGCAACCAGCTTCCCTGGTGGCTCTGCTGCTAATGTTGCAGCCGGCTTTCTTGCCGGCTCTGCTGTCGGCGTCTCTGCCGACTCTCTCAGAGCCTCTTCTAGCTCCGGCTGTCCATGCTGCCGGGTGCAGCGGCTAACTCCCTCTGAGTGAGGGCTCTTCGCTCCAGCATCCACGCATCAGCTGCCCCTCCGTCTCATCGGGGCTGCTTTTTATGTCTCCTGGGCGGTGTCTCCTGCCCACACTGCTTGGCCGCAGCTGAATATATGCGTGGCTAATCACTTTCACCGGTGGTTTTACTGCGCGCCTCTCCTCCGGCTCTTCGGGCTCTACAGGAGGTAAGTGGGGCTCTCTTTTGGCTTGGGGTCCTCCTGCCCCCCCCCCAGTTCCCCTGGGACAGTCAGTATACACCTCATGTTGAAAAGGTTCTTACTGGAAAAGTGAATACAATTGGGTAGAGAGAAGAGATCAGTGCAGTGAGGAACACAGAGAGCAGTACATGAAAAAGGTGGCAGCACACAGGACAGTTAGGAGAAGCGCAGGTTGCAGGAGCATGGGGAGGAGCTGGGATAAAGAGGCAGCTGTGTTGATGGAGAGATGTCAGTTTCTCCTTTCAGTAGTGAGTGTGCTTCCTACTGTCGCCAGGTGGGCACTGAACCCATTTCAGACTCATGACCTAGTCCATAGTTTCTTGGCAGTATGGGCAGCAAATATTCTGCCAGGAGCCCAAGGTGCAGGTGGCAGCCTTGTCTCTCCTGCTCCATTCCTGTGGAGCACTGTACTCTTATTGTATGAAGGACTCAAAGTTTGTCGTGGGGTGCTCTGGGGCTGTGGTAGGCAGGGGAGTCTGGAGCAGATGTTTCTATTAACAAATGTGAATTATGAGGTGTGACAGGACCAGGCTGTGGCAGAACACAGGTTGCGCCTGCCACTTTAAGGGGTCTGAGCAGGCAGTAAGCAGCCTGCAGGTGGGAGCAAGCCCAATTAGGTGGTCACATGTTAGGCAGGAGGACGCCTGATTGGTGGAGATACTGGGGAGCCTGGGTATAAGGCTAGGCCCTGACAGCAGAGCTGGCAGTTGCTGCAGGGAGCTGAAGGAGCAACATCACCCAGCTGGAGATCTGCTGCTCCCAGAGCACCTGGAGGTTCAGGGCAAGAGCTATGGGGATGGAGGAGGTTCCTGGTCCTGGGGAATGACCTAAAATGACACCCTGCTGGGGCTGGATGGTGCTGTATGGCTGCGGTGGCAGGGCCACACCTGTGCCTCCCCAGTGGAGGGCAAGGATCGGGTGCCAGAAAGATTCAGCCCCTGCTGCTTTGCAGGTCATGCTGTAGAGGTAAAAGGCTAGGGGAGCACACCCCAACAGAAAAGCATAGGGCCAAGGCCCACTGAGTAGGGCCTGAGGCAGGGTCCAGGTCAGGAGAAAGGGGCTGAGACAGGGTGTGGAGGCCCCGGAGAGCAGGATAGAAGCCCCTGTGTGGGGGGCACTGGGAGCCCAGGTAGGTCTAAGGATGCCTGAGACCAAGTCTAGGCTGAGTGAGGCTGAGTGCCCCCCTGCTAAGGGGCCGGGGGAGTTTGTGGATATGGATGCCATTGGTGAAGCATGGGACATGATATAAAGGGAGGTTCTGAGCCGTGTATTCTCTCTTGGCATCAGGGCAATTAAATGGTCAGCCTCCTGCCTAGGAACAACCTGGGTTACATCAAAGGCGTGGGAGGTGAGGTAGGTAGGCAGACTGCCCTAAACAAGTGGGCAGGCCAATTTCTGGATTGGCCCTGGGATGGCCCATTTGTTATACAGGCCCCCGGTGCAGCTGTGATGCCTGCTGGTGGCCACATAACTCCGGCCATAGGCAACGTGTAGGGGGGTACAGGGAGGCACATGCCCTTCCTGAGACTGGCTGCTGAAGCTGCCGCTGGCTTTTGTAGGCAGTCCCCACTCACCGCGGCCGACACCAACGCCGGTGGCTGTGGGTAGTCCCCGTTCGCCGCTATGGTGCCCCTTTCCCCCCCCCCCCCCCCCGCAGTCTTGGGAGACACCAGTCACTCATGAGTCCGGCCTCCCCACTCCAGCTCCTTGGGCACCCTCCCTTTTCCTCTTTCCTGCCATGCCTTGATGGGATTATTTTACTGAAAGATAGGAGGCTGCACCAGGTCCCAGAGTAAGCCATAGCCTGTTTTAGTCAACAGGTCTCTCCTGTACCCATCTGGCTCCAGTCCTGCCCTTGAAGCACTAAGTGGAGTCCCCATCTGGCCTGGTCAGTGCCTCTGGGCACCTGTTGCCTTAAGGACTGTTTGTAGTCTCCTTCCTGCCCTGTAGCCATGACCATGCCTCACTGATGTCACTTGAAATTTGCCCACTGGGGCTGCTGGCCCCAAAAAATCCACCTAGGCTGCTGAGACCCTGGCCCTGGCAAGACTTTCTTCTCGGCCCTAGCCTGGCTTCTGAATGTCCTTGGACTTTAGTACCCTTCCAAGCATCAGGCTCTCTGGGCTCCTGACCCCTGTATGGCTGCTGTGCCTCTATCCTAACCCTCAGCCCCTGTGTCCCTGACCCCAGGCTAGGCTGCTTCCACTGGTCTTGGCTCTCTCCACCTTGGCCTGCACCAGCCCACAGCTCTCTGGGTCCCTGATCCCAGGCCAGGCTGCCTGACAGTGAGTGCCTCACCAGGTAGCACTCTGTGGCCTCCAGTCCTCCCCAGTCCTCCAGTTCTTAATCAGAAAACAAACTCTGATTAAGAATTTTCGCCACCCTGGGTCATAACTTCCCTGCAAGCTGTTAGTCTTCTTTAGCTCTTTCCTTGCTGCTTTCTGGGACAACTTGGGTGCTGGTCAGTCTGTCCTCTGTAGCCAGCTTGCTCAGGAGCTCCTCTCTCTGCAGCCTACAGAGTCAAAATGACTGCCTGGTCTCTGGCACTGGCCTTATGTGCCCCCAAAGCACCACCCCTTCCTGTCAGGTGGCTCTCCAGACACCCACAGGGGTTTCCATTTTGGACTGATGACCTGCCTTTATCGGTCTCTGCAGCAGCTTAGCTCAGCTGCTTGCTGCTTTTACTCCTGGGCTGCCTAAATGTCTTCCCCTTAGCAGCTTACTGGGTTTGTCTACACATGGCCCTTACTGGGCTTGTCTATATGTGGCCCTTTTAGGTGGGGTTAGCCTAAAATCACCATTTTTATGTGCCGGTGCTGTTTGTCCCTAGGGAATGCACTTTCCTGCTCATAGGGATGCACCCAATGAGATTTTTTTTTTTTTGCTTCATGGTCATTTTTTCCCCTTTACTTGTTCTCTCTGTTGTTCACACCCAGGCTATGTAAAGAGTTGATTCTGCTCTTGCTTTGAGCCTAAATCCTTCACCCTGACCCTTGGGGTCACATCTGAATGCTTTCGAGCTTCCATGATTGGACTCTACAAAGCTGAGATTCCCCTGAGATGGCTCCTGTCTCTGTTGATCCATCTCCAAGGAAGAGGAGCAGCTCTCAAGAGAAATGGGAGTCACTGATGCACAAGCTCCTCTTCCAGAAAATGCTCTTATAAAACAATTAGCTGCAGTAATCCAAGTACTTTTGTGTTGCTTATTCAGTTATCTCCATTCAGGGATGGCCTCTAGCATTTTCAAAGAGCCCTTGCCTTTCTCCTTTGCTTTACTTGAACCAGTCTTTGAATGCAGAGAGGCTGATGGTAAAGAGAAAGATGTCTAGAGCAGTAGCTCTCAACCTTTCTGGACTCAAGGCCCCTGTCACTGGATTTGAGGCACCCCTCCCTAACTTTTGTGAAATGACTGGCACCCAATTTCAAAAACTAATTTATACAGTACAGTGCTTACCTTTCACAGGGGCTGGACAGTAGGGGTGGGGGATCATCCAGACAGGGGCACAGCCTAAGCCAGGCTTCTGTGCTTAGCTTATCTACTTGTCTCCTCACACCTCATGGCACCTTTGAAAGGACCTGGCACTACCCCAGGGTGCATTGGCACTCTGGCTGAGAAGCATTGGCCTAGGGGAATGCCTACCTATCTCTGGTCTTTGACCTGACTTCAATTAAGTTTAAAGGACAGTCTTAGGAGTGCACTGACCTAAGTCATCACAGCTATACCCTGCTCTGTTGCTTCCTGCACTCATCTCTCATTTGTTGGAAACTATCGAGAAGGACCTTACTCTCTAATTTATTTTCCCATCAGTTAACGCATTTTGGATGCCATCTACATAATTCTCCCAGGTCTGGTTCTTAGCACCTTATCCACTTCCCCCTGAGTTGAAATATTTTAAAGACATGAAAGAAAAAATATTATGCTTGCTTAGTGAAGTAATTCTCCTGGTGCTCAACCCTATTTGAAGCACAGGGAAGACAAGTTTATAGTCCCTGAGCTTGGGCTTCTATGCTGCAGGTATCGCAAGTGCAATTGTTTCCCTGTAGCTGATGCCAGCAGGAGACTCAGAAACCTTGGATTTAAAACAATAAACCATGCAGTAATTCTTTTTAACACCCTTTCTGCCTGGCATGGTGTGAAGAGCTTCTTACCTGGTGATTTCTAGAACAGCTCGGCCAGGACAAGCAGGTAATTTCTAAGAACATAGTGCTCCTGCTACAAAAATTGTTTGGGCATTTAAGTGGCTACAGCTATAAGCAACCTCCGTTTGCATCATTCACACCCCACTGAAACAGCTTCAGTCCTCAGAGAGGAAAATAATCAATCACCATCTAGAGCTGAGTGCTTATAATATTGCTGGCAAAGGCTTCTGGTCTGTTGGACTTCCTACTATCAAACCCTAACTTTTACACAAGGGCCGTCCAACTGGTGGCCCTTGGTCAAGTCAAGGTACATCTGGCCAGTACATGAGCTTCACCCTGAGATCATAGGTGGTGGAAGGGGGGTACTAACTGGGCTCAACCCCACCAAATGCAGGCAGCAGATAGGGCCCCAGGGTAGCCCAGCCACAGGCTGCTGCAGCGGGGGGGTGCACACACACACACACACACACACACACACACACACACACACACACACCCTGTGGATCACAGCCAGCGTAACACAGGTGGGTAAGTTTATTTCTGTCTTCTTTACCTGAGCTTCAGTGGGGGGAGAGGGCAGATTGAGACCCCACAGTGCAGGAGGCAGTGGGGTAGGGGCAAGGGTGAAACATTCACCCCTGCCCTGCTCCCTGCTGAACTGTGGGGATTGCCCCATGACCTGGCCAGCTGGAGCCCCATTCCCAGGGCTGGGTCATGGGGCAATCAGAGATCAGCAGCTCATCCTCCAGAGGCGCAGAGCCAGGGAATCAAGGTGGGGACACATAGCCTCCTGATCTCTGTATGGGGCAAGTGTGGGCTGTAGCTGTGGTTTGGGATCTGCCTGCTCCCTGCCTTGCTGATGCCTTTGAAAGTGGCGCGGTGTACTGCCTTGTGAGTCCCACTGCTGGGCAGGCTGGGCAGTGAGGCACATGGCACTGCACTGCTTTCAAAGGTAGCAGCCCTTTCCCTTCCCCTGCCCCTTCCCCCACAGACTTTCCTGTGAGTGCATGCATATGTGCCCCTCCACTTGGCTGCCTGGCACCGTGCCTCTGAAGGAGCCACTGGGCTATGCTGGGCTCTTCCTGGGGATGATGTGGGGTGGGTGCAAGGCTCCTGCAGGCTCCATCCCCTCCTGCCCAGTGATGTAGCCAAAGCTGGCCCCTTTCTAGCCCCTGGCTCTGGGCCCCCCAGGCAGTGCAAGGAAGCAGCCAGGGCTGGTGCAGGGCTGGGGGACAGCGAATTTGCAGGGGCCACCAGCGACGGGCAATGACTCTGGGAGTGGGGGAAGGGGTGGCGACATGGGTGCAATGTGCCCCACCCCAATCCCAGACCCATCTCTGCTCTGATCCCTGCCCAGTCCCAGCCCCACTCCCCCTTACCCAAGGCCCTTTCCCCTTCCCTTGCCCCTTCACAGTGGGATGGGTGAGACAGGTTGGTAGTGTGCCCTCTGTCCATGTGGCAAAGGTCCCTCTCTGATTGATGGCTAGAAAATGATATTTAGAGGTTTGCTTTTGGGAACTGGCTTGTAGGTAAAGTAGATACTGCATTAGAATAATGGTCCAGGGAAATGGCAAGGGTTAGTTTGTTTCTAAACACCTGTTTGTGGCAAAGTTTCCTTCAAAGCCCACTGTGTCTGAAGCCAGCAGACATACAGGGTGGGAAACTGAAGACATGTACCACATTGTTCCATAACAGGGAACAACTACAGGGCCCCTGGGATTTCCAGTTCTGGTGGATAGACCAAATTAGAAGAAACTGGTAAATAGCCAAATTAAGATATGTGAACATGTTTTGGGTTTGTGAAACAAAAGAATATACTGATAGGACAGAATGTGAACAGTATGATGACCGCACGGAGACCAGTCAAGGATGCCCAGAGATGAAGAGTCATCAGAGGGAAGAAAGAAAAAAAAAAACAAACAAAAAAATGATTTCAGAACAGCAAAGGGTCTCCAAGAGGGGAATCTGAGGCCACCATGGACAGAGGGCATACCATAGCCTGTTTTACACACCCCACTGAGAGGTGGCAGGCCTCTGCCTTCAACCTCCAGGCTGCTGACATCTGACATTCAAGGAAGAACTTCAGGGTGAAATTTGTGTACTGGCCAGATGTACCTTGTCTCTGTGACAGCTCTAGGACTGGTAGATATAGAATTGTTTGCATTATTCTTATCTGCTATCACTGTGTGTCAATAAAATTTGCTTATTATCAAATGGAGATGTCGTGGTAGTTCTGAGGGTTTGGGTCTGCTTGGAACAAAGTATCTGGATTATAAACCAGTGACAACAATATCTGTGTGTGAATACATATCTGTGCGTGTGTGTGGGCTTCCTGCCCTATCTGCTGCTGTTCCATCCCTGATCTACTATGTATCGCGCCCAGAGGGTGTCCATGCTGGCCATCCCTGTGTTATGTAGTCTGGAACCATGTGAGACCTGGTGCAGGTCTTCCCAAAAGCAGATACTGTGCTACTCTAATTATTATTCCTGGGCACTTATGCTGATGGACAATCTGTCTAGAAAATTTGTGACATCATGGGAAAATAACATGGAGGTTTAAACAGAGCTCCCCATGGGTTTCATTTAGACATTCTTATTTAAAAAATGTAACGGGAAAGAGAGGGGAGATTATTAATTGAAGCTGTTTGGCATATTCCCATTCACTTCAAAGGACACTGGATTCATTTTTGGCAGTCCCTTGCAATCAAGGATGATTGTCTTCCGTGATTGCCTTATCTGTGGGTCTGAAGATGGCTGATGAAGCTAGGATAAACAGACTCTGCAGCAACTCGGGCATGTCTTTCCATGTGAGGTGGGTGGTGCTGGATTCTTGGTTTGGTTCATGACTCGTTGTTTTTGCCATTCCCCCTTTTCCGTCTCCTGTTGTTGTCATGAGGTTTCAAAGTACTGAGATACTTGCAGCAAACGTTTCCTCTATTTGGGAAAATAGTCTCCCATGAGGTTGCTAGCTGATGGGTAAATTCATGTTACAGAATAATTTTTACTCTGGGAGCCATTAGGTGGTGCAATTGCCCTGAATATTGCTTCACAACTGGTTACAGGTTCTCCAGGTATCTCCTTATATACTTCCTACTCGACTACTTAGCCATCCTCCATCTGGCTAACTATTGCCATGTGTTGAGCAACTGCTGCTTTCTATACAAGGGATGTACATGACCTAACACTTTTTTTTTTCCCTGGGGAAATAAGCAGGGCTTTGTGGGGGAAGGTTAAAAAAGGGAGGGAGAAAAAAGAGAAAATCTCCCTCAAAAAGATTTTTTTGTTTTGTTTTTTAAAGAAGGCACCAACCAATAAACTAACAGGGAACGCGGTTTTATGTTTTTTCCCATGGAAAGCGATACACGGATGTTTATTTTACCAGTAGCGGCAACGAAATCTAAAGTAGCAGACGAGGGACACCTGGCTGAGAAATTTCAGCTCTCCCACACCATCCAGGCTGCTTGTACCTCTGCTCCTCACTTCCCACCTCCTGAGTGGCGATAAAAGGGATGAGAGCTATATCCTGTTTTCAAATAGTGTCCAGTCCCCTCTGTCATGTGGTCCTCATTGCTCAAGAAGAGATGCCAACGCCAGTGTCCTGGCTAAATTCCACCTGCATTTTGCCTCCCATGAGTTCTCCTACAGTATAAATTAGATCCAGGATTTTTTTTCCACTTCCTGTCCTAAACCATTATATAGGCTTCCTGTGTGCCCTTAAGCAGCTGTCTCATTTTTGTTCCAGAACCGGTTGCATTTCTGGTGAGAAGTGAGAAGTTTGACATGGTGCAGAGAAGCCAGGACAAGGCTTATGCTTGAAGTGAGGTCCCAAATTCTATAGGATAAGAGCATCATGTAGATGTATGTGTACGCATGCATGTATGAGACATTGATAGGTGTTCATATTCATGGTCTAATGGGTGCATGGAAATGATTCCTAAAGTGTTACAAGAAGAAATCATTGCTGAGGTTCCATATTTATTTCATTTATGTATATAAGTGCCAACCTGAAGTTTGCGGGAGGCTGAGCCCTCATCAGACAATCACTTGAGATTAAAATAACCATTAAAAGACCCCCAAAGCAATTGGCTCCCCATCTGTCCACCCACGAACTATAGGCTCTGCCTTGTACCCAGAAAAAGGCATGGAAACTGTGTGTATGTGTGTGTGTTTGTCCTTTCCCATTGACTAAGAACACAAGCCACCTTGTCTTTATAGCTGGCACTTTCTAGCTAGAAAAGCTAAGCTGATACTTCACCTAATGAGATTGGTGACAGGGAATCACGTGTTTACAGCAGGAAGTGCAAGAAGTCCTTCAGGAGGCAGCTCTGGAATAACTTGTCCATGAGAAAGCTTTTTTTCTAATCCCAACAAGAACTTGTACCCCGAAGCTTGTAGGCCCAGAGCCCTTCCAAATTCATTGTATACAATTAAAAAGCTCTCCCGTTAGCTTAACATACCAACTGTAGGTTCTGGTATGGCATGAATTATTATGTTAGCCTCTGCGGTCACATCCACATGAGTGCTCGTGTGCATTTTGCAGCACCTCAAAGGCTTTTGAGGCACCACAAAACACCCGGTGCACGTGATTTGATTCTCCATGCTGCAGATTTGCAGCGTGGAGCCAAATTTAGATATTGAGAGATCCCAATACCAAAAAATAGCATGCAGAAAAAAAAGGGGTGGTGCATGCGGAGGCAGCATACTCCACCCGAAACCAGAGCTTGGCTTCCCAGAGCCATGCTCGGGCTTTCAGCCATGCTTTGTGCACCTGGATTGCCACCACTGGAGCCCTGGAAGGCCCCCAGGACCTCAGGTAAGGCTGCTGGGAATAGCCCAGGTGCTGGCCACAGCCTCTCCTACCCCACCTGGGGCAACTTGCCATGCATCAGTGCACATGTGCAAGGATGTTCCCTGGGGACAACTAGCAACAGCACAAATATATACCGCTGCTAGTTGTCCCCAGGAAAACACCCCTGCACGCTCATCTGGACGTGCCTTGTGAGGCTAACAAGCACTTTTATCCCCATTGTACCGAGGGAAAGTGGGGCACAAAGAGCGATGAGGGGTATGTCGACACTGTAGAAAGGTAATGTAGAGATGTCTGCATTAAACTAGCTTGTCAGCAAGATAGCTTGGCAGGGACTGAGCTCCCTGCTGCTTGGAGTATACTGCTGCTACAACCTGGGCTTGCTAATTTAAAGGTAACTTGGCTAGCACTGTATGACACTGCAGTCACATCTTTTGCTTCAGTGTGGCCACACCGTGAGTGACCTCTAAGCTCATGCAGGAAGTTTGCAAAGGAATCAGCATTCTTGAATCCTGGCCTAGTACACTATTAGCCCACTTTTCTTCCCTGGTCTCTCATATCTCTGCTTATGGACCAGAACAGACCAGGCACCCAGCACTACCCACAGGACCTCTTTCATTGACATCAGCAACAAGAAATTGAGATCGAAGACAATGAAACTGCAGCCGTTGAGAACTTGGTCCCATGTGTTTCTAGTGCCCCTCAGTATACCTCCTACTCTCTGTATCTAACATAGAAGGATATTTCCTTGCAAGTTTTTGTCCATGTGCTCCCCCACACTGTACAGCGCCTGATTCATGTGCGTGGGTCCTTTGTTTTGGAGTCTCATCGTAAGCCAGGTCGTACAATGGAAATGTGCACATTCTTTTTCACTGACGTACGGCAGGCTTTATTTGTCTTAATCAAAAGGCCCCCCGATAATTATTAACATATTTAATTATTTTTACTCTGACTCACTCAGCTTGGATATGTGCAGGGATCACAAAGCCTTTTTTTTTCCCCCTCTCTCTTTTGCACAGACAGGAGGGTAAAGCATTTACGCGGGTGAGTAATCCTAATTCAGACGTGGTGTTTCCACCGATATCCGCCTCCCAGGATAAGGTGGCTCTCACTTTGCACTGGAATTACGCATCCCTGCTCCTGGCTGAACTAAAAGAAGAATTGGACCCATTGAAGCCACTCGAGGGAGAAAATATTACTCGCCAGAGTAGGGAGGTGTCGGGTCACAGCCTGGGCTATGAATTAGGTTCATCTATGCTGCATTGTGGCTCTGGATCTTAAACCAGGGGCTGGAATGCAGTCTCCCCCTCGCATACACATGCCCTGTTGAAGTCTCCGCGCAGCTCGCCGAAGTGTCAGCGTGTTATATGGCCTCACACTTGCAATCAGACCGTGGTGCAATTAGTTAGTGTTTGTCTGAGGAAACTCATAACTCTTCACTTCCAAATGATTTATGAGGTTCTCCCGTTCTGGGCTGGCTCGTGAGCTGAGATCTTTCCCAGGCAAACCTTCCTTCAGCAGTTCATTGTGGGGATCGATGGGGAAGTCAGTGAGTAGACCAGTGTCTCCATCCCCGAGGTGCAAGCCTTGAAGAAGAGCCAAAGCCACAGGATGGAGAGGGGGCAGCTGGGAGGAGAAATCCATGCGGTTTTCTTCACAGTGATTTTACCAGAGCACTGCATTTGGCAGGGGAGGGGGCTTTGCCCTCTATGAATCCCACTGGGGGTTGACTAGAGGCCAAATCCATCTATAGGGAAGGCTTTTACTACTCAGCAGGGCCCCTGCCGCTTCTCAGCAATTACTTTGCATTGCCCAGACTGATGTTTTCCCTTGTCCCCTCACTCAGACAGGGGCAGGAGGTCTCCAGGAGGCAGAGGGGCTCTGTCGAAATGTCAGAAATGTAGAAATGTCAGCCATAGGTATGAAATGGCCACAACACGATGGAGCCCTGCGATGCAGGGCCTGTGCGTGTCTGCTGCCCCAGGTGTGGGAATCGATGCTGCTGCTTGCTTGCCCCTGGACCACAAGGCAGCACTGTGGCAGTAATGATGGTGAGGGCTACAAGAAGGAAAAGAGGTCTGCAGATGTGATGGAGTAGATCTGGGGGAGAAAGAGGACAAGCGTGAGGGCTAAGGAGGGAATAGCACAGGAAAAAGAGAGGTGGAATGAGGAAAAAACGAGACCAGCCTAAGAAACGATAAGGGAGGAAAGAGGGCCGCTTGTACACAATGTTGGCTTTTTCTAGCTAACGATCATCTCTGGGTTTTTATTTCGCTCTTGCAATGCACCGCGACGAGTCCCGTTACTATTTTGCATGTAACGTGTTTAACGTTCATCATTGGTTAATGTGCTCTTACTAGTCAAAAACGCTAGAGGCCACCTAGTGGACAAAGAGCGTCAAACCAAGGAAAACGGCGATTTTTAGCTGTGTGCGGGAGTACACGCGATGAACATTGTACAATAACATTAAATCTGGTGGAACAGTTAGCCATGGTAAAAATAAAGGATGTCAGAGGTGGTCTAACTTGCCACGACAACTCAAAACCTACCACGATAAAAAAAGGTCAATGTGTATTTTCACACGCCACGAACCTAGCGATTTTTGGTGCCACTTCATAACGCACATCTAAACAACACACATCACATACAAGGGCCCGAGGAGCCTTTTCTCCTTTCCCTTCTAATCCAAGCTACCAAAATGTCCCAAGCATGGTCCCCGCTAACACCAGTGTTTTGCAGACATTAGTTCATTTAGCCTTATATCACCCCTGCAAGGGCGTATCTAGGTGTACGGATGAGGGGAAATCACCCCATGGGGTCACCCCAGACGCCCCCAAGGACAACCTGCTTTGAATTCCCAGATTTGCCACCTCCAGTGACAGTCTTTTCCAAACCTTGGTGGCAAATCTGGGAATTCAAAGCAGGTCTTCCTACACAAAGGGTGAAATCCCAGTTTTATTACAATCAGTGCGAGTTTTCTTATTAAATTCAATGGGGGCAGGGTTTAATCCCTACCCTTGGGCCATACCCTTGGGAAAACTTTCTCACTAGGAGGACAGTGCAGCACTGGAATGGATTACCTAGAGAGGTGGTGGGATCTCCATCCTTGGAGGTTTTTAAGGCCTGGCTTGACAAAGCCTTGGCTGGGATGATGTAGTGAGCAGGAGTTTGGACTAGATATGACCTCCTGAGGTCCCTTCCAACCCTATTTTCTATGATTTTATGGTGGAGGAGGGAGATGTTTCACCTTCCCACTGCATCCCCAGGTAAGGGCTGCCTGGGATCTAGACTTGTCTGTCAGGACCCAGCCCTGCAGCCTCCGGCTCATACATAGTCCCACTAAAATCACCTGAGAACAGATGTGCCATTTGCAAAATACTTTGGAGTCCAGCAATGTGACAAGCACTATTATGCAAGTGAAGGATCATTATTAACAAAAATGCCATGAGTTTTCATGGTCTGGCTTTGCTATCACTAAGGCTACTTAATGGCATTGGCTGTTATAGGTTGTGTGACAAAAGCCACCTGATGGCCAGGTCCTTGTGGGTCCATGTGGCTGGTCTTGTGGTTTAACATGCCACTTCCAAATGTCTGTGTTTGACTGATAAAACGAAGATGAAAACTGAACAATTCAAGAGGTTTAAAAAACTGGTCTGAGTAAATATTGTTGCTTTAAGACTAAAATCCCCTGCAAGATTTAGCAAACCAAAAACAGAGTGATTTTTTTTTCTATAAGCCATTGTCATTGCAAGCAGAATATTTTTATTAAAATGTTTGAGTTTTAGATCTTTGTTTTTCTGAAAAAAAAATAGTGGCAATGATTTTCTTTTTCCTTAAAATTTTCATTGAACCTACCCTTTTTTCTTTGTCTTCAAGGTCTTAATGAAAATATTCTGACCATTGGTAACGATAGTACTTCTTCCATCTGCCTTTCTATTGTCATTGTAATGTCTTTGAGGCAGGGTCTGTCTCTTATTGTGTTTGCAAAATATTTATCCTAATGGGGCCCCAATCTCATTAAGAAATTTTGATGTCATTGATGTTACAACACCAGTTATAACCAGCCCGCTTTGTGTTGCCTAGAGCTGCTATAGAAAACACACTAATTAACTGGTTGTAAAAGATTATTAAGTCAGGCCAACTCCTTCTTCTTGGGGATTTTAATGGCGAAATTCCCATTCACTTAAGAAGGAGCAGGAGAGAGCCCTAAGACACTATATTCTGGATAAAGGAAGGAAATGCATGAGCTGGGAAGGTGGTGATTACTGGTCATACCTCAGCCTAGTTATGTATTTGTACAACACATAGCACATTGGGGCTTCTGGGCTACACGGTACTACAAATAATGGAAGATATAACACAGTCATCGCATCTTTATTTCTTTAAAGATACCACTTATTTTTATAAGACCAGATTCCACGGCTTTTTCTCCTCGGACACACCTGAGAACAAGTTGGGCATCAGCTTTGAGACTCATCGTCTCGCCTTTGTGTGACCTAGGTGGTCCTTGACTGCTGCGCTAGGCACGCATGTGAACAGGCACCGGCGCCTGGTGTTAACACCCGTTTCACTTAGGTCTGTGAAATCTCACACCTCCATCTCATTGGGACTGAAGCTCCTTGACAGCTCACTGAGGCCAACTGTGCATTGCACCCTGAAGCAGCAAACAGAATATTGCTGAGTGGGACTAGTGAGATATGAAGTCCCATAAGTGACACTGCAAACAGAGCATCTCCACAGAGACATTCCCAAGAAACCAGTAAAAGCGGGTGGAAGAAGCAAGTGCTTTGCATTTTCAAGCCATGACAGTAAAACCTCGACAAAATGAAGACCAGAGCTCAGGGATCTCCAAGATATCTCCCCGTCATGCTCAGCCACTGCTTATACCCCATTGGGTGGGGGGTCCTTTTGCTGCCCCCAAGTTCCTCATCCATTTGCACTCCTGCTCCTTCATGCTGTATCTCCATCCCCTGGTCACCCCTTCCCCATAACAGCATACTGTTTCCCATTCTCCCCAATCTCCTGCTCTAAACACTGGACAACCCTCCTTCAAGAAACAAATAATGCCTTAAACTCATGCCTGAGTAAGCCATGAAAACCCCCAGAACCAAACGTCTTCTTGGGCATCTCCTTGGAGAAACAAAATAGGCCCTAATGGATGGGGATGAGCCTTAATTCTGTGGAGACTGCAGTGAACTACCATGTCCCACCGTGAGAAATGTTGGCATTTAGTTAAGACTGGACTGCAATTTGCCTGGCTCTGTAAAGTCCCAGGCCCAAGAGGTGGCAGGTAACCGCGAGGCCAAGAAATCTGTGAGTTTCATCCCGTGCAAGTGAGTTTTGGCACGGTAGCTCCTTCACACCCAATTAATTACTTCAGCACCAGATTATACTTGCAGGCTCCAATAGAAGTGATAATAGGGCCCAATTAAATTAATTTATATTTACTTGGTAAGCATGTTTTCCTTTGGTAAATCTTGAGCTACAGACCTGGCTCCAGACTAACAGCTCTGAACGTGCCAACGCAAGGAACCTCTTCCTTGGGGGTGAAAACCCATAGGGCTCTGAGTTTTTTAAAAAAGGAGGGGATTTATTCACATGCGTGTTCCTCCGGGCTAATAAAAGCACACTGTGAAATGTGCAGGGAGGTTTGTAGTGCAAGTGTGTTGCCAACAGAACATGATCCTAATTAAATAAAAGTTTGTGAGTGAACAGAAATGCGAGGGAGGCCTTGCCTCTGCTAGGAATGCAGTCCTCACCAGTGTATTTCTTCCAGTGCAAACCATATGTGCAACTGTTGCTCAGTGCCCAAAGTCCTGCCCTGGTGTAATGTGTCTGCAAGAAGATTGCACAGGACAGATATGCAAGCACCTAAAATAATTCCCCATATAATTGTTTTCTCTCCCTTCCCATCTCCATTTAGAGGTGAGAATTTGGCCTCATTGTTTGCACCTATGCTCTTCCAGAGAAAAATAGTCTGGTGCCAAGGGCAGGTTATTTCTGAGAGCTAACTCTGTGGCAAAAGTCAAGCTGGGTTAGAGTGGGCAGGAAACGGGATAAATGCAACTGCTTCTTTGCAAACATGTGCCTGTTGGCAATGTGTGCAGAAGGCAGTAGTTTGTGCCTTTGCCCAGCAGCCACCCATGCCAGTTGCCAGACCATATCCCTATGGCTGCGATGTGGAAGTAGGATCTGATCTGAACATACCCAACAACTAAGATCTGATTTGAACATATCCAACAACTTGCTCCTGCTGGATTGCTGAGTTAGATCCCTGCCATGGAGGAAGGATCCTGCCATGCCACCATGATTTTCTTTCTCCCTAGCGTGCACATTTCTGCAGCACGCAGTAGGATTCAGCCATGGACACTTACAGCCTTGCTGGCCCTGCTATTAGAAGCTGTAATGGGCAGCCTTGTCTGAGCTGATGAGCCAGCTGGATTGCATCAAGCTGCTCCTACCCCGGGTGAGAGGGGCTACAGGTCTCCTATTTAGGCCCACCTGGGGGCAGTGATCTACAAGCTGTTCAATAGATTTGCTTCAAAGTCCTGGCTGGTGTTTTTGTGCCAGAACAGTTTGCTTCTGGTTTCCTTCCTCCTGTATCCCTGGTTTTGGCTCCTGATCTTGACTTGGCCCCTGGCGTTGCAACTCAGGCTTCTGATCCTGGCTTGTGTCCTGTCTCCAGCTGACTCCGGACCATGGCTCGACTCCCGATTCATATTCCAAAATTCACTTCTTACCATTGGGTCTGACTGCCAGTGTTACAATAACGGCACATCTAGTGTCTGCAGCAAACACCACACACACACAGTGAAAAATGAATAGGAGGGTTTTGATGCCAGAAGGAACCACTGGATCATGTAGCCTGACTTGTGGGATCTCAGGACAGAACCAGGACGCTCGTCCAGTCCTTGGTTAGGATAATAAGCCTGATAGTGCCTGTGAACCAAGGAACTTAGCATGCCTTAGCAGAAACATCTCTGAAATGTCCACTTAGCTTCTTCCTACTTTTCTTTTCCTTCTGTTTTTTGGACGTTCAGGGGCTGGAATTTAAAGTATTGCAGTTTCACAAGGCAGCCTGATTCTAGGGAAAAACCCCTCATCCCGGCCTTCCAGGCTCAAGAACTGAGTCTGGAAAGCCTCCTGAGCTCAACCTTGACTACAAGCATAGGGCCCTCTACTAGAGACTTCTGCTTTTGTAGGAATTCATCCTTTTGGAGGGCTGAAGTACAGTTTTACTCCAGTTCTGAGCATGGAGGAGCTGTCGTTCTGTTGCCCTGGGAACAAACTGGGAAGGAGGGGTAGATTTGCACCTTATAGACTAACCAGAGAGAGAGACAAGCCCAAACGTTCGTGGGCTGAAGCTCACTTTATCAGAGCACACTGGGAGCTGTATCCTCAGCTGGCATAAATTGGCATAGCCCTATTATAGTCATTAGAGCTACACCACTTCCAGGTGAGGATGTGACCTGTATAGCTATGTCTGCACTGATAGGGTTGACCTTAAGGTTACCCATAAGCCCACAACTGTTAACTGTCCCACTAGCTTACCAGGGGGCAGTCCAACCTAACCCAGGAGCTCTGCTGGACTTCATGCCACTGGCTTTTTTCAGTGTGTTTAGAAATTACCCACTCACGCAGGCCTCAAGCAGAGGGAGCTGGCCCATGGCAATCCCACAACTCCTTGCTCCTGACTTCTGATTTTGATGCATGCCTTTTCCTCTCTCTCATGCCTGCAAGTAGAAAGAAGGCGTGAAGGAGACCTAGGAGGAGGTTCCTACTTCATTAAGAGACATGGACTTGGACACACATCACATCTGTAGCACTACAGAGTCCAGGGAGTTTTGTAGCACTACAAAAATGTGTGCCCATACATCCAAATGCCTGCATAGCTCCTGGCTGGAGTGTGACAGTCACCTTAAAGGCAGATGCTCCAGCCAGGGGGCAATAGGAGGCTACTATTTTGCTTTCCCTGCCCTCACTGCAGAGAAGGTGAGCAGCAGAGCAGCACAGCCATCATGGCTAGGAAAGCTGCATCTCTGGTGCCCACCAGTTGTCAGAGAGTCAGCAGCTTTCCATCCCTCCCCCTTGGAGAGAGGAGGGAGAGCACAGAACTCTGGGATGCCGTACGGTGCTACAACCCCTGTAGTACTAAACAGACCTGTAGTGCTACAAAGAAATTCCTGTTTGAAACAGGCACTTTTTTGTAGCTGATGCACCATTTTTGTAGCGCTACAAACTTCCTGAATGTGTGGACGGTAGCTTTTTGTAGCACTATAAAGGTGTCTATAGCTCTATAAAAGGAACATAGGTGCTTGGCCCTGGTGTAACACCCAAGAAGCACACTGTGGGTGGCTGTGGTGCTGTGCTGTGATGTAGCCGGGGTCAAGGACAGCACACATGTTTTGGGCTGGTTGAGGATGACCTCAGGGTTAACCTCAAACACTAGTGCAGACATATGTATAGAGTCACAATCTAGTTCCCTCTTTGCTCTAGCTGGGAAGTAATCTCGATCAGCTTTTCCCTAGCTCAGAATACTTCCCCCTGTGTGCTGATCCAGCTGGGTTGGTAAATGCCTTTGTGATAGGGAAAGGACACAGGGGAGACTTGAAACTCAACTTGAGCCCACCCCCTCTCTGCCAACCTGCATGGGACAATAAGCAGAAACTCTGCTGAAGCTGCTCTCCTCCCCAAAAGCCAGCAATGCTGGTTGCCTTCACAAGGGAGGAAGGCATGAATTATACCTCCTTGTTGCCTTCTATGGGGCAGGGTGGAGGGGGGAAGGAGGTGGCTCATCGGGGAGCCCAAAGAGGCTTTGAGGTCAGTTTGAAAGCTCTCTTCTTGCCTTTCTAAACAGCAGGAGAGCTCTGGTGCTTCTCTTGATCTCTGAAAACATACTCCTTCCACAGCGGCTGCATTTCCAGCTCTGCAGAATGCCTCCAGCTTATGGATGTTGAGCTCCTAATAACTTTTCAGTCTCTGCCTGATGATTTATGGCTTTTGGAACAAAGGTTAAACCCTCTTCCTCTCCTTGTTAGTGCTATTTCACACGCCTTATACACTTCGTTGCCATTTCAGTAGTAAGCAGTACTTGGGCTAGGTTCCATAAAATCCTATATTCCCTTATCTGTGGGTCTCTTAGGCCTAGAGGCTAAAAGGCTTGTGGGTGTCTGGTCTCGGCATAGCTACAAACAAGGGGACTGCCATAGCAAAGAGGTATGCATAGGACAAAATAACTCCTCACACCACCTGTTGTTTTTGTGTCAGCAATGTAAAAAAAGGGGCCCGCCATAACATGTTGGCCAGACCTCTGCATTCTTCATATGTCCGAGGTGTGCAAGTTTTTCTATGGGATGCTTGCTCTTAAGGGCTCCAAGGGAAGTCAACTGGGCAGCACTGGCAAATCAACAGCTTTACATGCGATCTGCCTCCATTCAGTGCTACCAAAAAAGGTTCACACTGTTAGGAACAGGCTGTTCCTTCACCTTTATCCCTTCGGACCTTTTCTAGCAACCTTCAGTTTTTTAAAGGGATCCCTTTCCTTGAAGTTTACTGACACTCTCTCTTGGGGCAGCTGCAGAAGAAGGGTGCACTACAGACCTGATGGCATTGACGTCAACTGGAAGATTCCTATTGGCTTCACTGAGCTGTGGGCTGTGCTCATCTAGGCCAAAGTGGGGGAACCCTAGCATAATAGGAAGAATCTGTAGGTCAAGGAGGCATCTTCCCCCTCCTTGCTACAGGTGGCATTAACTTATTGTTGCCAGGGACAACATACCCCATCATCTTTGTCCCAGCCCATGGCTGGTGAAAGAAAGGAAGATGTCAGCACCGTTTAATTTTCTCCCTTCCATGCTCACCTGTTTGGAGAAGGGAGAAAATGACTGAGTACAGCAGTGCTGTGTCTTGTGATCCAAAAGCCTAGGGTGTGAAGGGGTATTCATGTTCTTACAGGTGTGCGACCTGAGCTACCAGCAAACACTATCTCTGTAGTACTAGAAGAGGACTAAAGCACAATTTGGGTCTGAGTCCGTGCACATAACAGCATCCCCATCTTCCCTGGGCCTCTGGGATGCCACAGGATGAGGCACTTCCATGGTCAGGGAATTATGCTGGCTATAAACCTCATCCCCACATCTGTATCCATGCTGCCGCCATTTGCAGGGAACCCTTCCCACAGACATGGATAAAACCACCTCTGTTTTGTAGGAATCACTCCTTAACACCCTCTCTTGCCTTCAAGGTGTGAGGTAATTTGCTAAATGCCAGCCTGTAACTGAATGCTACTGAATTTGGTAGCTGTGTTGGTCTGAGACAAAAAGAAATGAAAATCTTTAGAACTCTTGGTTCAGAAATGATACCTTTTATTAGACCAACTAAGAAATAGCAAAATGCTAAGATTTTTTTTCTGATATCTTAGGACGTGTATAGACAAAATGAGGGGGCATGTGTGCATGACACTTTAAAGCAGGTTAAATGCTTTTGTACTGCTTTAGTGGCGTTGGTGTTTGCATGTGTCAGCAGCATATTGCGCATTAATTCCAGCAGCTGTAGCACATTCGGTGGTGTAATGTGCCTTAAATGACTTTGGAGCACAGCAGACTAAAACACCTCCAAGGAGTTTTAGTTTGCTGCCGTACAGCTGTGGAGAAGCACCAGGCTGCATGCGACTCAGGGGCTCTGCAGGCAGCCCATGCAAGCAGCCTGGCAGCAGCCTGGGAAAGCAGGCTCCACCAAAGAAAAAAAAAAGTGGTGAGCCTGATCTTTTTTTTTTCCCCCTGGAGCCTGCCTGAGCTGTGCAGGGACCCAGTCCTTTCCTAAGCAGCTGTGGTGCCCCCTGAGACTGCCCAAGCTAGGTGCCTGTGGATGAGTGTTGCCTGGCAGGGGGGAGGCTGCCACTGCCGTGGAGGGAAACACCAGCCACCCCGTCCCTCCCAGCCTGCAGCTCAGGGACCGCTACACCTGCTGGCAGCTTGCCTTCCCTTCCCTTCCCTGCCGCTGCACAGGCAGGTAAGAGGTGTTTTTTAAAAACCCACTGCTTCAATTTACAGCAAAGTCAACCCCCATTTCAACTACACATGCCTGTCGTTGGTCCAATAAAAGGTATCATCTCTGAACCAAGAGATCTAGAGTTTTGCATTTCTAGCATGTTATTGAGTCACCTGAGGGATACAGGCCTGAACTGAGGGACTAGAGGACCCTTTATTCTAGCAAAGAAATGGAGAACAAGAAGCAATGGATGGAAGAGAAAGGCTGCAATGAGGGCTGGGCCCAATGATCTTGCAAGGTCCCTTCCAGCCCTAATGTCTATGAAATCAATGTCTATGAAATGAAAAATAAGGCACTAGTTTCTTAACCACAGAGATGAATAATCACTGGCATAAACTACTCAGGGAAATGCTGTATTGTCCATCTTTTGATGTCTTCAGGTCAAGCCTGCATGGTGGGTACCCTTTAGCCAAGTACAAGTTACTGAGCTTGATACAGGAGGAGCTGAATGAAATTCTATGGTCTATATTAGGGAAGAGATCAGACCAGACAACTTTCGTACAGGGATTCTCAGCCTCATTAAACTCAAAACTGCCCTCAGAAAATGCCAGCCTTTTCACTCATTTTTTTGACTGTGGAAAAATAATAAAGCAATTCTTGTGTTGCAAAGGTGAGGGAGATCACAACAGGACAGAATGGTTTTGATGCTTATATCAATTGCTTTTTGAAATCCCTGGGTTTATCTTGTGAATCTTGTGTAGGTGCTTGCACACTTAACAGTGCTAATATTGCCTGGCATCCTTAAAAGGATTTCAGGGCACCCCAGGGTGATACAAAACCCTGGCTGAGAATCACTGCTTTACAATCTATAAAAGCACTGGTAATCATCAACTCATAGAAAATGAGGGGTAGAAGGGACCTCAGGAGGTCACATTCAGTCTCAGAGTAGGACTATTCCCAACTACATCATCCCAGTCAAGGCTTTGTCCAGTTGGGCCTTAAAAACCTCCAAGGATAGAGTCCACCACCTCTCTGGGTAACCTGTTTCAGTGCTTTACTACCTTCCTAGTGAGAGTTTTTCCTAATATCCAACCTAAACTTCCCTTGCTGCAACTTGAGCTCGTTGCTCCTCGTTCTGTCGTCTGCCCCCACTGAGAACAGTCCAGCTCCATCCCCTTTGCAACCCCCTTTAGGGAGTTGAAAGCTGCTATTAAATCCCCTCTCAGTGTTAATTACATTAACACTTATTTCTTAAGATGGAGCTGGGGAAGGGAGTGACACAACACAGATGCCTGCTACGGTCGGGGACTAGACTGCCTGAACCACAAAGTCCCTTCTAGGCCCATATTCCTCTACTAAACACTTCATTCAGCCTGGCTTTATTCCTAGATTCATAACATATAATAGTAGTCATTCAGCACAAATACCTGGGCCAGATTCCTTTTGCATTTGAGCTTGGCAGCTCATCCTTTAAAAATAAAGGCTCAAGTGGTATCTACTGTCCACATCATCTGGACTGGCTCGGATTCAATAAAGAACATTTTTTTTTTGTTGTGTTTTAGGAGTTGATAACTGTCAAGATTTTTGCCTTGGTGTTTTGGGGTTAAACCTTTCTGTCTCTGTGTCACGCTGTGTGGAACAATTTTGTTCTTTGAACGACTCCATCCCCCTGCCTTTCACCCCTTACCCTCTTGCAGACTGAAGGGTAAGTTGTTTTTCTGGTATGTGGTAATAACAATTTGTCAGGGTGCCAAGTTCAAAGTCTCTAGTCCCACTGCCAGCTTGAGGCCCGAGTGTGAGGTCACAACGACTCGCAGACTTCTGACCTTCCAGTCACATCCGCCATTACTGGATCATACGAGGAAAGTGAAATGGCTTATTTTGAAAGGTTTTATATTTCAGGTGAGGTACACAAAAGATTTGGCCAGATGGAAGAAATCAAGAAAAGAGCTAGGAGAATATGGAGCATATTAGGGAAGATGAAAGACCCCATGTAAAGCAATCTCCCCCTTACTCTATAAAGGAAGGTCTACAATGAGTGTATCCTTCCGGTAATGGCATGACTCAGAGTCACCAGAAACTATGTAGAAATGAGGCATTGCCCCAGAGAGATCACTAGGAGTAATTAAATCATAAGAAAGGGTTCGCACCGAATCGACACGTCCTGGCTTTACCACTTCATAATACTACCAGTGCCGATGGCCAAACTTAGCTAGCAGAAGTGGCGCCCATTTTGGACTCCAAGGGCCAGATTTTCAAAGGCATTTAGATTCATGAAGATGCATCTTGTGGGACTTTCAGAAGTGCCTATGCAGGCAGGTACCCAACTCTCATTGAAATCCAAGGTGCTTAGGTACGTAGGCGCTTTTGAGAATCCCAGTGTCTGTCTACATCCTTAGGAGCCTAAAGGCAAACAGTGTTCTTCGGGTAAATCTGATGTCTTTGATTAGACCAACCAAAATAGTTGGAAAAATTCTTCTTTCCAAGCTTTTGGGTACAAACACCCTTCTTCAGGCACAGGGAGCGTCTTTGAGAACCTGGCCCTTGTCCTAGATCTTCAGTATTGCTCAGCACCCAACACACATCCAATAGGCCAAGTTCTCTGGAGACTCTGGCCCAAAGGAACTCCAGAGTTGGGGACTTACATGGAGCTCTTTTGTACCCTATGTACTCAAAGACAGCTTGCAGGACCCTACGTACTCACAAAGTAAATGCTAATCATCTGGGGCCCTGTGTCCTCACAGACAGCTTGCAGTGCCCCAGACAATTAGCATTTGCCCTTGGTGCTTTTCATACCCGGAGGCCAGGTTCTTTGGGTAGGTGTGATATCTTCGATTAGACCAACTGAGTGGTTGGAAAAAAAGTTCTTTGCAAGCTTTCGGGAGCAATTGCCCTTTTTCAGGCAGAGGGAGTCTCTGCTGGTCTGAGACTCTAAGGAATGAAAGAAGCTAAAAGTGTGACAGGATGTCGGTGACAATATAAGTAGGTGGAAATTAGGAAACCAAAAGTTAGAACAGGGATATTCTCACTGACATCCTATCACACTTTTAGCTTCTTTTATTCCTTGGAGTCTCAGACCAGCAGAGACTCCCTATGCCTGAAGAAGGGTGACTGCGCCCGAAAGCTTGCAAAGAACTTTTTTTGCAAAGAACTTTTCCCCCAACTACTCAGTTGGTCTAATAAAAGACATCACATCTGCCTGCCCATGTCCTTAGACCAACACGGCTACAACCAACAACCCAGTTTCATACCCGGAGTGCTTTTCCCTCCATGCTTTTCATTTGCCCTTAGTGTTTTTCATTCCATCATCTCAAGCTCCTTCACAAAGGCAATATATTGTTATTAGGCCCATTTTACAGGTGGAGAAGCTAAGGCAGAGAGGCACCATTGAAGCCTGATTCCTAAGGTTAGAAAGGCCTGCAGTGGTGCCTCAGCCTTGCAGGGCTGCTTATAGTCGGGTGTCCAGGTTGTAGCTGTACTGGTCTAGAGGAAAAAGCAACCAGGGCTCATGGTGGAGGTGATATCTTTCATTAGGCCAACATGCTTCTTTGCAAAGAAATGTCTTTAATTGCAAGCAAATTCTTTAATGGCAAACAAAAGCTTTTGCCAAAATCGTGTTGGTCTAATAAAAGGTCTCACCTCTACTGTGAGCCCTGATTGCTTTCTGCGAATAGTGTTATATGGGACCAAACCAGCAAACTCCAAGCTGCCAGAGGCAGACAGCCACAGCGGGGTTTACCTCCACATACAGAATGGAAGTACCGGCTCTGCATTACACAGGGTCTGCAGGGTTAATAGCATTGCATCAATGCTGGAAATGTGATCATTTCAGGTCTTTTAGGTGTATAGTGCATAATACATTGAATACCCACCAGAGGCTTGATCCACTCCCAATGACACAAGGGTGTCTGTACAAAAAATGTCAGCTACCTTGGACATAGAAAAGTGGTATCTTATCCTTACAATAATAATTTTTGCTTTGTCTTGACTTGATATTGTGTTGTCAGTCCTGTAGCTATCATCTTGTTAGCACTTGATATGAACAAATATGCAGATATAAATGGGTAGAGACGCAAGCTTTATTTGTACATATAAATCAAATGGTAGTTCAGTACCTTGCTCAAAAGTATATCACAGCCAAGTTCACCTCCGGTGTATTTATTTTTTAAAGGAACATCTGGGTTACCTTATAGAGGGATAAAATCCAATTTTACAATAAAAGGAATGAGATGAGCCATAGTTACAGGGGCCTTAGGATCTGCATAAAGTCTCTCAAATGCACCATTTCTAGTGACCCCTTGTAAGCACAGCTTCGAGGGAAAAATGAGTTGGGCTGGTCCTATGAAAATACACACCAGCCAGCAAGGACCGTTGCATGCAGCGTGTGTATAATTCATCCGCTGATGAACATATTCTTCTGGATTGGTGAGAATATCATGTTTCAGGGAGATGACCACTGGAACCGCTCCAACCAGATAATCAGCATGTTCTCTACAGAACTGCAAAGAAACCTCAACCTGCTCTAGAAACAAGGCCATAAATTATAGTGGAAACAAGTTTGAAGAGAAAACGTGTGTGCCAGTGTCCAAAAATAACATCAATAGAAATGTAGAAACAGAGCAGTTGAAAGGAGGAGAATAATTTATGAAAACATTGATGTCGATACCTTTCCTTATAGTACATACTGTATTTTCCAGTGTAAAAGGTGCACCAGTGTTTCAGAAAACCTCCGCAAAAAAGGAGTAACTTGCACCCCCCAAAAAATTTAAAAATTAAAAAGAAACGTGACTGAATTTCAAGCCATATTTAGCAGAATGATTTTGCTTACTTTCTGTTATGTTGCTTCAGTGTATGAGACACACTTTAATCTTAGACTTTCTTTTTCAGGGGAAATGAAGGTATTATATTGACTGGAAAATATTACAGTCGGGTATCCAGGTTGTTGGGTATTCACTCACCATCATTTCCATGCAACTACTTACAAGATGAAGTATAACTCCATATGAACAAGGGTGTAAGAATCTGGTCCTGTCTTTCAAATCATAATGGGGTTTGTGCATCCACTGCAAATAAAAAGGTCCTTCCAGCTCTATTCTTTTCAGACTGAGCCTGTTGCTGCCTCTTTGGAAGAAGGCACTCCTTTTCCATAACCCGAAGACGACGTCCTCGCCTTGTAGCGTTCAACTCCAAGGAAATGTAGTGAAGAGTAATAAGCAGGGTAGGTGAGGACAGTGGCTCTCAACCTTTTTAGACTCAAGGCACCCCCTGTTTGACTCAAGGCTCTCCTCGAAAATGTCAACTCCTTGCTTGCTCTCATTTTTTGTTCCCCAACCCCCCTCATTTCCATTTTCAAATTACCTTATTTACAAAATGCTGAGCTATCTCTGAGGCTGTAACCGTAAAATTACAGCTGGAATATGTAGATCAAATGTCCCTTTATATCTAATAAGCATGAGAATATAAGGCTAGCCCAAACGATAGTTGGGAGCCAAGTGGAAAACCAACTTGCTCCCTTGTGGACATGCCCTGCAAATGACGTGCCACTCAGCAATTTGCAGAGGAGTTCATAAACTGATTTCTCCCTTTCTCTATCAACTTTGATCTGCAGTGAAATAGTTAACAATGGTAATATTTATTTGTTCATGAGGCTTCAGGGTTAATAGTGCCTTGAAATGAAGAGTAACAAGTTTACAGCAGGACAGGCTTTTAGCAGGCAGAGACCACCCTCTCTACACTGATTGTACTCTGGTCATGTTTTATCAGTTTTCCTAATTGCCTTAAGAACTAGAGACATATATATATTCTCTAGTATAGACTTTATATTTATATAGATATTTATATATTATATAATATTTAAGAAATATATATACATATATATAAATCTAAATTATATATATAAATTATCTAGTATAGACTTTATATTTATATATATATTTATACATTATATAATATTTAAGAAATATATATATAAGAACTTTAGCGCTCAAGACTATATATATAGTCTCTAGTTCTTATGTTCATATATATATGCACTTTGCACGAGCATGTGTGTATATATAAATATGTATATATGTGAACTTAAGAACTAGAGACTGTATATACATAGTCTCTAGTTCTTAAGTTCTTATATATATATATATATATATTAACTATTATACATAGCTATATTTCTTAAATTATATATATATGATATGAGAACATATGCTTTCTAACCCAGTCACCCTGAGCTGGCCCAATCTGAGCCTTGAGTCTAGCAGACTGGAAGTCAGGAGTCTGTAATTTTGCCCTTAGCTCTTTCTCTGATGTGGTTGTTTAAGTTGTTCAAACCTAAAACTGTCAGCATATGGATGCATGCATGAAAGATTGGCATAAAACAACCACAGCAACACATTCCAACAAAAGTTGTCACGTATAACATCAGTCATTCTTCAACCAGCTATAGAGGTGGTTGGACATATTTGCAGTGTTGACAAGTGTACCTTTGGATTTGACATGAGAATGAAAAACACTAAAATGCATTTGCTGGGTTTTGATCAGCTGGTGACACTATACGACCTGGGCCCGTTCGTTCGGTCATCATGCTGTCTTTCAGTTTTCCCAGTCTGTACGCTGTGAATGATCTCAGTTACCCACTTCACAGGAGAGCAGAAGGGTTAAAACCACTGAAGTCCCCAGTTGAGGTGTGGACATACACGGGAACCTTGCAGCCCTTCAAAAAGGGAAATGGTTTTATGCTCTAATTGTTATGCATGAACAAGCAGAGGAGGATTCAAATGGCAAATCCTTTTAACACTCCTTCATCCAGGGTTAAAGCCAGAGTAGGTTTGCTGCTGCATTTGAATCATTCACAGCTCGTTCACACATAACAATAGCTGCTGCCCTTTTGAATCACCCCCCTTTTTGCAACAGCACCAAGAGTGTGTGTGTCCACAGCCCTAAGTGCAGAGGCTTTGAATTGGGGTCAATATTTGTCATAGAGGGAGCAGCTTTGCTAGCTCCAGCTAACTTTCATGTTACTAAGACGTGAGAAGCTGACAGCTGGGACAAGGTAAGGAACTTTGTGCAGTGTGTTAATGAAACACATGTTAGCACAGTGTGTGACTTTTTGTCCTCTGGTGGTCGCTCGATGTAGAAAGGTTTATGACCGCTATTGCTTTCAAGTGAATGTGCGAGGGCCGTTAGCCCAATCAAGCGGAGGCTCCCGCTCGGAGAACAAGGAGTCTTGGCAAGCAACCCAGCCAGGGGCATCGTTACATTAAGAAGATACAGATGACTGATTTTAGCTTGACTCCAGCCTTGGCTTCACTTTGGCACCCATCCTCAGTTCATACTGAGCCCCGCATAAATGGACTGAAAAATCATGCTATTACGTGCCCATAAAACGTTACAAATGAGGCTTTTGTAACTCCCCCCTCATTTCTAGCAAGCTGCACCTACAGCTGGGCTCCCTCCGATTCTGGCTACATTATGAGGCAGCTCCCAAATGGTCCATGATTGATGGAGCATGAATTATAAGGCTGCTCCCACTCTTTGATTCTCCACAAAAGTGGGGACTTAACATTTCAACACGGAAAGAGGATTGAACCATACTCTATGGCAGGAGTGTCAAACCCAAGTCCCCGTGAAGCCATGTCATCTGACTTGCTGGGCTTGTGGAGGAAGAGGGGGCACGAGGCAAGCAGGGATGGGACCCACTGCTGAAATCCAGGGTACAGAGTCCCATTGGGGATGCATCTTGGCAGCAGGGGGCAAGTGGTAGCTGCATGAACCCCCTTGGCATCTGCTTGCCCTGTGGCAGCGACAGCAGTGTCTGGATCCAGGCCATGAGGAGCCTGACAGTCCAGGTCTGACCCAAGGGCCGGATGCTTTTGACCACGTCTGTTCTACGGGATGAACTGACAGAACAGTAAACGGGGATGGAGGAGGGCGATGAATGATGGCAAAGCCATCTTCAGGGTTCTCTGTTGTTATAACACCAAACAAAGACATCAGGAAAGGGGCATCTGTAGCTACTAAGTGCAGGAGTTAGGGACATAGCCTCTGAATCATAGCCTCCTAGACCTTAAGTGCTGGAGGTTGCAAGTGGGAGAAGTACAGTAGAAAAAAACCCTGGCCATCCCCAGTTCACGCTCCCTTTCAGCTTCTACTCTCTGCCACTGTATGACACAGGAGATTGGACATGAAGGACTTATGGTTTGACCCAGTGAATGGCAATCCTTATGTGAACTTTAAAGGCCAGCCTATAGCTGGTGACAATCAGTGTCGCTCCATTGACTTGAATGAGATTATGTCAATTTTATACCTGCGGAGAATCTGGCTTCAAGCCCCCGAAGGGTACGGATAAGCAAATACATTAGCATGAGTTAAAAGGGTTTGGGGCTTCCTGCTTGTCATCTGCTTGGTAGTAATGTATCCTCCTATCCCGTGGTAAGTGAAAGCTTAAATTGCTGATATCTACCCTTAATGATACAGAGCTAGGCTATTGCAGTTTATTTGTTGGATACTGCTGGGGTACAGTATCTGGCACACAGTAAGTCCTTTCTAACTCTTTGTAACTTGTCCGTATTTTGACTGCTGATTTCAAAGAGCACCACTGGGATTCATAAGTCCATTGCTGAATAGAAGCATTATGCCCTGCAGCGCTGTTGTCTTGGAGGGCTGCACTTCTGTTAGTTCAGGCTGAACTTGTTAGGAAGGGAAGAGTTACATTTTATTATGTGATGCATTGTCAGCAAGTGCTCATTCTGCCTTAAAGAAATAATTCAATGTGGTAGTAACAATTTCTTTTTCTGGCTTTCAATGCTTAAAATAGCTTAGGGTAAGAGAACTGTATTTCTTAGATGTAGATCATTATGTGTGTAATACAGACTGTATAGAGGTGGTCATTGAGGGTCTGTTCCTGGTGATGTGTGGAGACCCATGCTTATTCTTTCAGACCTACCACCTGCTTTTCATAGTATTGAGCATGAGGTTGAGTTAACGCAACTCTGGCTGAGTACAGACATTCAGGGAGGTTAGGGGGAGGTGAGATCGAGTGAAAAATAGCCACCTGACCTAAGGTAAGTCAGGATGGGGGGGAGCTAGTGGGCAGGTTGGTGAGATTGGGGGGCACACAGGCTCAGAGGGCAGATTAGGGAGGTTTGTGGGAAGATTGGAGGGGCAAGTGAGATCTGCAAAGGGGATTAAGATTCATAGATTCATAGATGTTAGGGTCGGAAGGGACCTCAATAGATCATCAAGTCCGACCCCCTGCATAAGCAGGAAAGAGTGCTGGGTCTAGATGACCCCAGCTAGATACTCGTCTAACCTCCTCTTGAAGACCCCCAGGGTAGGGGAGAGCACCACCTCCCTTGGGAGCCCGTTCCAGACCTTGGCCACTCGAACTGTGAAGAAGTTCTTCCTAATGTCCAGTCTAAATCTGCTCTCTGCTACCTTGTGGCCATTATTTCTTGTAACCCCCGGGGGCGCCTTGGTGAATAAATACTCACCAATTCCCTTCTGTGCCCCCGTGATGAACTTGTAGGCAGCCACAAGGTCGCCTCTCAACCTTCTCTTGCGGAGGCTGAAAAGGTCCAGTTTCTCTAGTCTCTCCTCGTAGGGCTTGGTCTGCAGGCCCTTGACCATACGAGTTGCCCTTCTCTGTACCCTCTCCAGGTTATCCGCATCCTTCTTGAAGTGCGGCGCCCAGAATTGCACGCAGTACTCCAACTGCGGTCTGACCAGCGCCCGACAGAGGGGAAGTATCACCTCCCTGGACCTATTCGTCATGCATCTGCTGATGCACGATAAAGTGCCATTGGCTTTTCTGATGGCTTCGTCACACTGCCAGCTCATGTTCATCTTGGAGTCCACTAGGACTCCAAGATCCCTTTCCACCTCTGTGCCACCCAGCAGGTCATTCCCTAGGCTGTAGGTGTGCTGGACATTTTTCCTCCCTAGGTGCAGCACTTTGCATTTCTCCTTGTTGAACTGCATCCTGTTGTTTTCTGCCCACTTGTGCAACCTATCCAGGTCTGCCTGCAGCTGTTCCCTGCCCTCCGGCGTGTCCACTTCTCCCCATAGCTTTGTGTCATCTGCAAACTTGGACAGAGTACATTTGACTCCCTCGTCCAAGTCACTGATGAAGACATTAAAGAGTATCGGTCCAAGGACCGAGCCCTGCGGGACCCCACTGCCCACACCCTTCCAGGTCGAGACCGACCCATCTACCACGACTCTTTGGGTGCGACCCTCTAGCCAATTCGCCACCCACCGGACTGTGTAGTCATCCACATCACAGCCTCTTAACTTGTTCACCAGTATGGGGTGGGATACTGTATTGAAGGCCTTCCTGAAGTCTAAGTATATGACATCCACCCCTCCTCCTGTGTCCAGGCGTTTTGTAACCTGGTCATAGAAAGAGACTAGGTTGGTCAGGCACGATCTGCCCGCCACAAACCCGTGCTGGTTTCCCCTCAGCATAATTTGCCCTGCTGGGCTCTCACAAATGTGAGCCTTGATGATTTTTTCAAAGACTTTACCAAGGATGGAGGTGAGACTGACTGGCCTATAGTGGCCCAGGTCCTCCTTCCTCCCCTTTTTGAAAATGGGGACCACGTTAGCCCTTTTCCAGTCTTCTGGGACTTGGCCCATGCTCCACGAGCGTTCGAATATTCCCGCCAGTGGCTCTGCAATGACGTCGGCCAGTGCCTTCAGCACCCTCGGATGGAGCCCATCTGGGCCTGCCGATTTAAAGGCATCCAGTTCTTCCAAGTGACTCTGCACCACCTCAGGATCTACGTGTGGAAGTCTGGCGCCTTGCTGCTGCCTCTCTACAACCCCAGTGAGAGACTTGTCGTGCCCCTCGCTTAGGAACACTGAGGCAAAGAACTCGTTGAGGAGTTCAGCCTTGTCCCCGCTGTCTGTCACCAATTGTTTCTGCCCATTTAGCAGCGGTCCTATTCCTCCCTGGGCCTTCCTTTTACTCCCAATATATCTAAAAAACAATTTCTTGTTGTCTTTTACTTGGGTTGCCATCCTCAGCTCCATGGTAGCTTTGGCCCGCCTAACTGCCTCCCTACAAGCACGAGCAGAGGAGGTATATTCATCTTTAGTGATCTCACCCTGTTTCCACTTTTTATGTGCTCCCCTTTTGGCCCTTAGGCTGCCCTGGATTTCTCTGGTCAGCCATGGAAGCCTCCTGGCCCCTTTCCCTCTTTTGCCTCTCTCGGGGATCATCTTGCTTTGTGCCCGAAGGATCGTTTCCTTTAGGCACAGCCACCCTTCTTGGGCTCTCATCCCATCAAAACTCCTACTCTGCAGTGCTTCCTTGACTAATCGCCTGAGTGCATGGAGATCAGCTTTCCTAAAGTCTAGCACTTTCACCCTACTAGTTACCTTACCCACTCGCCGTCTTATGTTGAATTCTATTATAAGGTGATCACTGTCTCCCAAATGGCTACCGATCTGGAGGTCCCCTATCATGTCATCTCCCGTTGCCAATACCAGATCCAGTATGGCATTCCCCCTAGTGGGACCGTGTACCTCCTGTGTCAGGTGGAGGTCCTGTACACAGGTTAGAAACCTGCGTGAGCGATGGGACCTTGCTGTCTGCGTCTCCCAGCAGATGTCTGGGTAGTTTAGGTCCCCCATGACTACCGCCTCTTTAGCTTTTATGGTCTCCGAGAGTTGCCTCAGGAGCCCCGCATCTATTTCTTCCCCTTGGTGTGGGGGTCTGTAGCAGACCCCTACCACCAAATCCCTTTCTCCTTGCCCCCCATGTAGCCTAACCCACAATCCTTCTACTTCCTCAGCCTCGGATTCTGTCTTGATGAGGGTTGATGTATATTGCTCACTGACATAAAGTGCAACCCCCCCCCCCTTTCTTCCCCGACCTGTCCTTTCTATACAATCTATAGCCCTCAATATGTACCGCCCAGTCATGGGATGAATCCCACCAGGTCTCTGTTAGCCCCACTAAGTCATAGGTGTTTAGTGCAAGCAGGAGCGCTAGTTCATCCTGCTTGTTCCCCATGCTCCTAGCATTAGTATATAGGCACTTGAGCCCTGCGACTGGTGCCTTTGCTGCCCCCCCGCTCCAAGTCCCAAGGGGCCCATTGTTTCTTACCTTCTTGCTTCTTACCTGTTCTGTAGTGCTGGCCTCCCCATGGCTTTCAGGTTCCCAATGTTCTCCTTCTTCAGGCTGGGCTGTCCTTGTGGGTGCCACATGGTTTGGTGGTCCACAGCTTCCCCTGCCCTCGTACTCCCCTCCCCCCGACGAGCCTAGTTTAAAGCCCGCCGGAGGAGATCCGCCAACCTAGTAGAAAACACACACTTACCTTTGGGGGACAGGTGAAGCCCATCCCAGCTGAGCATGTCCCTCGTCGTGATGTGCGGGTCATTGTCCAGGAAGCCAAAGCCTGCCTCGAGACACCACTGCCGAAGCCGCCAGTTGGTCTCTCTGATGCAGTTCTCCTGCCGTCTTCCTCATCCGGTCACTGGTAGGATGGAAGAGAAAACCACCTGTGCACCGAACTCCTTCAGCACGCCGCCCAGAGCACAGTAGTCCGCCATCAGGTGATCAGGGGTTCTCCTGGCCGCATCATTAGTACCCACATGGATTAGGACCATGGGGTAATAATCGGTGGGCTTGATCCTGGCCTGGATTACCTCCGTCACATCCCGAATCTTTGCTCCAGGGAGGCAGCATACCTCTCGTGCCGAGGGGTCCTGGTGACAGATGGGTCCTTCCGTACCTCTCAGGATGGAGTCGCCTATGACGAGCACTCGTCGCCTCCTCCTCTGGGTCCTCGTGGATCTCTTGATCTGTTCGGAGTGTGAAGAACGTGGTGTTTCTTCTTGCTCAAGGGTTTCCTCCTCCCCTTCCATCTCCTGCAGGGTCGCCAGGGCCTCGTACCTGTTCACCAGTCGGACTGGAGAAGCTGGTACCGGTTTGCTGCGTGCCGCTCCGGTCCTGGCTGTGACCGTCTGCCACTCTGCTGTGGAGGGCACTCCCCGGGCTGCTTCTTCCTTTGGTGCCTGGGCCTGCAGGGAAAGGAAATAACTATCAATTTCATCCTCCGCCTCCCTGATCCCCCTCAGCCTGCTAACCTCCTCCCGGAGCTCCCTCACCTGCGCCTCCAGAGCCCTAAGATGGGCACCTGCCGGACAGGTGTGGGGGCCCCCAATCTCTGCCCCCCCCGGCCCTGCTGGGGATCTCCCACAGGCCAGGAGGTAGGGGGACACCAGCTCCCCCATGGGCTCGGTCTGGGTGGAGGCCTCAGACCAGCCCCGGGTAGCCTTGTCCCCCTGGGCAGAGGCCCTAGCAGCACTCCTCGTAGACACCATTCTACAAGCTGCTGTTTGTAGACCTGTGCGGTGTCTACGCCCTACCCCTACAGGAGTCCCACTCCTGGCTCTCCTGGCCTGCCCTCCGGCGCAAACGCCTGCACAAACGCCGGTGTGCTCTTATAGAGCGCGCCTGTTTGCGCGCTCTGTTCGCGCCGCACGGCTCGGGAGCGCGGCTCCCTACCGGCTCAGCTATATGGGACCCGGGGGGCTTCCCCTCTGGATCCGGCTCAGCTGTGCCGGGTCCCTCCGCCCCACTTACCTTCGGGGGATCAGCTGCTGCTGCCCCCGCTGCTGATTCCTCTGCTGCTGCTGCCGTCGGCGCCTCCGGTCAGTTGGTTGGTAAAAGGGCACACGTGCATGCAGGTGTGGGCAGGTGGTATCCATGGGGAGGATTGGGGGGCTATTGGGGCCTGCAGGAGGGATTGGGGGCATGGGCAGGGGGTAGGTTGGGTAGGAAAATACGCAGCCCTTGGGCTGGGGCCAGTGGCTGGGCTTTCCCAACCCTGGGACTGCACTGGGAACTGTACAGAAGTTTGGTAAAGTTAGATTGGTCTGAAAATGGCCACTCTGATTTAAGTTAAACTACCTCTGAGGTAGGGTTAACGTAGATTGGGTTGGCCACTTTTAGACTGATATAACTTCCCTCAAATTTCTGTATAGCTTGCTCTTAGATGGACCTAGCTAGGGATTTAAGTGTAAGGTCTGCACCTGGGTATTCTAAATTAGATCAGGTGGTCAATTTTAATGAGATCTAACCTCCTCCTAACCCCCCCCCCCCCGATGTCTGTATGCACTCTCCATGCCTTAGCAGAGGCTGGTGATGTTGGTTTTGAGTGGCTCTCCCCCTACCATTTTGAGAGATCTCAGGAGCTATCCTGTGTTAGTCCCATCAGGTTCCCCTCTGTCATATCTTCTGTTCAGTCTGCATTTGGATCTCTAAGGTTACATGGCTGACTGATCTGGCCACAGTCACAATGGCCATATTCAGTCCAGAAAATTATGAGGTTAAAGTACATAGATGCTGCCATATAAACTACAGTAGATGCGGCCGAAGAAGCTCTCAGCCTCCAGGTATCACAATAGAGAGACTGCTGCATCCAGATTTTAATGCCAATTAACAGTTAATTGCAATGCCGTTCTCATCCTAAACACATCTCTCACTTCCATACAGAGTAGAGACAGGTGGTTAGCTGAGTTAGATGGTTAGCTGAGGCAGAAGGTAGGGCAGGGTGGCACCTTAGACTCTCTCTTTCCTATGGCATCAGATATCACTGACTACCTTCTCATGGCATGTCCCATGAGCAGCTGTAAAGCAAGACTAAAAGTCACTACCAAGCCTATTGGACTTTCAATTTTTCCCAATTTTGATACGCACCTTAAGCTAAAAACAGCCAACTGACCTGATTTGCATTTGAGCACTTTAATTTTACAGTCAACCCCAGACCTTACAAAGGGACAAGCCCATTGTTCCACATTAAGTACCTGTGAAATATTCAAATTAACACTTTGCCTTGGAACAAGTACGACTAGGTTATGCTAATTGCCATTTAAGCCTCATGTATAAATGACTGCGATGCCAGGCATATCCCAGACCAATCATGGCTGCATTAAACCAGTTGTCTGTTTTAGCCTTAGAAACTAACAGATTCAGAGAGGCATGAGCTATCACAGGCAACAGTCTAATTCATCAGATATACATATATGGGGAAGACAGAGACTTATTTCCATATGACGTTCTCCCCTATTTGGAAACCACTCAGATATGTTAGCTTCTTCTTCTTTTTTTTTTTTTTTTTTTTACCACTCTGCATCTTGTGTAACCATGTATAAAGTGGATGCAAAGCACTAAGCCACATTCTGATCTCAGCTGATCTGACGTAAGTTAGGAGAAACCCACTGAAACAAATGGAGGGACTCCAAGTATACACTGGTGACAGTGAGGTCAGATCTAGTCCCACATTTCTAATTGGATAGTGCGGTAGCCTAATAACACTACAAGGTAGCGTGCTAGTCATAAGCCTACTGTGCAGTGTTATTAGGCTACTGTGCATTAACCATCAAAAAAGGTGCATCAGTGCTACTGTGCAGTAAATATAATTATTGTGCATTCAGTAAGTACTTCATTAAGGAAGTACTAAATTAAATGTGCATTAACTATGGCACATTAATGAATGTTTAGACACCTTTTGCTGCCTACTTTGCGCCCAGTCAGCACAGGTATCAATGAAAGTGCAAGGCGCACAGAAACAGAAAGCTGGGCTCCTTGGACTCTGGTAGTCAAGAATAAAGAAGAGTGGAAGAGAGAGCAGGGGCAAAAACATTTTTTGCGTTGCATATTATATATAGTCTTAACTATCTCTTATAAATGAATGCCAGTTAAAAGACACTGCAAGAAGTGTCCAGATTCAGTGCTGACTTAACACTGCCCATCTGTAATTGTATTGACTCCAAGGGATTGGTAGACAGTGTAAATCAAAAAGAATTTGGCTTGCACTTTGCCTCAAATATCAACCTGCTGCTCTGCTTGGACCAGCTGCTCCAACTCTGCTGGAAGCCCTTGATAAATGGATATAGCACAGGGTGAGGAAGTAGCAGAGGGATGACATTTCAACCATTATCCCAGATCCCAGAGAGAGGAGAGGAATGATTTCTTATAGGGCTCAAGTTTTAAAATGCTTCCAAAATTTTGGGGAAAAGAATCTGTGCTGGCTTTCACGTTAATTAAATAACCGGCAGATAAACTAACTTTGCCTCTTATTGTTCAAGTGGAAGAATTACACGTGTAGAGTTAAAGAGAGTTGAGGCCTTAGCCAGTGAGTACATACTTGGTTACCTTTATGTCATTGTCATGATTCCTTTGTCCTGTCTTTTTTACTCTCTCCCCCAGGACAGCTCCTTCCACAAACAACCTCAGGAAAGAACACCTCTTCCTAGATAAAAGAACGGAGTTGGTTTTTTTTTTTACCCCGATTCTAAATTGTCAGCCTCTGGCACCGATCCCTCTATGGTTCAGCAAATAAAGTACTGGAGTGAGTCTCAGGAAACCTGGTTTCTATTTCTGGTTCTGGTAGGTGGCATGGAAAAGTTAATCAACTTCTGTGCCTATTTCCATTCTGACCTTTGTGTGCTTAATTTTTTTTTCTCTCTTTGGGGCTGGAGTTGTCAAAATGGAGCCACAGCCTTGGCTGGGATGTCTATGTGCTACTGAGATACAAATAATACCGGTCATAATCCAAGATATGCTTCAGAGAGCTGTTTGTTCTTTACTCATTGCTAGATACTTCCCCGCTCAGGAGAAAGGAGTGTCTGGCTCTATTTTTCCTCATTGGCTAGAGAGAGACATTCCAAAAGCCTGAGCTTGAATTGGTTCAGTCTTTGCAGGTTAGTCTAACTTGCCTAGGCTGAATCAGTTTGTAACTGTGGAAACATCCCCTCTGGACTGAGAAAATGCAGGCACATGTCTGCAGTGGCTCAGGCTAGAAGCTGGGGGGGCACTAGGAAAGCCCTCCCTTCCCTTCCACAGTGCTGAGCTGAGGGGGGCATGGGCAGGCCCCAGCAGGATGCTTTGATTAGGGAGGGGTCCCCCGCCTCCCTTCTGACCAGCCCAGCAGGGAATTGATAACACAGTGTTTATCACCCTGAACTCAGTGTTTATCACCCCATTAAGAAAAGAACAGCGGGACACTACCAGCTACCTGTTGATTCTGCCTTTGTTCCGTCTGCCACAGCACGGACCAAGGCAGCACATAGTCTGCTAACTAATGGTGAGAGGTGTCTGTGTAAGGCAGAGGGGATGGGGAGGGGAGCAGGGCAGCAGGGGGAAGCCAGGCAGATGCCTGCAGTCTCTGCTGAGCTCTGGCCAGGGAGCAGAGGAGAGGGGCCAGATCTGCTGCGGAGCAGAAAGCCCAGAGAGCATGCCAGGATTCTGGGGGAGTCTGGTTTAACTTAAAACAGCAAGGGGTATGGGACAGATATTGCATACACTGGTTTGACCCAAATTAGCTACGTCTGATACTACATTCAACCAGATTTATTTCAAACTGGTTTCAGTCATTTTCAAACTGGTTTATGTGCGCTGAATATCTGTTCTGTTGCAGGTTTAAACCAGTTTCTGATGACTCAAAATTGTTTATGTCTAATGTCTGTCCCTAGTCATTAAGTGAATTCCTCTGAGCCCATTGTCACTTTCCTGTGTAATATGAATTTTCATTTCTACCTGGGAGAAGTTTTACAATCTTTGCACTCTCCTATGACTGAGGAAGGGTGCGTGTGACTGAAAGCTTGCAAATAAAGAATTTTTTTTTTGCAACTATCTAGTTGATCTAATAAAAAATATCACCTCCCCAAGAGTTCTGATTACTTTTGCCTGCAGAGCAACATGGCTACAACCTGTATTCCTTATCACCTTCCTTGCAATTTTCCCTAGCTAATTAAAGGTTTTCCCATCCATATATGGCTAGCTTGGTTACTGCATCCTGGTTTCCCTCAACAGTGGGAGAGGAGGGAATGTTGTGGCTGACATCATCTCTGGCCTATCCATCCAAATTGACCATGCGCCCATTTACAGCTGGGTTAACTAGAGGCCACTTTCAGCACCATCCAGAATGAGACTTGGACTCACACCCCAGGTCTAAAGCAAAGGAACCTTAATCACCCTACCACTACGCTTCTTTCAGTTTATCAGGATATCTAAAAACTGAGCAGTTTGCTTTGCTGCAATCTCTTTGAATCATGGGGACAGGCTACATGGAAAATCAGGAGCTTTTATACACACACACACACACACACACACACACACACACACACACACACACGTGTATTTTTCTGTAGTACAGTTTTACCAGGAGCAAGGTCCCTTGATACAGTAAGTGCCAGATCCAGAGCCTACTGAAGACAGTCGAAAGACTCTCCATTGACTTCCTTGGGCTTTGGATCAGACCCAAGATGTTCGAATGGATGGTGGCAGGTAAGGATCCTTTGTCAGCACAACCGGGTAACGCTGACCATGTTTTACCCTGTTTAACCTCCTCTGGATTTCCTCTCCCACTTCGCTTTCCCCTTGGAGTGACTGCTACTCCAAAGAGTCACCCTTTGATTAGGTCATGGAAATCCAGATGTAACACTGCTTCCTGCTGCAATGGACAGCCCTGTCAGCACCTTCATTAGATGAATCATGGTTCTCAAGAACGGGCCCTGTTCTGAACTCTTAGCCTCCCGTGCTTTCGCCCAGGACTCCTCCTCTGTACCCTGATGGAAGTTTAGACTGCAATAATTAGATGAAGTTATGACCCTTCATTTACCCTGTCCCTTTATAGCTCAACTTATTAGGTATGCCAAAAGGCTGTGGGAAACCCCAGTGGACACATAATTTGCAATAAGCTTGTATATTTTCATCCACAAAGAATCACATGCCAACTGCTTTCAGGCTTGATTGAAACTAAGCAGAAGATTTCCAGCCCTAGTAAATTAAACCCCAATCAGTCTCTCCTTTTTGGGTTTGGTTTTATTTTATTTTATTTTGCAATATTTACTCAGCAAGGAAAGCTTTGCCCATGATCATAAACTATGTGAAGGCAACAGATATTAGACTAGATCTTATTTCCTCTCCTCTTTGTGATATTTGTCCCTTGGAGCAAACAAGCCTGAAGACAACAAGTGATTGTTATAGCTCAGCTCAGTGTGAAAAAGGACTTTCTTTTCCTTCCTTGCTTCAGAATAAGCGGATCCATTCTTGCCTGCCTGGGCTGTGAGACTCATGACTGGTTGTAGACGGGATTCACAGTTACCCTTTGGAGACAACTTCAATTCTCCAGGTTTGTTACGAGCAAGCTTTAAATGTTGTGCTTTCTCCCATTTACCTTTGTTGTTCTTCCTACTCTCCATTTGTTCTTAACAGCTCAGAAAATGCACCGGGAACAGGGATTTATCTATGTGCTGGCAGCAAACCTGCAGTATGGGGAAACCACTTGAGAGAGTGAGAAAAGGGTAGGACATTCCCAGAATAGCTCCAACTTGGTTTTCCCTGACTTGAACTTTGCAAAGCTCAGAAGAAGCCACTGAAACCTCTAAACATGACTTTAAATAGCTTTACATATACCTAAAAATGTACCCAGAAATATCAGAGTTATCAGACATAATTAGGCCTTCATCCACTGAAATATTTCCACAATGACTGTTAACAGACATTGCAGAAATATGTGCAAGAAGCCCTGCAGTTCATAGATGTGGGCTAATTTGACCACATGAAAATCCTAACACCTAAAAGTCTTTGGCTTCAGCTGTTAAATATAGAAGTTTGCATCCCTTCCAAAACATTTGTGATTATTATAGCCCTGAGTATTCTTGTTATCTAAAGCAACATCTAATGCCTCTTTGAGCCTTGCAAAACTCTTGAGATAAGGGATGGGATGGAAGAGAGGATGAAATGGTAATGACTTTGCAAAGACCGTGTCAGACCCTTCTATTATGGCTGGGCAGTAGAGAGGATAACAGATAATATTACTATTTGCTAAGTTGTTTCTTCAGTTCAGCTGTTATCAGTCAGTGCTTTAGTATCAAAGAGCCAGGTTAGGGACAGACATTACACATAAACTGGTTTAAGTGATCAGAAACTGGCTTAAACCTGTAACAGGACAGATGTTTAGTGCATATCAGCTGGTTTTAAAATGGCAGAAACCAGTTTGAGATAAACCTGGCTGATTGTAGTATCAGACTTAACTGATTTGGGTCAAACCAGTTTATGCAATGTCTGTCCCAGACCCCTTTCTGGGGTAACGTAAATGAGAGTCCCCCAGCATCCCAGATGCTTTGCAGCTCTGGGCAGGGCTCTCTGCTTCACAGCAGGGATGGCCCCACCGCTCTGCTCCCTGGCTGGAGCTCAGGCAGAGACTGCAGGTACAGCAGGGTCTGCCTGGCTTGCTCTTGCCCTCTCCTGCCCCTGCTCAAGCAGGGATTCCCCCCTTCCCTCTCCCACAGCATGAACTATAGCCAGCATGTGGTATGCTAGCTAATGCCAAGAGGTGTCTGTGTAAGGCAGACAGGACAAAGGCAGACAGGACATGTCCGCTTAGGGCTTTTTGGAGTTAATCAATAGGTCAGCTGGTAATATTCCTCTATTCTTTCCTGGGAAAAAGCTGGGTTACTCCCTGTGTTACTAAATGCTGTGTAACTCCCTGTGTAACTAAATGCTGGCTTCCTTGCTGGTCACGAGCAGTGAAGGAGGGGAACCCCTCCCTAATCAAAGCATCCTGCTGGGCCTGGCCATGCCCCCTCCTCCCTGCTCAGCAGTGTAGAAGGGAAGGGAGGGCTGCTCTAGTACTCCTGGCTTCTAGCCTGAGCCACTGCAGGCATGTGCCTGCATTTCTTCAGTCCAGAGGGGATGTTTGTGCAGTTACAAACTGGTTCAGCCTAGCCTGGTTAGACTAATCTGCAAAGACTGAATCAATTCAGGCTCAGGCTTTTTGAATGTCTGAAACCTAGCCCCAAGGTTCAAATCTGGCTGATGACCTAGGGTGGGGCTTGTTACAAAGATCAGTGAGCAAGTCAGAGAACTTGGTCTAATGTAGGATGTTACACTATAAAGGTAGACAGGACAGTGGGATGAAACTGCAGGGGAGAAAAAAAGATATGAAGGAAAGAAGGCAGAGGCTGTGTGGAGCAAGGGGTAATAGAAAGTCTAATGCAGCAGGTTTGGGCTATTTAAATAGAGGCACAGACCTGTTCCTCTCTTATGCAATTGAACTGCAAAATCTATTATGAGTCCCTTGTATTGACTTTTGCCAACAGCCATGTGAAGAAAACAGAGATAAGCTATCAGAGTTTAGTTTTTACTTCCTGCAGGGGTACCTGGGCAGTTACCACAGAACAGCCGGCACACAAACAGGAAAGAGCTTTGCAGAAACTGGGGTCAGAGGCTATTTTCACCATCAAGATCATTTAGGACCAAAAAGCCTGATGCATGGAGAGAGGGAGGGAGCATCCTCACAGAAGCAGTGGCAGAAGGTATGCCTGCTGGGCTTGAACTTCATCAAAACAAATTTAGTCTAAATATCAGAAAAGGTGCCAGAGCTATAGGACAGTGGAGTAAGCTGCCTAGGGAGGTGGTGGAACCTCTTTCATTGGAGGTTTTAAAAAAGAGGCTGGATAAGCATTTGACAAGGATAGGTTAGAAATAGCATTCCTGTCTTCCTGTCTCATTGGATAAGATGGCCCTTGGGCTAGGGACACATAAACTGGTATAAGTGACCAGAAACCAATTCAAATCTGTAACACAACAGAAGTTCAGTGCACATCAACCACTTTCAAATTGTCCAAATCCAGTTTAAGATAAACCGGGATGGATGTAGTATCAGACTGAACTGATTTAGGTTAAATCAGTGTATTGAACTGCTGTCCCAGATCCCTTCCAGACAAGTTAATTTACAGCCCCGCAGCAACCCAGGATGCTTTGCACCTCGTGCACAAGCCCCACCCCGCTTGCAGAGTGGGCAGGCTAGCCTTGGCTCAAGCTGTCTGCTCCAGCTGAGCAGGGAGGCATGCTCTAGTGCCTCCCAGCTTCTAGCCTGCGCCATTGCAGGCATGTGGCTGCATTTCTGGAATCAAAAGTGAATGTCTGTTCCTTTGCTTATTGGTTCAATCTATACAACTTAGACTAACCTGTCAAGATTTAATTAATTCAGCCTCAGGCATTTTGACAGTCTGTTTTCAGCCTTGAAGTCCCTTCCAAGCCTATGGTTTTACACTTGTGAAGGAAAATCTGATAAACTACTAAGAAAAGAATGTGACTCAGAAGAAGGAAGATTAGTGAGACTATGGGAAATGGGGTTGAAGAGGAGCATGAGACAGGATTTACACTCTTGTGAGTATTAGTGTGTGAAATGACAGTTCCCTATAAGAGGGACCCACTGCTTGTGTAAGCATTTACTTGTATATATGTCCATATTATATGTGTGCATGTACACACATACCTATATTGTTATAGACATGCATATTATACCTGCGAGCCCAGTTTTGCTTCATTGAAGTCAGTGGTAGTTTTGGCATCGTATTCAATGGGAGAAGATCAAACTCCTGGTCTTTTTGATACCCCTTTTTTCATCCATGCCACATCATTGACAACAGCAGTCATAACTTCCTGCCAGTGACAATTCAATGAATGCGATGAATGCCTACAGGAGCAGGGAGAGCAGAAAAGCATGGCACTCATACTCGCTGTTAAACTATAAATAAAGGTGAAGAAAAGTTAAATTGAGAGTGAGACTAGCTTTCTTGCTGCTGCAGTAGCAGTCATAGGGCTAGAAGGAGATAGCTGGATTGCTCAAGGATGATAGCTTTGCCAGTGACAGGTTTTAGTTGTTGTTGTAACATTTTGCAGATGCACTTTCTGGTATTCGACATAATCGAGACAGACGTAAAAGTTATTCTTCTTTTCATCTTTTTCATTGTCAGACGTAAAGATATTTTTACCACGCTTTGTTTAACCACCTGTCTTTGATGTTGGGTGTATTGACATTTCTTTACCATGAAAGCAGTGGTTTTGCTGTTTAAACATCAGAAGAGAAACTTCCATGTATTCTAAGCCTAAGAACACAAAGAAACATGGGGATGAGACATAATCACACAAGAACAATACTTTTTAAACACACACTCACTGTTACTATTATTATTATTACTATTAATGATAATAATGATATTGATATTATTATTTTGCACATTCTTATCATTGCATTGGCTGTTTAAATAAGAACATCCTAAATTAGAGTGATTCATTATTTTTATGAATATTATTATTATCAAAATAAATAAGACTTTTTGAAGTGAAATAAACCTTCAGTTTCAGGCTGGATCCCATAAACACACTATTAATTTTTCCATAGGAAATTTTTCTTTTTCTTTTAGAAAAAAACATTAATTTTTGCCAAAAAGAGAAAAAAAATCAGCTTTTGGAAAAACAAAAGTCAGTTATCTTTTTTTTTTTATGGAAAAGCCAGACAATATTAATGGTAATTCAAAATGTTGGCAGATTTTTTTTGTGCTGAAGACATTTTGTCAAAAAAAGTCAAATAAAATATTTTCCACCATCTCTAACTTTGGGTTTCAATGCTTACTGTGGGGTGAGGAGGTTGGGGTAGATCCGTGATTCTTAGCCATGGTGCTGTGTCACCTCGGGGTGCCTTGAGATGCTTTCAAAGGTGCCACGGGAAACTACACAATGTTAGCACTGTTTGGTGTGCAAACATGATTTACATGATAAACCCAGAGACTTCACACAGGAATCCACAGTGTTAAAAACATTTTCACCTGTTGTGGGCTTACTGAGTTCTTGGCAACAGAAAAATTGCTCTACTATTTTTCTGTAGTCAAAAAAACAAATGAAAATGAAGACCTGGCATTTTCTGAGGGGTGCCTGGAGTCTATCCAGGGGTGCCTCAGGTCTAACAAGGTTGAGAACCACTGTAGATTATCCCACAGATCTTAAACTCAGGGGTCCTCACAACTTCTGCAGGAGCATCTAGGTACCAGCCACTGCCAGAGACAGGAACTGGACAAATTACTTCTTGGTTTTAATCCTGTTGAACTCTGGCAAACTTTGTTCACCTTTACATGACATGGACAGGATGCAAATACACAGACTGGTCGGTGATTAAAGTGCATGGACCTAGGGGGCTGCAGCCAGGGATAGGAGGGGGAGATGTGGGACAGCACTGCTGACCCTCCAGGAGGAGAGGTGGGGAAACCACTCTTCTGCTTTAGAAGCCAGGGAGCTGCATTGCCTCACTTTTCACTTCACTTTAAGACCTGGGCCTTACTCTTTGCTACCTGAGGCCCACTGACTAGTTCCCCATGTGTCCTTCAGTGGGTCTGCTCACACAGTAGGGGCTTTCTCTGCTTGCACGGAGCTGATGCATTGCTAAGCAGCAAAATGAACCTGCTCCTGTCCTAATTGAATATCCTGTGGCTCCTTCCCTCATGTCATCCCCTTTATTTGCTTCCTCAAGGCATAAGTCCCAGGTCAGCTCCTTCCCCTTGTAGCCAGTCCTCTTGTTCTCCACCTCCCCATGCCTCATCCCTTTCTCTGTTCTAAATCTAGTGAGAAGCATCTAATTAGAGGTGCCCTAATGACCTCTCCTGCCTTGGCCTGGGGCAGATCCAGACCTATTGTGTAAAGTCTTTATGGATATGGGTGACTGTGCCACCTTAGTCCGGGGGGGGGGGCACGTGTCCCCCCTGCAACCAGTTTTGCTGTCCAGGGGGGAGCCCCCACGGCTGATCTCACTGCCTGGGGTGGGGGGTCCCCCCGTGGCAGATCTTGCTGCCCAGGGGGAGTTCCCTCAAGGCTGATCACTACAGCCTCTTCCAGGAGTGGCTGCGGCCACTTCTGGGAGTGGCTGCAGCAATAGGCTGGTGCTTGCAGAGGGGGCACCGGCGCTCCCACCTGCCCCCACCCATCACCTAAGCAGTGAGCATGGCTAACCAGGGGGTGCACCGGCACTCTTAGGGGGTGCACTTGCACCCCCGTGCACCCCCTACACATCACCACTGCTTATGGAGTACCACTGCCCTGTCTCCCTGCTCTAAAAGCCTTCACCTCCAGCCAAGAGGCCATGGGTGTGTCTGGGAGGTGGAGGTCTGTAGGATCCCAAAAGAAGATGGCACTGGCTCCCTCATGGCTTTTTCTGTTCCCAAGAGACATGGGCTTTCAAATGGCACTGATGTCTTTACTGTGAGATCCAAGGCCACTGACAAGAGTCTACTCACATCGCTACCAAATATCTGTTTGGCTGGGGCAGTCCGGATGTGAGAAGTGCTGTCCTGACCCCCTGGGAAATATAAAATGTGTGATTTTGTCCCAATTTAAATGTTTGGCTTGGAAAAAAAACATATATATGGTATGGCCTATAGCACCCCAGCACAGAGCCAGGCAGCACCATACTGAGGCACTATAGATGCTCCAGTTGAGGCTACTATAACTTTGGTAGCTTTACTGCTGCTGGCCTTGCCTGATATCTGGGCTACAGACAGACATGCAAAAAGCCTGAGCCTGAATTGATTCAATCTTTACAGGCTAGTCTAATCCGGCTAAGCTAAACCAGTTTGTAACTGCACAAATATCCCAGACATGCAGGCACATGCCTGCAGTGGCTCAGGCTAGAAGCTGGGGGGTGCTAGAGCATCCCTCTCTTCTTTTCCACAGTGCTGAGCTGTGGCCAGGCCAGGGCAGTAGGCTCTGATTAGAGAGGGATTTCCTGCCCCCCGCCCCCCCTCGCTGAGCCAGCAGGGGCTTACACAGCATTTATCACCATGTCACCAAAACAAACGGATCTCTCATTAGTTCAAGCTCTTCTTAAGCAACTTGTTCCAAGGAAGAAGGGACATTATCAACTACCTGTTGATTAGCTCCAAAGAGCCCTAAGCCTGTCCTGTCTCCCTTTGTCTGGTCTCCCACAGCATGGACCGGGAAGCCAGGCAGACACCTGCAGTCTCTGCCAGAGCTCCAGCCAGGGAGCGGGGGTGGGGGCAGCCCTGCTGTGGAACAGAGAGAGCCACCCAGCCCAGAGAACATGCCGGGATGCTGGGGGAGTCTGGTTTAACTTAAACCAGCAAGGGGTCTGGGACAGACATTGCATAAATTGGTTTGACCCAAATCAGTTAAGTCTGATACTACATTCAACCAGGTTTATTTCAAACAGGTTTCACCCATTTTCAAGCTGGTTTAGGTACACTGAACATCTGCTCTGTTACAGGTTTAAATCAGTTTCTGATCACTTAAACTGGTTTACGTGTAATGTCTGTCCCTAGCCATGAAGCCTCAGCTGCCTCTGCTACTTCACTTGATTGTTCAGAAAATAGTTTGTGGGATTCTCAGAGAACAGCATCCTTCTCACATCCTCACCAGGTCTCACAAAGTGCCAGGCTGTCCTAGTAGGTGGTAGAGGGGAGCCATTTTGTTGAACTGTTCCTGTATTACCCTCACGTTCATTTTCATTTACTCCTAGGTGCAGTTCAAGGTGTTGGTCCTCAGTGATAAAGCTGCATTTGGTGTGAGACCAGTGCACTCTAAGGACTGCTTTTCTTTTTACGGACCACTGGGACTAGCAGTGGCTGGTCTAAGGAGAGGTGATAGGACTTTGCATAACTGAACCTGTCATTTGAATGAAAGAGGAAAGATGTGTAAGCTAATCTGATTTTTAGAATTTGGAAACCGTTATTATTATTAGTAGTAGTAGTATTTACTTCATGCCTCCAAATAATGCTATGAGATTTGTAATACTACAAATACCTCTTTGCATGGAATTTCTGATTCAGGCAGATCAGTAGGTGCAGACAACATCAAATTCTACCTGTCTCAGTCATGAAACAGCACCGTACTCCATGACTAGCTCCACCATGCAATTCAGGGTCTCTGATTCAGCAAATCACTTGAGGGCATGTTTAATAGCAAACATGTGAGTAGTCCAACTGAAGTCAGTCTGACTGCCCATGTGTATAATGCTAAGCACCTGGAGTAAGATATGCGAGGCAGACAGATTCTAGCCCTTTGTGGGTAATGTTATTCCCATAAGATTCAAACCTAATCCCCAAATCAAATAAATTTAGGTTGCTGTATGCTTCTAGAACCATAAATGGAAAGTACTTGGAATTGCTACCAGAGCTAGTCAACAAAACAAAACAAAACAACCCCTATCCTCCAAAACAACCCCCCCACAAAATCAGCCATTTTTCTGTCACAAATAACATGCTTTATGGGGCACTTGAAATGGCATCTCTTACACCCATATAACAACACAAACTACCAAGCTCTAGCCTTACTTTTAGGCATTGTTGATTGTTTCTCTTCCCATCTCATCTTCTGGAGTGCTTTCACTTTGCATGTATGATACAATTTTAGCAGCTCAAAGCAGTTGGCCTTAGGGTTGTTGGGGCCCTGGGCAAGAGAGTCATTTGGGGTCCCTTAGAGGCTTAATTTTGATGACCTATAAGCAAGTTGGACATTTGTTGCAAAATTTTAGGCCTCTTAAAGTGTGGGGCCTTGGGCGATTGCTGTTTGCCCTCCCCTAAGGCCACCACTGCTCAAAGAAGTTCTGAGGGCAGTGTGTCTACAAGTGCCATTAATGTGCAGTAATAAACTCCAGAGTTTATTGCTCCCGGGCATACCATTTACATATGTGCCCAGACTGCAGCACATTGAGCTGACTGGGCTGAGCAGCAGAGGATGTCTTGCCTCCATCCTCAGTGCTTGGCCTACCTGCATCATTGGCCTGATAGGGAATCTTGTCCCTGTTCCCTTCTCTACAGGCAGAGCAGCTGGCCAAATACGAGGGCATTAGCAAGCAGCATTGTTTCAATGGCTGCAATATGATTGACTTTGCCCACCATGGAGAAAGAGGGGAGGTGGAAAGGGTTTCTGACTCTCAGGGTCACAACTGCTTCTCTGAGGTGGAGAAGTTATACCCCATCCCTCATGCAGGCTTAATTTAAACCAGCAAGTGTAAAACGATAAGGACAGGTACTTTGTCTATACTTTCTGGGGCCTATAAATGATAGTAATCGTAATAATAACTATTTACAGTAGACACACTGGGGCCCAGAAACACCAATATTCTTGTGTCTACGGCTATTTGTGTCACCGGTTATCTCCCTCAATGCCTTCCCATTCTATCTGTTCAGAAACCCCATGCTGGAAATGCAACTGCTGTCTCTAGGGATTCAATGAAACAGGCTGAGCTGAATGGTCTCTGATCTCAGCGGAGAGGACGGCCCTGATACATCTGCTCTGAAATTCTTTTGGCAAAAATATTCTCTGCCTAGCCCTGTCTTTAATATTCTTCATCTGGAGAAAGTTAAAGAAAGCCCGAACCTCTCCTGAACACAAGAATGTATTTAGCAGTTTATCAGCAGGTCAACATTAATTTCTTCACGAGGAAGTAATATGTCCCACATACGCTAACCATTTTCTTTCCATGATTTGAACTGTGATTGGACTGGGCTCTATTGTGGGCTTCAGAGTTGGTTCCTGTGTTTGCAAGTAGTTGACAGATCCTTATTTGAACATATCCATAATGATTTTTTCCCCTCCACGGGAATGAGAGACAAGTTGTTTTTCATCAACAAAGAAGTAGAATTTGTAAATACTAATTTTTCCAGGCACCAGTCGTCATTTTCAATGGCCCGGATCCTCAAAGGTTTTTAAGTGTTTAAATGCCTTTGAGGATTTGAGCCTGGATTTGTCCTGCACCTGGCACAAGATGTTGTTTGAATACTAGGTAATACTGTAACATAGATACTAGTTTATAATTTACAACCTGCTGATAAACTTATGGCAAACCACTACGAGTTACTGATATAACTGTTATAGTCTAATGGTGTCAAAGTAGAGAGAGGTATGAATAATTATGAGACTCTGAATTCAAAGTTCCCCAAAGTCTGAGGAGAATTGGGTTTCACACAAATTCAAATAAAGATAAAACACCCTTAAAAGGCAGCAGGAAGTCATTTGGTCATGTGAAGTATCAGGCCAGATTTGACATCCAGAGGAGCTTTAATTGACTGCAGTACCCATTGGATCAGGCACACAGGACACTAGATGTGCAAGAAACCCCTTGGGTCACCTACTTCACTACTTACCGATGAAAGGTTGCTCTCTGCAGTGCTTCTTCTAGTATCTGTTGTTTAGTTTTAAATATCTCCAATGATGCAGCTTCCAGCCATCACCTGCTTACAATGCCCCTCTGCTGTCTACATTGGACAGGTAGGGAGATCTCTTTGGCTAGGTACAGACAGTCAAAAAACCCGAGGCTGAATCGATTTAGTCTTTGCAGGTTAGTCTAAGCTGCGAAGATTAAACTGAGAAACAGCTGGACACACATTCACTTTTGATTCAGGAAATGCTACTACATGCCTGCAGTGGCTCAGGCCAGAAGTCAGGCGGGGGGAAGGGGCACTACAGCATGGCTCTCTGGCATGTAGCCAGCATGAGCTGTGGGTTTACTTCCTCTTCCTGCTGCCTCTGAGGTCTCTGGGATTTGCAGTCTAGACTCACAGCAGCAGGACTCTGCAGGTTACTCAGTACTTCCTCTTCCAGGTGCCTCTGTGATTTATCGTCCACAGTTGCAGCCAGCAGTAACTTTTAGTATGTTTAGCAGGGCAAAAAAAGGGCAGGGCAGCTCTGCACTTGGGGGAAGGTGGGTTTAGGACCCCACCAAACCCCAGCTGGGATTTGCCTGGGGTGCAGTTTCTTCCTCTGCCCCCCCCCCCAACCTTTCTCTGCTAGAGCAGACAGCACAGCCCAGCCCAGCCCAGGGCTGGAAAGCATGCTGGGATGCTGGGGGACTGTGATTTAACTTGAACCAGGAAGGGGGCTGGGACAGAAGTTTCATAAACCAGTTTGAGCCAAATCAAGTAAGTCTAATACTACATTCAACCAGGTTTATCTTATAGTTTCAGCCATTTTGAAAATGGCTCATGGGCATTGAGCCTCTGTTCTGTTACAGGTTGAAACCAGTTTCTGATCACTTAAACCAGTTTATGTGTAACTTCTGTCCCTAGCGCTGACGTAAGAATGAATGAACACCAATGACATCAACTACAGAAAGACTCAAAAGTCTGTGTCAGAACCCTTCTACCCCCCTGGACATCTATTGCTGACCTCAGGACTGCTGCTCCTAGGCCAAAAAGTGTTAAAACCCAGTTTGAATGGCAAATTGCGGAACAAGAAATCACCTGCAAACTGTGTTCAGTATAGTTTATAGAAGGACTCTGGATTCTTATCTCTTTACCTGGATACTTAGCCTGAGACCTGGGTTGTAATTCCAATACTGGTGCTTGCCAGCCCAACCCAGCCCAGCCCCTGGCTTGTTTAAGAGCACGCAGCAACTGCTGCAGCTTCCTTAGCCTGACGAAGGGTTTTTGAACCCGAAAGCTTGCTTAATAACTATTCTCCAACCATTTGGGTTGGTCTAATAAAAGATATCAAATTCACCCAAGGAACCTTGTCTACTTGCTTTGTGACTTTCATCCTTTGGTGCCTCCATTTCCTCCTATTTGATGGGGAGGATGTCACTAAATGTCCCTCTGTATATGAGGAAGTTCTAGCAAGGAGCTGGCAGGGGAAACAACCTAACTGAGACAGAAACTATAGAGAATCAAGATAAGTAGTATGATGAACAGGTTCCTGGGGGCAGAGGCAGGGAGTCTAAAGCAAGCAAACCCAAGTACTTTGCAAAGGGATTTGTCCCTGGAACTCTTCCAGTTTGGAGAGCCTGAGGGATCTTCTTATTTGTATTTATTTATTTTTCTGAAGGTTTAACTCTTCCTTTAATTACTGTTTTCAAAGGGAACTGGAAAGGATTGTTTACTGTGCAAATGACTGGCCTGGGAGAGCCTTGAATTATCCATTTGCCTGGGGCTGAGCTGGCCTTTTGTGGAAGGAGCAACTTTGTTTGCCTGTGCAGGAGAGAGAATGGTGTTTGTAAGAGCTGTGCAAATGTTCGATTCGGGGGGATGGAGCACCTGCCCCACCAGCTGAACGGTGAGGAATGTACGTGGAAGGAATGAAGCTTTTTATTGCTCAGTGTTTAATACAAGCAATATGCAAGGATCAAGCATGATCCTTTTATTATAGAATCATAGAAAATGAGGGCTGGAAGGGACCTCAGGGGGTCACATCTAGTCCAACCCCCTGCTCAAAGCAGGACTAGCCCCGACTACATCATCCCAGCCAAGGCTTTTTCTAGCCAGGTCTTCAAGGATGGACAGTCCACCACCTCTCTGGGTAACCTGCTCCAGTGTTATACTACTCGTCTAGTGAGAATTTTTCCTAATATCCAACCTCAACTTCCCTTACTGCAACTTAAGATCATTGTTCCTTGTTCTGTCATCTGCCACCGCTGAGAACAGTCCAGCTCCACCCTCTTTTAAACCCCCCTGCAGGGAGTTGAAGGCTGCTATTAAATTCCCCGTCAGTCTTTCCTTCTCCAGACTAAGTAAGCCCAGTTCCCTCAGCCTTTTCTCATAAGTCATGTCCCCCAGCCCCTCAACCATTTTGTTGCCTTCTGCTGGACTCTCTCCAATTTGTCCACATCCTTTCTGTAGCGGGGGCCCAAAGCTCCACAGTATTCACATGTGGCCTCCCCAGTGCTGAATGGAGGGGAAGAATCACTTCCCTCAATCTACTGGTAATGGTCCTATTTTTTCAGCCCAGGATGCTGGTAGCCTTCTCCACAACAACTGCACACTGTTAGCTCATGTTCGCCTTTCTGTCCACTGTCACCTCCAGGTCATTTTCTGCAGAGCTGTTGCTTAGCCAGTTGGTCCCCAGCTTGCACCAGCGCATGGGATTGTTCTGTCCTAAGTGCAGGACTTTACACTTGTCCTCACTGAACCTCAAGAGATTTCTTTTGGTTCAATCCTCTAATTTGTTGAGGTCTCTCTGAATCCTAGCTCTACCTTCCAGCAAATCTACTACTCCCCCAGGTTGGTGTCATCTGCAGATTTGCTGTGGGTGCACTCCATCCCATCTTCTAGGTCATTGATGAAGATACAAAACCAGCCCCAGGACTGACCCCTGGGGCATGCCTGTTGATACTAGCTGTTGCCAAAAAGGATGCAGCCTCTGTAGACCTCAGGAGGAGAAGTGGGTGCAGGATTCAGCCCGAAGTCTATACTAGGCTTGAGCGATAGATGGCAACTTTCCTTCATCTGCTTGCAAAGAGTTAGCCTGGACTTAGCACAGTGCTAAAATGTGCATGTTTTGAGGACCTAGTAAGACTGTGCTGTCATTGCTATCTGGGGAGAAGGAGGGCAGAGTAGTTGTGAAATGTGGCCACACCAAAATAGTGCTTCTATTCACAGCTTTTCATTAGTTGAAAGGGCATGTGCAAGAAGCAAGGCAGTGGGAAGCCAGGCCCAGGCTCTTAATACTCTCTGATTTGGACCTTGTAGGCTAGTGTGAACGTGGAGAACCCCAGCTCCAGCTCAGGGCCCTGCACTATTGTGAAACAAAACCAAATACCTTCTTATGTCACGGCTACTTGTGCCTCATGTAGAGCAGGATAGCATCATGGCAGGTACCAAAGCATGGCCTTCCTACTCACCGGATCCCAGAAATAAGGCAGGTGGTTGACTTAGAGCAGCCCTGAGTGTGCACCAATACACCCATGGCAGAGAGCAGCTCTGAAGCCATGTGCTCAGGACCCCTTGAAGTGTCTATCTCGTTGTATTTCTGGGAGTTGGTGTGTGCAGAGTAGTAGTCAAAAGGTAGGTATGATCCATAGCAATGCTTCAAATCACGGCATGGAGGTAGTGTAAGTATGCCTTGGGCAACACACACAATTATCCTGGCCTTTTACTTTGTATGCAGGAGAATGGCCACTCACTGCTATCCGTCTAATTCTCGTGTGTGAACCTTTGGACTAAGGCAAGTAGGGATCCTAGTTCAGCCTGGCACAAAGACACTTCAGCCAATTGCAGTGGAGTTGCATTCAGCTTTACTGGGGGGGATTTTGGCCTGCTAGGCCAGATCCTAAGCTAATGCAAATCAGTGTATGTCCAGTGATTATGGAGCCAGTGATATAAACAGCTGAGGATCTAGTTTTTAGATTCACAGCAGTTACGATGGGAAAAAAAGTTATATTTTTGGGCCCTTGCTAATGCAAGATTGTTGCTTGCTATGGCTTTTTCCATTCCAGCTTTACCTGTTTCAAACAGTATTCCAGTTTCCTTCTTTTCAGCTTCTCTTGCCAGCTCTTTCTCATACAGACACATGTTGTTTCAAGCCGTGGTTGGGAAGCCAGGTGTATTCCCCACTTTAAGCTTAGCTTCCTCATTTTCAATACCAAACCCTCTTCACTGGGGGAGATGAAGGAGATAAAATTCTGCAGTAGGATATTCAGTGTTGGTTCACAGGCCCTGACAGGTAGTGTTACAAATAGCAGGTCCCTGTGAACTCTCGTGAGATCATAAATTGTAGGAAGAAGACTAAGTCATAGGAAGTGACCTATATTGATGTAAGGAAATGAGCATTTCTCTTTGAGAGGGCAGGACGCCTCCAAAACAAATACACCAGGCGTAAAACTGGGTAAAAGAAGAAGTGCGAGGTAGCATTTGTAAACGGGCATGAGTGTCAGGAACCAGCGACCGACAAACGATGTGCTGATGGATGCGTTACCTGACATCTCTGCAAGATGCCTCCTATGGCTAGGAAATGACTCTATGTTGCTGTAACTATTCCTGAAGGGATGGTTTCCTGGGAGAGATTTACAGTAAATTAATTCAGGATGTCAAATTTGAGTATTTCCACTGCACATGGACCATGTCACCAATGTTTCATCTGGTTCCCCATGTTATACTTTGACTGTGGATCTACATGGGGTCTGCTAGCCAGTGATACTCCCAATATGGGGAGTGAAATTCTGGCTATGAAGAGACTCTTCTTTATAGGAAGAGGAGTCCTCAGTCAAGGGGGAAGGTTTCTTCCCATTATCATTGTGGAGCAGCCAGGGATTAAATCTGGCTTCTTGATCTTGGGATGGAGGATGGGGTTTTGGCCCATCAGCCACTATTATTCAGATTATAGTAGCTCCTAGAGGCTCCAACCAAAACCAGAGCCCATTTTTTTCTAGGAACAGTACAAACAAACCATGATAGATGAATAATTTATAACCTGAAGGGATAAGGCAATAGGTGAAAGGGGAATGCACAAAGCTAAGCAGGGACTGCAGGATTTGGAGGCAGGAAGCACTGAAAATCTTGGACCAGCTATTACTGAAGTAGTCTGAGTTTCAATTCTGCAGATCCAAGAGATCAGGGCAGTGTGGAGGGGTAGCCAGATGTTGAGGTGGTTATTAACTTCTGCAACATGTTCCTATCTACAGCATGTCCCGTGCTTTTGTCTAAGAGCTCCAAGGGAAAGTTATACTGATATAAAGTAAGGTGTGAATTTAAATCAGTATAGTTACACTGGTATAACTTTCCAGATGGACACTTATTCTGGTATGAGAACACCTTTTTCCAGTTTAATTTATGTCACTCTGGAAAGCTTTTTAAGCTATGACTATGCCATATACTATAAATTCCCCCTGTAGATGAGCTCTTACTTAAGCTAAACAGGGTTGGGCCAGATGAATACTTGGACTGGATGCATATTTTCCCCTTAAGAGCACTTAAGTGGCTGCATTGGTGATTCGATATATAGCACAGCACAGTCTCAGTCAGTACCTCACCACTGTCCTAGATGGTGATAGGGGCACCGTGCTGCTAGAGGTACCTTCAAAAGTAATACAAAGTCAAGGTCTTGGCCTCATGTAGAGACCACAGCAGGGATGTGCATCCAAATTGGGTAACAAAATTCCTGAGCTATAAAATATTACCCCTGCAGATTCAGCTGGATCAAATCTTCTCCTTCAATCCCTGCTCTAAATGGTTACAAGATGCAGGGTGGCTGCATTGCTGTTAAACAGCTGCGGCCGTCCAGTTCCAGATGGAGGCTGCGTGTCAATGATGTGTGAAGCAATTCCTGTACGCTGTAGATAGTTTGCATCTCAGGTTGTTAAATCCGTGCTCTGCGACCTCTTAGCTGGACGGCACTGTATAAATGTTGGTGATGATTATGATGTCTCAAGACTCCCGGGGTGGCACGGCAGCTTTTCGCTTTCCCGGCCCTACTGAGCTGGCCGTCAACTGGATTGGTGACACATCCGAGAGTGAGTCACGGCACCAACGTGGTTGTTTACTCGGTATGAGATTTTAAGGCAGAACGTATCTAATTTCCTCTCTGGACCTTTCATCGTTTTGTTCCTACTTGCTACCCTGACCTCGTCGTTCTTCTGGCCTAAGTGAATTTCCATACCCCTCGTTAACACACTTTTCCCGCAAACGAGGCGGGTGCTCCTCCAACCGTACCACCCATGAAAGTTCATGACTCATCCTGAGAACTTTCCTGGCACCTTATTATGGTAAACGGCTCCCTTTATCCCCTTTGTTTCTAGCAGAAACTCTTTACTGGGTTTCAGACCGGTCTTTTAATGTGGCGCATGGTGTAGCCGGGGGTCAATGTCTGTGGGTTGCATGTTTTAGCAATCTCATGGATGATCAAAATGCCAGGAGCCAAGCATGCTGGAGATTTATATACAGTAGGCTCTCTCCAAACCAAACCATACTGAGCTTCACTTCGTTACAACTTTATTATGGCTTTACTAACCTTCAGCTAACTTTTTTTTCGTCTTCTGTTCCAGATTGGAAAAAAAAAAAAAGTGAAACAAAAAGGAACCCATGTATATATTTTTTTCTTCTTCTTTTTTTTGTGGGGAAGTCATGGTTTGGTTTTCAAAGCTGTACTTGAAAGCAAATGGCCCTTGCACTGTATGGGCCAGATTGGCAGCTGGTATAGATTAAAATAGGTTCAATGATGTCACTGAACCTGTGCTGGTTTTTACCAGCTTGAAATGCTGCTCTCATGACTTGGTTAGGCCTGCTCACAGGAGTCAAGTCATGCATTTTTAAGTGTGTGCAAGACCAAGCGTGCAAAGACCCAGGTCCTTCTTTACACCTTCTCAGATGATCCAAGAGAGAATGGAGGGGTTTGCCTAGGGCAGTGGCTCTCAACCTTCTCGGACATAAGGTAGCCCTCGGAAAATGCCAGCTCCTAGCTTTCACTCATTTTTTTAACTACAGAAAGTAATAAAATAATTCTTCTGTTGCAAAGAACTGACAAAACCCACAAGAGGCCAGAAGATTTTTGGCACTCTGGATTCCTTGTTGACATCTCTAGGTTTACCTTGTGAATCGCATGTAGGTGCTTGCACACGTAACAGTGCGAATATTGTGTGGCACCCTGAAGCACCTTGAAAAGGATCTCAGGGCACCCCAAGGTGTCGTGGCATCCTGGTTGACAATCATTAGTCCAATGAGACAGCTTCACTACAGCCACACGAGGCATTCAAAGAAAGGTTAGGTATGTTGATGGCAAGCATCCCTTCTTGTTAAGACAAGGAGGAAAGCGATGAGCGAATCGCTTCCAATTCTTTTATCCCTGATTTTGGCATCTGGGCACAACAAACATGAATCTGCAAAATATTGGTGTCATCCCCTTGGGTCAGACACAGCATCCTGAACACCTGACTCCCCGTTTGAAATCGTAACCCCGGTCACCATGCATTTTTTGCTTTTTGCATTCAGACACCGGAAAGGTGGACGTACAGCCTGAATGTGTCTTAGCCGCTGCCCTCTAAGAGCTGCTCACTGGCAAGCAGACTTGGAGGAGTGTAGGAAGGGGGTATGCTTCTGCTAAGCATCCACCAGTGCAAAGCCACACATAGACTATATGAATCTCTGCCAGCTCATAGCTTCAAGAGAACAGGCTTTGTCACTTGATTTCTAGCTCTCCGGTGTGAACAAGCACTGCGTAGCAAGACATTGCAGAAGCTGGTGGTTCGGTTTGTGTCTGGCTCTGGAGATAGGTGAAGGTGTTGTAGGGGGGGAAGGGAGTGCTTTTTATTTTCTGCAAGATCAAGGCTGCACAAATTAGCTCAAAGCTAATGGGAGGGAAGGGCAGCGGGGCAGTTTAACATTAAAAATAGAATGAGTGCTTATCTCCAGATAGCCCGCATATCAGCCAGGCAGCCAGCTTTATCCCACCCTGTAATCCGCTCTTCTAAAGGCACTTGAACACCAGCAACAGCAGCAAAAACTCCCTGTATTGAACACTTTGCCCTAGGAAATGTGAAATGTCACACAAACCTGTTTACAGCCAAGTGGAAAATGGGCCTGTGAAGCATTTCCGCCCCCCACCATTGTCCTCAGTGTTTGCCCCATTTTGTCAGCAGGTAATTATGGCAAGCGCCAAACAATTCACTTCCCTTCAGCTGTCTTGGACAAACCGAGGCTCATTGTTCCCCTCTTAATGCATATATAGATTATCTCAAGGGTAACCCCCTCCAAGAGCTCATTAATGCCATCAGAGAGATTTCACGCTGTAATCGCACTTGTGTTGGTTTAAGTCCGGCCATGTCCCGTTCTTGATGCTTTACTTCAAATCAGGTGCTGCTTTCCTTTGATGTGCTGCCAACGATACAGCAATGTGAGTCCTGCAAAGGGGACGGCAGGAAAGGACAAATGCCAGGGGGACGAGGGGTATGTGTGTCAAGGATCCTGAACCAAACCCTCACACCCGAAGGGCTTCCTATCGTGCAGAAACTCGATGGCAATGCTGTGATTGGCCCCCACATGCCCAACTCAAGTCCTCAACCTGAGCTGATTTGGGGTGGGGGTTCCCATCTGGATCCAAACATAGTAGTTCAGGCTTGTCTCGTGTGGCACACACAGGGGGAGGGACCAGCCTTACAAGAGTAGAGGGGAGCCCCCTGTTTTGGGTAGTAGGGGCTCCCCTAAATCTTTCCCCACTGAGCCAGCCCATGCCAGCTGCTGCACATGTGGCTAGGCCACTCTTCCTGATGAAACCTTGGGGACTTCCAGACCTGCAAGCACAAGTCTATTCTGCTTGAGCTCTGTAGTGCCAAAACATTACAAAGCCGCATCCTCTGGAGCCTGGGGATAGAAAGGAGGACCGACCTGCCTCTGGGTGAACAGGGTTTGGGGCAATCCCTATATGTAAGAGTCTCTGCTAGGTGGAGGGAGTTCTTCCTTGTCTACTCCATCCTAGTTAGTCCTCACCTATCCAATGCCCACCCCTTCCCCTTTCTGAGACCCCTGCCTCCAGGGATGATCTGTAGCTGGAAATGCAGAGATGCTCTGTAGCTGGAAGCAGACATTGTCTTTGAAGAATGATCAGCTGTGTCACGGTACAGCCGATCTGCTTCATTGATGGCTACAGACGTCACCGGGGCTGTTCTCTCAAGGTCAGGCCCCTGCTGCTTCACCCTCCTTTCTCCTTGCCCACCCTGCCTTCAGGTGGTTTGCCAAAGCAAGCTATAAGTTCCTCGTGTAACAAACTCCATCGAGAGAAAGAGAAAAGTAGAAACTCTGCGCTAGGCAGAGGGATACGTGGCAAGGCTAGTTTCTCCTTCCGTCCTCTTTGCTCTTATGCTGAAAATATAGATACTTACTGTGTACGAGCACCCTTGAGTATTTTTACTTTGAGGTGGTGAGCCCAGCTGGAAGAGTCTGCAGGGTTTGCTGTGAGATACCATGGTAGATGAGCTAGAGCTTAATGTTATGATATGAGGGACTATGAGCAATGTGTCCTGGCCTATGGAGCTAACTAACAGGTAACTGCAGCTTTACTAAACCCATGTGAGTGTTTAGTAAAGGTTGGGATCACTTCAGCCAGGGGCATGTTAGCTTAGGGGATCACGCCAGCCATGAAGTTGGCTTGTGGGGTTGTTCCAGCTTCAGGGTTTCATCCAGTCCTGAAAGCACATCTCATTGGGAGACATCCAGTTTGAGCTATTTGTTCAGCTCAGCTGAAAACCCAGGGGAGGTGGGTTCGATGTAAAGACTTCAGCCTCTCTGCCTTAAAGAGGGGATTTATAGAAGAGCATTTTCCTTATGAAGTTGCTCTTGGAAGTTCATCTCGCTTGCTTCCTATGGGGCTTGTAAGACTAGAAATCCCTTATCTTGTCTATAGTTAATGGGCTCCTGACATTTCCTGCTCTTCTTCCCTTCACAGTAGTGATGAGTCTGACCCGCAGCCTGCATGCTCTCGTGCTAGTGTGACAGCTTCCAGGGGGACAAGAAGAAGGGGGACTGGTGTGGCCGGATGCACGTGTGTCAACTCCTTCCCCCTCTCCCAGGCCAGAGTCCTGAACACATGTCTTGTAAAGTGCATTGTGCATTTGAGTGCTACAGAAATAGAAATGAGTGTCTGCCTGAGAGACAGAGATGCACACTCCCTCCCATTTCCTGCTGCATTCTGCTCTCCCCACCCGGTGATCCTGATTGATAAACCAGCAATACATATGGATAAGAGCTTGCATCCCAATTCTTCTCCATGGGATGCTTTTCTCTTCTAATCCCGTTCTTCCTCTACTGCCAGCCGCAATCACCTTGCCAGCACCAGACTCAGAAATACACTTCCAAGTTTACTCTTTTATAGTCTATTTAAAACTCCAGAATAAACTGCCATAGACTGGAAGGGAATAAATAAACCTTCCCCTGACCATTGCAGGCTAGGTCATTAGGATTCACAACAGGGGATGTGGTGTCCCAACTGCAGAGCATTTTGGGATTGCAGACCAGGCAGTACCAACAAGCTTGGGGCACCTGTGCTTCTTAGCAGCCAGTCCTGGGACCTAGGCCTCAGTATGGCAAAGCTGGACGTCTGAAGTTTGGACCAGATGACCACCTGAAGTCCCTTCCAACCTGAATTTTTCATGATCCTGTGATTCTAAGGCTCAAAAGTCATTGCATGGCTTTCTCTTCACTGTGCATCCCCCATCTACCTGTGCATCCCCCCATGATACTTCGGTTGGACATTTGGGGTGAAGAGGCAACACTGCCCCATGCTGGCAAGCCTATTTGCGGTGGGAGTCAGGGAGAGAGTAGACTGAGGCTGACTGTGTGGTAGCTCATTATTACTGCTCAGTAAAATTGCCTGGCACGAAGTGTGACACAACGCTCCTGCACAGTAGTGACGAGCTACTGCGCAGTGTCACCTAAAAGCCATTCGGCAATGTTACTGCACAGTAACTTGCATTTGTGCATGCAAATACTAAATTTGTGCATGCAAATACTAAATGCAGTCAGCATCTCATATAGACGTGGTCCCTGTGAAGCACTGACCTCAGCCTTATGGGAGCAAATAGCACCCAGTGTGAGCAAAGAGAGCAGAGATTGGGCAGTCCTTCAGCACATTCCTCAACTCTCTTCATTGCTAGACCTGCTGCCTCATCAATCTCCAGTTCCTAGGGGGCTGTGCCCACCTTGAGCGGGGTGTCTGAAACGGGAGGGTGATGCTTGCTGCTCCAGTGCAGGACAGAGGGTGAATTGCTTGGTGATGAGCCCCTCCCCGAACCTGACTAAAGTCTCAGGTCTGACCTGCATCCTCAAGACTTGTTCCTTCTCCCGAAAGAATGGCTGGTAGATACAGAAAACAATAATGCAACCCATCTCAGCCCTGCTCTTGCTCAGCTCCATGCCATCAGCCATACAGTCATGGGTGCCCCCATGCTGCAGGAAATACCACGGGGATAGAAAGTCTGTGCAAAGCAGGTAGACTCCCAACAAACAAGCACACATGGGTCCTTTGCAGCTGCAGAGGAAAGGGGGAAGGATTTGCTTGGCTGCAACATGCTTTCCTCCTGCACGCTCTATAAAAACATTACCAGGAGAATGCTATCAGTGGGGAGAATCGCTTGGGTCGCTTTAGAGCACTTTACATTGCAATCTTTCTTCTGGGCTTGGGACTGAGTTTCTTGTAGTGTTCACATATCCTTCCTTAATTAAAAGCAAATGTCCTCCTTAGGAAAGCTCCCCACTAACCCTGAACTTTAATAGCTGCAGAATTGCTAGAAATCGGAATAATTGGTTGCAGTCACAGAGCTCTGCATTCGGATATTGAGATGTCCTTTTCCCAGGGGGCACAGGGCACCCAGCTTTGGGCAGGTGCTTTCTAGTTAAATGGAAATCATTTGCCAAACTGCTCTCAACAATCGTCATGCCGCTGCCTGTGTCCTGCTAGGAGTCCTGCCCTCATTTGCCTATTTCTTAGCTGTGCAAGCAGTCATCTTTGTGCCTCCTCCTCCGTGGGCCATTGCACCCTCCCTGAGCAAATTGATCAGGCCCATAATTTTTCCAAGGGTTAGTCCCTCCTGCTATGGTGAAGGTGTCCTGTTCACAAGCCAATGAAGCCCATTAGGGTAGTGGAGGCAGCGCTCCACTTTTTCATTAACTTTGGCACAAAAAGGTGATGTGGTCAGCACCATGCCCCAGCCACCTTTACCCCCAGTTAGCTCCTGGTATCCATTAGAAAGTAATTTAGGTAGGCCTCAGAGTTGCACTGGAAGTAAAAATCATGAGTGGAAGCCCATCACCCTCACTCAGGATCAAATCCAGCTCCTTCTAGTTCTCTAGGTACCCACTCTATCCATTAAACTACACAGCTCTCACCTGCTAGGACAGGGGCAGGCAATTATTTCAGGTGGAGGGCCGCTTACTGAGTTTTGGCAAGCCATCAAGGGCCACGTGACAGGCAGACAGGGGCAGATAAATATTAATTTTCTAAAATTTTTAGAGGCCCCACAGGCTGGATAGACTGGTCTGGCAGGCCACATCCAGCCCATGGACCGCATTTTGCCCACCCCTGTGCTAGGATGTCCAGGGTGAAATAAGCTGACTTGCATATAAATGGCCTCCTAGGACACATTCCCATCAGCAGAAATGTGTGTTACCTGGGGACAACTAGCAGCAACACATATTTGTGCTGCTGCTAGTTGTCCCCAGGTAACACCTCTGTACGCACGGTCTGGCGCATGGCAAGTTGCCCCCAGTGGGGTAGGGGAGGCTGGGGCCAGCTCCTGGGCTGGTCCCAGCAGCCTTACCTGGGGTCCTGGGGTACCAGCAGCAGTGATCTGAGCTGGCAAAGCCTGGCTGGCAGCCAGAGCATGGCTGTGGCTAGCAAGGCTCCAGTTTCAGGCCACCATGTGCACTGCCCTGCTTTTTTCTGGCATGGGTTTTTTGACACTGGAATCTCCCGGTATCAAAAAAACCTGCCACACTGCATACTAGCAACACGGCAAAAGCCTGCATGCACGACACATGCAGTTTGCAGTGCCCCAGACAGGTCTACAGCACTGCAAACCGTGCATGCACACTTGCCTGGATACACCCCTATTGTTGGTCCCTCTCCATAGCCCTCTGCCCTCTGCCCTGGCTTTGCTCAGGGCTATGTGTTGTTGACCAAAGAGGCACCTTTTTCCAAGCAGGCACATCACCTGTAACAATGACCAAACTGCAGCAGCCCTTCATCTCAAACTTTCTACCGATGAGAAGGACGTGCATTCAATACTTGAAGGGACAGGCATGGCCAGCCGTGGTATCTGTGTGATGTGGCTGGATGTTTGAAGTTTGAAATGTGCTACAGCTTTGGGAGTCCATAAGTCACAGCGCTTGGCAGGGTGGGCACATATTTGCAGCAAATACACCACTGCCACAAATTATTAATAGCTGCCAACTGGCTTTTCAGTCATTTCACTCCTCAGAGCCCTGTATAATTGGTATGCAAATTCCCATCAGACGCTTTGATGCTTAACTTTTCTCCCTCATCTCTCACACAGCTGAGAGCTTTTTCAGAGATGGATGAAAGGTCTGCTGTAGCAAGCCGGGACAGCCAGGCCCACCCTGCTTAGCTGGAATTGTAACACTGGGCTCACTTCATAGCTGAGGGCAGAGTATTTGTGAAGGAGAGCAAAGCTGGCATCTTCTTCAAATAGAGTCCATTCACTCCCACTTTTTTTTTTTAATACCCTCTTTTAGCTCTAAAGAAATTAGAAATCTCTGAACATTTTTAGTTTTGAAACTCCACACTGAGCAGCAGAGATGAAGGTCTCCTGGCCAACAGGAGAGGGGCGTTCATAAAGCATTGGCCTGTTCAATTCCAAGGATGTGTGTCTGGATTATGCCCAGTCAGAACAAAGACAAATATGCAAAGTGTGTCAAGACAGAAATGAAAGCCCCAGCAGGTCATGACTTTTTCTGTACGGGACAGTCTGGAGATCTAAGACAGCTTTGGGATTAGCCTGCCAGCAGCAGCAGCCCATGGAAAAAGAGAAACCAACTGTTTTGCCTCTATGGTTCTTGAAAACTTGCTCCAACGCTGCAGAGTTCCCAGAACACAAGTGTGCAGACCACAACCCAGCTTGGAGGAAGGCCTTGCTAAAATTTCATATCGGAAGCCTTTAACTTCCTTCCAAGATTTTAGCCGTATGCTCATTGCAAACCTGTGGGGCAATATTTTATACAAGACATTTATACAAGCCAGGGCCATATTTCTGTTGAACAGAGGATACAATTTAACAAAGATACATTAGGATTTCTAAGGGACTGATAGAGTGCTAGGGTGTTTTTAGAGGTGCACCAATACATCGGTCCCATATCAGATCAGCACCGATATAAGGAAAATTGACAATATCAGCAATCGGATTTTTTGGGTTGATGTGGCCAATAAGGTCACTGATAAATGCCCTGGGCATGTGTGTAGCCACAGCTCAGCACTCAAGCAACCAGGAGCAAAGCGTGGCAGCATGGAAAGCAGCTGGGTCTGGCTGATAAGTCTGTTGTGAGGGAAACGGTGGGGCGGTAGGGGGGCAGATCAAGGCCCCAGCAGTGAGGGAGGGAGGGGGGGAGTGGGGCTGGGGCTGCACAACTGGGGTGGGTTGCAAGATGAAGCCACAAGCGGCTTGTCTGGAGGTTGTGGGGAGAGAGGCAGCTCCTGCTGCAGCATGCATCCCAGGAGGGCATGGGGGCATGTGCCCCTGGATCTGTGCGTGGGGCGAGGGCAGGCTGCTGTTGTGGGCTGGGTTGGGGGTGGTGTGGGGCTCTTCCTGGTGGGGGCTGAGCTTGGCTGTGCTGGGGTGGGTGGCAGCGGCCAGGGATGGAGGCTATGAGGGGGCTGCAGCAAATTTTGGGGTGGCTGCAGCCCCCCCCCCCTTAGTCCCCCTCCCAGTGCTGCTGCCACCCACCCTGAGCACAGCTCAGCCCAGCCCAGCCCCAGCCAGGAAGAGCTTGGCACTGCCCCAGCCCCAGCCCACAGTGGCAGCTCACCCTTGCCCCTCATGCAGATCTGGGGACACATGCTCCTTGTGCCCTCCCGGGGTGCATGCTATGGCAGAAGCCGCCACCCCCTCCCACAAGCCCTGGATGAGCCACTTGTAGCTCTGTCCTGCACCCTGCTCCAGCTGTGCAGTGCCTGCCCCTGCCCTAGCCCCAGCCCTACTCCCTTCCTCACCACTGGGGCCTCGATCTGCCCTCCCACACTCCTTCTCTCCTCCCTCGCCCCTTCCCCCACAACATACTTACCAGCCGGATGCTACTTTCCAAGCTGTCCGGCTGTATATTGGCAATCAGATCGGTATCGGCCAATATAGCTTGTTAAAAATTGGCCATTGATATCAGCCCAAAAATCTCTATCAATGCACCCCAAATGTTTGTTCCTTTCTCTCTTTGTCATTGTGCCTACTGCACCCATCAACATCACCATGGAAGTCTCCTTCCCTCCGCTATTGCCTACTTGCCTTCTGCTAGCTCACCCTGCCTTTATGTGGTTTGCAGAAAAAAAATCTTTTGGCTGGAGAAGGAAGAGGACATGGACTCCCAGAAAAATGGAAGCTGGAAGCTTGTGCCCTTTGGCAGCAAGCAGGAGTCTTCATCTCCACCTACAGTGGTTTGCCTGGAGAACAGATATGGAGCCCTAGCAACAGAGGAGGAGGAGCTCATTCTGTTGGTAGAAGAGGCCAGGCCAGGCATCCCCAAGGTTGGGAGGATCAAGGCCACTGCCACCAAGAGGAAGTGACAGGTGGTCATGACTGGAGACTCCCTTCTGCAGGGGATGGAGGCATCCATCTGTTGGTCTGTCCTGTTGTCTTGGAAGATCTCCTGCTTGCCTGGAGCCCGAATCTGAGAGCTTGTGGAAGGATGAGATGTCACTGAGACTTATCCAGCCTTCTGACTACCCCATGTGTGCACCAGTGATATGGCCAGGGGAGACCCTGAGCAGATCAAAAGTGACTACAGGGCTCTGGATGCAAGAGTGAAGGGGACAGAAGCTCAGGTGGTATTCTCCTCAATTCTTCCAGTCAAGGCAAAGGACCTGGGCAGGAGCAGACACATCCCGCAGATCCATGTAGGGCTGCACAGATAATGTTGCTGGCAGGGCTTTGGCTTCTTCAACCATGGGATGTTGTTCCAAGAAATAGTATTGCTAGGAAGAGATGGGATCTGCCCCACAAAGAGAGGGAAGAGCATCTTCTCAGACAGGCTAGCTAATCTAGTGAGGGGGTCTTTAAACTAGGTTTGCCGGGGGATGGAGACCAAAGCCCTGAGGTAAGCAGGGAAGTGGGCGGCCTGGAGGAAGCACAAGCAGGAAGGAGTAACAAGGCAGGCCTTTTCATTCTTCCTGAGAAAGCAGGTCAATTGACTAGTCACCTCAGGTGCCTGTACACAAATGCACGGAGCCTGGGAAAGAACCACGAAGAACTGGAAGTCCTTGCACAGTCAAGGAGCTATAACGTGATGGGAATAACAGAGACTGGGTGGGAGCTCGTATGGCTGAAGCACTATTATGGATGGGTACAAAATGTTCAGGAAGGACAGGCAGGGGAGAAGAGGAGGAGGAGTTGTATTTTATATAAAATAGGGCGCCTGCAGCACTCGGCGGATTTCCCGCCTGCCGCCGCCACTGCAGGAAGGGCCGTGAGGTGCGGTGCGCGGGACGCGCTTATGGGGGTGGGCGTGCTGCGCGTGTGTCCCTGCACGCGCACACACACCACGTGTAGAGAGAGGGACATGCACACGTGTCCGCACCATGTAGAGAAATATACACGCAGGTGTCTCTCCCTTGTAGAGAGAGACACAGTACACACGCGCTGAGTGTGCATCGGTATAGACGCGCACACGTACGCACCGTGTAGAGGGATATACACCCGCACCATGTATACACACACCTACACACCATGTAGAGAGAGGAAGAGATATACACACACACACTGTGTATATGTGTGTGTATACACACACACATGCACCATGTAGAGGTATACACACACCCATATATACACACACATCCACACCATGTAGAGAGAGGAAGAGATGTATACACACTATATGTGTGTGTGAGTGTGTATACACACACATGCACCATGTAGAGGTATACACACACCCATATATACACATACGTACACACCATGTAGAGAGAGGAAGAGATGTATACACACTATATGTGTGTGTGTATACACACACATGTACCATGTAGAGGTATACACACACCCATATATATACACACGTACACACCATGTAGAGAGAGGAAGAGATGTATACACACTATATGTGTGTGTGTGTGTGTATATACACACACACCCATATATACACACATGCACACCATGTAGAGAGAGGAAGAGATACACACTGTAAGACGGCTCAGAGCTCCAGTATGAATCTGGAGATAGGCCTGTTGAGAGTCTTGGGTTAGGGTCAGAGGGAAGAGCAGCAAGAGCGACATGGTGGCAGGGGTCTGCTCTAGACCACCAGACCAGGAGGTTGAGGTGGGTGAGGCTTTCTTCAAAAAACCAGCAGTCTGATGGGGGGCTTGAAAGGAAAGCAAGGCAAAGTCACTGAGGTGGTGGAAGAACTATTCTCCCGCTGGGAGAGTAGAAGCAGCATGAAACACACCTTGCCAAGAAAAATAGTGACTGGAAGGAAGCATCCTCCTGGTCAGATATCCTCTGCTAATTCCTGTGTAGCTCCCTATGCGGCACCCATAATAATTTAGCAGTTGCTTTCGGAAGGGTGAAACGATTGCTAATGAAGTCCATCCCTAGAAGTCAGGGGTAGGGAAACTGATAGGCACTCATAGGGATAGATGAAGGGATCAGAGACCTAGATGCTGAGATCTACTGAAATCAATAGACTAGCAAGCACTGGGTGGTATATGGGATCTGTGATGGCTTCACTGGTTGGAAACTGGAGCAGGGAAGAACAGGAAGAGGAAGCAGGCCTATATCACAGATAATACAGTGTGTGGTGATTAGGCTCTCCCTCCACCTTCCCTACATAGATCCTGATGCTTCAAGTTCTTGGTAGGACACATAAGCCCTTGGGTTTCTATGGCAGACAAGGTTCCTTGGGTGAATTTGATATCTTTTATTAGACCAACCCAAATAGTTGGAGAATAGTTATTAAGCAAGCTTTCGAGTTCAAAAACCCTTCGTCAGGCTAAGGAAGTTTCAGCAGTTGGTGTGGGTTTCTATGGGATTTTTCTGGAGGGAGCACAAATCCCACTGATTCCAAAATCCCAGTCAGCATCCAGTTTGAATGGGGCAGTTTATAAACTTTGCGACTTCTCAGCCCCTTTACTTCCAGCCTATCTGGGGATCCTGGGTGAGCGGGAAGGCTGGAAGGCTGCCCTGCCCTCCTCCTGTCCCCTCTGCCCTGCAGTTGAGAGGGGAGTGGGCAGGCAGCGAGCACGGTTTGCTGGTTTGCTCCAGTGCTCCAGCAAGCCCAGCTGAGCTGGTGTGGAGCTATGTCAGCAAAAGAGTAAGCCCAATAAGCATTGCCCCGTAGAGCAAGGTGGAAGCGGGGACTCTGACTTGGAGAGTCCCCCCTAGGCTGCTGTGTCACCAGGTGATGAGTGTCCCAAGGTCCTACTGATATCACCTGCAGCCAAGTTTGCCTTGAAGCAGTCTGTCCATCCAGTACAGCTATATGTCGTCTACTTTGTGCTGATGCCGGCTACTACTGGATAGGCGTCAGCAACAGAGCATCTAGCACCTTAGTTGCCTCTGTGTCACTCCTGGGATCCTCACTGAGAAGCAACCTCTGCCCGTGTGGTGCCAGTCCTCCCACACTAAATCCCAGAAACCAGGTCTTAGAAAGGCCTTGAATGGATGCTAATCAACACATCTGGGCCAGAGAGCCAGAGAGCATCTCTGGGCATCCTCAACACTGCTCTACAGCAGCAGCATCTCGTTCCTGGGACTTGGCTCTTGCAGACTGGGAAGGAAAGAGTAGGTATGCTTCTCAGTGGCTTGGTGTGGAGATGGCATAGACAACCCCGGCCTCCTCCTCACCCCATGCAACTGCAACCAAATTCATGTCTCCAGCTCTTGTATGCTCTGTGCTATTTTCAAGCAGAGCACCACATGATACTCTGCTCCACACTGGTGTGGGACTCTCCCATTTGCTCTTAATGCCAAAAATTCACTCCATCGTTCGGATGCCAAGCTTGAAATTGTTGGTTCTTGGTTTTTTTTTTCCTGATCTCTCATTAGCCACATTTGCTGTTTAACTCCAAGTGTCATGTGGGAGGTGTTCTGTAAACCAGCAGGAATTATAATAGCTTCAAAGTTTGCCCAAAGTGAATATCCCACTGTAATGTAGAAGTCACCTACTTATTTAAAGGGCACACTGATGGCTTTGATGTGTCCTACAGAAGTCCTGAAATAGTATATCTCACAACTGGAAATCTGCAGAGGTTGTAAAATAGAAGTCTCTCAAAGCATGAGCCTGGCCAGCTGATAAATATGCCATCTGTATAAGTGTAAATCGGTCCTCCGAGGCACAGCTCTATGAAAGCTTGTAACATGTTTAAATGTATGTACCATTTGTCCTTTCCAAAGGGCAATTCCATTAATGATTATATAGCCATACCTTGCCTTGCTGCATCCAATCTCCTGGGTTAGGCTATGGACAAATGAACAAATTACTGTAAATTAAAAATGGGTGGGATCTTTCTGTACAGCAGCTGCTTCTCAGAAATGGCTTGAGAGCCTGCTCTCACTCTTCAGTAAAAAAACCTCCGCTGGGCTAAGTTATCACAGCTCAGCGTCTACTGACTGAAGGGCAAGATAGCACAGGGAGCATTACTGCACATCCACTGCTTCAGGGCCAGACCCTGCCCCCTTTTAACTCAACTAGTTCACTTTTCCATGTCCTAGCTCTCAACCAGCAGACAAATTGTGGGGTACCTGGAGACAGCTAATCATGTCTGCTAGTGCTGCCCCGGATAATTTTCCCTTTCTAGAGTTTGCAGCTGAAGAGAAAATCTTAGTTATTACATTTATGGTTGGGTTAAATTGGGATTTTTTGAGGCACTCAGTTGCATTCCTATACCTGGCAGTCTACATGTGTGCATGGGTCTGGGAACTGTCTCCATATAATGGAGATGCCTCAGGGGTTCACAATGAAAAGCACTCTCCTCTCCTTCCCTCAGCCTGCAGACTTCTGCCAGCATTGCTATGGTGGCTGGGGTATGAACATAGCTGGTACAGAAAAGCCCCAAGCGCAGACACAGCTGCACTTTTTACTTGCAGCATTGCTTTACTGATACAAAGTATCTTTTAGCTGCTCCACATAGTGTGTGCATTAGAGGTGCTTTGCTGATGTGAGATACAGGCATTCCTAGATTAGCAAAGCTCTTCTAATATGGATGCAGCTAAGCCGGCAACAGCGTGTCGTGTGAGTATAGGAAAACCATCGCCATTCAAGTGGAACAAGTGATACTGGTAAAGGTGCAGCATTGCTGGCATACCTGCAGCTACAGTGCAGACTTCTGCTGGTAGAGCCGTGTTAGACAATGACCGTGGCTCTACGTACCTTGACTGACATAACTGTGATGCAGACCTGGCCATAGCCTAGGGTTTAGCTTCTTTTCTTAAATATTTTGAGCACTATTACTTTCTAGTTGGGATTATCCTAGTGCCTAAGAGTTCCAGACAGGACCCCATTGTGCTAGCTGCTGTTTAAACACTCTCCAGTCCCTGGACCTTACAGTCTACCGGAAGACAGGAAGCAACAAATGGATGTAGACAAGTAGGGAGGTACAAAAAAACAGAATAATATTAACTAGCATGACAGGCATTGGTCTTGACGCACTACTGGCATAACCGTGGTCACGTTCCCTTTACGTATCACAACACAGGACAGGCTGGAGAGAGAGAGTCCACTGAAGAGCATTGCACAGAGATTGTACTGCTCTTTGGGGAAGCTGTGCACACAGGTGAGACTTCTTTCCCAAGAGTACATGCAAGAGTATGAACTAGGTGGTAAAACTAGAGCTGTCCTTTCCATTAGACTCTTTGACCCATAATTTTTCTCCCTTGCTTCACGCAGCTCAGGGCTTTTTCAGGAGGTGGATGGAAGGCCTGCTTTGTAGCCAAGGCTCCTCTGTAAAAACACGCTTTGAATATTTAGCTTATGTCTGAAGGCATCTCCATTATATTAAAAACCGAGTGAAATTCCCCTATGAGGGCCTACTGCATCCTTACTGTAGTGGAGTGTGGTGTTTATTACTCTGACTAACTAGGCCCACAGGGACCTTTTACACATGCTCTGGGGGGCGGGAGGGGTGCTTTAATTAGAGTGGTTCCGAGAGCCACTCTAATTAAAGTGCCTCAGCATCTCGTGTATTCGTTCAACGAGATTTAGTTAATCCCTCTCTGTGGGTGCCTGTAGACATGCTGCAGGGCAGCTCCAACATGCTGTAATTGCAGCACGTCGGAGCAGACTCGATTAATCGGGGCAGTTTTACTAAATCTAGTTGAACAAATTTTAGTTCAAGTGCCCATGAGATGCTGAGGCACTTTAATTAGAGTGGCTGCCCCGATTAATCAAGTCTGCTCCGACATGCTGTAATTACAGCACGTTGGAGCTGCCCTGCAGCATGTCTGCAGGCACCCACAGAGAGGGATTAAAACCTCTTTGTTCCATGTTATGAAGTTTGACCTATGTGTCTTAGCAATGCATTGTCTTTATTTGTTCTCGTTCTCATCCTACACTTATGTCTCATGAGCTCTCCACTCCCCCTCCCCGATTGTTCCTGGCAATACGACTTTTCCCTTCTTTAAAGGGTCTGGTCCTATATGCTCTTCACTCTCATTGAAGTGGAAGCATGTTTTGCCTGTCAGGGGCCTGGAGCATTGGGCTGTAGCTCTTGGCTTGCCTTTTGTCCAGGTTAAATCTTACATCCAGCCTTTGTATTAATCCTCTGTTTTCACTTGTGTTTGCAACACTTTCCAGCCTTGTTACACCTGTGAATGCAATTAAAGGTTTGCTTCCCTGCTCCCCACCCTTTCCATATGTTTAATTAGCCTGTTGTTTAAGTCCTGGGTTTGTTCTCCAGAGGTAAGAGGTTACTGAGTCTTTTTAGTCTTATTTTCTCCTAGGGTGAAGGGCCTGGGTAGCCACCCAAGATGATTCTTAAAGCCATTTTCCTATATGAGCAGGGAGCAGTCACTCCTGAAGCATCTCCCTTCTGCTGAGCTCACCCCATGCTGGTTTATTTTTTTCATTAAAGCGCGCACACGCCCAGTGTCATAAACCTGCTGTAAGGCAGAAGAATCAGAGTGTGAGGGGTGACGGGAGTGAATCAACTCTTACATTTAACAGACAAGACAGACCCCCGCCCCGCCTCACTACCATGCATGCTCCACCGACCCTCTGCCCCCAACTGGGTTTGGATTAGGAGCAGATCACGTCTCCTGTTCCCTTCCAGGAGACAGGCACTAACTCAGTCCTGGACCCCTACAGAGGAGGGGAGATTAACACTGTTCAGCTGTGCCAAGCTATGTGAGCTGGGCTGATAATATGGACTGTGTTCCCGGGGGCTGGCGCAGAGAACAGACCCAAGCACTTACAGGTAGGCTGAACTTGAACTTCAGTCCATACTTCACAAGCAGGCACATTTACCCCTCCATCCCCTCTGTTTGCCACTTGTTCTTAAATTTGAAACAGTTGTCGTGCGTTGTTTTATGGCTGTGGAAGGCATGGCCAGAAGCCTTCACTTATGGATGGGAAATGAAGAGCTGTCAAAGCAGGGGGATATGTCAGAGGCTAAACTGAAGAATTTAATTTCTTCTCTGCTCCCTGTCACCTTTGACCTGGGTAGGAGCATAAGAGGAGACACCGCAAGTACCCCTCCGCCGGATGTTATCAGGGTTGGTGCACTGCAGACTTTATGGTCTCCTGAGTCTCCAGTGACATCATTTCCATTAATGTCTGCTCTGCCGATCTTCAATTTATCAAACGCCTCGCTCAAACTGCTGCGATACGCTTGGCAAAACCGAGCTGAAGGAAATGCCTATACTGCAAATGTAAACAGCATAAATTATCTTGTATATGTCTTTGTGATCCATATCTCACACTAATTTTGACTGTCTCCAAGGTAGTGAAACGTCACCCCAAGAGGAAATAATAATGATTATCTTATGTTACCCAAAGCCAACACTTCACTTACATGTAATCTTTAGGGAAGTCTCTACACTATGTGCCTATTCATAATCATAACATTTAGCACTTATACAGGATCCTTCCAAACATTAATCAGTTAATCCCCAACCGAGGGAGGATTAATTGAGTGGCAACGATGTATGATTATCTGCACGTTTCTGAGGGCAAGCAGTTTTGTGATTTGCTTAAATCCACAGAGATAGCTACTATTAGGAATGGAGAAATTGGAATTCAGAAGCTCTCTGTCTTGGGCTTACACTGCCAAACCCACATCTTTGGATATATGTGCATTAACATGGTAACAGAATTCAACTTGAACAACTTCTGTTAAATAGTTTTGCTCCAAAAATGGAGACTTGTGCCCCTAAATTGCACCAGCACGTGCATGTGTGCAACCCTGCCCCCCACCACACACACAAACACGTCTGCATGTAAAGTTATAACAAGTATCGAATGAAACTTGCAGTATTCCTGTGTCCTTATGGAAAAACATTAGAGGCAATCCTTTGTAAATAGATCCCTTACGTTCAGGAGGAAACATTACACTTCACCTGCAATCTCAGCAGCAAAAACATATCCGCAGTGCTGCTGTTACAGAAGAGACCAGAAGTGAAAATGGCTTTTGAAAAACCAGTGAAGATGATCTGGAATGACTTGGATCATCCAAAAATGAGTAGTGCTCTTCATTTGTTACAAATAGTATTTGTATCCAAAACCAGAGCGGGTGTTTCTGGACACTTCATGGGGCTGCCTGGGTAGCAAAGCCAGCTTCCTTGGGGTAGGAGGATGAAGGTCCTTTCAAATATCTGCTGATCTGCTTCCTCATCAGGGATGTTATGAAACAATTCAAAAGTCTAAGTTAACTTTCTGGTCTGAAACCAGACCAATCTACAGGGTCCAATCCTCTTTGAAAAAAACTGGGAAGGATGAAGGGAAGAGGCTTGATGTCTACCTGGCTGAGGTCATTTGAGCCCGGTTTTTCTCTCCTGCCCAGGGCAGGGGGTCAGACTTGATGATCTACAAGGTCCCTTCCGACCCTACTTCTATGAATCTATAAGGGGAAAAGGACACAATTGATATCCTTATGGATTAACTCAGGGAAGAAGTAGATTGATAGATCTATAGGACGATCCTGGCTTTCTCAGATAATGTAATTTAGGTCAGTTCTGTAACTGAAGAGGGAAGATAATCCACTTGGCTCGAAGGGCAGTGTAAAATTAGGTGAAACTAAACGTGTGCTATTCTGCAATCCTTTTTTTTCTGACAGCTAAAAATGAATCCTCTGTTCTAAAAAGGCTCATGGTCAGGATCACTGGCCACAAGCTCCTGAAGAGACCAACCACAGGTACCTGAAACTCAGCCCTGGCACATGGGAAAGTGGACCCCGTGACAGTCTGAGCGGAAGGATGACAGTATTCCCTTGGAGACAGGCAACGAAGAAGAGAGCAATTGGAAGGATGTTCAGAGCTCCAGTTGGCCCCATAACCATGGCAGTGTCCAAGCTGAATGAAACCCAGTATATAAGCAAACAACATACACGGCCAAAAGCCAATCATGTGCCTACTGCCATCAACCTTACTCAAATGAGTAATTATGATGTGTCTAAAACAGCCTGTCGAAGGTGAAGGGAGAACTCAGATGAGCAAAGCCTACTCATGCGAGTAGGGTGGGCAGAGCCCTGTTCTACAGCTTTTTTCTTACTAGCTTTAATAAGCGAAGGCCAGATTGTAAATGCCTGATGCATGGGTGACCAATTACTCACCTAAATAGCCCCATGTACTTCACTGGGTTTACTTGTGTGAGTAGCTGCTAGCCATTGCGAGCAAAGCGTTGGCAATTTGTCCCTAAAGGCATCATTAGCAGAAGGCAAAAACTCATTTTTGAAAATACATGATTTTATATCTTGACTTGCTGACAGAAGATGTTTTACAGAGTTTCTTTAAAAGAAAAAAGAAAAATTCGTTTGTCATTTTTGCAATATATTACATTCAAAGAATGAAAGTTGGGAAGCTTTCAGGGGAGAAAAAGCTCTACCAAGAGCATGGCAGGATCAGAGCAAAAGAGAATTTGACAAGGAAAGGTTCCCATCATCTTCCTGGGCTGTGGATCAGACTCCATGCTGACAACAGGATGGACGGTTGCCAACACGTGACTCCATCAGGCCTCATGGAGCACTAGTGTGTTAAAGCATATTGTGAGTTAATAGATCTCAGTCCTCTTGTGCCAGGTGTTGGGAAGTAGTGTGTTGGCTGGATAACTCTTGCTACTCGTGGTAGAATCACATCACTCATCCAAATGGTAACAGCTATGGATGAGTCAATACAAAGGAAGTGATGGTGGGGGTGGAGGAAGGAAGGGGTATTAGAGAATGGGAGGAAAAAATGAGTAGAGACAGAAACCCTTCCAAAGCCTGCATTTTCCCAAGGGAAACAATCTCAGATGAAAAGCTCATGTATCCTTCCAGGATGGTATGTTCTTCCTTGGGGCTTTTGTTCTCCTTCATGTTGAAAAAATGATTTTCTCGATGTATCTAACAGGGCAGTCTGGGTGCTTGTACACGTGACAAAATTGGCCTTTAAAGCAGCTTAATTGCCCTTTTGCACCGCTTTAATGGCATTACACTTTTTACACCTACGGCAGCATATTTCGCTTTAATTTCATAGAATCGTAGAATCACAGATCACCACAACGTACTCATGCGGCGGCGTATTTCACTTTAAATGACCTTGTTATGTAGAAGGTAAAACCCATCCGATGTATTTTAGTTTGCTACGTAACAAATCACAATGGTGAATGGGGCGCTGGGAGCCCAGATTTGCTCGGGCTTGGTGGGCTTCCGGCACCGGGTGCACCTTCCCTGATGCCTTCTCCTGCTACCAGCACACCTGGCCGCCCTCCTGCCACCTTGCCACACTGCCCCAAGGCAAGCCAGCCTGTTCCTGGGTGGTCCCAGGTGGCAGGAAGGTGGCAGGGATGGTGCACGGGGTGCTAGAGCCTACCTGTCTCTCCCATGGCCAGGGTGCAAGTTGCTGGCAGGTCAACTGAGCTGCAGGGGACCCCAGACCTTCCCTCTGCAGTGGCGGTATACTCCAGGCAGCACCCACATGCTAGCATCCCACCCACGAGATCCCAAGGGGTGCTGCCACCACAGAAGGAAGCACCTGGCCCTGACCCAGAGGCAGGCTCCACCGAGAAAAAAATGAAAGAAGTAGCGAGGGGCCTGATCTGTTTTATTTATTTATTTATTTTTCCCCGGCGCCTGCCTGCCTGCCTGCCTCTCCCGGGGTCAGAGGGTGAGCTGCCAGCGGGCCCTGATCTGCCTAGTCCTTCCCTCCGTGGCGGCAGCACCTGCCCACTACCATTTACAATGGCCCACTAGCAACCCATCTGGGTGGTCCCGGGGGGCACCACCACCATGGAGGGAAGGTCCGGGGCCACCCTGCAGCTAATCCCCCAACTCATCACTCACCCAGGTGGGTTTAATTGTTAATTAAAAACTCAGTTTCCATTTAGGGAGAACTAACCCCCCATCAGATGTACAAGCAGCCTAAGTCCCTTGAAGAGGGAACAGTCAGCCCTGTTAAGAGAGCCCGGCAGTAGGGCATTTGGATAGGTAGGGAGTGTCCCCCAAGGGGTGTACAAAGTTCCTAGAAGAGTAAGCAAGGGAGGAGGAAGCAGGCAGCGAGCAGAACAGCTTGATACAAGGGAGGGTCAGGATGCTGTGCTGGGGCCAGAGCCAAAGGAGAGGAGTTTCCTAGTGCCTGCGACAGGGTAGAAGCGCTTGGTTTGTATTTTATTTGGAAGGCCTGCCTGGGAGTCAAACCCACCTGTGGAGGCCAGCAGGCAAGGCAACCCACTTACAGGGTGTTTCTTTGCTTTTCTCTGTACGTGAATGCATCATGTGCTTCGGCATGGAGGCTAGAGTTTATTCTTACATGACTGCAAAGGAAAACAAAGCAGGACACGGAGTTCAGCTAATGCCAACCATCCCTGCAGACCTGCGCTATCTCTGGTTCTGCTGCCAGAATGTATACTAGTAGAGAGAGGGCAATGACCCCGGCTGCTCACCAAGCATAAGCTGAGCCTGGGACCCTCAGATCTCATCACAAATGTCTCTGCCTCAGCTAAAGTATGTAGGTTGTTAGCTGGCAAGCGGCTGGACTCATCCATTTACCTCTGCAATAACTGGCCACTGGAGAGCAACAAAGAGCCACACCACGATGGCGCCAAGTTATGCAAATATTTTGGCAAACTTATAGCTGGGTATTACTCAAGGCAAGCCACCCAGTCACAGGCATTCTCCCTCTCCTTCCTAAGACTCCTGCTTCCTTTGTTGCTTTGTTCCCTCTCTTCACCTCCTTTCTCAGGCTCTTCTTCTGCCCCTGGCAAAGGGGTGACTTGCTCAGGGATTTTTAAGAGCAGGAACTGCAATGTGCACAAGCTGTTCAGCTAATAAAGATCTCCCAAATGCATGTGAAAAAGCATTGCTGGGCACTACGTGGCATGCTACGTCCAAATGTCTTCAAATATCAGATTGCAGACCCCAGTCCCATAAAATTCTTGAGTAACCTGGAGCACTTTTACATGTGCTCTGGGGGCCGGGGGAGCGAAACTTTAATTAGAGTGGCTCCGAGAGCCATACTAATTAAAGCGCTGCTGCTGCATCTTGTGTATCAGCATCCCTATGCTTAAAAATGGCTGTAGGGGTGCTTGAACTACAGCTTGTTCAACAAGCTTTAGTTTAAGCGCTCCCACCACCATTTTTAAACGTGGGGATGCTGACACATGAGATGCAGAAGGCTGCTAGAGAGCAGTAATTACCATGCTCCAGCAGATTCAATTAATTTGCTTCAACTATTCCAGTGCACTGGAGTTCCTCTGTGCTCATGTATAGATGCCCATTTAATAGCTATGATGCCTATAAGTAGGCCCGTTTAAATTGATGGAAGTGTGTTAAGTACTCACACAATTTGTTTGCAAGCACAGAGCCTTCAGCTTAAAATCATTTGGGGAATTTAAAACCCGGTTCCTTAAAGTGTAGGCTGTCAGGTTCAGACATGAGTTTTTTAGTCTACTAAAAACAAGAAATGAGCAATTTTGAGCTTTGCTTGGAAGAATATTTGCCGGCATACAGTGTGAAGACGAGCATTCTTTGGGCGGAGCTGGTTAAACGAAGCAAAATGTGATTTGAGGAAAACATTAGCCATAGGAAAATGGTGCAACCCACTGAATAACATATTCACAGCACACTGTTTGACCAGCTGTACTCGCAGAGCCTGACAGCATAGAAAACTCCCTGCAGCAGTAAGACTCCATCCAACCTGATGCGACGTCGTTCAGTGACACGCCATTCAGGCAGCTGTCTGTGAAGAAGTGCGAGCTAAAGACTCATGTGAAGATTTAACTTCTTGATAATTTATTGCGGGGATTGAGAGATTGAGCCTGGGTCCAGGTTGTTTGGCTCCATTTATATAAACCTTTCAAACTGACAGAGGAGTCGGAAAATGAAGTCTATGACTCGTCCTCAGTGAAAATAGAGAGAAATGACTCTCTGCTTCATTGCATCGTGGTGAAAGTTCATAGTCATGCAACTGTGATTTATACAAATTACGTTTTGGTTTGGAGATCTGGACTGGGGAGATTCAAGCAGCTTTTTCCAGAGGGAAAAAGAACGAATTTAATATACCAGGAGCATGCCCTCTTCTTGAGATTGCCTGTGCTGTTTCTAGGATGGCTGCAAAGCTGTTCCACAGGTGGGGTTTAGTCAAGAGGATTTATTTTTGTTCTGAGACTTTGTATTCAGCATAGATCCTATTTTCCCTAAGTCAGACTTTTGTAAAGTCCCAGAATAGTCCCTGTTTCCTGGTCCCACTCCTGATGTTGCTTATGCATTTTGCATTAAATAAAATGGCCAGACAGTAGAGAGAGTAGGGGCCAGAATCCCAGCCCCTCCTTGTGCTGTGCCCACCCCACTAGGGCACACTGGGTGCATATAAGATGTTTACTGTGGAGTTGCCTAATTAGCTCCGCAGTAAAGTGTCAGCATCTATACGTGCGGCCCTATTAGGCTGCATAAAGGAATTGACTCTGCCGTAGGTTAGTACTTGTAAGCACAAATACTATCCCATGGCGGCGTTCTTTAGTGTGCAGCAACACACGCAGCAGCACCAATCTTCCCGGTGCTGAGTGCAGGCTGCAGCCCACGGCAGTCCCAGGTGGCAGCAGCAGTCTTGTGTGATCTGGCATGCAGGTCGGGGGCTCACCCACACCCCCAGGAGGGCTGCGGGGGCTGTGCCGGACTCCTCCTGGGGGTGCGGGCTCCCAATCTGCCTGCCGGATCACAGGAGGCTGCAGCTGCCGGCTGGGACCGGTGCTGAAGCCAAGTAAGCCCGGCTTCAAAACTCAAAACATTTCGAAACTTTCGAAACATTTCAAGTGCCCTTGTTTCATTTCGAAGCTGTTTCAAAGGCTTTTGTTTCATTTGGATTTTGCTGTTTTGAGCTTGAAACAGCTTTGAAAGGCAACACCCAGAGAAATTTCGCACAGCCCTAATGTAGACACTGATACAACTGGCTGGGACATGAGGATGCTTCAGTGCGGGGGCTGCCTGCTGGCTAGCTCCACACTGGAACTCCCTCGTGGCCCAGCCAGCCCCTCTGCAGCACGGCGAGCTGGGTTGGAGCAGCCCTGGGCTGGCAGGCTGGCTGACCCCCCAGTCCCCCTACCAGCTCTGACCTGGCTAGACATGCTGTGGTCCTGAGCGCACATGTAAATGCAGCACCTGGGAGCAATAAACTCTGGCACAATATGTGCCAGAATTTTTTGCGTTGCTTGAATTTCATGTGTAGACACACCCATTGTCACACTCCATTTTGCTTGGCCTTCATCTGACCCATGGCTTTTCCCCTCAAGTAGCCCAGCTTGAAAAGGTGGGGTGGAGTCTGCTCTCAGCCCCATCTTGCCTGTTGCCTGGTTGGGGTGCTTGGTTAGGAGGTAGGAGGCATAGGTTCAAGATCTTGCCATTTGAAAGGAGGTCTAGACCCTGGGTCTCCCGATGCTTGGACGAGAGCCCTAACTTCTGGGTGAAAAGTGGGTAGCTGTTCCTCTTTGCTTGAGGAAGATGGTTTCTCACCAATTAAGGGTTTGGAGACTTCCCCAGAGTTTCTGTGCTTTGTCAGTTGAACTGGATCATTTCTGAACGTGCAGAGAAAGCCCAAAGGAAGATCTGTGAGGAATCTAGGCATCTTAGCGGTCTGGGGGCTATTGTGCAAGGTGGATTAGGATCATTTTTACTGATGTAGGTGCCTAAAAACTGAGAAGGGAGTGCTGGGAGGCAGGTTCAAACCAGGGAATCAGAACTGGTCCCAGGAAACGGTGGTCCAATATCTGTGACGGGCTAATAGACAAAGAGTCACCTGAAACTATGCCAGAGAGCCCAAAGAAAGAGCCAGTGTCCCCTCCTGCCCAAACCAAGGGAAGTTTAATAACAGCTGGGGTTAACCTACTCAATCCCAAGCACAGCAGCCTGCTGGCTGTCAAACAGGGAAAGCCCTACCTGGACCGCTGAGCCATCCTTCCTCCATATGTTCTTATCAAAACCAATAAGCTGTGCTGGAGGAGGCTGTATTTCACTAGCAGATGAGGTGATTCCTCTGTGCATGTCAGTTTAAGTTTCTAAATCTGTCCAGGATTGAAGGTGCCCCAGAAATGTGAGGCATTATTATTAATAATCATAATTTATCACCTAGCCCCACTCTTCATTGAAACACAGACTTTTATCATCCCCTCCACCTTCTCGGCCCTTGGAGTGATTTACCATTTGTCAAGAAGAAATAGGAGGAGATGAAGCTGCTCTTCTTAGCACGGCAACTTCAGCGACGTCCCAGAGATGGATGGGAATTGCACTGAAACCAAAATAAATCTCTCCCATCCAGAGCACCGAATTCCATTCTCCCTTTAATAATAAAGAGATTTACTCCAAGCGGTTCCCAATAAAACTCTGAGTGTGCCCGTATGCTGTGGATTCACTAAAAGATACCTGAAACCTGAAAGCAGAGGGAGAATTAAAACCATGTAAGTTTTCCTTGGGTAATTTGTCATTTCAGACCCATCACACAGTTGTAATACCTTGAATTGACTGTGTTAGATTTTGGTAATGCAATAGTTTCCACAACAATCAGTTCTCTTCCCATTTCTATTTATTACTACAACCTTGTGTGCAGGGATTAATCTATTAATAAAATTAATATTTCCTAACCCCCCCGCCCCGACATTAAAAGAGCCTTCAGATTACAAATGCAAAAGTTAAAACACACTAGAATTACATTTGCTCAACCTGAACCTTTATTTTTCTGCTAACATTTACAAAGAAAGTCAGTCGGAGACCTGGAAACTGCATAAAATATGTTAGCCCCCATGGTTCAAATTGCACAGTTACAACTGGCTGAAAACAGGAGCTCGTAGTGGGAAGTGTACAGAAACTTTAAGGTATCTGGGTTGTAGCAGTATTGGTCTAGAGGTAAAAGCAATCAGGACTTGTGGTAGAGGTGATATCTTTTATTAGACTAACTAGGTTTTTGCAAAAAAATAGGGCAGACTTTTTTCTTCACCTTGCCTGCGCTCAACAATGTGCATTTATCATGGGTGTTGTGGTTACGTCTAGGAGCCCTCAGTTCTGGATCACGACCTGTACTGTGCGCTACACAGAATAAAAAGAGAGTGCCTGGCCCCAAACCCTTCAAAGTAAAAGCAGATGTAATCCTAGTAATAGATATAGGAAGGTGGCATCTTGCTTTTCTAGTTCTGCCAGTCACTTCCACGCACACAAACGTGCCCTCCCTGCCCTGTGATACTGTATTCCCACCACCACATAGCTTACCGGTGGGCAACATCAGGAGAAGAAGCATGAAAGGGGAAGGACAGCAGCATCAAGCACATCTGTGCATTGGTTGTTATACATTTTTTGCATTTGAATGAGAGCTTTATTGGAGGCAGGGCTCCTCCACCCAGCTGTGGGCCAAGCTGAGGCTCTCCCCATCTTTGGCTAGGCACAGGCCTCCTTCCCCCTGGCTCCCTGGTCATCTCAACTCCACACAGCTCACATGGATGAAGGGTCCGGCAGCAGTACAGCTCTGCCACTTGCTCTTCCCCCTGGCTTGCACATAGCTAGGCTTTGCAGGGACTGGCTAAGGAAGAATCGGCCGTGACTGCTGGACCCTGCGGAGTTGGCAGCCGCCCTCTGGAATTGGCAAGGAGGCTGTTTTATTTCCCGGGGAGAGCTGGACGGCAAACGAACAAACAGAGCGTCCTCACACAGCAGTGCGTGGCGCGTGAACCAGACCACTGGAGGGAAGCAGGGAAGTAGGCGGGGGGCGGGGGGGGACAACAGCAGGACAGGATCTGGCAGAGACAGCAGCAGCCTGGTCTCAATTTATGCCTGAAAAGTCTTCTCATAGCATCAGTGAAGGCTGTGCACGCTTCCCTGCGGGCCCTAAAAGTGTTTATGGGATGACTGGTGCAGAGCAGTTCCTCTGGAAGCACTTGCGGGGGAAGGCATGCTCTTATTAGAGGCCTTTTGAACCCCATTTTGGACAATTCTTACCCTTCTAGGCAAGTAATAGGACACAGCAGCTGTCTGCTATTTAAATGAGCCCCTGGAGCAGGTAGGCGTCATTGTTTAGAAAAACAATGTGGGAGTGTAGACGAGTTTCCTAGCCCGCTGGCTCCTGCAGTGGGGTGTGGCTCCCTGAGGAGCTCCTCAACCAAAGTGTCCTTAGGGTTGTCAGTTAATCGTAGTTAACTTACGCAATTAATGCAAAAACAAATTAATGCGTTAATTTTTTTAATTGCATTCATCGTGCATATTGTTTTGACCAATGGAGCGGACCAGCTCTGGACCAGCCAGAACCCATGCGCGCAGCCCCCACCCCAGCCCACCCCACGCCTGCTCCAGACTCACCCACTCATGCTGAGCAGCGACAGCAGCAGCCAAGCAGAAGCTGCTACTTGGTATGGGGGAAAAGTGGTCCCTCTCCCTCACCGCTGCCAGGCCCTTCTTGCTGCAACCGCGCAGAGTCAGCACCCGGGCTGCCCTGTGGTTCCTCTCCACTGCCATCACTGCTGCCTCCGGACCACCCAGCGGGGCAGTGGTGGCAATGCAGGCATGGGCTCCAGCCGGCTGCAGCAAGTAGGGCCTGGGAGCCGTGATGGAGAGGGGCTGCTTTTCCCCCGTTACGAGTAGCAGCTTCTGTCTGGCTGTTGGCGCTGCTCGGCGTGGGCAGGTGAGTTTGGAGTAGACACGGGGTGGGCCGGGGTAGGCGCTGTGTGCATGGGTTCCAGATGATCTGGTCTGGCTGGGGCAAGTCTGGAGCAGGCGTGGGGTGGGGGTTGGGGCTGGAGCTGTGCGCTGTTGGTGGTGGCAGGGAGGAGCTGCAGGGTGCATGGGCTCTGGGCTGTTGTGGGTGGGGGGGTGCTGACTATTGTTTATCTGTAAGATTAAAATTGCAGTTAATTGCAACCATTTTTTTAAATCTCATAATTAATTGCAATTTTTTTTTAATAATTTGTCAGCCCTAGTCCTTAGGTAACAAGTATAAGCCAACAAAACAAAACCCTGTCCTGTCTCAGGGACTCAAGGAGGGACCCACTGGGTCTGGCTTTCATGGTCCCAGCGCATGTGGCTGGCCTCCTCTTGTAGCAGGCAGTCGCAATCACTGTTCGCGCCCTGCTTTCAAACTGTCCCCTTATGGTCTTCTCCCTCTGCTCTCTCCTCTGGGGTTTTTAAACTCCCAATGGGACAGTCCCTCATTACAAGGACACCCACAGATGAATGTCCTTAATAGGCTGCCCCTTCTTAAGGGGAAAGACCACGCTGTTACAGGGAGTATCTGGGCAAAACTCCCAAGTCTGTGTAATGCCAATGGTGTCTAATGGTATCTAATGGTCCTTTCTGGTCATGAGAAAAACATCCAAATCCATGTCTGTCTCCAGAACCCAATGCAAATTGAGCATCTCAGGATTTTTTCACCCATGCTTTTGTAATCAGCCAAGAAGGCACCCAACCCTGATCTGAAGACATCAAATGATGGAGAATCCAGCCCTTCCCTGAGTAGTTGATTCCAGTGGTTACGCATATCTGTGGTTAGGCAAGCAGTGCCTTATTTTTCATTTGAATTTTCCTGGCGGTAACTGTAAGGCTCAGCCATTTCTGTCGCCCATGGGATACGAGGGAGGGATGGGGCTGACATTGCATCCTGCCACCTTTTACTCCCCAGCCTGAAAGAACATTTACAGCTGGGTTGACATGGGGCCTTTCTTGGGCACAAGTCCCAAAGGAGGCTTGCACAGATGTTTCCGGTGCTGTAGCAAGTTGCCTTACACACTGCCACTAGGCCTCTGATAATGGGGGGCCATATAAATAATGAAGTCAAATAGGTGCAGCTGCATAAAACACGAAGGATCAGAGCCCGCGGTCTTGAGCATATGGAGCACCATATAGATTCACTTATATGTGACCACACTCTAGCACAGCCCATCTCCCACATGCTCCTGAATGCAACACTGGCTTGAATTTTCCCAGGCTCTTGTGTAAGCACTTCATCCCAGCAGGAAGAGGGTTAAGGGTAAGAATTTATCATACTGGAGATTAGTTCATCATAAATCTCTTTGTTATGACTCCTGGCATGTCTTGGTAATCTGTTAGGAGCGGGGAAAAGAAAGAAAAGTAAAGTGTTGCTGTGCTTGGCTTTTATTTTTTCCCTTGCATCTGGCTCATTTTCATCCAGACCCAGCCCTGAAAAGGTTTAATCTGTGGGAAGCAAGTCAAAACACTAGTAATCTTTGATTGATGCTTCTCACTTGTCTGAGCAGTTGCCAAGAGAGAGTGTCACCTGGCTGAGGGGTCTGTTTGATACAAGCATGCATTTTGCTTCTAGCTTGCTAACCCCAGGATGGACTGAAGTTCCCTTTTCCACCCTTAGGACCTTTGGGATCATTATTCATTTTTATTATGCTAGTAATCTAGTGGTCCCAACTGGATTGGGAAGCTGTTGTGCTAGGTGCTGTACAAGCATCCCATAAGAGGCCATCCCTACCTTAATGAATTTATAGTAAAAATAGAAAAAATGGAGGACAACATTGTCTTATCCATTTTGTACAGCTGGAAGAGGGGAGGCACACAAGGTTAAGGTCATCCAAAAATTTTGTGTCATACCCAGGAATGGGATGTGACCAGGGATTTGGGCTCAGATCTGGGGAACAATCGAGGTCGAAGAGCAAGTGAATTTTGTGCTGCCACTAAGTTGTGTGATTTGCCGGGGAGTCCTGTGGTGAAATCCTGACTCCATTCCAAGCAATAGCAACAAATCCCCCAGCTTCACCTGAACAAGGATTTTCATCCTGGATGCTTTTCTTCAAGCCCTAGCTCTTGGAAGTAAATGATTATGTGACAATCTCAGCTCTTTTCCTAAAGCAAATGTCTTGTATGCTGTCAGGTTCCCAGATAAATGCCCCAAACCATGAAGGGCTCATACCCAAAAAAGCTCAGAAACCAAATGGCAAAGAAAAAGACCCCAACCTGTCTTTGTCTATATGACTTCTAGTGCCTATCCCATGATGTTGGGATGCATTGGGTTGACGATGCTCCTTTCATTATAAGTACAGCCCGTATGCAGACTCCTTGCTCCTTCCCTTTTTTCTCCTTATTTTCTTCAGACAGCTGAGATGACTACAGAGATTGAAAGATCTATCGGTGTTAAGTGTTATTCCATCCTAGGGCAGTTTCCTTTCAGACAGCAATCGCTACAGCTATCAGATATTCTGGTCTGGCCAGGAGACTTCTGGTGCAGACCCAGCTGTCTGGGAGGAATTTGAAAAATCAGCACTCATCCCAGTTTAAAAGCCTTATCCCAGAAAATTGTGTAGGCCCTCAGTAGGGGCCAGGCAGCTTGGCAGTTAGATAAACTGTGCCTCAATGATGCTACTGCTCTTAATTTGGATGAAGTACAGCCAGCGGAGTGTGGTCCCTCGCACACATGCCAATGAACTGTGCAGACGCCAAGTCTGTCGGTTGTGTTCACAACACCACGGTCAGGGTGACACGCCTTCTTCTTTGATCAGGGTCCATGGCCCAAAGGAGCAGAAGTGCCTCTGTGTTGTACTGCTCATGTGCAAATCCTGGTGCCTGAAAGGGGCAGAATTCTTCCGGGGTGGAAACAGATGTCGCCTTTGTGCCACCATAAAAATGTTACTGGTGGCACAAAGGCTGAGCAAACCGATGTTCATGATTATTGCTGTGCTACAAACATGGCTGCTATTAAGGGGGTATCTCTTTGTGCTGCTATTTAGCAGTGGACATGAATGACTGGTGCCTCCCAAGACTGGGACGGCACAGTTTGTGGGTGGCAACATCGGTGGCATTGGTGGTGGGGTGGCAAAGCCGGTGGCAGTGGTGACAGCAGTGGGGGAGAGGGAGGGTGTGAGCAGTGAGTGGCGATTAGCGACCACCGGTAGAAGCTGGTGATGGCAGCAAGCGGTGATCAGCGACCACCCGCAGAAGCCGATGGCAGCATCGGTGGTGGCGATCGGCGATCACCTGCAGAAGCCACCAACAGCAGCGAGCACCCACAGAAGCCAGCGGAGGCGGCAGTAGTGGTTAATCTCAGGGGGGGCATGTGCCCCCCCCCACCCCCGTGCCTCCTTATTCATCACCTATGGCAGTAGACATCTGTTTATGGTGCAGGATTGGGTCCCTCAAACTCCAGGAGCGCCTGCTGCGCTTTACTGTTCACAGAGATGCCCCTGGGATCTCTGGGATGTGTCTTTGTAAGGGGAAAGTCAGGGTTTCCTCCCTTACAGAGACCCAGAGATCCAACATTGCCAACTTTCAACTTTCCCCTCAAGCTGCAGGAGGGCACATGACCTTTTGTCCTGCAGCATCCATAGGAGGGACACGTTCTGAATTGCTTCATTTAGTGACATCTGTTTCTAGTCTTGGTTTAGGTAGCCATAATTTAAGTAGCTTTAGCAATATCGTCAGTCTGTTTTCCAGTCGTCCCCAGTCATTTCACTTTGGAGTCTCTGAAGCTTCCAGGATATCCCGTCTTTCAAGGGTCCTGTTAGAAGTGATAGATTTTAGTAAACTTCTGCACCTTCCTGTTACGGTCAGAAAAAATGACTTTGAAAAAGCTTCTCCTTCTCCATCTGTGATCTCCTGGTGCCTTTACGGGACAGTTAAACAAACACACTGCAGCCTTAAGAGCCTGATGTCAAATGAAGCTTAGGTCCTAATCACATGATGTAGTGCTGCAGGCCTAGCCATCAGGGTAATAAATGTGCGGCTGTATTATGGACCCAGTCTCGTAGGTGTCCTGCAAAGTTTCACTCAGTGGAAACAGCTTTTAAAATACCTTCCTCTTCTGATGAAAGATTTTGCAGTGTCTCTCATCGCAGCATTTGAAAGCTCACTCATCTCTCTCTTTTTTTCTCTCTCTGTAATGAACCCTCATTCAAACTGTCACAGTTTAACAGCCCTGCTGCTATATTATCAACATCTACAGTAACTTGTGGGTGACCTCTGCTCCTAGGAGTGCTTCAGAGCCAGGAAAGCTTCACAGAGGGGAACGAGACACTATTCTGGTTCATGTGTCTTCGACAAAGTCGACTGCCAAGTTTGGGGCACAGGAGTTTTATGAGCGGAAAGCAGAAAGAGCCCAGCTTGATTTGCATGTGCCCTGGCTGAGGGCAAAATATGTCTTTCTTGCAGCAGGCCTCGTTACAGTAGGATGGGTATGGTGATTTCTGGCAGTCGTGAATCGTTTCTTCTCTAAGACCAGTATAACCTTTGGACCCAGTTAACCAGACAGGTCCATTACTGCCCTACACTCCATGAAACCAGTAGGAACCAGGTAAAAAAAGTCAGCTAAATATATGGGACCAAATCCTGGTCCTACTGAAGTAGTGGGGAATTGGTTTTCATCCAGTTGCTTGGCCAACGGGGGCCAACCTTTTTGGCAGGTTTTTCACAGATTAGTCCTACATAGTGCCACTCTGATCCCTAACCCACTCTACTGCTCTTCTCCCTGCCTGAGCTCCCTGACCAAGCTGCTGCTCTGCTTTCTGCTTCCTGCTGGTTATTTGGGGTTATTTGACCCCAGCAGTCTTCCCTGCCCAGAGCAGGGGGGCCCAATGATCTCACGAGGTCCCTTCCAGCCCTAAACTCCTGTGAATCTGTGATCTGCTGCTCTGCTTTCTGCTCCCTGCTCCATCTGCTACTGTGCTGCCTGTCCCCTCCTCCATCTGCCGTGTGCCACACTGCCCATGCCACTTGCAGCACTCATGTCACAGGTTGGCTACCTCTATGCTAGGCTCTTCCTTATTATTTTAACCAGTTCCAGAGCTTAGGGAGCCTTCCAGGCTAATAGCTGAGCAGGGTGCTCAAATGACAGCTTATGACCTTCACGGTCGATACACATCACCCCATATTGTGCATGCACGCTGACAAAATGATTATTAATCCTGTTTATTTTGGTAGTGGCTAGGGAAGAGTTGAGAATGGCGCTAGGCCCTGTACAAACAGACCAAGAGACAGTCCCTGCCCTGAAGAACTTATAGTCTAAATAACTAAGATAAACCAAGGGGAGGGGAAAGGGATAGAACAGAACAGCCGAGCAAACCACGGCAGAGCTGCAGTCGTGTTCATTGCATGATTGTTTGGGTTTGGGTTTGTTATTTAAATCCTTTCAGTGGAGTTGCATTTGGAGGGGATTAGCTAATGGAAAGACCAAGAACAGGAAGGGGCTGGAAACCAGGGGGAGGGGAGGGGGGCGGAGGCGGCGAACCAGGTAGGAAGGGGTTGAAGCAAACAGCCAGAGACACAGGGGCAATACCGTCCAGAATGAAAACTGAAGGAAGTCATCTGGAGATGGGTCTGTGTGAGCTGGCTGAGACTGCTCTGTGCAGCCACCGTGGAGGCATCAGGCTCTGGTTGGCCCTTGTTGTCCTTGAAGCTTCTTTCCCAAATGCTACAGCAGTGGCAAGGTGGGGTGTTGTGTCAGTGCTGGTGCTTTCGGGGAATCTCCCCTGGACAGTATCAGGTCCAAATTAGCATAGCTGCTTTTTATAACCATTTTGCATAGGAGTAGGTGTCTATATTATGAACAAGGGAGGAGCTCTGTGTTCTCAAGGAGTAAGGTTTGCTGATGAGCTGGTATGTCCTGTCGCTCACCAAGAAGATGCATTTGCTGCAGTATGTGTTAGCCCACTATATGCAGTGCTGGAGAATTAAATGGAGGTATAAGCAACCTGCCCTCTGCTCTACAGCACCACAGGTTCTTGTACTTGCAGTGCTCTGCTCTTCTCCCCCAGCTTTGTGTACTGCCTGTAGGGTAATAACAGGAGAGGATTCCTTATTTCTAACACTACAGTGGCTCTTTGTTACCAGAACTAGTAACTGGGTATGTCTACACAAGACTCTAAGCACTATGGCACTGTAGCATCCTTTGGCAAAAACCTGGATGCTGCCACTGCTTTGCCATAGCAACGCACTCCCTCGTTATAGCCGCGGTGACGTAGCGGACAAAAATAACGGTGCAGAGCTGGCACAGCAGAGCACAAGCTGTTATTGTGCTGTCTTTTAGTACTTCCAAAAGGAGGTACTAAATGATGGCGCAGTAACAAGGGTGCCATATGGCCACGTGTAGACGTGCCCACAATGCTGCATCAGTGGCTGTGAACTTTTTTAGACACATGCCAACAGACTGATCCCCGTTGCTTCCCACAAACGTGTCTTCGTACAGCTTGCACGCCTCTGTCTGAGTTTTGTGCAGGTTGCTACATCTTTGTTTAACAGTGTTGGTGTTGTGTCTTTTGTGCTAGCATCTGTTCACTTGTTGCGGCCAGGGGTTACTAGCACAGAGCCCACCCTCAGGATGTGGGTTTTACTACCAACCTCTTACAGCCGGTTAGGCCTCAGAACCTGGTCTTTGAACCATCACGGGGCCTTCTCCATCCTTTCCCCTCCTGCAATATATGCTTTTCCTTTCAGTTCCATGCAGTTTTCCTACATGTGTCTTCTGTAGCGGCAGTAGGTCTTTACAGGGTTTTACAGTGAGCTTTTATCCATGGTGGTGTTGCAAAAACTCGCTATGTTTTGAGAGGCTAAGTGAGCACGTGGGCTATGAACCTCACTGAAAGAGAGAAAAAACATCCATTCCTGAAGAGTCTCTACAAAACATGGTGTCCCTTTGCCTGTCTAAAGAGAACCCACTGTGGGACCCCAGTTTGGGCAAGACAATGAGTGGCCGCAGCCTGGCTCCATTTTGTTGTTAGAGCCTTGTCTTTCCAAATCCATCAGTATCTACAAGTGCTTTACCTATAGTCAATGAAGCATTGGAGTTGCTGTGACTGTTCAGGAAAAACATGGCTGGCAGTAGAGTCCCATAGGTATCCACATTTCTCCTGGGCCAGCACAGAACTGCCTAAATCGAAAGAATCAGCTCCACCTCCTCCCTTTCCATTTTTCTCATTGAGAAAGGGTTGATGGACCCACAGAAGAGGATTCATGGGTATGAATCCTGAGTCAGATTTAAGCACTCTCTTTGACGAGCCAGTCTAAGCACAGCCTATTATGTGGTATTTGTTTCAAGTTAGTATGGATGGCTCCCCATTCAGCAGGCTGGCTTTTCACGGATCCTTTCTTAGTTGCTCATCTCTCTCCATACACTGTATAAGAAATCTGGGGTGTTGAAATTGGGTTTGTGAATTCTTCTAGGTAGTAGGGATCTAAACATTAGGAGTTGCAACTCTGGGCCTAAGTTGCCCCATGAGTCTAGCCCTCACTGGCGCCATTTCTCATTGGCTAGGGTTACATCACATTTTGTCCTGGTATCACTTTACTTCCTGAGCTCTACTTTGAGTTTCAAGTTGTAACAAGCTGTCAAGATACTCAGGTGTGGTGATGAGCAGATGCCTGACAGGTAGAAGCTCTCTCTCTCTGTAGGTCAAATGCAAGTGCATACTTTAGTGCGATTTCCTCTGGGACTGACACACACAGTCTCAGCGTCACTTGGAATGACATGGTGAGTTTATTTGAACTTGTCCTGAGTTTGCTAAAAGCTTTGCCTACTTTAGCATGTCAGCATCTGTGCTTGGTGCAGCTTTAGGGGCAAACCGTACAGAGGCTTCATTGCTTGAAGTCCTTCCCTGTAGATTTGGGGTTTGAATTCAGTCTCCAGTTCCTTCAACAGTCTGAGCTGTTCACATCTAAAGGTTTGGTTCAATCCTGTTTCTGCTTAGAAACAATTAAAACCAGTTCAAAGACAGCTCAAGTATCTCCTTTAATTGCATCTGCTGGAACTGGTGAAGAATCAACATTCATTTGGTGGCATCTAACTCACAGATTGAACTCCTGTTCCCTAGCTTTTGTCTTCTGTTCTACTCTACCCTGGGTATGTCTACACATGCACTATGTGTGTATGTGCACACTCTTACTGTGCAGTAACTATGGTGAGTTATGCCGATTTGGGTGTAAATTTGCTACCTTCATGGTGATGCAGGTAGCAAATTTACACCGGAGTAGTTATTGAGCAGTAAGGCACATGTAGATGCCTTACTGCACAGTAACCCTGTTTGCTTGGACTGACTTGGGACTAACTTACTCCCAAGTCAGTCCACATGCAGCATTACCGCACTGTAACGCCTGCATGTGTAGACGCTGGTGTAAAAGCTGCTTAATGTGCAGTAAGTTATTGTGCAGCAAGTTACTGAACCATAAGTGCCTGTGTAGACATGCTCCCAGTACCACAACTACAGCTTCTGAAGGATTTTTGGTAGTGATTTACACACCATGACTAATACCTGTCACAGGCAGCCTATTCATCCATCTCTTCCCCAAAATAGAGTCTTAATTGTATCATTTATCTAGAGTGAGGTGCTCTGAATAATTAGAGTGGTTATCTGTCACCATTTCATAGTTTGATAGTTTGTTTGGTTTTTTTGTTTAAAAGGCTCCCTTTTCCTCATACTCGCTTTTCATAGATTTCATAGCTTTTTAGGGTCAGAAAGGACCTCAGTAGATTGAGTCTGACCCCCTGCCCTGGGCAGGAGAGTGCGCTGGGGTCAGATGACCCCAGTCAGGTGCTTGTCCAGTCTCCTCTTAAAGTCCTCCAAGGTAGGGAAGGGCACCACCTCCCTTGGAAGCCCATTCCAGATTCTGGCAAGCCTTCCCATACAGAAGTTCTTCCTGATGTCTAACCTGAATCTGCTCTCTGTCAGTTTGTGGCTGTTGTTTCTAGTTACCCCAAGGGACACTCTGGTAAACAGAGCATCTCCTATACCTTGCTGCAACCCCCACCCCAGATGAATTTATTGATGGCCACAAGATTGCTTGTCAGCCTTCTCTGCCGGAGGCTGAAGAGATTCAGGCCCCTCAATTTCTTCTTGTAGGACCTTACCTGCAGGCCCTTAACCATATGAGTGACCCTCCTCTGGACCCCCTCAAAGTTATCCACATCCCTCTTGAAGTGCGGCGCTCAAAACCAGATGCAGAACTCCAACTGTGGCCTCACCAGTGCGGTTAGCTTTACCTGTCATTTCATCATGTTGATGACTCATGTTCATCTTGGAGTCTACTATGACTCTGAGATCCCTTTCAGCTCCAGTGCTGCTTAGAAAGTTGTCCCCCAGTCTGTAAGTGCATTGTTTCATAGATTTCATAAACATTAGGGCTGGAAGGGACCTCAGAAGATCAGAGTCCAGCTCCCTGCCCCAGGGGCAGGAAATCAGCAGGGGTCAAAGGATCCCAGCAAGATAAACATCCAAATTTCTCTTGAAGGTGTTCAAAGTAGGTGCTTGAACCACCTCCGGCGGCAATCTATTCCAGACCTTGGGGGCTCAGATAGTAAAGAAGTTCTTCCTTATGTCCAGCCTAAAACAATCCTGAAGGAGTTTGTGACCATTCGACCTTGTCATCCCCTGGGCCACTCTGGTGAACAGGCGTTCCCCCTGGTGATCCTGGTGAACACCCCTGATAAACTTATAGGTGGCCACCAGATCACCCCTGAGCCTGTGCTTTGTCAGGCTGAAGAGTCCCATGGCTCTCAGCCTTTCATCATAAGGTCTGTTTTCCTGACCTCTGATCATGCACGTGTTGATACTTTCTCCCTATGTGCAGCACTTTGCACTTATCTTTGCTAAACTGCATCCTATTCTCTTCTGCCCACTTTTGCAACATGTCCAAATCCGCCTGAATCCATTCCCTGGCCCCCATTGTGTTTACTTTGCCCCATAATTTGGTGTCATCTATGAATTTGGACAGAGTACTCTCCATGCCCTCATCCATCCTCTTCAAAGGTTAAATTTATCCCTCTTCTTCCCAGAGAGTTACCAGATAATAAAAGCTGCCAAACCATCCATTATTTACAGTTTTTTACACTATCCTTTCCAAAATGCTCTCTATTTCCCAGGAGGACTCTTGGCATCACCAAGCCTTTTATTCTTAGTTACTCCAGTCATGAAAACAATACGTTACTCCACATCAGCAAGCATTTGGTATTATTGAGGCAAAGCCAGGAGAGGTACCAGAGCATTTACATGTGAACAAATACATGACTAGGCCACCAAGCATAGGCCTGTCAGTGAATGGGTGGTTTGCTTCTGATTTATGAGGTGTACAATTTGGAAGCCAGGTGTGGGAAAGGGTGGAGGTCACGATTCAGGGAAGTCTGAAGCCAAGAAAGTCTGGAGCTGTCAAGTTAGGTGGAATTGGACATTTAAAGCACTTGTTCATAGCAGCAGGCTGTGCCAGTGTGTTTTGATTGGGTTTTCCGGGTATCTCATATTCTGTGTCTATATTTCCCCCCCTCTCCCTTGTGGTGGCCGCTAAGCCACATTTGGGCCACGCAAAGTCACGAGGGCCGAAGCGTAATGCGAAACATGAGCAGCAACACAACTTCAAGCTAAAACAACAGGCCTAGCAAGCTCAGCTGGAGCCATCATCGAAGCTATGGGCAGGTGCCCTGTGGAAACTGAATCCCCTTTGAAATGGGCTGTTACATACCACTTGGAAATTCATATTCCCTGCAGGAAGGAGGAAGGAGAGTAAGAAAAAGTCTGTGCGCTGACATCAGCTCCGAGAGTATGTAAGAAAAGCAGGGAAAGTGCTGCCAACTCAAGCACTGCTAGGGAGATGGTAATGTGTGTGCATATATGCATGCATGGCAGCAACAAAGGGAATGACTGCCTTAGGAATCAGTGAAGTGACCAGGACAGCTTGTCTTGAAAAAGAAAGTTGATCTCTCTGGGGATCTGGTATCTTCAGCACTTGAGAGCTCACAAACCAGCTGCAGTAGGAGTTACCCCAATAATGCTTTCCATCTCTCAACTCTAATAGGCTGTTCCCATGCTGACTGGCAAGTCATGCGTGGTTGATTTACCATCACGAACCCCATGCTTGGACACTCCTCCAGAGAGATAGATTGCACTTTTGAAAGAGTTACCCACCACATGAAGAACTGATGCAGTACAAAATGAAAATCCCTATGAATCGCACATCACTAGTTATGACATACCATCCTCCCCTGAAACCTACACAGAAAATGCTCAGACAATTGCAACCTATACTAGAAGACCCACATTTTAAAGAGCTCTTTCCAGAATCATGCATCCTAGCCTTAAACAAGCACTGAATCTCACCAACCTCATCACCAGAAGCAAACTCCCTATGGCCCAAAGCACACTGAATGGATCCAGACTATGCCATGACAAGAAATGGAAAACCTGATAACAAATCTCCACCACTCCCACAATAACTACATCCCACAACAGAGCCATCATCATTCCTGGATCTTACACCTGCACCCCCAGAAATGTAATATATCTCATCCAGTGCACTAAAGGCCCTGATGGAAAATACGGACCAACAACAACTGCATACCAGAATGAATACACACCGAAAATCTGTCAAAGACAAAAATAAATAATTACCTGTGGGTGCACACTTCTCACAAGACAACAACACTCTCTCCAATCTCTCAGTTCTAATCCTCAGAGGGAATTTGCAAAACACCTTTCATAGACAAACCTATGAACTTCACTTCATAAATCTACTAGATACAAAAAAAAATCATAGACTAACTATGGCACATTATAACCTGCCTGCCATCCAATAACCCCAGGTAATCTCTCTACATTTTGCCAGATACATTCTATCACCAGGTCATCATTCCCCACTTTCCTCACCACCTACCTGTCTCACACCTATTGTCTCGCATCCCATCTGATCTTCACTGCCACACATTTGCATTTTCATAGACCTGCATTTTGCATATTGGTTTCTATATGACCCAGGAGAGCGCACAAACACCAGCAGACTCTCCCCATGTCTGAAGAAGGGTGTTTGTTCTTTGCAAGCCTTTGGGCACAATTTTTTCTAACTACTTAGTTGGTCTAATAAAAGATATCACATTTACCCAAAGAACCTTGTCTGCCTGTGTGGTACCAAGTTAATTTTACATAAGTCTATTATATTAATGCTCTGGGTGTTATGGTGCTCAGTTAATTCACTCCTTTGCAGAGGTTGAATACATGGCTACCCATGCACCATGTATTCAACCATGAATATAGGGCTTCATTTGAATATAAGCAGTGCCTAGGCATCATTCTGATACCCTGATGTTTGTGATCTCCAATGCAATATGGTAAGTATAAGCAAGGCATTCTATAGATCATGAAGGCAGGTGCAATATATATAATGCCTTGCTTATGCCTACCATCTTGCAGTGGAGATCACAAACTTCAGGGTGTCAGAATGAGGCCTAGTCACTGCTTACATTCAACTGAAGCCCTACACTCATGGTCAAATACATGGTACACAGGTAGCCATGCATTCAACCTCTGCAAAGGGGTGAATAAACTAAGCCCCATAACATCCTTGTGAGATGAGGCTTATTATTTCCAGTTTGTCTGGGGAAACCAGTGGTGTGGAATGCTACAAATCCAACCTTTTCAAACCTGGCTCGCAACATGCAGCCTAATTTTTGGTGAATAGCACTGCCAGCAAAGAAGGCCCAAATTTGAAAATTTGACTTTGTGTAGTGTTACAACATGACTATTTTATCTTTCTCTTTGCTTTTTTTCTAAAAAACTCTGACTGAGGTAGGGCAGCAGGAACTTCATATATACTATATCCATCTATCTGTCTATACATACACACACACACACGTGTGTGTGTATCTATCTATATATCTCTATCTATCTAGATAGATATAGATACACACACACACACACACATATATACACATACACATGTGTGTATGTGTGAGTGTGTATTCCACTCCTGTGTTATCCTTTGCTCAGCTTGACAGAAAAGACCGTGTCACAGGTGTGTCTGGGTCACAGCCTTCAAATTCAACCACCCCGCTCACAAAAGATTAAAGGTTTTCACTCCTTTCTGACAGGAAAAAAGTGTTACTAGGTGGAAAAAATTTAGGATACAGGAGACTCTCCCCTCAGGCTATAAACCATTTCCTGCTGTAATTTTCATTCTTTTTTCACTCTTCAAAATAAAGCATCAACTTCAAAGAGACCTTCTTAAAATGAGCATTCGCCTCCTGTCCAGACCATGACAGGCATCAGTTAGTGAAAGTATCAATGTTATGATACGGTACAGATTGCTGTGGTTTACAGATCAGCCCCTGAGGTCACAAACTGCTGGATCTGCACTTAATTCTACTTGACAGATGTATTATATTCTTGCACTCACGAATGGCAACAGGAGGTCCTGTTACGTATGAAAGAAATTCCCTCTGGTCAAGGTAAGAGGGAAATACATGAGCACAGTGCATCTCTCCTATGGCATTCGCCCTTTGAAGGCATACTTTGCATGGGTTCGTGTTTACTGTTTGTGAAGGTACATGGCCTAGGTCAGACCTCCTCTGGAGCTTGGTTTACAGTGTGGTCACGAAAGATGACTTCAAACTGAAGCAGGTGCAGGCTGCTCTTAGAAAGATGAGGGGAGCCTGTCTTGAGAGAGGACAGCTTGCCTAGCCTCCCTTGGAAAATGAAGGCTGATGAAAGATATAAAAGCTGTCTACAAGCACGTTGGGAGGGCTGGAGGGGTAGGAAGGAGACAATCTGTTAAGCAAAAGGCCAGTTTTGGCACAAGAAGAATTGGGTATGAATTGGCTGCGAAAAAAGGCTGAAAATTAGAGGGAGGTTTCTAGCTACTCCAAGCAGTGATGCTCTGGAACAGCCTCCTGCTAGGGGCAGTTGGGGTTAAAAAAAAAAAAAACACCCGAAAAACCCAAGAAAAAAATTGCTTTTACACTGGGTTTTGACCAGTTTATGAAGCTTCTGGTTCCATTCCCTTTGATTCTGGGGTTTTGTCTTTAGAGCTGCAATAGGTCTAGGTACATCTTCCAAACTTCAATCTACAAAATGAAGCTGGGAATCAAATGGGAATACGCTCTCTTTTGGGATCTCTGTTCCTTCCTTCTAGCAAATCTAGAGACTCCTGCCTACCAAGGATGGGCTTTTTCACAGAAACTTGGTCCGAGGAAGCATGAACACTTGCATTGACCCTAATGGCTCCGGCAGGAACACAATGAACGGTACCGTGGGAATGAATTTCTGCATGTGAGGATGTATGTGCCCTGATGACACATGTGCATCAGCGTGACTGGTAGCTGGCTTTGAGCAAAGGTTCAAATGAGGTTTCTGTTTTATCCCTTTCTTTAGGCTCTTTGTACAAGTCTGAACAGCGCTGTGCTTGATGGAGCTCTGACCCTGATTGAGCCCCCACAGTACAAACATGATGTTATAATAACAGTCAGTTCCCTTTTTTGTAATGAAGGCAGGTGCAAGATTTGCAAACATGCCTTATGACTTGATAGTGAAGTCAATGAGGTTTGGGCTCCTAAGCTGCACATACTCATTGAGAAGTGTTAGCTATGAGGAAGAAACTGGAAGCCTTCCTTGTGGGAGGTCACAGCTTAATTGGGGGCTACATTTGCTCCTTTGCACCCTATTTGACTAATCCAGATCCCATGTCAGTCTTGGTCTGGGATGTGATATGGAGCAGCTGGATGATGAAATGACTGAATCTTGCCCATGGAGAGTGCAACAGAGTTGCTCTACAGCTGCTCTTCCAATGTGGAAGCTGCTGATATTCCCATATCCCCCCATACCTCCAATGTGCAACAATCAATATCTGTTGGATCAGCATAGCCGCCTACCCAACAGCCCTGTGGCCCACTTCCCTTCCCCTGTGGGACACTGCCTAACTCCACAGCTTATGCTCAGTGGTCCCAGCCTCTTGCATCTGAGTCTGTCCACACCTGAAGAGGACAAAGGATTGATCCAAACATCATACAGAAAAATGGGCTCTTCCCAAGAACTGGGAAGACATTTTTTAAAACGAGTTTCTTGCTGAAGTGCTGAACTTATTTCACGTAACTCAATCTCTGTGGGTTTTCTTAATGGTGTCTGACTTGGAGATCTGTCGAACTGCTTGCAGAGGCTTCAAGCCATTCCACCTTCAGGCCGTCCTGTGAAGTCTGGAACGGGGTCCCTGGAAAAGCTATTGAAAAACAAACCTGCCCTGCTGTCTACTATAAAATTTGGTTCTGTTCAGATTAATTCTCAATTCTAGACATTCAAAACCAAACTATATTGCTTAAAAGCCATTTATCTGCCCTGTGATTTAATGACAACATTCCTTGGCAAGGTAGAGCTCTCCCTTTTGTATGTAGTATAGTTTAACTACCACATTTACAATACCTACAGTACCACCAGATTTTTTTACGTCCAGTGCTTGTTATTTTCCATTTCTTCCCTACCCGTTCTAGCCCATAAGCCAGCTTTTCCCTTTCCGAGTGGAACGTCCTGTCAGTACTGATTACAAAAGCTACATTTTGAACAACTCGGTGATACCTGTCCTGGCGTTCCTTCATTCCAGTGCTATTACACACATGCGAGTGCACACACAAGCAAAACCTTCTGTCTGGGTCATTATTCACTCTTGGCAGATTAGTGCTTTAGTAGGAAAGACTGGGTCAAATCCATCCTGGAATAACTCAGATGACTCTCCAACGAAGCCAGTTTCACAACTTCCCTCGGCAGCTTGCTCCATAGACCTGCTGTTCTGAGAATTCAAAACCTTTTCCTGAAACTGGATCTAAATCTGCTTTGCTGCCAGTTAGGCCAAATTGCCACGTGTCTTGACTTCTGTGTTGGGGGGAAGACAAGATTTTTCCAGCTTCTTTGTGGAAATCTTTGAAGGCTGCTATCATGTCCTCCACTTAATCTCCTTCTTTCCAATTGAAGCCTATTCCATTCCTTCACATTTTCCTCCTTGCTTTCCAAGCTCTTATTATTTTCATTGCTTGGTTCTGAACTCTCTTTTGTTTCCCTACCTCCTTCTTATAAGGACCTCCACTATTGGACATAGTAGTCCAGATGGGGCATAACCCAAGCAAAAGCCACCCCGATCATCTGTGTTTTATGCTGCCAGCTTTATTGATGGCACCATCACATTGCAGACTCATAGTAAGTCTGTGCTCTACCTTACCTTCTAGATCCTTCAAGCAGGATGCTTTTCCAATCTACCCTGATCCCTTTGAAGTTTAATCCCGTCCTTCCAGTTTTGTGCCCTCTGCAAAACTGGCCAGTATCTTTATTGATGCTGAACCCTGTGCCTGGTGCTGTTGTAGTCAATAGTGAGGTGCTGCTTGGTGTGAGCGAAGATACCAAAATCTGCGTCTCTCCCTGAGCTCTCCGTCTCATGTGCTCTGAACCTTTCTGCCTCTACCTTGACTTCAACACACTGGCTTTTTTCAGGGTTGAAACTATTCCTACTCCCTTCCCTCCCAAGTTGCTTCTTTCTTTGGAGCATCTGCATTTTGCATTTTGGCAAAAGCCAAAAACATACCACTTATCAGGCTGTCTTCATGGTTCCTCCCTCTTCATCCCTCTATGCTTCAGTGTTCCCATTTGTAAAAATGTGGCTACCACTAATTACAAAGATGCTGTTATGATTCAGGTTGGCCTTGAAAACTGAGGCTGGAAGGTGAATGCTCAGGAAATACAGAAATGTTGTCGTCCCTTTAGACTCCCATTGCCTGAAGAAGGGCGATTGTGCCCGAAAGCTTGCAAAGTACTTTTTTCCCCCACTACTCAGTTGGTCTAATAAAAGATATCACATCTACCCAAAGAACCTGGCCTGCAATTGTTTCTTTAGAGCATTTGGTGACAAAAGAAGGCAGCAGAGGAAAAACTAACAAGAAAAGCAGCTGAAAGAGGCAGGTGTGAAGGGGAAGGAAAGAGCTTAGAAGTCATGCATCGTACAAGGTGTTGAATACTTAGCCTAATACCTAATCAACAGGCATTTGCCGGGAGATATTCTTAGCAGCAAACCAGACTTGCTTAAATGTTTGTGAATCAAAACTGTTTCCAGAAAAGAAATTAAGTGGGAGAGCTAGCATGAAAAAAAACAAAATCTTAATTTCCCATCATTTACCCAAACAGAATGCTTTACATAACGCTCAGCAAAACAAAAGGAGTCCGAGGGCACAACTTATATTTTCTCCAGAATGTGATGTAAATGAAACCAAACCCCCTCAGAGAGTCAGTTGTGCAGAAATCAACTTGCTTATTTAATTTGTGGTTTTAAAAACAATACCAGCGGTTTATAGGCCTCATACCGTATTTTGCAGTGCTTCCCCCAACATTTAAACATTTCTATTGGCTTCAGCCATTAAGTAAATGACACCATTGGATTCCATTACAAATAAAAGATTGCCCTAAAAATGGCCCTTTTGCCTGAGAAATGTGTTGGGTGTAAAATTCCATGCGTTTCGACTCTATGCAAATAGTTCTCAGAACAAGCCACACCTGAAAGTCAAGATAAACTGAGTTCTGATCTGTTCTTGGGTATGGTGTTTGGCACCTGATCAAAGCCCCGGGGAACAAAGTAAAGAACGTTCCTCAGAAAGACAGCTAACAACCTGCCCACACGCACATATTCCTGCCTGTTTGGCAGGGAGAAAGGCAGCAGTAGGAATGAGTCATGGAGGTACAAAGTCATCTAGGTCAACTGGAGAGCACTTTGGCATTGTCACGGGATGGGGTCCTGTAGGATGGCCATGATCTTCCCAAGGCCCCCTTACCGTGACAAGTTGGCCCAATGGGCACCCTCGATTCTCACCCGCCACATCTTTGATTGAATAATTGATAGGGAGGCCGCTGCCAACTCCTCTTGGACACGGTTGAGATTGATTCTCAGGACCCTGTGGGTCCCCGGACCCCTGGCAGGTCCTGCTCCAGGATAGATGTCACAATGGGTGTTTCGGGACACCCTTGCTTTATGGGCTATGCATGGCTCCAACCACCCCTTTACTACATGCCAAGCCTCGCAGATGGAACTGACTTTGTTCGGTCTGGGCCTCGTTATAATTTGGTCACCTGGTTCTCCCTGTGCTCCCCGCGGCCCTGTCTCTCACTGCGCCTTCACTGGCGCCTGGGCTTTCCATAGCCCTGCAAAGTGCTGTGCCCTCTTTGGCGCCACAGTTTTCCACAGCCCTGCAAAGTGCTGTGTGCCCTCTCTGGTGCCAGGGTCGGTGCACCCCAAATGCTGCAACTTCTCTGATGCTGGGGTCAGTACACCCCAAATGCTGTGCCCTCTCTGGCGCCAGGGTTGGTGCACCCCAAATGCTGTGCCCTCTCTGATGCCAGGGTACCCACGCTGCCGTGGGTCCCCTATGAGGCCTCCTCCTTCACCCAAACCACCGGTCTTAAACAGCAAACAAAACACAAGCCCCTGGGCTATAACTTAAATTCGAGCTGCCTGGCTATAACATCATTCAAACCACACCAGGGGTGCTCCATCCCTCACCAGTATCAGAGGCTGTACCTGCAGTCAGGCCTCTCCCCTTTGGTCGATCTTGGAGAGCTCCTCCCCCACCGGCTGCTGGCAGGGAACTGCCTTCCTGGCCCTAACCTTGGAGTTTATATATGAGCCGGGCCCCACCCCTTCCGGTCAGCTGACCGCTGGGAGGTGTGGCCACTAGCTCATTCTAGCTGCCCTGGTAACCAGCAGCTGGGGCTCCCCACTCACTGCTAGGACTCTTTCCCTAGCAGTTTCCACTCTTTAAAGGAGCAGGGCACCTAAGTGCTCTGCAATAGGCATCTTAATTCAAATTTCATAGATTTCATAAGATTTCATAGACATTAAGGCTGGAAGGGACCTTGCAAGATCGGGTCCAAATTGATAGTGTTAGTCACTGAAGAATAAGAAATCCTGTCATCTCTGAAGGGCAGGTAAGAAGTGTGTGGGATGCTGGCCTGCCTCTTCCAGATGCACTGACCAACACAGCTGAACAGATACAAGGGGGTGAGGAGTTTAGACTAGAAGAAGTGAGATCCCCAATGGGTGATGAGGGAAGCAGAGACCAGAACGTGACTTTGAGGACTGGTCTCAGTTGAGATGCGTCCATAACTGAGAAACAAGACCCTCCTTCTCCGCTCTTCTATGTGTGAGCCCAAGACCAGCATTAGCTGAGTAAATGGCTTAGAAGGGTTTTTAGCCCCGGTGCTGTCTTGAGAGAGACCAAGAGCTGTGCTGGAGCATGCACTCTGGGATCCCTGTCTATCCTGCTCACTTACTGAAATGGATAAGGGAGCGGGTGGGACTAGTTTCTCGGCAGTGGTCCTGACCTCAGCAGGGGGCCGTTATAGACACACTGCAGCAGTGCTCAGCCTGGATGACTAGGCACCAGTCCAGTCCTTTGTGTGTCTATCCACCTGTAGCAGGTTGCCACTCAGTTCTTTATTTTTCCTGTCTCCACAAGGAAAACAACATCCATAGCAAAGCCAACACTTAACAAATAACCATGCAATTAACAAAGGGTTAACTCACATCTACTGTCTTTCCTCGGGCCAGAGAGAGGACACTGTGGCTCAGTGCTACCTCCTTGGCACTGCTGTCTTCCCTCTGTTGTCCAGCTCCACTCCCTGGGACATTTTGACTTCCTCCAGGCCAGACACTCATCACTGTCAGCTGGTCCTGTACCCTAAATAGGCAGGCTATCATTTTTAACTGCCCACAGCTGTATTCCCACCACTGCGCTATCACGAGTTACACCACACAACTGTCAGGTGTCCTGAATGGATGCAACAACACCATCAAAAGACCGTGCTAGGGAGCTCTGCACACCCCAAAGAGGTATAGTTCAGCCATCCTTTAAATTGTCTTGGGTGTGCACCAAATGCACCCAGTCTTGGGCATGTTAATTGGCCTGTGTCCATCATAGAAAGGGTGCTGGTGGAGTGGAAGCATTATTATTCAATGTGGTGCTCCTGGGCATGGCTATTTTATGGTACAACATGCACAGTAGTATCTACCTCAAGCAGGCCTTGGTTGGTGTTTAATGTCTATTTTTGAGAGTATCTTGAAATCTTTGGATGAAAGGTGTGGTTGATGCACTGTGAGGGGTACCTTTATTACTCTGGGGCAAAGAAAGTTTAGATTTTTTTTTTCCTAATGAAGCAGCACTTAAAGTCACCTTAGAAAACAAGTCCTACAAGCTTCGAGACAACAGGAAAGGTCACCTTGAAGTTTCCACCATGGGTTCTGCTGATGGTCAAGCATCAAAGGTGAACTTCCACAGAGCTGTGCTTCAAACAATTTGAATAAACCTCAAATTGCATCTGATATAAATAAAAGGTTCAGGGCAGTAAAACAAATACAGGGTAGTGAATATAAGCGTTTTTATTTTTCCTAAGTCTAGTTGAACAGCCCATTATGCCTTTTCCTGTAGCCTGCAGACTTGAAAACCAGTCACAAGCTGAACTGAAGTGGTTGGGATATGTGATCTATAAACATTGGAGTAGTTGGAGCATGAAAGCAGACGATGTGAGACAGGGTTTATGATACTGATGCTATCTCCCTTTCTTTCAGAATTGCCTGGAGTTATGAGATGGAGCCTGCTGGATTGTATAAATGTTACATAGTTTAGTGAGTGTATGAAAGAGGAGTCAGTCTTGAAAGCCCATGGATATAGGCTGCTATTCCTCATGAGTGCATGAAAGTGCAGGCTTATGGAGCCAGGAAAAGGGGAGCTTTTTGGAAAGGCTCAGCAATTTAGATGATATTTGTCAGTTGTGGGTGTAAGGCCCCAACTCATGGCCATCAGCAGATGCTTTACCAGAGACTGCAGTGGAAAGACTATCAGGCCTAATGCACCAGCTTCTTTTAAGTCAAGCCAGAAATACAATTTTTCTACAGAGGTGTTAATGAAGTGAGTCCATGAAGCCAGTCATTCTCCGAGTAGCCATTCAAATACCTGTCTTCCCAGCCTACAGGGGTGTTTGATTCACATGCTCACTAACGGAGCAGCCGTAACAGCGATTACAGCCCCAACATGGGATTGCCATGGATGTTAAAACAAATAGATCCTGGAGCCACACTGATTTACACTAGCCAAGGGTCTGTTCCCTACAGCCTTTAAAAGTAGTTGAGCCTAGTAACCTCTAGGCAATAGGATTATTGTTGCTTTCATAATTCAATGCCCAAATCATATTCTATTTGTGCTGCATGTTGTGCAAACAGGAGAAATCTCCCCAGTCCTGGGAAGATTTCAGCAATCTCCCTCTTTACTTTTCTATTATTAGCACAATGGCCAAGCCTAGAAGGGTCTTATGAGCCAGGTAGCCCATTGGGCTAGCAGGGTTAAGACTCACCAGTTTCTCAAGCCAATGGTATGCAAAAGAACGATGCAACTAGTGGCACATCCAGCTGCCTCCAGCTTCCCAACCCAAATGCCCTCTTATAGCTAGGGCAGCCTTTGGCATAAGGGAAAACCAAGGCTTGAACTCACATGGCTGGAAGCATGCACGACCCACGCACCACTCTGCCACTGCACCTAAAACACTCTTCTGGACACTGTGCAAACAAACAAGAACATAACATCCTTGCCCCAAAGGGTGTAATGTCAATAGACCGGAGGGCAAAACGTTAAACTAGCAAGCAACACGCAAGCAGTTTATCAAGGTGTGTGTCTATATGTACACACGCATGCACAACCCTCCTGTTTGCTCCGAGGAGATCCTCTGTATGTTTTCCATGTACCCTATCCTTAGGTGACCTCATCCATTTGCATCGGTTCATCTTACAACTCTATAGATAACTCATGTAATTACCCATCCACACCCATGGTTCCCTCCTGTGTGCCTGACTCTCTCCCAGACACATCATCCCTGATAGCTCGCAGCCAGCTCTAGCGTTGCAGGCCAGAACTGAGCTAATTATTCCCCCCCAAGCCATCTCGAACTCCTGCAAGGCTATAGACACTGTCTCATTGGGAATGTCTGCACCGCATCTTACCCGTGCTAGGGAGCACTGCTGTGAAAACACTCTCTCTACATGCACCAGATGTCAAAGAAATGCCAGGTGGATACACAAGGGCACTGAGCATATGTCAGTATATACATGCCTGCTCCAGAGACCTGGAGAGCAACAGTGAGTGCTGGGGGCACAGGACATTTTCTCAGCACTCATGTGCATGTGGGCAGGACCTGCTTCCAAGTGGTGGTCCTGGTCTCAACCCAGATACAGTGTAAACAGACCTTCTAGCTCACTAACTAACCCTTTAGCTCACAAATCCTTTAGTGCATCCCCATTTTGGTGCATTTTTTTCCCCACCACCTTTCACTCCTCATGTGCCAGGCCCTCACTTCAAAGTGCTTGACCCAGATATTTTATTCCATGAAGTTTGAGACCAGGAAGGGCTCATATAAAGGCACTGTGGGATCTAATCCCAACATATGACATGCATGTCAAGATGTAACTGTGAAATCAGGCATCAGATCCTCATTGTGCCCTTCCCACTTGCCAGTGTAGGGGAAGCCGGGGACCGTGATCTCAATCCCATGCTCCTGCACCAGTACAGAGGAAGTCAGGTACCCACAACCCGGTATTACTGGGACTGTCCTGGGCCTGGGGTGATAATCAGCTGATTGTCAGCCTGGTCCTGGGAGAGCCTTGGGTGAATCAGGTACCCTGGTCCCAGCCCCAGATAGTCATGGGTCAGGTCCCCGACCAGCCCATGCTCTTTGGCTTCCTCTACCTGGCTCTCTACCCAGGAACTCCTGACAACATTTTATAGAAGCAGGACTTTGGCTGCTGGGGTTCCCCTGCTTTTTTTGTGGCTGGCTAGGGTGTTAGGTCTATGTTGAGTCAGGGTTGATGGTAGTCTTATGTAAAGTTTAGCTTATGGTTGTATGGGATGGTTTTGCTAGGGATGATCCTGCCTCAGGCAGGGGTTGGACTAGAAGACCTCTGGAGGTCCTTTCAGCCCTACTTCTCTATGACTCCATACTATGTCAGAAACATGACTCAGGAAGCATGGGATTGGGCATGTCCCACCCACTGGCATCCATGGACATGCTCCGGAGGTGGAAGTTTACCAGTGAGGCAGCACTTGGCTCATTTCCAGAACCCATTCCCTAGCACTCGAACTCCAGTAGGCCTGAGAGTAGGCACTGGGAATGATTAGGACCAGTTTCATAGGGCTGGGCTTAGCTCCTATTATGACAGTGGGTGCCTTTCTATTAATTGAACAACTTAGTTCAGGCTCACAATGGTTCCCCTCATCCTTTCCATGGGCCGAGACCTTGTATTCATGGAGAGGCTTGTATGTCCAGCTGATCCTCAGAGCTATTGCCCAGGGCTTCGCACTCCTGGCAGGGTCACCTCTGGCAAACAGGTCCGAGGGAGGCTCCAGACAAGACCTTGTCCAACTCCAAGTCCTCAATGGCAAGTGGAAGATGTCAGATTTCAGTGGCTGTAAAGACAGAGGAAGGCTGCAGCAAGATAGAGATCTCCTATTATCTAGGATTCTCCCTTGCCACGGGGTCCAGATCTCCCCCTTGTCAAGACTGTGTGGTTGCTATTTCTACACACCAGTTTCCTCCTGTTAAATAAAGTCACACACAGGCTTCTACCCAGGAAACAACAGGTTTCTGCTGTCTAGCGTAATGTGTCTGCATCAGTGAGGCTTCTACCACTTCTGGTCAAAAACAGTGAGCAGCCATATATATAATTTGGAGAGGGTGATAGGAAAGTAAGGCTGGAAGGGACCTCAAGACCCTGCTCAAGGCAGGGTCATCCCTTTACTGAACCATCCAAGATGATGTTTGTCTACCCCAATTCTTTAAAACTTCAGGAACAAACTCTTGCGCACAGCTGCCGGGCATAGTGCTGGGGACATCAAAAACACACTTTGCCTTGCTGCAGGGGGACTGTTGATGTCACTACAAGGACAGAAGTGGTTTGTTAGACTGCACCCAAGGGATCCAAGGTAGAGCGCCATGCTCCCAGCTACAGACAAGGTGGAAACCCTCATAGTCTATGCCAATCTGACTGCGGGGGTAAAATCTCTTCCTGATCCCAAATGTGGTGATTGATCTGGCCCTGAGCAGAGATGAAAGACCTTGTAGCTAGGAACCTCTGGGTTTTCTAAGTGCCACCACATCCCAGATCAAAATCCCCACCTTTGGCTGTGGCCAATACTCAATGCTTTTGAGAAAGGCAAAAAAAAATGCAGGCACCGGTAGCATTCAGGAGGGAAACAATTCTTTCCCAGTCCCATATGGTGCCCAGCAGAAGCCCAAAAGCATGAAATAATCAGAAACTTTCCTCTCTGTATTGCAACCTGAGGACCTCAAACTAGCTCCATATGTCCCACACCTGGCCTGGAGAGCCAAACCTACCTTTTCTATCATTCTATCCCTTCCATAAATTTACCCCACTGCCTTTAATCTTCTTTCAAAACCAAGCCAGTTGTGCAACTCTGGTTCACTCTCCTCCTGCTAAGCCTGGTCTTCTTCTATTTCCACCTGCTCTGGGCTGCACAGCTCCTCTCATGGTCTCTGGGTGATGCTCCGGGAGTTCACTGGGGTATATGTATATGAGACTTTTCTGGGCTTTCCAACTATTGCTCTTTGCGGCATGCCCCAAGCTTTGTTACTCTTAAAGCAAGGGACTAAGCCCCCTTTGCTCACTGAATACAAGGGGGATTTTGCCCTTGGCTTCATTTGGGCAAAACAATCTTTAAAGGAAAAAAAAATAATGGATACAACAGGCAACTGAAAAACAAATCAGGGTTTTTATGTGCATGGGAGAAGATCCAGACCATCATTTAATCCTCATAGGTGTCTGTGTCCCCTATGTAACACTGCAGAAGGATTCCCTGTGTAATGAGATCCATTCCCTATCACCTCTCCATCAATGCAGCAACCTCTTTCTTTCCACCAGACACCTGGCCAGCTCCTCCCATTGCTATCCCCCGTGATGAATGCCACCATCTTCATGGAGAAAATACTTTCCTAAGAATCTGATGTTGGGCACAGGCATATTTCTCTTTGAGTATTAATCCTTCTGCTGCAGGAAATGCCTGTAAATTATATCCCTCTCCAACACAGATCAACTACCTGGGAAAATCCAGGCACAGCTTAAAAGTTAACCCTCAGGCTGAAACCCTACCCCACCTCTAAATCTTTCATGCTGCTAGAGCTAAAAGCATGTGTCTGGCTTCAGAAGTGCTGTCCTGATCCAGTTCTCTCAATGGGTAGCCTACTGCACCTCCAGAAACCAGTTCTAAATTGTGTTTAAATTGTGGACACAGAGCTCTTCTATTGTAGCAACAGGCAGATTTCACCAATTCTATTCCACCGGGAAAGTAGATAACTCTTTTCTATTCTACCAGCAGGCATCCTTACATGCCTACAGCATAGAGACCTACCTCACTCTGTGGGAGATGTCTACATGGATGGAGGAGAAGGACCCACCTCTTTAGCTAGCCATCTAGTTGTTAGGGCACTTGTCCAGGGAACAGGGGGAACCAGGTCCCAGGCCTCCCAGTATTTTGGATTGAACAGTGATTAGATAAAATGCAGAAACAGCACTGGGAGCAAGGCCAGAATGCAGAGCTCCCCTTTTTCCAGACCAACGCTTTCCTTGTTGGGTCACAGAGTCACCCTTCCCCTTGTGTGTTCTCCTTCTGGCCCCATGGCTCTTCCTCGCACATGGCCCAGGATGGAAGATGCCCATGCCTCTGCTTACCCTGTGGCTCCAAATGCTCTATTCACTAAGCTATTCGGCTAAAAGGATGTGCTCAGCAATGGTTCAATGCTGCCCCAGAAGTGTCTAACTCCACTTATATTTCATTGTGATTCAACTTTGCCATGGGTGCACAACCTCAAAGTGGTAGACCACCAAGATCCACAACAACTAACAAGGATTAGCACGTGAACTGAGACCAGTACAGTCCTGGCACTTACCTTGGCACTTGCTGGTTAAGGCAAATGCCTTAAGGTTAAGGCCCAGGTTCTAGGCTCCTTTCTTCCTAGGAGGATTTGACTGCTGATCTCCCACACTACACAACAGTGACCTAAACACAAGGCTACAAGCCAGGCAAGGCTCAAAGCACCATCCTGTTGAAGCTAGGCCACTGGCAGCCAAGAGGGGAAGCACCAAGGACACAGGTGAATAATGGAAAATGGAGCCTGACTCTGGCTGAGGGAGGTGGACACTGTGCGGGCAGGGAGGTGGGGAAGAGCTCTTGCTTCTGATGCTGTCTGTGTATTTTGCATTATGGAGTCATTGGGAAAACTGTAGAATCGCTACTGGGGCAGAAAGCAGGTGTCCTCACCTGCTTGACATTTCCTCCCTGTGGGGCTTGACTAGGTGCCACATTGCAGCGCTGTTTTATGCTGGAGAGACATGTTGGCCCAATGGACCCTAACTGACCTACATTTGGAAAAAAGGAAGAAAATCTGGTGGACTTGCAGGAGCAAACCTTCTATAAGAAAGCCCACACGTGTGCAGTACTCATCCTTCTCCAGCTCTCTGTTGCTACTTTGCCCTTCCTTCTGGGACACTGGCTGACCCTTGCCACTGTCAAATCTCTCCTAGTATCACACTTACCCTGTGACACTTCTTACCATATACCAACCGTACCAAGACTGCAGGAGTGGACACACGAATGACTGGGGATCCGTGTGTCTTCAGCTAGTCCTGTGTACTATAGGCCACACCCCCCATTCCTTTGCACTGGTGCAACCCCATTGGGTTACTAAAGCACAACCCAAAAGGTTGCTGTGCCTTGTAGTAAGACAACTCCAGAGTCCTGGGGTAAAGTACATAACCAGGCATGAGAACAGGGCCTAAAACCCAGAACGCCCTTCTTCTTCCTACAGTAGATACTCACAGTGTTGGGCTCTCCATTACTTGCCCTCCTCTTGGCCCTATACCTCTTTCCCTCTTTGCTGCCCAGAGGGCCAACTTCAAAAGGAAGGGGTTGGCAATAAAGGTTAGCCCTAAATTATGTGTCCAAGCTCACTTGGGAAGACTACAGCAGAGCTGAGGACAGAACCCAGAGCCCTGAAGCCCTAACCCAAGGCACCAGCCAAACCTGCCTGCTCTTTCCAGCTCCATTGCTTCTACTCTTCTCTACCCAAAATGCGTATGACATGAGTGGCATGAGTCAAGAAAACGGGACAAATTGTTCTCCTTCCTCTTTGAGGGTGTTTTCGCTCTTCTCATGCTGTTATTGTACCAAAGCATGAAATGACCAAAAACATCTATCTGGAACGTAGTGATCACTTTTGACTGAGTGCCTAATATTGGCCTGAGTCACTTCCTAATTAGCCCTTCCTCAGGCTGTATTGCCGGAGCAGTCTGGGCCAGGGTCTGAGATGCTGACTAGGGTGAAGCCTGCTGACTCCCATTTAAGGAACACCTTAACGAGGGGTCTTTGGTGAGTTAAAAACTCACATCTTCAGGATTTGGGCCACTGGTTTCCCTGGTTTGTCTGAGTCAGAGATGAGCAAATCCAAATGCAGACTTCAGGGCAGGGCCTATAGAGATAAAATGATCGTGAATTTTTTCCCCCTTAAAATAGAAGCAGCTATGCTGGGAATCTCAAAGGAGAGGGCTTGCCCTACAGCTGCTTTCTGGAGACACAGATTTAAGCTCAGCTAGTTTATAAGTTCTTCACACCGTCTCCTATGCTCTCATTGTGCTCCATTGTCTGTCTGTCTCTTGCCTTGTACAGATTCATAAACTGTAATACTGGGGACCAGGATTTTTTTTTCCTCTGTTTATACAGCACCTAACACAAAGGCCTAAAGACCTAGCACAAAGGCCTATTTCAGGCCTAAAGCTGATAAGAGTTACTACCATACCAGTAAGATTATAATCATGATAAGTTTTAAGTAGACAGTGTAGACTAAGGTAAGCCCTAAATTGCTCAATGGCAATATGGTATAGCATTTGCTTGCATTCGCTTGCCCCATGTTTGAGTAAGAAAAGAAGAGGCAAAGGAAATAAGCATGTGAGAGGATGTTAAAGGTGAGGATTACTTTAGAAACTTCAAAGACAATAGGTCAGAAGGGGTAGGCTAAAGGTTGCTCAGAATACATTTAGCAATGTTATGTTAATTAGATCTGATTTTAGACAAGATCTGTCTTAAACAGGAAATAAAATTAGGCATATGAATATTAATTAGATTAAAAGCTATTAGAAACATTTATATATTTTTAGCCATCTTCAGTAAGCTGTTGAGCTATAGCCAGGCAATAGAGTATATAAATCTCGGCTCACCTCTGGATTTTTGCTATTCAGTCTTGAACTATAGTTCTTGCAGAATATAGCAGGTTTACCCATTTAGCACTTCTGAAAAGCATGGGTTTAAAATTTAGAAGGGACCTCGGGAGGTCACATCTAGTCCAACCCCCTGCTCAAAGCAACTATATCATCCCAGTCAAGGCTTTGTCTACCCGGGTCTTAAAACCCCCAAGGATGGAGACTCCACCACCGCTTTGGGTAACCTGTTCCAGTGCTTTACTAACCTTTTCTGAGAAATGTTTTCCTAATATCTAACCTAAACTTTCCTTTCTGCAACTTGAGCCCCTTGCTCCTTGTTCTGTCTCCATCTGTCACCACTGAGAACAGTCCAGCTCCATCCTCCTTTGAACCCCCCCTGCAGGGAGTTGAAGGCTGCTATTAAATCCCCATCGGTTTTCTCTTCTCCAGACTAAATAAGCCCAGTTCCCTCAGTCTTTCCTTAGAAGTCATGTCCCCTAGCCCCCTACCAATTTTTGTTGCCCCCGGCTGGACTATCTCCAATTTGCCCACATCCTTTCTGTAATGGGGGCCCACAATTGGACACAGGACTCCAGATGTGGCCTCACAAGTGCTGAATAGAGGGGAAGAATCACTTCCCTTGATCTGCTGACAACGCTCCTACCAGTGCAGCCCAGTAGTCATTAGCCTTCTTGGCAACAAGGGCGCACTCCTGGCTCATATTCAGCTTATTGTCCACTGTCACTCCCAGGTCCTTAATGCAGAGCTGCTGCCCAGCCAGTCAGTCCCCAACATGTACCGGTTCATGGGATTGTCCCCTCCTAAGTGCAGGACTTTTCACTTGCCCTTATTGAACCTCAAGAGATTTCTATTGGTCCAATCCTCTACTTTATTGAGGTCTCTCTGAATCCTAGCCCTACCCTCCAGCAAATCTACTACTCCCCCAGCTTGGTGTCATCTACAAACTTGCTGAGGGTGCGCTCCATCCCATCTTCCAGGTCTTTGATGAAGACATTGAGCAAAATTGGCCCCTGGGGCACTCCATGTGATACCAGCTGTTGCCAAAAGTCATCTTTATGTTGTTGCCAAAAAGAATGCAGCCTCTGTACACCTCACGAGGAGAATTGGGTGCTCAGTAGGGCTGTGTGAAACAGCATTGTCCGTTTTGACTTGAGTTTTGAGGTTTCGACGGAACAACATTTCTTTTCGAATTTCATTTTGATTTGAAACAGCTGTTCCATTTCATTTAGTTGAAACAGCAAAGCTCTTTTGACGCTGTTTCGACGTTTCACCCATACGCTATAACGGGGAAGGTTGAAACAGCCTCTCTCATCCAGCAGGGGTAGACAGATGGGGGGCCTGCCTGGGACCAGTGCTTTTCCCCAGCACAATCTAGTGCTGGGGAGGGGAACTCAGCTCAGCTGGGCTAAGTTGGCTTCCCCAGCCCAATCATAGGGCTGGGGAGGGGAAGTGAATGATCAGGCTCAGTTGCCTTCCCCAGCCCAATCGCAGCACTGGGGAGGGAGCTGAGCCTGGGCTCAGTTCCCTTCCCCTGCACTGTGATCAGGTTCCCGCAGTTGGGCTGCGGAAGATGGGGAGAGCCAGGGTTGCACTCCTGGAGCTGTGGAGCCGCTGGGAGCACAGCCCTGGTTCTCCCCCGTCTCCCACCACCTGTCTGCTGGCTGCTTTGAAACTTGAAATGTTTCAAAACGTTTTGACTAGCCTCGTTTTGTTTTGAGGCTGTTTCAAAGCCCTTCGTTTCAATTCAATTTCACTGTTTCGAGCTCAAAATGAGTTGAAACAGTGTCTACTCGAAACAGCCGGCAAAATTTCACACAGTACCAGGATTTGGCCCAAACTCTATACTGGGCTTGAGCGATAGATATCAGAGTTCCTTCATCTGCTTACGAAGAGTTATCCTGGACTTAGCCTGCATGTTTTGAGGACCTAGTGAGATTTTCTGTTGTGCTGTCATTGCCATCTGGGAGGAGGGCAGAGTAATTGTGAAATGCAATCACACCAAAATAGTGCTTCTATTAATAGCTTTGCACTGGTGAAAGTTGCAACTGGTGAAAGTTGCACTGGTGAAAGCTTTGCAAACATGCAAGAAGCAAGCCTATGGGGAACCAGGCTCAAGCTGTTAGTGGTCTGTGATTTGGACCTTGTAGGCTAGTGTGAATGTAGAGAACCTCAGGTCTAGCTAAGGGCCCTGCGCTATTGTGAAACAAAACCAAACTGCAATTTAAGAACCATCCTCAAATACCTTCTTATGTCACAGCTGCTTGTGCCTGGTCTAGAGCAGGACAACATCATGGCAGGCACTGAAACATGACCTTTCTGCTCACTCCGGCTTGCCAGATCCCAGAAATGAGGCAGGTGTTTGACTTAGAGAAGCCCTGAGTGTGCACCAGTACACTCACAGCAGACAGCCTGAGAGCAGCTCTGGAGCACATGTGCTATTAAATAACACTTTGGTCTTCTCTCCTCCAGACTAAAGAAGCCCAATTCCTTCAGCCTCGCCTCATAAATCCTTTTCCCTAACAGGCTGTCCCCTTGTTGGAGCCTTTTCTATGACTTAAGGACTTAGAAAATGTAATTAAATGTAATTTAACTTCTTTTAAATGTTAATGACATTGACATATATTTGAATTTTTGTGCCTTTTATAAATATTGATCATTTGCTTGATAGGCTTTATTGTACTGTTTACCCATTTATATCTTATATGCATTTCATTTTTACATTTGCTATTAAAAATTCTCTGCTTTTACAATTTTGGCTCTCTGAGCCTTTCTTGTTTCCCAGAACACCTCTTATAGTTTCATAGTTTCATAGTTGGTAGGGTCGGAAGGGACCTGAGCAGATCATCAAGTCCAACCCCATGCCATGGCAGGAAAGAGTACTGGGGTCAAACGACCCCAGCAGGGTGTTCGTCTAACCTCCTCTTAAAGACCCCCAGGGTAGGAGCCAACACCACTTCTCTTGGAAGTTGGTTCCAGATCCTAGCCACCCTGACTGTGAAGTAGCACCTCCTGATGTCTAGTCTGAATCTACCCTCTGCCAGCTTGTGATCGTTATTTCTTGTCACTCCTGGTAGTGCTCGGGGGAACAGGGGCTCCCCCAATGCCTGGTTTATTGGTCCCCCCTGACTAGTTTGTAAATGGCCACTAGATCCCCCTCAGTCTTCTCTTGTGAAGGCTGAACAGGTTCAGGTCCCTTAGCCTCTCCTCATAGGGTCTGCCCTGCTGCCCCCTGATCATGTGAGTGGCCTTCCTCTGGACCCTCTCCATGCTGTCCACATCCCTCCTGAAACGCGGTGCCCAGAACTGGACGCAGTACTCCAACTGCACCCTGACCAGTGTTGCATAGAGGGGGACGATCACCACCTTAGCCCTGCGTGAGATGCATCTGTGGATGCATGACAAGGTGTGGTTGGCCTTCCTGACCGTGTCCTCACACTGTCGGCCCATGTTCATTCTGGCATCAATAATGATTCCAAGATCCTTTTCTGCCTCTGCACGGACGAGAAGGGAGTTCCCCAGCCTGTAGGTGTGCTGCTGGTTCCTCCTCCCCAGGTGCAGTACCTTGCACTTGTCAGTGTTGAAACCCATCCTGTTCTCATCTGCCCACCCCTGTAACCTGTCTAGGTCCAATTGCAGCCTATTCCTCCCTTCTAGCATCTCCATTCTAGAGTGCCCACTTCCCCCCACAACTTAGTGTCGTCTGTGAATTTGAAAAGGGTGCTTTTTACCCCCTCATCCAAGTCGCTGATGAAGATGTTGAACAGCACGGGTCTGAGCCCTGGGGGACGCCACTGCCCATCGCCCTTCAGGATGAATAAGACCCATCCACCACCACTCTCTCAGTGCAGCCCTCCAGCCAGTTAGCGACCCATTTGACTGTGTAAGTGTCGAAACCACAGTCCCCTAGTTTTTAATGAGAATGCAGTGAGAGACAGTGTCGAAGGCCTTCCTGAAGTCCAGAAAGACTACATCCACTACTACCCCTGCATCTAAGGATTTTGTAACTTGGTCATAGAAGGCCACCAGGTTGGTCTGACAGGACCTGCCTCTAATGAACCTATGTTGGTTGCCCCTAAGCATAATCTCCCCTGCATAATCTCCCCTAAAAATAATCTCCCCTAAACATAATCTCTGGGGGTCAACAACAGCAAGTGGGTGTCAATAACTTAGATGGGTTCACAGCTACCCCATGGAGGACCACAAAGCCACTGGAGCATACTGGTGAACTTGGTCCCAGGGCATTTGCTCTTTTATTTTGGTTGCACCTAACCCCATCATTGGGGTTTTGTAACCATTTTGGGATGCTCCCCATGAATGCCATGGGCAGGACAGAAGACCCACATGTGTTCTGGGAACATGTATTTACTGCGTGCTGTAATTTCTGGGCCATGCCAGAGAGTGAACTGAAAATAGTCCTTTGTTTCCATTAAGAATCCCTCAAAGAATCCACCAGTTCCTGCTTACAGAAATCGTGTAAACAGCACGAGCAAACCACATAAACAAATAGAAGGATATTTTCTTCATGAGCAGTGCTCTTAAGTGGCAGTACAATAAACTTTCAATTTGGAGTCAAGCGAGTCAGAAACCAGGGAAGCGAAGAGAGCTGAGTGACACTAACCTGATCCGCAGCCCCGCCATCAGCCCGGCAGCTTTCAGACCTCCTATTTAATGACATCAAGGTGCCTGCCCGCGGATGGTTTCGGTGTCGGCAATCTGTGGCTGGAGGTCAGAAACACGATCCACTGCTCTGCCTTTGAATCCCAGCCACGTCTTTCAGAAAATCAGAATCAGCCACGGCATTTTCCCAGGGTCAGCCAGTGATGGAGGTGGGGCAAGATAGGGGTTTTGTTCTGGTTTCGCTCACTAGTGGTAAAAACCCAGGCTGGCTTGGATCTGGGGTCCATCTTACCTGGTTCAGTCAGGTTCAGATCAAGGGTTGGGTATGGGTCTGTCTCTAACAAAATGCCAGCTTTCTTTAAGGGCAAATTCTTCCTCTGCTCCCACACCACACACATGCGTGTGTGCACGCACACACATGCACCACACATACCCCAGCAACACAACCACGACCCACATTCAGGGCCTTCTCTGTCAGCCATGCACCCTACCCCACCAGCTCTGTGCTGCTGCTATGCCAGGACGGGGCAGATGGGGTAAACCACAGGGCTGGAGCAAAATTGCCCCACCTGCGACTCCAGAATACCACAAGACTCCCAGGAGCACAGTTTAGGGTTGCCTTCACTGGTGTAGAGACCTGAACCATGTCCTGAAGCTGCACAGGGGAGGAGGTGTATAATGAGGGAGCAGGGTGGATGAGGGTCTGCCAAGGGGGTGTTCTCAAGCTCTATGGAAACATCTTGCCCATGCCCAGGGTGCAAAGTTGGAACAGACCCTCTTGTCCCACCTCCCTTGGTTGGGGGTGGCCTACAGCCCCAGGAGGTCTCCAGCTCTGATTTTGGGTTCAGTAGCATTCCCTTCCTCTACCCAGACAAGTCACTTGAGATGGCCACTGGGAGACGAGATGAGGTCTTTAACCCCCCTCCACTACCACACACACACTGTTCCCACGCAAGGGGCTTTTGGCATCCAAAGGCTTTGCGGTCTCGCCCTCAAAGAGTCTCCCACTAAGCACATTTTATGCTTCCCAGGTCTGCCAGTGGGGCCGTTTGCATGAACTTCCCCACAGCCGTGGTGAAGCGAGCAAAAGCCGAGGATCAATGGTGCATTTTGCTTGAAACTAAACATGGCTCATTAACTAATCGTGTTGGCATGGAGAAGCCCAGAGATAACGCATGCAGCCTGGAGCCCGGTCAAATAGAAACAGGAAACAATCTCTTCGAGTCGAGGAATTCTCCTGACATCCTGCTCTGCTCACCCTCCCCTTCTCTTCATGGTGTCAGAGCGAAGGCTCAGAAATTATTGCCCTCTTCTTGTTAGGCTTTGTCACGTCTTTAGATCAGCCTGAAATACGACCTCCTGGCAGCCGGAAATAGGCACAGGGCTGGGGGGAGTTCATGCCGCCCATTGTTGTGGCGAGAAGAATGAGAGCTCACAATGGGACGCGGAGAGTCCCGGGATGAAAAAGAAGACGGGCAAAGCAGCTCCTCCAGGAAAGGAGGGGAAATAATACGATCAAAAGGCCAAGCACTCACAGTAACTGTATTTCTCACTGCCGTTTTCAAATCAAGCTGGAGTCTCCTTCAGCGCCAGTGGGAAGTCATCTGCAGTATAACAATGCGTGCTATTTACAGGAGCTTGTTTGCCTCCAGCTATTGCTATTGGTCAACAATATCTGTCCAGCTCTCTGTGCCAAATTGTTTTTTGTTTCACACCAATGGACCATGTCTCCAGGGGCTGGTGTGAGATCAGAATCAGGCCTTTCTTTTCTCTTTTTTCTTTTTTTTTCCTCCATCCCAAATCTCTCAGGATGAGATCTGTGGAAACCAGTGCAGTTCAGGGAGAGTCGGATTACTTCTAAAGGGCATTTTTATTGCCTGTAGGAATATACTAAGCTGCACAGGCTCCGTCTGCCATTCGAGCCAGGTGGAGAACAGCAGATCCATTTCAGGGAGGATTTTGTGATTTCAAAATCCAGTTTTATTCTGATTTGGAACAAAAAGCAAAGATTTCAAAATTAACCACAGAACACAACCATCATTTTCTGCCCAGCTCTGTTGTGGGGCCGTCTCCAGGCCTGAAGCAGCCTATCTGATGGGCTGTCCCAGAGCACAGGTTCTCCAAAGGCCCGAGTTGTTGAAGAGCCTGAAGCCTGGGAGGTCTCCATGGCTTTGAAATCTGCCTCGTGTGTTCCAGTGGGTTTTGTCCAAGATTTTGATTTTGAGAAATTCCAATAGGAAATTTTTTTTCATAGTTTTCTTTTTTTTCATAGACGTTAGGGCTGGAAGGGACCTCGGAAGATCATCGAGTCCAGCCCCCTGCCCCAGGGGCAGGAAGTCAGCTGGGGTCATAGGATCCCAGCAAGATAAACATCCAAATTTCTCTTAAAGGTGTTCAGAGTAGGTGCTTGAATCACCTCTGGAAAATGTTGGAAATTTTCTGACGAGGTCTGTAATATCCCCTCCTTCACACACATACATGCCTGCAGACACACACACACACACACACTCCTGGGCTAAAGGCAGAAATAAGTGATCGGAAACTGATTCAAATCTTTAACACAACAGAACTTCAGTGCACATAAACCACTTTCAAAATGGACGAAACCAGTTTCAGATAAACATGGATGGATGTTGTATCAGGCTTAACTGATTTAGATTAAATCGGTTTATTGAACTTTTGATCCCCTCCAGATTCAAGTTAACTCACAGCCCCACAGCATCCCAGGATGCTTTGCACAACCCCCCACTTCCCACAGGGAGTGGGGCTAGCTTTGGCCCAAGCTGCCTGCTCCAGCCAAGCAGGAAGGCATGGTCTAGCGCCCCCTGACTTCTGGCCTGGCTCACTGCAGGCATGTGGCTGTATTTCTGGAATCAAATGTGAATGTCTGTTCACTTGCTTGTGGGTTCAGTCTATACAGCTTAGACTAGCCTGTGAAAATTGAATTGATTCAGCCTCACTCTTTTTGACTGTCTGCACTTAGCCCTGATGTTCGGGACTCCTGTTTGCATTGTGCACAGGATGAAATGCATTAATAGCATTGGAAGCACAGGCTGGGAGCAAGGGCCAGGGCTAAGTGTCCCTCCTTTTCCAGACTGGTGCCATCTTCATTGGGCCACAGAGTCCCATTCCCTCTTGTTTCTTTTCTTTGAGGCTCCTTGATTCTTTCCCTCTTGGCTGCTTAGTGCCCCAGCTCCTAGCAATCCCTAGCCTGGTATTGAGGACACTTTGATGGAAAATGGGAGATGTTCAAATACCTTCTAGATAAGGAGGGCTTAGAGCCTGAGTTTCCCATTCCCTGGACAAGAACATTATCCACTAGGCTTGCAGGTTAAAAGAGGGAGAGGCACAGTGTCTCCTGCCTCTGTCATTTAGATGCATGGCCATGGAGTAAACTGAATGACTATGATATGGACACCTAAGGATCTCTCCTCAAAAGAACAGGGGAGAGTTATATGCTTCTCTTTATGGGTAAGAATGGGAAAAGGTTGACCATTTTCAGAACAGGAGAGCTACACACCTCTGCAGTACGGGCCAAGACTGGTCCCTGGGGTGCACTAGGCTGGGCAATGAGTGAACAGGAGAGTTATGTGTCTGCCAGGGTAGATTCGCATAGCACTGCAGAGGCAAGAGGGGTAATTTTTGCTCTAGCTGTGAGAAGGGCTAAGGAGTGGATTAGGATTTGGGCCTGAGTTTACTGTATAAAATAAAGAAATCCCTAGCAGCAGAGTGAGGGTAAAAGGAGGCATAGAATAAACTTAGGAAAGGAAATAATCATTAATTATGCACATATGTGTACCACCTATCTGTTGTAAGGCTTCCAGCCCTCACCATGTCTTGAACCTGCTTCCATCCTTCATTGCCTCCTACTCCTGGTTGCTGAAGTCCAGAATTCAGGCAGGCTGTTCCTTAAGACTAGAGATGGACCTGCCCGGTCTGCTCCACACAGCTCTATTGTTGTGAGCATTACAGCTTTATCTATGCTGGGTAGAGGGTCCTTGCCAAAGCTCAGCTGCCTCTGCTCTTCCATCTGCCTCAAAGGCATCACTATGCCTTGCCTCTTTGTAAGATCATAAGACCTGCCATTCATTGGGTCAGAACAGAGGTTCATCTTCCCAGTCTCCTGTGTCACTCAGTGGTGGAGAGCAGATGCTGAAAAGGAGCATGAACAGGTTATGACTAGGGGTTTTTTCCACTGTTCCTCTCTCGCTCCATCGTTTAAGGTCTAGGAAGTTCTGGTTCAGAGGCTGTGTCCCTAACCCCCATGCTCAATAGCTCCTGATGCCCCTTTCCTCCAAGAACGTGTCCAATCTCTTTCTTGAATGTGACTAAACGATCAACTTCCACCACATCCAGTGGTAACAAGTCCCACACGTTCATGACACGCTGTGTGAAAAAGAACTTCCTTTTGCTAGTTTTAAACTTATTACCTGCTAGTTTTGTTTTGTGACCCCTAGTTCCTGTATTGTGTGAGAGAGTAAATAATAAATCCCAATGTACTTTTTCTTCTCCATTTAATATTCTGTAAACTCCTCTCATGCCCCCCATCAAGCCTCTCTTTTCTAAACTACAGGCCTAGCCTCTTTAATCTCCTTTCATATGGAAGTCCCTCTGTCCACTTATCATTCCGGTTGCCCTTCTCTGGACCTTCTTTAGTTCTTCTATATCCCTTTTCAGTTGTGAAGGCTGTGGCACAAGGATCTGTCCATCCTTAAATTCAGGACTGGGGACTTGATGCAACCACAATGTGTATCATTAATATATGAAAAAGCAAGGCTGTTTTTAGTGACATTTTAGAAAGATCAAGCATGTCTGTTTCTAATGTAGACCCCACGGCAGCTATCCCTAGGAAACCTAAATACAGACTAACATTAGTCTCTGTCTCCTTTAAAGACTTCCCCTTCCCTATTCTGTTGCACCATCCGTTCACAGGAAAATGCATGCTGAGGTATTAGACAGCCTGTCCCAACAAAGCCCGGGTGAGAGTTGCTGACCCTAATAAAAAAAGAAAGGTTTAAAAAAAAATCCATCCTGGGAGAATAAAAAGGTTGACCCAGGTTTCTTCCTCTCAGGGCCTTTTATCCCTTAGTAAATTATTAGCCAAAGCTGTCCCTTTGAAGAAAATAAATTAAGGCAGTGGTTGTCAACTTGCAGCCTGTGTCCAGACCCACCTCGCAGAGCCACTGGATGCAGGCCACGGAGACGGAGAGTCATCAGTAGCTTTCCTGTAACAGTGGGCTTTGGCAATGTGGGGCTTCATCCGAGCTGCTCCCAAGCTGCAGGAAGAAGCAGCAGTATGACAGTGGCAGCTGGGTCCTAACACCAGCCCACCTTGGACCCAAGCTGGGTCCTTCTGGCTTGCTACCAGAGAAAGTTGCCAACTGAATTAAGTTGTATTTTGGAGAAGCCTTTTGAGAAGCCATCCAGTGTCCCAGATCAGGACAAAACCAACCCTTAATTTGAGTGTGGTGCTCCAACCTTTCAGTGAGCCCAGCCAATTTGAAGAGGCTTAGGTCTGAATTTCAAGCAAACCCCGCAAGGGTACTGGTTTCTTAAGAGGCTTTTATGAATGCAGCCATGTTGATTGAAGCCAACTGAATGTAGATAGTTGGTTGGGAGCACAGGCTCCAGGCAGCTGCAGGTAGATGTTGACTCCCAGTTATATCCCTCTCCAGTTTATGTATTGATAAAATCTAACCTGTTCCTAGGAGCTGTCTATGGCTCCTCTACTGAACCCATGACAACACAAACTCAGGGTTAAATGTTCCCATGATGCATATTACAGGGGTGATGAGGCTGAGTTTTGAATGAACAAAGGTTTGACATCCAGAGCTGGATTTCAGTCAGTGCCAGCTCTGCATTTTGGGTGAACCAAGCCCCAGATTTCAGCTAATTTGGAAGATCCTTGGGCAGAATTTCAAAAGTGGCACATAGTTTTCTGATGGCAATAGTGTGAAAAACTATAGCTTTTGTGCAGTTTCTGCCTGAGACTAAGCTTCAGCTGAATTCTACTTTGGGGTTTGGTGTTCATTTGAAACCTGGGATCAAAGCTGCAAAATGACACACAATGAGAAAAGCACTGTGAACACAGACTCAGCTGCATGGACCTTAAAAATGGCCTGTTGGGGTTGAGATTTAAATATGCATTAGTGCCAGAGCACATGGTATGAACTGCACAGATTCAGAGTTCTCCAAGTTTAGACTAGGAGGGAACAGACCCTATCTGAAAACCAGATCCCACCTCTGAAAAAAAGTACATTTAATTTGTGCGTAACTGTATATATACCTTTTGTATGTACACACACACACAGATACACACAGAGAATATATATTGAATACAAAATGAGTATTTACCCCCAGATGGCATGGGGAAAAAGCCCCTCGTCTTATAATTGCATACAAGGAAATACATTGTCTATCACTAAACTGCTGCCAAAAGCAGCATGTACTTAGTAATGGAAACCAACTATGATGTTGATTAAATCCATCCGACACTGAGCATGACTAGCATGGCCCACATTGGGCAAACATGCCCATGGGAGCATTTAATCTTAGGCAAAAGGCCGAGATACTGATGGGACCCAGTGATGGGGGTTGGGTATTATAAGGCCAAGACCCCTGCCTGCCCGACCTCTTACTTCTTGCTGTCATGATACGGCCTCCCCAGGGATGGCCATGACGTCCCTAGGTCCCCGAGACCATGCCAGCTCCACCCTATGGGGTGCCTACTAATCTCACCTGCCACCTCTTGCTGGTTTAAATAATGAATCGGGGGGCTGCCCTCAGGTTGCTGCTCAGTCACAGTCCTGATAGACTCCTCTAAACCCTGTGGGTTGTTGGACCCCTTATTGGGTCCCACACTCAGGAGGTGCCTTACGATACCCCCAAGACTTATGGGCTGGATGCATGGCTCCAAAACCTCTCCTTTACCACGCCCGATGTCTCGCAGGTAGCAATTGAATATTGTCCCTATTTATGAGGCCTCCATCTCATAAAAAGATAACAACACAACAATAACATATGGTTCGCACTCTATCCCTTTTAAGAAGGCAAGTTTTTTTCTCAGTTTAATGGGCCTCCTCCTACCAGCACTTATGAGTTCCTATAGCCTCTTAATCCTACCAGAAGTAGAACAGGCAATCAAGCATCTCCAAGTAGCTTCCTCTATAAGAGCTCCTTCCCGCTTGTCTGCTGCCAGAGAACTAACCCTCTAGTCCCTGCTCTGGGGTTTATACATGCCCAGGGCCCCGCCTTCTTCCAGTCAGCTGAGTGGGTGCAGGTGCAGGCTAATTCCCTCATTAGTCTGCTGCCACAGTAACCTGTACCTGTGGGGTTTCTGCCTGGTGGCTAGGGTCCTCGCTCTAGGCAGTTTCTGCCCTTAAAGAAGCATCCACCTTAGTGCCCTGTGACACTTGGATGCACTGTTGGGGATAACCAAATGCTCTCTGCTTATCCCAGATGCCTATCTTTGCCTATCCCAGATGTTCTTTTCTTGCCTGCCATGTCTTGATATATCTGTTTTAACAGTTGGGAGTTGGGTGTAGGAGGAGTGACAATTCTGCTGGGTCCTCCCCCAGAGGCTTGCTTCATAGGGCTACTCCTCCTCTTACACCCCACCTTTACCACATCCCTGATGACACGTGCTTGCGCTAGAATCTTGTTTAGCTGGAATATACTGCTGGCTGTTGCTGTCTGGCTTACCAAATAAAGTTTGTGAGGTATGTTCACTCACATGGACTCACTCACACTCCTTCACACATGACTCACTAAGATCACCAGTCTCCCATTAATTCCTTATAGGACCCAGGGTTCCTCAATTAAGATAATTTCATTCTCAAGTTAATAAGACAAACCTCCTATCTGTTCATTTCCCCAGGTTCTTGGGTCTGTCAAAATGAAATCAGCTCACCAAAGGTCCACTGAAAGCTTAAAAACAAACAAAAAAAAACAACAACCAAGGCAAATATGTCACATCCTTCCCAATTCCTGGGTCGATTAAATTAAATCAGTCCTCCAAGGCTCCACCAGATCATCAATTGGGATTGCATCCTCTTCTAGTTCTCAGGCCAATCTACTCAACAATCAGTTTCACCCAGGTTCTTACCTTGCCTTATCTACTCAAGGTCAGGGTCAATGAACTCTTGCAGGGTGCAGATCTTGGCTTCCTGCTGCTCCCTTAGCCTAGCGTGAGAAAGAAACACCATACAAAAAAACAAATAAGAAGAGTGAGAATCAAAATGGGACATGCCCCTGACAATTCATGGACCCACTTGTGGGAGCTGCATCCTCACTTTCCACCATAAGGTGCCTCTGGCTGTGCCACTTCAGCCCTCACCTGGCTGTTCTCCGGTAATCCCCCAGTGCTGCATGTCCGAGGCTCTTCTGCAAGAGCCCTCCAACCACCCTTGCCAGCTAACTTACCCACTTCCTTCACAGTTGGCTGTGGGTTGCTGTCAGCTGAGAAGGCCTACGGCAGCTCTGTGCTTTGCTGGCTATGTTCCTCCCTCGGCTGCCCCTCTTTGAGGCTGGAAATACTTCTCCTCATGCTCTATCCATCAATCTGGAGAGAGCACTCACTGTGGAAACACATCAGCCTGCTCCAGGCTCCAGCTAGGCTCTCTGTTGCACCTGTGTTGAGTATTTCCCATGCAAGTTCTTCGGGGCTTTTCTCCAGTCCCGGTCTTCCTCTCACGCCCTGCCACAAGGATAGGTTAGTACTGTATAGCCCAGGGTTAGGCAATTATTTTGGCTGGAGAGCCACTTAATGAGTTTTGGTGAGAGGTCAACGGTCACACACATAAAATCTTTCAGAAGATACCAGTTTAATGAATTATAGATTTAAAAAAAATCACATACTAAATATCAAATGTTTACTATAACATCTTTTAATTTTATTTCAAAAAATAATTTAAGATCTGGTTTATGTTTCTTTTTGAGTAGTGTATATAGGGGGGAATGCATAATCACTCTAAATAAAGTCTTACTCCTGTATATTGTGTGGGTCAGGCTGTGGGGGAGTGGGGGTGTGCTGGCTAGCCAAATGGGTGGAAGGTGGCTAGGAGCTGGAGCTGGAGCCCCATGTGCTAGAGCAGGAGCTGCCCAGCTGGAAATTTCCCCCACCACCTGGCTAGGATTGTGGTGCCTGGCACACATCCCCATGGCTGCTGCCACTTCCCCACTCTACTTGCTGCCTGGTGCAGTGCAGCAGGGGCAGGAGGAGGAAAAGCCACTGGAGGTAAAAGAAGCTATCCCGGTGCAGCAGCACCAGGAGCAACCCTGCTGGGAAACTGTGTCAACTCTTCAGTGTCAACTCTTTTCAAGTCATAGTGAGTCACTATATCACATACCTTTTAACTTTCTCTTCACTCTCACAGCTGATCTGTGCCTGTCTTTCCATTTCCAATGAGTCCAGTTTTTTCACCAGCCTTAAATGCCTGGCTAACATCACCAAACAGGGCCCCAAACCATTTACTCAGAACCCCTCTGTCATCCCCCCTGAACCTGGTGCATATTGTTAGTGTGGCCTTGCCCTCCATGAGGTGAAGCTGGACCAGATTTCCCTGTACCTCATCTACATACACATTTTTGGGGCATCCTAGGACTTGTGATAAGAACACCTGGTTCCAATCAGGAGTGGGGGCTAATTAGCACATGGATCCTTTGTGGGGGTATCTGGAGTGTGCACGCATGCTGAGTAATGCTGAGCTGTGAGATCACTGTGGCTTGAAATGCTGTTGACCCTGGTGAAGCACAGCCCATGAACTATGTGATGAATCACAAGTTTTTGGCTTTGGATTAATATTATGCATAGTTTGTATTACATAAGTAGGTACCAAAACTGTGTTTCTAGAGTATTTGTACTAAAACTTGCAGCAGTTTCAGAAAAAAGGTAATATGCAGCAATTCTGCATGAACTAAGTGCACAAGTACTATATGCAAAGGGCTACAGCCATATTTTGTTTCAAGGTTATTGTTTTCAAAGTTGCTTCTCACTTCCATGTCTTCAGGGAGAGCAGGGTCTGACAGTAAAAAGAAGGGGAACAGGCTGCCAGAAGAAAAATTTAAGGAAAGCAAAGAGCAAAGGAGCTACCTTACTCCCCAGAGTTATTTTCCCTTCTTTAGCAGTGGGAGGGGGATAAATTCAAGGCAAATCTCCAATAATTAGAGTCTGGAAAACTGCAACAAATTGAAACATTTTCCAGGAATAAATCTTATAAAATTTCCAGGTATAAATCTATAAAATCTAATTATTGAGGGTTGTCTTATAATTAGGGTAATCTTCTACTTGAGTAAATATGGTGTATGTGTGTGTGTGTGTTTATATATATAGACACATACATGCAAAATACATACATACACATATATATACATACATACATACACACATGTATATGTGTGTGTCTATATATATAGTGTGTGTGGGTGTCTAGATACCTGTCTATATAGGTGTGTGTCTGTGTGTCTATATATGTATAGACACACAGACACACACCTATATAGACAGGTATCTAGACACCCACACACTAAGATATATATGTTTATTTGTGGGTATGCCAAAGATTTCTCTCCCCGTTCTTTGTTAGCCAGGCTTATAGAAAGCAGACTCTTTGCTTCTTCAGCAATGCATTTGCTCCTGCTGCTAATCTGAAACCATATTCCTGTTCTTATAGATATCATCATTCTTTCCACAGCAATTCTGTGCAATGGCACAAACAGCAGATTGTGACTTCAGGTTGAGATCTGCAAGCAGTAAATGAATTCCCTGAGGAAGAATTTCATTTTCATACAAGGTCTTGGTATCAAGGGGAATAAGCACAGGGAACCACTGGAAATACAGAATACATGCAAATGCATTTTGAAAACAACTGTCTTTTAAAAGGTCGACAGGGTATGGGATCCTTCACGTCCTGTCCTAAACTGCTTGTTTAGTACAATTGCACACAGCTCCCTAATTTATAAATGAACACGTGCCCTAGGATTGGAAGGGACCTTCTGGGTCTTGTGGGGTATCCTTGAATCATAGAGAAAAGGGGCTGGAAGGGATCACCTGTAAGAAAAACTCAGAAACTCCATAGGCCATCTAATCCAACCCCTTGCTTGAAGCAGGATATCCTCTGGCAACCCCCTCACTGAATCCCATTCATAAAAAGAAGTCTTGAAATGATCACGTTTTTCCACCTCATCTTTTCCTCCTGGGAGTCTGCTCCTGAGCCTCACTACGATGGTTACAAACCTCTTTCCTAATTTCCAGCCTAACCTGATTCATAGCTACCTCTCCCTTTCCTAGTGTGTACCTTTTCTCTCTCGGCCTTCTTTCTGCCACGCTACTCAAGCACAGCTCATTTATTCTCCTGTTGGCAGCTAGACAACTAGTAAGACCAACTGGTAGGAGTTTTTCTGGTGCCAGATTTCTCCTGGCTCACCCAAATGAAGGAAGCCTTCTTCTGAGAGCCGACTCCACCCATGCCACAGCTTTGGCTGGGACAATTCTGTGCAGAATTATTTTGACTAGTGAAGGGTCTTCCCATCTGCTGCCATTGCCTCTCCGAACCCTTTGTTGCCATCGTGTTGGATATTCTCCTATATTTTACCACGACTACAACTCTAGAGGGAAGCAAGCCCTGGACCAATGCCTTGATCTCTCAGTATAAGGAGGACACCTGCTGCTATTCCAAGAAGGGAGGGACCATTGCACAGGGATGGAGCCAAGATGGTAACCCCTGCTGCAGAACATGCCAATGGTCCTGGGCAGTGTAAATCCAGCCCCGGCAGGCTGCTTTCCTTTAGCGCCAATAACTCTTTTTTTAATCAAGCTCCAAGATTTTTCAGTGAGGGACATGAGGAAATGCCAAAGATGTGTCGAACAAAATTCGGTAAGCTAGCCACATGTGTAAAAACCTAACTCCTGCTGTCCATTGACAGCAAGCACTGATGTGACCAACTGGTCCCTTTGCAACTGGGCCTCCCCTGGAGACTCCCAATAATGAGGCATGCCGATTTAGCAGGCACACCTGAAAGCGTTGGCCGAAAGCGTCAAGTTTATAAACATTCGGTTTAATGGGTCCTTCTGACATTGTGCAGCGAGTTAATGAATAGCGCTGTCAATGAGTATGCAGGCTATATTAAGGCAGCCAGAACAAAGAACAGAAGACGTTACTGAGGCACGAGCAGGCCTAACACAGAGCAAAATGATGTGGGCTCGCTCTGTCTGAGCAAAGAGTGACATGTGGTTATTATAGTTGGAATTGCTTCTTGGACTGGTGAGGAGAGGAAGAAAGCTTTGTGTATCCTAGTTGTGCATGAGGAGGGGGGTGGTCGTGTATGAAAGAAAGCTCAACATTGCAAGTGAGCTGAAGGAACAAAGGGCAAAGTTAAAGGAAAAGCTTGAGCAGGGTGAAAAGGAAGAGATGCTGTGGAGGAGAGGAGGTCAGAGATGAAACTTCAGCCATCAGGGCATAACAGAGGACCCTGAGCCCATAGCTAGACATACTGGTGCTCTGTGCAGGAAATAAAGAGATGTGCAGGAGACCCTTCAACGCTCCTTCCCGGAGCTGGGAACCCGCTTCTGCCAAGAAAAAGCTTTGGGTGATCCCTGCTACAACGCTCAGCAAAGTCTCAATTTGCCAATTCAGTTCTCACCAGTTTTCACACAGAAATGTCGTGAACGTTCATTGAATCTGACACCTGCTTTGCACATCAAGGGCTTGCCAGCATAGCTCTGCTGGTGAGGGATGTGACTTTTTGGTGGGCATAGCTAAGTTGGCAAAAGCCCGAGGGTCGACACAGTTATATCAGCAAGAGAGTCCATTGCCTGATATTGCATATTTTGCTTAGGAAGTGGTCTGTGCTACATGGGTAATATGGTGTAGTATAATTAGGTGTGGGAGACCAGGGTATCACTGGCTCAGAGACTGTAGCAGCTGGCTGTGGGGATACTATGCCACTGCATCAGGTCAGACTGACCACTTCGCCCCTCCCTAGCTCTCTGGCCTCAGCACTTCCACCCCAATCCACTCCCAGCAATATGGTCTTTGGCACCAAAGACCACTTCTGCACCACCAGCACCTCGAGAGAGACACCTTGACTTGCATGCCGTAGTGATCACAGGGTTCAATAAAGACTGTCAGGCATGAATGAGAGGAACTAAATAGATAAAAAAAAATTTCTCTGAGCCTAATCTGCATATAAAATGAACTGTTCCAAACAGGAGATTTTACCACACCTTCAACTCTCCTGTGAAATCTGAACTTACATTTCTACCCAGGAAAACTTTTACAATCTTGTCTCCTATGCCTGAAGGGTGTTTGTGCCTAAAAGTTTGCAATTAAAGATTTTTTTGTAATTTTTTTTTGCAAAAATCTAGTTGGTCTAATAAAAGATATCAACTCTTACCACCTAGGAACTAAATAACAGCTTTTATTGTGGAGCAAAAGGCATACCTCTGCAGACTCTTTGTCTTTAACTAGCTGCCACCTGAGGTGCCACCTCCCAATTGCCAACTATTGTCGGTGTCCTTAGTTAGGGAGCATGTCTAAATGATAGCTTCTATCGCTACATCTGCAGTCAAGTGTTTTCAGTGTGCCACGACACTTCCATGCTAGCAGAAAGAAAAGGAGTGAACAACCCAGCCTTTCCTTTGTTATAAAGCAAGGGGAGAAAACATCCAGATGAAATGGGCAGGATTTGCCCCTCATGTTGGCCAACAACCTATAGGCATCAACACACAATATTTGCCATGTGCCTCAGTGCTTCCTTTCATGATCTCCTTGCCCCACGAGCCCATCCTCACTTCTTTCTCCAAATCCCCAAGACATACAATATTTGCCATGTGCCTCAGTGCTTCCTTTCATGATCTCCTTGCCCCACGAGCCCATCCTCACTTCTTTCTCCAAATCCCCCAAAACGCCCCTGCAGTATCTCCCTCAGACCAGCAATACTTCAGAAATGCCCAATTTCTAATTAAAGGCCATGATGACATTGGAGATGAGCCATGGAGTTGAATTGAACTCTGATGGAGACAGGGTTGTATCCCTTGTCCAGCAATTTATACCTGCACAGTGTAGCATGTGACTTCCCTGATCTAACAGTGTTTTAAACCCATTTTCTTCTCATTTGTGCCAGGGAGTCATACACAATAGTGTCCTTGAGATCACCAGAGCTAGAAGAATGCAGCAATGGAGATTCGTCTTGAATGGCTCTTTGCCTTAAATGAACTCAGCAAGCTATGGGGTGTTTTGTGGGGAGCCGACGTGCATGTGTGTGTATGTTGGAGGGGAAAACCTTGTGGAAAAGCTCTGGAAGAAACTCAGGTGCTCAAGTCCAATGAAAATGAATGTTTACATAGCCCTTCTCTGTCCAAGAATCGCAAAACATTTCACTGAAGTGCGTGAATGTATCTCAGCCATTGCTCTTATAATTGAAATTGCCTGTGGGCCCTCTGGGATTTGGCATATCTATATGAAGGCCTGATAAGAAACAAACAACACCTTTTCTTTATCTTTCCAGGCACTTTAAATCATGGCGCTCATATATCATTCTGCTGCATTCACCATCCATCTCTGACATCTCTCCAAAAGCACGTTGATCAGCCCTGGATAGAAACCCCTCTGTGAAACTCTGCCAGTTCCTTTTACCAGTTGTAACTTAACCACCTCAGCTCCCGTGATTTAGATGAGGAGCCCTGTTTCCTTTTCCCTTTCATGCTGCACCTGCACACGGGGGGAACAGCTTTAGGCACTTTCCAGCAATAACTCCAAAATCTCTTTCCCAGCCAGGATGAGCAGCAGCACCTTTGCCTCGAGGAGGTATTTCCTTTTCTGGTCTCACCCGCTAAGGCTTGTTATTCAACAGTCCTCCGCACTTAACCAGATGCTGAAATGAGCTCAGTCTTGCAATAATGGGCTGCGCTGTGTTTGTGATATGCTCTGCCTCCCAATCGAGTGTCATCTGTCAGATCTGGAAATCCCTGCTTTCATTGCCATAATTCATGTCATTGCTGCTCAAGACCTGAAACCAAGGGAGGGGATTACAGCATTCCCATTAGCCGCCTCTTTCCAGCTTGCTGTCTTTTCACTGACATCTCTCTTTTGCTTCCTGCCTGGATTTATCCAGCGCTCACTGTGCTGAGCCAATTTCCTTTCAGTGACCCTGCGCTCAAGTGCCTGATTGGAAGAGCGGTTAACTCCCTCTGTACTGCAGGTCTGCCCAAGTCTCCATGGTAGCTAATAGATGTCCTTGTGGCTCATCAGATGGCCACTATAGTCCAAGCATGGTCCACCGGCTTTCTAAAATTAAAGTCAGTGGAGCTACACTGATTAACACCCACTGGGGGCCCGGTGTTGAAAAACCTGAAATAAGGATGAACATTGTTTTAAATAAGAAACTCGGACCAGGTTTGCAGAAGTTCATGGACTCCGAGCAAGGAAAGAACAAGCTCTGAGCTGGGCTTTAAATAGAGTGGATAGTTTCAAGATCCTCTATTTTAAGTGGTCTCCAGACCCTGAGCTTTGAGAAATGCCTGGGAATGGGCGTTGCACGTAGGGTCCAAGGCACTTACTCGAGTCGTGGGCCTGAGCTCTAAGTGGTGTGAAGGCCTTCATTTCCAAGCAGGGCACATTTCCAAGTGGGTTTGAGGGTCCAAGTTGGAGGCGGCGCGTAGGCCTCTGTTCCCAACGGGATCTGAGCTGTTTCATATTTTTTAAATGAAACCCATGCACAACTCACATGGTTTCAATGCAAAGCCAGAAAAACCTTGGCAGTTTAGGCTGAGCTCAGCGGTGAGTTTTGGGCTCTGTAGACCTCCGTGTCTCAGTCAAGGGTTGGAAACCTTCACAGAACGCCCACCTCTGAAAGCACAAGGAGGTTCTTTCTCAGTGTGGGGTTGATGGATTAAGAAAAGCAGAAAAGACCCCCAACAAAAAAAAAGCAAATATATAGCCAGCATTGAAAGGAAGCCCAAGAGAGCTCATTGAACTCCGACCACTTCTAGTTTCAACAGCATTTATGCAAACTCTTTTTTCCAATTTTTCCAGGTTTCTTGACTTTTACTCATAAGTTTGGGTTCAGACATCACCCAGCTCTCAGAGTCACAAAGTTGACCCTGGTTTCTATCCCAAGGCAATGTCTTCCTCATTCCCCACCCTGCTTCTCCATATAACTGGGATGACAGGTTTTACTTCGTTACTTCGTGCTTCTGAGTCCACCAGGAAGAGGGTTCCCCAGGACAGAAGAGATGAGAACAAATAACTGCATCACCTTCCCAGGCATATTTTCTGGTGGGGTTCAATCATATAGTGCATCTCACTCCACCCATCTTTCAGCCCCAGCTCCGCTTCCTTATGTGACAAAACTTTTCTGCATTGAATGGGAAGCCTCCCCATTTGGTTTGTGAAGCCTGCTAAGCTTTTTTAGCTCAAAGTGCAAGATCTCCATAGCCAGCTGCTCTGTATAGTAATAATTAAAAACATGGGGCCAAATTCCCCATGGTATAAAATTGCCTAAAGTCACCAAAATCCAAAGAGTTGCATCAGCCTATTCTAGCAGTGAATTTGGCTCATGCTTATATACTGACCTGGAAAAATTGAGGTATAGAAATAATAATAATAGTAATGACAATCACCTTGACCAAGACAAAAAACTGAAGTCACTGATCAACACTTCAAGGGCAATAAAAATGGACTGTATTGTATGCATGCACTCTATTAGTTAATTATTAGTAGCATATTTTATTATTTGTCCAAAATCCATGGTCTATTTGCTCCTAGGTGGGGTAATCTTGACTCCCCCAAAAGCTTATACCCCAATAGCAAAACAGCACAAACAAGAAACACTGGAAACCCTGAGGTAGAAGTTATTTTCTTGCAATGTTTCTACTGATGTTTTTGCGCCACTTCTATGGACACCATCAGCAAATGAATTGAGATCTTGTAGATCATACAGTCACAGACCCAAAGCCAGAAGAACCTAGCAGGAGGATGTACTCTGACCTCCACCATAGCACTGACCCTAAAATTTCGCCCACTAAATCTGGCATCAAGCTCAGCAACTTGTGCAGCTTTCCTAAAGGCATCCAGTCTTCATGTAAGGAATCCAGAATCCAAAGGATGGAGAATCCACCGTATCCCTCCCTAAGATATTCTGAAGGTAAATTCCCTTCCCTTTTGGGAATACCTACCTCATTTCCAACCTTCAATCCAAATTTTGCAAGGTGATTTTTTTTTAAGTGTGTGCGCCCAACTTGAAACATCCCAGTGAAGTCAATGGGAACTGGTCTGCTGGTTTCAGTGGGAATTAGAAGGAGCTCTCAGAAATGTTTACATCAATGTAAACTTATTAACTCCAATGACATTACTCCTGATTTACCTGAATAAGCCCAAATCTGTAGCAAAGTGGAGCCAGACTGCTGCTCTAGCTTTTTGCAAGACAGAACGATGAGCGGAGCCAGATGGCGAATACATGGAACCAGCCACAAAAGCAGGTGCAACTCTTTCTGGATTCCCCCAGCCCAGCACTTGGCTATTAAAGGTGGTTGGCATCAGGACAGCTCAACACCTTGGGGTGAAGTAACATCGCTCAAGCTTCCAGATACTCAGCAGCAGTTTTTGGTCCGTCGCTGCAGGCAACATCACCTGCAAAACTAAGGGAAACCCACCCCGCCTCCCTAAAGAAGGAGGATCCTGGAACTGCACTTGGTGTTCATGCAGCTGAGGGTTGAGGCTTTGTTTTTCTCTTTGGGCCCAACCCAAAGGTGACTGAAGTCAATGAGAATCTTTCCATAAAATCCTGCCCTCCACGCCCAGGATTTTCCTTATTATAAAGCAGTACGTCAATGGCAAATCAAGCTCAATAAAAAGTATCTGGGAGGCCTGATCCTACCCCTACCTCTGCCGTCGGTCTGTTCAGTGACAGGTCACTTTACCTCTCTTGGCCTCTTTTTCCCTTCCCACCTATTGCTTTTCTCATCTCTTTAGGCCGGCTACTTCTTACTATGCGCGCATGCTGCGACTCGCAATGTGCAAACAGTCTGGAGTGAGACCTCTAGATGCTACAGTAAAAATAACTGAATGGAATAACATCAAGTAAAAAAAAATATATATATATATATATATTAATAATTGCCTCTTGACTATACGAAAACTATAATTCTCCTTGTGTTCGCGTGGTAAAATTATTTCACCGTCCTGTCACTAGGGAGGCTTTTGTTGATTACTCTGACTTTACGGACAGGCTGGTTCGGTTGCTGCCAGTGAAATGGGCCATAAAACCCTGAAATTCCTTGGTATCAGTAGCTTGGCATTATAAAATTGCTTTGCATCAGTCTTCCAGCCAAGTACACTCTGTGCAATTGCTAGATCTTGCTGTATCTTAATATGCAACACTTGAACCTTCAAAACCTTTTATAAGCTGGTGCCTTGCTCCCCTTCCCCTGTAAAATTTCAGCCAGACTCTGGGCTACAGCTCAGTTGTGGTGCGGGGTGATGTGGATTGCAGATTGGAAGCTGAAAAGCAGCAAAGCATAAATGTGAAGGGCTCTTAGATTTTCTGCCAGTGCTGTGTGCAATGAAATCAAGTTCAGCTAATAAAATGTCAAGGTATGTCAAGGCTAGAGAAAAGTTGGAAAAGCTGCTTTGAAAGCAGCCAGGAAAATGTAACTCAGGTTTAGAGGGTTGGGGTTTTTTTCTCCTCTCATATGAGATCGGAGCTTTATTTCAGGGGGGAAATTTGGAAGAAGGGTTAAAACGGAGCAAGCGGAAATAAGTCTCCGTTGGCTTCGTATCAAGGAATCGTACGCATCAAATGCGGAGGTCCCTGGAACTCATTAGCGCCCTTCCCCACATGCTATCTCTGACATCCCTTCACCTCTTCTGCAGCAGCTGTGTGCTGGGTTCGGCTGTCTCTCAGGTATGATAATGTTCACGCTGGGTTGAGTGGCTGTGAGGCAGCAGATCCGCTTCATGCCTCCCAGCTCTTCTTCCCATGCATTTTTTTTCCACACACATTTCTTGGGGGAGCAGATGGCCCATGGTATGGATGCAGGGGCACCAGCCCCCCCACCCCTCCAGTGCCTGGGTCCTGGGAGGGCCAAACTGGAATAGCAGCTCTCATAAACACTAATATCTTTAGCTAGGAAAACCCAGTAGCATGTACAAGTGCCCACACTACTTGGTCAAGGGAGCTCATCTGCTGGGCGGGTTCTGGCCTGCCCCTGCCATGTTGGCCCTGAGAGCACCAGGAGAAGTTATTTGCACTATCTTCAAGCTGTGCCCTATACAAGCTGGAACATAGGGCTAGGTCCTGGACCACTGCATCCAGTCCCCTCACTTCACAGGCAGTCATTGACTGAGGAAACTCCACAAATCCTCATTGCAAACCCTAACCCGCAACAACGTGTACAACTGGAAACACCTACTCTTTATCTCGCACCATGGGTGAAAGGGGGAGACAAGGATTGGGCCAAAGCCATACCACTGCAATGGCAGGGCAGTGGTTGCTTAATAGATTTTCAGGAGATCTTAGGAAGAGGAAGATGCCCCATGCTATGGCAACCAGCATAAAGCCTCTCAGTCCAAGCCAATCTGACCTATGGGAAAATTTCCTTCCTAAAACCTGGTTAACCTCAGGACAGGTAGTGTCATCCTAGACACAGTCCATACTGGTGCTTCCTAGGCTGTGCTGTTACTCAGAAGTGGGCCTGTTGTGAGGTTGTGAGGAAACCCTACAGGGTTTTTTTCACCCCTAGTGACTTCTTGCCATGGTGAAATGGGTTCCAGTGCTACCCAGCTCTTTTCCATTGATATGTCCAAGTTGCTAGTGAGAAGGGTTGAGTTTAAGTATCAGGACATTGCTTTGGGAGGAGGCAAGCAGTCCATTTTTCCTTCTTCCTCTGCCATTTGGGAGGAAGACTGCCCAGCACCATGAGACACCCAAAAGTGCAGAGTCCCAAGCAGTGGCATGTACTAAATACACCCATAGCTGGCTCAGCTCCACAGGCCTAATGCTGTCTCTGTCATCCTGAAACAATCAGCCAGCACCAACACACATGTCTAAAGGGAAGTGGGTCAGGAGCTTGCCCTGGAGAATGCAGTGTCAATAACTGGCTCCATCTGTTTTGGGCCAGAATGGCTCAAACTCATCATCGGGAAGGGAACAGGAGCTAAGAGTTTCTATCCAAGGAGTTGGCACTGGGAGAAGCTGGCCTGGCTCTCCATGTTTATCTTGTATGGCTGCAACATATTCATCTTCATCCCAAAACACATTCCTCACCGAGCATGTCTGTGTCCCAAGCTGTAGCATCTGCTTCAACTGCAGGGCTAAAAAACTAGAGGGAGATTGAGAGAAGTCTTGCCTGCCATGCAGGGGTTACCCCTGCCAGCCAGGGGCAGAACACAATGCCCAAGATGTCTCCCAGGACTCTGCAGTGAATTGAAGAGCGCTGTTTTTTGGGGGGTTTCTTTTTGTTTTAATATGGGCACGGAAAGCTGTAGTCAAGTCTAGAGGCGTATCTAACCACCATTTGCAGAAGTAGCAGAGGAGCTGAGGGCCATTGCAAAAGCTAGCAGGAAGCTTAAGGTTTTGGGGCTAAATTCTGGAAATGTTCCTCTCTCAAATTTTAATCCCTCCTGCTTCTCCAGTCAGAAGGAAAGTTATCAAAGAAATAAATGAAAAGCATCTTCCACTAGCAGGCAGGAGGGATGTTCTTGGCTTTTCTGGACATGGGCTCACCTCCATGAGATGTAAACACAAGCAATGTGTTTAAATCTAAGCCTCCCACCCTCCCCTTGGAAACAGTGGAATAGGTCCAATCCAGAATAATATTCTAGGTGGGTTTCACGACTAGGTCATTTTTCTAAAGCAGATCAAGTGAGAATCCAACCTCCTGAGCTCTGTGCAAATGCAAGGTATGGCACCCTGTAGAGCAGAGCAGACACATTCAAGCTATCTTGAAAGTACCTAGTTTGTATGCAGGTGATGTAGGCTGCCAACCTGCCTTAGACGCAGGGTAGCCACACGTATTCTGCGTGCTTCTGTGGTTAGATGTCTACCAGTATCCAAGCCACTTAGTTTAAAGTTAGCTTGGGTAAGTCAGGTCCATGCTGCAACCGCTGCTGTGACTGAAACGTGGGTGTATCAGTTCAGATCTTTGTACGTGTCTAAACTTCATCGTTCAGACGCATCCCTCCTAAATCTCCAGGAGGAAACTCTGAAAAGGGACTAGCAATCTGAAGGACCTCCGTTTACAGGATTTACTCCACTTGACACAGCAGAAACAGGCCTGCTTTTCCAAAGACATTGAGCGTCCACGCTTTGAAAATTAGTCCTGTATAAGGTGTCTCAAATCACATTCCCCAAAGACCGAGGCAAAAAATCACTGCAGATGCAAGGCACAAATGCTGAATTTTCAGCTGCCTTCTCCCAGGCATGTATAACTTTTCCTTTTGTCACATGAACAATGCCTCTTTCAGCTTTCAGGCCGTCGGGCAATATTCACAGACTTGCTATCTAATTCTCCTTTGATTTTGCCACTTTCATCTTTGTTACCTTGTCCTGGCGTCGTGCCATGGCTTGAAAGCCTGAACTACTTTAGCTGTGGAAAAAACTGGATTCGGGAAACAGAGCAGCTTTTAAAATGGCTGCTGTTCTCTTTCATGCAAATCTGCAAGAAGAGACCCTTTTGGGAATAGGTAGTGAGGTTTTTAAAATGAGTATTTGGGAAAAATGGGTGGAGATATAAAATATGAATATACATACATACATATACATATAATAGATCCTCCTGGGGTCCCTTCCTTCACAGGAATTTTCTCCTTAGAGGGCAAAAAATTTGGAAAGTATAAAAATATGATGCCATCATTTCCAACAGATAGGTGAGATTGTTCTCTGAATAGAGACTATGCTACACTAGCAGATGGAGAGGCATTAGGGTCTAGGACAGGGCTTCAGATCAAGTGGGCTCTGATCCCAAGGCTTCCGGGTAATCTCAGTCAAACGCCTCATCTGTAAAATGGGGGTAGTGCTATTTGTTCTCCTTTGTAACATGCTAAGGGGAGATGTAATATATTTTATTAGACCAACTTAATAGTTGGAAAAAAATTGTTCTTTGCAAGCTTTTGGGCACAAACCCTTTTCTTCTCCTTTGAAAAACACTTTAAGATCTGCTGGTGAACAGACACATAAAACATAGCTACTGCTCTTACACCATGCGACCCTGCCAATCTAGGATCTAGGATTTTGAAAAGCAGGGTGCAGAAGGTGTGGTACATTATCACATATAGCACAACACATATTTTTCTTAAGTGAACAAACAGCTAGAAGCTTTATTAATATGCTAGGGGGCACTGCTATATTGCTGAGTTTAAGATCAAAGCACAAAGAAATATAACTTTATTGCAATGTGTAGTCATTTGCTAGCTTATATATTAAGTTTAAAAAACACAACACACTAGGCAAAAATACTCCAACATTCGTGTTTTCTTAGTCCTGTAGTCATTAGAGTTATAAATGTGCAGCTCTCATTCAGATTCATAAACCACAATCTAGCCTTTTTGCGCATCTTGATAGGGCACGCAACCCTTCACTGTCCATCATTTCCACACCTGACTTAATGTTCATCTGAGTTAATCTTATCACACCTGAGCTTACCTAGGACTAAAAACAGTCTGCTGGGCTGTGCAATGGAAGAGGCACATATTGCCAGGAATAGTTAACAGATAGATAACGTGCAGAAGACAACTTGATTAAGGAAACATTGAGACTGTTAAAGAGGAGAGAGGATCGTCGACACCTGTTGAGTGAAGAGAGATTAGCAGGAATCAGATACATTACAATGAGCCATAAATTCACATGACTTCCTCAGCACTGCTGAAGTAGAAACACTGCTGCCTCGCTGGGGCAGATGGTTTTAAAGTTTAGGTGGAGCATCTATTAAAGGGGTGAGTGAGGGGATGCAACTGCACCACCTCCCCCCGGATGCACCTCTGCATGACTAGGTAGGGCATTTAGGAAAAGGAAGTTGGATTTTAGGATCTGGCTTTAAGAAGTAAGTTTTTCTCTATGGATGGTTGAGGTAAAGCAAAAACCCTCAGGTTTGTTTTTCTTAGTACTGTGTGGTTGAGGGAACAAAGAAGAAACCGTGAGGAGCATGAAGATTATGGAGCTGCTTCATCCCATATCTCTTGGCTGGGAGGATGCCTGCTGTTAAGAGCTGAGGTAAAGAGAGGTATCTGAGATACTGTTTGCTGGGCTCAAAACCAACAAGTCATCAGCCCTACGTCATGCATTGTGTTCCCAGTTGCCATCTATTAGCATTAACTATCTAGTGACCTGCACCAGGACACAGCTCCCCTTTGGAGAGCATTCTTTTAAACACCAGAGCCCAGGAGCAGTGACTCAAGGTGTAAAAAATGACAACCATCACACTGCATCATGTAAGGGGAGCAGGAGGGAGGACTGCAACCTTCCAGCCTGAGGCACAAATTCTACCTGATTCTGATGGACCTGTGTAACCGAGGGCAGAACGTGGCCCTTGAGGGATCAGCTTACATATTGAGGGATGCCTTCACCTTGAAAGAGGTGAAGACTTTGGGCCAATGGCCTGAGCCAAGACTCATTGAAGTCCATAGGACTTGTTTTATTTAAAGGCAAGGTGAGATGCTTGAAGGTGTAAGCCATGAAATCATACACAAAATATTTCACTGCTGCAGCCACTCCCCATTCAACCTGAAAGCTCAGCGAATAATTTTATCTTTTTGTCATCAGACCAATTTTCTTTCAATCTACGCCGTGCCTTCATTCTTAGGAACAATTAAAAGTGGGAGGGGTTTGAATTCGCAAGTCTACACTGTTTCCCAATGCACTTTTCTTTTATATGTATAGAGAAGGCCACTTCCAGACCCAAACTTTAAAAACAAAGAAAGTTGGCCGTCTTTGAGTTTTACGGACATGGAAATGAGAACACATTTCTGACTCCTAAAAAGCACCTATGACTTCTTTGTATCACTGGATATTAATATTATATGTACATTAAAATCCCAGTTATCCAGCATTTGAGTAACCAGAACACTCTATTAACAGGAATTTCTGGCCGCCCGGCCAGCCAGACACAGGCAGGGAGGTGGGGGAAGCTCACACGTGATGACCGCTGCCGCCACCCATCACCAGTGCTGTAGATGCTCCACGTGCAGCTGCTGCCACCCCCCTGCTCTGTGTGCAGCCAAAAACCACTGGCCTCAGGTAACCAGCATTTTTAGATACCTAGCACCCCCCATTCCCCACTCGTGCCGGATAACAGGGATTTTACTGTATAAGTATTGTATCACTGGATATTATATATATTCAGTGATATAAAGAAGTTATAGATACTTTTTTAGGAGTCAGAAATTTGGTTTAATTTCCTTGTTCCCATAACTCAAAGGTGGACATCTTTCTTTGGTCCTTAATGGTATCCTACTTTCAGAGGGGGGCTTTCAGCATAGGTAGGCATACATGTGCAAGCTTAAATTCAGCCAGCTCAGGCAATGATACCAGTGAAGACACAGAGGTATCAGCTTCTGTGTAAGTTAGCCGGCCCAATATGTTTCCATGGCTGGGTGTGGGCATGTACAGCCCTCAGTAAAGTCTGTGTTGCTGTGTCTTCACCTTACCGCTATGCACATCAGGTCAATCTAGTTAGGGCGCAGCTACATGAGCATCAGTCATCCCTCTCAAATGCAGGATAGATGGAGTCTAAGAGGAGAACTCCTCACTGGCATATAGGATTTGAAGTGGTGATTAGGGGGAATCCCTTCTGTGAGTGAGGGACTATGAGCCAAGGGGACTGGAGTCAGTGGCCCAAGGGGCCCTTGCAGTCCTATTTCCTATATCCTCTCCTGAAATATTTTGCAGCCAAGGATATCTTCTGTTCAAAGCTGGGATGGGGTTCTATCAAAGTCACGATATCCCAAGGAAACCTGCTATCAGGCTGAGGGCTTGATCCTAATCCCACTGAGTTCAATAAGTGTTTCCTTTCTGGCTCCAGTGTGAGGACAAGATGAGTTCCTTCCTAGCATGGTCATGCAGTTTTGATCACCTCCTGCAAGGTGCTGAGCTCCTTCAAGCCCTCCAAACGTCCCACCCCCACAGTGGATAGTTTCATACAGAGGAAAGTGCCCAGCTGGGACCATGGATGCAAAACACCATGCTGTGCATCTTCTCAGTTTTGGATTCCTTGGATATGGACCTCAGGGTCAGAGAGACAGGGGTCCAGAAGGATCAGTGTGCAGACCAGCAGGCTAAGATGCAGTGTGACCCAGAGGTGATGGCTGCCTGTCGGACTGGGTTGCTCCAAGAGCTCATGAGTACAAGTCAGGAGTTTAAACCTTCATTGCTTTCATACAGTGAGCAGACCAGTATCTAATGAGTGAAGCCATAATCACCCAACATATTTAAATAGTCAACCATTAAATAGTTTCTAACATGGTATCCCACCCCCTACTGGTGAACAAGTTAAGAGGCTGTGACTTGGATGACTACACAGTCCGGCGAATTGGCTAGAGGGTCGTACCCAGAGAGTCGTGGTGGATGGGTCGGTCTCGACCTGGAAGGGTGTGGGCAGTGGGGTCCCGCAGGGCTCGGTCCTTGGACCGATACTCTTCAATGTCTTTATCAGTGACTTGGACGAGGGAGTGAAATGTACTCTGTCCAAGTTTGCAGATGACACAAAACTGTGGGGAGAAGTAGACACGCTGGAGGGCAGGGAACAGCTGCAAGCAGACCTGGATAGGTTGGACAAGTGGGCAGAAAACAACAGGATGCAGTTCAACAAGGAGAAATGCAAAGTGCTGCACCTAGGGAGGAAAAATGTCCAGCACACCTACAGCCTAGGGAATGACCTGCTGGGTGGCACGGAAGTGGAAAGGGATCTTGGAGTCCAAGTGGACTCAAAGATGAACATAAGCCGGCATTGTGACGAAGCCATCAGAAAAGCCAATGGCACTTTATCGTGCATCAGCAGATGCATGACGAATAGGTCCAAGGAGCTGATACTTCCCCTCTATCGGGCGCTGGTCAAACCGCAGTTGGAGTACTGCGTGCAATTCTGGGCGCCACACTTCAAGAGGGATGCGGATAACCTGGAGAGGGTCCAGAGAAGGGCCACTCATATGGTTAAGGGCCTGAAGACCAAGCCCTACGAGGAGAGACTAGAGAAACTGGACCTTTTCAGCCTCCACAAGAGGAGGTTGAGAGGCGACCTTGTGGCTGCCTGTAAGTTCATCACGGGGTCACAGAAGGGAATTGGTGAGGTTTTATTCACCAAGGCGCCCCCAGGGGTTACAAGAAATAATGGCCACAAGCTAGCAGAGAGCAGATTTAGACTGGACATTAGGAAGAACTTCACAGTTCGAGTGGCCAAGGTCTGGAACGGGCTCCCAAGGGAGGTGGTGCTCTCCCCTACCCTGGGGGTCTTCAAGAGGAGGTTTGATAGGCATCTAGCTGGGGTCATCTAGACCCAGCGCTCTTTCCTGCCTAGGCAGGGGGTCGGACTCGATGGTCTATTGAGGTCCCTTCCGACCCTAGCATCTATGAATCTATGAATCTATGACTTTTGGGCAGTGACAATTTTTTCCCCATCTGGCCACAGAAAGCAGTTTATATATAGTAGTGATCAAACACAAGCGCGCAGATGATTGCATAAGGGGTCAGATGAAGACGTTTCATAACAGAGCATCTTCTGTAACTTCTGTCTGCGCTGCCTGCCAGCCTCAAGCTGTTTTCAGAATGGGACGGGGGGGAAAGGAGCAAGGGAGTTCAGGCTGGGGGGTTTTCAGCCCCTGCTCCAATTCACCCACCTCATGGTCCAGCGCTGGCTTTCCCCCCTCCCATTTTGAAACAGGGGCAAGCTGGGAGAGACATGGGGCTGTTGCTAGGGGAAAACAGCTGCAGGCTGCAGCCAGCAGCTTAGATTTCCCTTCCCCTCTGGAGCCAACTCTGAACTTCTGTTTGTCCAAGGGACTGTTGTAACTCCGAGCACTTCCTGCAAAGCGTTCCCAGTTACAGCAGGGACCTGCACTTCTGTCTGCACCCTTAGTGGGAGGTCCTGCCTTCAGCCATCTCAACTGGTCTCTCTTCTCCTTCTCCACCTCCCTGTTGTAAACCTGTTTTTCTTGTTGCTTGCCATTGAATCCCCCATGAATCAAAATGTCTTTGGGAGCCCGAGAATATGCATTTAATGGATATTCCTGGAGTAGCCTGAAAATGATGGGAAGCTGAGTAAAAAAGAGGCAGTTGCCCATCACGGTGTTTGTGTCCAGGCCAGCAGTGGTGACACCATTCTGTCAAGGCTGAAATGGTTTTCTATGGAAACACCAGAAGGTTGTTTTTTTCCTCCCAAAATTTCCCTGCCGCTTAAAGGATCCCACTGCATGTTTTCGTGGTCTGGCCACTACTCTGTTTGTGTAAATAAAAGCTCCCTCTCTTTAAAATAGTTTCCTTTTTGGTTAAGCATCTTGCAGATACCAGTGTGCAGGCTTCTCAAGCAAGCCTCCCCTCAGAGAGCCTCTGGTTTCCCAGTGGCCAGCGAAATAGAAGTGGTGTAAATGGATCTGATTTTACTGGTTCCACTTCGTATAGCATCAGGACAGCAGCTGGAAATAATGCAGGCGAGGGGGCGAGCTTTCCATTGGAGCTGTGGCATTAAAGCCCTCCAGCCTCTGATGACTATATCGTGGCTGAGTCCCTACAGCACTGCAAACATGTAATGGAATTGGGATAAAGCTATAGCCCATGTGTGTGCTGTGATGAAATTCAGGACATTAAGCCAGTAATGGATTAAGGTTAAATAGGTCCCAGATCCATCAAAATATTGCCCCCAGAAAGAAAGCTCCATGGCATGTCAAGACTTTTTCCCTCCCCTGGGATTTCTCACATAATCTGCAGTGTTGAATTTAGCACAAGGAGTAAGTAGATGACAGTCTATGGCCTGTGTTACAAAGGAAGTGCTACTAGATCAAGGTGGACAATTATTTGGGCAGGAGGGCCACTTAAGGAGTTTTGGTGAGTTGCTGGGGGCTATCGGGGTGCTGACCCAACATGGCATGGCAGAGAGTGGGGTGCTGACCTGGCCCGGTGCAGCAGGCTGGTGGGGGGAACAATTGATCCTATCTGTCCCTGGGCCCATCCACCTTGCACCCACCTCTGGGGGCACAGGGTGGAGCGGGCAGGCAGGATCTTCATTGAGACTGGCACAGGACCCCCAGGGGAAGGACGTGCTTAGCCGGACAGATGGGGCAACAGGCAGGCAGGGAGCAGCATGTGTGGCAAGGGCCAGGATTGCAGGCATATGCATTTATGCCTTTAAGCAGTGGTATGTATAAAGGCAGTAGCATACCACTCTGTGAATTAGCACCAGAGAACATGCTCTTGGCCAGAATTAGCCAGAACATGTTGGCAGTGAGTGAGGTGAAAAGCATTTGGCTCTAAGGAATAGACTTTTTGCCTTTTTTTATTTAAATCAATTCCTAACTTGTGGCATTTATTCCACAGGCAAAAAATCTCTCTCATTGTTGACCCCTATGGCTTTCAGGTAGCTTTTTCAGCCCCAACCTCTTTTTTTGGGGCCATACCAGGGCTTAGATGCCATTATTTAGTGTTTCACATCAAAAGCGTATAAGGTTGATTGGGTAAAAGAGATATCTTCTATCATACCATCTAAACTGTTGGAAAAATTGTTCTTTGCCAGCTTTTGGGCATAGACAGGGGCAGTCTGCTGGTGTTTTGTGTGCTCTCCTGGGTGGAACAGAAGCCAAAATGCAAACTGCAAGTCTGTGAAAATGCAAATGCATGGAAGTGAGGATCAGAGGAAGAACGGTGCCCAAAAGCTTGCAAAGAACAATTTTTCCAACAATTTAGTTGGTCTAATAAAAGATATTATTTAACCCCAGCACTCTTTCCTGCCTGGAGCAGAGGGTCAGACCCGATGATCTGCCAGGCCCCTTCTGACCTTAGAAATCTATGAAATCTATGAAATATCACATTTACCCAAACAACCTTGTCTGCCTATGTCCTTAGACCAACACGGCTACAACCAAGAGCCCTGAAGCATCAAAAGCATTGCACCCTTACAAGTGCTCATTCAGCAGGGCGTTGGGACACCACGCAGCTGCATAGCCTGGCCATTAAAGGGAGTCCACTTGTCGCACTCTAGTCCACCTCCAGACAGCGAAAATCCAGAGCTGGATACTCTGCAGCTGGTGTTTGTCTCTGCCGTTGGCCAAACCAACAGGCTAATGCTAAACAGCCCAGCATTTGGGGGAAGTGTTGAACTTTGTGGATGAAGCTCATGCCCATACCACATGTTGTGGTTGAGCTGAGTGGTATAGGCATTTTGGCTGCATGCATATCATTAATAAGCCACTTAGCGTTTTCGATTTTAATATAATCACACTTGATTTCTCCTTTCTGGATGCCATATGAAATTCCAGGATTTTCCTCTTTCTGCAGCCCAGCAAACTTTTCTGTGTTGCGAAAAACCTGAAGCTTCTTTGGCAAGGGAGGGAGGAATAGGATTTATATTCACTTACAGAGCAGGAACTTCCTACTTGTAACGCTAAGCTTGACAATGAGAAATTTGTAACAAGCAGCAGCCAGGATGGAATAGCTCAGGGGCTTGATAGCTGGCTGCAACGCAGATCCAGCCCAGTGATCAAAAATCGATACTTGGTGGCTGTTGTGAAATGACTTGAGTGCATTTCCCTGGGAACATGTTACTAACTGCAAAACTAAGACCTTCTTGATGGTCTCTGCAATGGGGCCTTGGACTGAATGGGCCAAACTATGATGCCCTGCAGCTAATGCTGCTTGCTCATGCTGTACCTTTCCCCCATAGACGTCAAGAAAAAATGTGCTGTTTTCTCGAATGGGTGGTTTCAAGATCCCCATTGAAGTTTAGATAATTTCAGTGTTTATTCTTATCTGTAGATCTAGCCTGTTGCACTGAACCCCTTCTTCTTTCTAGGTTTCCTCCTCGCGCCGTCTTGTTTTTTGGGGCATGTGGTTTTGTTCTTGAGTGTTTATTATGGTGGCTTGTGGCTTTCTTCTGAAAGAGAACTGGGTCTGTTGCTTGTGAACACAGTCCCAAAGTACCAAAAAAAAAAAAAGGCATGCTAAAAAGATCTTATTACCCCGGAATCTTGTATTTTCTTTCAACGGCATGCAGTCTCCACTTTGGCATTAGGGAAGATACAAGTGCAAACAATTTTCAGCTGTGTTTTCAACTCAGAATTCATTAGGGATGGTGAAGTGACCCAGCTCCTTGGGGACTGTTTTTTTAACGACATACAAAAGCTAATGATCTTTAAAGGGAAGTTTATAATATTCATTTTTTAATGAATACATTCTCGCTCTTAAATAGCACCTTGCTCCAGGGGTATTCGAAGTTCTTAGTAAAACTTCTTTCATAGGGGCCACATATTATCACCCCCATTTTACACTGAGGTGGAGCAGTGGGTTTTTAATTGTGCATTTAAAAACCTACCGTTTCAATTTAGGGACTCGTGATATCACAGTGCATCACAGCCCTCCCCCTTCATACCCCGCACCCCCTCCACACCCACACCCCCGGCAGGCTGCACCAGAAAAAAAAAAGTGGTGAGGGGCACAATCCTTTTTTTCTCCCCAAAGTCTACCTGCCTCTCCCGTGGCAGCAGAGGTGAGCTGCCGGCAGGCCGAGTGGTCCCTGAGCTGTGGGACAGCACCCCTTGGGTGGCACCCATCCGCTAGCAGCCCACCTGCATGGTCCTGCCACCTGGCAGAGGGAAGCACGAGGCCCTGTACAGCTCAGACAGGCAGGATCTGGGAGGAAAAAAAAAAAAAAGATCAGGCTCCTTGCCACTTTTTTCTTTTTTTTTTCTCCTGGAGCCTGCCTGTGCAAGCTGCCACTGGGTTGCACGGTCCCTGAGCTGCGTGACCCAGTGCTTCCCTCCATTGTGCCCCCAGGACTGGCTGCATAGGGTGCTAGTGGGGTGGAGGGAAGGTCCAAATTCCCCCGCACCTCAGGGGTTGCTTGGCCCAATGCCCCATGTACCATCCCCACTGCCTTTCCGCCACCTGGGACCATCCAGAAATGGGCTGGCTTGCCCCTGGGGCAGTGTGGCAAGGTGGCAGGAGGGCATCTGGGTGTGCTGGCAGCGGGAGAAGGAGGTGGGGATGGTGTATGGGGTGTTGGAAACTCTCCAAGCCCGAGCTTCCCCAAGCACATCTGGGCTTCCAGCGTCCCGTGCACTGTTGCACTTTGTCACATAGCAAACTAAACTACCTTGGATGGTTTTTACCTTGCTACATAACAAGCAAAATATGCTGCTGAACGTGTATATCATCACGAAATTAAAGTGCAATATGCCACCGAATGTATAACTAGTGATGCCACTAAAGCAGTGCAAAAGAGCAATTAAGCAGCTTTAAAGGCCAATTTTGTCACATGTACAAGCACCTATAGGGTTTCAAAGCCCTGAGATCCTTGCAGCAGACTCTGGGCACGTCTATGTTGCCAATGGACCATGAGTAGGAGCTTCCCAGTGAAGCTCACCAACCCCAAAAGGTCCATCACGTACCTGCCTTGATTGCGTGCGAGACGCATGCCGACAAGCCCACCCAAAACAGGGGGTTTATGTGCCCGCCCATTGTATCCATTTCAGAGCCTACCATCTGAAGTTTGGAAGGAGCAAAATGTTTGTGGGTTTCCTCCTAGCCCCTACGTGACATCTGTCCTCACAGCAAGAACCAGCACCACATATTTTGTCCCTGAGTTTCCACCTCTGCTCCTGGGTGATTAAGGACATGAATGGTAGGGAGCGTTCACAGGTAGCACTGAGGGCCATTGATTCCTTTTGGAGAAGACAGCCCAGATGTCTGCTGCTCTGCATCTTGCATTCGAGTAGCGCCCCAAGCCCTTCATTTTTGTGAGCACTAAATTTCATCCATGAAAATAAAAATAAAATGAATAGCCCCCACTTCTATTAAGTTTGGAAAGAAATCCATATATACCCAAATGTTCCGAGAATGCTCTGTTTTCCATCTAGCTCTTCATCCAGTCATAACTGACTAAACTATTTTATATGACTTTGGACCGTGGCCCAGAAAATGTGTGGTTTCTTAAAATATATATGTATATATTACTTTAATACCAGCCAATACCTTCTGAAATGTAGGTGGCCAGAAAAGCATTGGCTGGCTTTTCCCCATTACATATTTTACAAATGAGTTGACGTTCGTGTATAAATTCGGCATAAGCTTCATGGAGTTTTAGTAGCAATATTGAAAGGGAACATCAACGACCCCTCAGCTACTAATGCACTTTTGAGATAATAAAGAAGCAAGCCAAGAGGACTGGATTTCCAGGAATTTTGTCTGTTACGCAAAAACAGAGCGGGTCTTTTTTTTTTTCTTTTTTGTTAAATAATCTTGATTTTTTTTTTATTTTTTAAAGAAAGAAGCACGACAAGGTTGAAAGGAAATTTGAAAACGGATGGATAAGTCCTAATTTATTTTAATATTTCCTGTGTAAGGTCTTAAAGTTAAAGATTGATTTTTCCAATAAGCATTACAACCGTCGTGACCTGCAGCTATGATCAGAGGGCGCATACCAAATGCTGTGCAGTGGAAAAATAGCCACCCTCACTAATCATTTTGCTGTCCCTTGCACATGGGAGATACACAGTCCCTATGAAAAGGGGCAGATTCTGGGATCCTTATGCAGCAAACACTGCCAGTGACTTGACTAGCATTATGCACGGCCGGAGTGAGGATCTGTTAGGAAATATGATTTAAAAAAACAAAATAAAACAACATTAAATCCTGTTGACACTTAAAGGGGATTTCAGGCCAGACAAAGTGTTATTTAAATTATAGTTCGGTCATGACATGGCGAATACAGGATGTTGGATTTTCAGAGGGGTCAAATCTTTTTGGGCGGGGGAGGATTTTATTTGAAATCAAAACACTTTTGAAAGTACTGATTGCAACAAAATTTCAGATAATCCCCCCCCATAGTGTAGCGCTTTGGTAATATTGAAACATCATATCTTAGCATCTTGGGGAGGGAATTGTTTGATTTTGCATTCCCAAATGACTTTCTGGAGCAATCATCGTTACTTTTTACTAAAGGAAAGCTTAGCCATCGTAACATGGGTAGCCAAAGCAGGAAGACATGGCTGCATAGACTTCAGCATCCGCTTCCCTTTTGCTGGGACGAGTTAGTCTCTAAGGTGTCACCCTGCCCTGTCTTCTGCCTGATTTCAACCTCACTTGTACAGCTAACTAGTTCTCTCTTCTTTTCTGCTGTGTAGACATACCCCGACCTACCCTGCATAACCACAGACCACATGCCGAATACGACCACATCTAAAAGACTCCCTTCATTTCGTACTGACTCTGGATTGAGCACCACTGAGACACCAGCACAGCATCCTGAGTTTTCCTGTAAGATCCTCCATCCAGGGCCCCGTTGACTTTAAATGTGACACCGTGTGACATCACTGATCCTGGGAGGGATGGCATCATAAAGGCCAGTAACAACCTTAGGCCCATCGAGAAGTGCGAACCTCATCAGAAGAGAAGGAGGGGTCGAGGGAATAAATGAAAACCCATTATCATTTCCAATGAGTTGAGAAAACATTTGCAGTGCACAATGGGAACTTGACTCCCTCTGAGCAACTCCAAAGCATTTAAAAAGGGATCCCAGCCTCCCACCTCCGCTCCACCTCACGTACCATGACACATATAACAATAGAAACTCTGTTCCTACGTGTTCCCCTACAGATGACCCCTGGAAAACATCTCCTGTTTCCTCTAGGCAGCTACCATCATCCAGCCCCTAAGCAATACATGAATCTGTCCAGATCCATAATCATATTGCCTTAATTGAGTTGCAAGGTAAGATTTACATGTCTTCCACTGAGATTTCATCACTTGCCAATAAATGGAGACTTATTTCAAATTAGATTCAAGGAACATAAGAGGCTGATCCCTGGCAATGCTTAATATCAAGACGGACTGCACTGTAGGTGATAATTTAATATAGGTTAACTGAACTCCTGTAATTACATTTTCCATGTATGCTTTGTTGTGGTTACCATGTAATTGCAAAGTGATTATATGACTATTTGTGCCCTGCAGATAGACACTAGTAACACCTGGAATTATCATAGGGTTTTTTTTTTCCTCCCCTGTAATATTTCGTGCTAATACCTGGGAATTATTTCAAGATAAAAGCATCTCTGCGGCAAAAAACCTGTGCTGTGCTCCTTGGCTGAAGCATTCACTTGTTGTTCCCTGGGGCATGGAAGCTTATTCTTTTTAAAATCTAAATCAAGCACATTTTAAATCTTTCTCCTCTCATGACACATTCAGGGCTGCCCTTTCTCTGGTACAGTATCTCCTGGCTTGTCTGCAGGGAGACATCGCCCTGGCTGAATGAAAGCTGTGATGTCGCATCGGTTTAGATGCACCGGTGTGACTTTTTACATGTGGATGCTCTTCTATCTGTTTGACTTGTCCCTGGGAAAGAACACAATGCAATAAAGCAGCTTCACATCCCACATCCAGATAAGCCTAGTATGGACCAGACCTCTGCAGGCTTGTCTACACTGTGGCAGTTGTGTGCTCTTGCACTGAGCTAGGGTTGCCAGCCCTCCAGGATTGCCCTGGAGTCTCCAGGAATTAGATATAATCTCCAGGAAACTGCTGAGAGTCACCTGGGACATAAATGACAGGGCTCACTCCAAACCCAGAACTACCCCAGTGAGGCTGCTCCATGCTCATCCCCAATGGCCTCTCCTCGTGACTCCAGAAACCAAGGGCTCAAGAGTGGGCAAAGACCCGTCCTTATCAGAAACTTCTGGGTTTGCAAGGAGTGCGGTGGGTGCTCACAGGCCAGAAGCCAGACATGAGCAGCAATTATTATGGACGAGACCTTCTCCCCATGGGGAGCGCAGCAGTAGTTGATGCCTGCTAGACTCCATGTGGGGTGATTAGCGTCAAGACCATCCATCTCATTCTCCGCAGATGGGAGGTGGTGAAAACCGACCTCGGGCCCCCAAATGCAATAAACCCCTAGATAAGGCTGTTTTTTGCAGAAACGCCCCTACCCGCCCCTCCATTCTGACTGAAGCAACCTGGCTTCGCCCATAGCTGGACCTCTCAAAACAGATGGCGTCTGCAGACTGGTGCTCTCTGGAGCTGACAAGGCCGCTCACACAAATTTCCAGTCCTTGCAGCTGCTGAATCATGGCTTTTTCCCATTTTTGTATTTTGCTCAAGCTAGGGTTGCCAAGTCTGTTTGAATCTATTCCAGGAGGCCTCCAGACCGCCAACATGCCAGCGACCCACAAGGCGAACGTGCCCGCGGGCTTGCAAATATCAGTTACGGATTACGGTGCATAGTCTTGACATCAGGAAGGCAAATGCGCATTACTATTACGTTTTTAAAATCCACTGGACTACTGTATAGATTGGATTCAACCTTGAATATTTGTTTTAATGAATGCCCTATCATTTATCTCTGGGGTGACTCTCGGCAGTCCCTGGAGTTTTATGTCTAATTCCTGGAGACAATGCAATCCTGGAGGGTTGGCAATCCTAGCTCAAGTGCTCATGAGCTATACAACCCTACTTGAGTTTTCAAAACATGGCTGTTTCGTGCGACCCATTAAAAAGCACCGGTGAGTCTCAGCTCCTCAGAATAACAGCGACACAAGCCAAATTCCCTTGGGGGTGGCATTGGGAATGCATTGTGTGCTGCTGCTAGCATGGGGGCCATTGAAAAGGAGTCACCATTTGGGTCAAATGTGCATTTGCTATCAGTCCCCTTTCATCGCTCAAAATCTACATAGGTAGGGCAGGAAGGTAGGTCTGTGGGGATGTCTAGATGCAACGATCCTTTCAGACCAGCATTGAAGAAACTTGCTTTTCCCCTTTGAGAATACCTGTTTCCAACAGGTCTGGGAGTGGTTTTGGAAGGGCAGCCTGCTCCCACGTGTGGGAGATTTCTCTCTATGTAAGCCCAGCTCCCCGTGCAGAAGGGAAGGGCAAAGAGCAGCTGTGAAACAGTACTATTAACTTGCCTCTCTCGTGTAATGCAGGGTTGTATCCACGGAGGTATTCAAGCCTACTGTATTTTGTAAGAATTGCCTTATGTTCTGCACATTGTCTCAAAGGGTGCTGGTGCATTAGTCACAGATGTGGTTTTCTTCTCAGTATCCCTTTATTGTGTCTCTGACAAAATATATTTGAATTTGAAAAGGTCCTTTTGGGTTAGAGTGAGAATGCTCAAACTGTCATCCCAGAAGAGGAGGGAATGAATAGAGCAAAAGCAAGACTTGGCCAGTGGCTTTATTCAGCTCTGACATTGCATCAGTAGACTCAATCAAAGTATTACTCAAGGCATTAACAATAAACATAGTATTATTATAACCTGGGCTTAATCACATTATGCTCACTACACTGGTTTGGGGACCAGAGTTTTCAATAAGTAACTTATATTTTGCATGTATTTACATGCATAAGCAGCATTAGTGCAAGGAAAGGGTACACAGGGAAAAATGTGTGTATGCAGCATGAGAATTTTACTCTGATCCAAAGCCCGTGAAGGTCAGTTGGAAGAATTGTATTTATTTCAATGGGGTTTTGATCAAGTGTTTTATGCATGCAAGCCATCACCAGACAACTGGGATGTGATTCCAGAACAGTCTTGTTAGAAGTTGGTGGTGCAGTAGTTTGGAGATGACTGTTTTTTTTCAAAATTGCAGCACATGCATGCACACACACACACATGCATACGTGTGTGTATTTATATATGTACATATACTTATATACACATATATACATACACATACATATATATATATACACAATACACATTTGGGTTGGTCTAATAAAAGTTATCAAATTCACCCAAAGAACCCTGTCTGTCTATGTCCTTAGACCAACACGGCTACAACCCAAACCCCTGCACAATACACGTATACACACATACACAAACACATATATATGCATAGGTGTGTGTGCATTTATATAGGTACATATACTTATATACATATATACATATATATACACAATACACATACACACACACACATATATATGCATACGTGTGTGTGTATTTATATATGTACATATACTTATATATACATATATACATATATATACTCAATACACATATACACACATACACACACACATATATATGCATATGTGTGTATTTATACATGTACATATACTTATATACACATATATACATATATACACAATACACATATATACACATATACATACACATATCTGTGTATGTATGTATATGTGTGTGTATGCATAGGTGTATACATATGTATATGGGTATATGTACATATACATATACACACACATACATAAGTCTATATTTATATACACATATATTCACATATACACACATATACACATACAGGCATACATACACACATATACATAAACATATACACATATGCACAGCTTGAGATCTGGCAGTGGCCAGAGGAAATGCTACAAGGACAGATTGAAGACATACTTCAAGAAAACAGCTGAGAGAAGCTGGCTGCTAACTGACTTCAATGGCACGGCAAGCTAAACCAAGTGGTAGCCCATTTCAAGGTAAAAGAGTCTTGTCCTTGAAGCAGAGAAGAGTGGAGGAAGGAAAAGGAGAGGAATCCTAACCTACAGTCTACTCTCCCCTGCAGAAAGACCTGCAACTTCTGTCGCTGGATCTGTGGCTCAAGGATTGGACTCTTAAGTCACCTCAAGACCCATCAGTGAGCTGTGGTAGAGATCACCCTTGAATTAAGGGATTGCCAACAGTGTGCGTGTATAGTTTTATAGTAGTAAGACTGTTAGCAGCAACTTTGTCTTTGTCTTTGTTTTGGATTTGCACGGCTGACCCACAAATCATGACTATATACTATTACTGCAGCTACTACTACTACTACTACTAATAATGTAGTAGCAATAGTTTTGGGGATATGTCAAGAAAAACAGAATTCCAAAGTTGAAGGGACCAGCTGGCATTTTAGGTTGCAAGTAGAAGAAAATGTGTTTGCTGCAGCTCTCAGTAAAAAAAAAAAAAAAATAACAAGACTAAAATTTACAGTTTGGTAATATGTTGGCTTATTGGCCAAAAAGCAAGTCTAATGCAAAAAAATGTTCCTTCCTATATCTGCTCTCTCACTGACATTTCAAGCCAATGCTTTTTATTTAATTTTTTTTGGAGCAGAGGAGTAAGTCTCTGATGAAGAAGAAAGGCAAAACTTACGGCTCAGTAGACTCGGGGTTTTGTGTCTGCGTCTCTCACTTTGGATATAGACAATGTCTCATTAGGGACAGTTCTGATTGATCCAAATAAAAACCTGAGACAAAGGGAAAGCAGCACAGCCCTTCACACACACACTTTGCCTCTCTGGCAATTATCTTGAAAGAGATGCTGCTACCATGGGTGGATATAGGATTTTGAAAATGGGGGGTTATATAGATCCTATGAAACTAAGATCTATATGCTAGAGGCCTAGGGATGTGTTATTCAATTTAAAATTAAAGCAAAAGCAAGCATATCTTTACTGAAATGTGCATTAATTTGCTCTATCATGTATAATATACAAAAAAACCCACTACAAACTAGGCAAAAAATAAAAGCGGTTGTTTTATTAGTCCTGTAGTCATTAGGATTAAAGGTTCATCTCTCTCAGATTCATAAAACAAAATCTAGCCTGAAAGTGCATGCAATGGATTCATTGAACCACATATGAGTTTATGGTCACCCGAGGTAACATTTCTACACCAGAGTTAATGTTTTTAGCTAGAATCTGCAGGGCTGTGAAATAAGAGCAACATTACCAGGAGCAGCTGGCAGATAGCAGAACTGCAGAAGAGAAGGTAGCTTGATTAATCAGACAACAGGGCCATTAAATAGGAGAGAGGGGATTGTTAACACCTGTGCAATGACGAGTTTAGAAGGAATTAAGTAGATTATAATGAACCATGAAGTCAATTGACTCCCTCATCGCTGCCTGAATAGAGAAGCTGCTGCCACTGCCAGGCAGTTGATTTTAATTGTTGGGTGGAGCAGGAAATCAAAGGGTGCAACTACATCACCCCTGGCTGCTACATCATGTTGTCCTGGGAAAAAGTGTTAGCACATTTTATTTTTCATACTTCAAGAGTACTTAAAGTGGCGCAATGGGCTTCTGGGTCTGAAGGATCCCAGGACAAAGGCTTTGTTGTCTGTGATTACCCTTTGTGATCTCCAGTCTTATCTTCACTGAGTGCATCTACACAGGATGCTACATTGCCGTGGCGATGAGCTACGGTGACATAGCTCATCACTATGGCGACACAGCATTGGCGGGCACTAACTGTGACACCACCGACACTGCACAGTAGCAACAAACTACTGTGCAGTACCTCATTGCTACTACGCAATGGGGTCGGAAATGACCCATATGGTGCCAGGACTGTGCAGTATTGTTATTGGCAGGATGGGACACCATGCTCATGAAATATCAGCAGAACAGACTTTATTGGTAAAATGAATCCTAATTTTTTGCCAATCCGTAACTGTTGCAGATGTGCAGTGGATGCTGTAGAACGAAAGGGCATTGGGTAGGCAAACCTGCCCACCATTTAAATAGAGGCAACATCATCTAGAAAGCTGGTCTGGAAGCTAGGACCTGCCTGCTCCTTTCGCACACTGTGACCTTAAGCAAGTCACCTAAACTCTGTCCCTGCCCCCACCTCTAAGCTCCCTTTGCAAAGTGCTGTGAGACCTACTGACTAAATGCTGAGTTGATGTCATCAGTGACATGCGAGTATTTATTTCTTCTGTGCTTTGTGGCCCCCATCCAAATATTCATCTGCCTCTGGCTGAGCTTGCAGCATGACCCTGTTTGTTCTGAATCCACGCGTCTGCTGTTGGAGGCTCGGTGCTCTTCTCTGCCACCTGGGACTTGGATGGCTGAAGCCTGCAGCTGGCAGATAATCCCTTGTGGCCTTGGCTGGTGGCATAAACACACCCATTGGCAGGCAGGTGTATGCACTACACACACACATGTAGACACCGGTCCGTACAGGCAAGCAAGCATGAATGTGCACATGCACAAGAGCATCCATGTAGACACACATTCAGACACGCACATAAGCATGCATGTCCCTTTGGTGTCCTACTGCATCTGAATCCTGAGGCCGTGCCAGAATGTCTTTAACGGCACCAGCTTGTGCTATAGCCTAGACCTTCTGCACACAGGGGGTCTCTGCATATACATGTCTCTCCCCTAGCACATGGAGTGAAGGGATCAGCCCCCCTCAGCATCCCATACCTACACTGAAGGCTTCTCACCAGATCCCTGCAAGGACGGTGGATGGAGAATAAGTAAACTAGGAAGGGCGCTTGTACACGCTGTGTATTGCTTACATACCGTTACAAAATGGGACGAAAAAATGCCGTTTCACTATGTTAGTTGCATGAGCAAATGCATGTTGATTTTTTTCACGAGCCCAGGGAAGCAGCCTCTTCTCCATGCAGCCACTGCTCCCTGAAGCCGGGGGGAGTCCCTGGGGGAATGGTGCTGTTAGAGCCCTGATTCCTGGGACAAGGATCTAAGGAAGGGAGAAAGGAAGGAGTGCAGCTCCCTATTCTTGACTGGAGCAGTGAGAGGTCACACCATCAATTTAGGGTTACCGTACAATCAGGTTTTTCTGAACACATCCTCTTTTTGGGTCCTCCAAGCTCCATCCGGAGTTTTTAAAAAAAAGAAGAAGAAATGTCTGGGATTTTGGTCTGTTTGGTATTGAAGTTTTCCCCTGCACTTCCTGGCTTGCCCTAGCAAGCAGTTGCTTGAGGCTGGGGGAAACATGGTGACGGCGATTGGAGGCAGGGGGCACCACGTGAATCTCTGTGTGCACACACATGTGGCCGGCATGCAGCCAGGCTGGGTGGTGAGACCAGCCCCAGCAGCTGGATGCAGGTAAGTCTATGGGGAGTGGAGGTTGGAGCGTCAGGGCTTGGAGACTGTCCAGGAGGTTGTGGGAGGGTGTGTGTGTGCGTGTGGCAGGGGTAAGTAGAGCACATGGGTGCAGGGGAAGCTGCCACGTGTGTGAACAGCCCCCCTGCCATTACTGCTGGGAGGGGGCAACCCTTTCCACCCCTTGCTGGGAAGAGGTGGGGACATGAGGAGATTCACACACGCAGGTCCAACCCCAACTCATGCCAGCTGCCACAGGAATGGGAGCCATCCCGGCCTCTGCTCCAAATCATATGGGTGTAAATCCAGAGCCACCCCACTGCAGTCAATTGCCCCAGTGTAAATGAGAGCGAGGGGCTGGACCCACGGTGAGCAAGCTGCTTTGCATTAGGGAGTTTTTCCAAGGGCAGTTTGATTTATTTGGCTGCAGTCGGGTTTTTTGGAGCAAGCTGGGCAAGGCTATTTTCACCCAGCTAATTTAAGTGGTTTTCTGAAGCAAACAAACACCCTCTTTGAAACGCTGCGGCTTTGCCGTCTCATTTGAAGCAATGTCATCTTGTTAACAGCTTGCTGGAGCAAGAAAACACGATCCCATATGGACTCTGCTTTACCGGGGCATATCAAAAAGAGTACACGCACAAAATGATACCTCATCGCTAACCTCCAGCTGTTTCATTTATTGCACGTAAGGCTTTCTCTTAAGGAAGAAGCAGCTTCTGGCTCTTTCTTTTCTGCTGGCGTCTTTCATGGGCAAGACCCATGAGGAAACGCAGAGGAGCGTGGTCAGAGGTAGCTTCTGCTTTCTCGTTGTGCACACAGAAGACTTTGTTTTTCACACATCCATGCTGATTCCATGCTTCATACTTTATCTCCAGTACAGAAAAAGCTTGTCTAATACCCTTCGGCATGCAGCTGTGGCTTGCTGGCAGTCAACTTAAGTATCATGTCCAGGGCCTTGATCCTACTGAAGCCCATGTATAAACTTTACTCGCACGAGTAATCCCATGCGCATGCTGCAGTATGAGCCTAGGGCCCAAAGCGACCCAGTTGATATATATCAAGAGAGTACGAATGCATAAATTATGGTGACACTGAAGCCACATTTGAAATCCAAGGCCTTATTGCAAATCCCTGGTAATTACAACACGATCTCATAAATTATGGCATAGTCTAGTGGGAAATCACAACTGGCCTTTCCTGTTTGCAGAGTGGCTAAATCACATATGTGGGAACAAATCCTTAGCCACAAAGGACTCCACAGTTGTCACTCTTCTGTACATCACACCACTTGGAGCTCACTCATATATCAGGGGGATGGATTTAGATGGTCCTGCTCCTAAAATTCAGATCTTTAGCACTGGAGCCAAACAAAAGTCCTTGTCAATGGATTGCAGTATATGGCTTATATCATGAGGATGAGCAGTCCTAAGGTTGTCCCCTAAGGGGTATTAGCAGGGGTGGATCCAAACGGGGGTCTTGCTCCATCCAAACTTTAAAAACAATGGTCTGGCAGTGACAGTGGCATTTCTATTCAGACAGTTTTGATGGAGTCTGTCACAGGGCACTGAGGTGCCCTGCTCCTAGAAGAGCAGGAACTGCCTGGGGAGAGCCCAAAGAGCCAGGCAAGAGCCCAGGTGCAGGTTGCCATGGAAAGTGGCTAAGGTGGAAATTAGTCAGCACCTGTACCTGGTCAGCCGGCAGGAAGGGGCAGGGCCTTGGGCCCATATAAACCTCAGGCTGAAACTAAGGGAGGCCGTTCTCTGCCGGCATCTAAGGGGGAAGGAGCCCTCTGAGAATGAGAGGGGAAAGAGGCCTGACTAACCTCTGCTCTGGGTAATGGAAAAGGGGCAGAGCACACCTTTGGTAGCCTGTGTTAAGTTATAGCCTAGGGGCTTATGTTTTCGTATTTCCCATCAAAGGTGTGGCAGGCGAGAACTGAGGTAGCCCATTGGGCCGAATTGGCACAGTCAAGGGGCCTTAGGAGAACACGGCCATCCTTAAGGACCCCGTCCCATGACAGAGTCCGTGACTCCCCTGTTCTTTATAATTAAGACTCTACTCAATTCTGTGGATTTTGCAGAAAGTGCGTAATATGGGATTGTCTGCAAAATCAACTTAAAACAAATAAAAACTTAATCAAAATAAAATATTGGCTTCCCACTGGGAGCCAGAGGTCCTCGCTGCTGCTGTGACCTAGCCACATAACCCACCCAGGGGAAAGGATGATGCTGGCAGGTGCTAGCAGCACTAAGGGCAGCAGTTATCTTGCCCAGGGCCACTCCGCCTGGCTCCAGCTACACACAAGATGACGGCTGCCCCCTTGTACCTCCTCCCCCCACTGGGACATAGGTGCCTATCTTTGTTTTTTATTAAGGTAAGCATAAATTAGTATTTCTGAACTCTTTGTACAACTCAACATATAAATTACTTTGTTGTATATCGTGTATGAGCCCATCCAGAAAATATCCGTGGAATTTGCTATTAATTCCAACCTGTGAAAATTGTTTAGCTTCTCCACAATTTAAGTAGAGCCTTATTTATAATCTTCCTAATTCCTGATAACCTCTCTTCACTACACAGGTGTCATGACCCTCTTTTTTTTGAGTGGTCTTGATGTTCCACTCCTCAAACTATCCTTACTTCTGCAATGTTGCTGCCTGTTCGCCATTCCTGCTAATGTCTCTCTTCTATTGCACAGCCCTGCAGACTGTTTTTAACTCTAGCTAAAAACTTTAACTCAAGTACGGTCATATTAACTGAGGTGTAGAAATGGCAGAGTGTGAAGTGCTTAAGACACTCAATAAATCAATTTTTATTTTCTTTTTTTATGAAACTGCACAAGAGATATACATCAAGCTATGCTGGCTACAAGACTAATGACCCTTTATCTTTTGACTATTTTTGCCTAGTTTGTGGTGGCTTTTTAAACTTAATATATACCCTAGAAAAGTAGTTCACATTCCTATACATTCATATTTGTTTTTCCTTCAATCTTAAACTGAATAATATAGTGCTAGACCTCCCTATATTATTAATGAAGCTTCTAGTTTCTGTTTAACTGGAGAAAAATATGTTGTGTAATATGTGATGATGCACCCCACCATCTGCACCCCTCTTTTCAAAGTCCTAGACCTGCTCATGAGCAGTGGTGCACATGGAGATGAGCCATGTCATTGCCCGATGAGGTCCCAGTAAGGGAAGTTGAGTGATTCTGGGCCTCTGAAAAGCCAGACCAAGGATAGATGCTCCTTAATATGAATTTGGATGCCTGACTCCACTTGAAAATGTTGGCTTTCTCCCAGGGTGGAGCCCAGAGAGAGCAAAGTGCTACAAAGCAAAATCCTTTTCCTGGATCCTAGTGAATTCGCTGCTGAGCTCTAGCACAGCTCTAATTCACTCTGCTGCAAGGGCATAACTGATGTCAGAGGGAGCTTCATGGGACGTATGCAGTGAATGGGATTACTCCTGCTGGGCAATAGGAGATAACAACTCTGTTATAAATATTGGACCCAACGGGCTGTATTCCTGTCTGCTCTGCTCAAGCCCATGGAGCGAGGCCAGGGATGACTCTACTCGAAGTGCATCAGGCTCCAGTGGGGAAAGTTTCATTTGCAAACAGATCGGCAAGTCCTCTGTTTTCCATTAGTTTCTGGATGATATAGCAGACGCATGAGAAGAGAAACGAGAAAGGCTTTTTAAACATCTTTGGTTGGGATCGTGCTCTTATGTTGACATATTTAACCAAGCTCTTAAAACAATTAAGAAATCCCCTTTTGAAATCGTCTGTGGGCTTTCCCTCTTGTCTGCCAGGCGATGTCTTGTCTTTCTCTTGTTTATTGTCATGTCCTTTTGTTTTGTCTGTTGTCGGTGGTATAGATGTTGGCGATCTGTTACGGTTAGGTTACGCTCAGTCTTGGACATGCCAGCACCGCTCCTAGATGTATGAAATACACTGTTTATTATAAGATTTATAAAGGGGGGAAAAAGAGCAATATTATGACTTGGACGTAGGGCAGGGTGTCTAACGTAGGCTATGAGTTCTGACTTGCGTGTCTTTGGCATGATCTGAAACTTTTCAATAAAGAAATAAATAAGAATGGCAACAAGCATCTCCTAACTAGACGGGTGTATTTATGTCTGTGCAGGCATTAATCTGCTCTTTTAATTGGGCACACATTTCAACGGGCTCATTTTAAAAAGTGTGTGTGTGGCCTTCTTTTGAACATCCCTGTATTACAGAACATAACCCATGTCCTTTCTTTCTCCCATGATGAGTCCTGCTCCCAGAAAAACCACAGCTATGAACTCTGTCAGACACTGTGAGAAAGCTGAGGTCCAGATCTGAATGTCACAGTCATCCCCACAACCTCCTCAATGCTGAGTCTGTGGCAGAGACCCGGATGAAGCCAGCAGGCTCCTTTGCGTCTGTAACTAGAACTGTGTGCAGGGTTTGCAAAGAAATGTGAAAACCTTTGCCAACAGGAGGCAAGAAAAGAAGAGAGAAAACCCTCTATGTTCAAATAAAGCTTTTTATAGAATTTGCTTGTATTGAAAATTGGGCATGCTTCCACTCCAGCCAAACAGCCTTGTTTTTTGAGCAATAAGCTCAACATTTTTGAATCTCAGAACTTAGAAATGGAGGTAGACGCAAGGAAAATGGCATTGCGCAAAACCTTCCCAAGCAAACATTTGCAGATGAAAACCTACCTAAAAATTGCTTCTCATGCTATTCACCAAGACAGATCATAGGATACTGCTTTATCCTAGCAGAGCTCTAGACACTGTGCCATGCTAGCCATACACTGAGGTATCTACTGCAAGGAACAATTCTTCACTGTCAGGAAGCTGGACTAGGGCCTCCATCCGGACATGATTTACTCATATCTTTACTGCTTACAGACTATAGAGTGACCATACTATCAGGTAGGCAGTTTCCTAACATTATTAAGGCCCTGATCCTGGAAAAACTTACCTATGCGCTTCAGTTTATACACTACCTATCTATCAAGTTTTGCTATCAAGCTGCTTCATTGGCTTCAAATGGCTCCCATTAAAGGAATACTGATCATTCATTAAATTAAGCATGTGCTTAAATTAGACATGAAAATCCATATCTAGGCATCTAGCTGGATGGTCAAAGTGAAAACCCTGGAGTCAAACTCAAGATTCATTTCCACATGTGTGAAGCAGCCACTCTGTAAACAGAAAAGCCAGTGGCAAACTGGCTAACAGCTGAAGCTCTTAATCTATCAGAGATGCAAGGAAGCCTTGGATTTGTTCTACAGCATCAGTGTTGCAATCATTTACATGTGAAAAGACCCTGTGCAGGTTTCAAATGGGTTTCTTTGGACCTAGGCTTACATTTACCCTATATATAGGATTGTTAGAAATCACAGGATGCGTCTACATGAGATGCTGACTGCCCAGTTGTACCTGCGCATTCATTTAGTACTTGCATACACGAGTGCTAAATGACTGCACAGCAACCGGCATTACTGCACAGTGGCATCCTCAAATGGCTTTTTGGTAACATTGACTGCACAGTAGCTCGTTACTACGCTGCAGTAGCATCGCATCACGGTTCATGCCACACAATGCCATGAGTGACTGATGCCTCCTGAATCTGGAGGGGGCACCCACAGAAGCCGGCGACGGCATCAGGGATGGGGCTGGTAAGCACCCGCCGAAGCTAGTGGTGAGGTTGGTGGTGGGGATGGGGCTGGCAAGCACCCGCAGAAGCCGGTGGTAAGGTCAGTTGAGGGGATGGGGCTGGCAAGCACCTGCAGAAGCTAGTGGCGAGGTCGGTTGAGGAGATGGGGCTGGCAAGCACCTGCAGAAGCCGATGATGGGGTTGGTGGCGGGGACAGGGCTGGCGAGCATCCGCAGAAGTCACCATAGGCATCAGCAGCAAGAACGGCCCTGTCAAGGGGGGCACATGCCCCCCCATGCCCTCCCTACCAGTTGCCTATGCACAATGCTATTGTGCAGTAGTAATAAGCTACTGGGTAATCAGCGTCTCGTGTAGATGCAGCCATAGAGAAGAAGGGCTGGAAGGGACCCCCGGACCCTTCAGCCAGGAACCTCCAGCTTTAAGTCCCAAAAGGAGAAATGGCACAGCTCAGTCACCATCCCCAGCCTGGGCTGCAGCCAATACCCAATGCCTCTGAGGAAGGCTTAACCCCTGTCCCCAACACCTGACACATGTAGCAGAAAAAAGGGGGTATAATTCTCCCCAAACCCACAGAGCAACCAGCAAAGCCCAGAAGCATGGGAAATACCCATCCTAGGACAAGCAGGCAAGTTTCTGCCTAGCCTCCAGTAGGTTCCCAGTTACGGTCATCACAGCTAAGCGCATTGATTTCTACAAGCCGAAGCTTAAAAACAGGTTTTATTCGTTAAAACATTACAAGAAAGGCTCTATTCACAGTTTGCCTTTGGCCTAGCAGGCAGCTGCATTGTATTCAATCCACCATTGACAAGACATCAGTGCCAACAAGATGCAATCAGCTCTCCCAGCTTTCTAACTGCTTAGTCCAGACAGCTTGATAATACACAGTGTCGAAATAGGCAATTGGTTTTTAATGTGTAAGAAAAAAACCCCTCTTCGGCAACGATGCCTGCTAAGCATGGGGCTGACCGAAATGTTTATGTCTTGCGTATAAACTGCCCGGGCAGCAGCGAATGTCAGTATAAACAACGGGGAAATCTGAATGGCTTCTTGTTTTATTTGGGCATTGTGGACCAGAGTTTTAAGGCACCTCCCAAGCCATGCTTGGAAAAGAGCCGGGCACCCCTGAGTACAGGCAGATCTGGGGGGAGAGAGGGGAGTGCAGTCACAGCCCCCCTTTGATTCCTGCTCTACCCAAAGCAACTCCTTGCTAGCGGCAGCAGCATTTCTGGTCAGGCTGAGTTACTGGCATTACTGTGCAGTAGTGTCACCACACAGCTTCTTGTAGCCCGTTACTATTGCACAGTACCATCGCATCACGGTTCGTGCTACACAACACTACTGCACAGTAGTAACAAGCTACTGCGCAGTAGTCAGGAGCTACTGTGCAGCCAGCGTCTCGT